>NC_084885.1:0-2497500 GCF_023558435.1 Drosophila sulfurigaster albostrigata | reverse complement strand
GAGATTCCATTAATTCAAAAATATTTATTTTATTTTCCCATTTACCAAAAACATTCATTCTCGTTTTCGTTTTCGTTCTTGTTCTTGTTCTTGTGTTTTATGGCAAATGTTGCTACTGTTTCCCATTTTCGGTCTTTGCGGTCTTTGTTCTCAATGTTCTCAATATTGTCACTTGGACACTGTAAATCGAGAAGGGAGGAGAAACAAGACACACTTGAGATACACACACATACACACACACACATACCCACACCACGCAACACTCGCACAACATTCAAATTTCAAACTCATTATACCCGCTACCCATAGGGTAGAAGGGTATTATAACTTTGTGCCGGCAGGAAATGTATGTAACAGGTAGAAGGAGGCATCTCCGACCCTATAAAGTATATATATTCTTGATTAGCGTCAACAGCCGAGACGATATAGCCATGTCCGTCTGTCCGTCTGTGTGTCTGTGTGTCCGTCCGTCTGTCCGTATGAACACCTAGATCTCAGAGACTACGAGAGATAGAGCTATATTTTTTTTTCGACAGCATTTGTTATGTTTGCACGCAGATCAAGTTTGTTTCAAATTTATGCCACGCCCACTTCCGCCCCCGCAAATCAAAAAAAATCGAATAACAAGCGTAATTTTAAAGCTAGAGTTGCAAATTTTGGTATATATAATAATAACTATAGTAGTTATGATTCCTGAAAATTTGGTTGCGATCAGATAAAAATTGTCGAAGTTATAAAAGAAATACTTTTGTATGGGCAAAAACGCCTTATTATAAGGGTCTTAGTTACTTTGGCTGGCAATCTGGTATATTGAGCCGTATATGGTATATTTTTAATGCGGTACTATATTGATATACTAAACATACCATTTGGTATATTTTTAGTATTTTTTAAGTATTTTCGGTATATTTTCAAAATGATACCGCAATATTTTGCCTTTATTAAAAATGGGTAGCGGGTATCTCACAGTCGAGCACACTCGACTGTAACTTTCTTACTTGTTTTCAAATCGTTTACACCAAATGTATGTGGGACTTTTCCCCAATTTTTCTGGTCTCTTTCGAAATTATAAATTATAAATGAAATATTAACATAGAGTTGCAGCTCAAATGGAAAATTAATATAGTAAATCATTTTATTGTAGTTGAATATGTATTTAAGTTTTAGCATTATTTGTATCAATGATACCAATATTGAAAATACATTTATTATGTATTGGTTATTATCAACAACAATGTTTAAAGAAATATTCTAAACAACAATTTGAATCTTATGAAAACTATTTTTTTTTTTAAACTGTTTAGTATTGAACATATCTAAATATTGAAACTAAAAAAAATACTCTGGTATATTTTCTTCATGATATGTTATATTTCGAATACACATTTTATTTTGTTAATATACCAAATATAGTCTTCGGTATATTGTTGGTATATTGTACACTCTATTGTATATATTGAATGTAGTACTATATCAATATAGCAAACATACCATTTGGTATAATTTTAGTATTTTTTGCGGTACATAATTTGGTATATTGTTGTGCATTTACTCGACTGTAAAATTATTTATTTGTATTTCGTTATAACAACGTACAACTTATTTCATTTATCCCTAAAGAAATGGATCTTTCAAAATGTAAATATATTTTTTTTTTCATATTGTATTACATTCGATTATAAAATTTATGTAATTAAAAAAAATTATAGTTCTTACTAACAAGATGCAACAAATTTTTAATTATTCATACAATATTTAAATAATATTTTTGGTCCAATTTATATTTCTTAACAATTTTAGTAAAAGATAGATATTTGAATTTTTAATATAGTTTTCAGATTTTAAATGTCTTTATAATAAAATGCAATACATTATCCTTATTCGTAAAAAAGGCATTCTTCAAAATTTAAATATGATGCGTATAATTCTTTACCACAACATTCGATCAGTATCACTTTAACCTTTTGAGTTTGAAGTTAACCACACCAAAGACACTCAAATAATTTCTCTGGTGATCATTCATTTCAAGAGCTGCCCGCAAAATGTAAAAACAATGTCCTTTAAAGGGGCGCCTACTGCTCTGCATGGGGTACGTATTGCTGCCAGGACATGGACAGGCGGCAGAGAGATGGACAGGACTCGCAATCAAGTGGCACTTGAGAAGTCAAGTGTGGCCGGCCACTTGTACAATTCGAAAACTCAATTATGCGAAGTCACAGATGTGGCTGTGACTTCGCTGCAAGGGGTAAAGAAGTCGAGATCCTTGAGAAAGGCGCTGCCATAGATTTGTAATTGATATGAAAAGCATTTCGGAGATTAAGTGGAACAAGTGAAGAAGAAGATCTACAACGAAATGCGCTGATTTCCCAAGGCGAGGTAATAGAAACGAAAGGAGAAGGAGAAGGAGAAGGGGGGCATCTGGTATCGGTATCTATGGCACGGCAGAAGGGCATTGAGGACAACAACAGAGCGTTTATAGTACTTAGTTGTTAGCCTTCATGGCCATCGAATGTATAATCGATCAGTTGGGTGGCAGTGCCCGGCCAACGGGTCGAGTCGAGAGTTTGTTGGGTCATCTAAACAAAGCCAAAACCGCCAAAGGGCCGCCTTCGTCCCCTCCTCCCTCTCTCACTCTATCTCTCTCTCTCTGTCTCTCCTCCCTCCACACTCCTCTGTGCCAGCTGTGTCCCGCACCTGCAACGCCAGGCCGTGGCTGGAGCCAAATGTGGCACTCGTTGGCTCGTTGGGCTCAATGAATTTTGTTAAATCGATAAACTTTGTTTAGCCCACGGAAACAACAAGAAGCAAACCGGCCGAACGAGGCCCCTAAGAGCAGCCACCACCACCATCTCACCACCTCACCACCTCAGCTAGCTGGCTAACACCACAGCTGTAGTCGCTAACATCATCACCAATAGTCTAACCACAGTGCAGCCCGCAAAGGAAAACAACAAACAGAAAGGAAAAAAAAATAAAAAAAAATAAAAAACAGATTCCATGGCTACGCGGCCCTGGCCAACGGATTGCGTCAATCAACAATTTGTCAACGCGGAACGATATGGAATCGGAATCAGAATCGGAATCGAAAACGGAATGAAACGTTGGCCCGCATCCTGCGGAATGTGTGGCGACCGACAACAACACCACCGTCGAGGAAGGGGCTGTCAAATTTTGATACCCTAACAACCAAGTTGAGTCAATATGATACATCTGATTGCTTGACGCGCTGTTTGAAAGCTATTGCAATGAAACTAGTTAGAGTCAAGGCCACCAAAGGTGCATGATCGATGTTTCATTCGATCAATTAATCGATTCGTTTCAATAATACCATCTACTATATACCATATATACATATGTAGATCCTCTGCTTGGAAGCTATTCCAATGAAACTCGATAGAGTAAAGGCTAATGATCTCTGTCCCAGTTTGTGAATATTTCAACATAAAATCAAAAAGATCGCAAATCATGCAGTCGATCTTACATTCGATTGATCGAATGAAATTTCGATTTAATAATCACTGATCTTTTTGATTTAATCCTATATACTCTCAGAAAATTTGTAATCAAAGCACTATCTGTATGATCATTCCAGAAATATATTCTTATAGGAAGCGTTTATAGTTTTCTAATATATTATATATGTAGTATTCAGCATATCACATATCAATATATTATATTAGAACACAGTATATTAGAAGAACGTATCAACATATCACATAAATACAGTTGAACTAAATGAATGTTATTTATTTAGTAATTATTTTTCTAATATATAGTATTAGAACAACATATCAGCATATCACATATTAACATATTAGAAGAACAACATATCACATAATACAGTTGAACTAAATACAAGTGATTTATATAGTAATTATTTTACTACTTTAAATATACGCTAGAAGAGCTTGAGCTTGAAATTCAGCCTGAATTTATTCCATATATTGTAGTTTACTGTTAAATCTACATCTATACAACAACTCAAAAACTAAGTTAAAGCCTCCTTTAAGTTTAGGTATAGCGAAATTTGACGGTTAGATGAAAAGTAAAAAGGCAATCCTTTGCCTCAGATGTTTCTGCTTTGCCAAATGCCAAATATTCTCGTTGCTGTCTTAGAAAACTATTAAACATATATCAAACTAAGTAACTAACGCGTAGTATTCAAAAGTTGAATTAAATCTATGAATATAACATCATCTTAGCCCCAGTTACTTTAGCTATATTGTATGTAATTTTAATATTTCAATTTGTATGTACATATATTTTATGATTTGTGCAAAACTTATAAGTTTGTAGCTTAAGAATTGAGAAATTTTATAAATATTTTAACCAATAGTCCCGCAGCCTCTTTACTCTTACCGTTTCGGCTGTGCGTTGATAGTGTAATCAGTAAGTAAAATAGTAACTATTTTAAATATAATAAATTTTGAATATATACAATATGAAGATTTTAGCCAACTTGTCGAGCAACTTCGTTCGATTTGCATTGCAGCCTTCCAGCTCTTACCGTTTGTGTAAGAGTTAATATGCTAAATATAAGAACGAGGCCTCTTTAATTTTTATAATAATAATAATAATAATAATAATAATAATAATTTGTAAATTTATTTTTTAACATCGCAGTTTGAACTGTACATAAGTGACTAGTCAAGTACTAAACATGTTCAGGAAATATGTATTATTATGAAGATTTGAGCGTACTTCTTGTACTTCGTAGCCTTCTTGGTCTTACCGTTTGGGTACAAGTTAACTTGATAAATATAGATTTATACGGCCAAGCGTTGGCATCTTCAATTTTTCTTTACATTTTATTAGTCGAACAAAACTCAAAAATGAATATCTTAAGATCGTGTTGCACTGCAACCTTCCAGCTCTTACCATTAGGGTCAAAATTAATTTGCTAAATATTATATATGAGTATACGGCCAAGCGTTAGCAATCAATGTAAGAGACCTCTTCAACTTGTATTTATATTTATAATACTTTTGGAAATTGTTATCTTAAGATCGTGTTGCATTGCAACCTTCCAGCTCTTACAGTTTATGTAAGAGTTTATATGCTAAATATAACTTACTTACTTATTATTAATATTTAAAATATTGCTAAATATATTTGAGAAACCTATTCACTTATTATTAATATGAATAATAATTCATGAATTTGTATCGTAAGATCGCGTTGCATTGCAACTTTCCAGCTTTGCAGCCTTTTTGCCCTTACCGTTATATATAGGGGTATGTGGCCAAGCGTTGGCATTGATATGGCTCTTTAATTTTTATTTATATATTTTATTAGTGTAAGACTTACAAATTGTTATCTTAAGATCGCCTTACAGTGAAACCTTCCAGCTCTTACCGAGTGGCTGGGTATTCCCCGCAGTAAATCAAATAGTAACTACTATAAGTGAATGTAAGAGTATTTGACTATTCGTAGTGCTGCGGATGCCGTTGCTTTGCTGATTTGTTTGGTGCTCGTTTAATCGATCAACGGCCAAGCGTTGGCATTGAGAGAGAGACCTCTTCAATTGGTGCCACGGGCCGCACAGCGGGTGACGCCGACGGTCGCCCGCTCGGTCGGTCTGTCGGTCGTTTGTTGGTTGGTTGGTTGGTTTGGTTGGTTTGGTTGGTTTGTTGCTTTTGGTGGGTCGCTGGGTCCGCCAGTCACCCAGTCAAGGAAACTGTTTGGGTTTGGGTTTGAGTTTGGGTTGACATAGCGGTGCTATCGAGACTGTGACCCGCAATCGATCCAACAAAAAAGCCCGTTTCACGCGACAATTAATAGCTGGGCAACGCCGTGGCGACGCCTGGCACGGCCCCTGCCCAGCAAAAGACAGAGAGAAAAAAAAACGAAGAAAACGGCAACCGTTGTGGCAAGAGGCAAGGCAAGGGCAGCGCGCTTGTGGTTGCAGGTTGCAAGGTTGGGAGATTGCACGAGGCACGAGAGGGGGGATGGGGAAGAATTGCACAACGGTAGCCGTGATAATGGGCAGCTTTTGTGGCTTAGGCGGCCGCTGGCCAATTGCAAATTGGGGCCGCCACTTAAGGAGCAATCATGGCCAGTCGGCGAGCGAGATGTGGCAAGCTTAATGCTAATGCAACAGCTGCCCCATGGCCAGATGATGAAGGTGTGCAACAAGCGAACGATCGCTTGATCGATCGATCGTACGATCGATCGCTTGGCCAATTTGTCGACACTTCTAATGCTGGACATGCGCCGCAAGGATCGCGTAATGACCGCTGTTGTTGTTGCTCCTCTTGCTTGCTCGCTGCACTTTGGCAAAGCCCGGTTGCAGTTGCTGTTGCTGTTGCAGTTGCAAGGAGTGCACACTCAAAACTCAAGCAGTTCGGCTCGCTTGCTCCGCATATGTCACAAACAGCGAGGTAGTAAATCCCCTCCTCCTTCTCTTCTTCCTCCCTCCCCCCTATTCCGTGGTAATTGTCGGCAATTCTGTAATTTTCGTTGCAAGCTTTGTTGCAGCCAGCAGTTGCAGTTACCTCACATCTCGCCGACAAACAAGAGCGCGTGAGGCTTTGCCTATACTTTGTATAGTGTGTGCATACATTATGCGATATATAGTGTATATGTATGTATATACACTGATCCATTCATAACACTTCCCTCCACACGGCGAACTGTGCTTATTATTTACTTATTGAAATGCCGCTGCGAAGGGTAATTACGAGTGCTCCTTTTTGGTTCTGTTTGATGTCACCGCATTCCGTAACAGCTCAAAACTCAAAATGCGAAACAAAACAATCGACAAAATTATTATACAAATCTCGCAACTGTTGCGCACACATACACACACACACACACACACAGATTAAGACACATTTACACACACCCGCACAGCGCGTTTAACCTTTTTTTTAGCGGAGGGACAAGCCCTAAAAAGTCAGCAGTCACAACATTGTATGATTAAAATTACGTTTATAATTATGATTCGATGAGTTTGTTGGATTCACTAACAGTCGATTATATTCACAATACTTAACGAAAACATTTCAAAATATGCATTTAATAGAACAAAATTTAACTCCGAAAATATTGATGTTTAATTTATAGTATATAAAACATTTTCAAGACTAACAAGTAAGAAAGATATAATCAAGTTTCAAATAAAATCACAATAGTGCGACATTAATCTTCAATTATTTTTAATGAATATATCGAAAGCTATATTGGTATATCTGGTATATTAATATACTATTACATTGAAAATATTCCATAGATTGCATACAGACTGCAACATACGTTTTTGGTTAGCGGGTATAAAAATCATATCTGTGCTGAATGTTCTCTAATTTCAACAAATAAATAATATTTATTTTGCAAAAATCCCAAGCAAAAACTATATAAAATATTCTACTTTTATGCTTTATTTTTTTTTTTACTTTACAAAATGGTAATTTGGTTTTCTTTTTGCAAGTTGTTTTCTAGTGCAGTCAACTATGAACAGTTAATATTAAAAACGTCCTGTACATAAATGAAAATTAATGTAACAAAGGAGAACCTTAATTAAATTAGTATAATTTGATGAAATTCGATTATTTTTGTATTTGGCCACTGAACGTACTCAAGCATTTTCTACTTAAACAGATTAAATTCATCAAAACCAAAATGTGATTTTAGAGAGAAGAATAGTATTTTGAAAACCTAAAAAACAAAATTTTAACTTTAAATTAACAAAATTATAAATATAAAATTATGTTGGGTATTCTAATTATATTTATATATTCCAGTTAGATGTTAAACTTATTTTTAACTGATCTTCTAATAAAACTTTCAGGAAAAATTTTAAGAAATTGGATATTAACGAACACAAATATAAAAAATAAATTATGTTTATATAATCCAGCAAGGTGTTAAATTTACTTGTAACTGATCTAATAAAAAAAAAGAATATTTATACATATATATTTATTTATTTAAAAGAAGAGAGTGCTAGCTACTAAGGCCATCAACTCAGAAAAAAGAAAAACAAAAAAAAAAATACATAAATTTAATTAAGCATTAGTTTTTGGTTTGTCTATATACAATATTATTCTGATCTTTCAGATTGGCATAGATTTTAATTTTGGTAGTCCAATACAACATTTATTGTATATTAGTTGGATTTACCTTTAAATTTGTCATTATGATTTTTATGGTTCTTAAATTATCATTTTGCTTAAACCTAATTTTTAGTACTATACAAGTCTGGGGAAATTTGGATGTTAAATGGGTTAAGTACGAATACAAATGCACAGTCGATGGTACGTTAGTTTCAGTTATTCTTATAATCCAAATTTTCAAGATGCAACTGAAATTCAAAGACTCAATCATCAATCAAGTGGCCAACAAGTTACGAGTAAATACGTGTTCTGGTCATCGTGCTTAACCTACATATGAATGTAGCATGTGTTTATGTATGTGTCGCTTATACAATTTCGATCTGGCATATAACCCTTTGTGCGATGATGCTGCTGTCTGCGTCTGCCGGCGCTGTCAACGCAACAGCGACGACTGATAAGCGTGCGACGGATGCCAAAGCTCGTCTGCACGTAACCCCATCCGAAGGTGGCCAAACTCGTCTCTGCTGCTGCTGCTGCTGCTGCTGCTATAGCTGCTGCGGCGACTGCGGCGACTGTTGTTCGCTCTCTCTCGATGTGCTTTGTGCTCTCACACATGTGCGTCTCTCTCGCTCGCTCTTGCTCTCAGCCAGACAAGGCTAACGGCAGCAGCAGCAGCAGCAGCAGCGTTCTCTCGCTCTCCCATTTGTTTTGGGCAACGCTCTCTGACTCTCGCAGTGGCTACCTGTGTGTGAGAGCGCGAGTAACGGTGCTTCGCCAGCAGGCAGGTTGAGTTATGGGGAGAGAGGAGGTGAACTTGGTGAGGACAAGAAGAGTGACAAATGGGGAGGGGAGGGAGGCGGGAGGTATATGGCGAGAGCAACGATGGCCAATCGATGGGGCGAACGCGCGTGTGCGACGCTCGTGTGAGTGCGTTTCACATGTGAGCGTGTGTGCGAGTGTGTGTAAATGCGTGTGAGTATGTGAGTGTGCGAGTGTGCGAGTGTGTGTGTGCACATAAGCAAATGCGCCGATACATATGCTATAGCCATGGGGCAATAACTGTGGACACACACATGAGATATGCGTGTGTGTGATGTGAGTGAGTGGAGAGTCGAGTGGTGGAGTGGGAGAGGTGGTGAGAGAGGGAGGGGGGGGAGCAACTAAACAATGGGTTAAGCTTGAGGTTATCTGAACTGCGAAGCTGCAGGCGAGCAAGTGTCATATGATTTACACACACATACACACACACACACACACACACAAGCACACACACTCGACTGAAGTTCATGTGTGTAGGGGGAGGAAAGCTAAAGCTGAAGTTGTGTCTCAGTGGACACTCACAATACACTTGCACATGTGTGTGGCGCTAATGATCTCTAGCCATCTCGCTCTGGTTCCCCCACCCCATCACTATATCCCTCTCCCTTTCACACACACATACACACACACAGCCGCAGCACAATTAACAATAAGGCAAAACCTTTGCAATAAAAACAATTCGCATTCACTTTTGGGCCAGCATCACACACACACACACACACACACACGCAGAGAGACAAGCTCACATACGTGAGTACGTGCTCTGTGTGCTTCGCATATCAAAGCGCCTGACATTAATGGGTGCAATGCTAGGCAGCGCAGTCGGCAGCGCAGTCAGCAGCGTTCACAGCAGCTTCGTATATGTGTGTGTGTGTGTGTGTGTGTGTGTGTCTGTGTGGTTCGAACAGTTTGCCGCGTCCAGACTTGGCCGCTTCGCAACTTGCAACTTGCAACATGCTGCAAGCCACCCACCAAACTCGTTGCCCTCTGCCGCAGTCGCAGTCGCCGTCGCAGCCGCAATGATTAATGTGCATTAGCCGGTGTTGACCGCGGTGGGCGAGCATTAAGCTTAACTATGAGCATTCTCGCAGCAGCAGCAGACGCCAATTGCAGCGAGTACGCACCTACACACTCACAACACACACACACTTATGAGTACACTCACTCCCACAATTTGTATTTGCTAATGTGTGTGATATGATATGTGATTCGTGAATATTCTCGAGTATATTCACGAATATATTTATGAATGCATTCAGACATTTATTTTATAGAACAAAATATTTCTCAAAAATTATTTATGAATACACTCGTGAATGCATTCACAAATACATATAAATACACTCGCGAATATATTCACAGATACATAAGAATACACTCGTGAATATATTCAAAAAATACATGTGAATACACTCGTGAATATATTCAAAAAATACATGTGAATACATTCTTGAATATATTAAAAAAATACATGTGCATACACTCGTAAATATATTTTAAAAAAATGGGTATACTCGTGAATATATTCACAAATTCATAAGAATACACTCGTGAATGCATTCACAAATACATATAAATACACTCGAGAATATATTCACAGATACATAAGAATACACTCGTGAATATATTCAAAAAATACATGTGAATACACTCGTGAATATATTCAAAAAATACATGTGAATACATTCTTGAATATATTAAAAAAATACATGTGCATACACTCGAAAATATATTTTAAAAAAACGGGTATACTCGTGAATATATTGACAAATTCATATGAATACACTCGTGAATATATTCACAAATACATATGTATACTACAAGTTAATACACTTATGAATAACCTGGTGCATTCATATACACCCGTGAATATACTCGCAACATTCGAACAGTGTACTTTATGCCCGAAACACGTGCGAATCTGAATGCATTCGTGAATACCCCAGCGACAGAAATCGAGCAGAGCACAGAAATCTCGGCAGACATTCACTTTGAAATGAATACAATGCAAACAAACACTCACATGGCACTCGCGAGTTGCGAGTTACGAGCTGTGAGCTGTGAGTTGTGAGTACACTCAACTAAACACCCACCCAGCAGCCACCTGAACTTCAACCCAGAAAAAGACCAAGCTCAACTCATTGACTAACTACGCCAAATGATGGCAGCGACGTCAACGTCATCGTCGCCGTCGACGCTGGCAGAGCGCACAGCTCACAGGGGGAGTAACAAACTGCCCGTTGGCGCTGGCAGCGACGCTGACGTTGCGACGACGACGACGACGACGACGACGACGCCAACGTTGGCGTTGCGAGTGGTTTGGTCGGTTGTAGCGCTGTGGCCTCTTGTTGAATGGAAGATGGGCATAAACTAAGTTTAGTTTATTAGATGCACACGAGCAGCCGCGTTGTGAGGACGTGCCACAAGTTCCTGCCACAAGTTCAACCGGTCCACCGGGGACACAACGAAAGCGACGCGCGCGAAAAGTCGGAAAACTTTGTGTCAAAAAAATATCGAGAGTGTTTTGTTGTTTTTTTTTTTTGATTCGCTGGTAATTTACACATTCATATTGAATATGAAAAATGCTGCAAGTTGTTGTTGTTTTTGTATTTTTGCGCGGCAAAAATGTTGCGCAGTCGTTTAAGTCGCTTAAGCTGCGCGCGCATTGTTATCGTTATTGTTATCGAAGCTGTTCTTGTTGTTGTTATCGCACGCATTGTTGTTGATGCCGGCTTTGAAACTTTTGTCACTTCTATTTCTCCGTCTCCGTCTCCTTCAGCTGTATTCGTCCTCCTCCTACTCCCCCCCCTTGCTCTAACACTTCACACATGTTTGAGACGCGTTCTTATCAGCCAGCGTCACGTCGCGTCGCGGCGCGTCAAAGAGCAGCGCAGTCAACAGCGACGTCGCCACATCGAACTTGGCTATTTTCATTTGTTTCAACTGGCGCAAGCTTCGCCTCTCTCTTTCTCTCTCGCAGTCTGTCTCGCTCGCCCGCTCACACAAGCTAGCTCGCTCTCGCAGTCATATGTGTGTGTGTGTGTGTGTGTGTGTGTGTCCACCCCCACATACGCACACATATGCGGCCAACGGACCAACGAGTGCCAGCAAACCAAATAAACAAACGCAACGACAACGACGACAGTGACAGCGACGTCGACGGCAGCAGCAGCAGCCCAGCAACCCACCACCACCATCAACCCACCTCGTTCCCCTCCTCCTCTGCACCCTCCACCCTCCACCCTACACCACCACCATCAACAACAACAACAACAACAACAACGACACCAACAATAACAACAAACCACCACCAACAGTAAAGGGCTGCGTAGCTTTGGCGTTGGCGTTAGCGTTGACGTTGACGTCGACGTTGGCGTCGCTTAGCCAAAATCAAATTTTCAGATTGGCATTAAAGTGCAAAACCCTAAAATAAAATTGAATTATCTGAACAGTCGCTCGCAGGACATCGTCGCGTTCGGACCATGCACTCGTGTTGTTGTTGTTGGCTTGGCTGCTTGGCTTTTCCTTAGGCTCGCATCAAAAAGCGCTCTGCCGCAGTCGCTGCCGCTGCCACTGTCGCAGTCAGTGACTCTCTCTCTCTCACAAAACTACCTTACATACATGTGTGTACATTCGCTCACTCACACACACACACACACACACATACGTGCACACATGCACGCTCGCTTACTCTCTCACGCACTGTGGACTGTTTGTTCGTCCACTCGTCAAGCTTTCGTTTCGTTTCGTTTCGTTTAGCCGACGACGACGACACAATACACGAAGTTCTCTCTTTGCCCGTTGCCCATTCACACTCACTGGCCTCGTGTGCTAGTGCGCTGGTGTTAGTGTTGGTGTTCGTGTTGGAGTGTGTGTGTTGGTGTCGCTACGGCGCTTTGTGCTTTGTTGGTTGGACAACGGCAACGGCAACGACAACGACAACGACAACGACAACTACGACAACAGAGCGACAGCCGCAGTCGCAGTCGCAGTTGTAGCAGAGTCAGCGAAGACGCGCTCGCCGCTCGACGCCTCGCAGTAGTCGCGTACTTCCGCCGTTAACGTTAGCACCACACATTTTTACTGACGAGGCTGCCACCGCCGTCGTCGTCGTCGCGGTGCACGCAGCAGCAGCAGCAAACGCAACTGCAACAATAACAGTTATCAGTTAACAGTTAGCCACAGGACAACAAACAAACAAATTATGCTGACGCGCTCTCCAATTGAAAACTAAAACACAACGCGCATTCCTTTCCTCCCCCCTCGTCAACCATCCGTCGCCCAACCAACAACACATTATTATCTAGCCGGTAAAACACACATATACTCACAACACACACACACACACACGTTAAGAAAGTGCAAATTGTTTTTTTTTTCAAGTGCTAAAGAGTTGTGTATTCCAATTGGAAGGCGAATTTTGGTGTGTTTTGCCAATTGGACGAAGCCGCAACGCAACGTGAATGTGTCAGACAAAAACATCGAAGCGAACGATAAAGTTGTGAAGCAAAACAGAAAACGCAAAAAAAAAAAAAAAACAGAAAAAATGAAAATGAAGAACGCGCTAAAAACAACAAAAACAACAACAACAGCAGCAACAACTAGCAAAGCATAGGGAAATAAATACAACAGCAACAAGAAAGAACGGCAGTGTTCCAATAAGAAACGAAGCATAAAGAATAGAAGAGAAGGAAGCGAGAAGAGGAAGCAGCCAGCAAGCAAGCAAGCACTCTGTGTTTGTGTGTGTGTTTCTGTTTCTGTTTCTGTGTGCGTGTGCTTGAGTGCGAATGCGAATGCGAATGGGAATCTGTTTGTTTTTGTTTTGTTTGTTTTGTTTGCTCAATTTGCGATATCAAATGAAATAAATCGAATTATGTTAATAAATCATTTTGTAATTGTATTAAAGGCTTGCCAACAAAATGACAACAACAACAACAACCACAACCACAACAACGACAACAATAAATAAAACAAAACTTAAGCTGCCGAGTGGCCGCCGCTTGAGAAACATTTAAACGGCCCTCCGACAACAACAAAATAAATAAATAAACAAATTTGATCAAATCACGAAAATCACTTGGAAAACATATTTAACAAAAAAGTAGTGCATTTTTTATATTGAAAATTAAAAAAAGAAACACAAACAAGCAAACAAAAAAAAAAGAAAAAAGAAAAAAGAAAGGAAAAGTGCAATAATAAAAATCAAATCAAAGTAAATCATAAAAATAAAAACAAACAATACATTTATCAAGTGTTTGACGACAAAGCGAAAGAGAGCAACTAGGAAAGACGAAGGAGGAGAACTTGAGGAACGAAGGAGAGGAGAGGAGAAGAGGAAGCCCGCCCAGCTGCCATTGCGGGGGCGAGCGCTCGGCAAAGTTTCGAAACACCTTTGGAAATTGAAACAAAAATGAGAATTAAAATGCCCGCGGTTCGAATTGCACAAGGTGAGTACGAAGAAGAAGAAGATGAAGATGAAGATGAAGGAGAAGGAGAAGAAGAACAAGCACAACAAGTGCACCCCTTTAAAACTTCCCTTTTGGCAACTATTCATCCCAAGTTGACAAAAGCTCTTAAAGCTGACCAGCTTAAGGGGGTGGTTGGGGGAAGTTGGGACACCTGTGGGTAGGGATTGGAAACGGGAAACGGGAAATGGGAAACCCAATGCGGGATGCGTAAAATGAAGTTAATTGGGACATTTTCTAACATTTGATACTTATCGATATGCATATCGATAGTTGCGATAGTAAGACTTAACTTTTCTATTACCAAAACTAGCCTTTAAATATGTAGGAAAGATATTGAATTTACGTACTTTAAATATTTGTGTGCATTACTTATTTTCAAAACTATTAAATATTAATGATATGCTATTCTTCATATTGGAAATATAATAATGAATATTCAATAGTTTAGATTACTTGTTTATTCATTAAACTTTAATCGATCTATTTTAAAATGAATATTATGAATATTACAATTATCGATAGTTCACTTCTGTTTACTATCGAAAGAAATCACTGTTTAGAAATCAAACTCGATGGAAAATCTATAATTTTTAATTATGGAGTTTCTAAAGCAAATGCTATCAAACATTTGTTTGAATATATTGTTGCCCAAATATTGAGTATACGCTGTGGGTAACAATTTCAATTGACTTGTATCGCAGTTTTATTCTTGATAAAAGCGATATTGACATAACTTTAATAGAAATTGTGTAAAAAAAATATGAAAATATTTTTGTATTCAGTTGACTTATTCTTTATAGGCGTAGCTTAGAATTCAAAACTATGAAACAAATTGTGATAAATTATGGTACTAAAAATACTAATTTTTAAAATATAAACTGAAGTGAAAATAGTACAGAGTATTTATTGAAAAAGCGAAAATAGAAGCAAATAAGAATGTTGTCCTCGTATATTCTATTCTATTCAATTATTTTCTTTAATTCTAAAATTCGTAAATTCTATTCTATTCAATTATTTTCTTTAATTTGAATAGAATTGATTAAGAATTGTTTAAAAACGATGTAATAAATACAAAATACATATTATACAAATATGGAATTTGGGAAGCATAATAAGTATGTATTTTCAATGTGAATTCAAATCGAAAATAATGAAATAGAAATTAGGAAACACAATAAATAGAATATATTAAAATTATATATGGAATTTGTTAAATCTGAATTTGAATCAAGTTGAAACTAAAACGAAACTGGGAAGCATAATAAATATTTATTTTCAATGTGAAATAGAAATTAGGAAATTCCAGCTTGGACTTTCGTATCTACAATGAAGGAGATAGAAATTAGCGAGCATCATAAATATATCGATATTATTCGCCTTCGTTCGTGAGTGAGTGTGAGTGTGAGTGTTTTCGTATCTGTCTGCGAATACTCGCACGAGTCAAAAAAAAAAAGAACAGAACAGAACAGAACAGAATCGGTTATCGCGACGATATCGCAAATGCTCTGAAATCAGAGCCCGCCCGTTTAGGTGTGTTTGCAATGATTTCCCAGATTCGTTGTGGCTGGTTTTTTGTTGTTGTTGTTGTTGTTGTTGTTGTTGCTTTTGGTTTTGCGTTGGCGGTTGTAAAGTTAACGCAGTTGGCCGCAATTTAGTTGAGGCTATATTGCTTATTATTATTATTGTTCTTATTATTATTACTATTATGACGACGATTGGCGAGCTTTGCTTTGCTTTGCTTTTCCTTTTTGTTGTCCGATCTCAATGGTCGCAATTAACATGACAAATAAATGAGAATGCGACTGCGACTGCGACTGAGTGAGTGTTGCGCCTGGTCACGGCTAGTTCAAAGGGAAATCAGAACCGTATAACCATAAAACACACAAAAAAAGGAAAAAAAAAAAAACTGGGGCCTGTGAATTTTGCACTCATATTTGGGCATTTCCGTATCGCTCTGATCATAAAATGTGACTCCAATGCGGTGTTTTTTTCTGTTCAGTTTTTTTTTGGCTGAGATTCGAGCAATTGTTATCTGCGCTTTATCTAGATAACAATCGTCGTCCAGCCCTGAACTGCCCAATGACGCACTTGCCACGTTCCCAGAGTACAGAACACGCTGGCCATTTATCATTTATCATTTATCACCTGCCCTGCCCCACCTGAGACCTTCTCTATCTCTTTCTGTCACCCACCCAAGTGTCGTCAAAACAGTTTTAATTGCTCGCAAAGTTGTTTGCCTTGTTATTGTTATTGTTGTTGTTGTTGTTGTTGTTTCTGCCCTGTTTTCTTTTTTGTGACTTCAGTTTGTGCTACAAATCAAAAGCGGAAGGAGTGAAGAGTATCTTCCACGAAATGTTTCCCATTCAATTCGAATTTTGATAAGAAAAACTTCCACCTCAACTTCTTCTAATTGCTGACGATCGAGAACAACGTATTTCTTCTTCTTCTTCTTCTTCTTCTTTTCCCATATTCTCATGTCTGTTTTGTGTTTTCTGTTTTTTTTTTTGGGAGTCTCTCGAAGTGCTTTATATATAGAGCGAGTTATCTGTTATCGATAGATTGTGTTGTGCCCAAAATTGCTCTTGTTCAACTCTATCTAACCCCCCTTTTCCCCCCACCGCTTTCCTCACCTCTCTCATTGTCCGTCTCACATCATAATTAATTGCTACAATTTCATTATTTATTTGTTCGTCACTTTGTTGTTGTTGTTGTTGGAATCTTTTTGATCTCCGAATTTACAAGATTTCGTCATGCTGCCTCTTATTCTTATCTTCTTATCAGCAACTAATGAGTAATTTCCCAGAACAAGTCCCATTGCCAAATGCCTCAACAGCACGTCTCTTTTTTCTTCTTCCCCTTAATTTAGTTGTTTCTTCTTTTCGATATCACTTTCGGCCAAAAGAAAAAGGATAAACCTGCTGCAGAAGGTTGATCAAATTTCATTTGAATGTTCCATAAGTTGATTATTTTTATTGCAAACAATATTTTATTTGGATATGTCAATTATAATTCAAACCATTGTTTGATAAATATACTATAAATACTAAAATAAATATATGTACATATATACTAAAATACGCAAAATAATTCTAATTCAATAATATTCAGTTAATTGCAATGTGTAAATTTGGTTGCAATTAGATAAAAAGTATAAAAGTTATTTTGGAAAATCTTGTTGTATGGGGAAATCTAGTATATTTTGTATACCGATATTTTCAATACAACACTATTCAGTATAACAAATATACCATTTATCATATTTTAGTATTTTACGGTATATATTTTTAGCATATTTTATATTATTTACGCGATTGAATTTTCTCTTATTCAACAGTTGAATATATGAATAATAATTACTGCAAAGCACTTATTATTATTTCAAACTTTTACGTTTGTAACGACCAAAATAAAGTTTATTTAATTTAAAATGAACTCAAATGAAAGTATTTTGTACTAAAACATTTTAAGTTAACATTTGTGAATCATAAACAAATACTTTATGAAAATAATGAAATTTAAGGATTAAGAATTCTGGAGTATAGAAGAGTTGGAAAAAATATATACAGATTAACTACTTTTCTTCTAAGTATTTCATTTCGCTGGGGGACACTATCATTTAAAAGACTTTACATTTATTCAACCCTTTAATTAATTTAATTCCCAATATTATCATAGTATAAAATGTTTCAAGTCACAATGTATTAGTCGACATTTTTAAATTTTAGATTTTCCACTTTATTCTTTAGTTTCATCAACTGTCCGGTAGTATATGAACTTTAAATATTTGCATATTATTTTTAATGGGATTTCGTAAAGTCCCGAAATTAAATGTGGTTCTTAAAGGGTTAAAAAGGGTTAAAGAAATGAAATCCACAAAAAATATTCCCTTTGATTACATAATTCAACATAAAAAGTTTTTTTCTTCGACTTTAAGTAAAATGCAATAAACTTCAGCATTTTTTGCAGTTCAATTGAATAAGTTTATTTGTATTGGATTTCATGTAAATATAAATAAAAGAAACTTCACCATTAAACAATCAAAATATGTCAGAGATATGTCAAAATATGTCAGAGACATTTTTTGTGGCAAACAAATTTCGATGAACTATTATTTTCACCTGTTTTGTCACAGGACACTATTCACTTTCCTTAACCCTTGAGGCGACTTGCGTTGCGCTTGAATACGAAAAGCATTAAAATAAAAAGCAGAGAAGTAAACGGTCAAATGCCTAATCAAGCGGAGCCAAAGGAGCAGCTGACTTCAAGCGAAACACGCGCCGGACACGAACTAGCTTTGCATTAATGTGCGTGTGTGTGTATGTGTGTGTGAGTGTGTGAGTGTGGCACCTGCTGTGGGCCATCTGATGGTCTGGTGCCTGGCTTTTGGCTTTGCTCACCTTCACGCAAGAAGTTGGCTTTTAATTTGATTATCGACCAAACATTGTCCATTAAATGAGCGACCATCCGTCCGTCCGTCTGTCCGTCCGTCCGTCTGTCCGTCTATCTGTCTGTCTGTCTGTCTGTCCGTCCGTTCCTTCACTGCCCGTCCGTTCGTCCGTCCGTCTATCTGTCTGTCTGTCCGACCGCGAGCTGGCATTGTTATCCAGCTTTGCCATGGCAACCCATATCGTTCACTCTCCCAATTGTTATAACAAATAACAGTCCTCTATCTCTCTCTCACTCTCACTCGCTTTGCGTCGTCATGTGGATGTCAAACTTTTGTCCAGCTGCGGCTTAAACGGCTCAGCAAGCAGCAGGCGGAGAAAGGAGAAGGACGATGAGGACGATGAGGAGGAGGAGCAGTGGGTGGAGTGCATTTGAAATGCTCCTGCGGAGCCTGCAGGACATCCCAAATAAATTGCAACTTCGTTGGGGGGCTGTCTCCCTCTCCCTCTCCCTCTCTCTCTCTCTCTCACTCTCACTCCCCTCGCTCCCTCTCTCTTTCTGGCTGTGGCAGCATAATCAGCCACAACAGCGCGCAGCAAGCTTGCTTCCGCTGCGACGTCTCGGCGCTCGTCTCTACTCACTAGGTGCATCCGCCAGCCAGTCAGCAAGTCAGGCAGTCAAACAGTCCGTCGGTCGCAGCCGTGTCCGTTTTTCTTCTTCTTTTTTTATTCTGGCTAGCGACAGCGGGCGGTCGAGCAAAGGACGAGCCAAAAGGACGAATCGCCACTCACTCACTCGTTGTTGTTGTTGTTGTTATTGTTGTTGTCGCTGCTCCCCAAGTCTCGGATGCGGATTCACATTCGTGCACACACATTCACTTATTCACATATTCACATTCACATTCACAGATTCAGGATTCCGGCCAGGCGCATGAATTGTTTTGCACTTTCTTTTGTTTTAAATACGCTTATGGCTTTTGTTTTCCTCTCTCTCTCTCTCTCTCCCGCTCTCTCTCTCCCTCTCTGTCTCGCTCGCTCAGTTCACTTTTAATTTTTCGTCCAAAATATAAGAAAACACACACAAAATGCAGAAAGCACCAACAACAACAACAACAATAAAGCGAGACAAACAAAGCGCAGCGCAGTTTGAAATAAAAATACGAAAAAATCCCCTTCGCAAGTTCTTGCATAGTTATTACACACATACATACATACATACGAGTGTGTGTGTGTGTGCTGGGCAATTTCCCAAAAAATAAAAATAAATATAAATATAACTGGGAAAATAAAAGCTGCAACTGCAGCGAGTCCTAAAACAGGATGCACCGAATTCATTCGCCCGGCAGCTGCAGCAAGAATTTCTTCTTCTTCTCTCAAATAACAGCCTCGAACCGGTTCACAAAAGTGGTTCAAAATGTTTTGGGAAAATTCTTACAACACTTATGGTAACACATGAGACACATTTTTAATTATTGTCATTCATTTTGTGCACACAGTTGTGCAATTAAAAATAGCAGATATTTTGATATTTCTGTTTATCGTATAATTTCAATGATAACAGTAATATATATTAATGAATTATATTATATTTTTCACGTTAGAAGTCAATATTTTAATGTAAAATTTAGTTATTTCATAATGTATCAAATTTAGGCCTTTTGTTATACAATACAATTTTTAGCAATTTGTGTTTTACTTTTTGTGTGTATTATGAGTTTTATTAATATTATAATTAATACATTTTTCCTTTTAAACATACATTTTAGTAATCCCTTAATCCAATAAAAGTTAATCCTTTCTTTTAGCACAAAAATGTTAGAAAAAGGCTGCTATGTGAATAAGCTGCATTTATTATATATGTATGTATATTATCAATGTACAAAGAAGTAAATTTAGAAAATATGCTTGACTTTTTTAATACAAGAAAGAAACTCTGAAATATCTTTATTTTTAAATGTAAAGTGCTAAAAAGTAGTTCAAGTTTTTCAATTTCTTTTGTTTTCGGTTTTATGTTTTATGTTTAACCCTTATATTTGAATGAGCTTTATAATATGTTGAAATATTTAATAAATATTTTAAATGATTAACCCTTTCTTTTGATTTTCCACTTACATTTTAGTTTATTTTAGTCATCTGTTTTTTGTTTCTTTGTGAAATATAAAATACTAGAGATTCATATAATTTAATGTAAAATAAGCACTTTAAAAAGAATCATGAATGAAGAAATTCAAGAACTACTTAATGAGGAACAAGCTGAATGAATTGTCTTACACATTTAATGGGGTTTAACTATACATGAAATTATATTTAAAAATTTGTTGAGTTGTGCGCTGCAACGTTGCGTATACGCAATGCTGACGCTGACCAACTGCAAAGAGAAATAATGCAGGGGAAAAAGAAATGAAAGCGAGTAGCAAGGCTGCAAACTTAATGAATCTTTTACTAGGTTTGTTTTGACGCGCATATTTTTATGACGTCGACGTCGACGACGACGACGACGACGACGATGACGACGATGTTCGCACTTTGGCAAACTTTTCACTTTCAATGGCGACAACAGCGAACAACGGCAAGAAGGAGGCCAAAATCCGGGCTGTGTGTGGGTGGGGGTGGGTGGTGAGGTGTAGGGGGGAAGAGGAGAGCATAAAGAGGACTTGGCACCTTTGTCCCTTGCCTGCCTTGAGCAGCTGTGCAGCCTGGTTGAAAATTTGCGTAGCAAAACAAACCGCAAAAGCAGCAGCAGCAAAAGCAGAAGAAACATTTGAGTGATTGCAGCGTTCCATTTGCCTCCATTCATCGAGGCTCTAGTCTGTTGTTGTGCGGCGCACGCGCCTCGCAGAATTTGTTGCCTATTTTTTTGAATGCTTGCAGCAGCGGCAACAGCGGCAACAGCGGCAACGGCAGCACGTGCCACAAGTTGCCAAACTAAACGCGCAACTTGAGACTAGACCGGCTGCCGCTTCCGGCCAGGAAATGCGCTCAAAAAAAAGTAAAAAAAATATATATATAGAATAAAGAATGAAAAACAGCAAAACAGAAAAAGAAAACCAGCCGCCGAAGATGCTTTTGTGATTTTTGCTTGTCGCACGGGGCGCATAAATTAGCCCGCCCAATTGCCGTATGCTGCACGCTGAACGCTGCTTGCCCCGTTGTGGCAGCCAACAATTTGATTAGTTCCAGGGCCCAGTGTCAGGGCCAAAGAGTCATTCATTAAAGGCTTGGCAACAAGCGTTTTTTTCTTGTTTTTTTGTTTTTTTTTTTTGTTTTTTGTTTTGCCCAAAACGCCAACGCAATGTCAAAATGTGAGCCAGCAAAAAGTTGTGGCAACAACTCGCCCCCTCTCTGCTCACCACTTTTTGAGTTGAAGATGAAACCCAAAGTGGACGTTGTTGTCGTTGATTTTGATACCCGCTATCTATAGGCTAGAAAAGTATTATAAGAAGGTAGAAGAAGGCATCTTACATAAAGTATATATCAAATATACCAAATACATTATACTGTATATAAAATTGATATTTTTAAAGAATATTATCGTGTGGCTATATTTTTATTGAAAATATAAAAAATATATAGTTTGGTATATTTTTATGGGCAGATTAGACAATAATACTGCATGGCTTTGTATTTTTTTTTTTAATATATGGCAAATACCAAAAATATTCAATTTTTATTAAAAATATACCAGATATATATTTTGGCAGATTAGACAATAATACCGCATTGTTTTGCATTTGTTAATAAATGCAAATATCAAATATACCAAGTATATCTTTCAGTATATTTAAGTATATTTTTTGTATAAAAATCATGGGCATATTAAATAATAATACTACACTCTTTTGCTGCTTATTAAAAATATACCAAATATACTAAATATTTTTATTGAAAATAGGCCATATATGAATTATGGTAGTATTTTAGTATATTTCTTGTTAGACATTTTATGAACATATTAGAGAATAATACCGCAATGTTTTACTTTTCTTGAAATTACACCAAATGCATAATTTGGTATATATTTTAGTATTTTGTTGGTATATTAATATGGTATATTTAAAACAAGTATCTCACAGTCGAACACATTCGACTGAAGCTTTCTTACTTGTTTTTACCTTTAGCCGCTTGTTGTCGTTGCTTTTTTTAATTGAGCAGCGCAATTATTATTTGCTGCCTCGCTGACTGTCCGTCCGTCCGTCCGTCCGTCCGTCTATCCGTCTGTGTTCGTCTGCTCATTCACTCACTCATTCATTCATTCGTTCGTTCGTTGGTTCGTTCAATTCAATTCAGTTTATAAATAGCGCACGAAGCGCAGATTGAAAACGCAGCCCACGCAACGTGAGGCGCACCCAAAAAAAAAAATCACAGAGAGAAAAAAAAAAAGGAGACTCTGGAGTTGAAGCACGGTCAGCATTTGGACTTCTAGCTGTAACTGGAGCTATTTTCACTCTCCTGCTGTCGCTGTCGCTGTCTCTGCTTTTCATGTGGGTGTCGACGGTTGGAGATGAATTCAATAAAAACTTCACAGCCAATGAACAGTTTTGGCATGTGACCAACCAACAACAACAACAACAACCAACAGCAACAACAACATGAACTGAAACGCGTGCTGCAATCTCAAAGATTTTGTTCAACGTTTTCTTCTTCTGTAGGTGTGGGTGCGGCGGTAAAGCCCAGCCCCAGATAGCTGGCTAGATGGATGGATGGATGGGATGATGATCATCATCATCATCATCATCACCATCATCATCTTCATCATCATCAGCAGCAGTTGAATATTTTTTTTTTTGGGACTGGGGTTGGCATAATTTAATTCAATGATTACAGATTTTCAACTGAAACGAAGACGCGAATGACGTTGCCAATGCCCACAGACAGCAGACAGCAAACAGCAGACGCAACGCGTGCGTCGTCCGCAGCTCAAATAAATAAATCAATCATGCCACTCGACGGTGCAACAACAAACAAACAGACGTGAGGGGCTCCCCAAAGGGCGCCCCCGCCAAATTGTGCTGCTGCCCGCAATCCGCACCTGGACCCACCTCGAAATTATCTCTGTGTGGCACTCCCCATTTCCGCTTGCCTGGCGATTAATATCGAGAGATGCCACCACACCAATTCTTCAATTCTTCAGTTCTGCAGTTCCTCAGTTCTTTGCCTTCACTTCATTTTCACCCGCCCTTCCTTGGCCTCATTGTTATCAGTGTGTGCGTGTAATTATTGTTATTAAGATGCCACATTGTCACATTGCACACCCCAAGAATGGAGTCCAGGACTAGTCTCCACACTTGGGGCATGCCACAGCGATGGAGTTGCAGTTGCCTGTCAATCTGTGTTGCAATAATATCTTAAAAGCTAGAGTGTGTATTTTGGTTGCCTCATCGTATCATTATTATTACAATTCTTTTTATTATTATTATTATTATATATATTATTATTATATATATATATTATATATATATATATATATATATTATATATTATTATTATATATATATATTATTATTATTATTATTATTATTATTATATATATATTATTATATATATATTATATTATTATTATTATTATTATTATTATTATTATTATTATTATTATTATTATTATTATTATTATTATTATTATTATTGTTATTATTATTATTATTATTATTACTACATTTGCATTCTATATTATAGAATAATATTTAATTAACTATTAATTATTTTATTCCCTCAGTCTAATATTCATTCATATTTACACATACATACTTATGACTATTATGTGTAATTTAATTCATTCATATTTTTATGCATTCTTCTATTCACATTTATATTTATTTATGTATTGGAATTAAATGATATTGTACAAAATTCGAATATTTTTACTTTAACGATTTTCTTATTTTAATTGTAATTCCGCTCAAACAAAAGAAATAAAAGACAACTTCCATGTATGATGTTCAATTGTTTTGTTCATATTTTTTGTTTATATTATAATCTTATGTTATTATTTGGTTATATTTATCTAAAATTATATTATTATACATTCACATTTTACTTCTTTCGATTTGAATTAAATCAATTAAAATATTTCACACTATTTCATTAGTTTATTGAACTTTTGCTATATTCCATTGTTGCTTTTATAATGCAACTTTCAAGATAATTTATAAAAAAATGTTTCGACTTAAGCAAATCATTCGTATTAAGAGTCTATTCCACGATTATTCTAAATAGTTTCTTTGACTTTGGTACAGAAAATATTTGCGAACACTTTTAATTTGAATTCGCATTCGCTTACTCATAGTCTATCTCTGTCTGTGTGCTTTGCTGTCTCGCTTTCTGCTTGGCTGTCGTAAGCCAAAGGCAAATAAACATGAATAAATTGATACGCATTCAGATTTGGATTTGAATGGGCACGCGCGACTTATAAATCGCTTGCTCGCTATTCGTTGTGTTCACACACACACGCATACTGTCTCCCCAATGTGCGAATGTGTGTTAGTGTGTGTGTGTGTGTGTGTGTGTGTGTGTGTGCCCAGTCTCCAAGACGCGCTCTGATCTTTGTCAACGTCGCGTCGTCGTCTTCTTATTGTTATGAGCATTGTTGTAGTTGTTGTTGCTGTTGCTGTCGCTGTTGTTGACGCCTCCCCTTTTATACATATATTCGTTCGGTTTATTTTTTTGCTGTGCTTTTGCCACAGTAAAGTCTCCAGTTACAATTCAACTGATAAGTTATTTACTTTACGGGGGGCTTTTGTCCGTTCGTTCGTTCGTTCATCTGTCTGTCTTTCTGTCTATCTGTCTTTCCGTCTCTCCGTCTTCGTTTTCGTTTTCGTCTGTCTGTCCGTCTGTCGTCGCTTGGCGTCGCTTTGCCGTTGGCTGGCTGCCTCTCAGCACTGGCTTGGCCCTGGCCCAGCCCCAGTCGCCAGTTTGGTTGGCTCGCCGTCGTTGTGGAGAGAGTGGAGAGTGGAGAGACTGTGGCCAAGCGCATTGAATGAATATCAGCATTGAGTACACGACGCTGAGCAGGTTTTTAGCTGGCCACCAAGAGAGCGTACACACACAGAGAGAGCGCGAAAGAGAGAGAGAGAGAGAGACAGCGAGAGAGTCTGTATATGTGTAAGTGTGTGTGTGTGTGTTGGCTTGCTTATCTGCTGCCGTGTTACGGTTTGTTATTGCCCCACAGCGTAGCTGAAGCTCTTCACACCTGTCGACGTCGCTGACGTTGTCGTTGTTGTTGTTGTTGTCGATCGAGGCGGCCTCCACAACGACAGCAATTCAATCTGTGTGTGTGTGTGTGTGTGGCTGTCGAATTGGCTTTTTGATTGGCCAGACCTTGATAACTCACTCGACTCGCACATAGGCCGAGGCCGGAACGGGCCAAGCCCAAAACAAAAAAAAGCACAACGTCCAAATCTGCCAACAGCGGCCTGGGTTTCGATCAGGGTTTGGGTTTGGGTTTGGGTTTGAGTTTGAGTTTGGGTCTCTGGGCTCGGCCAAGGCATCTACAACTACTATATGATCATCAACTACATCATCATCGTCATTAGCAAACTGGGCCCGGCAAACGCAGCTCAACGCAGCTCAACTCAACTCAACTCAACTCAACTCAGCGCCTGCGCAGCATGCCCACATCGTCATTTGCATTTCCCAGTTTCGCACACCTTGATGCGACTTTATGTACATATGTATGTATGTTAAATGTTTGTACTTACATAGCTGGTCGATTCTTATGTACTTCATTCGATCGCCATTTTGTGCGAAAGAGACGGCTGCGTGACAGAGCCAAAGGCGAGAGCGAGTGAGAGCAAGAGCAAGAGCTACTTTCGTGCCACCTTTGGGCAGTTGCAAGTTTGCCGCTGAGCGAGCACAGCTTGAGATGCTACACTTATTGGCTGCAGTCTTTCAAGGGGTTTAGTTTTAGGTCCATCTTGTGTCCAGCACTTTGATTTTGATTTAAGGGTGAGTTCCACAAGCAAGCGAGATCGCTCAAAGATCGCAGAAAATCAAGTAAAAAACACCAAAAAGAAATAGCTTAAAACGTAAATTCTGAAAAGGGTTTCATGATTGAAATTCTTTTGTCAAATTGACACACAGAAATTATTAATTCAACAAGATTGAAATTTCTTTTTTCAAGAAATATCAGAATGTTAAGCTCAAGAAAACATTTTTTATGAAAAAGGCAATTCTTATTTAACATATAAAACTTAAATTGTTTAAGATTCTTAACTAAAAATGTTTAAGACTGAAGATTCTTCCTAATATAAACCCTCATAAATAAATCGAATAAAGAAACTTTCATAAGTTTAAGCTTATTGGGAAACTCAAAATTATTAAACATGGAAACCTTTTTGAAATATTTCAAATTAATTACAATTCTTGAAATATTTGAAACTGGAACTTTTTTGATATATTTTGCTCGAAAGGTTTAAAGATTTTAGAAATTGAAAATAAATATTACACTATAGAATATTATGTAATCTAAAATTCTTAATTATAAATACTTTGTTCGAAATGACTATGATGATGATTCTATTATTGGGAATAAAATTTAATGTTATTAAATGTTTATTAATAAATCCGATATGCTTAAATCGAGGAATTAAATACTTGCTTCTAAAATGCAACTTTTCTCGAAAAGAACTAATTATGTTCCGACTTTATCAACTCTCGAATGTTTTTGAATGTTGGGCACAAGTTTAGCTCAATTCTATGATTAAAATTAACAAAAGATCATTAGCTGAGGTTCGTTCTTAATTTCTTAATTTAAGCGAAGATTGCAATGAATTTAAATTGGCATTCAAAAGCGATATTTATTGCAACTTTAAGCTGCAAGCCCTGAAGTATGTGTGTGTGTGTGTTTAGAGGGTATTCAAAGTTTTGCTAGGCCTTCGCAGATTGAATGGCTTTTTGCTTGGAGTTTGGCTTGTGCCTTTGGCAAGTGCTGGCCAAAAGTGTTGGACACAGCACAGCACAGCAGAGAGAGAGAGAGAGTTAAGAGTCAGAATCAGAGCTGAGATTGAGTCAGAGACTGAGATTGAGAAGGATGCAGGAGTTGCTTTGGAAGGACTTTTGCTGGCCGGGCGCCAAGCGTTTAAAGTTGATGTGAGATGAGTGCAAAGGCCTCGGTTGAAAATTACCGTTGGCTACTTGAGCACACACACACTTACACACATCTGACAGCGTGGCAAGCAAATAAACGTAGTTGCAAATGGGTTGCACACTAGAAAGAAGAACAAGAAGATGAAGAAGAAGAAGGGGGCCACAAGTTGCGTGTGTCAATCTAAGCGTTGACTCTGCTCTGCGTTGTGCCATATGTTAAAGGAATTTATGCATCAACTGGCACAGAGAGAGACGTAAGGAGGAGAGTGGGGAGAGGGGATACATGCAGGATGCTGGATGCTGGATGCTGGATGCCAGACTTGGCTGGGGCCAAGTCACTTTGCATCATCATTTAGCGCAGGCGAGCGAGCAGCTAAAGCGTCGCCATTGTTGGGCACAAGTTGCGCATAATTGAAACATAAAACGCTTGGACACCAATTCACAAAAGCCAACGACAAGGAGCCGCCCAAAGGAGGAGCATCCACACACACACACACATTAAAGACTAGAGAAAGAGAGAGAGAGTGAGAGAGTGAGAGTGAGAGAAGAGAAGAGAAGCTCTACTGGGAGCTCGACTCTGCATTGTGCGAGGCCAAAAGAAAAGAGACAATTGTGTGTAAGAAATATGCAAGCACTGTGTGAATGCGCCTCTGGATGTGAATGTGAATGTGAGTGCGAGTATGAGTGTGTGAGTGTGAGTGTGCGTGTGATTTATGTTTGTTGTTGCTCTGTGTGTGTGTGTGTAGCTGAACGATTTGTTGTAAATTGAAGAGTGCCAAACCGCATATTTGAATATGCCAGCTCTCAGTCTGCCTGTCTCTCAGTCCCCGAATGAATGCGAGTGTGAGTTCGACTATGAATGTGAGTGTGTCTATGAGTGTTGGGTGTGTTACTCGGCGCTGAGTGTCACAAGCCTTGCCTATGCCATTTGCTAATAAGCCATTCGTATTCTATTTTCTTCATCGAGAAACAATTGAATAAGACAACTCGAAACTTTATTTCAGCATTTGAATAACTCTCGTGATCGATTATTGCTCAAACTATTCACACTTCTTACTGCTTAGTAGAGAGCTGTAACAATCATTTTTCACAGAAGTCAACTAATTCTCTATCTGTCCGTCCGTCCATCCGCTACTATTAACATTTATATCTCAGAGATTGACAGAAATTGAGCTATAAAATTTATTCTGAATGTTGCTTTTTAACAAACCTAAAATATGATTTCATTTATTATTGAGTGCAGATAAATCCCTGCACTTCAGTAGCACTTTAATGAGATGAAATACGAGTACAAAATTAGTAGGGGAACAAAATCAATTTAATAGCATTTTAAAGAGATATAATTATATATTTAAAAGAAAAGTAATAGGAATTAAAAATAAAAATCAAATTAGAAGTTGAATATATTAGCCTCAGACCAAAAATTAAATTAAAAACAGATTAATAGCATTAAATAAAGATATAATAAACTTAAAATTGGCATATAAAATAAAAAATATACAGAAAGAATTTAAATTAAGATAGGTTAAGAAAGATGTATTAAAAAAATTAAAAACAAAATCAAATTTAATACGCACTTTACATTTTAGGCATAACTAATGTTTAATAAAATAAATAATAAAATAAATCAAAAATTAAATTCAGAAAGTCGAAATGGCATTCAAAAGAAATATAATAAACATTTGATAATAAATAAAGAAAAATAATAATGTTAAAGAAATACTTCATTACAAACATAATATATTAAACATTGCATTTTTTCAAAAGCATTTAAGGAAGATTCTATTAAAAAACCCTATTTAACCTAATATCATATTTAAGTAAATAGAGGCAGTTTACAATACATAAAAGTAAATGCGAGGATTTGTTAAAACAATTCGATTCATTTGCCTTTAAATACGAGTAAAGGCACAACTAACACTATGTGCTTGCCTCTACCTTACCTATAGCAATAGCAATAGCAATATCAAAAGCAAAAGCAATAGCTGTAGCTGTAGCTGTAGCTTTGCTTGTACTTTTTGCCGGCTGTCTGCCAGAATGCCTGAAAATTATTTTCGCCCATAAACTTTGCCCGCTTTTCAATTATTTCAACTTGCGTATTTTATTTGTTGGCGCTTTTTGCCTGTCGCATCCGCCCTGCGGTTAAAGGCGGCAACCAAAGCCAAAGGAGGGAGAGAAGGAACTCGATGCCCACCCACACATGGGGCCAAATACAATGACCAGAGCAGAGCGAGAGAGAGAAAGAAAAGAGAGAGACAGAGGGAGAGAGAGAGGGAGGAAGATGCGTCAGCATTTTCGGCTACAGATGCATTGCGATTCTTTTGACCTCCAGTTAAACTGCCGAAAAAAAAGGCAACAGACGCGAATCGTTGTCGTTGTTATTGCTGGCGAAAACAAAAAGCAACCAAACAGTCAGCGACAAAACGAACCGAACGAAGAAGGGACAGTCAGACAGACAGACGGACAGACAGACAGACAGACGGAGAGATAGCCAGAGTTTTGTGGAGCAAATGCTACACATGAACAGGAGAGTTGGAAGCTGCTTCGAACATTTTCGCTACTTTCATTTGTTCACAATTTGCGTCCTGCCCTGCGGTGGAAGCTGCTGCCGTTGCCGTTGCTGTTGCGGTTAAGTTCTCCAAATTGCAGTCATCGTCTGCAACATGAGACACAGCATATAGTAGAAGTATATATATATATATATTTGTACATACAAAAAGAGAGCGAGAGAGTGAGAGAGAGAGAGAGAGGCAATGTCTGGTCGGTTTTGAAGTTGGGACACTGCCCAATAAGTGGCAAAAAGCGACGCGTGGCAAGTGGCAGGCAGCATAGCCAAGGTCCAGAACATGTATAGCTTTAAAAATCTAACTTAGAACTGAGAACTGAGAATGTCTGCCATTGGCATTGACGCCAGGCCAGCGAAAACAGCAAAGCAGAAAGCAACTCGAATCACTCAGCCGCAGCCGCATAAAGTTCATGTTGCGAAACAGTTGCCAGGACACACTCTGTGGCAAGACTGCAGAGCAGCAGTAGCAGAAGCAGCAGCAGCAACAGCAGCGCAAATAGAATCGACAGGACTTCAAGTTTTTATTGTGAACCCGAGGCGAAAAATGCCAGCGACCGTTGCAGCAGAAGCAGAAGCAGCAGCAGCAATATGTATAACATATATACATACATATATATATTGTACTATATATATATATATGTGTATATCTCTGAACACATGTGTACGTGTACTATCAACGTCATCGGCCTGTGCGTTTCACTCTCCACACTCCTCGCTTCCACTTCGACTTTGACTTCGACTCTGACTTCGACTGCGACTGCGACTCTGACTCCGGCTCTGGCTCTCGGGCAACGTCATCGTCGTCAACGTTTAAGTGCCGCATCCGGTCGAACCCCCCAAAACGGACTCCCCAGCCATGGACCAGAGAGCGAGACGGCATACACACAATACACACACACACACACACAGACACACACATGCGAACTCATATTGAAAGCAAGTTGGGGGCCGACATTGGGGCGCTATTGATTTTGGTTTGCGCTGCGTTTGTCGACTTGTTTTGTGCCACACATGTTTGTGTGTGTGTGTGTGTGTGTGTGTGTGTGTGTGCGATTGTGTATGTGTGTGTGTGTGTGTGTGAATGTGTGAATACACTTATTGGGGTTGGACTGTATGAGCATTTTTGGGTGGCCACCACATTGGACAAATGGGCGTGTGCTGTGGTCAGTCGTCATGGCGTATGCGTGATATTTTCACTATTCCAGCCAAAGCCAACAAACAGTCACAGCGACAGGACTCCGCCCATGACTAGATATATTATATATGGCATTGCTATACGTACATATGTGTGTATTGAATGAAGCAAACAATACATTCAAAGGCAACACTAAATAGTTCAATTTAGCTCTGAATTATTGAAATAATCTTCAAATTTCTTGGTATTTTATTTCAAATAATCAGTTTCTTAACTTAACTCTGCGTTTTTTATTCAGCATTATTAATAAATTCAACTAAGTTGTGATTATAGAATAAATATTAAGTCCAATTCATTTGGTCCAACTGTTCTTTATGATATAATAGTTATATACAAAGGTGAATAAATACTACTAAAGCAATACAAGTATTAAATATGAATTACCAATCAATGCAGGCCTAGGAAAAGCAAATTCTAATAATCCAATTATTAAACTTTTCTCTATGATAATTAATCAGTCATTCTTATAAAGATTTTGGAAGAGTTCTTAGGTCTTTTATGAATGGATGATGGATGAAGATAGCATAAAGATGAAATATAATCTGTTGAGAAACATTCGATGAACAAATTGAAATTAAATTGAAACTATTTGATGAAACTTATTTTAGAATTTTATGTAGTAGCTTTTAAAGTCTGCTTCTTTCTGAACTAATTCAGAACAAAATAAATAGTTAATCAAAAAAATATAGAATAAACATAAGCTAAACTAATTAAGTATTTTATTCAAAATGTACCATTTTAGTATTTCAGTCAAAATGTACTATTCTAGTATTTTATCCTAAATAGACTATTTTAGTGTCTTAAAATATACTTTTTCAGTTTTTGTATACTGTCTCAGTATTTTATTTAAAACACTGAATATAGTTAAAACCAAATCAAAGAGTTATATATATATATGAATGATGAATAAATATAATATAAAATCAGTCGAGTATATTTTCCACTTTATGGTATATTTTGAATGCAATGCTAAAACAATATACCAAATATAGACTTTGGCACATCTTTAGTATTTTTGTGATAAATTCTAAGAATAATACTGCATTGTTTTAGCTCATATTGATCCAATCCGAGCTTTCTTGTTTAGTATTCTATTTAATATTCTCTAAAAAGAGATTCTAATAATCGAGCATTTCTCTATGAGAATCTCGAATACATTGATGCAGCCAGCAAAAGGGTTTCAGTCGCATGCCACTTTCAACCACATTCGACTCTATAAATAGTTGTGATGATTTCTGGAAGCAAACTGTCACCTGTGCTGTGGTTGAAGCCATTTAATTACCAGTTGGAAGTTATCTCGAAGATTAGTTCTTCGTCTTCGTCTTTTGCTGCTGCTAATAGCCAAGCCATAAAAAGAGCATGAAGCAAAAAGAGGAAGAGGAAAAATAGTAGCAGACACAAAAAATATAGATGCTCGTGCACAACAAGGGATCATGTAACCCAAAGTGTAACTGAAACTCAGCCAGCCACGGGCCATTGAAGCATTTGGACTGGGCGACAACTTTGACTTATTGCAGCAGCGACAGATACAATTACAAACGATTGCTGTGGCCATTGCGGTCAATGAGTGAGTACATGAATGAATGAATGAATGAATCGAGTGGAGTAGAGTGGAGTGGAGAGTGGAGAGTGGAGTTGGTGGCCAAAGGAAGAGTCTTTGCAGCTTTCTCACCTTTGTCGCCAAATCGGAAGCGATGCCAATCGCGATTTGTTATCATGGCTAACGACGAAGACTGGGCAAAGTTTGTTGTTGTTTTTGTTGTTTTGTTGTTTTTTTTTTTTGTTCAGCGCTGAGAAACCATATCCGACTTTTGAGCTAGCAAGATCATCGAACTTTTTGCGGTGGTGCGATAATGTTGCTGCCACATATTGCATGCTGCATGATGCATTGTCTGCAATGCATCGACTTCGACTTCGACTTCCACTTCGACTTCGACTCCGGCTTATTGCGGTTAACCGAAAGCTGTCTATAAATTATTAAAATTGTCTCATTATTCATATAGAATACAATAGATTTCATTTACGTTTCATTTTATTGCAACAAGAACGCGAGGCAGAAGAACCAACCAACTGAGAACCGGTCACAGATCGTTCAATTGCCTTTGTTTGTTTGTTTGTTTGTTTTTTTGTCTAGTGTCTAGCGTCTAGTGTGTTGTTGGCCATAAGCTTCGCCTCTTGGCCAGGCTTAGGTCACCAGGCGACCATCAGACAACCAGGTTTCAAATGCGTGGGAGATTTTTAATGAAACTACCACACACACAAGTGGACAGACAGACAGACAGACAGACAGACAGACAGACAGACTGAGAGACACACACCTCAAATGCTAGGGAACCAAACCCAAACGACAACTTGCAATCTTAAATATGACATTCAACTGCTCATAATGCATAAAGTTTAATATTAAACAGTTTTTTTTTTGCTGTGCAAACTTATTATAACTTGACAATTTATTTTATTTCTTTACAGGTGAGTTGGCTATCGATAAATTGCAACAAGAGAAAATTACCAGATTGTGTATGGGTAAAGTATTCAATTGCAAATCCTGTTTACTTTTATAATGATTGATTGCAATTCGATAAGCAATCGATTTCTTATCGAAACGTGACTGAAAACGTATGTTATAATTGATATCGGGACGATAAGCTATAAACAGCTTATTGAATTCTAAGGTCTTAGTCTATAAGCAAGTTATGGAAAGTATGCATATTATTTGTAATTTCTACGAGTTATCGATAATATTATATATTATATATATATCGACATTAGAGAGTTAGTAATTTGATTGAATATTTATTGAATTGGCGTAGGTCAACTCTTGCTTTCGTTTGTATAAGCGAGTCTCGTAAAGTTTTCACTTTGCTTTGTCATGTAATCTCAAAGCGATTAATTATCGATAACATATCGACTTAAGAAAGTTGAGAAATATGTTGAATAAGTCATGTTTTTCCTTCATGTTTTGCCTTCATAAAAAGATAGCACTTTGTTGGGCAGAAATTATCGATAACATATCAACTTAAACAAGTTGATAAATATATCGAATATTAATTACTAGTTATAGGTGATGTTTTGTCTTCATCTATAAACATGTTTTATAAACTGATATCTTGCTCTCAATCGATAACATATCGAAGTTGTTAATTTCATCGGCTTGACATAGTTCGATCTCCATCTGCATCTCTAAGAATGTCATTTTGTTAGTAATTTACTCCCATTTATCACAAATTATCGATAACACATCGACATAAAAAAGTTGCTAAATATGTGGACTTGGTATAGGTCAAGTTTTGGGCTAATCAAGGTGTGCTCGCTAAAAACATTTCTCGACATCCAAATAATTCGTGTAGTTTGTACGTCGAAAGCTCGTTCATTATGTAAGCCAGAAGAAGATGAAGCGAAGAAGAGAAGACAGAACCGCGACGACTGATCGCGAACGAATTTCCCAGCACATTTTTCGTCAGTGGTCTTCAAACGGCAAAGGAAACGTGAACATTGCTCTGATTTCCCATACAGTGCCCGACTGAAGAGACATGAAGACGTGGAGACGTGCAGGAAGGGGGAGACAAAGTGAACTGAGACCTGACTTGAGACCTGGGTCGCTGGCATTTCAATCAGATGAAGCGGCTGGCTGTAACTGTAGCTATAGCTATAGCTGTAGCTGTAGAGTTGGAGCAACAAGTTAAGTACATGGCCCATTACATGGCCAACGCGTGTAATCGCAACTTGTTCGATGTTGGCCTTTTAATTATGCCAGCAACTGCAACAGCAGCAGCAGCAGCAGCATATTCAAAGAGGCGCCCTCTCGGTCAATCCTGTCGACAAGTCAAGCTCGTTAGCCTTCAGCCTTCAGCCTTCGGTATGTTTGATAGCATCCAGTCCATGCAGTCTCATGCCCACTCAAATGCCCTGGCCCCATGATCCCTCTCTCTCTCTTTCTCTCTCTGGCGATGACATCTCAATAGTTTGAGCGGCTTTTGGCCTAACATGTCAAACCTCTGAGGGAAGCATTGTCAATGTCCAAGCCGGGCATGTCAATTGTGCGCTGGGAAATAGTCTCAGGAATTTGTTTTCGTCGTTTTACTTGAAAACGCAGAATATTTTCATTTCGTGTTGTCTGCTTCGACATTTGATGCAATGTCGCTTAATTAGCATCATGTGGGCAACGGAAAAATACGAAAACTAAACTCTGCCTAATTAGTAACCTTGACTGCCGCCTGACTTGACTGATGGATGGATGGATCGGTTGGCATTCAATTTGCTGGGCTCTTTGTTAAGCGACCGCTAAGCCGCTCCACTAAACACAAAACACAACTCATGCCGCCAACTAAACTCGAATTCGGTCTCGGACTTGGACTCGGACTCGAGGCTGTCCAATGTCAATCTCTGCGAGTGCAGCAAGTGCACGTTGCTGCCTTTTGTTTGTCCACAACATCATCATCACCATCATCGTCATCATCGTTGTCGTCATCATCATGTGACTTACACGAATGCGCGGTAATGTTGCGTGCATGTCTACACAATTCAAATCCCAGCGACGCTCTACGCAAATTTTCCAACGACGATGGCGATGACGACGACGACTAAGTGAAACAAATCGCAGTTGCAACTGCGTGGCATGCCACATTCACACCCACAAAACAGAGACCGAGAGAGTGAGAGAGAGAGCAAGGGGATCATGTAGCAAATTATTGGTAGGTGTCAATGCGTGGCAAGCTGCCTCTGACTCTGACTCTAACTCCAAATCGGAATCTGAATCTGAATCTGCCTCTCCCAGCTGACCCAGCTGCCTGTTGCAACTTCCTTCCGAGCGGCAGCTTAAGCATTCACCATGGGCAGCAGACGCATTTTTATGTAAAGAACTTGAATTCCTTTGATGTTGACTGAAATCTATTTTTAATTTTAAATTTGTTTGGCTCAATATTAAATTTCATTTGTCATTAATTCTTATCTGTTTATTTTTTAGTAAATTCGATAACAATCAACCTTAAGATCAAATTGTTACATTATATAGTATATATTACACTTTGTGGTATATTACTATAGAGAATTATATTGGTACATTTTAGTATTTTTCGGAATATTTAATTTGTATATTTTTGATAGATTCTCTATATCGATATACCAGTTATAGTCTTTGGAATATTTTAGTATTTTTTGGTATACAAAAATTGTAATTCTTTCTGGGTTCTCTATATCGATATACCATTTATATCCATTGGTAAATTGTAGTTTTTTTTCGGTATTTTAAATTTGTATATTCTGCTGGCTATTCAAAATCGATATACCAAATATAGCCTTTGGTATAATTTAGTATTTTTTGCTATATTTTTAAAAAAAAAAACCACACACAAATGGGTTACGGGTAGCTTGTTTTTTTTTTGCCTATTTATCAGTAAAATCTATTTAAATCAACTTGAAATTGTAGTTTAAATTGCAAGTGAATTCCATTTGTTATTGTTAGCTGGACTAATCCATAATTCGCTTTATTGAAATGTTTTCATTGTCATTTATAATTAGCTTCAGTTTGCAATTGGCAATTTCGTTTAATCATATGCTTAGCTTAAGCATTATTGCCCATTGTCCTGCGCTCTCTTTCATATCACAATCCGATTGATATTGAGGCATGGGGACATGGATATTGAGGAGTTGGTTGCTGGTGTGGCATGCTATGGGCTTGCGGCATGTTCGATCTGTGGCAAGTGCGTGTAAATGCAAATGTTGTCAATGTGCAGCCGAAAATTGAATTGGAATTGAGTTTGGGATTGCGTTTGAGATTGGGATTGGGATGCGGTGTTGTAGCTTTAGTTAAATGCGCAACATGCGGACCGCAGCAGTCCGAATGGATGATGCGACGTTGAAATCCTTTAAATACAAATTTGCAAAGTAACCGCGACCAGTCCGACGACAACGACGAGTCGTCAATGTATCTGCTGATGTGTGTGTGTGTGTATGTGTGTGTATGTGTGTGTATGTGTGTTTCAGCAGCAGTTGTTGTTGCGGTTGACTAAGCCAAAAGCAAATCAACTCTGCTGTCTGTAACTCTCTGACTATGAATGTCTGGTCTGGCCTAAGCTGATGAGTTGAGTGGTGAGGTGAGGAGAGGAGAGAAGAGAGCTGGTTTGGTGTAGGCATTGAATGAATTCAATTGCCGACCGCAGACGGCAGGCCGAGGGCCAAAGCTAACACGACGCTCGCTAGTTGTTGTTGTTGCTGTTGTTGTCGTTGTTGTTGTTGCACTTTCAATGTTTTGTGTGTGTATGTGTGTGCTTGTTGTACCAACATATTGTTGTGATTTTTTTTATGTTTTTCTTACTTACTCGATTCGATTTGTGCATACCCTAAACTATAAAGCAGTCAACAGATCAGCAGACAAGCAACTGCTTTTTAAATATTTTCAAAATTTGCATTTATAAAATTAAATATATTTATATGTATATAGATTCAAATTTAAAAAAAAAGCTTAAATGTTATTAAATACAGCAAATTAATTGTTTTGGAATATAGCTTAAAGGTAAATCAATAACATATTTGTTAATCTGCTATTGCTTTCTTTTATATTTAAAATTTACAAGATATTTTTCTACGCACACAAATTTGGATATTCTTTATTCAAGAATAAAATCTTGAATCAAGATTGTATGATGTTAAAATTGAACCAAGAAGGTTTATTCTTAAATCAAGATCGAAATTCTACAAATAAATTTAGATTACATTAAAGTTACAATCATCATTACGATTGAAATATGTTATTTGATCTAGGGTTTATCTCATCGGTGATATATTTGTTTAAAGATTAATATATCATAATTGTATTTAATGATACCAATTGTATTTCACGTTCACATTTGAAATATGAAATATGTTTAATATAACGTTGATATTTTTACTGCAAAGTATCTTCAGCATAACTTTTAAAATGCAAATTAGTTTTACATAATTTTTATTGATTTCTATCTCTATTCAGCTGATTACTTTTAACAATCAATATTTATTCTCCTTATAATATCATTTGTCTATAACATTTTAATTTTAGATTTACCCTTTTTGTATCTTTTTGACCTTACTGAGTATCTTTCTGTCGTTGCAACTCCAGTGTAGCATTATTTTTGCATCATAGTGTTGTTTTTAGTGTTGATTCTATAATGTAGTCTCGTGTGTTTGGAGGCCTTCAATTCGAACAGAGTGACGGCGATGGCGACGACGACGACGGCGACGACGCACTAGGCAGCGCCAAAAGTATCTGCAAGATACAGTTGCATCTGCACTTGTACACATGTATCGCAGTTTTAATCGTGCGCGTTAGCCGTCACATTTTATTTTGGCCACATTGATATGCAAGTGGCGACTGTGGCTGATGCTGATGTTGATGCTGTTGCAGCTTCCACAGCAGTCGCAGGGTGGCGCGGGTGGATGTGGATGTGGATGGTGTTGGTGTTGGTGTTGCAGGTGCCCGTAGATATGCAGATACTTTAAGTTTAGTATCTGCAACATGACTTTCAAACGTAATACAAACAGTTCATACATATGGATGGATGCCTTGGTCTGCTCTGGGACTCTGACAGTTTGTCTATCCGTCCGTCCGTCCGTCCGTCCGTCTGACTGTCTGTCTGTCTGTTTGTCTGACTCTGTGGCGGCAGCTGGCACCTAGGTCGGCCGCTGTCGGCCATCGTTGGTGCAACTTCTTCTTCGACAGTCGGTCGATCACGCAGAGCAGAGAATGACTTTTAGGTTGGCGAAGCGAGGAGGAGACGGAGGAGGAGGATTTCTATTCGGATTTTCGGGCTTGTTGGCAGCGCATCTGCTCAAGTATCTGGCAGATACTTTTGCCTCGACTCGACTCGACTCGGCTCAACTCGACTCGACTCGACTCGACGACACTCAGCTTCAACTTTCAACTTTAGTTGCTTCGTTTTTGTTGGCTTTATTTTTGGTTGCCTATTTGGGTTAGTCGCATTGCCATTGTACAGTTAGTCTGTTCCCTTCCCTTGCCTCCCTTACCCTTCAGCATGTTGCACGTTGTCGCCTGTTGCCCGTTTTGCCACTTGCCACTTGCCGCTCGCACGTCACTTGTCATTGTTGTTTACCTTTTGTTTTTTGTTTGCGCATTTCATTCAACAACTCGTCTCGTCTCGTCTCTCGGCTGCCGTTCAAATCATCAAATTGAATTAATGTGCCCAAGCACATTGAAGGCTTCAATTCAAGTGGTCGCGGCCCCATTTGCAGGAGCTGAGCAAACACTAAGCGAAATCCCAAAAAAAAAAACAAAACCAACGCAAAACTTTAAAACTTCATAGCTCTAAATAACACTAGACGAAAAACTCTGTGCTTCACGTCAAACATTGGCAGCCCGAGATCATGATCATGATCATGATCGTGATCATCATTACAATTATAACTGTGATTATGATTGTTTGCTTGCTGATTGTGATTGTGCTCTTAAGTGTAGCACAGCTCTCAGCTGATGGATTATTCGCAATGAATTGAAAGGGCAGCTTCAAGAGCTAACTGCAAATGTGTAAACTCAACTCCAAATTTAACTTCAATCAATGCTGATTGACAGCAATTGAAAGCGAGTTGAGAGCGTTGCCAAAAACAGTTGCAAATTTACAGCGCACTAAAATAAAGCATTCAATAGTAAGTGAAGTTGTTTGTTTATTGACAGTTCATTCAAACGCCCCCAAGAGGCTTAAGCTTCAATCAGCAGATGATTGAAAGCAGTTTAAGTTGACTGTGGATTCATGATTATGATTTTGTCTCAAGCGTTAAAATAATGAGAATTTAAATAACTAGACTTAGATTCATTTCGTAGATATCAATTAAGATAATTACATCAACTTCAATTTCTGTGAAACTTTAACTTGGCATATAGCTAGGTATTAAAAGGTTATTTTAACAAGATTATTTAACATAATTGATTAGCTTTAATCAGCAAATGATTGAAAGTAGCCTAAATTAGATGTTGAAGTCGAAGTTACATTTTGTATCAATAAACATAGGATTAGATCTTTAAGAGTAAAAGCGGCTAAAATATGATTCATTTAAGAGCTATCAATCAAAAGAATGCAGCTTTAATCAGCAAATGATTGAAAGGTATAATTTGAGAAATTTGAACAGAGAAGTGAAGTTCAATCATTGAAATTGTATTAGTTAAGATTTAGTTTCAATCAACACAACATTTCAATAAGCAGAAAACTTACATATATTATCCTAAAAATCGAGCTTCAATCAACAAATGATTGAGAAATAAAATTGCAATAGTTTGCAAAGAGAATTGAACTACAATCATTAAAATTCAATTAAGATTTAGTGTCAATCACAACATTTCAACAAGCAAGATTAATAATCCAGAGATTCAAGCTTCAATCAGCAAATGATTGAAAGATACGATTGAAATAATTTTCATAGAAAATTGAACTTGGAACAATTAAGAATTAGTTCAATCAAGACAACATTTCAATGAGCATTACTTTTACACATATTAATCCATAGCTTCAATCATTGATTGAAGCAGCTTAAGTTGCTTGTAAGAAGATTTCAAGTAGCTGTGTTACAATTAGATTAATTTTCGAGGTATCAATTTCATTTAAAGGGTTCTCTCATTCTCACAGCTCTCTCCCACAACTTCAGCTCTACTTTCCCCCCTCCGCTTCCCCTTCTTAAGCTGAGTTGTGCCTCCCACTCGCTGTTGATCTCCATTGGCGACCTTCGGTAGCTGTTGTTCTCCTCGTTGTTGTTGTTGTTGTTGTCAGCGTTGAGTGTGTGACCGCGACCCATTTGCTGGGTTCCCATGACACCTGCTCTCCTCCTCAGGTGCCGTTAGAGAGCGAGACAGAGAAAGAGAGAGAGAGAGAGAGACAGTTTCGGGCTGTGCCTGACATTCATCAATCAGCTCTGAGGCTGAGCGTCATGTTCATGTTCACACAGTTTAACTGGTACAGAGTCCAATACAACAACAACAACAACAACAACAACAACAAAAACAACAGCGAGTACTCGTACTCATTCATTTTATTCATATCTCAGTCTTACAATGGGCCAGCTCTCTGGCGCAGTTGTCAACAGCGAGTCTCTTCCCTTCCGCCTCGCCTTCTGTCCGTCTGCCCGTCTGTCCGTCGAAGAGTGTGGGAATCTGTTACCCTTTCTCTCGCCAAAAAAAACAAATACTAAATAACTTCAGTGCAGACAATGCGACCAACCACAGCGGCAGAGAGTTGCAACGTTGGACGAACACTTTCCAGTTGCAAGTTGCAAGTTGCAAGTTGCCAGCTTCGCTTCGCTTTGAGTCAGGTGCATTTGGCTGCAGATGCTTGGCCATTGTTTCTAGGCGCGCCCCCGCAAGCAGCGCAGTCAGCGGCGACGCTGGCAGCGAAATGGCCCAAAAGGGTGAGCCAACATTTGGGTGAAGGTTGCTCCGGGAGGGCAGGAGTACGAAGAGGAGGTGGAGGTGGAGGAGGAGGAGGAGCAGCAATCATCACGGTCGCAGTCGCAGTCGCAGTTGCAGTTGCAGTTGAACGTGTTGTTCGGATTATCCGTGAGATAATTTCTTTTTCGGCTCCCACCGCGCACCGTCTTCAGCTGTCTCCTCATCGTCTGCTCCCGCTGCTGCTTCTTCTTTTCTTTCTTGCTTTTTCCAGCTTTTCACTTCGTTTTGTTGCTTTTTTTTTTTGGGTCTATTGTGGGTACAAAACTGTCTTGTTCGCATTTGCTGCCTGTCAACGCTCGGACGCTGAGCTTCTCTGCCTCCGCCCCCTCCACTTTAGTGTGTGTAACTGTGCATGCACACACAAATACATGTGTGTGTGTATGTGTGTGTTTGTGTCATGTGCAGGCCATTGCCATTATTCCTAATTTCGTTTTAAATCAGATCTCCCAGCGAGCTGCTTCTGCTGCTGTCGACGTCGACGTCAACGCCGCCTACTAAGATGCTTGACATTCCTACTGGGGCTTCCACCTTCCTTCTTCTTCCCCTTCCCCCTCCTCCTACTCATCCTCATCCTCCTCCCACTGTACTTGGCGACAATCGTTATCGTTTCAGGCCAAGCGCCAGCCGAAAAGCTTGAGCTTGAGTTTCGGCTTAAAGGCCAAAATGGTCCAAGCCAAAAACGCTGGCACAGTTCAGTTTAGTTCAGTTTAGTTCAGTTCAGGCCAGGGCAGGTTAGGGCCATTGTGTTTTCTTTTTTTCCTATGTTTTTCTCTGTTTTGTTTTTTGGATTTGCAGCTAGCCAACAACGAACAACGAACAACAACTGCAACTGCAACTAAAGCAATTGCCTCCGTTTCGTTGCTGCCGTTTTATTTTCTATTTGTTATGGCTTTTCTCTTAATTTGAGGTCGTGAGAATCATGGCTAATTAATTGACTCGCTGACTGACACACACACACACACACACATACACACACATGTGAGTTTGCTGGACAATTAGACTGAATGCAAACTTGCAGCACTTGCAACAAACGTTGCCTGAGATACTTTTGCACTGCTTTTAAACAACTGCCGAGGCAACTTAAAGCCTTCTTAAATACTAATCTTAACAATTTTCAAAATTTAATGTTAATTGACAAACTCAATTCACTTTGCAGCTGCAAATTGTAAACCTTATGCATTTATGAGCTATTAAAGACAATAAAAATCTAGGCAAAAATAACTACTATTAAATGTATATCCATCATTAATGAATAATATATTTAATTGTAATTAAAAATTGATGCAAATTAATCATAAAATTTGAAAAGCATAAGAAAGAGTAAATAGAAAATGCAACTTCCAAAAATTTGTAAATCTTGAAAACATTTTATGACATACGAAATACACAACAAACATTTAAGCAAAAAGAGTATAAGAGAGAATACATTTTTAATTCTATAATACAAACAAATAAATTTTAAAATAAAATTTTTATTGCAATTAAAATATGTTTAATGCAGTTTATGAAATGCTAAGGTAAACAATAATATTTTAGTTATAAAATATACCAAATTAACAAACACCAAACATACTATATATATACCAAAGGTAATATTTGGTATATTCATATAGTACAGCATTCAAAATGTACCAAAGAGAGCAAAATATACCAGATTGTCAGATTGGCTATATTGTCGAATAATAATTAATAATATATATACAATAATACTTATTTTAAACAGGAAAACAAATGTTTAACAATAATGTCAACAAAATTCAAATAATACACAATTTGTTTTTAGATTTATAAAATTCTAAAATACACAACTTTATATAAAAGCAAAACAATTTTAAGATAAACCAAATTAATATACCACAAAAATACTACAAATATACCCAAGTATTTTGAATAGAGTAAAAGCTTAGATCAAAAATCTGTTGCTAATATAAGAACAACTTAGTAATTAAAGTAAAATTTAAATTATTTGTAATTTAGTTATTTCCCGCTCAAGTCGCATCGAGTCTTGAGCTGCTTCTCATATTTTCAAATCATAATTAAAATGTTAGATTAATGCAACTAGTTGTTCTTGTTGCTGTTGCATCTGTTGCACATCGCATCACATCAGATCACACCACCGAGTGTTGCATGTGTGTCAAATTATGTTAATATTGAAAGAAAATCAAATGCAAATGCAGCAGCAGCAAACAATTGGCCAAAAGTTGTTGCAGCTGAGTTCTCAGATTGTTGAGCTCAAGTGAAATGAAGAAAGCTGCCAATTGTTGTTGTTGTTGTTGTTGTCGTGGTTGCTGTTGCCCTTTCGTGTTGCTGCTTCCGCATCGATTTTCACATTGGCCACTGCTGCAGTTGCAGTTGCTGCTGCAGTGGCTCCTGCTGCAGTGGCTGCTGCTGCTTTGTTGTCTCTTCCTTAAGTTCATTACAATTTATTTTTATGTGTAATGCAATTATTGTTGTTGCCGTTGCCGTTGCATTCGCTGTTGCTGTTGTTGCCGCTACATTTTGCTGCTTTGTTTTTGTTGTGTTTAATGTTTATTCGCGCTACTTGGCGCGGGGGCGTTTGCTCTGGCCAAAGCCAAAGGGGGGAAGGGAGGAAGAGAGTAAGAGAGGGTTATGCAGCGAGGTCTTTGTTACACTCTCGGACATGACAACGGAGGCACGACCACGACACGTTGCGAATTTGCCACGAACATTTTCGGGCTGCTGCTGTTGTTGTTGTTGTTGCTGTTGCAAGCAGAAGTGGCAACAGCAGCGGGCTGTGGGCGGTGGGTTGACCTGCCGTTGCACCAAATACAAATACACAAACACAAACACAAACACCGACACCGACCGACTCACACAGTCACACATCTGGCGCTGCAGATCGCGCGATTTCTTAATATGAGAATATTCCCACCATTGTTTTGTGGCCTGTTGGTCTGTTGCACTGTTGCACTGTGTTGGCCCAAGCTTTGCCTTTGCCATTGCCTTTGCCTTTGCCTTTGCCACATGAACGAGGCTGGGGTGAGTGACTCGACGAGAAGTGACGGCGCGACAAACCGACGACGACGACGACGACGACGACGACGTCAATGTCCACTCTACAACCCATCCTCAGGTTGTTGCTGTGGTTGCTGCTGTCGCTGTTGCTGTTGCTGTGGTTGCTCTCCCACTGCCCACTGCGCCTTCGATTGCATGTGAGCTGGCCATGCCCCCACATGCCACACACACACACACACACTCACACAGTCTGTGCCCCATTTAGCACTCGCGCTACCCACGAGCGCCGTTTTTGAATGTGCCACAGTTGCTGTTGCAGTTGCAGTTGCAGTTATTGCTGATGTGTTGCTGCTGTGTGTGGCTTGGCGCTGCTTTAATTCCAGTTATGCGAACTGCACTTCTTTTGTTTTTGTACTCGTAAAGAGTGCAAATTCCCGAGCGCATTCACATGACTGCAACACCAACGGCAACTAGCCGCATGCAACTTGCAACGTGCAACGTGCAACGGTGGCCCTTTTTGAATGCCCCCGCCAGGGGTCATTACTGGTCACTGGCAGCTGCGGTGAACGGTTCCCATTTCCCATTTCCCGTTTCCCTTCTTTCTCTCACTCGCGTGCAACACGTGGCCAACTTGCAACTTGCAACTTGCAGCAGTAACTGAAGTTCTGCTCTTCTCACCATTTCTGTGCTTGTCTTAAGCTAATTTATTTACATTTTGCAACCGCACTTAATTAAAAATTTATGCTCATCTTCTCCCTCTCTCTCTCTTTCTCTCGTTGCAGGTGAGTCTAACGGTCTAACGGGACTGCATTATGCGTTTTGGGAGCAGGCATTATACACACTAACACTCCAACAATATATTGTTTAGTCCACAAGAAAACTCCCACCACACACGCCAATTATCGCGGCAAAGCTGCAAACAAACCGATCGCAGGTAGGAGTCCCATTTGCACTCGTAGTCACGATCAGCGACCCCTGAGAAAAGCTGATAAGTGCATCTCTGAGGATCAGTTCCCCACTATACTATATATACATATGTATACCTCGGTTATCAATACAACATTTCACTATCGCGGGAGTTTACCATAGTTAAATCGTTACCTTTTTAAATGTTTGGTTAGACAGATTAGTTTACTAAAATAAATAGTACACTGGGGTATTTTCATAAAATATATTGTACCAAAGTAATATACTGAAAAACTACTACAAAATGCCGATGGAAATATTTGGTACCAACGTAATATACCAAAAATATTTTCAACTATACCGATTGCTATATTTGGTATATCGATATACCATAAAATTTAAAATACACCATATGCAGATCAGCCTGATACAGTTTAGAAAAATACTAAAAATACCCATGCATATATATGGGACCAACACAATATACCAAAAGTGTACTCAACTATACCGATTGCTATATTTGGTATATCGATATACCATAAAATTTAAAATACACCATATGGAGATCAGTCATCTTCAGTTTGGAAATTCAATTTTAACTAAAAGTTCCAAATTACTCAAATATTTAATGATCATTCGAGACTAGGCTGCACTATTATTAATAAAATAGAACAAGCCTCCAAGCCATCATCTTATTTCAATTCAAAGAGGTAAACACTCTATTTAATATCTTCACTTTATTCTTCGTATATTTTCTTCATCTTATAGCGATTCATTTAGCTCTGGCTTAAAGAGCTCTGATCGCACATTGAATGCTCTTAAGACGCATATTTCTATAAATTGAATAAATTTCGCAACAATTTCGCTCGATTGTGCCCAAAAAATCTAGAACACACACACACACACACACACACACACACGTACACACCGTACGGTACACACATCCAAACTCGATCCCTCGCTAGACAATAGACACCTGCAAAATGGATGGAACAATTGATCGAGCCGGGGGATTAACATGGATTTTCCCACAATTTGCGAGCAAAATGTTGTTGCTCTTTGCCCCGGAACAAGTCTAAAATTTCATTATCGCGCACTTGCCCCTGCCACAGTTGCAACTGCAACTGCAACTGCACTTATCCCATTACATTAAGCGCGTAGCGAGGGGTCAACAGAGATCGGGAGGATGCAGCGTCTTCAGGTTTCACGATCGACAAGGACATTGTCCTGCTCGCTACTTGAGCGAAGAAGGCTGCCCGCTGATACAGGTGCCTCTCCTCCGCCTCTCCGCCTCTCTGTCTCTCTCTCCCCTCCCGATTAGCTGCCTCCCACACCCAAAAAAAAAAAAAAGAAAAGTAGAAAAGAAGACCAAAGGGAAACTCGCTTGTCATGGGAAAAGCGAGCAGGTGCTGAGCGAGCTGAGCCCCATTTCGCATGTCCTGCTTAATATCCTTCTCTCTTTCTCTCTCGCTCTCTCACTGTCGTGTATGAAAATCGTTGCACTACTTCGCATCGGGGGAATAATTGAATTGATCATGATTTGCCATTGTTGCCCCCGACGAAATGCGACTGAGGATGCAGATGCTGTTGTTAGAGTTGTTCAGCTACCTGAGATCTGCGCTTCGCTCTGCAGCGCAGCGCTGCGAAATCGCCGCTTGTCCAGGACAATGACAGTGCGCATTTCATTTGGTTCGCCCCTCCTCGGCGCATATTTGCAACGTGTCACCCGGTTGCAAGATGCTTGAGAACATTTTCATTTTTTTTTTTTGCTGCTACTGCTCGGGAGGCTCTTTTTCTTTATTGCGATTTCTTTTTATTGGCAGCGAATGTTTTTTGGTGCGTGAGAAAAAGGATTAAGGATTTGTCGCCTAGACGATTAACAAAGAGCTGCGTGTGTGTATGTGTTTGCGTGTGTGTGTGATTGAGGCAGCTGAATCTAATGTAAACGATTGACAACAATAATAAAAGATGTGCCAGATGCTTGATAAATATTGTCTGCATATAAAAGTTTAGCATAAAGTGTTATTTAAATTGAAAATTAAGTTAAAAACTTACAGTCAAATGTGCTTCACTGTAAGATACCCGCTAAGTATTTTCAATGAAACCTAAACGGTGCGGTATTATTCATCAAATATACCGAATTTATATACCAAAAATATACCAAAGTTTATATTTAGTATATTGATATACTATTATGTTTGAAATATCCCATATACTACAAATTGTCTCAGATTGTCAGTCAAAAACACCATAATATACCAAATGTTATATTTGGTATATTAATATACTATTATGTTTCAAGTAGATTCTAGAATAAACAATATACCAAATTCTCAATAAAAATACTAACATATACCACATGTTATATTCGGTATACAAATATACTATTATGTTTGAAATATACCATACACTACAAATTATCTCAGATTGACAGTCAAAAACACCATAATATACCAAATGTTGTATTTGGTATATAAATATACAATTATGTTTCAAGTAGATTCTAGAATGAACAATATACCAAATTCTCAATCAGAAAATACTAAAATATACCCTTTGTAATACTTGGTATATAAATATACTATTATGTTTCAAATATACCATAGACCATATATGTATATACCAAAGTGTCCACCAAAGCAGCTAAAAATTGCTGAATTACTATTAATAAAAATTCAAAAAATATTTACAATTAAAAGTTATTAGAAAGTCAAGCCAAATTGTGCATGCAATTATTTTTCGCTGCATATTTTGTGTGTGTGTGTGTGTGTGTGTTTATCTAGTTATCTCTGGCTCTCTGCTGTTCTCCATCTGCGTGGCATTCGATTGTTAATCAAAATAAAATCAATTGCCAAATGTCAACTGAATTGGCTTTGCCTCTGGTTCTAGCTGGTCTCCCTCTCTCTCTCCCTCTCACTGTCTCTCTCGCTCTTTCTCGCTTTTCACTCGCAGTTTGAGCTCCACCTTTAGCTTTGGACACGCTCCCGCTGCCCACTCGGTGAGGGCAACGTCTGCTGTGAGGCAAAACGTTCTGCCAGCGTTCTTCGATAAGCATCAAGTTCTCACGAACTTTTTATTGTCGTCTCGATTCGTTCGTTCTTTGGTTTGCTCGCTGGGAGCTCGAACTCAACCTGGAGCCAGGAACTATTTCCCTCTGTGAGTTGTCTGCTTTATTGGGCGCCACAGTCACGTGAGATACGTGGGCAAAAACAATAACAACAGCAACAACAACAACAACGAGCACAATTGTGGAGCCTAGTCGAGCAATTAATGCGCCCAATTTTATGAACAGCAAAAACTGTTTCAGTCTTTCGATCAGTCTGCCGAATGAAGCGTGAAATATGAGTAAAAGGCGCACCCTGGAGTAAAAAGTAGCCCGGAAGCGACGCTGACGCATGACAGTTAGTCAGTCTATCAGTCAGTCAGTCAGTTAGACAGTTAGTCAGTAAAAACTTGCCACCTTGAAGACTACGCTGACCCAATTAAGTAAACCCCCCAATTTGAAACGATAAGCGATAAGCAGACCGAGTTAACGCCGCATGAGTCGATCAAAATTTTAAAATTCAAGGCGCATGCGCAGCCCGTGGATAAGAATTGTAGCTTGCCGCTTGCCGCTTGCCGCATGCCACTGGCATCACCATGCGGGACATGTGGAAATCTAAAACCTAATTAAATTGTAAAATGAAATTAGCTAAATTCACATTTAGCGTTTCTGGTGGAGACCCAACTGTGTGTGTGTAACCCTTTTCCTTGTCCCTCTCTTTTTGGCAGCCCGCATCGAGCGATGTTCGGCCGTGACATAATAACATAATATTGCAGCCGGAGAAATGCATTTGAAATACTTATTTCTAGTGCGACGTAATTCGTTGCGCAGATGCATTTCGATAAATCGTCCAACTCACTTTGCCGCATCATTTTGATTAATTGATTGAGGTTCTTCATGCTGATTTTATTTCACAGACGAGATTGCTGACGCTCTGAAAAATTGTGCCGAATCTAGCTTACTATCGATTACGAGCTTTGCTAGCGATTAACAAAAACAAATTCGTTATCACTCAACTATCTCATAGAAAATCATTTTATGATGTTATTAATTGATTTTCGACATTACATTTTTTCGTTAGCGATAAACAAATTAGAATTCTTTACTATCGATTACTTACATAGATGACATCTTTTCTTTTGCAATAAGTTAACTCATTCGTTTTAATATCGATTCATTATGTATTCCAAATATCTCTCTCAGTTAATAATACTGTTTCGATATAAGACATCTTTTCATTAACGCTATACTATCGATTGTTTATTTATATGACGTATTTAAACTATAGATTGTTTTTTATACTATCGATATATTTTCACTATCCATAATTAAACAAATACTTTATTCGATTACAAGCTATTTTATTGTATTGACTAATAATATTGGAAGAGTTAAACAATAGTAAAAAGATAATCTCAATATTTTATCAATAATTGCTCCTTTTAGTTCCTTAATTATTTTTCCACTAACTAAGGCACAACTATAGTTAGTTCTAACATATCTTTCCATCGACTCTCATAAATCATTAGCATACTTCAACAACAATGATCACAGCTGGCACACTTTGCCTTAATTTTGAGAGTCCTTCATGCAGCAACGCCTCCAAAAATTCGCTGCTGTGGCGGTGGCATCTGTGGCCACTTGTTGCAACTGCTGCTGATGCTGCTGCTGCTGCTGTTGGCGACACTTGTGTTCGGTTAGCCAATTCGATTTCGATTGAAATCAAAGAGAAGGAGAGCAAAATAAACAATTTATATTTATGATTGCGCACAGGATCAAAACAAAGCGTTCGACTATTCGGTTGTAGGTCACCCTCACTTTTATGCTCATCCTCGCCCTCGTCCTTAGTCCGAAGTTGTTGCTGCTACTGTTTGTTGTGGGCGTTGTTATTGTCTCGTCCCTAATAATGTCCTGTATCCTTAGGCCGTTGGTCAGCTACAACCACAACAAATAGTGCTTGTTGTGTGTGCTTGTACTTGTGTGTTCCTCTGTTTTGTTTGTTGCATTTTATTGCGTGTAAATCACAGTTGGAAAGGTCCTTAAATGCGTTTATTCCTTGCTCATTTGCACAGGTAGCAAACCAAAACAACATTTCTACTTTTGTTGGCTTATAAAAGCGTCGCTGTCTCATGTCAACTAATCGAATATGCAGAACACGTCGAGCTGAAGCTGCGCCCCAAAAAAAAAAACATATATATATATATTATGGTATATATAAAGAAAGACTGACACGTTCCGAAAGAGCGAGAGAGAGAGAGAGAGCGAGAGAGAGAGAGAGATGCGGCAGATGAAGATGTGTCACTTGAGTAATTGTTGTTGCCCCAAAATGCGACGACTTATTTTCCTCCATTTCCATGTCTATTTTTTTTTCTTTTTTTGATGGGGAAGCGCAAACAAAAGGCGGCAAGAAAGTTTTCTGTCCGAAAGCAGACTGAAAGAAAGAGAGAGAGGTACAGAAAAATAGAGATGGGTATATTGCCATTGGCTCGGACATGTGCAGCTTGTGCGGCTTTTGTTGTCGCGGCCAGTTGCACAATCTGCGTGTCAATGCGTTGCTGATCCCATCACAGACGCGACGCTCCCAAGAGACCCAGTCTCAGGTGTGTGTGTGTGTTCGAGTGTGTGTGTGTGTGTGTGTGCGGGTGTGCGATCGTTTGGCATGTCCAAAACGCTGGACGCTTGCGTCAACGTGCAGCTATTTAGGCACTTTGTCTCCGTCTCAGTCGCAGTCTTCGCCTTGGTCTCCCTTTCCCCTATCTACGCTCCGCATCTTTGTATCTGTATCTCTGTTTTGTATCTGATTGTCTTGCCATACGTGATCTACTACAGTTGTCCGGCCTGCCTGAGACTCTGCCAGAGAGGGAAAGACCTGTGTCCACGTCCAATGACAACATTTCATCATCACAATGTTCATGATGATGTTCGTTCGGCGTTTGTTGTTAATTTTCGATGCCGCACATAAAAAGCAAAAGGAGCACCTTAACAATAATTGTCAAAAACACATTTGACGAGCCCTGAATGGAACTCGGACTGCGTCTCAGACTCCCTCTCCCTCTCACTCTCCCTCACCTCGGTTATTATGCATGAGACTGCGACTCAGTTACGACTATGACACGTAGATTTCTCATTGTTGTTGCTGTCGGTGTCCCAGTTGCTGCTGCTATTGCTGTTGCTGTTGCTGGGAATTAGCAATGCGACAAGCACTCGAACAACATCAACCAGAATCTACTTAACGAGCGCAAAGAGAAAACCTGATTGATACGCCCGATTATGACAAGCGGCAACGGGATTCTCTCTATTCTCTGCTCTGTGTCCTGCATGGGTCAAGCAGGTTGCCATTTGAGGACGACAACCCAGAAAAAAGAAACCCAATTCAATAATGAATTGTCTTTCAAAAACTGATTGAAAAGCAGTAGCAGCATTGTGAGAAATTTACAGAAAACAGTTCATCATCTTCAGTTTGAGCTGAGTTTGCTTCAAAGATTGCTGTAAAATAATTTTAAAATATTTTCAGCAACATATTTCATACAGATTTCATAGTAGAAAATTGAAATTAAAAGTTTCAAGATGTAATTTCTGATTGATAAAGTCAAATCGAATACCAACTTTTTTAAGCAATTTTTTAATCAAATAAATATTCGCATTTGATTACATTCATTTTAATAATTTTAGTTACTTAAAACTAACAAATTCAGAAAAGTCAATTAATAGTTAAAAATTGAACACCTGAACATTTAGTATTGATTTATCAGAAATTTCTATCTTAATGAAATACTGAATAAATACGTAACGAATACTAAATAAAAACTAAAAAAAAATATAAAGAAATACTAAATAAATACTGAGTAAATGCAAAATAAATACGAATAAAATAAAAAATGAAGACTAAAATAAAACAGTTTAAATAACAATGAATGTAATACAAAATTCCGTTTCAAGAAAAGTTTTTATATACAAAATTACTAATTTCATTTGACTATGGAAAACCATTTCTTCAATGAAAGTAATTCAAATTATTGCAAAGAACTGAGCAGAAAAGATTCTATTTTAAATTGTAATAAAAGTTTTTATATATAAATTACTAATTATATTCTACTCTACTCCTGCTCTTCATTCATATTAATTTTGTAATTATTTTGTGCATTCAAAATTTGTTGAATTTTTAATCGAAATTTTCTTGTTTTCTCCGCTCTCAAGATCTGCGTTGAACGCTGGAAACCGTTACAATTTTTCACATCACTTCATTCTAACATAATTAAGTGCTGGTTTCTAGTCATTTCTTTGGTTCTTTTTTTGTACTATATTTTTTCCTACAGCGATCAAATTTCCATGCTCGTTTTTAATCTATTTTCTTGCCCAAGTGCGCAGTTTTTATGGATTTGTATCTTGAACACGCAACGGTAAACCAAACTTCCTCACTACCAGAAATTATGCAAAAACTCTCAAAAAATAAAGAGACCTTACTTTTTTTTTCTTTTTTTTTGGGTAACCCGTTACCCATAAATTTTCCGTTAAAAACGAATGCATTTTTTTGTGTTCAAAGAAGAGATTTGCTCATTTAAACGAACGCTACGAAAATCAAATTGAATATCAGCCCGAAAATTATCTTTCCGTAGAACCGGAGACGACAATTGCCCGTCTTGGTGCCTTCTGCCTGGCATTGTCCTCGGAAATCGTCCTGTCTGTCAGGGTGTCTCTCTCGTTTTTTTTTTCCCGTGAGTTGTTTTTTTCATATGCTGTTTTTTTTTGTTATATCATTGTTGAATTGAATTAAAAAAGCGACGGTAATCAATGCGCAAGGACACAGCCGGCGAGGGTCCTGATTCGGTTTCTGGGTGCCCTGTTTCTTGCTTCTGCTGCTGCCTAAATCAAATGCAAAATCTTGTCTGCCTCACATGTGACAACCCTCCACTCCCCTTCTTCCCATCCCAATCGTCCCCTCATACCGCTGCATATTTCATATCTTGGGAAAATCTTGGCCACCACCCAAGAAACCCACGGCGACGGCGACTGACAGTCAGAAAACATCGCAAGACAAAAAAAAAACAATAAGAGCAAAAAACAACAAGGACGCACACACACACACACACACACACACACATAGAGACAGGACGTACAGGACACGCACAAGGAGCATAAAAAATTAATATAAAAAAATTTGCATAGAAAAAAAATGCCGTTACACACACACACACACACACATACACATTCAGGGAGGACGAAGACGGTCGCCTGAGCCTACCTGAGGATGGAAAAACGTCACCCTCAGGGCCGACACAGGACACAGGACCAAGAATTTTTGCAGGGTTGCAAATCTCCGCGGGTCACGCGTGCAAAAAAAAAAGAAAACATACACAGTTTTCTTATAGACTTTTGTTCTTTGGGAAACTTAAAGAAGCTGCGCTGAGTTGATCGGCAAAAATTGCATAAAAAATTGCAATGCAGTCCCGAGTTGCTGCCCCCTTTTCCTTTTTTTATTCTGTCGCTTATATCCTGTCCCCTGCCCCTGCGCCTTCCCTCTGCCTCTGTGCCACATTTCATTCGCATTTCAATGGCATTTGATTAAGCGCACACGTTTTTTTCCTTCCACGTTTTTTTGTTGTGTTTCTTGGGTTCGCATTGTTCTGCTGCTGCTGCTGCTGCTGCTGGCAGGACATTAGCAGCATCCTTTTACACGCTCCGCATCTAAGGAGACTCGGCGCCTGCGCAGCCGTCGCCAGGGGTAAAAAAAAAACCAATTGCAAGAAATGCGCGCGCAAAAAAAACCTCACTTACCCCCTGAGCAAGCAAAAGGATTAAATTGTAGTCCAAAGAAGAAAAACAAAAAACGCAGCCTACAATTGTGTGTTGAATATGATGAAGAAAAATCTATTACGGCATCCGCTGTCCGCTGATCTTGCATCGCATTCGCTCCTCAACTGCCAACTCGACTATTATTAGAGTCTTTCAACTGAAAGGAGACGCACAAGGAGCAGGGGAAGGGGCAACAGTAGAGGCAAGGAGCGGGGGGCAACGTCGAGTAATGTAAGAAACTCACTCGTTGCGCCGTTGCTTGGCCGCCACGCTTATTGCGCAGCTTCCATATGGACCAACATCCTTGCTCTCTCTCTCTCTCTTTCTCTTTCCTTCTCTCCTTTCTGCTCTCGTTTTTCCTTGCGTTATTTAGCTGCGCACATTGCTTAACACATTTCTCAGCGCATAGAGGGCAACAAACTCGCAAAAGGATGCGCAAGGATGCAGGGATTTGAGCATCCAAGTGAAACAGCAGCGCATTTAATGAAAGGGGAAGCAACAGCGGGAGATTAAAGTTGAAGTTGGAGTTTCACGAAAGAGATGCAGATACAGATAGAGATGGAGATGGAGATGGAGAAGAACTAAAATAGATCATAACACAAGATTTCTCTTAGCTAAAGCAGCTTAGCATCTTCAGCTCTTTGTTTCTCATAGAATTTTATGTAAAACAGATTGAAGCAGTGGCACATATTTGTTTTGTAAGATATTCAGGTTAATCATGATTATTTTGAAGTAACTATTAATACTTATACATATTTATGATATTATATTATATTTTTGGTTTTTAGAGAGAGAGAGAGAGAGTTTTTTTGTTGTAAATATTTTTTGGCAGCATATTTAAATTAAATTATTAATTTCAGCTCTGTTATAATTACAGATATTTAGTTTTTATTAAGCTTTGCTTGGAAAGTTTTTGTTATTTACATCTACCACATTTGACTGCTTGACTCCTTAGTTATTGTCTATACTACGAGAGCAGATACCCATTAAGATAATTAAAATCATGTTTAAGCGCAAAAATCAAATTCGTTTTTTAAACAACGCTACGAATTTCCAATTATCCAAAGTTTCTTACTAAAATAAATTAAGAAAAAAACAAATGAGTTGGATTAAATAGTCGAATATTACTCTTAAAGTAGAATAAATATACCGAAAATACTAAAATATACTAAGGAACATATTTGGTATATCGATATACTATTACTATTATTTGGTATATTGAAAACTATTTCTTTCCAAATAAAACATATGCTATACGATTATTCTAAGTCCTAAACAATTCTTATTGCGTTCTTTACTTATTCGAATCTACTTTCAATTCGACATCTGTCATTAGTTTCACTACGTTTCTAAGGAAACTTATAGTTTTAGATTATAAAAAGTTGTTTTATTATTTGTACTTGAGTGCGAAAATCAAATTTGTTTTTTAAGCACTTTCTAAAATTTCCAATTATGCAAAATTTGTACTAAAATAAATTCATATAAAAACAAGTATGCTTTGAATAAAAACAAATGGTATGGAATTATTCTACAACTATACCAAATTAATTTACCGAAAAATACAAAAATATACAAGTTCATAAACTATTTGATAATGAGTTTGTTCGATAATGGGAAATTCCTAATATTACTTATTGCTTTCCTTTGGGTTTCTTCTATGTCAATATATCAACTAGTGTTGCCCCTAGCTCTAGCCTATAATAAGGAATATCTCTGAAGATTTTTGGGTTAAATTCAGCCTGTTGCGTAGTCTAGTTTTTTTTTGTTTTTTTTTTTAGACTGTGTTGTTGTTGTTGGTATTAATTGTTGTTTGCTGGTTGCAACAGCTCAATTTGGTGCAGGGGCACGCATGTGCAACGGGAATGGGAACGGGAGCACGATGCAGCATGCATGAGCATGAGTGGGAGCGGGAGAGCAATCGACGACGTTGCCAGGAGCGCCAACATCGACAGCGACTGCGACAGTGACTGAGACAGCGACTGAGACTGAGACTGAGACTGAGACAGAGACGGAGTCTGAAGCAGCGAAGCCGCTGGCCAAGGGAGCTGTTGATAGCAGCAAAGATGTTTTTCATCCCCCCTTTTTCTTAGCGACGTCCACTCGCCATGTGTGTGTGAGAGCGCGAGTGAGAGGCAAAGAGCAACTACCCCGCATGTGTGTGTGTGTGTGCGCGCACACACGTTTTTTTTTTTATTGTGTGTTGGTCGATGTCCCGCACACGGACTGTGACTGCGACTGTGACTGGGCAGCGCAGTCAGCGTTAGCGTTAGCGTCGACAGCACAGCCTCAGAGGCCAAAGGGAGCGGAAATGAGTGCGAGTGTGAGCGGGAAAGGGAGAGGGAGAGAGGCAGGACCGTCGACCGTCGACTGCGACCGGCGACTGTCGACCGTCGACGGTCGAGACCGGCAACGACGGTCACAGGAAGACTTTCGATTGTCAGTCCACGTGAAGCCTCTGTGGGGTCAACAACACACGCGCTCTGTCCTCACAAACACACGAACACTTTTACACACTTCTTCTCGACAAAAAGGATGCGCTTCGAGATCCCCGTGCTGGCTAAACGTGCTATCAACAAGAACCGAAACATAACCGATTCAACCGCTTAATCGTTACGATTATTACTACTACTACTACTACTATTACTATTTTTTTTTTCGGGTTCCGCACACAACGCAGGACAATTGGATTACCTACGATCGTGTGTGTGTCCCGCTCCATTGAAATCAAAATCGAAATTGAATCGATTCAAAACAATTTTTTTGTGAAACAACATTTGTGATGAAAAGTGAGAAAAGTGCGAAGAAACACTGACTAAACAAATCGAAAACAATACTTTTTTTTTTTAAATGCTAAATGCTACAGTGAATACTCGCTACAACAACCGCACCAACAAAATGTACAACAAAATGCTGTCAATCAGTGAGGATCATGGATTCCGTTCGCTGAGCCGTAAGTTCTCGCCAAAAAAAAACAAAAAACTATGATGAAATGACAAAATACCAATTATGATATTTGGTTGTGTGAGAAGAGTTTTTCGCTTATCAGAAATGTGAACGAGATAGACGATCTCCTCCAGCAGCATTTCTAAGAATTTGTCCAACTTTCCGGTTGCCGCTTTTTCTTTCATTTTTCGTGTGTGTGTTTGGTTTCTTTTTTTCTTTTTTTTTTTTTAATCATTTGCCGAGAGCTCACACTCTCAATAAAGTGAAATTGTGCCCTCTTTAATTTGCTGTTGTTGATAAGCGCCCCGTACCGAGAAAAGCACAACAACAACAGCAATAACAACAACAACATCGACAGCAACAGCAAATGGTAACAACAATCGTAATAAGCCAACGCCCGCACCCACACACACAATCTGAGATACATTTATGTACAGAGAGACAGACAGACGGACAGACAGACGGGCAGACAGACAGACACACATATAGATACTTATATGGCAGACCAACCTACCTTCCTACCTAGCTAGCTAGCTATAGATATAGCTATGGCAGTATATAGATCGCGGCTATTTACATACGACATGTCCGTTTGTCGTTGTCGTTGTCGTTGTGTCTCGTTGACTTTTCGGGGGAAATAAAAACAAACTGCGCGCCGTCTCACCGCAAACACAAATACAAAAATACAAATATTTTAGCGACCTGAAAAACAAAAAAAATATAAAAAATGAAAAACGAACTCCACATTACAACATTGTTGCAGGCGGACAACAGCAACACCCGCCAACAGCCACAACAATAATAGCTCTCTCTTTCTTATCAAGAACAACAAACAGTTCGAGGTCTTTTAGACTTGGCCGCCTCTCAAGCAAAAGAGCGAAAGGATCATCACTAAGAAACTTCAAAGTTATCAATCCAAGTTCAAACTTGGCAAAACTCTTATTTCAAGTTGCAATGCAATCTGTTTAACTTAACTTAGTGAACCTTATATTAAATAAGTGAGGTCACTATTTTGAACTGTGTTTTCGCTCTTTCAATCACAACTAAGTAACTAATAGTTATCGATCAGCTGCAATAAAGCTAAGCTTGCTAACTATCTGTATTAACATCTTTTCACTGCACAATAAATAATGTCTTTCATTCTCTAGACTCTCTCACATTGTGATCGATATCTTGACATATTGTTTGCTTAGTTATCGACTGGCTGCAATAAGTTTGTTCTAGCTGAAATCACTTGTTTTAGCTATTACTACGAGTATTAAATTTAGCAAAGTTTGAACCATTTCATTGCGCTTTCAATTGACTTTCTCTGATCGATATGTAACTTATCGATAGTTTTCTATCGCCCTGCTTTTTGTTGCTGTTGTTGTTGATGTTGTTGTTGTGCTTTCGCCTTGTGCTCATTTCCTTTGCCAAAGCAAGCAACTTATCAGCAGCAGCAGCGTCGACGTCGGCGTTGTCAACCGTCAAAGCTGTCAACCGTTGGCTCCTCTCCCCTTCCCCTACCTCTACCCCCTCTCCCACCCCTTCCCACACAGCAGACAGTGTGTGTCCAGCTTTTGGCTTGACACGGCGGCATTTTGCAGCTTTACCTCACACACACAGGCATTTGAACGTTGCTTAATTTGTTGTTATTGTTGCTAGGGCAAAGACTGTGACTGTATGTGTATGTGTGTGTGTGTTGTAGTATAAGTGTGTGTTTGTGTGAGCACATTTAATGCTCGCTTCCAGGCCGCCTATATTTGCATATGGCTCATTCACTCAACCTGGCGGACTGTTTGTTTGTCCAGATACACACACACACACACACACACACACACATCTACACGTACACATATGCATATGCGGGTGTTATCAACAGAGTTGCGCTGGCATTGGGGGGCACCTGGCCACCACCAGCAGCAGCAGCAGCAGCAAGGAACTAGGAAGGAGAAGAGGGGGGAGCTGAACAACAACGCAGCGGCGCAAATAAAACCAAATTTGTATGCTAAAACACTTTGCTGGCCGCGCCAGTTGTTGCTGATAAGACACCCACACAGACACACACATAGACTACATAGTGGGGAGTGGGGAGTGGGGGAGGGGGGCAATTGCATATGTGTTTGTTGTCGTTTCAGCTGCGAAACACCTTTAACTCAGTCCGTGGTTATCCACGTAGTAATTTGTTTAAACAAATTAAGGCGACCGCCGCGTTTCGTTTCCAGCTGCCTGACGTCGCTTTGTCACTGTCAAGCTGTGTATGTGTGTGTGTGTGTGTGTGTGTGTGACTGTGTGTGTGTCTGTCCACTACCAATACGCCCCCACAATAACTATGTGTGTGTGTGTGTGTTATCGCAGCAGTAACAAAAAAAACAAATTTCGAATTTGTTTAACCTTTTTTTCTTTCTTTCACTGTTTTCGCTGTCGTCGTCAGCATTTTTAGTTCACTGAGCGTTGGCCAAAAGCGAGCGCGACAACAAACAAAATGTGGCTCAGCATTTTTAAATATTTACACAGCATTTCTTTCTTTTCAACAACGACAACGACAACGACAACGACGACGACGACGACGACGACGACGACGATAAATGCCTTGTTTTTTAGTACATAATTTATTTGTCTATACAACAACGAAATGGAGCACTTGGTGTCATAATAACATAATGTTGTCTCCTCTCCTCTCCTCTCCCTCTCCTCTCCCTCTCTCTCGCTCGCTCGCTCGCTTCTTGCCTCCAGCTGAGAAATTTCGACAACTCGAAATTTAGAAAATAGAATTGAATTTGAATTCGAGTTTCGATACAGCTAACACAATATTTGCTTATTATTCGCGCTTAATTATTATTTAGTTAAATGTTATTATCACAATTCACAATTTGCATTCGCCACAAAACAATGCTTCATCTTTATTGTGCTGTGCATATTAATCTATAAGTTTGCTTAATGATTAAATGATTTTATTCAAGTTTGTTATTGCATCATTCCCAAGAAAAACAAGTGAGGTTTACTTTTCATATATTTGTCTTTTGCTTTCGCAATTAAACTAAAACATTTGGTATATACACTCGAATTGCAGTATCTTTTATTATATTTGATTTCTTGTTTATTTCATTTCAATTCCCATTTAGATTTCTTTACTCAACATTGACTGCTTAAAGCTCTAAGCTTGAACTCTTTGTACGCTTTCTACCATATATGTATAGTGTGTGGTATATATTTGGTATATTAGTATCTTTTATTATATTTGATTTCATCTCTAGTTCACTTCAATTTCTATTTAGTTTTCTTTACTCAACATTGACTGATTAAAGCTTTAAGCTTGAGCTCTTTGTATGCTTTCTACCATATATGGTGTATGGTATATATTTGGTATATTAGTATCTTTTATTATTTTTAAATTCTTTTCTAGTTCACTTCAATTTCTATTCAGTTTTCTTTACTCAACATTGACTGCTTAAAGCTTTAAGCTTGAACTCTTTGTACGCTTTCTACCATATATGGTGTATGGTATATATTTGGTATTTTGGTATATATACTCGTGTGTGGTAGAGGCTGACCTTCCGCTGGCCGCACATCAAAGCTGTTCGCGCTGCAGCTGTGTGGCACATTTTGTGTCCACTGTTTTCTCAGCCTCGACAGGCTTTTTCGACAATTTTCCGTTGTTTTTCACTCCGCCATTTTTCATTTGCCACACGATATGTGTGTGTGTGTGTGTGTGTGTGTGTGAGTGTGTGGCACCTAAAAAACAGTCGACCGTGTGGCGCTCGCCTGGTTTTTATGGCCAGCCTTGGTCTAAGCCCAACCACCCAACCAACCCAAACCAACCGAAGCACATTGCTCTCTCAGCCAACTCGACTGGCCCATAACCTTTTTGGCCATAAAGCGCGTCCTTTTGCCTCACATATGTGTGTGTGTGTGTGTGTGTGTGAGAGTGGGAGTGTATATGTGTGTGAGTGTGAGTGTGAGTGTGGGGGCATAAATTAGCACAATCAACGTATTGTTTTCTGCCTGTGCCACGCCTTCAGTGGGGTGGAAAGAGGGAGGGGGAGGCAGCTGCCGCATCGTGCAGTCAATAACATGAAAATGTTATAAATAACAAAAATACGACGGAGCAGAAGATGTCTAGATGTATCTGTGTATCTCTAGCTGTGTGTATCTGTATCTCTAGCTGTATCTGTGTATCTTTCGCTTGAATTTCATATTTGTGCGTCTTGATAATTTGCGCAAAAGTCCTATTAATATGTTAATTCTTAATTGTCCTACTTTGCCGCGGCACACACACACACACACACACACACACACACATGCACACATAGATACAGTTATGCGCATATTAATAGCCGCAGGATAGTTTGGCAGCAGCTCGTAAATATTCTTAAGCTGCGCCGCTTTACAAATCGACGCACTTCAATTTATTTGCTGCGCTGTCTGAGGATCTGTGAGTGAGTGTGTGAGTGTATGGTGAATGAGGGGGAGGAGTAAGTAGAGAAGAGGAGGCTGAATTAATTGCAACGCTTCGCGATGACATCACAAAATTGTGTGCGGCCATTTTTCCAATGTGGCAACTAACGCAATATTCGCTTGTGTTGTGTGTCAGCTCAGCTGGTCAATGAAGCAGTGAGGAGGAGACAAGGAGATGGGGGACGGGTACGGGGACGGGGACGGGGGAGGGGCAGACAGCTGTGTGCTGAGTTGGAAGCATTGATGCTGGAACCCTTTCAGCGTGTCCTTTTTGCCCTTTCTGAGCAGATAATTCAATTTATGAGCTGACTTTATGAAATATTCGCCCAAAATACACGTGAACTCTTCTCTCTCTCCCGCTCTCTCACTCTCGCTGTCTCTCTTATACACTTACCTAGCTACTGTTGACACTTGTCAGGCGACTGTCAGCGTCTGTCTGACATTTGACAGTTTCGGGCACTCGGCGAACACCCTTTCAATACACCTTTTGGCCAGCTGCTGCTGCAACCCTCGCGCAATATTGCAGCAGACTTTCTGCGTGTGGAGAGAGCTGTCAATAAGTTTGGTATTATTTATATTTACTCTTAGTTTTTGCGCTAATCTCCCCACCCTTCCTCTTCCACTTCCACTTCCACTTCGATCTAATCTAATCGCTTAGCCAAATAGCTGGCGACGCCCCTCTTAACCAGCTAACCGAAAGCAAAGCGGCAACGCCTACAAAAAAAAAACAAGGTAGACAGGTAAAAGGCTGCCTCAATCTACCTGCTTGCCACATGCCACACAAGCCACACGCACCACAAACTGGCCAATAGCAAAGCGGCCAACGCACACATGTTTAATTCATGGCAGGCAAACAGGCGGCTAATTGCGTCCTGCGTCCTGCGTCCATTTCACGCCTAATGATCGCCAATCAATAAAAATGAAGCGCATTTTTTCCATAAAAAAACGGCGACACGCTAAAGTCAATAGGTCAGACAAGGGGAGGAGAATGTGAAGGGAAAGCGAAAACATATTTTTCTTTATTGTTATTGAAACAGAAACCAAAACGAAGCGACAAACGATGCGTTGCCCCACCCAAACAATCAGCAACAAAAAAAGGCTAAATATATATAATAATAATACGAGATAAATACACACACACATATGTGTGAGTGTGTGTGTGTGTGTGTGTGAACAGCTTGTTGTCACCCCGTCGCAGGACAATCAATTGATATAAAAAACGAGAAAGAGGGCGGAGGGCGAAGGGCGATTGAATGGACAAAGGACAAAGTGAAAGTTGAGCAACGCTTCAGGGCGCATTATCTCCGTGTGTATGTGTGCGTGGGTGTGTGTGTGTGTGTGTGTGTGGGCAACCGCAAATTGTTGAAACTGGACAAGTGGCAACCGACAGCGCGTCAATAAATTGTTCTTACTCTCGACGTTTGCTTTTTTTTTATGGACCTTGCGACAGCTAATTGACAATGTCAGACAAGCGAAGGAGGCGGGAGAAAAGTTACAAGAAGTTAAAGAAGATGAAGGAAATAGCAGAGAACAATATTGAAAGAAAATATAAAGAAGAAAACTTGAATAGAAAAAAAAACAGACAACAAATATTAAAGAAATAATTAATACTAATACATGAAAGAAAGACAAACTTAATAACAAACTTAAATATTAACAATAGAATATCAAAATATAAAGAGAAAAAAAAACAGAACAGCAAATAAAAAATAACACACTAGAATATAGAACTAAATAAATATGGAATAAAAGATAGTATTAGTCATATAAAAACTAAATATACGAATTTTATATTAGTAACGAAAAAGATGCTTGCAAATTACAGGCAAAAAAATAAATGTAACTATTAGAAGTAAATGAATACAAGTATTTAAATTTAATATCAGTATTAAAAAATACTAAAGTAATATAAGCAACAATGAAATGTATAACAAAAACAATTTTGTATAGTATGTATAGTAGTTAAACCTATAAAAAAAAATGCTTAATAAATAGTGCGATAATGGAATAATTCAGCAAAAGCTTTGAAAATAAAATGGGAAAATATGTCCATCAAATAAATAAAAGCAATTTAAGATGAGATTGAGCGAAGGAAGTCGAAACTTCTTTAATAAAGAATAGAATTTCCATTTATTTCCTTTTCTATTTCTGTTTCTTTTCTTTCTTTTTTTTGTGTGGAGTAAATTTGGTCACTTTTGATTGACCAATTTGGGCACATTTCAATCAACGGCAGCAAAACTTGAGTTTTGGGTTTTCGTTGCATATCCCTTGGCGCCACACACACATGTGTGTGTGTGTATGGGTGTGTGGGTGTGGGTGTGTGGGTGTGGGTGTAACACACAGCCTCAGGCTGTGCTAGTTGCTGTAGTTGTTTGTATTCATATTTGTTTTTTGGCTTCTTTGGTCAATCAAAATTCATCGATAAATTGACAAAAGTTGCCGCAGCTGCGGGGCAAATTTGCGCTGTCGCTTGCCACAAGTTGTGGCATTGTTTTCGCTGCTGCTATTGTTGTTGTTACTGTTGTTGTTGTTGCTGGGCGGATAAGCAGCAGCAGCAGCAGCAGCAGCGGCAGTCACAAGTTTCTCTATCAGTTCATTGCGATGCGAATTAATTGCAGACCTCGCCAAATTTTCTCGCCTGGAATTTATGTTCACATTTTTCTCTCCACACACACTCACACACACATGCAAATAACGCAACGAGTGTGTGCGTGTGTGTGTGTGTGTGCTTAGATTACATTTTTCGGGGTGTTGTTGTTGCTTTTGGTGCTTTGGTTGCTTTGGTTTTTCGCGGGGCGCACGCAAAATACATAAATTAAAGTGCAAGCGAATCGATACGCGCCCTCCTCTAGCCTCTCCCCCTCCCCGATCCCACGACTCAGCACTCTCCGGCTTATCACAGTCCATATGTAAATAAGTGGGCTGCCAGCCAGGGTTGTCATAGTAGCTGACAGTTGGTCATGGTTGCCTGCAATCGTTGCCGTTGCGTAAAAACCCAGCGCATAAATTGTTGTTGCAAATCAATTGTGACACATCGCACTCTACTTTATGCCAGTCTGACTGTGTGTGTGTGCGAGTGCGAGTGTGTGTGTGTGTTTGCCTATTTAGTTAAGCTCGCTTAATGAATGCCCACGCCAAATGGCAAATGGTAAATGGCAATTGCGTGGCAAATCACTGGCAATCGCTGATTAGCAGCTAGCTGCTTAGTGGGTTATCGATAACTTATCGATAACTAGTTTATTGATAGACGTTAGCTGTGTCAATTTAGATGCAGCCACGAATATAAAGCTAATCTATATTCTAAAAGTATTATAATCGATAACTTATCGACAACTAGTATCGATTAACGATAGTTGTTGATATTTATGCTAATCTAATCTAGTTTCTGCCGCAAAAAGTATTCTAATCGATAACTTAGCGATATCTACTAGAGTGCACATGTATCGATAGATGACCAATTTAGTTGGTGCCACGAAAATTATTCATGGTCGCCATAAAAGTGACAACCAACTAAATGAGAGACAGTGTGAGGGAAGCTGCTTCGATTCTGTTCGTTTCGTTGTCGTTTTCGTTTTCGTGTGGTTAACTTCAAGGCGGCATTAAGCCAGAATTGATGGCCCATAAAAGCAACCCAAATTTATGAACTGCAAGTGCAAATGTTGCTCCCTTTTTTCTCGCCCGTATCCCCCGTCTCCCTCTCCATCTCCATCTTCCTAACTCAACCCGAGACCATTAAAGACAATGACTAAGAAACGTTTTCTCCCTCTCTTCTTGTTCACAGATTCCGACTCCACAGAGAACGATGCTGTCGCCGCACAGGACATCCTGACGTGCGGCGCCTGCCAGAAGACCTTCGCACTGTCGGACATCGTCCGATTCATACAGCACAAGGTGCTGCAGTGCAACAAGGAGAACTATGGCCAGTGCCAGACCACACAAGCGCCCAGCATGGATCGCGATGCTGACGAGGGACGTCCGCTGAGTCTCGTCAATCGTCGCCCCTCCATTTCGGCGCCCATCACAAATGCCGCTCGCAAATCGGCGCCCGTTGGCAGCGCCACAGCGCCAGCAAGTGGACAGTCCGCAGCAGCCGCAGCAGCAGCGGCGGCCACAGCAGCAGCAGCCGCAGCGGCGGCAGCAGCCACAGCGGCAGCGAGCGGTTCACGGATCCACACACCGCCGCCAAGTCCGGCGGATCTGTTGGCCGATGGCGCCAGCAGCACACCCAAACGCCTCGTAGACGGTAAGTGGCAAGTGAAAGCCTTAAAGATGGAGCTTAGCTAAATGAGAATTCCTTCTGCTTGCAGAGAATGACAATACAACGCCGAAGGCAGACCTCGAGCAATCGGAGCAGGCGCACATTGGACGCAGCGACGATTGCCACTTGGATGACGATGCCAACGACAATGACAATGACAATGACAATGACGTTGAGAAGCCAAAGGTCAAGCAGGAGCCAACGTATGCTGACGATGAGGATGATGAGCAGCAACATCACGTTGAGCTGGACACTGAGCAGGAGCAGACAACGGCAGCAGTTGATGCTGATGTCGATGCTGATTGCCAACAGCCGCTGGCAAAGCGACCCAAAATGGAGCTGGTCGATGCGGAAGCCAACACAGTGCATACAGGTAAGGTATTTTGTAATAACAATCGCTGACCAAAGCACAGAAAAAATAACAAAAAACACATCAAACGCGGCGCAAAAATGTGTTTGATGTGTGAGTTGATCGGGGATAAGCTGCAGCTGCGGCTGCATTAACACACTTCAACCGCGCGCCTTCTGACCAATTGCAAACTGGGTTGAGAGCGGGGGCGGGGGAGTGGGAGGGGGAGGAAAAAAGCAGAGCGAACAACATCAAAGCGGGCTAAAGGCTGATAAACTGATGTGCAGCAGACAGCAGTAGTAGGAAAAAAAAGGACACTCGGACAGCAGAAGCAAAGGATAACAAGAGAAAGAGAGAGAGCGGGAGAGGGAGAGGGAGAGGGAGCTGGCTTCGATTGTCACGCGGCTGCTGGCCTTTGACTTTGACATTTTGCATTGCAAAACGATGACGATGACGATGAAGCTGTATAGCTGTAGCTGTGGCTGTGGTTGTAGCTGATGAAAAGCCAAAGCCAAAAGACAACAATAAAAAAGCAAAGAGCGTTAGGGAAATGGAAAGGGAAAGGTAGGGAGGGAGAGAGAGAGAGGAAGAGAAGGGTAGAGCAAACAGGACATAGAACAAAAGCAGGCAGCTAAAGCTAAAGCAAAAGTCGAGCTGCCCTCGGGGTTAATTTAAAGAGAGAGAGAAGCAAAGGCAATGGCAAAGGAATGCAAACGGACTGAGGCAGGGGCAGAGGGACAAGCACTTGAGTGGACAAAAGGCGCAGGACACTCGAATGTGAATGGAGAAAGAAGCTGAAGCAGAACTGGACTTGACACACGCACAAAAGAATGCACAAGAACAAGAAGAAGAAGAGGGTTAAACTCGGGCAAAAAGCGAAAGGGAAATGCTTTAGGTTGACCCAGGAGGGGGAAGGGAGCTGGTCAGTTGAGGACGTCGTGACTTGACCACGCGCCGAGGGGTCAAAGTTCGTGGCGAGGTGACGTCGCGTGCCAACGAGAGTCGATTGACAGTCAGTCGATGCCAAGTGAGTGCAAACTTGACTATGAATACATCATCACCGTGAGTGTATTCATGAATGCACTCACTGCTTGTCAGCCACATGTCGCGAGACGGATTTCCAGCATACATTGTCAATGTTTAACCCTTGAACTTTGCGCTTTTGACACGAGCGACACAACACAACAAAGTTGTTTGACTCCTGTGACACAATGCACAAAACTGTCAGCAGTTACAGATACGGATACAGATACAGATACAGATGGAGATAGAGATACATTTGTATCTGTATCTGTCGCGTTAATTACGCATTGTTTTAATTTCTTCATTTTTCGACTCGGTTTTTTCTCTCTCGTTGCTGCCGCGCAACGCATTTGAAAGTTGTTGTCGCATCGCATCGCAATTGTTGTCCATTTGGTAATTATAAATATGGAGCGACTGCTGCCATGACAACTCCCCCCGCTGCTGCCACTCCCCACGCCTGTCACCTGTCTGTGAAAAACTGTCAACAAAATGGGAAGTTTTTTTTTGTTACTTTCGCTGTTGCCTGTCACACATGTGAGTGTATTCATGAGTGAGTGTGTGTGTGAATCATGTTAATTATCAATTTGTTTGGCTCTCAGCGCTCGCTCAGCATGTCGCGACCGCAACGACAATGAAACACCATCAAAAGTTGCGAGTTATGTGTGGGAGGAGAAAGGGGAAATGGAAAGGGAAGGGGAAAGGAGAGGGGGAGGACTGGGGTCAGCAAAGGACAACGCCGCTTGAACCCATTTACCCCATTCATTCGAGAAAGCAAAAAAAGGTTACAACATTCAGTTGTTCAGTATTCACCGCACTCGCATTCAATTATTGACTCATGCTGGCACTAAGCCAGGCATTAGTCCCCCCCACCCCCTCACCCCCCCGCACTTTTGCAGCTGACCCTCGCACATCTTGTGCTTTTCTTCTACTTCGTTTCAATATCCAAATCAATGGCTAATGCGCTAGCTTCATGCAATTTCACGTCCTGCTCTCGAGCCCACAAAAGGATTACGCGCGCCTTTCCATACCTTTCCTTTCCTTTCCTTTCCTTTCCTTTCCTCTTTTCCACTCGCTTTGTGCACAACAACAGCAGCGGGCAAAAAAAAAAAGAAACCTAGAGAGATAAAGCACTGCAAAAAAGAGAAAGAAGAGAGCAAGTTGTGTGTGAGGGAGATGGCTCCGGCTTAAGCTAAAGGTCGAGCCATGCAAATCGCCGCAGGAGCCCGCAGAACACTCGACGACGACAACAAACAGCGAAACACAACAACAGAAACGCGCCAAACGTTGCCAACAAAAAACAGCGGCGGAAAGGCTGCAACAATTATCCCATTACTGTGCAACCCTTTAGCTCTGTGCAGCAACAGCAGCAGCAGCCCACACGCTGTGTTCCCGCTTCATCCTGTGCTGTCCTGTCCTGTGCTGTGCTGTGCTGTGCTGGCATCGCTCATACGCAACATTGTCCTGGCGCACTTCCTGGCTCCACGTTTTTTGCAGCAGGCGGTCAATTTGCCATTTCCTTGACTCGTCGCAGTTTTGTTTTCTGCGCTCGCTTCCGTTTGAGCTGCTTTCAATGCAGTCGGGTCACTTGAGATTGCCACTGAGACACTGGCAGAGTCCTCGACTCCCGCAGGACAATGCCAGCAACAGCAATAGCGACAGCAATAGCGACAGCGACAGCAACTCAGACAGCGACAGCTGAAAGAGCTGCCAAAATCAGAACGTGCCAGGCGCAGACAACAGATAAATAGACAGGCAGGCAGACAGACAGCAAGGATAATGTGAGAGGATATGCCTGGCGCGTGCGCAACTCGCGAGCATTTGTTTTTTAGCTTAGGATCGCGCCTCGCAACGCAAATGCCGCACGTTTTTCGACAACTTTTGCCTCGTTTTTTAGCGGCTGCTTCTCCGGCTGCTGCTGCTGCTGCTGCCGCGGATGATGTTGATCATTATCTGTGATGAGACGTGCCAAGGGGTTAGGGAGCAACCCCTAAATGAAACCCTTTTGTTGTCGTATCTGTCAGATTCATTTGCATTTCCTGCCCGCATCGCATAGCATCTTGTTGAGATCCCCTATCCCTTTCCCTTTCCCTTTCCCTTTCCCTATCCCTATCCATATTCCTATCCTTTGCCACGCCTGATCAGGCGTTGTTCTTGCGCTCGACTTGCTCGGGTCGTGACCAAAAATCATGTTAAGCACGCTCTCTCACCTTTAGCGGAAGTTGCAGTGGCGTGGAACGTCATAAAAAACCAAAAATAAAAAATAAAAAGCGGACAAAAATGTGGAAAACTAAACAAAGGAAAGCAAAAGTGTGTCCTCTCTCTCTATAATATATTTTCCGATCGAGTCTCGTGCTCACCATGCGCTGCTTTTTTCCCTTTTATCCATTCCTTTCCCATTCTCATTCCCATTCCCATTTCTATTTCTATTTCACTTTTATTTTAAAACGTCATTTAAATGCAGAGTGCGTTGTCAACTCTCGCTACCATTCAGGGTTTCTTCAGGGGTTTTTTTTTGGGGGGGTTAGTTCTTGTCTCCTTGTTTGTAATAGTTGCGCATTAACACCTTGTTTGGTGACATGTGGCGACTTCCACTTCGATTAGCCCTGGACCACATTCGATTTTTATCTCTTATCTACGTGCCTAACTTTTCAAACTTTTTGCAAACTGTTCCGTTGTAGTGCATTTTCTGTGTTCTCGGGTTTTTTTATTAATATTTCTTTTGGCGTAACAAATTTTGCACATTTTCACATTTTTCATTTTAAAAATCGCATCTGTTGCGTTCACGCTGTCCACACACAGACATTCCGAAATTCCGTGTCCTCCCTCTAGCCATCAATAGTTATGGGTGTAATTTCCTGCCGCAGGACATGTTGTGACAGAATATGTGTGTGTGTGTGTGTGGGGGTGGAGAGGGGGGTAGAGGGAGGAATGTGTGTGTGGGCTGAGTTTACGCTTCGGTTTTTGATTTTTGGTTTCCGTGGCAAATTAACAAACGTCGCGACAAACCACCAACAAAAAATGAAATGAAACTATGTAAACAGGACGTGTGTGTAGGCGACTCCTCTGTGGGGCATTTGTATGCGTTGCATGTTGGGCAAAAATCAATAAATAGATACGCTCCGAATTTATTAATAATTAATAAGCCAAATTGCTGGCAGTCTCATTTCCTGTCAATTCGCATACTTTACTAATCTCCTTCCTCTCTATTCTCCCTTCTCTCTTCTATCGTTACAGAGCCCAGCAACTACACGTGCTCGACATGCAAGACCCGATACACATCCGCGTGGCGCTTGATTCAGCACGTGCAACACTCGCACGGCGTCAAGATTTACGTGGAGTCGAGCGGAGGCGCCACACTCACTGTGGCCACACCTGCGGCACTCAATGCCGCAGCGTCGGCTGCTGCGAATGCCAGCAACAACAGCAACAACAGCAACAGCAACAACAACAGTGGCAGCAGCAACCACAGCAGCCCCAATCGCAGTCTCAGTCCAACGGCAGCAGCAGCAGCAGCCGCCGCCGCAGCAGCAGCAGCCGCAGCAGCTGTGGGCGTGCCGCTGCCGTTGCATGCGCTGATGGCGCAGGCAGTTGCCTCGCAGTCGGTCTCGCCAGCAGGCAAGCGCAGCAACAGCAACCACAACCACAACAACAGTAGCAGCAGCAGCAGCAGCAACAGCAGCAGCAGTAACCACAACAACAGCAGCAACCACAACAACACAGCAGCAATTGCAGCAAACACAAGCAGCAGCAGCAGTGTCAGCAGCCACTCTCCCACACAACAACTGATGCAGCAGCAACAGCGTGCACAGCAGCAACACCAACAGCAACAACAGCAACAGCAGCAACAACAACAGCAGCAGCAGCAACAGAGCATGGCCACAGCAATGGCGGCAGGTATGCGGCATCATCCGCTGCTGGCGCCGCCAGAGGCGATGCACGCGAATCCGTTCCAGCTGCTCCGCATGCCGCTGCCACCGGCGCTGGCCCAGAGCAATGTAGTTCCTAGCGTGTCGCCGCTCTTCGGTCGTCCCACGCCCGCCGATCACTATCGCATGGAGCAGCTGGTGAGCGAACAGTTTCGCCATCATGGCTTCAATCTGGCTGCCGCAGCCGCCGCTGCCCAGGCGCAGTTCAATGCCGCCAGCAACCAGCAGCAGCAACAGCAGCAGCAACCAACTCCTGGTGTTGCCGTCAATGTTCCTAATCCCGTCGAGCAGCGACCGCCGTCAAGCAACAGCAGCCAGCGTGGCTCAGTGCCGCCCGCCTCGTTGCCGCCTCCATCGCTCAGCTCGCAGCAGCAGCAGCAGCAACAGCAACAACAGCAGCAGCAGCAGCCACAGCCCCAGCAACAGCAGCCACAACAGTCCGCAGTGAGTCCGGCTAGCCTGGAACCGCAGCAGATGGATTTTTACTCGCAGCGATTGCGTCAGCTTGCGGGCACAACAAGCCCTGGAGCTGGCAACATTGTTAACTCGAGCTCGCCGAGTCCACGACAGAAGCAATCGCCGCGCTTTGCGAGCCCCTCGCCCAGCTCCGTGGCCCCCGTGACACCGCGTCCTCACTCCCTGACGCCACCCGAGAAACCGGAGAATGGCAGCGCCAACAACTTGACCCTCCCCAGCACTCCGCGTTCGGCCAGCACACCGCCACATAGCAAGCCACAAGCAGCGGGAGCGGCAGCAACCACAGTCGGAGATGAGCTCGAGGCGAGCTGCTTTGCGTGCGGCTACTGCGACAAGAAGTTCCGCTTTGAGAACAATCTGATCATACATCAGCGCACGCACACCGGCGAGAAGCCGTACAAGTGCACCGCCTGCGACTTTGAGTGCTCGCACATCCAGAAGCTGATGAAGCACATGCGTGTCCATCGCAGTCCCACAGCCGAGGGACACGACGGAGGCAGCAGCAATGGCGGCGATAACAATCAGGACGGTCACGATGGCGGCAGCAATGCGGACTCGCTCGAGACGAACGAGGCTGACAACGATGACGATCCCAATCCCGATGAGACCGACGAGGAGTTGAACGATGAGGACGTCGATGGTGATGCAGAGGGTGAGGGAGAGGATGAGGACGAGGATGAGCTCGAGGATTGCGACGATGTTGACTACGAAGCCGAAGATCTGAGCGTGAACAATCGCATCGATGGCAAGAGCCAGAGTCCCAAGACCACAAGCTCCGGTGCCACATCGCTGGTCGGTGAGCTGATGGACAAGTTCGGACTCTCGAACATCGCCCAGTACTCCGAGGCGTACAAGCAGGCGCTGCAGGAGTCGGGACGCAAAGAGGCCGCCGCAGTTGCAGCTGCCGCAGCCGCTGCAGCCGCCGCTGCCGGCGTGGACAACAACAATCGCGGAGGCTCAGGAGGTGCGGGTGCAGCTGGCGGAGGCTCCACCGGAGGCAACGGTGCTCAACCGCTGTCGGACAAACTGAACGGTTTGCCGGTTGCGGCGCTCCGACTGCGCGATGAGTTCGCAAAGAACTGCAACATGTTCCAGCCGCAGCCACAGGATGCGCCCACAGCCGCCCAGGTGCCGCTCTTCAATCCGTTCCCCAATCCCTTCGAGCTGTCCAAGCGCATGAAGATGGACGGCGGCGACTGGTGGGGCATGTCCGCCCTCCACCGCAACGAGGCGCTCTTCGAGAACTTGAAACTGAAACCCTTGGGCCTGGGTGGCGCCAACTCGCTGCTCCAGGGACCGCTGCTGAAGAAGGAGAGCCGCCAGAGGAACGACACCTGCGAGTTCTGCGGCAAGGTGTTCAAGAACTGCTCCAACCTGACGGTGCATCGCCGCAGCCACACCGGCGAGAAGCCGTACAAGTGCGAGCTGTGCTCCTACGCCTGCGCCCAGAGCTCCAAGCTCACCCGCCACATGAAGACGCACGGACGCACCGGCAAGGACGTCTACCGCTGTCGCTTCTGCGACATGCCCTTCAGCGTGCCCTCCACCCTCGAGAAGCACATGCGCAAGTGCGTCGTCAACCAGGGCAAAGCTGCCGCCGCAGCGGCGAATGCAGCCAACGCTGTGGCTGCCGCCCAAGCTGCTGCTGCCGCTCAACAGCTGCAGGCAGCGGCCCAGGCTCAGCAGCAGCAGCAGCAACAGTTGCCGACCCCATCGCAGCTGTCGCCCGCCTGTCCCATGGGCGTGGCAGTCGGTTTCCCGCCCCAGTTCGGTACGATGGGCGGCCACAATCTGTCGCTGCCGGGAAGCGTGAGTGGGGACAACGATTCGAACGCCTCGTCCAGCCTGCCAGCGCACTCGATCTCCCTCAAGGAGGAGGCATGACTTTTTAGCAGCTGGAGCAGCAACCCGCCACCACCACCACCGCCACCGCCACCTCCGATGCACCAACTGCAACTGCCGCCGCCTCATGCGTTGCAACTGCGCGGCAACAACTCGTTGTTGTCCCCGATGCAACTTCAGCAGCAGCAGCAACAACAGCAGCAGCAACAACAGCAGCAACATCAAGAGCAGCAGCAACAACAGTTGGCCAGCAGTCGCAGTCGCCTCATGTCGCGCATCTTCTAAAGATGTGTTCGCCCCTTCCCCCCTTTTGACCTCTGACCCGCCCCTCTGTAAATACCCCAAGTCTTTTGCACTATCTAAAAGATTACCCCTTGGCCCCTTGCCCTTTCCCTCACCGCCCCCTGACGAGCTGCCACTCTGAAAGCTAAGCACACACGACACGACATGTAACGACACGTTAGGACACGACCAGAGGCATTTAATACCAAAGCAATAACCGTTATGTAATATAATTTTAATGCATTTTTTTTTCTGTCCAGCTAAAAACATACGAAAAAACAAAACAAAAAAAAACATATTACCATTACATAATTTGCACAATAATCAATTTTTTTAAACAATTTTTTTTTTATAAATATTTTTACGTAATTTATAAACAAAATTGAGAAAGAGAGCGAGAGAGCGAGAGCAGCAGCTGCAGCCAGGACACTCGTTCTGCCAGCGACACATTTTCCAGTGTATTTATAGCAATTAAGCAACAAACAAAATTTGTATAAAAACAAACAAAACAAGCAAACATTATTGAAAAAACCCAAAAAAAAAAAAAAAAAAAAAAATCATCTACAACAACTATGTGAAAAGACCCACTAAAAACGTAAAACAAAAAAAAAAAAAAAAACCAAAAAAAAAACAAACACGAATTGCGCTCCCAGTGAGCGAAATTATACGCTAAATTTTACTATATAAAAACACATATGACATAAACAAATTATATATATATATCTTTTTTTTGTGTGTATTTAAGGTCGCGTATTTGTTAAACATCGATGTACATTTTAGTAAATCTAAATCTAGAAATCTAGGTACTAAAGAGCAACACTTGTAAAAATCGTATTGAATATATAAACAATATTGTATGTATCTACTATTATTATTATTATTATTATTATAAATAATTATTATAATTATTATTATTTCAATTTTTTTTTGCTTTTTTTTATTTGATTTCGATACATTTTTTTGCCTAGGAAATAGTTCGATTATTATTAAATGTAATTAAAAACAACACGAAAATAATCAAATTTTTTACATACATAAATAAATCTATAAATGTAAAACACATTTTTTTTTTAAACAAAACAAAACAAAACAAAACAAACAAAAATGATAGTTTAAGTATTGCAGCAAAATGAAAAACAAAAACAAAAAAAAAACCGATGAAAATGCAGTCGAAATAAAAAGTTGACAAAATTTGTACGTAAAACTTCAAAGCAATTAACAATTATAAAAACAAAAACAAAACAAAAACAAATCGACAACAAATAACTAGATTTAGAAGACTGAGGAACTAATGTATGTATTATGTTTTCCTTTATTTTGATTGTTTTTTGTTTTGTTTTTCTTGTTTGGCAAATGAAAAGACAAAAAAGAAAAGCGCAAAGAATGGAAGAAGACAAAAGAAGCAAATTCTAAGCATTTTTTTTTAAAGCTGTTGATTTTCGTTATTTAACTTAAAAACTTAACTATATCTAAATCCACAATTTGATTAATATTTAAAAAATCGTTTTTAGTACAAATTTTTTTGGTGAGCGAAATTCAAAAACTCAAAAAAGAAAAAAAAACAGAAAAGAGAAAAATAGTTGAAAATTTCTGTTCATATATATTTTTCCTTTTTGGTTTTTTTTTATTAAAATTTTTACAATTTAGCCAGTGAAAATTGTTTCTATAATTGCAGCGGACGTAGACACACCCCAAAAAAGACAACCCTGACCTTTGACCCCTCACCCCTAATCCACACCACTCACCGTCCCGTTTCTCCTGCTGCTGCAATAATACAGGCAATTTCTGTTATTTTCGAAACCGACTATGAAGTTTATCGTGCATAATTTATTAGAAACAAGTTGAGAGGGAAAGAGAAATCAAATGAAACAGAGAGAGAGAGAGAGAGAGAGATATGCAGAGAAAGCATAAGAAAAGATTTTGTTAAATGAAATTCATAAACTGATCGACAATGCATTGTGTTTCAGCAAAACAAGACATAAAATACATATATTAAATTATATATATATATATATGTGTATAGATAAAATATATACATACATCTATGTATATACATACCTATATATAGTTCATATATCAAATGAAGAAAACTGAATAAAAAAGCAAATATTACAAAATCATACAAAATTTATCTTTTATTTCATCACCAAATATCATTTTTTTATTTCAATTTTTTATTCTTTTTTAACAGCAAACCGAACGAAAATTAAATTGAGCGGAAAAAAAAAAGCAAACCAAAAACTATCAAGCAAAATTTAGAAAATTTAATGTAGCTATAAATTAAATAACTTTATACTGAAAGGAAAGCACAAAATAAACTAAAGAAAATACTTAAACAAAAACTAAATAAAATTGTTGTAAATTGGCCGTCAATAAACGGAATGTGCAACTCAAGAAATACAACAAAATAAAACAAAATAAAACGAATAAGCAAATTGCAAAGAAAAAACAAAACGAAAACAAAAACAAAAATATTTTTCAAGTGTGTGTAATTTTTTGAACATAACAATAACAAATACGAAAACAAAAAAAAGAAACAAAAACAAACGTAAATTAATAATTAAAAATAGTTGTCTGTGTTACGAAATACAAATACAAAAATACATACAAATTGCAAAAATGGTACAGAATGCATTTTTCACTTAAACTTCAGGGTTGAAGTCCACGCTGTTGATATAAACACATGGCTAAGCGGAAGATCGCTTGCTATAAAAATTTTATAGCAGCACCTAAAAGTAGGCAACTCATCGTTAACGATCGCGAGCTACGTAAAAAACGTTGCCTACTTTTAAGCGCTCCCCCAGGTGTCGCTAACGTGCAAACGTTCAGTATTCAAATGGGTTGCACACACACACACACACACACACACAAGTACAGTGGCATATCGATACACACATGTGAAAGCGAAGCGCTGCGCAGAGCGAACGAGAAAGCGAACGCGTGCGTCACAGCTTGCTGACTGCCCAGTGGACGCCATTGGCCGCTGGCCATGTGGCCGACACGTGGAAGTGGCCCATGCTCGGCCCCACATCGCACAAAACTCGACCAGCAGTGACCAATCCAACATAACTGGCCGCCCCAATTGGCAGCCAGAAACTTCAATTGGCATTGGAATTCAACGTCTGTGCAAAACCCTCGCACACCCACACACATGTGTGTGTTGACGGCAGCGCATGTGTGGGCCAGTCATCCAGCCGTTAACGTCGACGCTGACGTCGACATCGCCGTCGACGCTGCCGTCAACGTAGCGCTGCAGGCGTCGCTGTCCAAGCAGTTGCGTCGTCGTCGTCGTCGTCGTTACCACCCCAAAGCCCAAGGTTGCGACTGGCTTGTGGCCGGCTCGAACTTGTTTGCAGCAGCATCGAACATGTTGCGTCGAGCAATGGACAACGTTGGGTCTACAGCAGTTAATTCACTCTCGCCCTCCCCCAACCCCGAAAATCATATTACCGCCACGGCTTCGTAGACAAAACAATACGAAATACTTTATTAGTTAATGCTTCATATATAGAATGCTGCATTTCATTTATTTACGGCTCGTCAAGAACATTCGTTGCCTGGCAACTGTAATACAAATAATATATACAATACAAATAAATATCTATGAAGAAATTTATTAGATCACAAATGACAAATACTTTGAAAATTGTAATTAATAATTTAACATTTTTCTTTATTTTATTATTCTTTAGTATAAAATCCTTTTAAGTTTCTCACGCTCTTTATTTTATATTTAAAACAAGTAAGAAATGTAGAGTCGAGTGTGCTCGACTGTGAGATACCCGCTACCCATTTTAAATAAAATCAAAATATTGCGGTATTCTTTCAAAATACACCAAAAATACGAAATTACTAAAAATATACTAAATGGTATATTTGTTATTCGATATAGTGTCACATTCAAAATATACCATAGACGGCATAATATACCAGATTTTTGGCCAATGCAACTAAAACCTAGTAAGTAAACGTTTTTGCCCATACAAAAGGATTTCTTTAATAACTTCCACAATTTTTATCTGATCGCAAACAAATTTTCAGGAATTATTATAGTTATTATTGTCACCACCACCAAAATTCACAGCTCTAGCTCTAGCTGAAGTTACGCTTGTTATTAGATTTTTTTGATTTTCGTGGGCTGAAGTGGGCGTGGCAAAAATTCAAAACAAACTTGATCTGTGTGCAAACATAACAAATGCTGTCCAAAAATTATAGCTCTATCTCTTATAGTCTCTGAGATCCAGTGTTTCATACGGACAGACGGACATGGCTCGATCGTCTCGGCTATACATACTGATCAAGAATATATATACTTTATAGGGTCGGAGATGCCTCCTTCTAACTGTTACATACATTTCCTGCCTGCTCAAAGTTATAATACCCTTCTACCCTATGGGTAGCGGGTATAAAAATAAAGCACATTCGTTGCCTGGCATCTGTTGATAAAAAAGATAACTCTTGGAAGAACTTTACTGAAACACAAATGACAACAAATTGAAATTAAGAATTTATAAATTTTCTTTAATATATTTCCTATAAAATCCTTCAAAGTTTTTGTTATTATTTAATTTTTAATTTTTAGGAAAAGAAATTTTTTACTAATAAATAAAATTTTTATTTAAGATTTTCGTATCTTGTTAAAACCTCACAAAAGTAGAAATGAAGTTAGCCTTGAATTTCTTTGTATTCACAAATCAGTTGTAATTTGTTATTTTACTTCAAGGCTGTAAAAAATGTTTCTCCTAAAAATAGTTTACTTACTGCCATCGCTAATAGCGATCGCTTTAAATTGGCAAACAATTTGTTTTATGCCATTGGAGAAAGCAATGTTGACATTCTTTCTATTTCTAATTATGTCATCGATTTTGATACTGCTGATGGTGAATCGTGGCATAAAATCTAGATCGAAGATAATCAAGTTTCTGGAGGTATTGATCAAGCTCTTTTCTCTACAGCTCTTGGTGTGCTATACTTGGGATTATACTGAGAAATATTCGCTGCGAATTGTGGATTGGATTGAGAATTATTTAAATGGTTTATCTTGTGAGGTTAATGATCCTGAAATCTCGATTTGTTCGATAGGAAATTAATTGGATTTATCACAAGTAAGTCAACCAAATATAAAGCTAATATTTTCCATTACATATTTTTTTGTTAATTTTAGAAAACAAAAGAAAAATATTTGCTTGAAGTGTGCTAAATTTAACAATGTGATATTTCCTGTAACATTCATAATTGTTATACAAATGTATGGAATGTGATTTCTAAACACTTCTCCGAACTCGGCATTTGCACAATAAATACATTATCTTTTGAATAACTTTAATCATTTAATGTGTTCATTCATTTTGTTAATTATCAAATAAGTAAGTCTGGATATACACTGAAAAATACCAATTTCTAAAATCAAGAACATTCGTCTTAAAAAACATACAACTTAATAACTGAATGCGCCAACTAAATAATATAATACAATAATAAATAAATAGAATAAACAAAAAAATATGTAATATGTTTTTATCTCATACTACACTATAAGATTTTTTTCCTTTTACAATCAAAGACTTGGTTCTTATACCAAATGTACTCGAAATCAACATGTGTTTTTTGACATTAAAATTTTCATGTTCTCGACGCACTTTTTGGAACAAAATTCTTTGTATTAAGACCAACATCTTGATTTTAAAACTTTTTTTCATATTTTCTGAACTTCAGTTACAAAATGGTAGAAACTTAATAGATCTCCAAACATAAACATAAAACGATATATCTTTGAAAGCTATCCTACACATTATTGATATACATAAAAAGCTGATACAAAAGGTACACACAAGAATAAATCTTATCAAATACACACAAGGAACTTTTTTTTTTTTGTTCATCAAATGTTACTAGAAATTGTTAATACTTCAATACGAAAAACCACGGTAGAGAAAAAAACACCTTCATTAAAAACAAGTAAGAAAATTATAATTGAGTGCGCTCGACAGTGAGAAAGTAAAACAGTTCGGTATTCATTTTAAATTATACCAAATTCTTATACTGCAAAAATACTAAATAGTCATAGTTGGTATGGTGTACATTCAAAATATACCACAGAGGCCAAAATTTACCAGATTGACAGCCATAGCAACTAACACCCAATCAAAGAAGGCGTACTTCAACAATTTGTATCCGATCGCAGTCGAGAATCATAAATACCATATGTTAGTTGTCATATAGAGTCTGAGATCCAGTGCATCATACGGACAGACAGATAGACGGACATGGCTATATATAATATATGCTTTATAGGGTTCCAGATGACTCCTTTTGCCTGTTATATACATATCCTGCCAGCATAAAGTTATAATACTCTTCTACTTATCGGGTGGGAGTATAAAAATTATTACAAAATACAAAGCGGGCGACGCCGGGTAGTATTATATCTTGAGTTTAAAAAGGAATTTCGAAATACGAATTGTTTGAGCAAATGACTTTTGATTTAAGAAAAAAGAAAAATTGTGATTTAGTGTTATATGAAACTACACTTTACAATTGCATCTATTATCGTCTTATTGATTTCATTTCACAGTCAACGAAATGAAAAAGCTGAGCAGTTGGCCAGCATTTGCCAATGGGACGACAAATTGAGCTTTGCAGTTTGCAGGCTAATATGGCGACTGTAACTAAGTACGTGTTGTGTGTAGGTGGAGGGGATGGGGATGGGGATGGGGATGATGTTGGGGCTGGGGACAGAGTTGAGGGGGGTCAACTTTAGTCCATGCGATGCGATGCGATGCTTTGCGCTGCGAGCAATTCAAGTGTGTGTGCCTGATACTCTCACCATATATAACGGCTAACCTACGCTTAATGTGTGTGTGTGCGAGTTTGTGTGTGTGTGTGGCTATAAGGGTGAAACTTTTACTGCTTGCTTACAGAGATTCTTTTCTGATGATAAATTAATTTATTATGTTCGAATTGAAGCACTCGCAACGGCAACAGCAACAGCAAAGGCAAAGGCAGAACGAGAATCCAGACCGGAGTCAGGACACAGGACGCACAGGACGCAGGACACAGAGTCGAGCCAATGCTGTTAATGCGAGCGGATGTAAGAGCCATTGCCATGCAAGAAAGAGAGCAACGGAAAGAATGTGTGAGAAAGAGAGAGAGGAAGAGTTGTAAGTTCGGACTCGGAGAGTCAGATGCAAACACATATGCGAAGTCGTGTGTGTGTGTGTGTGTGTGTGTGTTCAACCCTATCGCAAATGTGTAAGCAATTACAGCAAGAACAACTATAGAAATAATGAACAACACCATCTGACCACTTGAATAATTTGAGAGTGTCAAAGGATGAGGAGGAGGACGAAGCGACTTGATGGGACAGTAAAACGGGTGATGTTTTAATTGAATGCAAAGCCAGCATGGCGGCAACCCAAATGTGACAAGGACACCCACCACACACACACACACACACACACACATACGCATCTCACAGGACACACACGAAACAGGACGCAGACACTTGGCCAAACATGGCCGCTGCTCTCTCTCTCTCACTTTCGTCCAGGGAAACATGCGTTGATTATCGCGCACAATGCGAATTCCCAGAGCCAACTATGTGTGTGTGTATGTGTATGTGGATGTGTGTGTGTGTTAACGCATCGCGGAACTGGCCATGTGAAAAAGGACTTGTTCACTTTTATCATTGCGCGAAAGGCGAAAACAATAAAAAGCGCCCAAACAAAATAAAATGGCCAAAAACGCGAACTTCAACGTTGAATTGGATTCTGCCATGGCCATTGTCATGGCAGCACCAACTTCTGCACACACACACACACACACACACATGGAGAGGGGGTGACAGGGTGGGGAGTGGAGAGTGGAGAGTAGAGGAGGGGCAGGCAACCCGGAAAGCAAAGAAAGTCAAAGAACAAATGTCTACGGCTCCACACCGCCGTCAGCAATCGTCGTCGCCCACATGGACACACTGAAACATTCGTAAAAGCAAACACAGCAATTGCACAGGGCATGCTCGACTACCAAAATACCCTGCCAACTAGAGATAGGCTTCAAAAAACGTAAATGATTAGGATAAAAAGTCAGAATAAACTATTCTAGTGGTAAACTAATATTAAATACCTTGCAAAACTAAATGTGATAGGGTATGATACGCATGTACAATTGCAAACATTAAAATAGCAGCCCCTTCAAAACTTCATCCACTAACAAAACAACGAAATATGACATTCCAATTCAACTTTTATTAGATTGAGATTAACTAAACTTTATATGAATAATTTATTTGGTCATACTATCAACATAATATTCGAAAATAGTAAGTAGTCGTAAGAAAATATTAAAATAGAAACTAGTGTGCATCCAATTCTTATTGAAAATCGTCAAATTAAGTGAAATCGAAATAAATGTAGAAATAAAGCACTAATTTATTGATGGCAATAAATATAATTTGTAAATTTTATTGGTAAAAACATTTCTCCCTTTTTTCTTGTAATATCCAGCTTGGGATTAAGTATGTAAATACTTACGATTACCAACTATGGTAGAAATTTTTTAATATATTAACAGTAAATTACAGAAAAATCAAGTCATCAACAATTCTGCAGAAATAAATTAAAAACAAGTAAGAAAGCTAAAGTTGAGGGTGCTTGATTGTGAGATAGCCGCTACTCATTTTAAAATATGGCAAATTAATACCTGACAATCTGATATATTTTGCACTCTACCTCGAATAAATCAACTAATATAGAAATTTAATTGATCAGCGAAAGCAACTACGACAATCTGGTATATTTTGCAATCCATGGTATATTTTAAATGTAGTATATGCAAAATATTTAACCAACTTTCTATACAAGTTGATCTATTGGAGTTAAATAGTTAAACATATACAATGAAATGGGTTTATGCTTTGTATTTTTCTACTCAATATTAGTGATTGGTGCGAAGTTTAAATAATAATTATTTTAATTTATAACATGCGTGGTATTATTATTATTATATAATATATTAATTATTTTTTGGCAAATACAAAAATAAAATTAATAGTTAATTTTGGTATTTTAGGGTAACAGAGTTAATTCGATTAAGTTTGATTACAAAAAGCGCAGTGAACATAAAGGGGAGAATTATTTAGATAAAACCTTATTGAATAGGCAAATTTCACCAAATATGCTATAATAAGAGTAGTTGCTTCTCTAAACAAAAAAACACTAAAGTTAAACAGTTTTTATGCTTAATGATATTATGTATAATAAAATCCACAAGCTCATTAATAATAATTTATGAATGAAGGAAATAATAGGAAAGAAAATGATAAAAATGATATGCTAACATAAAATGAACATAATGCGAATATTTCAGAGTATTCATACTGGGTATGTTGAGCACTCATATGCCACTCGCCATCGCTGCAGGGTATGCGATAGCCAAAAGGGTTGCACTCGTATTGCCACCGCAAGGCAACCCAACGAAACGAAACGCAACGCATCCGAACCAAACCAAACCAGAGGCAGCTCCATCTCCAGCTGCGGCTCCGGCTCCAACTCTTGCCACACACACACACACATGTGTATGTATTTGTGTGTGTGGTGTGTGTGCCTTGTGTATGTGTGGTACGTCCTAACGCTGGATATCGTGCTCTAGAGACCAAATGGAAACTTAAGCCTTTCTTTTGTGCCAGGCTAAGGACTCTCATACTGTCCATGAACCTTTGTGGCGCTTTGGATTTAGCTCCGCTGGCGAAGAGCGAAGGAGTGGAGAGGGGAGCAGAGAGGGGGAGGTGAAGCGTGGAGCTGAGTGTGGAGCCAGAAGCTCGCGTTGGTCGCGCGTCCTTTCATTGCATCCTTTTTGGCGCGCACAAAATTCGTGTTGTTCTGCGACCAACTGCATGTGTGTGTGTGTTTGTATAGGGGGGAGGAGGGTGTGTGTGTGTGTGTGCGGTTGAAAATAGCATGTGGAGTGCACTGTCCATACATTGTCTTTGGCTCGCACATCGCATGCGACAGACAGAGAGGCAAGAGCGAGAAGAGCGAAGTAGCAAGTCGAGATAAAGCAGGTGTGTGTGAGTGTGGGAGCGAGAGGGAGGCACGCCGGAGTGATGCGTGGTTAGCTGTGGAGGCAGCTGCATTGGCCTGGACACACACACACACCCATACACACACACACATACACACACTCACACATGAGGGTAGACAGGACTCGCTGGCTCGTTAATAGAAGCCCCAAAGCCCCATTTGCCTCCCGCCTTTCCATTCCACTCTTTCTCTCTCTCTCTCTCTCTCTGGCCTTCTCTTTCATTCTTTCTACCCAGTGGGGCCTAGGCCCGCTGCTCTTCTCTCCTGGCACCCGCTGGCACTTTCGTTCTGGCTAAATGCGCTTCGCTGTCCAAAGCACATACGATATATTCGCATTCGTTAAAAAACGAAGGGAAAACACAGTCAAATAGTTTGCAGTTTGCTCAACTTTTCGATACTCGTTCCCTAATTGCAAAGAGCATCCAAGCTACAAGTACAGTAAAATGTCGATAAGTGAACCTACATAGATGACTACAAACAAATGGAACATTTGTTTTTATTTGCTGTAGTTCATTAGTTAATTAGTTGCTAATACTTAATATATTCAATTTTTAGGATTTCTTATACCAAATTACGTTTAAGTTTGGAAAACAAAGATAAACTGAATATACAAAAAATGTTTGTATATCTTTTATCGCAATTATATTTATTTATTTATTTTTTAATTTTATGTAGTATAGTAAATTTGTTTTTTTCTGCATTTGTGTTATTTCATATTATTTTTAATATAGTATGGAAATTATTCTGTATTGGCAATCAAACTAATTGTTACTGTAATCGTACACTCAATAACTAAATCAGAAATGGCATCGACTTGAAGTATGATTCTTCAGATGACTATTTTTCGTGATACTAAAAAAAGATGCTACATAACCCATCGCTCAAAAAATCGTGCGATTAGGTAAGAAATACCAGGCACCGTAAATGATGATTATCATTGCGATATTTAAATTCAAAAATCAAATACATTTCAACAATATTAAAGAAACTTTTGAGTATATAAAAGCGATTCTTATTTTGATCATCGAAAAATAAAAATCATGCATAATCATTTATTTGGAAGAACACTTTTTAAGTTTCTGGAAAATTTGTTCGAGATGGAATTCAAATTGTAGAAGTTATTTTAAAAATAATTTTGCTTTGGTTGACAATCTGGTATATTTTGCACTCTAATAGTACATCAAATAAAGACTTTGGTATATTTTAGTATTACTTTTGTTGGTATATTTCAAAAATATTACAGCAATATTTTCGTTTCATTTATCAAGCAGATATGACTGTAGCTTTCTTACTTTGTATTTTTATTTTTTTTATCAAAAAAATGGGTACCTTGGATTATTAATCATTATCATTCCGTGTTTTTTTAAAATAAAATTTTCAATGATTACGGCATTTAACCATCTGATTTTTTAGTGTTTGAGCTCAGCCAGTTGATGAAATCAACTTAGAAGAATTTTAGTTTTTTTTTTTTGGAGTACGATTAAAATAGATCGTTTATTCTGAAATTCAATAACGAAATTTAGCAAAATCGAAATACCCGTTTTACTGCTGAGTACCGGGTGTAATAATGAATAAAAGAATCATTAAGTCGAGGCGAATGTGTGTGCTGGACTGCAAGGATGCAAGCATATATACAGGCTACCACGAAACAGGATGGCAAACAGGCAGGATGGAGGGGATAGGGCAGAGGGAGACTGGAGGGGGAGAAGGGGGCAGAGGCGGAGCAGGTCCGAGGCTCCTCGTTTCTGGGGGCCGCCTCCTTGCTGCATGGCTGACATTCAATGACTTCTCCAACTTTTCTGTGGGTTTTGTGCTGCATGCTTCATGCTGCTCGCCACATTTTGTAGCTGTTGTTGTTGTGTGTGTGTGTGTGTGTGTGTGTGTGTGTGTGTGTGTGTGTGTGTGTGTATAATATATCTGAGTGGGAGGTGTGTGTGTGTTTTTCTGTTGTTCTTGCGACTTTTCAAACAAATGCACGAATGCGACTGCACTTCTGACTCGCTCTCTCTCGCTCTCTCCATCTATCTTTCTCTCACTCCCCACTCTCCCAGCTTCACCCTTTCACCCGCTTTCCTGCCACGCTTCGCTTATTTGGAAAATCCATTTGTCCACCTTGCTAGGACTCCAACATTCTCCCTCTCTCTCTCTCTCTCACTTTCTTTTATTGCACTCTTAAATGTTAGACGGACTTTTGCTTTGTTGCCCACGCCACGCAACGCTTGCCACGTTTTGTTGCACAATTGCAGCCGAGCGAACGGACAATCGACTCCTCCAGCCTCCTCCGCACCATCCTCTATCCCGACTTTGCCCTCGCTTAGCATCCTTAATGACCCTCGATTGCTACTAACAACTAACAGTGGCGGTATCAGGCACAGCAACAACACAACAACATTGCAACAACTGGCTGCATCATCTGGCTGCTACTTGCCACTTTACTGGCAACAGGATTACCACCGTTTAGAATACGACCAACTCTTTGACGCACTTCCATTCCAATATCAATAGGAATATGAGTCTATCCAGCGAATACACTGAGCTAATAATTTACCTGATTTTGTTTACCCTTCTTTAAACATGTTTATTAAATCGCTTATATATAGTATATGGTAGTTATATAGATATGAATTGCTATACAACCCAATTATGTTTTATTTAACTTTAGTTTTTAAATTGAAATATTTATTTATTTACAATAATTTAATTTTTTATTTAATATTTTATTATACCCCTATCTATAAGGCAAAAGGGTATTATAACTGTGAGCCTACAAGAAAGGAAGACCTAATAAGGTGATCATTGTCAACAGCTGAGACGATATGACAATGTCCGTCTGTTTGGTATATTTTGAAGTTGACATACCAATATACCAAATATAGCCACTGGTATATTTTAGTATATTTCTTTATGGGATATATTGAGAGCAATAGCATCTCTATATACCAAAAATTGTCATCAGTATATTTTAGTATATTTATTTATGCATATCGACAAACCAAATATAGCCATCGGTATAATTTAGAATATTTAATAAAGGTAAATAGTGGGTGTAATAGCATCCCGATATACCAAAAATAGTCATTATTTTAGTAAAAGTATTTACTGTATATTCTGACTGCAATAGAATATCGGTATACCAAATATAACCATCGGTATATTTTAGTATATTAATGCATGATACGTTTTGAATGTAAAAGTATATCGATAAACCAAATATAGCAATCGGTATATTTTAGAATATTGAATTATAGTATTTTGGCATATCGTTATACCTCATTAGCTATCAGTATATTTCACCATATTTACATACATATGTGTGGTATTTTAAATGTAATAGCTTATTGATATTCCAAATTAGCCATCGGTATATTTTCGTTTATTTGGAATCTAATGGCATTTCCATTTACCAAAAATAACCATTGGTATATTTTAGCATATTTATAATATTTATTTTTAAATTTAATAGTTATAATAATTTATAAATATGTTCATATTTGTTATGTTCCAGCTTTGAAATTCATTCCAAAATCATTCATTCATTTTGTTTTGATAAATTAATAGTTTTCATTATACTTTCTGATGCTGAAATTGTCTGGAATTCAATATTTTGTAATTTATTTTTTATATTATATTTATTATATTATACTCTTTAGTAGCAGACAATGTTTTTTGCAGTTCAGTACATCAAATATTTTGAGGCCTTTGCATTGAAGTGTTTTGAGCCACCCTTAGCAGAGTCTAATGGTTGAGACTAACTTCCTGCTTTGTACTAGAATTGCTGCTACAAATTCCAACTGCCCCCCAATAATAGTAGGAACCAAATAAAAAAGAGCTGCAAAGGCGTGGCAAAAGGCATGGCCAAGGGACGTGGGCTAATTTAATTAAATTTGAAATCGCAGTGCCGCCCATTTAATTTCACTTTGCACGAATTTATGCGGGGCGTGCTCATTGCTCGGTGTCCAGTGTGGCAGTTGCAGGCTTAGCTGCTGGCAAGTGGCAAGTGGCAAGTGGCAAGTGGCAAGTGGCAACTCGCAACTTGCGACTCGCACATGTTGTCATTTTAAGGGCCATGCGAAAGAGTTGTGTGCGGCATGCGACATTGTTGCACGTTCAGCTTGGCTGCTGCAACAACTATTTTCATGTGATGGACGAAGCCTGTCGAATGCTGATGCTGACACAGCTTACACATTGCTTTTATTGTCTCTAATTAAATTCCCCTGTGCGCAAATGATGAAAACAGCAACAGAGGTCAACAGGTCAAGAGATTAACAAGTCATCAGAGGTAAAACCCCTTAAACGAAAACAAAAATTAACACAAAAACCCCTCTTGGAAATTATGATTAAAAACTTGTTTTTTTGCGCACAGCATCCGAGAGCACAGAGAGATCATCGGCTCATCGAGAGGTTAATTATCATCTAAAGCTGGCCAATGGGCAGTTCAGCAGTAGCAGCAGGGGTAGGGGTAGGGGTAAGGGCAGGGGCAGGGACAGGGTCAAGGGGCGGGGGCAGTTTAGTGATCTCTCGACTGATGCTGCAAAATAGTCTGTGAAATTTGCCCTTTTCATCCTGAAAATGTGAGCAGCAACCCTTGCACAGTCTCTCCCTATCTCTCTCTCTCTCCCTCTCTCTATCTCTATCTCTCTCTCTCTTCCTCTAGCATCAACCGGTTCCACATCCGGGCTGCGGTTCGCTCTGTTTTCAATGTCGCGCACACACTATTTATTAGCCTGAGGATTAATAAATCTATTTGGTCACCGTCCTAATGAAATCACCAACGCCTGTCTCCACATCCACAAGCTGCTCCCAATCAGCCCCAGGCCGAAGCGCAGCCTCAGACCTCCCCAGTTACCCCCCGACCCCGTCTGATCACCAAGACCCAACCCTTGCCCCGAGGGGGCAGAGCTTTGGCTCATGTGTGTTTGTTTGCTGCTGTGGCTGACGCCAATGCCAGCAGATATGTATCTTCACACTCACATTTACACTAACACGCACACACTCAGGAGTACACACACACAGACACACTCAAGCTTCCCCCTTAACAGATCTAGCGGCCAGCAAATGAGCTAAGGCCGCCAACTGGCAACAGGGCAGCAGCAGAGGAGGAGGAGGAGGGGTAGTGACTGAGACTGAGACTGAGACTGAGGTTGAGGCTAAGGCTCGCCTGCTCAGAAGTTGCCAATTTGCCTTTTTGAATTTACGCTTAGCTAAAAGTATCCTTTCGGAAACCACAAATATTTACCCAGCTCAAGGCTCAGGTCTGCGGCCGCCGCGAGTCCTTCCATCGCACCCTCTCCCCATCGGTCTTCCCCGCGCTTCACACTCTGAAACTTGCCGACGCCATCGCGCTCGTCGTCTGACCCTCCACAACTCTCTTCCTCGTTTTAGCTCTCGCTCTCTTGCCTCAAGCCGACTGGCAACGCCTGCCTGGCGGCTGTCTGGCAGTCCTCTCTCCACCCCTCCCGATTCTCCCCCTTCTCCCGTCAACTGGCAATTTTCAAAATCTGTCGGACCATCATTTTCAATCCCAGCGCCCCCCTTATGCTCCACCCTCCGCCCAATTCGGAGCCCCAAAAAGCCCTCGACCAGAACTTATTTTTCCATCTGACACTAGCCAAGTTGTGGACCAATACTCATATTTACACCACACACACACGCACACACACACACTCATATGAGCGCGTGTGTGTGCGATGCCTGGAAAGGACTTTTGAAATGAGATTAAAAACGGTAAATTCCTGCAAGGGTTACACACATCCTTCGGCTAAGAGTAATGAATGCGGTTTCTGCCCAAAGTCAAATTTTAGAAAGTGTTTTATTTGACTAGGTTAGCAGCAGTCCCCCAGTTCGACTACCCCTTCCATCTTTCCCCTCCTCTCACCCCTCTTGCCCGCTCTGGCCATGCACACACAAAGTCTGCAAAAACAACAACGACAAGTGAAGTGAGAAGAGTGAGCGAGCGAGCGAGCTGCATGCCAGGCTGATAAATTTGGAAAATTTTGTGCAAACCTCGAATATCTGTGTGAGCCGAGAGAGCAAAAGAAACACTAATTATAGTGTTGGCAAATACTGCGAAATTCTCATTCTAATTTAGAACTAGAAACGACTTTCGAAATTCCCAGATTATCGAATCAAGTTTGAAAGAAATTTGAATTTCGTTTTCTTTCTTTACCCAATTTACGAAATACTACTAGTAATTATTTTAATTAATTATATCATATATTGATAAACTCAATCTGGATGAATTTTATACAAGTTTTTTGTAATGCAATACAGGGTTTCATATAAATAGATATAGATAGATATACATATGTATGTGTCCTGTCCATATGCAAATAACATATATTTATATTTTAAACTATACAAATTATAGAATCAATTTGTTGACATTTATTAAAATATGGTATATTTTGAATATTTTAATATATTTTTGTATATATAGGTATATTTTTTGTATTCATTAGGTATATGAATTGAGTATTTTTTGTATTCATTAAAGTAAGGCACATTCTTAATTTAGTAATTTATCAGTAGACCAAATATAGCTTTTGATATATTTTAGTATATATCTGGTATATTAGTGTTGTACTAACATATGGTATATTTTGAATGCTGTATTATATTAACAGAATACTTTTATTATTCAGTATACTTTTTTTTATAAGTGGTATATCAATAGACCAAATATAGCTTTCAATATATTTTTGTATTAATTTGGTAAATTAATATTGTAAATGTTGTACTAAAATATGGTATATTTTGAATGCAGTATCATTTGACTAAGCGTGGCCCTTGGTATATTTTCGTGTTTGTTCGGTATAATTATTAATTATATTTTTATGTTCACACTGTTTTGTTTATTTATTAATAATGTGTATCATTGAATATTCTACAGTACAGTACAATTTGGTGTAGTATATAATAATTGAAAGCTGATCTTAATTAATCCTAAAGCAATTGCCAAGGCTCGAAATTATAACATTATAACATTAGTTAATTCGAAAAATTAAATTTTTTTATTAACAGAAGATTTATATTATGTCAATGTATCAAAATATAAGTCTGTATTTTCTATTTGCTTATGAAAGTTTTATTAACTTTCATTGCACCAATGAAAGCGTTTTTCTTAAAGTAACAAAATAGCATTCAATTTATTACAATAAGTCAATTAACAAAAATAATAAATGTGAATTAAGAAACTTTTAATTTGATGTGCTAATAATAATTCACTTGTTCTTCAAAGCTTCAATGTTAGTATTTTGAACTCGCGTATCTTTGATTATTGTTCATGGAACATCTTGAAAGCAAATGCAGTTTTCTAAGCACTTTCAAATATAGAGTAGAGTTGTTCAATTCGTTTGTGATTTGTAAACTTGGCTTCTAACTGCCAACATTTGCCATAATCAGCAGATTTGCAAATCAACAGCAAGTTATAGCGACTTTCCCTTCTCTTTCTCTCTCTTTTTCTCTCTCGATCTAGATTTCGTTGCTGTGCTTGAGATTTGTGCGTCGCAGTCGTAGCTAGGAGCAGTAAGGAGTGCCTGTGGCAGGTCCTTTGGCTAAATTGGCTGTACAAATGTTTATTGCCTACTTGCGGATGCCGGCGAGAGTTCGCGTAGGCCGCAAAATTCGAAAACATTGAAACATTTTGTAGGCATTTATGCAACTCATTTGATTTACGATTCGCTTTAATGGGTTGGCCGGCTTACACAGTGGCAGTGGCAGTGGCTGTGGCTGTGGCAATGTGGCAGCAACGACGAGCACGTACATGCCACAAGCTGCTTTGCCAAGCTGTCACACACACACACACACACACACACACACACACACACACACAGACACACACACAGAGACACAGACAGAGCCTTGTCGGGGCCTCATGGCAAGGTCGCGAGTGCTAACCTTTAATCTCTCTCTGCGTGCGTGCCTGTCCACAACTGGCTCGAGAGCCTCCCCTGTGCCTCCTAGCGCGATGTCCTGTTCCTCGACGATAAACGTGCATTCGGTTCGTTCACATCCCGTTTATAAAATTCAAATCCAGTTGCTCGACCAGATGCAATGGCCGCGTCTCCCGTTACAATACAACTTTTATCGTTTATCAAGGGTTGCAAAAGCAACACACACACACTCGTACACTCGCACACATACAGGGCGACATTTGTATTTGGAATGTGTCCCGCTTATGAAGCTCAACAAATTACCAAAGGCCAACGCCAATGTTGCTGACCAGTCTTCAGTTCGGCCACGGCCACGGCCCATTGTGTGTAAATATTTTGAGGCACGCGTGTGTTCCTTGCTCTCATTATAAAGTTTAGCAAATCAACCCTCAAAGGACACACACATAGACGGACACACATAATTGAAACTTATGTACATTTGGTATTAGAATTAGAATTGAATATTTATATGTATACGAGTATACTGTAAGCTCTGCTGTCCAACTCAGCTCAACTTCAAAGGACACTCTCTTATCGGTCTACTTAGTTTAATGACATGCCTGCCTCGCTGCCTGCCTGCCTGAAGCCACCCCCCTTGCCACCTTCTTTTGGATCATATTCCTTTTCGAGTCGTCGCTTTTCTATGCCCTCACCTTTTCTCTTCACAGACATTAGAGCAGTTAGTTTGTCCTCAAGATGAATGTTGCCCATCAATTGTCTGCATATTGAGAACGTATTGAAATAACTCGATTCTTTGCAGTCTTACACATATTTTAATATTCTTCTTTGCTTGATTTTAATTTCGAAAAGGTTTTTCCTTTTAGCATAAAAACAAAAAGCAAAAGCAAAAAATACTAAAACATACCAACAACTACATATTTTTATAAACGTGTGCTAACAAAGTAATGCAACAAAGTAATGTAAAGTAATTTTAGTATTTTTTCGGATTATTAATTTGTAACTTTCTTATATGTTTTAAATATTGCAACTTAATTACATGACATGAACATGAGTATTCCCATGTTGATCGTCTATTTGTTCTTAATTATATTAATGTATGTTAAAATTACTGTATGCAATCTGCATTTACTGTGGAAAAAAAATACTGAATCGAGAAATACGTTTGCATATACTTTAATTATATAGAAGATGAATTATATACAATGATGTCAACTATCGAATATTCTATTACTATCCCAACAATATTCTATTCTATTGCAGTTATTTTATTATTCAAATATTATTATAATAGTACCCTTACTACTCTACTTCTAATCTATTACTATCAACAACCCAACAATATTTTACTACTTTTTTATTATATTCAATTATATACTATTCTATTCTACCCTATTGTATTTTATTCTAATATATTGAAATTAAATAATATTACCATTCCAACATTTGTATAGTACTCTTATTTTACTATTCAATTGATATTATATTACTACTGTATTTCTAATCTTATACTATGTCATTTCTATTCTATAACAGATCCCACTACTATTCTCTTACTATTAGAATTCTATTAATATTCTCTCATTTAGCTCTCAGTACTCTATTATTACTTCAATACCACTTTATTACTACATCTATACTACTCTATTTTGTTACTCCCTTGTTCTTACACACAAATAATTTTATTTGTTTTCATAGCAGTTTCACATAATTTCAGCTGCAGGTGCCTTAAGTTAATATGAATTACTTTTAAATTAATCGAATTTACGTAATATCAAACATATCAAATTTCACATGCAAATAACTTGTCTTCCCTGATAGCCTTAGTCCCTCGGACTCACTTTATTGCAAGAAGGAATTATATTTGTTATTTCAATAAAACAATACTAATAATAACATTCTTGTGCATATTTATGCGAGTCAGTGTGTTTGCTCAACTTGCTCAACTGTGAGATACCCGCTACCCAATTTGAATAAAAGATAAATATTGCGGTATTATTCTCAAAATATAACAATTGGTATTTTTGGTATATTGATATGTTACTACATTCAAGCTTAAGCTGAAGGCCTTCGCTGCCATTGCTTTATCAACAGCGTTAGTATTAATTTTAATTATTGCTAACCTTTAAATAAATAAATAAATACATTCAAGCTATACCCACTCAAAAGTATTCATTTAATAACTTCGACAATTTTTATTGAAACACAACCAAATGTTCAGGAATTACAAAGACTATAGTTACCAATATTATACCAATATTTGCACACATAACAAGTGCTATCGAAAAAAAAAACATTATAAATCGATCTGTTATAGTCTCTGATATCTAGATTTTCATACGGACAGACGGACGGAGCTGCTGTTGATCTTGATCAAGAATATATATACTTTATAGGGTCGGAGATTGCTCTTTCTGCTCTTTCTGTTACATACAGTTTCTACAAGCACAAAGTTATAATAAAAATATACTACAATAATATTGTAAGTTTTCTGAATTCGCTTCGCACAAACCTTCCTGAAATTCATATGTTGCAAATGTCTTATGTCTCTATTGTTACAGTTGAAGTAGCTAATAAGTGTTTTTATAATGTTGATAATATTCAATTATTTATATACATTTTTAGCGCATTGTAAACGCAGCGTGTCTTTTTATTATAACGTGAAAAAGAAACACTCTTTGAATACTCTGTGTTAGTTAAACATTAAGATTTTTGTATTGTTTGAAATTGCACAAGTTATTGATTACCAAAAACAAATTATCAAGAATATTTTATCTATTATAATATTAGACCCCTGCTTTACTCGGGTTTCAACCGCGCATTATTTCAATTGCAATATTAGCCTGTGAAACGAAGAGATTTAAATATTTCAATGGAAATGCAAGTAACTTTGCGCTTTTTGCTAATTGTGCACATGGAACTTGCAAGGCCGAACATTTGAAAAGCGTTCAACTTTAGCAGCATTGGCCAGCGTGGTTTTTAGGCAGCATTGTCTTCCCACACACACACACACACACACACACACACACACACACACAGAGTCACAAACAAGCAAATAAACAGTTAGACAGACAGACGCATAAAATAGCGAGCTGGTCGTTTGAGAAATACAGTTACACCGGCAATAGCAATGGCAATGGATGCTCATCGTAATGGCGTCGTTGTCGTTGTCAGCAGAGACGGAGACAGAGACGGGGGCGGAGACGGGGGCGGAGGCGAGACGGAGACGTAGGCGAAGGCGGGTGGATTTACGGCTCGATGGTCTGCTGGCAGACAAAGGTAGAAGAGAGGAGGGGAGGCTGTTGTTGGTTGTCGGCTGTCCGTTGTCCACACACAGTGGCCGGTGGTGTTTACTTGCCGCCAGCAATAACCCTTTTTGCCACACACACACACACATACACACACACACACATCGACTCGTTGAGATACGTGTACAGTGTTGGCTGGCTTTGTGTTGGTGCTCGCCCACTTCCACATTTCGAGTTGGACGCACTGCGCCTGCCTGTCCGCCATCGCCATCGTCATCGCCATCGTCGCCGGCAACAACCCGCCGCAATCCACCTAAGAACCCATCTCATTAAAAGATTCTGACCATTTGAAAAGCGAATTTAACCTTTTGTTCTCGCTGAACGACGAACGAATGTGCGAACGAGACCGAGAATGAGAATGAGAACAAGAATGGGAACGAGAACGAGAACGAGAACGTGAACGTGAGCAAAAGAACGAACTGAAAACTGCAGCTGGAAATGAAAGAGGAAGTGGGAGCTTGAGTGGGGACCGCGAGAGTCAGCCAAGTGAAACTGCAGAGTCAAAAAATGGAAAACAACAACTCAATGTTACACACATGTGAGCACACACACCCACACACACACACACACACACACACAGCTAACTACCTATGGCGAATAAGATGAAGAAGAAGTGAAAGAAGCAAAACCGATGCGAAGGAGCCTTTTGTTACTCGGCTTCGTTTTTTTGGCTTCTAATTGTTGTTGTTGTCATTCGAAGCCGCCCACTTGACACACACACACACACACACACACACATATGCATGTGTGTGTCTATTGGGTGTAAATTAATTTGAGACCATTCGAAAGATATTTAAATACAAGTGTGTGTGTGCGTTGGGAGTGTCGTCGTCAACATACATATATGTATGTACGATGTATGTGTGTACCTTAGAAAAGTATTTCAAACAAATCACAAACAGATATTCAACATTCATTGTTTTAGGTCTAGACGAGACTCGACTTGACAAATTCCTCCTCTGCCAGCCTATTCAAATTACTTGAGTGGGGGGGGAGGGGGAGGAGGAGTGTGGCAACCCTGGCTGAACTACACACATTCCGAATTCGTCAGGCAAATAATTTGCTTATGATAAACATTCCTGCCACAACATGTAAAGCAGCAAGTGTTAATGCTCTAATCTAATCCCCCGAAAGTATGCAATACAAATTACTAAGCGACTCGCTTTCATTCTGCCCATCATGCAAAACAGTGGTAAACAAATTGAATTTACCTTTTAATAGTTCATAAGTGACAAATACAATTTATTATTTTGTATGCATTCTTCACTTAATATTAATAATAAACAAGTAGGTTCTATAAATTCTTCACTTAATACTAATAATATGCAAATTGCAACGCTGTTGTCGAGTGTGTTCGACTATGAAATACCCATTGTGAATAAAAGCAATACAGTGCGGTTGTAATTATAAAATATACCGAATTTATTTACCACAAAAATACAAAAAATAAACCAAATACTTTATTTAGTATATTGGTATAGTATTCATTTCAAAATAGAGCGCAAAATAAACTAAATTTTCAGATTGGCTATATCGTCTCGGCTGTTGACGCTGATCAAGAATACATATAGTTTAGAGGGTGGAGATGCCTCCTTATGTCTACATTTTCTCTAGGCACAAAGTTATAATACCCTTATACCCTATGTGAAGCGGGTATAACAAGTAAGCTACAGTTGATTGGCACAATGTAATAATACCCTTCTACCATTTGGGGAGCGGGATAAAAAGAAATAAATTAAATCATGAAGATTTATTATTTAATAGTTCTAAATAATTTATAATTAGTTTCACCAATAAAAATCACTATTAAGTCTTAGCTATTAAAAATCATAATGAGATGTATTTATTATAATATTTATTTTATTTTCTAATTCGTTCTATTTTTTATTAAAGTAAGTTATCAAATAGAGTATTAGTATTAAATTATTATAATTTTGAATGTAATATTGGAAGATATATATTCTTTTCATATTTTCAATCTATGCAAATTAAATGTGACTCCAAAAATTTTGCAAAAATATCGAAGTTTTCAAAGAATAATTTTGATTTATTATCAATAAATTTATATACGATCAGCAACTCATACATTTATCTTTAATATCAATAATTTATAGGTACTAAATTTATTTGTGCACTTTATTTTTAAATTAAAATTATTAAACATTTTTTATAAATGGAAATTATATGTATATACTAGCAGAATTTGAACATTCGTTGAACATTGAACATTCGTTTTTCAGTTACTAAAATACAAATATTACATTTAATAATCATCTGAAGTTCTGACATGATTTTTGTTATATTCATTTTAAAAGCTTCCTTTTTTAGTAGATATGTAGTGGGGTAAATAAATAAAGAATTTCAACTCTTATTTGTAGATTGCTTTACCCGAAGTTAACGGTAGTATTCTTACTTTTGTGCTGACCTAAAGAGTACAGTTTAATTGAATCATTGAAATGTTAAACTATGCAAATGCTTGAATTGTGTAAACAAAAGGTTATTTTCTCTATTTTGTCTCTTTCTCTCTTTGCTCTTACTTCAAAATTACATTCATCTCTTTCACTCGCACTTTGAGAATCCGTCACAGCTGGATTAACAACAGTTCTTTAAGGGTTGACTCATAGCTGAGATCGCTAGCTACCCCTAAAGTTGTGTCGCTCTCTCCCGATTGGATGAATGTGAATTCTAATTAGATCGGGGAGGAGCTCAATCGGTGACCTTTGCTATGCCAAAAGTAACAATATTTTCGACGCGACTGTATATACGAGTGAAACGGAGGATCGCATTCGATCTCCGTCTTCAGTATTTGAAATTCCTTTGCCTGGCTAGCTGCGTGCTCGACGTGATCGTGAGTAGAGATTTATCTATGGGAGGGAAATATTAAAAATTTAAATTTAGGAAATGAAACAGGCGAATTTAGAAGAAATAATTTTAGGAAACCATAAAATATTTATTTTAATTAAAATGAATATAATAGTCATAATAAAATGGAAATTGATTTATTTCAAAAAAATTAAATGAATTTGTTTCTGTTTTTTTTTAATAGACTTTTAAATGCATTGCAACATTTTTCAAAAACGCACGCCATAAATTTCAATTTATAATACATTTCCGTTAAATTATAGCTAAATTAGTGATTCATGGAGAAAATTCTCATCACCCTTAACTTTTGAAGAGACTATCAGAGCATTTAAAAATTACAAAATATGTTTAACAAAAGTTTTGTGTAATACGACGGACCAAAATAATTTATTTTTAAATTCATAAAACAATTGCAAGTAACAAAATATGTAGTTTTTTTTGCAAGACATGAAAAAATACGAAAGACTAAAACCATTTATTTTAAATTTCGTAAAACAATAGAATATGTTCTTTTTTTTTGGAAAATAATATTTGTTTTGAATTTCGTTAAATTATTCAAAGTAATACAATGTGTTGTTTTTGCTTTGGCATTTTAATTATTAATTTCGTTAAACAATTACCAGTAACAAATTACGTAGCTTCATTGTGCAAAAGTTGCAAGAAATAGAAAGGACTAAAATTATTATTGAATAAAGTATGTTCTTTCTTTTTGCAAACTAATTTGAACTATGTTAAATAGTTCAAAATTGCAGAAACTATGTTAAATAGTTCAAAATTACAGAATGTGTTGTTTTTATTCTTTCCAAAAAGAAATAAATAAATAATTTATTTTTAATTTCATAAAATAATTCATTTTTGTAATACAAAGAAATGCAAAGGAATTTCATAAAACCATTTAAAGTAATAAAGCTTTTTTTTGCAACGTTTAAAAATAAAAGCAAAATCATTTATATTGAATGTCGTAAAACAATTCAATTTTTTTTTTATTATAGTTTAAAGAAGAAAATCTTTTTCTTTTTATTTTGCCAAATTAATGATTTTTAATTTCGGAAAACAATGCAAAGTAATGAAATATGTGTTTTTTCACAAATCTAAAGAATAACGAAAATTATTTAATATAAGGAAATTCGAAAAACGAAAATAATTAATTTTGAATATTGCAAAGCAATTACTAAAATGCTGTGTAACAGTAATAATTACAAATGTGATACGGTAATATCATCAATCTTCCACTTTTACCCTCAAAAGTGCCAGCAGAACCACAATGAGGATTATTCCTAATGATTCAACGGTCTAATCAATTTGAACTTTGCCAGAGTATCGTGACTCTCTGTGACTCTCAGTGCTAATCAAGATGCCGACAACAAAAAGGTGATCGAGCAAGAAATAAGGAAAAGTTGTCCGGGTCGAGATGCGTCTCTGTCTCCTCAATCAACCCCAGAAGAAGGTGCTTGAGCTTAAGTTTGAGGTGCCGATCAACCCGTTTTTATGTCGTCTTCTTGGCTTGACCATCGCAATGGTCAAATGTCCGGCAACTTGACGAAAAGTGCGGTCAGGCCAAATGGCAGCACCCCAATTAGATGCGTGTTTTGTTGCTGTTTTGGGTTTTTCCGAGGAAAAGCGTGCGAATGATTGATTTACTTTTCGCTGTTGCTTTCTTTGACAAGTTTACAACAACAACAACATCGACCGACAGACAACTACGCTGAAAGTGCATAAAAAATTAATCATGCTGGAAAGTGAAGCGTCGTCGACGACCTTGTGAAAAGGGGGAAGAAATGGGCCAAGTATCGATGTCAGTGTCGAAGTAGTCGTAGTCGTAGTCGAAGTAGTCAAAGTTGGTTTCGGGTTACAAAAAAAAAAAAAAGAACTCCAAACGAAACGTTTTGTCTCCTTCTCCTACTCGTTTCTCGACTGTTTCTGCTTGTTGTTATTGGTTTTTTATAAGCCATAAAAATTGCAAATTTGGCCCGCTGTCCATTTGCCAGATGGGCCAATTTGACGTGTCTACTATGGTATATATATTCCGCCGGGAACTGTGGCCAAACTTGGCCCATAACTCTCTAGTCCTCTATTTTTCTCACTCTCGCACTTACTCTATCTCTCTCTCTTTCACGCACAAGAGTAATTGACAGATTGCAATTAGAAATGGATGCAAAGGTCCAGTCGCGTCTCGCACTTCGCACGAAAGTATCGAATTACGAATGAAAAAGTGTTTTTCCAATGCCAATGCCAATGCATTGGCAAGGGCAGCTTTTGACAACGTTAAGGTTTTAGCAAACTGAGCGTGAAACTGGGCAAAAGGATTAACACAGCTCAGCCGCATATGAAGACAGCAACAACTCTTTCAGGAATTGCAATTCAATTGAAGTAATAGCTCGAAAGTTCCATTCTCTTTATACATAGATAGAGAATTATGTTTGGCAAAAGAGCAAAACTGAAGAGTAAAAAAATACTCAAATTCATCATATAACATTTTTAATAAACCCAAAATGCGGTATTAGTGCTAAAATACACCACCTTAATATACTGGAAAAAATACTAAAATATGTCATTCGTTAATATACTGGAAAAAATACTAAAATATATCATATGACATTCGGTAAATGGCATTTATAATAAACCCTAAACAATGCAGTATAAATCTTAAAATATTATATACCAAATGAATATATTGCAAAAATACATAAATGATACAATTAGACATAATTTGATTATTTTTAACTAGTAAGAAAGTTAAGCATTTTCAATACGGTATTATTCTTAAAATATCTTACGTTAATATACTGCAAAAAAATTCTACATGCTATGCCATAAATTTAGTTAATTTTAGTATATATTTAGTATGTTAAAGTGGTATATTTAAATAACAATATCGCATTGTTTCGGGATTTTTGAATATGGGTCGCTTTCTTACTTGTTTCAAATGTTTACATGTGTTGGTATATTAAAATACTATTCACAATATACAGAACAAAATAAACCAGGTTGTAGCAGACGTCAAGTGTAACGAGACTTGATAGAAATTTCTAAAACTAAAATTCAAAATAGCAAATAAAATTGATTTGGTATTACTACAATATTTTAAAAGGGTAATTAGGGTATTTGCTAGTCTCATAGCTAGCTATTACACTTTTTGGTGGATGGGGGTCGCAATTCTAATGTATGGACGGTTACTATTCAAATGACATGGAGGCAAGGAGTTGTTGGTTTTTGGTTTGGACTGTCGACCGTCGACCGTCGACCGATGTCAAAAAGCGCAGAGCAAAAAAAAACAGAAATGCTTTGCTGTTTGGCCATAAAATACACGAGCTTCAGACCTAACCCCCCAAAGACACAGCAGCAGAGCAGAGTAGAGCACACACGGCTATACACATGCATGCAAATAGCCCTTTTATGCAAAAGGACGAAGGACATTTGACGCCTGGCAAACGTCCCACGTCCACGTCCACACACAAAGTGACCGTCGAAATCGTAAAACGTAAGACGAAAACGAGCTGGAAAATAAAAACACATTAGACACAAGCAAATATCCTTTCTCGAAGGACATGCTACTTCGCCTTTCCTATGGTCACACACACACATGCTTACACACACACACACACACTCACATACAAATTTATCTCCATTTGACCCTCTTCAAAGTGCTTTTTATAGTCATTTAGTGTTTTGGCCCTCCCGTCAAGTACTTTTATTATACACGTATAAATCCAATTCGGCATTCGGCGGAGCCGCAAAGCACACACACACACACGTGTGTGTGAATAGATGTGTGTGTGTGTATATAGAAACATCCACAAGGTAAACGAAACGACAGTCCAACTAATGAAACGGAACCGGGCAACCGAACAAGCTTCTTCTGGACCCTGACTGCCACCCAATACACACACAGCTGCATGTGTCTGTGTGTGTGGACATATGTGTATGCGAAGAGGAAGAAGAAGAAACGGCCCCAATGCTCGTTGTCAAAACTACACCCGAAAAGCTCGTATGCAAAGCAGATGCCAAGGTCCTTAGCTGGTCTGGCACGTTGGCCCCTTCGCGCTTGTGTGTTGTGTCCTTTTTAAAATTTTAAGACATGTAAATATAAAAGGTCCTGCGCTGTCCTGTCCTGTCTTGTCCTGCCCTGCTCTGCTCTGCTCTGCTCTGCTCCGTTTCGTTTCATTGCGAAGTCACCCCCAACAACAACAACAACAACAATGACAACAACGACAACAAAGTCCGCGTTCTGGGATCTCAATGCTATATCACTCCATTCGATCTATCTCTGTGTGTGTATGCATTTATGGCACTGTATGTGTGTGTGTGTGTGTGTGTGTGTGCGGGGGGGGGAACTGTGTGCGTGTCCTGACCGGTCCGTTCCGTACTGTGCCTCTCCCGCCCCCCCTCCTGCCAACCGTTTGGCCACAGTCACACAGCCACAACAACCACCCAGCAGAAAAACGAGAAATATCTGCAAATGTTGTTTTCCTTTGGGTTGTTATTATTTTAAATTTTTTTGCATATGCTTGTTTCTCTTGTTTCCTTTCCCATCTCCATCTTCATCTCCACCTCCACCTCCTTCTCCTTTTCTCTTTCTGTCTTTATCTTTTGTGTCTGCGTCTCGGACTGAATTTTCAATTTGGCGGCCACGTTTTTGTCATGTTTTCGCATCTCGCATTTATTTACCAGCTTTCAATTAACCAAACAGCTATCAATTATTGCAGGTAGCACTGAAATGAGAACGTGAACGAAAAACAACTACATAAAAGTGCAATTCCTTCAAATTAGTAATTAATATTTTTGTTTTACTTTTAGTTAGTGGCTTTTACGATTCGTGTTGCCTTTTTGAAATTCAAAAGTTTCTTGATTTTTATTTTACAGATTTTGAATTTTAAGAACTATGGGGAATTACAAATATTTTGCGAGCTTTTAACACTTTTCTGTAAAATATTTTGAAATAACACAACATTTTAGAGAGATGTTAGATTACAAGAATGCTTCTGAAATACATAGTATAAAACTTACTTTCTTAGCGATATGTTAATTAACGACATTTCATCACAGTAAAGCGACTTTTCTCAGAAATCTTAAGCCATCTAATGCAGATTAAAAGTCTGGAAGCTTTCCATGAGAATGAGGTTTAGTTAAAACTTTGTTGACAAATACGTAAATCTAATAAGTATTGGACAGAATCTATTTTGATTTTTATCTCATGGCCAAATTTGGATATAGGAAAATTAAATAACATTGACATTTGTCAAGTGCTCTATAGATTCATTTAAATCAACAGCATTACAGCTATAAATATTCATTTAAATCAACAATTTGGGTGTGACAGACAAATTTTTGTCAACCAGTTTTTCATGCAAATCCATAAACCAAGCTATTAAAAACAGTTGCATACACAATTTAATAAACACGAAATTTATTCTCATAACTAACTCACTATCTCAACCATCAACGCAAAACTTTAATAATATAAGAATTCGGTTAAACAAGTTAGTAAACAGTGCGATATTATTCTCAGAGTATATCAAATAAATATACCAAGCAAGTAAGAAAGCCATCAATTTTCAGTAAAATCAAAATAGTGTGGTATTATTATAAATATATACCAAATTGTATACCAAATAAATACTAAAATATATCAAAGCCTGATATGTCGTTATACTACTCTACTACTCTATGGTATACTTGGAATGTAACTATATACCCAATATAGCCTATGCTATATTTTAGTATCTTGTGGTATATTAATTAGGTATACGAGTATGTTAAATTTAATTTGAGGGGGCGGAAGTAAACATTGCCAAAATCTGAAATGAACTCGACCTGCATGCCGAAATAACAACTGCTGCTATAGTCTCTGAGATCCAGTGTTTCATACGGACAGGGAGAATGTGTGTATGAATACATTATACCAAATATAGTCTTAGGTTTATTTTTTCTGTATTTTTGTGGTATATAAATTTGGTATATTTTATAATTAGTAAAGAACTGTTTTGCACATTCGAATGTAGATTTCTTACTTGATAGTTCATGAAATGAAATATTCTCGTTTTTCTAAATCAGTTATTAAAGCACATCCAAATTCTTCTTATCTCTCCCTCCCGCTCTCTCTCTCTTTAATCCTTTCTCACTCTCGAACTAACTCCATTGATCTGCTATACAAGAAGTTGCGAAATAATGAGCACAAATACCTTTGAAAAATATGAAGTTGGCCAAGTTGCGAATCCATAAATTTTGGCTTGTAATGAAAGCCACAAGAATGCAGACTTGGTCCACTCATGTGGCACATACATGCGTGTGTGTATGTGTGTGTGTGTGTGTGTGATGTTACCCCCGCAGACCGCCCACCGCAGGCACGAAACGCCTCCTATCAGTCAGATGGAAAATAAGAAAACATGTTAAAAGAAAGTAAAAACAGAAAAAAATGCGAATGAAAGAAAAACCCTTTAAAAAACAATACACGAGCCGTAACAGGGCCATTAATTTCCCAATTTACAGTCTATTCGCAAGCCGTTGCCGAAATTGTTTAAGGTTTTAAAACCCACATGAAGATAACCGCACACACACACACATATGTGTGTGTGTGCACTGATAAATGTGGGTCCAGGGTTTGGGTTCGGATTCGAGCTTGCCAATGGCCATATGTCCATTTTGGAAAAGGAAAAAACAACACACAACGTTCGGTCGCTCGGTCGGTGGAAGAGGAAGAGGAAGAGGAGAGGGGAAGGGGAGGGGGGGAGAACAACAACATTAACTTGAAGAATTTCAAACGAGGCGAGTGTGAGCCAAAGGTGTATGTGTGTCCATGTGTGTGTGAGTGTGTGTGTGTGGGGGTTGGCAGCCTGTGAATGGGGTGGTAAATGCTGCCCAAGGGACTTGTAGCCGGATACCAACAAACTTTTCAAAATAAACGAAAAACCAACAGCAGCTCCTCAAGCAGCAGAAGCAGCAGCAGCAGCAACAAAAAGAAAGCAGAATAAAAAAAAAAAACTAAGAAAAGCCGTTTTCTTAGTCTTCACATATCTCTCGCGCTGTCTCTTTCTCTTTTGCTCTGCTATCTGTGGCCCACATACGAGTATATCTTATGCCTGTCTCTCTGTCTGTCCGTCCGTCCGTCCGTCCGTCTGTCTGTCTGTCCGTCTGTCTGTTGTGTGCTGCAGCGCAACCAGCGGTCGTTGTGGCCGCAATTTCAGCACTCGCTGCTTGGCCAGCGGCTGCTGAAGAGACGCAAAAGCAACCGTCACCGCATGGTTTTATTATATTGTGAATGTGATTACCTTAAGGATATGCAATAAGCACACACACACACACACAGACACACACGTGGAGTTATCTTCTGCCCAACCACCCTACGACCAAGGACTGTGGTTGGCGGCTGTCAGACAGACAAACAGACAACAGATACAAGCGACAGTTGGACAATCGGCAATGATGTAAGGCTGCAACAGTTGCAAATGCATTTTGCAGATGAATAACGAAAAACGCAATAATTTGCAGCAGTTTTCGATGCCTTTGAAGTCTTGGCACCTATTTCTATGATTTCGCTGCTTTCGAAAAAAATAAAAGATTTCAAACTTAATAATAACTAAAAAGAAAGTTTTAGTATTTTTGCAATATATTAATTTGATACATTTTAAAATTAATTTCATAATAATAATTTTAAAATTCATTTCTATTTCGTTTCTAACTGTTCCATTCTAAAAACAGAAAAGAATTCATCAAACTTACATCAAGGCTTAATATTATCGGTTTAGTTTATTTCCATCTATTACCAATTCCCCACATAAAAAACTTGATCAAGTTTACAAGCGTTAATTACAAAAATTTGAAACATTAATCTTCAGATCACGGTTTATAAGTAAAAAATAAATTATATACATTTCATTTCTATCCTTGTAAATTTTCACTCTACAAACAGAAATGAGTACATCAAATAATCGAAATAGTTGTAAGTTTAGTTAAAACATTAAAAGCCTAACGACCACAGTAGCTCTAGTTTGCTGTATTTTATAAACAAACAGAACACTTTAGAGGACTAATATGATAATTTTATAATCGAACGTCAATTCCAAAATAACTTTAAGTAAATATATCATTTCCATCTTTTGCTTTAATTTCTTTAAGACAACTGTTTCCAGATCGACTTAACAGTATCTAAGAATATCCCAAAGATATTTCATGCAGCTGTGATGCAATTTGATTCAATTCATGACAACCGAATAGTTATTTACTTATCTTCTCATTTTAGTAAGAATACTTTTAAATTATTGCGATAATTAAATCAGCTTATTCATTCTTATTAACATTACTTTAGTCAAATTTCTATATACCTCTTCATATGAATGTATTGAGTCCAGATTTAGATAAGAAGATACAAATTTATCTATAATTTGTTGTCACTGTTGGCTTTCTTCTGCTATTAACTTGATCGACATTTGAATAATTTGCAGATTCATTTCCCAAACTGCCCGAGTTGCCCTCGACTCAGACTGAGGCAAGTTTTGTGAGTCGTGTGTGAGTGTGTGTGTGTGGTCTGCAGATGCAAATACTTTGCGATGCGAGGCAGATGCAATGTCATGTAGGCAATGTGCAGCACATCTTTAATGCTCACTCTGTGTATGTGTGTGTGTGTGTGTTTGTTTTCGCATGCGACTGTGTGCGAATATCTTTGGCATTGGCTGCGGAAAGTGACTCAAAAGGGTAAAAACCGAAAATCGAGGATAAGAACGGATAATCTAATGTCGCTGTGAAGTAGGTAAAGTTACTTGCCAAGCCACGTCAATGAGGCGCCGAGTCATGGACTCGCACACATCGAACAAAAAAGACAGAGAGTGAGAGAGAGAGAGAGAGAGAGACTTGGCTGGTGGCAGTTGAAGGCCTATAAATAACTACAAATAAATCAAAATCTATCAATGCGAACAATTCGATGTGTTACAATTGACTTCACCGATCAAAGCCGTGGCTGCTGTTGCTTTTGCTGTTGTTGCTGCTATTGCTGTTGTTGTATTTCATCCTCTTTTTCATACCTTTTGTATGAAGTGCACGACCAGAAAGTATCCTTTGTGTCAATATTATTAGCAACAGCAGCAGCAGCAATCGAACGGATGAAAGGGTGAAACGGACACGGACAAACGGGACGATGCGAAACGGGAGGCGACTACAACCACTGTGCGTGAGTGTGCGAAATTTTACAGTAATTTAAAAAAAAAAGAAATGAGAGAGAGTGAAACGAAGAAGCAGTTTCACCAATTTAATCAATATTACACAACCCATTCAGATGCGCCATAGATACAGCTACAGCTACAGCTACAGACATAGATACATTTACACAGACACCAGGCGTATCTGATAGGACGCGCATGGCCTAATGGACAGCGGAGAGGGAGAGGGAGAGAGTTGAGTGTAGAGCACGGAGCGGAGAGCGGAGGCTGAGGCAGCGCTGCTCTAATTTTATTTATGATCTAATGTGCTGCCAATGATGACGGACAGACAACGAGAGCAGCATGAGAATGAGGACGGGGACGGGGACGGGGACGATGGCAGGACAATGAAGGGGCGCTCTGATAACGCGGTGTGAAAGGGCATGTTTCTGCGGATTGATATCCCGTTGTCCTCTCTCTCAACAACAACAACAACAACCCAAAACAGAAACAGAGACAGTTGCAATGTTGTTGCAATTTCTATTTAATTCCTTTTTTGACACAATTTATGCGCTACGTGTCTGCTTTTTTGCCATTGCCATTGCCATTGCCATTTGGCAGTCCTCACACTCCACACATATCGTGGCAATTTTTTAAAATTTTCTTCTGGGCGTTTACCGCAAATGCATCGCCGTGCAAACAAAACGACAAACTCAACAGCGGCAATTAAATTTTGGCAAATGCAGCTATAAAGGGATGACAACACCACAACACCAGAACATCCACAACTTGCAACGACTTTGGCATTTCGAAGCGATGCCAAATGGGGGCCACTCAAAGTTCAAATGTATTAAATAACTTTATAGTCACTCGCTCAAGTTGATTCAGTTTACTGGAACAGTACAAGAGGAGGGAATATGAGAGTTCAACGATACTAGATCAAGCAAAGATATCAACTAATTATTAATAATTCAATTTGAGTCTACATTTTGTATTAATTACAATAAATGTATGTTTTGGAAAAAATTACCTTAATTTATTAATGTAACATAGATTACAAACAGTTAACAACTTAAAACGTACAAATTCAAGAATTTTGAATTTTAATCCGAGCTTTAAAAGATGCAATATTGAATGCAATTTTTATACAAAATCAATTTCAAGTTAAAAAACGTAAGAAAACTACAGTCGGGTGTGCTCGACATTGAGATACCCGATTCCCATTTTTAATCAATGAAAACAGCATGCTATTAATTTTAAAATATACCATACCTAAAATTATACCATATGCTACATTTGGTATATTGATATAACAATTAATTCAAAATATACCATAGAGTGCAAAATATACCACATTGTTAGCCAAAGGAACTACGACTCGTAGGCGTTTTTCCCATTCAAAAGAATTTCTTAAATAACTTCTAAAATTTTTTTTGATCGCAGCAGAATTTTCAGTTATCATAAAAACTATAATTCTTCTTGTGTGTACCAAATATCGATATCATCACAATAGCGCTTGTAGTTCGAAAATATACTAACCGTAGATCGCAAATGGGGAATACAAATTTAAAGTAAATTTTGAAAAATATTCATTTTGGAAATACTCATAAAATTCAATTCAATTTTTTTAGAGTAATGTTCATATAAAATTCAACAAGCTAGAAAGCTACAGTACAGTAAAATATATCGAATTTATATACTGTTAAAATACCAAAATACACCATGGGCTATATTTCGTACATTCATATGCTGTTACATTCTTAATATCTCATAAAGAATGAATTACTATACAAACTATACTTAAGTCTTTGCATGATTTAGTTTAATTAACATAAAATGTTATCGCAATTTAGCATCAAAAATAATTTAGAAAATATGAGAATCTGGCCCTTTTTATATTGGGCGTAGATATACGTATCAATAAACCAAATATAGCCTTCGGTATATTTTAGTATATTTCCGGTATATTAGTTTTGGATAAAACCGATCTGTTAGGCTTTTATTGAAAATGAGTAGCGTGTATTTTAGAGTGAATCATGCTCGATATATTTTAGTATATTCGGTGTATCTTAGTATATTTTCGGTATGTTAATTTGGTCTAATATTACTCTGGGTAGCGTGTATCTCAGGCTTAATCACACTCGAGTTTATATTTTCCAATTGTTTGGTTAAGGAAACAATTTATTTTTCACACCAAGTAATTCAGCTACCATAAATATCACAAGCTCGAAAAAGTCCGACTCGCATAGGAATGACTGCTGATTTGTGGTTATTCTTACCGTGTACAGTTGACCACTCGGCAATCAGTTTAACTCTTTAATCAAAAGCCATCTAAGGATGCAGCACCCAGAAGGAAAAAGGATGAGAAGGGGAAGGTAAAGGGAAAGGACCACGAAACGGACTTGAGACAGTCCCCCAAGGGCCGTTTTGCACTAATTAATAAGAGCAAATTCCCCAAACGAGCGTCTGAGACAAGCGTAGAGCAGAAGTAGTCGAATCACTCCGGGTGTGGTCTGCACATCCTGTGGCATCCTTCACACCCACACCCACACACGTACACGTACACGTACACGTACACATAGAGTAGTATTTATGGGCGAACAACTTCTGGCGAGTGCACAAAACTGACAGTTAAAAATGTTGCATAGTTTTTTACGTCTTTACGAGTGTCAACCACCCAGTTAGCAGTTTACCAGTTACCAGTTACCAGCTACCCGATACAAGTTGGCCTGGCCAGAGAGCTGTCGCTTGACTCACGTGGCCAGCTGCTGTTTAGATCCTTAAGTTCGTGTGTGTGGGTGTGTGAGTGTGGGTGTGTGTGGTCCACTGCTGAGATACAATCGCAACGTTTCCCTTTTTGCTAAATTGGCAAAATTCTTGTCTATTCTTCCCATTCAGCCAAGTTGTCCTTTGAATGACCCCCAACTCACACACCCACACCCACACCCACACACACACACACACACACACACTCCCATCGAGACAACATCGAAACGAATGTGGACCATTTTGGACATTCAAATACGAAACGAAGCTAATTCATATTCAAATGAATGCGAAATAAACCCCAATCACAATTATTATGAGACATGTTAAATGGACCAAAAGTCCTGTATAGCGACAACAACAATGCATTCACATTCACATAGATACACTCACATACACGCGCACACACACATATGTGTTCGTACATATGGATATGTATGTATATTCTTATGTATGAAGATGGGCGCTGGGCAAATGGTCGCATTCTACCAAAGGATAAGAGCTCGCACAACCTCATGAGTGTGTATGTGTGTGTGCGCGTGTGTGTGTCAGAGTGTGTTTGTGTGTCTGAGTGCAATATCGCGCATGTCCCAAAAGCGGACATATGGCGGACAAGTGAGTGGACGGGTGGACATATGAGTGTCTCTCTCTCCCTTCCTTTTCTATATCTCTCTTTCTGTTGTGAATGTACTCGAAGCTGGACGCAGCGCAATATTGTCCATCTGCTTAGAAACACTTACTTTTTCTAATGAATATTTCGAATCCATTTGCAATGCATTGGTTGTTAAAAAATGGCAAAGAGCTACGATCACAAAAATTATATCTAAATTGAACACAGAAGATAACTTATTAAATCAAATTATAATTTCTTCAATAATTCCATATTTTTCATTGTTGATATTCAAGAAAACATTTCGAATATCCCATTTAGTGCAAAATATACATAGTATAAAAAAACAATATTCTTAAATTTAAGATTTTGTCCATCTTAAAACAATATTTTTCTCTCTCAGTACAAAGATTGAAAAACGAATCTTTGTTTCGAGAATATCTCAATCTGGAATTCTTATGGCATATCATAACATCGAAAAGTTCTTAACTTTGGATTTTTATATAAGTTCACAATTCTTTTTTCATAAGTTCGAAAAGTTGTTGTCTTTAGACTTTTATTGTAGTCTTTAGAACGCCTTTTATTTATATTTATTTTTTATATGATTTACTCTGCATAAAACTAGAACTAAGTATGTATTGAAAAAATCAACTAAATATCATAAATTGTGTATTTATATGGTTATCATATTTCTATTACATATTTGTGAGCTTTTTCGATTTACTCAAAGTTGAGTTTTAAAGAATCGAATTAAAATACTCACCGTGCTTAAATGCTTATTGAAGTTGGATTATAATCAAAAAAATATAATTAGCGCTGTAAGTGAATATGAATGAGTGAGTATTCATGAATGGCGGGCATACATATTCACATTCTCGGCATCGTTATCAACTGGCTCCATAATGAGCCCAAACAAAAAAACAGGAAGCCCGAAAGGTGGCCCCAAGTTGGACGCTCAGATTGACACCGGCTACGCTCGCCCTCACTGGGGGAGGAGGGACAGGATCATGGGAAGGGTAAAGGTGGGGGCACGGGGCAGGGGACAGAGGAAAACAAATAAACATGCTGTCAACTGCCGTCTGACACCACACGTCACAACGCCGAGTCGAGTCGAGTCGAGTTGGGCCGAGGAAAGCAAAGCTCAGTCGAGCTAAGGCTCGAGGACAACAGACAGAGAGGCGAGCTGTGTTTCTCCCCCCAGACGCAACTCTGCAACGAAGCCACATTTGCATACGTGCGGCCAATGTCCCAGGACACACACACACACACACACACACACATAGAGATACACACACGCACACACACATGAAGTAGTATGCCGGCCTGCGTTATGTGTGCAAAAGCCGTAGGAAAAGTTTTTCGGGAAAGAACTTTCATTAAACAATGCGACCAACTCGGTACATTTGTGCCCGGCCCATTCATCTCTTCAGTCCAGTTGAGTGTGTGTGTGCGAGTGTGTGTGGGTGAGTGCGTGATTGTTGGTTGTTTCTGTCGCCGTCGTCGGAGGGTCTGGGTCTGGGTCTGTGGGGCGTGGTTTGGAGGTTTGAGTTTTTGGCTGTGGCTGCGGCTGCGGCTGTGGCATCAACATCGGGGGTTTTGTACTATACAGCAGCCATTCAGTCTGCAAAAAAATGATTTTAATATAAGCTAATGGATAACGCGCCAACACAAACACAACTCACACGAGTGAGTGTGAGTGTGTATGTGTATGTGTGTGTGTCCCGCATCATGGTATGATATTTCAAATGCTTAATAATAGCACTCAAAAATAAGAAATGACACAGCTATTTTATTCCATTTTATTTTCAACTCTCTCTTTCTCTCTCTCTCCCTTCTCTCTGTTTACAGATTGTCTTTCTTTTTTCTTTTTTTTGTGTGCTGTGTATTTTTGTTATTCCACAGTTTGAGGCTTTGAGTACTCATATGTATTCGCATTAGTTACTTGTTATTACTTATTTTTCATTTCCAACTTTTTTTTTGTATTTCTATTTTCCCTCTCCCTCGCACTCAGCACGTTGCCAATTTGGCATCCCAATGTGGGCCAATTAAGTTGAAATTGTCTGCGAAATGTAAACGTTTATTTTTAATGAGTGCGCGCCTCATTCATGATACACACACCCATTCACCCATTCACTCACAAGTGGGTGGTGTCAGCCAGTTAACAAACATTAGAGCATTCATTCTCTCTGGCATGCAACTCAGATGTTTATGAATATTTACTGAATAGTCGCGAGTATATCATTTTGCTGTGAATGTGTTTGGTCAATCGATACTCGAGGCATCGCATTTAATGACTTCACAACTTTGATTCATTTTGGCATACACTTGAAGATATGAAAAAGGTGCAGCTGACTGAACATTGATAATAAAAAGACACAAAACAATATTTTTCATTAAATGTGACAAATATGAGATCTTGGAAGTAAGGCTATTCTCCTGCCCAAAATTATAGGACACCTCATAAAGTTCTGTTTTGACACTCGAAGCAGAATGGGAAAACGAAAAAGAGCGAAACTAAGTATGAAGAATAATAGCAGTAAAAAACACATATGTAGGTTTCAATATCACATTTCAGAAATCACATATTCTTTTAGATCGAAGCTCAAGTTTGACTTGCATATCTCTTCTATAGCTAATCGTGTTTTTGGCATACTCGAGTTTATTAAGCGTTGCAACGCGTTGGTCTAAAGACTTTAGTGATCATTACAAAATTTCTCTATACTTCATGTCTTCATCTGATTCTTGAATATGGGTCTAGTAGTTGGAGTCCCCAATAAAATGTTCATTAAGATAAATTAGAACCTATTTAAAAACAATTTGAGCTCTCTTTGCTCTGTGATTCCAGAACTTTCCTCTCCTCTTCCCTCTCCCTCCGATCACATAACCATGCTTGGAGGAGTATTTACTATATGCATAAATTAATAAATGGTGAAATCAATTCCTCTGAATTGACAAGCCAAATGAGTTTTAGGACTCAGATTAGAAACACTAGAAAGTTTTTACCTATTTCTTGTTTGCGTTGTAGTAAAAATAATACCATACATAACCCTTTCCGTATTCTTTTATCACAATATATTAATTATTATTCAATTATAAGTAGTGCCTTGTCTAATTATTCTCTTACTAATATCTTATCCCATTTGTGTATCTTATAATCTTTCTAATTTATGTTAATATAGTTTAATAGATGTTATGTGTACGCCTCTCGATCGGTTAAGCGAAGCTCTAGCTTGGTGTCGTTGGGTCGCATAATGATGCTATCCGTTACCATGTGAACATCCAAAAAAATAAATTAATTAAGATAAAGACGTTACAATGCTCCGAGTTGGCCCAAAATATCTCCTTAAATTTGGGGGTAATTCATAAATCATTTAATGCAGTCAATGATAAGATCACCAAAGCATCTCACGAAAATATTGAAGTTCATCTTATACAAAATTGGAAGAGATATTAAACTCACATTCACATTGCGTTGTGTTGCTCTACTTTATTTTACTTGAAATAATCAAAGATGTCCTTGACACCGCAAGAAATGATAAAGTGTTCATTAGCTGTGACACAATGTATACTAAAATATAAAGTGCTATGCTTGGGAGCTTCCTTAGAAATAAGGAACCCTTGTTACCTATATAACATCTAGGATTTTAAGAAATAAACGTCAGTTTTCCAACAGATATCGCAATTTGATTCCGACTAATCTTCACAAAAAATAAGTCTATATGAATGCACTAGGAAATCACATAGAGATATATAATATATAATATAACTTCCCACACTCAGTTATTGGCCACTTGAACCTTAAGTGCAGTTCACGTAATTTGTTTGACGTTCAACTCCATGCAAAATATGTTGACTACAATCCAATATTTGCATTATGTGAATAGCTCAACCTAAACTCAATAACAAAACCGGAAGAACAAAAAAAGAGGAAGAGACTGAGGCAAACTTGATAAACTTTGACACCTGCACATTGACCCGGCATGGACCGAGGACGAGGACCGACCGTAAATAATCCTCCGGAAATGTGTGCAAGCCAATCGACCGTATGAATTCTGGGCAGTCTAGGCCAAGAAATGGAGACGTGGGCAATGCGGGGAGTGGGGGAAATGGGGAATGGGGAAAGGCAAACACTCAATCATGGTCAAATCTTGAGAAAACTATTTACTCGCATGCCCGGAATTATGTTTATCCGCATGCATATTTTATGAATCTAATGGTCGAGGGTATCAGGTATGAATAGTACAAACAAAGCAGACGACACAAGCACACACATACATATACACATACACATATGTGTGTGGAGAAGCCACAGGACAATGGGGCATGGCCCCAACTTATTTCGAATGCTAAATCGTTTGAATCCTTTTGCCCGACACACTTGAGCGGACCAGAGACACCACGCTCAATAGCGCCAGGACAAGAGCACAGAGCGCGCAAGGACTTTCAAGGACCTCAGGCCAGTTGTGTCGCAGGCCTTTCAACAACAGCCATTCTCTATCGGCATTTGAGGTAGCCTAAGCTCCTGCTAAAGTCCCTGGGCACATGTCCCATCCATCATCACACAATCGCAAAATGAGTATCATGTAGCTAGTCGCAAGTCCTGGCTGCCAAGGACTCTTCTCTCTGGCCATGGCCAGCTACACGTAGCATTCGAAAGGCATCAAACGTACTTATCAGCTTTTCCCCCATGAGCTCAGACTTACGACGACGATGACGAAGACCCCGAACTAAACTGAACTGAACAGAACAGAACAGAACTAAGAGCTGAGCTGCTTAAAATACCAAAACCAAAATCTCGAATGTCCATTAGCATACGTATCCTTGTTCGCAGTTGGCAGTTCGCAGTTCCCAATCGCCAGCCAGGTTCTCTGCTCTGCTGCTGCTTTCTGGCCACGTCTCTGGCCTTTCTTTGGCTTTTATTCTTTAGACACACTCACACACGTTTTCACCGAGCGAGAGACAATGGAAGCAACCACGCAGGACAAGACCGAGTTGAGTCGACTTACAGACCCAACAGCTCCCAGTTCCCAACCCTTTTGTTTTTCACAACGCACTCCTCATCATCGTCTTCTTCTTCATTTTCATACACACACACACGGCCAGGCCAAAATCCACACCATCTGCTACACCTTACGCCTAACAATCCAATTCCGAGCCAACAATATGCTTGGAGGCGCACTCCTGAGCCTGTCGGAGCGAGAGAGCGAAAGCGGCACACACTGAAAGAGAGAGGCAGATAGATGGATTGGGGAGCAAGAGGTCTCCTTTGGCCAGCCACATTGCAATGTATGACCAAGGCACATGGAGCACGCATAGAGAACGTGATGCTCAACGCGGCCTCCCCTGCTGCCTTCTCCGTCTCCGTCTCCGCCTCCGCCTCCATTTGCGTTTCAAATTTAAATTTAACCTTTTGTCTTAATACGCCAATGGGGTTGCATGAGTAGAGATGAGCAGAGTTGAGGAGCAGAGGACCAAAGGATTGCCTCTATCAAGACATAGGACATTCGTGCTCATTCTCCCTTTCTTTTCTCTTTCCCCTCTCTCTCTCTCTCTCTCTCTTGCTTGCTGTCTCTGTCTCTGGGGCAGCATGTGTGGCAGCAGCATTTGATGCGTGTAATGGATGTGGACACCGACTTAGCCCGGCTTATTAGAGCTACACATGTCTGTGGCAATGCGGCAAGCAGCAAGCAGAAAGTGGCAAGTGGCATGTGGACCAGGTGAAGCAGCCGCAGTGGCTTAGGAATTGACCCCGGCTAACTGTCGAATTAGTGCAATTTGCTGACTTGTCAATTGTTAAATTGACCTCATACACTTACCGACTAATGCGCCATGGTCGACCGAAGCATTAAAACGTAATCCACACAGATGGAAAATAGATGGAGTAAAATCATCAGACGGAGAAGATAGCTTATGCTATCTGCACATTTAGTAAGAACTCCATAAGTTGAACGGGAATGTCCTTTAACTTTTATATAACTACTTTTGTGACTCTCGTAAAAAAAACTTTATTTTTTTATAAATTAAAACAATTTCAAATTTGACAAGTGAAAGTGCTATAAAATAAAACATGGAATAATTCTAAAGTCAAATAGTCTCGACAGGGAGATTTTTAATATAAGCAAATCGATGAAGTATTATTCGTAGAATATACCGAAATACTACTAAAATATGCTGAAAGCTATATTCGCCATAACGATATACTACATGCATAGACATACATTAAATATAGTATCGCATTACCATAGAGTATAAAATCAGACATACAGACAGACATAGCTACAACGTCTTGTCTGCTGACGCTGATCAAGAATGTATATGTTTCCTCGAGTCGAAGATGGTTCCTGCTGCCTGTTACACACATTTGATGTAGATACAAAGTTGTAATACACTTCTAGCCTGTTAGGGTAACGGGTATGAAAATACTTAATTGAATTAGATCAATGAAAAGTAATGTACGATTCAAAAATAGAACGTATGAAAAAACTTGCAATCAAATTTATATTTACTATTACTTTGCCTTTGCCAGGAATTCTCTAAGTGTAACTTCGCCGCATTAATTATAAATATATTTTTATACGAGACACACTTCCTGTACAGAATATGTGATGAGGATGAGCTATGTAGAAAAGCCACTGCAAATATTAAGGTGTCTCATTAAAATGAAATGTTATCCAACTTTAAGCAATACTTTGGTAAATAAGTAAATAAATTAGCGTGGTTCCCGATGAAGTTGACGTTACGTTGTTGAGAACTGTACCGGAAGCATCCTCAGCATCCTCACCATATTTTCAGCTGTTTATGCGTCTCAACTTTTGGCTTGTTGCTTAAGAACTTGGTCAAATGCCTTAGCTGAGTTATCAAAATCAATTGTGGAGCCATGGAAGAAGGTGTAACACGCAGTCACTGGCCAAAATTCAAAATGGCTTCTCAAGTGAAGGGGTGGGAAGTTGAACTGCGTCATACTGGACACACAAACAAAATGCGGACACAATTCGCAAGCCAAACGGTTAAATGCGGCAGCAAAACGAGGTGGAAGGGAAGCTCACACACACAAACACATAGAGAGAGAGAGAGCTTGCTATCAACATAAAAGTCAATCTGTCCGAGGGGTTGAATGTATACTGAACAGCGACAGAAGAAGCAGCACAGACCTGAGCTGCTGCTGTACGCATTGACCCTTTTGTTTGGAGCGAGAATCGGACAGCAGCAGAGCAGTAAGAAGGGGAAGGAGGAGGAGGAGGCTAACCACCCTCACACCGAGCTCTATGCTGTCCAGGCTCTGAGCTTTGGCTTGATTGTGCCATTGCGTCTAAACTGGCTGCTCGTTAGTCCTTGTGATGGACGGCACTCTGTGTCCTGTGTCCTGAAGTGGCTGCTGGTGCTGCTGCTGCTGTTGCTCGGACTGCGACTCTTTATTGAGAGTCAACATTGGTGGTGGGAGTGTCGACGGTGTCTCGGGTTGTGAAGTGGATTGAAATTGTTCAATATTTGCTCTCTCTCGCTCTCTCAGCCACAATAGTCCTGGTCATATTTTTATTGCGATTCAAATCGAATCGAAAGTCTACCCCTAATGGCTAACGGACAGCGCAACAGCGGCCATTAGCCATTCAACCCTATGATGGCACAACGGACTTAACCCACTCTCTGCTCCCCTTTTGTGGGTCGACGACTATTGGCATAAGCAGCCCACTTAAACAATTACATTTCAAAATGTTTCGCTCTGATATCAAACAGACAAACGACCCACAGTCGGATGAAGCACATTCGCTATATTATTAAACAAACACCCAAACCAAAAGAGCACAATTGAATTTCACGAATGTCCTTTGACAGCGCATTATTCTCTCCCAGCCAAACTCCCCCATTCGCTTAGAGCCGAAAGCTGTTGAATCACCTTGACAAAGCAGTAGCATTGTCATGGCTAAGGCTTCGCCACATAATGAGATAATACTGGAATTGAAAGAGATGCTGGAGTCGCGATAAATTGGCCTTAGAAATGTCCTAGGCTCAATAAAGAAAACTCACTTCGAAATCATTAACTAACTTCATCAGTTCATCTGCCACTTCTTGTATTATCGTTCGATCTGCCGTGAAAAGCGCATTCGGCGAGCAAATTAATGGCACTTTTGTGGCGATCACTTGACTTGATCGCTTCGTCCGATCCGATCGGATCATCAAAGTTGCTCGGCCGTAAAACAAGCCGAGTGCCCAAGGACTTGAGTGCCAACTGTGAAATGCACAGATTTGATGGGGCACAGCGATAAGAGTGAATGAAGTAAGTGCGAATGATAATTGAGGAGTGCTGACTAGAGCGATCGGCAGGAGTTTTGCACGTTTTGATCGTGACGCAACACATTTGCCTACTATATGCTAGGGTTAAATTCAGTTTTCAGTTTTGCGTAATTTGTAAGCACTTCTCCAACCCCAAGCTTCGCTTTGTGCACGTTCATTCCGCATTATTCACATTCCCAAACAGGACATGACAGAGCGACTACCTGGGACACTACTCGAAACGGGAACAAGAATGGAAATACACAAGGGGTGGAGCGGTGGAATCGGCAACTGCACATTAAACACTCTGACACTATTTTGTTATTGGGATGCATACGTAACCCTTTCGTAAATCACGTTAATCCCGTAAACGCAATGCATATGCCTATGACGATCCCATCCCAAAATGAAAAATACAACCGATCCAGGTAAGCAACAACTCACACGCAGCACGTTAATAATTGCGTCAATGGAAATTATCATTTTTCATTTATACTTTTTAGTCTTGGGGTTGAGTTGCTCCTGGGTCGAGGTTGCGGCTATCGTCTGACGTCTAAGATCGTTTGCCCGGCTCTCTCCTGTGTTTCTGTGCTGGCTTCCTGAAGTGAAGTGGCAGTGACAAGTTGTCAAAAGACGGCATTAGGGTCGCCCCGTAGATCGCGAACAATAACCCGAAATGTCACCGCGAGTACGAAATGGAAATGCTAAGAGAAGTAAGAGCTACCTAAATCAGTTCCAAGTTGCAAGAGGCCAAATAACAAGGTGAGTATGTCAATGCCAGAAATGCCCGAGACTGACTTTATTCATTAACTCAAGGAGCCGAGGCTACAATTGAATAATTAAATGACATACTTTGCTACTCCTTAGAGGTCTAGAGGGTATGCCAAGTTCGTTGTGATTAAAGCAGCTGCAATGCAGTTTTTTGTTGTATTAATTGACGAACAGAGAACGTGACTTGTTTACGGAGCTTTTGTTAGTTGCCGGACACCCTTGGAGGGAAACCTCACAGTCGCCCTCGCTCGCATTGTTCTTTATTTTACCTTCAACCATGTGTTGAGGGAGGGGACAAAAGCACGCCGTGCCAATATTGGGAAGTACCGGGAAGGCCTGTCACATGTCACCAAACATACACACAATGGAACCCCGAAGGAAGTGCTCGAGTCAAAGGCAATCAGCGCCAGAGATTTTTCGACAATTGCTCGTAGTAGGCGAGTGACAAAGCCATCGACTCGGGTTCATTGGCCTTGTGCGTCGTTTAGTCAGTTTTGTTCTAGTCCTCAAAACAGTTTTTCATTTTTTTCTTTTTTCTTTTTTGTTAATCAAACTCGTATTTTTTTAAAAACATATATTTTTTTTTAATCCAAATTTGTGTTCAAAGTTATGGCTAACGACTTGCAGAAAAATTCTCAATTGCTTTTCGCCCCAATCATCGAAGAACATCAGGATAACATCTCATTAGAAATTAAAGATATCTACGAAACAATTAATGTAACAGTGAACGCAATGTTTGAGCATAAGATACGCGCTCTCAAGCTGGACAAACTCGACGAACTCATTGAGCAGAAGATTTCCGAAATTCAGAAACGGAGCAATTTGAAAAAAGATGCAAGAAAATCATCATCATCGATAAATACGCTTTCTGATTTTGGATGTGTTCGTAACAGAAGTAATACTCCAACAATTTATTCGAACAGCTCCAAGAAATTGCAGAAAAAGTTTGGATGTGATTATTTAAAGAAACAATCAAACAATAATCGCAAATCAGTCACGAAAAATACTAAGGAAGTGAATAAGAACCGCAGACTGGTAAAAACTGGCAAGTAATGGAGAATCGAATTAGAATTTGAATGAAGATAATCCCAAGCAGGAACTTTGATTACGTTTCTCAAGAATTTCTTAATAAATGAGCTCTGTTTTTTGTTAGTCAATTAACGAAATTTGATAGATTACTATCAAGGAGTTCCTTTCTATCTATGTTCATAGGAAACTATTGCAACAGTTTATTATTATTATAGACTATATATAATATTAGTATATACTTTTGTTGAATAATATTTGTGAATTAATGAAATAAATAATTTGTTTAGACTTTATTAATTGAAACAAGTACTCAGATTGAATTAAATGAATATGTGGACTCACACCTCAATCGAATCGGAAACAAACACAACAGTTGTGCTTCCGTCAGGCTCAATGAACTGCACATTCTCCCCTTTAACCAACCGGGAAGAAGAAGTGTTATCCTGACTGTGTATCAAAACGTCTGAGTCTGGGTCATATGAATATATTTATTGCAGTTTCAAAATACGACACAATTGGCCTCTTGTTGTTGCTGTTGTTGTTGTCGTCATCTAATCCCTGAAATATGTAAAAAACTGAAATGAAAAATTGAAAAATGGAAAAAAAAGCGAGCTGACAACGCAGCAGTTGTAAAAATGCGAGCATTGCAAATGAGACAGCGACTGAGGCTGGAGCGTAGTTTGAGCTGGCGGGGAGTCTCGATTCGGGAGACGGAAGAAGACGGAGTCACAGTCTTTGCGGGCTTATCACCAGGCTGCAGACAAGGGCAGAGCATCAATCAAGAGTTTCCAATGAATGGCTATCGAGTGAATTAGAAGGCCAGTGCCATTTTTTTTGCTTTCTTTCGCTTCACCCACTCGCTGCTGTCTCTCGCCCCCTTTTGGGCATGTTTTGCGAATTTCTCTCTTGCTTGCTTGCTTTCATGCTTTCTTTTTGCATGTCGACCACCACTGTACGGTAGAACAGTTCGACGTACCCGGCAATATTTTTGCGGCTTAATATGTGTTAAGGAAACCCCGCGAGAGAGAGAGAGAGAGAGAGAGGTGGGGATCGGAGGGGGAAAAAAACAAGAAACATTGCCGAAGTCAAGCGAAACGCAATGCTAAAAAAAATATATATAGTATATGCGAGAGTTTAGTAGCAACTAGGAGAAGGGGCAGGAGAGTGTGGGAGTATGGGTCGCTTGACTGTCTGGCTTATCGTTGCGACTGTGTAGCCAGTGACAGGACATAACATTACCCTCGGTATCTGCGCAGTGCCATGCGTGGGTCCTTCTGCCGCTGCTGACTGCTGGCTGCTGCCTGCTGGCTGCTGACGAACGGTCACCCCGGGCCACCTTCAAAGGCCAACCGAGCGGAGTGAAGAAATGGGTGGTAGGAGAGAGAGAACACTCAAGGCAAGGGGTAAAAAGATGCTGACTAAGTACTTTGCGAAATTGCTTACATGCGTTGCGCCTGGTCTCGGGTTCACGTCGAGCTCGAGCTCGAGCCCTCACTATGACTGGGCTTTGGGTTCAGCTTCGTCTTGGCCATCGGCTTCAGCTAGAACTTCAGCCTCGGCTTTGGCTTCGGCTTCGGCTTTTAGCGGTAATACATTGTCATATGCAGCGGATGGCGACTGCCAGAGTCAAGCCCAGCGCCAGTCCTGGGGTCCTATTCCTAGTCGCATTCCCTGTTCCATTCCCATTCCCATTCCCATTCTCTTTGTTCCAATCCCGACGCGCAGTGGACGTTGCCAGGCGAAGGATAAACGACAAGCGTCGAAGGACGGACACGAAAACAAGTGTTGGGTGCCATGTTTATGTTTTTGCTCTGCTTCCCTCTCGTTCTGCTGCTTCATGCTTTTGTTGTTATCGTTATCATTGTTCTTGCTGTTGTTGTTGTGATGTCTTTCATTTCATTTCGTTTCGCTACATTCCTCTCTCTCTCTCTCTCTCTTTCTCTTTAGCATCTCTGTCCTTTCTTTTTGAAGACAAGTCCGCGTGTTTTCCTTTACATTTTTTTTCCTTCTTATTTTCTTTAATCTTTGTGCCTGTTGTTGTTGTAGCTGTTGCTGTTGTGCACGTAATATAAAAATTCAGCAACGCGCAAAACTTCACATATGACAACTCGCGTAGCCAACAACAGCGGCAACGGCAGCAACAACATCGAGCAGACGCAGACACAACACACAGTGTCACTGAGGTAGCTGCCACAACACACACACAAACACACACACGCACACACACATACTCAACATCATCATCATCATCATCATCATCATCATTATCAGCTTGTTTATCATCGTGTACGTCCAAGACGCAGCTCTGATGTTTCTGATTTTTTGAAGCGGAAAATCAAACATCTTGCGTTGTTTACACTGTGCCGCAACATTGCAGCAAGTTGCGACTGCAACAAAAAAATAGTTGGACAAAGCTTCAAATATCTTTTTTATCAACATACGATTTCAAACGATTTGCCCACAAATTTGAGTTAGATATCGGTATTGCTATTCTTAAGAAGATTGTTGCTGCTGCTACAATTGCAGCTTTCATCTGAAACTGATCTTTCAATTGCTGTTGCTGCTGCTAAAGTTGTTAATATAACAATTAATTCTATGACCGATGAAACAGCTGCGCAAAAAAACAACAACATATTCTTCATCTAAAAACAATTTCACTAAAATTAGGCTAAGCATAACATACAAGTCTAACTTTTATAACATTAATGGATAACTAAATGATATTTGGGTAATTCTCTGGCAAAAATGACGAGTGAAAAAACATATATCAAAATATTTCTTTATCTTAAGTAAAAATGAATCGTAGCACTTTAATTAAAGCTAAGAGTATTTATTTATTTTAAAGGTTAGTTATAATAAAAATTAATACTAACACTATTGGTAAGAGTAATTTTGAAACAATTTTGCAAAAATGAACGAAAACCAAACCAAAATCAAACCAAAACAAATTAAGGAATTTATGTATTTAATTTATCGTCAAATAGAAAAAATCCTAAAATAAATATTACCTCAAAATAACATATAGTTCTATCTCAGAGCTATAAGAACAACCTTTACTTCTTTTTAATTAATTGTTTAATTATCTGTTTTTTTTTTCATTTTCAAAAGTCCGCGACAAAATTAGTCAGACAATCACCCATTTACAAAAGATTAAATAAGTTTTTAGATGTTTACCAAAGATCAAGTAAAAATTAATCTTATGATTAACAGGAAACTAACAAACATTAAAATTGATGTTTTTCAATTTCGCATCTGTAGTTTATGTTGCTGCTAATGTTTCTTACTGTTATATTTTCATTTCTTTTTATATTTTAATTCATTCATTTCACTGTCTGCACTGCTACTGTAGTCAATGATGTTCTTTTGCAGTTCTATTCTTCTTTCCGTCTCGTTGTTTCTACTAATAATTTAACTAGCTTCTACCTCGATTTAATTTAATCATACAATTCATATTTACTTTATGTTCATCTTACTACAAAACTGACGTGTACTTTTTATTGAGACCTTCTTATATTTTAACAAAAATAAAAAAAAAATGGGAAAAACTGCAATAACTTATATCTTAAACTATTTATTAACTGGCTGAAGATGTTATTTTTCGAGCTTGAGCTGTTACTATTTAATTTAGCTTTATTAGCTGCAATCAGTCTTACCAGCAACAGTTGCTGTCACAATCTCTGCTGCTTATTTAGTTGCTGTCGTTGCAACTATTACTACTTAGTTAGTACTATCACTTGAAATGCAACTGGCTACTGATGTTGCGACTCCCACTGCAGTTAGCACTTCTTTTTCCAGCTTGTTGTGTTGCTGCTGTTGGTTGCTGCTGTTGGTTGTTGCTACTACTTTTCCTTCATGGCTACTTGCCATCGTTACTTTTGTTGTTGTTGCTGTTGTTGTGTTGTTTGCTGCTACTATTTCAACTTCCTTTACTGCTGCTGAACCAAATTGCTGCCTGCTTCAGTTGCTTTTACTGTTCCTTTCTTCATATTCTATTCTCTTTTTTTGTTGCGCAGTGTAAATGGGGTCTAAAGGCGCCAACGCTTTAGCTACAGCTTCAGTGTTTCGCTGTTGTTGTTGTTGTTGTTTTTGTTGCTGTTGTATGTGTGTGTTTGCTTGAATTTCAGAAAATTGCATTTTTTCATATCATTAGGTTTTATTGGTTTCTTCCTGTTAAATATTCTTGCCCTTCCCCCCTCTTCACCTACCCTCCCACCACTTCCACACATATGCCGCACATGTATTTTCCTTTATGTATGTGTGTTTATGTGTGTGTGTGCGCGCGTTGTGGTGCTGGTCGCATGTTGTCAAAACAACAACGCGCCGGTTGCGCTCCAAAAACAACAACCTGAAAGACAGACACACGAGACGCACGCATCATATCTCCGCATATTGTTTCGCCTTGTCTCCCCCTCTCACTCTTTCTCTCGCTCTCGCTCTCGCTCTCGCTCTAGCTCTCTTTCTCGCTTTGCTGGCTACGTCAGTCGGCCAGTGTCAAGCTGAGCCCAGAGACAAGAGCTTGGCAGCCACGTCTGGCCATGTCAGGCAGTTTCACACTGCCACCCAGTCGCCCTCCCCTTCCCCCTTCCCTCTTCCCACTCAATCGCATGCCCCTCTCCCTTATCCCCCTTGATATGAGGCGATAAATGCAAGTTGGCGATTTCCTTTGTTGTTCTTCCTAGAGAAACAACTTCAGTTCCACATTGAAGTCCATTACGTACGCTTTACCTGCCACGATTTCGACTATTCGACTACGAATAGCAACTGGGAGGCAGGTGAACAAGAGAGAGAGAGAGAGAGAAAGAGTGTCTACAACGGAGCAAACTGAGGCTGAGTAGGGCAAGAACAATGCGCATCGATTTGCCGGCTACGAGCTCCAATTAAATGCCATGGCAAATGGGTTATCAAAGAACTGAGAAATCTGAGAATGCTTGGATGGCCAACCAACCGTAAAGCTGCTCAGTTTACCATGCGATTTGTAGAACACTCTTTCTCTCGCTCTCTCCGGCTGGAGAAAACTTTTCATATTTATTTATTGTACCTAATCTCGGGCAAAGCAAATTTCTCAATTTTATGCATACAGAAATATCATGTAAGAACAATATAAATAATGTTAAAAATCAGAGGAATAAATAAAAGTAATTTTAATAAGTAAGTTAATGAAATTAATGAGTTAAACCATTTCAATCTATAAAATCCATAAAAATAAAATATTAAAGTTATTCGATAAATAATTTTAAATGGCACATAACGGCTGTAGACGGTTTTTATTTGATTGCGTTAACAATCTGGTATATTTTGTACGATATGGTATATTTTAAAAATGATAGTATATTGAAATACCTTATATAGCGTTCAGTATATTTCGGTATATTAATTTTATATATTTTTAAAAGAATACTGCACTGTTTTGATTACATTTCCATTGTATATTTTAAACATGATAGTATTTTTAGTTGCGATATACAGAATATATCTTTCAGTATATTTTTATATTTTTCCAGTATATTAATTTTGTATATATTTTAGAATAACACTGCACTATTTTTTTCTATTTCTATGGTATGTTCTAAACATAATAGTATGTATATCGATATACAAACTATAGATTTCGGTATTTCTTGAGTATATTAATTTTGTATAGTTTTGAAACAATTCTGCACTCTTGATATATTTTGTGAAAGATGATTGATATACCAAACATAGCCATCAGTATTTTTAAGTATTTTTTAGTATTTTAATTTTTATATATATTTAATACAATATTGAGCTACTATTTTACTTATATTTCTTCGTCAAGTACCATGGACTGTAGCATTGCTATTTGCTTAAACATGAATTTTTGATTGGTTTTAGGTAAATTAAATCGCACAATTAATAAGCGACAATTTGCGAAGAGTTAGGAAAACATTCCGTTTTGGGGATGGAAACTTAGTTAAATGGTTTTCATATTTTATGGATATAATCAAATTGAATTGAATCTCGGTCTATCCAATCATTTCTGTTGACCAAGCATGCCAAAAAAGAAGCTGGGCACCCAAACCAAACCCAAGCAAACATATTATTATCGAAAGGGGATTTCGTTAAGGCCGCCCCAACTAATGCACTGACATCAATCTACATTTCCAACAACAACTACCCTCTAAGGATGTTGTGAATGTGTGTGTGTGTGTGTGTACTGTCCTGCCCACAACAATACAAACACACCCACAAATGGAGTGAACGCTGACGTTACCTGCGTAAATCAGGAAATGTGGCAAGCAGCAAGTAGCAACTTCTGATTGACTGCCTGACGTATGGATGGATGCTTGAATGGATGAATGGGGAAGCAGACAGGGAGAGGACTTTGACGTCTGTTGTTGCTGTTGCTGTTGCTGCTGCTGTGGTTGCTGTTGTTGCTGGTCAAGAGAATGTCTCAAGAGCTTGGGCTCGTTTCGAGGCTAAGTCGCCCTAATGCAAATGGAAAACTGAAAACTGAAAACGCTTGCACACATAATTTCAATATGCCAGCGAGACACCGCCTCACTCTCCTCTCTCAGTCTGGGGACAAGGACCCAGTTACAGTTACATTTACAGTTAGAGCTCGAGCTCGAGCTGGAGTTGGAGTTGTGCCACCTGCAGTGAGTGACGGTCGGTTAGACTTGGCTCTGGTCTGGCCCCCGGGGTCGTTTTGCGTACGCCCTTGTGTGCTTCTACCTCACATGTGTGTGTATGTGTGGGTGGGTGGCAAGTTGTTGTGTGTGCGTGTGTGTGTGCGCCGTGTGGATGCCCTCGCTGGTCGCAGTGCCTTGTTGCTGCTTGATGCGCTTCGGTGGTCGCCGCCTGCCAACGGAAAAGGAAATGAAAAAAGGCGAACGAAATACCGCCTCATCGCTCGGACGGGTTCTTAGCCTCAGCCTCAGCTTCAGCCTCAGTCCCAGCTACAGCAACAGCGACAGCTACAGTCTTTAGTCTCCATCTCAACCTTAGATTGTTCCTGCTGCTTCCCTTCCTTTGCCAATTCCGCTCGGTTGCTTTGCAAAATTTTTGAATTGGATACTCTGGCGACCAAAAAACGCCCACGCGCTGGGCATGCCATTTGCCTAGCCTTCTTCCTACTACTGTCTTGCCTCCCCAAGCAAACCCATTCCAATTCCGATTCCCATTCGCAGTCGTTGCCTCCCCCTTGCCACACGTCCAACAACGTCCGTCCTACACATGACCAAAAGAATCAACGAGTATGTGTGTGTGTGATTGTGTGTGTGTGCGAGGACTATTTGAAATTTTGCATATTAAAATATCGTCGTGGATGCAAAAGGTCGCCACGTCTTAGTCGAAAGGCAGAAAGGTGGCCGGCGCCGTGTGCCATGAGTTGCTGCTGTTCTTCTCCCTGCCGCACATCGAAGCTGTTTGTCGATGTTGCACAGTGGGCGCAACGCAGCATTTTTTCCTTTGTCTATTTTCGATCATTAAAGAATGCTTAAGATGTCAATGCACAAGATGTTACATGAGTTGTTCTCAATTTCTATTTAAACAGCGATTAAAATATTTAAGAAAAAAGAAAAGAAAATGTATATTGTTTTGACCCTTTGACAAAAAGCATTAACAAATCGTTATCATTTTTAGCATGTAAACAAGCCGCAGGCGAATGTGCTCAACTGTGAGATACCCGCTACCCAGTTACAATAAGACCATATTCTAAAAATATACCAAATTACTATACCGGGAAAATAATAAAAATATATCGAATGTTATATTTTGTATATCGATATAGTAGTAAATTCAAAATATACCATATTCTAAAAATATACCAAATTAGTATACCGAAAAATACTAATACTGCTACTATTTGGTATATCAATATAGTACTACATATAGTACTATAGAGTACAAAATATACCAGAACCGTCTAAACAACTAAGACCTCAGACCCGAAATGCTTCCTTCTGCCTTTTACATTTCCTGCAGTCATAAAGTTATAATACCATTCAACCCTTTGAGTAGCGAGTATAAGACGCTTTTCGCAGCTAATGAACGAGAACAATTTATAATTACAATAACAATTGCAAATTTAAATTCAAAGTATGAATTAAAAATATAAAAATGTAAATTTAAAAATTGTAATTGGAAAACTAATTATACAGAATTGAATTAATAACTTTAATTTATTATTTTAGTAGTAAACATACATATAAACGTATGTTATTATTTTAAATAGTTATCAAATACACCACACTAAAATCTGATATTTCACAAATTTCAACAACTGTTGTCCCACTGTGCGTATCGGCAACTGCTGTCGTTGTTGCTGCTGTTGCTGTTGCTGTTGTTATTGGACTGTCGCTGAAGCAGTGGATGGAGAATGTCGCCGCACCGTCACTGGCAACTGGCAACTGGCAACATAACATTGGGACACAGACACATCGCCTGTGGTAACACAATAACGAATTTCCGTAGCAACTTCATCACCAGCTCCTGACGATGTTGCTGCTGTTGCTGTTGCTGTTGCGATGTTGTTGCTTTTTGCCTCTACTCTGAAATGTTATTCGCTTTACATGAGGCTTTGGTCTGCGTTGTACTGTTTCGTTTGGGCCACGTTATTTCGATTTCTTTTGCTGTTTTCATTTTCATTTTTCCTGTTTTGCTTATATTCTTCTCTTTTTCTGCATCTTTTGGCAACGTATTTAAATGAAATTATACACTTTTCAGCGCACAGACAACAGACACACACACACATGCCAATAGCCATAATAATAATAATAATAATAGCAATAATAATGTAAACAAATACGATAAACAAACAAACTGAAAATAGGAAAAGTTTCGAAATAAACGACGCCGAAATGCGAGCTCAATATACATAGAAGTGAGTGCCTTGGTTTGACAATCGCATCTTGCCACATTAAATGTCTGACAACTTGCAACTGGACGTTGCAATATTCGTGCTATATTTGCACAGCTGTCTTGGCATTTCTCACAAGGCGGAAACCCTTCTCACAAATATTTTGAAACTCTCGAGCGCTCAAGGAATTCCCTTCCCTCCTTTGACAGACAAACAATTGCATTTAATCAGTTATCCAGGAGCAAACACTTTTCCTGTCCTGAATCATCGATCGATCTGCCAAAAAAAAGATCACAATGAACCCGTTACATGCCAATAAAGAATATCGAAAGGATCGCATGAGTTATGGCAAAGTAAAGGAAGACTTTTCCCTTTTCCTATTTCGTTTTTCGTTTTATGGATTTCCATTTTTTATTTCGATTTTTGAAGATCGTGAGAAAGTTTAACCCCTTCGCAGAGGCTGCTGCGTCTTTCCACAAAGATGCCACTCTGTCTGAAGATGACGCCGGCCCATTGCCACATAATTTATAATGATTACGTACCGTTGCGTTGCGTTGCACAATGCCAGCCCAAATCGGATATCGACAAAAGGAAATCGGAAAGGGGCCAACGAAACTGAAACAGTTGCAGGCAACGGCAAAGGCGTCTCCTTGAGCCGCAGCGAAAAGAACAGAGGAAAAGGCAGAGCGTAGACCGCGATCGAGGCGTCATCCCTCAGCGAGGGGCCATATCTTAGGGTGCCTCACCCTCTCTCTCCTTCTCCCTCTCTCTCTCTGTCTGTCCCCTTATTAACCTCCTGCTAGGAGCATTCAAAATTTGCCAGCTGTGCTCAATAGAAGATACAAATTCAGGAAAATTGCTTACGCAGCATTACGTAGACAATAATCTAAGACCAAGATTATGACATTATTAAGGAATTTTTACTTAAACTAATGATGATCGACTACAAAGAATAAAATTAAATAAAAAGTTGCATAAATCAAACACGATTTAATGCAAACACAACTAACAAGAAAAAACAATATATGAAAATATTTTGATGAAGAAACTTTAAAAATAGATAAGCTTTCAACATTAAAGTTTAATAATTCAATTAAAATACTAGATAAATACCATATATTTAGCTCACAAGAGTAATACAATAATTGTTTTACAATACTTAAATAATAAATTTAAGATAATCGAAAATGAAGAAGCTATAAAATTAGATGAGCATGTAAACAAGCAACTAAGAAAGCTAGAGTCTAAAATGTTCGATAAAAGTGTGCTCAATAATAACAAAACAATACGTAAATATATTTAAAATAAACCAAATTTATATACTGAAAATTACTAATATGGTATATTATTATTATTTGTTGTACATGCAAGAATTACAAACAAATTTAATATAATCAAAAAAAAAAATCAAATTAAATACACATATAAAATAAAAGTTGTATAATTATATTTTAATACAAGAAATTAATCATAGTCATAGCTAATACGTAAAGAATTAATTAGGAAAATATATATTATGAAAGACTATGTCAAATAGATTTAGACTAAAACATGCTATTAACAATAATTCCATTCCATTGCAATAACCTCTCTGCTAAGCTGATTAACGAAACCTTAGCTGATCAATAAAAGAAAGCAACACCCACAATCATCGTCATGAGATGAAGAGCATCAAGAGGTCACCTGAACGTGACCCCACGCAGATCGAATGACCGCCAGCAGCTAGTTGTTTGTGCCATTAATCTGGCAATTAGTCAACTTTGATTAGCCCCTGACAAAACACAGGCGCAATGCGAGAGCGTATGAGTATAAATATCAATTTTATCTGTCAAATATTGACACATCAAACCCTAAACAAACCAATGACAGGCAACAAGACCCTGACCCTGCACCATTCTCCCCCCTCTCGACCATTTAGCGGCAATTTATGAGCAACAAAACACCAAAAAAAAATGCCTAGAAAATGGGAGAAATAATAAATGAAAACAAAAAAGCAACAGAAAAAGGGATGCTGTGGTTGTTGTTGTTGCTGTTGCTGCTGTTGTTGTTGTTGAGATCATTTCAAGGGTCCTTGACTTTGTGCCGGCAATGAGCCAATTGAGTGATGCTGCCATCCTCTGAGAGCAATTATGTGTTATGTGTTATTATATCATGTGATATAATGTCGAAAATGTAGTTTTTTACACCAAAAAATGTGAACGAGAGCAACAGCGAGAGGCATTAGATCATGCTTAGGGTTTGCTTCGGTTTCCCTTTCCCGGTTTAGGGGATGCTGAACGAATCCTGGCGCAAAAGGTTCAAAGTGCGTGTGAAAATGAGGATATTTGTTGTAGTTCCTGTTGTTCCTGTTACGGATGCTGGCAAAACTTTTGCGGTGTTTTTAAGGTGTGAAGCCGATGATTATGAGGGACAAAAGGATGCTGCTTACACAAAACGAGAACAGTAGCTGGACAATTACTTGTTTCCCCGAGTCCATCATGCCGTGTAATGCGATAAAGGCGCCAAACTTGATACCCGATTCACAATTATCCACATGATCTTCCATTGTTCGGTGAGTTCTTCTCTTGTTTTTTTTTTTTTGGGTCAAAAGGTGCCGTTTTGTGCCCGGGTTTCTGTCTGTGTCCCAGGGGCCAATTAGTCAAGTGGTTAATGAGTTGAGTCCAAATCGGATAAGGATGAAACAGACGCAAACACAGACGCAGACGCTGAGGCAGACGCATAGAGCACAGCTGACTGAACGATAACTGTACGACGCTTCGTGTTTGTGCATTTTCCATTTGCAATTTTCCAAATCGAATTCAAAATCGACATCAACTCAACTAAAAAAAAATGGGAAGGGTTAAGGGGCTTAAAGGGTTGTCAAGCCGAGGATCTGCGGCTGCTGCAGTTGCAAAAATCGATGTAAAAAATGCGAATGCGAATTTCCAGCAGGCAAATTTATTTTTCATCTGCAACAACAGCCCAAAAGGGGGTTGTTGGGCGGAAAAACAATGGAAAGCGCAGCAGCATTGCAAAATGTTTTTAAAATAACTCAATGACAGCGATGTCATTGCAAATGCTTATTACACTTGGCGAAAAAGTCGAGGCTGTTTAGAAAAACAAAATTTACAATATAAAGTTCCATCTTTTATTTAGAAACATATTTGAAAAAGGCAAATGAAATACAATTTTAAAATTTTACTTTGTTAAATTCCATTTGAGATGAAAATTTTGTCAGTTGTTTCCGATAATAGTACAGCTTAACTTTATTATTTTATAGGAATCAGAATCAGAATTTGGGTTCTTTATTGTTTTTATTCAAGCTCTTCTTTTTAGCCTTTGTCTTCTACTTTGTCTACTATTTGCTTCTATACTTTTAGAGCTTGCTCTGCACATCATTTTCAGTTTCAAAGTAAACTGGAACACAAATTAGGAGAAAAACAATGTATATTTTATTTAAAAAAAAAATTTGAAATAAGCAAATAAAAGACAATTGAGATGGAAATATTGTATGTAGTCTCCAAGAATAATCAAATATAAAACATCGATTTCATTATTTAATAGAAATCTGAATCTGAATTTCTTATTGTTTTTGATATGCTTAACTTCTAAGCTTTTGTCTTAGAATTTGTCTACAATTTTCTAATTCTAGCACTTGCTTAGCACATATATTCTATCTTTAAAGGAAAAATAAAAAAACAAAAATTACAATAAAATATTCCTTAATCAATTTTTAGAAAAAGATTAAAATTTCTAAAACTCAATTTGATGCATCGCAATTCAGATGGAATTGTTTTCGATAATAATCAAATATAATACATTGATTTCATTATTTAATAGAAATCAGAATTTGAATTTCTAATTGTTTTTGATGAGCTTTTGTGCTTAGTAATACAATTGTTCTTCGTCTACGATTTTCATTTATATTTCCAGCACTTCTGGCAGATATTTTCCGTCTTTTTCATCTCGAAGTTCTTCTCCATCACGATTCGTTTTGCCATCGATTCGTTTGAATATTCAATTTGGCATCGTTTAAAGTTGTGTTGTGGCAAGTATATGAATCGAATTGAGTTCGATATCGTTTCGTTTCGTTTCGTTTCGATTGCGAGTGTGCGTTGGCCAGGTGTTGCTTTGATGTTGCAAAATCCGCTGAGGTCCGCCCCTGTTCCCCACTCCCCGATGCCCCTGCCCCTACCCCAGCGACTGTCCCTTGCCACACGGCAACGGCAACAGCAACAGACACAGACACAGACACACATACATGCTGTTGCCACATGCGGGCTTTGCATTTGCATGGCCTCCTTTTTTCCAGCATAGCATAATTTCAAATTGCGAGCAAATTTTCCCGCTCAACAGCGCGCACTCACACACACACACACACACACACGTGGATCTGGCATAGTTTTTCCACACGGAAAGGATTATTTATTTATTACGAAAATTTTCGTCATTCGATGCGCGGCTGGCGCGTGGAAAGCTGCAACACAAAAAAAAAGGAGGAAAAGGTAGACGACTCGACCAGGATAACAAACTGGAGGAGGAGAGGCAAGCCAGAAGGCAGGCAGGCAGGCAGAGAGACAGGACGCGTCCAGGCAGCCGCAAATGTCGAATTATTCAAATGATGATTCAACCCCCTCCTCGTGAACCCCTCTCACACTCGCTAGCTGTGGCATGTGATATGCAAAAAAAAGAAAAAAAATGAAAAAAGAAATGAAAGAGGAAAAAGAGTTTGAAAGGAGGAGGAATACGCACAGGACAACATGGCTCACGGGACGCAGGACACGGGACACGGGACACACGCCACAGAGAGATACAACGATGCGGCGTCGATTTTGTGTGCACTTTTTTTCGTGCTCTCTCCATGTAAAGAGTATTCCATACCACGCTCGTAGCTAACGGCAATCTGGCGGCACTCACACATACACACATACACACACACATGCAGACATCCTTTGTTGTTGTTGTTGCTGTTTGGTCCTTTGTAGTTTGCATGTCCCGTTTCGTCATATGAGATCGCGAGCGCTTACAAATTTTTCATATAATTTGAAAATAAAAGGTAAACGCACAGACAGGACAACACAGGAACAGGACTTGCCTATAGGCCTACTCCACACACACACACATGTAAGAGTGAGTACTTTGTGTGTGTGTGTGTGTGTCTGTGTTTGATAAAAAAGTCGCATTTAAGGACATCTGCGTGTTTTCCCTATACACAATATGCAAACCTTCCACTGATTCTTCTTCTCTTTTATTCCAACTGAAGTGGCCTCTCTCTCTTTTTCTCTTTCTATCTCGCTCTATCGCTCAATCTTTTTAGCGACCACATTTGAATTCATTTAATTTACACCTTGTCCGTGCAGCTCGGTAATATTATATAGTAGCATTCTGTGTACAGAAAGAATTATGCTGGTTGCTTGGTTGGTTGGCAACATCTGCTTCGTGAGCTCATCCTCATACCGATTGCGATCCCAATCCAGATCCTTGTGATCCTTGTGACCACTTGACAGTTGGCTGCGACAGCAGCATATGCATGCTGGTTACATCTCAGTTGCCGAGTGATTTATCAACCACTCGAGCTCAGTGTCTAGGTGAGAAAACTATCAGATGACACTCAATTAACTTTGACAATTTTATTATATTCTAATCCAGAGATACTATCAACCAGCCTATCTGAGGTTTTTGATGTTTTCTTCAAATTAATCTGATATTACCTATTATTATTATTATTATTATTATTATTACCTATTATTATTATTATTATTATTATTATTATTATTATTATTATTATTATTATTATTATTATTATTATTATTATTATTATTATTATTATTATTATTATTATTATATATTATTATTATTATTATTATTATATTATTATTATTATTATTATTATTATTATTATTATTATTATTATTATTATTATTATTATTATTATTATTATTATTATTATTATTATTATTATTATTATTATTATTATTATTATTATTAAAGTATGTTAACAGTTGAAGTGAATGATTCCTTAGTAATACTTCTTAACTTAACTTCTTAATGCTTATCATACATATTATATTTTGTTTACACTCAATATTAAACTATTCTAACATGCTTTGCAAGTTACATACTTTACCACCTCAATAATTGCAATATTCAATTCCATATGAAGTAAATGAATTGGATTGAGCAGCAAACTCTGTGAATTGTGCATATTTGATTTAGGAGAAGAAATGTGAACATTATCAAATCTTTCTTCCAACTCTCTTTGCGAATTTCTGACCACATCATTTGTCTCTTTGTGCATTCCAGCGGGATTCTCGCTGTGCCCAACTATGTGGAGTCTATACATAAGTTGTGAGTACATATACTATTTATTTTATGTACACGTGTATGTATGTATGTGGCAAGTCCAGAGCACAAGATGGACCCAAGCTGATGGCAATAGCCAAGCTAAATCTCATTGCCCATTCTCCATGCCAATTCCCCACTCCTCATTCCGAATTCGAATTCGCAATTCAAAGGCAGAGACGAAAACGAAGACGGAGACGAAGGCGGCAACCCACAATGAAAATTTTGCATAAATGTCCGCAAACATGTGTCCTTGTACCCACTGTGTGGCGACTGCCAACTGCCAACTGCCGATTGCCGGAGTATCGCAGTCTCAGTCTCAAGTAACCAGTTCCCCAATTGGGGCGGAGAAAGTCCTTGTGCCATTCTCTCATTGGCATCGTCAGCAGGAGGAGGAGAAGGAGAAGGAGACGACGGCGGCGACTTTATAAAAATGTTTGCCTTTCTGTTTGTTTGTTTGTCTATGTGTCGATTTGTTTGTTTGTTTGTTTGTTTGCCCGACTGCGTTTTGTGTCGTAAATTTAATGGACAACAGCAACAACAAGAACAACAACAACAACAACAGCAACAGCAGAAATCGAAAAGGAATCGAATCGAATTGAATGGCAAATGGGAGCCATGCATAAAAAATTGTCAAAGCCAGCCAAGGGTTAACTTCGATTAGCCCGAAATGTTGTCATGGCCTGTGGTCGCACATATGTGCGGGTGCCCAACAGCACAGGGGATAGCACAAGGGGCAGACCGAGGAGGGTGTGTATCTGTGTGTGTGCGTGTGTGTGTGTGTGTGTGTGTGTGTGTGTGGTCATAAGGCCAAAGCACAAATAATAACAGTCACGCGTCGAGGAAAAAAGCAGCAAACGCGGCAAAAATAAATAATAAAATAAACATGAAAAAAAGAAAAACAAATAAAGTTTCCGATGCGGTATATGACACTGTCTGATGCCCTATAAAATATACAAGTGATGAACATTAATAAATAATTCAATTAAGAGTTATGGTTAACAATTAAATTTGCAGCCCTATCAAAAATTGTGAATGCCTTTCTCCGTATGAGTTTGTCTTATATTTGAAACTAATTGCCAATCAATTAAAATACAATTATATTTCCTATTCATTCGTTTACTCAATAATATTTACTATTTATTCGATTTTATGATTTCTCTAATTTTTCATTTTGAGCAATCAAATTTATTTTAATGATTTAGTTTTAATAAAACAGACAATCAAGAATGTGTGAAATGTATGAAATAAATCCACAATGAGATAATAAGATAGTAAAAGAAATTAAGATTAATCTAGGATTTTAATAATATTTATAGTGTACACTATTTCACATCTTTGGCCATTCGTTCTTTTATTATGTATTACTTTTAAAATATTTTGTTTCATAACAAAAATGACCCAACAATAAATGAAATTTGTAGATAAATGTAAATAATGAAATTAAGATTAATAGTAAAAAGTTGCAAAATATCAAGGATTTATTTTCGTATTCAATATTAGCGATTTCGTCTTTTTACTTTAGCATTTTTATCATTTCTTATTATTTTTAAAGAATCAAGCACCAATGCAGTTTTAACAAATTTTATATCTTTACAGATGAAACTGCACTTTATCGTTGTCAAAGCTGTTGAAGAAGTGATGATGCCCACAGGCGAGAGTGTGTGGCAAAAGCAAAAGCAGCAACACAACCAAAAAAGGACAAAGGACGATACAAAAAAAAAAAACGGCAAAACATGCGAATGAATATGAGAGCGACGAGGCATTGGGTTCGATTGGGTTTGGAGTCGCTACTGGAGCAAAGCAGCGCAAAGCTTAGGCTTGAGGCTGGGGGTTTTTGGGATGGCTTTAGTTGGGTTGCGATGTGGGTTTGGTATTGGTCTCGGGTATTGGACTCGTTTGGCGGACAGCGGACCAAATAGGGCCATTGATCAAAATTGTTACAATAATGGCGAAAAATCAACCCCGTGTACAAACCGAACGCCCACCAAGTGCCGCAGTTGACCGGGCGGGTGAGTGAGAGAGGGAGGGATGTGATGTGGCATGTGGCATGTGGCATACGACACAAGGCACAAGGCACACAGCAAAGGCAAATACTACGAGCATCGCCATTGCTGCTGTCGTGTCCGTCGTGTGGCAAACGGACACGGGCCACAGCTCACGGCAACATAGCAAAGGGATGGGCGAAGGGCAAGGAGCAGAAGGAGGAAGAAGGGGGAGTGTCGGACTGTTGGACTGTTGGACCGTCGGTCGAGCGAAAGCCCAATGTCTGCGTCTGCGTCTGCCATTGAAAGCCTTTTGAAGGCAATGGCGGCGTTGGTGGTGATCGAGGGGGCAGGAGGCTGGAGGCAGGAGGCAGGGGAGAGGGTAACTGGGCTCGAGAGTTGTGTTCTGGTTGCTGCGCTTTGGCTTGCGGATTGGCCTCGCAAGGTAGCAAATGTTGCTACGAATGTCCAAAAGGACCAAACACCGCCAGCGACTTGTGTGTATGTGTCCTATGTTTAAATGGGCGTACGTGTGTGTGTATGAGTGTGTGTGTGTGTGTTTCACATGCTCTCGCATCGTAATGGCCACAGATGTTGTTATGGCAAAAGTTCGTACGTGAGGGTCGAGCCGAGAACGACATCCTTTGGCTTTGGCTTTGCGTCGCGTCGCTTCGCGTCCTTTTTGCCAGCTAGCCGTTCGTTTGCTGTTGCTATTGCTGTTACTGTTGTTGGCCGTTGGTCCTGGGTCGTTTGTACATATTGCATCAAAGAAAAGTTGTGCTGTGAAAAATAAAGCATGAAAGTCCTGCACAAGGACACACACTCGCACACACACACACACAGACGACCACACGCAGTCGCAATGCAAATAATAATAAAAACTGGGCTGACAAAATCGTTTCCTTGACTATGCCAGAGACGCCATGGACAACGCACAAGGATCTGACTGTCACACACACACACACACACAAGCACTCACACACGCATACACACATACAAACACAAGTCTGTTTCACTGTGTGTGTGTATGCGTTGAGTATTCGGGCATAAGCATGCACACAATACTCTCAATCCCCCACGTGCAGAGTCCCAACTTCAGCCCCCTTCCCTTTAACTCCCATCCCATCCCATCCCATCCGTCCCCTTCTCTTTCCCCACCTTTGTCTCTGGCTCCGACTGCGATGCCTCGGCTTCAGTTCCAGCTCAGACATTGGCGTTTATCAAGTCAAGACGCGGAAATTGGCTGCCATTTCGATCTGCCTCACAGAATCCTTTCGCTAACACACACACACACAGACACACACTCTGGCACACCCAAAGCGGAGCAGGATAATGTTGTTTAAGCATAACTGATAGCCTTGGTCAGAGTTTTGGTCATAGCAGCCAGCCAACATTAGAGTCAATGCCGAATAATATGCCCCATCAATTGAGATCATTTGCTTAAGCAGCGCGTTAAGAGCTGCGAGCTCAAAAATAAGTTCAATGAACCAAAAGGATTTATTTTACAGTTTAATTAAAGTTTCATATGTTCTTTTTTGTTATTTATTCGATTGCATCGAGATGTGTTCTGAAGGTACCGATTAAATCACATATAGAAAACTTAATTAGAGAACTCCGATTGCATTTTTATAATAATTGTAACAAAGTTTCTCTGTTCGATTGCAGTTTTCTGGTTACTATTCCGGATAGAGTTTCAATCTTATTTGGGGCTGATGCTCAATCAAACTCAACGTCCAAGTGCTGCTCCGAACCCGCAAATTTCGTTGAGGCACAAAAACCGCAATCTCCAACCCAAAAGCACCGCAACACAACACACACCAGAGGGAGTAACAGGGGGTGTGTGTGTGTGTAGTTGGAGGGCCACATCAACGGGATCTGTGGAAAAATATTAGTTCTGTCAAAATAAATTTATTTGAGTAATGTAATCCCATTTTGCGGTCTTGACACACATACGCATGCGATTCTTTAAAAAATTTTTAGCCACCAGGAAGTAACTCGACCGCACAGAAGCCCCCGCCCCTCCCCCTCGGTTCTTTCGCCCACATCCCCCAAGGAGGCCACCCTAGACAGTGCCACGCCTATTCATTCTTCACATTTGCCCAGCGTCTGACATCGTTTCATTTTTTCGCTTTTCGGTCACATATCGCATCAAGCTGAATATGAATGCGATAAATCTGTTCGTGATTGTTTTTGCCGTCGCCGTCGTCGTCGTCGTCTTCGTCGCACATGTTGCGAGCAGAGAGCAGAGAAAGGGAGCTCAACCCCCCAGCCAAGGGCGCAGGCTGGTCTATCGTCTCTGGTCTACGACAAGGTGTCCAAACGCTGTTTTGCTTCGTGGAGTGCGTAAAAAATGCCAACGGAATTCGCTAATCCAGCCAAGAAGACGTCGAGATGACGAAGTTGGGTGCATAGATGAAGGCAAAGGGGGAAAGCGGGGAATGGGGAGAATAGGAAATTGGGTGGTTGCGCATTTCAGTTTCCCTTTATTACACTATATTCGCTGGGCTAGGCTCGATTACGGACACATGTATGCCGCTTTTTTCTGGGCTTGGGTTTGGGTTTGGGTTTGGCATGTAAACGCAATACACAAGCCTATGACCAGGTGGCTGTGGATGGGCAATAATGGGTGGTACGATGGTGGGGGGATTGAGGGTTGGAGTTGGGGATTTGTCGCTCTGGTCTTCTGGCTGCGCTGACTGCTGCTGTGACTGCTGATGATGACAATGTGTTCTGACAGCTTTGTGGCTGTGATTGCAAAAAATGAGAGACGATGACGAGAAAAGAACAAGAAATTGCAAATTTTTTGACACACACGCTGTGTGTGCGTTGAGTATAGTACAACAACAACAACAGCAATCGTGTAATGTAATATAGTCAAAGTCGTAGTCTGAGTTGGTTTTCACTCCGAACGTGTCGATGCCAACAACGTTGATGCGTGTGCGTGCAATGGCCCTTGTGCAAAGCGAGGCGGGAGGAGGAGTAGGGAAGTGTGTGTGCGTGTGTGTGAGTATTTGTCACCGTGCCAAAGCTGGCTAAAGTTGAGTTGTGATTCGAGAACAAACATTGATGAGGCCAAATTTCTGTGATTCGTCATCTAAATAGGTTTTATTCCAGCACTGTGATGCGTGTAAGTGTAATACGCACACTACAAACGACCAACGACCAACGACCAACAACCAACCCAACCACCCACCCACCCATTCACAATACAAAAAACACTCATGTGAAATTACAACGCATTACATGCACACACATTTACCCACTGCAATTTCAGGCAGCTGGCACATAAAATTAGTTCAAATACAAATTGTAAATCTGCAAAGAATTCAGCGGACTCAAAATTTAAGAAAGAGTGGCTCAACGCTTGAAATAAATATACTGTAAAGGAATATTCTTTTGTTTTGTAGTAAACTATACAAATACAACACAACTGAAAACTCCAGCTTTATATTTAATTAAGTAAAATACCTAGTTACAAAAATGTTAAAGCAAATACTTAAACATAAAATTTGAGGAAAAATTTTCGACTCAAAATAGTTTTAAAATTGTACAACAAAAAATCAATAATAGTTTAAAATATTTTTATTTTATCAAATAGTTTTTCCTTAAAAATCAGAATAAACATATTATATAATATCTCTTATATAATATACTAACCTTCTACCCATATCGGTTATAAAAAATGGAAGCCACGTGAGCTAAGCAATTACATCTGTACAATTCTGAGCCTAAGTACCGTAAGCAAGTGAGGTAATCTCTTGAGTATACACCCAATGCTATCCTTGGTATATCGATATACTATTGCATTGAATTTATACCATTATACCTGATCTTTCAACCACAGCCACTAAAACCTGATTGCAATATGAATTTATCTCTTAAATAATTTATAAAATTCTATAACATCGTAACCAAAATTATGTAGTTATTATTGTATATAAAAATTCGTGACTATAGCTTAGAGCCGGTAATGGGCCTAGCAAAAATCTGAAATATACTTGATCTGCGTACAAAACTAACAAGTGCTCATATATTAGTCTCTTATGTCACTGTGATCTAGTTGTTCATACGGACGGACGGACAGACAAACAAACGGACGGACATTGCGGACGTTGGCACTGATTAAGTATATATTATATATGTATGCATTGTGGGGTCGGAGTGCCTCCTTCTGTTTATTATAAGCATTTGATGGAGACGCAAAAATATAATACCCTCATATATTATGGTTACGTGTATCATAAATTTAAGCATTCGAATAATTTGTTTAAATATTTGCTATCATAAAATATTAAATGAACCAAACTGACTCGAAATACTCCAAAAACTTTTATTTTTTCATAAATTTCTTGATTATTCCCCGCAGAGACATACATACGAGATGTCTCCAACTTAAAATTTGCACGTTATCTTATATTTTTAAGAAATTCGCGCCTAGTTAGGGAAGACTTTAATTCGACCATCTTGTAAATGTGTCAGCTCACGAAGCATAAATATTTTGAAATACCAGAAATTATTATATTTACTACTTTCACAAATTTAATGGGAAAAGTATTACAAACACAGACGCAAAATGTTTCTTTTTAATATATTAATAAATTCAAATGTGCCATTTCTTAACGCGATAAATTGTCATGCTCAGCTGACAAAAATGAGTGCAAATACGATAAGAGCTATCGACATAAACAGCTGTGACTTTGAATTGTGACGCCATCTTAGTTCTCGAGATTTTTCTTCGAAATTCGAAATCAGCTGAATGCCATGGGTTCAAGTCCCTGCTTGCAAGGTTTTCAATTTTTGCACTGCTTGACATATTCGAATATGTGTCTTGGTCAAGAACCCACCCTTGCAACTGAACGAAGAAACTCAACGAACAAAAATGTCCTGGCTAAGCTGAACCCCAAAAAATGTCCGTTTCATTCAAAATGACGACTGTCTATAAAGAAAAGCCAGACTGAGTGCTTCCAATTCATTTAAATTTATTTTTAATAGTTAATTTATATTTTTTGTCATCACACAATCACTGAAAATAAATAAAAAATAAACTTTTAAGAAATTATGCAAAATATATACGAATTATATTTTTTAAGTAGGATTTGTAGCTGAAGTCTGAGTAATGATTAAAAAATTCTTATCCATGAACATTCCATTGACTACGAATCGAAATTTTGATGACGGAAATTTTATTGAAAGTTGATCGATGCATTTGAAGTATTGAAGAGAAATGGATCGCTTGATATGACTTCACCAGCGTACTGTCAAATTCTTTTAAATTTGGAGTTGCGTTGCATCCTTTTCGTTTCAATAAAAGTTATTGAGGAATAACCACGTCGAATATATCCTATTTATCCTTGTCTTTCATTCTGATCTTATCCGAGAATATTCGCAAGCCGAAATCGAACAATTGCTTAATAAATAATTGACGTACTTGTGGCACTCGGCGCACAAATAAAAAATCTGCATGATAACAGCTGGATATTCAATCTCGATGTTTAGATAATCGGGCGTTGGCGAATTTGAGATTTGGCGAATTTTATCGGGGTAGAGGCTAAAGAAATTAGGAACAAAAGCCCGGACGATGAACAAAGGTGCCTTCAAATCCATCCACAACTTCTACGAATCCAGCCCAGCGTCCATAGATAATTCAACTAAGTCTATGAATTGAGTTAAATGGTTCAAATTTGCGTATTTGGTAAGCATCGCAAAGAGGTTGTCATATTCAATTTTATGATCGGACTCCGTTGAGTTGCACTTGGGAGGATTTTCGCTATAACGGCAGCCCTGGAAGAAGATTTCCATAAGACTTGGAACAAGTGTTACAATGCCAAAGTTGGTTAAGGAAGCTGTAATAGTGCTAAAAGTAGTAAAAAAAACGAGAGTATTTTGTAGCAAAAGGTCCACGCTCCGACAGCTGACTCGATGGTACTTCGGGACCTGCAAACACCGTGCCTATCTTCATAAAGTAAAAGACTGCAACACTGCGGTGTCTGTTGTGGGCAACGGTACTTTGCAGCAGCCCGCATAGAGGAGAGCCTTCACCTTGGCATTGAGTAATGAATTCTGTTGCACATACTGCACCCGACCCAAATTGGCCTCGCTGGCCTCCTGTTGCAGTTCTCTTCAGCAACATTGGATTATTGATGAGCGAAAACGTGCGACACAGAATGATCCAACATTTGCTCAAAGGTGCAAACACGCAGGCAGTTGCGATGTACACATGTAGATGTTAAGCGGTGAAATATATACATATTTGTATAATTGCTGACAGCCAGTTGGTTGATCAAATTGGGTATTTCACACAGCAGATGCGCCTCCTCATTCAGCAGCATGACCTTCACAGACCGCACCTAGAGATAATCATGTTCCGACTGCTCGATCAGATTGGCAATCGGTATTTTGGTCGCTCACAAGCAAGCAATGTCGGGTTTCAAGGACTGCGCCAAACTTCTCCATCAATTTCCTTAAGCCGCTGTTGCTAGCTTCTACGATGTAACGAATGAAATTGTCAAATAATAAATGCTGCCACTAAATGCTCATTTTATGGCGCATGGTTTCAGCGGTCAAGCAAACCATAATCTCCGGAATCTGCCTCATATGCGCAATGATATTATTCTACACCTGCCATCATGTCCTGGAAATGCGTCAGATATTGCGAAGCCCGATTCAGAGCTTCAGAGTCACAATTAATGTAGTCGTCAGCACATTAACCATCTAGATCGACACGGGATCGTTCATTAAATTAAAGAAAACGCAAAGAAAAATCTTTGATTTGACTGTGATTGTAAGTAAAAATAAATCAATTGTTTACAATCGATAATGTGTTTGGCTATTAAAAAAGTTTTCCAGTTATAACTACATATGAAAAACGGAAAGAAAGAGTGACCAAAGTAAAAACTAAAATACAGGCTGAGAAATCTAGTCAATATATTTAAACTATCGTTTGTTACAAAAATCGTCTTTCTTCGATGAACTAAATCACATTATTTCTTGTGAACTTTATAAAAATTAAATTGTCTTGGAAAATATTTTAAACACGAGTTCGTTTGTTCAGGCTTAGCTGTATAAAAATATCGATACTATCGATTGAGGAAGGTGTGTGAACCTCAAGTCTGCCGATTTTATATATGTACGATCAAATTTGAGTACTATTCAACCGAGAAGAAGGGAATTTCTTAACCATTTTCTAAACTACCTGATTGGTAGTATAATCAGTATAATCTGGCAATACTATTTACAAAATTAGTATTGAATTAGCAAAACTAATTAATCGATATCGATGAACTACAAGGGCTGAAGTTCTATGTGAGAATTTATGTAAGAAAATATATTCCTATATTATACATTGATGTACATATTTACAATTTAATCTGCAGTGCAGATCAATTATCTCTTAGGATTAACAATTACAGATAAATACACATGAATATATCGTGTATATAGAAGAAGAACCTAGTTATGGGCCAGGCCCCAATCCTACAAAAATTGTTTACGATATGATATATTGTTATTATTGTAAAATTTTATTATTATTATCAATAAAATGAAAAAAAAAATAAGCACGAGGTCTTCTGGCGGTCAATTATCTAATCGAGTACTCGCGAAAACTATTCTTAAAAATTGTTTGGATGAAAATTGTAATAAATCAACAGCAGCAATTAGTTCAATTTAAATGAAATATCAAAGGAAACTACGTGAATTTCATCGAACAGTGTTACCACATCTCTTTGCGAGTGAATAAGCTGCAACGATGAAATTGACGCTATCTAACACTAGGACACGCTTTACAACACTGATCAAGTGCCATATTTCAAATTTCCGCAGCTTTTCTGCGTAACAAGCGTGCAAAATAGAACACAATAAGTACCCAAATGTAAAAGCGTTGGATTATTATAAAAATGTCGCAAAATGCATTAGACAAGTATCCAAAAACGACAATTGCTCAGCTCTTTGACATGAGCATCAAACCATATCTATGCTGGCAAAATTTTCAAACCGTTTTCAGCCTTTCTCCGTTGAGAAAACGTGTGCGCATTGATATTGAAAAATATCCAGCATATGTGGTATGAGTTACATGTGTGAATAGGTATTTGTAATAATAATAAACTGTTTATTCATAGGTTTATTGTTTTTTGGCCCATGCTAGCCGCAAGAATCTGAGTGCCGAGGAAATGGCGACACTACAAACTTTGGCCTGTATGGTATATATGTTGCCCGATATTGACCCCGATATACGCATATCACGCAATAATCTGATGTATAGAGCTTTCCAGTCGAGTTCTTCGCTCGAACCGATGCTCATCCATTACTTTACCGACAATCTAGTGAATCTCTTCCAGCAGATAAGTAACAGCACTGAATGCATGTTGAACATTGCCACCTTCATCTCTCGCGAGACTTCCTTAGGACTCGCGGTGGCCGTTTGTTTGATGTGGAGCATTATTTTTCGCAGCAACGGAAGCGACGTGGAGATACATCAATTCCACGATGTAAGTTTCTATAATAGAAGTTTGTCACTCCAATCGAATAGTTATTCCTCGCTTTCTCGCAGTTGACTGAACTTATCGGGATACTGTCAACGCTACGCATCGAAGACGTTAAGCCGCGCATGTTCTATAATTTAATGCACTCAATTGGCTCTCTGCTGCACTTGACGCTGTGCAACAAGTGGCAGGAATTGTTCAGGGCACACGGTTATCCAGCCAACTACTTTCGATTGCGGGCACAGGACGCACGCAGGTTGCAGGCATGGGTGGAGAAAGCCGATCACTACTATCGCGGACACACAAAGCTAATTGGCCATCGCATCCGCAATGAGGCATCCAAGGTGATGGGCTCTCTGCAGTATCTAGAGTCAAACTCGTCTGAATGGTGCCTCATCTGTCACAGTCGCTCTACCTATGGTGTCTGTGTGCTGGGACAGATCAACAATCGCTTCGACTGCACCAAAGTGTAGACATATAGACAGTATGTAGTTGTATTACCAAAAGCACAAAAAATAAACATCGACGAGGCATTGTCGCCGGGTCCAATTTGACATCTGAACTTTTGAGTTGGGTTCACTTCAAACTGAAAATACGTAAAACTGTATACTTAACAATTAGGTATTTAAGTAAAACGTGCTTATTTTGAAAACATCTAGGGCAATAAGCCGTAGATATTAAATTGCAGTGCAAGTGATCATTGCAAGCACCCACAACATGGATGGTGTTCAGGACAACGACTCTGCAAAGGAGCGAAACCCAGATGAAAAGAACTCAATCCTCGACTCCTCTGCCTCAATTGTTGAACTCATAAAGTTCATAAGCCACACCAAAATTGAGTCATGTGGTCAAACCACAAACAGTGAGGAAGCAATGGCCAGCTCCTCGTTCGGCATTTCATCGTCGGTTGCAAGCATCGACGAAAGTTCCTGCAGCTTGGTAGCTGTGAGCCAGCGCAACGAATTAGCCAAGCTGCTGATGCGACTGGGAGGCGAAGAGGGCGACGGCGATGCCAACCAAATAGTCATAGAGCTTCTGAACTCAAAGAAGCAAGCTGAGCGGGCCACCTCGGTAACAGAGCGAGTCTCCGAAAACCTGCTCCTCGTGCTGCGCAGCCAGACTCTCGCCGAGGCTGGCATCATTATGGGCAACGAGCGTTATCGCTCCTTCAAGTGTGTCCTGCAGAACTATGCAAAGCTGTATGCGGCAAAGAGGTTCATTGAGAAGCTTCCCATGCTGGGACTATCCCCTCAATCACAATCACAGTCGCAGTTGCAGTCGTCAGTTCAGTCTCAGTTCCTGTTTCCATTACAGCCACAGGCACACGAGATAAAAAACAATGATGATCAGAACAAACAGACGCAGGCATTGACTCGTATGGTCGCCGATGAGGTGCTGCAGATTCCAGAACTACTGCGCCAACTCTGGGACTCGCTAGAAAATGGAGTTCTTCAACGAGGACACTGCCTACAAAGTCTACTTGGAGGCGCGTCGTCATCCACAAGCCAAGATCCTACGCGAACTGATGCTCACTCGCATATCGCGTGTCTACCTTTGCATTGTCAGCTCCGCTTCCTTTCTGGATTTCAGCGAGCACGAACTAATCCACATGCTCAACAACTGCTACCTCAGTGTCAATTCCGAAATAGAGGTATTGGTAGTTGATCCCTCAATATCCCTTTCCCATTGTCAACTTTCTCTTCGCTTGCAGATATTCCTCTCTGTTATCCTTTGGCTGGAACATAATTGGTACGAGCGCAAAACTGTGCAGAACGTGTCCTGGGTGGAGTTCGCTTCGGCCTGATGCCCACCTGGTATCTCCACACTCTTGACAGAACCAATCGCTGTAGTCACTTCGCCAGGGTTATCGCTTGTGCTGGCGTCAAAGCGGTGTTGGAAAAGGGACTTGAGTAAGCTAATAATAGTTCCCATCGGCATTCGGCTCATCTGGCGTCTATTCACAGCGATGCCTTAGCTCTGCGCTCCAAGCATTTACGCAATTCTAACTTGTCCGATCCGGAGAGTCCTTTGCCACGTGACTGGGTTGCTGATCCCGAGTGTGGTCATCATCATAAGTGCCATTGCGAGCGTTTCGTTTATCCCACATACGACGTATTCAAGGATTATTTGGCTAGGATCATCAGCTGTGCTCCCAACTACTGGCGCACTCTTCGGCCTGCTCAAGAAGTTTATCGCAAAGAACTCAAGTGTTGTGTGCCCCCCTACCACTCTTCCCGACGGAACTAAGCCTACCGTTGGTATCTGTTGACTAAAATTTGTTCAACAATCACAATAGATTCACTAAATTTAATGTCTTATATGTTTTTGGCACGAATCAACAAATCATTGAAAAGTCTTATTATAGGTAAAAAAAAAACCAAGTACAGTTGTTCACACTCAAACTGAAACTCAAATACTTAAGTTTCGTGGCGTAGAATAAACGAAAAATAATAAGCTTGACTTAATGTTGATTTGTTACATTATTTGACCTAACAGTTTATAAGTAAATAACCAGATGATACCTTTTATTCATTACTTTATTCACAAATTACTATAAATACTAGTCTTAAGCAAATAAATGCTTCATAAGCTTTATTATTGTCTTCTGCTGCCACACAGAATATCCTTTATTATTTTGACAGTTGATGTAACAACAGAGATCGCTTTTAAGGCAACAGAATGCTTGTTTAATAAATATAACTTGAAATAAATTGGTAACATTATTATTGCACACTTTACGTCTGTTTAATAAAATGATCTGTTTGTAATATGGTATGATGATGAAAAGGCTTTTATTGTTAGCTACTTCTAGGTTCTTTATTTGTTTAAAGAACTTTAAAAAATAAAATAAAAAATAAAATTAAATAAAATAGGGCTAGATTTTAGCTTCCATAAACTTGCAGTCTCTATAAAGAGCTTCCACATTTTCCTCTTCTGTTCATTTTGCAATGGAAGAAACTTTCAAAATAACTCAAATGGTTTCAAGTTTTAAAGTTATTACAAACAATCGATTATTAATTGGCATGTTATTACTGTTAGTACTGTTGTTAGTACTGACCTCGTACTCGTCGAGTATGGGCGGATGCAATTGCCGCCAGGCTACGGAGCAGACGCTCGCCTGGCATGGACGGCATCACTGGAGTGATCTTCAAGAAGGTCCGCAGGTCAGTAGCAAGTCGCCCTGCATCGTCGCTGCCATGACGGCAAGCATTCTGTAGCCGCCGCCTCAATCTACTGACCTCTCGACGCTTCGAACTAAGGACGGCATTCCACTTTCCGAACGGTTCTCGGCTGCGTGCGTTTAAATATCATACATGGTCGCCTACACTGTGTACCAGGGCGTTGCAGACACCTGGACATCAATGGACATATCCGTGTAGTCCTGCGAAAATTCCTCAAACTTGCATATCAGCTCACCACGGAACGACTGCCAAAGCACATTGGAGAGGTTTCAGGACGGAAAAGGAGCATCGCTCTCGACTGTGTCTCTGGAGCCTCGCGTCACCTCAACACAGATCATGTTGTGGTCACTGAGGTCCCACTCATCCATTCTCCGGTCATAAGTCGCCCACATAGACGCAGCTTCGTTGGCAATGGTGACGTCGATATTACTCTATCCGCAGTGATTATTGAACGTGTACAAAGCATACCGGCTCGGGATCCTTGGGTCCACTCAGTCAGCAGCTCACCGTGTTGGTGGTTCAAGTCGCCGGAGGACGCTCGAGCGATTTACTGAACTATGTTACATGGGAGACATTGCGTTCGCATCCAAGCTAAAGATAACCGGATTGCTACCAGCAAGTAGTAGCACGGAAAATAAGTGCGCAAGGCACGGCTCCAACTTAGTATTGTATTGGAAATATACGGAAGTAGGGAAGATTAAGCCAAATCTTCCAGTGACACTCACGCATAAGCCAAAGTCCGTGTTAAGCGACTCAATAGGCATGCAGTTGGCATCCGGGTCGTCCAAAAAGATGGCAGCCTTCGAACGCCGATCAGAAAACACACGCATCCCGGACGAAATGACCGTAATGTGAACATGTGGTAGGAGTCTCGCACCCGAACTCCCTGCATTGACGGCATTCCTCGCTTTTCAAGCGGCATTGCGAAACCATTGTTTTCTAAACAATATTTGTATAGTCTTAGAGAAAGATCGAATAACAAGCGTAATTTTAAAGCTAGAGCTGCGAATTTTGGTGTATACAATAGCAACTATATATATATATATTTATGATTTGCGATCAGATAAAAATTGTGAAAGTTATTAAAGAAATACTTTTGTATGGGCAAAAACGCCTACTTATGTACTAGAAGTCTGAGTTGCTTTGGCCGACAATCTGGTACATTGTGCCGTCTATGATATATTTTGAATGTGGTACTATATCGATATAACAAATATACCGTTTGGTATATTTTTAGTATTTCTTTTTTAGAAATTTTTACGTCTACCGTGGCGTTTTCAAAACGTTTTTGCGCTTAAAGTTTTACCCAGAGGCTAAAAGAGTTTTACGTCAATCCCTTTTCACTATGTGACCAAAGGATCTCTGTTCAAGAAGTTAGCACAATACTACATATAGATACATATTTATAACAGAATAAATAATTATTAATAAATTTAACTTTTTTATTATTGTTGTATATTTTTGGGACATATTCTGAATACATGGTGCACAATAATTAGAAAATGTGCAAGCTGCCTGTATTAATGTAAGAACAACGCACACAGATTACTTCCTTCGTTTTGTCGTTGTCAATGGCGGATTTCAATCTCATGCTCCAAACATTGAGTAGCAGTTCTTTCGCAGGTGGTGACATCAATGCCAAACACCCCTGATGAGAAACCGAATGACCTGTAGTTGAGGTTGCATCCTACATGAGGCCACTCTACGAGGAACATATTAAGCTCTTGCTACTTGGGAGACAACTTTGTATTCAGACAGCTCACAATCTAATCCTCTCCACTAGACTTTTACTCTATTTAATGAATGGAATCCCTCATGAAAATCGTTCTATTAAAATGCTCTACGAACTCTCCTCTGACCACTTACATCTAGTTCTTACACTATATCATTTAACACAGCGCAAAGCAAGTTATGCTCGTCCTTGGCTTCTGTGTAGATGACTGAATTTGAACGCAGAGTTAACCAAAATATTGAAATAAACAGTCCAACTGACAATGCGCAACATTAGAGAAACTACAGACACTAACATTTTTATACTAACTAAGGAAATATAATTTTTAACAATTTCAAATTTTGGATGCCTTCTCTGAGCTATGAGCTTAGTTTTATAAAAATAAAAGGCCAATATAATATATTATTTGAAAAAAAAAAAATAAATAAAATAAATCAAATTCATGGCCACGCTTACTTTCATGAAATATTAACCTTTGGAAATATGGTATAACCCTAGGTAAAATCTTGAGTTGTTTCTGAGTTATTAATTAATGCCACAAAAACTATGCAAATTCCCCCTAGTGCAGCGCAACGAAATAAATCCATGCTCATCGTTCATGCAACCTGCGACTAAACTTCGATATGAGCAGGAACTCTGGAGTTCCAACCGAAGCGCTCGGATCTTCTGTGGTTCCAATAATGCTGCTGAAAATTAACCTAATTAGCTTCAATACGAGAAGTATCGACATATGTATAATATAATGTGGTTAGTAATGGTATTAATGGATTCGCATAAAGCAATAGCAGAAGCATATGTTGGGTATCGATGAATTTAGATCGTCCTTGCGATAACAAACCATAGATAGCGCCACTAAGCCATTCGTTGGGTTTCTTTTAATTCATTTTGAGAGTGCTTTTGATTGATAAGAGTGAAGCTAGTTTAAAATTATATATTTTCGAAATGGCTATCGAAAAATGTGCATTATAAATAACATAAGTATTTGGAACCAATATTTACAAATTAATTATATCATTCCTCCCTCATGAGAACAGCTTTATATAATGAACATAATTTATGTTTTCAAACTTTTAATGAAACACTTTAAAATAATTTGCATTTAAGCACGCCAAAACAGTGAAACATAAAATTTAGCACTATTGTAATCGGTAAGACCTGGGTATCCTTAATTCCGTCGGGAAGATTGGTAGGGGGACACACAGCACTTGAGTTCCTTGCGATAGACTTCTTGAGCAGGCCGAAGAGTGCGCCAGTAGTTGGGGGCACAGCTGATGATCCTAGCCAAATAATCCTTGAATACGTCGTATGTGGGATAAACGAAACGCTCGCAATGGCACTTATGATGATGACCACACTCGGGATCAGCAACCCAGTCACGTGGCAAAGGACTCTCCGGATCGGACAAGTTAGAATTGCGTAAATGCTTGGAGCGCAGAGCTAAGGCATCGCTGTGAATAGACGCCAGATGAGCCGAATGCCGATGGGAACTATTATTAGCTTACTCAAGTCCCTTTTCCAACACCGCTTTGACGCCAGCACAAGCGATAACCCTGGCGAAGTGACTACAGCGATTGGTTCTGTCAAGAGTGTGGAGATACCAGGTGGGCATCAGGCCGAAGCGAACTCCACCCAGGACACGTTCTGCACAGTTTTTGCGCTCGTACCAATTATGTTCCAGCCAAAGGATAACAGAGAGGAATATCTGCAAGCGAAGAGAAAGTTGGCAATGGGAAAGGGATATTGAGGGATCAACTACCAATACCTCTATTTCGGAATTGACACTGAGGTAGCAGTTGTTGAGCATGTGGATTAGTTCGTGCTCGCTGAAATCCAGAAAGGAAGCGGAGCTGACAATGCAGAGGTAGACACGCGATATGCGAGTGAGCATCAGTTCGCGTAGGATCTTGGCTTGTGGATGACGGCGCGCCTCCAAGTAGACTTTGTAGGCAGTGTCCTCGTTGAAGAACTCCATTTTCTCTAGCGAGTCCCAGAGTTGGCGCAGTAGTTCTGGAATCTGCAGCACCTCATCGGCGACCATACGAGTCAATGCCTGCGTCTGTTTGTTCTGATCATCATTGTTTTTTATCTCGTGTGCCTGTGGCTGTAATGGAAACAGGAACTGAGACTGAACTGACGACTGCAACTGCGACTGTGATTGTGATTGAGGGGATAGTCCCAGCATGGGAAGCTTCTCAATGAACCTCTTTGCCGCATACAGCTTTGCATAGTTCTGCAGGACACACTTGAAGGAGCGATAGCGCTCGTTGCCAGTAATGATGCCAGCCTCGGCGAGAGTCTGGCTGCGCAGCACGAGGAGCAGGTTTTCGGAGACTCGCTCTGTTACCGAGGTGGCCCGCTCAGCTTGCTTCTTTGAGTTCAGAAGCTCTATGACTATTTGGTTGGCATCGCCGTCGCCTTCTTCACCTCCCAGTCGCATCAGCAGCTTGGCGAACTCGCTGCTAGCAGCCGACGATGAAATGGTGAACGAGGAGCTAGATATCGGCATCTCGATGTCCCGTATGCAAATGCTAATCCTCTGATTACTTGGACTTCCTAATGGCTCGTTTCGATTGACGTTGGGAATTTCTCGTAGAAATTCAAATAGATCTTCATCGCTGCTTAGCTCATCGATAGATGGCATCGGTACTGCTGGTTTGGGTGTATGAACGAGCGTCTTTTCGTCGTCTGTGGTAGGTTCTTTTCCGGGATCCTTGTTGCCACACTCCATATTGTTATTCCGAGAGCTTCAAGTTAATGAATTATGCGGGAGATGTCCAATGTGGAAAACCTATTACTAATAGTAACTTACTTGTTTCGAAATGAATTCGTATTTGGGAGACTAAGTTCTTTAGATATTTACTACACATGAGCACAATGACTACTAAGTTAATACAATACATAAATTAGAAATATTTTAAATTTGTTTTTATCTCGCTCGCTTTATTCTTACTGTCCAATTTATGCGCCATCTGATGCATTGCTGAAGCTAATCTCGCTCATATGAAACTGTATTAGAATGATGAGATACGTTGTGGTAGCTCCTACGATCTGTAAGCAGTTTTCCATAAATTCAGAATACTTAAGCGACCACGCCCACTTACCGTATAGAGCAGCGTGCAGTCCACATTGAAGAATCCGGCGGCGCTGAAGCAGAGACGTTGATGCAGCAGTTGCAGCGAAAACTGTGTGATCTGTAAAAGGAGCTTATTACGAACAAGTAAGAAAGCTACACTCGAGTGTGATCGACTGTGATATCCCCTACGCATTTTGAATAAATGCAAAGTAGTGCAGTATTATTCTCAAAATATACCAAAATAATATATCGAAAAAAATACATAAAATCTTCTTGTGACTGTATTTGGTATAGCGATATACCATAGAGTACAAAATATACCAAACAGCCAACTACACAACATCAGATTGTATATCCATGGAGACTATAGTTGTTATTACATGCACGAACAAGTGAAAAGGCTTGACTGCGAGATACCCGATACAAATTTTGAATAACTACAATAACATACCAAATTAATATACCAAACAAGTAAGAAAGCTACAGTCGAGTGTGCTCGACTGTGAGCTACCCGCTACCCATTTTGAATAAAAGCAAAATATTACGGTAATAATCTCAAAATATTAAAAATAAATATGCATCTCGATCGGGATTTGAACTCGAGCACCACCGGGTTGTTAAAAAAAAAAAAGTTTGTACCCGAGCGGATTCGAATAGCGAATACCATTATTATTATTGTATATACCAAAATTCGCACGTCTAGCTTTAATATAACTCTTGTTATTATTGATTTTCAGAAGCGGGAGTGGGCGTGGCAAAAATTTGATCTGCGTGCAAACATAACAAATACTATCGAACAAAAATTATAGCTCTATCTCTTATAGTCTCTGAGATCTAGGTGTTCGTACGGACAGACGGACAGGCGGACATGGCTAGATCATCTCGGCTGTTAACGCTGATCAAGAATATATATACTTTATATGGTCGGAGATGCCTCCTTCTACCTGTTACATACATTTCCTGCCTGCTCAAAGTTATAATACCCATAGGGTAGAGATATATGTGAGACTCTATTTGGTATTTGGTATATATATATACCAAATTGTCAACTACTAGGCATCAGATTGCATGTACCAAAATCGTTCAAATCGCTTAGAAATGACGCTTGTTAATCGGACAGACAGACAGACAGACATATCTATACCGTCTCGACTGTTGACACTTATCAAGAATATATGCACTTTATGGGGTCGAAGATGAATCTTTCTGCCTGTTAAATTAATTTCTTTCATTTCATTCTAATAAATTTCTACCCTATGAGCTGTGGCTATAAAAAGACAGAAGATAGGTTAAACGACAATAGAAGTTGAAGCTTACAAGTGCATTGTGGCTGTCGTTTTGCAGATCGACACGAATGTGATGCAGACTCAAGGCCAAACGAGTGGTCTGCAAATTACAAAATTGTCTATTAAGCAATCACAATTTGCTACGTTTGTTACTCACAAAGTACGCGGCACGTTCACACATTAGGGCCAAGGCCAGCACATTGCCCAGATGCGGAGTTGTCCAAAGAGTGCTGCCCAGAATCTGCATGAAATCATATGGTGATGCAGCGAATTGGCGAAAATTCAAGAAAATCCAATAACAATTCGAGGTGATGGCCAGAAAATCATTGCCCAGATTGAACAGCATCGAGAGGCCATAGCAGCGATTCAAGAGTCCCACCAATAGCCAAAGGCGTTGATACAGAATTCTTGCGGTGATCAGACGTTGCATGCATGCTGCGGCTGCCACCTGCATTTGTAGCGCCTCCTTGATGCACATGCAGGCATATGGTTTCTGTGGATCCGCCTCATTCAGTTGCAGCGACTCCAACAGCTTGTGCAGCAACTCCAGACGCTGGTGGACAATTAGTACGGCCGTATAGATCTGAAAATAACGCAGCCCGCACACAAGCAAGGGCAGCAGATAGCAGATCCAGTAGATGGGAAACTTGTGATCGGGTGAAAACATTTTCGTTACAATGATAAAGCTCTGACTGATAATATAACCGGCGAGCATCCAAAGGCCACGACGTGTCATTTGCTGTCGCAACTTGGCGTTGTCCACATCGATGTGCAGCATGCTGGCAAAATCACGATCAATTTCCCGCAGCTGGGCAAAGAAACGTTGCTGCGTCTGACGCTGCCACAGCGCCTCGAGTAGTGATGTGATGTGTGCCACACGTATCCCCACCAGCTGTATGTAGTCGACGGTGTGGCCAATGTTGCTCGTCTCATTGCCGCCCTCGTCACTCTCATCGCGACTCTCATCGAACAGGCCGTACAAAAGGTAGCCACTGGAGGCGAAGAGAATTACCAGACTGTAGAGCTCGAGCCAACGGAAACGTTGCAGCAGACGAGCAGACGGGTCTACGCGCCACTGCCACAGGTTGCACAGCTGCGAGACACGCAACAGCGGCGCCACCGCATCCAAAATATCCATGGCCACTGCGTGCAAATGATGCAACGCGTATTGTTTTATATTTATGGTGTGTAGATAATGCGTTAATCTAATCAGCTAATTACAATTAAATGTTCATCGATTGGGCCAATTTAGATACTGCAATACAAAGTTGTTCAACTAGTAGTAGTATTCAGTAAGCAGCGTTTGATAGTGACCTGAATATGCCAAGGTCTAATTGCGAACTTGACCTGCGTAGCCAACTCTGGCCAGAGACATGTATTCCTGTCAACTGTTTACCGTTCACTGGTGGCACCTTGCAGAGCAGACACATTTCATCAATCATTATCAACACCATACGAGTATGTTGATGAATTAATCCATTTTAATGTCAACACGCTAAAATGCTGACTACGCATAAATCAAACGTTTAATGGACATTTGGCGGATAAAAAGGCGCGCCATACGACATTGTTTTGAAGGGGCACCAGGTGCAAGCGGGTAAGGAGACTATTTGTATACTCACTATTTTGCATTTAGTACTACACCAATATACCAAACATAGCTTTTGGTATTTTTTTAGTATTTTTGTGGTATATTCGTTTGGTATATTTAGAAATTAATACCGCATTGCTTTTCCTTTATGAAAAGTGATTACGGGGTATCTCACAATTGAGCACACTCGACTGTAGTTTTCTTACTTTCTATACCTTGCAGTGTGTGCAAAGTGAAATAGACGAAGCAAGGTGCCTACAGCTATATTAATTATAATATAATCGACTGGAGATCCTCATCAGTATTGAATATATTTAGCACCTGTTTATTCATTTATCCATATGCTTAATTATTGCTGGATTCGCATGACTTGCTTCGACTAGAGGGAACAAAACTCATAACAGATACACTGGTAAAGAGAGAGATGGACAAAAAAAATGAAATAGAAAGAGAGGTTCGCGTTTTTATAGCCGGTATCCGTTGGGTAGAGGGTTATTATAACTTCAGGAACTATAAGAAATAAATCTTACAGACAAAAGAAGTCATCACGGACACCATAAAATATATATTCTGTCTGTCTGTTCCCGATTGTCCGTATCAACACTTTTCCTCCATATCTCAGAGTCTATAAGAGATAGAGTTATAATTTTGTTTTAGGTGTTTTGTTTTGGAGATAACATACATTTGGATTCTTTCGGTATATTATCATGGTATATTTTCAGAATAATACCGCACTGATTTGCTTTTATTAAAAATAGGTAGCGGGTATTTCGAGCACACTCGACTGCAGCTTTCTCACTTGTGAAACGCTCCAAAATTAAACCTCGAGCCCTGAACGAAGATATGACGTCAAGGGATATACTCATTGAAATAAAACAAGAGGCGACTTTTTCACATAAATACCTTTATTATAATTCATAGACTTTTATTTTTCTTTGGAAATAGTTCTTGAGATAAGCTTGATTTGACTTGTTCATAAAATGTAATACACATATGTATTTTTGTTGTTTTTTTTTTAGTTTTTCTTTACTTTTTTTTTAATATTTATTAAATTTTGCATTCATTCGGATGCTTGTGTGAGTATGTGTGTGTATATGTGTTTTTGTCATTCGCTTTTCCATTCGGTTTGTGCCTGCTTTTCACTTGCAAGTATTTTGCAGCACTTTCTTTGTAGCTTTGTGCTTGCTTTTATATCTTTTATCTTGCAAAATGATTTCATCTACTCATACATATATATTTATACTGAATATACCCCATTGCTTTAGCTCTTTTAGTTTGTATTTGTGTGTATCAGTGTGTGTGTGTAAATGTTTGTGTTTAAATTTGATTTTTTGTATTTCTTTTTTGTATTTTTTTTTTTTAACAATTTTTTGTTTGTTTTGCATGCTTGTTGCTTTTACTAATGATTATATAGTAGTCATATATATGTTTGTGTATGCATATATAATTAAGTATATTTGATTTAAATCGAAGCTGCTAATAGGTAAAAGCAAATTCATATAGCAAATTCAACAAACAAATTTTTCTTTCACGTTTTTCAATATTATCATTTTCATCTTCTTGCGACTTTGTCATTGTCATCGTTTTTCATTTTTTGTTTGGATTTTCTGGATACATTCTCACTTATAAGTACATATATAGGTATTATGTAGGTAATAAGTATATAAGTACTTTTGGATAAGGCAATGGATACATAATATATATTGGATTTCTAAGCTGACAAATAAACATAAGAAACTCAACGCTCTTCTTCACATTCATTTAGTTTGTGTTCAACTTAATTGATTTGGTTTTGAAATATATATATGTATATATATATGTAATTCATTTACTTAGAGCTTATAAGCAAACATTCATACATTCAAGTATATAGTGTATATAGGTTGTTATATGCTTTTTAATATTTTTGTGTGTATAATCTGTATTTAAAGTTTCTTTATTTCGTTCTTATTTTTTCCTTTATTTTAGCGCAAAAGTTTTTGAAAATTAATACTTAAGTTTTGCTCGTTTATTTTGTTAATTTCTGCAATAAGTTTTAGATTTCTCCACAAGTGATTTCTGATTGATTTCACATATTTTGAGAAATCACTTTACGATTTGAGTTTCGTTTTTGAAAATAATACGATTAATCCAATCTCTTGATTTGCTTTTACTTTAAGAGATTTTAATTAAATGAGAAACGTTTAGGTACATTATTCCTCTTAACGTTAGTTCATAAAATGGTTGAATTCAATAGATTTGTTTAAGCAATTATTTTGATTTTAACAAAAAATATTTGTTTCAAAGTTAATTGAATAATTTATAAAAAAGGTTTTAAATGGTATTGATACCATTTTGACTTTGTTTATAACTTTTCTTGAATGCAATTTTATGGTTCATATTTAAAATTTTGTTTATAATTTGTAAATCCCTGTCTAAAGCTGTTTGCTAGTAGTCATCAAATAATTTTGTTTATCACTTTATATCATATACATACATACATAAATATGTAGAGTATTTATTTTGCAGCAGCTTAAATCATATTCCCTTAATTTTTCAAGCACAACTCAAAGCTTACTAAACACAAAGAATAGTATTTTAAAAGAAATAAATTTATCCACAAAAAAAACTATCACATACGCGCTTGAATTCTTTGAAAAGTATTTGCCCATTATTCATAATTTGCTTAAATGGTTTGTATATATTTTTGGTTTTTCGTTTTTTAAATTTTCATCTTAATTATTTGCTTTTTGCTTGTTGCTTATCAAACGTTTTGTAGACTGGACGGTAGCCAGTTGTTTGTCGACTGTTGCGCCTGGTTGTTCTTCTTGTTGTATAAAAAGCAACAGAAAAATATATTTTATTTGTTTATATGTATGTATTGTTTGTTTAAAATGCAAAGAATAATATTTATTGAATTTGTTAATATCTCATACTTGCGCTCTATAAAAATCGGCTTTATATATGTATGTATATCCTAAAAAGTCTGTATGTCAAATATCAATTTGTAATTCAATCAAAAATTGTTATTTAAATATTTTTAAAATTTCCAGTTTCTCAATATAATTATTGATATTTCTTCTTCTTCTTCTTGGACTGTATTCGCTGTGGCATAAATTTTCTTCTGCTGAGTATATTTTTATGAATAATTATTGTTTTTGTTTTTCTTATTTTTTTTTTCAATAATTGCGTGTGCCTGTTCCTTTATTATTTGTGTTGTGTTGTCATTTAAATTTTCTCTTTTATTTTATAGTTTGGTTTCTTTTTGTTTTTTTTTTTTTTTTTTTTTTTTTTTTGGTTTTGAAAATTTGTTATTCTATGACTATGAAAAAGTAAAAAAAATATAGAAAAATAACCTTCATTCACTTTGTGTTCTTTATTTAGTTTTTGTTTCACAATATCTGGTTCAATGACACCCTACCCCAATCCCATGCTAACCCAATCAGACCCTCGTAAACCTTATATAGTAATATCAGCATTAACATCGTCGCTTCATTATCAACATTATCACCAACAACAGCAATCATCATCAGAGCTATCCTCACCTGACTTACATACATATCCACCAACCTTCTTTCTGCTCATAACTTCCAGCAACCATTAAAGAGAGTACAGGTCTCTAAAGATCTGTCCAGCTCTAGCTCAATGACGCTTCCTATTCATTCGAAATCCGCCAGACTTAGGTATTGTTTTCTTTGTTCTATATATGGTAAGTGTTCTCTATATATTTGTGTATGTCAATTTGCGTGTATGAGCTATACGAGATAGAGAGTAGTTTAATTTTGGAATTTTATCAATTATTGTATTATTATTATTTTGTGAGTACATGTATAGTATCTCTGCTGCCAGCTTTAATAACAGATATTATGTATGTGGAACTGAAGTTGAACTTATAAACCCATAACATATGTAAACTTAACTTTCGTTTGTCAATATTTATTTAATATTTATTTAGATTTGTGTTATTTATATTTGTGATATTTAAGACTTTTCGTATTGTTCACTTGTTTGCATTTTGGGGAGGCACATTTATTTAAGGTTGCATTATTATTTACTTGGTTGGTTCATTAGAATTGCTTTAGACTTTTTTTGATTAAAGTACATTTCATATGATTAAATTCATTCATTTTAGCTGTAGTATTTAAATAGTTTATCAATGCTTTAACAATTGCTGTGCATTTTATTTTATCAAGTTTAATTGCATTATTATTTGTAAACAGAACGCAAACAAAAAAACGTATTAAATGAGTAACAAACAAAGAAACATTTCACATTTCACGTGTCATGTTATGATTAGGCGTGTGTATCTGTGTATAAGTGTGTGTTTGTGTTTAATTTATAGCTAAATAAAGACTAGTAAGTAGTAAGTACTATATGATTTAGCCTGCAATCGGCTCTGACATACATAAATACATTCATATTTAGTTATTTACTTTTGCGTGTATATATTTTATTTAAAATTCAAATATATTATATTTTGTTTGAGATTCTTCAATAGTTTTGTCATAAAAGTTTTACTAATACAATAAACATGAATAATATATTTGTAATATACTTCATCGCACTTCCAATTCGCATTTCGCTTTTGGTTTTCCACATAAATATTTTCTTAATGTTTTATTTGTTATACTTATATTTTGTTTTTATTTTTTCGTATCGTTTTCTTATTTTTTGTATATTTTTGCTATGCGGTTTTGAAAACAATTTTGATCTTTGGATTACTATGCAAGGTAGCTTGACGTTTAATGAAAGCAACTGATACATATACGCACTATACAGCAGTACATATAGAAATACATATTTTATTTATTCAGTTTTAGTTTTTTTTTTTCTTTGCAATTTCTTATGTTTTTTTTGGTATCTTTTGTGGCACGTAGCGCTTCTTTGGTAGTTTATAATTCTTGTTTTTTGTTTTATCTTTTCATTCTTGTTGTTTCGATTCGATTTATGCATTTTTCAGTAATTAATGAGTCTCAAATAAATATCGATTAATTACCTTGCTTACTGCATTTTCATTTAGCTGTGAAATAAAAGGGCAAAAAGCGTAAATAGACGGCATTGGCTTAACAAAATGGCGTCATCCCTATGACCCGTTACTCCGCCATATTTCGCTGTTTTGGTTCTTTATTTCCGAGATTGTTTTTTAATCGATTGGTGGCGCACGGCATTTTGCATATTGCATTTTGTTTGTCAAGCATTTGTATGTGTGTTGTTGTTGTTGTTTTCGTTGCTTTGTTTTCATTTTTTCATTTCATGCTGTGTTGTCGTCATCATTAAGCTCAAAACTTGGAAGTCGTCATTGTTGTTGTTGTCAGTTGGTTGCTGTTATTAGCCCTATAAGGTTTACGAGGGCCCATTCAAATCACTGTCAATGTGTTTTTCGTGTTTTTCGTGTTGTGTTTCATTGTATTCTGTATGTGTGTGTGTATTATTGTGGTTCCTTTGTTTTCGTGTTTAGCTTTTAAGTGTCATCGTCGAATGCAATAAACAATCCCGTGGCCTAGAACTCTAAGCGATATGCGGAGCACGAGGTCTCATGATCCTGCAAATTAATTGTGCAACGCGAAGCGGATGGCGACAAGTCGATGCGATGCTTGGCTAGCAGCTCCTCGTTCTCGGCGACCCAATAGCCCAGCACATCAGTGTCATATGTGGGAATGATGGTCACCTCTGCAAAGCGAGTATAATTCGAAATATGAAATCAGAAATACTATAATATCGAATCATATTAGGCTAGACTGCCCAACTTACCCAGCTCTTTGTCCTCCCAGGTTTGTTTGGCTTCCAACAGGGCATCGTAGACCTGGCGGCTAGGCTCGGTACCGGAGAAGACATAGTAGCGGGCACGGACGCGCTTGAAGAAGTCAACGTGTGCGTAGTAGGAGTTACCATTGTGGGGCACATAGGTCAGATCCACATATACGGGAGCTGGCTTCTTGGCCTTGTTGGGTGACTCGCTACGTTTGCGCAGGTTCTTCTCATTGTTCAGGCGCGTCTTGGTGGCCACCAAGCGACGCTCCTTCTTCGGTGTGGTGCGTATATCGGCGCCTTCGACCGGCAACGGTGCTGGCGATGGCAATCCGAGTGGTTTGCCCCACTCCTCAAGACGGTCCTTGGGCAATGCGCCAGTGCTTGGCGCTGTTGCTGATGTTGATGCTGCAGCTGCAGTTGCAGTTTCTGCTGATGATGATGATGTTGTGGTTGTAGTTGTCGTTACGGTTGTCACTGTGCCACTGGGATCTGTTGAGGCAGCAATTGTGGTTGATGTGCTGCTGCTGGTGCTGCTGCCGCCAGTTGGACCAGCAAAGCTAGCCAACAGACTGTCGCCGCTGCGCACCTTTTGCACATCGCTGAGGGGGAAACGCTGTCGCTCGGCAGTGCTGCTGACAATCTGTTCGACCTCTTCGGCCTTTGATGGCGAGTATGAGTACTTGGCGGTCACGGAAGACATCACTTCGGCGCCACGCGCCTGCACATGTTCTTCAAGGGCCTTCTGGAAATCCTTATCGGCCTCATCCAGGAACTTATGTCCCGCCCAGGTCTGACTGGTGCTCTCCACGCTCTCCGACGACTGGCTGGCCGGAGGTGATTCCGTGTAGGTCACCAGCATGGCACCACGTATGGGTATGGGCTCGGTGCTAGGCTTGGGATCGAAGCTATCGGGCAGTGCGCCATAGAACGAAGTGGCCATGGGATCTGTCGCCCGAGTTGGCAGTACGGCACGTGCTGTGGAATGCTCCTCGCTGCCGTACTGTGGCGGTATCATATCATCTTGGCTATCATCGGCATCCAGATCCGATCGCTTGCTCACCCCAGAGCTGGAGCGTTGCAGATCGTAGCTGGAGCTGCGCGGTGAACCGGGCAGTTCGTCATCGCTCATGGCACCGGCCAGTCGCTCCTCGTCGCTGCCTGGTGTGCTGGAGCGGTAGATGCCACGCAGCATGGCCACCTCCTTGGGCAGCATTTGCTCGCGTTCGCGTTCGCTTTTCTCACTTTCGCTGGTTGTGCGTGTTGTGGTCACAACAACCTTCTCGCTGTCGGGCTCGGAGCTGTCGGTAGTGGTGACTGTCTTTTGTTCGGTGACAATCTCTTTGCCATCAGCGGAAATGACCTTGGTCACTGTGGTTATGGTTGTGGTTATGATTTTTTCGGTGCTGCCACTCAACGCTGTGGTGCTCTCAATGCCACGCAACTCGTGCAGTTCGGGCAGCAATTCCGCAGCATCGCCGCTGACTTCGCTAGCATCGGATGGTAATCCGGCGGTGACACCAACGTCTAGAGATTTAAGTTCGTCCTTGCTAACACGTGGGAAAGGCGATGTGGGCTTAGGCGATGACTCTGGTGTCTCGGTGTGTGATTCACGCCCTAACGGTGTTGGTATGGATTGACTTTCAGAGGTTAAAGCACCAGGACTTGACTTACCACTTATGTCTTTGGGCGACAACGGGCCAGATGTTGATGCAATGCTAGCAGCGCTCGACTCGCTCTTGGCGCAGCTTGAGGAGCCAGCTGGTGCAGTGCTTGCCGTCTTCACGCTGGGGCTTACTGGTGCTGTTGGTGGTGTCTTGCGATCTGTGCTATCTGTTTCAGTTTCTGTTTCGTTTCCTGTCAGTGTTTGTGTAAGTGTAATGGACTCGACCTTTGTCTTGGTGTCTGTGGAGCTGATTTTGGTTGTTGTGCTACTGCTTTGTTCGCTCGACTCTAGAAGTGTGGTTGTCTTAGTGGTTGTGGCTGAGGATGTTTTTGTCTGCTCGTGTTGCTCTACTTCCTGGGGTTCGTCTTGGTCGTCGTCCTCCTCCTTGAGGGCGGCAATAGCTTCGACCTCCTCCGAGGGCTTGTAGATGCTGGTCATCATGATGGTGGCAATCGACTTGGAGCGACCCTCCTTAAGGCTGGCACGGCCATCATCATCACTCTCATCTTCCTCGGGATCACTGTGCGTCTGTCGGCCCTCGCTGGTGTGACTCAGCAGCGATTCACGGCGCGATTCGTCGGTGCCCACAAACAGAGCCTTTTGAGAGGAAGTTACACTTGAGCTGACCTTCTTTAGGCATTCCTCAGCTGTCTTTGTGGCCTCAGCGCTGAAAGTTTCCTTGGCCGAAATGATCTTTTCTGTTGCCAAAAACTCGGCTACTGTTTCCTTGAGGGAGCTATCCTTAATTGTCTCCTGAGTGGTGCTGCTGGAGGATGTTGTTTCCTTGCTTGTGCTTTGACCACTTGACTTCGCTTGTGAAGTTGTCGTTTGAATCTCGCTGACTATCGACTCGGAGGAGCACTCCTCAGATTGAATGAGCAGCTCTTCCAATTGTGTTGCTGACGATTTTTCCACAATCTTTGTGACACATTCACTTGTGCTGGCTGACTTGCTGGTATCCTTATCGGTCAATAAGCTGGACAAGGATTCGCGACGCGAGCTATCCTCAACTTTCATGCTGCTGCTCAATGACTCGCTAATGGATTCCTCTTTGAGGTGCGACTGACTTGTAATGGACTTTGAAATGGTTGTAGACTCGCTTGATTTGACTTCTTTTTTGCTTTCGGTTGATGAGATAAGAATCGAACCACGTTGCGAGTCGGAGGTTTCTTCATCCTTGGCACTAATCTGGCTTGCGCTCGAGGCTGGTCGTGAAATCTCTGCTTCTGTTTCTTTAGCAGCTGACTTGCTATCACTGACATGACTGGCAGCCGATTCTGGTCGGGAAGCCTCCTTGGTTTCCACTTTCAAGCTCTCGGCTGTCGATAGTACAGATTCTCGTCTAGACTCTGCCTCAACTTTGTCGACTTCCTTCTCGCTTACATAGCTGGCAATCGATTCGTGTCTGGAGTCGTCTTTCGGGTGTGTTGGCGATTTTTCAGCCTTGGATTCAGCTGTTGATAGCACGGACTCTCGCCTCGATTCGGTCTCTTTCTCGCTAACATGGCTGGCTATCGAATCGGGCCTGGAAGTGTCTTTTACTGATGTTACGGACTTCTCATCCTTAAGCTGTATATCGTCTTGCACGCTGGCCACAGACACTGGACGTGATGGCTCTTTGGAGCTTTGTCTTGATTGTTCTTGATGAGATTCATCAACCGCGGCGCTTGCAGCTGATGCTGGGCGAGAAGTATCTTTGCTAGTTTCTTCAACTGCAGCTTTAGCAGCTCCTTCGCGCAGCTGCGATTTTTCCGATTGCTCAATTTTATCCTTCTCCTCGATGGATACGGGTCCAGATTTTTGGTCTGGCGAAGACTTTTCCGATTCAATGTCCACTTTCATCATCTTTATTTCCAATAGTTTTTCATCTAATGCCAGATCTTTTGTGGGTGATACTTTATCAGAAAGCGACTCAGGGGTACCTGCTGGTGTGTGCACAACACCAATATTCTGTTTAATATCAGTGGTTGCAGTTTCAGTTTCAGTTACAACAGTTGTCTTTAGTTTTTCCTCCAGCTCTTTTTCATCAAAGTCGGGTATTATATCGGTAATATCCTTATCGGACTTCAGTACCTTGGCTACATCGGCAACAATCTTGGCAACTTCCTCCTCCCGGGGTGAGAGGGGTCGCAGTGGTTGTTCTGGTACAATGGCTCCCTTTTCGGTAGGTGGCGAGAATCTATGCTCCTCATCTTCTTCTTTAATGTCATGCAAAACACTCTCGTCACGATCACAAATTGTAACTGTAAATTCTGGTGAGTCAACGGTGGTAATGTGTGTTTCACGCAGCTCTGAAAAACCACTCAAATCGAGATTAGCCTTAGTTGTCGCATCTTCAGATATCTCTGTGATCGAATCAGCTTGCGATAATTTCTCAGACAGTACTTCGGATGTTGACACTATCTTCTCAATAACATCCAATTGTTTCTCTTCCAATTTAGTTTCAACAGTTTCAGTAACAGATGTTATTGTTTTTGATATTTCTGTCAGCTTCTCGTCTTTAACAGACTCGAGCTCTGTCAGTTGTTTTGAGCTTTCTTGACTAATGTGCTGCAAGGATTCGACTACCATATCTTTGGTGCTTTCCAATTTCTGTGTCAATGTTTCAACTATAGTTTCTGTTTTTTTATCCAATGATTCGCTTATGGTTTGCAAATTGTCTTCACACAATGCAGCGATTGCGTCAGATTTTGATGAAATATTTTCCACAATAGTTGTACTTAAGTCACCCAGGCCAGCACTGACTTTTGAGCTTGTCTCTGGAATGATATGTTCCTCAATAATGGCACTCGATTCCAGAATGGGAGCGGCCTCATCCACAGGGCTGGAGGCTGTAGCAGTGGCTCCTACTTTACTGCGCTCAGCGGGCTTTTCCAGTTCTATTGCTCCCGACATTGTATGGGCGAATTCACCATCAGCTACGTCGACAGGACTGGATAGAGTGGGAAAGTCGCCTTTTGATGTTAGATCTAATATCAAGCTTTCTTTCTTGTCTGGCAGTTCTTTCGGTGCTTCGTCAATGGGGGAGGATACAGTCTCAGCAACGGAAATAGGACGGGAAAGTTCTTTTGACTTAAAACTTTCAGCTACAGATCCTGGACGGGATTTTTCTTTTAATTCTTCAGACTTAACACTTTCTGCAACTGAGGCCGGGCGAGAAAGTTCTTTTGTCTTCTCATCTGCTGACTCTTTGGGCTTCTCAACAGAAGATTTCTCATGTTTTACACTTTCCGCTTCTATATCATCGACAGATTCACGACGGGATGCTTCCTTTGAAACAACTGCGCTTTCAACCTTTATACTTCCTGAAACAGATTCACAGCGAGAAGCCTCAATCGATTTTACGATTTCCACATTTTCGGTTCTGTCTTTTACACTTTCAGCTACAGATGCTGGTCGGGAAACTTCCTTCGAGGCTGTTGCAGACTTATCACTCTTAATACTTTCAGCGACTGATCCAGGTCTGGAAAGCTCCTTCAATTTATCATCCTTTTCAGGCATTTCAAATCCATCTTTTGTGCTTTCTGCAACGGATCCCGGACGTGAAATCTCCCTGGATACTGGAAGAGATTTATCATCCTTGGTACTATCTGCAAGCGATACGCGCCGCGATTGTTCTTGAGGCTTGCCATCGGTCTCTGATTCAGCTTTAACGCTTTCTGCTACAGATTCAGGTCTTGATACTTCCTTCGATGGATGGCCACTTTCAGCGGCAGATTCAGGTTTAGATGGCTGCTCTGCCACAGATTCAGGTCGTGAAACTTCTTTGGAAGCAGGTATGGACTTATCATCCTTAACACTCTCCAACTTAATGCTTTCGGCAATAGAGTCCCGACGTGATGGCTCCTTTGATAAATCATCCTTTTCACTTTCTGGCTTTTCAAATTCTGCTTTAATACTTTCAGCAACAGATGCAGGTCGTGATACCTCCTTCGAAACTGGCAGAGACTTTTCATCCTTAACACTTTCGGTCCTTGCGCTTTCTACAAGAGATTCTCGCCTAGAAGGTGTCTTTGACTTATCGTCCTTCAGACTGTCGGGCTTCTCAGACTCAGCTTTTACGCTCTCTGCTACAGATTCGGGTCGGGATACTTCCTTGGAGGCAGGAATACTTTTCTCGTCTTGGACACTTTCTGGTTTAATACTCTCTGCAGTAGATTCTCGTCGAGAAGGCTCTTTAGACGCTTCGTCCTTAACACTCTCTGGTTTTTCAGATTCCGCTTTGCCGCTTTCTGCTACAGATGCTGGTCTTGACACTTCTTTCGAAGCAGGTTGCGACTTATCATCTTTGACGCTCTCAGGCTTTATGCTCTCAGCGACAGATTCAGCACGAGAAGGTTCCTTGGACCTATCATCCATTAGACTTTCTGATTTTGCTATATCATCTTTCACGCTTTCGGTAACTGATGCAGGTCGTGAAGGTTCTTTTGAAGCTAGTGGAGACTTATCATCTTTTAAACTTTCAGGCTTAACACTTTCGGCCACAGATTCTCGCCGAGATGGCTCCTTTGACTTATCGTCCTTAAGGCTCTCTGGCATCTCAGACTCAGCTTTAATACTTTCTGCCACAGATTCCGGCCTTGACACTTCTTTCGAAGCAGGTTGCGATTTTTCATCCTGAACACTTTCAAGCTTTATGCTTTCAGCGACAGATTCAGCACGAGAAGGTTCCTTGGACTTATCATCTTTTGGACTTTCCGGTTTTCCAACATCAACTTTCACGCTGTCGGCAACCGATCCAGGTCGCGAAGGTTCTTGTGAAGCCGGTTGAGATTTGTCATCCTTTAGGTTTTCAGGTTTAACACTTTCAGCAATAGACTCTCGCCGAGAAGGCTCATTTGACTTATCGTCCTTCAGACTTTCTGGCTTCTCAGACTCAGCTTTTACGCTTTCCGCTACAGATTCGGGACGTGATACTTCCTTGGAGGCAGGAATACTTTTCTCGTCTTGGACACTTTCTGGTTTAATACTCTCTGCAACAGATTCTCGTCGAGAAGGCTCTTTAGAAGCTTCGTCCTTAACACTCTCGGGTTTGTCAGATTCCGCTTTGCCGCTCTCTGCTACAGATTCTGGCCTTGACACTTCTTTCGAAGCAGGTTGCGACTTATCATCTTTGACGCTCTCAGGCTTTATGCTCTCAGCGACAGATTCAGGACGAGAAGGGTCCTTGGACTTCTCATCCTTTAGACTTTCTGGTTTTTCCGCATCACTTTTCACACTTTCGGCAACAGACCCAGGTCGCGAAAGTTCTTGTGAAGGTGGTTGAGATTTATCGTCCTTTAGGCTTTCGAGTTTAATACTTTCAGCAACAGACTCTCGCCGAGAAGGTTCCTTTGACTTATCGTCTTTCAGACTTTCTGGCTTCTCAGACTCAGCTTTTACGCTCTCTGCTACAGATTCGGGTCGGGATACTTCCTTGGAGGCAGGAATACTTTTATCGTCCTGGACACTTTCCGGTTTAACACTTTCAGCCACAGATTCTCGCCGAGAAGGATCCTGTGACTGATCGCCCTTCAGACTTTCTGGCTTCTCAGACTCAGCTTTTATACTCTCTGCTACAGATTCAGGTCGGGATACTTCCTTGGAGGCAGGAATACTTTTCTCGTCCTGGACAATTTCTGGCTTAATACTCTCTGCAACAGATTCTCGTCGAGAAGGCTCTTTAGAAGCTTCGTCCTTAACACTCTGGGGTTTTTCAGATTCCGCTTTGCCGGTCTCTGTTACAGATTCAGGCCTTGATACTTCTTTTGAAGCAGCTTGCAGTATATCGTCTTTAACACTTTCAGCAACAGATTCAGGTCGAGAAGGTTCCTTGGACTGTGCATCCTTTAGGCTTTCAGGCTTTTCAACATCATCTTTCACGCTGGCCGCAACAGATCCTGGTCGTGAAGTTTCTCTCGAAGTGGGTAGGCTTTCTGGCTTAGTACATTCAGTTACAGATGTGCGACGAGGAGTTTCTATTGACTTATTATCCACCACACTCTCAATCTTTTCGTGTTCCTCTTTAACACTTTCCCCAACTGATTCTGGTGGGGACACTTCTTTAAACGCAGGTAAAGATTTATCCTCCTGAACACTCTCTGACTTTTTACATTCGGCAGGGGACATATCCTTTGTACTTTCGGTCTTCACGGTTTCATCTTTGACGCTCTTTGCTGCTGATACTGGTCTTAGTACATCTGTAATTTCATCCTTGACACTCTCGGCAACAGATTCCGGTCTCGATATTTCCATAGTTATTAGGGGAGACTTTGCTCTTTGCTCCGTGGCATCTTCTGTGAAATCTGCGACGGATTCAGGTTTTGAAGAGCCCTTAGTTTCAAAAGGACTACTTGGAGCTTCATCCACTGGACTGGATGCTGTCTGAGAAGCTCCAACCTCTGAGCGTTCTGCTGGCTTTGTAGGGACTTGTGCTTCGGTCGTGGAGCTCGAAATTGATTTGATGAAGTCGCCGTCAGCCACTTCAATAGGACTGGATAATGTAGGGAAACTACCTTTTGTTTCGAAATTCAAAACAAACGTTTCCTTATTGATATGCTCCAATAATTCAAAATCTTTTGGTGCTTCGTCAATGGGCGAAGATGCTGTTTCTGCTACAGACTCTGGCCTCGACACTTCTTTGGATGCAGATGGAGATTTCTCATCCTTTCCACTCTCTTTAAGACTCTCAGCCACAGACACAGGGCGTGAAACTTCTTTGGAAGCTGGTGTAGACTTCTCTTCCTTGTGGCTTTCCGGCCTTACACTTTCAGCGACAGACTCTCGTCGTGATGTATCCTTTGATGTGCCATCTTTTAGACTATCTGGTATCTGAGAATCACCTTTAATGCTTTCGGCTACAGATTCGGGTCGTGATACGTCTTTCGAAGCAGGAACAGATTTGTCATCCTTGTCACTTTCAGCTTTAACACTTTCAGCAACAGATTCACGTCTTGAGGGATCTTTAGACACTTCGTCTTTCACACATTCATGCTTTTCCGGTTCATCCTGAACACTTTCGGCTTTAGATGTTGGCCGGGAGACTTCTTTGGATGCCATTGGGGACTTAACATCGATTAGACTTTCGTGTGTTGGAATTGCCGACTCAATCAGTGATTCCCGTCGGGAAGGATCCCTCGACTTTTTCTGCGATTCTGCCTCTGAATGTTCTGCCTCATCAACAATGGATTCAGGTCGGCTGGCATCCTTGGATTTATCTTCAATATCAACTAATGACTTCACTGCCTCATCAACCGGACTTGATGCAGTTTGCATCGCGCTGACTTTAGTAAATTCTGCCGGCTTAATTTGGAATTCGGTTTCTGTCAAAGCAGTTGAAACGATTTCTGAAAAGTCACCGCCAGCAACATCAACAGGACTTGATACAGTAGCATAATCTCCTTTCTTCTCATCGATATGCAACTTTAAATCCAATTCTGCAAAAGAGGTTGGTGCTTTGTCTATTGGAGAAGAAGCAGTTTCGGCGACCACCTCAGCCTTCAGAATATCTTCTGTTATAAGCTCATACTTAGTGTCATCTGCAACAGATGCAGGCCGGGAAGTATCTTTAGATGAAAGCTTTTGATCTTTTAAGCTTTCCACCAAAGATTCGCGACGAGAAGCCTCCTTGGAAATCTCTTGTAAACTTTCTACTTTTACGGCAACTTCTCTTTCGATTTCAGATCGTACGGTATCATCCTTTAAACTATCTGTAACAGATTCTGGTCGTGACGTCTCCTTAGATCCTATGGGCGATTTCTCATCTTTGACACTATCGGCTTTCTCAGTGTCATCCTTAGCACTTCCGGCAACAGATGGAGGTCGCGACGCTTCCTTGGAAGTTAGTGAAGATTTATCGTCCTTGAGACTTGGGTGTTCACTCTCAGTTACAGACTCACGTCGCGATGGTTGTTTCGACGTATCAACTTGTACAGATTCAGCTTTAATGCTTTCTGCTGCAGATCCAGGTCGTGATACATCTTTTGAGCCAGGAACAGATTTGTCATCCTTGACACTCTCAGCTTTAATACTTTCAACAATAGATTCTCGTCTGGAAGGTTCCTTTGATACATCCTTAGACATATCGGCTTTTACACTATCGGGCTTTTCAGATTCTGCCCTTACGCTTTCTGCCACAGATTCAGGACGAGATACTTCCTTAGAGGCTGGTACGGACTTATCGTCCTTAACACTTTCCAACTTTACACTTTCAGCAATAGACTCCCGACGTGATGGCTCTTTTGATAAATCGTCCTTTTCACTTTCTGGCTTTTCAAATTCTGCTTTGATACTTTCAGCAACAGATCCAGGTCGTGATACCTCCTTCGAAACTGGCAGAGATTTGTCATCTTTAACACTTTCGGGCTTTGTGCTTTCAACAAGAGATTCTCGCCTAGAAGTCTCCTTTGACTTATCGCCAATCAGACTTTCTGGCTTCTCAATCTCAGCTTTAACGCTCTCTGCTACAGATTCAGGTCGGGATGCTTCCTTGGAGGCAGGAATACTTTTCTCGTCTTGGACACTTTCTGGTTTAATACTCTCTGCAGTAGATTCTCGTCGAGAAGGCTCTTTAGAAGCTTCGTCCTTAACACTCTCGGGTTTGTCAGATTCCGCTTTTCCGCTCTCTGCTACAGATTCTGGCCTTGACACTTCTTTCGAAGCAGGTTGAGACTTATCGTCTTTAACACTTTCAGCAACAGATACTGGTTGAGAAGATTCTTTAGATTGGGCGTCTTTTATAATCTCAGGCTGCTCAGCATCATCTTTTCCACTTTCGGCAACTGAGCCAGGTCGTGAGGGTTCTTTTGAAGTGGGTAGAGATTTATCATCCTTTAAACTATCTGCTTTAACGCTTTCAGCCACAGATTCTCGCCGAGATGGCTCCTTTGACTTATCGTCCTTCAAACTATCTGGCTCAACACTTTCAGCCACAGATTCTCGACGAGAAGGCTCCCTCGACTTATCGTCCCTCAGACTTTCTGGCTTCTCAGATTCGGCTTTTACGCTTTCTGCTACAGATTCTGGTCGTGATACTTCCTTGGAGGCAGGAATACTCTTCTCGTCTTGGACACTTTCTGGTTTAATGCTCTCTGCAATAGATTCCCGTCGAGAAGGCTGTTTAGACGCTTCGTCCTTAACACTCTCGGGTTTGTCAGATTCCGCTTTGCCGCTCTCTGCTACAGATTCTGGCCTTGACATTTCTTTCGAACCAGGTTGAGACTTATCGTCTTTAACACTTTCAGCAACAGATACTGGTCGAGAAGATTCTATAGATTGGGCGTCTTTTAGAATCTCAGGTTTCTCGGCATCATCTTTTACGCTTCCGGCAACTGATCCAGGTCGTGAGGGTTCCTTTGAAGCGGGTAGAGATTTATCATCCATTAGACTCTCTGGTTTAACGCTTTCAGCTACAGATTCTCGCCGAGAAGACTCCTTTGACTTATCGTCCTTCAGACTTTCTGGTTTAACACTTTCAGCAATAGACTCTCGCCGAGAAGGCTCCTTTGACTTATCTTCTTTCAGGCTTTCTGGTTTCTCAGACTCAGCCTTTACGCTCTCTGCTACAGATTCAGGTCGGGATGCTTCCTTGGAGGCAGGAATACTTTTCTCGTCCTGGACACTTTCTGGCTTAATACTCTCTGCAACAGATTCTCGTCGAGAAGGCTCTTTAGACGCTTCGTCCTTAACACTCTCTGGTTTTTCAGATTCCGCTTTGCCGCTTTCTGCTACAGATTCTGGCCTTGACACTTCTTTCGAAGCAGGTTGCAACTTATCATCTTTGACGCTGTCAGCGACAGATTCAGGTCGAGAAGGCTCCTTGGACTGAGCATCCGTTTCGCTTTCTGGTTTTTCAGCGTCATCTTTTACACTTTCAGCAACAGATCCAGGTCGGGAATGTTCTTTTGATACCGGGAGAGACTTATCATCCTTAACACTATCAGGTTTTGTGCTTTCCACAAGTGATTCTCGCCTGGAAGGTTCCGTAGAAAATTGTTCCTTCACACTTTCTGGCTTATCAGAATCGGCTTTTACGCTCTCTGCTACAGATACAGGTCGTGATGCTTCCTTCGAAGCAGGAATACTCTTATCGTCTTGGACACTTTCGGGTTTAACACTTTCAGTCATAGATTCTCGTCGAGAAGGATCCTTTGACTTATTGTCCGTCTGACTTTCTGGCTTCTCGGACTCAGCTTTTACACTTTCTGCTACAGATTCAGGTCGTGATACTTCCTTGGAGGCAGGAATACTCTTTTCGTCTTGGAGACTTTCTGGTTTAATACTTTCTGCAACAGATTCTCGTCGAGAAGGCTCCTTTGACTTAGACTCTTCGTCCTTAACACTCTCTGGTTTTTCAGATTCCGCTTTGCCGCTCTCTGCTACAGATTCTGGCCTTGACACTTCTTTCGAAGCAGGTTGAGACTTATCGTCTTTACTACTTTCAGCAACCGAGTGAGGTCTGGATGGCTCTTTGGATTCAGCATCCAGACTCTCTGGTTTTTCTACATCGTCTTTCACGCTTCCGACAACTGATCCAGGTCGCGAAGGTTCTTTTGAAGCGGATAGAGTTTTATCATCTTTTAGGTTTTCAAGTTTAACACTTTCAGCCATAGATTCTCGACGAGAAGGTTCCTTTGACTTATCGTCCGTCTGGCTTTCTGGCTTCTCGGACTCAGCTTTCACACTGTCTGCTACAGATTCGGGTCGTGATACTTCCTTGGAGGCAGGAATACTCTTTTCGTCTTGGACACTTTCTGGTTTAATGCTCTCTGCAACAGATTCTCGTCGAGAAGGCCCTTTAGACTCTTCGTCCTTAATACTCTCGGGTTTTTCAGATTCCGCTTTGCCACTCTCTGCGACAGATTCTGGCCTGGATACTTCCTTTGAAGCAGGTTGCGATTGATCGTCTTTGCTACTTTCAGGCTTAACACTTTCAGCAACAGAGTGAGGTCTAGATGGCTCTTTTGATGCAGCATCAACACTTTCTGGTTTTTCTGCATCGTCTTTCACGCTTCCAACAACTGATCCAGGACGTGAGGCTTCTTTTGAAACAGGTAAGGACTTATCATCTTTTAAACTTTCTGGTTTAACACTTTCAGCAACTGATTCTGGTCGTGATACTTCTTTAGACACAGGTAAAGACTTTTCATCTATAACCTTTTCAGGCTTTGCAATTTCAGCCAAAGATTCGCGTCTTGAAGGTTCCTTGGACAAATCGTCTTTTACGCTTTCTGTCTTTTCGTATTCTGCTTTTAAGCTATCTGCTACGGATCCAGGGCGCGACACTTCCTTAGAGGCTGGAATTGACTTGTCTTCCGTGACACTTTCTGCTTTTATAATTTCTACAAGCGATTCCCGTCTAGAGGACTCCTTTGACAAAACATCTTTCACACTTTCTGGCTTTCCAGATTCGGCTTTAAGGCTTTCTGCAACAGATTGTGGTCTGGAGGTTTCTTTTGAAGCAGGCGTAGATTTATCATCCTTGGCACTATCAGGCTTTATACTTTCGGCAACAGACTCGCGTCTTGAAGGCTCCTTTGACATTCCCTCCTTTGCACTCGCTGGCTTCTCTGTTTCCACTATATCACTTTCTGCAACGGATGCTCGTCGAGATGCTTCTTTAGAAGCTGGTATAGACTTGTCATCTTTAACACTCTCGGCCTTGATACTCTCAGCTACAGATTCTCGTCGGGACGGTTCCTTTGACTTATCTTTCTGCGCTTCTTCAGCTTTCTCATGTTCAACTTTCACTATTTCTGCTTCTGATACGCGTCTTGATACATCTTTGGATGGTTCTTGAGATTGACCATCTTTTGCACTTTCCGGTTTTACGCTTTCTGCGGCTGATTGACGCCGTGATGTCGCTGTACTTGTTTCTTTAATTTCAGCATCTTTCTCGCTTTCAGCTACAGATCCTGGACGCGATGCCTCCTTTGAAGCTGGTGAAGATTTCAACTTTTCTTCTTTCGTACTTGTGATTGAAACTCGCCGTGATGAACCTTCTGGTTTCTCAGTTTCTCCTACGGATTCCGGAAGAGAAACATCTTTCGATCCTGCTGGAGATGCTTGAGTTTTGACTGGAGCAGATTCGACTTTGGTAATTTCGGACTCAAGTTTGCATTCTAATTGTTTGTCAATTTGAGTGGATAGTTTCTGCGATTCTTGTTTAGCTATCTGCATTTCTATTTCAATAGCTTCCTCAATCGTCGCAGGGCTCTCGAGAGATACGGTATCTTCACGGTCTTTCACTTTTGTGGGGGCAGCAGTGGGTTGAACCAAATGGACTGGCAACTCGTCTTCTGAAGTAATATCGCTAGCTTCTTTCTCCTCTGGGGTACTGTCCGATTTCTTCTCAGATGCAGCTGCTTGCTCTTTCTTATCAGATTCGGAAATAGCTTTCTCTGCTACTTCAGCAGGCAGTGCGACTTCGACGATGGCTTGCTCGGATTTCTTTTCAGTAGTATCTCGGGTTGCAGCGGTTTCCAGCGTGGCAGTGATCTTTTCTGGCATTTCCTGATCGGGCTCAGACTTATCTTCTGCATCTTCTGGTGCCTCAGTTTCTTTAATCTCTTTTTCATCCTCGGTCTCTTTTTCCTCCTTGGCTGTCTCCTCCTTGTGAGAAATACTCTTAGCACCAGCATCATGTGAATCTTTCTCGTACACCCCCAAGTCAGCCTCTTCATGAACGGGCAAGTCAGCGACTTCATCTGGAGTTTTGATCACATCTCGCATTAGATTTTGTTGAGCTTCGAATGTCATTTTCTTAGGTAGAATACGTTCAGCTAAATCCGTACCAGTAGCCAGCGGCTCGGCACTTATTTCAATTTTCGTTTCAGTGGGAGCAATGAGGGATGCAGCTGCCACCGTTGCCACGGGAACGGAAACGGTAGCAATAATCATAGCCTCAATTTCTTTGGTTTCTTCCTTTACGTATTTCTCTTCGATAACCAAATCCTCCTTGATCTTGTCAAGCGGAATACGTTCATCTTCCGGTAGTGTGGGCGCCGTAGTGGCGCCAGATTCGATGGTGGCTGAGAATTTTTCCTCTGGAAGACTTTCCTGCAGGTTTATGGGTAGCGCTTCAGGAGCTTCAATAGGTTCATCTTTGGTGTCTGATGTTTTCTTAGCACTACTGAGCTTCTCCTCAGGCGTTGGTGATGAGAACTCCTCTTCAACGGTCTTGGCCTGTTGCTGCTCGTCAGTGCGGGACTTGACAATGTCCTTGGCAGTGGCAATGATCTCTTGCACCTCGGCTTTAATCTCGGTTTGCTCATGCAATTCATGTCTGCCTGCATCGCCAACTTCGAGACGCGCCTTTCTCTCCTCCGCTTCAGCCTTGGCAATAGCTGCTTCAATTTCTTCTTCGGCGCTCTTCTTGCGTTTCTTTTCCGATTCCTGTGAATCGCGTTGATGTTTTTGAATCTCTTCCTCTTTGGTAATGCTGCTTTCCTGCTCATGTTCGATGATTGAATCTTCTGTGTACTGCTCCACCTCCTCTTTCTCAATGATCAAATACTCCTCCTCTTCTTCGGCCTCGGTAGTGCTGTCCTGCTTGGCCATCTCACGCAACTCAGCCTTAATCAAATGGTGCCGCTTCATCTCGTCCCGGCTGAATACCGCCTCGATTTCACGCACCACCTCTTGCTCCTCCTTCAGATCGTCGAGTTCACGCTGCTTCTCCGCATCGAGTTCCTGTGAGGCACTCAGCTCCAGCATCTTCTTGGCAGCTGTCGCATCATCCGCTGACGGTGTGGACACCAAGCTAGAGTCTGTGGTGCCGCCCTTGTCCAGTCGCGATTTCTTCAAATCAGGCTTTGGCTTCGCCGACTTAATGGGGCTACCAGGTGCCGGGGCTCGCTTGGATGGCGATACACCACGTGGACGCCTCGAGATCGGTTTGCGTTGGGCTGCTTGTGCAGAAGATTGCGCTGTTGTCTTGGACTCCGTTTGCTGTTGGGTTTTCTTCTCCAGTGTGCTAACGGTGCGGCGAGTGCTGCTGGTGCTTTGGCGAGTTGCTGTCGCTTGTTGTTGCTTGGACTCAAGCACCTTGCGATTGTTAGCCTCCTTGGCGCTCTTGGCTGGCGTGCTGCTAGGGCTCGACTTTGTGGTGCGCGTCATCACCTTGGACTTAACGTCACGAGTCGCTGGCGTTCGACTTGCGGCTGGCGTTGCTGTTGGCGAGCTCTTCTTCTCGTCACGCTTCACCAGCTTGCGATCCATGGACTTGGGTGGTTTGGTATCAATCCTTGAGCGCACAACAGGCTTAACCTCGGCGCGTGGCTTGTCTGGCTTGCCCTTGGCAGCTTTGGCGGTCTTGCTGCCCACCTCTGCAGCGGGAGCATCGACCGCATCCTTAGTTGGCACACCGGTCGCCTGGGGCTTAACAATCAAGACCTCAACCTTATCTTCGTCAGCCTCTTTGTTGTCCTCCTGCTCGACGGGCTCAGCTGAGGGGGCGCTGGGCTCTGGTGCCAACTCATCACCAGTATCGACAGCTGGCTCCTGCTCAGCCTCCGGCTCATCCGTATCAATTGAGTCGGCTTTAGCATGCACAAGAGGTGTTATTGCCTCCACTTGTTCGCTAGTGAGCTCAGTTGAAGCTGCCGCTGCTGTAGCTGCTGCTGCTGCAGCCGCTGCGGCAGCTGCTGCGGCTGCTGCTGCTTCCTTTGCCTCCTTGGCCTTGTTATCCTGTTGCACAGCCACAGCGGCTGGAGCAACTGGACCGAATTTGCTGGACTTGTAACTGGCACTGGGCGGAGTCGCCTCAATGGCCGACTTGAGAGTCTTGCGGGTACTGGTCACGGTTTGTATGGCTGGTGCTATGGACTTGGCTGTGCAGGTCGAGTGTTTCATGAACTCGAGATGCTTGAGCTTCTCCAGACCTTCTTGGATCTTGAAGTCGGGTGTGCTGCCCGGAAATAGGATGCGCGTAATGGTATCGTCTGGGTTGGCCGGCTGCCACACAAGCAGCGCACAGATGGATACCAAATTCTGCAGCGGGAAATTGAATTCCTTGGTATCCCGAGCGGCGAACAGTCGCTGATCACCTGAATTCCATTTCTGCATAAATTCCTTCACCTCTTTGGAGTCACGTGACGGACTTATCACATACATGTCCAGTGTGCCATGTCCCACCTTGTGATACAGATTAATTGGCTCCTGATTGCGATAGCAGGACTGTGGCTTCAAGTCCAGCGACTTGAGATCATTGACCAGACCATGACCACGCTCAAAGAGATCAATCAGCAGTGGATTGCGATCCTTATCACCGTCGGGACTGGGCAGTCCACCCTTGCGGTCAGGCACATTTCCAAAGAAATGCCCGATCTGTGGATAGACATGCGAGTCTCGCTTGCGTGACACGACAGCGCCCAAGCCCTGGACATTGCTGTTATTGAGGCGTGTCATCAGCACCGCATCCAGACGATCCAGGTGCCTTGCAAAGTCCCAGAAACAAGCTTTACGATTGAAGCCGCCATCAACTGCAGAGAAATATTCCAAAAATTAAGTTTTAATGAAAAGTTCTCTGGACTGCTGCAGTGTATGCTGCCTCACCAAGCATATTAAAGCCGTTGATGCCAAAGAGAGCCGCATCGCCTTGGCCGCCGGGAAAGACGTAGAGCGTGGGATGCGTGAATCGTATATTGCCAACCACATCGGATGTCTCCAGCAGTTCACGCAGTGACGTCGGCACCACCATGGGCGCCAAGTAATCTGCACAGAAGGCGAAACGACAAATGAAATTCCAGTTGCAATTTACGTAAGTAAGAAAGTCTGCTTACCTATAAAAGCATTGATGCACTCGCTGCTGGTATCCAGCACATCTACCGGATTAATGCGTATCTTGCACTGACGTGCAAATACCTTATCCGGCAGGGTATGCCATAGGCCTGCATCGGCGCAGTGTATGTTCATTGTAATGGTATCCGCATAGGCGCGTATAACCCTTTGTACGTCGTGCTCTTGAAATGCCTCCGCAAAGTCAGCCACCGAAAAGGTGCCATCCTATTCAATATTGAATACAATAATTAATATACCAATCAAATTTCGATCATTATGTTAGATGAGTCGCACCTGTAGTATCCAAGAACCGTTGCCGGTAAAGGTGTAGCCAGCGTGTATAATGTGGCGATGCCTCGTAAAACTGCTGAGTAAATTGCGCATACATTGTATGAGTGTATTGTATTGCGGATGTATTAGCACCTCCGTCACAAGATTCTCACTCGCATATTGTATGAGTCGCTCGCCTGAAAGTTACAGAAAAGAATACCAAAATAAAAATTAAATTCGCAAATGGCAATCAAATACAAGCAACAAGAATTAAAGAGCTACCTACGTATATGATATTACAAATCAAAATAAACTGTCTAGAGGCTGGGCAAAAGCAATAGTTTTCGCCCCTTGAACCAATGCCTCTCATCACTTCTTTTCCAACACAATGAAATTTATATCAAAATACTATCCCAAGAAATGTTGCAATAAAACCAAGATCAGTTAATTCATTAATTTATTTCATTACTGTTGAGGCGAACGCATTTGTAAGTGAGTGACACTCTCTTCGCTTCACCGATCGAAATCACTCAATGATTTTTCGCTCGCTTATAATGCTTTCTCATACACGGAACCACTCTAAGTTCCAGTGCTCTCAGCTACTCTGTCCTAAGGGTCTTCACCGGAGAACCGTGCTCTTACCCTTACCTCTGTGAAAGCAGTTCTTCTATTCATGCAAATTTACGTTCAATAAATCCAATTGTTCATTAATTCTTTTTAGCAATGCAGCCTACGTTTTTATTCGATTGTGTTAAGAAAAACTTTTTGACATTTGTCGGCGCCACCACCACAATTACGATATGTATCAGATTAAGGCTTATTGAACTTTTCTATAGTTGAATAAATAATAGCAATGACACCTTAGGCCTTCAAAATATTAACGCAGCAATTCACAAAAAAAATTTCAAATGTAACACTACTTTATAACTCATTATTAATTACTTCTTTACACAACATTTTGTTGCATTCTGCGTTTCTAGAGCTAGCACTTTCAAAATTTCTACAACAGGTGAACTATCCTTAAATTTATACAACAGTTGGCGCCAGCATTCGTTGCTGCTCTCACTCTTCCAGCAACATGCCTTTGCAATTTAATCAAATTGTGAAACAAAAAAAGCTTGACGACGTGTACGAGCTGGGTCAAAGTTAATTGAACACAGTATTAAAGGGCGCATTAAACATTTATATTTTTAAATTGGATTTTCAATATACATAACATAGTAGAATGTACTATATAGTACGTATGTATGTGCGCATATGTACGTATAGTTGGTGTGCTTGGCAAAAGCTTGTGGATTCAAGCAGCTCGTTTGGTCTTTAGACCTCTTCACAACCCTTTTTCCGTGTACTCGTATCTTGCGATTCTCTTTCACTGCTAACCACGCAGAAATTTTATTATATGCGGTAAGCCAGATTCAAGCAAACGTTGTTGGCTTTGTGTCCCATGGTGGCTTGGTGGCAACTTGGTGGGTCAACATCACACCACACCACACCATATCAGACCACAGTGCGCCAAGCGCACTAATGAATAGCTAAAACGTCGAGTGGCAAGCGCACAAGAGGCTTGGATTACCAAACGCTTGAGTTGCCGGCTACAGAGAATCCAAGCATTAAGCACGCACACCAAATCAAGTGGCTTTAAATTGTCAGGCAGTGGGCGAGTTAACTGGGCTTTATTGTCCGAAGCATTTATTCTGCCATCCAACGAGCCAGCTTACATCTACCTCAGCCTCTGACTTCGCAGCTGACATGCAGTCGAGTGGAAATCATTTCATAAATCTTTAATTTTTATGGTTTAATTAAGTTTTTCTGTCAGTGCAAGTGAGTTTGGCCATTTGGTCAGTGAGTGTCCCATAAGCTGATGCGACGACGACGACGACCTTGCTGACGACCTTGCCGTGTCATTTGCCACCAACTACCAACTATCATAATCATCCATCCATTGGTTCAGTACTTACGATGAGTACTATATGTATTTCGAGTCGCTCCCTTAACTAAATGCTTTTATAGCGAGGCGCTGCTTGAATAATTTACGCATTTTCTGCACTAAATAGTAGTTGACAAAGCCGAAACGTGAAACGAGAAACGAGCGCACATGTCATGTCACTGCTGCCTCAAACACACACTCATTCGCATTACGTATGCGCCACATTAGCCCAACGGTCAAAAACAAAAAGAAAGAAGAAAAAAAAAACATCATCACAAAAAAGACGAACCAACGCCCGAAGTGCGACCAAGTGTGTGGAACTACGTATGGCTTCGCTCAAGCTTGAGGCCTATCCGACCTGAAGCTGTCCGTCTGGCTGTCCGTCCGTCTGTCCGTCCAGCTGTCCAACGTTGTGCGTTGTGCGTTTATCCGGATCCCCGGCTCGTCTTCCCAACGCTCCGTTTATACTTACGTATGCACGTCGAGCTGTTTGCGTAGTCCTTGTGCTTTTTATAAATGATAATCTTTACAGCGACCTGCGTGCGGCTTATATTTATCAAGCATACGCACATATGCACAGATATGCACACACCCACACACACACACACTCATGCACACCCATGCACACAATGTGTGCGCGTGTGTGTGAAACTCAGTGACATATTTATTGTGGTCTGGCGTTCGCAGTCTTTCACAGACCTACGTCAACCTGTGCGTATACGCAATTTATGAATTTAGGTTAGCAACTCGCGAGCGCCAGCAACAGGCGCGTGACAATAAATACGAAAGGTGTTTGCTGGTGTGTTAGCAACTCATTAACCTCCAGAGGAGTAAAACAATACATACCAGCCGCATAAATTGCAGCGAAACAAAAGAGCGCGCGAGCGAGACATAAATTTCAAGCTGAAGAGCAGCTCATATAGAATTAAGTAGCATGAGAACCAAACAATTGGCATACGCCTACCAAAGTGCTTGTTAATATTAAAAGCCGACTTTCCGCAAAGGAAATTGAATTGTATTTGCTATTGTGCGCTTAGCCATCTTATCCTTGAAAGTATGTTCAATTTTCTGTGTGTGTCCAACGACAAATGTCACTTAAAAACTTGGGCGACAAAAGCCACAAGCGACTATAGAAAACAGATACAAAATAATAGGCTGATGGCAACGAATCGTGTTTTCGTTTTTCGGGAATGGGGAATGGGGAGTAAAAATCGCACTTAAGGAGCTGCAAAGTTTCAAAGCCATGAAAAGTTGCATGAAAGTGCGCCCACACAAAAAAAGTGTTCCCCTGTGTTATCTCTCTCTCTCCCCAGCCGAAATAATGGCAGACTGGCGACATAAATGCATGCAGTAAACGGGCTTTGCCAAGGGGCGAAGAACCAGGTTTGTGTCAAGTGCAGTTTTTCGCATTGCGACGGCCATTTAAAAGTTTTTTTTTTTTGTTTTGTGAGCTCCTAACCCAAAATGGCGAACACCTAGCGTAGATTAACCGTTAATAACTGCACATTAATGGGCAGCATGCAAGTGGCAACTATGCCAAGCTGTTCAGACATTTTTCCCTCCCTTTCTTTTGCTTTTTCTTTTTTTTTTTTTTTTGGTTCGAAACAAAACAAATTTGCATAACAACTGGCGGAAACTTTTTGTGTTTTATGATTCCATTTTTTTTTTCTTCTTTTCTCCAGCTGCCTTTTTTTGTGTTGCTTCTTCTTATGCCGGCCTGCAAAGTAATTACAGTTGGCGCCGGTCAGCACCCTCTCTCTCTCTCTCTCTTTCTGCTTTTGCCACAGGACACCCACAAAAAAAGAAAGAAAAAACGAAAGCAAAGTTTGCTGTCAAGCCAGCGTGCAAAAGGGCGCACGTGTAAAAAATTAAAAAAAAAACTTTCCAATGGCCACTTTTAGGTTCCTCCTCGGACCTACTAAAGCCACCTCCCCGAACCCAAAGTATTGAATTAAAGTTCTTAAAGTGCACTTGATGGATCCATCGAGCTGTAGCTACCGATAGCTGAATAGCTCATTGAATGACTTAAGCTGCACAGCTGCCCAGGAAATTCAATTATTCCGTCCGTTTCTTGACATTTCCAGGCAAAAAAAAATCTACATTAATCGACATTCCTTAGATTGTGAACTATTGAATTTGCAATGAGTTTTCGCAATTGATTTCTTCTTCGAATTTCAAATAAGGTAATATTAAAAATAAGCAAAAAATAGTTATATAATTCTTTCATTTCGTTATACTATACGTACTATATATAATACATACAGTATCTTTAGTATATTTAGTCCATTTAGTGGATTAGTATATATAGAATATATAGTATTTTCTACATTTCTTTCTTTCGATCAATATTAATTGACACTCCTAAGATGTCCACAAATATTGTGAACTATTGAATTAACAAAAAGTTTTCTCAATTGAGTTCTGCTTAGAATTAAATTCTAAGGTATTGCTAAAAATATATTATATAACATATATAATACATTTAGTATGTATAAAATGTAAAATATATATACTACATATATTATTTTCTATTTTGTGAACTATTCAATTTTTAATCTTACATAAATTAGTGAATAGTAAAAGTAAATAAAAAATTGATTTAATCCTTTCATTTCGTTAGTAATTTAAGCATTTCTTTGTTGCTGAATATCTGAATGTGTTTGGCTGGTTTTTGTAAAGCCAATTGAAAGCCATATGGCTTAGCACGTGGCAAGCTTAAACCGCATAGTGCCCATGGCGTATGCTTCGTACCTTGGCCACTAATTAGACTGAGAGGGGAAGTTGGTTTAAAAGGCAGTTAACAGGTTGACAGCCTGGCTGCACAATTATGTAGCCAGCTTGGCCAGTAAAACGGGTTTTGGTTGGCTTAACCAAACTGAATATTCACGCATCAGGGACACGCGCGCATTGATTTATGCAATTTAAATGCGCTTTTGTGTGCAACAACAACACACAGAAAAGCGTAAAAACAAAAATCTCGGGATGATATTTTAATTAGTTAGTTGTGGGAAATTGAATTAAATTTAATTCGACACGTGCCACGAAACATTTATCAATGCCACACGGCACATCATTAATCAGAAGTGGCTCGCCAAACACACTCACATACAAACACGCATACATATATGAGGATATCAAACATGGGACATTGGTTGTCACTAGTAGTTGGCTTTCGTTGCATAAATCTTGATGCCGCATGCGATAATGATGATGAGCTGCCTCGCAGTCTTGCACTCTTTGCAATCTTTCTCTCTCTCTTTGGCTTTGTCTCTGTTAAACAAACCCAATAACGTGTTGTAAGCATCAAAAAGGCTTTGGCAACTCGCCCAGTTGTCTGGCTCGTGCCTAGTGACTAGCGGCTCATAGCTCGTCTCGTCTCGTCTCGTCTCGGACATTTCATCTTGTGCCTCGACATTCTCCAATCTCATACCACAACTGTCCATCTTGTCCTGCTGCATAATTAAAAGCAATGCGCGACCGCAGCAAAGCCCCCCACAAAAAATGTCGCACGTCAGCTGTTCTGCTATCCCTTTCCCTCTCTCTCTTTCGAACTGACTCTTGTGTCAAGCACGGCATTGATAAGCGTCGCTGATATGAATTGACGTCTGTCAGCATGTTTGTCACACCCATCTACGAACGGAGTGACGAACGGACGGATGGATGGATGAATGGATGGATGGATGTTGGCTGTCTGTGTTTGCTGCTTCGCTGGCTTTTCACTTTTTTCACTGCACTTCTTTATAGTTTATTTCCCCCCCATTTCTTTCTTTATTGCTCGATTGTTTTCTGTTGTTGTTGTTGTTGTTGTTGTTTGCCTATCTCTGCTGCCAGTTATGTGTATGTCGCTGCCAAAGCGAACTCAGCTGAAGCGCATCGCACAAGTTCTTCTCTCCAGCTTCACAACTGCGACGTCTATATATGCAAATAAAGTCTGCCTGTCTGTCTACGCCAGCAGAAATGTGTGTGTTCTATGTCTGTTTCTCTCTCTCTCTCTCTCTCTCTCTCGTTTCTTTCTCTCATTCGGAATGACTGACTGACTGACTGGACGTCAGTCTGTTATTTGCTTAACTTTTGTCTGCGGGGGCGTTGGCGTTGGCGTGGCCATCTTATTGTATTTCTTCCGCCCACCTTCGTCTTGTTCTTCTTCTTCTTCTAGTTCATCTTCCTCCCATTCGTCGTTGGTTGTGTCTGAATTATGCATGAGCTGCACACTCATTGTCAATATGGCCTTGTTCGTAACCATGCATATGTGAACCTCTCTTAACCGCTCTCTCGCTTTAGCGCTGTCTTCCTCTCCTTTCTAAATGCTTCCCAGGCTCTATCTATCTATCAATTTTGCATAGGTTTTAACTTAAGAATTTGTATGGCTTTAAAGGTTATGTGTGTGCATGTTAATGCCGTGTGCTTATGTGCGCTTCTGCAATCGGAATGTGTGTAAAGCTTGGATCATGTTCATTAACATTAGAATTGCAGCCAGTGGTTTTTGCTCCGGCATTCTATTATAATCATTAAAAAATTATGTTCATCTAGGCGCTATGAAAATTAGAAAGCAGCGAGTAACGAGTAGCGAGTAGAGTAGACCTTTGAATTCTTGTTCGCTTATTAAAATCGAATAGTTAGAGAGTAGTTGAAATTCCAACAGTGTGAATTCATATTTTGTTAAATGATAAAGTTGGAAACGTTACTCAATATGATAACAGTAGCGAGCAACGAAATAGCGAGTGATTTTTTAATTCTTATTTCATTATGAAATGCGTAGTCCATGTTGAAAGCGAATACTTAGAGAATAGTTGAAATTCCTACAGTTTAAATTTGTATTTTGTTATATGATAAAGTTGAATACGGATTCCAATATAATAAAAGTAGATAGTAGCGAACAAAGTATTCCAAGTAATGTACATCGAGTCATTTCAAATAGATTGAGTAACGAGTGAAATTAAACCATTCAAATAAATTGTTTTTATAAGATGAAGTTTATGTGAAAAGCGAATACTTAGCGAGCACTTTAAGTACATTGTTATATGATAAAGTCTATATTGAAAACGAGTTCCAATAACATACAAGTGGCGAGTATTACAAGTAAAGTAACGAGTGGCTTTAAACAGATTGTGCAACGACAGAAATTCAACCACTAAAATAAATATCATAAGATTATTTCCACCAGCAACTGACGTCAGTCCGACTATTAGACATTAAAGATTAAAACCACGAATCAGTTTTGAATGATGTAACCTTTGGCGCATCATCGCTGTCATTGTCTCTGGCAAGCTTTCACTTATCTTGACAAGAGTCTAAAACTAAAGATATGAACGAGTGCCTCCGAGCAGCACAAGAGGCGAAAGGAGAGTGGAGAGAGGAGAAGGTGTTGTGCCTTTTATATGAGCCTCCCTTGTAAAGTTTTGCAGCGAACTTTGGCAAGTCCCACAAGGCAACTTAAGTAAACTGCATCAAATTCAATTTTGCAGCAACAAAACAAGAGGCAAGAAGCAACCAACGGACATAACTTGCTCGTTGTTGATGATAATGAAGGCGAGCGACGCTGTCGACGGAGTAGAAACCATAAAATATAAATTATGCGCTTGTTAACAAATGTTTGTAATTGCTCGAAAGTTGCCGCCACCCTATAAAAAAGAAACGAAACGAAGCGAGACGATGGACAACATTTTGAGGAAGGTTCAAAGCTGAAAGACTTCATACAGAAACATGAAAGGCAAAAGCGTATAACTGACATTGACAGGAGCCGTAAAGCTCAGACTGAATCTGAGGCAGCTGCCAGCAGTTGATGGGATCCAACACAATGCGATTTCAGGTGGTCAGTGCCAGACCAGACCAAATTGAAGGGGCACACAATGAGGATGCTTTTGTCAGTTGAGGTGCTGACTTTTTATCGACTTGCCGCCGGATGGTTGAACCTTTAGCTCCTTTGTCAAATTAGAATCCCGTCGAGTCTTCAACAATATACACAGATACACATATTCACACACAAAGTGACAAGCGAGGCGTGTGCATCTTAAGATCTCGGCACAATTTGCAATTGCACATCAAGTGGCAGCGTCAACGCGGCCTTCGATGCCTATTCTTATGCAGCCGCACACAGCCAAGGCAAGCTTCATCATCATTATTATTATTATTATTATTGAGCCAAAAAGCTGGTTCTGTGCGTCCGACTCTTCAACATTCTTTTTTTTGTTTGTTTGAGTAGTTTTTGCAGCAGCGTAAACAAAATTGGAATGCGGAATTCGCTTCAGTCAAGTGCTCTCTCCCTGGACAATGGTAAAAAGGTGGCGAAAAAAAAAACGAAAAATAACGAAAACAGAGGCATTGAGCTCAGGTGCTGTTCTCACACTTACGGCCAGGACTCTCAAGGACAGTGCCAGCAGTGCATATCATTGACAGCGTGCTGCGTTCTGCTGCGCTGCAAAGTATGCTACACTTTTTTCACATTTTTCTTTTTTTTTATTTTGTGCTAAAAGCAGCTCGCTCTCAGGTGCAAGTTTGAAGGAGCAAACATTTTGTGCATAGCTTTCGTTGTCCATGGCATTTCTAGTTTCAAACTAAACTTCACCATTAACCAGCCCCAAGAAGGCCAGCGAACATTATTCGCATTTCACATTGATTTTTAACATTGCGAAAATAAATAAAACAACTAGAAAAGCTCCAATTGAGTGTAACCACCAAGAGAGTGCGATATTATTTTTAAAAAATACCGAATATACTGAAAAAGACTAAAAATATACCAAATGATATATTTTGAATATTGATATACTATTACAGCACAAAAAATGGCAGATTGTCAGTCAAAGCATATACAAAAAAATACTAATATATATCAAATGGTATATTTGGTATATTAATATACAATCAAAATATACCATCATAATATATATGATAGATTGTCAATCAAAGACGATGCCGAAAAATACTAAAAGATATCGAAGGCTGCATCATCTCGATTGTTAACGCTGACCAACAATATACATGTAACAGAGTGGAGGCTAGTCGATACACCTTATCGGTATCGGTTGGCATCAGTTAATCGAAAGGCACAAAGCTATCGGTGTCTTCATTCGTCAGTAGTAGATTATCAGTTGTTGAAAGTAGAGCATCAATCGTAAGAAGTTGAACAGCAGTCGTGGCAAGTAGAACAGTAGAAGCAGTACTCGTCTGTCGACACAAGGAAGTAGTATTATTTAAGTTCACCCAACTGCACTGTTACTATTATTATCAGAGATGGAAAACGTATTTCGGAAACTTTAACAAAATTACCCATTTTAAGAGTCGAATTTGAAGGTTAATTCTGATTACTCAATGCACTTGAAAATCATCGTTTATGTAACAATTGAACTCGCTTTATGGCATTTGCTTGAATAAAGCTGTTTGTGATTGCTTTGAGAGTGCGACACATACGAGGGACGACTTGCAGCAGCAGCAACCTGTGTGTCAAGTGCAATTTTTGCAGGCAACGCAAATTGTTTGCCTTACTGCTATACAAATAGAAATACACACATAGCGAGTGCTACGAATAGGTATTTGCACTACATCATCAGCATGGCAATCATCATTGTCAACGTCATTGTCATCACCACAAAGAGCAGTGAGCGGAGGGTGGAAGGGAAGGGGAACCCAGAAAAAGAAGAAAATGCTCGCTCGATGCAGTGCAGCCACTTGAATGCATTTCAACAACGTTTCCGACTAATCCGCAAAGACAACAAGAATGGGGGCCGCCCCACACAATTCACGACACTTGGCTGGCTTTTTATACCCTGTACTTGAAATAGTTCACAAAACGGGATATGGCAGAAGCATTGAAATTGTCCACAGAGTATCTTCAAGTTGAGCATTGACACGTTGTTGTTGCCTGTGACTGGCAGCGCTTGGGCAAATGAAAATGAAAATGAAAACGAAAATGAAAATGCATCGCTCTCCGATTTGGATTTATCACACAAAAGGCAAACAACACAAAAACAAAGCTCAGGCTTTCAGGGCTTGAATACTGCTGCTGCTGGTGTTGTTACAAAGACAATTGTTATAATTTGTTAGGATAACTTTGCAATTTTCCGTTTGTGTTTCGCTGAATGGGCTAATTGAATAGTCACAACAATTTGCAATTCACAAGCGTCAATTTTCATTTTGTTAAATCATTATTTGCTTGACATAACCCCGCGTTCAACTTTTCAACACTTTGCGCGCTCCAAAGGCCAAGTTTGTCAGCCAAATTAATTTGTTCGTTATGTTTTCTATGTTGTCCCTTCACTTTTTTTTGTATTTTTGATATATTTTTGCTAATGAGCTGACAGTTGCGCTCCGTTAAGGTTCTGTTACTGCCAATTAGACGAGGGTCTGTCTCTCACTCTCTCTCTCTTTCTCGCTGTTTGATTGACTGTCCTTCCATTCATTTGACATTTGACTTACCATGACGCGCCTCCTCGCCCTCGGGTGCATGTTGTGTAATTGTATTGAGCTCCTCTTCCAAGTCGACATGACAATCGGATACGTCCCAGGAGAGGAAACCTGCAAATGACATAAAAGCAAAGAGATAGTAAATAGGTGAACGGCACATGATAATTCACTCTTCTACGGGCGAGCACACAAAAGGTCGCCCCCCAAATATATATAAAGGAATTCAATCGATTCGATTTGCTTATGATATGAACTGAAGAGAGAATCGTGCCTTAATAAATTAAATTGAATTTGTACACACACGTTGAAAACAAAGTTCTTTAGAGTGCATTAATCTAATTTTGATGCTCCACCACAATAGAACATTAATCAAATGCGTGAATACCTGAATGAGAGAATTTGTCAAAGCCTAATCTGCTGTTCTTAAGAGGCTTTTCTTTATCAGCATAAGAGCCGGCTAATGACTAAAGAGAAATCTTTAGTGATTAGCTGAGGGACTTGCGACTGTAATGTAATTAATTTGCTCCGCCACGCTAATTACAGCTTGCAATTGTTTTGAGCTTCGAGTGTATACCCAACAGACATGCATGACAAGACCGAATTGCATTCATTATACGCATATTATTAGAACAATGCATAATACATATATGTATGTACATATATGTATGTAGGATACTCGATGTGTTGACCAACTGCCATCTTGTGGCTAATTTATCAATGCTGCCACAGCATATGCAACATTTCATTAATTTTATAATTACAAAGTGTGGTTTACACGCAGGTTTGTTGCCAATTTAATAAACGAGCAACATGAGAGAAGCGCACAACAAAAACCGAGAAAAACAAGTAAGATAGCTACAATCCAGTGTGCTCGACAGTGAGATACTCACTACATATTTTCACTAGGTGGTGAACATTGCGGTATTATTATTGAAATATATTGAAAAATACTAAATATACTGTATATTTTAAAATAATAATATAATATTAGATTGAAAATATACCAAAGGAGCAACACAATGCGGTATAATTCTTTAAAGATACCTAATATACTTAAAATACTAAAATATACCAAATGTTCTTTTTGGTATATCGGTATACTATTACATTCAAAATATTCCATAGAGTATAGCATAGCATAGCATATACCAAAATATACTAAAATATACCGAAGGCTATATCGCACGGCTGATCAAGAATATTATACTTTATGGAGTCGGTTACATATATTTCCTGGAGGAATTATTATAATACCCTTCTACTTTATGAGTAGCGGGTATTAAAAAATACAACGCTGAAGGGAACTCGAGACACGTTACGTATACGCCATGTATGCTATACACGAGTATGCGGCTAGAGTGTTTTGTTTTGTTGCTGGCGCTTTTGATATTTATTTATATATATATAGTACTACTAGTTCGCATTCTACTATATGTGTTACCACCCCTTTACCAGTTGGCCCTTTTGTATTATGTCATTTAGTAAACAAATTAAGTCAGACCACGAGTGTGTCTCTGTGTATGTGTGTGTGTGAGTGTGTGTGACCTAGAAGCAACTTCAACGTAAGTATTTGCAAATACAAATAGAATAATGGTTGCCCCTCTTCTTCACCACAGAAAGAACACAAGTGCATCATTAGCCATTTCTTTGTCCATTTTTGTTGCTGTTGCCATTTAAATCTATTTGCTTGGGCTTTCATTTTTTTGGCATGTTATTTATTTCTGCACTGTAGCGAGTAAATATTTAAACTAGAAAATCCAATTTGCAGCTATCTCTCAAGATCTGCATACTTTTAATTACTGCATTATCCACATTAAATATTTGCAAATTAAGTTTACATTGGAGAAGGGAGCAGAAAAAAAAACGAAGAGATTGCAAATTATTTCTAAGCCAACTCGTGGAATTTAATGGGCAGCAGAAGCATGTGCATGTGCAGCTCAGATCGGACCCATTGCTATGAATAACTTATTATAATGATGCCTTAATGAGTGCTTAACTTTCATTTTTTATGCTCACTGCCTGCCGCCAGAGACTGTAAGCCTCGACTGTCTCATGTTAATGTGCATAAAGCTCATGCAAATGAAGCTGTCAACTCGGGCCCAACCCAAGTGTTTGGCAAGATGGATACACAGATTGCCAGAGCACTCCTTTTATTTTTATTTTTATTTTGTATCCCCTTAATACCTACCTAAAGTTTTATTACTTTGCCAAAGTGCTCATAACATTGTGAAAGTGTCAGGTGAGATTCACTTGCAGATCACAAGTTGATCGAATTAAGTTGTCAAATGAGTAATTTTAAAATTGAAATAAATAACTTGAAGTAAAGAGAATACTTTGCAGTACTCTTTTTTATACTTTACAATTTTACTACACACAATTCCTGAAAAATTGGGTTCGATTGGAAAAAATTGTAGAAATTATTTAAGAAATACTTCTGTATAGGCAAGTTACGTCTACATACTTCAATTGGGTATATTTCGACCTCTATGCTATATTTCGAATGTAGTACTTCAGCGATATATCATATATGTATGGCCTTCGGTATATTTTAGTAGATTGCGAAATGTTATTTGATATATTTTAAGAATAATATCACATTGTGAATATGGTCTTAAAATTGAATTAAAAATTTTAAAAATCTTGAAGGATTGTTTGCAGTTCACTTTAGCTTTGCACTTTAGCAAAGTTCTCTAAGGAAATCCATTCGATTAGAAGAAAGGCAGCGTCACTTATCGCATTCATTTCAATTACCAATTCCATCAAATTCATTGTAAGCAGCTTTTCCCCCTTCCCCGCGTTGTAACAAATGGCAAAGTTGGCAAACAATCTGCGATCTCTAAGACCAGTTTTCTCTGCTCAGATAAAAGGTAATAGAATTTGGTTGGCTGAATAAGTTTGCTGTCTCTTTCCTCTCCATCTCTCCATCTCTCTCTCTCTCTCTTGATTCCCCTTTTTGGCATTCTCCTTTGCTGCACACTGTTGAGCAATTTGCACAAATGGCTGGCAACAGCAACAAAAGGTAATGTTCACAAAAAAAAGAGAAATATACAAAAATATATATGTATATAAAGGGAGGAGAGAGAAAAAAAGCGCAAAAACAACAACAATAGCGTGTGGCATAAAAATGTAAAATCTTAACACTTTTCAGGCCCACGAAGGGACACACAGGACTAACACACACACACACACACACACACACACACACACACACACACACACAGAGAGGGAGAGAGACGAGCACATATTGTGAGCCGGATCAGAATATTGTGCGGGCAAACAAAAAAGGAGCAGAGCAACAATAAGGATAAAAGAGCGAAAGAGCAGGTCGTGGGGTAAGGCAGCGTCCAAAGCGCCTACAGCGATTGCACAAAAATAATGAGGAAACGCGCAGGATATGCGACGTCACACACACACACACACATACACATACTCGTACACAACTAAAGGATGTGTGCCTGTGTGTGTGAGTTGTGGACGCTCTCTTGAGCAATCATCGGGCGAATGAAGCCACTCAGACGCTGGAACAGAGCACAGAATTGTGGCCACCTCGCTGCTGTCTGTAGGCAACGGAAAGAGTCTGAGCGCCAGGTGGCGCCACAATGCCATGTCCCATGTATGTGTGTGTGTGTGTGTGAGTATGTGTGTGCGGTATTTGCGAGAATGTTCGCACATTCATTTAGTATTTATGCGTTGATATCTGCGAGTGAGACTTCAATTTTTCATGTGCGCCTGTGTGTTTGTGTGTGTGTGTGTGTGTGTATGTTGTAGGTGAAGATGCCACTCATTTATTTATATAATTTCTTGCTCAGCTCGCGCTTGAGTTGCGCATCATTGTCAAGTGTTTAATTTGCGACCTTTGCTTTCTTCTCTCTCCCACTCTCTCTCTCTCTCTCTCTCTCTCTCTCTCTCTCTCTCTCTCTCTCTCTCTCTATCTCTCTCTCTCGCTCTCTCTCTCTCTCTCTCTCTCTCTCTATCTCTATCTCTCACTCTCATTGGCGAGTTAAGAATGCGAAATGATTGAATGGAGCATCGCTGTTCTTTATTATTGTATTACTCAATGCAACGCAGTCCCTAACAAATTTTGTTAATTTCGGGTTAAATCACAGCAGTAATATATGATCTGTAATCTTTAACTGGGATTGTTAGGAACAAGCACAAATAAAGTGAACGAACTGAATAAGTTCACTTTTATAGTTCTTTCTTGTCAAGTTCAAATTTGATCTAGTTACTTTCCTCTGGTTCAGTTGTTTCATTTTGTTCCTTAGCTATTTCTTTATGAGTAGTTCACTTTTGATCTGTAGTTAATTTCAGGTTAAATCACAGCAATAATATATAATCTGTCGGTCATACATGATGTGTTACGAACGAACACAAAAGGAACTATTCTACGAACGAACTAAATAAGTTCACATTTATCTTTTTTCTTTGACCAGTTTAATTTTGGTCTTCAGCTCGTTATTTTCAGGTGCTAACTTCTTCCATTTTTGATTACTCCTACTTTTGCTCTTCCATAAATTATCTAAGTCGTTCATCGATCTAAGACCTGTGGCAGATCTTTTTTTGTATATTTAAAATTGCACAACATAAATTAAATAAATTAGCAGTTCAAAATTTGATATAAAAATTCATTGCCATATAAATTTAATGTAGAATACATCCTATCAAAATAGCAAAGGCTATATTTGGTATATTTATATACTGTTACGTTCATATTATACCATCGAGTATAAATTATACTAAACCGAAATGGATTTAAGCGATTGCAATCGGACGATAAATGAATTCGAACAATGAACAAGGCTGGGAACAAAATCAAACAACATAATTCTCTGATTAAAAATAAACCAACGCACTAATTCAACAAATTGAATAATTTGTAAACAAGCGTAGTCACGAAATCACTCTCATTAGGTTGTCAAATAAATCTATTAAGGTTCAATCGTTAATGGCACAACCAAAACAAGTGTTAAAATAGTTTATCGAAAGCAACAAATCCTGAGCGCAGCTCATAAAATGTTCGCATTACTTGTGTGATTATTGCATTACATGGATTTTGGTTTGTGCTGATGGAGGAATAGCATTTTGATTGAGTGCTTGGCTGGCTTGTTGACACAATTCATGTTAATCAGCGCTGGGGATATTACGAAATCTGTGTTTTCTTTTTTTCCTAGTTTTTTTTTTGTAGTTATTTTGTTGTGTTGATGGTTATGCCGCAAGCGGAGGCATGTCAACTGACAAAAGCCTGTGGCAGCTTGCAGCTGACTTCCGCTGTCGGCTGACGGCTTGTCAACTGCTGATATGATGCCGTCCGCCCAGGTACATTCCCTTTACTATCAGGCTACGCTGTTGATTGAGTTGCTGTCATCGTTGTCGGGATGGAGCATGGAGTGTGTAAAGGGAGAGAAGGTGGAGGGAGGGGGCAGGCAAAAACAGGCTCAAAACTGTACTATGATGCACTTGTTTGCACAAATAGTTGCATAATTTTGTGCACTCGTGTTAAAAGCCACTCAACGTTTTGGCGGGCGGAGAGAAGAGGAGAGCAGGAGGCAGCATCAGCAGCTAGTTTGCCGGATGCGCGTTCGGCGTGTTGATTTTGATGTAGCTAAAAAGCCACTTGTCGTTTGTTGGCTGCTCTTCAAGTCTGTGCGCGTTGAACAAGTTTGCACAGCCAAATGAATGTGGCAAGCCTCTGACTCTGCCTCTGACTGACTCTCTCGCTCTTGCTTCCGGTCTTCCTTCCTTTTTGCCATTCGACGACGCGACGCAACGCGTCGGTTGCAACAATCTTTCGTGAAGCGAAAGCGACAGCCCCAAAAGGGCCAAATGTTATGCAATGCATAAATAAATACATTAAAAAGAAATTAAACACTCAACTGCCCCTAATTGCGTATTAAGTGCTCTGCAAATTTGCTACCCTCTCCTCCTCCTCCTTCACTTCCACTTCCACTTCCCTTCGTAGTGGTTACATCCACAATCTAGTCGTGGTTCAAGTGCCCGCCAGCTACCTATCTGACTAGTATAGTTGAGTAGTTGAGCAGCTATTCAGCTCAGACAAGTGCCCAAAAGCGAAACGAAAAGTCAGATGTACACATATATATACATATATATATATATATATATATATATGGAAGTTTATTTCAATCAAACTGAATATTTGACTTGGTTGCTCATAACATATGCAGGTCCGTTCCCAATTTTGCGCTTAGATTGAAATCCCAAACAAGTAAACAACTTTTTTGACCCCAAAAAAGTAGTCAGAGTTGGCAAAGAATTCCTATTCTTCTTAGTCAAAAAACTAGGTTTAGAGCAGACTAATCGAAATAGTCGGTATAATCGACGTGGAATCATTCGTTTGGCATAAATTATATAGCGTTAAAGTTGGTGGAAGAAGAAACTGGAACTGTGGCAATCTATATAAATGGAAGAAGGGTTTATGAAAGTTGAATATACAGCACGCAACTTTGGACAGTTCTGACAGATGAAAACAGCTGACAAGCCAAAAAGCCAGAGAGTGTGTGTGCGTGAATGAATGAATACTCAAGTGAGTTCATTGTGGTTGCTGCAACTTTGAATAATTCGCTGAATCGCTGACTCGCTGGACGCAAACAATCGAGTGGGGCTCAGCCAAAGGCCGAGATAAGAGTCAAAATAACCACCGAGTAAGTAAGCTACAATCGAGTGTGCTCGACTGTGAGATACTCGCTACCCAAGCTTAAACAATGCGGTCTTAATATTAAAATGTACCCTCATAATAAACCGCTAAAATACTAAAAATATACCATCGACTATATTTAGAATATGCATGTATATACTAAACTAACTGGTATATACATATAATAATGTTATTCTAAAAATATATCACAAACTATAATTGGTATATTCATATTGTACTTCATTCAAAATATACCACAGAGTGAAAATATACTGAGTTGTCAGCCAAAACATATACCGAAAATACTAATACTACTGGTCTCGACTGTTGACGCTGATCTAGAATATACATATGTAAATACTTTATGAGGTCGGAGATGACTTCTTCCGCATGTTACATACATTTCATGGGGCCACAAAATTATAATACTTTTCTACCCTATGGGTAGCGGTAGCAACATTTTTAAAAGAGTGGGTGAAGGAAAAAGTCGTGTGCAAAAAAAATGAGAGACTGGGCATGAGAATGAATATGTAAATGAGAGCGAAAACAATGCTGCGCCTGATTGGACACTGCTGATAAAATAAAAGCATGATGACGATAAGCACGGATAGGCCAACTGATTGTGTATGTACTATATGAGAGTGTGCGAGTGTGTGTGGGGGGTTCACTTGTTTTTCGCGCCATAGCAGATATGACAATTAAAGGTCCAGGCACAGTCAGTGAGCCAAGGCCAGATACACTCCAGCGATATATAATTGCCGATAAGGAATGCAATTAATTGCCACAAGCCTAATTTATGAGTCGAAAAAGGACAACAGCAAGAGCATAGCCGAAGAAGAACGCTTTTATTAAGCCAGTCAGCCGCCAGCCTGAGAAAGTAATATTTATAATAACCATAAATTTGATTACCTGTCAAGCATAAGTACTTTAAGTACTTTTACTCGAACAAAAAAAGACACTTGAAACGAAAAAGGTCAGCTGCTTCAACTTTAAGAAACATACTATAGAGGTAACTTGAAACTCCTTGAAAACTATTTTAATCCGAGGCACTGGACACGCATGTGAAAAGCTGTTCGAGCCTCGTCTCGTAAACTTACAACTTTTTGAGGTGATGCAAACAAAATCGACAAAACTATTCCTAAAAATCGCTTTGCTTTGAAATTGCGTCAGCCTGCGATCCTGCGTCATTCATTGTTGAGTCATTTTGGATAGATATATTAATGTGGGCGCTTCGTCTTGTTCATCATGACGTATGCGCAATTTGGTGTGAAGTGATGTCCCTCCCAATGGCTAATCAATGTTAATGGTTTAGTTCAAAATTACCCAAAGAGAGCGAAGACGAGCAATCAAAGCAAACACAAAGGCGAAATGCTCTAAAGTTGAAAAGGACTCAAGGACTCTGCCTCGCAAAAATATATTTGGAGCGTAAAAGTTTTGTGCTGTGTGTAACATGAGATATGGAATACAAATGCTAAATGCGCACATTTATTAGAATTAGACACACGATGGGGATGCTGATGCTCTGCCTGAAATACGGCAACGACAAGCCACAAAATGTGTAACGCATGAAATAAAAAAAAGGAGGCAAAAAAAAAGATGTAATAATAAACAAGCGCTCGCAAATTTGCCTCGCACGCGCAGACGATGGGACAGAGCGGGGTCGCATATAAAATATGCAGCAGCTGACAAAAGCAAATGAAAATTGTGTGCTGTCCAGCAACACACACACACACATACACACACGCACACGTACACCCACGCACACTTGCACACAAGTTACGGAGGCTCCACTACGAGTTTCTGCAAATTGAAGGTTGAACCTTTTGGGGGACCAGGTAAAGGGCATGGCGGAGGAAGACGCACAGACGAAGTCTGAGGCACTAGTGCGAATAACGCGTAGCATTCATATAATTTATGCCAGTTTATCGATTTGCACAAAATATGAGTAAAATACTCCAAATAAAATACTAACACTTTATGGTCGCCGCATAAATTGTGCATAAATATTTCTCTGTAGCTTTACTCTCCTCTCTGTTGCTTGTGGCTTTTTCTATTTGCTGTCATTATTATTACGCATACGCCACGTGGCGTGGCACTAAGCAAATGAACATTTCACTGCCTAGCCAATAAAAAGTGCATAAATGTTTGAAGTATGATATGCATGTATTTACATTTTATTATTTGCTCAGATAATAAATTAAATTTTCAACCGATATCCCAGCATCGAAACAAGTTGCAACTAAAACCATTGAGCATATATATGTTCTTGATGATGCCCTTCTGTCCGTATGTCGTAGTATATTGGTATACCAAATATAGACATCGGTATATTCTGGTATTTTTTATAGTTAATATTTTTCTCGATAAACAACGAGACGATATAGTCATATCCTTCTGTTTGTTTGGATATCGTAGTATATCGGTATATCAAATATAGACTTCGGCATATTTCTAGTATTATTCTCGATCAACGACGAGACTATGTAGGCGAGTCCGTTTGTCTATATATCGCAGTATATCAATATACCAAATAAGGACTTTGGTATATTTTAGTAATTTTCTCGATCGACGGCAAGGCAATATAACCGTGTTCCTTTGTAGTATATCGATATACAATATATAGAATTTTAGTATTTTGTTGGTATGCTTAGTTTAGTTGACAATCTGGGAAATTTCGTATTTTATGGAATAGTTCTGAATGTAGTAATATACCGAAATATCAAATATAGGCGACGTATACTTTAATATTTTCTTGGTATAATTATTTGGTATAATTTAAGAATAATACCGCACTTTTGTAAATTAACTAAAAATCTTTAGCGGATACCTTTCTTACTTTTTTTAGTTTGTATATTGCGGTTATTCAGCCTTACGAGAGAAATTGAATTATTGTTTATGTTACGCTTGACTTAAAAATACCTAAAGTCACCCACAATACTGAATAGCATCTAAAAGCTAGCATAAATCTCAAGCAAAGCTGCTCACTTTGCTCTCAATAAATTCTTATCTCCTAATGACAACTTCAACTTCATAAGCTTTGTCTGTCTGTCAGTAGGTGTTAATCAAGAATTTCGCACCTGAAGTGATGCTGTATTTTCAGTATTGTCAAGAATAGAGGAGAAGAGTCTCTATTATTTCTGGCTGGCAATCTATTTGTGCATTGATGCGCCACCCGTTTTGCACTTGGAATCCAATTTCGAAGTACAAAAAAGTGCTGCATTAGTCGCATTTTGCACTTGGCCCCAGGGTCGCAGTCACACATTCCACATTCCACGAGCACCGCAGAGTTTTGACTGAACATACATCGAGCGATAGTATATAGTATTTCTGTAGTATAGGTATAAAGTAGTTCACACACACACACAGAGACAATTCGATTGCAGGCAGCTGTGCTGGCAGCACATAAATCACAACACTTTGTTGAACAAACGGACAGTTTGTAGTTGTAGGTTGCCAGCCAAGGGGCACAAATGGAACTACATACACATATAGTATACTATATAGTACATACAAATCCCCTTTACTATCTGAGCCATGTCACGTGTTCGGGGAGCAAAGCCAACTCCACAACTCGCAACTCCTGTGTGGACACTTTGTTTATATTCGTTCGATTTTGCTGCCAACGAAACGAACCGAAACGAAACGAAACAAAAAGGGGGCAAAACATTTTTCAGACATTTCTGACACACAGACTTGCGCCTGTCTCTGTCACAGTAACTCTTCCCCTATCCCTCTCCTACTCCATCATCCTCTTCGTTTCCAGCTCATCAAATAAAGCAAAGCCATGGCACTGCAGCTCACTGCAGCCCACCACAAAAAGATACTAAAAATAAATTTGCACTGCGCGCAACTAACTTTTGGCCAGCGAATTGCATTGCAGAAACTAGAGAAACAAAGGGTGAACTTGGTGGCTGAAAAGAGGGAGCGAGGGGAGCAGGAGGGTTCGTGTTAACTGCACCTGCAGAGCCATAGTGCATACTGCCTGTCATTTTCTTATGAATTTCAGCTCACACACACAAAAACACACACAAGAGTCCCCTCCATAGGGTAGCTGCAGCTAAATTTAAATTTGAATATAAATTTGAATACGAATGCGAATGCGAATACGAATACAAGTTTGAATTTGAGATAGATTCAAACGCTGTGACATGTTGTATTTTGGCAATGGAATTTGAATTGCATTTTGCTTTTGCTTGCTATTGAAATTTGTTTATGTTATGCAACAGTGACAGTTGGGTTTTTGTTGAGTTTTCTTTTAGCATGAACTAAACTCATCTTTGCCCTAGATAAACACGACCATGGCCAAGAGAACTTTGCTTTAATACACTTGTAAACACACTCGCACACACTTGAGTACAGGTAAACAATCACGAAGTTTTCCCAATGAAATGCTCCTAAAATCCTTCGACAACAGCCCGAGACTTTGGCAAAGCCCTCTAGCATAGGTTTCTGATTTTCACTTAAGCTCAATCAAGTTGTTCTCTCATTATTAAGTACAGGACTTATGAAACTTTTGCTCCTCTTCTGCTTCACCGGCAAAAGTCTATTAAAACAAGAATTTCATTTCATAGACAGGCAACCAAAAACAAACAAAAAATGCCTAACAAGCCCTGACATTCTTTTTGCCAAATATGCATGTAAAAAATAAACGTAAAACAAATTAAATGAGCTCCCTGAAGAATGTATAAAATAAAATGAACTGTGGCGAGATCTTTATACTCGCAACCCATCGGGTAGAAAGGCAACTTTGTGCCTGCGGGAAATGTATGTAACAGGCAGAAGGAGACATCTCCGACCCTATAAAGTATATTCGCATATTTTAGTATTTTTTGTATATACTTTAGCTGACAATCTGGCATATTTTGTACGTTATGGTACATTTTGAGATGTAATTGTATATATATATATTATATATATACCAAATATAACAATTGGTATATTTTCAGTATTTGCAGTATATTTTAAGAATAATAAAGCACTGTGCCATTCCTATGGTATATTTCGAATTACTATTAACTATTAAATATCGATACACCGAATAAAAACATTCGGTATATTCTTAGTATATTTTAATAATAATACCGCACCGTTTTGCTTTAATTCACAATGGATATCGGGTTCACAGTTGAACACACTCTGCTGTATCTTTCTTACTTGTTTTTCGGTGCAATTTTAAGAAATTAATTGGATTAAAAAGCAAACAAAATAAATACAACATAGAAATAAAATAGAGAGAAAATCGATTGTACAGAATTTTCAATTATCTAATTGTTTTCGATATAATCGACATCTAAGCAAATTCAATTTTAATTGTATATTAACTGTGCTATTTAATGTTGTCAATTAGGTTAAAATAACAAGTATTTCAAGTTCTATTTGTCACTAGACTAGATCGATAATCGATGTCAGTAGTTGTGTGTGGGATGTGGCTAAGTAGAAAGCTGTGTTGCTCCAAATTAGTCAAATAATATGTTGCCAGCTGGCGCTAACATTTGGCATTGCTCTGCTCTGGCCGCAGCCAATGCGTCGTATACTTAATTAACCTAACGCACAGCACTGCAGGCAATGTGAGCAACGTTGCAACGTATGATTGAGAGTCTGTTAATGACCATAATGATAAAGACAATAGTACTATATATGCAATGCTTGTTTGCGTGGTGGGTGGATCACATGTTCTCTCATTAAATTTAATTTTCAAGTTTGCTCTGCAATGTTAGCTGATAATTAGTACAACACACAGACGCAGAGAGAGTTTTGCATTGCTGAAAATTGTCATGGCAATTTTCTTGTGTCATTTAAATGCTGTTGTGTTACTTGTTGCCTCTCTCTCCCTCTCTCTCTATCTCTCGCTCTCGAGTTGATTATAATTGTGTGTGCCAGCATAATTAACGCATAACAATATACTTCAAAACGTAGTTTTAATTCAATTAATTTCACTTCAACTTCGAAGCCAGCTTCGGGCAACTATTTGACACCTTCGACACTCGCTGTGTGAAATAGCTAAAATAAATATTGTATTTTATGGTTTCCCAAAGTGCCAATGCAAAGTTTTTATTGCAGCATTCCAGTTTCGTTATTATTCTGGTTAGCCTCCGACAGCAACTGGTTTGCTCGAATTTATATATAGTACAATGAATTTACCGCAAATGCAGAGCAATAAAAAGTGCAACTAACATTCTACTAAATGTTGTCCACAAGTTTGGTGCACACAACAAATATTAATTACAGAGACTGAAATTTAAACACAAAACGAGAAAAGTGCCTTTGGAAATGCACAAATATACAGAAATTTTATTTTTAATTAATTAGACCTAAAGTGTTTTTGTTTTTATACCAATATTCAACCACGTAAATATAATTATTTGGCAGCAGAGCTTAATAATCTTGTATTAAGTATTTTTAAAATTTTAATTTAAATTAACAAGATATTAATCGTGCTGCTTTAGACTTATACATAAAACGGGAAAGTATAATCGTTTTTAGAGATCGCTTTTGTTAATTCAGTTCTAAGTAAAACCGCAACCATGTTGATTTAATAAGATTGCAATATATTTTACATTTACCACAAAAAAAATCGTGCAAATATATAACAATATATAAGAAGTATTCTAAATTGTCTTGAAAGGTCGCATTTAGCAATTCACCCTTTTAACAAAGTTGCAGGCAACTATATATAAGATAAATTTGCAATATGTAAAGATTATATATATATATGCAAAATATGTACAGTTTTGATTTTAAATAATGATTAATTATATACTGAAAGTGCATATTTGATATCTTAGTTCATTGTATTACGATTTGAACAATACGTTTATCTTTTTTCTTCTATACATCGAACTGCAGTTTTTTATTTTATAACTTATCGTTTTATCGATAGTTGATATTATTTTGGTAGTTTACGATAACTTTTAAAAAAGCATAAATATTTATCATTTTCATTTTAAATATATGAGACAACATTTAATAAAGTAAATATCAATATTTGCATACTTGGAATGCAAAGAAAAGTTCTACTATTTTTCTTTTTAGAAGGTTGCATTTTTTTTTTAAAGCAAGTCTAACCAAGTATAACACACATTAGAGAAATTGCAAAAAAAAATGGTTTATCATGAAGTCTATATCCGTGCACACAAGTTGGCACAAGTTAATAAATTAATGCGCGTGATTAAAATCGCCTTAATCGATTTACAGAAATTACGCAGCTGCAGGCAGCGTTTTTTATGCACTTTCTTCGAGTGCTCGCTCGCATAAAATTTATTGCTGGTTTAACTTATCGGGGAAAAGAATCTGAAGCAGGATTTTGCGACCTTTTGATGGTCGCATACAACAAATCAAACTATTGCCAAGTCCTAGAATTTGATACTCAGCTCCATGAGAAAGTGTGATAGGCGCATGTGGCATGCGGCATGTGGCATGCGGCATGTGGCAAGTGTTACTCCCTTACTATATCGTACTAAAATATACTATTTTGTATAGCCATATACTGAGTGTGTGTGTGCAGTATTCAGTCTCAAGTGCAGTTCATGTTAGCTAACATTATAAATTTCAATTTCATGCCTGACTAACAGAAGACGTTAGGAAAGGGAAGAAAGGGGGAAATGGAAAATGGGAAATGGGAAATGGTAAATGGTGAACGTGGCACGGTAAACGGCTGCTAAATGTCAAGGGTTCTCGGATGGTGGCCACAATACAAAACGCCTCGAGCTTCGAGCTGACTGCGGCGGGGGGCGGTCGGGCGAGCTGCTTATCTGCCACGCCCACACACCACATGGGGCGTTGATGCGGCAGCGATGGCAATAAAAAGCAGTTACAACTTGCTCGGTCGCCTTTTGTGGTGATTTCAAGTTGCTATGAAATGAATTTGTATTGAATGGCTGCCAACTGATTGAGCGGCCAATAAGAAGCACACCAGCACACACACACACACACACACACACACACACACACACACGCACACTTAGAGCTAGTGTCAGGTACTATATGGTATGGATAGATAGTAATGCTCATACGAATATGTGCAACTAATGCGGGCTCTTAGCCACTTGAGTTCGGGAGAGCTGGTAAAAAGCTAAAAAGTCAGCAAAAGTGCTCGCCGAAGACCGAATGCAATTTGTCAACGATTTTTGCAATTTTCATGCAGGGCGACAAAATTGAATCACACACATACACATATACACCTACACACATGCTTGTGTGTGTGTGTGTGTGTGTGTGTGTGTGTGGTAGGAGGAGGCAAACAGCTGTGGCAATCGTGCCCTGCATTTCATCAGTCATTGGCTGACAGGAAATTGCAAAATTTGTCGCCCTCTTAACGTTGCGACGTAGCTGAAACTGATTTCAATTTGCCTCGCTTTGATGCTCCCTCTCATACGTTACGTTACGTTACGTTACCCCAAAAGGTGATGGGAGGAAACCTTGCCTTTCTCTTTCTGCCCCGCCGACTTGACACCGCTTTTTCGCCGAAACTTTAATTAGATATAAATGCTTTATAATAGGCAATTTCAGTTTGGCAAGCCTTATTAATTTGCAGTTCGCCAACAAAATTCAATCAAGCCAAAGTTTTAGCCTTCTCACGAGGATGATGATGATGGTGATGGGTTGAGACTATTAATATACATAATACTTGCGCATTTGCCAGTTATGTAAGAGCACACAATTCATTCAACGAGTACAAACGGAAATTCGAATTTGAACTTTTGTTTTGCAGTACTCCGCAAACAATCTTAGAAAAAACACAAAAGTTCTCAAGTCTAATAAACTGTCGAAATGATTTGAATGATGAGTGTATTCAGTCCGAATGTTAGCTTTTTTGTTTGCACTCACTTAAATGAAAATTGCTTTGAAATCTTGGCGAAAACCAAGAACCATTCAAATAGTGTAAATATTTCATTTACAATGGTAGTAGCATCAAAGTTGATTATCTAATTGAAATCAAATTCCAACTTTACAAGCATCACAATCGATGCTATACAACTCTTATTGCATTGAAAAATCTGGTAAAGTTTCTGGTAATTACTTGACTATCATAAAATAAGTAAGAAAGCTACCATCGGTAGTGTATAAAATATACCAAGTCAATATACTAAAAACATACTAAAATATGCCATAGTCTACATTTGGTATGTCGATATACTAATACCATTACTACTTAACAGCAATAAACAAGTATGAAAACACCGATCAAGGTTGCAAAAATTGAGGTATTATACATTAAATTCACCAAATCAACATACCGAAAAAATACCAAAACTACTAATACTAGAAAGTTCCCAGGTTGCTACTACATTTTTAAATATCTAATTTTTATATACGTAAATAATTTATTGATATAATCAATATACTAAAAAACTATTGGAATATACCAAAGTCACTATTACATTCATAATATATTATTGAGTACAAAATTTACCAAGTTGCTCTTCGATTTTGTTATCTATCTGCTATCTACTTTTTATATAATTCAAGTTATATCAAAGAAAAATGATCAAATACAATCACACTTGACTGAACTTCTCAAATGCAGAAAGTGCAAATGCAAAATATATATCTTTTCTTTGAAGTGCTAAGACTCAAAGAAATAAACTCAATATCAATCTCAATATATAGTTCAAAGCATAGAAAATAATTGAGAAGAAATGGTACTAGGTAGGAAATAGATAAAGAATATTGTGAAGGAACTGGATAATAAAATACACAGCTTTAACAAGTGAAGTGAAGTGACTTAACAACAATAATGAAATTAAATGAGCCAAAATAGCCAAAGAAATGTAACAATAAAACGAAAGAGCCATGAAAATTGCAACTCGACTGGACCACAAATTGTGAACGACAGTTTTTTTTTTTTTTTTTTTTGTTGCTTTTTGCCTTCACTTTGAAAGCAGATACTAAAATAGCGCCCGTCGACAATTTGTGCAGCAGCAGCAAGAGAGATTTTGTGGCATTGAATGTGAATGTGAATGTGAATGTGAATGTGTTGTGTGTTGGGACTTCGTTGGTCAGCAGTTTAGTGTGCAGCTTTGCGACATTAAGTCGAATATGAGTGCAGTCAATGCAGCCCAGCTTTTAGGCCCAAAAACTATGTTGCGGCCATGTGTCGCATTTGGCAGACTACCAAAAAGTTTGCAAAATGAGCAACAACAATCGGAGACCGAAACGAGAGCATGAACGTGAACGTGAACATGAACGTGGGAGAGCAAAAGGAAATCACTTGGTGATTATAGAGCAGCTTTTAATTTAGCAAATGTGCGCCACACAAAAACCCCCAGACGTAGAGAAAGAGAGAGAGGGGGATAGAGAGAGAGTAGGAAGAAGCCATGAATCAAGGTTCCCCATTTGGGTGCTCTAATCAAATAAAATGCTGCTCTAGTCATCGTCTCTGCATACGCTTGGCACTCAGTGTCAGTCTTAGTCTCTCTTTCTCTGTCTCTGTCTCGCATTCAATCTCTGACTCTGTCTCTGTCTCTGTCTCTGGGCGGCAGGTGCCATAAAGGCGAACATAAAATTACGAAATGTGTTGCAAATATGTAATAAAAATTGCAATACTCGTATTGCGGCCAAATGGCAAAAAATATATCTGCCAGCTACAACATATTATGCAAAAGCAAATTTATGGCCATTGAATTGAATTGAAATTGATTTGCCGGCTATGTCGATGCCGTTGCCTTTCCCATAGCCGGTATATTTACTCGCTCTCTGTGTCTTTTTAGGTATTTTTGCGGACAGGTGAACATGATGATGTTCATGCTGCAGCTGACATCAGTCAGTGTGACATGCTGAAGAGTATGCTACAGTTTTTTTCTTTTCGTTCTTTATTTTTTTGAGTTTTGAGTTGACACATCGCTGACAGGCGACAAAACCGCGTGGCAAAGTTTGCTACTCATATTTATGAACGCGACGTCAGCTGCCAATTAATTATGTTCACAACACAAGCAACCGCAGCACAACAGCCACAGCAATAACAACAACAGCAGCAACAACTTTGTCGCTGAAGAAAACCAATCGAATGAGCCATGTTGACTTAAATAATTGAAGTGTGACATGAATTATTGCCGTCGAGCAAAGCAACAGCATAACAGCATCTGGTGCGCGTGTCGCGTGGAAAAAAAAAAACCCAGCAATTCAATTTAACATAACAAAATCGTGACGCGCCGAAGCTGCTCTACTCTAAGCTCGAAAAAAAATAATTTATATTCCTGCTCCCATTTCCCGTTTCCCCAAAGGCAACAATAAAATATAAACGTACATTGAAGAGTATTGTAGAACTACTGTGAAACAGGAAACGACAGCAATCTAAAGCTGAATTCAAATCAATTTTACAATGAACAAATGCTAAAACAAATTCAAGAGTCCATGCTTCTTTTTTGCAGTGTATGGCAACAATTTGTTCAGACAATTTGCGAGAAGGAAACTGCGAAAAGGCAAAGCCAGGGACATTAAGCAACACGTCTTGGCTGTGATTGCAAATTGTAGCAAAATTAATTTTAAATTGGCTGCGCGCTCTGCGCAGTTGATTAATATTTATTTACCAGTTTGTTGTTAGTAGTTGCCTGAACACTGACGAAATTGCGTTAAGCTGCTGTCGTATACGTGATGTGGATGAAGCGTGCCTTAAATTACTCATACGCATTTCTCTAGTGTCGCTTAACAATATTTATGTTTTCCAACTGAAGTAAGAACATCAAATAATGAAAAAACCACTCAATTTCCAATTACATTTCATATATAAGTTTAATTCATTTATATGGCTAGTTATTTTCCCTCTTATTTAGTCCTTTACTTTTCTTCCTTCTTACATAGAAGCAAGCAAAAAGTTTGTAAAATATAATAGAGGAACTTTCAATTGTTGACTAACTCTTTATAATGAACTATATATATAGATATTGCTGCAGATTCAATTCCATTTAAATCAATAGTTACTTTCTTTCTTATTTAATATTTTCTTTTATCACGGTTAATAATATTTGTTATTATGTGTTGCTAAATATCATTTTTAATTTGTAATGTGAAATAACATAGTTGCGAAATTATGTTGAACTCAACTTTCTCAATTTCAGATGTACTATTTATATACTCTATTTATTGCTTCACATTCAATTGATTTATATCGATAGTTCTTTTCTTACTTAATCCTTTTCTTATATTCCCTTTTACGCCAAGTTATTTGAAAGTAAGGCAAGCACAATTAATGCTATTGATAGTGCCATCTAGCTTAGGTTTTAGTGTTTGTCATGCGCCTCAAGTCGCACATAATCTCATTACCTACAGCTCATTAATATTGGGCGTGGCTCTATCTGTGTGTGTGTGTGTGTGTGCTGAAGCACCCTCGATTTGGATTTGTTTTGTATAGAATAGCACTCGTGGCATCGTGAGTAAATCTTTTGGGCAAATTGTTCTGATTTTAGGTAAAATCAAATACGAGTTCGTAACTAAAACAATTGCTGGCAGCCACTGCGCAAAATCAATCAGAAAGTCAAACAAAAATGTTCGAGGGAAACAAGTTTGAGACGGGACAAAACCATTTGAAGAAATTAGGCAGCTTAAGTTTGAAGAAGAATTTGCATATTGAAAAGGCGGGGAGCATTCCCATTATTAATGTGTGAAGCTGCTGACTAAACAGAACTGAGATTAGCAATTAATTTTCATGATTATAGTGAAGGAAAAGAAACGTAAGAAAATTCTGTGTGTGTGTGTGTTTTGCTGAAGATAGTCGTAAAGCGGCTTAGCCAAATTGAAGGCGACGGACAGAAACATGGTACTAACGGTATAATCGTAAAAACCCAGCGCAGCGCTTAATCAAAAATTGTGGCCCGAAAACGGTTTTGTGGCACAACTTATGCATGTGAATGCGAATGCGAATACGAATCCGAGTGTGGAAGGTGGCCCAGTTAAGGTTATGGCCCGAGTTGAGTTGAGTTCAGTTGAGTTCGGTCTATGGCTTTGCCTTTGCCTCCTTTGCCTTTGGCTGGCACGTTTGCCAATTGCATTAGTCGAATTGTATTTCACTTTAAATGCTATGAGATAAGCAACTTTTATGGCCAGCGAATTTTCAAAGTTTTTTCCGCTCTCTCTCTCTATCTCTCTCTCTGTTTGGGGCGTGGCAGAACGCGAAACTTGCAGCACAAGTTGTAGCATTTTACACGTAGTATTTGCAAGCAAAATGACTGCCAAGCGTGCAATAAGTTGCCGTTGCCTCTTCGACTTGGAATGCATGTGAAACGTGAAATATGTAAACACGAAAAAAAACACACAGACTGCATGCATACGATTTGAATTTGGCTTAAACATGAAGCTCGAATCATTTTCATGGCATTTCGAAAGTTTTAGATGAAAAGATGTGTGTGTTTTTTTTTTATTTTTTAGCTAGCCAAAGGCAATACGATAAAATACTTATGGCCTTAAATGCAGCATGTTTTTTCCGCTCACTCGTTTACCTATGTTTTTTTATGACCCTTTTGCTAGTTACCTGAGGGCTGAATGTTGTGCTGTGTGTTGTGTGTTGTGCCATGAATTGCCCATTAAATGGATCAACAAAATAACGACCAGTGGCAAACTAACATATGCAACGCATGTCTCTGCCACAGCCATTTCACCATCACCATCACCAACACCAGCATCAACCTGGAGGTCAGCATAGAGAACTGGCCACAACTTCATGTCACACAGCTGGATGTCAGAGTGAGCGTTCAGTGTATGCTTTTGACAGCTTCAAATCGCTTCTAAAGACTGCACAAGCTCAACTCATTTCACTGTCAGGTCTTGTTATAATATTGCAAGAGTCCAGATGGAAATCTTTTAATTAATCCTGCTCAATTTTGCAGGTTTAAAGTTGAAATTTGCTAGAGAAATATTTGTTTAGTTGCAAATCGAATACATAACAAATGAGGACACTACAGTCGAGTATGCTAGACTGTGAAATACCGGTTACCCATTTTTAATAAAAGTAATATAATATTAAAATACACCAAATTAATATGTTAAAAAAAAATACTAAAAATATACCGATATGAATATACTATTACTTTAGTGATATATGTACCATAGACTACAAAATATACCAGATATACCTTCTACCCAACGGTTGCTTGTCAATTCATTTCACTATCAAAGTTTGCAATCTGCAAATGTTGAATAATATTATTCTAAGTTTGTTAGTCAATCTCGAAGAGTTTACTAATTTATCTAACCGCAAACATGGTTATATAGCGTGATTACTTAGATATACATTTAGCAAGAATGTATATAACAATTGAGAAAGCTACGGTCGAGTGTGCTAGACTGTGAGATACCCGTTACCTATTTTAAATAAAGGCAACACAATTTAAAAATATACCAAAATTAAAAAAAATCACTAAAATATGGCGAATGCTCTTTATGAGTATATCAATAAACTATTACTTTCGTAACATAACCATAGAGTACAAAATATACTAGATATACCTTTTTCCCTACGGTAGCTTGTCAATTCATTTTACTAACAATTGAGAAAGCTACGGTCGAGTGTACACGACTGTGAAACATCCAATATCTATTATTGAAAAGCAAAACATTGCAGAATTATTCTTGAAATATACCAAATTAATATACTATACTATATATATTCTATTGCATTCAAAATATACCACATTCTACCCTACTATACTACTCCATTCAAAATATACCAAACGTAAATCTTATCCTGCGTGTAGATAGTTCAGTAATAAAAAATATACCACATGCTGTATTTAGTATATCGATATACTATTACATTAAAAATATGCCATAAAGTACTATAACGCATTGTTTATTAAATTGAAATGAAACTTTAAATGTAAAATAAACTTCTACGTGCAAAATATACTCTGCTTATTTTGTGGCGTATTATTTATTACAAAGACTCCAACACCTAAGCTTCTCTCTTCGACATTTTAAGCAGTTAATCAAAGCGAGTTAATTGTTCTCTCAATTTCAAACTAAACAAAAAAAAGAATATAAACAATACTCGCATGATCAAATGTTGAAGCAACAAATTTCTGTGCGATTGTTTGCTGGATTCTTGTCGGATTATTTTGAGAGCAGCGCTTACATATCAATTTGCTGCCGATTGCCTCGACTGCTTGTCGAGCTCTTCAATTTCGGCAATTAGGCAGCTATCAGCAAAGAGTTAACAACTAATTAAACACACCCAGGCACCCAAGCATCCAATCACAAACGCACACGCACAATAAAGTTTTCTCTTTGCTGCTTTTTGAGGTTCAAGGGGGAAATGTGATGCCCCCGAAATCAAAGTTCAATTTGTTTGAAGAAAAAAAATGTGACAGTACTGTCAGGAGGATGTCTTCAGGTATGTGCTGACAGAAAAGTTGCAATCAAACTTTTGCCGCAAGGGGAGCAAGAGAAAGTGTGGAATGGGGGCAGCTGATTTTGGTGCCTGGCTGCCCTTTGACCGATGTCTGCCTGTTGTGGTTTGTGGTCAGTTGGGCTGGGCTTATGGGTCAAGAGTTTTCAATAGCAAAGCGCAAAACCCCCAAAGCTGCGAATGCAGCTGTAACTGTAACTGTAACTGTAACACGAAACCCAAAACTCGAAACCCAAAACCCAAAACCCGAAACCATAAACCAAAATGTTCAATTCGAATGCCAATTGCAGTTTCAGTTTCAATTTGCATTTTGCAATTATAAATGTATTTGCTTTGGCGCTTTTGCTGCTAATGTAATTTGTAATGAGATGCGGGGCGTTGCCTTCCACCTCCAGCCACTCAGCATAATTTAAGTAATTGCAATAATTAAATTGCAGGCTTAATGACACGCAAAACTACAAAATAAAGAAGGGCGACAATGTAAAAATGTGTCGGATGTAACTGAACCTAAGAATAGAGAACAGAGAATGCGAATGGAAGAGGGAATGGGAATGGGAATGGGAATGGAACTTGGAACCGAAGCGAAAACTAATTAAAGTGCTTTTTATGCGCCGCACCGCAGACACGTAACATGAGACTGGCCAATAACCAAGTGACCGACCGACCACGGGCGCGTCACATGATCTACACCTACACACACACACACGTCGTAGGCGTGGCTCAACACGTCTATCTGTGTGTGTGTGTGTGTGTTTATGGGCAAACTGGCCTCAAATGCACTTCAAAGCAATTAATTTGCAATAAAAGCACTTTTAATGCGCCACATGCCCCTCCACCTACAAATATATACATACATATATAAATATACGTATGTGTGTGTGTGTGTATGTGTGGCTTGCGTCATCAATCAGCATACACACATACAGACAGAGAGGGAACCACAAACGAACGAACCACAGTCGATGCCGTTCTGCAGTCGCAACTTTGCCTAACTGGGCCAGCCTAATAGATGTCGTTAACACGACGTTGCGCATACGCCGCGTTGTGCCGACCACAACATACCACACCACACCACACCACACACACACACACACACATTTAACTAGATGGTCAGCACATAAAATGCAAATCATGTTAGTTAATCTCATACACAAGTACATAAAGTTTTGCCAGCTCAAACGCCAATCAATTTCGCATACAACAAACTTCAAATCAGCTTTCCATCATGTTATCATCTCAAGGATTTATATTTATGTGCATACTCGTAGGTCATTATTATTATAGCTATAATACCATCCATATTAATAAAATACTCTGTCTTCACTGGCCAACAGACTGAACTATTAACGCATAGCGCAATCAGTGAATTTATCAACGAAGAAACGAATTCTAACGAAGAATGTTTATAGATCACCAAACGACATTTCTTATAATTCCTAAACTTATTTTGGAAAATAAAACTTACAAAACAAAATTTCAGATTAGGCATCAAATTAGTACTGGAAAATTTGCAATGCGAAATCTATCACAAACTGTATTTAACAACAAGTAAGAAAGCTACTGTCGAGTGTGCTCAACTGTGAGATACTGTATATTGATATAGTACTACATTCAAAATACACCATAGAGTGAAAAATATACCAAAGTAAAAAGTGTTAAATTGCCCATTCAAAACTATTTCTTAAATAACTTCAACGATTTTTAACTAATCGCAACCAAATCTTCAGAAATCAAAAAATCTATAGTTATTATTGTATGTAAAAAAAAGTATTCATGTTATTTTAAGGCAGACACTCTTTCGCACACGAATACACGAATCGATTACAAGTTGATTACCAATTCCATAGTATTATATTTCTTATCTTCATTAGCATTTCTTATCTTTACTGAATCGTCCAAAAATTACAATCAGCAGAGGCATCTATCAGCAATTCAATATGCAATTCAATAAGTATACTAAAATATTCAGTGCGAAATCTATAACAATCTCTATAACAATCGATTACCTGTTTATTACCAACTCTATAGTATATTAAAATCTTTATTTTTACTCAGACGCTCATTGTAATATAAAAATTACAGACTGAGAAATAAATTTACTGTTTAAAGAACATTAAAAAGCTATAAATTAAATAAATTTCCAAGATAATGTATGTAAGTCAATCTTGGCAATCCCCAAACATATAATATTCTCTTTACGCGATCTTGAGAGTTGATTATTAAAATGTATTCTGAAATGTTGTGATTACTATCTTGCTTGCACTGACTTAAACTCTGGGTAGAAGGTAATTACATTGTACTCTATGGTATATTTTGTATTAATTACCTTATCAATGACCGAAATACAGCTTTCGGAATATTTTAATATAAATTTTGGGTATAAATATATACCAAATATTGATTTTGGTATACATAAAAGATATTACGACTTGTTTGCTTTTATTGAAAATGGGCAACGCGTATCTCACAGTCGAGTATTCTCCACTCTAGCTTTCTTACTTATTTTAAACTCATTTCAAGTGATCAATTCTATTTCCCACAACTATTATACGTTTGAATATGTTTGGTTTTCGTATGTCAGCAGGTATCTTGAGTCGATTATATGCGTCAACAAACGCATTACGTAAGAAACAGTCGCAATATTTTTGGGGAGCAACAAATCTTTTGTGCATTCCCTTTTGAGTATTAGGATAATCTGTTAACTGGTTTACTCGTGCTTGTTTGCAAGGCAAGCGTAAGGCAACACAAGGCAACACAAGGCAAAAGCAGAAGCAGAAGCAGAAGCAAAACACTTGTCTGGTCATGTCATGTTTGCTGCTATTATGCTATCTTGTCATTGGCTTAACTTCAACGTGCAACTCGGCTTCAGCTTGCCCCCTTTTGCGGCAACACTGTAGATTAGCTCTAGTTACACACGAGCACTTATTGTTGCTCCTCGCTTCCCTTCTCACGTCCCTTCCCTCGGCGTGTCCGTGTCTCTTGACTATTTTTTAGTGCTCCTAAAAATTGTGCATGAACGTGGAATAAGCAAACAAGGATTTCAGCAGCCGTTGGGCATGTGATGGGTCATTTGCTGGGTCGCAGCTTCAAGTCACGTAGCCAAGTCGCTTGCCAGGCGATGACGTGTTGCTACAACTGCTGACCCCAGTCGGGACTGAGGTGTAAGCGGGGGCGGGGGCGTGGCAGCATCAGGCTGTGTGTCTGTGTGTGTGTGTGTGTGTGTGTAGCCATCTGTCATAGGAGTGTATACAACACACATTGTCACGCAATTGACGAGCCCCAAACCCTTTTTTTTCGCTTTTGTCGCGTCGCTATTTATAGCCACAAAATCGAAGCGAGCCACGCACTTGACGCTCTCTCTCTCTCTCTCTCGGTGTGAGTTCTTTCTCCTTGCTCTCTTGACACTTGTCGCGTTGTCATTTGATCGATTTTTCAGCTCCCCAGAGAGAGAGCGAGAGAGAGAGAGAGAGAGACCCGACCCGTCTCAACGGACAACAGCAGTTTGTTAGCCACCTGACAGTTGTCATAATAATATGTTGTGAGCGCACCTGACATGTTCCTTTAATGTCACCTTCGTTTCCTTATTCCTAAGCATGTTTTATCTTTTTTCTATCTGTTTTTTGGTGACCTTGAACGCTGCTGCTCTTCATATTGATTTCTTTTTAAGTTAATTAAAAACAAAAAACGCGCAGGTTGCGAAATGAAAGTCAAGCTATTAAACCAAATGAGCCAAGCGAAATTGTGCGCGTCCCTCTCTTCCTCTCTCTCTCTCTCTCTCTCTCTCTCTCTCTCTCTCTCTCTCTCTCTCTCTCTCTCTCTCTCTCTCTCTCTCTGTCTATCTCGCTCTTTTAACGACCCTTGACCGTTAGAGCGCGTTTCAAATTAGGCTAATAAAATGAAAGAGCAAGGGACGCTGCAATTGAGCAGCGTAATTGTCATAATTAAGTGCGCCCCGGAGAGCAGAAAGGACGGAACGAGACGGGACAGGACGGAACAGGACGGGACAACTGCTGGCTAGTTCTCCGAAATATAAGTGACAACGGAGACTTTCCTTCTTTCTCCAGCCCGTTGTCTTCTCAGCCTGCTTTCCATCTCCAATCTCGGACAATAACTGATGCAGCTCTTATCTCTCTCTCTCTCTCTCTCTCTCTCTCTCTCTCTCTCGTTTGGTTGTTTACTCTTTCGTTACGTTAACCCACTTACCAATCTTCCCTTTTTCTGTCCGCTGGCTCGCTCATTCTCCCGTTTAACCCCTTGGCATTTTCCCCAATTCATTTACAGTTTCTATTTGCTCAACCGTTGTCCGACGCAACTTGTTCGACCGTGTCACAAAATCAATTAAAAAACTGCCGTGCTTGCTCTGCCGCTGTCGCTGTCGCTGACGCTGACGCTGTGCTGACCACACCCTGTCGCAGCACCCGCTGTCATACCCCTGAGGAGGTCCATCGAAAGCCGGAGCGATCCTCTCGTGCCTCGTGCCTCGCCTATTTGCACAGCAAACATGGCATTTTTTCGCTTTTCACACACACAGCAGAGAAAAACGCAGCAGAGCTGCAGGTAAATAGCGTCCAGAGAGCAGTCCCCCACCGTCTCTTCCTCACTCCCCGCCCCCTCGGAAAAACAGCCCCTAGCAACGGGCGACTAATTTTTGCGCGCACGGTCAACTTTATTCTTGTGTTTTTTCTGTTTTTTTTTGGTAATTTCCGGCGCAATTTCGGGGCGCGTCAGCGAGACGAGGTCGAAGCTTGTTGTAGAGCAATTATGGCAGCACTTGTTACTACTCGTACAGCTAGTTCTACAATAACTGCCACACCCAAAGCCAACACAAAAAAAGAACTATAAAATTAAAGCTGACTAGACAGATGGTGTCAATGTCTGCTCATCTCTGCGCTTGCATAAATCAAATATTTGCTAATAAGCCGACACACACACACATACATGGATGTTGGCGGCGCCACTTCCGGCTGCAACTGTTGATCTCTGTGTGTGTGTTTGTATGTGTGTGTGTGTGTTGTTCGCAGTGTAATGCAATCAACATGAAAATAATTAATACAATTGCTTTTAAAAGCAAACATGCTCGAGTGTGTGTGAGTGTAAGTGTCTGTGTATTTTGCATATTCTCTCTCTCTCTCTCTCTCTCTCTCTCTCTCTCTCTCTCTCTCCCCGCTTTTTTGCAATTTTAATTAAATGGCAACGATTGCTGCATACTTTGAGGCGCAATTTGCTTCAATTGAATTACAAGCGGCATTTCCAATCGAGCTGCAAACAACAACAACAACAACAACAACTGCTGCGCCTCTTGCTTCACTCTTCAGTTGGGGGCAAACAATGCGATTAACTTGCATCCAAGTGCGCAACAAACGGCAAATGTGCCCCAAGCAATTTAAACAACCAACTACTAACTGACTGCATATTAACGTTTTTATAAAACACACACACACACACAGTCACAGTCATCCTCGACGATAGATTAACTCAACTACACATACAGAGTATCCATTGCATTCTACTATAGTTGCGTCTGATTAAGTTTGTCTTCATTCGTTTTGCGGGTTGAATGCCTTCATCACAAATAATCATAAACCTAATGCTATTCGTGCCATTTGTGGCTGCCTTGATAGACGAATAATTGTATTTAAGTTGCCATTTGCGTTGCCATTTGCGTTTACTACACCGAACAAAAAGAACTCTTTCTAAAATCAAGAAAGAAAAGAAAAAATAAAGATTATGTTCTTAAAACCACTTTAACATCAAATTCTTAAAAGTAAGAACATTAGACCGAAAAATGTCAAATATTCCAAATTAAGACCGAACATACTTCATTTAAGTTACAAAATTCTCGAATCCATCAAAATTGTAGTAGTCTGTGAGTTCCCTTTAATGCTGCGCAATTTTATAATAACTATTGCATAAGCAAACTGAATACTAATTAAATCATAAAATAGTAAAATATAAAGTTAAATTTTTTAATTTTATAATACGATTTGTGGGTCTTAGTTGTTTTGGATGGCAATCTGGTATACTTTGCACTCAATGGTATATTTTGAATGTACTATTATATCAATATACCAAATATAGCCTTTTGGTATAACATTAGTATTTTTGCGGTATATTTATTTGGTATATTTTAGAATTAACACCGCACTATTTTGCTTTTATTCACACACTCAAGATCACTCGACTAATGATTGTTGTATTCAAATTCTCAGAACTATGCGCAAAATACTGAGTTAATAACTTTTTTCCCAGTAAATCCACATTATATTTTCATTGTGAAATAATTTCTTGTTTCTTTTAGAAAAGCTTTTTAAACACATTCGAACTTTTCAGTAATTAAAGATTTCGAAACTTGGCAGCACAACTTTTCGCTAAACTTTCATAAAAAGTTAAAAAGTAATAGAAGAATATTCAGTAACAAAAATATAAGAAAAAGTAGATTATATTTCCTCTTAGAATTATAAGAATGTGATTGAACATTTCTTAATTGTTTGAAGAAGATGCCAATTAAAAAGACGCTAAATTTTTAATAAATGTATGAACTCGACAACAACAATTTCTGTTTTTTTATTAAAGGGCTTATTTTTAGAAATAAATTAATATTCAGTAGCACGAAAAGGACATTTTTCCTGCTTAGAATTCTAATTAAAAATTCTAATTAAAATTTTATTAGACAGCAGAAAGTGATTAAACAATGTTCCAATATTAATAAATGCATCACAAATACAAATGAGTTCAACCAGAGCTTTCCGTTTTTTATTAAAACTTTAAATAATTCTTTATAATTGGTATTAAATTGAACATTCAGTAGCTGCATTTTTAGTTATCAGTAGTTGGTATTTGTATTGAAAATCAAAAACTTTCATAGACCATCGAAAATGATTAGACAACTACAAAATTATCCGAACAAATGCGAATTTCATTAAAAGTACATCGTGGTAAGGAGAACAACTGAAAGTTGCTAAACTAAATTGCTAAACTTACTTAACTTAAACATTTGCGGCAAATGTTGCCACAAATTGCACTTTTTCCAACTACAAAGTTATCATCGAAATTTGCCGTCGGCTTTGAAATTGAATCGAGTTTGTAAAATGAGAATTTTCGATTATGCAACGAATAATGAAAATCCTATTAAAGCAAAATGATTGATTTTAATAAACACAACGACAGTGTCATTACAATAATTGCGCAATAAATAAACTCACACGGATTCACAATTTATTGGTCCAACTAAATTCAATTACCAAAACGAATGCGCATTAAAACGAATGAATATTATGTAATGCAAATTGTTGGAATTTCATATTCCAAAATACTATATAGATTCTTGGGGTGGAAAGTAGGCGATGGACAAGCCCAGATCATATAGCAATCGCTGCCACTTAACATAATTATATACAAGGCGGACAACAACAGAAAAAAAAACAGAAGAAAAAAAAACTGTGCCAAGTGAAAATGAGCAAGAAAACGGCTAGTTAGAAGCGCAAAACGCCAAATGAAAAATTAAAAATGCAAAAATAGTACAAAATAAAAAAAACACAAATAAGAAAGCGAGTCTGCTCGACTACGAAATACCCGGTACACATTTTCAAGTAATGTCTTTTAAGTATCCCGAATTAATATACTGAAAATATATTTATGTGTACCAAAAGAAATATTTGGTATATTCTCTATTCAAAATATATATTTACAAAGCACAAATCAAGTCGAAATCGACTCGCTACTCATTTTCAATAAGTGAAAAAAAGTAGTAATGTCTTTTAAACATACCAAATCAATATATCGAAAATATATGAATGTATAAAAACAGCAATACTTGGTATATTCCTCCATCTAAAATATACCATGGAGCGCAAAATGAATCAAGGCAATTCGAAATCGCTCGACTGTGAAATACTTGCTATGCTTTTTCAATAAATACAAAACAGTATTATTAATATATACCAAATTAGTAAACCGACAACATTTTAGTATACACCAAAACCAATATGTGGTATACTAATAAACAATGTAAAGATTAAACATACGAAATTAATGTACCAAACAAATATTAAGGTATACCAAAAGTACTATTCGGTATACTGTTACATTCAAAATATACCATAAAAAAATGGATTTTTTAATGTAGGTTCAAATAAAATTTTCCGCCAGCTGTTAACAGTAATTCATACTACCCTTCTAGCTGGTTTAGAAGCGCGGGTATCAAAATGTAAAACTGAAAACTAAAAACTAAAAAACCACAACTGGGCATTGACTATGAAAATTGACCACCAGACACATGTCTAAGAGAGAGAAGAGGGAGACGAGGGAGAAGGCCAGCTAATTAGACGGCGTGTCGGCAGTCAGCAAAGTGTGAAAATGAGCAGCTCATGCCGAGTGGGTGGTGACTTGGGATTGTGAAGAGACAGCGACGAAGTGGAGCTGAAGTGGAGTGAATTCGAATTGGATTGAAATTGGAATTGGATTAGATTGGCACGCGACGTCAATTGCTGAGGCGTAGCATTCGCCTTGCCGTCGGCCATAAACTCCATTCCAACAGTTTGTCCGTCCGTCTGTCCGTCTGTCCGTCCGTCCTTCTTTCTGTTCGTCTTTTCGTCTTTCTTGTTTGCCAGCTCCCCTCGAGCTTCAGTCGAGCTCATCATTTGCATATTGCAAACTTTCTAACAGAGCGTTGCGAATAATTTATGCTGATTAGCTAAACTCGACTTCGTTGAGTTTCGGCTTTGGCTTTGGCTTGGCTTTGGCTCTACGTGCCGCTTTTGATGTTCAATTCAATTCATATGTATAGTAAGTATGTGTGGGTGTTTAGTACTCGTATATAACGAGTATGAAAGCAGAAGCTGACTTACCCTTGAGCAGATGCTGCAAGATGTTGTCCTTGTGCTCCTCTGAGTGCGGCTCGCCCATCACAATGAGCAAATAGCAGCCAGTTAGCGGACTGGGCGGTCCAACCATGCCCCCAGCCAAACTGGAGGCGCCACCGCCATCCGAGCAAGCGGTATCCAGCGGTGGACGTCCGCCGATCTCCGACGGTGGCAACGAGCTGGCACCAGCATCAGTTGCCGCATCGTCGCCAGCATCGCCAGCAGCTGCCGCCTGCAGGACACCGCCGCCAGCATCTCCGGCAGCTTCAGCCTCAGCTGCAGCACCAGCTGCGCCCTCGCCCTGAGCCACAGAGGGCGTGGCAAGTGGCAAGTCATTCCCATTGCCGTTTAGAGCGGCGGTTTGGTCCGCTGCGTTGGCTGCCATTGCGGCAACTTCGCTTGTCCCGACGGCGACTGCAGCTGCAGCTGGAGTTGTTGTAGTCGTAGTTGGTGTTGTTGTTGCAGTTGTTGTTGTTGTTGTTGTTGGTTTTGGCCGATCTCCCATCACAGTTGTTGTTGCTGTTGTTGTTCACACAGTCACCGGGCACAACACAAAAAAATACAAAACAAATTTCTTATCGCACACTTGAAAAAAAAGTCGTAATCAACGAAAATGTGTTTCGCTTTTGCTTGGCGGCAGAGTTTTTGAAACTCGGCCTCGGCACAAACACTAGCGTTCTCGCTCTCGCTCGCTCGTTCTCTCACTCTGTGTCGCACTCACACTGTGTCTGTCTCTGTCTTGCGCGGCGTTTCTTACACGTCAAATTTCTTGGAAATGTTGCGGTAAAAACGTCCGAAGCTCAGTCTTAACTGATGGGCGGCCGGCTGACGAAGGAGGGAGGGGCGTGGCAGAATTTGCCACTTCACTTCACACGCTTCTTTCTTTTTGCTTGTTATTGTTATTGTTGCTATTGTTGGAGTTATTTTTTGTTGTACTTTTTGTTTGCTGGCCGTGACTTTGGCGCTTTTTTATGAGTTCTTCACTTTGTGTTTTATTTTCGTTTTTCGTTTTTCTTTTTTATTAATTAATTATTTGTATTTTTCGTTTTCTGTGTTGTCTCTCAATGTCTGCGTAATTGGTTTTTCTTTATATTGGAAATTACATTTATTTTTGCGATTCTTTTGGTTTTTTTTTTATACGTTGTTATTTATTGTGCACACTTTGAAGCTGTGATAGATATTTTTTTCTTTTCGTTTAAAATTAAAGTAATATTTGTTTAGCGTTTTTCTTTTGGAAATACTTTTATTTTGTTTGTTTTTTTTTTAGTTTGGATTAAATTTTGCAGCGATTGGCGTGTTTGGTTTTTAGTTGTTTTTTGTTTTGTTTTTTTTTTGTTTTCTCAATACAATGAATTAATTGTAATTTTTAAAGGTTTCTTTTTGTTTTCTTTTCTGTAGATTTGGACTAGCTTTTTACTTGTAGCAATGTTTTTTTTTCGATTTTATTTTTCTCGATAATAATATTTGTCTTTTTATGTTTATGTGTGTGTGTGATTTGAATTTGCAAAAATCGTAGTTTTTGGTTTTCTTTTCTTTTTGCTGATGATGAGTTGCGTCTATATATTTATATTAATCTCTTTTTCAATAATTTTTTTAGTAATTAATCTCGTGATTTTTGTTTTTCATTTAGCTTTATTCGTTTGCTTTTGGAATATCATCAAATCTGGAAAGGGATAACGAGAAGTATTTTATTAGTTTACTCTTACATTAAACTTGAAACAAAAATTATAGAAATGTCCGTATTTTTTATCTATAATTTTCATTATATTTTACAAGTATTTTAGTCACATTATACAACAAATAAATGAAAAAGTTAAGTAAAATTCATTATACTTTGTGTTTATATAGTTCTAAACACTTGAATTTTAGTTTTAAAGAATTATGCATTTCATATTCAAAAATTTCCAAAAAAAAAAAAATAAAGAAAATTATTTATGTTTTATGTTTATGTAGTTCTAAACACTTGAATTTATTTGTGTTCAGAATTTTGTTCCCAATTTAATAGATTTGAAAACACTTGTATTGTATGTAAAGTGCATAAGGACTTCTTTTTTTCTGTGTTTGATTGATGCAATAATATTGTACTATATATAGATAAAACGCAGTCTGTGCTCAGAGTTCTTTTAGGCTGAATATCCGCAACTTGAATGGCATCTAAAGCACTTTTATTTCACAGTTTTCGAGTGTTGTGTTGCTTGTTTTCCCCGTTTTCCCTATTCGCTCTGTTCTTCTCTCAGTTCTCTCTCTCTCTCTCTCTCTCTCTCTTTCTCTCTCTCTGTATCTGTGTTGTTGCCTTCATCTGCCGGCTGTCGCTGCACTTATGACAACTCGAGAGGCGACCATTTAGCACTGCCCAATGTAAGTTTGCAATCTCCACTCACCCCTTCCCTTTGCCCTCCCTTTGCTGCCCCTTGGAAGTCGCATCCAGACAAGCAGACGAAAGAACCAGGCGAGGATGGAGCTATAAAAAGCCATAGACAAGCAGCACCGCATATAAATGCATTGAACTTTGGCCGTGTTGCTGACAACAACAACACGAACAAATGGCACATATGTAGCACACACACACACACGTACACACACACACATAGTGCACACTCACACACCCCAAAAAAGATGTCGTCATCGCTCCATGGCAACGACGACAACATCGACGTCATCAGGCGCTGGCGTTGCCTGACTGACTGAATGTGAAAACTATAAAAAGCAGCGACAACAACAACAACAGCAACGAGAACAACTGTGGCAAGCGGCAACAGCAGCAACTCCTTTTGATATTTTTGTCGCAACGTTGTTAGTTGTAATCCTTCATTGAAGTTGTTGCTGTTGTTGTTGTTGTTGTTGTTACTTTCCTTTCGACTTGGTCTTGGTCGCGTGCCTGGTCTACGTGCACCGCATTCCCCCTGCGCTCCCCTCCCCCCTCTACACCCCACTCGTTGCCACCTCGTTGCGCACCGCTGACGCTGCCTTCACTTGCTGTTGCTGTTGCTGTTGTACGTTGTCTCCATAGCCGCCTCATGTTGGTGGCGTTTGTCGGCCGATGGATGAATCACCCAAGCAGTTGCCGGCAATGCATACACCCAACACACACACACACACCCAACACACACACATGCATACTCATGTAAGTGATGTTGTGTTCTTAGTTCTCTCAGTTCTGCGTTCTGAGTTCTGAGTTTTGTGACGGATGCCAAACGCAATGAAATTTGCATTACTTTAGGGCTATATCTCTTTTGGGGGGATGTTGTTGGGGGCCTTGGTCTTGGTCTTGTTTCTGGTTCTACTTCTGGTTAGTCTTCTTCTTACTCATTTGCTTGCTCTTGGCCACGCCTTTGGCTCTGCACGAGTTTTGATTGATGAGTTTTGTTGTTTTTATTTCTTTTTGCTATTTTTGGGCCCAATTTAATATCTCTCTCTCTCTCTCTCTCTCTCTCTCTTGCTCATCATATATGCAGCTGATGCGTTGAACTCGCGCTAAAGTCAAGAGCAAACGGAACCAAATATTCTCTGTGTTTCTTAGGGGGGAACGTTTCAAGTACACTTCTATATGAATTGATGACTTGATGACTTCAAACAACAAACTAATGAAATCTATATCGAAACATCGATTATTTGATTCTTTTCGTGTATTGTATTCTGATGATGCATTAGTTCTTTGTTGGTAACTCTGAAATTTCAGTTACTAAAAGTTGAACATTAGTTCTTTCAGTTACTAAAAGTTGAACTTTAGTTTATTGTAGATGACTGAAATTTTTATCACCACTATCTATCAACAAGATGGATACATTTTTATTAGTTTGGCATTAAAAGGAAACTTTTTGTGTGAACCATGTTCAAAAATGGAAACTTTTTGATTATTATAATAATATGTATTATAAATTTGACCAAAGAATATCATTTTCTTTACAATTTATTTATACTTCCAGAAGCCTAGTGAAGCTCTTCACTGGCACAACTCGAGTATTGATTTTATAGTGCTTAATACAAATCGCAAGAACTGCAAACTATTCCAGTTATAAACCTGTCTTGCAATGATCTCTTTTTGCAGTCTTTCTTCGGTGATAAACTCATTACAATCTTCAGTTTTCGCTTGAGTCACGCAATGCTAAAAACTTGCAATTTGCAATTAAGCATTGATTGGCGCGAGAGTTGATAGCGAAGAGAACATGGAACAAATAACCGAAAAACAAATAAATAACTAAGCACCACTGTTGAAGAAGATCACAAGAAAAAAAATACTATACTCGTATAATACTATATGATATGTGTGTGCAGCGAAGAGGCACTTGCAACGTACAAGAACTGCTATGCAACTGGGATGTAAGTCGAAGCCGCAATGGAACGGAACTGAACTCAACTCGACTCGACTCCACTCCAGCTGCAAAAAGGAAGTTGTAGAATCAATAGGTCACACACACAAACACACAGGCACACATACAGCAGACACACACACACACACACACACTTGCAGACAGCACGTGTTGTAGTTGTAAGCAAATGGGGAGAAGTGTAACAATTCGTTATATGATATCACCGCAGGAAGCCACAAAAACCACCAACGAACCAAGGAACCAACAAAAAAAAAAAAAAAAAACAACAACAACAGAGAATGAAGTTACAGCAGAGGAAGAAGAAGCACCAGTTTTTGCACACACACACACACCACAGATTTGTCACTTTAATTGCGAACGCGAAAAAAAAGTTGTAAAAAAAATTGTACTAGGAGTTGAAGTATTTGTTTTTGTTTTGTCTTTCAATTTACTTCTTCGCTTTGTTTTTTTGCTTGTATGATTTTCTGATTTTTCTTTTGTTTTTCTTGTTTGCTGGGTGTTGAGGAGCTGCTGCCGCGGCTGCTGCTGCTGATTTACTGCTGCTGCTGCTGCTGCTGCTGCTGATGATGATTTTGCGACTTCTGCTTCAACTGCCTCGATGTTGTGTGTGTGTGTTACTTCTTCTTCTTCTTGTTTTCGTGTTTCTTCGTTTGCTGCAAACGTTTTGAAAGCTCGACGACGACTGATTCTCTGGCCGGAACAACTCGCAATACGAAGCGGCGTCCACGTTGTCGGCATTGTCGGCAGCGACAGCGACAGCCAGAGCCACAGCCACAGCAACGCGACAGCACGACAGCGACAGCGAAGCAACGGCGACGAGTAGTCGCCGTTTGTTGGGCTGCACAGGCACAGGCACAGGGACAGGCACAGCAAACTTCACTTGTGTGTGTTGTTGTTGTTGTTGTTTTGTATTTTGCAGTTATTGGAATTTCCAGGCTGCGTCTGCGTGCGCGTCGCTTTGCTTCGCTTCGTTTCGCTGTGAAGCTTTTTGCTGTTTCTGTTTCTGTTGCTGTTGCTGTTGCTGTTGCTTTTGCTTTGTGCAAAACTGCTGTTTTCAGTCTGCGCCGAACAGCTGGGCCCGAAAAAGGCTCGTCCCTCTTCCTAGTGCGTTTCGCTTTCGTCGTCTGGCGGCCGGCTTTGCTAGCAACAACGACAACGACAACTACAACGACAACGATAGCGACAGCAGCAGCAGCAGCAGAAGCAGCAGCACTCGCCGCTTCCAGTTTCAGTTCGTTTCCCATTCGTTTCGCTTTCGTCCAGTTTCGTTCGTGTTTCGTTTTGCTTGTCTCGTTACTGGCGCCTTCTTCGATGGCCCGGCTAACCAGCCGTTCCATGCCGGCCAACATTTTGCCAGTCATTCTCGCTGGCCTCGACGTCGTTTGATTTTTCAATATGCCGCCTTGCCTTTGCCATTCTTTTTTCCTTTTTGTTGTTGTTTTCCTTATTTTTTGTGTGGAGTTGGCGCAATGAAAACTCGTCTTTTACTTTGTTAGGGTGAGAGTATGAAGCTCGCTTCCTCGTTTTAGCGCCTACTAGCATTCAAAGGTCTAGCAAGCAACTGTATAGCCTACTTTTTAGCCACAATTCCTTTATATATGTAATTTGCGTACATAAAGTACAAGACTTTTGAAACAAAATACTAAATAATAATACCTGGAAATGAATATCAAAAGGCCAAGAAAGTGGAAATTATTATTTTTCAATAACTACTAAATTAAGCTAAAACAGAATTAAAAAAAATCATTTTCTGATCACTTATAGGAACAAAAATTGAATAATACTATTGGAATTTTATATTAAATTCCGCAATAAAAAATTCTTCATAGGATCGAAGTACAGATTTATTTATTGATTCATTTATCGAAACAAAAATTAAGCAATTTTTATTGGAATTTTATACTATAATCTGCACTACCAAAAATATGTGAGAAAACGCATAATTAAAACAATAAATACAAATATAAATATTATTGCGGTACAAAGCAGAAATGTAACAAATAAAAAAATTTATCCTGTTAAATAAATGTTTAATCTATTGCCTAACACAATTTTAGAATTAAATAATTCGTGGATTAATTAAGCTTCTTAATTGTTTATAGAGTACTTTAAGGAAGAAAAATTTAATTTGAACTCAAATCTAACCCTTAAAATAAATTGATAAAAATAAAATAGCAAAAGATATCCATTGAATATTACTTGTACTAAATAGAAAAATTAGTAAATGATTTTACATAGTAAAATCACATACTTCTCGTGATCTAGATCAGGGTTCAAAATAAATAAACATTAAAATTTTGGATGCTTCTATACTATAAAATGCCATAATACTATTCTATAACAATATTATAGTAAGTATCACTATATCAATACTAGCTAGTATAATAGTATACTACTACATATATATTTAATACCATCAATAATTGAAGAATTTGAATTTTTCTTGTACTCTTTTGTAATTGAGCTGCTTATAAAAATATTGGGATTGTTTTCCTAAAATAAACAAATCTCTTGTCCACCCCCATTAGTTGTCTTTTATGTCAATAATTATAGTGATTGTTTTCAATAGAAATAATTACACATAGTTCATCCCAACCTCTATTTGGTATACAGTAATTTAGAAGCCAGAAAATCTATATTCATTAAAAAAAAAAAGTAGCTAAACATGAAAATGTTTTTCATGTATTCTGCAACTCTTAAGTGTGATCGACAGTTAGCCAACTACTTCATACACATATTGTATAGAAGTCGGATATTTACGTGTTGCCACTGTCTGCAAAATGAGACGTCCTTCGAGCCGGTTGAGCTTGAGTATTCGAAATGCCGCTCGTTAAGACATGCAGAAGACACTTGAATCGCAACTGAGTCGCTTGGCCGGACAGTACGGCGGATTTTGGCAGGCTGGAGACAAACTCGAGTTGCGTCGCGTCGCGTCGTCGTCGTCGGGGCAGAGAATTGCCGCTAAACAGCGACGACGACGACGACGACTGGAAGGCCGTGGATGCACATGATGTGCGAATAGGCAACACTAATGAAATTACGCAACTTCCAGTAGCTCGACGAGCGAAAGAGACAGCTGCAAAAAGTGAAACGCAAGCAAAGTGCGAGGATCGTCAACACATTCAAAATGGCGCATCAAAGAAGAAACATGAAACGAACGAAACGAAACGAAAGAAAAAAAACGACAGCAGCTCTCGCTCAACCTCAACCTGACTGGAAGGCAGACGACAACCATCTGATTTTGCAATAACAGAGACAAGCAGCCAAACAGCTGCCAGCAAAGTAAATATTGATTTTGCCTGCTGCGCTCTCGTTTGCCGTTTGCCTTTCGCCTTTGCCTTTTGCCATTTGCCATTTGACGACTGCCGCTTTCTGCTTTGCCGGCTGTTCTCACTCACTGCGCTGCTGCTGCTGAATGCACGATTTCTACGTTATGGCGCCACAAACAGCTGGCAAATCTCTCTCTCTCTCTCTGTGTGTGTCTCCTTTGCACTCTCTTTCTCTCTTGCTGGCGCTTTCGCTCTCGCTCAGCTGTGCGACTAATCAACCGTTGGATTTTCAAATCAACTTGGCGTGTGCAAATGCAACATGCACAAAGATCAAAGTCAAATTAAATGACGAAATTTATTACAATACTTTCCAATGCTTAAGTTCTTCACTAGTTAATTTGTTAAGCTGATAGTTTCATACAAAAAAATGTAAAAAAAATATAATTTTCCATCATATTTGTTTCTTTAAGTTTATGGAATTCTTCAAATTTAAATTTCTTCAATATGTTTTCGTTGTTTCATAGGAATCTTATTTATCTTATAATTTGAAATATTTTTATATAATAGCACATTTTACTCACATTTTTATTTGTTTTGTAGTCTGTGTAATAGTTAGATTGATAATATTTACTTATATAATTTGTGTTTAACATTCACTTTGCACTATGGATGGAGCAACTTATTACTTGTTATTCAGCATGATTTTCGTTAATAATATTTTATAATTGCTAAAGCTTCTTCTCAAAATATTTTTGGCCTTTATTTGTAAATTTGTTTGCTTTATGAATATTATATTTGGTTTTGTTAATTGTTATTAAGCTTAGCACAAAAAATGGACTTCGGACTGCAGTCTGTCGTTATGTTTTAGCAAACTTAACAGTATTTTTTATATCTTTGAATAACTTAATTACGTATTTTGTTTTTGTTTTTGTTTTTGGTTATTTTAGTTAGCAAAAGCGGCTGTTGTTTTGCAAAAAGCACTAACACAATTTTGTATCAAGTTTGTCTTTGGCCAATTTGTATTTGAATTTGAATTCAAATTTATAACTTATTTCTATGTGCAAATAATTTCAATAGTTATCGAATTGTTCACAATAAATCGTAGTAGACTTTTAGGCGCTGTTTCCTCGTCGTCGACGTCGTCGTTGTTGTTGTTGTTGTTGTTGTTCCAGTTGTTGTTGTTGCAGCTGAGCAACTTTAGGTTTGATTTGCGTTAAACAGAAATAAACTTTAGACGGATATTGATTTTTTTTCTTCTTTTTTTGTTGGTTTTGTTTTTTTTGCTGTTGCTGCTGCTGCTGCTGTTGCTGCTGCTGTTAGTGAATTGCTGTTCTAGTTGTTGCTGTCATTGGGCGTCGTAGACTGGACAAGTTTGGGGCTGACCCCCGGATAACACTGCGCACCTCCCCGCACCGCACTTGGCAGCTGCTGCTGAGTCTTGTTTAATTGATTGATTGCCGCAAAGTTGTTGTGTGTGGGGCGAACACGCGACGACGACGCACTTGGCGAATGTTTTAAACAATTTAACTTTCAACTTTTGGCAGTTGCACAAATTGCTGACTCCTTTTGTCGCTGACTGACTAACTGACTGACTGACTGACTGAGTGACTGACTGAATGACGGACTGAATGACGGACTGAATGGCTGACTGGCTTGTCACAAATTACGATACGGCTCTGCTGACTCTGCTTACTCTGCTCGGCCGCACGACTGCAGAGTTTACGGCGATGTCGTTACCATCGTGCGCAACATTTTTCCAATTCACAGCAGCGGCGAAGTGTGTGTGTGTGTGTGTGTGTGTGTGTGTGTGTGTGTGTGTGTGTGTGTGTGTGTGTGTGTGTGTGTGTGTGTCTATGTGTGTGTTGTTGCCGCTCTCACGTTGCTGTTGCTGTTGCTGTTGCTGTTGCTGTTGCTGTTGTCATCGCTGCTGACTTTTGTGGCACATTGGAAGCAATATATTGCGAAGCAAAAAAGAAAAAAAAACATGTGACAGCATTTTAGCCGCTTCCAATGGCGCAAGCGCAGACGCAAGCAACAACAACAGCTGCCTAAAACTTGTGTCAGTCGGAGCTGCCGACAGCTGTCCGAACAGCAGAAACGAACAGCTGTTTTCTTGGCCAGAAGAACACCCGATTAATATGCAATAGAAATGCGACGATGTTCATTTCGCCGGTTAGAGAATGAGATACTCCAAAAATTTGAGAGCGAGCGAGAGAGAGAGAGAGAGAAAAGAGATTCACAATATGCGCAGCTGACTAAAGTATCGAGAAGAAACAATTTTATATTTCCATAGTATTCTGCTCTTCAGCCTTAGTTTCTTTGGCTTTTCGCTGACTCTCTGAAATGTCAGAGTTCAGGCACTTTAACACTAAATAAAAGACCACGCCCAGGCTAATCCAATCAAAGCCTAAACAATTTTGAAGTTTGAAGCCGCATGCATGCATAGTAACAATATGTGCTGTTGATTTCTCTAGTATTTGTTTATTTCTTTTTCATTTTCTTTTTTTTTTTCATTTTTGGGAATGTGCCACACCCCTTTTCGAAGTCAACAACATTGCTGAAGGGCAGTCAAAATGCTTACAAATGCAGCGACAGCACGCAGCCCACCCATTAAGCCAGAGAGCGAAAGAGAGAGAGCGAAAGAGTGAGAGCGAGAGAGAGAGAACAGTTGAATTTCATTTAATTATGACTTAACACGAAATGGCGTTGCATACTTAGCGGCGCCGACTATGCAAGCCAAGAAAATGCCTTTACCCTCGCTCCAACAAACACAATTACAACAACAACAACAACAGTAACGAGAACAACATCGCGTCGCGTCGTCTGTTCTCTGTGCACCCCCTTCCCCCTTCCGCCACCCGCCTCCCGCCACCCGCCAGCCGCCTGCCTAATTTCAAAAGTTTGCGACACGAACCACGACGAACACAACATGCCAAATATTGAAATGTAATAAATACGCGGCGACCCCAAAAAACATTCGAAAATTACTGCAGTCCACACTCCAGAGCTGCTCAACTGCCAAATGCCTTATACCACAATCATCGCTGGCCAGTTGTAAACAATTTTTCAAACGATTTTTTTAGTAATTACAAAAACAAAGAAAGAACTTTTGAACCTTCTTATCTGGAAAATATATTTTTGGTCCCGAAATTTTACTTTAAACAACAATATTACCATTACAGATATTAGGCTGAGAAATATAAGTCAGTTAAGAAGTATACACAGATAAATTTAAATTCTTATAAAGACATAAATTAAATTCCTATTCCGAAATATATAATTGATAACAACATTTTGTCTTACCATTAAAGATATAAATATTAAAATTACAGCTATTTAATTGATACCAAAACTTTGCTTAAAAGATTTAATCAGCATTAAAAATATTAATATTAACATTAAGGACATTTATACTAAACGAATAAATGATATTCAAAAAAACCATTGTTAACCATAAATATACACACACATACATAAATTGAAATTTTTATAAATACAACAAAATTAATTCTTATGTGAAAAATATAATTGATACCAAAATTGTCGATTCAAAAATAACATTACTAAAAGTGATAGAATTTTACACTTATTTATTTATTCGAGAAATTTCTATTCATAAAAAATTCTTTACTATTACAATTGGCTTGAATATGGCTACAAATATTTAGAGCTTCTTATTTTAAACATGAAAACTGACGCCACCCATTTTACATAAAAGCAAAATAGTGCGGTATTAATTTTAAAACATACCAAATGAATATACAAAAAATACTAAAACTATGCCAAAGGCTATTTTGGGTATAATGAAACAGTATTACATTCAAAATATATACAATAAAAAATATCTTCGACATTTTCAGGAATCTTGAAGACTATAAAACGCGAGCGTTTCAAAAATTTGAAACGAACTTTATGTGCTTGCAAACATAACAAGTGCTGTCATAAATTATATCCCTATACCCCTCTTATAGTCTCTGAGATCTAGGTGTTCATACGGACAGACGGACAGGCGGACAGGCGGACAGGCGGACAGGCGGACATTGGGATATTATAGTCTTTGTATTCTATAGTATAATTTGAATTTAGGTTCTAGTAATGTAACAAAATAAAGCCTTCGGTATAATTTTAGTCTTACAGTGCAACTTTACTAAAAAATAATATAATTATGTTAATGTTTCAGTTCAGTTCTAAAAAATATACTTGACACACAAAATTTCGTGTTTTATTTGCAAGGAATAGCTGATTTATTATATAACGAAATCGAGGCATTACATTTTTAAATTTCGTATTTGCAACAGTCTCGAATTTAACTGTGAATTTTAATAATGAGTACTGTGTACAAATTTGTTAAAGTGGAAACCGCATAAAAGAATACATATAATATGTATGTATTGAATAATAAATGTGATACGCTTCAGCTAAAACTTGCATTTTCGCCTCAAATAGAATTGAAATGAATGTTAATGTAAATTGCTTCAAGTGAGCTTCAAAATCAGATTTCCTTTGAACATTTGAAGTGCAGCCTGAAGACAAATGAAATGTTGATTCTCAAAAAAGGGAGTACTTGAAAAGTGACTGCACTTACATTAAAATTGCTTGTGTTTTCCATAATAAGTACGAGTATTATGGATTAGCAGTTCAGTGAAAATTGTTACATCCTGTGTGTATTTAGGGTATTGGCAGGACATGAAATTAACCAAGAGTTTGCCGACTGCCGACTGCCGGCTGCCAGTTGCCAGTTGCCAGCTGCTGTCGTGTTGTGTCGTGTGTCGGCTGTCTGCCAATAGTGTAGCACCTGCATCGCGTGCGCAACACACTTACAACATGCAGCCAACTAACACACACCCACACAAACACACACATGCCACATGCCACATGCCACATGCCACTTGGTACATGCCACACGGCCTCCCTCAGATAGCCTGTCGCCAGGCCTGAAGCAGCCGGTAACTTGCATTTTATTGTGGCCATAAAAATTGTAGAAAAGAGCCAACTAAAATGCTATGGAAAATTTATTAACGACGCCAGCCAAAAACAGAGAAAACCTGAAAAAACCTGAAAAAAAGAAAGACAGCTGCCCCACAAGACACCAAAGCACTCGCTTTCTCTATGTGCTCTACGGCGCCTTGACTTATACTATTGATTTTTTGCTCCTATTTACCTGCGTTGACTTTTTTCTGTCTCTCGTTTTGTTGTTGTTGTTGTCTTGCATAATTACGCTCATTATAATTATATTAAATCTGTGAACATTTTTCTGTAGCATTTTAATTACGAAACGCCGCAGCTGCTTGGCCTTTGACTGCAGCGCCAACTTCGCCCACCTCCGCCCACCTGTCGACGTCAGTAGGCAGCAAAAACTAATTACGTGATATTAATTAGAAAGTCAGCGAAATGCTAATGATCCACAAAAGAGCAAATAGCAAACAATTAAGTGCTGATACATTAATCGAATACCCTAAAAATACACAAATCCTCTATGTGAGCCCATTTGAATGAATGATTAACCCATGTATGAGAATAGCATTATTGGGAAATCAAACGATTCACTATAATGCTTGCAGTGTGTACTAAGCGAATTCCCTAAAACAAACAATGAAAATGCAGTCGAGAACATTGCGGTGTTAAAATATATCAAATTAATGTACTAAAAAATACTAAACAGACATTATTCTTACAACACACGAAATTAATAAACCGAAAAAAATACTAAACAAATAAGAAAAGCTAGCTAAGTGGAAACATTGAGGTATTTTTCTTAAAATGGTCTAAATAAATATACCGAAAATATACTAAGCAAGTAAAAAAAATATTCATTTATAATACAACTAAAATAGTCCGATATTTTCCTAAAATATACCGAACTAATATATTAAAAAATACTGAACAAGTATGAAATCTGGATATGCACTACACATTTCCATTTAAAAAGGAACATTATTCTTAAAATATACCGAATTCATATACCGAAAAATTACCACAAAAGTAAAAGATTTGGATACCCGCTATCCAAATTCAAAAAATACAAAACATTGCTGTATTATTTCTTAAATATGCTGAAAAAATACTAAACAAGTCATTACACATTTTCAATAACAGTGAAATTTTGACGTATTTTTCTTTTAAAATATCAAATACTTTTCAAAAATACTAAACACGTAAGAAATCTAGATACCAATTTACAATAAAAGAAAACAGTTTGGTATTACTCTTAAGATATACTAAATTAATATACCGATACTAAACACGTTTTCGATAAAAACAAAACATTGCGGTAGTATTCATAAGATCTACTAAATTAATATACCGAAAAAAACAAGTATTACAACTCGATACCTTCGATACTTTTAATACTATTAAATTAATGAGAAATTAAACTTAGATTAAAAACTATTAAAGTATAATGAAGAAAGATACCAAACATATTTTCAGAAAGTACAATAACTGTAATTACCAAAAAAAACATATCTAATTAAACTAAATTTAGTTATTTCAATTCAACAGATTTACAACTATTGAAGAAGGGCTTTCTTAATTAACGTATTTAGTGGGATGTTTACAGGGTGTGGAGCAACAGCAATTTATAGTAATGAAAGCGAAGCACAAAGTGAGAAAGAGAACTCGATTAATTTCGTGTATTACTCCGGCACCTACGATTCACAAGAAGAAAAAAACCCTTTCGAGAACTGCGTGTCCTTGTTGTTGGCAATAAATTTGCACGGCGCTGGCCGAAAAATGTCAGGAGCCACAACCAAACCGATATAGACAGAGAGAGAGAGAGAGAGAGAGAGACCTGCAGCCATTTGCGGCAAATTTTTGGATCATTTTCGTATCGATTTTTTTGCTTCTTTTTTTGATTTCTTGCAATTTTCACGGCGTCGTCGGCCGGAAACGGAAGTTGCAAGTGGCATGCGTCGCTGCTGTCTGACCGCCGCGATAGTCGACTCTATTTATCTTGTATACTTGGCTTGTTGGGTGTTTGTGTTGCTGTTGTTGTTGTTGTTGTAGCTCTTGCTGTTGTTTTGTCTTGTAGAACGGAAATCGCAGTCAGAGTCCGTCCGCAAAATGTATGAAAAGTTCAAACCTATTTAAAAGGTTTGCGGTTTTGTTTTGTTTTTTTCATTTGGCACATTAATTAAGTACTTGTCATTTAACAAGTTGGTCGCATTGCCAGCTTAGCAACTTTTGCCACCGCTACCGCCACCGCCACTAGCTGCAGCAACAGCGACAACAACAACAACAAGCTGCGCAAGTTCCCGCGGGGCTGCAAAAGCGTTGAACTAAAAATATTGCGCATACGCAATGTGGCCTTCAAAGAGGAGCCAAACAAAAGTTGAGACTACGCAACGTTTCGCACTCACTGCTAATTCTTGAGTGTGCCAAAATTCTTGACAGCTAACAAATTAGTGTGTGTGTGTGTGTGTGTGTGTGTGTGTGTGTGTGTCTGAGAGAGACAGTGTGTGTATTTTCTCTTGTGTCGATTTGCTAACTGCGCCTCAGCCATTATGTCTGGCATTTTACCGTTGCTTGGCGCCGTTTAGATTTTCATATTCAATAGCTCTATCATATGTTCCATGTGTGTGTATGTGTATTGGAATACTGTGTCACAACTGTGACGTCACAGACACACCAAATTTCGCTAATGGAAAAGAGCTCAGCGAGCGAGACGCTAAGCATAATGAAATGCTAAAGTTTTGCTTAAACTTTTAAACATAATTTGCAGCTACAAGTTTTTGGCAGTTTTTGAAGTTGACGACTTCATATTTTGAATTTCATTAATTTTAAATTTTATAAATAAAATATTATATCTATGTTTTTATTTTATATATTTTATTTTAACTTATTTCCATATCACAATTAAACAGAGAAGTATTGAAGAAATTTGAGGAAATCATAATGAAATGCTAAAGTTTTTTTTTAAATTATTTGCATAACTTGCAAGTAAAAGTTCTTATCATTTTAAAGTTGGCAACTTCACATTTTGAATAGGATCTATTTTAAATTCAAACACGTAAGAAAGCTACAATCGAGTAAGCTCGACTGTGAGATACCCGCTACCCATTTTTAATACAAGCAAAACAGTGCGGCATTAATTTTTACATATACCAAATAAAAATACTGCAAAAATACTAACAATATATCATAGGTTGTACCTGATATATTGATATAGTACTAAATTCATAGTGTGGCAGCCAAAGCAACTAAGTCACTATCTCCAATAGTTTCTGAGATCTAGATGTTTATTTAGACGGACGGAAATTTGAGGAAATCATAATGAAATGCTAAAGTTTAGACCCGATTTGCAGCTACAAGTTTTTAGCATTTTGAAGTTGACGTCTTCACATTTAGAACAACAAATAATTTGAACTTCATAAATAGATTTTCTATTTTAAATTTCTTGAACTTAAATTCATACTACATTTAAACTAAGAAGAATTGAAGAAATATAAAGAAAGCTCGATGAAATACAAAAGCTTATTGTTTAAACTTCAAATATGATTTGCAGCTAAAAGTTTTTGTCACTTAAAGCAGAATTTTGAATTTCATAAATAAAATGCTATATCCTTATTTCTTTTGAATTAATTTCGTATGTTAATTAAGCTGTGCAATAATAATTTATGCTGTTTAATGCTTAAAATTCATTCTGCATAATTTGTAATACCAAACTTGATTGCAAAAGTGAAAAGTTTGTACTACAACAAACCCATCTAAGTGATTGCTGAAATGTGTTTTATTTGTAAAGTATAAAATACTTATTTACGCAGTTTATTTAAGTGGCCATCAAGTGCACATAATCCAGAATTTAATTCAGCAGAGCGCAAAACTCTCTCTTCGCTTTCTGTTGTTGCCCGCTTCAATTTCTCGTGAAATTATTTATTTGCTTTACATTCATATTTAAATTGATTTGTTAACTTTATGCAGTCAATTATGAAGCTAGCAGAAACCTGAGCTGTTTTTTAGTATCTCAAGCATGAAATTGAACGAAAACCAGAAAAATGTGGTCAATTTGCACTTACACTCACGTCAATACTCTTTTCAAAGACAAAAATACAAGTGTTCTTAAATTAAATAAAAATTTAACCTGAAATTATATCAAGGTTATTTTTGAACCTACATTTTTATTTTAAATTATTATATTTATTTACTTTTTATTATATTTCCTTTTTAAGGTACAAAATGTATATTTATTTAAAAATTAAATTAATTAAAAACTAAGCTTTAAATGAAACCAAGTTAATTTTTTACTTTTTTTTTGCTTTTCAAAATATTTCTCATCAAAGTTAAAAAACTATCTTAATATCTTACCGCAAAAACTAATTAAATCTTGAACTAAATGAAATCTCAGCTTAAAACGAAACCATGATTATTTTTATATTAAATTATAGTGTTTATTTACTTTCCATACAACTATTTTAAAATGTTGTATTCAATTTAATTCAATGTATTCAATTTAATTAAACATAACATTAAATAAAAATGGAACTAGGAAATATAATTTTTAACTTCTTTTGTTATTAAATTGAAATAAGGACATGTTAAATTTTATTTTAAATTAGAGTATTGATTTAATTGTTATCATAGTTGATATTAAAGTATAAAACTATTCGCAATCAATTTATAAAAGTTAATCATATATAGAATAAAAAAAAATCGGAACTTTAAAAGAAAAGTTAAGTTTAATTTTGCACTTTATTTTTATTATATTTGCTATTTAAGTTGAGTATTTGTACGAAACTATTTTAATACTAAATCTAAAAAATATTTAAATTAATTTAAAATTTAATTAAATAAAAATTTAACTCCATTTAGACACCACAAAGTTATGATACCCGTTTTGGAAAAGAGTAACAGCAAAACAAAAGGAGAATAAACCAAAACAAAAGGCACAAGTTGTGTGGGCGGCTGGGCGTGGTCCAATTGATAACCATTTGCTGCTTTGATGAGGCACTCCCTCAGCTCCCCATCTCACGCTTTTTCGTGTCTCTTGCTTTCTCCTTTCTTTTGCTTTCTTTGCTTTTGCTATGCGTTCGCTATGTGCCCCTCTATGCATAAATTCAAGTTGCCTTTCAAGCTATTTTCATCTATAGAATCGTACCATGATTTTGTTGCTGTGTTTGTTTTTTTTTTTTTTTTGTTGTCGGTAAGCTTTCTTGTTGCTTTTATTGTTATTAATATTTCATTTCCTTTTTCGGGAATAACGTAGAGGGGCCTCTGTGGCAGCCACAATTGCGTTGTATTTTCCTTGTTTCGTTGTTTCGTTGTTTCGTTGTTTCGTGTAAAAATCTTTTTTTTCGGCAGTGTGAGATTAGAAAATGGCTGCGTTGCGGCTGCCAGAAATGGCGTCGTTCACTTTAACATTGCATACTTTTGGGCATTTTATTATATTAAGCTATAAATTTCAAGGTCAGACGTCACATGCCATCTGCCAGTTGTGTGGTTTGTTTGTTGCTGCTTTTACTAAGTATTTTTGTGGTTTGCTGTTTCTGCTGTTGCTGTTGTTGGCGGCACGCAAAGGCAAAAAGGACATCTCTCAGCTGGCCCATTGCGGAACCTTTCGAGATTCCTGCCTGTCACGACTGTAATGCCAACTAATTGCCTTGTTAAATGACATTTTGCTGACCCCAACACACACACACACACACACACTGCTGCGTATCTATGGCTATGCAGGACTTTCAGTCCAGCTCTACATAATTGGATATCATAAAGTGTTCACAGTACATTTTTTATCAATTAATGTTACCCAGTTAGCCCTCAAGTCGCCAGAGGCCACACTGCCAAACAAGCTACACAAATGCTGTGTGTCTTCACTTCTCGGCTCAAATTACTTTCACATGTTTTGTTACCTTACAGCGTAATTTCAGTTTCCCAGACTTTTCCCAATTAATAATAAATAATCAATGGCATTTTCAGACACGTATTTCCCTATGTTTCATTTTGATTTTGAAAAATTATATTAAGCTACAATACAAGAAAAGTATCTTCATGGACAAACTTGCGTGCAAATGTAATTTCATATAACCTTCATTAATAATGTGAGCGGCTTGGAAAAGTGTCTTATAAACGGGGTATTCAGGTTTTGTGGACTCCTTTTAAGTAATATTATTACTTCATTGTTATAATATACAAATTAAAATACGTCTATAAAAATACTAAATTAAATGTTTAATTTATTTGCCATTCAGAGTTTTCAGCTTAAAATTAACTACTTTAAAAATACTTCATTTGACATTAAAAATTTTATACCATTTATGTAGCCAAGGAGATTATAATTAACTGTTTTCGTTAAAGTAATAATATTTGGTATTAAAGCTTACAATTAAGTTTGATTAATTCGATAGAACTATTTAATTTTTTAAAATTTAAAATTTATATTTGTCGTTCTCAATCAGTTTTCAGTTTAAGATTCACAGCTATAGAATTACTTTTCTTGATTTATCACTTTGATTTAACTAAAGTATTTAATGTGAAATCTGTGTGCACAAATAATAAAAACCTATTTACTATTTAAGTTATACTATTTTTGTTATTTACTTTTCTCTTGTATTCAGTTTGCTTTTGTAGATGAATAAAAAATATTTTAATTTGTATATTTATATACTTATTTATATTTTCTTAATAGCTTCTTTATATAATTTTCTTTCACATCAAATTTATAACCATAACGCGACTTTGCTTCACTTTTAAGATTTCATCAATTTAGTTAAAAACAAAAAAGATTTTTTGTCTCTGGTGCCTATAGATTAAATTTAAAAATTTAATTGTAAATAAGAATATTTGATATTAAAGGCAAATTGGATTAGTTTAGTATTTGAATACAACTTTTATAATTTATTTATCATTCGCAGTTTTCGATTAAAAATTGATAACTATAAAATTACTTCACATTACTTTAATCTGGTATTTTTTTAAGTCTATGGTATATTTAAAATATAAAAGTACACCCATATGTCAAGTATAGTCTTTGGTATATTTTAGTATCTATTATATTTTGTATGGTATAGTTTGAATGTAATAGTATATACATATATATACCACATATAGCCTTGGAAATATTGTAGTATATTTTCGGTATAGTTGGTAATCTGGTATTTTTCGAATTTGTCATATATTTTCAATGGAATAGTATATTGCCTTGGGAATATTTTGGTATTTTTCCACTACATTCTTTGGTTAGCAATATGGTATTTTGTACTCTATGGTATATATTCAATGTAACAGCATATCGATATACCAAATATAGCCTTTGGTATAGTTTATCCAACGAATATGCCAAATAAATATGTCAATTAAATATTAAAATATACCAAAGACAATGTTTGGTATTTGTTTTACGTTTTGTTACTGAAAATGAATTCCAAGTATCTTCAAGTCGAACACACTCAGCTGTGGCTTTCTTAATTGTATTTTTGTTGTCTTTGTTGCTATTTTTGGCATTACAAAAATATTTCTTTGCATATTTTAGGAAAGTTCAACCTTCCGTCCTTTGCATTGCTGTGCGTTTTTTTGTTTTATGTCGACACGTTATTGTTTTAATTTTTTTTTTGTTTTGTTTTTTTTTTCAGTTAATCCACATTAAAATGTAACGTTGTAGAATAAATCAAGAACATTTTGAGTTTCGTGGGCTTTAAAGTTTCGTGGGCTTTGTGCAATGTGTTCGCAGTGCCTTAAACGCCTTTAATTAAGTTTTATATCAGTTGCACGTCGGTTGGCATTAAGGCCAAAAGGTGTTGTGCCCCTTGCTGTTGCCGTTGTGGCGTTGTGGCGCTGTGGCGCCACCTGCTGGGCGTTGCTTGCGTTTTATTTGAATTGCTATATATGGTCGCTGCGCTGGGGCGCCTAAAAGCAGATTCCATTTGGTGTGTGGCAAGTTTGCCGTAAATCGATGCGGCAGCCAGCCTAAGCAGCCATAAAGTAAGAGAGGGCAACAACAGTAACACAAAATAAAAAGGGCCGCGCTTTGAGCCCCCAAAATTGGAAGGGGCAAGTTCCATCGCCAGAGAGCGGGAGCGAGAGAGAGAGAGACTATGGAGATATCCTTTGGCTGTGTGTATTGCTCTTCCTTGTTCTTGTGCTTGAAGTGTCACTTTGGATTGTGTGCGGCGGTGACACGTGGCAACTTAAATTGAAATGCCGCCGGCATTGCTGTACATATCTATTAGGCTTTGCGAACAGTTGCGAGGTATCCAGCGTTTTTTGTGGACAACATCTTGCCCGTTCCCCTTTTCGCTTTCGCTTTGTGTGTGGCACTTAACGACACAGACATTGGGAAATGTCACCTGCTGAATATCCAAAATATAGCCACTCGTATAGTCGTGAATTCTTGTCTAACTGCAGTCAGTTTGAATGCATTTCCACGGCGACAGCAACGTCGGCGGTACGTAATAAATTTGGATAAATGCTGATTACATTTTGCTCTCCTTTCGAGCATGAGAATGAGATTTGCGGTCACAAGTTTGGCATTTACCTTCCACTCTCTTTTTGCATAACATGCCACGCCACACAGCATGCGAACTCTATATATGTAAGTGTGTGTGTGTCTGTGTGTGTCGCTGTTTATTGATTTGCAATGCTTTCATTTTCATGTCCTGGCATGTCCTGCCATTCACATTCACATGCAAATGCAAATGCCAATAGGCGTTAGCGTAGGCGTGCCCACAAAATACTAAGCATATTCTGCCAGATAACCACTGGCAAAAATTGCAATCATCATCCAGCGAGGCTGGAGACAAGCCCAGAGCCCGGAGCCCAGAGTCATAGCCAAATTCAATAAGATCCAAAGACGCAGTGCTGCAAAATAGCTTTTGCTCTGTGCCAAGTCAGTCAGTCATTTCGTGAATCATATAGTCATCCAGTCAGTCAGTCAGTTAGTCATTCAGTTAGTCATTCAGTTAGTCAGTCAGTCAGTCAGTCAGTCAGTCAGTCAGTCAGCCAGGCAGTTGGCCAATTAGACAGCACCCAAAGGGCTGACAATGCCAAACGAGGACGCACATTAAAGCCAGGCCCAACGATTTATGTGGTGCGGCATACACACACACACACACACACACGCACACACACTCACACTCACACACACACACACACACACTGGGTCATCGTTGGTTGGCCTGTGAGTGTTTGTGGGCATTTATATTCATTATTTATGACAAAAACCATAAATACATAAACCATAAATGCTAACTAACTAATAATATAGAGCAGAGCAAAGCGGAGCTGAGCAGAGCAGAGCATGAAAAATGCAATTTAAATCGACTGCACTTCCAGTCCAGGAAGTACTCAAGTCGAATTTCCAAATGTGATGTTGACAAAAGTCGCAAATGAAGCTCACAAAGCATTCAAATTGCATTAAAAACATATTTTGTTTGCCTATTACAAAAGTAAACAGACCATTGAAGTAATCTTTAAGGAACTCAGATGCCTACTACCCATTTCTAATAAAAGTAAAATAATATACCACAAAAATATTAAAAATATACCGAACACCATACTTGGTATATTGATAGAGTACTGCATAAAGGCCAAAATATACCAGATTGCCAGCCACAGCAACTAAGATCCAATTGTAGTAGGTGTAATTTAACAATCTGGTATATTTTATATTCTATGGTATATTTTAAAAATAGTAGTATGTTTATATACCAAATATAGAGTTTGGAATTGTAAAACCATAAATAAAGTATAAACGAAAAATGTAATTTAAATTGAAAACTGTTAAATCGAAGTAGTCTTTGAAAAACATTTTTAACTATTTAATGTTAAATCCGTACTTTCTATTTCCCTTTAAATACTTTTGAATATGTAATTTCTGTTATTTCTGCAGCTTATGCTTTAAAGATTCGCTTTGCTTTCAGCACATTCAATGTGATGTCATAATTGGATTGAATATCTTGGCGTTCGCCCTCACTTCAACGGGTTTTGAGCGTTGTGCAGATGCAAATGCAAAATGGCATAAAAGGTCAACTGCCAAGTGGCACGTGCATCAGGTTTACGCCACAAGATTGATGCAGCACTGACTGTGCAGCAGATTGTGGTATTGAGCGATTGATTGATTGATTGATTGCTACACTGGTCGATCGATCATTTAATTAAAGTGCAGCGCCAACAAAGTTCAGTCCACTGTCCTCTGAACACCATTTCAAACAGTCAATTGCAATGCAGTAAAATGCACACAAAATTGACTGGCGACTATGTCGCCATCTCATCGCGTTGCTTCCTGCCCAAGGACTCCCATTTGGGCTCATTAAATCAGCCAGTTGTTTTTTTGGCAATCGCTATCTAAATGAGAATTCTATGATGTAGCTATTATTTTCATTCAAAGGGTTTCTAGAGTAGAAATGCTTCATTTAGTATACCTTAATAGTTATACGTTTGACAACAATAAGTAATCTTTATCGATGTGTGCGATCAACGCTAGTCGAATGTTGTGAACTAGTAGCGTAAAAATTAAAATTTTAGAAGATAGTGAAATAAAGAAAATAAATAAATAGTTGTATGCTAGATAATCAATGACCGGAATTTACTAATTTGCTTATTCGCCTAATTTTATTTAAACTTTGTCTTTAAATGATATGATTTTAATTGCAATTTTGGAACATATGATAATTGCGATTCGAAGGCTTCGTCAGTCAAAACAAACAAGTAAGAAAGTTACAGTCGAGTGTGCTCGACTCTGAGATACCCGCTACCCATTTTGAAATAGACTTGATCTGCGTGCAAACATAACAAATGTTGTCGAAACAAAAGTATAGCTCTATCTCTTATAGAGTCTGCGATCCAGTGTTTCAGACGGACAGACAGACGGACAGAAGAAATGGCTAGATCGTCTAGATCGTATATATACTTTATAGGGTCGGAGATGCCTCCTTCTACCAGTTACATACATTTCCTGTCGGCACAAAGTTAAAATAGCCTTCTACTCTATGGGTAGCGGGTATAAAAATTTAATATGTGTAGATTGACAAGATTTTCACGAAGTAAGTAGCTAGAGATCGAGCTGGGAAGCTCTTCCTCGCTCTAAAATACGTGCTGTTGATTTGATTTATGCAAAGGGTTTACTCCCTTTTCCTCTCTCTTTCTCTCTCTCTCTCTCTCTCTCTCTCTCTCTCTCTCTCTCTCTCTCTCTCTCTCTCTCTCTCTCTCTCTCTCTCTCTCTCTCTCTCTCTCTTTGATAACAGACAAAAGAGAGTGCTGAAAACCTTGAGACGCATTAACGCATTTAGTCTAACACATGGTGTGATTAGCGAATGTTTACTATATCAATCAACTATTGTGCACTCGCTTGCACTCGCATACAAAGAAAGTTTTATGTATGTTAAGAGCGGGACAGCTCTTCTTCATACGTACATATGTATATAAGACGATGTCAAAAACGAATAAGAAAATAACAAAGAAAAAGCGATCGTGCCTCTCACACAGACATAATTCAGATGAGTCGATGTTCTGTTGTGTGTATTTGTGGAACTGTACTCCTCGTAATTACTGCCTGCTATCGCATTGAAGAGAAAAAGTTTATTATTTAAATGGAAGCAGTTGCTAGTATAAGTCTAGCAGAAGACAACAGAAGGAAACACTAGTAAAATTATAACAGAATACATTGCTATAATAGGAGACACAATTAATTAAAGAAGATTAACAATTAAAGCTGTTCGAAATCATCGCAAAAGAATAAAGTAAATGCTCTGCGTGATAGTTCTGCAGGGACAAACAACTTAATATTATATATATAAACATATTGTCTATATTTATTTTGAATAAGAATTTTTGTCAGTTCAATTACAGCAAATAACATACAGATAGAATTTCATTTTAAGTATGAATGCTCAATGTAATCAATTTATTACAATAAGCATTCATATTTTAGCAATAAAGCATTAAAGTATGCCATAAATAGATTTAACAACACCTTAACATAGACGTAAATAGGTCAGCTACTGGGTAGCACGTTAAGTGTCTTATTATTGAGTGTCTTATAGCAAGAAGTTTTACGCAAGTTGTGCTAAAAAAAGACAGGATAAGCAATACGGAAATATTAGCAGTAAATGCATAAAGTTGAAGTTTCTTTTTGCGCTGTGTTGTTCTAACAATCAAACGCATAAAACGCAGCTAATTCGCAACTTGGCAAAAGCTTCTACAAAAGACTTTGCAAAAAGATGGAGGAGATGGCAAAGGCAACCACGAGCAGCAATTGCAATTGTCTAGCAAAGTTGCAAGTGTGTGTGTGTGTGTGTGTGTGTATGGTGGTTGGAACTGGAACTGGGTCTGCAACTTGGGGATTTGAGTCGCTGCCAAGACGGCCTAAAAGCCAAGCAAGCAAGCAAGCCAGAAGAGAAACAAATTTATAAGTATAATATAAAAAAAAAGAGAGAAGAAAAGCAACGTGGCGACGTCGAAAATGTGCAGCATACGCACAGGCGCCGCAACGCAAGTTTTCCCAATTGTTTGCTTAAGTTCGTGGGCCATTTATCATGGTGGCCAGTCACTCTACTGCTTCAACCCTATATCATAATGCATCTGCAACTTTTGCAGCGACTCACTCTCAATGCCATTGTTGTTGTTATTCTTGTTCTTGTTGTTGCACAATTGAGCGTCTGAAAGAAAGAAGTTTTTTTTTGGTTTTCGGTAATGAGCAGCAGGCTTACCCTTCTTTGTGTGTGTGTGTGTGTGTGTTGTGTGTGTGCTGGAATTGCAATTGCAATCCTTTTCTCCTATTCTTTATTATTCATTTCAGTGCTGCAATAATTTTTCTACTGGCGAAATTTATTAAAGCCTTTCAAATACGCACCCACCACACTGAGAGAAATTACTTTCAGCGGTTTGGTTAGCTGGGGATTTAGCTGCAGCTGCAAAAGGGGCAAGTGCATGGCGTGGCATGGCAAGAGCAGAGCACACGCTTAACGGCTTGTTGGCCACTTTACGCCGTTGTACGTTCACGACAACTGCAAAAAGGCAGACGGCATAAAAAAAAACAACAACAACATCACATTCAGGTATGCAGGTGTGTGAACGTGTGTGTGTGTGTGTGTGTGTGTGTGTGTGTGTGTGTGTGTGTGTGTGTGTGATGTGTGCGTGTTTAGCAGGTACTTGAAAAAACATATTAAAAAATATAAAAAATGATATTATACAAACGATTGGCTGAATACTCTTTCAGCCTGTTGAGAAATAGTTAACGCAACGTATACTTAATATTTGCCTCTTTCTATTTGCAAGCTCTAGTCATTGGACCCGACTCAGTGGTAGAGCATAGAACGAACGACAGCAAACAGCAAGCGGCAAATTCAGCGCCACGGCGACGAAAAATCAAAGCACGTTAATGTAAGGTAAAATGTGTTTTGTTTGCTTTTTTACCCCACATTTACACGCGCATACCCTAGCCCATTGAAAATGCATTCAAAAATGGGGTATACCGACAGTAATATTTAGTATTTAGTATTTAGTATTTAGTATTTAGTATTTAGTATTTAGTATTTAGTATTTAGTATTTAGTATTTAGTATTTAGTATTTAGTATTTAGTATTTAGTATTTAGTATTTAGTATTTAGTATTTAGTATTTAGTATTTAGTATTTAGTATTTAGTATTTAGTATTTAGTATTTAGTATTTAGTATTTAGTATTTAGTATTTAGTATTTAGTATTTAGTATTTAGTATTTAGTATTTAGTATTTAGTATTTAGTATTTAGTATTTAGTATTTAGTATTTAGTATTTAGTATTTAGTATTTAGTATTTAGTATTTAGTATTTAGTATTTAGTATTTAGTATTTAGTATTTAGTATTTAGTATTTAGTATTTAGTATTTAGTATTTAGTATTTAGTATTTAGTATTTAGTATTTAGTATTTAGTATTTAGTATTTAGTATTTAGTATTTAGTATTTAGTATTTAGTATTTAGTATTTAGTATTTAGTATTTAGTATTTAGTATTTAGTATTTAGTATTTAGTATTTAGTATTTAGTATTTAGTATTTAGTATTTAGTATTTAGTATTTAGTATTTAGTATTTAGTATTTAGTATTTAGTATTTAGTATTTAGTATTTAGTATTTAGTATTTAGTATTTAGTATTTAGTATTTAGTATTTAGTATTTAGTATTTAGTATTTAGTATTTAGTATTAGTGCTTTTAGAGGGTAACTGACAGTGAAAACATTGCAACAATGACTTTCTTACTTGTTTTAAATACCATGGAAGGCGAGCCATTAAAAATATATTTATATATGGTTGCAATGCGCCACCAACTCGCCAAGAGCCCTACAAAACTATAAGGCAACAGCAACAACAACAGCAAAATAGTTGTTGTAGTAGTAAAAGCGCATAATACGAAAAATCGTTGCAGAATTTGAGGCGCCGCTGGAGTATGTGCAATTTTCAGTTACCTCGCGGCCAAAAGCGATGCAATTAAAATGTTTGCCTACTGCTTCTCTCTCTCTGTCTCTTTGGAGAGGGAGAAGCATAATAGGTGAAGTGTGGATTGTGCATTTAAAATGCCAATGGGAAGCTAATTTACATGTGTCACATTAGAGCACATCAGAAAATTAAGCACTTTAAGCGCAATCGATTCGGGGCTCTCAATCAATGCAATTCAATCAAAATTCGTCAGTCATCATTCGTATGGCTCGCTGCACAGGCGCCAAATAATTTCACAAAATCAGCACTCAAGCAATTATCAAATAATAGTCTCGAAAAACTGTTTATTAAAATAACTCATGCGTAAGCTTTTGGTATTTAATTAAGCCAGAGCTAACGGCAAGTGTTGCTCGTATAAAACTACTTGAAATCATGCTTTAAATCTTTACACTTCGCTGCCTCAAAAGCAGCCATTAAACAATTTATATAATTGCAATCGCGAGTATTTTATATATCCGTCAATTAAAAGGATGTTTTCGAACTAATCCACTACACATCATTCGTAGCAAATGCCTAACAAAATATGTAATCAACTTTGATTGTCACTAATTGAATTAGATTTTTAAAAACGCCATTTGCAATTAAATGAGTTAATCAACGAGCAACTGAATTGCAAATTAATGAGTTAATCAACAAGCTTAACTGAAAATGAAATGTCAAGTATTAATGTTAATACATAATTTAAATTCATCTTTAATTCAACCAATTTGTTGGTTCAATCAAAATCGATTTCACAACTTTTTATTACACTTTCATGTTGCACTAGCACTTGCGTACTGTATCAATATTAAACTGTCAATCAATTGGCTTGTGTTTCAATCCAATATATCCTTAATTCAATCCAACCAAGCCAAACTCAGCTAAGCCCAATCAATCAATCAATCGATTAATTATTACATAAACGAATGCATCCACCTAATTGTAGCCACTTATCATAAATAAATACAGCTTTTGATTGGTCAATCACAAATTATAAACTATCTAGTTCCCAATTATTTAATAAACCTTAATGTTTCCTAGCACTAACTGAATTAAACAGTCAATCAATTGGGTTATGCTTAATTCGCATATGGACTTAATTCAAGCCAGCCAAGCCAAACTCAATCAACTATCACATAAAATTTGCTTGTTTCTTTCGTCAATCAAACACAACGCCTGTTGTCATCGTAGTGTCAATCAATTATTCAAGCATTCGAAGAAAATCAAATGATTGGTCAATCAAAGTTTATAATCTAACACCTGTACGTTAGAATATATCGATTTCCCAACTATATTACACTTTCATGTTGCCTATCACTAACTGCTGTAAGCTGTCAATCAATCCGATTGTGCTTAATTCGCAGATGGACTTAATTCAATCAACCCAAGCCAAACTCAATCAATCAATCAATCGATCAACTATCACACATAATTTGCTTATTTCATTCGTCAATCAAACGCAACCCGTTCTGTCATCAATCGAATGCATCCGTCTAGTAGTCGCCACTCATATTCTTGTCAATCAATCATTGCAGCCAGTCAAAGCAACGAATTGCATAAGAAATTTGCGAACCACATTCGAAGTCACCTTCGAGCTGCTGCTTCAGCTGCAGACGTTTACAATTGGCAACCCCATCAGAAAACCCTTGAGGCCCCATTCGCATCCCATGTACAATTACATCTTTATCATCTGCGTCCAGCGGTTAAGCAGCTGTCATGGCTCGTCGCTCGTCGCTCGTCGGCAGCCGCTGGCCACTGTCCTGATCTGCGACCTCATGGCATAACACAATGCCGTCATCATCGTCATCATCATCATCATCGTCGCTGCCACCGTTGCCCCACAGCTGTTTGCCATTTGCCATTTTGCCGTTTTGCCGGGAAAAAGCTTTTGGCCATATGTTTTGTTTTTGGTTTATGGCGCAAAAGCACTACCAACACACTTCCATGCACGGGAAATGGGCACGTGTCCAACTGTTTTTGGCCATGGAAGGGCAACCAAAAGCTCTGGAATCGGCAGGCGACAATGTTGCAGCAAAGCTCGCAGTCGACGAGACGACACCAAAAAACCAAAAAACAAATAAAACAAGTAAAACGAAGAGGAACGGAAAAGGAAATGAGAATGGAAGCTATAAGAATCCATAGGCAGACTGGTAAAAACAAAATGCCGGCTATGCATGTGTTCGGGAGGCAAAAAAGAGAGAGAGAGAGCACAATTAAGAGCGAGATACACATATTAGAAAAGAGCAAGAACCAGAGAGAGCGAGAGAGTAAAGTGAGCGTAATGCCTTGTCTGAGAAACAACTCAAGTAAAACCTTTGACTCAACTTACACCCGAGCCCCTCTCTACCCCGGGCTAACTCAGTCTGCGAAGCAGCACAACAATGGCAACAAGAAGAGGAAGACGAAAAAAGAAGCTATAGAAAAACTTGCAACAATGTGACATTATGTCATAACTGACATTCTTATGTTATGTTGATTGTTGTTGCCGTCTCCGTGTCCGTCTGCGTCTCAGGATTTGCGAGTGTCTGCAGCAAATGCCGTCAAGTTATCTCATAAAATTATGAATACACTTCACTCTCCCTTTGACAAACTGTCAAGCTGCCTCACCTTCCACTCCCCCACTTCCACTTCCCAACCAACCTAATACCCAAAAAGAAAAAAAAAAGAAAAAAAAAACCTTGACATTGACAATTATACAGCTGCTTCTTGTCTGTAGCTTTTTCGTTTTTGCTCAGGAAAAACAATGAAATTATTATCAGAAAAGAAAAATAAAACGAGTGCAAGAACCGAGCGTAAAATGTATAAAGTGTATACAGCTCGAGTACTTGCTAAGCCAGGCTAATCCCAAAGGCACATAGATTATGCAACCTCCGTTGAATAGAATGGACTGCGAATAGACGATGAGGAACAACAGCATGTAGTGCTATAAATACATTTACAATTTATAAACGCTGCGATTTGTAAATGAAACACCCTCAAGCTTAACCTCTACTACATCGGTCCGAACTTTAAACTATGTATTCCCAATTTAAATACAGTTAGGTTCATTTCTTATAATTTAACCGTTTAAAAAAATTCCAAAAGCATAAGGAAATGTATGTTAGTATTTCTTTAAATTACTTATTTAACTTTTCACTCCAAAATATTACACTTTTATATTTATGCATTAGCTTTAAAAAGTAAACTCTTTTTATTCTTTAAACTACGTGTACTTAATTGAAATGCAGTTAAGTTTTTTTATTTAAATTAATCATTTATAAAAGCTACAATAATAATAAGTATAGGAATTGTTAATTATATTGCAAAATACTAAAAAAAAAAAATTTACATCTATATTTTATTGTTCCTTAAATTTCTTTATGTCACTTATAGAAATTCAAATTTCGAAAATTACTAAAAATTTTATAGTGCTTTTAATTAATGCTTAAATGGCAAACAACGCAAGTGAACATTTTCCTTACACAAAGCAAACCTTAACTGAATTTGTCTTTATTGCGTTGTTAATTAAATTTCTTTAATGTTTAGGAAATTTGGGAAATTAATTTATTTATATTTTTTTTTGAAAATTTTAAATTGCTTCTTATTAATGCTCAAGTTTTTTTTGTGCCCCACACAAAGCAAATTTAAACTGTTTTAAATTCAACGATTTATAAAATTCAAGTAAGAAAGCTTCAGTTCAGTGTACTCAACTGTGAGAAATATACCAAATTATATGTTTCGCATATTATAGTATTTTTAAAATATACTAAAAATATGCTGGAAATAAAAATATATACCAACGACTACTTTTGGTATATTTATATAGTACTACATTTGAAATATACCACAGAGCACAAAATAAACCAGCTTGACAGCCAGCTTGTTTCAGGAATCATAAATATTGTAGTTGTTATGGTATGTACCAAAAATCGCTCTATCTTCACGCTTGTTATTCGATTTTTGTCGATTTACGGTGTTGGAAGTGGGCGTGGCAAAATTTAAATCTTGATCAGTCGAATGGAAATTATATCTTTATTTCCTATAGTCTCTAAGATCTAGATATTCATACGGACGGACGGACGGACAGACGGACAGACAGACAGACAGACAGACAGAAGGACATGGCTAAATCGTCTCGGCTGTTCACGTTGATCAGGAATATATATACTTTATGGGGTCGAAGATTACTTCATCTGCCTGTTACATACATTGCAGGCACAAAGTTATAATACCCTTTTACCCTTTGAGTAGCGGGTATAAAAATTTATTTAAATATCACGTTGTAATTGACTAAACCTTTAACAACTTTCGAGTGTGAGTTAATTCACTTAATCAACTCTGCATTAACTTAGTTGAAACTTGCTCTAATGCAATGCGCTTTAAAACATAATGTGCCTTTTGGCAGTGTGCAAGTACATGTTAGACTTCTGCCATTGTTTCAGTAAACAAGTTGTGTCAACTGAAGAGCTTGTGTGGTTGTTTATTGAGGAAAGAATGGACCCAATTTAACTATATTCTGCGGCTTGTGCAACTAATCCCAAAGCTGAGGGTTTTTCGCTTAAATAATTTATATTATGAGTAGTCGCAATATGATGCGCCCCGCTGTTGATGACACTTGGCATTCAGTCAACCCAGAACCGGACAGAGAACTGAGAACTGAGAACGAAGAAGCAAACGGGGAATGCCGGCGGCACCCTGAGGCGTTTTAGTGTCCAGAACCCCATTTTGTTGGTAGCCAAAACAGTTGACACTTTTTTGGTCGGCCAGCTGTGATCGCATCGGGCGCTAAGCAGTCGACAAAATCCGCTTAAATGCCACATCCGCTTTGGGGGATAAAAGCAAAGAGTGAAAGAGAGAAGGAGAGAAAGCCCAGCTCTATGGCAACTAAAAAGAGTGTTGCATACTTTCGAGCGCTTTAGCTGCCTAAAACGGTCAACAGAGGGCGCCTCAAGGCAATAACATTCAAATGTGGGCGAGCGGGCGCACATTTCGAAGCTAACACACAGAGACACACGCACACTTACATAGATGATATTCTACTTGGAGAGACTTGAATAACACATACACACATACACATACACATACATATATAGCTGACATATCTTTTGTTTGGGTGCCTTGACGCCCCCGGGGCCGCCCAAGCTGCAATGCAGTTGGCCATATTTTCATTTCTGACCGTTGTCCAAAAATATTTCGCAACACTGTTGACCAGATTTCAATTGCTGCGTGTGTCTGTGTCTGTGTCTGTGTGTGTGTATGTGTGTTCGTCTCCAATGAAAAATAAAAAACACTGTTAGGGTCTTTAATATCAACGCTTGACACTCGCCCTCTTTGTCCTAGTTGCCCCCAGTGCCAAAGTCTGACGCCACGTTTTGTTAGCGCAGCAATTGAAATTTTGTTTCGTTGTTGGACATGTTAATTGGGTTCTCTCTTCACACTAATACGTTGTAGAAGTCTGCCTCTCAGCCTTCTCAACCCTTTTAAATACTACAATTATATACACATATGTACCCAAAAATAAAACGCGACATCGACTCAATTTAAATGCCAAAGGTCTCTATATGAAGCGTGTCTAGCGAAAGTAATACATAAATAAATGAAATTATACTGCTGAAGCAAAAAAAGAAGAAAATCAAAAAAAAAAAACAATTTTTAAAAAGTTAAATAAAAAACTCCTTTATTTTTATATTGTTTATTTTAAAGATTATCTTACATTAAAAATTTAAACAAATGAACATCATACATTAATCGATGATATTTTATGAGAAAATGTTAGATATGAGAAATTATAATTTATTAATAAATTGAAAATTAAAAATATAATATAATAAATTTTTATTGTTTACTGCAAATATTTTATTGAAACAAATTCAATATTATAATTCAAATATTGTATATAATTAATATATATTATTATATATGTATAATAAATTGATGAAATACTCTATAAAAAAATTATAAATGCATACAAATTTGACTTTTTCTTCTTAAACATATTAACTTAGCAAAAAATAAAACAATCAAGCACAATATACTATCATAATAATATAATATAATATATATTATTTATAATAAAATAATTGAGATGTTCATATATAATTGAGCTTAATAAATAATCCCATTACTCATGTTATTTTTATTTTCCAAACAAAATTTCCAGATTAAAGCACACTTGAATTCTTGTGTCACTTGAGCATTTGGTTTTTACAAGCGAGTAAATTTTTATTTCCCATTTTTGTGAGAAAAAAAACCTGAGGAAATTATTCTAGCGCCGTCGAAAAGTATTAAGACAACTAATTGGATTAAAACGGAAACATGTGAGTAAACATCTTTACAATTTAATAACAAATTATTGCTCACTTTATTTGCGCCCTTCTTAACATAATTTTGTAATTTATTGAGAGCACAACGAGCGAGGAGAGATATTACATATTTGTAAACAACTACTTTAGTTTCTCACATAGTTCTTCTGTTGAAATCTTTTTTATAACAGCCACCAAGAGCAGTAAAGAAAGCCAGAAGAATACATCTTAGTCCAATGCACTGCAAAAAATGGATACAAAATATAGTTTGTTTTTTTTTTTTCTTAGTACTGAGAAATTTAGTCTAAAAGAGCATCAGCAGAAATCTTAATGTTGAAAAGTATAGATTTCAATAACATTTAACATAAAACCAAGTTATTATTGATGAGAGTAAAGATCGTATTCTTTTAAGACCACAAATCTTATTATAAGATAAAAACAATATAAATGTGTTTTTACCATTTATTTTAATTTTATTTAAAAAGCACATTCAGTTATTCACAATTATATATACATATGGATGTATATGTTTTTGAACACTCTTTTATTTATTTATCTATCATCGCGAGTCGCGTAGCATTTGAACAATGGATCTAGATCTACTTACACACTACAATTAAGAAAGGCTTACGACAACTCGACCAACTAAGCTATGAATGAAAGAATAAAAGAAGAACATAAATTTCAAAGTAAGATTTAGATAACCAAGTTTAGTACACTGACAAAAAGGCCAAGTTCTTAAAATCATCAAAAAATTGTGTTCTTGAAATAATAATAATTTAAGAAAAAATTCTTAAATTCTTAAGAAGTCTTAAGAGAAAAAATCCAAAAATTTTGGATAATAAGACCAAAAGTTCTAGATTTATGTTACAAAATTCTGTCATCCATCGAAATTTCTATAAAGTTTATAACTAGTAGTAAAAAAAAAATAATAAAATATAATCCAATATTTTTTTATAATAAGATTTTTGGTCTTAAATTTATAGGATTTTTTCTTCTTAATAATAAGAACTTAAATGTTATATATTAAATGTTTTTGAAATCAAAATGAGTTTTCTAACTTTTTCATGTACTAAGACAAAAAAATAAATTAAAAACTTATTTTTCTGTGTATGAATTCAAGAATTTTATAACCTTTCGATAATTTGGCATATTTGAGACTAAAGTTCATAGTTTTAGTATTTGTTATTAAGGTGGTTTTATTTTAAGAACACATTTTGTAAGACAAATGTTCGTGATGTTGGAAACTGTTTTTTCTTTAGTGTATATTGTACAAAATCTTCTTAAAGGTGCAGGGAATCGAATCTTGGGAGCTGTTTTGATTTGTTTGTTTCATTAACCAATAAAAAATCAACTCAAAACTTAAGAATCGAGTACACATAGATTTTTACGTCAGATTAAGAATCAAGCACAATAAATCATTGAAGTAGGCATTGATTAGTGTATTAGAGCTAACAAATCTATATAAATCATTCTAAGCTGTTTGAAAATTTCAAACTTTCTTTTTGTGCTGCTCAGCTTGCGGATTAGTGAAATAAAATTGATCAACGAATTGAAATTTGCCAAAGAATCTGATTCAAGATTGAACCTGAAATCTGAGTAACTATTTTATTGCTAACATTTCTTGTTACATATTAATATTCAACTTAAAATATGCTTTACAAAATCATACTTTAGTTAACATACTTTCCATGCACCAAGAAACTGTTTTTCTGATGCAATCTGTGCTTTTTTCCTTCGCCTTTGTGTGTGTGTGAGAGTGAGTGTGTGTGTGTTGTCAACACAGTGATCGATTTCGCCGATGCTAATGAGCTATTCTTTGTTTATTCAAGCGCGTAACATTCGCTTTCAAGTTCCGTTTGGAGCGCAATGAAACCGTTTTACGAGTAGTTTTCACTTTGTAACGTAATTCTTTTTTGTGTGTTTCCCCATCCAGTGAGCTCTTATTGTTCTTGGTTGCTGTGGCAACTGTGCGAACCACACACACACACACACAAGAACAAAACGCGATGAATAATAATAAAACAAAATAGCGACAACATCAGCAGCTGCAACAACAGCAACAACAACAACAACAACAACAACAAACCAGAATTCGTTCTGTGCTCGCAAGTGCAAGTGCAAGTGTATTGTTCCCTCTACCAACAACGACTTTGAGTCATACAAAATCATATACACACACAGACAATCAAGCATGCATATGTACATACATACATACATGCATGCATGTGGGTACTATGTATGTGTAGATTGTATCCCAGTCTGTTGGCAGCAACGTCGCTTTGTGCTCCATTATGTTCGCCTGGCAAAATTGGAGCATTTATTGTACCAACAAAAAACGCATAATACGCCAGACGGACTGCAAACAAGCGTGTTGTACTTGTGCTCTTGTTTTTGCATTTGCTTTTCTTATTGTTATTGTTATTGCTATTGTTATTGTAACTCCTTGCCAGATACACAACAATGCGAGCACTCTCAACTAAATTGACCGGCTATCAGCTACCCTCTTAAGCATGTATTCCATGCGGAACAATTGATTGCCTTTATTAATTTATATTTTTAGTTTAAATAACATAGTACCATGTATAAATATTATTTAACATTTTGTTTTATTCACTTTTATAAACAACTCTTCGTAATGTTTTCATATATCCGTTTATTTTTTCAAGTCTTAGCTCACAAGCTATTAAATGAAATCATAATTGCTTAACTTCAATTCAAAATTTCCATTCATACACCGTATGCTGGGTATAACAATAGCTGAGCACGAGAGCCAACATGAGAGAGACTGTCAATCATCGGTACAGCTTTTCGTGCTTTCACTTTGTACAAAAGCTTTATGCTTAACCGAGACCGCAACCAAAAAGCTAGTGAGACGTTAAACCACAGACGATACTATTGCCATCTTACTCTAACACTTTACTTGCTATACATTGTACGAGTGTTTTTTTGTTTGTCTGATTGCTTGCAGTGGGCAATGCCAATTACCTTAGTCTTTTTTCCGCTTATGTACAACAACAGCAGAGAGCATGAACAACAATTGGTTGGGGAAACATAGAGAGAGAAAGACAGACAGAGAGAGAGAGAGAGAGAGAGAGAGAGAGAGAGAGTGACAGACAAATGCAAAACACTATTTAGGTCGTCGTTGTGCTTTCGTTTGCTGGTCGCCTATTGATGCATCTAGGGCAAGTTCCTAGAATGTTCATTCCAATAAGCCACCATGGCCGTTGCAACATCGCAAAAATGATAAAATTGATGGCAGGCGAAATTCATAGAATTCACCCGAACTCAATAGGCGCCCAGAGTTAAATGGACAGATATCGTACATATGTACATATACACAATGCGAGAGAGACAACGAGCTAGCGAGTGGTGCTTAACAGGCCGACGAACTTCACAAATCGCTAAGAGCGATAATGTTTGTTTTGAGGCCAAACATGTCTGTGCCGACGACAACATCGCGTCATGCGCGTCGCAAATTCATCAGGCGACCAGCGGCAATCCGGCAGAGGCGAAAATGCACAGACACACACAAGTCGCACAGCAGAATCTCGAGAGACACAGTGCCACCCCCAACCCCACACTGGGGCAATATCGAAATATAAACCATGGCCGAGTGTGTACGGGCCAGGATGATGCCCAATCACATATGGCCGCTTGTCGCAACGGACTCCACATACGGCCAATGCCAATGCGTCGTCTCAAAAGAAACGGCGGGCTGGCTCCCCCACAAGCTCCACACACACGCGCCAAGCGTACGGCTCTTTTAACACTTTCGTTTTCTTGTTCCAACCAAACGCTGGCCGCTAAATAGGCGCACAGCGTTCAACAGCAACGCGTTGCCAAGCAACAGCATTCCCCCTCCATAAACCAAAACAAAAAAAAAGCAAAGCAACACGATAAGCGTGCACACTTGCTGCTGCAGTGAAAGCAAGAGCGAGAGCGAGAGCGACAGTGTGCTCTACACTTGTTGGCATTTTGTTAGTCAGTATGGTTGTCTCACTTGTGCATGCTAGCATGCGCTATCTCTCTCAGTCTGGCGTGCGCACACTTATGCCAAAGCTTTAATTTGCAACTTATTTTAGTTGCTTGCACATACATACATACCTAGATATTTATGGTACACGTTATACATACAGACATGCACGTGTGTACATATTAATGTTTTGCATATGTAAATGACAAGCGATGGCAATGTCCTTGTATAAAAAACAGTTTTTGTGCACAGGCGCACAGTGAGCGTCAACAGAAGATGCCCCCAAAACCAGAACAAATATTAAGTACACATTTCATTGCTACTCTGCTCTTGCAAGCAAACGCGTGCTCTCTCTCTCTTTCGCTCTCTCTCTCTCTGTCTGCCTCTGCATGTATGTACATATGTAGCTTTTAGCTTTAGCTTTTTTGTTAGCTACAAACCCGCCGAGTGGCATGCAACGGCACAAGCACAAGCACAAACACACACACTCGCACACACACACATACATCTGGGGAATTGTGAGGGAGTTGAAAAACTTTCGATGCTGCTGCTTCAGTTGCTTTCTGTGCGCCGGTTCAAAAATCGACTGACTGAAGGCCCCTGAATTCGTGTGTGCACGCGATATGGACGAACGTTGGCCGAACGAACGACTTCGTTGCGGTTGCTGCGACCAGCTTGCGAATTGCTTGCGGATGCGGATGGTCTTCTCTTCTGTTGATAGCTGTCCCAATGGTGCAAGCGCAATGCTCTTGCTGCTGCTGCTGCTTCTGCTTCTTAGTGTTGCGTTGCACTGCATTGCGAGGCAAAACTCATTAAATGGTATTTTTAATTAATGCTAAAGCAGGCAGACATCACATCCCCTTGCTGCCCACATCCCCACCACTTTCCTCGTTTTCTACGCTTTGCTGCTTCTCCACAATACAAACTCGCACACACACACACACACACACACACATACAATGGCGCGTGGCAGCAGCCAATTAGTGAAAAATGTTATCCTCCCCCCTACCGGGCAGCACGCCAACTTCCCCCGATTGGCCCAATGGCCACCCTCTTCATTAGCTGCACACATTTCGACCTACGCTTTTTGCAGCGCATCTTCTTCTATCCTATTACGTTGGCATCGTCTTAATTAAAAAGCCGGCAACGCTCGCCCACAAAGCCTCCACCACCACACGGCGTATATTTTTAATTGCTTAATTGGAATTGCGTAGCAATTAACCAGAGTAAGCGGGAGTCGTCGACGACGACGCGTCGTCTGCGGCTATTGTGGCTAGCAGCTCGTCTCAGCCATTGCGGCTCCATTGCCAATGTATTGGCTTCTGGCTGTTGCTGGGCAATTAAGCTCACACACAATTCAGCTTAGACTTGCGTCACAGCACACAGCAGCATCCGTTCCGGGCGGCATTCGTGGCTCAAGGTCATGGTGCCAGCAGCAGGGCCCTGACAAGCAGCAGACACCACGCCTAGATACGCCTCAAACTCAGCTAGCCTAACAGGCGCACAGCTTGTGAGAGAACAACGCCAAGGATAACCGCCTCACGACCTGCGGATGCTGTGTCCTGCCATTGTGCCACGCTGTTTACGTGCTCTCGTGCTCTCTCCGGTGTCCTTGGCACGCAATCCAACGCAAGCTTACGGTACGTTTCCTTCAGTTGAAAAGAGATAACGACGGGAGAGAAAGCAGCGAGACAGGCAGAAAGAGCAAACAGCAGAGCAAGTAGTAAAAGCTTTCGTCAACCATCTCATGCACTTTCATTAAGTCACCATTTAATTTGGAATATATGTAAGTCATTGGGGATTTTAGTGTATCCCTAGGAAATACCCTTTACATTTTCCGGAAGGGGTAAGATATAGAAAAATAAAAGAATATAAATATATGAGATACATATTCTTCATCAGCGGGAAAAGCCGAGTCAATAAAGTCATGTCCGTCTGTCTGTTGGCTCGTATGATAAACTGGATCTCAGAGACTATAGGAGATCGAGCTATACTTTTCTATACCAGCTACCCAGAGGGTAGAAGGGTATTGTAACTTTGTGCCGGAAGGAAATGTATGTAACAGGTAGAACGAGGCATTTCCGACCCTATAAAGAATATATATTCTTGATCAGCGTCAACAGCCGACACGATCTTGCCATATTCGTCGGTCTGTCTGTCCGTCTGTGCGTATGAACACCTATTTCTATAAGAGATAGAGTTATAATTTTGTCTACAGCATTTGTTAGGTTTGCACGCATATCAAGTTGGTTTCAAGTTTTTGCGACGCTATTCTTAAGGGTGAGAATATTAAATGTGTTTTCCACCCAGAGAGTGCGCATTAATTTAGCAGTAACTTATTTACTATTAGCTAACTACCCAAAGTTTGCATGAGCACAACACTCTTTACAATTTTTCCGTATTCGCCAAAACCCTGTTCAATGAGATTTTAATTTATATAAATGAATTTATAAACCTAAGTTTGTGTACCGAAGAAGACAAAGGGGAACGCTTTCAGATCATCCAATTTATTAAAAAAATACATAAGTAATATTACAAATCAGGCATTACCTCCACACATCAAAATGTTGAGAATGACGATGTAATCGAAAGTACCTCTAAAATGCACATGAAATTACTTTTTCTGAGCATCGTGCGTCCGTTCTGGCAACTTTAGTGAACGATGATAAAGATTCGGAGACTTCCGAGTTCTTTAAATTGTCTAATAACGACGATCGCAAACTAGAGCATTCTCCTTCAGGAGAAACTTTAATTTTTAGATGCATTGTAGGCACAAATCTTTGCAGAGCTCTAAAGAAAACAAAAGTATCCCTGATGCTAACAGCACTGTTGTCTCTAAGCTATCTGCAGATCCACATCGTCCCATTGTTATGGAAATCCTGACTAAAAACATCGATAATTCAGATGAGAAAAATTCTATTACCACTATGAACCGACACGAAATAACTCCTGAGAATCGTGCGTCTGTTTTGGCAACCTTAATGGAAGATGATACGGACTCTGAGAATTCGAACAACATCTTTAAAACTTCAGAACTTACTCCCGATGATCGTGCGTCTACTTTCTCTAAGCCACCTGCAGATCCACATCGTCCTATTGTTGTGGAAACCCTGACTAAAAACATCAATGCTTCAGATGTTCAAAATTCTATTAGCACTGTGAAGCGCCACGAAATAACTCCTGAGAATCGTGCGTCTGTTTTGGCAGCCATAATGGAAGATGATACGGACTCTGAGAATTCGAACATCTTTAAAACTTCAGAACTTACTCCCGATGATCGTGCGTCTACTTTCTCTAAGCCACCTGCAGATCCACATCGTCCTATTATTGTGGAAACCCTGACTAAAAACATCAATACTTCAGATGTTCAAAATTCTATTAGCACTGTGAAGCGCCACGAAATAACTCCTGAGAATCGTGCGTCTGTTTTGGCAGCCATAATGGAAGATGATACGGACTCTGAGAATTCGAACAACATCTTTAAAACTTCAGAGCTTACTCCCGATGATCGTGCGTCTACTTTCTCTAAGCCACCTGCAGATCCACATCGTCCTATTGTTGTGGAAACCCTGACTAAAAACATCAATACTTCAGATGTTCAAAATTCTATTAGCACTGTGAAGCGCCACGAAATAACTCCTGAGAATCGTGCGTCTGTTTTGGCAGCCATAATGGAAGATGATACGGACTCTGAGAATTCGAACAACATCTTTAAAACTTTAACTTCAAACTCGGAGCATTCTAGCAACATCTTTAAATTATCCCATTACGACGATGGCAAACTAGAACGTTCTGCTTTAGGAAGGAGTTTAATTTATAGTTGCGATTCGAGCACTCAGTCTTTGAAGAGCTCTGAAAAAAACAAAAATATCCCTGATGTTAACAGTACTGTTGTCTCTAAGCCATCTGCAGATCCACATCGTCCCATTGTTATTGAAGCCCTGACTAACAACATCGATAATTCAGATGAAAAATATTCTATTACCACTATGATCCGACACGAAATAAGTCCTGAGGATCGTGCGTCTGTTTTGGCAACCTTAATAAAAGGTGATACAGATTCAGACACCTCAAACAAAATCTCAAAATCATCAGAACTAACTTCCGAGAATAAAGATGATACAGACTCGAAGTCTTCTAGTAAAACCTTTAAGTTATCCGATAACGACGATCACAAATTAGAACGTTCCGTTTCAGTAAGGACATTAAATTACAACTGTGATTCGGACACTGAATCTTTGAAGAGCTCTGTAGAAAGCTCTTTGGCCCTTCAAGCAGTCTTGGATACACAACGATCAGAAAGATTCCAATGCTCCAATGTTTCAGTGGAGACTATAGCTGATAAAGAAAGCTACGCTTCGAATTCACAACCCTTGAGGGATCCTTCGACAGGAGGCAATATTGATATCTGCAATAAAACTACTGAGTGTTGTGTATCCACTTTGGCAGATTTATTGGAAGATGACAGATATTCTGAAAGTAGCACTAAATCATCAGATGAAGATGAAGAGAAGCAGCTAAAATATTCCGACTCAGTGTCAATTGTTATAATTGATGACACTGAAAGCAGCGATACAGAATTAGAATCGCCGAACAGATATGAAGCATCTATAACTTATCCCATTGAGATTTCATATGCAGAGAGCTCTTTGACCTCTCAATCCATATCGCATTCACAGCAATGCCAACATATCTCAGAGGACTCTTGCACTTCCGAAGCATTATCGACCGAAAACGAGGATAAAGTAAGTGTAATGCTTTGATCCCTTCTATTTTTTTAACTTTTTATCTTTGCATTTAATCGCTTTAGGTGGTACAAGAGAACAACGAAAGTTTTATGCAGCAAATATCAACTCTCGATTCCATTCTGGAAGAGGAGGAGGTGTCTTCCAAATCAGTAAGCGGAACAACTGCACGCTCAACAACTGAGGAATTCCATCGCTCTGGTAGATATTAAGTATTATTTTTTGTATAAGTCATCTACATTTTGGATCAATTTAAATGATTATTGTTAGTTTTACAATAAATAACAACAAGTAAGATAGCTAAAGAAATACCCGCCTCGCTAAAGCAACTCAATTGAAATTGTTACATAAATAATTTGAGGTATCATAAATAATGCATATTTTTGTATCATCAATATATAATACTCTTAGTATTTTTTCGGTATATTAATTTTATATAATATATATATTAATATATTAATTTTGCAATCTATAGTTGGTTGTTTTAATCACATATCACTTTCTCATTGTTTTACTTTTATTGCAATTGGTTAGCGGGTAGCCCATCACTGTCAGCTGTAGTTTTTTAACTTATCTTTCTCTTAGTTTACAATAATAATTTTGATAATAATCGCAGGAAATATACAGAAATCGGATGGATCGAGCCAAATAGAGCAACGAAAAAAAGAAAAGGCAGATGCCTTAGTTTTATGTGAATTGTCACCTCGTCTCGCGATTTTCGCTGAAAAAGTGAAGTTGCAATCATGCGAAGAAAAACTTGAGGATTCAATATTACTCGATAATCCACTGGCTCAAAGCAGCATGATTCAGTGTAAGTTGTCAATTTCAGATATGTTCATAGAGAAAAATGTGCTAAATAAGTGCGAGTATGCTCGACTTTGAGATACAACTACTAGTGCTGAATTATTCTAAAAATATACCAAGAATTGCTTTATTTGGTATAATAACATACTATTGCTATTCAAATACAACGTAGATTATAAAATATACCAGATTGTCAGTCGAAGCAACTAAGAACCGATTGCTGCAGCTTTTTATACCCGCTACCCATAGGGTAGAAGGGTATTATGACTTTGTGCCGACAGGAAATGTATGTAACAGGTAGAAGGAGGCATCTCCGACCCTACAAAGTATATATATTCTTGATCAGCGTCAACAGCCGAGACGATCTAGCCATGTCCGTCTGTCCGTCCGTCCGTATGAACACCTAGATCTCAGAGACTATAAGAGAGTTATAATTATTTTTTCGACAGCATTTGTTATGCTTGCACGCTGATCAAGTTTGTTTCAAATTTTTGCCACGCCCACTTCTGCCCCCGCAAATCAAAACAAGTAAGAAAGCTACAGTCGAGTGTACTCGACTGTGAGATACCCGCTACCCATTTTGAATAAAAGAAATATATTTTGCGGTATTTTCTCAAAATATACCAAATATACTGCAAAAATACTAAATATATACCAAATGGTATATTTGGTATATCGACATAGTACCGTATTCAAAATATACCATAGACGGCACAATATACTAGATTGTCAGCCAAAGCAACTCAGACCCCTAGTAAGTAGGCGTTTTTTGCCCATACAAAAGTATTTCTTTGATAACTTCGACAATTTTTATCTGATCGCAACCAAATTTTCAGAAATCATAAATACTATAGTTATTATTGTACATACCAAAATTCGAAACTCTAGCTTTAAAATTACGCTTGTTATTCAATTTTTTGATTTGCGGCGGCGGAAGTGGGCGTGGCAAAAATTTGAAACAAACTTGATCTGCGTGCAAACATAACAAATGCTGTCGAAAAAAAATTATAGCCCTATCTCTTATAGTTTCTGAGATCCAGTGTTTCATACGGACAGACGGACAGACACACAGACGGACAGACGGACATGGCTATATCGTCTCGGCTGTTGACACTGATCAAGAATATATATACTTTATAGGGTCGGAGATGCCTCCTTCTACCTGTTACATACATTTCCTGCCGGCACAAAGTTATAATACCCTTCTACCCTATGGGTAGCGGGTATAAAAATCGAATAACAAAGGTATGTACAATAATAACAATAGTAGTTATGATTCCTGAGAATTTGGTTGCGATCAGATCAAAATTGTGGAAGTTATTAAAGAAATACTTTTCTATGGGTAAAATCGCCTACTTACTAGGGGTTTTAGTTGCTTTGGCAGACAATCTGGTACATTGTGCCGTCTATTGTATATTTTGAATGGTGTACTATATCGATACACCAAACATACCATTTGGTATATTTTTAGTATTTTTTTAGTATTTTCGGTATATTTTGAAAATAATACCGCAAAATATATTGCTTTTATTTAAAAACGTTAGCGGGTGCACTCGACTGTAGCTTTCTTACTTGTTTGGTCTTATGAAAGTATTTCTTAAATAACATTTACAAGTATAATCTGATCGCAACCAAAAATCGCGAATTAATTTCAAAATTACTCTTGCTATTCGAATTCGCATACGGACAGACAGACAGTCGGATATCCTCTCGGCTGTTGACGTTATACATATGTATGTATATAAATATTATATACATATATTCTTTCCGGCAAACATAATGTTATAGTGCCCTTCTATCTTTTGGATAGCGGGTATAATCAAAATCATGAACAGCAAAATACTAAATTTTGTATCAGGAAATTGATCAAATTTCTCTCACATACTTAGCTGACGAAATGAATCGATCATTAAGTGCGGCCAAAAAGCAAATCGATGAACTAAAACAGCTACGACAGCGCAATTCTAAACAATATGAAACATGTCGAGAACGCACTAGAGAACTGGACGATCAATCAATTTTGGAAATGCGGACACAATTGCGAGCAACGGGGAAATCAATTAAGCATTGCAAGGGCGCAAATTGTCAAACTGAAAAAGCAGATAACCGAAACAAATGACGCTAAAGTAGATAGAAATACTTTGGAGCAATATGAAAATATTGTAGTCAAGTCGCAGCAAAAGATGCTTACTTTACAGGTACAAAAAGATGCTTCTGAACTGAAGCTGGCATCGCAATTAGCCAAGGCCGAAAGAGATCTGGAGTTGGCGCAAAAAAAATCAAGAACTTGCCAAACAACAACTGGAAGAAATTAAAGCACAAGTGGAAAAACTGAAAGAGGAACACCACAAAGAAGTAGGAGAGCTGCAAGAGCAAAAGGATGCGCTTGAAACCGAAAATGAGGCGTATCTTAAAGATATCTCTACTCATTGCGAATTCAAGAGGAAGGTTGCAAGTCTGCAAGCAGATCCAATCATTAGAAGTAGAATTCAATCTGAAGGAAAGTCAGCTGTAGAAATTGAGAAATTGAAAAGTGATTTAAAGAAATCTCAAGAGCAGTTTAAAGTGTTTAAAGAACAATTGCAAAAAGTGTCACTGGAAAAGAAGGAACTGCAAAGTGACAAAACTGAAGCAGATTCAATCATTAGAAGTAGAATTCAATCTGAAGAAATGTCAGTTAAGGGAATTGAGAAATTTAAAGGAGATTTAAATAAATCTCAAGAGCAGTTCGATGTGGTTTTAAAAGAATTGCTAAAAGTGTCACTGGAAAAGAAGAAACTGCAGAGAGACAAATATGAAGCAGATTCAATCATTAGGTGTAGAATTCAATCTGAAGAAAAGTCAGCCGAAGAAATTGAAGAATTGAAAAGAGATTTAATGAAATCTCAAGAGCAGTTCGAAGTGGTTCAAAAAGAATTGCTAAAAGTGTCACTGGAAAAGAAGGAACTGCAGAGTGACACAAATAAGATAGAATTTGAAGAAAAGTTAGCTAAGGAAATTGAGAAATTGAAGGATGATTTGAAGAAATCTCAAGAGCAGTTCGAAGTGCTTCAAAAAGAATTGCAAAAAGTGTCACTGGAAAAGACAGAATCTGAAGAAAAGTCCGTTAAGGGAATTGAGAAATTGAAAGAAGATTTAAATAAATCTCAAGAGCAGTTCGATGTGGTTAATCATAAGTCGCTAAAAGTGTCACTGGAAAATAAAAATCTTGAGGATGACAAAGGTAAGGCTGAAACATTCAAAAGCCATGGATTTAAATCAGAAGTTGAAGACATGGAGAAAATTAAATTCGATTTAAAGGAATCTGAAAAGCAGTTGAAAATGGTTGAAAAAAAATTGCTAAAAGTCTTTCTAGAAAAGGAAAAACTCCAGGATGATAAAGTTAAGGCTGAAACAATCCTCAAAAGTAGAATTCATAATGAAGAAAAGTCAGCTGAAGAAATTGAGAAATTGAAGGATGATTTAAAGAAATCTCAAGACCAGTTCGAAGTGGTTCAAAAAGAATTGCAAGAAGTCTCACTGGAAAAGAAGGAACTGCAGAGTGACAAAGATGAAGCAGATTCAATAATTAGGAGTAGAATTCAATCTGAAGAAAAGTCAGCTGAAGAAATTGAAAAATTGAAAAGAGATTTAATGAAATCTCAAGAGCAGTTCGAAGTGGTTCAAAAAGAATTGCTAAAAGTGTCACTGGAAAAGAAGGAACTGCAGAGTGACAAAAATAAGACAGAATTTGAAGAAAAGTTAGCTAAGGAAATTGAGAAATTGAAGGATGATTTGAAGAAATCTCAAGAGCAGTTCGAAGTGCTTCAAAAAGAATTGCAAAAAGTGTCACTGGAAAAGACAGAATCTGAAGCAAAGTCCGTTAAGGGAATTGAGAAATTGAAAGAAGATTTAAATAAATCTCAAGACCAGTTCGATGTGGTTAATCATAAGTCGCTAAAAGTGTCACTGGAAAATAAAAATCTTGAGGATGACAAAGGTAAGGCTGAAACATTCAAAAGCCATGGATTTAAATCAGAAGTTGAAGACATGGAGAAAATTAAATTCGATTTAAAGGAATCTGAAAAGCAGTTGAAAATGGTTGAAAAAAAATTGCTAAAAGTCTTTCTAGAAAAGGAAAAACTCCAGGATGATAAAGTTAAGGCTGAAACAATCCTAAAAAGTAGAATTCAATCTGAAGAAAAGTCAGCTGAGGAAATTGAGAAATTGAAGGATGATTTAAAGAAATCTCAAGAGCAGTTCGAAGTGCTTAAAGAACAATTGCAAAAAGTGTCACTGGAAAAGAAGGAACTGCAGAGTGACAAAGATGAAGCAGATTCAATAATTAGGAGTAGAATTCAATCTGAAGAAAAGTCAGCTGAAGAAATTGAAAAATTGAAAAGAGATTTAATGAAATCTCAAGAGCAGTTCGAAGTGGTTCAAAAAGAATTGCTAAAAGTGATACTGGAAAAGAAGGAACTGCAGAGTGACAAAGCTGAAGGAGATTCAATCATTAGAAGTAGAATTCAATCTGAAGAAAACTCAGCTGAAGAAATTGAGACACTGAAAGCAGATTTAAGGAAATCTCAAGAGCAGTTTAAAGAGGTTAAAGAACAATTGCAAAAAGTGTCACTGGGAAATGTAAAAATGTCAGTGCAATGTGAAAAAGGGAAAACTGAAGAATTCGGTGCTTCGTCTGGTGCGGCTCTACCGAATGAACTAAAGCAATTGAGCCTGACGAAAATTACTAAGCAGTTACCTAATCTGCAGAAAGAGTTGGTAAAGACGCGAAAGCAGCTGGAATCGATGAGTCAACAATTGACAGATTTGTCGGGCGAAAACCAAAAGCTTCGATTGATTAAAGTAGACGACATCAGGGAGTCCACGGAAGCCGTCAACGAACTGTTGGAAAAAATGAATGTTACACAAAAGGAATTCGAGAAAGTGCGCCAAGAATTGCTGCAATCAAACGAAGAAAACAGTCGTTGGTTGCTTTCCATGAAGGAAACGAGCAACGCGTCTTGCCAAGAGGTTGGCGCCGATTTTCAGATTGAATTAACAAAGGCCAAGCAGCAAAGAAATACAATGGAAAAAAGACTGTTCGAACAAAGAATTGAAAATAAAAAATTGAAAAAACAGTTGCGACGATTTAAGGTAAACGAGCGAAAAACAATAGAACAAAGCAGAAGCCGCAAAAATATAAATATCTGGAAGAAGAGAGCTGAAATTGCACGCGAAGAGACGCAGCAAAGTTTTGCGTACACAGACAAGCTCAAGGAGATACATGATAAAGAAATCGCTAATCTGCAGAGAACAATGGATGCGCTGCTTACGCAAAGAGATGAGCTTCATAAGGACAAAGACGTACTAAACGGGGAAAAGATGGCGATGGAAAAGAAACAGAAAGATCTCCAAGAAAGAATCTTGCAGTTGAACGAACAATTGAAGAAGAAATCGAAGCAACTCAATGACTCGCAGCAATCGAATGTGAGTCTGAGCGAAATGATGGAAAGCCTGCAATTGGATCAATCGGTGCGAGACCAGAACGAGGTGAAGGCGAAGGTGGATCGAATTATTATTCAACATAGCCTCCAATCGATGACGGCCGCGCTCCAGGTTGCGAATACAAAGCTGAAGAAATCCCAATGCGATATTCAATGTATGGAAGAGAAAACTGCAGAGTTAAATTTAGAAATTGGCGGCCTCAATCTGAATATATCACAGGCCAAAGTGCGTGAGACAGCGCTTAAGGAATCGCTTGAGAAGACCAATCAAAAGGTATGCGAACTCAAGGAAAAAATCAAATATGCACGAGCGCAATGTGAAGAATGCGAACATAGCAAGAGTTTGATTAAAATGCTTAACGCCGATTTAAATAAACTGCAATCGAGTTACGATAAACAACATTTCAGCATAAACACAATGTCAACTCGTATGCAACAACTTCAAAACGACTGTCAAACTTTGCAGGATCAAAATCAGGGATTGCAACAATATATTGACTCTGCAAATGAACGCGAGAAAATACTTTATAAATCGCTCGCAACGATCAACAAAGCATTCGAATTGGAGCGTGCGAATAACAGTGCGCTTAAAATCGAATTAGAAACTAATCAGATCACTTTGGAGCATGTTCGCAATCAGTCTACTAAGCGATACGGTGATCTTCAAGCGCGTTACGACGCACTCAAATTGGCAACAGATGCCGATGAAAGGGAGCATGTTGAAAAGGTCGCTAGACTTGGCGACAAATTGCGTAAAAAAGATATGTCGAACGATCTTTACCTTAAAGAATTAAATTATTGGAAAAGTCAGGCAGAGGATTTGAAAAACGAAATCGAGCGTCAGAAACAGATGCTGTCACAGGCAAATAAATTTGTGAGTCTATAAATCATTTTATTGTTTAAGAAATCAATTTATTATTATGTACTAATTTTTGTAATTTTCATTCACAAAATACAAAATAATGATTATATATTGATTTTTATGATTTTCTTTATTAATAATTATGTATGCATTAAGCTATCAATAACGAAAAGTTATTTATCACAAATGTTGATTTTTGTTGTGGATCAAAATAAGAATCGCTTTTATATACTAAAGATGTCAGAATGCTTTGAGATGCCCATTTCAAAAAAGTAAAATAGCGATAGTTTATCCTTTTAATAAATAATAAATTCTGAAATATCGTCTTCATCCGGTATATCGATATAATTTTACGTTGAAAATATATCGATCACTAAACGATGCATCTTTCTGACTGTTTCAAAAATTTCCTGTAAGCACAACATTATAATTGCCATAAGCACAAAAAGAATGAGAATCTAGTAACTTTATGTGTAAAAAGCAAAATGCGATATCTCTGACCCTATAAAGTATACTACGTATACATATAATCTTGATAGCATCAATAGCTAAGTCTACTTATATATTAAGAATTAAAATTTCATTCAAATGCCGTTTTATTTTGATAAACAAATCAAATCAAAGAAGTAAGAAAGCTACAGTCAAATGCGCTCAATTGTATTCAATCGTCGTATTCCTTTTAAAATATACCAAAAGGCTATATTAATATAGTACTACATTCAAAATATATCATACAGTGCAAAATATACTAGATTGTCAGCTAAAGCAACTAGGAACCATAGTAAGTAGACATTTTTGTCCACACAAAAGTATTTTATAAATAACTTCTGCAATTTTGATCTGATCGCAACAAAATGATAAAAACTTTAGTTATTATTGGCTGTATCAAAATTAGATTCCGAGATCTAGGTGTTTACACGGACGGACAGACAGACAGACGGACATGGCTATACCGCCTCGGCTGTTGGCACTGAACAAGGTCATCAATATATATACTTAATGGAGTCGGAGATTACTCCTTCCGCCTGTTATATACATTTGCTGGAATCACAAAATAATACCCTTTGGGTAGAGGATATACAAATCATACATTATTATTTTGTATTTTTTTTTATAACAAATTATGATTACTTTTGACTTTCCAAAACTATTTGAAATAAATATCTATTGTTGAAAATCATAAAAATTATAATTTTAAAGATCCCGATCGAAATGCACAGATTTTCCTGAAAAGATCTTTCTTATTATAATTTTTAAGTCTTTGATTTCTTCATTTAAAATTGACAACCATAATCATTATTTGCGGTTTCTGATTATTTTTTTATTTCTATTTTTATTGGAAACCAGACTCAGACAGTTTTCTCCGGTTGTGATCCAGACAACAGCTGCTAACTGGAAAAAAGAAGGAATCTTGAAATAAATACACAAGGAATTTCTAAATTGGTTTTGCCATAAGTTTTATTTACCGCATCCATGAAATGCATAAAATGTGGGTACGAGAATGTATGTTATTGCTGGAACGATCCATTTAGTTGTTGGTTGTATCTCGAACTGGGCAACGGTATTGTATAATGTTTATCAATTTAATTATGTTTTTTTTTTTTTGTTTTGCATGTTTTGGTTGCCTTATTTGCGGTTAATATATATTTGTATTTTTAATATATGTGTATAATATATGTATATATGTATATAAATTTAGTTAACATTAATTCATTTAATATACTCATATGCCATTCGGTATTCACTTCAACTATTCTTGCATTCTTTGTTTTCTTTTTTTCTAGCGTGTCGCAAAAATGGAATAGTAAATATTCAGTCACTAGATCGAACGATACGGCGAGATATTTCAGCAATTTCTGCGACAACAAATTAATAGCTTTAATACACGTCTTTCCAGCTGGAGTTTCGTCAGTTTTGCCAATACATTATCATTATCATTGTCTTCCTTTTTTTTTGTTTTTGTCTAAATTAGTTTTTAAGTAGTTTTTGGTTTTTTCTTTTTATTGTATAAAAATTCAGTTATTCATATTATAAAATAAAAAGAAGAAAAGTTGATAATTGAAGGTAGGGATGTGTGTAGTTATGGAGTGGAAATGTAATTGTATATATTGTATGGATCTTGGATCGAATGGCAATCGCTGAATTCCATTTTAGTCTTTGGCACATTTCGTATTGTTTTCATTTATCATTTTTGTGTGTGTGGCGTGTTCCAAAATATCTCACAATCGTAACTGATATGTACTTTATGCTTGATCTGATCTATATATGGTGAAATGGTTAAACAAGTTAGCCAAGTTAGTTTTCGAAATGCATAGAGAGAGAACCAGAGAAGCGCGAAAGCAAACGAAATCAACAAAAATACAAAAAAAGCAGCAAACATAATATATGGACATATGGGAATGGGTTTGTCGTATTTATAGCGAATATCATCTCATACTTTGCATTAATCTAATGTTCGTTTTAACTGCGGCAAATGCAACATTTTTGTGCTCTCGCGAATGTAAACGGTTAAGCTAATAATTTGTATATAATTGGTACATAGTTTTTTTTTTCCATTTTTCTTTTTTTTTGTTTTTGTTTTTCCTTTTGGTAACAACAACGCTGCTAAGTCATATTTAAATATTTTCGAAATTTTGGTTAAAATTTGCGGCTAAAACTTTTTTACTTTTAGGTTTTTTTTTGGTTTTCCTTGTTGTGTTGTGTTTTTTGATTGATTTGTTTCTAATACTCTTGTTTTCAATACATAATTAATTTATTAACAAACAATCAGCTACAATTCAACGCTGGCTAATTATAATTTACTTCTTATTTGTTCATTTTGTAATTTTTTGGCTTGTGTCTTTTTGTTTTTTTGTTTTTTTTTTTGTTTGTAATATAAGGCCGCTTGGGGCAACTGCTATAAGAGGCTCAAATAGTAGATGGATAGACAGAGAGAGATGAATTGAAATAGAGTGAGATAGAGATATACTTTGTTTGCGTGAAAAAGACAGAGAGAGAGGAATAGTTAGACTACAACTTGACAATCGCTAATTAAAGTAAGTATTTATATTTTCCATATTTTGTGGTATTCCGGTACCCATGCTAACATTTAATTAAATTAATATTTCATTGAAAAACTTGCAAACAAAATGCATATTAAAATTGCTTTGAAACATGAGTACCGGGTATCCCATAGTCGAGCACCGCCATCTCACTCGACTACAGTTATGTTGTAATGTGTTATGTTATGCATTTTCTTTGATTTTCCCCAATTGAATTCATGTAATTATTTTGATATTTTTGATGTTAACTGTAATCTTTTGTTTGAATTAGATTTTAGGGTAGTTGGGGTAGTTTAGTGGAATTACTTTTCGTTTAAAAACAACACTCTACAATTACTATATGAATGTATTTCGTTTTCATTATGATTTCACTAATCGATTAAATTCATTCAAACTCACTCTCACTTTATTTTTTTTTTTTTTTGTTGTTTGCCGTTTTGCCTGCTCTAACTTCGCACACATTATTTCGCATATGTATAGGGTATGTAAGTATGTATGTATGTATATATACTCGTATATATTGTATGATTAGATAGTAGCTACTAATGTTGTATGTAGAATGTATATATAGTATATGTATATGCATATGTATATGTATGCGAATCGGTTTCGAAAATGAATCCGTTCGTGTTTCCTACAAATATAGTTCCTTGCATTTTGGTCATAGATTAGTTAGTATACATAATTAATCAATCAATAAATGAAGCATTAAAACCATATATAGAAACTAATTTAAAAGTAATGGTGAAGGAGGAGGCGGGGGGAGCAGCACAACACATATGAAATATGAATTATTGCGTTAAAAAGAAATAACAACTTAAGATTATAATGAGAGCACAGCAATCGAATACGTAAATTATGTACATCATATAAGAAAATGGTAAATACTTAGCGAGCATATAAAACATAGCAAAGGAGAGACAGGGACTAAAAATAAATAAAAAAAACAAAAAAACGAAAGTATAAAAAATAATAAAAACCAAAAAGAGATAAAATACATCAAATCAAATACGTTAAGAAATCAAACCATAATTATTTTTGGAATAATCAATGGAATGAATGCACTTGGCTCTTAGGCTAAAAGGCATTTACTTCGGCTCGTTGCAGCCTCCGCCGCTGCCGCTGCCGGGCGTGGCCGAGAGCGCCATCTTCGAGAGCGTGGCCAAGGAACGTTTCGGGAATGTGTTGCTGCCATCCGACGGATCCGAGAAGAGTTTGCGGAAGCTAACAGGAACAACAATAAATTAATTATTCAATTTATGAGTGAACAAAATCGCAATACACAAAAATTTGCTGCCAACTTACAACTTGCGTATACCCGACTCGGAACTCTTCTTCCAAGGCGCATCGTCTGGCTCATAGGGCAGCGGTCCCTGCACAGGCGCATCGTGTCCAGGTGGCCTGACATTTGACAGAGATAATAAAAATGTTAATTGCGCAATTACGTGGATAGCGAAAATACCCTAACCTATAGCATTCTCATTCTTGGCAACACATCACATACTAAACAAATGTTATTAAAGCTGCCTACGCAAGGACAACTCATTATTAAGGCGATTAACGGTCTCAAAACGTAAGTAATGTGAACCTATTGAATCTTAAGGTATTTTCTATGCGATTCTCATAGTAAAGTTTTTCGATTTATGCCACAGTTAAGTAACGTAAAAGTGAGTTAAATGGTTAAATGAATTTTGGCTTCTAAATGCAATGTGGTCATTTTATGAAAATAATATAAAGCGGAAAGAAGCTGTTAAGCAAATATTATCTAAGCGAATTCTGGCAAATAAATCATTTAAGGACGTTAAGATTGACGTTATGACTGAGCAAATTTTGGCAAATAAATGCGTTGTGGCCATTAAGCGAAGATTACGCGATGTTTAGCGAAACTATATATATATATATAAACTATACTAGGTTTATTTCATTTTGGCTTGTAAATACATTTATCTTTAAGTTAAAATGAAGTGAAGGAATTGAGCCTTTGTGGCCGTTAAGCGAATGTAGCATAATGCAGAGCGAATTATAGGTATGCGTGTATTATAATCTAGTGAATTCTAAACTTAATGACGTTTGGTATCTAAGTATATTCGGGTATTTAGGTAAAACCAACTGAGAGAATTTGATGTCATGAATTTTGGCAGATCGAAGTCGCTAAGCAAAATATATATATGGGTGTAGTGTATTTAGACAAATATTTAAAATGAAATGAAAAGAAAGGTAAGAACTTGTGCCCGTTAAGCGAACTATAAAAATGGGTGCATTATAAACTAGTGAGCTATGGCATCTAAATAAATCTATGTAAAACGAATTAAGAAAATTGTATGACTAGTGAAAAGAGCTAAAAGATATATACTATATGTAATGTAGTAAAGCGAAATGACCGTTAAGCGAGATTGCATTACAAATTTTCTGAATAGGGTATTTCAAAGTTCGGCATGCCGAACAAACAAACCGAGATTTGCTTAGCTCATTTGGTATACGCACGTTTCACCCGCCACATCGTCGTCCACATCGGCCTCAACGCCATCGTCGGCCTCGTTGTCATCGTCATCACGTGCGGCGACGTCATCATCATCGCTGTCATCGGAGCTGGAGACGTGACGCATACGTTTGCCGCTGGGCGCCGGTTTCAGCTCGGCTAACTGTTCGTTGAGGCTGTCAATGGTGGTGAGCAGCTCGTCGCGTTCCGAAATCAATTCCTTAAGCTCTCGCGTCGTATAGCGCGGTCGATTTGGATCGTTCTCGTTGTCATCGTACGACTGCACCAGATCCTCATTCTCCTTTTCGGCCAACCCCAAACGTTTGCGCAACTGATTGATCTCCCGACACTGATCCTGTAATTGGGCAAGAAAATCGGCGCGCTCCTCGCACAACGTCTTCACCTGGGCCTGCATTAGTTTGTGCCGTCGTCGCGTATCTCGCTCCGATGCCTTCAAGCGTTCCGCCTGAATGTTCACCTTCAAATAGGACAGAAGTATATTAACTCTTGATATATATCAGCAAAAAGTTTACCGCTTACATGCTCCAGTTCGCTGTACTTGTCCTGCAGTTCACGTTCCCGCTGCTTCAGCTCGTCGCGTTGCTTGTAGATCTGCTCCTTGAGCCGCTGCAACACTTGTGTATCGGACAATGCGCTATGCAACTCGTTGTTGGTCATGCTAATGATGCTCTCCGTTAAGCTGGCTCCCAATCCCGAGCTCTGGGCGGACGACGATTGCAGATCCTGCGTCTGCTTCACCAGCCGCTTGTTCTCATCCTGCAGCGACGAGACCAAGTCAACCAGCTCATTGGTCTCGCTGCGCCATTGCTCCTCGATCAGTTCCAATTCCTTTTCGAAGCGCCGCCGGAATTCGGCCTTCTCCAGCTTTTCGCTTTCGAGCTGGGCGATCTTTTCGCGCAACTCCTCGATGGTGGTATTTTCGCGTTCATTTTTCGTGGCCAGGGCCTCGAGCAGCTCCAGTGTATTAATGATTTTGGGCATCAAGCCGCTGACGGCATCGGTGCCATAGCGATCCATAATGCGTTCGTATTCCTTGCCAATGTCCGAGGCCAGATCGTAGACATCGACGACGCCGATGTCATCGATGGCATCCAAAACCATTTCGCCCATTTCATTGAGATGGAAGCCGGGCATCGAGTTGGGTTCCTCCTCTAGTTGTTGTTCTTTTCTTCTTGCTCCTGTTGCCTCTCAATCCAGCAGCTGGCCGTCTTGTTTCTATTCTGCAGCAGCGAAAGACGAGAGAGGGAGGGAGGTAGGTAGTGAGACAACCTTTTGCCACACACTTACGTGCGTGTGGGTGTGTGCGTGTTGTATACACGCAGTTACTTAAAGCTTGTTGTTGTTGTTGCTATTTGTGCAGAACTCTATTTGCATTCACTTTATTAGCTGCCCACGCACACACACACACACATACGCACACGCAATGTCAACACTTGACCGACGCACACACATACACCTGCACATATGTCCAGTAGCTATTTAAAACAAAATTAAATTCGTTGCGAATACTATTTTTGCGTGCAGTCAACTCGAACTTGGACCTGCAACTGGACTTGGTAATTGTTGTATTTTGTATGTTGCCGTTTTGATTTTTGTTGTATTTCTACTAATCTTTCGATGACTGCATACTCACGCTGAATGAGTAATAAATACAATACAACAAATTTGCAAATTCTCCCCCCACCAACAAGCGCGTTCACACACAGCTGTGTCGATGTCGATGTCGTCGTCGCCTCCGCAACAGCAGCAGCGACAGCGATGGCAAAAACAAGAGAGCTCTCTGGGCTAGACCCTGTGTATGCAAACGAGTCGAGCTCTCTCTCTCTCTCTCTCCTTCTCTCTCTTTGCACTTCCTCCTACACATGCGCGCAGCGTTGCTAGCGATGTGTGTTGTTTACTACTTACTTCTCACAAATATTTCAATTGAATGAATGGCAAACCCATATATTGTGCAAGCTGGCATTTAATTACATTCAATTACGCGGCACAGCCAACAACAACAACAACACACTATTGCCAACATTGGACATTTGATGTGATTTGCAGCGTGACCACAGCTTTCATTGCGAAATATACCATTTACATTCCTAATCAAATAAAATATACTAAAATAGAGAAAGCGATGGTCAGCTTAATTTTTTTATGTACAGCGGTAAATTTGATTTCATATGCTATTTAATTCAATTTAATTAATATAAAATTACCTATTTAAAATGCCGTAAAATAAATGCAGCATATTTTTAAATACTTCCATGTAAAAATCCCAATGTTTGGTAACTTTCCTGGCAACTGTTTAGCCTGAAAATGGTCACACTCAAAATATATCCTTTCCTTTGATATTTTAAAAATAAATGTAATAATAAAAGGAAGCTGTAATTATTATTGTTTAATTACTTCATTAAATAGCAAATTTGTAATTATTTTACATTGATTTAATGTATTTAGATCAGAATTTATTGCATACCGCATACGAAGAGTGCGGCATCGTTAAATTTTCATTGTTGTGAAAAGTTACCACTAATTTGTATCCAGTGTTGCAAAATGTGCGCGCCAAATTCAAAATGTTTGAAGTTACCTGTTTTATGCTAAAAGCAACAAATTCATTAGATCGCAAAAATTAAAATCATTGTTTTGTTTTTATTAATTTGTTTTGCTTACAAAAATTGTATAAATTGTTTTTGTATTTTTTTGTTGTTTTGTTTTGTAAATTGTGGTTACATATAGGCATTACAATTAAACATACTTGTTTTTGTATAATAATTTTTGTTTTATTACTAGCAGTATGCAAATGCATAACAAAATAGCATAATTTGTGAAATCCTTTCGCTTTCATTTATGCTAGACTAATGAATACAGTTATGCAACGGCGACTAGCAAGTTTCTCTTTCTTTCATTCTCTCGATCTCTTCCTATATCTCTGTACAAACTAATAAACGGGGGATAGTAGGTGCCTTTGTTTTTTTTTGTTTGGTTTTTGGTTTTTTCTTTTTTGTTTTTTGTTATTCTGTATTTTTAAGTACATTAAAATTAGCTACAGTTCTTTGGAGGGTTTTGGGACTGGGGGCATTCCATTAAAATATATATATATATTTCTTTTATAATTTGTGTATGTATATATATGTATATAAAAAAAAAATACACAAGTTTCGCTATATGCATAACAATTTGCTTTTGCATTTCACATTTTGCATTCTTTTTTAAACAGTTTTTCTTTCGATTTTTTGTTTTTGTTTTTGTTTTTTTTTGTGTTTTTGTTTTTAAGGACTAGATTAGGAACCACATTTGTACAGTTTTCATATTTTGTTGTTGTTTTGTGTGTGTTTTCTCATGTTTTTGTGTGTTATTGTAACTAGATGACAACTAATTAAGTAATGTTAATTAAGGTAAATATACAGTGATCAATGAAAATGTGTATTTTCGTTTTTCTTCTGCATTTCATAATAGTTTTTTTCTTTGTTTAGGCCCTTCGTTGCTTTTTCTTTTGGTTTCACAGCTTAACAAAAAATAAGTAACTTAACGTTTAAAAAAAAGCAAAAAAAAAAACAATAAATAATTGCTGGCTTGGGGTTGGGGGGACAATAAATTAATGCTTAAAATTAAATTTTGGCAAGCATTTCTTTAGATGGCAATTAAGGTTTGGTTAGGCGCTGTTACAAAGTACAATGTAAAATATAAAAATAAAAACAAAAAAAAGCGCGTCACATGCACACACACATACACAGACAGACACGCAGACAGACACACAGACGCAGTTTCGTTTTTGGCACACATAAATAAATAGCAGTAATAATAATAATAGTAATAATAATAATAATAATAATAATAGTTGTATATATGTTAATTATGGTAGTTTTGGTTTGATGGCAAATCGAAAAACGACGACGTTTAAGGCATTGACATTGCCATACTAGACTTTGGGGTAAAGGGATTAAAATACTAGACTAGCTAATAACTCTTAAGACTATAGCTTATCCTCACTTGGCGGCGATTGCGATGGCGATTGCGATGGCGACGGCGACGTCTGTTGTGTCAGCTGCAACAGCAACGCGGAGGCAGCTTCCGCCGGCAGCACTGCAATGTGTCGCTGCTTCACTCGCTTCGCTGGCGGCAACGGCAACGGCAACGACAGCGACTTGGGTGTCGATGTTGATGTTGGTGGTGGCGGTGGCGGTGAGAGACCGCCGACCACGCCCACATCCTTGACCAAGGCATCCTGTGAATCGAAATCATCATGCAGCGTCAAATCAGTTATGTTGAGCTTCTGCTGCTGCTGCTTCTCCTCCTCCTGCTCAGCGTCAGCGTCATCATCGTCATCGTCAATGTCCACAATCGAGATGATGTCACTGTCCAAATCATCCAGCTCATCAGCATCCAGCACATTCTCCTCCTCCTCCTCCTCCTGCTCTTCTTCTTCATCAACATCCTCAACATCATCGTCATCGTCATCGTCATCGTCATCATCATCAGTTTGCAGTTGGCCGGCATTGTCGTCGTCGTCGTCATCGTCGTCGTCGTCGCCGCCAGCGTAAGCTGCGGACTAGCTGCTGCTCGACTGCGTTTGCAACGCATTGGCAGCGACAGCGACAGCAGCGCTGCCCGCTGCTGCCACGCCTCCGATGACGCCGGTGCCCGGGAAGTGGCAAGGACACGCCGGATTGGGATAGTGACCGGACTGGGAGTCGAGCTTCTTGGTCAACGTCTCCCAATACTTGATCTGCGCATTCAGCAGCTCAATCTTCAGCTTACGCTCCTCGACGGCCAGCGTCATCATGTACTCATTGTGTTGGCCACGTGTGCCGCTGTTGCTGCCGCCGCTTGTGTTGTGGCTGCCGCTGATGTTGTTGTGGTTGTTGTGATTGTTTTGGCTGCTCGTTTGCAGATTGCCGCTGCTGTTGTTGTGGTTGTGGTTGTTGTTGTTGTTGCTGCCGCTGCCACTGCTGCTGGCGCTGTTGTTGTGGCTGTTGTTGCTGCCGCTGCTGATGGGGCCACAGTTGATGACACCGAGACCATTGTAGCCATTAAAGCTGCCCGCAGCCAACGTGATGCTGCCACTGGGATGCAACTGTTGCTGCTGCTGCTGTTGCAACTGTTGCTGATGCAGCTGTTGTTGCTGTTGCGATTTGTCGCGACTCGTCTGATGGCCATTCAACAGCAACTGCACACCGGTTGCATTGCTGTTGCCACCGTTTGTGGCTGCCGCAGCACTTGCTGCCGCATTGTGTCCCCGCTGCAACCGCGGCAATTGCAACGTCTGCGTCTGCCGCCCGCTGCCCACGCCGCTTGTGGCCGCATTGATGGCCGCCTGCAGTGATTGCCCCGCCGGCGGATGCTGCACCGCCGACAATCCCAGGCCATTGAGCAGCAGATGCTGTTGCATCTGCTCCGCAGTCAGTTGCAAGCTGTTGCCACCTCCGGCGGCAGCCGCAACATTGTTGCCATTGTTGCTATTGTTGTTGTTCTTGTTACTGCTGCTGTTGATATTGTTATTATTGTTGTTGTTGTTGTTGCTGCTACTGTTGCTGTTGCCATTGTGCAGCGTATTATTGATGCTGGCAAACGCCCCCACACGAATGTTGCCCACGCTGGTCAGCGTTATCTCAGCCTTGGGCGTCTGCCCAGCGGACATATAACTGCCCGTCGATGAGATCGACGTCTTGGTGCTGCACACCGGTGAGCTGGGTGCACGTGGCAAGGCGTCAATGTTGCTGCCACCGATGCCGTTGTTGCCGTTGCCGTTGCCATTCACTTGATTGCTGGCTATCGAACCGCCGCCGCTGTGCTGCTGCAAGTGGCTCCGATCTGTGGGAAAAAGCACCCCGTCCTCCTCCTCGAGGCACACTTCGGGCGCCTTCGGGCTGGGGCAGTCGTCGTCATCGTCATCGTCCATGCAGTCCATGCCGTTCTCAGTCTGCTCATTGTCGCTAATCGTCTCAGATTTGATCAGTATGACATCCGTGTCCATGCCCTCGTACAGTGGAAGCTGTAAATCAAGAAGTAAAGTTGATTAAAGAGATTGAATTAAAGTTGATTGATAAAGTCTTCATTTTAAGTGGAAGCACATTAATATTGTACTGGTCTTAAAGCTTTCACTTGGCATTTCTTAGTCGAAGTTTAATGTTAAAGCACATAAATCCAATTCATTACTCTATCTTGATCACTTTAAAACTTGCAGTAAAGCTTTTGCTCAAGTTTATTTTACTAAAGCTTTCGCTTAAAGTTAAAGCACATTAATCCAATTCATTACACTATTTTGATCAATATAAACTCGTTGTGAATCAAAAAGAAAAGTTGATTAAAATAAAGTCTTAATTTTAAATGGAAGCACATTAATATTGTTATTGTCCTAAAGCTTTCACTTAACATTTCTTAGTCGATGTTTAATGTTAAAGCACATAAATCCAAATCTTGATAACTTTAAAACTTGCAGTCAACCTTTTTGTCAAGTTGATTTGACTAAAGCTTTCGCTTAAAGTTAAAGCACATTAAAGAGCATTCATTACATTGTCTTAATCGCTCTAGACTTGATGTCAGTCAAGGAGAAAAGTTGTTCAGAATAAAGCTTTATCTTAAAATGGAAGCACATTAATCTAATTCTTCACATTACGATGTGAATCAAGGAGAACAGTTAGTTAGAATAAAGCTTTTGCTTAAAGTTGAAGCACATTAATCTTGTATTTGTATTAAAGTTTTCGTTAGCTGAGTTTAATATTAAAAAAAAAGCAAAGAGAAAAGTTAGAAAAGTTTTACTTTTCTGAAGTTTTCAATAATGTAAAGCTTCATATTTTGTAAACTTGCATTTTATATTTTATTCATCACAATGCCAATCTTCCTTCGAATCTACTTTTTTCCCTTTTAAGCTTAAAATACTATAAAATATTATATTTTTGATGGCTACATTTTTATTTTGAATGTGATTTTAAATCATTTAAAAAAACTTTCGCTAATAAACAACTTTATATTTTGTAAAGAAACATGCTTTTATTTTAAATATGCTTTAGAATTAAATGAAATATTAATTTTTACTACAATACTTAAGCTTTTTCTAATCTTAAGTTTTCTATTGTGCGAAACTACTTTTCCCTAACAATGTGCTTTTGAATTAAATTGTTATTTTTTTTACTTAATGTTCAATTCGTAAAGCCATTTTTTTTTTTGCATTAATTTTAAGGTTTGAAATAACTTTACATAAATATATTTTAATTTAAATGTGCTTTCAATCGATAATAATAAATAATAATTTAAATTGGTTCACAACTAAATGTAAAACTTTACGACTTTACTGTGCTTTTGCAGATTACGCACAGGTTTTGTTTTATGCTTTAATATGCTTTTGACTCTTACTCTAGCCTTAAAGTGCTTTTGTCTGCTTTACCTTTAGTTATTGTACAAGTTGATTTTCATTTTAGACATACCTTTGAGTCCTCGTAGTCATCGGCCAAGTGGCGACCATTGCCAGTCGCTTGACTGCCGGCGCCATCCGGTGACATTTGCTCGGCAATGTATTGGGCCACCGAATCCTGTTGTGAGAGTGTGTTGAGCAGATCCAAGAAGGAGCGATTGCCCTTATCCTCGCCGCACAGATCCTTCTTGAGGAGGAGCTTCATGTTCTTGTAGAGCTGTCGCAACTGTTTGGCGCTACGCTGATGATAGACCTTGCCATTGAAGTCCTTGGCTATCTGCAGCCACACTTCGTCCTTTTTGCGATTGGATTCGGCGTCCGTGCGCTTATTCTCAATCACATCCTTGTGTTGTGCTGCATATGTGAGCACCATGTTGCGCTCCCGCTGCGTATACCGGGGAGTCTTTTCCATTTTCAACCGTTTGCAAGACGTCTTGAAGCTGCCCGAATTAAAGAAGAATGTGTTGAAGGAATTTTCACAAAAATTGCATATACATATGTATAAGAAAGTTTCTTTTAAAAACTTTTGTTTATAATTTAATGTTTTTTTTTATAGCACGTTACTTTTAAAATTTAATAATCTGGTAAAAACTAGTTTAGAAATTTGTTAATTTATTTAACGTTAAACATATTTAAGACATTTCTCAGAATTATATTAAATTTGACATTCATTTCATATAACACGTTATTGCAGAGCTTTACTTATAAACAAATATATAATATAATTGTTGTTGTTGTTTTTGAAAAGTATTAAACTGTGAAGAAATACAATCGAATATTAAAGATAATATTTTCTTTCCTATGCTCATAACGGACTTTCAGAATTCAACAAAATTTGCATATTTTTGAATATTAAAGATAATATTTCCTTAAACAAATTTTTGCTTCTTATGCTCATAACAGACTTTCAGAATTCAGAAAAGATTTGAATATTTTTGTTCTGCACAATTTTTAATTCTTCTTATTCTTTTGTGAAAGTTTTATCATAGTTTTAGTTTACTTTTCTCTTTAGTATTTAAAATATATTTTTGAATTGTACAATTTTACTGGTATTCCCCTCATATATATTGCCCGTAAGTTTGTTGGCAATATTTGAAGAATCTGCCAAACCCTTCTTCTACTTCTTCTTCTTCATCGTCTTATTGCCTCGCCCCAAACCCAAACGCAAACGCAATCGCAATCAATTCACCTAGTCATTAGAAGCGCCATTCTTTAATTAATAAAACAAAACCAAAAAGCGAACAAGCAAGAGAAAAGAGGCGAAAAGGAAGCAAATAAAAAAAAACAATTGACAAGAAACAAATAAACGTTTAACTCTTTCACACACACACACACACTGCCGATTATATTGATAACGCGATATACGCCTCTGCAGGGTCTAGAGACAATTTTACATAAAGGCACACACACACACACACACATACACGCAACGAGAGCGTGCGTCTGTGTGTGATAAGCTGGCGACGCAGCTAACGGGCAGCAGCTCGCTCCGAGCTACGTTTTTTTGCCTGCTTTGCGCCCCTTCCCCCCTCTCGATAAACCGTCGATAAATGTTTGTATATTGCGCACTTTACTGGGCCGGTTAAAATTGTTTCGCGCTTCTCTTTTCTTCTTTTTGTTTTTCTTTTTGGGTTTAGTTTTTACTGATAAGCATTGAAGCTTTTTTATCGATTTGAACAGTTTGATTCCTCTTTTCATTTTGTGTGTTCAACTGGCATCGAGACTTTGAGCTTAGGTCGAAGCTTTGCTTGAGCGCAGCTTTTGAAAGCTCTGGAGCTTAAACTTACGGCAATGCGCAGCGTGTGTGAGCGTGAGAAAGGGAGAGAGAGAGAGAGTATGCCTCTATATATGTGTCTGTGTGTGCAGAGAGAGAGAGAGAGAGCACAGAATGCAGGCTGAGTCTAGAAATAATAATGTAAAGCAACCTTATATCTAATCTCAAATTGAAGATTAGCGTGCTGATACAAAAAAGAATGAAACGAAACGAAACGAAACGAAATAAAACAGACACACACGCATGGCAATGGAGTTCGATGAAAGGAGACGGACCAGGAAAGGGGGAGAATGGATATACATGTGCATGTGTGCATGTATTTGTGTACTCACGTTTTTAGGCCGCGCCAAAGCCGGCCAAAAAAGCGGGCAAGGAATCAACGAAACGCGCACGAAAATCAAATCGCGCGTCACCAGAGTATGCGTGTGTGTGTGTGTGTGTTGTGGCGGTTCTTGGGTTGGCTGCTTTTAGTGGGTGCAATAACGGGACTAAAATGACGACAACAACACGAGAACAGCGAAGACGACGACGTCAACGAAAGTAACGACGACGGCAACAGCGACGACAACGCGACAACTTCGCGAGCGGCGGCAACGAAGCACAAAGCTTGACTGAATTCAAGCAAATAATGGCTGGCGCTCAGAAGTACCGTTCGACAACAACAACAACAACAAGAGCAGCAGCAGAGGCAAGAACTACAGCAACAACAGCAGCAACGACGAGCAAACAAAAATAGGAATACCGCGCACAGGCCGACAACAACCAAAAACAACAACAACAAGAGCGCAACTCAACACAGCTACAACAACAACAAGAGCAAGAAGAACTGTATGTGCCGCCCCTCAACGGCCTCATGGCCCCGCATAGAACGTAACACACACACACACATACACATACAAATGCACAGCTGGGGCTGAGACTGAATGAGTCCGTCTGTTTGCACGCTTTGCGCTCGCACACAACAGCAACTCGTGTATGTGTGTGAGTATGAGACGTAATTAAAGCTTGAAACCGAGTTTACAACAACACAACCCTGACTGCTGCGACGCGACGATGACGACGACGACGTCGACGACGATGTTAAGCTTGCGCGCATGTGTGAGCGGGAGAGACGCATTTGCTAGCCAATGTGCGAGAGCGAGTTAGTCAGTGCAAGCCACAGAGAGAGCGAGAGTGTGAGAGTAAGGCACAGGAGGCACACACACACAGAGAGACGAACGCGCGTTTTATGAGAGCAAGTCAAAGCCGCGTGTGGGGCAAACAATGAGCGCAGTTTATAAATAAATGCATGCACACACACACACACACACAGAGAACGACGAGTGCAACTCCAGTGTTAAGTTGCTTACTCTGCCTCCGCTTCCGCCCGCTATCAGAGAAGTATTACGCCTACAATTTGACGTTTCAAGCGCAGCAGCAGCAACACAAAGTAAGGGTTGGCGTCGACGTCGCCGTCGGCGTCGAAACCAAACGAAGCTCAAAACGAAGAGCAACTGAAGACTGACGTGGGTTGCTCTCGCTGCAGCCAAAGCAATGGCAACAAAAACAATACCACAAAAAAAAAAAAAACAAACAAAGCAGAGATGCAAAATACACACCAGCAATATGCATGTATCTGTGTGTGTGTGTGTGCAATTGAAATGCAGAAGAATATCTGATCCGAGAAAATAAGCAAGAAGCAAAGAATCCATGTAAATAAATAGCTCTTGTATTCTTTGGGTTCAAAAATATATTTGGTTTCCAAACTGCACAAAAAGGAATCTTTTTATGTTTAAACAAATTTAGTCTAAAAACTAAACATTATTATAAAGTTCAGTAGAAGAAGCCACAAAAATGTAACGCTAAAAGGATAATTTAAAGAATATCCATTAAGAACACAGGGTATTAGCTAGTCTGGACATATCTAATTCACTGTTGTTATCGAACAAAGTCGTGCTATTTTTGATATTTAGAAAGATTTTTCTAGGAACCTTAATGAACGAATTTCTAATAATACTCATTATTTGTGCGCATTTTTTCCCCAAGATCAAATCTTCAAAGAAATTATAGTGACTTTCTACTTTGAAAGATCAAGCCTAGAATTGTAGTTTCAGAGGCAAATGCGAATTTATTGATCCTCTAGGAACTAGTCACAAAAAAAAGAAAACAAGAAAAAGAGCTTTTAAAATAAAACATTTTAGTTCGTATTTGAAGCTCGAATTTAAGAAACAAGAATTTAAAATTTCTATTTGAGTTGAGAAAAATATTTATAAATCGTGAACAATTTGAAATGAAATTAATTCAATTTATGAAAAGCTGAAATTCATATTATTGAAATATTTTTCTTAGGATTGAATTCAAATTCAAAAGTAAAATTGCTATTTGAGTTGAGATAATATTTATAAATTCTGAACAATTCAGAATGTAATGAACTCAATTTATGGCGAGTTGATAAGATTATGCATAATTTAAATGCGATATTTGACGATCAATTAATTGTTGATCTCGCTTGAATTAAAATAGACAACTGAGGATCAAATTTGAGTTGATTTCCTGTCATTATTTTTGTTGTGACACATATATCGACCACTGTACTCGACTTAGTGTGTGTGTGTGTGTGTGTGTTAGGGCAACAATGTGTGTGTGTGATCGTGTGAGTGTTGCAAAGCGTCAGCGTTGGTGTCTGGCAAACGATGTCGACTCAAGTTTTAAGATAAGATTAAAAAAAATGAAACTCAACTGAATCGCGCAGTCACACTTAAGTTGTGTGTGTGTGTGTGTGTGTGTGTGTTATCTATGAAATCCAGCCACTGATGGTCACAACAGGCAGCGGCTTTCTGCTGAGCAATGTAAACACACACACACACACACACTCACATACAGTGTCAACTGCACTGCGAATGCGAGATACTTAAGTCTATGTACATATGTATCACAACTGCAAGCGGTGGCTCACAAAAGATACAAATGAATCTTGAACTACATATATGTGTATATAGAGTGCATATCTCACTAAATCCCCAACTTTTTCTCGCTCTCTTTCTGTCTCTCTCTGTCTGTAAAGTAAGCGCTGCTTCTGAAAGCAGAAGCTTCAAAGCGACACCTGACTGGAGTTATCTCTACACACACACACACACACACTCTCTCTCTCTCTCTCTCTCATACTTAAGCGCTACTCCAAACAGAGCAACCCGTCCACCCAACCCAACCCAACCCAACTCAACCCAACCTAAGGCCTCTTGAACACCCTCCGCTTCACCCCTTTGGCATGAGCATGTCGACGAAGCAACTGCACAACAGGTGGAATTATTTACTGATAAGCCGCTGATAAAAATGCGAGCCCGAGTACTGTGCGCGGGTTTTGGGGCAAAAATAACAAAAACCAAAAAATTTGCTGCTCTGACTGTTGCCCCGCCGAACAGTCGCTTGATTCAATGCGTAAAGCGCTCACATTAGAGATGCGCGCGTGACACGACGTGACACGCATTTAAATATACAAATATATTCATATAGATATTTTAAGTTAGATACAGATATATAGAATTTGATTTAGAAAATAACAAAATTCAAAAATTCGCAATCGGATATTTAAAATAATATGTGACTCCAACAAAATTATATAAATTAACAATTAAAAAAGTGATTTCATTTAAACTAAAATATATGTATATTCATATAAATATTTTCAGTATATAGAATTCGATTTAGAAAATAACAGAATTCAAAAATATACGATTCGCAATCGGATATTTTAAATCACGCAAATCTTGAAAAACTTAAAATCTCAGTAAATTAAATCATCAAAAATATGTGACTCCAAAAAAATAAATTGAAAATTAAAAAATTATTTAATTGAAACTAAAATTATATTCATATAGATATTTTAAGTTAGATACAGATAAATAGAATTCGATTTAGAAAATAACAAAATTCAAAAATATACGATTCGCAATCGAATATTTCAAATTACCCAAATTTTTATCGAAAATATGAAAGAAAAACTTAAAATTAATACAAATTAGAACTTTAATATAATTGAAATACACACACAAATTTGTACAATCGAATGTTTAGTTTGTAATAGCCTTTTTTAATTAAAAAAATAGCAAGGCAATAATATATGATTCGAATAAAATATTTAAATTGCGCAAATCTTGAGCAAATATCAACGAAAAACCTAAAACCTCAGTAAATCTAATAATAATGAAGAAACTTGGAACTTCAATATAATCAAAATTCACATACAAATTAATAAAAACAAAATTTTAAATTGTAATAGGCTCTTTCTTAAAAAACAAAAAGATAAGCAAAAATATGCGATTCGATTAAAATATTCAAGTTGCCCAAATCTTAAGCGAAAATATAAAATATATATAAAGACCTACATGACATTTTTAGATAGAAGTAAATGTTTGATTTTGGATTTATTTCAAGAATGCACTATAATTATACCACCTATAGATTGCCTATTAAAATGTCAGTTACATTTAACAATTACATTTTAAAATATTTAAATTATACAAAAATTGTTAAAAAAAAATAAAATATAAAAGAATCATTTTTATTATCATTGAATTTCATTTTAACTTTTCGTAAAATTGAAAACGTTGAGCGAAGACAGCAAGGAATAACTTTAATGTCTTTTCAAAAGTCGAAAATTTACTAAGAAATTCATTTGTTGCAAATTCACGTTGTTTAGATATAAATTTTAGTGCAAAGCAAGATTTTTTTATTTTGATTCTCTTCAATCAATTTGTTTCGTAGTTTAATAAAATTAAACCAAATCGTGTAAACTCAGCTCGTGTCACGGCTTATGCGCATCTCTAGCCACACATACACACACACGTGTCTTATAAGTTGTGTGTGTATAGATTTGAAATTTTCAATTGTTCTGGGCCTGTGGGTTGAGCAAGTTTTAAGTTCTAACTGTTTGTTGGCTCTTTGATAAGACTGGCCGAAACTAGCAACTGACAGGCCTTGGTCACGGGTCTTCACCGCCGTTGTATTGGTTCGTATACGTGTGCTTAAGTGTGCGTCTGTCTGTGTCTGTGTCTGTGTCTTTGTATAAGTGTATGATGAGCTGTTGAAGTGGCGAGCTGTTGAGCAGCCGATGATGATGATGAGGCCTGAACGCCACTTGGGACCACATTGCCTGGCATTTTTTTGTGTACGTGAGTTTGCCTTCACTTCACAGTCTCGAGCCCCCTCTTACCCTTAGACGACTCTCGAGTTCAACCTCTAGTCTGTCCTGAGAAAGGCCGTGACTATTAACGTCATATCCTGAGATTAGGAGCAGAGTTTATTGTGCGCTTATGCTCTCTCTTTTTTTTTACTCTCCAATAAGCTCAATATTTGCTTTTGAGCGCTGTTCATTTTACAAATTTGATTTAATGACATTTCATGTTATACTTTTGATCGAATGTTTGCCACAAAATGTTTTCAGCATTTGGAACTCTCCCAAGACAACCTATAAAAGACATTTTTAAAATTCTCTCAAAAAAAAAACTATAATATATACAAGTATACATATATGTATATATAAAGAAACGTTTGCAAACTTATCAAGTATAATTTCTAAGTCTGTTCAAAAGTCTACATAGATTATCACCCCAACGTAGTTTATCCATATGATTAAACAGAATGTATATGATTAAAATTCAATTCATTACAATGAATAGAAGAGCTTAAAAACAGTTCTAATTTGACAACTCTCCGAAGCATAAAGCTTTCTTTAAATGTCAATAGATAAAAATAATGCAGGCCGACTGAGAAGGTTACAATTTTAAATTTATTTCTACACAAAATCTTTGTCACAGTTTTAAGCTTTCACAGAAATCTACATCAAGTTTGCTAAGGTCTTTATAGAGGGAATACAAGATATCATTGAGAAATCTCTCCAAAGTATAAAATAGTATACAGCTCTCTTCTACAAATTAAAATGTATATCTACTCAAAAGCTTTGTCACAGTGTTAAGCTTTCGCAGAAAACTGCGTCTAGAGAAAGACTTGTCAAATAATATTTCAACTATATAATTTTAGATAGTATACAAGATATCATTGGGGAATCTCTCCAAAGTGTAAAATAGAGCACAGCTCTTTTCAATCGAAAAATGATTGGCAAAAGAGTCTACAATTCAATATTGATTTCTACACAAAAGCTTCATCAAAAAAAAAAAATTCGACATCGATCTTGACAAGTGTTGTTGCAATGTATAATAGTATAAATGTCTCCAAAATATAGAATAGTACACAGCTCACTTATTATATAGTATATATATATATATATATATATGTATAGCAATATACAGATTAAAGGTCTGCAATTCAATATTCAAATCTACACAAAAGCTTTGTCCCAGAAATCTCTACATGAAACTTGTCAAGTATTGTTTCAATAATAATATAATGTCCATAGAAGAAATCATTGAGAAATCTCTCCAAAATATAGAATACTATTACAAATTAAAGGTTTACAATTTAATACTGATTTCTGCACAAAAGCTTTATCCCAGAAATCTTTATATGAAACTTGTCAAGTAACATATTGTTTCAATGTATAATAATATAAACTCCATAGAAGAAATCATTGGGAGATCTCTCCAAAATATAGAATACTATTTCAGATTAAAGGTCTATATTCATTTCTACACAAAAAGAAAATCTACATCGAATTTGCCACGTATTGATTCAATCTATACAGATAATTTCAATATTATCATTTTGAAAACTCTCCAAAGTTCCATAGATAAATGATTGGACTATTTTCGCAGAAATCACTGCACACAATGAAGTGCGACTTATTTAGTTTGCTGCTCACCTGAGTTTCTAGCCGGATGCAGTTTGAAATTGTTACCACCAATGCCGATTGCACGGTGGCGATGAGGCTGTGCTTCGCCTAGTCGATGATTATCAGCGGGTGTTTTTTTGTGTGTGGAGAGAATCTCGGCAATTGGCGGCGCCGAAACTATCTGCGATTGTCAGCGATGATTAATTTCAGGAGGGGAGGCCAACAACATTGAAGAAAGAGAGTCCGTTGCTGATCCGTTCACTTTGGGGGGCGAGGCTTTGAGGGGAAGGTCTTCAAGGGGCTGAGTCAGTCAGCGGCGATCGGTTAATTGTATTCTTAATCTTAACAAAAATATTGTTGCTTCTTCTTCTTCTTCTTCTTCTTCTTTGTTGTTGTTGTTGTTGTGGCTTTGTTTTGTGTTTATTTCTTTTTGGCTGCGATTGCGCTTCACACGGCGTATGCGTAATTTTTTGTATTGACCAAGCTGCCTCGCTCTCGATCGGACTCTCTTTCTCTCTCTGTCTGCGTTCCTCTCTGGTTCTTTTGCAATGTTGTCTCTCGTGATTGGAGACTTTGTTGTGCGCTTCTTTGTTGCTTTGATTACGTTTATAGTTGCTGTTCTCCGCGTCGTCGTCTTCTGCTGCTTTACACTAGTTGTTGTTGTTGTTCTTGTTGTTGTTGTTTCAAACCTTGGACTAAAATTAAAAATACACAGCAGTGAATTTGTTAGTATGAGAAATAACAAAAATCAACGCCAAATCGTAAACACACCAACACAAACACACCGACATATATGTATATATTATATATATAGTAAGAGAGTGAAAGAGAGAGGGAGAGAGTTGCGCGTTCTATTAGATACATACACATACAATATGGAAAATTCATGAAAATTATGAGGAAAATTGAAAGCGGTGACGTCGCTGCTGCTGCGTATTGAATTGAAACTGTGTGACAACAAAACTGCGAGTATTCCAAATTTTAGTTTTTTTTTTGTGGAAACGTGTTTAAGCCTCAGAGCTGATTGCTTAACTAGTCCAGAGTAATTGAAGATAATGCCCAACGCACCGTGGGCCGAGGCTTTCAAACAACTCATGCTTTGGGGGGCGTCGCGACTCGCGAGTAAAAGTTCTAATATCTAATCTGTGTGCGTTGGTGTGCGTTAGAGTGTGTGTGTGTGTGTGTGTGTGTGTCCCGTCCGCCGCAGCTTTATCTTATCGCTTTAAAGGTGAGCTTGTGGCTCCATGGTTATAACTGTATTAACTGCGCGCTGCAATTTCGATTTGATACCAGCAACCTCTTCCCCCACCACCCCACCACCCCTCTCCCCCTTGCCCAACGCTCACTCTCTCGCTGAGTCACCACGCAAAAGTATGTGATGAAAAATTGGACGCTAACCAGCAGGTGTTGAACCTGTCAATAAAGCTTTGCTCTCTCTCCCGAAACAACGACAAAAACACACAGGAAAAAAGAGCTTCGCTCTCTGCAGTCGAGCTGTCTCACTCTAACGCACACAACTCCTGCTGTGAAGCTGCTGTCAAGCCGAGCTTAAAGCTGCACAGTGCACAAAACAAAATGGCGAAAGCTCTGCTGCTCTTATTGTTGTGTTTACGCATATTGCAGCCATGTATGTATGTATGTATGTATGCATGTGATGCGTAGGCATACATATGTATGTGTGCATGTATTTTGTAGCTGACTGGCTGGCGGGGCCAATTACAAAAGACAAACGAAAACAAAAACAAAAGCATCGTGAGTCTGCAAAGCCATCAGAGCTCTTTTTTAACCTCGTCGTCGTCTGTCTCTCCTTCTCTCTCTCCCTCTCTGTCTCGCACTCTTCGTATTCACAGCACAAACGATATTGCGGTATGCGCTATGTGATTTTCGAAATAGACACAAACACAGACACACACACACGCACATCAGGTCTCACTCACACTTGGTAGGAAAAGCGCAAAGCGCGAACACAAGCGTTTTACCTTCTCGCTCTCGCTCTCTGTATGTGTGTTTGTGTGTGTGTTTTATTCTGGATCCGTTTGTCGGGATTTCGTTGGCCGCGTCACAAAACGAAATACAGAGACACAGCACACAGTTTGTTTCACAGTTCGCAGTTCGCAGTCGCAGTCGCAATTGAATACTGAAAACTGAATTCAGAGAAAGCAACTCGAATTGGCCACGAGCGGCCGAGCAGCCATCGCAGCCTGTTGTTGGCCGCTGCGAGATGCGCGATGCGAGCTGAGCAACAGCAGCGCATTCTCTGTTGCAGCACCCCCCTCTCTCTCTCTCTATGTCTCTCTCGCTCTCACTCTCCTTGATCACATCCCCCCTCACACACACACCTCTCCCACAACAATGTTAAAGAAAACTTTAGTCGAGCTATTGAGGTCGGACTGATCGCCGTGAGGGGTTGGCAATTTTCCAACCAAAAGTTCAAAAGAAAATATCTCTCTTTTCCTATGTCGACGCAGTGAGTGTGTGAGAGAGAGAGAGAACAAGAGAGAGCGCAGCTTCATGTCCGAAAATATTGGAAAAATCGTTCATTCGCTCATTCGTTTTCCTCGTTATTCTCGTACACAATATCGTTTCGAGCCAAAAGCACAAATTAACCTAAACAACATTTCGGCCACATTCCATTGGCATTATTCAATGCTCATTACATTGAAACACAATTTGGGGATAACTTTCGATCTATTACAATCCCTGAATTCACAAATTTTTTGTCAAACTTTCAAGTCTTGAACAATCTGCTTAAAAAGTAAAAGCTTCTCTGGAAAGACTTTCGTTTCCAAAAGATCCTAATTCAATTAAATCACAGCGAAATTTTTAGGGTTCTTTACATATCTTTAGTCCTTACTTAAAAACATAAAAAAGATGGACAGTTTCAATTTCAAGTCTTGTTTATTGTAGATCACTTAATAAAGACGATCTTAATAATACATATACAATATATTCTTCAAAAATTACTTGTAAAATTCTACAGTTGTAAAAGAAAATTGCATAGAATAGAATATATGTATGGAACTCCATCAAAACGGAGTCTCTTTATAAAAAAAAACCATAAATGTGTCAAAACTTGGATAACGATTTAAAAAAAAAAGGTATGTGAAAAAAGCACAAATTTAATATTTTTAGTATACTCTAAAGTTTATGATATATAGAACTTTTTTATTTTTGTATGCAAATGAAAAGAGATAGTATGGCATATATCTATGGATATTTATCAAAACTAAAACTCTCTTAACAACAAATTTTCAAGTCTCAAAATATTACGAATAAGGATTTTATGTATTTTATAATAGATACACAAGACCAATAAGATTCCATGTTGAGAAAAAAATACTCAAAACTTATTTTTTAGTATATTCTAAAGTTTATGATATATAGAACTTTTTAATTTTAATTTTAATTTTCGTATGCAAATGAAGAGAGATAGTATGGCATATATCTATGGATACTTCTCAAAGCTAAAACTCTCTTAACAACAAATCTTCAAGTCTCAAAATATTACGAATAAGGATTTTATGTATTTTATTAATAGATAAACAAGATCTAAAAAAATGCATTTAAAAAAACCCTCAAAACTTATTGTTTTTTTTTTAGAAAATTCTGCATTCTATGAAATATAGAACTTTTTAAGAACTAAACGACTTGGAGTATAAAAGTTAACTAAATCGGAATATGTCTAAGGAACTTTAAAAAAACTGATACAATTTTAGAAAAATGAAAAAAAAAAAAAAAAAAACGATAATTATGATAGAGATCGCTAAAAAAAACATTTTCTTATAACTCTGCTTGGTTCTCTAATGTAATGCGAGACTAACAATCTAAGGCGCATAAATATAAATAAAATAATTTTCAAAAAGGATTAAAAATTGAAGTTCGGTAAATTTTGTCCACAATTTAAGCGACGTTTTTTAAGATAAATTCAATTGAAAAGTTGCTTTATACGAACCATAAAAGAAAGGAGCAAAACTTCACAGTTAAAGCTAAAGTTGATAACTTAGGATTAACTTTGAACTAGAGAAGAAATCAAATAGAACTGATCGATGGTATATATGGTTAGCTCAATCGAGACGTGAGCACGCAACTGTACTTTCGCTTGGGCCAACTTGGCAACTCTTGGCAACGAGTCGCTACCGATTTTGTCGACTTTATAAATAGACTCGGATGAGACAAGACGGAGACGGAGACGGAGACGGAAACGTAAACGAAGGCAAGATGAGAAGAGAGCAAAGAGGATCGCTAGCTGGGGCGTCTCTGTCTGAGATTTCAGCTATATATGTAAAGTGTTTGTGTGTGTGTGTGTGTGTGTGTGTGAGCACATCTATAACATTAGGTTAAGCTTTCTGCTTGGGAAAAGTGTTTTTCATTTCGGTTTTCTTTGTGTGCATGTTTTTTTTTCTTTTTCTTTTTGGTCTTACAAAATTTGTGAAATAATTTCCCTGCTCTGATTTTGTGTTTCTTAGTTCTGTTTTGTTTTTTCGGGGAAACTCGAAACTAATGAGGTCGTCACGTACGCTTATGGGCACGTAGGCGTTGCGTCATTTTTAAGGGGGTGGGGGCGACTCTCTGGATTTTGGGAATGGCTTTTCCCCCCCCCAAAGGCACCTCTGCCGTGATTTTTTTCGCTCTCACTTTTTGAGTTTTTCTGCGAACATACTTTGGCATAAACAAAGCGTTTCCAATCAAAAAACCCGCGAACGTCCGAATTGCATTTTTTCTTCTTCTTGCTCTCTCTCTCTTGCACACTTGAGCGCGCCTCGTGAGTGAGAGGGGCGGGGAGGGGGGAAGGCGAAGAGGTTTGCATTGTATATATAAGAAAACTGAGTTGGTTTTTGCTGCCGCTGTTGTTGTTGTTGTTGTTGTTGTTGTTAGTCTTTGCACTGCGCTCTCGCCGGGCTCTTGAAGACGAAAACCAAAAAACAACAACAACAACAACAACAAAAAAACCGAATTCATTGCGTTGGTTTTTCTTGGCACTCGAATTGGTTCCTCGCCTAGTGCTGCGATTTGAGTTCAAATTTATTTTTGGCAGCATCTTGTGATGCTCTTGTTGTTGTTGTTGTTGTTGGCGCTGGCAACGCTTGCTACCCTCACCTCGGTCTTAGGACAAACGGGGCCACGGGGCAAGCATTACAAACTGGGAAGACGAAGAAACGGAGAAACGGAGAGCAACGAAGAACTGGGATCAGGCCTCTCTGCGCGCCTGCGTCTGTGTATGTGTGTGTGTGTGTGTGAGTTAGTGCATGCGCCGTGTTTGATATCAGAGCTGCTCGCGTCTGTTTGTATAATCCATTTAAAGGTAATTGAACTTAACTCTACGCACTCCATTCACCTATGCAGCTCTTCCCCCTCAAACTCGCTTCACTCACTCACTCTCTGTCTCTCTCTCTCTCGTTCCCTCCTAATACTGCTAATAGAGCCGAGCCCAGCGCAGAGATTGATAAACACAACGACAACGAGAAACCGAGCAAGGTAGAGAGAGAGAGAGAAAATGAAAAAGAGTGCGCTGAAATGAGCGCTATAAATGGCCTAGCCAAAAATAGACCGAAAGAAGCTTTGGCTACACGGCATGGGGTGAGAGTGAGACAGTGAGAGAGCGAGCGAGATCGCAACACAAGCAAAGTGTTCTAAACTTAAAGATGACGAGCGATTTGGTTTTTAATTATAGATTGAAAATGGAATTAGACAAAAGAAATAATTCAAAAGAAGTAAAATTCAAATTCAAAACACAAAGCTAAGCTCGCGAGCTTTTAGGCTCAGCTTGAAGCGGTTTTTGTAGCGAGCTTTACGGCTGCAAGTACAGAAGAGAGACAGAGAGAGAGAAACAGATATCCATATGTACATATGCACTTTGTAACAAATGTGTGCTCCAACAATTAACAAAAAAAAAGCAGCTGCGAGTCCAACTCAAAATGTTTCAACTGTGTGGATATTTTTAGGCAAAAGCATCATAAAAGACGAGAAAAAAAAAAGCAACAACCAAAAAGTTTTCCCACTCGACGCACTATGGTCCAGGAGACCACTTTTTGTGGCATTTATTAATAACTCCTGAACTATATAAGATTTTTTAATGCGGTTTTTTTATTTTAACTAAGGAAGGTCCTTAGAATAAATTTGGAAAAGTAGGCGTGTCCACGCCTACGAGAAATATTTTTTTTTTTTAAGAAAATATTTTTTTCATATGCGGATGATTTAAAAAATTAAGAATTTTATTAACTTTGACCTAGATTTGGAGTGTTATTCCATTAAATTTTCATTATTTTAACTTCTGATCATAAAAAATAGAGTTTTTTGCTGGCTTAAAGAAATTGCTCCTTGACATACGCTCCATATTATTAAAAGGTTAAGACACAATAGAAAATCATTTTTTGTACTCATATCAATTACTACCTATAGCCATTCCATAATTCTTAACAAAAAAAATCAACTTTGCATTTTTTTCTCAACCATAATTTTCATATAACCTATAACTCTGCATTTTTGCAATTGAGGTTATGTTCTAAAAACGCAAATTAAAAAAATTGTGGTCATTTTTGGATGTGGAGACTATATACAATTGATCAAGAATTAATTTATCTACGACACACAATACGTTTCAAGGTCAAACGAGGTCGAAAGACACTTTGTTCAGCTTCTGGAAAATGAGACTTAAGTGCAAATTTGCACTTGCTTGAAGACAAACTTTTACACATCACTACTAAGACATCACAACGACTTGAGACATTTCACATTACAAAACACGTAGTACAAACCCCAATTATTCGAATTCATCACAAATTTTAGTCAAATTAATGTTTTCTTTGAAATTATTGAATATTGAAAACTGCACGTAGAAATGCACTTTTCCACTGCATGTGCTTTTGTTGACAAACAGCTTACTTTAACAGCTGATTTCGCGAAAGTGGCGTCACCTATGCAAATTCTTGGTATGCAACATTGATGGTCAGACTGTTTGTTGTAGAATGCGATCAAAACCTCGATGATATATTAACTTTTAAAAAATGGATTAATGCCAAGTAAAGTGGTCGGCTGGACCATAGTGCGACGCATGGAAAACGATCAAATCTCGAGTTGCGCCATAAGGCAGCAAGGTGTGTGTGTGTGTGTGTGTGTGTGAGGGGGAGCACAAGAGTAGGAGAAAAGAACGGAAAGGGAGAGGGAGGAGGGAGGGATCGCTGTTTGGTTTGCGCCCCAAAAGCCAAAGTTGAAAGCTACAAAATGGGCCGCGTGCAGCGATATAAATTTAGAACAACAATCACACACACATACAAATAAATATACATGTGTGTGTGTGTGCACGCATTTAGATATTTGTATAAGCCACTCACATAAAGAAGCAAGTAGCAAAACTGAAATGATACAAAAATTCCATTGCAGTAAATCGATAACAATTAATTTCAGCGTCAACTGCAAGATGATTGCAAAGCAAGGGCACACACACACACACACACACACACACAACATTCGCACACATACACGAAACCGCGCTCTAAATACAAATACAACTACAACCACAATAAGAAGAATGTGGCGACATTCGTAAGCACGAATCAAGCGCAGAGCCGAAGGCAAGCGCAAGCTTTAGGCAAAGGACAAAGCTCACAACATGCGCACGTTTGTGTGTGTGTGTGTGTGTGTGTGTGTGTGTGTGTGTGCCAAAGCGTGTGTTGATGTCATAACTAACGGCGACGAAAACGTCGCACAAAGCGCAGCCAAGGATAATGCGCCACAGCAACAGCAGCAGAGACAGCGACAAGGCGACAAAGCGACAGCAGCAGCCATAAAGCCCAAACCACACACACACACACATACATTCAAACACTCAAACACTGAGACAGACAGACAGGCAGACACACAGCTGTGAGCCACCCATTTTGAAACACGTTTTAAGACGCATTCAGGGGGGGTTGAAACTAAGTAACAACAACAACAAGAACAATTCGAATCCGGCTCAAGGGAAGCTGCGCATTAAACTGCGAGCCGGGAGCCGAGCTGTGCTGGGGTGGAAACTACAAAACCAACTCACACACACACACACACGCAGTTAGCGAGAAAACAATACAAAGCAACTCCAATTGGATTTTCTACAGCCAAGTAATGCTTCAAGTTTAATTCGAGTTTACAAAAACAAAAAGAGAGCAGGCGACACACACACACACACACACACATACACATACAGACTTTCTCACATTTGTGGTCTCTTAAGCCTGTATGCGAAATTATTTGACAGCATATTGCAGTGATTTTGAGCTAGACTTTGTCGACTTACCACACGCATGCAAGTAATGACACACACACACACACACACACAAAACTCACGCACACACACTCAAACACACGCACTGTGTTGAATGCCTGTTAAGCACGCTGCTCGCTGTTCACTGTTATTGTTTACACTCACAATGTTTTTATTACTCCACATAACATATATTAGTTATTAACAAAATAGTCGCAAGGCTTTCTCTATCTCTCTCTCTCTCTCTGTATGAATTTATGTGTGTCGTCACATACACTGTTAGCTAGACAAACAAATATGCCGAAAAAACAAAACCACAAAAAAAATACAAAATAAAATAAAACACACACACACGCACGCAAAAAAAAAAATATAGATGAAATACGTACGTTGAAAAGGGCGGCGAGCGCGCTGCACAGCGAAACAACAGAATGAAACGAACGAACGAATGAACGCACCGCGTTTAATCGCTGTCGGCAAATGGCCAGAATTTTTGTTGTTGCGCCTCAGTCGCAGTCGCAGCCGCTGCTGCTGCGCTGCTCTGCTCTGCTTGCCTGGCTTGCGCTCGATTTCGATTCCTTTCTCACACACACACACACACGCACACACAGGCATGCGCTTGTTTGGCGCGTGAATTACATTCGAATTTTGATTTCAATTCTTTTTGCACACGCGTTAGAGCGAGATGGTTGCCATACTATACAATAAGCACTTCATGCAATTTTTGTAGTAATTCATTTATTCCCCAACAACAACACTACTTTGCGTTGCGTTGCGTTGATGCAGCAGCACTGTACTGTTATCGTTATCGATAATTTGAGCAGCGCTCAAGGGTCAAGTGTTGCCACTGCTCCTCCATGCTGTGCAACACTTCCGCTAAGCTCCCTCCACACTAGGGGTGGCAACGCTGTTTGAAACGCCTTTTTCGAAATTCGCCAGATCAAAGCCGTGAAAGTAAACAAATATTTGTTTTTTGGTTTTTGTAATCTTGTAAAAATATCATGTATTTATTCAATACAGTATTTGTTATACTTAATCAATTTGGTTGTATTTGCATTACTTGGTAACAATTACAATGATAATAGATAATAAAAAAAAAATATATATATATATATGTATGTATATCTCCATTGATATTAAACTATATTTTTAGTTGCCTGTTTTCCACACTCTTTACGCATTTTTCAATTTGCAGTAATAATATTTAGCCAGTGGACAGAGGCTAGCTTAAAGTGATACAAAAAAAAAAGAGGAATTTAAATAGTAGATGACGATCCAACCAGACATCTGGGTCAATAAACTTAAAACTATGATATAGACGACAAAGAAAAAAGAAACGGAAATTAAAAGTTAAAATTACATAGTATGTTTGTTTCATTTCTATAGTTATTAGCTTCTCTCATCTCTGGTTTGACTTAACTAACAAAATAAATACTTTTCGACATCTTAAATAACGATTTCACATGATAATGAGATGATAATAATGATTAATTGCTACAGAGAAATTTAGTTGTTCATTTGTGTTTGTGTGTGTGTAAAGCTTTGGATGCTAAATTTTTAACCTGCTGTTGCTTAATGCAAAATTCCAAAAAAATATATGTTTGTAGTATATATTCCATGTAAATGTTATGCGCTCTTATCATTATTATTATTATTAATTTACTCTGCACTTTTCATTAATTTCTATGCTTATCTCGATATAAATATATACACATATACACATGTTTATACAGGACTATATATATTGTGTATATGTATATGTATGCATGTATCTTAAGTAATTTGTATGTACAGTGAGTTAATGTATGTGTGTGTGTGTGCTCTTACAAATTTTGGCTTTTTTGTTTTTTTTTTGTTGTTTGTTACAAAAACAATAACAATAGTTTGAACCAATCATTGTTTTGTTCTCACTTCGCACTTTCATCTAAACTATTTAGTTTCTTCTTTTTCTTTTTCTTTTTCTTTTTGTTTAGCAATTTGTACTTGAAATTTTGAATCGCCCCTCCAAAAAACGACAACTCTCCAGCCCTCGTATCTTGGTTGGCGCTCTCTCTCTCTCTCTCTCTCTTCGCTCTCGCTGCTCTCAGCGTCGGCGCGGCTGCGCAGCTGCTGCTGCCGCTGTTCGACTGCGAGCACTATAACAGCTGATGGCTGTGACAAGCGATGCCATTTCACTGCTGCTGTTGTTGTTGGTGGTGTTGTTGGTGTTGTTGGTGGTGCTGCTGCTGCTGCGCAGCGACCAACGCTTGGTCAAATCGGATGCTGCTGCCATCGCTGCCGTGTAGGCGCGCGTTCCAATCGCCAGGGTCGGTATAACGGCATTCAATTTCTTTGGCGACGGCGGCGGTCGCGCTGCAATGCCGCCGCTGCACGATTGCAGACGCGTCGGTTTGCTAAACTGACTGATGCCGCTGCCGCTGCTGCTGCTGCTGCCGCTGCCGCTGACGACGCTGCTGCCGCTATCGCTGTTGCCGGCACTCAATGTGCTGCGTCGCAAGCTGCGTCGCTGCTCGCGCTCTTCGTTGCTGCGTCGCAGTCGACGCGCGCTCGCTGCCTGCGCCGACGTCGTCGATGTTGTTGTTGTTGGCGTTGCCGGCTTGTTGAAAGTGTGACTAGCTTTGCCATTGACTTTACCATTGTTGTTGTTGTTGTTGTTGTTGCTGGGGCTATCGTTCTTCTTGTTGTTGTTGTTGCTGTTGCTGCTACTGCTGCTGGGGCTGGCGGCGACGTTGTTGTTGGCAACTGAGGTCGCATTGCGCGTGCGCAGCGTTCGTTTGGTCAAATCCAAGTTGCCCAGCTGCGCCAACTGACAGATGCTGCTGCGCAGCTGACGCTTGTTAACGCTGCCGACGCCGCCGTTGGCCAAACCGACGCTGTGACTGCGACGCGTCATCATAACGCCGCTGCCGCCGCCGCCGCCGCTGCTGCTGCCGCTGCTCACAACGCTGCGTCGGCGACTGTTGCTGCTGCTGCTGCCATTGGCTGTGTTGCTGTTGTTGCCAGCGTTGTTGTTGCTGTTGATGTTGCTGCTGCTGCTGCTGTTGTTATTGTTGTGACTGTTGCTGCTGCAATGCGGCGATGTTTCAGTGTTGTTGCTGCTGCTGCTGTTGTTGTTGTTGTTGTTGTTGTAGGCAATAATTGCAGCTGCCGCGGCGCTAATAAACGATTTGCTTTTGCTGCTGCTGTGCTTAAACAATTGCCGACGTCGCGTTTGCATGTGCTGATGATTCTCATTGGGCACATTGCGATAGCGACGCATTTGCCGCCTCAGCTTTGGTTCGCTGTGCAACTGTTGTTGCTGCTGCTGCTGCAACGGCAACTGTTGCTGCTGCTGATGTGACGCTTGCAACAGTTGCTGCGGTTGCTGCTGCTCCACAGCGTTGCTTGGCTGCGTTTTGTTTTCATCCGACTCCGGCTCTTGCTCCATTGCGTTGCTGCTGCTCGCCAGGGGCGTTGGCGTCGGCGTCGGCGTGGGCGTGGCAGGCAGTGTAGAGCTCACTTCGTTATCCTGCAACGTTGCCACATTGTCGCTCCAAGGTGGCGCATACACAAACTCTGGCTGCGATGAGCTCGAACTCGAGCTGGCTTCAACCAGCAACAGTTGCTGCTCGCGTTGCTGTTGTTGTTCGCGCTCCAACGCCAACTGTTGCTCCTCATCGCGCTCCTGCTGCAACAAAGCATTCAACGCCAACAACTCGGCCGGTTGCTCCACATACGTTGTTGTCTGCTGCTGCCATCTGCTGCTGCTGCTATTGGCAACCTGTTGCTGCTGTTGTTGTTGTTGTTGTTGTTGCTGCTGTTGTTGCTGTTGTTCGTGTCGCGTCTCGAGCTGTGTGAGCGAGTAGCCTTCTTGTTGCTGATAGCGTTGCTGCTCCTGCAGTATTTCCTGCATGCTGCTGCTGCTGCTGCTGTTGTGCAGCTGCTGTTGCTGCTGCTGCGATGGTTGCTGCTGCTGGTCTGTCTGATGCTGCTGCTGTTGCTGCAGCTGTTGCGATTGCTGCTGCTGCTGCTGTTGCTGCTGATGTGAACGCGCCGCCTGCTGTTCATCGAGCAGCGAATTGTACGATTCGGCAAAGCTATATTCCGTTGTGGCCACAACTCCAGCACTGCTCACATAACTCTGATAGCTGTGCTCCAATTCGTTGGCATACATCGATGACTCGGTCACTTCGTGCTCCATTTCCATCATCTGCTGCTGCTGCTGACGATGCCGCAATGTCGCTGGCATTGGCATTGGCGTTGATGTTGTTGCTTGCTGCTGCCAGGTGGTCATCGATTTGCGCCAGAATTTACTGTGCTCCATCACGTGTTCCATCTCATCGTCCACATCCTGGTCGTGCTCGTGTTCTTGTTCCTGCTCCTGTTCGGTCTCGTACTCGTCCTCGATGTAATAGTCAAAGTTGCGATACGGCTCCGGCGGCAAATGTCGCTTGGCCAAGGCACTGTACGGCGTCTCGTGCAGATATTCCTTCTCCTCAATGCTGGCGCACAAATCTAACTCGTGTTCCAATTCAGCAGCACTGCTCGGATACTTGTTCTCCGTATCCATTGGCTCTATACCCAACACATCTACGTCAGCCTCTTCTCCGTCTTCATCTTCCTCTGTGGTTGGCGTCGTTGCCGTGGACTCGGCTGCTGGCGTTAGTATCACAGTTACCACGGACGTGTTGTCGGCACGCATCTTTTTGGTTGCCCACGTTTTGAGGGCTTTGTCCACCAGGGCCTTGCTGGGATTCATCACGTCCTGTTCCTGCATGCTCTCACCGATAATGTGCTTCTCGCGCACCGAATCCACCGCCTCCTGTGCTGTTATCACATTCCACAGTCCATCTGTGCCGAATATGAGGCATCTGCAATGTGAAAAGAAAGCGTTTTAGCCACGAATTCATACAAAGGCGTTAATGGGAAGCCCATTAAGCTGCTGCGAAGCTTTAAAGCTAGCTTTAATATGCTTTTTAAAGCTTGCAACAACAAATACCAAGTGAACTTGAGTTGTTTTAAGGCTTGCATGCGCTTTTTAAGTGGTGTTAACAGGATTCTTAATCTGAGGAGCTTTTAAGCTACCTTCAATGTGCTTTTTAAAGCAAAAAAGCTTGCAAAACAAATATCAACTGACTTATTAAGTGGCTAATTCATTTGCAAATCTTGGTCGACTGACACAATATTTTAATGCATGAAAGAAAGCTGATCAAAAACCTTTACTAAGTGAACTTTTATTCCTTTGAAAGCCTGCATGCGCTTTTAAAGTGGTTGATTTAGTTTGAAATCTGTGTCGAAAAAACTTTAACATGCAGACCCCTTAGCAAAGAATTCAAAGCAGGGAGTTAAAGTTTTTAAGCTGTTCAAAAGCTTTTAAACTAGCTTCAAAATGTTTTTTAACACATAGAGCTTGTAAAACAAATACCAAGCGTGCTTTAGTTGTTTTAAAGCTTTCATGCACTTTAAAATGGCCTATTCAATTATCATCTTGGTAGACTGACACAATATAATAAATCATTAATGCAAGCTGCCTAAAACCCTTACTAAGTGAACTTTCAACTTGATTTAGTTTACAATCTATGTCTATAAAGCTTACGTCATATTGACAAAGGTTTTAACATGCAAACGCAAAGCTGCTTAATCAATTAAAAAGCCGTTTTGAACAATCTTAAAGCTTTCAGTGTTTGATTCAATAAAACATCTTTATCGACTAAGTTATTAATGAACAACAACTTTTAATACTCAACTCCAAAACTGCCTAACTAATCATAAGCCTTTGCAAGCGTTCAATTGAATTGACTCAAAAGCCATTTAGGAGCTTTAAAAGCTCCTGTGTACTCACCTGAATGTATTGGGATTAATTTTGACCACCTTAACATCGGGATCAGGACTAACGACAAATTCGTTGCACCGAGAATTATAACTCCAGAGATCCCCCAGTGAACGGGCAACAGCCAAAAAGGGAATATCATCGACGACAGTTCGCTGGCGAATGGGACCACGATGCATTGGATCGCGGGGACGATTCCACACGACGCGTGGCACACCCGATTTGATGGCCACCTGACCGCCGGAACGTTGGATTCGTGTCTTTTCCGCCATCGATTCGGGCTTGTGATCTGTCGTCAGTTGCTTTGCGCGCCAGCGACGCTCGTTGGGATTCTGATAGCCGAGCACAATGCCTGAATCGCCCACATGACCAATGTAAATCTTTTCGCGTCTCATAAACGCAACCGTTGCTGTGGTCCCAGCGGTGCTTAAATGTCCGTTTGCAGTGCGCGGCCATTTTTCTGCAAACAAAAATAATGCAAAATTAATTCACATTCGTTCAAAATTACTTACTATAGTATTATATTTAGTGAAGTATTCAAGTTATCGGATTTTCAAAAACCGATAGAAATTGCAAAACAAAAATTAATCGCATTAATTATCGATAGCAAAACAGCTGCCAGTTGACCAATGCAAAATGAAAATACAACAATAAACTGCTGCTAAAAACAGCCGCAATTTGTTGGCAATGACAAAATGAAAACATAAATAACAAATTCATACTGTCCTCAGTCAATAATAATCTTTAGCGTATTGTTCTATGTTCATTAAACAGCTGTTATTGGTTGGCAACGAATATTTCGAATAATTTTCAAAATAGGAAAAATAAAGGGTCAATCTATTTCATGGAACAGCAAAATTAAATGCTACTGCTTCATACAAATTAATAGTTATTTCATCGAGTGGATAAACTTTCAAAAATATTTTAAAATGGGTTTGAAATGAACGCTTACGCGCGCCCAATGTAAACAGGCTATTTTAAAAGTAAATTGTTGAGGTTGCGATTTCAATCATATCTTAAGTGGCTTGTGACGTCATGTGACTGCGAAAAGAAAGCAACCTTATAACTGACCAAATGCTTTCGTGATGTTATCTGCATCGTCAGAAGATAGAGTGGTCTCGCTCTAACACATAGCCATACCATTTATCACTGCTTAGCGGGGTTGCCATTGTGGTGGTGGTGGTGCAAAACATATGGCAAGTCTGTGGAATATTCCACACTCACACACACGCACACAACATACGCAAAGAGCGCTCGGCGCTCAGTCAGCAATCGATAAACGATTATATGTGTTGTATATTTTTGTTATGTACAATACAACTGTGTGTTTATAGTACAACCACACACAATATGTACATATATGCATCTCGTTCACTCACCTTGCTCCCGCCACATGGCAAAATGAGTGCCAATGTAGCCTTCGCGTATGGCGCGCAACACATCCTCATCGTTATCGGACCAGAATTGTTTTTGTTTCACAATCTCCAACATGAGATGCTCCTTGGCAAAAAGTGCCGCCTCGGTGCCGCCATGTCCGTCATAGATGCCAAAAAATGCGTATTCCAATTCATGGGTTAGCGGCGACTCTTGATACGCCACCGAAAATTGATCCTCCATATATTTGCGACCACCCTGACTACATTGTCCCGTTACTCGCATATTGACTCCCAATGTGGGAGTCGTTGGCACTGCAGCAGCTGTCTCCTTGCTGCGTTTACTGCCGCTGTTGCCGCCTCCCTTGCAGCGCGTTGTGGAAGAATTGCTGCTGCTGTTGCTGCCACTGCTGTTGCTGGAGGTAGGCGAAGGCGATGGTGATGGCGCATCCTCCTCCATTGGATCGCTGCGCGTTGCTCGCGAGTGAACAACAACATCAAGCAGTGTGTTATTGTTGTTGGTGTTGTTGTTCACCCGGGAGCAACGCTGTTGTGGTGCTGTGGACTCGACGCCGACGCCACCAGCATCCGGATTGGAACTGGCATCGTCGGTGTAATAATTGATCACATCGTATTCCACATGCGCTACATCGCGTTCAGTTTCCACAAGACATCTGTTGTTGTTGTTGCTGCTGCTGCTGCTGTTTGTTGTGGTCTGCATACTGGGTAACATTTTTGCATTTAGAGATGAATAGCGTGGCTGTGGGGGGTAAGGTTGTAACCGGCGCCCGCTTTGTACTTGTTTTGGTTTTGTTTATATTGCTGCTTCGTCTTCTTCTTCTTCTGGTCGACCGTTGTTTTTGTTATTGTTGTTGCATTTGTCTTTCACAGCAGTGTTGTAATTTCTTGTGACATTTGGCACTCGCACTCCAATATTGGCTGCAACCTGCGCGTTGTCTCGCTCTCACATAGGTCGCTGGCACAATGTGTGTGAGCGGTTGCACTGCTGTCTCGCCCTTTGTTTGTCTACGCTGGGCGTGCGTGTGTGTGTGTGTTTCTGTAGTATTTTTGTTGGTCGGTGTATGTGTGTGTGTGTATTTGTAAGCAGCTTCTGCCTCTGACTGCTTCTTACTTTTTGTTTTTTTTTTCTCTCTCTCCTTCCTATCGCTGGTATTTTGAATTTTTGTATTGTGGCAATCACCGCCAATATAGTTTTTTCTTCTTTATACCGTCTGTTACAGTTTATTCTCCGTCGACTTGTATATATTCTGATACTTAATTACAGCAAAATGATGGAAAATAAGCACTCAATGCCAGTTGCAGTTTCACCTTGATTGGAAACTTGGATTATGCGCGCGCTTTGCAAACGAAACGCAAACAAAACTCGTTTGCAGCCTCTTATATTTTGTTTTTTTTCAAATTTGATAGATTTTGTTGTTGTCGAGTTTGTTGTTGATGCCGTTGGTGCAGCAACGGTGTTCTTTCCCTTTGGATATGCAGTTCTTGTAGTCGTCGTCGAGCATTTTCATTACTTAGAATATTTTTCGAAATGAGCACGTACACACACACCACAGCAAATTGTTAATAACACAAAAAACGAAATCAAATAGAAAGCAAGCGAACGAACGAACAAACGAACGAACTGAGAGGCAGCAGAGTTGTAGCAGTAGCGTAAGTTTGACGGGAAAAAAAACAACTGAACTGAGCGCGCTGCGACTTGTTTTGTGCTGCCAACTCACAAAATAAGCGGGCGCTAAACAAGCAGCAAGAAGCAGGGCAGGCAGGCCACTCTGGCACACACACACATATACGCATGCTCACTTGGTATATACACACATGCACACAGGGTGTATATACATACACATGCACACATCCGTTCGTATGTTTGGTTGTATGGGAACCTGGCCTGGGTTGCCAGATTACTTGAGAGTAGAAAAATTGTGAAATTGCTGCTTTAATAGACACACAGGGTTGCGGTGACGAGGCGAGATCTAGTATGCTTATGTCAGGTTTGCGTAACCCCCACTAAGGTTGGCGCGTTGCTTTTCTAGTTCGAAGTGTCAGACATGTCACAAAATATGCGCAAAATAATTAACTTTCAAAAATATTAACTCTATTTTTAAGAATCTTTTAAATACATAATATTAAAGTGAAATTTCTTTGAAACGCAATACGATTAAAATATACTATAATATATTAGATGGTGGTGTATGTCGCATATAATCAATATTATTTCATAATACATATGTAAACATAATATTATTTTCTATAATTGAGAAAAACATTTTTTTTTTTAGAAAAAATATTTTTTTTCTATTAGTTTATTGTTATCATGAATGTGTATATTCCCAAATAGATCGAGGAACTTTAAAAAAAAAAAAGACAACTGCTGGCTAATGGCCACACCCTGCATAGTCACAATCTGTACGCCTATCTGGCAGCCCTGAAATATTAGTCATCGGCAGCGCGCGCTTCAATGCTCTTGCATATTGTTGCTGCGTTGCGGGTTTTATCCCACACTCGCTTACACAAACACACACACGCTCGCATTACCGCTGTATGTACTAATATATCTGACACTAATAGCTAGCAGCACACAATATGGTGTACTCGCTCGCACTCATGAGCATAGCGCTTGTTAATGATTACGACTGGCAACTACAACTACAACTAGTAGTCATCGTCGTGCTGCTTTCGCTTGAGCCATTGTAAAATGAACAAACGAAAATTTCCAATTTTAATGTCAGACCATGCACACATGGTGGATATAACAATATACACGTATTTATATACAAACGTGTATGAAAATGCACATAAGAAGGATTATACTTGCTTTAAAAATAAATAATGTTTTACGCTCTTGGCATGGAGCAATACTTGCAGTCGTATAATCGGAAAATGCAATTTTGAATATTCGTTTCAATTTTTTGAGATCGAAACTGGAGGGCAACACTTAAAGCGATAGCAACCCTAAAATTGATGTGCCGATTACTTTTTTTTTATTATTAGCTTATTGATACTACTCTTGTGTATGTGTGAATGCCAAAGCGTTAATTCTTCTCATCAAAAGAAATGATACTGTATTAAATCAGAATATGTTACATAATTTTCTGTAAAATGGGTAGCATGCATAGTTTTATTTATTTTTCTTCGTATATACAATTAGCTTGTTTGGGTTTTCATGTAACTTAATAATTAGATACGCTATTTAAGTTATTCAACATTTCAAAAAATTTCGCTTTACAACACTAATACATGATCAGTGTTATAAGTTGTTTTTGTTTTCACAAAAAATTCAAATTTATCTTGAAATTATAAAATACGTGTTATAAATAATAGTGTCATATTTATTTAATAACAAAATAATGGATAATAGATAATCGAATTAAACGAATGGTTAGGATGTTTTCACAACAATTTGAATTGTCTTATTGGCGCCATTCCGCTGTTGTCACTAAATACAACCCTGTAGCTATGGTAATCCCCAGTGATGCCAGTACTCAGTCACTCACACGATTCAAAGTAACGAGTACACGTCACATGTCTTCTTTATTTTAGTATCACGCGTCATTTTTGAATATTTGTGAGATTTTCATAATGCACAATTATATAACACTATTATTTAATACTTTTTCATTGAATTGAAGTGTTGTCTGTTGCGAAATGTTTGAACAAAGTTCTAGAACGTATTCGAAAATTACTCGTTTTGCCTGTGTAACTCGTTACGGGTACTTAGGCACTGACGCCAGACGCGGCCTGCCAGAAGCGGCCTGCCACACGCCGCCTCGGTTCAGCCAATCAGAAGCGAGGAATTCGAATGTTGCCTGCAACACTAAAGGCATTTATACACCTCTCGGCTGTCGGCAGCAATTTCGATCGAAACAGTTTAACACAGGCAAGCAAACAGCTCAGAACGAAGTGCGTCAACACAAATCGAAGTGTTTTATTTTTTTTGGTCAATTTAGTCGACGACGAGTGCGCTTAGCGGTAAACACAACTATTTTAGATAAACGGATAGTTTAGTTAATTAACAGATTCCCGAAAAAAACTGTGTGCCAACAAGAATATTTTTGTTCATATTTTTTTTGTTAAAGTTCTTCCCTCTATGGCTAAAGTGCAAACGCGGCGGTGTCGAGTTTATTTTTTGTACTGAGTGCAAAATTGCCAAAAAGGAGCTACACACACATGCACGAATACTAACATACACATGCACACTTATACATTCCGTTCAATAGGTTAGGGCTGAGAGTATTTTGCGAATTTTTTTTAATTTTTTGTGCTGAGATTATTTAAATTTTGGCTTAATTAGTCGACAGCTGTTGAATTAGCGGCAAGGCCGCCAAAAACAACAACAACGAAATGCATTGTAGGAAAGGCAAAAACACTTTTTGCCTTGGCACGCGGCAAATGATCTCGCAAAAACTCCACGAGAAGGAAAGCATAGTGAATGCTCGACTAGCAGATACCCTCGTCGCGAATTGTTGTCATATGTATAATCTAACATGCCAACATACACACTTACTAGTTAAACACCTGCTACGACTTTTGACTTCGCGGCATCGTCGACTAATATACCCTTATATAGAGGGTATGACAACAACTAAGGTAAGTGAGAATTGTGTTGTGAGAAAAAGTTCTAAATGAAGTTGTGCAATAAATTGCCAATGTATGTATGTCCGCATGTGTGTGTGTGTGGCCAAAACAATTGCCGAAAGCATTCCCATAGAGATTGCCGACTAAAAACTGCAACGTTGACGTCGACGTCGCAGTCGCAGTCGAAGTCGCCGCCTACGTTTGTTGCCCACGCATTGAGATTTGTTATTCACTGGCCAACAACTCTATGTTATGTGCGTGTGTGTGTGTGTAAGATTGTGTCTGGTTTATAATCAAATGAAAGGTCCAAGTTTTCAAGCTGACGTCATTTGTTATTTCGAATTTGTATATTTTTGGTTTGTTTTTGTTGTGGCCTAATCTGGTTCTTAATTTGCGAGCATGCCTTGATAGGTAATTATGGGGAGCTTGCAGCTTGAGAGCTTTCTAGCAACTGATTTGATAAGTTGATTGTCGTGGGAGTAATGCACACACTCACACTCGCACACACAAATGCATTTGCATATTATGATTGCAGAGAGTGTCAAATCTGTTGTTTAACTTACTCAAGAACACATGCTCCATCTCGCTCTTGCTTCCCCAAGGGCAATTTGATCATGAAATCGTTGCCTATTTATTAGCTATGCCTTATTTGCACACACATATATGCAGTTCAGTGCCGAAAGCAGCCAAAAGTGATGCCGTCTCGTTCTAGCTTTGCCAAGCTTAATTTGATCATGGGGTAGTTGCATATTTATTAGGTGAACAGAACGTACACACGGAAATGCATTTGGTTCAAGTCTGTTGCCTTCTCGCTCGTGTTTTGGCAAGCGTAATTTGATCATTGAATCGTTGCCTATTTATTAGCTGTGCAAGAGATGCTGTTCAAATAATTTATTTACATTTTTACCATTTAAAAGAATTAATTAAAATATTGTGGCTAAATATGGCACACATTTCAGCATATATTTTGATGTGCACGTTTAAACTTTGAAAGTGGCATCAGTCAAATTGAAATCACTCTCACACACACACATATATACCCACGCAGCTGTCATTCACTCACAGCCACATACATACACACATACATACACTCACATTGCTCAAGCTTTGCTTTCACTCACACTCATTCAGTCGCTCGGTGAGGCAGCAACAAGCTGTCTCCGTTTGTTCAACTGTCAATGCATATCTAATTGACTTAATCAGCACATCCTCCTCTTACCCTTCCCCTTCCCCCTTGCCAACACTCCTGGCACGCTGCACGTCATGCTGCTTACAGCTAGTTCAACTGCATTGTTACAAGCTCATAATACTGCCTCCTGTCGGCCGATTGCTGCATCCTTTTTGCGCTTAAATGAATTTCCATAATTTTATCGCAAAACGAGAAATAGTTTGGCACGCCGGCTGTAAGAGTGAGAGAGAGCGAGTAGTGCATATGGAGTAAAGTATGCGGGAGACAGGAAAACAGGATATGCAAAGTTGAGCCTCTCTCTGTGTGTGTGTGTGTGTGTGGTCACTTTTCATATTCTATAGCTGACCTACTCTACCCCCCGACCCCCGCATGTTACTGTCAATGAGTCAGTCAGCAGTCAGTCAGAGTCAGAGTTAGTCAGCAAAACTATTAGCAAAGTTTCCGGTTCTATCATTTGGCTTTTCCCATTTGGCATTCAGCTCTGCAAATTGTGCCGCAAAAACCTTAATCGTTGACCAAGTTTGGTAGACGGCCAAAACGGTATCGCTCCCAGTCTCGATAATGTCGAATACTTAATTCTGCTATTAAACGTAAATTATTTGCGGGCTTTCAAATGAAGTTTGTTGCGTTCTGTGAAACATCAAATATCAATTTGCATAATCGTAAGAGAAATTTGTTTGTTTCTAAAACAGTTTTTTTTGTTTCATTTGTTTAGCTTGAAATTTGCCTCTGATATTGAGTTCATATTAAAAGCTAGGTTCCTGCTAAAGAATGATTTGACTACGCAGAAATTAAACTAAAGATAAGATCGTAGGGAAATATTATACTACAGATAATTTCTACTTAAGATACCTTTTGCTTAAAGATAAATTTATATTAAAGAAAACTTTTCCAATTTCAAGATATACATTTCAAGTAGTATATTTTGAATTCAAAGAAAGTTGCGCATTTATATTCAAGACTAGAGAATCTCTTGATGTGAAATCCTTTTGCTTTGTTTTCAAGTGCCCTTATTCGATAAATTGATTTCATTAAGAGGCCAATTAAGCGGCAACTGCTGCAATAATAATACTACAACCGTAGAAAAGTCGGCTCAAATATGAGATAGTTGCAGAAGAATGCGTAGAGAAAAATAACAAGTTAATAAGCTTCAATAGGTAATAAAGAATGCAAATGCAACGCAACAAAAGAATGCTAAATAAATCAAAGGGAAAGAAGGAGAGAGAGAGAGAGAGAGTAGCGAGTGCGTGAGAGAGCGAGAGATATGCTCATTGAAGGAGATGAAAAATATAAAAAAGCATTTTGTATGGACAGCTCAGGTTCCCATGGAACACACACACACACACACACACATACAGACATACGCGTACACAAATACACCCACTTGATCCATCTATTTTGAGTGAATGAGCTGAGCTGACTGTGAGAGGGAGAGAGGGGAGGAAAAGGGGGGGAGCTAGGATTGAATTGGATTGAGTGAAAGGGGCAAATGATTTGTTCGGTTGCCATGCTTACAACTAACTGGCCTTATTCCTGGTTATCCGGGCTTTCAGCCATAGCTCTCTCTCTCTCTCTCTCTCTCTCTTCCTCTCTCGTTCTCTCTCTTTTGCTCCATCCAGGCCCTTTGGATCCAACTGCAACTGTGTGTATGTGTATGTGTGTGTGTGTGTGTGTGTGTGAATGCATTTTAAAAATTGCATTTGAATGCGTGTTTTTGTTTACTTTGGTTGCACTCGCTATTAAGCCAGCAAAACAGCAGCATGAATAATAGCAATAATAATAAATAACAATAACAACATATAACAATAACAGCAGAAAAAAGAAGCAAAGAGAGAATAAAATGGCAGCTTCTTCTGCTGCATTGAATTTGAATTAGCTGCAGCGCATTTTGCTCTCACTCACCACACACACACACACACACACACATATGCACACATACACATGCACAGCAGTTTTGTTGTTGCCAAGGCCATATCATGTTCTCTCTCTTCCTCCCTCTTTCGCTCGCTTGCCATCTGCTGCTGTTGCTGTTGCTGCTCTTCACTCATTCATTGCTAATTGATGTTTGTGTTGGCTTTTCTCAGATTGTCTGTGTGTGCGTGCGTTTGTGTGTGTGTGTGTGTGTGTGTGTGTGTGTGTGTGGCAGTTGGCAATGTTGCTGCTGATGCTGCTCTGATATTTGATTTGCAACGTTGCGACGCGCTATTGTGGTTTATAATTAAATTGCGAGCGTGTCGCATTGTCACTCGCCCACAAAAGTATGCTACAAGTTTTATGCGCTTGCGTTATACGTGTGTTGTGTCTTCCCTTCTACCATATCTTTCTCTGTGTGTGAGTGTGTAACTTTATTAAGCTTTTGATTGCACTGACAGCAGCCAGCCACTGTGTTGCCAATGCAATGCAGTTTGTCTATGTCTTTGGCCCGTGATTTGCATCTCTTAATTAATACTGCCATTCCTTTCGCTCGCTTTGAACTAATTCATTTCACAATTGCACAATTGCAGAGTGCAATTTTCAATTACTTTCGTTTCAGTCATCTGCCCAACAACAAAAGGACACACACAACCAAACCAAACCAAACCACAAACAACAAACAACAAACTAAATAACCACAAAAATGTCTGATCGCAAAGCCGTCATCAAGAATGCTGATATGAGCGAGGAGATGCAGCAGGATGCTGTTGATTGTGCGACACAAGCCTTGGAGAAGTACAATATTGAAAAGGTAAGTGACATCGCATCAAAAGGGATAAAAAGGCTTCAGAGACTTGTGTCAGCAAATATGTTTGCTCAACTGAAGTAAATTCAGAGTAATTCGTTGAAAACCGAAATTGAAAACATCCATATTTATTAAAGTGAATATTTCGCTCTTCGAATCGTGCATTTGCCTTAGTATTTAAAATGTATTTTGTGTCGACAACAGGTGTTGCATATTGAAAAAGTAGAGGCCAATTGAATTGAATACATTTGCATAAAACCAAAAAAAAATACTTAAATTGTGTCAAGTATTCTGATCGTATGCAAATTATATCAACAACTTTACATTAGCATTACACACATTTTGTTGTGTTCTCTTTTTTTTTTTTTTGCTGTTTAATGCAATTGCAATTATGTGCTAACTAAATAAACGCAGGCAAGCGTACACAAATTGTTGCATCCACATATGTGTGGCATGAAACTCTTCTGCTTGTTTTACAGTTTCTCTCTCTCTCGCTCTTTCTGTGTGTTGTCCTTTTGCAAGTTATTCCATACATAGTTTCCACCAAGTTGAAGCGATTTCTGGAATTTTGTTATTGCATCTCTTCGCCTCGGTAGCAGCTTTGACCTTTTGGCATTTTGGCCAAAACACCAACTGTGCTGCTGCTTTTGCTTTTGCTGTTGCTGCATTGTCAATAGTTAGCAGAACTTCAAGGCGAAGAATGAAAAATATATATTTGCACTTGAAAGCAAAAACTATGGCCAACGGCACCTCAATATATTATATTTGACTAAACAAAAAGAAGAGGACATTTCATTTTCAAATTCAATTAAATAAGACTTTGTGTAGTGGTGCATTGAGTATACGCAGCGTAGCTCCAATAACACGGAAAGTCGTTTAGAAAAACAATCTATTTAACAGTAATAAGGATACATTAAGTATACGCATAGTTAAAGGAAAAAAGAACTCCAAATAGCATTAAATTTAATGAGAACAGAAATTTGTTATGGAAAAAAATAAAATAAAAAGATAGTACAGAAAATCAACGAATTTACAGTAATAATTTAACAGAATTTAAACTCATACACAAATTTGTTTTAAAAAATTCATTAAAACAAAACAAAATTGAAAAGTATAAAATCTAAATTAAGTATACGCAAAGAAAAAATATTAAAGGGTAAAAAAAAACATAAAAATAACATTGAATTTAATAAAGAAACAAATTTGTTATATCAAACTGAAAGGTGAAAAAAATGTATTAAAATTTAGAAAATAATTTCACTGAAATAATAATAAAAAAAACTATAAACGTATATTAGTTGAAGGGAAAAAAACAAATAAATGAATAACACAAATTTGTCATAAACAAATGTTTAAGTCGGCAAAACAATCAATTTAACAGTCATGAGCGCATATTAAGTATACGCACTGTTGAGAGAAAATAATAAAATAAACGAAAAAACACAAAAATAACAATAAAAGTCAAACGAAATAATATTACATTTAATAATAACTCAAATTTGTCATAAAAAGATTTATATTTATTTTGTGAAATTCGTTTTGAAATTTACATAGCATACTTTTTGGGGCGTGACTAAAGCGCTTCCCCTTTGAATGAAATGAAACGAGCTGCGAGATTTTAGCTGCGATTTTTGGTTAAATAATTACATACACATCATTAAATTCAGTGTCGAGGTTTTACCGCGACCTCCCCTTCACTTTTCTTCCTCTCCGTCGTCTCCCTCTCGGGGTGGGATTTTTTTATATTTCGTGCTTTTTTTTTTTATGTAGTTGGTGGCCGTCAACTGTGTTGGCCCTGGCCAAGGGCAGGATTTAATATAAGCTGGCTGTGTGAGGCAATGAATGCTTAGTAGCACCAACAGCAGCAACAGCAACAGCGGCAACAAATAGAAGCAACAGAAGCAGAGAGCAGAAGCAGCTATGTCAACAACAGCAGCAGTGAAATGAAGAAATAGAAATAATCAATAGACGGACGTGCGCTGTGTGTGTGTTTGTGTGTGTGTCGGTGTGTGTGTGTGTGTGTGTGAGTGGCGCATCATCCCATCCATTTATCCATCTATCGATGGTCGTCGATGGGTTTTTTGTGTCTTGGTCGTCGTCGCCGTCGCCGTCGCCGTCTGCTTTGGTCAATGTGCCGGATGCGGATTCTCTGCAGAGGTTCACATGGAAGAGAGATGTAGCCAAGCCTCTGTCAATGCCAATGGCAGGTGCTATGGCAGCAGCAGGTCCTTGAATACGTGTCCACAGCGAGTGCAAAAGAGATGGCGTCAACATAATGGCAGACTGAAAGATTGATAAGGAAAGACAAAGAGAGAAGTGCAGAGAGCGAGAGAAGTGCGTAAATATGAAATCACAGCAACAGGAGGGAAAAAAAGTGACAGGAGGAATGGGGAAGGGGAGTACGTAAATATACGCTTTTACTGCGTATCTACATTTGTGTGTGTGTGAGTGTGTGTGGATGCGTTTGCTAATTGAGTAGTTAAAAGGCAGCGCAAGAAAGTATGCTACGCTTTTTTTTTTGTTTGCTCTCGTTGTCTACGCGTCCACCTGCCTGTGTCTCTGTGTGCGTGCGTATGCGTGTGTTTGTGTTTGTATTAGTGAGAAGAAGCACGCACGCATTGCTGCTGTTGCTGCTGCTGCTACCACTGTCACTGGGAGGGAGGCAGCCACCCACTTGGTATTGCCGTTGCCGCGCCTGCCCCTCGTTGCTATAAATAAAGTATACGACACGCACACACATACACACACACACACGCACACACACACACAGACAGCAGATACAAGTACGCAAATACACGAGTAGGCTCGACACTCGTTGTGTGGGCACAAATGCGCGATTGATTGCTCTTTGTTGTTGGCCCCCCGTTTTCCCCCTCCTCCTCGTTGTTGTTGTTGTTGTTGTTGTGCTTATTGCATAATAATCATCATAGTGTCATTATTAATGTGTGTGCGAGCTAATTAAATAGGTATGTGTTTGCCTCTCTTATTTTCTTTTTATTTTAATTGCATTCAACACACGCCAAATTACATTTCCACATGACAAAAATCAACAATAAATTGATTTGACAAATGTTGCAATATCTTATTGAATAAATGCGTTGTTTTCCCTTTCAACTTTAATGGGAAAAAGTTGTCAACTTGCTAAAAAACTGATTTCCTAAATTTTATTTCCATATGTTTTTTAAACCCGTTACCCATAGGGAAATGTTTATGGCAAAAAACGGCTTCTGACATAGGTTCTTAGTAACTTGCTGACAATGGTATATTTTTTAGAATATTTATACTCTACGGTATATTTTAAATGCAGTACTATATTGATGAACCAAATATAGTCTTAGGTATTTACGTTGTTTTTTTTTTTCGGTATATTTGATATATTTTTGAATGTGGTTTTGTTGAAATGCAATCAGATCTTAGTTACTTTGAATGAAAATTTGGTATATTTTATAGTCTATGGTATATTTTATACTCTGGTATATTTTATACTCTGGTATATTTTATACTCTGGTATATATATGGTATGTTTTGAATGTGTACCAAATATAGCCACCGCTATATTTTAGTATTTTTGTAGTATATCTTAAAATTAATACCGCACTGTTTTGCTTCTATTCACAATGTAATTTTTTATATTTTCTATATTTGCAATAGTATGTTAAAATACCAAATATATCCTTCGGTATATTTTAGTATACATTTTCGGTATATTAATTTGATATATTTTTAGATTATGGTTTTATTACAAATGGGTATCGGATATCTCACAGTCGAGTCGACTTTCTTCTTTTGCTTAGTTTGTTTGCTCTCTCGCTCGTTACTGATTCAGAAAAGTGGGTTTTCATTGCAATTTGAATGTTGCATAAATACAAATCAAATGCATGCACACATATTGATCAGTTAATGCCCAGATCCAGATTGTGTTGTGGCATAATCGTTATGATGGAGTTTATTGCATTTTTATTTTCTGCCATAAAGAAATGTCGACAAAGCGTCAAAAGGGAAAGAAAACAATTTGGTATCCATTAGATACGCAACTAGAACAACCAATACACAAGGGTTAAACGGAAAATGCTAAAAAAAAAAATGAAAAAAATATGAGAGAAGGAGGAGAATAAATGGCAGCGAGCACAGCAAATTATGTGTTGTATATTTATAGGGGCGCTCAACCTTTCGAGAGGCTTAAATTGTATCTACCATAAGGCATTATTTGCTGTTGCTGTCGTTGTCGTTGTGCTGTGCCCCTGTGACTGCTTTGTGTTTGCCTTGGCTGCGGCAGCGACAGCGACAGCGATTTAAAGGCAAATCCTCAAATAAGCCTACAAGAGGCCAATAAACCAAAAACATTGCAGAAAAAAAACAACAAGAACAACAACAAAACCAAAGCCAAACTAAGCAAAATGAAATCAATTTTTCAGCGCAACGTTCGCGTTTTCCAAAATAAATTTAATTAGTTTTTTTTGTGTGTCTTCTTGTTTTTCTTGTCCTTCTGGTTGCAGTTCATTTATTATTATTATGGTGCTCCTTGATTTGTTTTGTGTGTCGCTGAATATTGGATTGTTGTTGTTGTGGTTGAAGCATTTTGCGTGGACAAATGTTTAATCAATATGCGGCCAAATATATCCGTCAAGCTCAGGCAACAACAACAACAACAACAACTTCGACTGCGACTGCGACTCGACATCGAACATTCCGCACATTTGACATATAGAGAACATGATTTGGGCCGAGACTTTTTTTTACCTCACACTTTTCTCCCCCTCTCTGTCTCTTCGTATTGTTTCATATACCGCAAATTTAAAAGGTTCACATTTTCAATATATTATTGTCTACATATATTTAGACATGTAGTCGAAGTAGTTTGAGCCCCCAAAGTCTAGTCGAGAGCGAGAGAAGAGAGTAGAGTAGAGTAGAGTAGAGTGATAGATGGCTTAAATATTTATAGAAATGGCACGAAAATTGATGGACACTAAATGAAAATGGAATTGAAAATGAAAATGAAAATAGCGATGGAAACGGGAATCGTAAATGGCAAGCTTTGGTTCTCTGTTCTCTGGGTTGTCTGCATAAATCAGAGAGCATTTAACATTTAACATGTATCTGCTTGATAACGAAATAAATCGCGATAAATTTGCGAAAAACAAAAAGAGTTGGCTGCCAAAAGCGAAAAGATAAATAGATTAAAGCTGAAAAGCGATAAAATAGTTGCAGATAAAATGTAAAAAAAAAAAAAAACAAGAAGATAATTGACTACCAATAAAGTTTCAGGGAAATGTTTTTTAAAATCTTACTTTAATGTGTAATACGAAATCGAAATAATAAAAATAAATGCAAATTAATCGCATACAATATTATTATTATTTTTTTTTTGTATATTAGTATTTCTTCTGATTGAATTGGTTCCTTAAAAGATTTAAATTTCCTGAGGTTCAATAGCTTGACATATAGTAGTTAATAAGAAAAATAGATCAATAATAAACAAAAAAGTAAAAATATTCCATTCAAAAAAATCTTTAGTCCTTTTAGTGATTACATTTTTTTTAAGATTTAAAATTCCTTGAATAAAACTAAAAAAGAAAAAAAAATTTTATTAATGTTACCCTCGGTTTATTTTTTGCTTGACATATTTCGAGTTATTTTAATTTAAAAGTATTTTTTCAGATTTAATCAGTATCTAAAAGATATTTAAAATTATTGAATTTGAATAAATTGTTTAATAAGAAAGTGAAAAAAGAAAAATAAGTGCAAAAGTTTACTTTTTTTGTATTAATATATTAATTTTTTTTTTAGTATTTTAATAATATTTGAGTATTTAGTATTTCTTATGAATAAATTAGTATCTTGATACTTAAAATTCCTGAATTGAAAACGAAACTGAAATAAGAAAAATAAATGCAGATAGATCCTATTAAATAATATTTAGATTTATTTTTTTTAGTTAGTATTTCTTGTGCTTAAATTGGTTGTTTAAAGAGATTCGAAATTATTGACTTTCAATAATTTGACATATATTATTTAATAGCAAAAATAAATGCAAATTAATTTTAAAAATATTCCCTTTTATAATAGGTGCAAAGTATTTTTGCGATTAAATTTCTATTTAAATGGAAGACGCTTAAAATGGCTGAATTTCAATATCTTGGCATATTCTAGAGAAAAGCTTAAGCTTATAAATTTCCAAGCAACTTCTTGATTTCCAAAAAAAATGGAATATTCTTGCTATATGTATTTGAGAACTACTCTTCATATTGTATGAAAATTGTGGGGCCATTAGAGAGCCAAAATGTCAGAGGTATTTAGTATATATTTCATTTCGTGTTTGGCTAAAACGCAAAGGATGTGTTTTGTTGTTGTTTTCTTTCGCTATTCTCGCTCCCCATTCTCTCTCTCTGAGTTCTGTGTCAGAATGTTCAATTTTTTCTTTTGTTGCTGCGGCGTTGCCAAAACAAAATGTCGGAACGTTGCTGGGCGGGTCAGAAATTATGGGGAAGTTAAGAGGTGGGGGGCAAGAGGAAGAGGAAGAGCAAGAGCTGTGTGTTCACCTGCAAAACGTATAAAATTGAATATAGTATGAAACAATCAACGGAATATTGTCGTCTGACACGAAACACACGGCACACAACAGCGACTTTGCGAATTATTTAACAACGATCATATCTATCGCTCTCCCTTTCCTCCTCCCGCACACTCTCACAATACTGTTGTTGCTGTCTCGCTTGCTCCCAACCAAATGTCAACTGTAACAGACGCCATTGTCGCGCAGCACTCTGCGGAATAAGCTTTAGATTGTTTTTATGTGTTTGTGTTTCTTTACGTTGTCTTCAATTCTTTAGTTTTGCTTTTTGAGGTTACTGGGTTAAGTTTATGGCTTAGCACGCATTTGCCTTGTTGTCAAGTTTGTCTAGGCAGCGAGCGACCCCACAACTTGGCTTACCCCAACTGTAAAATCTGCGCGCTCTCTTCTTTGTCCCCCAACCAACCAACCAACCAAGCAAGCAAGCAACCAACCTTTTCCCACAAACAACACCTTAAGTATTGTAAAAGTACAGGAACTTTTTGTTGCTCACAACACTAAGTTTTGTGCACTTTGTATTTGTCGATTTTGTTGTCGCATCTTATTTAACTTTGTAGCAAAAATAACTGGCGTCCACTGACAACAATATTTCATGTAGTTGGCCACATTTGCGAAACTGCTATTGCCACATAAAGTCGAGAGATTTTAGAGTTGACAATTAAAATCAATAATATGACTTAAAATTCTTACTTGAAATTCAAATTTGATAAAAGTTCTGACAATTAAACAATTCTTTATTTAAATACAAAAAAACAAATTTTCTTTCCAATTTAAAATTAAAAATTAGTAAATATTTAAGAACAATAATTTGATTTACTTTTAATTTTATAATTTATATGAAGCGATATGTAATAATTTATTCTTTGTATTTAATTTAAGAAATAATTGTCCAAGGCAAAAACTGGTTTCTTATTCTTGTATTTTGAATGTCGTAATATATCTCCATATCAAAAATATATGTACGTTTCGGTATTGTACAGTATTTTTGGTATATTAATTCGGTATATTTAAAACAATGCCACTCTTTGAGTGATTTGCATTTAGTAAAAAAAGGGCAGCCTGTTTCATTCTAGTTGATATATTTTGATTGTTGTGGAATATAGTATATACCAAAAATATACCTTTTGGTACATTGTAGAATTTTTAGTATATTTTAAATATTTATATTATATATTATATATTTTATGTTATATATTTATATATTTTATTATGTATTTATATATTTTTGTATGTATGTTTTAAACAATAATACAACTTTCGCACCTTTCGTTGATATATGCAAAATATACACCTTTTGGTATATTAATTCAGTATATTTTTAACAATAATACAACTTTTGAATTGATTTACTTTTATTAAAAATTACAGTCTGTATAATTCTTATTGGTATACATTGTATTTATATTGTTGTAGTATATATATATACCAAAAATGTCATTTAGTATATGAATTCGGTATATTTCAAATAATGCAGTGTTTTTCTTTTATTGAAAAAATAACACGCTTAATTTAAATAGCGAAATGTTTTCATAAAGTTCTCTCGCCCATTAAATTGTTGCTAACTTTATTACGAGTGTGCCATCCCTGAAATATGTATTTATTGGTGACTGTATACGCTATATATGATATGCATTCATATATGATATTCAATTTGAAGAGTCGCTGCCAAGTGCTTTAATATTAAAGTCAACTCAATTAACGTGCAGCAAAAACAGCGAATGGAAGTGCAGAATTTGTGATAATTCAACTAGCTTGATTTGCTCTTTTTGTTTTGTTACGCTCGTTTTGCTTTGCTTTGCTTTGTGCTGCTGTCCGCATTCGCATTCGCATTTGTCCTCTCTCTCTCTCTCCCCCCCTCTTCCGCTTTTCCATCCCACACACTACTCGATGACACTGTGAAAGCGCCACTTGTCAAATGTTGCGGTGCTTTGTCTGCGTGTGTCTGACTGTGCTTGTGTGTGTGTATTTGTGTGGTCTGTCGCTTTTTCCGTTTTCTTTTGTCTATCGGTCTGTGTGTGTGTGTGTGTGTGACTGACTGTGGCTGTGTCTGTGTTTGCGTAACCCTGGCTTTAACCATCAAAACGAACTGGCATTGACCTTTGGCATTTAGCAATTGCCGCTGCATTCGAAATTAGACAAGTTCATTTAATATATGCGGGTGTGTGTGTGTTTATATATGTGTGTGTGACCCAGTGCGCTACTAAGTATGCTAAAGCATCGACAAAATTGCTTAATAGGCCAAGCAACAGCCAAGAATACAAGCAACAACAACAATAGCAACAATCATAACTAACTCATTAGCACAGAAAAACTTTTGGCAACTCGCTGCTCTGCTCTTCCCCCCTCCTCCTCCTCCTCCTCCCTCAAATCAGTTTTTTGAGGTCACACATTTTGGGTTACCCTAGTTACAGACCCCAAAAATGTGCTTGTAAACGGTGAAGAGAAGTGATGGTGAGAGGAGGGGAAGGAGAAGGGAGTGTTGTTGTTGTTGTTTTGTGGGGAGTCTCTTTAGTATTTTATTGAATTTCCGCCTGCCGACGCTAATTTCGAAAGCAGTTAACAGGCACTTGGACATTTCGTATCCTGTATTTATAGTATAGTGTTTTTTTTCTACTTTTTACTTGTGTGTGTTGACTAATCGTGCCTTTTTGTATTATTGTTTTGTTTGCAGGATATTGCGGCTTATATCAAGAAGGAGTTCGACAAAAAATACAATCCCACATGGCATTGCATTGTGGGTCGCAACTTTGGATCGTATGTGACACACGAGACGCGCCATTTCATATACTTCTATTTGGGCCAAGTGGCCATTTTATTGTTTAAGAGCGGTTAAAGTATTGTCGAGTCGGATGAAGTGGTGGTCAGGAGGTTGGAGGAGCAACAGCAACATCAGCAACAGCAGCAACAGTCACCATTAGAGTTGGATTATGCGGCTGCTGCTGCTGAGGTTGCTGTTGCCGCCGCACAGAGGAGAGAGCAGGAGGAACAGCTGGCGGATGCGGAAGATGTTGAAATGGAGATGGATGTGGAGCATGAGGAGGAGGAGCAACAACAACAACAGCAGCAACAGCAACAACAACAGCAACAGCAGCAGGCAACAACAGCAGCGGTTGTTCATCACAACGATACACAATTAACACAACAGCAACAACAGCACGAAGACATGGAACTAGATATGATGGAGGTGGAGGAACAACAAGAGTTGCCGGTGTCTGGTGCTGTTGGTGCAAGTAGTCAGCAGCAGCAGCAGCAGCAAGTTGTTAATGATGACGACGAGAACAACGACAACGGTGATGATGATGACGATGTGGAGGATGATGATTATGATTTCGATGGCCCCATTGTGGAGGACAGCGATGCCACCAGTTGCAGTAGCTGTCGTCGCGCCGATCTCGAGGAAGCTGAGTATCAACAACAGCAGCACCAACTGGCAATGGCAGCCGAGTCGTCATCAGCAGCAGCAACGCCGCCGTCACCGCCACCAGATGTCGCTTAAAGCAATCGGAGAATGGGGTGGTCAAGTGACGACATTGCACGTTGCACGTTGCACATTGCGCGTTGCAAGTTAATTGTCGTATCGTGTAAATAACAACAGCTTTTCTTTTAAGGCCGCCCAAAGTCGTAGGAGCTAAATAACCTAATGCAATAGAGAGACACATAGAAATACACACATATAAACACACACACACACATACACATACACATACACGTTTATACAACTGCTAGGCATTACCATTGTATGAATCGACTTAAGCAACAGTTGGACCAACGCTGTTTAGTTACTATTATATTTCATCAGTTTTCCTTAAGCCAATTCCAAATTCCTTTCCCCACCCCCATCCCCTCCACGCCCCATTTATACGCTTTAGGTTATATTTTTCTATTGCATTTTTTATTATTTCTTTTTTTTTTGTTTGTTTCTTCCCTCCCTAAGTTTTTGACATACGAATTGCAGAAATGTAAATTGTAGTTGTTTTAGCACGTGAAGAACATTAAAAAAAAAAAAAAAACAAAACCAACAAAATGTAACATACATAAAAATGAAAACAAAACAAACAAAAAAATGAAAAAGAAAAACACATACAATTATGCATTTTGATTTGATTGTTTTATTTGTTCGATTATTTTCACATTCTCATGTTCATTTCATATTAAATTGCGTCGTTTTTCTAATTCGCCCAATGGTTTTGCACACGTTGGTTTGAGTCTTGGCTTAGCAAGCGCAACAACCATATTAACGAGCAGCTACACAATATACATACATATGAACACTAGCATACATAGCACAGGCAACAACCACCACTGCAACCGAACGAATAAAAGCAAAACCAAAAACATAAACAATTTAAATGAGACAAGACAAAGAACTATTTGACAGCAACAACAACAACAACAACAAATGGAATACAAAACGAATTGTTTTCTTTTCTCTTGGTTTGGATTCAAACTAATTTGTCGAACACACCGAAGTACACGAGGAAATAAAAGCAAGCAAATGCTAAGCAAATTGTTTTTGTGCTAATAAATTGGCAACCAATATTTTTGTTTGTACAATATACGATTAAAATGTATATTTGAATTACTCTGGAGAAACGATCCTCATGAACCAAATATGTTGTTGGATTCGAGGAACTTTCCAAGAACTCTTTTTTTGCAGCTACCAAAACTGTACGACGTCGACGGTTTAGGCAGCACTGATGATCGGACAGATCGAAGTTGGCCAATTGTTTGAACAATTGTTGTTTTTGCGTGTGTTTTTGTATTGGTTAATTTTGTGAATCTCAATGGCCTAAATTGAGCAAATATTATATAAGAAATAAATAAAAGATTTCCATCCACAATAGACATTTGCAAATCAGAAAGTAAACAAATAAATGCAAAATGAAAATAAATATCAATTAAAGAAAAAACGAAAAAAAAAAACAACATTATAATTGTCATCTTGTCGTTATATAAATGTGTGCTCTATGTATGTTCTTAAATACTTGATTTATTCATCAGCAAAATATGCAAACTAAGTGGTAAACCCAAAAAGTAAAAACAAACGAAAAAAGAAAAACAAAATGGAAGCAAAACAAACAAATACAATGAGAATATATTAAAAGCAAATTAAATTGGTGTAAATTATGCAAAAGAAAGAACATGAAATAAGTAAAAGTAAACACAAAAAAACTACTAAACAGCTTAAGCATAACAAAAAAAGATACAACTACAATACATACGTAATTTCCTAATCATACAACCACAGCAACAGCAAGAACAACAGCAACAATAATAAGAATGTGCCGGCATTTTACAACACAGACAAATGGAAATCACACACACACGCAACACAAACAAACAAACATGATATTGTATTTGCCGTGACTTTTTCGTACACCGCACCTCTGCTATATATATTTACGTTTTAGATTTTTGCTGCACGTTTTCACACAACTACTATTTATGCTAACGGCTACACACATCCACACACACACACACACACACCCAAACACACACTCGGGAAATATTACCAAACTAGAAACAACAAAAACAAAACAAAAAGAACAAGAACGAAATGTATGTATGTTTTCTTTAAATGACTATACATATACATACATATTAAATCCCCCTCCCCCCTCCAACAGACATACGAGGACTTCTAATAAGTGTTTATATATACATACATACAATACATATTAAAAGATAAAAGAGCATAATTTTTTTGTCATAAAGCAAAATATTTGTGTGCTAAAAAAAAAATACAAAAACAAAAGAAGAAGAAGAAGCATAAGAAACCAATTTTTGATGTAAAACTTCAACGGAAAACAGGACAAAGCCCGAAAGGGAGTGAAGTGAAATGAATTGTATTGTAATGCTAAGGAGTGAGAGGGAGACAGACAGTTGGTCAGCGGGTGAGATTCATTTTAGTTAGGTTCCGTATTCGTTGATTTTTTGTGCGTTAGGCAACACTGTATTCTTTGTTTCCTTCCTCAAAACTCAAAGCTTGTAGCTGCCATTTCTTTTTGAGTAAACACAACAACAAAAAAAAAACAAAGAAAAATCTAGTTTAAAACTTAGTTTATAACTATAATTTCGTAAAACTGTTTAACATACATAATTTATGTACTTGTTTCTTTTTTGTATTCAACTGGCTCTGTAAATTTAATTGATTTTTTTGTGCATGGAACGAAAATTACATAAGTTTTTGTAAGAATTAGTAAATTATATGAAGACAAGTGGAGAAATGGAAAATTTAAAAGTAAATACGAGTAAGAAGACAAGAGAATGATAAACAAAAACAAAAATGAGATCTTTAATGTGAAATAAAAGTACTTCTTGAAACCAAAGTGCATTTTTATTCAAAAAGCTAATTAATAATTTTTTTTTTTCAGATTTTGAATAAAAGTTGTATGTTTATTAAAACAATTTTCAATTATTAAAATAGGTCCTGCAAATGACTCCCAATGTGTGACCACATTATCTGAAATATACTGCTATGTTATCGATAACTCCGCATTTGATTTGGTATTTTTCTTCAACTTTGATATTTTTTAGTGCTGTTTGACATGGAAAACGCGTATTTTTATGGCGATTGGCCAGCAGCTGTTACGCGAACGAGAGAGAATAGTCGAAACCGAAAGCCGTCGAAATGTTGCGTACATTATCACGCGTTAGCGAATTGCCAATTGTTGTAAGGCAATTGCAAAAAGTACGTAACTGTAATGCAGCCGTTGCTGTCACTAACAAAACAATTGTCACTGTAACTAATACAAAGCGATCGCAACATACAACTTCAACAAGCAATCGCAGCAATGTTAGGACTAACAACAACAGCAACAACACCCACAGCAGCAACACAGGCAGCAGCAGCACCAACAACTATTATCAGTGGACAACGCGACAGCAACAACTACAACAGCAAATAAGATTTGGAAGCAGACGCAGTTATTCATCGTCATTTTTCGGTTTATTCCAGAATGCAGCACAGGCTGGTGTCGCAAAGACCAACAACTATGCCACGGAAGCGACCGTGCAGGTGAATCGAGTAAGTAGACACACACACACACCACCCCCCACCACCTAAGAGCTCCTTCTCCCACCAACGCAGTAGTGAAAAGAAAAATACCGATTACATAATGTGTGTGAATATGTGTGCTTGCTTGCTTGTTAACCAATCAGGTCAGAGTTGCATTTTGCGTGAGTGTCGTTCGTCTGGCGGTCATTTCAAAAATTGCCGGCCGTCAAGGTCACACCGTGACGCGCGTGACCGACGTCGGCAGCGGCAGCGTCAACGCCAACGACACGCACTTTCTTATCAGCAGCAACAACACTTTCCACGGCGATCGACAGGTTATGCAAAAAAAAAGAGTGCACTTCAGTGTTGATCTCTCGCTGTGTGCGTGTTGTGCTCTCACTCTCGTGTGACGTCATCGAAGCAGAACGAAAGTATACAAAACAAAAAAACTGTTACAGATTAATGTTTATTTTGATTGATTATCACTAATCGATTATAGTTAAACAAAAAATACAAATGAAATAGGTATTAAATTATCATTGCAACTTTTATTGCTGCAGAATCAACCATTGCGTATATATCTCTCTCTGTCTATCGAAATGCTTACTCGCTCACTTACACGTTTCTTCTTTTTCATGCATTCTATCTCTGTCGTTGCCGTGTGATGTGTGCTCTGTGCTGTGTGCTCCTCAGCCATTCAAGCTGCATCGTTTGGACGAGGGACCCGAGACCACAGTGCAACTGACCAAGGATGAGGCGCTCAAATACTACACACAAATGCAGACGATACGTCGCATTGAGACCGCTGCCGGCAATCTGTACAAGGAGAAGATCATTCGTGGTTTCTGTCATCTGTATTCGGGCCAAGAAGCCTGTGCCGTTGGCATGAAGGCCGCCATGCGTGATGTCGACAACATCATCTCGGCCTATCGCGTCCACGGCTGGACCTATCTGATGGGTGTCTCGCCACTGGGCGTCCTCGCCGAATTGACTGGCATGCAGAGCGGCTGTGCTCGCGGCAAGGGCGGCTCCATGCACATGTATTCCCCCAATTTCTATGGCGGCAACGGCATCGTTGGTGCCCAGGTGCCATTGGGCGCTGGCGTTGGTCTCGCCTGCAAGTACAAGGGCAACGGTGGCATGTGCTTGGCCCTCTATGGTGATGGTGCTGCTAACCAGGGCCAGGTATTTGAGGCCTACAACATGGCCTATCTGTGGAAGTTGCCCGTCATCTTTGTCTGCGAGAACAACAACTATGGTGAGTAGATAATTTATACGATTAATCAGCTAATATATCTGGAAAGCATTCTACTTGTTTTTCAACGATCTGAAAACTTTAAAATTCTGTACAACTTTTTTATTAGTGATAAATAATGCTATTAAAAATGTTGAACTCATTTTAAAACTCAGTATTAAATTTCATAAATTATTACACATATTAATTAAGAATTCTAAATTATTAGGATCTCCATTATTTAATATGCACGACAAACAAAAATAATAATAAGTTTATACTTGTATAATTCATCAATTCAATTACTACAAAAACTTCTATTCAAATGTTTTTACAATTTTTAATTTTCAAGAATTCGAACTTACGAGCTTTTGTTGTTTCCGGAAATTACGAAATCAATGAGAAATCATACTCCAAAATAAAATCCTTTATTTTTAAGGAAAATTTCGACAATTTTTGAGTTTAAAACAAATGCAAAATTTAACTTTCTTTTATTTTGTTCAAAATCAATCTAATAAATATTCACTTCAATTATTTTAAAAATTGCAATTTCAATTATTGCAAAATTTAAATTTCGAAAATTTAATTTTGAAGTATATTTTGTAACCGGAAATCATTCTATCGATAAAACACACTATTTGTTAAATCGATGAATCATACCATCGATAAAAGATACTTTGAGTAAATCGTACTATTAATCATACTATCGATAAAACATATTTACAATAATTCGTACTAGCGATCAACAATACTTTGAGTAAATCATACTTTCAATAAATATACTATCAATATTTCCGATAAAAATACTTCGGAGTAAATCATGCTTTCAATAAATTATACTGTCAGTAAATGATACTATCGATAAAACATGCTATCTTATTGATTATCGTACTATCAATAAAAATACTTTGAGTAAATCATACAATCAATAAATTACACTAGCAGTAATTCATGCTATCACGCTAACCAATACTATAAATTACCATACTACAACTAAACTTATCTTGTTCTGTTGTCTACTGATAGGCATGGGCACCAGCGCGGAGCGTGCTTCGTGCAACACGGACTACTACACGCGTGGCGATGCTCTGCCCGGCATTTGGGTCGATGGCATGGATGTGCTGGCTGTGCGCAGTGCCACAGAGTTTGCCATCAAGTATGTGAACACGCATGGACCGCTGGTGATGGAAACGAATACTTATAGATATTCGGGTCATTCCATGTCCGATCCGGGAACCTCGTATCGTACACGCGAGGAAATCCAGGAGGTGCGTCAGAAGCGTGATCCCATCACATCCTTCAAGGAGCTGTGCATTGAGCTGGGTCTCATTACCACCGATGAGATTAAGGTAAGTATTCTGACTGTCGAACTCAAGGAACACTCCATTAACATTACGTTTATATCAGGCCATCGACATGAAGGTGCGCAAGGAGGTGGATGAGGCCACCGCAATTGCCAAGACCGATAGCGAGCTGCCATTGCCCCATCTGTGGACCGATGTCTACTCGAACAACTTGGAGCGCAAGATTCGCGGCACTATTGCCTATGATATTGATCACATCCAGGAGCGCAAGGGTGTCAATCATTAAACAATGATTTTACAACGATTTGATCAACCCAAACACACATACACATTTAATACACACACACACACAAAGATAACAAGCGAAATCTCTAGATGTTAAGCCCAAAAAGTGAAAGTTAGAAAATTTTTGTTTATGCGATATGCTTAATTCTGTAGAGCTTCGTGTAAACACACGTAAACACACACATACACATAGACACACGCGAAAAAGACACAAAATAACGTAGCTAACCACGAATATGGATACTCTTTCTACCCATACCCATAATCGACATACACAATCAACACTCAACATGGGCCAGGGCCAGTGGCAAATAGCAACAGTAAAAGCAACGGATATTATTGCATATGAACGTGTTCAATATGGTTTAAAGCGAGGTGTAAATTTGTTGAAATATAAACTACAAACATAAGCAATCTAGTTTTTATTTCACCAACGGGATTATTAAGCTAAGTAACATTTATATGAATTGCGTTTGGAAAGTAAGAAACTAAAACCGATTTAAACGTAAAGTTAATTTGGGAATACAATTTATAAAGGAAATGTCAATTGATTTGAATTTAAAGTTCTACCAAAATGTTTAATCCTTAGTAAACATTGCATTAAACACTAAATGTTTAGTTTAGTTTGTTTTTACAGTCAGATCACATTGGCATCCAGCTCGATAAGTCATATTTTTTTCGAGTATTTTTCGGCAAACGTTTATTCACTCATTTCATTTTTTATATATTTAGAATTTCTGTTTTATTTGTCCTCATGCGGTTTTAATACTTACAAAAAGAGCAAATTTAAGGTTAAATTTATTATTCCTTTAATACCATACCGAGACAATTTTAGTGGTCCCTTGCACACTGGACACTTTAGGGGACCGTAAAACAATTGTGTATCGTCAGCATAGTTGAATATTTTGTGAACTAGCCACAGACACAAGATGATGCAACGGACGGCGCCCGGATGTCATTCGATGATGCGATTACGATTACGATTACTGCGAAACCTGATGCATGAACAGTGCATGGAACGCAATGTGTGGCGAATCCCAAGACGCTTCAATTCCGATTGCTCAACGTTAACGCTAGAGAATGTAAGTAGGAGAACTCTTTGGAGATTTATGTATATATTGTATATCAATACATACTACTTTATATGTTTACATTAGTTTATTTTATACTACATAGTTGTAAGCAGTTGGATATACATAGAGCATATCAAGACATATTACATTATATATTCATTTTATTTTGTATATAGTTAAGTAATAATATATTAATTACTGACTTTAGTTAAGGATAGACCATCGCTGACTATATACGTCTCTGACTACAATATTGTGGTTGTTAATAATACAAATTACGTTGAATGTTACACACTGCAGTTAGATATAGAACAATGGAACTGCACATATAGAAAAAGATTTATGTGATGGTCATGAAGATGCAACTATGGACATAAGTCGAAGATCTTCAGGGAAAGTTATACAAATTCGTGTTACATATGCTTATATAGACATATAATGAAGTATATTTAGATACTGAACAAAAGTATATTAATTATTCCGCTTTGAATTAGATAATTTTTATTGACCATTATTGAAATAATTTTGGAAGCATGATTAACACATATAACATATTTAGCAGAATTTGTCACATTTCCATTTCTATAATCAGCATATTGTTTTTATGGATTTAAAGTGTGTTCACTACTTAAAACGTTTTATTTAAGAGCTGTAAATAGAAACATTTTTACCAAATTATAATTTAAAGAAAAACAGTGTAAATAACATAATACTATAATAGGATTTAAGCGGGAAAAGGTATTCACAAGAAACCCTTAGAAATTATTATTAATAAATCATGTCAGAATCTAGTAAATTAAAAAAGGGGCTTAAAGTTCAGTAATTTAAATGAAATTGTTTGTGAAATTAATTTGTTTTTAGTATTCTCATTGTACTGAAGATATTATTGCTTAAAGTCAGTTACTTAATTAGTTAAATCATGTAATTTAAATCTTCTTGTATATATATGTATGTACCTATTTTTTGCTGATGATGTGTATAATCCTAAATTACTCTACAATATCTTATGTTTGTGTTCCTTTCATTGTACCTCTTTAAATTTATTGTTAGTGTGTCTGTTTATGTGGTAAATACCATATTTTATTTTTCGTACGAATTCGTAATTTTTGGCAATTATCTTAAAAGAGAAAAATAATTCCATAATTCTTAGCTGAAATTGAAACAAAATAAAGAACTATAAGATTCATCTTTACTTAAAATTAAAATATTTGTTGGTATATGTTTTTTCACATTAAATAGTGCCAGAGAATTATCCACATCCTATATTAGTTTAGTTTATTTCTATTTCTGAACTTAGAGGATATATACTAATGCTTTTTATCTCTAAAATGTCGTTATTATATTATATGTATTATGTTCTTACATTGTTTTGCTTTTAATTAATCCATATACACACATTCTTTTTACTATTTTTCTATTATGATCTTATGTTTTATTTGTAGTTTCCACAGACTTGTTGCTGTTTATATTATTTTTACTATTCCAATTTTTTTTTATAATGGGTGTTCAATATTAATGTATTGAAATACTATATTGAGGTTATATGGTATATACTCTAAAAAATCGTATATTATGTTTCTTATATTGTTATTTTTTATTGAATCTATTTAAGTACAAAACTACTGATAATATATATATACATATACATATATTTATATTTTTTTTAATATTCCTTTGTAAATGATGTTTCTTGCATTGTTTTTCTTTACATAGTCCTATAGTCCTTATAGTAAAGTCTATAGTAATATAAAATACCCTTATTTGCAACTGTTCTTATTCTTCCTACTATTATTCCAATTCTAATTATTTTATAGTGGGTTTTTTATATTATTTTATTTGAATACTATTTCGAAGTTTTGGTATATACTCATTGTTCATTATGTTTCTTAACATTGTTATTTTAAATTAAATTGAATCTCGAAATTGTATCTATTCTATATGTACATACATTTATTTTTACTATACCTCTTACTACTATTATTCCAATTCTAATTACTTTTTTCGATATTCTCGACCACAGACATTCAAGTGCTACGAACTGGAGAAGGGCCCGCCCACAGATGTTGAATTGTCGCGCGAGGACGCGGTCAAATTGTACCGTCAAATGGTGGAGGTGCGTCGCCTCGAGGTCGTCTCGGGTAATATGTACAAGGCGAAGCAGATCCGAGGCTTCTGTCATCTGTACATCGGCCAGGAGGCCGTCGCCGTGGGCATGTGCGCCAGCCTGAGGAAGCAGGACAGTGTGATCACCGCATATCGTGCCCATGCCTGGACCTATTTGATGGGCGTGACGGCGCATGGCATGATTGGGGAATTGGTTGGAGTGCGCAGCGGATGCAGTCGAGGCAAAGGCGGATCGATGCACACGTATGCGGATAACTTTTATGGCGGCAATGGGATCGTTGGTGCCCAGGTGCCGTTGGGCGCTGGCGTTGCGTTGGCCCATCGCTATAAGGGCGATGGGGGCGTCTGTGTGGCGTGTTATGGCGATGGGGCTGCCAATCAGGGTCAGGTCTTTGAGGCGTACAACATTGCCAAGCTGAAGTGCTTGCCGTGCATATTTGTGTGCGAGAACAATCACTATGGCATGGGCACCCACATCAGTCGCCATGCGGCGCTCACCGATTTCTATATGCGTGGACAGTATGTTCCGGGACTGTGGGTCGATGGCAATCAGGTGCTGGCGGTGCGCAGTGCCACTCAATTTGCCATCGAGCATGCACTGAATAATGGCCCCATTGTTCTGGAGATGAATACGTATCGCTATGAGGGACATTCCATGTCCGATCCGGGCTTGGCGTATCGCACACGCAAGGAGGTGCAAGAGGTGCGCAAGCAGCGCGATCCCATCGAGAGCTTCCGCAAGCAGATTCTCTCGCTGGGTCTCACCGACGAGGCCGAACTGAAGGCCATCGATGTGGCGGTGCGCAAGGAAATGTCTGCCGTCTCCAAGAAGGTGGTGGCCGATCGTGAGGTTGGCATCGACGAACTCGCCGCCGACATATATGCCAAGAACGTGGAGCCGAAGATTCGCGGCGTTTCCGGTTACAATCTGACACACAAGAAGATTGCCGAGGTGTGCTTTGGCAAACCGAAGCCAACGCCGGCCAATGAGATGAAGAATGTGCCCATTGGTGATGCAGCCTTGATTGCCGCTCAGCTGGAGGCCAAGAAGAAGAACGACGAAAAGAAGGCTGCCGAGGCGAAGGCTAAAGCCAAAGATGTCAAGCCCAAGAAGGACGATGATGACGACGATGACGATGATCCACCAGCACCGCCAGCAGCAGCAGCAGCGCCACCGGCTGCAGTTCCACCAGCAGCTGCCCCACCAGCAGCTGCCCCACCTGCAGCTGCTCCACCAGCAGCAGCTCCGCCTGCAGCTGCTCCTCCAGCAGCTGCTCCACCAGCGGCAGCTAAGCCCAAGTAAGCTGAGAGCCAACAATGCACCCACTTGACAAGATTAACCAATACAATGCATATATCAAATTGCCCTACACTCAACTCTTCACATAAGAAATATATATCCTATCCGAAGGTAATAAAGTCTTTCGTGTTTAAGTGAAAAAATTAAAGTCAATTACAACACCTCACTTTTTTTTATGCCAAAATTACCTTTCAGTTATTATGCGATCAAAATTTAGTGATGGTTTAAGATAAAGTCAATTTGTTTATGTTGAAGATTGCCAAGATACTTATCATATAAATATCACTACACCTGACTTTTCTAAAAAACAAAATGAAGCATAATTTTGAAGCTACGATCTTCAGTATGATTTGTTTTCGGAATATTTGACTATTTTTTATTATATTTATTTCGTATATTTTAAAAGTATTTTCTTACTTCTTTGGGATTCCAGAGATACTCATAATATGTTATTAATAATCATGACTTGTCTCAAATAGACAAATAGTGTACAATTTATTGAAGGAAAGAAAACCAATTTTTTAATTTAAGGTATCAGCACGATACTCTTTATATGTACTACAACTAACATTATTTTTGAAATGTACTCGCCAATAGGTATTGTAAATGTAATGCACGTGATCTGTTTCAAAAATACAAAAAAAACAAAAAATCATCTAATCATTATTTATCGACATTTTTTCTACCATATTTAAGCGACCATTAAGGTATTTGATTTTCCATAATATAATTATTTTACCTCGGTTTTTTTCCAAGGCTATTCTTGACAATTATTTAATGAAATATTTTCTTTTTAATACCACTGTAACCCTTGTTTTTGGAGCGCTTTTTTGCGGGCTTTTCGATTGGAAGGAATGAGGGTAAATGAATAAATTTTGTTATGTTGTTAAACATACATATATTTAAAAGTATATAATAAATTTATACATAATATATAATAAATTTTTTTCATATAAAAACATCCCCTGAAGGAATAGTTGAACTATCTTTTAAGCCAAGAAAATTTGTTTTTTTTTTTTTAATGTTTTACAGTGATAAGATAATATTTTAAAATAATCGCAATACCCAAATGGCTTTTTTTATAAATGTCAAACGAACGAACGGACAAATAAGATATAAAATTCATAAAATATATTTTTTGTTTAACATATTTGGATATCTTTTCAACTGGGTATTAATAAGTTTGGTATTGCTACATTTGTCTCTATGTATTTAACAGCGGACTCCTAAAATTCCTAGCGAAAGTTGCATCTTGATAAGAATAACAGTGAAAGAAAACTGCAAGAAAGAAAGAAATAAAGTTTTTCGAATGCAGAAGCTCGTCAACTGCCGCAACATAGCCAATGTTTGCATTATGCAAAGTCATCGCTGAGCTTTCCGCATCGAAAGTTCTTGCGCACACTGAATGAAAGCTTGACGCTTTAAGCAGCCTTGCTTGGAAGCTTTATTGCATTGACACCTGTGCACAAATCGAAAGCTTTCGCTGTCATGCTCTGAGCGCTTTCTGCTTCCTTCTCGTTCTCTCGCACTCTCTCTTGCTCTAGATCGTTTTGTTTCTGTTTCTGTTGCGCTCTGTTAAAATTGTCGCAAATCGTGTGCGACGCGTTCCATTCATTTATCAAGCCGTTAAATGTCCGTTGCCCACGCGCACACTGTTTCCCCCTTCCCACCGCACGCCTCGGCTGCTCCTCCCCCTCTACTGCGACACGAACACCCGCACCTGTAAGCGAAGACCTCACCGCACTGCTTGGCGCGACACCCTTAAAGTCGATCGGCCGGCCTGTTGCCTGTTTTGCGAGGCGGCATTCGATCATCTGGTCGCGCTATTCAGTCTCTTCGCGATGCTCTGGCGTTGATCTTCAAGTGCGCTGCGATCGGTTCTCGTGGCTCGTCAGCCAGCTCATCATCTCATCATCGTTTCGGTTTCGTTTCGATTTGCCTCGTGGTGTGTTTTTGTTATTATTGCTGCTGTTGTTGTAGTTGTTGTTGTGTGGTGCGTGGCGTGGTTGCTTCTGCTTCGTGTTGTTGCGATTTTCTTTCATATGCCGCAAAATTTTCTACATTTTTGCTAAACATTAAATAATATTCTTTTCTATACTGAGCTATTATCATTATCATTTCGATTTGTATTCTAATTATTTTCTGCAATTGCTTTGAATTTTCAATATTTATTATTTTTTAACCACTTAAAGTTGATTGAATTCAATTAGCGATTGTTTATTTGAGGATATATCGCATTGAAATCATTTTATTTAATTTCAATGTTTTTAGAATTTCAAAAGGTTTTAAGCTTTGTGAAAATATTTTCTAATTTTTAATTAATCTATGTTTTGCATAAAGAAACTTTTGAAAATATATTCACAAATTTTTTAAATTTATATTTTCAATGACATTGCTTTAGTTTTAGTCCTAACTCATAATGTCAAAAATTTGTGTTTTAAATCATATGTTAACATCCTCCACAATTTGATTCCGAACTTTCGTTTTCTTTCATTTATTTGATTTATATTTTGATATCATTTCTTTAAAGATTGTGTATTAATGTTAGTTCGTGTTTTTTGATTTTTTTTATATTGTTTTTTTTTTTTGTGTGTCTTTTTTTTTTGCAGATTTGTGTTTTGAATCTCATTTTCGCCTGTCGGAAGTGAAAAGCGCCAGCAGCGGCGGGTGCCAAATATTTTCAACGTTTTCATTTGAATTTTATTTTATTTTTACCCATTCTGCATTTCTATTTTTTACATTTCATTTCTCCGCTATTCTATTCTCTGCTTTGCTTTCCTTATTTATTTTATTTGATTTCATGCTGGCGCATACTTAACACACATATTAACGACTCGTGTTCCATTATTATCATTATTATTACTCATTTTTTTTGTGTGTGTTTTTTTTTTCTTGTGGTTTTGCGGTTCCACACAAATAGTGAAAATTACTAAAATTACTTTTTATAACTGTGCTGTAAAATGTAATAAATAAAACGTAGCCAAATAAAGTGTGCACGCGTCGAATTAAAGTGCGGTTCAAATATATTCATATGTACATATAGTATATATGAAAGGAATACATATATAGTTTGTTGTGAATAATCATCATACATTCGTGAGAACAACGCAAATAAATATTTCAAGGTAATAACATTTGCTATGCATAATTTAGTTTTGTTTATTTATAATTCTCAATGCCCAAATTATTAAGCAATTGAAGTTTGGAGTCAAGTGTTTTGACAAATACGAAAACATAGCATATATGTATACTATATATGTTTTTCTCTATCGATATATGTATGTGCATATAGTATATAAAATATATGTATTCTTCATTATATACAAGTGTGTGTATGCTTCGAGTGACACACTTGAGTGGCATCTAAGAGCAGGCAAAAGCGGTCATAAGCATTGCGGAAACTTGTATACGCTACAAAATAGCATATCAACTGCAATCAAACATATCTACATATGTACTCGTACATATATGATTTTAATAACATTTATAGATTAGATTAAAAATTTCCTTGCATATTAAGTATTTCTGCAATTTTTGTAAATTTGCCAGAATATTAAAACTTCAAATAAATCAACTACTTTACAGACATTTGTCTTAACTCTTTTGGCACCTAGAATTTCTATATAATACTCCAAATATCTACTTGTACCTTTTATTTTCTTTTTTTTTGTCACATGTTCTCCACTCGATGTGTGTGTGTTTTTTTTGGGTTTCCGCTACATTTGCATAGCCGAATTCGAAAACTGTCCCATGATGCTGAGAGCATGAGAGATCAACTGAGCGATTTAAGAGACATCGCCGTCGTCTGAAGGGGGTTGTGATACTTGTACCCATTAAAATAATGCTAAGAAGCACAGCAACAACAACGTTCAAAGCGTTTCGTTTCAATTGAAATTGTAATTTACACTACTCGCTGAACAATTTCGTAACATTGACGAGCCTACATTTTCATTTTAGCTGAGTTCATTTTCGGGTGAGCTTAGCTAATGCAAAACACTGAAACCGATTTTACTTTTAATTTAGCAAGTGTGCAAGGCGACCATTCAAAATTATTATATATAAAAAACAAGTAAGAAATTAAGGTATATTTTTAGTATTTTTGTGGTATATTAATTTCGAGTATCTCACAGTCGAGCACACTCGGCTGTAGTGCTTGACTGTGAGATACCCGTAACTCATGCTTAATAAAAGCATTGCCAAATAGTAGCAAATTAATATACGATAATAATACTAAAAATATACCAAATGGTATATATGATATATTGATAAAGTACTGCACTGAAAATATACCAGATTGTTAACCAACGCCCATGTATATCGCAAATATACCGCAAAAATACTAAACATTTACGACTATATTTGGTATATTGGTATAATACTATATTCAAATATGCATTATAAGTGCAAAATATACCAGATTGTCAATCAAAGCACCTATGTATATCCTCTCGGCTGTTGTCGCTGTACTTTCTTGACGGTACAAATAAAATACCTTTCTACCCTGAGGGTAGCGGGTATAAAAATATACCACAAAAATACTGAAATATACCCAACACTATATATTGATGTAGTTCTACATTCAAATATATTATAGATCACAAAATATACCAGATTGACACTGATCAAGAATATATATTCTTTATTACATTCATTTCCTGTTGGCACAGAGTTATAATACCCTTCTATCCTATGGGTAGTGGGTATAATTACAAATATAACATATGTAGATAAAGCCAAATTACTGAAAATTTATTTAAAAATACAATTTGATATAAAAGTGAATTTTAGCTTGAGCTAATGGTAAACTGTGAAACAGATTTTATTTTTAATTAAACGTTCACTTTTTGGAGTGAAATTTCAAATTTTAAATTGAAACTAAAATATTAACAACTTATAATATCATGAAATTTTAATTTTAAAAAATTATAAATGTGGGATTTTTATTTATAATGTACTTATAAATTTAAGGGTGAAAAAATGTTTCAATGTACTTTGAATATGAACATACATTATACTAATGTTTATAGTACATATACTTACATAAGTAATGCGGTCGCGTAACCAACTCGCTCTTCCACTCAACAGCTCGCTGCTCCTTACTTCAGTTAAAATGAACCAGATCCCATCAATGGCTGTAATTAATAAATGTATTAAATAAATATATAATATAAAAAACTTTCTAGAGTTAATTGCATAACACAATTGTATAAAAAGTTTATTTTTAGGTGAGCGTAGCTAAAGCGAAACTGCGGACTTGATTTCATTTTCTATTTAGCGTTTACGTTTCACAAGCAGGTGTTTAGAATGCAATGTGCAAGGCCTAAATCGTATAATAATCTAGATTATAAACAAAATGTTTAAACTGGAATACAAAGAATATAATAGAGACTATTTATACTTTGTGCCGGCAGCAAATGTATGTAACAGAAGGAGTCATCGCCGATCCCATAAAGTAAATATATTCTTGATCAGCCGAGACAATATAGCTGTGTCCATTTGTCTGTAAAATTATTGCACGCAGATCAAGTTAGTTTAATTTTCGGAGCATACAATCAAAACTATAGTCTTTATAATTCTAAACATTTTGTTGCGATCAGATAAAAATTCCCAAAGTTATTTAAGAAATAATTGTATTTTTCGCAATCCAGGTTTTAGTTGACAATATAATATATGTCTTATTTAAATATATTAGTATATAAATATACCTAATGAATACTTTATTATCTTTCAGTATATTAATTTAGTATATTTAAAGAATAATACCGAAATGTTTTGCATTTATTAAAAGTAGGTAAAGAAGATTTGACTTCACCTTCTTATTTGTTGATTATAATTTTATTAAGCTGGAAATTTTGCTGTAAAACTTAAAAGGCAGCGAGCTCATAAAGACTATTTTACTTTTTTTTTTAAAAATTTTTTAAGTTACTCATTTATTTCAGCATAATCTTATTAATCAGGATATTTTGGCTTAAGACTTATAAGTATTAATAGGGAGTGAAATAATAAATACATATTTAATTTACTTCTTAAAGATTTTCAAAAACTAAAAATAAATGATGAATTTTTTTTATTTATTATTTTACTAAACTACACACACAAGTATATATTTACTGCTAAAGTTTTTAATTTTTTTGAATTATTATCTGAGTAAACCTAAAATTGTACTATTTTTTGCTGTTCTTTTTGCTGATGCATAAATATTTACTAAAATGTTTATTAACAAAACTCACAACTGTCGTCCCATATTGGAAGCGCAATTCTAAAGATTGATTTATGGAACATACAAACACAAATACAGTCTTTTTAACTCTAAACATTTAATAGCCATCATATAAAAATGCTAAGATATTTAAGAAATAATTGTATTTTACAAACAAAACTAGTTTTAGTTGCCCTGGTTGACAATCTGGTATATTTTGTACACTTCAGTATATTTTAAAAGGTGTAGTATATCAATTTAACAACAACACTCAGTGTTTGAATATATGTATATTTATTGATAATTTTCTTAGAGTATTTGATAAAAAGCAGGGTTTAGTATATTTTAAATGTAGTAGTATATAAATATACCAACCACACTTAGTTTCAATATATATTTATTGGTAATTTTTTTTATTGATCTTCGATTTTTATATGGATAAGCCTAAAATTTTACTATTGTTTGCTGTTCTCTGCTCTGTAGAAACACAACTACAGTATTTTTAACTCTAAACATTTAATAGCGATCAAATAAAAGAAAAAAAAAGAAAGTAGAAAATTTATTGTATTTGAGAATATGATATATTTTGTACACCTTAGTATATTTTCAATGTAGTATATCAATATACCAACCACACTTAGTTTGAATATATATTTATTGGTATTTTTTTTTTTTTTTTTTTTATTAATTTTTGATTATTATCTGTATGACCCTATATCTTACTATTCCATAAATATTTAGCAGTATATTTATTACCGAACTTCACAATTGTCATAGAATATTGCACTGCACAATGGAACAACAATGGATTCAATAGGCTCAGTGAGTTACAGTTACAGTCTTAATGATTTTGGATGCCGAAAAGTCTTCGTAATGAAGTTCTCTTTTTGTTGGCGGCCCAAGTTACGACAGCTGACTTGGGTAATTGTCGCATGTAATCAAGCGCACATTGCGTATACGCAACTTTTAATAGATGGATATTGAGAGTGTGTGTGTTGGTGTGCGACAGAGTGTGTATTACCACAATGCTTGGCGGGTGTTATACTCGCACTTATAAGCGTCACTCACTTTAATGCTGCACACTCAAATTACACAAATGCTTTCAATTTCTCCCGTCGCCCAGCGAAAAGTGCTGCTTGCCTAAGGGAGATGGTCGGCTAGAGAGAGGGAGAGGAAGAAGAAGACTGGGGGGGGGAGCGTGGAGTGTCAAGGAAACGGCAACCGACAGCTAATCCGGCATCTAATAAATATACATAGTCACATCATTGTGCAATTGAATAATTGAACAATAATGTGACTTGTTTCGTCTTTTGTGCAATATTTCTCCAATTGAATTGATGTTAGCAATGTGAGGGAGAGGAGAGGGGCGAGCTGGCATTCATTTTAATGTATATTTATCATGTCTTGGACAATTGATAACGACAACTCTGCAACGATCTGTGTGTGTGTCTGCAACGCAACAAACACATCAAGTATATCAAGTTCAAATAATTTATAAATTCTTCTTCTTATTGTTGTTGTTGTTGCTGTGGAATTTGCCTCAATTTCTACAATTTGTACAACTATAACAAAAACTGATGACGCGACCTTGAATTAAAATAGATTTTTATGCGCGACGCTCGCCGATCTCCGCACGTCACCAAATGCCATCCCCAAAGACCAAAAGAAAAAAAATACCCCAAACCAAATGAATACTTCGGACCGGTTCTCATTGCTTTTATTTTGATTTTTAATATTTTAAATTTTTGTATTTGTGTGTGTGTGTGTGTGTTTTTTTTTTTTTTTAATATTTTCCAAGTATTTCTGTTAGCCAAAAATGCAGTTGCCATAAAATTGGAATGCCTTTTGCTCCAGATAAGACAGTTTCGAACTCAAGTGGCGCACACAAAAGAAATAGATTTATATTCGCCGTAAATGGAAATCAAATGAACCACGAAATTGAATTGTATGCTATGTAAATTTTAATGGAACAAATAAGAAAGTTGCCCCAGGCGAATGCACATGGCACGACTATCTGATGCTCAGTAATTTCAAGTAAATAAATAATAAAATTCATTATTTTTAATGATTCATTTTAAAATGAAATGTGATGAAATTAATATAGACTTCATTCACTTACATTTTGGAGTTTTTCAAAAATCACAAATCAATTTTTATATTTAATTAATAGGTTTTCGAAAAAGACTTTTAAATTTTGTCTTCAATTGAAGCCTTGTATTTATTATTTCATAAATTATATTATGATTATTATTTATAAATCTATTTAAATTTGAAGAATAGGTTTCAATAAATTTGATTTTCAATTTACTTGACTTTATAGTACATTTAAAGCTTAATAATTTTTAGAAGAAGATATATACATATATAGATATATACATATATATAGATTAGAAAAATTCAAGTTTTCTTAAATTTTTAAAACAGAACATTTGTAATTGTTTGTACATGATTTTCTGGTCTGAAATATTACTTCGGAATTGGGTTTGAATTAATTCTTAATACCTATTTCACAATTTTATTTATTATTTTAAAATTTATATTTAATTGTATACATAAAAAAAGAATTTCGTTATGAATGAGATGCGTTTGAGTAAAATTGATCTTCAATTGACGCGATTTCATATTACAACTAAAGTTTAATAATACATTGTAAAGTAAAAAAAAAGATTATACGATTTTCTTTTAAATATACAATAGTATCTTTATTACTTAAGATAGAGGTATTGTTTCAACAATTGTATAACATATTATATTGAACTTTCTAATTTATTCATTAAAACTGATCTTTATTGGACTTGAGGTTAAAATCCTTTAATTAATTAAAGATTTTAAAATTTTCTTAAATACAAATAAAAATCAGCTGCATTTGAAGCTTCTAAATACAAAATTATATGATATGTGAGATTAAGAGAGAATTAACAAACCTGTTGCTCACTTTGGATTTCAATTAACATATTCAAAACAAGTTCGGCTGCAATAATTATTTTTGTTATTAAATTAGTACGATTTTTTTAATGAAATTTCTTGGAAATGAATTTGTTCTCAATTTTGAATAGCAGCTAAAGAAATTTATAATGAAAAGTTAATTTATATTTACCCCATATAACGTAATAAAGTAAAGCAATCAGCCGGCTTTTCTAGTAATTAACAAAGTTCAAAGTTATGTATGAAATATATATAAATATGTATATATAACACATCTGTGCATAAACAGATGTATGTATATTTATGTAAATGCATATTGTATATTGTTAGTATTTGGTTGAAATTTATGCATTGCCATTACCAAAAATGTTTAACACTAAATCAACTTTTATATAGGAACATGCGGTTTTATTTGCACTACAAACGCTTTTGTTGTTATATGCAATTAAATATTCTTGTTGTTGTTGTTGTTGCTTTAGTTGTTGTGATGGCTGTTGCCTGCCATGTCTTGTAAATATTGCACACAAAAATGCATACAGTCATCGCGTGTATGCAATCAATTTTATATTGAATTTTAATTGAACGCTGTCCCGGTTAACTTTGCAGTTTATACATGGTCCATTAATTGCTTGGGGATGGTCACCAAAAACTAAAACAAATCCCTTCCACCTCACCACATAAAAAAAAACAAGTAAAAGAGCTTCAGTCGTGTGTGCTCGACTGTGAGATACCTACAAAACAGTGTGGTATTATTCTTAAAATATACCGAAAAAATACTAAAATATAATAATTTTATAATACCAATATCTATATTTGGTATTATAATATACCAATATCAATATTTGGTATTATAATATACCAAGACGTTCAAAATGTACAAAATTGTCAATACATTTTAACTAAAGTAAGACATTTTTCTCAAAATATACCAAAAATAATAATAATAAAATATACTGATTAGACTTCGGTATTTTATTCGGTTCAAATTTATATTTTATTTATTATTTTCAAAATATACCAAAAAAATACTAATATATATATATATATATATATATATATACAATAACGTTCAAAGTTTACCAGATTGTCAACGCTTTTTATATAGTAAAATATTGCGGTATTATTCAAAAAAATATGCCGAAAAGCTAAAGCTAAAGCTACAGTCAAGTGTGCTCGACTGTGAGATACCCGCTCCCCATTTTAAATAATCGTAATACTGTGCGGTATTATTTTTAAATATGTAAGAAATGAATATACTAAAAAATACTAAAATATATCAAGGGTTGGGTATATCGAATTAGTATACCAATATATTATTACATTCAATATAAAGCATATAGTTCAAAATATACTAGATATGAGATGCCTGTTCCATACATTTGCTGCACGCACAAACTTATAATACCTTTCTTCCCTATCGGTATCGGGTATAAACAAAAAACCAACAGCAATAATGAAACCTAAGACTGGGCAAACAAAATCTATGAAAAATCCATAGACCTCTAAAATAAACTTTAACGAAATGTGACAGTCAGAATGAGTGAGAAAGAGCTTTTAAAGTTAAAACTGGGAATTCGTTTTGAATTTTTACGTAAATTAAAAAGTATGTACATACATATGTACATAACCATATGTGCATTTTGTTTACTGCTTTCAAACGCTGGACATCATAAAATTTGCAAAACTAAAATATTTTTGTGAATAGCGTTAAACCATGTGCTGGCATATATTCGTACGTTAACGAGTTCAAGTAATAATTTTTATGAGTAATAAAAAAGCACTAGTAATTTATGACGATTTAAATTAATGCTAAGCACAGTAAACAATAAAATAAAACTAAAAAAAAAATAATAATAATGATATTTGTGTTCAACTTTAAATTGAGCGTGCAACAGATGCTATTGGTAATTAAAATAGGAATAAAATATTAATTTCAAACGTATTTATGAGATGGAGAAGCTCTTTTTGTGTGCTCGACCAGTTGCAATTAGAATTGAAATCGAATTGGCTCGTGTCACAAAACGACAAAACTCAAAGCGATTCCTTAAAAACCATAATAATAACAACAATAATAACAATAATATTACTACTACGACGACGACGACGACGACGACGACGACGACGACGACGACGACAAAAGCGAATTCGAGAGAACAGAGAACAGATGTCAAAAGCGACAAAAACTGGTAAAATGTGGTCAATGCACAATATGCGGACAACGTAATAGCCCACGTATTATTTATTTTATGTTATAAATAGAAGTCAAACGGGAAACAAAACCAAAAACCAAAAATCAAAATAAAAGCAAAAACAAAAACAATAACAAGAAACAGAAACAGAAGCAGAGACCAAAAATGAAAATGAAAATGTGAAGCGCATGCAAACGGCACAAAATGGAGGAGGGAGGACTAATAGCAAAGAGAGAAAGAAAGACACAGAAAGAGTGGCAGAGAGAGAGAGAAAGAGAGCGGGAATAAGCTAAGCAAATAGCAGCTTGCAGATAAGACTAATTCAAATGAAGTGTTTTTTTCTTCTTCTGCTTCGCCAACACCCTGTAGTTAGGGCATGAAATGTCCTTATTAGCACAGTTCACTGGATTTGTTAGTATGTATTTCAATTTAGTGCAATTGCGGTATTTAGATGTTAACATATTTTAACTGCATTCATAGCAATTGCATTGAAGAAAGTTATAAAACTTATTCAAGTTTATATTTAAAATACGCAAGGTATTACAAGGTATTCGAATGTCGACTACGTCTAGCTAAAATACATTCACTTGTTTTTGTTTTTAGCGGTTTTTTTGTGTTGAATTCTTTTTGTTTTTGCTTGCTTTTTTTGAGAACCGTAACAAAAACATTTGAAATGCGAATGAAACGGAACGAAACGAGATAAAACGCAACGAGACAAAACAAAATATCAAATCAAATGCAGAAGATTTCAAGGCAGGTGAAAAACAATGACAGCAGACAATGTGTGCGTGTGTGTGTGTTGTGCACATCCATTAGGCAGTCGAAGATGATGGCCTGAATCAGCCTACAGCAACTACAACAACAACAACAACACTTAAAACAATACTAGCTAAAACCTAATGACGAATCTTGGGCAAGTGTGAAAACTCAAATGGAAAACGAGTCCAGTTCTGGCATTGACACTTCAATGCCGTTTTTGGAATTTTGATGGATGGCTGAATATGCGAAAGGATTGCTAAGCTTTTAGCCATCAAACTACTACGAACTGATGTGCATACAAAAAAATACGAAATACAAAATTAAATGAAATGAAAAAGTACTCTTGTGTGTAGTCTAAGTAGTTGCAAATTAAGTGCACACATTTGAGTAGATGTGATTATTGGCGAGAAAAGATTTGCCACATATGATGGAAAAGAAACATGCTCTTAAAACTTCCTTTATTGATGATTTAATATCCGCCAAACATATGGTTAAAGGGATAACCTAAAGGAAATCTACATAACAGACGGAAGGAGAAAACATCTTCGGCCCTATAAAGTATAAATATTTTTTTCTGCGTCCGTTTGTCCGTTAACCCGGATGAACACATCCATAGATGTCGGTGACTATAAGAGATAGAGCTGTAATGTTTTTCTCACAGCAACAACGAACATATAGTATAGAACTTTGGTATATTTTAATATATTTTCAGTATATTTCAAGAAGAATACTGCAATCAAAAATGTGTTAAGAATCTGGTAAATTTTAACGTTATGGTATATTGAAATACCAAATATAGACATCGGTATAGAGCAGTATTTTTTCGGTATATTTTAAGAGTAATACATCAAACAGGAATATTTTGAACGTTATGATATATTTAAGTACCAAATATAGACCTCAGTATATTTTAGTATTTTTTGTGTGTTTTAAAGAATAATACCGCAATTGAAAATGTGTTGACAATCAGGTATTTTTTCTGTATATTTGAAGAATAATACTGCAATTAAAAATGTGTTAAGATCTGATAAATTTTTAACGTTATGGTATATTGAAATACCAAATATAGACATGGGTATAGAGCAGTATTTTTTCGGTATATTTTAAGAGTAATACATCAAACAGGTATATTTTGAACGTTATTGTATATTGAAATACCAAATATAGACCACAGTTTATTTTAGTATTTTCTATGTTTTTTTTAAAGAATTATACCGCAATTGAAAATGTGTTGATAATCTGGTAGATTTTGAATTAATACCAAACATAGATAGCGGTATATTTTTGTAAATTTTCAGTATTTATAAAAAATAATTAGTATTCAGTATTTTTAAAAAATATTATTAATTATTTTATAAATAACTGTTTTGCTGTTATTGAAAATGAGTATCGGGAATCTCTGATTCGAGCACACTCGACTGTCGCTTATTCAATAGCGTACAAACAGCATTGCGATAATTTAACCCGCAAACGTATTTAGAACTCAATGGAAGGAATATCTAGTGTTTATTAATGCTTGTCACGTCTACGCAAAAATTTTAAAAAGAGATTACATAACAAAATCAGTAAAAAAATATTAAAATTGGAGTGCAATAAAGCAATAAGCGCTAAATAATTGACATGTCACTCGTTTGGCAAACAAAACGCATTTTAAATTTTAAATTTAATATGCCAATATCAAGTGTGTGCACATAACAAACTTACATGCGATATTTACGTACATGGGACGTAATCTCATTTCAGTTGCAGTAATTAAGCCAACTGCGAGGGCGGCTTCAAACACATTTGACGATTGAAGAACTATATTTGGGGTATCGATTACAAAGCGAAGAACATTTTGAAGATGACAAATGACAAATGACAAATGGTTGGGTCAACTCTCGCCCGTATTTGTTGGCCATGAATATGTTGATTTAAAACTCATATCGTGCATAGGCACGTCGGAGCACGTGCGCGGCTTAAAAATTGACAAAATGAAAACGGAGAACTGCAAAACGTAAATCACAAGCGCAAAATTTATGCACGTGACGAATTTGATCGCCCTCGGCTAAAGGAGTTGAAACGCACACGAAACGACTCGAATGCACTAAAAACGTAGCATTAATTGATTAATTATGCAAATTTCAACGACATGCCTGACCAAAGCAAACAAACCAAAAAAAGCAAGAAGGATAGCTACAGTCGAGTGTGCTCGACTGTGAGATACGCGCTTCCTATTTGGAATAAAAGCAAAAAAGTGCGGTATTCATTTTAAAATATACCAAATTTGTATACCACAAATATACTTAAAGTACATTAAAGGATATTTGAGGTATATTGATATATACCAGATTGTCAGCCATAGCAACTAAAACCACGAGTGAGTAGGCCTTTTTGCCCAAGTGATATATTATATCACATAGTATAAAAAAAATACTAGAATATACCAAATACTATGATATAGTACTACATTCAAATATCCTAGATTGTAAGCCAAAATGACTAAAACAAAGTGATTCATATTCTGGAATTATAAAGTATAAAAGTATTATTGCGTTGCAAAAAATTAGCTTCAAAACTTCGTTGCTATTCGATTTTTATCGTTTTGTGGGGGCGGAAGTGGGCGTGGGAAAAATGTAGAACACAGTTTCTATTATATATTATATATTATTATTATTATAATTATAATTATAATTATAATTATTATTATTATTATTATTATTATTATTATTATTATTATTATTATTATTATTATTATTATTATTATTATTATTATTATTATTATTATTATTATTATATTATAGTCCCTAAGATCTTGGTGTTTATATGGCGGACAGACAGAGAGACATGCCTGTATCGTCTCGGCTGTTGACACTAATTTCTAGGGTCCGAGATGCCTCTTCTGTCTATTACATACATTTCATGAAGACACAAATTTGTAATACCTTTTTACCTTATGGGCAGCGGGTATAAACACACACACACACACACAAAATTCAACATATGAGTAGGTGATGTCGAAAATATGAAAGCCTGACTGACTGACGCAAACTACACAACTTAAGAGCAATGAAAATGAAAAGCTGTTTGCTAAATTTGTGGCGAAATAATTCTTTATTGTAGCGGACTATAACCTAGGCAAATGGTCGCATAACTTGTGCAACTTTTAATTTGTCCCATGCTAAGTATGATAATGCACGCAGATGATGCTTTTTCTACTACTGACTTGAGACTTTGTTATGTCTGTGCGTAAATGTAACTTCGTTTTTAATGGCATTTGTCATGTTTTATGGCCCGCTAAACTCAGATATAAATCTTTAAAGTGCCTTTAATGCGTTGCCAGTTGTCGTGACAAAGGCTTTATGCCCCACAAACAAACAAAACATTGCGTAGGGTATAAAAATGCAAAAAGGGAGCCAGACAATTAAACATAAACAAACAGTGGCTCACAGGCACACGCCCATGCACTCATAAATTTAAGCACATTTTCACATATACACTTTTTTTTTGCTTCTTTACACACACCCACACACTAATTAAGTGGCCAAATGTCCATTGTCCACCTGTGCGTATACGTAATTAATTCCATTATAATCTCTTACGCATAATAAAACAAGAGAGCAAACAACAACGACGACGACAGCAGCAGCAGCAGGCATAAAACTCCAACTTGCACGATGATGATGAAGATATCTCTCAGGGTCGATCAGTCGTCGTTTCCAAGTATTCAACCTGAGGGTTTCAGCCGTGAAACTGTGAATATACCCAATGGGCATCTGCAATTAATTGACACTGAATTCATTTTCATTTTCGTTTTCATTTTTGTTTCCGTTTGCATTGAATTAAATTATATTTTTTGGATGAGCGTGTTACAAACATCGAGTGTATACATTGCGTATACGTAATTTGTTTGATGGCGCATCAAACTTAACTGCTGTCCGCTAAAAATAATCGCGATTTTCCTTTCGAGCCCCTTTGCATCTCAACACCGCGATATTTACTAAAGCTTGGCAATCAATATTTGTTGTTTGGCTTTTTTGTGCCATTTTTATGAGGTTCTGCGAATTTTGTTTATAAACAAAAACAAAACACAACAAAACTTTGATGGACACACTGGCGTAGCCAAGATGATGACTAAATAATAACAACAACAAATGTTTCAACATAGTCCCAGTCCGAAAATTAACTGTATAAATAAACACAAAGCAGCAGATACTTTCGGTGCGGGAATTATTGTGAAGCAAAAAGAAAGGCCACGACAAGCATAAAAACTTGTTGAAATAAACCATTTGTCACGGGTTCTTAATCAGTTTATTATCTTTTTTTCGCTATTTTTGCCACCATCTGCAATAAATTTCTATTGGTTCCGTGTGTGTTTGTTTTGGCGCATTTTAAGTATTTTATATATCGAATCATTGATTGAATTTACAATGCTATAGCTAGTTTTTCTTAATAGTTGCAACTGATTGGCTGTTAAAATTCTAACTGCAACGCAGTGGCAGACAATGTTGCCACATTTTGGGGCAAGGAAACGAGGAACAATGTCGCTTGTTGTGTTTAGTGCGATATGAGAAAAGGAATAAGAACACCTGATAGAGCTATAATTTGTATTTGTATTTGCTGTGGTTGACAATCTGGTATATTTTGAACGTTTTATTATAGTATATTTATATACCATTGATTTACCAAATATAGACATTTGTTCATTTTAGTATTTGTTGGTATATTTAGTTGGGAATAATAGTAAAGCAAATGAAAGCAAGGGATCTTAATGAGTTTATAATCTTTTTTCTGCTATTTGCCGCCATCATTTGTATTAGTTTCGTATGTTTATCTTAAACACATTTGAATTATTTTATATCATATTCAATAAGAGCAATAATTTGTATTCGTAATTGCTTTAGTTGGCAATCTGGTATATTTTGAACGTTTTAGTATATTGATATACCAAATACATGCTTCGATATATTTATGTAATTTTCGCTTGTTTTGTTGAATCGTGTAGTATATTCATATATAAAATATAGAATTTGGTATATTTTTGAATTTTTGGTATATTTAAAAATAATACCGTAATGGATTTTTACTTTGTTGAAAATGTTTATGGGGAATTACAATATATTATATTTTTTTTACAATATATTTCACTATCTGCAATAAATTTAGATTAGTTTCGTGTGTTTACCTTGGCATATTTAAAGTATTTTTTATGTCGAATCATTGATTCAAACTATTATTGTGCTACATCGTAGATGTAAATAGTTGCAACTGGTTAGAAGTTAAAATTGCAGCAGCGCGACAATGTTGCTACATTTTGAGGCAAGGTCACAGAAAGCGAAGAACAATAAAACTAGCAAGAATGTCGCTTGTTGTGTTCATATGAGAATATGAATAAGAACACCTAATGAAGCTATAATATTTTCTCTTAGTTGCTTTGGCTGCTATACTAAATATAGACTTCGGTATATTTTAGTTTTTTTTAGTATATTTAAAGATAATACCACAAGGATTTGATTTTTAAAATTCTATTAGTTTTATGTGTGTTTGTCTGGCCACATTTCAAGCATTTTATACCATCTTCAATCATTGATTGAAGTTATTATTGTGTTACATTTAGATGTGTAAACAGTTGCAAATGGTTAACAGTTAAAATTGTAAAACGATTTGCTGCTTTTCGGATAAGTTTTCGTGGTAGGTCAAAATTAACTACAGAGCGACAGTGTTGCCACATTTTGAGGCAAAGCAACGAGCAACAATGTCGCTTGTTGTGTTTAGTGCGATATGAGAATAAGAATGAGAGAAGCTTGCTTGGCCAAACATGTGCAACAATGTTTTTATTTGCCAGTGCTTATTTTTAGTTACTTTTTTATATTTTGTTCGCCCACTTTTTCGTTCTTCATTTTTGGGTTTTTCCCTCGCTCTCTCTTTCTCTCCTTTTTTTGTTCTTTCATATTTATTTTGCTTGCTTCGTGAGTTGCCTGTGCGGCGTCTGGTGTGGAAATAACTTTCTAAATAAACGCATCGCGCTGTTATGTAGCAACAATAGACGCTAACCCTGCAGCTACACACACATACTAAGAAATGCACATACACACACACAGGCACACACACACATAAGCGAGCGCAATCATAGTTCGCTGCCTGCGCATTTTCGTGACGCTTTTTGTGATGGCGCGCGGAGTTTTCGCTCCTTGTATCGTTTTCATTTTATTGCTGCGCAGATTAGAGTTGCGAAATTGTTAAATTTTCATTCCTTTGTTTTTAGAGCGTTTTGCTTTTAATTTGTTTTTGCTGTTGCTTTTCATCCTGCTGCTGCTGCTGCTGCTTCAAGTTCTTTGTACAATTTGCGTCTCATTTTACATTCCGGCAATGTCCTTCACCCGTTACTTTTTCTTTGTCCTTTTGCTGCTCGTCTCCCTCATCTAATTGGCAACTGCTTAAAATAATGATAAATATTCGGTTGGTTAACACGATCATTTAAAGATTTTTGCCCAAAAGCAAATGTAACAATTAATGCAATTTGCCAGAAGAAGCTAAAAAACGAAAATCATAATTGAAAAGTTAAAACTCAGTATGAAAATCACAGGGCCAAGCTTCATTAAAACTTCTTTTGACAAATGCGCAAGGCAAGAATAATGGCAAAAAAACATTCGAAAAAAATGAGAATAACAAAATCAAATTAATAAAGTAATTTAAATATAATGACTGACAAATTGCTTATCATTTAATTTGAAATACAAACATTATTCCAATCATGAGCAAACATTATTTGAGTTGTGGCCAATTAAGTCTTCTATTTATTCTTCTTGCGTCAAGCTTTATTGACAATTTATGCATAAGTAGTGCAAAATATTATTTATGATGTATTTCCGATTGTTATTGATTAAAATATACGAGTGATGAATGGCCGTTAATTGACCTGAGCTGCTGACTTGAAAATATTTTATGATCTACAATATTATTGAAATTTTTACGACTTTTAATTTATTAGCGATTGACGTATTTCATAAAGCAAACTTATTTTTAATTGAAATGGGGGGTGATATTATTTTGCAATTTAATGAATAAATTAAATTTCAGTCCTCAAAAGTGGAAAGAATATTGGAATAAATTAGTATATTGAAGTGAATTAAATTATTGATCATATGAGCAGTATAGTATTATACTTTTATAAGTAGGATTATTTAATTTAATAATTTCAATTACCAAATTAAGTTTAGTAGTAGTATAATAGTTTTTATGACAACTATTTTATTAGTAATATATGTATGTGCATAAATGTTTGTGATTGGAATGATATTTTTTAAACTGATTTTTTTTTTTCGTTTAATCTGTATTAAAATATACTGTATGTTGACATAATGAATTTCTTAATTATGCTTTAATTAATCTTTGCATAGTATTCAGACCTAGTCAAATTAATAAGGTTAACTAAAATTCTCTCTGAAAACTAAATTCTTAAAATTGTAAATTTGTAAATGAAAAATATTTGTCAAATATTAATAATAAACTATGCGATTATCTAAGCGAATAATACTTTTTTTTAGGTAATATACTAGGTGAATTCTAACCTAGCTAACTAAATAAAATTAATTGAAAATATTTAAAAAAATTGTATATATTTTTAATAGTTGAATTAAATGAAGTTCCAAAATATTATTTGCACAAAGCGATTCCTTAAGAATTTTATTGTCAGTTTTAATGAAATGATAAAAAATACAATTTTTAAAATTAATATTTGGAGGATATTAATTAGAAAAATATTTTAAAATATTTGGATTAGTTATGCGTAGTTTCTTGTAATTCTTTTTAAATATATTTAAACGTAGTTAAGTACATAAGGTAATACAAAAAAAAACATTTTGTAAATTTATGAATCGATGAAATGGAAACACAAAATGCTTACAAATATTTATTTGATTTATTCAATCTATTATACACGGAAGTAATCTTTTAGGAGTGTATTTAAAGCATAGTTAAGGTATTAAAATATTTATTTTCGATTTGGACAGCACTCTAAGTAATTTTATTTTCATTGTATTTAATGCGTAGGTAATTAAATTATTCGATAATAATCAGTAAAGTGTTGGGTTCTTTGATTAGTAATCTGTCGATTAAAGTGCCATGGCTGACAATTCTCGTTGTTGCAACGTTGAGGTGGCAAAGGTGCCAAAACACCGGGTTCTAAGCTGTTAAGGATGCGATGATGCAGCAGCTGAGCTGAGTGTGTTGACAGCGGGATGCAGACGCAGACAGCAGCAGGTAGACGGCGAAATTTTACCGTAAAATTCTAAACGTTGTGTGCCGCCGACGGCAATGGCGTCGCCGTCGCTGTTGACGTCGGCAAATTATGCGATGCGCTTGCAATTTGCCGCTTGCTGTGTCACGTGTTAATATTTCACACACACACATACACACGTCTGCATGTCGACGGTGGCGTTATAAAATTTAATTAATGTGCATGTAGACGTTGCCGTTGTATTTGGAGGCGCTGTAACTGGGGCTAAAACCGGTAAACTGCAAACCGGCAAGCTGGGAAACTAGGAAACTGTGAAACTGGGAAACTGGGAAACAGGCAGCCGGCAACAGGCTGAAGGCTGAAGGTTTGGTTAAGCCGCGATGCGACGCGACGCGTTGCTCGCCTAAGGGCTTTGCTTATTGCATCTAGAGGTGGATGAAACTTGTGTTCGCTCCCTCTCTCTCTCTCTCTCTCTTTTGCGCTGTAAAGTGCTTTGTTAATTAGCCAACTGGCGTTGTTGCTATCCAGCAATAATTTGCGCCCGCAAGTATGCAACACATTTGGTGCCAACATGCGTTGGCCTCTGAACGTGTAAACGAGCTGCGTATGCGAGTGTGTGTGTGTGTGTGAGTGTGAGTGTGAAAGCCTGCATTGTATTTCGCACACTATTTGTCAATGTCAGGACACAAAAACACACACACACACACATGCACGCACACACTTGGATGCCAACTGCTTGGCAGTCAACAACTACTTTAGCTATGGCCGCAGCTGCGCCGCTTTTGCGCTAAATGTTAATGCAGCCAAAGCTGGGCAAACGCCGTGGGGTCCCGGGGGGCGACGGGGGAGTTCAATTGCCAGTCGTTGTAGCGACCCGCGCTTTACTCACTTCATTACTCAATGGGCACGCTACTTCTCCCCGCCTCCCTCTCTGCAAAAACAGTTGCCACAACGTGTTAATCAAAAGCAACGCTCAAAGTCTCGCTCATTTGGTTTTTCCATGAGCAGCAGCAGCAGCAACAGCAACAGCAATAGCAGCGACAGCAGCAGCAGCAGCATTTTGGTCATTGGCATTTGCCATGTGTTGGCCAGATTTAGTAGTCAGCGAGCAGCGCATAAAGGGCGTAACTGCAATGCCTTTGGCAGCCATCAATGATGCATCAATCAGGTCCAAAACAACAAATGCCCCAAAACCATTTACGCCATTGCAACCAGCAGCAGTAGCAGCAGCAACCATCAACCAGCAACCAGCAACCAAAAACAGCAGCAGCAGCAGCAGCAGCGACACTGACAGAGTCATGGCCATGTTAGCCATGATTAGCTAGTTTGAATCATGTTAAACGTCTCGTCTGACTGAAACTGAATAGCGAAAATGGTTGTCAAATTATTTACGGCACAATAACTTTGCCATTGCATTCAATGCAGGCAACTGCACTGAACAAAATATTCCATATCGAATATATTATAGTAAATTATAATAATAAATACATTGTTAAGTTTCACATAGTGCACGATATAAATATATTTTGGTATATATCAAAACTAGTCATTACCCGAAATATTTTTAAAGAATCCTTCCTTTAATTCGTTATGGGATTACAATTTGTAATGAGCTCAAATATCTTTGAAGAGTGTCAAGTTTAATAAATTTCAAGAAATCACTTTAATTCGAAAAGATTCTTCACTTAAGAGATTAATGAAAAATAAATTAGCTTATGTATTATATTTTTGGACAATCCTTAATATTATTTAAAAATAGGAAAAGAAATTTTAATCAGCCGAAATAAATTAAAACCAAAAAATTTATTAAAGATATTTTAAGTTTCGCGTAATTAAAGATATAAATATATTTTGTTTGTACGGATTCACTTCAATAAAAAAAATATAAAATATAAATAAAATATAAATATATCTTAAAAAAAATGAACTCAAATATTTTTAGAAAATCCCTTGTAAAGATTATTTTAAATAAAAATAGAAGAACAAATTATAGCCTATATAGTTTTCAAAGAATCCTTTATTAAGCTTCACAAATTTCTTCACATAAAAAAATCAATTAATAGTAAAATAGTAATGAACCCAAATATATTGCATTTTGTATTAAAAGTAGTATATTAGAGATAGGTAGTAAATTAGAGCACAAATAAATCTCCTTTGAATATCTTGTTTGCACTTTTAACTACTTTAAATTGCTGTCTTTGATAAAATTTAAAAAAGACTTCCAGAATAAAATAATTTAATAGCAACTATTTAAGTACAATCTTCTAATTCTTTGTGGGTAATTTTTTAGTAAAAGTAATTTTTAGAATGAGACCAATGAAAAATGTTCATAAGCTATTATGTGAATATTTCTCTAAAAAATTAAAAAGGTAAACTGAGCTTACATAAATTTCTAATAGTTTATGCATGACTAGCAAGTTTAATCTACAGCATTGCTCGTTGTTTCATAAAAATTTACTGTTCGGATAACACGATTAATTAGTTGAAATTTGGGAATAAACTGCATAATAGCACATTGAAATTGTGCATAGACAGTTCAGTTAAGGCAAAGCATGTGGTAAACTGTGTAACGAAAATTGAAGAATGCAAAAAAATAGACAAAGCAAACTACTGTTAATCAGATAAAATTGCAGAAGTAATTTAAGAAATAAGGCCAAAAATGGTAACAGCAGTTGGCTCATAGTTTTTTGTGTGGAAAATTCGATATATTTTGTACTCTATGGTGTATTTGGAATGCAGCTGTATACAAATTTGGTATATTTGGTACAATATTGTATATTTTGAATGTCATTGTATAACAATTCGGTATATTTTCAACTCTATAGTATATTTTAAATGTACTTGTATTAAAATTTTGGTATATTTTCTACTCCATAGTATATTTTGAATGTACTTGTATCAAAATTCGGTATATTTCGTAGTTGTATATTATATATATATATTAATTTGGCATATTTCAAGAATACTCTTCGTTTTTTTTAAATGTTTTTTTAAGGTATATTGATTTGGTATATTTTGTACTCTATGGTGTAATTTGAAAGTAGTTGTATAACAAGTTGTTTATCGATGTACCAATTCTACCCTTAGGGTTTTTTTTAAAAATATTTTTTTATAATGTTATTGCTATATTTTAAGAATACTCTTAGTATAAAAAAGTAATTTTTCAGTATATTCAGTTGGTATACTTTGTAAATGTATATCGATATATCAATAATATCCTTTTCTTTTTAAAAGTATTTTCCGTATATTTAGTTGGTATATATTAAGAATTAAACCGCAATGTTTTGCTTTAATTGAACTATTGAAAATTCTTACCAAATTATTATTGAACACACTACATTGAGTATTGACTTTATAAGAAATTCAAATTTAAATATCTATATTTTACTCAAATATATTTCTAACGGAATGAGCGAGTGTTCATCAACAATGAGCAGCACTTTTGCAGTGCATAAATTTCGAGTTTGAGTCGATAAATGTGTCACTTTATGTGTTTTTTAGACCAACTACGTTTAGTGACACTTTGCACTACTTTGGCTTAAGATAAATCTAGGAATCATTCTTATGTGTAGTATACGTATTACGTATACGTAACATTCACATAACTCAACTCAAGTTTAGTTTGATTTTAATGGTGGGAGTATTAATTTTATATTCTGTCCGCCATTAAACAATTTTATTGAGTAATAAAAAAAAATGCTTTAAGCGCTGGACAGGCTCAAATCGTTGCGTAGTTTAACGACGCTTAAAGACAGTACAGGAAAAATGGAATAAAATCTGTGCGTTGTCCACGCCGAAAACGAAGTTGAAAATGCATTTGAAAAAGTGTGTTGTAAGCATTTTTTAATATACATTTGCTAGCTAAGTACTTATATATATCAAGTTAATATGGCACTCACACACGCACTTGCAAAAGAGGGAAATGTGTTTTGATTGGGTGGAGCAAAGCGCCGTAAACTATGCAACACATTTCGTTTGCATGTTTGTGTGGCGCGTTTTTCTTTTTTTCTTTTCGCTCTCCCTTTCTCTCTCCATCTGCACCTTGGCAACGAGATGGGAGAAATGGGAGAAAGGCAAAGCGCAGCGCAGTGCCCAGAAATGTATGCGAATTTGCATAGAAAATAGACAGTTTGGAAAATTGCATTCCATGTTGATAACTTAAGGCTAAAGCAGGCGTTGTCGAGCACTCTGACGTTCCATGCAGTTCTCTCTCTCTCTCTGCACTCGTGTGTGTTCTGAATCTGATTCAACCGTCGTCGTCGTCGTCGTCGCCGACAGCAGCTGTAAGTGAAAGAGCTTGAAGCACGCAATGCATGTGCATAAATAACTTGTTTAAGTTTTATGGCAATGGCCCGCATGGACGTGGTCCACCTTTAGTTAAGTTCCACTTTAGCCTCGTGTCACCAAAAATTTATAAACGCCTCACACTTATAACTGGCCAACACCTTGCGCCAAATGCAATTTTGCACACATGCAACTCCACTTGATATGCTGTCAGTGAGTCAACTCTCTCTCTCTCCCTCTCTCTCTCTCTTTATTCCTTGCAGTCACCTACTCACTGTCAATTCTCTGGACAAAGCTGCACACTTTGAAATCAAATTCACAAATACCTTAACTACAACTATTTTCGTTCGTTTTTTTTGTCTTTTTTGCATAATGCGCATATTAAACTGCCTTAGTTAGGGGATGACGAAGAGTTTGTTCACTTCGTTCCTTGAAAAGATTCGCAAGTTGCCTTAGCAATCTACTCTACTTTAATCTATTTTCTCGGAAATCGTTCTCAAGTCAACAGAACAATATTCCTGAAATATTCTTAGAATTGGATACATAATTTTATTCTTTCTGAGAAAATTGTCATGCATAAAATATATGAAAACACAATTGGCAATATAGTTACTCTAATAAGTTGCTTAATGTCTTAACTGACTTTCTATAAAAATGATATATTATGTTGTTTCGTTATTTGTATCTGTTTAAGTAGCAAAAATCAATTTGGTCAGTACTATAGAATTTTAAGTGGAATTGAAACATGTGGAAAATCTGCAGTTGAGTATACTCGATTGTGAGATACCAGCACAAAATTAATAAACAGCAAAAATATAATACTACAAATTTACCAAGGGCCATATTTGATATATGAACATAGTGAAATATACAATTGAGTGTAAAACATACCAGATTGTCAGTCAAGGCAACTAAGACTCGTAGACTCATCTGATGGAAATCAAATTAAGTAATCTTAAGTAATACAGTTATCATTGTATGTTTAAAAAAATCGCCGCTATAGCTTCAAAATTACGCTTATTATTCGATTTTTGGGTATTGGCGGAAGTGGGCGAGGCAAAAAAAAAAAAAGGGTAGCGGATATAAAAATATACTTTCTTCTAAAAGTTATATATTATATTCCTAATATTTATCTGTATAAGCAGAAAAAGGCAAATCGACATGTTAAATAGAATTTTCCTTGTATTTTCCTTGTAAATATCCCTTCACATGTTGTCACAATCATTTTGTAATAAATCAAAATTATTCTGTGTTTTCATACCAAAGTGATGACAGATATGTTAAGTGAGTGTATTACTAAATTTTGTAATTTGTAATTTGATTTTAGTTGGAATAAATTCTTCTTGAAATTTGTCCTGTATAGCATATTCTATATTCGCATATGGCTGCGGTCTTTCGAGTTCAGTCTGCTGCGTGCCACAAAATGCACTGTGTCCTGTGGCTTAGGAATGCAGAATGAAGCGAAACTAGCAGCAGAAATATTCCAAGAGACGACTCAGCTGTTTGTTTGGAAATGTCTGGATGAATGCCCCGACTGACTCGCCAGTTGCCTTGGCTTGTCGTATCTGTCTGTCTGCCTGTCTGTCTATCTGTTATACTGTCTGACCGTCAGGTTGACTTTCTGTCTGACTGGAAGACTAGTCAGGTTTTGCTCGACATGATACGCCTGTAACTATTTGACTTTATCTTGTTGCCGCTGTTGCTGCTGCTGCTGGTCGTGTAAACACCGAGACAGTCAAAAGCGAAAAAGGGCGCAGCAGCAACAGCAAACGATAAACAAAACTCCACACAAACACGAAAAAAAGAAAGACGAAAACAAATAAAAAATTGCTAAAAATAAGCCGCGATAAACGACAAAAGTGATGCTCTATACAAAATAAATGTAACAATGTATTTTATAGTTTAATTTTGATAAAATATCAATAGCAATGTAAAAACGATTCACAGAGTTAAATGTTTTTAGTTGTATTTTAGGTTTAACTAATTACAACATAAATTATATTCGATCTAAGACCATATGTTGTATTACGAATTTCTATAGATTTCCAAAGGAAATATAAATAATATAAAAGTAATTAAAATGCAAAAAAAAAACATTTTATTTTGAAGAACATAGAAAGATAAACATAACATAATTAATGTAGAATAAATACAAATTTGTTACTGATTGGTATCATAATAATTAATAATCCTACACCACTTGAAAGAATATAAATAAATACAAAACATAAAGAAATAATATATAGTTTTTATACATATGTTCAAACTTAATACAAACCCAAAATATTCATGAAACATTGTTTTTTTTTTGTACATTTTATCAACAATAATCTTCATTAAAATTTTGTAATGATAAAGGATTATAAAAAGTTAAAAACTATATCTATACAAATAAATAATTATATAAATAGTGTCCTTTCTATATATATCCAATAAAGCACATAGAAGAATATAATAAATTAAAGAATGTTTATAAATATAGTCTTAATTCTATGTGTTTAAATTTAAAACTATCCTATATTTATTTTCCATTTTATTAGACCTACAATCGAAATTTTTATATGAAACACTTGAATTAATAAATTTAAAAACACCTAAAATAAATATATATTTCATATGTATAGTAGTCTTCTTCATATTTAAATTCAATTTAAGCAAGCCAAAAAATGTTATGGAATTTTTACATTTCATTGGCAATTCTTTCCATTACATTTGGTTATCAAGCAAGTCAAACAAAAATTAATATTGGTGGACAACAATTTTATTGATAGGGTATGTAGAGTAGGGTATGTTGAGTAGCTTTAGCAAGTGCGCTACGTGGATTTCTATATGAAGTTAAGTCAACTTCAATCGACTCGCTTGGCCTCAACTCGACAGGACTTGACTTGCGACTAGCTTTGGCTCATTTTCAATTTAAAGCTAGCATCTAAATGATGTTTAAATGTTGGCTTATCAGGCAAAGCAATGAGGGGGCCGCATTTAAAGCTGGCTGCTTGGCTGGCTGCCTGGCAACTTTAAGGTAATGCAAACTGTCAGGCCATTTGGTTGGCGAGTGGCGAGTGGCGAGTGGCAAGTGGCAAGTGGCAGGAGACAAGGCGAGGCAACGTGCGTTTTGGGTTTTTGGCTTGAGAAAATGGAACAGCACACTTGACTTGTTGTTTTCCCTGCTGTTGTTGTTGTTGTTTTTGTTGTTGTAACCACTGAGCCACTCACTAATTATGCAAAAATTAGTTGCAAGCAGAAAAATGAGAGAAACTAAACTGGAACGCGGCCCGGCACAGCGACACATAAAAAGCTAAAGCTGACAATTCAGCTCCATCCTGCAGTTGTAGTCGCCGCTTCTCTCGTATCTTCATCGCATTCTCCTTTTGCCTTCTGTCACTTCTTTATTTCGTGTATATATATACATTTTTATACCCGATACCGATATGTTAGAAGGGTATATAACCTTCCATGATATTTGGTGCAGAAATGGTAACTATAATATTTATGGCTGATAGTATCGTATATTAGTTGATTGGTTAACAATCTTGTGTATTTATACTCTATGGTATATTCTAAAAATAAACGTAACAGTATTTTGATATACCAAATACCGTCTTCGGTATATCAATTTGGCTGATTTTGGGAAGAATGCAATCTCATATATGTATTTTGTATTCTATGGTATATTTCGTAATGTAAAGTAATAATGTGTCGATATAGCAAATATATATTTTTTGTATATTTTAGTATTTTTTGGTATCTTTTAGAATAATGCAATCTGAAAATGTATAATTTAATTTAATTAAATTTTAATTTGTATTTTAATCTGGTATAATTTGTAACCTTATGTAACAGTATATCGATTTACCAAAATTTATCTACGTTATATTTGGTATTTTTTGCAATATAAATGTTGTATATTCTTAAAATAATACAATCTGGCAAATTGTGTACTCTATGGTATATTAACTAACGTAGCGTAATAATGTTTTGATATACCAAATAAAGTGTTCGGTATTTTTAGTCACTATTCGGTATATTTTTAGAATTATACAATCTGGTATATTTTATAATCCATGGTATATTTAGTAATGTAACGTTATGGTATATTGATATACTGAATATTTACTTCGGTATATTTTGGTATTTTTTGTATATGAATTTGGTATATTTTCAAAGGGTAGCACGTAATAGTGCATCGATATACCGAAAATAGTCTTCGCTATATTTTAGTATTTCAGGTATATTCATATATGTATATGTATATATTAAGTATGTATATACATATATTAAGAATAATACTGCATTGTTGTTGTTGCTATTTGCGAAAATCGGTAGAGGGTATCTCACAGTCGAGCGGACTCGACTATAGCTTTCTTAGTTGTGTTTTTTTAGCACGTACTTGCAAACCGCGTGGGCGTATGTGTGTGCTAATTTAGGCGTCTTTTGTCGTCTCTTGCCTGCATGCCAGGCGTGGGAGCGAACACACAAAAAAAAAATGGCCGCCTGTCATTTGTTGCTGCTGTCGTGCAATGGCAGCTCCCAAAAAGAGAGAAAAAAGCGATGCTTAAAAAAGATGATAATAATAAACAACAATGGGACTTTGCCAGTGAGTGGGCCATGCGGTTGCACGCGGCAGCAGTTACTGCAACAGAATTGTAAATAGCGCAGCAGAGACACGAGCTGCAAAATCCCACCTTCATTCGCATCTTCCCCCGCGCTGGATGCATTGCCCCAAAGGTAGCTATAAGGAGTGTGGAGGGGAGGTCCCGTTCATGCATTCATTCACATTCATTCAGTCGCTTACTCATTGATAACCAAGTTGCTGTTGCTGTTGCTTTTGCTGTTGGCGCAGCTTAAGCTCTGGCTTAAGAATTCACACCAAAAGAAAAAAGAAGAAAAACCAACCAGCTATGATATGGCTGGCTAATGAGGTATTTATAAGCGCTGGCTCACGGTGCGTATGGATAATGGATGCGGATGTTTGATTTGCATAAAGTCTGACGACTTTTCAACATTGTTTAAATACACGACTTTTAAATTAAATAAACGTTGCGTTTGAGTTGTTATTAGAAAATAAATGAGTAACTTTAACTCTTAAATAGTACCAAAATATTATAGGGAAATTCAAATTGTTAAAGTTATTCTGTTGGATTGCAACAATTGAACAGAAAGCTAAGGAAGTAGTAATGTTTGATGGGAAACAAAAGAAACTGAAAAGTTGCACACAAATGACTTTCTCAGACATCGTAAAAATACTCAAGTAGCTGTTAGATGCTATAAGTATCCAAGATACAAAATTAATTGCAAAAGGTGCTACAAGAAATATGACTTGAAAGCATTTCAAGCACTCTTGGTGGCTTAAGTAACTTTGAAATGATAAGATACAAAAGTAGCTGTGGAAAAGCAACTTCGAAATAAAACATATGCAAAAGTATCTGAAATATTGTTGAAAATCGATGGCGTTAAAGAAAAGTAATTTGAATAGAGAAGCAATTGCATTGTGAGTAATAACGAGGATTTTATGCAAGATATTAATGGTACTTTTTATACTCGCTTTCCGTAGGGTAAAAGGGTATTATAACTTTATTTCTCCATTGAAGAAGTTATTTAGGAAATAAATTATATGACATAAAGAGGTAGCCAGATCTTTGCTTTGGTGTTTTTTGTAGTCTATGGTATATTTTCAATATAGTAGAATATCGATACACACATTATATACTTTGGAATATTTTAGTATTTTAAGTAGTTATTTGGTATATTTTTCATGTAATGAAATATCGATACACCAATTATTGACTCTAGAGTATTTTAGTATTTGAAGTAGTTATTTGGTATATTTTCAATATACTGAAATACACAACGATACACACATTATAGACTTTGGAATATTTTAGTATTTTTACAGTACATTCACTCGATATATTTTTAATGTGTATCGATATTCTACATTAAATTTAAACTTTGGTATATTACAGTAGTTTTTCGGTATTCGTTTGGTATATTTATAATATCTCAGTATTTTGGGTTTATTGAAAATGGGCAGCGAGTATCGCACAGTCGAGCACACTCGATTGTAGCTTTCTTAGTTGTTTTAACAAGGTTTTTGTGTGTTGAATCCTTTGCAAGAAAATTACGAATGTATCATTAGCGTCATTTTAAAGTCATTTTTGTCATATATCTTATTCGACCATTAAGTTGCATAATCATAGTTGTTGTTGCTCTTTTCGATTTTATGTGAGGTGGCAGAGGGAGAGAGAGAGAGAGAGAAAGGGGGAGATAGAGAGAAAAAGAGAAAACAATGGCAACTGCTTTATTGCTCGCTAATCATCGTCTGTATCGGAAGCTTCTATCTTGGCTCCAAATGATTTATGGGCCCCGCATGGATTGGCATTGATACAATGCCGAAGATGAAGAAGAAGCAGCAGCGCTATGCTGCCCAAGGCGCATTGATTGAGTGTGCGAGTGTGTGTACGTGTTGGTGTGTAAGCGGGTGTAAATGTGTGTCTCTGTTTGTATTTGTTATCTGGGATCTGGGTTGCTAGCTCGGAAAATGCTTGCAGATTTTGCAACTGCCACTCGGCTATTTGTCTTGAATTACTTTTGGACTTGCACTTTACACTTCACACATAGACATACACATACACATAGAGAAAGAGAGAGAAGAAGACTTACACTTACATACATACATATATACGATGTTGCACTTATTTATTTGGTTTTCAATTTTGGTTTTCGGCTTTTGCCTTTGTGTATTGCAGGCAAAATGTTATTGGACAACGCCACGCTGGCTCCATCCTCAACCTCAAGCTCAAGCTCATCCTCGTCCTCGTCCACGCCCTCAACCTTCTCCTCCAGTGCAGTCGACAGGCCCCGCAGCAGACAAATTGCGCGTAAAATAAAACTTCAATTGCAGCAATAACAACAACAGCAATAGTGAATACAGCACAGCACACAGACCTAAACAAAAAGAACAACAAGAAAAAAAAAACGAAGAAGAAATTGAAAAGCGTTTTAAAAACAATAAAAGTGGCAAATTCACAGCCAGGCAATCCGCCCCCTAAGCATCCTTTGCTACGCAGCAAAAAAATTCGCAAATATTGCGAATACGTGTCGCTGTGTGTTGAGTGTTTGTGTTTGTGTATGTGTATGTGTAATGCATTTGAACGGTAACAACAACAAGAACAACTACAATATCTAGAAGAAGGACGCGTGTTAATGTTGTACGTGGCAAAGTCAAAGCGATACGAGTTGTATTCGTTGCATTAAGCAACAACAACAACGCCAGGAACAACATCGAGCAACAACAGGAAAAGTCAAATTTTCCCCGTCGTTTTACCTATCCGCTGTCGCTGTTGCTGCTGCTGCTGCTGCACTTGATGGCGCTTTAAGGGTCAATTGCACCCCAGCGACCGAAACGTGAGTGCGATCGAGCAGCAACAAAGGGAATAAAGCGTATCGTTACACTACTCGTAAGGTAAGCGTTTCCATTACAGATTACAGTTTGCCCTCTTCCAAGCACAGTACAAGCTATAGATAAAGCGATGCGGAGACACGAGGATTGACAGACAGACAGACAAACAACAATTATTCATAAAGTACACATATGCTGTAAATTGCAATTGCACAATCAAGTCTTAAGGTGAATTCAAAGTAAAAATGAAATTAATATTATTTATCTTTTATATAATAAATATATAGTTCACTTCAACGCTAATGCAATTTAAATCGCAATACAAATATTAAAAGTAAAATAAATGATTCAAATAATTTTGAATCGTAAAATTATTTATTACGATTGAAGATTCTTTGAATTATTTATTTTGCTTATAATATTTCTTATTGCGATTTAAATTACTGACAATTACATTTGCTTTGACGTGAATTTTACGTAAACATTAATTTTAAAGCATTTATTTAGTTAATAATGTTTTTTTATGATAATTTAATATTTGTTGGAGTTTATTTTATTTTATATTTACTTGCGAACTAAGATTTAATTTTAAATATAGTTATTGTTGAGGAATTCTCAAAGCAATTTCGAACGATTTTAGTTTTTTTTTGTTTGCATATATTGATTAACGTGCTATAAAAACTATAAATTTTGTAATAATATACATAAATGTAAATATACATTTCAAATTACAATATATTTTATTTATTTATATTATATTATTTTTATTAATATATTTAACATTTTTCAACATGAAAAAAGATTAATTAAAGTTTGCAATAAAAATAAGAAAATGTTCAAGGAATTTGTGATTTGTTTTAGCGTTTTTATGAATTTTATTTAAAATCGGCCGCTTGAAAATTAGTCGTAGTAATAGCCAAAATATACATTGACAATTAAATGACATAATTTTATAATTTGATTTTAAAATTAAATATTCATATCGTAATTCTGTTTATTATGTTTTTTTTTTACTATTTACTGGATTTTAAATATCCGTCTGTCTGTCTGTCTGCCCGTATGAATACCTAGATCTCAGAGACTAGAAGAGCTAGTGAAATAATTTTCTTCATGTTTTATGTTTCCACGCAGATATTATTTTCCAAATTTTTGTCAGGCCAACTTCCGACATACAAATTAACAAAAATCGAATAGAAAGCGCAATTTTGAAGCTAACGTCGCAATTTTTAGGACATAAAAAACCCAACTTGAGCATTTATGATTCCTGAAAATTTGGTTGGAAGTTTAGTTAAGAAATACTTTGTAGCAGATAGTTTTCTTAATTGTTTAATTTACATTTATGTAGATGTGTTTTCCAAATAAGACGTTGTTAAAGAATTGTTGCTGTAATTTTTATGATTTTTGCGCTCTACTTTTTGCTGTTAAAATAAATATTTCAAAACATAAAATATATAAATATATTTTGGAATGCGTATTTAACACGTACAAGTCATAAATGTAGATTTTCCATTTTGTACTTTTAGATGTTAAGTATTTTTGTAATTAGTCTCAGTTACAGCGAGTTGTGCGAACGCTGTTTAAAGCTCAGGCAACGGCACTTTAGTTTAACTTAATTGAAAAATGCAAAATAGTCAAGTTAAAAGATTTCAACGGTAAAAATGGGAAAACATTTGTGTGTTGTGCGCAGTTCATAAACTGACCAAATCAGTTGCATTTGGCAATGTAATCTGTTCTTCAGAAAGTCTCATTTACGACGAACAGCATCGCACTCATCGGCATGGGAATTAAGCAGGAATTTGATTTTTAATTATCATTGTCTGTCTTCTCTGTGTGTTGTTGCAGTTGCAGTTGCACTTGGATGTGGATGTGGGAGGCTGGCACAAGTCGACAAGTGAAATTGGAAACGGTATTTGGAATCAAGAAGCTTAAGTGTTCCTCCTGAAAAATAGAGAGAGAGAGAGAGAGAGCTCCTCAGCTGTGGAAACGGTTGAGGAGAAAAATGACGACGTCATTGCCACTGCCACTGCCACTGCCTCTGCTGGCGATAGCAGCGACGTCAGCAGCGGCGTCAGCAGCGGCAGCATCAACGTCAATGCCAGAGGAGGCAAAAACGTTTTCGGATGCGGATGTGGCGGAAGTGCGGCGCGTTGTGCAACGCATTTTGGTGCCGTGCGTTTTTGTTATTGGACTATTGGGAAATGCAGTGAGCATTTGTGTTTTGACGCGGTAAGTGCACTTGTATGCGTTGCTCTCGTTATTCCTGCTGCTATCGTTGTTGTTGTTGTTGTTGCTGTTTGACTGTTATTGTTGCTGGATTACGGCCGAGCTGGCAACTTGATTCAAATGGCACAAGTGCTTCTCTGTGTCTGTGTCCGTGTCCGTGTCCGTGTCCAATGTGGAGCATTACTATTTTATGCATTTTATGTTTATGTTGCGTGTTGCATGGCCAAAAACAGAAACTGAAACTCAAACTGAAAACAGGTACGCAGCAGCAGCAGCACATTACACGAGGCATTTAATTGTTGCCATCTAGCCAGCACTCTAAAATCATTTCATCGCCACAGCAACAACAACAACAACAACAACAAGATCAACAATAATAGCAGCGACAGTAACAACAATAGTAACAACATCCACAATTTTATGTGCCAAATGCAAATGGCTCACAGATAAGATACAATTGGCAGAAACTGCTGCGGTGTTTTTAATAGCTGAAATTGTTCAAACTATGCGACATACGCAGACGCTGCAAGCGATATTTAATTAGAGATATAGTAATATTATATATAATATATTATATTATCAATTATTATCAATTATTAATCAAGAAAACACAAAGTTTACTCTTTGATCACAAATATTTTCCTTAAGATTTATTTGAACTAACACAGACATACACAATCATACATTTGATACACTTTTGCGATTTTTATAGGCGAGAAGGATCGGGGTTAAATGAACGAAATTTGGATATGTTGTTAAACATATATTTAAAAGTACAACAACAATTTATTTTTATAAAAAAAACGAAAACTTAGACGCTTTTTTGCCTCAGCGGCACCCAACACAAGTGTTGTAAATTTGAACCTACTAGACAGAAAAAAAACTCTTAATCTAAATCATTATATCAAGAGAATGTCGTAGGGATTTTTGAAAATATTGAATTTTGTAATTTTGGGTGCACTTTCGAACAAAACAGTCAAAACTTTTAGAAATTTGGTCAGTTTTTCGACAGCTAAAAATCGACCAATCAATTATTTAAAAATCAGTCCTGCTTATTCGCGGCTTACGGATATGGTCAAAATTTTAAACGAATGTGTGAAGAATTGTTCGAGTTATGCTATGTTTGAATTTAAAAACTGTGATTCGAGTAAAACGCGTTCAAAAGTTTGAAACGCGATTACAATACATGTGGCGGTCCCTTCACTAAATTTGATTGAGGGTCACAAAAAGTTTTTGATGAAATTTAAACTACCTTGAAGCAAAAAAAATAGTATTTTTCTTTAAATTCTGCAGTGGTGTTACTTCTTAAATTACTTTATACAATTATAGAAACTATAATATACATTTTCGGTAATGCGTTAAAGATAAATTATTGATCACGAAAAAAACAAAGTTAAGTTTTTTGACTAAATATTTATTTTCCTTGATTTTATACTGGTTAACAACTAAACACAAAATAATATATTCCACATCAATTATAGATTATTATTTCGTTAGAAGTTAGGAATACGGAAATAATTCAACTTTGCTTTCACTCGTTTTTTTGGTAGATATTTAAGGAAGGAAATATAATATTTTGGTTTTAATTACAAGTATTTTTAATTTTATTTTAAATTAGTTACATATATACATTAACTATTTAAATGAAACTTCGAGACAAATAAAGACACAAGAGATATTTAATACTATTTATAGAAATTATTAAATCCCTTTCGGCTAGTTTATTTATACAACGACTTTTCATTTAAAAAATATGATTATAAGGTTCTCGAAAAAGATTTTTTTTTAGTTTAAATTTACTTAACACTAACAAGAAATGAAAAAAATTATTTTATCATTGTTAAAAGAGAAGATTTACTTAAGAAAATGAAAGTGTAAAAAAGATAACTAAAATTCAGAATCATATGATAATGATGTGTTATGGTGATGCTTAGTTTTATTACTATGATTTTATCATTTTGAGTTTTTGTTTTTATTTTTCATACTTCACTTTTATTTATTAAACCTTTTCTTTCTACACTGATAAAATTTTCATTTCATTTTATTGGCGATAGATAGAAAGTGAACTGAGAGAAGAGTGTAAAAAAAAAGAAATCTAAAATTAAAAATGATCTAATAATGATATAATATGGGGATGCTCAGTTATATCACAATGCTTGTATTATTTTGAGTTCTTGTTTTCGTTTTGCGTTCTACAATGACCAAGTCATTTTATTGTCGATAGATAGAAGATTGAGCTGAAGAGGAGTGTTCTCTCTGAAGCAGACATATTTATGAAGTCAAGTGGCCAGTGTTGGTCAATTTTTGGTTGAGGTCATTTAAGCATCGTGCTGGCCCATTGCACAACGCGCAAACACACACACTCACACTAACACATACACACACATTACGTAAAAGCCAAAAACTAAATATGAACAGTTAGGTTTTATTGTGCATTTGTCGGTTTTATGACTCTCTGTCGACATTTGCGACTTTTTCGGCATTCTCGCCGACTTCGCGCTTCCACCGCTAGGTGGCGGGTCAACGGCACCCTCCCCGCATATTCCCCGCACACTCCAGGGCCATTTGGTTATTCAATTATTGTTGCATTTGGCACAGTCCCATTGTGTCCTCAACGCCAGCTGACCAGATTTCCCCAAAAACACACACACACACACACTTACCCACTAAATACACAAATTGTTTGCTTTTATTCTTATTTTATTTTATTGCCCTTCTCGTTGTTGTTTTCCTTCTGTATTTTTTGTTTTTATTTTTATTTTTATTTTTTTTGGCTGTGTGGCCATTTAGGAAGCGCATGAGGTGCACCACAAACATTTATCTAACGGCTCTGGCAATTACGGACATTGCGTACCTGACCTTTGTATTAATATTATCATTTCAACACTACGATTATTTCAAATACCAATGCGAGCTCTACTGGAAGCTTTATGGGCTTATGATGTGGCTCTGTGATGCATGTGGTAAGTAATTGCCATGCAAGATTATGGCTAACATCTCGAGTAAATGGCTAACTTAAGCTTGGAAAGATGAGAGAAATGGGGACTTGAGCTAAATGAAAATTTCTTTTATATACATACATATTTATTATTTTCCTGTTTAAACTTGTATATTTTGAATGTAGTACTATATCGATATACCAAATATAGCCATCAGTATATTTTAGAATTTCCTCAGTACATTTATTTGGTATATTTTGAGAATAATATACTGTGTGGTATATTTCCGATATAGTAATATATCTATATATATATTAAATATAGCCTTCAGTATATTTAGAATTTTGTCAGTACATTTAGTTGGTATATTTTGATAATAATATTGTCATGCTTTATATCATGTGGTATATTTTGGATGTAGTACTATATCGATATACCAAATATAGCCTTCAGTATGCATTAAAGTTTTATCAGTACATTTATTTGCTTTATTTTGAGAATAATACCGAAAATATTTATTCTATATGGAATATTTTAAATGTAGTACTATATCGATATACCAAATATAGCCTTTAGTATATTTTAGAATATCGTTAGTAATTTACTTGGTACTTGGTATATTTTGATAATAATATGTTTAATGTTTTATATCATGTGGTATATTTTGAATGCAGTACTATATTTTTAGAATTTTTTCAGTACATTGAATTGTTTTATATTGAGAATAATATCACAATATTTTATAATATATGATATATTTTGAATGTAGTACTATATCGATATACCAAATGTAACATTCGGCATATTTTTAGTATATTTGTAGTATATGAGTTGGGTATATTTAAAAATATACCGCATTGCTTTGGCTTTATTCAATATGGGTAGCATGTATCTCACAGTCCATCACACTCGACAGTAGATTTCTTACTTGTTTGTATTCATTAGATTGCCTATGTTTTAGTAAACAGCTAACATCTTTAGTTCAATCAATATACATCCATAAATAAACAAAAATAAATTAAAGAATAAGACGCATAAGCTGAAGGACAGCTAACATTTAGTTAATTAAAGCTAAAAGGTCAAAATATGCTAAGACCTCGATATTAAGTTCTTTGCATTCCTCGGCGAATAGTTTGCAACATAATTAATGAATATTCACGTAATATACTTGAATAGCGTGCAGAGATTAAGCTGGCCAATGCATGTAGATGAATCCTCCAGAGACCTCAGCGTGGTCTTGTCTTTGTCTGCGGAATGGGAAGGGAGGGAGGGAGGCAATGAATGGGGATGGGAAGAACATTATTAATAGTTGGCTAGCATGCGTTCATGTTCAACGAAGAGATACTGATATTTGCTTGTTTCACACACACTCACACTCACACACACACACACACATATAGCGTACATCTCAATTTACATAGCCGTGTGCTTCACCATCGAGCGATTTATAGCGATACGCTATCCGCTCAAAAGACAAACATTCTGCACCGAGTCGCTGGCCAAGAAGGTAATAGCAGGTGAGTGTGGTCATCGATACGATGCGATGCGATTCGATGCTGTGTGCCATGTGCCATGTGCCAAGTGCCATGTGCCATGTGTTTGGGGCCTGGGATAAGCAAGCAAAACTGAGGTCCCTTTGTATTGTTTTGACAGCCGTTGCTCTCTTCTGCCTGCTGACCACGCTCTTAACGGCATTCGAGCACACATACAAAATCAATTGGCAATTGATGGATGACGCCAACCGGCCCTGCAATCAGACCCTGGCAAATGTGTCGCCCACGCCCAATCCAATCCAGACGACGTCCAGCACTCCGCCACCGACCACAGCATTGCTGCAGCCGAATGAGCAGCAGCAACCAACAGCAACTACAGCAACCAATCGCAGCGGCAGCGGCAACACTCTCCGCTATTTCGAGCACTTTGATTTGGGCAGCGATCCTGGCAGCGGCAGCGGCAGCGGCAGCAACAATGGTAAGTGATAAAGAAAATACGTTACATCAAAGAACTTCATTTACTGCACAGAAAAATAAGTTACAAGATTAAGAAACAAATCTTGAATTAAGATTATGTGATGTCAAAACTCAACCAAGATGATAAATTCTTAAATGAAGTTCAGATTTAAGATTATATTTTTGTTTCAAGAATGGAACACAGAAAAAAAAATATTAGACCAAGAATCAAAATTATGTGATGTCAGAATTGAACGTAGAAGTTAAATTCTTGAATAACAATCAAATTTCTACAAATATCAGATTCTAGATCCACCATTCTTGAAATTCAAAATTATATTCTTGTTTTAACAATGGAACACAAAAAAAAAGTGCTAAAATCAAGAATAAACTTTGAATTAAGATTATGCAAAGTCAAAATTGAACCAAATTCGTAAATTCTTAAATACAGTTCAAAGTTCTACGTAAATTCTAGATTCCTCATTCTTAAAACTCAAGAATATATTGCTATAAAGTGCTAAAATCAAGAAAGAACGTTTGAATCAAGATTATGTGAAGTCAAAAGTGAACCTAGAAGTTAGATTCTTAAATCATGATCCAAGTTTTACGAAAGTTCTTAATGCCTCATTCTTGAAATTCAAGATTATATTCTTATTTCAACAATGAAACATAAATAAAAGTGCTAAAATCAAGAAAAAAATCTTAACTCAAGATTATCTGATGTCAAATTTGAATCAATGCGCCAAATTCGTAATTCAGGATCAGAGTGCTACAAAAATTAGATTCTAGAATGGAACTCAAAAAAGTGCTAACACCAAGAAGGTAAAGTCTTAAATCAACATGAAAGTTTGACAAAAACTATATTCTAGATTCCTTGAAATTTAAGATTATATTCTTGTTTAAATAATAGAATACAAAAAAATGCTAAAAAAATATTAAAATCTTGAATGAAGATTATGGGATTGCAAAGTTGAACCAAAAAGGTGAATTTTTAATTCAGTATCAAAGTTCTACGAATTAGATTCTACATTCCTCATTCTCGAAATTCAAAATTATATTATTGTTTAAAGGATAAAAAAATTTGAAATTAAACCAAGAAACCAAAATCTCAAAATCAAATGTTCTCAAATATAGATTTTTTAAAGAAAAAACTAATCATTTTTCAATCTGAAATTTCTATTTCAAAAGTAGTTGACTTAAGATTTGCAAACCTCTTTTTAATATAGATATTTTTTCTCTGTATATGGAAATTAAATGCTGGTTTTTAAATACTTTAGTATGCAACTTCATTGCTGTTTTTTTTTTCGGTCTCGGGCAGAGCACATTCCAAGTAGGCAGCAACGCGTAAGCAGAACAACATCTGACGGCGAAGAGGTGAATGCGCCAGCCACTGAGCCGACTACAGCGACCACGGACAGTTTGTTGCAGTTGTCACGTGCCAGACGCAGACTCAGACGTAGCAAGGACAACGACATCGACATCGCCATCGACATCCACAGCGACAGCGATGTCAATTTTAACTACAACTACAACAACATCAACATCAACAGCAACAGCATCGACAGCGCATTCGAATTTAACATTACGCATATGTGTGAAAACGTAAGTGAAAAATTAATCGTGGTAATAATAATTAGTGGAGCGAAAATTTCAAGTGAAATATGAGTTAAGGCACAAGAAATAATTGGTGTAAGTACACAAAAGAAGATATCTGACAGATTAAAAGAAAATACAGTAGCAATCCTACAAATTGCACCAATTTTTATTGTTAATTTTTTTTTATGTTAATCATATATGTAACTAACGATTATTGTGATAAATATTCGAAACAATTTTTTGTATATAAATATAATTTCATCATGATGTAATTTAATAAATATGCGAAAATTTAAGGCTTGAGTCGATTTTGAGTCATTATTATAATAACAACAGTGTTTATCATTCCTGGATGCGATCTGATAATAAGTGTATTAGTTAGTTAAGAAATCATTTTATATGAAAGAGAAAAGTCGGGTTTTTGTTGACAAAGTGTTATATACTGTATATGGTATACTTTGAACGTAATAAAACAAGTAAGAAAGTTACAGCCGAGTGTGCTCGACTGTGAGATACCCGCTACCCATTTTGAATAAAAACAATATATTTTGCGGTATTATTCTCAAAATATACCAAAGTACTAAAAATACTTAAAATATACCAAAATGTATATTTGTTATATCGATATAGTATCACATTCAAAATATACCATAGACGGCGCAATATACCAGATTGTCGGCCAAAGCACCTAAGACTTCTAGTAAGTAGGCGTTTTAGCCCATACAAAAGTATTTCTTTAATAACTTCCACAATTTTTATCTGATCGCAATCAAATTTTCAGAAATCATAAATACTATAGTTGTTATTGTATATACAAAATTCGAAGCTGTAGCTTGAAAATTGCGCTTGTTATTCGAATTTATTGATTTGCGGGGCGGAAGTGGGCGTGGCAAAAATTTGAAACAAACTTAATCTGCGTACAATCATAACAAATGCTGTCGAAAGAAGATTATAGCTCTATCTCTTATAGTTTCTGAGATCTAGGTATTCATACGGACAGACGGACAGACACACAAACACACAGACACACAGACGGACATGGCTAGATCGTCTCGGCTGTTGACGCTGATCAAGAATATATATACTTTATAGGGTCGGAGATGCCTCCTTCAACCTGTTACATATATTTCCTGTCGGCACAAAGTTATAATACCCTTCTACCCTATGGGTAGCGGGTATAAAAAATATAAATACTTTTATATGAAAAACAAAACGGTTGTTGCAATCGCATCTTGGTTGTTTTGCTTGACAATCTGGTATATTAAGTACATGGTATATTGTATATTTTGAACGTAATAATTCAGGATCGCGAACACTCGGTTAAAGAGTTCTTAATTGTTCTTTTTATGTCATATAACTAATGCCTCTTAGAAGAGAAACGTTCGTATTTTCATATAAACTAGTTATCCCCTAATTCAATAAAAGTTAACTTGACAATTTACAAAAGTGGTGTAGTGCTATTTCGCAGCTGCATAGATTTTTATTTTATTTTATTTATTAAGAAGTTCGATCAAATATGAAGGAAAGGAAGATGACAACAAAATATATATATATTATAATAATCTTTATTATATATAATAATTAATATTTAACCATAAAAATGGAATGTGTGTATTATATAATATTATATTTATTTATATTGAGTATTTTTAAACGAAAAACTTGTATTTATATTATTAAATTTGACTGTTTATCGTCCTTTAGAGAACTGTATACAACAACATATACTCGGATCTGGGCAACAATGAGCTGTACATTACCATCTGGAGTCTCTACTCGATGGTTGTGTTTGTGCTGCTGCCACTTTTGTTGCTTGCCACCTTCAACTGTTTCCTCATCCTGCTCGTGCATCGCTCGAAGAATGTGCGCGGAGATCTGACCAATGCCAGCAGCATACGTCGCACCAAGGTGAGAAGAGAGAGCCAAGGACAATTCTTTTCGATGATAATTAATCGAAATTGTTGTTTTTTTGTGTGTGTTCTTTTTTCTTTACGTATGTTAGCGGAAATCGAGTTCGGGCCTCAAGGGAAGCGTTTCGCAAGAGAATCGTGTGACAATCACACTGATTGCCGTTGTGCTGCTGTTCATTGTCTGTCAGCTGCCGTGGGCAATTTATTTGATACTCACACAGTATGTGAAAATTGAGATGAACATCCAGAGGATTGCTGGGAATATTTTGAATTTTCTGGTTGCCATCAATGCAGCAGCGAATTTTTTCTTATATTGCGTGCTGTCGGACAAGTATCGGAAGACGGTCCGTGAGCTGATCACCGGCTATCGTTATCGTCATCGGCATGCACGCAACAACATCAGTCTCTACGTGCCTCACACAACAACCACACTAAATGGCGATGGACACAGTTCGGCTGCTGCTGCTGCTGCTGGTGGTGGTGGCAACTTAACCTCATACAACCACAATGCGAGCAGTCGACGGTGTCGCGGCAAAGCTGCGGCCACAGGGCGTCTGATTGCGTGAGCGGGGATTTGTAATCGATTTGGTATCGATAATTGTATCGATATCAATTGTATAGTCAGTGCTGCAGTGAAGTGGCTGTGTGGGGCTTTGTTATTTCATTACTCTCTACATATACATAAAAATCTCTCTCTCTTCTTCTGTTAGCTTTTAAGTCAATACTGTATAATAACTACTCGTATATACAATAGATATACAATATATCCATTTATTTTTGTGCCATAATGTGATGATTATAGTCTTTATGCTAGTTATCCTAATCGTAATTGTTGTTTGTCCTAAGTGTCATAAATGTAGTTTAAATCAAATACATATAAAGCATGTGCAAATCGATTGCTTCGATTAGTCTTTACACGCTTGGGACCGCGGCCTTTACCTGTATTATTTGCATTTCAGACATTTTAATCGGCGGTGTCATGCAACGAATGCTTTGGGAAATTCGTTTGAATTTCGGCAGTGGCTGTGGCAAAAGCGTTGCGAGTATCGAAACGAATCTATACAAAAAGCCTGCAGACACAACTTAAGCCCAACGGGGTAGCATAATAGGGCCAGTCACGGCACACACACACGCACACACACACGCACACATACACTCGAACACACATTGCTGGGAACGTAATGGAGTAACAAACATTTGCGGTTTACTGCATTTGCTGTCATGTGTGCGAGTGCACACCACAAAAAAAAGAAAACAAAGTAAGCAAGCTACTGTCGAGTGTGTTCGACTGTGAGATACCCGCTACCACTAATACTGAATTCGTTAAATACCCTAAAATACTGAAATCGACAATAAATAAAAGTTGGAAATAATACTAAAATTATTAAATACCAAAAGTCCAAATATAATAAATTAATATACCAAAAACTGCGAAAACCGAAAAATAATAATATAGTAAGATAATACTAAAATCGATAAATACCAACAGTCTAAAATATACTAAATAATACAACAACTGGCTAATAATAATTCTGTAAAATAATATAAAAATCGATAAATACCAAAAGTGTAAATTATACTAACTTAATATACCAAAACATACTAATATATGATATATAAATAATAAAATCGTAAAATATAACAAATTAATATTCCGAAAAAATACAATGTTACGTGCGACACTATCTAAAGTAATTGAGAGACATACAAAAACTTTTTCTTAATTTTGAGTAAAGATGAATCTTAAGGAAATTTAATAACACTTTAATTAGAGCTAAGAAAGATTTTGAACTTATTTTTCTGTTTTAAGATAGTTGCAGAAGACAGCGAATTCGTACGCAAACTTATAAATGACAGATTTTTTTATATTTTATCTTAAAACAGAAAAAGTTCGCAAACAAAATCTTAACTTTAAATATAGTGCTTGAGCTATAAAAAAATCTTGACTTATTTTTAAAATTATTTCAGTTTATGTTTTTTCTTCCTATAAATATTATGGTACGACAAATTTGGCCAGAAAATCACGGAATTATTATTGCTTTTTCGGTATATTAGTTTGGTATATTTTAAGAATAATAACGCGCTATTTTACTACATTTCGTATGTCGACATACTTATTACCTTTTAAATTTACTATAGAATAGAAAATATATTTGGCATATCAAATTATTTCTTAAATAACTTCTACAATGTTTATCTGATTATTATCAAATTTGCAGGAATCATAAATCATACTCTGACTTAAAAATTACGGTTGCGGAAGTTGACTTTGCAGAAATCTTAAACTATTTTTATCTTCGTACAACAATAATAAGTACAGTCGAAACATTATAAATGCAGTTCCTTAACATCTTGGTGCTCATACGGACGGACAGATGGCTATATTGTCTCGGCTGTTGACGCTGATCAAGAAGCTATATAAGCTAAATGTGGTCGGAGATGTCTTCTTTTGGTTGTTACATACATTTCCCGAAGGTACAAATGTAAAATACCCTTCTAGCTTATGGGTAGCGGGTATGAAAAAAGAATTGCTAACATATACAGACATACGATATAGATTTGCACATACTTATATACATTCATAACATAGCCAGTAACACACACATGCACACACACACACACAGATAGAGTAACAGCCATAAGTACTTTGTAAATACACTTGCAGTGATGAGCCGAAAAAGAAAGCAACTACAACAATTGCGCGTGTGTGTGCGTGTGTGCATTGAGAGTGTCAGTTGCCAATCTTCACAAGCTTTCCCCGCTCGCCCCGCTCTCGCATCCAACACCTCTTTGCCTGGTGTTCATGAAAAATTACAAGTCAGCGTCACAATTGAAATATTTCCGCCTCAACGCACAGAAATGCGCAATCGAAAATAGTTATCTTGCCATTGGGAATTTGCCCAGAAATATGCAATGGCAACAGCCGGCAAGTTGGTAACTGGTAACGGGTAACGGGTAACTGGTAACGGGTTACTGGCAAGGGGTAACTGGTTACTGGTAACAGTTAGCTTGCTCGTATGCAGCCTGGCTGGCGGTAGCTGGATGAGCACAGTCGGATATGGCAACGACAGCCGAGAGAACTCGCCGCTTCCACTGAGGACAGAGGACAGAGGACATTTGCCGGCGTCAACCATGTGGAGCACACACACACATATGTGAAATATCTCCCTCCCTCTCTCTCTCACACCCTCTGTGTGTGTGTGTGTTTGTGTGCCGCAAGCCTCTTTACTCGACCAACCAGCGATTGCAAACGACCAACTGCAAAAGTGCCAAACTGCCGACTACCGACTACCGACTGCCAACGACTGCTTTTGGCCTGGTCCGAAAAATTTCCATATTTGATTGTTTTTGGAGCGGCTGTAGCGGGCAACAAAAGGAATTAAAGATAGAAACGCATCGCAGCAGCAGCGGCAGCGACTGCGACAGCGACGTCTGTTTATTGAAAATGGCACATAAAAATCGAGCTGCCCAACCGATTGCTGAATGCAATGTCGCATACTTTTGGGCGCACCATAAAAACCCAACAGCTGGGCATGCTCAACTTGCTTAGACCCTGTACGAGTTTGTGCCGAGAACTAATACCACTAAATATATGCTAAATAATAAAAAACCTGAAATCACAATATGGCAACCTAAAAGAAGTTGACAAGTGAGATTTAGAAATTGAATAAAGTCACTTTGACACTTTGTGAACTTGAATTTGATTTGAATATGATAATTTATTGTTTTCTTGTAATAATTGTTATAATAAGTTTAGGTTTAGGTTTAATTTATTAATTTATAATTAATACTACAACAAATGCCAAATAAAAATAATCTAAAGTTACAATAAAGCAACTTCAAAGAAGTTGAAAATTGAGATTCCGAAATTCAATAAAATTAGTTTGATTATTTAATATATATTCTCATATTGTGAGATTGAGGTTTGGATTGAATAATATAATCTGTAGCTGTAATAATCTAGAATTAGTACTATAAAAAATGCTAAATAATAAAAAACCTGAAATCACAAAAAGTCAATTTAAATGAAGTTGAAAAGTGAGATTCAGAAATTTAATAAAGTTAGTTTGATTGAGGTTTGGCTTGAATATGATAATATAAAGTTTTGTTGCAATAATTGTTAAAATAAGTTTGGCTTGAATATGAAAGTATTAGAATGTATTGTTGCAAAAGATAACAAGTAAGAAAGCTACAGTCGAGTGCCCATACAAAAGTATTTCTTTAATAACTTTCACAATTTTTATCTGATCACAACCAAAGTTTCAGGTATCATAACTACTATAAATATTATTGTATATATCAAACTCTAGCTTAAAAATTACGCTTGTTATTCGATTTTTTTGATTTGCGGGTTAGGAAGTGGGCGTGGCAAGAATTTGAAACAAACTTGATCTGCGTGCAAACATAACAAATGCTGTCGAAAATTATAGCTCCATCTCTTATAGCCTCTGAGATCCAGTGTTTCATAAGGACGGACGGACAGACGGACATGGTTAGATCGTCTCGGCTGTTGACGCTGATCGGAGATGCCTCCTTCTACCTGTTACATATATTTCCTGCCGGCACAAAGTTATAATACCCTTCTACCCTATGGGTAGCGGGTATAAATATACATATATGATAAAGCCATACTAAATATTTGTTCTGTGAGAGCACAGATTAGTCAAGTAATTAGACTATTAGAGTTAATTGGAATTAACGTTTTTTTTTAATATTAGAGTTAATGAGTAATATTAAACATATTAAGAACAACTAAGTTTTTTATTAAATTTATTTACTTTAGAAGTTTTTATAATTTGATTATTGAACTAGTCTGCATTGAGATCAGAAAGAAGTTGAGGAGTTCACTTTCATAAAAATGATATAAACTGTTAATTTGTTTATTTCTTCATAGAGATTTTTTGTTTATTTATTTTATAATATAGCTCAAACTGAATTTCTAAAAAACTCATCTTTTATTATTACATAGAATTCTTTAGAAGTTCTTAGAAGTTTGTAATTAAAATGTTATAAACTGTTAAATATTATTAAAATTAATTTAGTTTAGAAGTTCGCGGTGGTTCGCATTGATTGCCATTCTAAAATATCTATAGATTGACCAATTTTTTTTGGCATACACTCATTCACTTTCAGACAATGCAAAAATATGCAGGGCCATAATGTACACACAACAAATGCAAAACAATAGCTGCAAGTACCGAAAAAAATGAGAAAATACCAAAAAAAAGGGAAAAGGGAATTTTAAGTACGCTTGAAAAAGCGAAATGCGGATAATGCTGTACTGTAATAATACCAACAACAGAAACAACAGACGATGACAACAACAACAACGACTACAACAACTGGGAAAAGTATCAACAACGAAATGTTCATGTAGCTGTCAAAAAGTTGTTGCAACAATAACTTTTTCATATGCAAAGCCGTCGCTGATATGTGTCTAATGGAAAGAGAGAGAGAGAAAGCGAATTGCGAATCAACAATGAGAGAAGAAACAACGAAAAAGAAAGAGACAGAAGCGAGAGTCATTTATCGGTTTGTTAAAGGTACAAATCCTACAGAAAGTGATATTATAATTAATGCAATAACAACGAAGAAACCATTTAATTAACATTTGTTTCATTTAATGAAAAGTATTGCTTTAATTTGTTGAGTTGTGTGTTACAAAATAATTACAGCATTTTGGCAGATTTTAAATGAATGCAAAGTTTACGGCATTTATTTAAAAATGGAATGGATTATTTCATTGCTGTCTAAGCCCTAATTAAAATTGCTTTCGACCACCACATTTGAAGCCGCTGTGACAACGTTATTAGCGATAATGTTGTGCTCCATCCGAAATACATAATTAAGTCACATTCACATTCACATTCACCATTCACATCACAACTACTCGTATTTACTTTGTCGTATTTGTCGCCAGATCATCGATTTATCGCATATAAATATTTAATTATTTTATGGGGTTTTATGTGCTTGTTCTCTCTTTCACAATTTTATGGCAAATAAATTGTGAAATCTATTTTATTCACTGATTCGCATTGAAAAGTTGCAATAGTTTATTGGAGTTCTATGCATATTAAAATGTGACTAACATTGCCACTGCCACTGTGTGTATTCTCTGGCCCAATTTATTTATTTATTTAAAGCGATTTGGCGATTTATTTTTATGCAGCAGGTTGAAATGTTTTGACCAGCAAAGTCATAAAATGTGCATGGCAAATTTTACAATTGAGCCTCGTAAAATTTTACGTAAATTGCCAAAGCGTCAAATATGTTTTGCAAAAGTCAAAGCAAAGAGCAATAACAACATCAACCACCAACCAACAACAACAACAACAACAACAACACAACAACTACAAAAAAAAGGGAGCAACGTGAAGACTTTGGGCTGTTAAGTGGCGAAGGGGAATGATTTGGGTTGGTAGTAGAGGAGGGGTGGGGAGGGAAGGGAGGCTGGTAAAACATTTTGCGGTTGAAGGCAGTTAGCCAAATAAATGTACAACTAGATAAACAAGCCGTTGAAACGATTTCCAGTTGTAGTTGTGCACACTCCCACACTCCCACACACACACAGTCACACACAAACGTATATACATACGTAGGCAGTCAGTCAGTGTTGGCAAATAATATGTGGCCCAGCCTGAAAGTAGGCAACAAAAGTCATATGTGGCCCAGCCTGAAAGTAGGCAACAAAAACGACGCTCACCGCTTAGACCCCTTTTATCATGCGTTGCTTTTGCGTGTTTGCTTTTCATTTTATAGTATTAGCCAGTTTGTGGTTACGGGTGTGTGTGTGTATGTGTGTGTGTGTGTGTGTGTGTGTGTGTGTGTGCTTCATCGGTGTGTTTTCGAACATTTTCTTTGCTTACACTTGTGCATTTCAATTGAATGAGACCATTTTGTTTCATTAGTTGTGCATTGCGGGCCCAGCCCATAAATAAGTTACAAATTTGTTTGTTTTACTTAAGCACACACACACACTAGGTATTTGTGCTTGTATTGTCCAGTTTTGACTGCCATAAAATATTTTTAATTAACAATATGTTTCTAAACATGCCCTCAAACCATTTTTAATCTCCCACACATAGACCCTCACACACACACACACACACACACACACACACACACACAGAGAGAGACACACGCATGTGCACTTATTGTGCGTATATTTTTAAGTGTGCTACTAGTTGTTTTCTTATGTTTGTGCCGAAAATTTGCTTAATTAAAAATAACAAGCGGCAGCATCACCCCAAAAAACAACAGCAACAACATCTACAGCAATCCAGCCCAAAAGCAGCATCAACATGATGGAAGGAAGAAGAGCACAACCGCAGAGCTACAAGCAAAACTTTGTTTAATGGTTAGTTAAGCGTTTAATTTGCACAGAGCCTTTAGCTTCTTTTTGGCGGCGAATGGTCTATATGCATACCTATTGGCAGCGGAGAAGAGGCGAAGACGGGAGATGGGGAGTTGTAGGGGATGCGACCTTTCCCATCCCTCGACACTAGTCTCTGTGTCGACGACTTTTTAAAAGCTTCCATAAGTCTCATGTAAGGGGTGGGAGAATTACTGCTGTTGTTGTTGTTGTTGTTGTTGTAGTCGGTTTTCTGTTTTGTGAACTGATCCCTTTGCCTTTTTGACAGCGGCTCAAATTTTCTTTTAATGTATTCTTATTTATTTACTTTTGCTTTTTTGTACTTGTATTCGTATTCGTATTCGTTTTCATTTCCATTTTGGTTGTTGCTATTGTTGTAGCTGCTTTGAGCTGGGAGCTTTGCTATCGACTAATTGGCATGCTTCGTCGATTGATCCGTGTGCTTGCTCATGTACTTCTAACTAATGCAATTTCAAAAATATATCCTCAGTGATGAAACAAAACTTGAACAGCATATGCTTCAATATTGTATTGCCTCTTACCGCGATCTAAATATTTGTTAAATTGACAATTTCGACACAGTTTACTTGACAGATCATCTAAAAGGAAGATGTTTAAATTTGTTAACACATAATATGTTCACATATGAATGTATGTGAGTATGAAAGCTACACTCAAGTTCGCTCGATATTATAATATACCGATATTTGCTATATATGTACCAAAATATACAATATATTAAAAATACTAAATTATGACGATATTTGGTATACATATATTAATACATTCAAAATATACCGGATTGCCAACTAAAGCAACTGTGACATATGTTTAAAATATTCCGAAATTTGGTATATAAATATACTACCACACACAAAATATACCAAATAGTTTAAAATAGTTGGTATATAAAAATACTACATTCATGAATATATAAATATACTAATACATACAAAATGTATTATACAGTACAAAGTATACTAGATTACCATAAAATACTAAAAAAAGACCCGTATTTAGTATATATATGTACATATATTACATTAAAAATGTACAGAGTAGTAGCAGATTAACAACCAAAGCAATTATGGCAGGACACAAGCAGCTGTATACTTCAAATACATTTCGAAAGATTGTAACAATTGATAGTTTAATATTATTTAATATAAGGGACTCACTTCGACTTGGAAGTATTCAAAAGACTTTGCAATGATTGACAGATCTGTTGATATCAAATGGAGTTTGTTAAAAGTCATGTTAACTGTCAAATTACGATTAGTTGTCGCTTGTTGATCAGAGTCGTAAATCGATTGTGTCTATTCAAAAAAGAAAAAAAGAAGAAAAAGAAAAGTTCTGAAAGCCTCAAAGTCAATGACGTTGATGACGATGACAATGACTATGCAGATGATAATGATAATGACAATGCTGATGATGATGATGATGGTAATGATGGTGGAGATTGTTTGTGTGTGTGTGTGCAAACAAAATTGGCATGGGGAAAAAGTTTGTGTTTTTCTGTTTGCTATGCGTTGGTTGCTGGAACTTGTGGCACTTATTGTTGTTGTTGTTGTTGTTGTTGATGTAGTTGTTGTTGCTGGTTGAATGCAAGCAAAAAAGCCAAATTGAAATGGTGTTTGGGGCAAAAGCATAAGCGGCTTAAAGTTGCCCCGCACTAAAATAATTTCTGTGTTAATTTTGTTTAAAATGCTGAAAGCTGCTACTGCTGGAAAACTTTCGCCAGCAGCAATGACAGCCAACCGAATCAGAATCTGAATCAGAATCAGAATCTAAATCCAAATCAGAGTCAGAGTCAGAGTTAGAGTAATGCCAATTAGAGGCGAATGTTTCACTGTCTAAGAGGGAGCGATGTACGATGATGAGTTTGGTGGCGACCGCAAAACATTTGCCGATTAGCCACGCTGATTATGCAATTCTCTTTAATCTTTTCGAGCCAGAAAATACACAGATTCCCGACTGTCACAAATACAGACAGCCAGATAGAGGCAGCAAGAGAGCGAGAGAGCAGGGAGAGAAATTATAAAATAAAAAGCAAATGATTGACAGCCTTCGGGCGATGAGTGAATATTCAACAGAAAATTATGCACTTTAAATAAGTTTTTGCGTTTAGTCATTATTCAATTAAAATTCACAAGGACAAAAAGTACGCAAACGAGGAGTGCGGCCCACAGGGCAACAGCAAAACCGGCTGGCTGGATGGCTGGCCACTGTCTGTCCCGCTGTCCCGCTGTCCCCCTGTCCTTCTGTCCCGTTGCTCTTCTGGCTGTATCCTTATACTTTACACAATTTCCAGCTTTTTGCTTCATAATATAATTTCTTGCTATAGGAGCCGCAGGTCCCAAAAATGTTATTGGCTGACAAAAGAGCTTCACAATGTGCTGATGTTCATGTCGATGAGGCAGGCTGCTAAAGATGCCACGGGCTATGGCGGCGGGGGTGGGGGATGGTAACACTAACTGTCTCCGGTTGACAGCTAACAACGTTAGCAACAAGCAACAGCGGCAAGTTTTTCGGCCAAAACTGAAGTTTCACCAGCCATGTCAAGTTTAGCTTGCCAAAAGCGGATCTTATGCCCCGCCTCTGTATAAATTGCAAAAGATTTACCATACCGCCCCTTCCCAACAAAACAAAAAAACAAAAAAAAAACCTAAAACGCAACCAAGTCCGAGTCGTCGACCCCATTCTGGGCATGCTTGAGCTGTTTGTGTTGTGGCTCTGCGTGTACAAAACTTTCATAGGCCAGGCAGCCAGTCAGCCAGTCAACCCGTCAGCTCGTCAGCCAGCCGGCAGTGGCACAAATTTAACTTTTTAATTAAAGCAACGCAATTGTTTTTGGACAATGTTTGCCGCCCAGACATGCACCAGACAAAAGATGCCACACAATGCACTACTACTACAATAAAAAGGCGGCCAAAAACACACACACACACACACACACACACACACAAACGAACAACAACAGCGACAACATCAGTAATAATTTTGTGCGCCAAGAAGAGACGCGACTCGCGAGTCTGAGGGTCTTCGAGTCTGAGAGTCGTTGTTGGCTGCCAGCTGCCGCAGTTGCAAGAGCAACAGGCAAACTTGACACACAAACAAAGAAAAAAAAAACCAACGAGCGAGCGAGTGAAAAAAAAAGGGCAGAAGGAGAATTACGTTCAAAAGGCGACGACGAGAGCGACACACAACAAAAAACATCGCCAACAACAGCTTAAAAGTGGCGACATTTTAGCGCTCTTCTTGCGTGTGTGTGTGTGTGCTGGCAGCCATCTTTTGGGATGGAACGATAACGAAACCCAACGAGAAGTTATGTTTCTTCATGTAGACAGTAACAACGCAAAAAAAAAAGTAAAACAAAAGCTAAAATGAGATTTCAGATGCATGGAGATGAAATCTTTCAGTTGCTTGCAGCTCAACAACAATTGTAGTTACTCCTTACACCGATTTCGAGTATTATAATATAAAAGAAAAAACTAAAAGTTGATTAACTAATTACTAAAATATGCAGTGATGAGTGTTAAATATACATATGGTAATGAATTGTTGAATATCATGAACAAATATCAAATATAGATCGGAATTATTTGCATGTGTTTCCTACTTCTTCTTCTTGCAATCTTTAAACTGGCTGCTTGTGCGGAAATATAAAATAACATAAAATAAAAAATTATTAAATCATTGTTTTCATGCGATGCAAATAATATTTAAGATTTATTTTCAACAGCGAGCGTACTTAACATATTTATCATTTTTTGACTTCAAGATGTAAAATTCATGAAAATTATTAATCGCTAATAATATTATCAATTTCAACACTAAAAAAAATTTAAAATTAAGATTTGGGTCTTAGTTTTTTTGGTCTAAAAAGTGCGTTAATATATATAAAAATCTTAAGGTTAGCAAACCCATATTGATGGCACGTACATATATACATATGATGTAAGACCCAAGTGCTTATCAATAAGAAGCAAATAAATTTATAGTTTTCAGATCAAAAAATATTATGTATTTTTTTTTTTTAACTATTTATTTATTAATTATGTATATAATTATATTTAGTGGTATGCCACTAACTTTAACTTATGAAATACTTATTATCGATAAGCGCAGCATTTGAACTCTTCAATTGACACACATGTCCGAATGTTGTGAGCAATTGGAAGAGGTTTATTTAATAATGATGAATTAGATGCTCTTTTAAAAATACTAAAATTGTTTATATCACAAAAGCGTTTGACGGTTGCAATTTTTTACATAGTTCGTGATGTTTTATGGCATGAATCGGTGTTTTTGACAGAAACCACGCTTTAACCACATCGGGAAGCAGCAGAAAATGCAATAGAAAATGTACCGGAAAAATCACAGAGAAGGGAATGCAAAAAATGCCAGAAAATGCATCGAAAAAAGAACCCGCAAAAGGTAATAGAAAAAGTACATTTTTATATCCGTTACCCATGTTGTAGAAGGGTATCATAAATGTGTGCTAATTTTAAATTAAGTAGATTACCGATATACCAAGAATGGGCTTTGGTATGTTTTAGTATACATGTGGAATATTTTTGGTATATTTTTATAATATGGGATTATTACTCATTTTCCATTTTTTAAGAATATACAGGGTATCATCTTCATATCTTCAGTATATTTCAGTATTTTTGGTATATTTTTAGAATATTATTTATTACTCATTTTCAATAAAAACATTTTTTAATACACCAAAAATATACCACAAATTATAAATATATACCAAAGCCTATACTTAGTATATTTTTAACGTGTTTTTTTTATACTTTATTAGTGATCTCCCAGTTAGTCATATAAATATTTTGAGTAGCGGGTATATTATAGTCATTTCATTTCATTGATGCAAAAAAATTAATTATTTTTTATGAATAAATGAAAAACAAAATCACAAATTTATTTCTACCACACTCGTGGTTTCCAACAATTTATTTTTTCAACTTTTCCTAGCATTACGCTGTACTAAAGATTTAACTTCGTTCGTTGAATTTTTTAATAACACATGTTGATTTTAAACCTCAAATGGGAAACGCAGTAAACTGTGCTATTGTTGTTGGGAGGCATATAACTTTTCAACCATTATCTCAGACAATTCGTAAAGAAATTGTGGACGTATAAAAATAATTAAATATTTTTCTGCAAATTGTGAATAACTTGAAAGAAATACAATTACCAAAGTAAAGGTAACAAAAAATTAAAATATTTAAAGAGGAAACCGAAATGGATTCAAGCGATTTAAGTGATTCCAGCAAATCGAGCAATTCATCGAATGAGAGTATAGTGTCGATTATATGGAATGCAGCTAAAACAAAAGTATCTGAATCAAGCGATTTAATTGATGAAATAACTTCTGAAGAATCTGAAACGACTGACGACTGCGATATGGAACAGCTCAGTAAAGAAGCTCTAGAAATTAAAATAACTGCTTCATTAGTAACAATTGAGACAGCGAAACCGAATGAGGCAATAGATGAAAACCCAATTAAAGTATCTGAAATAATTGATGATATAAACGTAAGCATAAACCGTGAAGAAGTTCAACAAATTCCAGCAATAAAAGATATTACAGAATCGGGAAAACAGCAAAAAATTTGTGCAGTAACTTCGATAAATGTTCCCCATATGTGGGAAGCAGGTCGTGGAATTTGTGAGGCTCTCGGCTTGGAAGTGGTAAACGAAATAGTGACGGAAAAGAAAGAGACCGTTCAATTTGATCCGGCCAAACTTGAAGCTGAGGAAGCTAAAGTGAAAGACATTGAACTGGCCAGAACACTGGAGAAACGCGAAAGTTCGAATGCATTTTATGACGCTGATGCAAGCAAGTCATCTGAGAATAATTTCCCAAATGCATCTGATGCATTAGAAGTACAGAAAAAAGATGCAACAAATAGTAAGCAGAAAGAATCTAAAATACCTAGAGCATTAGAAGTTCAGAAAGAAGATGAAACAAATAGTATGTATTCAGAAACTGATACATTGACCATGACAGACGAGGCTACGACAATCGATACATCAACAGATACAGCATCAAGTGTATACTTGTCTGAAGATGGCATGAGTCTCTCACTTGAAATGACGATGACGACAATTGATGGCAAAAATATTGGGGATAAATCGCGAAGTTGGAAGTTCAATGAAATGAACTATAAACCCATGGAGTCGCAATCATATAAAATCATTGATTTGGCAGCAGCCCAGAAAATCTGGAAAACCTTCAAAGATGAAGACTACGTCAATGGATTTGAAAATAAAAATATTCGTGTCCCTCTTCGACCGTTTTTCACATATATGAAAGCACCTGAAGACAAGGGCCAAGTGCTAATTGCACCACCGAAAATCACATTGGAACACATTGCTAGTGAGATGCTGGAAAATAATTATGGCGCCTATATGCATGTGGAGATTGGAAAACATGTCTTCGATTGCATACCCAGACTGCTGAAGGTTTATTCGAAGTGGTTTGAAAGACTCAACAGGAACATCATTGAAGTTATGCTCGACGAACGCGATGTGCCGCCCAAAGGTTTTCGCGCGATCTACAGATGGATGCGCACTCAGAAGACGATCATAAAGAAACATTCGGTCAAGGCAATGCAAGGAGCCAAATATTTGCAAATCGATACACTAGAGATGGAGTTGTGGGATCTCTTGAGTGATCCCGAAATACGCGAGAGGGCGGCATTTGATCTGTTCGCGAGTGCCGGCAATCTGAGCCTTCTTGATGATTTCCGCCCTCTGATGGCGGGTCGCGTTCGCAACTATTTCTTGCCTCTTGTCGCCAGCGAGGATTTCGTGAAACTTCAGCCACAACAGTTGATTGTTTTGCTTAAGGCGACCACACTTGGTGTCAATTCGGAAATTGAAGTGCTGTATGCGGCAGTGCGTTGGATACTCCACAAAACCCAAGATCGTCTGCCTCATATGCAAGAAGTCATGCAGTCGCTGCGATTCATCTATATGCCAATGGGATTTTTGTTTTCTCTACGCGGAGGTACGCTAGGCAAGGCAACCGAAGACATCAATACGCCAGACTATGTGCTCTTGGAGTTTAGCAAGGATCGCATATTACAAAATCATTTATCTGAAGCCATGTCCTTTATAGGCATGGATATGCAGAGTGACGAGGAGACGGACACGGATAGCGAGGGCTTTGGGAAGCGAGCACTGGCCAGGAAACAGGAGTCACCTCGTCGCTGGATTTACTTTCCAATGTGCAAATATCACATGCCACACGTTGTCTATCCCTATGCACATCACTTCAAATATGCTCAATTTATCGAGTTCATTAGCTCGATGCAGTTGGATTGGATGGCCGAAGCGAAGTTTGTTAATTCAGAGTATGACATTGAAGCCTGAAAAAGTCCTAAAATATTGCTATGTAAAATAAAATAAAATAAAGCTTAAAAGAAATTCAAATGCCAAATTTAGTTGGTCAAGTAACCAAGTAAACATGTCGTATACGCAATGTGTTAAACGTAATTGCCTTGTGCAAGTCAAATTACACAATTATTTTCCATGGCTTCAAGTTGTGTAACACACAAAAAGCTACAATTGGTGATAAGTCAACAAATTGCAGTAAAAATTGCAACTGCAACACAACTGCTGATAGCAGTCAGAACGAGAAAGAGAGAGAGAGAGCGAGGGAAAGTGTGCGTGCGAATGCAAGAGGCAAATACTTTTGGCAACTAGATAGCCACACACTCGACTGCAATAGTGGGCAATATATACATATGTATACATATGTATGTACTATATGTTGGCTGCATCGTGTGTCTGCTTTCACCATATTGACAGTTGATTTGCACACTAATTGCACAAAAGAAAACCAGAAATCCCGTACATTAATTAAACCCTTCAATGAGATTATGCGAATGGCTTTTGTGTGCTTATACCAAGCATTGACTTTGCTATCGATAGTATTTGCTTATTAATCAGAGTGTTCTTCTCATAGTTATCGTTAACTTCTTAGATCTCGTGGAGTAATACATGATAGTAGGCCAAAGGCTATACAGCGAACAAAGTTCAAAAGCAAATACATTATTTTGAATTAATGATGTTTAACATCGTATAGTATAATTTATAGGATATTAATATACCAAATATAGCTTTTGGTGTAATTTACCATTAATTTTGTATATTTCAAAAGTATTTCACAATCTGGTATATTCCGAAATAGGCCTTTGATATATTTTAGTATCATTTAGTATATTAATTTTGTATGTTTTTTTTTTTTAAGTATTTTTGGAATATTTAGTATTTTTTACAAGTATTACAATAGTGATATACCAAATATATCCTTTGGTATAATTTAGTAATTTAGGTATACTAATTTTGAATATTTCAAGAAAATCTCCAATACGGTAGAGTGTGAAGTAATAGTTTATGAATATACCATATACATTACTTGGGAATTGGAATATTTTGGTATATTAATTTAGAAAATATTTCATAAATAACTAACAATATGTAACAATATATTCATATTTTAAAAGTAATATTATGCAATATATAGCCCTCGGTACATTTTAGTATATTATTGTATCATAATATGTATTATTTTGGTAGATTTATAATCATAGAATATGGATATACAAAATATAGTCTTTGGTATTTTGACTATTTTGTATTTTTTTTAATTTGGTGTATTTCAAAGTATAATACCGCACTGTTTTGATTTTATTCAAAATGAAACGTTGCAGTTATCTCACAGTCAAGTACATTCAATTGTTGCTTTCTAATAAGTTTTACAAAAAAAATAATTTCCATTCTTCACGAGAAACAAGTTCACATAAATACAAAAACAACTACCTTTCCACAAAATAGTTATAACTCAAAAAAAAAAAAACTAATATCAGAAATAATAAAATCAAACTTTAGTGACTACCACTATAATTTATAAACATTAGTTTGTGGCACATGAAAACGCATAGATACATCAACTTTGCTATATTTTCTCTGTGTATGCACGAAGGCATTGCTATTAAGTCGATTAAATCTATTCAGCTTTGTCCAAGCTGGAAGCTTTTCAGCGTCTCAATAGATGTCTTGATTTGGCAACCAGAAATGCTGCTGATAGAATTGAAAGTGCTTTGTGGCATTTCAAGAGATACATACATGTCCGCAATAGAGACTTAATAAGGAGGGAAATGGTTTAAGACTATCGATCTCTTCTATTAGTATGATGCGTAGTTAATCCAATGTACATCTCAACTAAATGATTTCCAAAGATAGAAAACAATTGAGTGACGCTTATAAAGTAAAACTCGATAAAGTTCTTGAATATTTGAACCTTTTAAATGTATTTAAAGAGTTTTATTTCATGTCCCTTCAAATGAAAACATGCATTCATGTAATTTAATACTTTCTTGCAATGATTATTTGCTTCAAAGGTGGGGTAAACATCTAACACACATAACTCCATCAAATATGGCACGAGTGGACAAGTGCCGTTAATTATACTATACCTTCAGCGTATATTTTATTTATTTACAAATTAATGGATTTTTGTGGAGCACAATTTATGCGTGTGACGGCGGCGTGGGGGCATGTTTATTATTATTATTTATTGCATGCATTATAATTCATTTAGAGACATTTGGTCTCTAGCGGGCCTCTTGACTTGTTTATCCCTTAGTTTTTTTATACCCGCTACCCAAAAGGTAGAAGGGTATTCTCATTTTATGTCTCCAGCAAATGTAACAGGCGGAAGAAGACATCTCCCCACAAAGGATATACAAAATGTTTTTTTTTATTTGGGAAAAATGGCTGTTGCAGTCAGATATTATTTGATTTTGTTGACAATCTGGTATATTTTGAACTGGATAATATTTAAAAAATATATTTTAAAAGTAATAGTATTTTAATATAACAAATATATATTTCAGAATTTTGTCAGTATTATTTCAATACATACACAAGTAAGTATAGCATTTTTGTCTCCCAACATATTGATTGTAATCAGATGACAATTGTAAAAGTTATTTAAGAAAATATTTAATACTGAAAAATGGCTGCTGTAGTCGGATCTAAATAGCTATGGTTGAAAATTTGGTATATTTTTAATCTTATTACTTTTAAAATTTTGAAAGTGATACCATATTTTGTAAGTAATAGTATTTGAATATACTAAATACATATATGCTTTGGTATATTTCAATTTTTTTTTACAATATTAATTTGATATGTTTGCTTTCACAGTCGTGTACACTCGAAAGTAGCTTTCTTGTTTGATTTTTTATTTCGTCCATTAATTAACGCGTTCTGCTCGTCGAATGCTAATTAAAATTAAAAGTGCTACTTAATTGGCAGCAACAGCTGTTGTGTAGAACCTATTGCCACGACCCCAAACATACAGAATATTTGTAATATTCAGTTCACTCTTTCAGCTGAACGCAACTCGACTCGTCCTAATTTGCCTGATTGCCTATTAAATGCTCCACATGCAATTTAAAAGCGTTTTATATAGCACAAATTAAGCATTTAACTCGACACTGTGTGCGTATATCCATGTTGTTAGTCAGTCAGTCTGTTGGTTGGTTGCCTGTTTTTGTTGTGTCTGGGTGTGTGGGTGTGTGTGTGTGTGTGCGTGTGTGTTTGGTTGCCTCTCTTGTTTTTTTTGGTTTTGTTGAGTGAGCTGGTTAGCTTCAATGCATTGTCCGAATGCAACCAATCAAAATTCCTGTAATAAAATCAAATTTTCATTGCTTTTGTGAGCATTTCCTTTACATTTCATTCATGCCGCCACCTCTTCATCCCCTCACCACTCCTTACCATACCACATTTTAGGTGATGGTCAACAGAACAGCAGAGAGAGAGAGAGAGAACAGCGGGAAGCGAGGTTTGGTTAGTCAGCTGTTTGTCAGTGCCTTAGCTCGGCATGTGGGTTTGGTTGCGTAACTGCTGCTAACTCTAACTAGGCACAAAGGCTGCCAATTTTTAGCCCAGCTGTAGTTTCATCTTTCGTTTGTTTTACCAGACACACACACACACACACACACACACACACACACACACACACACACACACATGCACTTGTCTCTACAACCCAGACTCGCACAAATCCAAACACAAACCAGCACACATTGCTGCATAACAGCGCTGCAATTTTTTACGCCTCACCTCAAAGAGATTTTGGCCTTGTGTGTAGAATTTTCCTCAATTTTTTGTTTTTTTTTCTCCTTTTTTTTTGGGTGTGCGGGTGTGTGTATCTTGTCTGCAAAACTCTTCGTTTTTTCCTCGATTTTTTTTTTTGTTAACGCTATACAAAAAATGTTGCTTCTTTGGTTTCGGCTTGCAACGTTTCGATGGCATTTTTAACTATGTGATTTGCGATAAGATTTGTTTCGTCTTCGATAGACATCTTTATTAATTCAAAAGTCCTTAAAAATTCTTCAATTTTGTTTGGTGAAAGCTTTAAAAGTGTTCTTTCAATGAGGAACATAATTTGTTTTTCTATTAAGGATATATGTATTGATAAAAATGCTAAAACAATTTGTTAATAATTGGTCAAGTTTATGAACATTTGTTGACAATCAAAGAAAGCGCTGCGTAACTCTAGCTAGCTCAATATATATGAAATTGGCAAAAAAAAATGAAATACTATCCTTGAAAAAATACAAACGAGAATCAAATAGCAAGTTATTATTACTATCAAAAAAGTGGGACTATTGGAAAACGCCGTGATGAAAAAACTAACCGCCTTTACTAGTCTGCAATTGAAATGCAAATTTTTATTAACTTTTTTTTTTGATGGCACGCACAGACATATTGTGTGTGTGTGTGTGTGTGTGTGTGTGTGTGTGTGTGTGTCAGAAGCAATCGTTCGACGATTGTCGACTAGCCGCCAGACTAGACCCAACTCCAATAGAAAGTGCAAAAATTTGAAACAATAACTTTTACGCATGTCAGTGTAAACTCACATAGAAAATTTGCATGCGCCACAAACACAAAAAGCATATGCAAAAGAAAAAGAAAAAAAGATGTGTAAACCCACACACACACACACACTTACTTACATGCATAGAGACAAAGGAACAACAACAATAATTTCGACACAAAGTGAAAAAAAAAAAACAAACAAAAAGAAAAACAACATATAACGTCGAATTAAGTTTTTCAAAGTGAAAATATTGTTTGAGCTGGTTGTAACGGAGCTTTGTTGAAATTCATTCTCATAAAGAGCGCCGCGTTCTGGCTTCCACTTTATCCATTTGTACCAAGATAAAAGGTAGATTACAGTATGTACGATAAGTATGTGTATGAATAAAAAATGCAACATCTATATTTTAATTAAATCTGCGCATTTTTGTCAGTTCATGTTCAATGTACTTCTTATCACAATTTAACACGAATTGGTTTGATAAAAACACTTCACAATGAAATGCAGATCGAGCCGACAAAAAAATGCAAATACAAATATTCCGTTTTTTTTCGAGCAGCTTTATTTTTTTTTGTTTTTTGGTTGCTACCAAGTTTTTGTTGTCGAGCATTTCGGTTAAAACAAATTGGCTTTGTGTAATTTGCACTTCATTAGAGAGGCGGAAGTTGAATCATTTAAGTAATGAAATTAAAATTTGCAATATTGATGAAAGATGTTAAAGCGGTTAAATATTATACCAAATACACTTTAAAGATAATTTGTAGATTAACAGCATATAAAACAATACTTTAATTTAAGCTCTTATGTAAAACAACTTATGTAATATAATTTAATTTCCAGGGACTATGAATCACTTTTTATGCAATTGTTTTCGTTCTTCTTTTTTTTGTTGCCCATTCAATTTCATACAAATTACGAATGTGAGCAAGTGAAATGCATAATTTAATTATAACTTGAAACTTTTGTGTATGTTGCTTTTGTCAATTTGAAATTCATTAACATATTCATAATTCATGGTAAATTATACATAGTACAGACATTTCGCTTATTGATAATTGATAGTTGTAAGATTTGTAGGAGACGAAGTTTGTGACTTTCAATGGAGTAAAGTGAAAGTGAAATGCAGTGGCAAAAATGTAATTAAATGATTTTGGAATTTAATTAATTGTTCCACATTGCGTATGTTTAATATTGTGGGCAGCACAGCATATTTTGCACATTAAATGCGATGTCTGGTCGCACTTTGTGGAACTTGCGTGCGAGTTTGTGTGTGTGTGGCACACACTTAAAGTGACTTTTGTGGTCTCATTTGTGAGCTACTATTGCGGTCTATTCGCATAGATGCACACACACACACACACACACACACACACAAAGAGTGGAGGGGACGGACTATGGGTTCATGTTTATGGGCACACAAAAACCGCATGCAGTGACCATACAAAGTCAGTTGGTTACTGCTGATAATTTATAAAGCTCAGCCAAGTGAACTGCAGTCTATTAGAAGCGCGTTAGCCAAAACATGTGGATTGAGGACGGTGCAGCCAATGCACTGTGGGATAAATATGCACATTTCCGTAGCAAATTTAAAAGCATTTAACTTAAGTGAAAGTGCTATTACAGCTACTTTTTTTGCATTTCTTTAACCCGATAATATTTTTTCATCTGTTAAAACAGCCATATACGTATTAAGAACACAAAAAGTTTTTATTGTATATTCTTTTGTGTGTATATTATTCAGAGTACTGGATTTTGTGCTCTGAAAATTGTATAATCTATTCCTTTTTTATTAAGTTCAACTTTTTCAACATTTCAATAATGTGATTCTTATCATTTAGTAAAAATTGCCTTCACTTATTAATGTTCATAGTATATTCTTCCACTAAATTGAACAAATTAAATAGTTATCACTTTGTGTACACAAAAGTATCCCAAAGACCATATTTGGTATATCGACACTTTACCACTTTACTTTCAAAATATTCCACAAGATTCAAAGCATACCACACTGTCAATTGATTCCTTAAAGTTAACAACTTTTATTACAATAAGTAAGAAAGCTACAGAGACTACTACTAGATGACACAAATTTTCTGTGAATGTAAAAAAATATGGTACATTTACCGAAAACTACAAAAAAAAACGACTAAATTTGGTATACATAGACATACTATTACTTTCAAAATATACAATAGAATTCAAAACTTACCAGAATGTCAATAAATACTATATAAAATGAGAGCAAAACAGTAGGGTATATACCAAAAAAATGTACCAAGGATTATATATGTTATATCGATATACTATAAAGTTCAAAACATACCAGATTGTCAATTTATATATGGTATGTAAATATACCGAACAAATGCAAAAATATATCAAGGACTATATTTGGTATATCGACATACTATTACTTTCAAAATATACAATAAGATTTAATTCTTACAAGAATGTCAATAAATACCATATAAAATGAGAGCAAAACAGTATGGTATATACCAAAAAAATGTACCACGGATTATATATGGTATATCGACATACCATAAAGTTCAAAACATTCCAGATTGTCAATTTATATACGGTATATACATATACCGAAAAAACTAGAAAAAAATAAACTTTAAAAACATACCAGATTATCTATTAATTCCATATCAAATTATTTCTTACACAACTTCTAAAATTTGCATAGTAACCTATAACAGATTTATGTATTAACAAATTCCTAACAAAATAAATGTAATAGAAAATGGTCACCCACAGTGCAGTGTTGCAGCGGGTGAGCGAACGTCAGGACCACAGTCAATAAAAGTCTGCGAAAGTCAGTGGTCCAAACAAGTTGATGATTAATGCAACTGAAATTGCGAGTAACTCTTGCTCTCAGCAATACCCAAATGAAACTTGCTCTCTTTTCGCCCTCCCCCCTCCGTAAACCGTGTCGTGCCGAGCCTAACCAAACAAAGTTCGTGTCTTGGAGTTGGAGTAAAAGTTTTTTGCAATACTCGTACTTCATGTTCCAGCAAGCAAGTCGAGACGAGGCAGCGAGCAGCAAGTAGCGAAAAGGAAAAAGGCTGACAGGAGTCAGCCAGCATCATTGGGGCAAAAGGGCGACTCAACAGTTGCATTTGTCTTTGGCCTGTGGCTTTACGAATATAATCAAATCCGTTTGCCGACTCACAACTCTCTATCTCTCTCTCTTGTTCGTTCTCTCTCTCTCTCTCTCTCTCTCTAGAGCAGAGAAGCGACAACCGACTGCCGGTTTTACTTGCAACGCCAACATCTTCCAACAACTCTGTGGGGAAGTGTGGCAAAGTTGTCTCCAAGTGTCTTGTCTCTCAGAGCTTTATGCCATACTTAGTTTAGAAGGCAATGGGCTGCTGTCTCCTGACTCCTAGCTGCTTTTGCTTTTGCTGGCACACTTCCTTAGGTATCTTTCTCCCCACCCTTCCTCACCACATGCACATTAAATAGAGCAAGTAACGGCGGGGAATGGAAAGGAGGGGAGAGGAAGGGTCGACACCCTTTTGCACAGTTTGCGAAAAATGATTAATGCGATTTGAACTTTAAATTTACATTGTGTTCATGATATTCAGTTGAATTTATGAGCGCTGTTTGAGTTTGTAAATGAGTTGCTCATTTAATGCCCTAACAAGCGTCTTTCCACACTTTGGCTCCGCACCACAAACTATGAGAGCAACTGGAAACTGGCAACAAAAGTGGCGGGAATTGCCACTTCAACTTAACATTCCTCCCAGTTGATGGGCCATGGTGGCGGCTTCCTTTTTGGGGTTTTGCCACCGGCATAACGGAATTAATGATTGTATTTCATTTCACATTGGCCCATTTTGTGTACATCATAGATTAAATGAGTTATCTGCTTCGCTTCCCCACACAGTCCACTTCTTGGCCAAAATAAATGTTATCCTCTGTTACCCAAAATACTTTATTTTGCTGGTATTTTGTTATTTACGTTCATGCGTAAATTCTATTAATTTGCAATGATAATGTTTTCAAAGATTACTTTTCACACCTACGCAATTGACTTTCAGATATTGTAGGCAAAGAACTTTACTAAATATGCATGTAAGATTAAAGCATAATTAAAAATAAACGTGAATACATGAACTAGATTTGAATTTGTATTACTCTAATACATAGTGAATACCCTCTTTTGCAACTTTGACAAGCTCTATTAAAGTGATATTATCTAAGCAATAAATTCATGGAAAAGAGAACTTATCTTTGTTAAAAACTACTACTACTAAAAACACTACCCATTTTGAATATATTATTCTTTAAATAAAAATATACCACAATAATACTAAAACACACCAACTGCTATATTTGGTATATTAAATAGTATAAAATTCAAAATATATACCACTAAAATATATCAAAAATACTGAAATATACCAAAACTATCCACGCTCCAAAATTATAAGACCCTTCTACTCTATGGGTAGCGCGTATAAAAACAAAAAAAAACTATACTCTCATAAACAAATTGTTTTTAAATGAATTAATGTGTGGAGATGTATAAAATAAAAAGCGGCAAGACTATCGGAAACAATATCAAGTATTGATTTAAAGACAAATCATAAAATTCAACACTGCAAAAGCTCAAAAAGACGCGCATAGTTGAGTTAAGGTTTGAGTCTCTAAGTTATGTTGTCGTTGCTCGACCCATTTTAGAAAAAGTGTACTACACATAAAATATCAATATATGTAATTAAACATTAAACCTTATAAAAAAAGTTGTTTCTTTTATCTGAATCACAGTAAGGGAAATTTACAATAAATGTAAATCTCTTAATTCTTATAAATTTGGTTGAGATGCCATAAACTTCTTATCAAATTACATCGCTGCTTAATAGCTATCATTGCAGTTCTCTTCTACGAACTTTAACAATTGAAGCATGAATTGTGAAAGAGTTTTGCCAGCAGCTCGAATTTGCTGTTGTCGTCAAGGCTTCATTCGGAGCCGGAGCATGTCTTTGACAGTCGGACACATTGATAATTATCGCACAAAATGTGTGTGTGTGTGTTCGATCCTTGAGAATGGCCTGTGGCATCTGTCACCTCGACAATGCCGCCTTTGCGGTTTTCTTTCTCTCTTGTGTGTGCGTGTGTGCGAAAAACAAGAAAATTTACAACAAGCTCGCCCACCTCGAAACTGCCTTTCAGAGGAGCTGTGCATAAATTCATTGTCACTACGACGCCATCGCCATCGCCAACGCCGGCGAGGACGAGGACATCAAATGAATGAATGACTGAATGAATGAATGAATGTGCCATTTGTGGGCAGAACCACAGTCGTGTGTGTCCTATCCTGTTCTGTCTTGTTCTGTCATGTCTGGCTGATGTTTTCTCTCTCGCGCTTCATGCCATGTGTGTGCCTTTTAGGCTAGCAGCGGCTCACATAAATCTTTCGAATTTTGTTTGATCGAACGCAAAAATAATGGCGCTTTGTAACACTCTGTGTTCTGTGTCGATGCCGATTCCTTTCTGGCTTCATAAATTTGTTGGCGTGCTTTGACCAGGCGAAGTCAACAGGAAAATTGACATTTTGTGCGAGCTTCTCTCTCTCCCATCTCTTTCATCGCTCACAGTTCTGCTAATGATACAAAGCGAGTTCAACTCTTTTTTTTTTGAGGTGCTTTTGGTTTGAGGTGCATGTTGTATTTGCCGATCACTGTGCAAATTCATCAGCTGCACAAATAAGTGCTAGCATATATGAAATGACCAACTCAACTCGAAGCTCGGACTTTACGCCACTGTGACTAACTGACTGAACTGCTGCCTGATTGCTCAATGGAGCACTTGCTAAGTGGTGACTTTACTGTTCCTGTTGCTGTTCCTGTTTTCGTTGCTGCTGCTTTTTTGGCAGCCTTCATTTTAATTGCCAAACTTTGGGGCAGGTGGGCGGCAGCTGGCTGAGCTGAGCTCAACATTTGCCATTTAAGTTTTTGATGTGCGACGCAGACGCGACAGCGTTGATTATTTTTATGTTTATGGTCGCGCATTACGCATACGACATGTGCCACCACATTCAAATTATATAATACGTAGCATACATGGGTAAGTCTGCCAGAGTTTTATGATTATGCAAAACAATTAGGCTGCAGACAACACACAAAATAAATAAAGAAACGAAAGGCAAACGAAAGAGAAAAGTAAAATGTATAAAACATATTTAAGCATATTTTCAAGCAACTGCCGTCTGGCTGGCTGGTTGGCTGGCTGGCTGGCTATCCATCTAGCCATTTGCTGATGATGGCCTGCAGCTGCCACTTTTCATGCTAAACTCAACTAACGTGCAAAAATCAAAGAATTTTATGCATGACTGGACCATACGTGTTTGTGTGTGTGTGTCTATGTGTGAGTGACTGATGGAGTGTGCTTGCTTGCTGTCCAGGGGTATCCTGTCTGATGTCCTGTTTCGTTGTCCGTTTTATGTGTGCGTGTGCACTTTGAACAAATTAAAATTGCAAAATCCTCGTGCTGCATTTATGAAATACAATTTGGTTGGGCAGCATGTAGCAAACTGGCAAACTGGCAAGCGGCAAGCGGCAAGTGGCAAACGGCAAACGGCAAGCAAGCAAAGATCTGGCACGTAAGGCATAAGCTGTTTCTCATAACCGTAAACAATCGAAAGCTGCCATAGTTCGTTGCATGCAACACAGCATACTATATATAGTATATATAAACATATATGTATATATGTATATATGAGAGGGACGCACACTCCACTCCACTCAACTGTCATGTCCAAGTGTGCGTGTGTGCATGTAGAGTGTCATATCTTAATTGCTGCAACTCTACGGTATCTGTGACGCTGTGGCAACAACTGGCAGCCTGCGGCACTCGGCCTGCCCGGAATACACAGCAAAAAAAAAAAAAACAGAGAGTCAGAGAGTCACACAGCAAACGTCTGTGAGAAATGATATTCATAAAATGCATATTTCGTTCATTTTATTATTCTTGTTGCAATTGTTGTTGCATTTATTCACCCCAATCAATTAAGCGGCAGATAAAGTGCCGAATCAATTGGCAAAGTTGCAACACACACAAAACTCTTGCAAATTGAATGAAAAAACAAGCATTTAAAGTCAATATCTGTTACCTTTAACTTGTCATTTAGCCCCCAGTCGAACTTCTTTTTTTCTTGGTCATAAATTCAAAATGAATTTTCTCTCATATTTAAATGGTTGTGAATCTATTCGGAGAAAACCTTGAGCTAGCGACAATCGTGGTAGACTCCATCTATGACAAACATAAACAAATCATGTGCATAAGCAACCAAAAAAAGAGGATTGAGATATGAAGATTATAAATAAAAGGACCTAGAATTTATGGATATCTCTATCTTCGGCCTCGGTGTCTACATACATATTCATATCTTCTCTGAGCTTCAGCTTATTTGATATATTCAACTGATAAATCAAATAAATAGTCTCGAGTTTAAATTATTTTAAATGTGGTGGGAAAAATTGTGGGCCTAACAGATGTTTTATTGCTTTTTTCTTGGTATAGATGTCATGCAGAAGTTTGGCCGATGACTCAACAAATTGTTGTGTGTATTGATTTGACTGCTCAATTATAAAGCGGATTCACACCGAATAAAGTTGACGTGGTACAACCTAAATTCACTATATTTTGTTTTTTATTTGTTTTGCCATCACACTATGTTTATTTAGTATTTAAAGTATATAGTAATATACGCAGTATATTAAGTGCATTAGTTGTACACAGTATATATGAAGTACTACTGCATAGTTAGTATAAAGGTGCGCGCAGTATATTTAATTTATAATGTGTCTGCAGTATATTTGGCAAGTAAAGTATATGCTGTATGTTTGGTATATGAATTATACGCAGTATGTTTAGTATGTTAAGTATACAAAGTATGTTCAGAATATACAGTATACGCAGTACGATTAGAACATTAAGTATACGTAAGGAAGTAAAGTGTGTTCAGCAAATGAAGTATACGTAATTTTTTATCTTTAGTATACATAGTATGACGAGGATAGGTAAGGTATAAAGTATACTTTCTGTGATAATTGAATAATAAGTAATAATAATAAATTTTTAATTTCTCTTTGTTATTTGCTTACACCTATAATTGATAAAAGAAATTACATTCTTTAAGCGCATAATTAATGGATACCTACTTATTTCTTTTATTTTAAATGTGTATAAATATCAGGTATCAAAGTCGAAATTTCTTCACGTTTTTTACATCTTTCAAAATGTATTTAAAGTTTACATTTGAATATGGATGAATGGCATCGAAGCCACTGATAGACAACTCTTGGAGCTTTGTCGCAGTCTATGTCGTTCACACAGAAGCAATCAAAGTTCGCAAATACACGAGATGCCTTTTGAAATTTATTTTTATTGCAAATAAATTATATTGAAAACGTTTGGCTCGGTGTTTTTATAGCTGTTTGTTTGTTTGGTGGAAAAGAGGCTTATTACTGACAGAAAGCGAGCCGACAAAATGACAAATTCAAATGGGCAACCAATTGACAAGCATTTAGTGGTTGCCCTATCCCTCCAATTTCCAACTGCCTCTCTCTCTCTCCTCTTGCATGTATCCTTGTATATTTTATGCGATTGGTGCCTGGCGCTGTCCAGCGGTCGAGTTGCGCCTTCGTTTTGGCCATTTGTGTCCGTTTTGTTTGTCTGTTTGTCCGTTTGTCCATTTGTTTGTTGTTTTTGCGGCTTGCTTAACACAATTAATTAGTTAATGCCATGCTTTGGCGTGAAATTTATTGCTATTTGCGCTTTTGTATTTGATGAGCATTGCCCAGACCCGATTGTTGCTGTTGCTGTTGTTGTAATTGCTACTAATTACTGGCACTGCGATTGCTGGTCCTCGCCTTGCCTTTGGCTGGGCAAAATGCTTATGCAAATGCGTGACAGGGAACGAGGACTCATCATCTGTCTGCTGCCTGTTTGTGGCACTAGGATTCTCTCTCACTCCTTTCGCTTCAGTGTCTATAATTTACATAAACATCTAATTGTTGGTTTTGCCATTGTTGTTGTTGTTGTTGTTGTTGCTGTTGCTGTTACACTTGCTGTAATCATGCTTAATTGTTTTCGTTGGCATTCCATGTTCCAATGCTCATGATTGACAGTTTGTGCTTTGGTGGTTTTATGGCAACAAACAGGCCAGTAAACCACCAAACCACCACCAAATATTCCTATCACCGTCACCGTCACCGTCATCGTCACCAAAGGCAATGGCAACGCCATTTCCATCACAATCACTGGCTGCTGTCGCAGAATCCACAGTTGCCTCGCTGTCACATTTTAAGTGCCTTTAAGTGTTTAATGGCACGTTCGCATTACTCAATTTCCCAGTCGTTTTCACTCGAAAATTTTCCACTTCTTCTTTAGCTCGTTTGCGAGCTGAGCCCAAGCAGGCAAGCCAACAAGCCGAGCCAAGCCAAACCAAGCCAAGCCAAGCAAGCGAGCATTGTCAGTATATTTCATAAATTCAATTAAGCAAATTGTTCTCAGTTATGGCCAAAAACTGCGCTTGGCCCCGGTTCAAAAGACAAAGGGCAATATGTCATGATTGTTACTCTTTCTGCTGTCTGCTGTCTGCTTTCAGCTTTCCCCCTCTGCTCCCCTTCTCTTCTCTTCTCTTCTCTTCTCTTGATAAGGCGCATTAAGCACCACTATTAAGATAATAAGTAAGATAATTTGCCAATTGCTTGCCAAAATCAAGAGACGGTTACTCTTTCAAATAGAGCTTTCATTTAATTATTGTTACTATCTAATAATAGAAAAGGTTGAATAACATCATGCGATTGTATGTATGCAGTGTAGTATGAAATGTAAGGATTGTTTAAGGACTGTAATTTATTTGACAAACTTGCAATGTATCTGGTTGACTATTTGGTATATTTTGTATTATATGGTATTTTTCTAAATGTAATAGTATATCGATATACCAAATCTGGTATATCCAGAATATTTATTCTCGATGGTATATTTTAAATGTGATAGTATATATAGAATATTTTGGATCATGAGGTATATTTTAAATCTAACATTGTATCAATATACCAAATATTGCCGTTTTGTATTTTTTTTTCCTTTTTTCATTATAATATTTCGATGTATGTATTATACAGCAGCTATTTCCCAGTTGAATGTGCTTTATATCTTGTTTATTCTTGAAGATACTAAAAAGGAAAGATTGTTAAAAAATTGTCCTTTCTACCACAATACCACCAATTTTGACTGCTTAACCCAATTAAATGATTTGTTTGACAAAATATTTGACATGAAATCTTAATATACTTCACTAGCTCGCTAATTTAATATACATAACCCACACAGCACTTTATCGTTACGATAACGTTTAAGAAATGGAAATATTGTCCAGAGAGAAGATGTTGGAAATTCCATAAAGGAGCAACATTTGTGTGTGATGAAATAGGAAAGATAAAAAATTTAAATCATGTATATACCAAAATATTAATCAAATAATGCGGCTACATTTTCAAAATCATTTCTGCGTGATCAATGATACGGCTCCATGAGGCGTCCCCCCTTTCACCTTGCCGCTTATGGAGTGATGCGGCGGAAGGTTCTACTTAACGGAAATGTCTATGATGCCTATTTTGAACAGATTATTAAAGCTGCTAAGCTATCGATTAATCGATCGAAGTGCAGAAATGGACCAAATGATATAATATTTGATGCTTGTGCTGAATCAAGTGCATCTGCTTCAATCATACGAATTAATTAATACGAATAATTACAATACAATTTGAAATAATTTTAAGGCGTTACAATTTACAAATAGAATAATCAGCTGATTTTCATCCATATCGCACTTTAATGCGTTGGAAGGTTGTTCTAAACGGAAATTTCCATGATGAAGCCCAGTCTAAACAGAGTATGAATATGCGACTGACTTTTTTGTTTGTGACGTTATTTACAAATTGTTCTTAAAGCTACTAAACTATCAAAAAACTGTGATAGGCAGAGGAATGCAGAAATGGACTGAGTGATGCAATATTTGATGCTTGTTTGTAATCAAGGTTATCCTATACATTATTTAGAGTAAGTGCATCTGCTTGACTTTGACTTTCGTTGTTTTTTTTTTTATGAATTGCAACACAGCTTGAAGTAATTTTTAGGCATCTGTCGATTGAATTAAAAGATGCGTTGGAATCTGTAATTTGGGAGGGTTTTATTTTGTGTTTTCACAGTCACTTTTATTCTTTTATATCACAGTGACTTCTGTACAAGAACGTATATTTTTGAATAATCTGCTTAAATACTATAGGATGTGACCGTCACAATGGTCATTAAAATACTACATATCATTCTTTGAACTATCGATCACTAACTACTAAAAACTACTAATTGAAATTCAAATTTATTTATTAAACTTAACGGTTCTACTAATAAAGCCCAGTCTAAACAGAGTATGAATAATCGACTGACTTTTGTTCTTCTCACGTTATTTCCGAAGTGTTCTTAAAGCTACTAAGCTATCGAAAATAATATGATAGGCAGAGGAATGCAGAAATGGACCGGATGATGTTTGTTTGTAATCAATTGTAATTTTAAACTCCTCTAATATTCAGAATCTTACATCAGTATAAGACACTTTTAAAACTAAGTTGCCACATAAAATTGTAATTCGAATTTGTATATAGTAAATGTTGTGTGGCATTAATATAATTTGCTTCACAATTTGCCTTTCAATTGTCTCCATTTGTTTATCATATTATATATGTAGTACTCACTAGTCATATGAAATGACTACTCAAAGGAAATTGTGTGCAAAGTTATGAAAAAATTGTGTAAAGTTGACATAAGAGTGAGTGTGCTCTTGTATGTATGAGTATAATTCGTATTGCAGAAACTCAAAAAACAAAAAGAAGAGAACTCATGTAATCAAATTAAATATGCAACGAAGTAAGCATAATATTGCTTGTAAAAAAGTTTATTCAAACATTCTCAATGGGGGAATTCTTACTTTGTGATATGGGATTGCAATGAATTAATGAGAAACCGAACTGAACTCTCAGCGCTCAACTCTCAACTCTCAACTCTCAAAAGCATATTTGCAGATATGCCATTGTTTTTCTCGCACGCTTTTCAGACACCAACCATTGGCTGCTGGTTGGAGTAAGTAGTATCTTTGCCATGACAACGTCATGACAGTTGTTCTTGGTCGCTGTGTGTGTGTGTGTGTGTGTGTGTGTGTGTTTGGGCGTCTGCTGTATGGATGGCATTGCCATAGATCAATGCCAGCTGCAGTGACATTTGATATTTACCTTTTAATGTTATTAATATTATTAAAATCAGCAGCAGCAGCAACAGCCGGCGAAATCTCATATGCATACATAGGACATCCTTACGAAATGAGCTGCCAACTTACTCAACTTCTCTGTGTGTGTGTATGTGTGTGTGTTGACTGATATTCATACTGTGTTGGCACACGCAAATGAAGTTCTTGTGGCTGGCAAAATGAAGTCCAGGCTCCATAGTATTTTGCCTTTGAGAGCATCATCCTACACAGAGACAGAGAGTAGGCAGCAGTTGCTGTTGCTGTTGTTGTTGTTGTTGTCATTGTGCTGTCTGCTGGCTTGCTTGCTGTTGGTGGTATTCAATGAAGCAGCTACTGCGCTGCTGTTGGCAATAAAATCAACAAATATTCCAAAAGAAAAACAGGTAAAATTAAGCAAAATGAGCTGTTGCAATCTGCTGCTGCTGCTGTTTCACACTTTGCCATTCGACACGTGCAGCAGAGCAATGTATATATCATAGTTATTAAGGTGTGCAATATAATTATCAAGTATACGCTGGGTCCGCATACATATGTACATAAAGGTATGTATGTCTGTAGCAAGTCTAGAAGAAGCAGCAACAACAACTATGTTTGCTGCACAACAACTTGTTGTTGTTGTTGTTGTCGATGTCGATGTTGGTGTTGTCGACGCCCTCGGGCTGCCGACGCGTGTGTATGGCTGCCAAAAGGCTGCCAATGACAGGAAATGCTGTGGCGTAGGTTGGTTAAAGCCAGGCTACTTAGTGTTGTGCAGCAATATACCACTGCACACACACACACACACACACACACACACACACACACTCGAACACACACACACACACACACTCATGCACACACTGACGCCCCTTTTGGGTATTTCGCGTGGCAGTTAAAAGCAAACGCATTTTGCCAGCGGCAACAACCTAGCACACACGTGCCGCACTTTTTGTGTGTTGTTCGAGTAGTTTTTGCCATTTAACTCGCACCAAAACCTTTTATTCCCTACTTCTCTCTTGTTCTGCAGTTTTAGTTTGACTGTGCATGTCATTTCGCTTATGAAATTTCAATTATGCTGCACAGCAAAAACAAGAACAAAAAAAAAAAATAGAAAAACAGTTCATGTTGCAGTTGTTTCCTGTTAGGTCCTAAGGGCATTTTGCATGTCCGTTACAATTGAGTCGGCATTAACTGTCATTTAATTCTCAGCTTTATTACCTATACATACACATACTCATTAACAACGACTGCGCTGACAAATGACATTATTTTCGTTCCGTTTGACATGTCAAAGCTCAAAGCAGCAACAACAGTTGCTGCTGCTGCAAGAGCTCTTCAAAGTTGTCAGAGCATGCTTCAAGGCGCTGCCAAGTGCGTGTGTGTGTGCGTTAGTCAGTCCCTCAGTCCCTCAGTCAGTCAGTCAGTCAATCAGTTAGTCATTCATTTAGTTATATGAACAACCTAGAAAAAAGAACTACGCTAAACGCTTTCAGACAGTTTGTTTATGTTGCTGTTGTCGCCCATAAGAATTTCTATTTACGCTCTTTCTCTTTATTTCTTGCGCTCTTCGGTGGCTCTCTTAAAGTGTGCGAGGCAAACTCACCACAGATGGAGGCGCATACTCACCACTCGGAAGTGGCCGACCTGTCGCTTGTTGCAGCCACTCGAATGAGTTTGACCAAATGCCCAATGCTGGGGGTTATGATGTTCTATAATCAGGTGCGCGCAATTGCAGCTGCAGTCGCAAGCTGTCAAAAGGACAGCAGCAGCAGCAGCAGCAACTGGAGCACAAATGATAAGCACTTGCATTTGCATTTATCAAAATGCGAACATGTTCTGACTACCTCAATACTTGCAATACATTCGACCAAAAAAAAATAGAAAAGCGAATGCAAAAAGCTCACTAACTGACTGACTTACAACTTACTCGGATTACGACTGACATCACATAGGAGAAGCATGACATTTGCTTCGTTATCGCTGCAGGGCTTGGCCAACGAGACGTATGCGTAATATGCTCACATACTGTACGCTTGGAACGTGCCAATGAGCTGTGTGACCATTTCGTTTTATACATCTGCTAATGACTCAATTTGGCGACAAACAACAGTGTGCGAAACACACGCACTGATGTCCTCTGACTTAGCCGCAGCAGCGAAATGAACACGAAGATGGAAATGGAGATGACGATGAAGATGAAGATTGCCAGCGGAAGAGCGAGAACGTGATAGGCGAACATTATAAGATATACGAGCTAAACAATTAACTGTTAACACACGCACGCTCAAACAACAATTGACAATAGATGAGCAAATACGAGTACACTTTCTTTTTATTTGCCCTAACTCGGAATTTACTTTGCCACCACAAAAATATTTACATTTACTATAACATATATATATGTAGCTGCATTATTCTCTTTCTGTAGTTGTCACTATTTCTTTGTGACGAGAAATCAAATGAAAATTCAATTTTAGAGCGATTAATAAAATTTATTTTTTGAAGAGGTAAAATATTATTTTGCAATTTTAAGATCGATTACTAATCAGCTCGCTCATGAAGAAATATCCATAAAGAGCGTGATTTCACTTCTACTTCTTCTTTAAAGTTCTTAATAGCCAACTTGTTCCTTCTAATTCGTTGCTCATCAATTGATTTCTAATAAAAGACTAATGCTTCAATTTAAAGGTCAATATCCGTTTCCAAATAAAAGACACAACATTGATTTACCTTTAAATACATATAATGACTTATATAATAACTTATATAACCACAAAACAAAGTCAAGGATATTTTAAACTAAATAGTCATGCTACTTATGGACATATTTACAACAGTAACAATTAAATAATTCTGTATTTTTTCAATCCACTAACTGCAATTATGCATTTTTATACCTCCTACTTTGGCACTGCAGATCTTAAACTTTTGTAAATTTTCTATTTGGGAACCTCTAAGCTGCTCTGAGCTGTTGCTCAACAACAGTTGAAGAAATCTCAGGCTAGCAAAAGTATAAACTAGTGAGCAGCAGCCAAGATATTAGAGGTTTCCGAATAGCAAATTCGGAGGCATCTCCGACCCCAAAAAGTATAGATTTGTATTCATTTAGAGATCACTATATAACGAATATTATTCAGTGTCAATAGCGTCAATCTGTTCATCTGTCCTTCTGTCTGTCTCTCCGTCCGTTCGTATGAAAACCTAGATTTAAGTGATTATAAGAGATGGAGCTATATTTTTGTCCGCAGCATTTTTTATGCCTGCACACAGGTCAAGTTTGTTTCCAATTTTTGCCACGCCGTTTTTTCACCCGCGCTAATTGATAAAAGTCGAATAGCAAAAGTAATTTTGAAGCTGGAGTCGCGATTTTTTTTTCTATACAATACAAACAAGTAAGAAAGCTACAGTCGAGTGTACTCGACTGTTAGATACCCGCTACCCATTTTGAATAAAAGAAATATATTTTGCGGTATTTTTCTCAAAATATACTGATTATACTGAAAAATACTAAAAATATACCAAATGATATGTTTGATATAGTACCGCATTCAAAATATTCCATAGATTGCACAATATACCAGATTGTTAGCCAAAGCAACTAAGACGCCTAGTAAGGAGGCGTTTTTGCCCATACAAAAGTATTTCTTTAATAACCTTGACAATTTTTATCTGATCGCAACCAAATTTTTCAAAAATCATAAATTCTATAAAAATAATTATATATACCAAAATTCGCAGCTCTAGCTTTAAAATTACGCTTGTTATTAAATTTTTTTTTGATTTGCGGCGGCGGAAGTGGGCGTGGCAAAAATTTGAAATAAACTTGATCTGCGTGCAAACATAACAAAAAAAAATTATAGCTCTATCTCTTATAGTCTCTGAGATCTCGGTATTCATACGGACAGACGGACAGACACACAGACGGACAGACGGACAGACAGACAGACGGACATGGCTAGATCGTCTCGGTTGTTGACGCTGATCAAGAATATATATACTTTATAGGGTCGGAGATGCCTCGTTCTACCTGTTATATACATTTCCTGTCGGCACAAAGTTATAATACCCTTCTACCCTATGGGTAGCGGGTATAATAATAGTATTGATGATAAATTTGTTTTAGATAGGATAAAAAGTGTAAAACACTTTAATAAAGACATTTGTATGGCCAAAAGAGATTTCTGAAATCGGGTTTTTAGTTGCTTTGACAACAATCTGGTATATTATATACTGTATGGTATATTTTGAATGTAGTTCTACATCAATAGTATATCAAATATAGCCTTCGTATTTCAGTATTTTTTCGGCATATTTTTATTTTTATTGTTAATGTAACAATTTAAGTTGTAGCTCTCATTCTGATACTGTCAAATGGTTAATTTAAAAGTGTGCATCATTTTGTATATTCGTTAACCGTAGGCATATTCAAGAAATATATGTTTACAATAATACCGCACTGCTTTACGTTGATTGAGTAATCTAATATAATAGTTAGCGAGTATCTCACAGTCCAGTACACTCGACTCTAACTTTTTTACTTGTTTTCTTCGAAGTTAATGCTCAAAATTTAGACATATGTACATAGTTGCTTATCTGCTACTTAAAATTGTTAAAATGATTAACTTTTTCTATTTTAAAACTTTGAAGAATATGTGTAAATTAATAAATTCAAATTAATTTAATAGTTATAAGGTAATGTTAATAATTTAAAGTGACTTCTGCCATACTTATGTACTAATGTATTATTCGATGTAAGTTGATGTATTATTCTAGTTAACACATGGAAATATATGCTCGGATATGCTCAATTAGGCAAATTGAAAATGCATTGCAGCTTCTCGTAGAGAGAGATAGAGAGAGAAGCCACAATTCACGTGCTTGGAATGCACGGTAATTGTACAGTTGTGTCGCTAATGCAAAGCTGGCTGAGTTCGAGTTTGAGTTTGATGCTGACCATAGACAGACGGAGTGAAAAGTGTCAGAGGCAGGAACGAAACAATACCGTTGACCGCGCATACTTAACACAAATTGGTCTTTTGCACTGCAAACAACTGGACTCGAGAGTCGAGAGAGTAAGAGAGTCCAGGGGAACCAGAGTTGTGGCTAAAAGCAATAGCAAAAGCGTCGCATCGCAAAGCGTCGCATAGAGTCGCGTCGCATCGTCTAAGTATGTCGCTTCCGTTTCCGTCGCCGTTGCCATTATCGTTGGTTGGCCAAAGTAACGTTAGGTTAGCCCACACAGTAGCGTATTGTTAGTGCAAAGTGCTGACACAGAGCGCCAGATAGCGAGGGAGACGCTGTCTTCTCCACACAGATACAGAGACAGAGTCAGAGACAGAGAGAGAGAGAGAGAGAGAGGCACACGCTCACATGCATCATTGGCCATTATCGTGTGCGCCTTAAAAGCACATTGCGAAATGCCATTGGAAAAGTTGTCTAAAAGCAATGCCAAGTGAACGGCCAGGACAATGAAATGCCTGGCTCAATAAATAGTCAAAAGCACTGCCAGAAACAGCAACAGCAACAGCAACAACATCGCCATCGACAGCAAAAGGACAACAACAAGAAGTGGAAGCAGGCAGACATTGGCATTGGCTACTTTGCCTTGTGTGTGCGGCTTCTCTTTGACTTTGTCGCTGCTGCTGCTTTATCGCAACCAATTCGCAATTCGATTTGCTTTTGTGTGTGCCGCACACGCGGCGTATGCGTAATGTATCTACTCGTAAATGTGTATGAGACACTGTGTGCGAGGCTCGCTGTATCGCTGTATCAGTGTATCGTTGTATCGGTGTCTCGCAGTCGCGACAATCGCAATTTAGCGCCGCTTTTATGGCCCCTAGGTGCGAGCTCTGGCAACTTCTCTCTCGCATAATGGAAATTACTTGATTATCGTTTACACGTCGCCAATCGCTCAGCGACGTTGCTGACTGCCTCAATGCCTGACTGGCTGCTTAGTTAATAGACTCTTCTCTTACACTCTCCCTCCACTCTTCTCTACATTGGTGTCGAGCGTCTCTTCTCCCTTTTGTGCTGCGCCGTGAATCTTATTAAAATTATTGTCTTCGATTTGGTCCCAAACACAGAGATAGCAGCTGGCAACGGCTGGCAAAGGCATGTCCACCCACAAAGCTGGCCAATTTTATTTGCTTTGAGGCCAGCTACAGACAGGGTCATTAACGGCCGCTCGTTAATTTCAATCTCATTCTGCCAGCTGACCAATTTACCCTCCTCTTCCGCCGTCACCTTCAAACAAAAGTCTTTCTCTATACTATGTTCATATATTACGTTGTAATTAAATAAACTGGCAAACGTTTAGCAGCGTTCGTAACGCCATTTCGATTAGTTCGAATCGGTTAACGGGTTAAGTTTCTTTCCATCGCAAGATTTTTGTTTTGATTGATTCGACTTGGTTTCCAATTGTTTGCTAGAGATCTGGCAATATCCACAGCGACTTTCAGTCAACAGGAAACGATAGCAAATGCGAAGTAAAATATATTCTAAAATTTTATAAAATCTTTAATATATACTAGCTTGAAAATTTCCTTAGAGAAAATGGCATTTTAACAGCAAAATTTTCAACAAAGTTTACTATGTAAAGTAACAAAAATTGACACAATTTATTTAGAATTTTAACAGTCGTTAATAAATATTGAAAAAATAAATAACAATTTAAGATTACATTTGCTTTAACATTCATACGTAACAAATACGCTTAAAGTATCAAAATTTAGAAACTATTTATAAATATATATAAATACAATTATTGTCACTAAAGCTTTCTGAATTATCAGAATAGTGGAGAAACTTTCTTTTCTTATTTTGAGATTTTCAAATAAATTTGTAGTTTATTTAAATTATTTGATTTGCAAATTATTTCAAGCAAAAGCAACATTTATTTATTATAATTTAGCCGATATTTAAAAAGTATTATTTAAAAAAGAGTTTACTATTTAAAATAACATCAATTTATTTCAAAAGATATTGACTATCGAATAATCTTTATTTGTAATTATTACTAACAAGTAAGAAAGCTACAGTCGAGTGTGTTCGACTGTGAGATACCCGCTACCCATTTTGAATAAAAGCAATATATTTTGCGGTATTATTCTCAAAACATACCAATTATACTACAAAAATACTAAAAATATATTTTGGTGTATTATTATTAAAGTATACCAAATATACTAAAAATACTAAAAATATACCAAATTGCATATTTGGTATATAGATATAGTACCGCATTCAAAATATACCATAGACGGCACAATATACCAGATTGTCGGCCAAAGCAACTAAGAGCCCTAGAAGATAGGCGTTTTTGCCCATAAAAGAAAAGTATTTCTTTAATAACTTCGACAATTTTTATCTGATCGCAACCAAATTTTCAGCAATCATAAATATTATAGTTATTACTGTATATACCAAAATTCGATTTACGGATTTGGGCGTCGGAGATGCTTCCTTCTACCTGTTCGCACAAAGTTATAATACCCTTCTACCCTATGGGTATCGGGTATAAAAAGAACTTAATAAATATTGCAAAATAATCTGAAATGAATTGCAAAATATGCAATTAAAATCAGAACTTAAATTGGATTGTAAAAATTGTTTTATTCGCTTGAATTCAAGACAAATAAAATTATTCTCTTATTGGAATCATTGAGACACTAAAATTTTTAATCACTTTTTAGAGAATTGGAAAAACTTATTTAGTTCATTATTTGGTTTAACAGTAGATTATGAATATTGAAAAGGAAATATAACAATTATTTGTAAAAAAAAAACAAGTAAGAAAGCTACAGTCGAATGTGCTCGAGTGTCAGACATCTGGTGTTCATTCAAATCATATTCCACAAAATACTAAACTGTACTAAAAACTGTATTTGATACATTGGTAGAGTACTATATTGAAAATATACTAAAGAGTGCAAAATATACCAGATCGACCAAGCAGCATCAACTCAATTGTAATTCGTTTTCTCTATTGCCTGTTTTGCTGTAGGCACAAAGTTAAAATACCCTTTTACCCTATGGGTAGCGGGTATAAACAATTTAATTACCTAACAATTTTTGACTAAAACAATTAAAAGAATTTATGCTAAAATTCATTTGATTAAATTGTTTTATTTGTTTGAATTTGGTACAAATAAATTGATTCTTGTTTTGAAATTCATGTGCCACTGAAACATTTAATCACTGGAGAAACCTAATTAGCTGGTTATTTGTAATGTTTCACAGTGAAATACACAGGGACAAAACAAACAAATGCCGACGCAATAATGCTGTTAATGCTGTAATGCCTGTTATACATTTTTAATTCCGTTACTCTAAAGGTTAATTTTATTAGGTTAAATGCCAAAAATGTGCTTCAACATTCTTTTGTTAAATAGCGAAAAAGGGCGTTTGCCAGCTGAGAGTGTATATGAAGTGTACGTTTGTGTGTGTGTGTGTGGCCTTTGCAAATTGGTTGTGTTTGTGCTTGTTGTTGTTGTTGTTGTAGGGCATCTTAAATTTTCCGGCTTTTGACGTGCCAATTTCACGCAGTTTTCAGCAAGTTGCAAAACTTTCAGCGCGCTAACAAAACTAAATAAATAAATGTGCCTTTGCACACCCACTCACACACACACACACATGCAGGCACACACGTGTACACACGCAGACGTTAGTGTAAAAAGTAAAGCAATATGAGTAAACATATACACAGACACACGAAAGTCTGAAAGCGGCATAAAAAATGCGCGCTGCAGATAAATACAAGCTCTGTGTGTGTGTCTGTATGTGTGTGCAAATGTGCATGATTGTGTGTGTGTGTGTGTGTGTGTGTGTGTGTGCCACGCTGTTATGCATGGAAATAAAACTTTTCCATAATTTTGTATAAGAAAAGTTTTGCGTTGTGCCACATAGTTGCAAGTGCTTCCTGCTGATTTTTCTTGAGCCGACGATTTTTTTTTGTGCTCTCTTCCCATTCTTCTGCGTCTTTTACTATTTTCTGTGGCATGTTGTTGTTGTTGTTGTTGTTGGTGTTCTCTTCTCGGGCTTGGCCGGTATTTTCATTTGTGTGAGACTAGGCCCAAGTGGTTGCCGCCTGCAGTTGTGGCGCAAAAGTTTGCACAGCCTGTGAATTAATTAAAAGATGAACTGGGCAAAAGGAAACCAAGTAAACGAGTCAACTTCAGGCAAACTCTCGATTGCCAGCTCAGTCAGTGCAGTCCTCCTCTCATTTCCTCTCTTTTTTATGCCCAAGTCCAAGTCCAACCCGTCAACGAGAACTCCTTTAGTTTTATTGAACGCAAACTTTTAATCTAAACGATAAGAGAGCAGCGTGAGAGCGAAGCAAAAAGTCCGACTGTGGATTGGCCTATAACATGTAGCTAGACAATTTAACTCAGCCTTCGTTGAAATGGCAACATTTGCAGAGACAGAGGCAGAGACAGAGACAGCGACTGAATCAGAGTCAACTAATAAGCCAACCAATAAAGTTGAACAGTCAATCGACCTTGCCACAAATTGCCTGCAAATGAGCTGACATATTCGCAGCCAATTCATGTGAGTTTCGCAAATGATTTGTCGCATATGAACTTAAAAGGTGCCGTAGATTTCAGTTTTGAAGCAGACAAACTTTCACTATTAGAGTGCCTTGACTCAACTAAAACCTCTTTCGTCTATAATTACACCCGCTATTCATAGGCTAGAAGGATATTATAACTTCATTACTACACAAAATGTTTATAATGGGCAGAAGAACAAGGCATCTTTCGACGGACAAGAATAGATATGTATATTTAGCTGTGAACTTTGAAATAGCAGTGCAACAGAAAGAAAACTAGTACATAAAGGTTGTAACTAAATGTTGTCTCCAAATTGCGTATATGTTAGTATTATTTGCAATTTTAAACGCTAAGGCCTTAAGCACTGCTATTTCAATGTTCACAACTATAATATACTTAAGAATATAAAATAAGTACTTTAATATATGTTCGTCTGTCCGATTGTAACATATGTCTGTCCATATGAACATATACATAGATCTCACTATAAGAGATAGAGCTATAATTATTCGACAAGTTTGTTTTCGATTCTTGCCACGCCCAATTCCGCTACCGCAAATCGGGAAAAAAACAGAATCAAGTAATTGTGAACTCTTTGGTATGCTTCAAACGTATTAGTATATTGATATACTAAGTATAAAAGTTGGTATATCTTAAATATATTTATTTTGTATATTTCTGCTTATTAAAAGTGGGTAGCGAGTAATAGTATATCGATATACTAAATTTAGTCGTCGATATATTTTACTATTTTATTTAAATATATTTATTTGATATATTTCCCTTTATTAAAAATGAGTAGCGGTTGTCTCACAGGTCGAGATCACTCGACTTCCTTGCTTTCTTACTTGTTTCTCTCCTTGACCCGTCACTTCGCCAGTTCATCAGCTTTGTCTATTCTTTTGTTCATCCACCTGCACGTCACTAAATTGTCTATCCATCAGCGCGTCACTCCAACTGACGGGCTGTTAGTCAGCTCATTTGTAAAGTATGTTATGTCTGTCCATCCCTCCGTACTGATTAGCAGTCTATCTGTCCAGCTGTCTATTTGTCCGCTTATCTGTCTACAAACATCAGCTTCTATACTTTTGGGGGTATCGTTAAAGATGTTATACTCAAGATGTTGCTCTGATTTTAATAATGTAAATTAGTATTCTAATTCTATTCAATAACATAATAATATTAAATCTTTGAGCAAAATATAAATCTGATAGAAGAATCATTCTTATTTGTGTTTTATTAATTTTTTTTTTTTTAATTAATGACATTTCACAAATAATCAAAATATTAAAACTAGCAAATAATTATTAAATATTTTGTTATCTTTTATTTAAATTTTTAATGAGGGTAATGATTACACCCTAAAGAAATAACACATTTATTTTCATAACTTAATCTGAAGCTTTTGAAAGTCTATCATTTTTTCTGTTATAAGATAATAATAACTAAAATATTTATGGTTCCTGAGAATTGATTTCGATCAAATAGAAATTGTAAAAATTATTCAAGAAATACTTCTGTATGGCAAATTATGCTTACTGTAATCGCGTCTCAGATGCTTTGGCAGACAATTTGATATATTTTAATATATATTATATTATTATAATATGTATATATGTATATGTGTATTGACCTCTAAGGTATATTTTGGATGCAGTACTTCATCGATATACCAAATATGGTCGTTGCTGTATTTTTAGTATATTTGTTATATATTATTTAATATATTTTTACAATAATACTACACTGTTTTGATTTTTTACTTGTTTTCCATGTTTTCTCCCCCGAAAATCGAAAAATGGCAATCAGGTATATTTTGCGCTATATGGTATATGTGGAATGTAGTATATACATATATATATATATATACCACAAACTTCTCTGAAAAAACACATTTTCACTGCATCTGAAACAATTGTCAGCTTATCAGAAAATATTCTTCTAAGTTCTGAATATATCTGAAAACTTTAACTGCTGTTGGCAACTTCGTGTTTAAATAGCTAAATCTTTCATCTGCACCAAACACTTGATTTCTCTTTGTTTCTTTGAACCACCTACTCTTAATGTGTTGGTGCCAGTTTAACTTAGAACTGCGAATGCGACTGCTGCTGTTGTAATTAATTGAAAAAAGACAGTCATGTTACACGTCTGTGTCGTGGGTCTTCAATTAAGATTCAGCGTTCAGTTGTGAGCAAAACAAAATTTTCGCACATCTAGCACACGGCACACACCACCAACAAAAACAGGAGAGAGAGAGAGAGAGAGAGAGAGAGAGAGAGAGAGAGAGAGAGAGAGAGAGAGAGAGAGAGAGAGAGAGAGAGAGAGAGGAAAGGGAAAGGAAGAGAAATGCATATTTTGCGATGTGCGCATTTAGTCCATGGCCGACCGAAAATAGTGGCCAACAACATGTTGCCAAATGCCAATACAAAATATTCCAGCTGTCTGTCTGTCTGTCTGTCCATCTCTCTCTTTCACTCGCTATTGCTTCATCTCTGTCTGGCATGGCGAATGCAATTTGTATAATTGACTGTGACTGTGACTGTCACCTCGCTCGGCGGAGATCGGACCAGGCAGCAGATCCATTTCCAGTCTAAAGCAACTTTTGTAATTTGAATATGTACAGAAAATATATAAATTTATACTACATACATACATTTGTACAGAGGGTGGATGATGTCTGCTGCTGTGGCTGTGTTGCTTTGGCATTTTAGTTTTGTTGCGATGCGGTTTTTTTGGCCTGGACTCCTTTCATAGTTTTGAGCCTGTTGTCGAGCTTTGTTGTTTGCGGTTAAATGCAATTAAAAAGAGATTTACAAGCTTAAAGCCCAAAACGAGACGCCAACGCACTGTGTTTGCTATATGTAATAGTTTAATACGAAAATAAATATTCAAAAAAAGAAAAAAAAAACATAAAATACTAATTTGTTTCTCTTTGCCGACCGAATGAATGTGATCAATGGAATCGCTGTTATTGCAGGATATTCAAATCAAGTAACGAATACTACAGTTCCAGTGTGCTCGACTGTGAGATACCTGGTAAACTTATCCAATACGGAATTATTATTTAAATTAATTAAATTAATTCACTGAAAATACTAAAATATACTGAGTGCTATTTTTGGTATATCAATATAGTATTACATTCAATAATATGTCCATTTTAATAAAAGAAAAACAATGCAGAATTATTTTTAATATATACTCAGTTAATATGCTAAAAAATACTAAAATATACCGAAGCCTATTCTTGTCATGTTAATATATTTTTATATTCAAGATATACTATAAGTCTGATAATCTGCTATATTTTACATGTAACACTACCTAAATATACCAAATATAGCCTTCTGCATAATTTTAGTATCTTAAAGTATGTATATTAATATAATATATTTTAAAATGAATTCCAGACTGTTTTGCTTTCATTAAAAATGCGAAGCGGATATCTTACAGGATTATTTGCCATGCAATAATACCCTTCTACCCTATTAGTATCGGTATATGGTATATAAATGAATTGTATTCAAATCGAAATGTATGCGAAAGAAAGGCAACCCCAAGCAATTGGGCTCAGTTGCGTCGCTTGAATTCTAATTCGTATTAAAAGCATCTCGTGCTCCCTCTGAGATATTTACATAGCAATTAATAAATGCCATTATGGCCAGCAGTAACAATAACAATTACAACGCCAACAACAATGACTGGCAGCGGGATCAAGACGGCAGCAAGTGACAGCAGCAGCAACAGAAGCAGCATCAGCAGCAGGATGAACACAATGACGCAGCTGGAAAGCAGCGGCTTCTATAGCTTCAGCTTCAGCTCCCAGCTCAAGCCGGAGTCTGAGTTGGAGTCGGAGTCGGCAGAGTAGCTGTTGCTGGAATTATAATAATAAAAAAAAGGTACATGTAAATATTTGACAAAAGCATAAAAGCAAAAAGGACAACAATGAAATGTAATGAAACGAAATGACAAGCGCCCCCAGGAAGATGAAGAAAACTGTGAAGAAGGCAGAGAAAGAAGGCAGCAGGCAGCAGGCAGCAACGACAACAACAACTAACGCATCAGATACTGAGTATATAAAAGTATAAATACCTCCACATTTAAATATATTTATGTGCACATGTATATATACATACATATAAATTATGAATGCCGGCAATAAAGTCAAAAATGTCAAATTAAAATAATAATTCTGTCAAATCAAAGAGAGTGCGGCTCAGTAAAAAGCTTAAAGAGTTTGATGGAAGCAAGCATACTCTTCATATTAATTAATATTACCCCAGAAACTATATATTTTAATGGAATTTCATTTACTTATTTTTAATTCTTACTAATCTCAAATATGTTCAAATTTATAAAGAATTAATTACTGATGAAATTGCTTTAAATCGTGAAAAAGTTATGTGAAATTAATCTTGATTCTTAAAATGTTTCAGTTTATTGAAATTTTTGCATACATAATCAAATGACTTAAGTCATTAAATGAAAAATCATATGGGAATTGAAGAACTTTTTTTGTAAGAAGAGCCTATTAAATTTAATAACAACACACAGATAATTTATGGAAATTAAATCATATGTCAATAAAAAGTATAAGAGTTACATGAATGTAAAAAATATATTGTTTAAAAAAAGAATTAGTCGCGATATCATTTATTTTTAATGATAAGTTATTAATTTTATTAATAATTAACAGAAGTGATTTCTTGATTCTTTTTTAACTTTTATCGAACTTCAGCAGATTTATATATTATATTTAAAAAAATACAATCAAATAATGAAATGATTTCTTAAAATTGCATTCTAAATTAAGTTTGGACGTATTTATATTTATAAAAAAGCTAATCAGATAAGAAAGTGATGAAATAAAATGGAAAGTCTTATGAAAAAAGGAAAAGTTTATTTGATAAGAAAAATAACATATTGGACAAGGTACTATATATTTTTATTGCTACGTCAATTAAGTATATTTTGTAAAATTGCAAAGAAAAATTCAGTTCGGAAATATTTATGATTATTAAGAATGACTTTAGTCCTTAAATTAAAATTTGCAAATAAACTTTGGAAATAATTGTACATATTTATTTATAAAGAACTTATCACTTTAATCACTGAGTTTATACACAAATTTACAATTTAGAAAAAGAACTTGAGATTGCAAATACTTTAAACATTTTGCAGTCTGAGTGCGTGGTATTAAAGAAATGTAATTGAAATGATTTGTAAATGTTATGCTGCTGGGGGCGTGGTCGGGTGCGTGGACGTGGGCGTGGGCCTGCGGCTTACCAATAATGAGAACCGCATACCCATTGAGACCCAAGCAGGAGAAAGAAGATGGAAGAATGTAGCATGGGCTGGAGTATCTTGCAGATACAAGATACACGAGCTTCTAAACCAAATTGCATTTGTTTGCGGCTGCTGCAAAATAAACCAATACGAATACTGCCAATTAATATAAGTATGTATGTACATAACAAGTACGTCTATAGCTTTGTGCGATTGCAGAACGTGATTCAGTCAGGCGGTAAATACAAAGTACAGACTTCACTCGAATATCTCTGCAGCCAATCCGATGTCCCAATGTTATCATCTTCAGCCCATACACCTCCTTCCCCTCTCCTCTCATCTGCCTCTTTCATCTCCGACTTTCGTCCAGCCAATTGGTTCTCTGGCAATTCGCAATTTTCTAAATTACATTTGGAATTTTGCATTTCTGCTGCCCTTTGCTGTTACTTCTGTTACTCTAGATATTTTTTGCATTGTGCTTTTGTTACCCTTTCTTCGGGGGGAAGTATTATAGCTTCTGCATACTATTTGACAGCTTTGCAACCGGATTAATTCTGTCCCTCTCTCTCTTTCTCACTCTCTCTCTCTCTGCCTGTCTGTGTGTCTTGTGATTTATGCGAGCTCAACATATTTTTGGGGGTAATCCAATGTTTTGGCACTATCTCTCAAGATATGTATGACAATGAAATAAAGAGTGGATCAGTTGGTAGTTTTGTTTTATTTTAGTGTTTATTCATAGGAATTTCGCAGATCGTTTTAAATTGTGAAAATGTAATTAAATAAGTGTATAAGTATTTCGTTAATTCTGGCATCTGAATTTCTTTGTTTAAACATACATATATAGATGCATTTTTGTAGTTGTTGTTGCTGCTGCAAACTATTTGTATATAAATATTTGCTATGCTTTGTTCGTTCTTTCAACGATTTCAACCAGCAATTGTTTGTTGCTATTTCTGCACTCAAAAAAAAATTTGTATGATTGCCTTTGGTCTTGGTGCTAAGAATTTTAAACAAAAAAGGGCGTCAAAAATATGAAAACCTTTAAGTCAGAAGACTCATTTTGATTTCAATAACATTTGTCCCAGTTCTTAGAAAGAAATCTAATACTTAAAAGTTTACAAATCATATTATAATATTAGAAAACAATATGTGCTATTCTTATTTACTACTATTTTATTATTTAATTGAAATCGAATCGTTCCAAGAAATTTCTCGTGGACTACAATAAAAAATGGTTTGAGAGTTTGAGTTTCGAACGAAAGCAGTAAAAGTTTTATAAAAACTTAAAATAAATTTCGATTCAATTGAGAATTGTGTAACCTAAGTCTAGTATTCTGGGTATTATTTTGACAATTTGTCATGTTAATACCCGTTACCCAAAGAGTAAGTTTGTGACATCTCCGACCCCTTAAAGTATATATGTATGTATATATTCTATATCAACAGCCGAGATTATATAGCCATGGCAAGAAAGAGCAGATGTCAATCAAATATACTATATTTCGTACTCTATGGTATATTTTAAATCAAATAGTATGTAAATATAGCAAATATATAGCAGATATATGTGTGTACATATATTGAAAATAGATAGTTTCTTTTGTTGTCAACTTTGTACTCTATTGTATATTGTGAATGAATTTGTAAAAAGATATACCTAATATTCGCAATCTGGTATATTTTGTGTTCTATGGTATATTTTGAATGAACTAATATATAGTAATACCAAATAAGAACTTTCGTGTTTTTTTTTGGTATATTAAATCAGTTGCTTTAGGTAAAAATCTGGTATATTTCGTACTGGTCTGGTATATTTTGAATGAATTTGTATATACTAATATCAAATAAAGCTTTGAGTATTTTTAAAGCTTTTCAGCATTTTTTCAGTATAGTAAATTGACATGATTTTATTAAAAATAGATAGCAAGTATCTCTCTTGTTCAGATTAATCTTCTTTGTTTTAATACATTGATCACAATACAATATTTGTGATGAAGGTCTTTGATTTTAGAAACTGCTTCGTTTTTTCAGTGTGCTGCTGCAGTTGTTGTTGATTTTGTTGTTGTTGTTGTTGTGTTTGACTGGCGCTTCTTAAATATATTTCCATGTTTGCCTTGGCTGATTGTAATGCAATTTGTATGCATTGTGCATGACAAACAAAAAGGCGAACCCATGCGACCCAGGCTGTGTTCTGTTCTGTTTTGTTCTGCACTGTTCTGGCAGCCAATCATTGAGTATGCCAGCTATTCTGCAATCCTTTTGCAGAAGGATGCGCTGCGACAGCTGCAGTAACAACCGACAACAAGCAGCAGCAGCAGCAGCAGCAGCAGCAGCAGCAGCAGCAGCAGCAGCAGCAGCAGCAGCAGCAGCTTCTACAACAACTGCAAGTGCTGTGAAATTATGTTGAGTAAAACTGAAAACTTGAAAGTCATTGCAGGTCATACGCAGAACTCACACACATCCAAAGCAAATAAACAACAAATTATATGTATAGAAGAATGAAAATTAGTTTTTGTCTTCTTTTCTATTCTATTTTTGTTATTTCCGGCATGCTTTCATGCATCTCATTGCATGCCAAATTCATTGCCGAACCGATAAATGAACGAGGCTGGGTTCAATGTCTTATCATGATGCATGTCTTCTCTTTGTGGGACAGTTTTAGATAAATAAGATTAAATCTCGAAATGTACAAAGTCAATAGATAACACCAAATGAATTTACTGCAATTGCAACTAAATAAGTTTCGTGCTCTTTTCACTCTTTTCAGGTAGCTGTCAAAATTGCAGCTCACAACACGTTGCAAATGGCAGCAGGTCAACGTTAGCCAAAGCGAAAGCCAAAGCCATGGAAGAAGAAAACTGTTGAAAGAGCTGCCACAGCTTTTGCCACCAAAGCAAAAAGCACCAGCAGCACATGTCAACCAACCTGGCGATGGCTTATAGCACACACACACACACACACACACACACACTCGCACACACACACACACACTTCGGCGGCGTTTGCTTTTTGCCAACTCACAATTCACATGAGGCGGCAATCGGCCGGATCAACACTCACAGCGGTTGGTCGACATTCTCATATTGCCATCTCCTCATTTTTCTCTCTCTCTCTCTCTCTCTCTCTCTCTCTCTCTCTTCTCTATCTCTCAAAAGAACTTTCTCTCTCTCTCTCTCTCTCTCTATCTCTCTTTCCCGCGTAAGCTGGCAAATTTTGTCCAAGTGCCACAAAGAAAAACTTTACACAAAGATTATTTAGTTAGACTGCGTCGTCGTGGCCGATGATGGGCGCGTGGGCGTGGGCGTGGCCGTGAACGGGCGAGAGTTGCCAACAACTTTCGCGCTGGGGCGCAACAAAATAATGCCACTGGCATTAAGTAACTCCAACTAAAGGCCACAATTAAAAAAATATACTCAACTCGACTCACAAGATTAACAAACAATTTCAAGCTTAGCTACACACTCAAGTTCGGAGTTTTTAGTCTGCATATTGAATCACAAGCAAGGTGTACCTTAAGAATTTTGCTGTCTAGATTCGAAAATTGTGATAAGATAACATTTTCGAATTCGAAATTTACACAATTTGTTCAAATGAAAGTCTTTTCATTAAGATATTTGCCGCCTAAATGATTTTAAGTTTCAAAAATTAATTAATATTATTTATCAATATTTAATAAATTTTATATATAAAATGGAAAATAACATTGTCTCTTATGTGTAACAGAATTGTTCCCATTTATGTAACAAACACTATGCCAGTCTTTATAGAAATATCGATTCACTTATTAAGCATCACTTCATTGTCAAAAGAAAATGGCGCCGAAAGAACACGAAGTTTTTTAAGCACTATTTTTCGCCCTATAGCTCCCCTTAGCTTGTATACAATTTCTTTGTATACAATGTCCATATATGGTATATCTATGTACTATGACTTTCAAAATATACCATAGAGTACAACATATACCAGACGGGCATCCAAAGCTACTAAGTCCCGACTTAAATTATTTCTTAAATTGCTAATACGAGTATAATGTTTTGCTTTTTTTAGAGTGTAAAGTTTGCTGACAACAAAAAATTATAACTCTGTCTATTGTTGTTTCTGAGATCCGAATAGATGGACGTCTCGGCTGTTGATGTTAATCAAGATTATATGTATGTATATTAGGGCGGGTCAATTTTTTTTCGCAAAAATCGTCTCCTATAATCGGAATCTACGAAGAATTTTAAGAAAATTTCACCATGAAACTATGTGTATAAAATGAATTCCTAGCTCGCGCCATGAAGCTTAAATATTTCACTATGAGGTACATAACGTATTTCAAGGTATTTAAGGCATTTAAATGTATTTAAAAAAACATACGCATTTCCAATTATGTTGGAGTCAATTCTGATTCATCTTTTTACAACAAATTTTGTAATTTTTTTTAAATTTATTTAACTTATATTTTTAATTTTATTTTTTATTATAAAGTTTATTTGCTTGCAAAGAAATATATTATTACATTAAGAAGCTTTCTCATTCATTTTGCGGTAAAACTTGTCAACCAACGGCAGTGGCGTAGGTGTGGGGGCAGCCAAGAGCATCAGTCCCTATTGGTAAGTTATCCCTCTTTCGAAAAATGCATCTATCTATGCCATTGAATACTATAGATTAGCAGTAAATAAAGTTCAAGACTGTTATCAGTTCTAAATTCGTGTAATAAATTTGGTTTACTTAGTATTTGACTGTTAACAAAGAAACGTGTGCTAATAATATAAAATTATGGAATCATCAGCGATGTTTATTGACAATTCGGAAATTCACAGTATTATTATGATGTCTGCATCAAGTTTCAATTTAAAGCAGATCGCAAATATCATTGGTGTACCTAGTGAATTTTCCGAGCTAAATTGCCAACTTTTCGGGATGTAATTAAATATTATTTTTACGTGAGTGATCGCAATAAACAGCAAAACAAAAATCAACATTCTTATGGATGCCTTACTCCGATGATTGCAGACAAAATAATTGAAATTTGGAGAAAGGAAAATATTAAATTAATAAATATAAAAAGCATCATTAAAAAGCTTAATAAATTTATAAAAAAAAATATCAGCGAGAAGCTAAAAACATTACTAGAACTAATTCAATTACTGAATTTGAGAAAAGCTTAAATGATTTGTTTTATGCCGCTAAATGCAGTTGTAAGAAAACAATGCCATGCTCCTGCGAAATAATTCCTGACCACTTGAAAATGTTCATGATTGACCAACACACCAGCAGAAGGAATACCATTCCCGAAGTCGTGCTAAATATAGTCGTTCAACAGTCAAGCCAATTGCCAGAAAGCTCTGATCCTTCTTATAGATTCGAATCTGCGTATGTGAACATCGAAAGTGAATTTGAGTTTGCAATGCCAGCAGCAAAAGATCTGAGTTTCAACAAACGGGGACCTTACGCTAAGAGATACGATGCATTTAATTTCGCAATGATGTGTGATAGATTCGGCATTTCCGACAGAGTTGCCTCCTGTTTGGCTACAGTCTTATTTAAAGACATTAGATTTACTGATAAAAATGGGGAGACAATTATTATGGATAAATCCAAAGTTGGACGAGAAAAAATTAAATGCAGGGAGACCGTTCGACGTATGCAGCAGCTTTACTAGCTTTTTCTTTTGATGACAGGAAAAATGACGCTCTGACACGGAATGAATTTAATGGAAAATACCATCCGAGAGTACAAAAGGAGTCTCATATTGTGATTCTTAAGGAATCGCAAGGCAAGCTGTTGGGGCACATAAAAGTTAATGCTGAGGATTCCAATACTAAGCAAATCCAATTATGGGAGTTATTTATGGAAAAAAAATTAACGATTAGTAACTTGATTGGAGTTTGCTGTGATGGAGAACCCACCAATACTGGAATTGAAAATGGAATAATTCGAAAATTTGAACTTTTATTGAATAAACCATTACATTGGTTTGTTTGTTTGTTTGTTGCAATTTAACCAACTTCCAATTCGCCATTTGTTCAATGCCTTGGAAAATGCAACTATAAGTGAACCACGTACAGCTAGTGGGACTTTGATGATGTTATTTGAGCCCTGTGAACAACTTCCGGTAAGAGCCAAGTTTTAATAGAGCATTTTCAAATTAAAACAAACATTTTGTTTTAGGCCATACCTGACTTTGACCCCATTTCATTGGGAAATATGCCTCCAGCAATGGATAATAGAGATGAAAAAAGTCTTTCGACAGTCGTTTTAACATATATTTCTATCGAGTAGCCAAAGCTGTATCGGAAGGTTTGTGTCCTATTCAAGTGTAGAGCAGTGTATTACAGTTTGATTGAACATAAATAATACTGCATCCTGCTTACGAATGAGTTCGTTACAAGTTGTTACTAATAACTGACCGCAGCTTCTTCAACTATTGTTGACTGATGATCAACTGACGACTTATGATACAGATAGTTTGATGCCTATCGACTTGATAATGCCAACCGATACCACTAGTGTCTATCGACTAGCCTCCACCTATGTTACATTCATTCGCTGAAAGCTATAAAGCTATAAGGATATAATAGCCTTCTACCCTTTGGGTAGTGGGCTTAAAAATGACAGTAATCTTCAAGAGGCATCTTTAAGTTGCTGCTGAAAATGATGTGTCCTCATTCTAGGAGCTAAGAAATAGTATTGATTATTTGGTATGCTGTTTAGCACATTGTTTAGCACAACAATAAAATCAGAATGATTGGCTGGCTGGTTGCTTGGTTGGTTGGTTGGTTGGCTGGATGGGTGACTGAAGATAAGTTAAATGCCCTGCTAGTGCCATCCAGGATGCTCTAAACTGCATTTTGGGGGCATTCTTAGCCTTGTTATTTATGTCAGAAGGGCAACTAACATACACAAGCAACCACTTTGAGGTGCCATGCACTCGTGCCCTCTCACTCGGACTCGTACATACATTCGAGGCGAATTCTTGTACTGGTTTTCCATGCTCGTGTGTGTGTGTGTGTGTGTGTGTGTGTGTGTGTGTGTGTGTGTGTGTGTGTGTGTGTGTGTGTGTGTGTGTGTGTGTGTGTGTGTGTGTGTGTGTGTGTGTGTGTGTGTGTGTGTGTATGCTATATAGTATATGCATGTTATGCATCTGCAATTTGTATGACATTCACAATGACATTCTTCGAACAGCAGGCACGAGGTGAAGCAGGAGAAGGAGAAGGAGATCAGGAAGCGAAGCAAAGTGAAGTGAAGGGAGAGACCAAAGTATTTATAAAGAATGGCACGGCAGAGAGCCCAGAGTCAAGTCCAGTTGAAGACGACGACGATATGAGAGATAGCGAAAGCGATAGCTGCTTCGCACATACATACGAGTAGAGCACATGGAGCCTTGCAGCAAGCAGGTCATCAGGCACATAGTAGATGGTAGATGGTAGTGGATGGCAGTAGATGGCACATGGCTTGCAGCAGTGGAAGCAGCAGCTCTACTCTATGACACTGGAGCAGTCTAATAGTCGTTCGCTTGCAATTTAGATGAATTTCTGTTTGGCTTACGCCGTGGCCAGGCAGCCAGTAAGGCAGGAGCCGGCAACCAGCAACCAGCAGCCAGCAGCATAACCATTGTGCTGACGTCTTCTCTATATTAAATGGATGTTTTTATGTGCACACACACTTGGTGTATGTATATGTGTGTGCCCTTAAAACAACAAGGCAACTGAACTGCGTTCACTTTCAACAAAATGCAGTCGCTAAGCGAATCCGAGATGAGAACGAGACGTAGCTATAAACTATTTGCTAGCTTGGGCATTGCCTTAAGGCAATTCGAGCTTTTGTTAACGCAGACGTTAGCACAACTCTCTCCCTCTCTTCCCTCTCCTTCCTCTCACCCACTCGCTTGATATCTTGCAAAAAAAAAGTATAGAAAAAAAGAAACGCCAGAGGCCAGGCAAAGTGATGTCATTGTTAAAGCTAGCAGCAACAAAACTGGACTAGACTCTGGACATTGGAAGACTGCACCTTCAGTGTTTCTCCACATGGCGTATAAATGTGACAGTGCAATGTGACTGTATAAAAGAGCATGTTGTTCTGCTCTCTCTCTCTCTCTCTCTTTCTCGCTCTTTCTTTTCTCTCTGTGTTTACGCAAGCGAGAAAGGGATTTTGCGTTATGCAACTGGAATGATTGGAGACGTTGGTAATGACATCGAAAAGGGGACATTTGCCTTATCCCTTCTTCTTCATCTTCTTCTGTTTGTGCACTCTCTTGCCTCTTTTTTCCATTTCCACTTCCCCTTTCCCAGCGTTTTCCTTTTCCCATTGTTTTTATTTTATTTCTCTTTTTTCTTGCTTGGTCTTTGCTGCTCTCGCACGATTTGTTTCGTGCTGCTTGACGCTTTGTGCGCTCAATTGAGTGCAAGTGCAATATTTTGATTTGCAATTGTTTGGCGAGTCGCTTCCTGTTGTCCAGCTGACCACCAACCAACCAACCAACCCCTAAACGTACTCACCCCCTCCCCGTTGGTAGAACTTTAAGCGCCGCGCAAATCTTTTGTTGTGCTGTTTTAATTGCTGGCAGCTCAGATTTTCAGCGCTTGCTTTTGTAATTCTTTATGCTAGCTGCAGGCTGACCCAGCGAACGGACAAATGCATGAATGAATGAATGAATGAGTGACTCAATGAATACACTTTACAATTGTGCTTGTAGCAACACTTGTAAGCTGGCACTTAGTTGCTGGCATGTTAACACGGTGAAATACAGTCGATAATGATGAATAATTCATTGGTCGATCAATTTGCTACTAATTGATGTTAAGTATTTATAATCATATGGGACTCGTCATTATCAAATATGTTAACATTTATCCTTCTCTTTAATTACGCGTATAAAAAAACTAATATTTACTATTCTTATCTGCTTGATAAATGTATTCGAGTGTTAAATTTAAATTTTTAAATGTTTCGATATACGATATATTGCTTTCATTAGCATTAGCATTAGGATTAGTATTAGCATTAGTATTAGAATAAGCATTAGCATTAGCATTAGCATTAGAATTATCATTAGCATTAGCATTATAATTAGAATTAGCATAAGCATTAGCATTAGCATTAGCATTAGCATAAGCATTATGGATATTGGGAACAAAAATAAATTATTTTCGGTTAGACCATAAATATATTTCAACTTTAAGTAACCAACGTTTTACCAGGAGGTCGAGAAAGCAACCCTAAAAATTTCAGTTACACATATTTGTCATTAATCGAGAAAATATAAATCAAATCACACATATCAAAGAAGTTGTCAATTTATTTTTTGTAATTAATATGTGAATTATTTTTTTTTTTTCATCATATTTTAGCTTTAGTTTGAATTGTGACAACTAATTAGCAGTTGTACTATGTGTTGTCGAGTAATCGATTGCCTTAAAGTTCATTTACTCTATGGCATTGAAGCGAGAATTGGTCGACAACATGGATATAATGCATTGTACCACATACATATGTGTATGTAATGCAATTAGAAAATAATTTATATTATGATAATAATTGCAATTGCTTGCATACTTTTTGCAGCGCGTTAATTAATTAAAATGTTCAGCAACGTGCATGCTTCTATGAACATATTTTCATGACAGATTGTTTTTAAATAGTTGCATTTTCAAAATAGTTTTTCACCCTGAACTCTCGTCCTCCTTCTCCAAACTACTCTCTTTGAACTAAGCTCTAACTGTCGGTATTTTATTTGTGTATTTTATGAGTGTGTGCGTGTGGGAGTCTATAGTATACTAAATGTATGTTTTGGTATGCTATTCCATATGGAGAAATAAGCGTATAACATGAAATTCTATGAAAATTAAAAGAGCCGCAACAAACATAAATTAAAAGTGCTAGCAAGCTTCTTCATATAGTTGCTATTTGGCAGGTAAACAACAGACAAGTTGCAAGGGGAGGAATGTGGCCGAAAAAGAAATGATTTGTTGCACTTGCTGGCTGGCTGGCTCGTTGCATGCCACCAGAAGCAACGTGCACGTTTTGTTATATTATATTTAGTTGCAACTACTTCGCTGTTGGCCCCCTATTTGTCCCACTTACCCCACTTGCACTGCGCTGTCTGCTAATGTTGTTGCACTTTATCGTACTTCTTTTCTTTTTTTTAATATCGAACAACATATGTTGGCAATAACGTGCGCCATGGGCGGCCTGGCCAATGTTGCAACGTTTCAGTCTCAGTCTCAGTCTCAGCTCCAGTTCCGGTTCTGGTTCAGGTAGACGAAGTCTCTCTCTATGTTGCTGCTGCTGCTGTTCGTATTATTGCATAAAGTTTTACTTCTATCATGGCCATCGTTGCGTTTCTACAAAAAAAAAAAAAAACAAATAGCTAAAAAAGAAACGCGTCTGTTGCCAAAAACTTCTTAACCAAAAGCACTAAAAATGGCGAGCCCGAACGAACGGACGAACAACAAGCAAACTTATGCCACTTGCTCTCTTTCGCCTTCGCCTTTGGCTTGTGGCATCTTGTCGCTGGCCACAACTTGCTAAACTTTTCCCGCTCATTTTTCCCACTACATTCAGATTTTTGTTGCTCTTAATGCAGCAGCAAGTCGCACTTTAATTCATTTACCGAACATTCTAAAACAAATTCCCTCATCACTCTGCTGCACACTCAACTTTGTCCACCTGTCGCTTTTTGTTTTTGTCATGAATACAATGCGCTGCCTTTATGTGCTATGCTGATAACTAGCTTAGAATCATCACCTTCAATTAAGACAAATGAGAAATCCCAAAAGCCATATTCTGAAAGTATACCACAAAAATACTTAAATGTACCGAACCATATATTTGGTATATTAGTATTGTAGCACATTCAAAATATACCAGATTGAAATGTTTACCACAAAAATACTAAAATATACCAAAGCCTATACTTGGTATATCAATTAAGCACTTCATTAACAATATAATATATTATACCTTAGAGTAAAAGACATACTAGATTGACAATCAAGGCAACTAAACACCGATTGCAGTAAGTGTTATTTTCCATACAAAAGTATTAGTTATATAACTTCTACAATATATTTCTATTATCAGGAATCCAAATTATTATTGTTGAATGTATTGAACATGATTTTCTGTCATGTAAATAAATAAATGTACATATAGTACATTAATTAGTTAATTATAAAGGACAGATACGATTCTGAACTTCGCAGAAGAGTACAGAAAATTGTCAAGTCTTACTCAATTTGCGATCTGCTGCTCAATAGCCTTTAATCAAATACAAAACAATTAATCGACTATGATATATCCTCTGCAATAAAAGCTAAACGGTGCGAAATTATTCTAAAAATAAACCGAATTAATATACCGCAATAATACTAGAAATACTGAAAGTAATTTTTGGTATATCGACATATTACTACATTTCCTATGTATGATGCAAATCAATCTTAAAACATACCAAATTAATATACCGCAATGATACAAGAATATACCGGGTGTTATGTTTGGTATATTGACATAATACTACATTTTTTATATAAAACATTCATTATTCTAAAAACATACCAAATTAATATACCGCAATAATACTAAGATATACCGAAAGTTGCAAACCAAAGAAGCTAAGATCCGACAACAGCAACCATTTGTATGTACCAAAAATCGTGACTCTACCTTCAAAAACTCTCCTTCTATTAAATTGTTCTTTATTTGCCGGGGGCGTCTTTTGGGTGATACATTTCCTGTAGGCACAAAGTTATAATAATACAAAATTATTTTGTTTTTTCACCAACATATACATATGTATATGCAAACGAATAAGAAAATATTCATGTTTAGACAATTGCACAACTTATATAATTTTAATTGCCCATCTTTTCTGAATTGCGGTTGTCGATTTGTTATGGCCAGATGACAGAATATAATTCTATTTTCATGTCGTTTTTCATATAACTTTATTGAATTTTGATTGGCGTTGAATTGACAGATCTACTTATAAATTTAAATTTCGATTTTATTCCCGAATTAATTTGGCAATCTGCCGCAGACTTTAATGTAGCATACTTTGTGGCTCATTGTGCGTAGTCCGCATCGATTGAATTGAAGAGTGCAGCGCTGTAATTTGATTATAGCCAACAAATAAATACAGATCGTTGTGCAAATTAAAAAACGCCTGTCAATTTGTGGAACAAGTAACGACAGTTAACTGCCTTCCGTTTCGCATCTTGAGCGGATCTCCACAACTAGAACTCCGACTCCAACTCCAACTTCAACAATTTTGAAGCGCTCAGACACTCGCTCTGTCATCACATGTTGCGCCCATGAATTTTGTGCTGTCATCCATTTTTTTTTGTTCGTTGTTCTGTCTTTCGCTTTTCGCCTTCGCATTTGTTCATTTTTGGGCTGGCAATTGGCAGTGCCACGCCCTTCTGCATCGAGTGTTGTGTTCTGTGTGCTGTGGAATTGTGCTTTTCTTAGGTTTTTTACAACTTCTAATAACACAAAAGTGCTGCTGATTTGGTTCATCACTTCAGCGTCATTTCCGCAATAGCATTGTGTGTGTGCTCTCTTACTCTCAGCTACTTCTACTACTACTTCCACTCCCACATAGCTCTTCGACATACAACAGCTCCTTTGCTGAACTGCTGTCGCGTAGCGTCGCGTCGCTGTCGTTTGTCGTTTGTCGTTTGCATTTGCGTTTCATTTTATTAAATGAAATGCCGTCAAATACGCCGCAGAACAGACGCCAGGCAGGACCGCTGAACGCGACCCAAACGAGCTGTATGTAAATCGACGAGGGTTGCCATCTCAGTTCCTCAGCACTCATGAATTAGGAAACTGCTAGTCACTATGCTGTCAGTCAGTGTGTTTGCATACGACGTTATTAAAGGGCATAAGTACACAGCTCGACTTATTGCTTATTCTCCTTATAGCGCCCAAAGGACACGCGCCACGATAAAGGAAAAAGCTAAACACAAATTTAAATGACTTTAAATAGAGCCAAAGCAGCGTTTAAAGTAACTCAACTGGAGACGATTTCAATGCACGTTGTTTGTTCGAATCGTATTCGAAGTCATATATTGTATTGTGTAAAGTAGTTGGAAAATATTGCGTATACGCAGTCTCAACTTATTGAATATGTCGATGTAACTCTCGCAATAAAAGAAGCCCAATAAAAAACAAATCTCACATAAAAATGCTCAACATAATTTAACCAAATAGCAATAACCAAAAGCAGGGGCAGGCGCAAAAGCTGAAGCTGTTGTTGATGCTGATGCTGAGCCGAAAGGCAGCTGCAGCAACATCGAGAACGCCAACGCCAACGACAACGACAGCAATGGCAACAATACAAATAAGAACAACAACAACAGGGAAAACAACAACGAAAACAGAAACAGAGCTCATAAAATATCAGGAGACGAGGCCAATAAACGCAAACTAAGTGCCCTGGCAACGCCACGCCCCCCACTCGAGGCTGACACGCCCACAAATGCGGGCCGCTTAATAAATGCAAATGTGTCCAAGTATGAACAATTATAGAAAGGAAATTTGCATTAAAAATTTATGTACTCGCCGAAGACTCTCGCTCTCTCAGATAACGCGTCGCAAGTGCGACATAAATTTTTGCTTTTTTTTTGTTTTTTGTTGTTGCTTCGTTTTTTCGGCTGTTGTTATTTTAGTTTCTTTATTTTTATACCCGCTGCCAATAGCATATTAGGGTAGTATAATTTTGTGGGTGGAGGAAATTTGTGTAACAATCATTTTACGTATATTCTTGAACAACGTCTACAGTCAAGAAGATATTGTCATGTTCGTCTATAGATCTCAGAGACTATAAGAAATCGAGATACAATATTTTTTAACAGCAATTGTTTTTGTTGCTCGCAGATCAAGCTTGATATACATTATTGTCATTTTGGTCGGGAATCTGGTATATTTTTAACCATATAGTAGTATATTTTTAACCTTATGTAGTATATCGATATACCAAAAATAACCATCGGTCTATTTTACACATTATTCGGTATGCTGATTTGGTATATTTTTAGAATAATACCGCAATGTCTTGGAACATACCACAATATTATATAGATATATAAAATTTAGTATTTACTATAATATAGTATTTTTTTTGGTATATTCCCTTGATTTATTTTAAGAATAAAAATACTCTGTTTTGTAGTGCATCGAAATGGTAGAACAAAATACCAAACACACCCTTTTGTATACTTTAGTATTTTTGTAGTATATTAACTCAGTTTATTTTAAGAATAATAGCGCGCCCTTTTGTAACGTAACGTTTAAGTATGTATTGTAGATATGCCAAATAAAGTATTCGGTATATTTGAGTATATTTTGGTATACTAATCTAAAGTAACATATTTAAAGAATAATATCGTAATGGGTGGCAGGTATCTCACAGTCGAGCACACTAAACCGTAGATTTCGTACTTGTTGTTGTTATTGTTGTTGATGTGGGGCCTCTTTTCTTGGTAGGCGCCAATGTAGATGGCATCCTTGGTGCTCGCATAATGGCGCCTGTGGTCGTTTTGTGCGATGGCCGCCCAAAGGAAACATTCATTCGCACAACGGTCTTATTGTTGCTGTTTCTTGTTGACACATTCGACATACAAAGTCCCTCTGTGTGCATGTGTTTGTGTGAGCATTAGAGTTTGCTGTGTGAGTGCCTTGGCGTCCAGTCCAGTCCGTAACTAGCAGGAAGTCATTAAGTTGTTTAGCGCCTTTAATACGCTCTCTCTCTCTCTCTACAATATATATATGTATATAATACATATATATATATATCTGCTACAATAGCTTTGCTGCGCTGCTCCAATTCTATTTAGACGCCCGGCTAATGTCAGTGTTAGCACTTGGATACATTTGACTAGGCCAATTAGCATTAGCCAAGCTACACTTCAGACTCTCCGCTCTGTGCTCCACTCTCTTCTTTGCAGCCCATAAGCAGGTATGCCATTAAGTCAACGGAAGTGCGAGGAGATTAGCAGTCACAAAGCCTGAAGTGAAGTGAATACACAATAGATTTCATTATATTTCGAAATAACACTATATGCAAATGTACCAAAAAATACTTTATTATTAGCTAATTAACAAACATTATTTTGCATACAAAAGATTGTAGAATTTCAAAGAATATTAAATAGCATTTATATTTATTGTGAGTATGCAATAATATTTAAATAAATAGTGTACTTCTGCATGAATGAATAAAGGTGGATAAAAGCTGGCAATACACTTATTTTTCTGACTGAAATTCTTTGATTATGTTAATTATTTACAAAATTACCTTAATTTATTAATACTTTATTAATAGCTAACTAACACAAGAGATTGCCAAATTGATAAAGCTTCCAAAGTATTTTATAATCTGTGAATAGATTTTACATTTACGAGCATGACACAAATAATTTTAAATAATAATTAAATAATATGCTTCTGCATACAAAAGATGTAAAGAAATTAGTAATATAATTGAATACAAAAGTAATAAACTTTTTTGCCCGACAAATTTAAATTTTTCGATTTTGATTGTTATTCATAAAATTATGTATACACGAGTATTTGTCCAAATTCATTAAATTATTTATCGATTATAGACGGCTAGTGTTGAGATGCATAACATATTGCTTTATTTAAATGGAATTAGGTAGAATGGAATTATATCATTGTGCTTGCAGAAAATGTATGTAAGAGATTTTTGGGCTAAAGTTGCCATTGGTTGACAATCTGGTGTATTATGGACTTTTGGTATATTTTCGACTCTATAGTATATTTTTAATGTAATAGTATATCGATAAACCAAGATATAGACGGTATATTTTAGTATTTTTTTATATGATAAAGTATACATATATATATTCTTGATAAGCGTCAATAATCCAGACGATATAGCCATGTCTGTCTGTCCGTACGAGCAACTAGATCTTAGAAACTATAAGAGATAGAGAAATAATTTTCGACAGCACTTTTGCCACGCCCACTTCCGCCTCCAGCAAATTGACCAAAATCGAATAGCAAACGTAATGCTGAAGCTGGAATACATACAATAACAACTGCAGTATTTATGATTCCTGAAAATTTTGTTGTGAACACATAAAAAGTGTAAAAGTTATTTAAGAAATACTTTTGAATGGGTAAAAACGCTTTCTTACTACGGGTCTTAGTTGTTTTGGCTGACAATGAGGTATATTTTGTACTCTATGGTATATTTTCAATGTATAAATTATAGCCTTTGGTAAATTTTTAGTATTTTTTGACATGTATATTAATTTGATATTTTAAGAATAATACATCACTGTTTTGCTTTTATTCAAAATCGTCAGCAGGTATCTCACAGTCGAGCACACTCGTCTATGGCTTTCTCACTTGATTTTATTATATAATATATCGATCTGCAAGGCCATCTATGTAGTAGAGTTTATTGTCAATGTGAATTCATTAAATTTCGGCATCACAAGGAGCCATCATCTTTCGCCTATTGTTTCAAGCCAATACAAAAAAGCATAATAATGATAAACAAGTACTTGACTAATTTTGAACATGACTTTTTTATTGGACGATTATCGAATTGATGATGTTGCTTGGCAGAAGTTTTCTTGTCTGGGAGCTACGCAACTTTTGCCACAGCCACCAGACAGGCAGAGGTAGCTTTTAAATATTAATCGATTTCCATTTAAATTTCATGGCAAGTTGAAAATTCATCTTTCCTTCGTCTCCGTCTCCGTCTCAGCCTCCCCATTGCCAATTAACAGCTCATGATGGCGCTTTTCGGTGGCTGTCGACTAGGTGAACAAACTCCATTTAATAGCTTGGCAAAGAGCTGCGTTGGCAGCTGAATCTTTGCACATCATAAATTGAACGTGAACGTAATGATGATATAAAATGCATGCATAAATACAAATACAAATACAAATACAAACAAGAAGAGAGATGTATGAAAATATGAGAATAAATGTAAAGCAAATATTTGTTGATTTGTTTTAACCGAGGCAGACCGAAAAGCCTATGGTAAAACTTTTTATTGCTTAGCCGCAACAGTCGAGAGACCCTGCCACATATTTTTTACGCTGCTCCTTCTCCTTGGGGGCAATCGCGGCGAAACCCCTTTTGACCCCATCAACCAATTGAGAGCCACTCAACTTGCTTATCAATATTTGGTGTAGCTAAAGATTGTTTTGAGCGGGAGTCGAGAGTTGGGAGGCGGGAGGCGGGAGGTGAAAGAAAGGCTCAACTTCATCATTTTTCTCTCAACATTTTTTGCTTTTTGGTTTTTGTTCTTTTATTTTTATTACGAGTATTGCTCGATATTTGTCAGTCAGTAAAACTTTCGAGCGTTATTTAGCCATAAGAAATCAAACTTTCTTAATTAACTTTCTTTAGCATCGCATCGCATCGCATCGCAACGTCGAAGCGACGTCGAAGCAGTGCCGAAGAGATAGACAAAGTAAAGTAGGTTATGCCCTTAGATACTACAATAAAAAAGCGATAGATAGACAGATACATAGATACATATGTATTCGTATGTATATATATTTAAAGGGTGCCCTTAATTTTGGTGTCGTGTGCTGCTATTTTTGCTGCCGCTTTCCACTTTGAAGCAACAGTACGACAAAAAAAAAAAAAAACGACGAAGAATATAAGAAAATTGTCATAAGGAAATACTCGTAATATCACGTGTGTGTGTCTGTCTAAGCGCAGTCCAAAGAGCAAAGGGCAGCGGAGGGCAGCGAAGGGCAGGAAGAGGAACAGAGGGACAGAGGCGTGGCTGCGTTGGCAAAGTTGTCAAAGCATCGTTGGGTGGGGCTTGGCATTTTTATTTTGCAGCCTGTTGTTGTATCAAAAGTTTTATTGATTTTCAAGTTTGAATGATAACTTTGCAAGAATTTCGCTTTTATGTGTCTGTGTACAAAATTGTTAAATTGCTTGTTATTGACAAATACACGCGCATCTCAGCTACGTGTGAGTGTGTGCGTGTGTGTATGTGTGTGATTGTGTTTATGTGTGTTGGGTACTCGTTACAGTTAGCGCACTGAGAGAAAGACCGAGAGCGAGAAAGAGATAGAGTATCTCGTGCTGCGTTGTGCCCAAAGTTATCAATTCCAATTATATAACCAAAAATAATTTGAAAACTTTGCAGCACTTTTGCAAAAGACCAACACACACACACACACACGCATACGAGGGACACACACGCATAGGGAGTGGAAGTGAGGGAGAAAGAGAGGGAGACAAGACACACACTGGGACACACTTATGACTTTATAAGTTCATACTTGTTACCTGTGACTTGTCAAGTATTTGACTTTATCTCTGCACACTCAGTTCAGTGGCGCATTTAAGTTTTCACTCAACTTTCAAGCTGCAATTTGGACAGAGAAGCACAGCGTGAGCTAAATGCAAAAAGGCTGAGAAAGCAGTGACGCGACTACTATGTGACTTTCATGTGACACGATGCAGCAATCAATAAAATACTATTCGGGTTCATATTTAACTTTCGACAATGATAACTTTAATTGCCTCTTGTTATATTTCATTTCATTTACTAATTTCATTCCATAGCAAATAATTGCATCTGCTATAGCACTTGTCATTTTTATACCAAACAGTATTCATTTTTAATAAACTTCGTTGCTATAACACCCGTCATTGTCATATCAAAAATCATTCATTTTTAATCAAGCTTGCTGATATAACACGCGCCATCTTCATTTCAAATATTATTTATTTTTAATAAAGCTAGTTGCTATAATACTCGTCGTTGTCATAACAAACCGCATTCATTTTTAATAAAACTCATTACTATAACACTTGCCATTTTCATATAAAACCGCATTAATTTTTAATATAACTCGCTGATCAGACAAACAATGCGGCAACTTCTGCCACCTTTAGCAAGAATCTCCTGCTGCAATCTCTTACATTGTACGCAATTTGAGTGTTTTTTTCAGTTCACACTCAGTTCTTAGGATGCATCGTTTTTATAGCTGACAGCTATAAAACTCTTGACAAGCATAACTGCAACTTGATCTTCACACACTCGTTGCCGCTGCTTGTAAACTGCAGACATAGCTGGCAGCTATAACACTGCTACTGCTACTGCTGCGACATCCTTGGGGTCATAACTCAAATGTCTCGACTTTGATCACCTACATACTATACTACAAGTAGTATCACCTTCGCCACCTTCGCACTTGGGGTGAAGTCGTGCAGTTTGGCGCTTATGTCATTGCTGACACTGAATCAGTCCAAATTGAGCATTGCCAATCGAGACTCTGTGCTCTGTGCTCTGTTCGTTCGCCTTTTTTCCATCGCCGCTGCAGAAAGAAAACTTTAATGAAACTTTGTAGGTAACTAAAGGAGCTGCACGGGTGCCCACATTTAGGCAGGCAGGCAGGCAGTCAGCCAGCCAGCAGGCTGGCAAAAGTTTGACTGCAACTTTTGTTGCGTGCAGCTGCCATTAAATAGCTATCTATCCATTAAGTTAAGCAGGTGAGTAAGGTTTCTCCCTCTATCTCTCTTTCTCTCTCTGGTATATCTCTTCCTCTGAGTGTGTGGTGAGTTGAACAAGCGGTGACATCACGTTTGTGTGTGCTCCAGAGGCAAATAACCGGAGAAATTGAATTTACACACAGTTGAAAATTAAAAAAGAAAAACACCCACATAAAGGTAAAAAATGGGCGAATGTAAGGAGAAGAAAAACTATGGCTAACCGATCAAGTGGTGCGAGAGCCACTCGACAGCATTGTTGACAATGTAAATAATGCTGGCAAAGTCAGCGGGCGGCGCTTCTGTTTGTCCTCTGACGTTGATAAGCCGCAAAAGTGTCATAAAAAATGTGCAACTATCGCAGCAGCAGCAACAAGAACAACAAGAACAATTGATGCAGGGAACGTAGGTTGGCGCAAAAACCTCTGTTGCTGTCGAAGTCGACTGGCGTCAGCGTTTTGTTTTGGCCATGCTAAGCAACTTTTTCGGGTTCTCCGCTCTCCTCTCTCCACTCTCTCCTACTCTCCGCTCTCATAGCGCAGCAGGCGTCAAAGTTACGAGAATTTATAAAATTCACATTGACGCTGCAAATGTCATTTATCAACATGTCACACGCACACACCAATGCATAAAGACACACACACAAAGAGAACGCAAAGAAACCGAGTGCAAGGGTTGCCACAGCACTTTGGTGCACAGAAATGAATTCACAAAATAATTTGAGCGTGAATTTGCATCACAAATTTGTGCTATAAGGGTGCAATTATATGACCAATTATCATTAATTAGTTTCACATTTTAATTGAGTATTTCATCAACGAATATATCTATGGATGCAGGGTACGGTGAAGCCAATAAAATCTCTATATGAATTTCAGCACTCTAAGCAATGAGTTGATTCATTTTAAATGAGTGCATTTTAATTAGTTTATAACAGAGTTTTCATTCATGTATTCAAAATATGTAACAAACTTGCATTTAGTTGCTTGTTGTGCCATGCGAAGAACTTAGGAGAGACTTTAACTTTGAAAATTATTGTAACGAACTATCGATGCATATGGATAACTACTAGTAGGATTTCCAGAGACATATATTATATTAAATATATATTTAAATTTATTTTTGCACATGATGTTGTATTCATTTTATAATTTTCTTTATTATATTTATATTTTAAAGAGCTTCACTTTGATGTTTACTCTTCGAAATCTAATCTAATGCTTGCCAATAAATGTTTAGTGCACTTATTCATTATTGGGCATTTTCCACATAAAGGTCCACTACGTCAAACAAATTGAAAGTCAATAAACTAATGTGGTTTCTCCTACATTACATTAATGAAATATTGCAACGTAATGAATATAATGATAATTGTATGTAGACATAACATATATGTATATATTTTTTGAAAATTCGTATTTATCAAAAGTTATTCTATTATAGGAACACAGTTTTATATCTCAAATGTAAAACCAACAACAATCAAGAAGATTCTACTATTATTATATTATTTTATTATTATTATATAATATTACATTTATTATTTTAGCGTTTTGTTCATTGATCATTAAATTAATAATTCTTGTAATAAAAACGTAATTTTGTAAATAGCTTAGTTATCCCTTGAAGTAATAAAATAATAATTGCGATGTTATATTAAGTCATTATTTTTGTGGAATATTTCTAAAATTCTCGAAATTTCTTATATTATTTTCAATCTATATTTTTTAAAATATTTATATACATACATAAATATAAATATAAATTGTTAAAATAATTGAAGTTTTATTATTATGAATCTGATGATCTCGCATTCAGTTTTCTTAAGTAGAATAATGAATAACACATTATGATTTCTAAATGTTAACTTCGCGTTTTAAAGAAAAAAATACGTGATAAAATCAAAAAATCTTGAATCAAGATAATAGATGTAAAATTGAACAAAAAGGTTTATCCTAAAATCAAGATCAAAATTTTGAAAATAATTTAGATTGCCTATTAAAGAAATTATTATTATTAAATTTGAATACAAATATTCACTTTATTATTACAGAAAGAAAGTTTCAACACTCTAACAAAAGTAAACAAATTTTTTAAATTTGAAATCTTTTCGATTTTAAAAGAAGATTTTTAATCTCAGATTGAAGAAGAGAATGTTGTTTTGGGATTTTTTAATCCCAACGAAATTTCATGATTTATTTTAAGATTCTCAACATCTTAAATCAAGATTTGCAATTTTTTTTTTAATCTAAAAAAAAAATATTCTTGAAGCAAGGTTTCAATCTTTATGTCAGATGTTTATACCCGCTACCCATAGGGTAGAAGGGTATTATAACTTTGTGCCGGCAGGAAATGTATGTAACAGGTAGAAGGAGGCATCTCCGACCCTATAAAGTATATATATTCTTGATCAGCATCAACAGCCGAGACGATCCGTCTGTCCGTCCGTCCGTATGAACACCTAGATCTCAGAGACTATAAGAGATAGAGCTATAATTTTTTTTCGACAGCATTTGTTATGTTTGCACGCAGATCAAGTTTGTTTCAAATTTTTGCCACGCCCACTTCCGCCCCTGCAAATCAAAAAAATCGAATAACAAGCGTAATTTTAAAGCTAGCGTTACGAATTTTTTGTATATACGGTAATAACTATAGTAGTTATGATCCCTGAAAATTTGGTTGCGATCAGAAAAAAATTGTGGAAGTTATTAAAGAAATACTTTTGTATGGACAAAAACGCCTACTTACTAGGGGTCTGAGTTGCTTTGGCTGACAATCTGGTATATTGTGCCGTCTATGGTATATTTTGAATGCGGCACTATATCGATATACCACATATACCATTTGGTATATTTTTAGTATTTTTGCAGTATATTTGGTATATTTTGAGAATAATACCGCAAAATATATTGCTTTTATTCAAAATGGGTAGCGGGTATTTCACAGTCGAGTACACTCGACTGTAGCTTTCTTACTTGTTTTAATCTTGAAATGCAAATAGTGAACCCAAAAATTGTAATTCAAAATTGTTTTTGTTTATGATCAAAAAGTCTTAAATCAAAATTAGCAATTTACTTTTCAAATAAGATTTTCTTTTCTCTGTGAGTTTGCACACTATTTGCGTAAACTCTTTGAGCCACCCTCGCTGGACATTTGTGGCCAAGTGAAATGTCCGCCCACGTGCAACTTTTTGCACTTGGCACTAAATTTTCGGCTGCCTTTGTGTTATGACAATTATAATTGTGCTTTTGCATATGTGCGCTCGGTCGTGTGTGTGTGTGTGTGTGTGTGTGTGTATTTCTTGGCAGGAAGTATTTACGTGTGGAAATTGTAACAAATGTTTTGTGTGTGTGTGTGTGTGTGTGTGTGTGTGTGTGTGTGTGTTTTGCCTTAGCTTTGTTGCACTTTTCGGGCAACGTAACTGAAAATTGAGAATGAGAAGTGAGAACTGAAGGCAGCCACAGCTCGCTGGCTAAAATAGTTAAATTAAATTATGCATGTGTGTGACTGCGCGTGTCAGTGTGTGTGTGTCGATGTGTCAGTATGTGTGTGTGTATGTGAGGTTGTCTTAAATAGTCATAGACTGTTAGACAACAAACAATGCGTCGTATTTGCTGCTGCTGCTGCTGCTTCAAGAGCTTGACAAAGTTTTTTGGCAAGCGGCAAGCGGGAGGCGGTGGGCGGGGCTGTGAGCAGTGGGCGTGAGCCGAAAGTTGCAGTCGAAATGAAATATGTTCTGTGGCACGGCGAAAATCGCAGCGAAGCCACACAGAGAGTGAAAGAGATGGCAACACACGGCAAGGAAGTGGAACAAAAAGCCTTGGCAGGAAGTTTTGGCTACGGAAATTTATAAGATTTATGTTTAATTGTTGTTTTTGGCTTTTGCGGCAGCTGGCACGCGTCGCCCCTCTCTCTCTGTCTCTGTCTCTGTCTCTGTCTCCGTCTCGCTCGCTTTAGTTGGTGCGTGGGCTTGCAAACAAATTAATTAATGAAATTAAATGGCAGTTGGCAAATGACAAGCACACGCTACCAACAAAAAAAAAAAAAACAAGAAACAAGAAAGAAGAAAATGTTGCCTACATTTGTGCGCAGTCCAAAAAAAAACAGATGAAAATCTCACCTGCCAACGAATAGTATTCAAATTCAATATCGAAATCAACTGCAACTGCAACTGCATCGAAATCAGCAATCAAATGCTGATTAAAATAATTGCTCGCAATTTGTGTGCAGCTGATTGATCATTTTTGCGACGCGTCGAGACAAACCGAATTGCAATGACATCAACTACCAATTACAAATTGATTCGTAATTGGTAATTGGTAATGCTCTGCTTTGTGGGCACCCTCTGTCGATGATGATGATGATGATGATCATCATCATCATCTACATTGACATCGACGATTTTATTTGCGGCATGCAATTATAAATGCATTTGTCAAATCCAAATGTGCAGCATGTTTTGTGTCTCAAGAAAATTGGCAAATTATACGCTTGAGCATTTAATGGTCTTAATGCAATAAATACTTTGAATTATTGATCTAATCCCTTAACAATAGTCTATTTATCATTTTTGCATTGCATTGTGAATTGTGCACATGAGAAATCAATTAAGATTACGTCGAGCAGAGTTTTGCATGTGGAATCTTGTTGCAGCTTTTTGTGGCTGCATTCACCGTTTGCTAATAGAGTTTTGTGTGGCCCAACAAATCTACGCCACAAAAGCCACGACCGCACTTTTAATTAAAGTGAAAACTATGAAATTTTATAAAATAATTCTGCAAAAAAGGCACACACACACACACAGAGAGAGAGACAGCTGGTCAGAGGAGTAGGTCGAAATCACAGTTTTGGGCAGAAATACGTAAAAAGCGAAATCATGTATCTGCATGTGTTGCAACCAACCACGCTAAGAAGTAGTTCTATGTAGGTGCAGGTCCCTTGCTCTTATGTGGCATGTTTGTGTTTATTATACCCGACAATCAATGGGCTAAACGGGTATGTCAAGTAAGTGGCAATCGAAAGTTCACAAGGATTTATGATTGATTATTATCTTATTATTGAACAACAAAGTTATTTACTTCCATTAGTTGTAAGAAATAATTATACATAAATTTTACAATTACAATTTTTGTTTTCTTTTGCTTTGTTCAAATGTTTAACATATGTAAAAAGCTTAATTAGTACATAAATACAAGTAAATACATTATACATCTGTTATTTATTTATTATACATAACACTTGATCATTACGCACTTCTTAAAACTTAAGAAATTTTTTATATTTTTAAGAATATTTTAATATGTTTTCTATTGCAAATGTTTGCATAAAAGTTTTCTATTTAATTGGTCAAGTTGCTTTAATTATTATAACATCACAACACTTGATTGGAATGCACTTCTCAAAATAAGAGATTAGAAAATAGATTATTGTGTTATCGATGCTAGACAAATGTTCTTTAAGATTAAATTAAACAAATTACGAAATAATAAAACATCTACAAAATAGTATTTAATAAAACAATAAAGATAATGCTTACATTAATAAGAAGAAGCAATATTCATTTTTTATAATTCTTATTTTTCTGCTCATAAAATTGATTGTTCAAAATGAAAAATTAAAACTATATTTTGAATAAAGAAATTAAACTTAATTTTGATTTCAAGAACATTTAAAATAAGACACAAGTTCTTATTAATAAAAAGAAAAATCTTATAGTTTGAACACCAATCTTATTATATCATAACGTATAACTACTTATTTATTATTTCAACATTTTATGGTCCAATTAGTACATTTAGATATTCAGTTACTTTATTATTTTACGATTTCATGATTAGCACATTAAGTACTTCAGTTGTATACTATATGTTGATCACTTTACTCACAAAATATTTATCATCGATTCGTGCAGCATTTTAGATCCCAGAACCCTTTTTTTCTTAGACTGCAATAGAGAGTGGTTCGCAACAGATCAACAAACTAAGCTATTAACGAAAACACTTAAATCAATATAAAAGCTTTATAAGAATTTCGATGGATTACGGAATTTTGTGACCTAAAGCTAGAATTTTTGATCTTATTTTTAAAATTTGACATTTTTTTTTTTAGAATAATGTTTCTTAATTTCCCTAACTCCTACTTTTCTAAAAAAAAATCTCTGCAAATTTTCATAAACATGACCAGTGCTAGAAGTCTGGTCTTATGAAATCTGTATTTTTCCGGATTTTGTTTACTCGTAAGCATGTGCAATTTTGTGTATCATCCGTTATTTGTTTTGGGAGTGTTGTACGAAAAAGTTGATTTTTTTATATTTATATTATGTATATTTTTGAACTCTAATTTGATATTAATTAAGAATCCTATTTGCATTTATATTTACAGACCACAAAATTAAAAATAAACACTACAAGGCATTGTGCAGGGCGAAGAAAATAGAATAGAAAACGGCAATATAAAAAATGTTTTATTTTATCTATTAGATTATTTAATTATAAATAAAACTGAGAAGATAAAATATATAAATTTAAGTACTCCTTCGATTAGTTTAAATAAATTTAACAGCAACAATAATACTGTATATATTTTTGAAGGCCTTTTTATTTTGTATATTCCGAGCTAAGGACTAGAATCTAAACACAGTACTCTCTGGATGACCTGGACACCAGACCGTCTGGTAGACACGTCAAGTACAAATTCCCCCAGCACAGTCGAGGGAAATTTAAATTTCTCTTTGGTGGACATGATACTTAACGAGTGTGGTATAATCTCAGTTTCGCATATTAGGCAAAACGAAGCGATAATGGGCAATGAAATCCTGTGTGTATACATGACATGACTGGTGGAAAAAAACACAATTGGGTTTTCTTGATTGTTGGGAAACATTCTAGATAATTAAATTTTATAAAAATGTTTAGCGGGTATTTTGCAGTCGTGCATACTCGCTTCTCGCTTTCTTGCTTACTCGTATGTTGACTGTTCTTGCTTGTGTGTGTTTGTCTGTGTGTGTGTGTGTGTGTTCGTATGATATATGCAGTTATAATAAACCGCAAAAGCTGCTAAAGCAACAGCATTCAGCAACAGCAACAGGGCAGCAAACATATTCACACACAAACACACACAACTAATGCCAGACACACACAGACACACAGACAAAGAGAAGGGCAGTGTGTAATAGTGCGTAGGAAGGCAAATGGCAAACTTGCAACCACAAAAGGCAACGGGCAATGGGCAGTGGGTAGTGGCCAGCCAGATTACAATAACAAGTCGAGAAATGGAGCTAAACTGAGCAATGCAGCAATGTCCAAAAATGGTCAAGAAAATGTGATTTAGTAAAATTGAATTGGCATTAATGAATGAATGAAGCAGCAGCACATTTTCATATTGAATGCTGTCTTAACAAAACCAACCGACTTTTGCGTAAATCAAGCGAAGCATTCTAATTAATTGAATTATGATTATCGCTCTGCATCTTTATCCTTTACACAATTCCTCTCTCTCTCTCTCTCTCTCTCTCTTTGAAACTCCTTTTCATGACTTCCTAATTCATTTTCAACTGCAAAAGCAAAACTAGTTCGATTGACGCTCAAATTATTGCAAGCAAATGCCAGAGAAAATTATTCACATGAAAATTAGCAATTTAAATAACTGCCTTAGGTTCAAATTAATATCATCCACAAATTTTGAAGTCTCTAAATTAACAAGACAACAAATGTCAAGTGCGCAATTATGCGTAATTTGTGGTGGCAAGGAATTCCTAAGAAATTATTTTGAAATACCAGCAAAGCTGTACAATATTTAAAATACAAATTTCTACAATTTCAGTAATTTGTATGACAAATAACAATCAGGAATTACTAAATATAAAATCTTAAATATACCAAATGCTATATTTGGTATATTAATATGACACAAAATTTTAAATATACTATAAAGTGCATAATATACCAAAATGATATACCGCAAAAATATACAAAATTACTAAAAATATATCAAATATATTTGGTATAGTACGCCATTCAACATAAATCATAGAATGCGAAATATACCAGATTGTCAGCCGAAGCAAATAACATCCAATTGCAATCAACGTTTTTCCCATACAAAAGTATTTATCATATAACTTTTATCATTTTTATTTGATCGCAAACTTTATTTATTCGCAAAAATTTATTGACAAAAATTTAAAGCAATATAATATGTATATACCAAATTAATATACGAAAAAATACCTCAATATATCGAAAGCTTAAGGTTGCATATAATTATGTTCAAAATAGATCCAAGACTAAATACCAAAAATACAAAGCAACTAGGACCCCTAGTAAGTAGGCGTTTTTGCCCATAGAAAAGTATTTCTTTAATAACTTTGACAATTTTTATCTGACCGCAACTTTCAGGAATCATAACTACTATAGTAATTGTTGTATATACCAAAATTCAACCAACTCTAGCTTTATAATTACGCTTGTTATTTTATTTTTTTGATTTGCGGGGGCGGAAGTGGGCGTGGCAAAAAATTGAAACAAACTTGATCTGCGTGCAAACATAACAAATGCTGTCGCTAAAACAAATGGTGTCGAGCTCTATCTCTTATAGTCTCTGAGATCCAGTGTTTCATACGGACGGACGGACAGACGGACATGGCTAGATCGTTTCGGCTGTTGACGCTGATCAAGAATATATATACTTTATAGGGTCGGAGATGCCTCGTCCTACCTGTTACATACATTTCCTGCCGGCACAAAGTTATAAAACCCTACCCTATACCTATACCCGCTACCTAGCGGGTATAAATATACCGAAAGCTATATCTTATATATTGCTCAACTATTATGTTATTGCAAATAATAAATAAGAAAATTAATTACAAGAAATAAGGAATAAAATATACTTACTATCCACATTTAATAAAAGCAAAGTAGTGCGTTAATATTCTAAAAATATACTAAAGGGTACCGAATGTTATAATTGGTATATCGGTATGCTATCACCTTCTAAATAGATCGTAGAGTATTCACAAATAATTCTATAATGTACTGAAGTTATAGTTGGCATATCCATATACTATTACGCTTCAAATATATCAAAGAGTATATTACTAAAATACTAAAATATACCGAAAGTTATATTTGATATATGGCAATTAGTTATCAAGAAAATTAAAATATACTCACTATCCACCTTACCAGCAAAGCAGTGCGTAATTTTTCTAAAATTATACAAAGAATACAAAAATATACCGAAATAGTTGGTATATCGACGAACTATTACGTTCAAAATAGATCAAAGAGTATATACAAGATAATATTAAAATATACCGGAAATTATATTTGGTATATCATTTGGTATTGTGCTCAAAATTTAGACTGCAACAGCCACAGGCACAAAGTTGTATATGTGAAATTGGAAAATTGCTTAAATTTGTGGACTTATTGTAGATATGTATGTTAACATCTTTTGTTAATTACAAAAAGGAATATTGTGCGTTAATTAATATTATCATTTATTTTTATTTAAAATTCAAGTTCTGCCTCAGGATAGAAACAGTTGTGGCAGCATTTTAATTGTGCGCGAGTTTTTCTGCCATTTTAGCGAAATGTGCAGAAACTGTACTCAGTGGCAAAAGCATTGTTTGCCATTGTCCTAATAGACTTTTTATTATCAATACGTTTTTCTTTTACTTTTTACTAATATGCCATTTTTAGCAATTTTATTGCGCCCGCAGCACTTTGTTCTTAGTTTTGTTTTTTTACTTTTATAATTTTGTTTTTTATGGAACAAAGGTTACATGTGTGTGTGTGTTTGGTTGCGTAGTGTATTTTAGGTATTTACTTTATGGCTTTCATCAATTGCATAGCTCACAGAGAGTCCCATTTTTTTTTTATATTTTTGGATTTTTTGTTTTGTTGTTGCTGTTTTGGAGAGAGGCAACAACAATGCCGAATGCCGAATGGTGAATGCAATTATTTCATTGTGAGTTGATCGTTTTCTTGTTGTTATCGGTTGTTTGCCATTGTTGTTGCTATTATTTTGTATTTGTATTTGTATTTGTATTTGGACTGGACTGTCGACTGTTGTTTTTGGGAATCGATGTGTTGCTATGCGCTGGCAATTAATTGCTTTCAAATCCTTTTATCCAGCAGATTTGGTCAATTTATTTTGCACAGTTTTTTGTTGCCCTTTAGCAAATACACGTCAATACATAAGTACTATATATGTGGCCATCTATATGTTATAGTATTGTAGTATATATATATATATATATATATATTCGATTTTTTTGTAGACTTCGTGAGCCGCACAGTTTTGGCCTGAATTTATTACATACATGTTTAGTTTATTGTTTTTTAATGGCGCTTAGATTCAATTTGAGCAGCGCAATAAATTACACATTACGAACTGGCCATTGCCCTAGTCCTGGCCTCTGCAGTCGAACCTTTTTTTTTTGGCCGACAAATGGTTATCACAAGGTTTTATATTGATGGACTATTGACTGCGCGACTTGAGGCCATAAAAAATAGTGTCGAACGAAAGAGAGAGAGGAAGAGCTCTCTTTCGATGAAAGCCATTATGCAAATGGATTCAACATCCAGCATACTATATGAGGATTATAACTGAACAGGTTTCTTAATGTCCATTAAAAAAACGTATAAAAAATGTGAATATTCTAAATAATTTATGTGTTCTCCGCAGAAAGATGAAATGCCAATGTTAAACGAGGAATAAGTAAGCGCCCATTCACAGCAAATTGTTTTTGAAAAGTTCTCTGAAAAGTTTGTCAAATTATTAATTTATAAATTAAATATATTTAATTTCCATTCACTTCATAACTGAACAATTCTAAGTTTCATAACTGAACAAGCAATGTAATGATTATTTTCTATAAAAAATGATATAAAAAAGTGAATATTCTAAATAATTGATGTATCCTGAGCAAAACGATGAAATGGAATAAGTAAGCGGCAATACACATCAAATTTTTTTTTTTAAATGTGGCAGCTTAATAAAAGTTTTATTAAATATTAGTGAGAGATGACTTAATTTAGATAAAATAAAAACTTTTTATTAAGTGTAAAGTTTAATTACGTATATTAATATTTAATTTGTAGAACTCTTCTACAAATTTTATAAAATGGGTTAAGCACGACAACATAACTTAGAAATACAAACTTCAGTTCAAATACACTTTTCTTCTTGAGCTTTGTATCTACTTTCTTAATTGCTGTGTTGCATTTTATGATTCATCGTTTAATCGATACTTGATATTGTTTCCGACAGCTTAATAATTTCTGTCGCTTCGTGTTTTGCGCTTTCCTGAATATATGTGTTTAACATCTTATAATCAGTTTATAATACGGACCACTCAGCAACCATATCAATTTGACGTTTAAAATTCGTTAATTAAAAAAAAAAAAACTTATAAGAAAGTGAATATGCTAAACAATTTTTGTATTCTTAAGCGTTGATCCTAAATGACTCCATATAAAAAAGCACGTCAACAATTTTCGCTGCGGCATTTCTTTCAGCCCTTCTCAGCACAAAACAAATACAAGTTTTCGATAAATTTCTAAACAATGAAATTCGTTCATCTGGGAACAGCGCCTAAGTCGGAAAATAAAAGGAATAAGTATGCGGTAAATTACAAATAATTATTAAAAGAAAACGTTTTTCAAAAATATTGCCTAATTCAGAACTTCTTAATTAAATATATTTTTGCAATAGTTGATAATAACAATTCTGAAAATGGCTTAAAAAATTGCTTAATAGACAAGAACTTTAATTTTAAGCTTCATTAAATTAGAGTCAAGCTTTTAAAACACTGATGCTCTATAAAATTGCAACAAACTTGAAACAAAATGAGCAAAAGAAGGAGAAACAAAATATTGCATAATATTAATGCAAAGTGGCGCTTAAAGCGTCCTAAATGCGGAAGCAATTCGCCTTTTTGGCCTTAGCCAGCTTTTGCTTTGTCTTTTATTTTATATTTTTTGTTGGCTTGCTTTTAATATTTATATCATCGTCGTCGTCGTCGGCGTCGGCTGGCATTGTTGATGTTGTTGTTGTTGTTGTTGTGCGCTGTCAACTTCATCATTGGCAACATTATCACGATCATAATGAGGTTGCAGCTGTGTTGGTTGTTGGTCTGGTCTGCAGGTCAGAGCAATGCAATGCACTTTGCATGTCTCGCGTCTCGGCTCGTTTGGTTTTCTTTGCGTACTAATTACCATAATTAAGCAAAGGTCAGGCTTTAGTCGCCAGTTTTGTGGCTAGAACAGAAAAGAACAGAACAGAACAGAACAGAACGAAAAAAAACAAATAATGAGCGGAGAAGCTGAATTCTACTGAGAAAAAAGCTCATGCAAAAATGGCTGACCATCGTACAATTATCTGATGTGTTTTTTTCTTTCGGTTCTCGTTTCTCATTTCTCTCGTTTCTCGTTTTATTCTCATCTGGCATCATCCTCCCCACTTTCATCTCAGTTCGTTTCATTTCGTTTGCTTTCTTTATTTGCTTTGCTGTGCATTATCCTTATGATTATGTTGATTATGACGTTTTAATGGGTTTAGTGAGGCGACGACGACAACAACGCGTGAAGCGCACAGAGAAAAGCCAGCAGCTTAGCGCACAACAAAAGTGCACACAAAAAACTTAAGGAATATAAACGCAGCACATAAAAAACTTGACAAGCTGTTAAGGCGTATTATGAAAATAAAAGCATATTTGCTGTTTTATTTATAGCACACAATTATCCATTCCACTCCATTCCCCTCGTATAAGCCGAAAACAAAAAACATTACTTTATGGAATAATTTCTAGCTACGTGATATCTGTGTGTCGATCAGATCTGGCTCTGTTGATATCCTTTAGTTTTTTAGTTTCGTAAGCATTTCATACTGCCAGCATGTGAGTGACAACAGTTGACAAAGAGCGTTGCGCATACGCAGCGTATGACAGTCATTCGTGGAGAAAACAAATGAAAATTCCGCAACAAGCAACACTCACACAAATTGTGTCGACTCATTGGAACAAAGTCATGGCAAAATACCGGAAGCAATTTCAGCAAAGGCAACAAAAAGCAAGTAAGAATACTACAGTCGAGTGTGCTCGACTATGATATACCCGCAACCCATTTGTAATGAAAGAAAAACCGTGTGGTATTATTCTCAAAATATGCAAAATTAATATAACAAAAAATACTGAAATATACCAAAGGGTATATTTAGCATGTCTACATTCTCTTACTTTGAAAATATAAAAATACTAAATGGTATTTTTAGCATTTATGGTAATGCTAAAGAATACCAAAATAAATATTTGATATCTTTATATACTATTGTGTTTAAAATATACCACAGAACAGACGGACAGATCGACAGTTCAAGAATATATATACTTTATGGGGCTGGAAATTTATTCTTCTTTTGCCTGTCATATTAATTTACAAGAAATACTAAAATATAGTAGAGTATAATTGGTATATACTATATACTACTACTTCTTTAATATATCAAAGAGTATATACCAAAAATACTAAAAAAAATACCGAAATTACATGCCGATAGATCAAGTATATAAATACTTTATGGGGTGTGTGTGTTACATAAATTTAATATAAAAAATAATACTTAAGCATACCAGAGGGTATATTTGGTATAATTATATACCATTACGTTCAAAATATATCAAAAATACTAAATATACAAAAAAAACCAAACTATATTTGATATAACGATTTACTATTTAATTTAAAATATGCTATATAAGAGGTAGGAGATGTCTTCTTCTTATTTCTGTCACATACATTTGCTGGAGGCACAAAGTTAGTATACTCTTTTATCCTATGGATAACGGGTATAAAAAGAAATGGGCGAGGGAAGAGAATTCGGCTCGATGTTCAGTTGAGTTTTGCAGCAGCAATGTTGATTAACGATCGTTGTGGCACGCAAGATGAAAGTCAAAAGGCAAACTAAGCTAAGCTGGCAAAACCTTGGAGTGGGGAAGGAGGAGCAGGTGGTGGATGGAGAGGGGTTGGGGGAGGGGCAACTACTTACTTTCCGTACATACTTATTATTATAACAGGGGAGTTGTCGTATTTGTTGGCAGCACACGCATTAAGTGGCGCAAATTCTTGGCCCAAGAAAAACATTTTCATTCCAAGGCGTGTGTGCGCTTTTGGTTGTTCTGTAGACAGAGGGGAAGACAGAGGACGGTGGCGGGGGCGGGGGCGGGTGGAAGTTAACGGCAGTTGTTTGAACTTATCTATATTGTTTTGCCATATTGTTTTCTTATGCCATGTGTGTCGCACTTCCTACTCTTCCAATCATATTCTTTCTCTCCCTCTCTCTGTTTGTTTGCATGTGCTGCTCGCTATCGCTGTCTCGGTCTTTTGTAGTGAGTTGAAAGTCCCATTGTCTTTAGCAAATTTGCTTTACTTTCAGCCAGCATTCATAGACTTTTTCCTGCCCGTCTCGTTGTTGTTGTTGTTGTTGTTGCTGTTGCTGTTGTTGTGCTATTTTCAAATGCCTTGGCGTTACGATTTTTTCTCGCTTTTGCTGTCTCTTTCCATTACTCTGTCTCTGTCTCCGACTCTGTCTCGTACTTTCCCGTTTGCTCTTACAGTGTACGTGTCTATTATTGGTATTTGCTGAATGAATGGATTGTACGTGCCCCAAGGCATTCGCATATCTTAGCCCAAGCCAAAGCCCAAGCCCAACGCGTCGCATCGCATCGGAGGAGCTACGACTCCGCCTTTCTCTTGTATCCGTAGCTATATCTTTGGCCCCCTATCTCCACCTTCTCTCTTGCATCTCGATGTATGTGTGTACGCTTTGGTCGTGCGGTTACATTCTGCGGTTGAAATCTAAGCGATTTTACATTGTTATTGTTATGACTGCCAGGCGGCGCAAGCCTAGCATGCTTATAGAGACATATCATAGCGCACGCATATACAAACATACTAAATAAAGTATATAGTATATACGAATATGTGTTCTAAACATTCATACATATACTAGCACTGGAAAATAGAATAGAATACACACATCGAGGGAGCCAGAGTTTTATTTATACATGCATTTATTTGTTGATGGCGTATATTTGTTTATTTATGTATTCATATGCATTGTCGCAATAATCATTAATTTGCTGATAAAAACACGCCCACATGTTTCGGCGCCATGTTGTGTGTATTTTTGTGTTGTGCTGTGTCATCGCTTGGCTTCATTTTTCATTGCATTTGCGCTGGGCGAGATACAAATACGCCAAATAAAATTGTAATTCGTTCCACTAATAAATAAAGAACGCACCTTCTCGCTCTCCCTCTCTGTCTATCTCTAATGCAGCCAACACTTTTTGCAACTTTAATAAGTTGCAACAGAATGAACCGAATGACGTTGCTTGCGTGGCATGAGGCATGTGGCATGTGGTTGCTGGCTGCTGGCTGCTGGCATGTTGCATGCATGTTTTGCATTGCATTTTTAAAGTCAACGCATGAAATGCTGATTGAATTAGAAAGCGACAAGGCAGCCCCAAAGATTATTGCCAGTCAGCGACCGGGAAAAACATGCAAAAGCAACAGAAAAGGAAGTGAACACAAAAGTAATTGAGAGTGTTGACGTATCCACATAGTAATAGTAATAGTAATAATAATAATAATAATAATAATAATAATAATAATAATAATAATAATAATAATAATAATAATAATAATAATAATAATAATAATAATAATAATAATAATAATAATAATAATAATAATAATAATAATAATAATAATAATAATAATAATAATAATAATAATAATAATATAATAATAATAAGAATAATAATACTTCTTTTGATACTAAGTGATAATACCCCTTTGTATCCGATGCGTAGTGAGCATAATAAACACATGTGGGAGCGAAGTGGAGTACTATAGAATATCATGAGGAGATGGACTTTGAATAGAGGAGTGAGGGCGGGGGAGTAAGGACAAAGCCCAAGCTGAAGCCTTTTGCTCAGCTCAGCAGAGCTCAGCTCAATGACAAGCAGCAACAGCAACTGCTTCACTATATGCATGTATAAGTATATGTATGTTATATAGAATATGTCTGCGTTATGCTGATGTAAAAGTGTGACGTTATTCAACACTGGCAGCGAGTGGAGTTTGAGGGTGGCGGCTCGCTTCTTGATGCCGCATTAACGCAGCTAAAGCGACGTGATCATCGCAAGCGAATCCGATTGTGAGGCTGCATTATGTAGCATACATACATACATACATATGTATGTATGTATGTATTTACTATGTATAGTATTTGGTGCATTTTAAATCGGATTACTTAAGGCAACAGCAGCAGCAGCAGTGGCATCAACAATGTGACGTTGCCACAAGCGAATGCGAGTACTTGTAAGCAGTCCGCTGTGGCATGCAACTAGCATTTGCTTGACGTTTGCAACTTCCTCACACTTTGCTCATGCATCTTTTAATGTGCGACTTTGGCAAACAAATCGTTCGTTTATTATCACAGTTATATGTACACAACACACACACACACACACACACACAAACATGAACACGAACACTGTTGGCTGTTACTTGCCACAAATATTTGCCCCCACGTGTGTCGTCACAGTTGATGTGACACGTGCCCCACTGTCAGTCACATCAATACCGCACTGCAGTGCAAATGTGCTGGCAAACGTGCAACTTTTGAGCGACTAACTGACTAACTGACTGCCTGACTGACTGACGAGCTTTATGCTGTTCACTTGACTTCAAGCCTAAGTCAAATGACAAATGCAGAGTTGCTGCCGTTGCCGTTGCTGTTGCATTGAAGTCCTTCAAACAACTGTCAAGTTGACATTTCCTTTGACTAACTTTGACTTTCGCACAACAATAAAAAACCTTGAACAGCAACTGACTTTAAGCAAGTTTAAATTATAGTTAAACATTGAATGAAGCTTGAGGGGAAACAAACATAATTGAATCGATAGTCCGCCACCTTAGCCTAACAATTTGCAAATGGAAATGAAAGCAATTAGAGTTATCCATTGACGAACAATTGTTTTATTAGTGCATCAATGCGAATGATATGCACAGAAATTAATACGATTTAAATGAAATTAACTAATATTGCGAAGCATTGCCCTGAGCACTGCACATAATTTGTACGTAATTCGAGTCGAGGTATTGTAAATTATTACTCGTAAATGTCTATAAGCTGGTTAGCTGGTTGCCAAAGCAACAATGCAAAGCATTTGATGCATTGAATAAACTTCAACTTCAAATTGAAATCAATGATTTAATGACTGTTAAATTCCCCTCGAACTGCAAAATTATTTGTTAATGCTTCAATGAAAACGTAATTAACTCCATCCACATTGTGCAGCTGCCATTCCAATCAGCTAATCAGCATATCAATCTTTTTTGTTTGCCCCATACACACACACACACACACACACACACACACACACACACACTCTAACATACACACGTCACATAAATGTCGCAAATGCCACAGCTGGCAAACACCTTGAATAATAAGAAGCGAAGAAGAGAAAGATGGATGGGAAAAGGAAAGTCCCATTTTGAAATCAGAGTTAGAGCTCAGTTCAGCTATTTGGCTGGGCCAAATACTAGACAATCCATCAATGCAACAATTTCATTCACTAGATGTGCGTAATATTTGCAATGAATGCAACAAAATATTTATTTCTGAATGCTTGCCAACTTGGCAATAATAACGAATGGAATTTCATTGCAGCCGAGGACAAGCAACTTGAGTATTGTTCGACCGAATACCTCTCGGTCGTTTAAATAACAGTAAAACTGAATTCGCATAGTAAAATTCTCGACATTACACAGCATCTCAGAACGTATAAACTGTTTCGCCATACTATATTTCATTCAATGATTAAACATTAAGAGACAGCCAAGTCTAGGTAAGTGCTAAAAAGCTGCACAACTTTAACGTGTAATAAGGATTTTGTGTCCCAACATTTCTACGCTAAATAAAAACTTAAAACTTTATCATATTAATATTAATCACTACAATTTATACAGCATACATGAAATTGTCATAGGAGATAGTGAAGGGCAATGTTTATAGTTGGATTTGATAAGTTACTTACTTATTTAAGGATAAAAAGTCACTTGAATTTTGTTTACACCATTTTGTTTTCCAGGTTGATTCTGATTTCTGTTAACCTGATATTGAACAAGATGACTTTTATTTTTCCATCGACACAACAGATTGAACTGGCCAACATCTCTATAATAAAGAGATAAAGATAAAAGGTGTGAAATATTTATATTATATTTATATTGATTTATGGCATTAAATACATTTCAATGCTGAGTATTTTGCGAATGGATGCATCGGAATGGTGTTTATCTTATTTATGTTATATAATATTGATATTTTTAGATCATTGCATTGTATTGTAACTAGACGCATTCGACTGATAACATCATTAAAACTGAACTTTTTATGTCAAAAGACTAAGCTGCATGAAAAGCTGACGCAGTTATTTGAATACATGTGTCTTATTTGTCGATCATAAAACATATTTCATGCAATTAGAGGGCATTGCAGCAAAATCTGTTGCAATAGTTCGCCCATCAATCTCAATCTCCTCGATGGGAAGACGGGGGCGGAAACGGGGGCGGGGTCGGGAACTCGCCGCAACGACAACAATGCGAGTGTAGACTGCAAAACTGTAACGGAAATAGAAGTGCGGCATAAGTGCACTTCCGATGCCGTCGGTTGCAGTCGCCGCATGCAATGCATAAATTTTGCATTGCCACCTCCAGCAACAACAACAACAACAACCACAACAACAATCACAACAACAACAAACTATTTATGTGTGTGAGCAGCATTTTGTTAACGAGATTTGCACATTGTTGCTGTTTGTTGAATATCACGTATACGCCATGTCGCACTCTATGTATTTGCAAATCCCCGCAAAGCATTTGCCATTTTTCACAACGTTATCTGTCTGGGGTGGAGCGTGTATCTATTGCCATTTGTAATAATATTTGAGCACCGGCAGCGACCACACTGTGCAACAGTTGCATCTTCATGCGTCGTTCATGTGTCGCTTGCACCTGCACCTGCATCTGCACCTGCAACACTCTCGCTACGCTTTGCTTGTTTCCGCTTTTCATATGCGGTTGCAGCATTCCAGCACTCGCGATCATTTAGCGAATTGATGGCTGCTTTAGTTAGCTGTTTGACTCCCGTTTACACAACACTCTCGCACAACACACAAAAATTTCCACTCAGCTACTAGAAGTAGCTTGTGGCATAAAGAGGAGGAACTGCGGTCAGTTCTATGTGTGTGTGTGTGTATGTGTGTGTGGCAATGCGAAAGCTGCTGTTGCATTGCGGTCGCTTCAAGGACAACAGCTAAATGCATAGTGTGCTTGTTGCGCATTTGCTTTGACTTGGCCACACTGTTTGTGGCAGTCTCGAGTATCGGGTATCGCAATTTGGCAATTGGCTCGCAAATGGAATTGCCTTAAACATTTACTGGCACAAAACTTGTTGATACTACATCATGCAACGAATTCAATTCAACTCTGCATAAATCAAGTTTACTCGAATTCTAAAATCCCGTTTTAGTATATTTACTGTTCCGACGCAATTTGCCAACTTAAAATGCAATTTTAATCTGTTCTTAAAACTATATATAAACCATTCATTTCATTAAAAGTTCGAAACACTGCAAAAATGTAACAAATTCCAATGCTCTTGCTTCCAAAAGTGCTCTGATATGGGCGGTTTTATACATTGTGTTTGGCTAAGCATATTACAAGTAAATTTAAGTTAGATATGTGCAACATTTTCTGACTGAAATTTTGCGAACTCAACTTTAATTTATTGACAGTTCAATTTTGCTCAGCTTCCCAACTTTTATAGGTGATTATAAACGCTACTCGTAGGGTAGAAGAGTATTATATATTTGTGTCAACAGGAATGTAGATATACCAAGTATATCCTGCAGTATTTTTAAGTTGTATTTTATTATATTCTTCTTCTTCTTTATTATATACTTCTTTTATTTATTATATCTATCTGTCAACAGAAATTTAAAATACTATATATCGATTTTTTTCAGTACATTATATTTTATAATATTATTATTTTTTCTTTTTATATCTACATGAATATAATTAAATATATACAGCCCAAATATGGCCTTCGCTATATATTAAATACATGTTATAGATATTTTATTATATCATATACTATTTTGATATACCTACAAAAATGCAATAGTGCATCGATATATAAAATATAGAATTGGGTATATTTAAGGTGTATTTTATAAGTATTTTATTATATGTTATAACACTTTTATTTTTATGCCTATTAGAATGTAATAGTATCTCGATATACCACATTTATTATTTTCTATACATTCTAATATTTCAGTATATTAAATTAGCAAATTTTAATAATAAAACTGAACTTTTCTTCTAATAAGAGTGTTTTACGGGTATCTCAGAGTCGAGCATACACGACTTTAGCATCTATACTAGTTTTATTTTTTGTAAATCATGCTGTTTAATGTTTTGAGTGCTGCGAGCTAAGGCTGTTGATGGAATTGGCAAATGCTTTGATTACTTCAAAATCATAGAAGAAGCGATTTTTGCGATTGAATTCCCTAAAGTTTTCCACACACACAAAAATACAGAAATACAGAAAAAGAAATACCTGCATTTGAATGGAACTTCATTCAATCGAAGTTCGCATTTCTTGGCACTCGCACATTATGCACATAATACCGAGTACCTTTAAAGGTTTTTTTCTTACAGCAGTTGTTGTTGTTGGTGTTGTTGTTGTTGTTGTTGGGAAATCCCCAACTGACATTGTTGCTTCGATGCGATACGGAAAAGTGCACGGTTTGCTGCACGTTTGCAACTGTGATTAATTTCCGGCTGGTTGGCGATAAAACTGCTTTGGCTCATCAATATCTGGTTACGGTACTCCTGAACTTCTCCTCCCCTTTCGTCCCCTTTCCACTCCTCCCCGTCACAATAACCCTTTTCAATGGTTGCTGCGTGTGTGCATTCAAATAAAACCAATCATTTTGTGCAAATGTCAAATACTGCGAATTCCACAACCTCTTTTCTGTTCAATATGTAGTTGTTGTTGCACTCGTTGTTGTCGTTGTTGCATTTTTGCTTTTTTAACCCAGACATTTTGTTGCCCCATTGGAAAGTTGCATTTGGGTCAATGATGTTGTGCTTCTGTTTTAATTTTTGTGCACTTTTCGCTGCATTTTTTTGGTCTGTGTTTTCCTGCGCTGTGCTGTTTTTATGTGCACAACAACAAAAACAAGACGCGAAAATATTGCATATTGCATACACTTGTAAATAAATAAATCAATAGAAGGGTCGCGAGACCCAAGTGTAAAATGAAATATGCCAAACAACGCCCAGCAAACTCCAAGTGACAACATATCCCCAAATGGATCACTGTTGATATTTAGCTGTGCTGGTCAAGCAACTTTTTTTTCGAAAACAAAAAAAACTTTTGTGTTGACCCTCGATTTCGCATATTATCTTGAGGAAGAGAGGAAGAGAGAGAGGCGGATGGAACTTCAAGTGCTTGGACTGGGCGTATTTACTTCCGTGTCTGTTCTTGATTTGCCTCTTGTGTTCTACGAGAATGATTTTATTTATTATGCGAATACGAATACGAATACGAATGCGAATCGAATGTATGTTTGCTTGTCTCTCTTTTGTATGTCGATGTCCCGTTGCATAAATATAAACTCTCAACAACGAAAGCCACAAAAATGCTTTTGTTCATCCAGCCAGTCAGCCAGCCAGGCGGTCATTCAGTCAGTCAGTCAGCTGAAGTGCACATTAGAAATGTTTGAGGAGTTCGTAATATCAAGCAAATGTCGGAGAACGTCGAGCAATGCTTCAATTGACCAGTGCACTGGAGATTTTAATGGAATCGATTGTCATCAATCTCTGTCTGTTGCAGACAAAAGCATAAAAATTTGCTAGAAACAAACTGCTACTAAAACTATTTACAATCCTCAAGCTTCAATTCGTCGAATGTGTTGGCAAACTAACGAGCAAATAAACAGCGAGAAGCTGAAAGAAACGAGTCGAATTTAAGTGCCTACAAATAGCGAATTTATTCGTTTAGTTTAGTTTAGTAATCGAAATGTTATGAGAAACCTTAGTGATGAGAAACCCTACAGCATATAAATTGTCTGTTTAGTACCAAAAGTTGTTTTTTAATTGCAGAATTAAACATAATTCGTGGACTGTATTGATCAACTAACGAGTAAACCAATAACCAATAGCCAATAACGGAACTCTATATTTCGTTAAGTAATAGAAATGTAACATATTGCATAATTTGTCTGTTTAGTAAGTTGTACTTCAATTGCGACAATTAAACTAAATTCGTGGACTGTATTGACCAACTAACGAGTAAACGAACAAGAAAATCTTAAAGAAACAATAAGTAAATTTATTCGATTATTTTAATACTAGAAATGTAGTGAGAAATCTAAGAGTTTTATTTTAATTTGGACAATTAAACAAAATTCGATGAATGTGTTGGCAATCTAACGAGTAAACAAATAACGAGAAGCTGAAAGAAACGAGTCGCCATCAGAGGGCGATTTTATTCATTTAGTTTAATACTAAAAATGTAATGAAAAATCTAAGTGATAATAAACCTTAAAACATGTCATATAAATTGTTAATTTGAAAAGTTGCATTTTAATTGCAACAATAGAACTAAATTAGGGCGATGCGCCAACAAATGATTATCATTGAAAGTTGTATTCGCAAAAATTTGCAAACATAAACGATAATATCCGCTATTAATGAAATCGCACGTATCGAAACTATAATAGGCACTTAAAATAATGAGAATTTAATGATTTAACAAAGCACTGTTTTATGTGGAACAAATAAGGAAGCGACAGTCGAATGTGGAATACCGACTGTGAAATACCTGCTACCAATTTTGAATAAAAATAAAGCAGTGAGGTATTCATAAAATATACCAAATATACCACATACATACTAAAATATACCAAAGGCTTTATTTGGTATATTGATATAACCTTACGTATTATTCATAGAATATACCAAATATTCTGAAAAATACTGAAATATATTAAATTCTATATTTGACATATTGATATTGTACTATATATAAAATATACCAGATTTTCACACAAATCAATTAAGTCAGAAAAATAGTAAAATATGTCAAATTGTATATTTGGTATATTAATATCGTACTATATTCAAAATATAGCAAAGAGTACAAAATATACTAGGCATTTTTTCCATACCAAAGTATTTCTTAAATAACTTCGACAATTATTATCTGATCGCAAACAAAGTTTAAGGAAATGTTAAGTATAGTTATTATTGTATGTACTAAAAATCGTTACTCTATTATTTGCTTTTTGAATTCGATTTGGGGGGTGGCAGTGGGAGTGCAAACATAAAAAATGATGTCGAAATAAATTATATCTCTAGTTTTTATAGTCTCTGAGATCTATGTTGATCCTGATCAGGAATATATACTTTAGAGAGCTGGAGATGAATCGTTCTTCCTGTTACACACATTTCCTGTAATCACAAAGTTATAATACCCTTCTACACTATGGGTAGCGGGTATACAAATTGCCAATTGTATTTTAGTTTTTAGTATTGGACTCGTTGGGTCTTTTGTTCAGCAACTAAAATAACCAAAATATAAACAGTGTCAAATAATGGCTAAAGCACAAAATACCAACGTTCAGTGCTGAGAGATGAGCCTAACATTCAACACACTCGTACATAACATAAATGTGTGTTTTGTTGAGACTAAAAATGAATAAATTTAAATGCAGCTCAAGGCTCAAATTGTTAGGGAATCATGGCATTAAATTCTAGATTACATGTGATGTTGCATTTTTTGGGTATTTTTGGCAAATAAAATTGTGCATATTTACTATTATTGTTGTTGCAATCAATGTCTATATGCTCTTAACTCTTTGGATTTTGCCGACAAAATAAAATGAAACACAAAAAAGTACAATTAAGTTAAATGGAAAAACTTGCCAAATACCTCTGAGGTTGCAACACTTAAGGATTAACACTAACATGAATAAAATAAGTAAATAACATGTTGAATTTATTCTCTTAAAATCCAAACATTTATCGACAGCCACAAAAATACTTATTATTAAATAAAACGAACTTTCAACGTGCAAAAAGTATGCTTTAAAGTCGGATAAAAATACTTATTAGTATAAAGAGCAGAATAGACTTTAAGCTTGCAAAAGGCACGCTTTTAAAGTGGCACATGTGAAATCAAGTGAGAAGCCAATTACATGTGCTCACTGTGACACATCTTTGTAGCTATCTAGACAGTTCGTTGGCGACAGAGAAGTTAACATGTTGGCAACCAACAATCGCACTTCACTTTCAGCTGCAGTTGCAGTTGCAGTTGCAGTTGTAGCTCCGATTATTACACACTTTGTAGCTGCAAATATCTTCTATCTATCTGTCTTTGTGTGTGCATCTGCAGCTGCAGCTGAAGCTAACAGAAATTTCAGAGATTGCGCGGACTGTTTTGACCACCCACTCAAAGTCTGCCCAATTTCACCTACAAAATGCGCGTTGTTTGATGTGCACGCAAATTATTACTGCAATAAAACTTAAGCGGCTTAAACTTGTTGAAGTGCTGCCGTTTCTTTTATTTTTTTTTTTATTTGCTCACGCTTTGCGGCACAAAATTAGGTTAAGGGTTTGAGTAGAGTTGCGCTGCGCTGCGCTGCGTTACGTTGAGTTTTAGGCAAACTCGATTTACCTTGTGCTGGGTGCTAAACGATAGATACATCACACTCACGCCATTTCTAATGCGATTTCCATCTCCACAACTGCAGATTATTCGTATGCCAATTTCACAATATATGTACCTGTGTGTGTGTGTGTGTGTGTGTATTCAACTTTTAAATCGTTTTAATTCCTTTATCGTTGGCATGCATAACAACGTGATGTGTGTACGAATGCGAGCTTATATTATTCTTTTTTCGTTTATTGTTATAATGCTAGGTATCTAGGTATAATATGTACGATATATACACTGCGCATCATCAGATCGGGCGGTTGCTGCAGTGGGGTCTTAGTTGCTTTGGATGACAATTTGGTATATTTTATGGTATATGGAATATTTTAATTTTAATAGTATATCGGTATACCAAATATAGCCTTCAGTATATCAGGTCGGGCGACTGCTGCAATTGAGTTATCCTTGCTTTGGTTGGCAATCTGGTATATTTTGCAGTATATGGTATATTTTAAATGCATATAGTATACCAAACATAGGATAGATTATATCAGGTTAAGCAAAGCCTTTAATATATCTAGCTTAGGCGGCTGCTGCAGTCGGCTCTTTTTTTTCTTTGGTTGACAATCTGTTACATTGTGCAGCATATGGTATATTTTCAATTAAATAGTATATCAATATACCAAACATAGCCTTCAGCACACCAGCTCGGATAGTTGCTGCACTTAAATATTACTTGCTTTTATTGGCAATTTAATATATTAGTTGGCCAAAAAGTCTTGCGGTATTTTTATTGAATTTTCAATTGTTCATAAAATTGGTTATAATAATGCGATTTAAGTCAAATATGCGCCGTTTTGTTCGATGACGAGTTCCCAACGAGATGCCAACTTCATAATGCCCCCTCTTATAGAAGCTCGCTTTTCTATTGGCAAAAAACTCGGAGAGCCAATTTTCACAGGACTCTCTTGTGGCCAATTTCCGACTACCAAGGTCGTTCGCCATGGACAGAAATAGGTGGTAATCACTTGGTGCGAGATCCGGACTATACGGTGGATGCAATAGAACCTCCCATCCGAACTCCCGGAGCTTCTGGCGCGTCACCAAAGATGTGTGTGGCCTGGCGTTGTCCTGATGGAAGACAATTCGGCCTCTGTTGACCAAAGATGGCCTCTTCTGCTTGAGTGCTGCATTCAAGCGGTCCAGTTGTTGGCAGTACAGGTCCGAATTGAGCGTTTGGCCATAGGAGAGCAGCTCATAGTGGATGATTCCCTGCCAATCCCACCAAACACACAGAAGAACCTTCCTGGCCGTCAATCCAAGCTTGGCCACCGTCTGGGCAGCTTCACCGCTTTTCGACCACGACCGTTTGCGCTTCACGTTATCGTAAGTGATCCACTTTTCATCGCCAGTCACCATCCGCTTCAAAAACGGGTCGATTTTGTTGCGATTCAGAAGCGATTCGCATGCATCCATACGGCCAAAAATGTTTTTTTGCGTCAAGTCGTGTGGCACCCATACATCTAGCTTTTTTTTTTTTAATCCAAGCTTCTTCAAATGGTTTAAAACGGTTTGATGACTCATGCCAAGCTCTTGGCCGATGCTACGGGTGCTACTATGCCGATCTCTTTCGATCAATTCGGCGATTTTATCGCAATTTTCGACGACAGGCCTTCCGGACCGTGGCGCATCTTCGACCACCTCCGCACCAGAACGAAAACGTTGAAACCATCGTTGTGCGGTGGAAATGGAAACTGTATCGGGTCCATAAACTGCACAAATTTTATTGGCAGCATGAGTTGCATTTTTGCCTTTATCGTAGTAGTACTGTAAAATATGCCGTATTTTCTCTTTATTTTGCTCCATGTTTGTGACGCTATAACTCACGAACGACTCAAGACAAACAACAATAAATCAAACACGTGTTAGCGCGGGAAAAGAGCTTTCCAAAAAGGTATCGCATGAACCGATTCGATAAATAGAACTAGAACTACGCGCTTGCAAAGACACCTATCGGAAATACCGCAAGACTTTTTGGCCAACCTAATATTTTATAGTATATGGCATATTTTAATTTTAATAGTATATCAATATACCAAATACAGCCTTCGTTTGTATCTATCAATATAAAGTGAGTAAGATATCTCTAATGAATTAAGGTATATATATATTCTCCATCAGCATCAATAGCGGTGTCAATATATTTAAAATTAAAACTCGATACAAAAGCTGTAATACAATATCAATTTATAGTTCGATGGAATAAATAAATAAATATCGTAGATAATCATTATTTTTGATTTCAATTTTTTTTTGTTTTTATCAAAAATGATGATTACTCATGATATTTAATTAAACTTAATCAGCGACAGCGAGATTTTCCGTTCATTTTGTACTTCTTTCTTTATTGAAATAGTTGTTGTTAGCTTCATTTCCAACTAAATACTGATGGTTCCATGAGTACGAGTACAATTACGATTTGAATTGAATTGTGGCCCAAAAACCACAGAGACCAATGGCACACAACAATAACATATCCAAAATGTGATGGGGATAGTGTCGAGGTAATTTGATTGATGTTCTCTTCGAATGTCGAACGTTTGAATGCTCGAATGTTCTCTGTGTGTTGTTCAAACCAAAGTGTGCTTGGCGACATGACCAGCAGTGTCATTAGCAGCAACAGCAGCAACAGCATCAGCAGCAGGATGTGAAAGCCAACAAAATGTTTTTAGTTGTGGCCCAGTTACAGCTGTGTTTAGTTTCGATTCATTTTGGATTTGTTTTGAGGTTTTTGCTTTTGTTTTGGTTTGATTGTTGTTTGGTTGTTGGTTGCTCTTGGCCTACCATTGTCGCACTCCAGAGGCCAACAGATTATAGATGGTGCCAACGATGAAGTAAACAATCGAGGCAATTAGAAAGACAATCCGCCAGTTGGATATCGATGGATCATGGTTGATCACATGTCCGGCTATCATAGGTGCCGTGAGTCCCACCAGATTGGCACTGCAGTTCGTAATCGCAATGAGGAGTCCCGCAAAGCGAGGCGACAGATCCAAGTGATTGATTTTAAATCCCGAATAGATGGCTCCATTGCAGGCCATGCCAATGGTGAATATCAAGACGGTTAACATCAGACTCTCGTGCAAATATCCGACAAGAAAGAGCGCTATGGCCGGCACATATTGTCCGATTGAATTCATCACCTTACGCGTAATCGTAATACTCACGTTCTTCTTGATCATGAAATCGGCAATGAAGGCCAGCAGCATGGCATTCAGCCACATGGCCAGGTATGGCAGCGAGGAGAGAAATCCGTTCTCCTTGAGCTTCACGTTCATCACCATGGCCATGTAGGTGGGCAGTTCGGTCATCAGCGTTTCGTAGCCATAATTGTGACCGCAGTGGGCAATTAGAATGCCCCAAAATGGCAGCGAAGTAAAGATGCTGCGCAACGGCGTCTTTCCAATTCCCGCTGCATCCTCGGTGTCTTTGTGACTCGACCAAATGGTCTCCACAATATGCTTGCGCTCCGCCTCAGTGATGTGCTTCGATGCCGACGGACTCTCCGCGACAAACAGAATGAAGAGCACACACCAAATGGTGCTGGCAGCACCAAAGACATAGAAGATCGATGGCCAGCCTCCGTCAAAGCCGTAAGTGGCCAACAATCCGCTCAATGGCATCGATATGATGGTCCCAAACTGAGCGCCCGCATAGACAGCGGCCCCGGAGCGAGATCTCTCGCCCGGAGGTATCCATTGGGCCAACATCGCGTGGGTGCAGGGCACAATGGGACCCTCGCCCAGGCCCTGGATAAAGCGCACCGCACACAGAGCGATGTAGCCGCCTTTGCGCGCTGCGATGGGCACAAAGAATGCGGCAATCGAGTTGATCATCATGCCCCAACCGAGGAAGTGTTTGGCTCCGTACGTGTTGATGAGAAACCCGAAAGGTATCTGTGTGATCACATAGCCATAGAAGAAGCAGGCCAGGATGTAGCCTTGGAGTTTATAGCTCCAGTTGAATTCGCCATCCTGACGATCGCTGGTGTCCGTCTCGTTGTCCGTCGTCTCGCCCTTGATGGCCGTGTGATTGACCATGGCCACAATGGCCACCGACATGTTGGTGCGCATCACATAGGCATTTGCCATGCCCAGAAAGAGCATGATAGTCACAAAGAATCTACTGCGAACATACGCCGGAATCTGGCTATCTAAAGCGTACTTCTCATTGCCATCGCCTTTGCTTCCACCAGCTTTGTCCATTAATTTTTTTTTTTTTTTTTTAATAGTTTGTGAGTTGTATGAAACGGGTAAATTGTGTGTGTCAGAATACTTACTATTGTGTGTGTGTGTGTGTCACATGATTACGCTGCCTTTGTCTCGCTTATAATAATGTCATATCGAATTCAACTTAATCGGCTTTCCCGTAAATGACTTCACACTAGATTAACCCCAAAGCGGCCACCGTCACACAAAGAAAAAAAATAAGGAAAAGCGATGGCAACAAATTCAAACATTTTGCTCAGACAAAGAAGAGTTTTAACTTTCTTGCTGCTGCGGCTTCGACGTGTTTATCAAATCAATTTTCGCATACTCATATTTGTCAGGCACAACACAACGCTCAAAACGTTAAATTGAACCACTTTAAATTGCGGTTTGTGCAATATGTCTTTATTTAAAAGTAGATGAAAGCTGTCGAAAAATACTACGGTATTTCCATATGTGACGCCTGAATACTCTAGCATGTGAAAAATAATAAAAAATCTATATTGTAAATCTAGTTGCAAAAGTTCTCTCAAATCAAATCTGTTACTCATTTGTTATTTGTTTTCCAATTGAAAGTTTTGTTACTTCATGAGAATTCTTGTTTTATTCAATAATGCAAAATTAAAAGATATATATTTAAGTACGCTTTTCTATCTGCAATTTGCGAATATTTTTGCTTATTTGCAATTGCAATGTCGATAATTAAAATAGTGCTCGAATGAATGCTAAAAATCTTTTTATATCACATTCTAGGTTGACACATTTTTGCCATTTCCATTTAAATGCAATCGAAAAAGAGGTGGAAATCTGTAATTATTGGGCGAAAGCATTTTGTAATATAATATGTGGCAACCCCTTACACACACAGTGCTGGGCATTCGAGCATGCAGAGCCCATGGGTTGCTGGTTGCTGGTTACGTATACGCCACGTTGATTGCGTACTTATTCATACGTACGCTGCACGTATTTGCACGGTGTTTTGTAACTCGCGGCAACGAGTGAATGAGTGAGTGAGTGAGTGAGTGTACTTGAAGTGATTTGCATAAAACGCTAATCGCAAATGCTGCGCGATCATCAAAGAGGCGAACGAAACTTCACTTCAATCAACCAGTCGAGTATGTGAATATAATGATGTCAAACAGAGTTCAATAGAAATTGTGCTCGCAGTAATTGAAATGCTTTAAAGTGCGTTGTGTTGAAGATGATGCCGCCCAATTTAGGCGACAGCCATCGACTTTGGTTGCGCCACGAAGTGAGCAGCGATGACACCTTAACCCGCTTGGCCCTAAAGTGCGGCACAACGATTGGTCAACTGTGTCGCGCCAATCGGATGCATAGCCAGGACATTGTCCAGATGCGTAGTCACATGTGGCTGCCAGTGTCAGCAACAGCAATGAAACCAGCTGCAGAATCACAGCAGGAGGATATTCCAAGTCAAGTGAAAGTTGCCAAGTGGCTGCCGCCGCATTTCCATCGTCAGAGCGTTGAGAACCTCGATGACTATGCGGAGGAGAGTGATCCACTTCTGATCACCACGCGCTGCATCTGAAGCAATCACAATAAAGTATCCACTTCTCTCTCTTTCTCTCTGGAGCACAATTTAATTAGCGACCGCATCGGGTAGCTGAAGGTAGCACAATTTCATCCTCTTCTACCCCAACACATTGTCTTGTCTACCTTGACTTTGCTCGCCCCGTTTACATCCTGTCGCAGACGCTGCCAGAAGCTTGGCTGCAGACGACTAAGGCAAAGGCAAAGGCAGCCAGCCAGCGTTTTATCAGCCAAGTGAAGTTGTGGGCGGCATTTCAATTATCGTAACATTATGCTCTTCCTTTTTGGTACATTTGCATTGCACATGAGTTTCGCTGATAAGCTCGAGAGAGATTAAAGTTAATATACTGGACTTGCTTTTGAATCAAAATTAAAGTTGATACAAACCTATCTTTTTAATTTAGTATGGAAGTAAAATTAATGCATAAATTGATGTATTTGCTTATAACGTACTCGTATTAGTATTTACGTAAATATTTGGCTTTAGTATAATAGACAAATAAAATTCTAATTTATAGTATTTTTAGAGTACTGTATTATTTTCATAGTAAAGTGTGCATACAAATCATATACTAAGGAAATACAGTATATGGGTAATTCCATGGCGAAATTTTGTCCCGTGCGAGACTTTTACAGTTCACTGCAGTGAAAATAACATAAACTGAAACAATTTTAAAAATAAGTGAATGTCATTCTTAAAGCTCTAGATAAGCACTATATTTAGAGCTAAGATTGATTTTAGGAACTTGATCTGTTTTCCGATAAAATATATAATTTCGTTCATTTTTTGGTTTTGCGTACGAATCGGTTAATTTTTGCAATTATCACATCAGAAAACAAAACAGAAAAAAAAATTCCAAAACCATTCTTAGCTCTAATTAAAGTACTTATCTAGAGCTATAAAAATAAACTTTTCTTATATTCAAAATTGTTTCAGTTTATGTTATTTTCAATGTAAAGAGTCTCGCACGGGACAAATTCCGTTTTGGAATTACCCATATATGTATTTTTAAAATATTTGTGGAGTACTGTACTATTTTTAAATATAAACGAATTTTATAGTGTTTAATGAAGAGTGTGTAAATAGAGATTGAGTTTATAAGGAATTTAAATTCTAAAGACAGTTAAAATATTTTTTTGTATTTTTAAAGTATTCTAGTATTTTCATAGTAATATTAATCTTAGAGTTCAATTGAGAGTCGTATTCAATGGTTGCAAATTATAATCTAAAGAATGCCAATATATTATTTTTAGTATTTTGAAAGAACTGTACTGTTTTTACATAGAAATTTATCTTAGAGTGTTCAATTGTGAGTTACACTTTTAATTCTAAAGAGTCTAGTATTTTTCAGTATTTTTTTAGTACTGCAGTATTTTTATAGTAAAATTAATTCTAGAGTATTCAATTGGAAGAGCGTCAGTGTATTTGTATAATATAGTCAAGAGTCAGTATATTTTTTTTGTATATTTCTGATAGTATTTTTTATAGTAATTTAATCTAAATTGAGAGTCAGTATATTTTATTGGTATTTTTCGAGTACTGGAGTATTTTCATATTAAAATTTATCTTCGAGTGTTCAATTTTAAGTTGTATTTAATGTGAATACAAATTATATTTTAAAGAGAGTTAGTGTATTTTTATAGTATTTCAATTTAAATCCAATTTAAATTCTGCAAAGAGTCAGTATATTTTATTTAGTATTTTAGTGTATTTTAAATATATACTCTATTAAAATTTATCTTAGAGTGTTCAATTGAGACTTTTACTAAATGTGTATTTGCTTTTAATATCCTACCTTATCCAAGGAACGTATTAGCATACGTATTTAATTTCGTTAGGGAACTCCCACAGCATTTACGTATACTTAATTTCGATTACAGTCTCATTATAAGCTTGTCTCTCAATATTTGAGTATACTTAATTTCTGCGGAATTAAAGCCATTTGCACAAACTGTAGAGCATACAGCGCCTGCTTAGCTGTGAGTTTGTTTAAGTTGTTTGCTTGAATTTGTGCAGCGCACATTAAGCAAATGTCTGGCAATTTTTGTCGCGCAGAACGGAAATAATGGAGAAATGCGAGAAAAAGGTGCCCCAATGGCAGCCAGCAGCAGTAGCAGCAGCATCCTTTGCCTTCGCTGCTATCCATGCCCCCTACATGTTGGGCGGCAGTTGTTGTCACCGCCCGTTGCGTTGATTAGAAACCCCAAAGCGCTGCCAGCTGTCGTCGTGTGCTACAAAATTGGCTTTTAATTGTTGCAGAAGTGAATTTGCCACAAACAGGATGCAATTAAGACATTCAAATTCACAATTCGAGTGTCGCGCAGTTGCAACACGCTGACAACGCGCTGGAGGAAGAGGGAGAGGGAAAGTTAGGGGAAGTACGAATGTGATAGCGAGCGCATGGGGCACGTGCAACGGCTGAGATAAGCAGGTCGACCACTGGCGACCGTTTGGTGACCCCGACACACACACACACACACACACACAAAGTGGAATATTAACTAATCTGTGTGCGGCACTTGAACATAACGACATTTGCAATGAAGCAATCGTGCCACTTTTCGGCAAGGACAACTCCCCGAAAAAACGACAAAAAGCAAAAAAAGAGAAATAAAATAAAATAAAGTAGGAAAAAGAAGATGGAAGAGATGTGTGCAGGAGACATTGAAATGAAAATGGAAAAAAGGTCAGGCGCATAGAAAATATGCGTACGTGCTCGTGTGATAAATTCACATTTTCCGGCTGGCAGCAGACGAAGAAGGCAGGAAGGGAGGAGGCACTGGGCAGGAGGCAGGAGGCAGGACAATCGCTGGCATTGATAGACACCAAAACCGAATGTCGAATGAAGAGGAGACGTGTGTGGCAGCTTGGAAGCGTGGCACGTGGGTGGGGTGGGGTAGGTTGGGGCAGGTACAAGAGCCGTCAAACGTAGCGGAACGCCGGTGTCAAAAAGGAAGTTCCAACAAAAAAAAAGAGAGAGAGAGAGAGAGAGAGAAGGAGAGCAGCAGACAGCGATGAGCACAACGTGAAACGTGGACGATGAGACGATGAGAATGACGAGCGCTGGATGGCCACATTCTGTGCCTTTTTGACAGACGCAACTTTTGAATTGTTCTGATTATGCCCGGCTGCAGAGACAACGAAGTGTGAGGCATGAAGATGAAGCAGACGGATGCGGGCCACAGTGGACCACTGACTCTCAACTCTCAACTCGTCTCGATTTGACTTGAGTCGACTCGACTCGACTCGCCTCGCCTCGCCTCGACTCAATGGCATGTTGACAATGATAACGAAGTTGGCCCTGGCTTGGTTTAGCATTCGCCATCGCATCGCCATCGTCATCGTCATCGCCATCGCATTCGTATTCACATTCGCATTTTCGACTTGGATGGTTGTAGACAGCAAATAGAAGGCAGAAGGGCGGTTGGCACACACAAAAAACAAAGCGCACTGCGTAAAATATCAAATGTCGCATGCCGGCATTAATATTTCATGAGAAATCATAGTTTGGTGATGCGTATAATTCAAAGGAATTGCAATCTGAATTAATTTCAAACGCTCGACCATCGAACGCTCGCTCAGGTATTTTATTTTCATTTCCCAAAATCGAAATCAAAATCAAAATCGAAATCAAAAACAAAACGTAAACTAAAGCTCAATTGGAAGAATCGGCTAGCGTCCAAAGTCAAAGTTTGATGACAACATTGGACATGGTTTTATGTTTGATTTTGGATCAGAGTATTGTTGATTTTAATTGTCAAGCAGACAGACGTGCCGCATGCTCTTCCTTCTCTCTCTCTCTCTCTCTCTCACATTGTTGGTGCAACAAAGTTTTCAAACATTTCTGCTTCATAAAACTTTGCTCTCTACCTCCCCAAAATAAAGGGCATCAAAATGAATGCGTATCGAATTTTGATGCATGTGCAAGCGATCGATGGCCACAAAGTGCATTTGCTCAGTGCGGTGATGTGTGTGGGGTGAGTGAGAGGAGGGGTGGGGAGGAAGGGTGAGGGGTGGCATCCACTATTGTGTAGCCAAAAGCTGCGGCTGCCTCCTGCGGCTGCTGTTGGCAAAGTTTTGTGAGTGAAACTCATTTATTTGTTTTCCGCCGTGACAGTTGAACCATGTAATTATACACAGACAGGCTCCAACGCCTGTCTGCCCCTCTCTACCCCTACCTCCCTCTCTCCCACCACCCTCTTCTTCGCTTTGTTGAGCCGTCCGTCATACGCTGCCCGAGCGACTTATGAAATATGACAGTTTTGCACACCACGCACAACTTTTGGTCCGCCTTTCAAATAGAAATTATTAGAAACTTTTGAACCAGCATCTCGCTCTCTCTCTCTCTCTCTCTTTTTCTCTCTCTCTCTCTTCCTAGTTGCATCTTCGCATGCGATTAGTGCAATTGGGGAATGGTAAATGGAAGATAATAACTGAGCAGTGCGAGTGCGAAAGCACAAGTATTTTATATATATGTATATGTATGTATATATGGGAGACATTACTGAATTCATATTGAACATTTCAAGGTTCTGTCGACTTTTTGATTTATGGTATGCTCGTTGGCAAGCTGCCACAAAACAACTTTCCTCCACATAGATGGAGGATGGCAGGCGAATCAGAAAGAGAAAGCTGCCGAGAATTAGCTGCTATGAAATTGTGCCAAATAAAAGATGCTAAACGGCAGCTTGACAATTTATGTCATGAAATATGCCGAAATATGTGAATCGAGAATATTTATGCCCAACAAAGCGTGGGGAAAATTCGTGGTATTTCTTTTGAAAATATTATATATTCGTTCATCCTTCAGTTTTGTAAAAATTAAAGTTATCAACGCATTTGATAAGACTGAAAGATGTTGGTTTAATTGTGTCATTTTATGTTAAAATCTTAAATACATATTCAACAATTGATATCACTAAAATGCTTAGCATACATTTATTGTTTTATTGTTGTTCAAGAAATATGTATGTATATTAAGTACACAGAAAGAAATAACGTTTTAAAATCATGAATAAAATCTGGAATCAAGAATGCTTGGTATAGCAATTGAACTAAGAATGTTTATTCTTAAATCAAGATTGAAACTCTACAAAAAATTTAAATTGCCCAATCATGAAATCTAAGATTATAATCTCGTTTTAAAAATGAACAAAATCAAAGTTAAATCGAAATTGCAAAATCGTAAATCAAGGTCTGGTGTTCTAGATTGATTCTAGATTAGATATATTGGTTATAAGATTAATTCTGACTCAAATGCGAAAATGAAACAATTGAAGATTATGTTCTTATTTTATCAGTGGAAAAATCTTAAAATTAAGCTATGAAGGCAAAATCTTCAGATGAAATAATCTTTAAATATACATATATTTTTTGCACATTCATTTATATAGTTTACTTTTTCTTAATAATCTAATATTAATTAAGACACTTAACTCTTTTTTTGTATATATAGGAACCAACTAGAGTTTGAACTCAAGACCAAAGTTAAAAGCAAACACACCACAAATTAGGATCTAATTTTAAAAGAATGGAACTCCAACATTTTATGGAATACGATCGAAAAGCTTTCAATCTAGAATAAAACAATCTTGATTCAATATTTCTATCTTAAAATAAGATGGTGTTAATCTTAAAATGCAACTTTTGTATAAAAATCTCAATTAAAGATTTGTTCACCTAAAAATCATATTTTAAGAGTGCTGTTTTTAAGAAAAAAAAAATTTTAATCACGATTTTGTCAATATAGATTTTTTTATCTCTGTGCAGTTGATAGTATAAGCTTTAAATATATGTGCATATTATAATAATGTTGTTTTAGGTTCATACACATTTTTATTTATTTGTGTATTAATTATATTATATTTATATGTATGTAAAATTGTTGGAATATATCATAAAATAATCTATTTAACTAAGCTGATTTAATTCTCGAAGTGAATACACTTTAAGAAGACACAACACAGACCTCAGATGCAAGGCAACTTAAGATATTAAATTACATTAATGAGCGTATCCACCAAGCTGAAAAAAGCACGCATACCTTGCCACAGATAGAAAGACAACGAGAGAGAGAGAGAGAGAGAGTAAGAGAGTGGGAGTGGGAGAGTGTGACAATGAGGGAATGAGATGAGAAGAAACAACCGAAGACTGTGTGAAAGAGTGAAAGAGCACAGCGTCTTGGTCGCATGCGGTGAAGAGTAGGAGAATTGCACTTAAAGCGGCAGAAAAACACAATCAACATTCATTCGTTCAATGTGACATCCATTTATGCATTCGCTTGTTGATTCGCCCGCTCATTCGTTCATTCATTCGTTCATTCATTCGTTCGTTCATTCGTTCAGTGTGGCGCACATTTAAGCATCCATTCGTGCTGTCGTTTCAGTTTCAATTTGCAGCGGGCAACAATTTCGCAAATGTCTTTTAATTGATTCGCGAAGGGCAACGCAACGCAACGAGGCACCTGCTGCAAATATCTGCCACACCTGCCACACCGCATTCCCCTCGTCATCGCCATCGCCATCGCCACTCGCATTTCTCTCGCACACTTTCCTCGCCACGTCACTTGCAGTGGAAAATGCGGCAATGAATTGTGAAACATTGGTAGCACGATAATGCTGCCAACTCTCTGAATGTCTCTGTGTATGTGTGTGTGTGTGTATACGGGAGTGTGTCTGTGTGTGTGTGTGTGTGTGGATGTTGCATGTAATTATAAATTGAATTAAAAGGCGCGCATTTCGTTGTTCGCCTTCTGCTGCTTGGTCTTGGGCTTGAGCTTAATTAAAATTTCATTATGTGCACTCTCTCAGAAACTAAGAGATGAAACACAGTGAGAGCAAGAGCGAGGGTGAGGGAGAGGGAGAGGGAAAAGGGGAAAGCAATATGTTTAAAATGCTGCAAAAATATTTGACAAGCAACTTTACGAGCGAGCCGTAAAAATATTTTGCCATGTTGCTTCTCCCCTCCTCCCATCCTCCTCCACACGAAATGCTCGTCTATTAACTGCTCGAGCAGCTAAAACTAATGCATGCATACACTATGCACACTCACCAGTCAACGATGGATTGCACAAGACGAGGAGTGGGGAGAGGGGGAAGCCAGACCAGTTGGACATTATGTGTGTGCACATGCACACAATGCATTTGCCAAGTCACAAACAAAACAAAAGACTGCAAAATACTCGCTAAATGCAACAAATACAAAACACAAATGAGCCACTGGCCGAGTCCATGCTCGACTACAGTCGACTACAGCAAACATTGAAACTGTTATACGATTTGTTGTACCATTAGAAGAATTGCAAAATCTGTTATACGAGTTGATCGATTTCTCAATGCTGCAAATAAAATGGTGCTTTGAATAAAGTGTACTAACAACTGTTATTCAAACTGATGTGCTCTTATAAGCAATGTTATACAACTTGGACTGTTATACAACTTGAACTATTATACAACTTGAATTGTGAATTTAAGGAACGAATTTTGAATGTTTGTTATAAGGTAACAAACAACTCTACTGCAAGCAAAAATGTTGCTCTGAGAAGAGTGTACATAGTACTGTTATATAATATAATCTATGATATTTATATTAGAACAATTGCAAATCTATTATACACGCAGATAGGCGACTTTAAAGAGTGATTTTTCAATGATTCTTATAAGGTAACAAAATACTGTACTACAAAAAAATACCAGTGTGCATAAAACTGTTATATGAAGCATTTTACTTTTATTAAAACAGACAATGGCACATCTAATATACACGCCGATAAAGGAATTTAAGGGGTGATTTTTCAATTGTAAGAAGTACTATGCTGCATATTAAGTTTTTTTAATTGTTAAACAATCTGGTTATACCAAAAGTTTTCATAGTTAAATAGGAAGAAGAATAATAGAAATAGTTCTAATTATAAACTACTACTTAAAGTTGACAAATTCAATAATTGTGCATTTGTAATGAAATTCAAAATACAAAACGTAATATTTTCTAATTAAGCTGATATACTTTACAGATTCGGAAGTCACTTTACATAAACTTCACTGCTCACAAACCCATATACTCTAGTATTTTGCCATTTTTAATGGGAACCGAGCATGATAATAATAATAATAATAATAAAAATGCAAACGCAACTTGTCGACATGAATGGTTGTTGTCATTTCACATGTCCCTGGCTCTTGTTGTAGTTGCTGTTGTTTGTTATTGTTGTTGTTACACTTACTGTAGCTGTACTTTATCGTTACATGTGTGTGTGTGTGTGTGTGTGTGTGAGTGTCGGTTTTTTGCTGTATAGTGCTGCCCCATAGGAAAAGCATAGCATAGTTTTTAGCGCAAATCAAAATGATTGATGATGATGGCCGCCATGCAGCAAAGCTCTAGGAGTACTACAGCAGCAGTAGCTCTAGCTCATCCGCATACTATATACAAACACACACACACACACACACACACATACTCACACTCACACATGCACTTACAGAATGTGTTGTACAAGAGACAACAACAAGAAACACTTGACAGTTATGGCTGCTGATATACAGCAAATAAACTAAATAAATCCCTTTTTGTGTAATGTCATTTTTGTGCCACTTTGTTTTAAGGCGCCCTCAACTCATACACACACACACACACATACACTTGTGTTCATATGTATATTTATGTGTAAGTGACATATATGAGCTAAGAGCTATGGTTACGAGCGTGTGTGCAAACATTGTGCTATTCTTTTCAATTGCAAATTGACGCTGCCCAAAAGTATGCAACACTTTTTTGCACTTCAACTAGAGTATGAGTGAACTAGAGTGAGAGAGAGAGAGAGAGGGATGGAAATACTTGCCGAGGAAAGGTATGTGAAAGGATAGACGATAGATGATGATGACCACACACACACGCACACCGTTGTCATTGGCACTTCATTAATGCTACCAAAACACACACACACACACGCACACAAATTAGCAAAGCGCTTACGTTTATGCCCATTGGCCACGTTTAAAGCATATTTGGCCAGCCATTGCCATTGTTGTTGTTGTTGTTGCCGTTGCTATTGCTGTGGCCGCTGTTGCTTTTGTGGTAGCGCTTATTGTTGCCCCGCTGCCTCATTAGGCAGCCAAAGTCTGTGGACGAAGCTGCGGCTGCGGCTGCGTTTGCGGCCATTCAATACACGAGAAACAGCTGCTAAGCACTTGGAAATCCACACACACACACAAACACACACACACACACACACACACACACACACACACACACACACACACACACACACACACACACACACACACACACACACACACACACACACACACACACACACACACACACACACACACACACACACACACACACACACACACACACACACACACACACACACACACACACACACACACATATATATATATATACTCGCGCACATTCTCACGCAACAATAGCCGTGGCAAGGCAGCTGCAATACACTGGCTATTCCCTATTGTTGCCATTGGCATTGTGGTTGTTGTTATTACTGTTGCCGCTGCCGCTGCCACTGCTGATGTTGCTGCTGCTCGTGAGCTCAACCCCAAAATGGATTTCCTTAGAGCTCTCAATTTCTTGCCACAACGTTGTTTGGCTTCACAACTCCCATTGACAGTTTATGTTGGCTCGCCAAAGTGCTCAGTTTAGAGGCAATCAAATTACATAGTATCCCTTAACCGTCCTTCCAGCCAAAATCGTGCTCTCTAATCAGTGACCGCATCGCATCGCATCGCAACGTCAACAAAACGTCAACGAGTCCGTTGGCTGACCTTACTCCATACTATATAAAGATGAAATGCTAGCCAAGATTATGAAATTTGAAACTCTTTTCATATGTAAATTCCATCCATTGTACTTTGTATATTTCAAAACGAAATGCTGAATAGCATTGCAGACAAAGCAGCGTTGGGTACATCGAACTTCGGGAGGTTTCTTAGATTGAACAAAGATTGCACTTGTAATTTTAATTTTTATTTAGAAAATGGCAAATAGTTGTTTACTATATGTAAACGAAATATACAACTTTACATTTAAAACAAACAAGAAAGCTACTGTCGAGTATGCTCATCTGTGAGATACCCGCTATCAATTTTGAATATGAAAGCAAAACAGTGCGGTATTATTCTCAAAATATACCACAAAATACTAAAATAAACCAAGGGCTATTTTTTGTATTTTGAATAGAACTACTTTCAAAATATGTAAAAAATATAAATATACCATAACAATATAAAAATATTCCAGATTATTTGGAATGTTAAATAATACTACATTCCAAGTATAACATAGAGAACAAAATATACCAAAATATACCAAAATATACCACTCTCATGCAATAGGATTTTTTAAATAACTTCTTAGATTTTTATCTGATTACAATCAAATTTTCAGAAATCATAATAACTGTAGTTATAACCGGCAAAATAATCTAATTCATTAATTAATAGCTGATTAATACATTGATATATTATTTCAAAATTTATTTAAATCTTAGATCATTAAAACAAAATTAAATAGTTATTAAAATTTAGCAACATTTTAAATAAAAGTGAGTGCTATAGAATAACATATTAAGTTAACATTATTTAACAAAAATCATACTTCTTTTATTTTGGACAATTACGAGTAATAATATACAACATTAGTGGAAAGAAGAATATCCAATTTGTAAATTGTAAATCAAAGTGTTTTGTCGACTCAAATGATTTGACTAGTGTTTTATTAAAATGATAATTTTAAATTAAAATTTTTAATCATTTACTCCACAGACTATATATTATTACTAACTGACTCTGATAGGCAATAAATAAATCGATCTTCAAATTAATAAATTTTTTCCTTAGCAAAAAAAAAACAAGTAAGAAAGTTACAGTCGAGTGTGCTCGACTGTGAGATACCCGCTACCCATTTTTAATAAAAGCAAAATATTGCGGTATCAATTTCAAAATATACCGAAAATACTAAAAAAATACTAAAAATAGACCAAATGGTATATTTGGTACATCGATATAGTACGCCATTCAAAATATACCATAGACGGTAACATAGTTTACCAGATTGTCAGCCAAAGCAACTAGGACCTCTAGTAAGTAGGCATTTTTTGCCCATACAAAAGTATTTCTTTAATAACTTCCACAATTTTTATCTGATCGCAACCAAATTTTCAAATCTTAAGTTCTATAGTAATTATGGTATATACCAAAATTCGTAACTCTAGCTTTAAAATTAGGCTTGTTATTCGATTTTTTTGATTTGCGGGGGCGGAAGTGAGTGTGGCAAAAATTTGAAACAAACTTGATCTGCGTGCAAACATAACAAATGCTGTCGAAAAAAAATTATAGCTCTATCTCTTATAGTCTCTGAGATCTAGGTGTTCATATGGACAGACGGACAGACGGACAGACACACAGACGGACAGACGGACATGGCTATATCGTCTCGGCTGTTGACGCTGATCAAGAATATATATACTTTATAGGGTCGGAGATGCCTCCTTCTACCTGTTACATACATTTCCTGCCGGCACAAAGTTATAATACCCTTCTACCCTATGGGTAGCGGGTATAAAAAATAAAAATATGATGTGCAATATATGACCTGAAATGCAGAAACAATACATAATAAATGATGTATTATGTATTGTTTCTGCATTTCAGGTCATATATTGCTCTTTACTTAAGTACCTAATGATACACGGCAGTTTTTTGTTTTCTTATCAGCCGCAAAAACAAACATCGCAGATGGTCTTCCGACCTGTGAACATGCCGCATATAATAAACTATGGGAAAAACATGGATGTTCTAGATTCAAAACACAAACTTTCAAGGATTGGCCTTGTGATTTATTGATGGTCATGGAAAATGCAAGACGGATCGGAAATTGAAGTCTTGTAAATTTAAACGGTAAATCGTTCGGGATCATCGGGATCGTCGGAATGAGAACTTTGTTATCTTTGAATTCTTTCATTATCGTTGCGTAAATTACATTGTTAGTCAATTTTGTCCAATACAAACGATAGGATGTCAGCTGTAATCATTGCTGCAATCGTATCGAAACGCTGCTAGATTCAAATCAGCACTTGATAAATTTCTTATTCTGCGGCGCAAATTATCTATTTATTAACCTCTGTTGTTCGCTCCACGATTTTGCATTGTCGATCGAACTGTTCTACCAGCTGCCTCACATTGTGACTGAGAAGTACGAAGTCGAGTCATATTAACGCGGCTCTTTTCACGTGCAATTTCTTGTTCTTCTTCAGTTTTAACCATTGCAGTTTTTCGAATTCCTATTGCATTATGGATTTGTCGGAAAAGATTTGATCGTCTTGCTCGTGGCATTAGTAATGAAATTTCAGTTCACTTAAATCTAAGTAGCACGTCTGTTTGGCTTGGTTCAACCTAATGAAAGTTATACGTTCCGTTTCTATATTGACATACAATCAAAACATTTAGTAAATGATCTGTGAGACGATTTTGAGCACCCCTGTTTTAATGATATGTATTTGTGCGAAAGACAATTTTGGTAAGTCCTATGTCATTCTACTGGCTCTAAGCTACCTCCTCAGCTACCTTTCTTTAAACTACATTTCAGCCATATCGGTAAAGCTGTGCTCCAGTTATAAATATTGCTACTAACACGAGTTTCTTTTATAGATATACATAGATTTTCATATAGTTTAATTACAAATTGAACACTCTTAATGAATCGAATAAATTTTTTAGATAAATATGAAGTTTCATTACTGTTTGCAGCAAAAGCACTGTCAAAATAGTTGGTATTTTCGAAACCACTGTAAAAAGAGATCTGTGGCACATAAAAGTGAAACTGAAGTAAAATTCGAGTGGAAGAGTTTTTAAAGTGATTACTATAATAATTAACATAAAAACTGATGCTTAGGCCTGAAAGCTTACAAAAATAATCAATAAAATATTTACAAATTTGTGTAAATGAATTTTATTTACTATCATATCAAATATAGCGGATTTTGTATTTAATTGAAAATGTCAAACCAAATAATAGCAATAAAAGGTCAACTTCAAATATACTTATATATTAAAAAATGACAGGATTAAATATTAATTTCTATTTATTAATTGAATTTTTATCTAGCGCGATTGAATACATTATTTGAAATAAAGCAGATAATAAATTAATTTTTATCAATTTTATTAAGTTAAATTTGCTAAGATAACAATTTATAGCTTTTCTACTTTCCAAGTTGAATTTAATTGTGAATAATAATAGTGAAATCAATTGACAAATAAAAGCAATAATTAATCGACTTGCAATAGCCTTCAGGAAAAGTCACTCTCAATGCGATTCAGTTGCATTGTGAATTATGCAAATTGTGACATATATTCATGTGACTTTTGATTGTGTGTCTCAATATTTATACTAATTTTGAATAGTTTGCATTTTGAATTAAAGTGTAAATACGAAAATGTTAAATAGCTGTGAGCGTGTTTAAGAAATGAGTCGACTTGTGGCAAACATTCGAGATTTCTAAGTGGAAAGGTGCAGGATGCTGATGAAGAAGACACTGTTTAGTGTTTTGGAATAGTTAAGCAGTTAACCTGTCATATTAACTGTCATGTGCACTGTGAGCACGGAGCAAGGAGCACGGTGCGTATACATTATTTGAGACATGTCTCGTCGCTCGTTTTTCACTCATGCACTGAAGCGATATATTCATTTTATTGCATTAAACTGTGCTGTGCACAACACAGGCAAAATTCAAATTACAAACACACACATAGATAGATACACTATATGTGTGTGTGTGTGTGTGTGTGTGTGTAGGACAAGCCCTCAAATTCCTTTGGGGCTTTGCCAGAGTGCAATGTCTGTCAACACTAATTGTTGGCTGCTGTCGCTGCCGCCTTTTGCTACAATAATGCTCTCGCTCTCTCTCGTTCTCTCTCTCTCTCTCTCTCTCGCTCTCTTTCCTTCGCTCACTCTCTGTGCATGTAAGCAGGATTTACACACACAGATACACACAGAGACACACACTCTAGAGTACACATAGGCGTAATCAGTTGAATCGCATCAGCAGGCAACAGGAATGGGAATGCGAATGGAAATGGGAATGGGAATGAGGCAACGGCTTGGGTTCTTCTCCTTCTCAAATGTGTTTGTGTTTGTGTGCGAATGTATCTATGTATGTAGTTGTTATTGTCATTAGCTTTGGCACCCCAAGAAAATGGCGACAGAGACTTTGGCCCGTGGCCGTTTTCGGGTGCGAACATAACACAAATGCTAACCAGGCCAACACACACACACGCACACACACACGCACACACACACACACTTACACACAGACGAAGACAGATGCGCGCATTCACATACATATAGTACATGTGTCTACATATGTTTAATTAAATTGGGTCAAAGCAGTTAACTCACTTGTCTTTGGATTATGTTTGCATTCCACCTAATCTGAGTCTTAGCCTCAGTTGAGTATAATATACGCACTCATATAAGATACGTCTCTCCCATTTTCTACCGCCAACAAAGCTTATCTTATGTGTCCTGTGTCCAGTAACGATCCCCCCACACACACACAACGAACGAACTTCAACTCCACCTCCAGCTAGGGCTAGGAACAATAACTTTAACTTTAGCACTAACTCTACTCTGACTTTTCTCTGTGTTTGTGTGTGTGTGTGTGTGTGTGTGTGTGTGTGTGTGTGTGTGTGTGTGTGTGTGTAGATGTAGATGTAGATATAATAAATTGCTCTCGTGGCTCGCGCCGTATAAAATCAAATTATTGTCTGCATTTCTGGGCGTCCACAAAATATTGTCTTTTGCGAGTTTATTAAAACTTTCCACAGCAAGAACAACGGACAGCAACAACAACTAGCTAACCAAGTACTACATACATACGTACGTACATACATATATGTGTGTCTCAGTCCCGGACTTGTTAGTTGGCTAAAAAGTTTTGACCTGTTGTCACATACCAACATACCAACATACCTACACACATACGCACTCGCATATGTATTCAGAACTCTCATTCAGAGTCGGAGTCGCACTCGAATGGCGCAACTTTGCACAATTCTCAACTTTGGCGAGCTTCTTAGCTAAATTGGTTAATTAATTGGAGTATGCTGACTGGGCCCTCTTCGTAGATGGCGACTGCAAGATGTGTGTGTTTATAAAGAGTATAAAAAAATTATTAAACTGTTATACAAGTTGAAATGCGACTTTAAGGAGTGATTTTTTAAAGTTCCCCTAAGGTGGTACAAAAATGTACTGCAAATAAAATTATGTGTGTAAGTGTACTGAAAGGTGTTATGCAATCTGTTATACTCCTCTTATTAGTAGAGTTGCACATCTGTTTTACACATTGATTTTACAATGTTCCCATAAAATGATAAAAAAAACTATGCTGTTAATAAAATGATGTAGTGAATGAAGTCTACCAAAAATTATTATTCAATCTGTTTTACTTTTATTTTCTTAGAATAATTTCTCAAATGTTAAGCAAAAATGCGACCTGAAAAAACGATTCTATAAAAATTCCGCCAAGGTAATACAAATTTTTACTGCAAATAATGTGTGTGGGAAATAAAGTGTGTTAAGAAAAGTTATACAATCTGTTTTATTCTAATTATAAGAGTTGCACAACTTTTATACAAATTGTTCGATTTTTCAGTGACAAAAAACTGTGCTGCTAATTATGTGCTCAATAAAGTATATCAAGAGTTTTCAATCTGTTATGGATTTATAAGTACCAATTGCACAACTTTTATCGAAGTAGAAATGCGACTTTATATAGCGATTTTTAAAGTTCCCATAACGTGATATATTGTAAAAAAAAATATGCATGGACAAAAGTTCTGTTATACAATCTGGTATACTCTTATTCGAACAATTCCACAACTGTTATACAAGTCGATTGGCTTGTTAATGATCCATACGGTGATAAAAACTATGTTGCAAATAAAATAATGCTTTGCAAAAAATGCACATACAGCTGTTATACAAATTGCTGTAAGAGTTTAGTAGAAGAACTTTACATCTCTTATAGAAGTTGAATTGCGACTTTAAGAAGCGATTTTTCAATGTTTCCATAAGGTATCGATAATAATACTCAAAATAAAATGATGTGTTGAATAAAGTGTATCTAGAACTGTTATACAATCTACTATACTCTTATTACAGCAATTTCACAATTCCGTACTATAAAAAAATTGGGATCCAAGGTAACCAAAAACTGTACTTAAAAAAATGTTGCTCTGAGGTAAGTGTACGTAGAACTGTTATACAATCTATACAAATGCTCTTATTAGAGCAATTGCACATCTTTGTGATTTTTCAATGTTTCTACGAGTATAAGGTAATAAAAAGCTATGCTGCAAGTTAAGCGTACTTAACAATCTGTTATACCATAACTTGAAATACAAAAGTATTCGATGCTATCAAGCATAATTGTCATAGTCAATGATCTTATGCTTTTACGCAATGTGTAATTTAACTTTAAAAGGGCCTCTGGTCAAGCGTATTGCTTAACATTTTGATTTTACTTGTGTCAATCTGTCCTAATCGCTGTACTCTATGCAAGTCCTTTTAATTTTGCCACAAAACTAAGCCCCTTTTCGCATTCGTCTTTGAGCATTTGTCTGCTCGTCCGTCCATTGACAGCCAACAGCCAAGAGAGAGAGAGAGAGAGATAGAGAGAAAGGGAGAGAGTGAGAAACGGAGGGAGAGAGAAACTTGCGTAATCCAATGAAAACAAGCAGCTCAGTTGCCATTGATAAGAGCCAACTGCTAGGCAACTGATCCGAATGAGTTTTTCTCTTCTTTTTTTGTTGAATGTCAATTTGTGCTGCCCAAATATGATAGCAAAATAATACAATAAATGAGAAAAGTATTCGAGAGAAAACCGAATTGAGGAAATCAAATTATGTGTTTCATTTCAATGAAGAAGATAGTTTGGCCCTTTTTGCTGAAACTAGCTGAGAGCCGCACCTGGCAAAATTCATAGCTCATTCTGAGATGGCAATGGCATTGCGGAAGGCTTAAGTTCCTTTTTGGACTTTGCGTGCTCTGCTGTGTGTTTTGTGTGTGTTGTGTGTTTTGCAAATACTCAGACATTTAAATTTTGCGGTCGCATTTGGTTGTAACTTGACAACATTTTGCCGTCTGCAATTTACAGTAAAATTTTATGCATAATTCCCGTTATGACACTTGCGGTGCTCCAATACACAGGCACACACAAACACACAACATGCACATACATGTGGTTGCAGCAAAAACATTTGCAGATACAGATACATTTGCTGATTCAGTTACAGATACAGATACAGATACAGATGCAGAGGACGACGACGCATAACTCGAATTTCGCACAGAGACTCGCACTAATTTATGTTATCAGAACACTCGAATAAACCACCGAAATGCCAAAGTTCTTGCCAGTGAACTTATTTCTCTTGTTTGTTGTGATTGTTGTTGCCACTCATGGCGCCAAATAATTTAGATTGATGTGCCATTGTCCCCCGTCAACTGCAGCCAGAGACCACACACAACAAGCAGCTGCAACCACACGAACTAGCTACAAAATGTTGCATATTGTTGTACTGGCTACGAAAGAATGGTAATATTATTGTAAATGTTTGTAACACACAGAAGGAATCCTCTCCGAGACGATATCGCCATGTCCATCTGTCTGTCAGATGCCAGACTTTGGTGCATACTCGAACAATCATAACTACATTATTTATGATTGCTTAAAACGTACTTGCAATCAGATAAAATTCGATAATATAATATATAATTCTATAAATTCGCAATAATCGCGTAACAAAAAAGTAGAGAATACGTAGAAACTTAACTGAAATGCGCTGTTTTGCTTTTACTCAAAATGAGTAGCGGGATTTTAACAGTCGAGCACCCGCGATTGTAGCTTTCTTACTTATTTGTACTCGATCTGCATTTGCATCTGCATCTGCATTTGTATGTATAAGTTGCAAGAGCTTTAGCAACTTTTAGATATAGCTGTAGACTGTTTTTTGGTTAACTGCAAAAGAAGTAGAAAAGTGAAAAATGAAAAGCAGAAAAGTTGAAGCGTAAATTAAATATAATTAATATCAAAGTACACACTCGTAATTACAAATTGCCCCGACCAAGTGGCTGTCAGCCGTTGTTATCCTTTAAGTCCCCGGACTTAATGCGACTGCTGCCTTTGATTTTTACAATTTCAATTAGCGCTAAGCGCGCCAGCCGCCCGCCAAATGACTGCGCGTAGAACAAACTGTGACAATGTCTGTAGGAAAGAAAGAGAGAGAGAGAGAGACTGAGCGAGAGAGAGAGAGAGAACGTAGAAGAGTGACAGCAGTTGGGAGTGGTGGAAAGCAGAAGGAGGAAGAGAGGGGTGGGCGGGGTTGTGTTGTGGCAAAGCCGCTTGTGGCTGTTGCAAGGATTTACAGCCGCTGATTATTACATAACAGGCAAAAGTAAATTTCAACGTTTTCCGCACGAAATTTATGTTAATTTCAATGGAGCTGCCACCGAATTGAAAGCATGTCAGTTACAGCATTAAGCGTGGAGAACTGTGCCCCGCCCTCCAGGCCTCAAGCCCCCACCATCAACCCTTTGCCATCAAATGTAGTTCAGGGATAGTCAACTAATCGCTATGCATGCTGCCTAAATGTTGCTTTGTTCGCCAATTTCAGTTGAATGCTGCCAAGCCAGAGATATGCCAGACAAGAGAAAGAGAGAGGGAGAGAGAGCGAGAGAGAGAGAGAGCAGAAGAGGGGGAAAAACTATTTTAGAGGCTTTAAATTTGCTATGAAATAAGCAACAAATTCATGCAGCTATTTTTGGCTTGCAAGTCAAATTCTTGGTAAATCTCTTTCTATGTGGCGGCTATTAATCAGTCAACCGAATGATTTGTGGCAAGGCTTCGCGTTGAGAAAATGTCATTTTCAATTTGATTGACATACAAAACGCAGAGCAAAAATAGGCGTAGAAATTGTGTGAACTTTCGCCGCATGAAATTCATTTTCAATTAGACTTTCTCTTAAAACAAAGATCTAAAATCAAATTTGGTTCTTAGTACTAAGAATTTTTGCCAAAAATATTAAAATCTTAGAAAACACTTCAAAAACATTGAATAAAGACCAAGTTCTTACATAGAGAGAAAAAAAATGTAGATTAAAAATTAGCTTGCAAATCTTGATTAAAGGTTTTTTCGATCTTAAGAAAAACAATCTTGAAATAAGATTTTTAGTTTAAAAAAAACTTAAATCAAGATTTTTATCCTAATTTTGTATTTTAAGATTAACAACATCTTATTTTAATCATCTCGATTTAAGAATGGACCTTTTTGGTTAAATTTTGACAGATTAAAATCTTGATTTAAGATTTCATTTTTTTTTCCTATCTGTGTATTAATAAAAAAAAAAAAATTTATTCTTTTAATACCACAAATCTTATTATATATAAACTACGAACATATTACATTATTTTTCATTGTATTTCCGACAATGCGAATTAGCAAATTCAGTTATATGTTAAACACTCTACTTACGAAATACTTATCGTTGAATCACGCAGCATTAGAACCAACAAGAGCTTGACTATCTAAGCAAAAACAGTGAAAGTTCGATAAAAAAAAACCTTTATAGATTTGTGCCCTCAAATTTGTTCGAATTTTGAGAATTTGACATTTTGAAGTATAATGTTCTTAGTTTTAATAATTTGCTAATGAAGTGATCTTATTTTGAAAGTACATTTCATCAGATAAATGTTCTTCATTTTGAAAACTGTTCTTCTTTTCTGCGAAAAATATTTATAAATAACATTAAGTAATATTAAGCATCGAAAGATTGTTGCTATGTTAGTCATAGGAGAGTAAATAAATAAAATATTTATATATTTCTTTTATCTTTTGTTGCTCTTTTCACGATAGAACTCATTTTGGAATTTCCACAGAAATATCTATTAATAGCTAATTACAACACATGTAAAAAAAGTGTAATCGCAAGTCGTCAGTCTCCGCTATCTGTTCACGCACAGAACTGTGAACGTATTTTAGGGACTGTTCGATTCCTCTGGGGATTCGGATTCAATGTCCATATTTGAAATTTTGTTTTCAGCTCATTTACTAGTAATTGCCGCTGATAACTGTGACCTAAACAAGAAAAAACCCCAAAAACAAATTAATTGAAAACTAAAACAAACAACAAGATGCACAAATGCATGACTTCAAGATATCCTACATATTAAAATAAGAAATATTTAATGATGATATTAAAATGTAATTTGCATTACATCCGTCTTTTGACTAAATTAAAAGCAGATTAAGTATCTTTTAATACTTTTTTATAATTATCACACATCATAAAAATTTTGAATATTGAAAACAGTCGTTAGGGATTTGACCCTAAATTAAAATTCTTACACAGAGAGAAAAAATCTTATTCAATTTAATACCTTTAAATAAGCATTCAAAATTCAATATTCTATAATTTATTTTTGCAACATTTATGAAAATGTATTAAAAGGGAACAGATTTTTAACTAAGACGATAGAATGAGATTCGAAAGTAGATATAGATGGATTGTTTATCAATTGAGAATTGTTTGGACATCATATTTATGTAACTAGAAGTGAAAAGTAGTGAAAGTGCAAAAGGGACGAAATTTCTTAAATATAAAATGGAATTTTGTATTAAATATTAAATGGAATTTCAAGTCAAATTCAAGATTAAATAATGTACTCGTATTGTATATTATATTATTGGTTTTTGTTTTCTTCACAAATGTGTGCAAAAATAAGGTTGCGATTTTATAGAATTAAGCATAAAAATCTTGATTTAAGATTGTTTCAACCTAATATTAAAAATAATTCTTCTTAAGATCTTAAATTAAGATTTCTTCCATCTAGATTTATTTCTCTGTATAAATATGAAATGATTTCAAGATTATAGCAAGAATACAAAAGTATTAAAATTAAATTGATAGCTTCTGTTACTCAATTACTTGAAACTACTTAAACTTATTTTTCTAAAATGTATGAAAATTGTTTATTTATTGTACTTAGTTAGTTGAACAACATTCAGAAATAAAGAAAGTAAATTAAATTCTGAAAAATAACGTTTTAAAATAAAGTTGACAATTTTGAATACAGATTGTATGTTGTCAAAATGGAACCAAGAAGATTTATTGTAAAATCAAGATTGAAAATTTACAAGATATCTTGATTGCCCAATCTTAAATCAGCATTAAACAATCTTAAATTTAGTTTGTTTAAAATAAAACAACAACAAAATAGACTGCGTGGTTTTTTATATATTTATTGTTACGCATTTATATATTAGTTACAATTATAAGACCTATTTCAAGGTTCTTTTTAAGGTCGAAAAAATCTTACCTCAAGTATTTATTTCTCTGAGTAGTTCAGAATAAAAGAATGGTATAATGGACTTGAAGTTTTCGCGAAGTGTATCCCAAATACACTAGAGCAGGAGTAAGCAGAGAGAGCACAGATATGAATATAGCGCAAGCAGGTGCCGTTGATAAAGTCCACAAAAGCAGAGAAAGATAGCCGAGAGCATCGAATGTTGAATGTCGAGTGTCGATGGCTGAATACCCGCCTGACACCGCGTGGCACAGTCGCAAATGCAGATAGAGAACCCAGATTCAAAGAGTGTCCAAAGTGTAGCTGTAGCGACAGAGTCGAAGTGTGTGTGCTGGACACATGTGTGGCGACTGTGATCATCAGTGCACGGTCGTGGCCGCAAACATATGGCTGTCTACTGTCGTCTGTTAATGACGCCGGCAACGAGTTAGATATGCGATTGTCGATCAATTTCCATGAATGCGACGAGTAATTATGACTGATTATTCCCACAGGGATTCGTTCAATGCTGTTGTTGTTGTTGTTGTTGCTGTTGTTGGTGTTGTTGGTGTTGTGCCGTAGAATACACGGCATCGAGAGTTCATTTCATTTCTCAGTCGAAGTCAGCAATCAAGCGTGACCAGATTTAATTCCAGCTCGTATGCATAAATATTTGGACAGCGCCGTGGAAGCAGCTCATTTGTTATCATGGAGTTCTTTGCGACAGGCGAATTCCAGCAGCTCTACAGCCAACTGGATGACTCGACCATGCCAATGGTTGCTGGCGATGGCGATGGCGATGGCGATGGCGATCTCTACGATGCTTTTCCCCAACACCAACACCAATATCAACACCAACAGCAGCAGCCACAACAACTGTTGGAGCTGCCTTCGGCTAATAATCTGGAATGTTGCTACGCAGATGTTAACTTTGGCAATGGCTATGAGCCGGGCGGCATGGATTACTATGGCATCATAACACTCGACAGCAACAACACTCACAATCACAATCACAATCAACTCAACAACTGTGCGGATGATGCGCTGCTCTTTGACTTTAGCCACGATCCGGATGCAACGTTAGTGTCCATTTCATCAGCATGTGTATCTGCATCTGCATCTGCATCTGCATCGCCGCCAGAGCTCAGCGATTGGGAGCAGCGACTGCTCGATAATTTTGTGGAAATACCCGAACTAATTGACATACTTCCCGAGCGAACGCCGCTCTGCACAGACATGTGCGACAGCTTCCTCCAGGAGAGCAACGACAATCTGCGCCTGGCCACGCCCACTTCCCCAGCTGCGGATACGCCTTCATCGGCTGCCGCTGTGCCGCTGCAGCTCGGACAGAATGCCGCCGGGGAGAAGGGATATCTGTGCACCTTTGGCAGCTGCGAGAAACTCTACGCCAAGCCCGCCCACCTCAAGGCCCATCTCCGTCGACATCTCGGCGAGAAGCCTTACGCCTGCAGTTGGCCCGACTGCAGTTGGCGCTTCTCCCGCTCCGATGAATTGGCCCGCCATCGACGCTCGCACTCGGGTGTCAAGCCCTACAAGTGTGACTACTGCAACAAGTGTTTCGCCCGCTCCGATCATCTCACCAAGCATCGCAAGGTTCACGAGCGCCGTCTCCTGGCTGTCACCAGATCCGGCAAGCTCCTGCCCAACGGTTCGCTGCCCCAAAGTGTCTACGCCGTGCGTCCGGGTCGCAAGCGCAAGAATCAGCTTTGACAACTCATCCAAAAGTGTTATTGAATCTTGTTTTGTGCCTAAATGTGTAATGAAAAAGCGAGGCTGCAAATGAATTGAAGGTGAATAAAATATATGAAATTAAATTACAATTTAAAGCTAACTATGTAACTAGATAAACATTATAAAGTATTTGATAATTTAAACTTGTAATGAAAACCACTAAGATAATATACATAATTAAAAAACTATCAACCGAAAAGATTAAAATTAATTGTAAATAAAAACTGAAATAATTACTAAAAGGAAACAGTAAATAATAAAATTTAATTTTAAACAAAACACATTGCATTTTTTATAAATGAACATACATATTTTTTATAGAATGAACAAAATTTTATCATTTAATTGAATCAACCAATTTATAAAATAAACAAATACATATTATAAAAAAACATAATATAATACAGAAAAGAAGAGTTATAATATCAAGATTTTGTTCTTAGTACTACAAATTTTGGTCTCAAAAGAATATGAAAATCTTAATGTTAGAAAACACATGCTAAATTAATGAACATTTAACATAAGACCCAAATTCTTATTAATAAGAAGAAGAAATCTTAGAGTTTAAAGACATAAAATAGTATTACATATAAGCTAAAAGAAATGGTATATTATATTTTATACTTATTTATTATTTTATTTTTTTTAATTGTATTATTTTATGGTTTAATTATCGCATTCGGATTATTCAGTTGTATGTTGATCGCTTCGCTTATAAAATAATTATTATCGATTCGCGCAGCATTTGAACTCTGGACATTCTTTCTTAAACTGCAATTGAGAACGGTTCGGGGTAATTAGAAACTTTATAGGAATTGCGATGGATTACAGAATTTTGTAATCTAAATCTTTTCTATATAGTCTTTTTGTTTTTTTTAATTTGGCATTTTTTTAGACTACTGTTATTAGTTTTAAGAATTTGTTTTTAAAGTAAACTTTGTGCGAGATTCATTTAAGACGTATGTTCTTCATTTTAAAACATTGCCTTGTTTCAGTGTAGTTGCTTTGGTTGACAATCTGTTTTTTTCTTAAGTCTATGGTAGATCTTTAATGTCGAACTATTTAAATGTACTAAATTGAGTATTTCAGTATTTTTCGGTATTAATTTGTTTTTGTTTTTTTTTTCAGAATAATACCGCGAATAAGACTGCTTCTATTGAAGTGCGCCAAACAATTTCACATATTTTTCTTTGATGTGTAAAAATTAAAAGATTTTACTAATTTATGGATTTTTGATGGCTAGAATTAACAATTTTTGTTGTGCAACTTTTTAGTGATCCCAAAAAAAGAAAACTCCAAATAAAACTTGATGTCCGCTGCAGATAAATATAATTTTTTCTATATATCTTAGTATTTTTCAATTTTTTGGTATTTTTTGTATATCTTTAAATTAATAATACCGCCGTGATTTGTTTTCATTGAAGAGCATTTAACATAAATAATAATAATAAAAATATATATACTTGTATAATATTTTGATGGTTTCTCGAGGCTGATAAAGATACAGAAAGATTGGCTCCGAATAAAACATACACATTAATCCGCTGTAGATGAATATAATTTTCGGTATATTTTAGATTTTTTTATACTTTTTCAGTATATTGAGTTGGGATATTTTTAGAATTGTTTTGATTTGCTTTATTGAAGTGCGTTTAAATAAAAAGACGTTACTTATAACATATATTTCATTACCATGGCTGACCTGACAAACCATTTTTGTTGGGGCCTCCACAAAATATATTTTGATGTTATCTTGAAGCTGATAGAGATAGGGAAAGACTGGCTCCGAATAAAACACACACATTAATCCGCTGCAGATGTAATCTCAGCCGCTTGCTGGGCCGGTCGTTTATCTTTGACGCTGACTGCAATCAGCTCTCAGTTCTCTGTCTTGGCTGAGTTCTGAGTGCTGTGGATGCTTGCTTGGCTAGGCTGCAAGGCGGCGAGCCAACATGGTAATTAAGTTTGTTTTTTTCACACCCACACACGCAAGGCAAGGCAAGGCAAAGGCGAGTCAACAGCGACTTCAACTCCTACTGGAACTCGAACTCGGACTGTGGCACCATCTTCATCTCCATCTGCATCTCCATTGCCATCGCCATCGCCATCTCCATCTTTCTTCGCATCTCCGACTCCAATTGCAGCTGTTCCGCGAAGTCGTATCCTTTATGCGCTGTCATATTGCATACTTTACGGCTTTCAGCGCGAGTGCTTTTGTACATTTCAAGGAAATTTACAGCGCAACTTGCTTATTGTATAATGGCATTTACTTTGCACAAACGTCGTCGACATCTTTCACTGAGAGAGAGAGAGAGAGAGGAAGAAAGAGAAAGAGAGTGAGAGTGAGAGAACATTGCCCTCGCCATTGTCCCCACCGCATCCACTTGGCCCCGTTGTCGTTGCTGTTGTTGCATGCAAAAATCCACAACAATTATTGCTCACCCATCTCACCCATCGGCACTCTGCGCTCTGCACTCCTCGCAGACGTCAGACGCTCATTAAGGCGAACTTTGTAAATGCCGCCACTGCATCTTGCAACCAACCAAGCAACCAAACAACAACAACAACGAAGAGGAGGAGAGTACTTGCTGCTTATTCGAAAGTAATTAGCATAAAAATAAATACCACTCATTAAGTCATGTTGTTTTTATCTATTTACCATTTGATATTTCGTGCTGTCGACAAGAGCAAGGAGTGAGAGAAAGAGATAGCCATATAAGAGACAAGGATGAAGACCAGCGACAAAGAGCGAATGAGTAGGAAAAGCAGCTGGCAGCTGCTTGAAATATTTGAACTGGAATAAGTTCTTTAATTTAATATTAATGTGTGTATTTAGTCAAGCCAACTGCAACAAGTTCGTCAAAAAGAACAGATCAAAAAACAGTTTTAAATAAATATTTAAAGTGTTTAATTAGTTATAACACATAACTTTGAATCTTGCTTTAAGAATAGTAAAATATATATTTAATATTTTGAATTCTTTTCTATGCAGTTCAACTCTTTGTAGTTACAGAAACAAACTGTGTAGTTCATTATTGTGACAAGTGTACTCAACAGTGAGATACCCACAACGCGTTTTGAATAGAAGCAACGTATTACAGGATTAGTTTTAAAATATTCTGAATTAATACACTAGAAAATATTCAAACACATATCGAATTCACCTATTAATAACGGGTATAAAAAACTTTAATTAAGCCACAACATTGCGGTATTATTTGGAAAATATACTGAATAAATATGCCCAAAAATACTGAATTATACCGAAAAGCACATACGTTTGGAATATATTCTACTCTCTTAGTAGCGAGCATAAGAAAATATAAAATAAAGCAAAACATTGCTGTATTATTTTTGATATATGCCAAATTGATACACTGAAAAAAACCAAAATGTACAGAAAGCTACATATATTTGATATATTATATAAAAAACTCTTTTGGTAGTAGGTATTAAAAACCTTAAATTTAAGCAAAACATTCCGGAATTATTTTTACAATATACCAAATTCATATATTGAAAAATACTAAAATATGTTATTTACCGTTTTTGGTATAGACATATTCCATTCTTTTAATAGCCGGCATAAGAAAACTTCAATTAAAGCTAAAGCATTGTGGTATTATTTTTAAAAATATACCAAATTTATATACTACAAAATACTAAAAAATGTCGAAAGCTGTATTTTGTATATATTCTACCCGGTATGAAAAAAAAAATGGTATAAAGTTGCAGCAAACCGTAAATGCATTTGTATCCGCGGCTGTGGAAAATGTATCTACAGCTGCTTAATGTGTTCGTTGCGACTGTTGCTGTTTGGGTAAAGTACATGGGATTTAACGCAGCTTAAAGCAACATTCAAACTTGCGACTTACACTTTAAGCAGCGTGTGCATATTTCAATTGTAATTTTAATTAGATGGCGTAGAGCGAAAGCAGCATAACTTTTGCAGAATGCCAGCAGATACTTTTACCCTAATAGTATGCGCGTGTGTGTGTGTGTGTGTGTGTGTGTGTGTGTGTGTGTGTGACAATCGGAGACATTGCGCGACGTAGAGAAAGAGAATTCAATTAAATGTTCATCAAAAACTACAACAACAAAAATAGCGCGCACACACACACAGAGGGAGATAACTAGAGAGTCGAACAAAGAATGGAAACGATGATGACAACGACATTGCGATGACGATAATGATGATGATGGCTATGGCGATGGCGATGGCGATGATGATGATAATGAAGGAACACTGTAGATGTAGCTACGACTGTGACTGTGACTGGAGCTGTAACTGTGACTTCGACTCTCGTTCTCGCTTTGACTTTGGCGATGTAATCAGCGTGAGGTGCGAGGCAAACGGAAAAGCCAACGACGTCGAGCACAAAAGTTATAAAATACCAGATAGATAGTAATTGCAGCAGTCGTTCGTTCTCTCTCTCTCTCTCTCTCTCTCTATCTCTGTGTGTGGGTGAGTGTGTATGTCTGTGCGAATGGCTGGCGAAAATAAGCAGGAAACTGGAAATTACAAATGATACGGAAATAATGCGATATCATGAATCATTTTTACGAGAATCGAGACTTTGATTCTCATGGGCAAATGATGCTATGCCGCTTAGCAAACTTCCTTCTCCTCGATTCTCCCCCCCTCTCTCCCTCTCTGTGCCACACACAAGTTCTGGCTTTTTCTTTTGTGGCTGGCTGCGGCCTTTTGTGGAAACTCACATCATTGGAAATTGGAATGCATGTGCAACACTTTAGAGTCAACGAATTTGCATTTGCTGGCGCCCAACTGGCGACGACCGCACAAATAATGTCAACAACATTGCAAGCCATCAATAAAGGCAGTCGACAGCTGGCATCGAATTCCCATTCCCAATCTCTCTCTCTCTCTCTCTCTCTCTCTCTCTCTCTCTCTCTCTCTCTCTCTCTCACTCTCTATGCTGCCACTTCAGTGTGGTCAGGCAGTTGGCCAAGCTAAATGCAAGCGTATTTTTACAATATTCTTTCTCGCTCGCTCACTCAACAAACTCAGTAAGCTTATCTCTATTCCTTTTCTATGTCTACACTCTCTCTCACTCACTCTCTCTCCCTCTCCCACTCTCTTTCGTTCGCTTTGTCTGTATTTATGTTCGTGTGGAACTGTTAGTCGATTTATGAAAGTGCTAAAGCTGCAAATGCTTTTAAATTTGGCTTAAAGCGAGATTCCAAACCTTAAGTTGCAATTGAAGCAGGTTTCTCAATACCAAGCCGACAAAAACTATGGGAATGAAAGGCGATTAGTAAGTCAGTAAAAAGGTATGCAATTTTCCACAAAGCGTAAAACGTTTTATTTCAAACACACACAGAGTCCATACATAGTTTATTCAGGTTGCCCACAAGAAATTCAAATACAGTTTGTTGCAAGAGAATGCTAAATTCAGCTTAAGCGAAATAACAAATCCGAAACCAAAGTTATTTAATAACATCTTCGAATTAAGCATATATCCGACGAGCTAAAGCAAAAAGCAGCTGTGTATATTTGTGATTTATTTAAAGTACAATTTGTGGCATGAATTTATCAAGCAATCTTTAAGAATTGTATATTATTTTGAAAGATGAAGGAATACAGAAAGGAATAACATAACATAACATAACATAACATAACATAACATAACATAACATAACATAACATAACATAACATAACATAGCATAACATAACATAACATAACATAACATAACATAACATAACATAACATAACATAACATAACATAACATAACATAACATAACATAACATAACATAACATAACATAACATAACATAACATAACATAACATAACATAACATAACATAACATAACATAACATAACATAACATAACATAACATAACATAACATAACATAACATAACATAACATAACATAACATAACATAACATAACATAACATAACATAACATAACATAACATAACATAACATAACATAACATAACATAACATAACATAACATAACATAACATAACATAACATAACATAACATAACATAACATAACATAACATAACATAACATAACATAACATAACATAACATAACATAACATAACATAACATAACATAACATAACATAACATAACATAACATAACATAACATAACATAACATAACATAACATAACATAACATAACATAACATAACATAACATAACATAACATAACATAACATAACATAACATAACATAACATAACATAACATAACATAACATAACATAACATAACATAACATAACATAACATAACATAACATAACATAACATAACATAACATAACATAACATAACATAACATAACATAACATAACATAACATAACATAACATAACATAACATAACATAACATAACATAACATAACATAACATAACATAACATAACATAACATAACATAACATAACATAACATAACATAACATAACATAACATAACATAACATAACATAACATAACATAACATAACATAACATAACATAACATAACATAACATAACATAACATAACATAACATAACATAACATAACATAACATAACATAACATAACATAACATAACATAACATAACATAACATAACATAACATAACATAACATAACATAACATAACATAACATAACATAACATAACATAACATAACATAACATAACATAACATAACATAACATAACATAACATAACATAACATAACATAACATAACATAACATAACATAACATAACATAACATAACATAACATAACATAACATAACATAACATAACATAACATAACATAACATAACATAACATAACATAACATAACATAACATAACATAACATAACATAACATAACATAACATAACATAACATAACATAACATAACAGAAGAGTGTGTATGAACATTTTCTTTGTTTGTTAAATGACACTCGCATTAATAATTTTATAAAAGCTGTTAAATCATAAAATAAATATGAATGTATACGAAATGTTCTATTATGTTTACAATTTTAATTAAATTTTCTTCACTCTTAGATGTGTCTTTTTAATTTGCTACCCTAAGGTATGCGACTTTTGAAGATTTAAAAAGCGAAAATAAAACTTAAGTGACTTGAAAGAGTAGAGAGTAGAGTAGAGTAGACTTTTGTCGCACGCAAGTATTCAGTTTCACACCTTTTACTTACGCCCTTAAACATTCTCAAGTTCATTTTATGTCTGGTGACCTAAGCTCCCTTCCCCCCCACCGCTCCACGATACTAGTATTTTCCACCCCTGCTGCAACATTCAACTTTGTGTCTTTAAGAGACAGCAGCGGTAGCAGAAGCACATTAAAGTCAATTTTCGGACAGCTCGAGATGCTAATGAACTTAAGTAATGGGGACAAAATGGCAGGAGGCAGTCGAATGAAAGGCGAAACAGGACGCATCGCCGTGATGAGTTCCTCTTGCCATGGCATAGACTGGGAGGTCAGGTTACTCTCTCTGGTCTCTCAGGTCTGCTGCACGTTTAACAATTTGCAGGCTTAATGTGGCACCAAAGTGTTAAAGTCCAGGCCCCATAAGTTCTAGTCAAAATGGTTGGCCATTTTATGTATGGCCCATGTACGTGCCGAGAGCTGAGTCTTTCAACGGTTGTGGCCCCGAGACGGCTAAATGAGGTTAGCAAATGCAAAAGGGTTTTTGGGCAGAGAGCGACAGAGAGAGGTGCTTAATTATGAGGGCAACCCTTGCTATTAAAACAACTGGGGCAATATCTAATGTGGACCCATTCTACACACATTGTGAGCTGGGGCAAACATTTCGATATCGACGAAAAATTGCAGCTCATTTCAGACTGAGGCCAAGGCCATGACCGAGGTCAATTTCAGTTTGAACTCGTCTCGTTTCGGTAAGCAGAGGAGAGGGAGAGGACGTTGGCATGACTTTAAAGTGTAATTTCTGTGGTTACATTTGCTAAACATAAATCTAATGGATATTAATACAAGTTACGGTACCAAAGCAGTCCCTCCTCCCACCACCTACCTCCCTGCTCCCTCCTCGTCTCTGCAATCTTGTCGTGTACGTGTGGCCGTATATTTTACGTGCCCCAAAAACCGTTTCAGCTTGAGGTTGAGGTTGGGGCTGAGCCCTGGTAGGAATCACTAGCGATTTCCGGCATTTGTGCAGCCCATTGCTGGTTTATTATAATTCAACACGAATGTTTGTTTGTCTGCCTGCGCGCGTGTATGTGTGTGTGTGTGTGTGTGTTTGGGACTAGTCGTAGTCTACATTAAGTTGCTGCCAACATCAAAATATTTCAATTTTGCAGTTCGCTTTTGCGGCCGTTTTGGCATTTCAATGTTTTTTACCGGGTCACTTTTCCGGGCCACGCCAGACAGATTTGAAAGGAGCTTCAGGACGAGACGAGACGGTAGACGGGAGACGGGAGTGCGAGAAGTGCTCCAATTTAATGCCAGAGAAAGACCATATCCGGTCTGTGCATGAGATTTTATGCGCTTTATGCAGCGAGAGAGAGAAAGAGAGAAAGGGAGAGAGAGGGAAGCGCTCATTTAAATTAGATCAGCGGGAAAGGTTTCTGGTCAGATTTGGCCGCAGGCCTTTGCCGAACCGCAGCTGGAAATCTAATAGTACCATATGTGTGCGAGTGTGTGTGTGTGTGTGTGTGTGTGAGTTATGAGTGTGTGTGTTTTGTTGGGTAGTTGGGGAATTTGGCTTAAATTGATGACTTGGGCGACTGCATTTGCCTGCCAAACGCCAACAACTGATGAAGGTCAAGCGAGGAGCAGAGCAGGAGAAAGCTAGAGTTAGTCAGGTAAGAAGTTGAAACCTTAAGCGAGAAGAAGCAAAGAAAGAGAGAGAGAGACAGATAGAGAGAGATAGAAAGAGAGATCTTAATTGCGACAGCCGCTTTGCTCCGTGGGGAACTTTGATTAAAAAGTTCGCACGTCACCCAATGACGCTAATCAAGCCCAAGAAGCGACAGCCAGCGGGAAAAAGAGCCTCAACAGAGAGATGGATACTTTGCAGCAAACAGAGAGAGAAAGAGAGCGGGAGAGAGACAATGACAACGGCAACGGCAACTAGAGATATGGCAACGACACTTCGCCCCAAAAATAATACAAAGCGAAAGTTTGTTTCAATCAATGTGGCTTGCTGGCTTGCTGGCTTGCTTGCTTGCTGGCGCAGCAGCAGCAGCACCAACAACAACAACAACAACAAGAACAACAAAGTTGTAAACGAGCACATAAATAACTTGAGTTGAGGCTCAGGGCGCCAGGGAGAAGGTCGCCAAACGTCAATGGAATATCAATTTTAAAGCAGCAGCAGAGGGCAGCAGCTGCGGATGGCGATGAGGATGAGGATGGGGATGGGGATGCGGATGGGGATGCGGATGTGAATGCGGATGCGGATACAGATAATAGACATAGATACGGATGCGTTCGATACACACACACACACACACACATATCCATGTACTCAAAGTGTAAGTAGCTCTATGCTAAAATACTATACGAGGTCGCGTTTATTTATGAGTTCACTTCCATAACTCGATGCTGGGCTCAAATTGAAATGCAGGCCAAGAGTAGGCCGAAAAGCTGAATAAACTATGATGCTTACCACTTTTTGGAGTTGACACCTTTTTGAAGGGTTGACTTGACTAAGACTGAGACGATTGAAACTATGTAACGTGTGTATTCATAACTCTCTCTCTCTCTTCCTTTCCTCGAGGGATGTTGACACAAAGTTGCCTGAGCTGTGATTTAGTTGCCTGAAAATCTGTATATATCAGCAACACTTTCGGTTATTTTCTACATTTCTGCTTTTTTTCTTGTGTTTGGGGCCCAATCAAACTGTTAGAGATACTTGTGTCGAAATTCGAAATTGGCAACACTGCTGTCGAGTGCAGTGAATGGACACATCTTATTCCAGTTGGCCAACGAGTCAACAGCAGTCGGTTGCTCCCTCTCCTCCCCCTTCCTCAGGCTGCTGTCCACCTCTCTTTCTGCTCTTCAATAGTACAATGGCATTCGAATTCGAATCAAGACCAAGCACAACAACAAATCTTTTTGTTGCATCAACCAAGCACAAAACTTTGTACAATGCCACAGCAAAAAAAAAAAAACAAGATGCTGAGAAACCAAAATGAAGAAAAACCATAGAAAATTCGACGTGCCGAAATTTAAATACACTTTTACGTACTCTTGAAAGAGTGGAAGTATTCAAGACAATGAAATTGATAGATCCACAAAAGTGTTTTTAAAAAGCAACTTCAATATATAAAGAAGAATGGAGAAAAAGCTAAGCTTAATTGATTTAAATTGAAATAATCATTCCACTTTTACTTTTACCTTAACAGTTTAAGAATAATTATGGTTAAGAATTATTGTTATAATCGAATTTTTGTAATGTAAAATGTAAAAATAAAGAAAATTATAAATTGTATGTGGAAGAGCTTTACTTATTTAAATATACTTAAATACTTAATTAACTATTGAAAGTTAATTCAAGGATTCTGTTCAGCAATAATGAAAAATTCTAAATTGTTTAAGCGTATGCCAACAGCTGAGTATTAAGATCTTGAAGTTAGAGTATGACTGTGGCATAGGGTCGAAATAAATAGCCGAAAACGAGAAGCGAGCTACAAACAATGGGGGAAAAATGCCGATAAACGGAAATACAAAACAAGAAACGTGCACAAATCTAATTTCCAAACAACACGCGCTCGCCAAGAGCCGCACAGAAAAACAGAAATTGAAAACGAAAGAGAAGACGTAATATATATATATATATATATATATATGGTGTATATATATAAATATAACGATACATATATGTAGTATAGGGAGAAAAGGAGAAGACTTAGAGACCAGACTAGCAACTACAACGGGCAACAACTGAAAATGACGGCGACGTCAACGGCGTAAAAATTGAAATAAAGATAGACGCGAGCAGCCACAGCCACAGCCACAGCAGCAGCAACAGCAGCAGCAGCAGCAGCAGCGTCAACACCAGCAACAACAACAACAAAGTGAAACTTTTCAATATCCGCATCCGCTCATGAATAATAATTTATAATGGCTGCCTCTCGCAGTCGCCGATTGTGACTTGGGGTCCAGGCACAGGACGCGGCAATTGAGCTGGCACTGAACCACAGCTGAGCACGGCGAATGTCTTCAGCCAAGCAGCCAAGCAGCCAGCAGCCAACAACCAGCAACCAGCATATTACTTAACTGACGCAAATAACATACAGCGAAAGCAGGAAAAACAAGTAAGAAAGTTACAGTCGAGTGTGCTCGACTGTGAGATACCCGCTACCCATTTTTAATAAGGGCAAAAAATTGCGGTATTATTTTCAAAATATACCGAAAATACTAATAAAAAATACTAAAAATATACCAAATGGTATGTTTGGTATATCGATACAGCACACCATTCAAAATATACCATAGACGACACAATGTACCAGATTGTCACCCAAAGCAACTCAGACCCATAGTAAGTAGGCGTTTTTGCCCATACAAAAGTATTTCTTTAATAACTTCCACAATTTTTATCTGATCTCAACCAAATTTTCAGGAATCATAACTACTATAGTAATTATAGTATATACCAAAATTCACAGCTCTAGCTTTAAATTTACGCTTGTTATTCGATTTTTTTTGATTTGCGGGGGCGGAAGTGGGCGTGGCAAAAATTTGAAACAAACTTGATCTGCGTGCAAACATAACAAATGCTGTCGAAAAAAAATTATTGCTCTATCTCTTATAGTCTCTGAGATCTAGGTGTTCATACGGACAGACGGACAGACACACAGACGGACAGACCCTTCTACCCTATGGGTAGCGGGTATAAAAACCGACAATAAACTTAAATATACAGAAGGCTATATATGGTACATCGATATACTACATTGATATACTACTAAAATATGATTCATAAAATAAATTAAATTCACATAATTAAAACAATAACTGAAAAAACCAAAGTCTACTTTTGGTATATTGTTTTACTATTACATTCAAAATATACTATAGAGTACAAAAAAATGTCAGACCGTACAATATGATTCTTAAAATAAACTGAATTAATATACTGAAATACTCACAAAAATACCGGAAACAAGATTTCCTATATTGATATATTACTTGCATTAAAAATATACCATAGAGTATAAAATATGATTCTTAAAATATGCTATCTTGATATACTATTACATTTAAAATATACCAAGGAGTACAAAATATGTCAGATTTTCAGAATGGTATGATTTTTAAAATCAACAAAATTAATATACTGACAAATTACAAAAAAAAATCCGAAGGCTACATACATTTGGTATATTGTTATACTCTGGACTCCAACAGCCGTTTTTGCCATTGAGAATCGTAAAGACTATAATTGTGATTGTATATATGTACCAATAATCGTAACTCTATCTTTAATATTTTGCTCCTTCTTGGCTGTTGGCTCTGATCAAGAATATATATACCATATGGGTTCAGTGTTGACTCCTCCTGGCTGTTATACACTTCTATCTGCTCCTCTGGGTAGTGGGTATAAAAAAATACACAGGAAACGCAAGGAAAGGAAAGGAAAAGAAGAGAAGGGAAGCGCGTGGAAAACTCGTGGAAAAGCTGACTTACTGACGAGCTAAGCAGGTGGCATAGCTACAACAACAACAACAACAACAACAAGCTAAGAGCTAAGAGTGTGTGCTGATATGAGTTTTGGATTTTGGATTTAGCTCCTGGTTGCCATTGATGGGTTTGTTGTTGTCACCTGAACTGCAGACAGCGAGAAGCAGAAGCAGAAGCAGAAGTTGAGATTGGAGTTGGAGTTAAAGTTGAAGTTGTAGTCGCAACTGTAGCGTCATTTTTGCTGGCAATTTATTGACATTGATGTCAATCTAATATACGCATATACATAGATTATTATGCGCGCTAGCAGTCAAGTTCCAAATACATATTTGCACTCAACTCAAATGGGTTTTTTAAGCCCCCCCCCCCATCGTTCATGCTTCGTTTCGGCCTGGCTCATTGCCCATCGAATGTTGTTGTCAATTTCGCCAGCGATAATGATAAAACTTTTGCGCGCGAGAGCAACTCAAAAATCAGAGCCCCATTCACCATTCACCATTCACCGTGAAAAACACTCGCTTAATTCTTAGCCCAGGGAAGAGCTTGGCTCTGGGTCTCCATTAACCGCACATCAAATTCTTATTAGCGCCATTGAAGAAGGCGCTCAATTTCAATTGATTCGTTTTGCCAAATGCCAAAAACGAAACTTTTCCAATCAGCCCCATGCAATCCTTCTTCTTTTTGTTCGTCAGGGGCGCGCCCTTTTTGCTTTCCTTCGAGCAGGGTGATGCGGGGAGGCAGAGGGGAGCGGCGCTTTTGATATGTTTTCATTTTTCCCATCGTTGCGTGCACGCTAAAAACCCAATTAAACGCGCCATTAAATTATTTCGCAATTTGCATATATTTCGTATTTCGACTCAATAAAATTTCACACCTGAGCGAACGCTTGCTAACACGCACACCCCCACACACACACACACACACATATACCCACACTCACACACCTGCTACCCGGTTGCTTTGTAAGTTCCGTTTTTATTTTTCATTCTTTTTTTTGCGCTTGCTTCTTTGCTTCTTGTTACTTTCATTTTGTTTCTATGTATTTCATTTGAAGCTCGCATTTTATTTCATTTCATTTTGTTTTATTTTATTTGTATTTTCCAATTTGTTGTCGATTCTCGCCCTTTTTTTTGCTTCCTCTAACTTTTTCACTTTTGTGTTGGGTTACGTTTCGGGTTCTCTCTTAACAACAATACAACTGAAGTTTAGCTGAAGCTTAAGCTTGGGCATTGCACATTGGGATGAAATGCCTTTATTTTGGCCATAACCGTAATTTTAAAGCTAGAAAGTTGAAACTTGGAGAATTTGCTGCTTATATTATTTGTGAATTTCGGATTTTTTTATTTTTTTATTTTTATTTTTTTTTTAGTTTTTTTTAGTTTTTATTTTTTATTTTTTATTTTTTTTTGTTTTTAATCACCTCTAAATGGTTTTCCGGAAAATCATTTGGAATTACCCAGTCAAAAGAGGCCTTGACATTGCGATTTGAATCCAGCCAAATTTTTAGTTAGTCACCCCGACGAAGAGAAACCTTGCTTGTATCTATTGAAATATTTAACCCCCCCACAAATTCCCGCAAATTAATTAAATGCTACCTGAATATACACATAATAACTCATACTACCACATAAGTTGTTATTTGTTATCTGTTGTTTCTTGCTAGATATGCTCCACGAAACACAAATATTTTAAGGTTAGAACCAACAAAACTAATGCTTACGTATTTCATTAAAAACATGACAACACAAAAACAAATATAATTAAAAACTTATATAAATATTTTCTACATACCATGAAGAACATTTTCCAATTTAAGGTATTTTAATAAGTCAAACTAATTAAAAATACGACAACGCCAAAATTAAGAAATTTTACTAGTCAGCAAGCTTGCACGCACAACGTGGCAAGAACAGCTGACTTTAAACAGCTGGTGCAAGACGAAGGCTGCGCAATAAAATTCAAATTAAATATTTTCGATGTCTAGGGACATTTCTAAGCTTGAAATAATTGCAACATTATTGATATATTAACATGAACTTTTTAGGTTTTTGCCAAAATAAAGGCCTTTCATCCCAATGTGCATTGTATTGGGAATACTCTTAAATTTGCTGCAACTTTGATTTAAGACTAAGTCCGATTCATAAGCTAATCGGTCAGTGACAGAATGCTGAAAACACTTCTTTAAGAACTAGAACCTAAACGTAGATTTCATGCTGTGAATTAAAGCTTGCGTACTTTGTTCGTGTTCTCTCTCGCTGATTTCGAGTACTTTACAATAATATCCTGTAACAATTTCCAATGCCAAAAGGGGTTGCTTATGCTTGCAGCTAAGGTATAGTAAAGTATTTCCTTTCGTTGCTGAGTAAGTTGGAGTCTGTCTTTCCCATTGTTACGATGTTTTTTAGGAATTCTTTGCTATTCTTTCGACTCCTTTGTTACACTTCAAGGATTATTGGCACACGCTTAAAAGTGGACACTGAAGGGAAACTTGTCTCTCCGTCTCTCTGTGAGGTGAAAGTAGCGAGACACTATAAATAAATTTGATAAGGTGCCACACAGACTGATGGCATGCCATTCACTTCACTTCACTTCAGTTTAGTTCAGTTCAGTTAAACTGCCATTCAGCAAAACATCTCTTTAAACGACCCAGAAATATGCAACTCTCGCATTTAATTCTGCAATTTGTTACCCTTTCTTCTCATGCTTACGTATTTATTTATTTGTTGTTTTCATTTCTTTGCCTTCCTTTTTTTTTTTTCTTAATTTCTTTAACTGCCCGCCCATCTACGTCCCGCCCACGTAATGCAATGCACGCACAGCCGCGCACATAAAATAAATAAATAAGCAAAACAAAAAAAAAGCAGAGCAGAAAAAAAGAACTGTAAAAAAAGAGGCATCTACATGAGGCGCATATTTAATTTCCCAAGCTCCCGAACCCCACAGATCCTGTCACAAAAGGATTTCCACAGCCTTCTCTGTTTGTACGGAGCTTGGGTTCTTCAGTTGTTTTAATTTTTCTCGGTTTTTTTTTCTGGTTTTGTTTTGTTGCTGTTGCTGTTGCTGTATTTGTGTTGTTGTTGTTTTATCCGCTGGCATTCGCCACTTCTTCAGTCGCTGCTCTGCATCTTGGTTGGCTTCGTTTTTGAGCCTTTTTCATATGCTTTGTTGCTGTTTTTTAAATTTCATTTTATGCATACTTTATTTTTATTTCTTTCATTATTAATCGCATGTTTACACACCAGAAACGCACCGTCGCATGGACGCATGTGTGCTGTATGTGTGTGCATGTTTGCTGTATGTGTATGCGTGTGCATGCGTGTGTGTGTGTGTGTGTGTGTGTGTGTGCCGAGGACGGGTCACACAGATTTTGTACTTTTTGTAAATTTTGAAAACACACAGCGAACGCGATGTTTTTCAACTCTGGCGGCATAATGAAGTGCGATCATAAATCACATTAATTGCTCGCTAGATGGCGCTGTCAGTCGCTAGATGGCGCTGTCACAGCTCAATATGGCGGCGGCCGAGTCGAAAGCAAAAGCAAAAGCAAAAAAACAATTGCAATAGGAATAAGAAACATGATTTACAGTTGAAATATAACTATGAATAATATGTGTCTTGATTTCTCTATTAATCTCTGCCTCTCACTCGCTATTCTCTCTCTCTCTATCGCTCTGTCTATTTGTGCTGTAAGCGAGAGCATCAAAGTTTAATTAAAATTTTGCTTGTGGCAAAGTTGTTAAAATGTAATTTAAAATTGACAAAAAAGCAACAAACAAATACACAAACACAAACTAAATTGAACGCCAAAACCAAACGAAACGTGTAAAGTGAGTGCACAGCAGGGAAAAAAACTGAAGTAGAGAACAGAGATAGAAAGAGACCGACAGAGTGCAAGGGGAGAGAGGGAGGGAGATGGAGCTAGGTGGCGAGGCACGCAGTGACAACTGCCACAAGCAAAAGCAACCACAAAATCTGCTGGCAACAAGCTATCCCCACACACACACACACACACACATGTGCAGTGTATTATGAGTGTATTGTCGTAGGCCACGCCCACGCGCCCAACAGCCTGATAAAGTTCAAAAGTGAATGCTTTTTAGTTACACAAATTGCCAAACAAACAAATTCGCCAAGCGCAACAACAGCAAAAAAAACAAAAAAAAGAAGAATACTGCAAAATCACTGATTTCTCTCTTTCTCTACAACACACACACACACACACACACACACACACACACTCACATACATGCAGTAACCACACAGTGCTGGACAGAAGTACACGAACACATGCAGCTTATGGCCAAAAGATGACCAGCATTGGAAACCCGGTAATAGTTTTCAGTTCCAATTGCAGTTGTTGTTGTTGTTGTTGTTGCTGTTGCAGTTGCAGCTGGAACATGCCCCCTCGCCTAATCCGCTCTTCAATCTGCTGCTGCTGATGTTTCTGTTGCTGCCTCTTCAATCAGCAGCTTTCTCTGATGCGGGACGAAGAAGCAAAAACTGAAAAACATTGCGCAGCCACAAAAACAAAATTTGTGTAAGTGCGCCAAAAATATATAACTGCTTTTAGTTTCCGCACTTCCGTTTTAATGCATCATGCCACGTGCCACGTGCACAGTGCACCGTGCACCGTGCACCGTGCAACATCCATGCGGTTGCACCAAGCGCTGACCGTGAAGCATGCTGACTAACAATTGAAAGCTGTGCAAATTGAAAATTAAATGAAAATGAAAATACGCTTCAAAGCGCGACTCAAATTAAATCAAAACATTTTCTATTCACATCTCATTTATATATAGTAAATGGGCGAGGCTTAAAAGTAATCAAATGTCAGAAATAATCTCAACAAGTTTACAAATATTTAGTGCAAAAAATACATTTCTAAAAAGCGACTAAAAACATTAAACATAAGTCGAAATTCTAAGTTGAAAAAAGTTTAGTATTAGCGAAAAAGTTAGGAATTCATATTAAAATATACCGCAAAAATACTACAAATATGACAAATGGTATATTTTATATATTGATATGATAGAAAATATACCAGAATGTCAACCAAAGCAACTAAGACCCGTAGTATAAAGGCGTTTTTGTAATGAAATTATACCGAAAAAAATATACTTTTTTTTTAAATATGCCAAAGGATATATTTGGTATATTGATATAGAACTACATTCAAAATATACCAAAGCGTGCGAAATATACTAACTAAAACCCGTTAAAAGTTAAAACGATAAAAAAAATTGCTGAAATTTTGAGTAAGTAGAAAAGATTAAAGCAAACACAAAAATGTTGAGACAAAAATTAAGTCCACACTTTAATAGTTATTCTGATAAAAATACTAACTATTTATAATTTAATTTATATCCCATTGAAAGGAAAACAATAGAAGAGAAATTTGCGAATGCAAGAATTCAACTGAAAGTACCGCAAATTTCAAATGGGAGACTAAAATACATATTAGTGTGGTGCAATTGATAATTTAATTATTGAAAAATAATCATTTCTAGATGATTAAATTGAACAATATCACGAGGTGAACTTGCATCGGATTACATAGAATATGAATGCCAAAATAGAATGTAGAATAAAGGAAGTGCATTAAATATGTGAATTGAATCAAAATGGAAATGGAAATGGAAATGGCAGAAGGAAAGGGAATGCGAATAGGAGAATGCATTGAAAGTTCATTGCGGGCAGATTAAAAGCGTATTCAATGCGTGTGTGGAGAGACAGTCTATCTCTCTCTCTCTCTTTCTTCCTCTCACTCTCCCTCTCTCTCTGTTGGTTGGTAACAATGAGAGCCATGGCTTTCAACCGGTTTGAATTGTTTTGTTGGCCGGTTTTGTTAGTTGGTTGGTTTTGGTTTTTAGCTGTCGCTGTCGCGAGTCCTTGCACTCGCATTTGTCGAAGCTGTCGCGTTTCTGGTGGCTTTTGCTTTGCCAACTGTGATCCAAACGAGCTGGCAACGACCTGCTGCAGCGATGCCGCCAAAATGCCAACAAACCAGACCAGACCCCAAACAGACGGCAGTTGTGTATCTTTTATGTAAGTTATTTTTAATTTTATTTGTTGACATTTGAAATTTGGGTTTTCGCGATGCGAGAATTGCAGACTGCGGTGGCATTAGCTTAATTGCTCCATCACAAAGCATAGACAGAGAGAGAGAGAACGTGAGAGAGAGAGAGAGAGAGAGAGCGAACTAAGGCAGGGACAGTTGCATACGTTCTGCTTGGGTCAGAGAGCGGATGTGCTGTCCAAAGCGGAAGCACATTTCCAAATCTCTCGTGTGTGACGTAATATGAGCGACATCCGTTTGCACTTTGAACATCCGGCGAGTGTCACAGCGGGCTGCTTTTGTCCAGTTGCTGCCACCACTAACAAGCTCATCAAGCTGCCAGCAAAAGACGCAACAACAACAACAGCAACAGCAACAGCAACAGCAACAGCAGCAGCAGCAGCAGCAAAAATGATGGAAAATCCATTTTACAATTTCCCACAAAACAAAACGAAACGAAACGAAATGAAACGAAATGAAAAAAAAAAAAAAAATAGAGCTGAGTTATGAGCTTTCGCAGTTCCAAATAGCAAAGCACAAAATTTTAAGTATTTGCGATGAATCACAAAGCCAGAAAAGCTGCACTCAACAAAACTAGTTGAACAATGATTTGAAAACTAAATTCATATAAAATAATTAAGCTGGATAAACGTGCAAAAGTGTAGTTTGTAATTGTTCAAAACATTACATTTTAAATTATAATATATGTATGTAACATATGTTGTATTCTTTATACATTTTAATATTATTTATTCTTCAAACACAAGAGAGAGAGACTTCACTTCAGTATGACCAACTTGTGCAAATAATTAATTTAATTGTTCATATAAACTAATTAAGCTGGATAAAGATGCTAAAGTGTAGTTTAGACTTGTATCAAATTTATAGTTATTGAATATATCACGTTGTAAATAATATATGTAAATACAAGTTATTCTTATTTTGTATTCTTTAAGTATTTAAATATTATTTATTCTTTTAATTTTGTATACTCGTCGCAGATCAAACACAAGAAAGAGAGAGAGAGAGAGTGACAGAAAGAAAGAGAAAGAGAGAGAGAGAGAGAGAGAAACATCAGTTCAGGGTGACCAATTGCACAAAGGCAAATGTACTTATATTGTATATTTAATTAAACGGTATTTTTAATTGTTAAAGATGTAACATTGTAGTTTAGACTTGTTACAAATTTATTATATTTATTATATATTTATTGAAAATATGATTTTTGAAATTAATATGTATGTATTTATAAACAAAAGTCATCCTTTTGATGTATTCTTTACAATATGTATTTTAATATAATTGATTCTTTTAATTTTGTACACTCGTCAAAGATCATGAAGAGAGAGAGAGAGAGAAAGAGAGATAGAGAAATCTCTTCAGTATGGCCATTTTAAACAAAGACAAATGTACTTTTATTTGATGTAATTTGTTTAATTCACAGTTTTTATTGATGTATTAAAACTATATAAGGTAGTTACATGTGCACAACTTAAAAGAGAGTTAAACTTTGAAATGGATTTGATCGAACTTTTGATACATATTGCCAGTGTGCCCAGATGACCACTATTAGGGTTGTCAGATGAATATCGAATAACAAATAAAATTAAATGATACTTTTAATTTTTCAATTGGGGAATATTCCACCAATAAATAAATGCAAATTATTATTTACTTGACTGCAGTCGATAGATTTTTAGCTCAGTGTATCTGCGCATGGCTGAGTGGGCAGCCTTTTAACAAGTTATTTATGTTTCGGCGCATATTAAGTTTTCGAGCAGAAATAACTAATAATTTAAATAACGTGAAAATGAGCCCACTCAAGTCCCAAAGCTCGCTGGAGCACAGGAAGCTCTAGCGAGGTCATTGGACTCTCTCTCCCTCACTCTCTGTTGCTGTCTCGCTCGCCACCTCCTCTTGGCAGCATCAGCATCAGCATCGGCATCAGCATCGTCACGTCGTCTTCATCGTTTGTCTCCAGCTCCATGTGAGACCCTAAATTATTCATGTGCATTCGGCTGTGGTGGGCGGCTGTGTGTTGGCCGAGTGCCATTTTACATGTGTTTTCCACGTGTTTTAATTAGTTTTGCAGAGTTCATCAACTGAGTGGCCATGCCGACAAACCACCGAACCGCCGAACCACCAAAAACGCATTCCACAATAAAGCTTTGTCGAACAAAAGTTCTGAGTTATGAAGCTGAAGCTCAGACTGAAGCTGAGGCTGCCTGAAGCAACGTCCTCTCAAATAATGAACATCACAAATCAACAGCTCGTCATTAACACACACACACACACACACACACACACACACACACACACACAATACCTAAGCAGAGGTCAAAGTTGTGATGAGAGAGGGGAGGGTGGAGAAAAGAGGTGCCTCCCTCGTGTTCATAATTTTTCAGCTCAGTGGAGCAAAGTGTTCGGTCGCCTCACCTGGTGAGAGCATACAAGTAATTACAGCAGCTGTTGACCACATTAATTGTACAAAGTGTGAACGAGGTGAGAGTGACAACACACACACTATACATATATAGTATGCTATACACACACATACACACACACACATGGCCTGGGGGCGCCTAAGCTCAAGAAATCATTTGTTTTTTGTCCAGTTCAAAACAGAAAACACAAACACACACACTTTGCACGTTGCACTTTGGCATTTTGTTAGACAATACACATATCGAATTATCAGAATTGAAGATGAGATGCGAAGTGAGAGAGAGAGAGAGAGAGAGAGCTGTCAACATATCAAATATGCAATTTGAAAGCTTTCATAAATTCCAATTTGACGCTGAGCTGAAATCGAGCTGATCTGATTACTAGTCATGTGCAAAGATGAGAAAAGAATGAAATCAACTTTGCATCTGAATCTGGATCTGAATCTGGCTCAGCTTATGATTATGCATGTTTCGTATTATGGATTACGTATACGCCCCCGTTGTCAGGGAAAATAACTCGAAACATAAGCTGCAGCTGCACGTTGCGCAAGAACATCTCAAGTTAAGTCTCTGAATTGTAATTACGCAGCCGTATCTCTAGCATGAGATGCTGAGTTTGCCATGCAAATGGGCAATAAACTTAACAGCGGGCCAAAGACTTAGACAGCAGCCAGGCAGGCATCAATTGAAGCGCAGTCAAGCATGGCAATGGACCGAGCGAGAGTGAGAGCGAGAGAGAGAGAGAGAAGCGCCCACAACGTTCGTTTATTTGATTTAATAAAGCACAAGGTAAACAAGAGCCAGCTGGGAATCGCGTCGAATTGAGCAAACAAACAAATAACATGAAAAAATCAAAAGAAATAACACCGAAAGCGAGGAATAAAAACAGAACCAAAAAACACTCACAGTAAAAGCAGTTCGAGTTTCGGTTCCAGTACATAAACACCCGAATACATACATTCAATCCTTTTTCCCTTCTCCCTCCCTCCTCCTTCTTCTTATCCTTCTCCTTTAACTTCCTTAGTTCTTGTTGAGCAAATGTTGAACAGCGTTGACCCCAAGCCCATCAAACACCAGTCATTCCGTTTACCCACAAAAAAAAACAGAAAACAGAAAAAAAAAATAATCGCAAAAAAGCGGAAAATAGAAAAAGATAAGATATGTATACTCGCATTTTACTTTATCCCCGAGGATGCTCAACGTTTACATTTCACTTGCATTTATTTTTGTCATTTTTTTTTAATTAATTTTAATTGGTTTTCAGTTAATGCTCGTTTTTTTTTCTTTGCTCGTATTCATGTGTATTTAAAAATCCAACAAAAACTTATAGTTTATGTTAGTTTGCCAGCTTCATTGCTAGCATTGAACTATTGAATGAGTAAAGTCAAAAAGAATTTTAATCTGAAATAAACTGTAAGCATAACCTTCCGTGTAAATCATATATTTTAAACGTTTACCGACTTTTTATTCCCCTAAACTTAAAAAAACATTTAACGCGAGCTTCTTTAACACGCCGTTAAGCCAATTTGATCATAATTCTATTATTTTGCTCGTATTACGAAGCTATGTATCTTTGTTGTTGCTGCAATATATTTTATCTATATACATACATACATATATATCGTTTTTTGCCAGGAAATGTGTAACAAAGCAAATGCGAGTGCTACCCTTGGGATATATCCAATCACAGTCAATCAATTTGCCGCCGAGTGCGAAATGTGTAATTAAAAACTCAGAAAAAAGACAGGTTACAAAAAGAGGTTAAATAAATGTGAATTCCTTTTGCTGCATAGGTTAGACTATGACATATCCTGTAATTATCACGATTCTACAAAAGTTCAGTTTCTATTATTATTATTGTTATTATTATTATTATTATTATTATTATATTATATTATATATATATTATTATTATTATTATTATTATTATTATTATTATTATTATTATTATTATTATTATTATTATTATTATTATTATTATTATTATTATTATTATTATTATTATTATTATTATTATTATTATTATTATTATTATTATTATATTATTATTATTATATTATTATTATTATTATTATTATTATTATTATTATTATTATTATTATTATTATTATTATTATTATTATTATTATTATTATTATTATTATTATTATTATTATTATTATTATTATTATTATTATTATTATTATTATTATTATTATTATTATTATTATTATTATTATTATTATTATTATTATTATTATTATTATTATTATTATTATTATTTTTATTGTTATTGTTATTTTTATTACTAGTATTATTACTATTATTGATATAAACTCTATTTGCTGGGTATATTATAAATGTTATTAATTTGTAGGTATGACTGTGCATTTGCCTGCAAGCGATACTGGGAAAAAAAACTGAATCTGAATGCAGTAACTGTAACACGTTGGCAAACGAAAATGAAAATTTGATTTGGTTTTCCGTGGGACACGTTGCATTTTAATGAGTCGTGAGACTGGTGAAAACCTTGCGGCAAACCCGATAATAATGCTCGCAACTCTGAACCAAATTCTGAATGCCAACAATATTTGGTTTTATTAATTGTCAGCATAATTGCTAACGAGTAAGTGTGCGTACATATAATCATCGCATTTTGAGTTATTTCGATTACAAGCTGCTCTTTTCTTAAAGGAGTATATATTTCCCTTTAAAGTGCTGTTATTGAAAAACGCCCTGTTGCTACAGCCACTCTATAATTTCACATTTCTTCAAATCCCGTTTTGCTGATTCCAAGGCTTAAATGTAAAAGAAATGATGAGAATGTAGGCAATCTCTAACCCCAAGATTATTAAAAAGCGATCAAAATCATTACTAGGTCGAAGAAGATCGACGAAGAATAAAGAAGACCTAAGAAGAATGCAGAAGAATTAATAAAAAATAAAGAAGAAGAGTGATAAAGAATGAAGATGAATATGAGTATGAGTATGAAATACGAAGAAACAAGAAGAATGAAGAAGAGTGAAAAAGAAAAATACATCGAAAAACTTTGTCAGATATTTTCACATTCCTAAGAAGAATAAAAAAAATATAGAAGAATTAACAAGAAATAATGAAATAGAATGAAATGAAGAAAAATTAAGAAGTACGAAGAAGAATGAAAGAGAATGAAGGAAAAAAATACACGGAATTTTGTTGTCCGATGTTTTCACATTTATCACCAAAGTGAAAATCTGTTTGTTATTTTCTTAGAAGAATAAAGAAGAATAAAAAGAATGAAGAAAAATAACGAAGAAATAATAAAAATGAATAAAAATAAAATATAATAAAGAAGAATGAAAAAGAAAAATGAAGAAAGTTGAAGAAGAATGAAGAAGAAAAATATATTGAATAATGTTGTCCGATATTTTCACATTTCTCACACAAGATCAAATAAGTTGTCTATAGTATTGTCTCATGCTAGTTGTAATTGGTCATATGTGATTTTTTAAATATGTTGAAACTTAGAAGAAAAGCTGATTTTTTGGTGTTGTGGCAATTGGGCATAATATACAACTTAACATTCATTTTTGTCCAACATAAAACTATAAATTGTAGGCTTAATTGTTTGATTATATATTATATTTCGCTAAATATATTACTCAACGTTAACATTCAATTAACAAAACAAACTAATTGCTAATTGCTAATTGTTAGTTGTTTTTTCTGTTATTTTCTTTTTAATTTTAATTTTTATTTTATTATTTGGTTTTTTTGTCGGTGCTTGGTTAATAAGTGTTTGACTGCGTATGCACATTCAATTTGCAGCGCTGCTCGCATAGTTATTATTTAATTGGCGCATTAATTTTACCACAATGGCCCAATAAAAACACATAGCTCCATAAAATGTTAATTTATTCTTATACCCTAAGAGCAGCAACCGAACGAAGGAGGGTCGCCATTTGTTCTGGTCGAAATGATGTTGCTACATAGAAAATAAAACGTGCTAACAATTAAAAATAACATTTTTAATTTAACCAAGTTCAAAAATCTTAATAAATTATAGATTGTGAATTCTGAGATTCTAATTTTAAAGGAAAATAATTACAACATTCGTACATCCATGATTTTGAAATTTTGCGTTTAAATAAACAAGAACCAATTTATTGAATTTGGAAGCTCTTTAAACGTAAAAGAAGTTTTTGTAATCTAAAGACTTTTTAAAAACAAAAATTCTTGTTCTTCTCAAATAAATATTTACAATCAACTATTCAATCTCAGTTTTTTTTCTCTGTGTATAGAACTCTTTTCATAATTTAATTACATTTCGATCGATCTCAATGAACAGAGATTGGACAACGCGGCGTATACAGCATATTTGTCAGTCGTCTATCGTTGGTATTGCATGGTTGTGCATTTATATTTTCTGTTCTGTTTTTTTTTTGTTTAGTTGTTATTGTTGGTGTTGTTGTTGTTGGCGTGTACTACTGCTGACCAAGTTGGCAACATGCAGCGTCAACAATAACTGCGAATGCTGCAAATTAGCTCGTGTTCAATGACTAATTTAATGAACATTTTATGCGGATATCAAATAGAATTCCAGCCTACATACTGCAAATATTTTTGGCTGCACTAAACAATTGTTCATGTGCGTGTGTGCGTGGGTGAGTGTGCGTTGCAAGTAAATCATAGCGACAACAACAACAACAACAACAACGACAACATTAAGTCGGTTACGCAACAAATCTGTGCCAACTGCCGCGGCAATGAAGTTTATGTTTTTTAATTAAAATTTGCTGCCCAAAGAATTTGAATGTGCGGATGTGGTGTGTGTCTATGTGTGTGTGTGTGTATTGCTATTTTGCTTGTTGTTATTTCTTGCGAACGCATTTATCATGAATGAAATTTTATATGGAACGACCACATTATGCGCAGGTGTGCCCAGGTGCGCGTGTGGCTATTTAAAAATGGTCAGCGACCATAAATTTTGCGCGAGTGTCCCGCAACTCCCCCACAGCCACGCCCCCACACACACGCAGACCCTTATGTTGTGGTTGTTTTAGCTCCCTCTCACCGTCACTCATCCTCTCTCTCTCTCTCTCTCTCTCGCTTGCTCTATTTCGCTTGTGGCTGTGTGAATGAAATCAAGCGTGCTATGAAGCTGCCATTTGCTGCTTTCCTGTTGTCCCTTGCTTGATGCTCGATGCTCGGGTTCGTGTTCGTGCTCGTGTTCGCTGGCGCGTTGGTCATGTCCTGACGCCATTGCATTTAATGCGTTTTTAAAATGCGAGAAAAATTATGTGCATGCACACACACACACACACACACACACACACACGTCGCATGCAACACCCTTTCTGACCAACATATCTCACACTTCTTTATTGCGAAATGAGAAACCTATGTGAATGATTCGTTTGAGTTTGAGCTGTGCTCCTACGGTTATTTAATGCGTTCAACTTTCAGCAATAAAATATACTAAAATACTAAATCTACTTAAGGAGCTAGTTACATTATCAATCCAATAAATATTATAGTAAAAAAAACTCAACACTTAAAAATACAACATAACATAAAATACTATAATACTCCAGCTAAAAAAAATAACATATTCTTAATGATGGAAAATATTTGTAAAAGCAAAAAAACTAATGTCAGAGAAACATAATAGATAAGATAATGACATTAATAGAAAAAAAAAACAAAATTACTACATTTGAAAAATAATATAGAAATATAAATAAAATATTGTAAAATAAAATAATAAGTACGACTAAAATAACTTAACAAATGTTTGACTTCATTTAATCAAGTGGGAAAAACCAACAAATTTTAATAAAAGCGTATTTATTCCAAATACATACATACCAAAAATACTAGAAATAACAACGACGACTATATTTGGTATATCGATTACGTCCAGAATATACCATATTTCCAACAAAGGCAACTATTTTCCAGAATAACTTCAGCAATTTTAAGTAATGATATATGTATATAACATATACTGCAGTTATTATTCCTAAATATTAGAAAGACAAACAGACGGATTGAAAGACGTTACTTATATGTCGCGGATATATAATAAAATATTAGTTAATATAAGTCATATAAAAAATAAACTACATGTTAAGAAAAACATAAAATATATAGCTCTATAAGGATCAGATAAAAATTGTTTAAGTTATTAAAGAAATAGTTTTTATTATTATTTGGACGTTGACGTATTAACGGCAGTACCATCAAGTGGCCCAGCGATACCAAGAAAACCGCGAATAAATATTAAAAAACGCTGGACAGCTAATTAAGTTAACTTAAAATATGTTAGCATATATGTATAAGAAGATGAAAAACAATTAAATACTCGATAAATAAGCTAATAATAAGGTCTTGAGCAGAGGAATAGATTTACTAGAGCAAACTACGTTATGAAGATTATTATAATTCACACCTAGAATACGGAAGGGATTATGGCAAGCAAAGTTAGTAGTTCTACGAGAAATGGGAAGAGGAAGAAAATTCCTAGAGATCCTGGCCGGAACTGCAAAACTAATTTGACTTAATAACTCCAAAGAGTCTATTTCATCATTAATTAGTCTCTGTATGAAAACAGTTCTACGTTCAGAAAGAGAAGGAATGTTTAGTAATAAAAGTCTACTGCGATAAGGTGGTAATCTAATATTAGGATTCCAATTTAAGCAACGAAGAGCAAATAACAAGAATTGTTTCAACACCGACTCAATCCTATATTGATATATACTGGGGATTCCAGACAAGAGATCCATACTCAAGGATAGGACGCACCAGTGAGACGTACAAAGTTTTGGTAATGAAAGGATCGTTGAATTCTTTCGACCAGCATTTTATAAATCCCAGAACACTCATGGCCCTATTTACAGCAGGCAGAATATGTTTATCAAATTTTTGCTTTGCATTAAGATGAACCCCAAGGCATTCACAACTTCAATTCGCTCTAAAGAAGTATCATATAAAACATAGGTATTTACCTGGGAAGAACCCCTACAGAGATGTAACATATTTACTCTGCACCAAGATTCTAGACGATTAAGGTCACATTGCAACAGACTATCATTAAATGTCAGGCAAAGCTTGACGTCATCAGCGAACATAAGTACACGGGAATGTTCAATAATAGAAGGAAGATCATTTATAAACAAAGTGAAAAATAGAGGACCCAAATGACTACCCTGGGGGATACCAGAAGTAACTTGGACACATTTAGATACAAATCCATTATAATAAACATTCTGAATTCTGTTGGAAAGGTATGAGGATATTCACTCAATTAGGCTATGAGGAAACCCTAAAAGATTAAGTTTATACAGTTGTAGGTGATGATTATGACTGAGTCAAAAGCCTTACTAAAATCGGTGTAAATGAGATCTGTTTGATTTTTATTCTCAAATCCTTTAATTACAAAAGAAGAGAACTTCAATAAGTTAGTGGAAGTAGACCTAGATTTCACGAACCCATGCTGGTAAGGTGAAATTATAGATTTACATATGTAGGTGTTGCAGTTGAGAAGGTATTAATTTTTCGAATGCTTTCGGAATCGCAGACAATTTACATATTCCGCGATAATTTTGAACTTTAGATTTGTTCCCTTCTTTTAGGATAGGTATAAAATGTATGACTTTTTCCAGATTGTTGGAAAAGAGCATGAGTTTACGGATAATTTAAACAATTTAAAAAGCGGTTTACAGATACTACTAGCACAATACCTTAGCACACAACTCCATCTGGACCTGGCGAAAAACAAGGTTTTATAGCCAATAGTTCCATTAAAATAGAGCTTTCAGTAATTAAAGGACCAAAAATACAATTAGATGAATTTAAATGTTAAGGATAAGAAGAGAAATTTTTAAAATCGCATTGAGTAATCCAAAAGTTTAGAATACAAAATTCGCTTATCGTAATGTGTCACTCGATTAATCGAGTGCCAGTAGCACTTGGCTGTGCAATCGATTGTTATAGTACCAATCGATTGTCAGCTACACTCGATTACAGCAACTAAGCCAAGCGCGCAACTTAGTTGGCTTTGAGCCTCAGGTTTAGACCGCTTCATGCTTCATTTGCAAAGCTGAAAAAAACTGAAACTGAAACTGAGACGAAACTCTGAGACTCTGAGACTGCGTCGCAAGCAGCAGCAGCAGAAGCAGCGCCAGTCGATTAATTATGTGGGCAGAGGGCGCACAATGCGCTGCGCTTCTGCCACACACACACACACACACAGTCACACATACACACACGCACACAAGGAGAGTCGAAGCGAATAACAAAATGGGAGAAAGTCATGTGTGGGTGTTGACATAATAAATGCGTTCTTATTAACAATTTCGTCGCCATTGCCGGAGCAGAGATGATTGCCAAAGGGGCCAGAGGTCGAACAGGGGGGAAGGAAAAAGAGGAGGAGCGGGGGAGAAAGGTTTGCTTTGTGGATGAGAATGGAGATGAGATGGTGTGAGTTATTCGCAACAACGGAACTGAAGCTTCATTTGGATGTGTAAACGTGTTATTTATTTCGAAAACTGAATGTTGCCTTTTAAGTGGCAATAAATCAAATTGAATGCCCACCCCCCGACCACCCCTTGTGGCATGCGTGGTGGGCGTGGTCGCATGTGCATGCATGCGTGTGTGTGTGTGTTAGTCAGTCAAGCAGTCAGCCAGCCAGCCAGGCATCCAGGCAGGAAGGCAGGCAGAAGTTACTTTCATATTTGACTTACTCATAAAAGAAGCAGGGCATCGCCCATCAAGCGTCTCGGTAACCCAACCGCCAAATCTTGGCCAAAAGAAATAAAACTTGGCAAAGCGACGACATAGAAAAATCCAGCGACGTCTTCAACATCAGTTTCAGCAGCAGCAGCAGCAGCAGCTTCGGCTTGAGCTTCAGCTTCAGTAACAGTTACAGTAACCAGGACTCGAGCAGAACCAAGAAGCGACCCAAAGCCAGTCAGCTGTAAGCCAGTCGACGATGACGCTGGGAGTCTCCTCTTCTTCGTCTACTCTTTTGTCCGTCGCTGCCTCTGACTCAACTTCAGCCTCCCCTTTTACCCCTCCACCCCCATTCACGTTATTTTTCCCAGCAACATCATCGTCGACGTCGTCGTCGTCGCGGCTTTGTGTACTGCGTTGTTTGTTTAGCGCTCCATAAGCTCTTAAGCTCATTTCGGTTGCGTTTTATTTGTAACTTGAGGCACACTCTCTTATACACACACACACTTATACACTCACACACACACTCTCACACACATGCAGCCCCGTTGGCCTTATTTATTTAAAATAAAGCTGCCAAGCTGCTGAAAACATTGAGTTAAACAATTGCCAGTCTCCAGCTTCAGCAGCTGCTGCTGCTGCTGCTGCTGCTGCTTCAGTTTTGCTGGCAATGAAGTTGCCCAAGGACCACCCGACTTGACTCTTCTTCTTCTTCTGCTTCTTCTGCTTCTTCTTCTTCCTCAACCCACCCAATGAACTACTCAAATAGAACTTTAGCTCCGACTTCAGGTAGGAAACCTAATACTCAACTATAAGTGCCAACTCATTCAGTTCAGTTCAGCCTCACTCTGAGCTCAATCTCGACTCCCCCAGCACGAAAGCCAACAATAATTTTGCAATTTCTTATAAATATATCTTTAATTAGTTCGCTTCCCTCTCACTTTTTCACACTCTTTTGCTCCCCTTTTAACTTTTTGTGTGTGGTAGAACATAATTTCTTTTAGCTATAGTTCTTATGAATATAACTTATAATTCAAAAGCTTATATAGAAAGTAGCACAACTGCGTGGATGATAATGAACTACTTGGCGATGAGTGAAAGTCAAATTTATTCACTCATGTGCACACATATTTTCATTTCTTCACTCAATATTTAAATAAAGAGTTCTTGCTCACAAAAACAAATAAAAAAGCTATAAGATATCTACTACCCAAATAAAACCAAAAATACTAATATATACCACTACCATATTCTACAAATATACCACAAAATACAAAAATACACAAAAGGCTATATTTGGTATTGTATTACATTCAATATATACCATAATGTGCAAAATATACCAGATTGTCAGCCAAAACAACTAAGAATTGATTGAAGTAGAAAATTAATTCGTAAATAACGTCTCAAAATGTTATCTGAACGCAACCAAATTTTCAAGAATCTTAAATACTGCTTATATTCGAACTGAATGGAGTTTAGAGCCTGGACCAAGGCCGACACACGGGCGCAATAATTTGCGGTACGACTCTACTTAGTAATAGCACAACACCAGAAAATGAGTTCTAAATTTAGAGAATGTGAATAACAATGTTCGCACTTCCAATATTATGAATTCTTTTTTTTTTAAAGAAAACAACAAAAATTCTTGAATTTGACAGCTTTTCGATCTTAAAACAATTTGTTTTTAATCTAAAAACGATGATTAAAGAAAGACATCTTGATTTCAGTCTTTTTTAAAACAAAACTCTTGCTTCAAGATTTTTTTTCAACATCGAAAAGTTCTCAAACAAGTTTACAATCTTTGCAAGTTTGCTGTGTGTTTTTGGTCATCATTTAACGAATATCGAATTAGTCAATCTAGAATTCTTATTCAAGATTTTTTAGATCAAAAAGTTTTCAAAGTAAGATTTTGATTTTGGTTTTTAGAAGACATTTTTTTTTCTCAGTACAAAATAAAACACTCTTAAAGTAAGATTTTAATCTTAAAATAAGGTTTTGTTAATCTTAAAATTCAAATTTAGTATCGATTAGGAAGATTAGCAATCTACTTTGTCAAGATTTGTTTCGCTCAGTGTAGAAATAATAAAAGCGTAGAAAAAACTTGTATTTTTAGCTACCACAAAATTGTAAAGTGGGCAACATTTTGGTGTTAAGAAACGATGTCTCCTTATCATAATAATAAATCAGAAAATCTGCTATGGATTAAGTTGAGACAAAGTCGCCAGGCAATCGCTTATAAATAGTTGGCAGAGCTGAGTTATGAACCGAGCGATGGGAAGAGGCAAGATGGAGGTGTCAAGAATAAAAGACACTTATTTTTATGCTCTCTCTCTCTCTCTCTCTCTCTCTCTCTCTCTCTCTCTCTCTCTCTATCTCTGTGTCTTGCTTCTTCCCTCCCCTGTCGCTTTGCAACACTTGAATTTAACGCTCTGTTGTTGTGCGTTTGACCGAAACAATGACAGAATCCTTTTGCTCTGCTCGAATCTGATGTATCTTATGTCTTGTATCTAGCATCTAGCATCTGCTGCTTGTTTCCAGCCTGTCTGTCTCCCATGGAGAAGCTCTTAAGTTGGTGGTGGTGCTGAATGGTGGGGGGAAGGGAGGATAGAGCCAAGTGTGAGAGATTGAGATTGAGAAGAGGGAGGGAAGAGGTTGCTCTTCTGGCTGACTTTCATATCAAGTTGCTGGCTGGCTGGTGTGCTTTGCCTGTTTCCTAATCGTCTGTCTAAGTGTCAGTCCGTTTTGTTTGATTGATTTTCGCTTGCTCCCCCCGCTCTCCCTGTTTCCTCCCTCTCCACATTCGCTTGCTCTCTATGGCAAAAGATTCTTGTGTGCATTTATTGGCGTAGGAAATTCAATTTTCAATTCAAGTAAGAATGAAAGCCGATTGACAGAAGGCAACAATGAAGTACGTGGAACGTGAACGGGAATGGGAAATAAGAGAGCAGAAGCGGTTGGGGGGGAAGGCGTCTGAATATTTGCATAGTCCTTCAATCTTGAGCTGTTGTGATTTTTGCCAGGAGTCGAAAGGCCAGAAGAGAGAAAGAGAGATGACAATGCTCAATGGGAGAGATAAAAAGAGCACTTCAATCGGTTTCGAATTTAATTGTTTGTGAATTTCGTGAAATGCATTAATTTATGCAATTAAAATAAGATCGACAACAAACAAGAAACAAGAAACAAGAAAAAACAAAACAGATTTGCGATTTACGATTTCCATTTCGATTTACATCATTTTTGTTTTTCTTAACCGGGGAATTAACAATTATGCGAATCAAGTGAACCCAATGTGTTTGTGCGCTAGTTGCCAGAGTACTTAACTATGATTAAATGCAATGCACCTCGCTCTCTTCCACCTCGACTCGCTTCCACTTATAATTTCAGCGAATTGAAGCACATGTTTTCCAACACTGGCTAATGAACACATGTTTGTCTATGTGTGTGTGTGTGTGTGTGTGTGTGTGTAACGTAACGGTATTTGAATGTTTTGCCATCATTAGCATTTCATCTTATTTCACTCAGGCGCGCAGCCGTGCGTGCAACATTTCAGCAACAACGACACAGCCCTTGAGGCAACATCAGCACCGACAACCGACAACTGCATTCCAAGTGTCCGTCCGTGCGTATCCGGCAGACAACACGAAACAACAACAGGGCAACAGGACGGAGTAACCTAACCTAACCTAACCTAACCTAGCCTAACCTGACATCCCCATCTCACTCTCTGCTAGCTAGCTAGCTGGTCACTTCCTTTCTCGCTCGCTGCTTTCGCTGCTCACTGCTGTTGTTGATGGCGTATTAATGACTTGAATGCGGAATGTAACAGAAAATATTCTTTTTATACCCGCTACCCATAAGGTTGAAGGGTAGTATAATTTTGTGGCGGCAGGAAATTTATCTAACAGGCAGAAGACGGAGGCACAGCCGACCCTATAAAGCCGAGACGATTTAACCATGTCCGTCTATCTGTCCGTCCGTCAGTATGAACTCCTAGATCTCTGAGACTATAGGAGATAGAGCTATAATTCTTTTTCGACAGCATTTGTTATGTTTGCACGCATATCAAGTTTGTTACATATTTTTCCCTCGCCCACTTCCGCCCCCGCACATGCACAAAAATCGATTAAGAAGCGTAATTTTGAAAATGGAGTCTCGAACATTGGTAATATATATGAATGCGATAAGATAAAAAATGAAGAAGCTATTTAAGAAATTCTTTTATATGAGAAAACCCGCCATCTTACTACGATTCTTAGCTTATTTGACTGATAATCTGATATATTTTTGCAGTCTATGGTATACTTTGAATGTAGTACTGTATCAATATACCCAAAATAGTCCTTGGTATATTTATTTATTAAGTATTTAAAAAAAAATTTTGCGGTATATTAAATGGTATATTTTAAGAATCATATTGTACTGACAATCTGGTATATTTTGCACTCTATGGTATATTTTGAATGTAGAAGTATACCAAAATACCAAATATGACCTTAAGTATATTTATAGTATTTTTACTGTTTTGCTTGTATTCAAAATAAATAGCAGGTATTTCACAGTCGAGCTCACTCGAGTGTAGCTTTCATACTTGTTTTTTTCGTTCCCTCTCTTTTCTCTTCTTTTTAGTTGCATTGCCATAGCAAAAGAAAGGGTAGCACCTCGGGAGCTCAGGAGCTGGAGCTGGAGCTGGAGCTGGCAGGGACTTGGAGGTATGCCCGACACGCTGACGGAATGCATAATTGAATTGCGAATGAAGCGAACGTTCGAATGAAGCGAATGCCAAATGCCGAATGATGCGAATGCGAATACGATGCGATGCGATGCGACGCGTCTAGTGGCGCCTCCAGCGATATCGCAGCAATTGCTCGCAACAGCGCTTAGTTGCTATTTCGCATTTCGTAAAATTTCCTCTGCAATAATCGACTGTTCCAGCTAAACTCCAACTGAAATCAGGCTCTAAAATCCGAGCGTGTTTCGAGCAAACGCGAATTTTGATTGCCATCAACTCGCTGGCACTCGTAAATGTTGCCCATTAATATTTCACAGTTATTGCCCCATTTCGAGGCTGAAGGTAAAATGAAACGTATTAGGCAAAAGACATACAGTTTCCACTTTAAATAAAACGACACTAGATTTATTTTACTGCCCTCTAGTTGAGGGCATGTTTAAAAATAAGTGTTTGAAGACAGCAATCAACAGCAGGACTTGTTAAATCAACTGTCGATTCACAATCCGCATGTAAACTATGCGTGTTAATCTGTGTTAAATATATTCTTTATGGGAAATATTGCACAGAGCGAAACAAACGTATATTGCAAAGTAGATTGCAAAGCTTGATTTAATATTGTTTCGATTTAAAAATCAGACAAAACATTCTTGAAATAAAATTCTTATGTTGAAAAAATCATAAATCAATATTAAAATCATTTTATTTCAAGATAAAACCGTTCTTCAATAATGTTTTATTCTAGATTAAAATGACGATTCATAGTCTTCCAAAAAAAACAGAATTTTGTTCTGTTGGAATTCGTTGCACTTTAAATTAGAACCTTACTTCTGGTTGCTTTTAGCTCGCTAAGTAAAGATGCCGTTGGTCTTGGGTTCAATCTCTAGTCGGTTCGTAATTAAGTGGTATAATTGCAAATAGGCAACAATACATAAATGCTTAAAAAAAAATATTTAAAAAAAACAGGCCATCTTTTATTTGAAAAACATAAATTTAAGATTGTTTGATATTCTTGTCTTCTTAGTTTAATTTTGAGATTTTTCTATTCTGGAAACAAGAATAATTGATCAAATTAGCTATAGATTTTATTTTCAATGCCTCGCATTGGGATCATTTTCACAGTATGCCTGTTGATGTTGTGCTGAGCCAAATGCGGCATACTTTTTGGACATATGTTGTCCATTGGCGCTCAGAGTATTTCGTTGTTGTCGTGTGTTTTCTATACTTATTGCTCATACGCCGCGTGGCGCGTTGCATGTAGCACGTTGTCGATCTAAGCGCTGATAAGGCGTAGCAACAGCTGCCAGCAGCCAGCTGTTAACTCTGTGCAAGTCTGCAAGAGTGTGTGTGTGTGTGTGTGTGTTTGCTTACTGATGTATATGTTTATATAATTCGCACTTATGGCTGCTACACAAGTACAAGTTTATTGGTCTCCTTTGCCTCTGTTGTCGCTGCTGTTGCCGCTGTTGCTGCTGCTTCAATGTTTGGCTTTTATTTGTTGTATGTACTTTGGCGTGAACACACACACGCATACATACATTAGTAGCACATATAGTATATGGTATCTGAGACGCCTTTCTGTGTGTGGTGCCACGCCCAACGGTGCTGCCGAAGGGAAAGTAAACCAAACCAAACGAGGCAAAATGAAAATTATGCTCTCTTTGGCATTAAGTTTATGAATAACGAGCTTCTCGCTCCTCAAGTAGGTGTGCCTCTCAGCCTCTCTAAGTGTGTGTGTGTGTGTAAGTGTGTGAGTGTGTGAGTGTTATACGCTCTTCAGTAAGCTTACAGGAATTTATTCTGTGCCATAACTACACACACACACCCGCACACCTTCGCCTGCCGATCAAAAGGTGTTAAGTTCTGTTGTTACAGTTAAGCGCCAGAAAAACCACAAAGACATGCACAGCAAGCAGCCGCATGTTGACAGCTATGGGACTCGGCCGCGGGACACCGCTGAAGCGACGTCGAGGGATAAGAGTGAGGCAGATAGAGAGAGAGAGAGAGAGAGAAAGGGGAGTTCGAGGAGCTGGAGCTAGAGCTGCCACCTTGGCCAGGTGCTACAGGCTCAGTTTCCCAGTCTCGTGTGTGTTTGCCTTATATGCTCGCTATCTATCATGCTTATAAAGAGTAAAGTTATAACAAGCGCCGCGAGCTTCAAATTAAATGTACCTTGAACTATGCGCGTTTCAATGATCGTCGCTCTGCATTAACTGCAACATCTTTTCGTGGCGTTAATATTACCATGAAATATGTTACTATAACTTATATGAATTCACATACAATAGCAGGTTTTTGAGCAGCAGTTTCTTTAAAAGGAAATTTTGAAAAACACAGCGAAATAATGATCACAAATGATGGTTTGCGCAGTTACCCAAGGAATTTAATATACTATACAGATATGTATATATCGAAGGCCATGGTATATCTATGAAGTACTACATTTTAAATATGCAATAGACGTCAAAATATACAACATTGTTAACCAAAGAAGCTAATACCCTATTCCAGTATGTGCTATTTTGCCATACAAACATTTTACTTAAATAGCTTCCACAATTTTTACCTATTCGAAGAGCCATTCATACATACAAACGTAGATATATAGAAATATATAGATGTAATATATATATAGATGAAATATATATATATAGATGTATAGAAATGCCGCATAACATTTTTATTCTCACAAAACTATGATAACATTTGTCATGCGTAATGTTCAAGGTTATCGGCAAATGCATTTCATTAGCTCTTCTTAAAGAACTTACACATTAAATTTGCACGCAAGCTTTGCTTTGTTTTGCTTTCTGCAAGACTCTTCTTCCTTTCGCTCACTCTCTCTCTCTCTCTCTCTCTCTCTCTCTCTCTCTCTCTCTCTCTCTTCCATGCAAAAATACAGAGAACCCCTCCCAAAATGCATACGCGTTCACGTATCGGAACATCTACTCTACCTAACGTATGAATGCGTCTAAGCGATAGACACGATCAACGAATGCTTGCTATGATATTCAACTATAGCGTATTCACTTGCACCCACATTCATGTCTTAGAGTAGATGTTCTGATGTATTCGTCTGCATGTCTTGTGGTAGCTAACTGTACTCTTCTTTTCATTACTACTGCCAGAAAGAGCTAGAGAGAGATAGAGAAATCTGTGCTGTGCGAGTTCCGCATGGAAGAAGAAGCAATTACTATTGGTTAAAGGGTTTCAATTGCTAGTTAAAGTATAACAGAAGACGTTGCTATAATATAATTCGAAATCTGGTTGTCGTTTGCAAATAATATGTACATTTGTGTGAAAAATTGGTTGAAAATCATTTACTTTTAGCAGCTTTCTATGTGCCACCACTTGGAGTCTGTCATTAATTTATAAGAACACTTTTAAGACAACATTTGTTATAAATCTAGCAATTAATGTCTTTGGTATATTTAAGTATTTTTCTGAATATTAATTTATTATATATTTTAGGCTTTAATTTGATTGACAATGTATAACGGGTATCTTAGAGTCGAGCACACTTGACTAGCTTTTTTATATGTTTAATTTTACCTACCAAGAAAATATAGAATAAATAGAGTATAATCTATCAATGTAATTTAATAATTAAGTCTGTGCAATTAATTTAAACTTTACATATTAGATTTATTTATTGGCGCAAATAAAAAACGCTGTTAAAGAGAGAATTTCAAGTAAGATATCTTGTATGAACAAGCTGTACGTGTCATGTTGTTAACATGTTCAAACCTGTAGACACACGACTCTGCCTAAGATTCTGCTACGACAACCTCATTCACACCCTCACACACACATACACACACACACACACATATCTACGGTGTTGGTCATGCGTAATTATACACAAGTCGATTCAATTGAATCCCATTGAGTTTTCCAATTGAATAGGCCGTGTATGCGGTTCACCAAATATTTTTACGAGCGCTAAATGACTTGAGTGCTTCTTCGTCCATTGGCCATTCGCATGTGTTAGTGTTGTTGTTGTTGTTGTTGTTGTTGTCAGCCATCTGCTCACACAATTCAAGAACAGTATCAGCTGAGGAGCATCCTCCTCATCCGGATTTGGTGAAGCAAGTTACAGCTCGACACACGGCGCACATTCAAGTTCAATTTAGCCTTTATGTGACGGTGTCAGCTTTGCCGTTCTCTCTTGTTGTTGCCCACCTTAGGGATGTTGTCATTTTGGAGTACCCACTATTACACACACACACACACACACACGCACACACACACACATATATGGACAGTGAATGTAGGTCGCCAAGGGAATCGGGGGAATATACTTAAGTGGATAGCGTGATGGGGGTTTTTGTGATTTCTGCTCAATGAAAATGCCGACAGGCGCATAAAAGTATGCAGTAAAAACTATGTGGACACACACACACAGATAGAGAGAGAGAGAGAGAGAGAGAGAAGGAGAGGGAGAGGGAGCTATGAACAAATACGTTTACCGTGCGGATATAGAAATGCATCGTAAACATGTCGCCGTGTTATATTAGGATTTCCAGTTGAGAATATGAGAAACGCTGTCAACGTTGTCAACACAGATGTGGCATGCCACTGGCAACTCCTGCAGCTCCTGTGTAAAGGATAAAAATGTCCTGCTGCCGCTGCTGCTGTTGCTGTTGACAACCGGTTCCGGTTCACGCATATTGCAAATCGAATTTGATGCCTCAATAATGTGCGAGTCGCAGAGAAAAGTGTTTTAAGACTGAGATTCTGATAGTTTCATTTCGTTTTCAAAACACTTGCGAAATATTTACGAGTTACGTAGAAATAAATAATGCACTTAAAAAAAACAATACTTTTAAATATTAATTAATAACAACAATAAGATATTATATTATATTAATAAAATATTAAAAATGCTTGAGTTATAAAATGTGAGTTATAGAAAGAAAAAAATGTTTTAAGATTGGTCTTAGTATACTATATGGTCTCATTGCATTATGGTCTCAAAAGTGCATCAAGAACGTAAAAATCTTAAAGTTAGAAAACACATCTTGATTGCAAGTAGATTTAATGTCAGATTCAAGTTTGTAATTTATTTTGTAATACTTTATCAATGCATTGATGCAACATACACTTGAAGTTATTGCTAACTTATGCTAACTTCATTTTCAAAATCCTTTCCAAAGTTAAAAAATTACAAAATATTAGTATAAACACATACAATTTGATTAATTATTTACATTTAACATATAGTACAAACATGCGAAATTATTATCCATGACTTATTTTTTTTTATTAATAGCTTTCAACATAAATAAATGAATTATAAAGTACACCGAAAAAAAAAAATGCAAACTTAGCGAGCGTACTTTCGGATGCAACAACTGACTTTACAGCTGTTATGCTCAAAAGAGCTGTTAGATATACATGTTTTTGGTATGAGCCATAACAGCTCGATGTTCTGTTAATGCATTGGCATTAACATTTTTCTAATTGGAACGCTTTTCAAAAACCCCTAAATGCCAGCTAAAATGGAAAATGCCCCATAGTTTAGGCTTTAGGTTTTAAGAACATGCAAGATTCCATAAAATAATTATTAAGCATACCTTAAAATTTTTTTCACAATATATGGTCTCTTTCTAGAGACTCTTTATACCCAATACCGTTGGGTAGCGGCGGGTCTTAGAGTTGACCACACTTGACTGCAGTGTTGTCAAAGTTTGTCGAGAAAAAAATTGCTTTTGACGGGAATAACGTTGTAAAAAAGCTGAAAAATTAGAAAAAAAAAGTTATAAAAAAAACGTGTTTTTCAATTCATTATATTCTTTATATTTTTCTGATTGGCACAGGGAACAGAATTTCTTCAATACAGTCCTCATTCTCCTTATTTTTATGCTCATATGTTAATCCTGTTCCTATCGTTTTTAGGAATTTATGAGGCAGCTTATAAGTATAGCAACATTTGTCATGTCTGCGCAAGCCATATCTGTAAATGCACAATTTAGAATATTATTTATTTTCATTTAAAGTAGAAAACAATTAAACCAATCACCTTACGTGAAGTATACTGTTAAGTGTACTCAAATGTAGTCTATTTCGCAGTTTAGACTTCACACGATTGATTTGGCTAAATATGCGCTCTACTTCGGCGTTAGACCAAGGCAACGATAATATATTAATGGCAAACCGAGCCAACTCCGCAAATGTGTTGTTGCCTCCAGAATCCATATAGGAATTGACTTCAATCCAAAATTTTTTAGTGTTGTCCGTATTTTGCCAATTCACAAAATGAATTTTTTTGTATTGGCTTTCAATTGTTCACAGAAAAAATATCAATCTGCTTCAATATCTTATAGTTTTCTGGAAGCCTTAAATTAAATTGAAAATAATATATTTGGTTTAATTATACGGTGTCAAATGAAAACTAGTTACCTCTGCTTGAGTTGCTTAATAAGCTCAACTAAAAATTTAGAGCAGCAGTCTCGAATCTCTTTTTCGGATAATGGATCCAATTTCATTAACTTGACATGTTTCTTAAACTCATATCCTTGCGCTAGATCATCGTGGACATATCTTTCGACATCCTCCGTTTCCAACAAATCCACATCTATATCAGGTGGAACTATGCCCTTTTTCAATGAATGAATAGCCAACGTCATATCATTTAATAATTCCGTGCCATTTGTGTTGCCACTCTGGAAGCACTTATTTACTCTTTGCATCTCCGACAATATTGGTTTTAAAAAAAGTAAATATGCGTAGTTCTTGTCATTGAACATTTGATGCAAGAGTTCCGCTTTATGGCATTTTTCCTTGCTCTCTGCTAGGTTAAAATGGAGTTTCAGCTCTTCCCATTGCTGCAGTATTCGTGAGACTGCCAATTCGATTGACAGCCACCTTGTGTCGCACACTTTTGGGATCTTTAGTGGAGCCTTGGCGAAGAATATTTCAAAAAGTTATAAGTTTTTTATTTTACTAGATTAAAAAGATTAGTTTTCTAAAGAAAATTTGTATTAATGCAAATAGGGACGATCACACATCAAATAACATTTTTTTAAAAACATTTAAAACGAATAGTTAGAACGTTAGAGCAAAAACGAGTTAGAACAAATACAACGAATACGGTATAAAAGTAGCATCTTTTCCTACACAAACCTTATCGTCGTTTAAAGCCTGGTATAGATCTTTGTACACGAGCTGTCTAGCCGAACTTTTCGAAAACCAGTTATAGGTTTCGTGAACCAAAAACTCCAAACTTGCAGGCATGAAATCTTTGCAAACATGACTTACAGCCAATTGAACCGAATGACAGACGCACTTTATTAAAATCAAGGAAGGCGCTTCCTTTTTTAACAAAGTGTACACACTGTTATTTACACCTGTCATCACGTTGGCATTATCGGTACCAATGCCAATTAAATTTTTCATGTCGAGTTTGGACTCCTTCAACTCGTTTTAAAGGCCTCAACAATGCACGATGCGTTTCCATGCTCTAAGTGAATTAACTTAAAAAATGTCGAAACAAACTTTTCATGTTGATGCGAAAAATAATTGATGACAACACCTAATTGCATAATGAAGTACATAAAAAAAGATGTGGACAATATTATATACGACAAAAAAACAATACAAATAGTTGAATTTCTATTTGGAGACTAAACTTTGAGTCCCCAATATCGCTCTGCAAATCCTCGGAAAAGTGCAGTCCCAAAACATTTTTAATGATGTTGGTGCACTTTGTCCTGTGTAGACGTATGCGACTAGTGCTGTCATCTTCAAAGTACTTAATGACTAGGTTTCCTAAATGGTCCACCTGAGCCATCGATGCATGTTCGGCCACAAAAAGACATAGCGCTGCTTCTTTTTCCATCGTCTTAACCGACAAAGTAACAAAATCTATTTTGTTGGTTTGCATAAAGCCGCCCGTAGCACTTTTATGCTTTTTGGTCAAGGCATGGGCTCGCAAATCAGATAGTTTTGCGGTGACTGTGCATTTGCAGTAACTCTTCTTTCATCCGTGTCGTTCCTACGTGCCCATGTCTTAAACTCATCGCTTGTTAGCCAAGCGTCCCGACATTTTTGTTTGTAGTTTTTTGGCATATTTTAAAACAATAAAACACACTGAACGTAATTCACTGAATTCACTTTTTCCGTTAGTGACGCTACGATCAGAATTGGTTTATCGATGTTCTTTGAGGTTGCTTTACAACACTATACAATTGATTTGTCACTAAAAGTGATGGCAAGCATCGTCAAAACAGCTTTGAATAATATGGTTCCATACTTTTGGGTATATAGAAAAAAACTGAAAAAAAAAAAAAAAGGCAAAATTCGCGCTGCCCGCTCTTTCCAATTTTTTCTAGCAAATGGCATTTGAAAAAAGCCAGTTTTGACGGGAAAAAAGTGACTCTGGCAACACTGCACTATAGGAAATTTGACCACTTTTTCTGGCCAAAAGTCTTTTTTTGAAAGTTGGCAGACTGCAATGTGTTCACAATAGATCATTCATCAATGTTGCATACCAGAATTTTCGATAGATGGCGCCACTCAAGAAATATCAGCTGATAAACACAGCTGTGTGAATGGCAGTTCACGTGTTTTTGCATATTGCGTTTTTCTTGCAATTTTCCAATTGTCAATACTGAAAAATTAAAGCACATTGTTAAAATTTTTGAAATGTATGTAGTATGTGATATAAGTAGGAAAAAAGCGATTTTTTTTTTTGTATTTTTTATTAAATTACGGCGTGGCACGCCCACTAATGTTAAAAAATATATAAAATAATTATTATAGAAACAGTTGTTGTATATTAAAATAGTATTTTAAACATATTCCCAAAATTACTTAAATTTCATACAAAAAGGGGGCGATGCCACACTCACTTTTTATACCCGCTACCCATAGGGTAGAAGGGTATTATAACTTTGTGCCGGCAGGAAATGTATGTAACAGGTAGAAGGAGGCATCTCCGACCCTATAAAGTATATATATTCTTGATCAGCGTCAACAGCCGAGACGATATAGCCATGTCCGTCTGTCCGTCTGTCCGTCTGTGTGTCTGTCCGTCTGTGTGTCTGTCCGTCTGTCTGTAGATCACAGATACTATAAGAGATAGAGCTATAATTTTTTTTCGACAGCATTTGTTATGTTTGCACGCAGATCAAGTTTGTTTCAAATTTTGGCCACGCCCACTTCCGCCCCCGTAAATCAAAAAAATCGAATAACAAGCGTAAATTTCAAGCTAGAGTTGCGAATTTTGGTATATACAATAATTACTATAGTAGTTATGATTCCTGATCAGTTGAGATCAGATAAAAATTGTGGAAGTTATTAAAGAAATACTTTTGTATGGGCAAAAACGCCTACTTACTAGGGCTCTTAGTTGTTTTGGCTGACAATCTGGTATATTATGCCGCCTATGGTATATTTTGAATGGTGTACTATATCGATATACCAAACATACCATTTAGTATATTTTAGTATTTTTTTTAGTATTTTCGGTATATTTTGAAAATGATACCGCAATATTTTGCCTTTATTAAAAATGGGTAGCGGGTATCTCACAGTCGAGCACACTCGACTGTAACTTTCTTACTTGTTTTTAATTTCAATAGATTATGGTTGTCTTAACCTAATGCAAAAAACCGATTTGTATTATCTTGTTCCGTTCTTGAGATATTAATTTTGGCCAGAGAAAGTGGTCAAATTTCCTATAGTGCACTGCTTGACTGTAGCCTTCTTGTTTTTTATGTTTTTTAATGATCAGCTTAAAAGTATGCAATATTTCGTTCTCCAATTACAAATTTGTATGGCATAATTGCAGGTTTGTTTACATAAATAAAAATCGTAAATAGTAAATTTTATTTTTTCGCCTGTTGCAATTCTCAAGTGGTTCTGGATGGGAGCTGGACACTTAACTATCAATGCGGGATGGCGCCGCAACCACTTGTTCGCAGCGGTGTCATTTTCGCTGTTTTCCCATTAGATTTGGATTTTTTTTGAAGTGTGATTGCGGGAAAAATATGAAAACACGCGGGGGCAGCGGGAATTCTGGCTTTTTGAGCAAATTTTAAAAATCTTCTTTCTTAGTTTACTTTTACTTAAATTTTAAAGAGGTTTTAATTGACTTTAATGGCTCTGCCTTTGCAGATGGTATCGTAGCGCGTTCCTGTGAAGAGCTTAGCATATATTCGCTCTGTTCCAGCTTGCATTCGTTGATCACAAGCAGCTGATCCTCGTCCGGTCGATTTGGTGGCATGCCTAGGTGTCACTGACACTGCACACCGACACTTCTTGCAGCTCAGCCACTGGCTGGCTGTTGGCTTGTTCAGACTCCTTGAGCATTTCCTCTAACTGCGCACAACGTGCAACACGCACTCTGAGTTGTGGAAGATTAGATCGTCATCAATCACGATCAACTCCGTGTGATGATATAACTGTAAATGATATGAAATAATGAATTTAGCAAGTCTGATGAGATCGATATATCTCGACTGTATACTATCAACTTACACTGTCATATTTGATCTTGGCTTCGTTAAGCATAGTCTCCAATCTTGTCAGCCTGGACTCGGTATAGCATGCAAACATCACTGAAGACATGCTATATATAAAAGAGATTTGATTAGCATTGTAATTGTGATCATTTGCATAGTGTAGTAGTACTCGCTCTCCAGGTTTTTCAGTTTTATCCACTTTCGGTCATCTTATGCCTGAAGATCGTTATCAATGTCCCGACAAAGGGAGCCCAAGCACGTAGCTGCTGCACCTTTGCCCGATATGGTGAGTCCTCAATTACTATAGTTGGGCCATTTGATTACAGCTTCTGGTGACATGAAATGAAATCCAAATTTCCAAATTTTTTCAGGAATCACAAATACTATAGTTAATTTTGTATATACAAATTGTATATTGTATATAAAATTCGCGACTTTATCTCTTATAGTCCCTAAGATCGCGTGAATCGTACGGACAGACAGACATAACTAGATTGTCTCGGCTGTTGACAGTGATCAAGATTTTATATATTTTATAGGGTCGGAGATGCCTCCTTATGCCTATTACATATGGGTTATGCTCTGACGGATTTGTTGCGTGCGACCATCTTTTTAGCAGTGGTGTCATTTCCGCTTTTTTCCCGTCAGATTTGGATTTTTTTGAAGGGTGATTACGGGAAAAATATGAAAACAGCGGGCAGCGGGAATTCTGGCTTTTTGAGCAAATTTAAGCACTTTTTTTATGTTTACTTTTACTCAAAGGAAGCCTACAAGCAAAAAGTCAAAGATGTCTGGCTACAGAGCACGGAATTTAAGGAGTGGATTTCTGAAAACTTGGTTGCGATCAGATAAAAATTGTGGAAGTTATTAAAGAAATACTTCTGCGTGGGCAAAACGCCTACTTACTTGGAGTGTTAGTTGCTTTGGCCGACAATCTGGTACATTGTGCCGACTATGGTATATTTTGAAAATGGTACTATATCGATATAACAAATATACCATTTGGTATATTTTTAGTATTTGTTGTATTTTGGTATATTTTGTAAAAATACCGCAACATTTTCCTTTATTCAAAATGAGTAGCGTGTATCTCACAGTCGAGCACACTCGACTGTAACTTTCTTACTTATTTTCGACAGCATTTGTTATGTTTGCACACAGATCAACACCCACTTACCAGAGCTCTTAATTGCTTGCTGACAAACTGGTATATTTTGTACTCTATAGTATATCTTGAATGTATTACTATATAAATATACCAAATAGTATACATTCACGAATAATACCGCAATATTTTGGTTTTATTCAAAATGGGTTTCAGGTATCTCACAGTCGAGCACACTCGATAGTAGTTTTCTTGCCTGTCCTTTATGTTATTTGCATGGACAACTCAAAAGTATGCAATGTTCTTTTGTACTTCAATGAGAAATTTCTGTGGCAAATTGCAGGTTTGTTTACATAAGTGAAATGCGGAAACAGCAAATTTTTTAAATTGTGTATTGCAATTCGCAAGCGGTTCTAGATTGCCAAGGATAACAGAATAGAAAAAAAGGGTTTCGCTCTGAGTCTTTTCGTAAAGAGTCGAGAGAGAGACACTTATTAGCAGACAACGAGAAACGGTCGGCGAGTACTTGTTCTTATTCTCCAGCTTCTCTGACGATTGACACGGGATAAAAGAAGAGCTTGTGATATCAGCTTCAGGTTGATCCCTTATCACCTGGAACTTTCGCTCTTCCTTCAGTGGCAAATGTTTGCCGGGTATTGGATTGATGGCGAGATCGCCACACATATAATCAGTGTTGCCAACTTGGCTATTTTCTAGCCAGATTTGGCTATTTTGCATGACTTAAAACTAGAAACCACTCAATTTTGCAGGAGCCTGTTATGTTGACTATTTCAAAAAAAAAAAATTGCTATTTTTTAGCTATTTTAAAAAATTAGTTATATTTGATTATATTTATTTATTTAAAGTTGACTAAAAACAAGTTGACTTTCAAATTTTATTTTCGGAAATCGTATATTGACAATAGAGACGTTGTTTGTTGCTATCGATATATACACACCACGTTTACCGCCCAGCTTGACCGAATTGTGTATTTTAAATACTAAAATATTATTTACCGCTTTGTAGCTTTTGGGTACTTGGTATTTTCTCAACATCGTATCGCGCTCGCAATGCTACCATCTCTACATTCAAATTCACTGATTATTGTGTTTGTGCGGTTGTTTCTTAAATTGTATAAACAAAAAGTTCGCGATGCTTAGTTGGAGGATCCCCAACTTAAGGACTGTATTGCAAAAGATTTAACTAACAAATCAAAAGCATTTTGCAAATATTGCAAATGCAAATTAAATGCAAAGTTGTGGGACTTGAAATCGCCCGTTGAAACTAAGAAACACAAGGCAAACCTTGAAGTTCGGCGAGGTAACCAAACAATAGAGTTTTCCAAAACATCTACAGAGACATCCTCAAAGGAATCTGCTCTCTGCTTGTTTGTGGGTCAATACTGTTCAATCAGTTCGGTTGACCACCTTAATAATTTGTGCGCGCAAATCTTTAAAGAAAGCCAGTTAAAAATTCATCAAACAAAAAGCATGACAGTTAAAAAAAATTTGCTGTCGCCACATTTCCAAGAATGTCTGCAAAACGACATTGCAAATTCAAAATTTAGCTTATTGATCGATGAATCGACAGATATAAGCTTTACAAAAATACTTGGTGAGTTTACCGCATTTTTCTAATATATTGGTTCCATGAAGGTGGAAATTGGGCAACTTTTAAACAATTTGCTTATCGAAGAAGAATCATTAAATAATCAACACTGAATGTACAAAAATATAAGATTTTGTCATTGAAAACTAACGGCTATTTTAATTTACTATTTTTGAAGAAATCTAGCTATTTTTGGCTATTTTTTTATGCTTTCACTGCTATAAACGACCACTAAGAGTTGGCAACACTGCATATAATCGCTAAAGATAAAGACCCAACGGGAGACCAAGGAATGTGCACAATACCTGGAACGATCATTATCTTCGTGGTACAGACAGAAGATGCCCGAGTGATATTCTTAAAAGTCATTAGTGAAGACGGCATTGGTAACACTCTTATTAGGTTAGGTTAGATTAGACCGGCTGCCACTGCTGGGGCCGAAGCATAGACCAGTAGAGGTCCACAGCTGTACCGGTGGAGGGTGTCTTCGTCTCAGAAGTCGCACAGTATGGATGCGTTTTTGGCAAGGGCCAGCAGCATCCTAGGTGATAGCCGGGAAACATCACGAAGTTCGTTATGAAACGGCTCTGGACATCTAAAGAGAAGATGCTCAAGGGCTTCCTTGACTCCGGACACTCTTATTAATCAGTGCTTTTCAAATCGGCTATCTCCATCACTTCCATCTTGAGGATATAGAGCAGATATTGAATATCGTATACAAGAATCTCTGTATCTTGTATATCCGTTTCGCTCTGAGCGCGAGAGATCTCATTCAAGAACCCATAAAACGGTTGCAGACCAATTGTAGTACATATGTGTCATTTTGTACGTTAGTATTTGTATCTTATCAGCATTCAGACCCATGCTGTCATGCAAAACATTGTAGTTTGTTGGAGAAACAGTACCTTGTTTTATGGCCTTTTGAGCAAATTTTAAAAATCTTCTTTCTTAGTTTACTTTTACTTAAATTTTAAAGAGGTTTTAATTGACTTTAATGGCTCTGCCTTTGCAGACGGTATCGTAGCGCGTTCCTGTGAAGAGCTTAGCATATATTCGCTCTGTTCCAGCTTGCATTCGTTGATCACAAGCAGCTGATCCTCGTCCGGTCGATTTGGTGGCATGCCTAGGGTGTCACTGACACTGCACACCGACACTTCTTGCAGCTCAGCCACTGGCTGGCTGTTGGCTTGTTCAGACTCCTTGAGCATTTCCTCTAACTGCGCACAACGTGCAACACGCACTCTGAGTTGTGGAAGATTAGATCGTCATCAATCACGATCAACTCCGTGTGATGATATAACTGTAAATGATATGAAATAATGAATTTAGCAAGTCTGATGAGATCGATAAATCTCGACTGTATACTATCAACTTACACTGTCATATTTGATCTTGGCTTCGTTAAGCATAGTCTCCAATCTTGTCAGCCTGGACTCGGTATAGCATGCAAACATCACCGACGACATGCTATATATAAAAGAGATTTGATTAGCATTGTAATTGTGATCATTTGCATAGTGTAGTAGTACTCGCTCTCCAGGTTTTTCAGTTTTATCCACATTCGGTCATCTTATGCCTGAAGATCGTCATCAATGTCCCGACAAAGGAGCCCAAGCACGTAGCTGCTGCACCTTTGCCCGATATGGTGAGTCCTCAATTACTTCCATAACCGTCACTTCCATCTTCCGTGTCACTCATAGTTGGGCCATTTGATAACAGCTTCTGGTGACATGAAATAAAATCCAAATCCCCAAATTTTTTCAGAAATCACAAATACTATAGTTAATTTTGTATATACAAATTGTATATTGTATATAAAATTCGCGACTTTATCTCTTATAGTCCCTAAGATCGCGTGAATCGTACGGACAGACAGACATAACTAGATTGTCTCGGCTGTTGACAGTGATCAAGATTTTATATATTTTATAGGGTCGGAGATGCCTCCTTATGCCTATTACATATGGGTTATGCTCTAACGGATTTGTTGTGCGACCATCTTTTCAGCAGTGGTGTCATTTCCGCTTTTTTCCCGTCAGATTTGGATTTTTTTGAAGGGTGATTACGGGAAAAATATGAAAACAGCGGGCAGCGGGAATTCTGGCTTTTTGAGCAAATTTAAGCACTTTTTTTTAAGTTTACTTTTACTCAAAGGAAGCCTACAAGCAAAAAGTCAAAGATGTCTGGCTACAGAGCACGGAATTTAAGGAGTGGATTTCTGAAAACTTGGTTGCGATCAGATAAAAATTGTGGAAGTTATTAAAGAAATACTTCTGCGTGGGCAAAAACGCCTACTTACTTGGAGTGTTAGTTGCTTTGGCCGACAATCTGGTACATTGTGCCGACTATGGTATATTTTGAAAATGGTACTATATCGATATAACAAATATACCATTTGGTATATTTTTAGTATTTGTTGTATTTTGGTATATTTTGTAAAAATACCGCAACATTTCCCTTTATTCAAAATGAGTAGCGGGTATCTCACAGTCGAGCACACTCGACTGTAACTGTAACAGATCAACACCCACTTACCAGAGCTCTTAATTGCTTGCTGACAAACTGGTATATTTTGTACTCTATAGTATATCTTGAATGTATTACTATATAAATATACCAAATAGTATACATTCACGAATAATACCGCAATATTTTGGTTTTATTCAAAATGGGTTTCAGGTATCTCACAGTCGAACACACTCGATAGTAGTTTTCTTGCCTGTTTCCTTTATGTTATTTGCATGGACAACTCAAAAGTATGCAATGTTCTTTTGTACTTCAATGAGAAATTTCTGTGGCAAATTGCAGGTTTGTTTACATAAATGAAATGCGGAAACAGCAAATTTTTAAATTGTGTATTGCAATTCGCAAGCGGTTCTAGATTGCCAAGGATAACAGAATAGAAAAAAAGGGTTTCGCTCTGAGTCTTTGATTGATGGCGAGATCGCCACACATATAATCGCTAAAGATAAAGACCCAACGGGAGACCAAGGAATGTGCACAATACCTGGAACGATCATTATCTTCGTGGTACTGACAGAAGATGCCCGAGTGATATTCTTAAAAGTCATTAGTGAAGACGGCATTGGTAACACTCTTATTAGGTTAGGTTAGGTTAGACCGGCTGCCACTGCTGGGGCCGAAGCATAGACCAGTAGAGGTCCACAGCTGTACCGGTGGAGGGTGTCTTCGTCTCAGAAGTCGCACAGTATGGATGCGTTTTTGGCAAGGGCCAGCAGCATCCTAGGTGATAGCCGGGAAACATCACGAAGTTCGTTATGAAACGGCTCTGGACATCTAAAGAGAAGATGCTCAAGGGCTTCCTTGACTCCGGACACTCTTATTAATCAGTGCTTTTCAAATCGGCTATCTCCATCACTTCCATCTTGAGGATATAGAGCAGATATTGAATATCGCAACAAGAATCTCTGTATCTTGTATATCCGTTTCGCTCTGAGCGCGAGAGATCTCATTCAAGAACCCATAAAACGGTTGCTCTCTGAGTTTTTTCGTAAAGAGTCAGAGAGAGACACTTATTTGCGGACAACGAGAAACGGTCGACAGTTATTTGCAAGCTCTGCTTCCAATACATGTGCACTTGTGTGTGCTTGCGCAGCATTGTTATTGTTGTTGTCGCTTCTGTCCAGTGCTGCCAGAGTTGGTTTTCCAAGCCCGAAGATGGTGCACGGTGAAAAATGCTAGCTTATGAGTATATTGACAAACTGCAGGGACTCGGCAAGTTCCAGACCAATTGTAGTACATATGTGTCATTTTGTACGTTAGTATGTGTATCTTATCAGCATTCAGACCCATGCTGTCATGCAAAACATTGTAGTTTGTTGGAGAAACAGTACCTTGTTTTATGGCCTTTTGAGCAAATTTTAAAAATCTTCTTTCTTAGTTTACTTTTACTTAAATTTAAAAGAGGTTTTAATTGACTTTAATGGCTCTGCCTTTGCAGACAGTATCGTAGCGCGTTCCTGTGAAGAGCTTAGCATATATTCGCTCTGTTCCAGCTTGCATTCGTTGATCACAAGCAGCTGATCCTCGTCCGGTCGATTTGGTGGCATGCCTAGGTGTCACTGACACTGCACACCGACACTTCTTGCAGCTCAGCCACTGGCTGGCTGTTGGCTTGTTCAGACTCCTTGAGCATTTCCTCTAACTGCGCACAACGTGCAACACGCACTCTGAGTTGTGGAAGATTAGATCGTCATCAATCACGATCAACTCCGTGTGATGATATAACTGTAAATGATATGAAATAATGAATTTAGCAAGTCTGATGAGATCGATAAATCTCGACTGTATACTATCAACTTACACTGTCATATTTGATCTTGGCTTCGTTAAGCATAGTCTCCAATCTTGTCAGCCTGGACTCGGTATAGCATGCAAACATCACTGACGACATGCTATATATAAAAGAGATTTGATTAGCATTGTAATTGTGATCATTTGCATAGTGTAGTAGTACTCGCTCTCCAGGTTTTTCAGTTTTATCCACATTCGGTCATCTTATGCCTGAAGATCGTCATCAATGTCCCGACAAAGGGAGCCCAAGCACGTAGCTGCTGCACCTTTGCCCGATATGGTGAGTCCTCAATTACTTCCATAACCGTCACTTCCATCTTCCGTGTCACTCATAGTTGGGCCATTTGATAACAGCTTCTGGTGACATGAAATAAAATCCAAATCCCCAAATTTTTTCAGGAATCACAAATACTATAGTTAATTTTGTATATACAAATTGTATATTGTATATAAAATTCGCGACTTTATCTCTTATAGTCCCTAAGATCGCGTGAATCGTACGGACAGACAGACATAACTAGATTGTCTCGGCTGTTGACAGTGATCAAGATTTTATATATTTTATAGGGTCGGAGATGCCTCCTTATGCCTATTACATATGGGTTATGCGCTGACGGATTTGTTGCGTGCGACCATCTTTTCAGCAGTGGTGTCATTTCCGCTTTTTTTCCCGTCAGATTTGGATTTTTTTGAAGGGTGATAACGGGAAAATTATGAAAACAGCGGGCAGCGGGAATTCTGGCTTTTTGAGCAAATTTAAGCACTTTTTTTTAAAGTTTACTTTTACTCAAAGGAAGCCTACAAGCAAAAAGTCAGAGATGTCTGGCTACAGAGCACGGAATTTAAGGAGTGGATTTCTGAAACAGATAAAAATTGTGGAAGTTATTAAAGAAATACTTCTGCGTGGGCAAAAACGCCTACTTACTTGGGGTCTTAGTTGCTTTGGCCGACAATCTGGTACATTGTGCCGACTATGGTATATTTTGAAAATGGTACTATATCGATATAACAAATATACCATTTGGTATATTTGTAGTATTTTGCAGTATATTTATATTTTATGTATATTTTGAGAAAAATGCCGCAAAATATATTTCTTTTATTCAAAATAGGTAGCGGGTATTTCACAGTCGAGTACACTCGACTGTAGCTTTCTTACTTGTTTTAATTTGGTTGTTTACTATTTATTTGTTATTTCTCTATTTTATAATTTAATTATGCAGTTTTTAGACTGCAATGAAAATGGTACGCGATAGTTTTACTAACTTAGCTAATCATGAAAACTTTGAGAATCAGGCCAAATCTTTTAAGGAACTTCGATGGATTACAGAATTTTGTAATCTAAATATAAAATTTTTGGTCCTATTTTGAAAATTTGGCATTTGTTAGACTAATGTTCTTAGTATTAAGAATTTGTTCTTAAAGTAGGTTTATTTCAAGAACAAAATTTTTAAGACGAATGTTTTTCATTATAGAACTTTTTTTTTAACAGTAGAGGTAATATTAAGATTATAAGAACTATTCAAAATAAAAAATAAACATTAAATAAAACATAAAATATTCAAATATTTTGTAACTTTTTTTCAATAAAAAATTTAATATACAATATGTTTCAGTTACCTTTTAGTATTAATCTAAAAAATGTATATTTAATTTAAACAGGTCCTTTAACATTTAACACTTTACTTAAAAAACCTTCTTTAAATGCATATAACATGTACCTCTAGTTTTTTTACCTTTAGGTATTAAGCCAAATTAACATTTAATTTTAATATAATTTCAGTAAAACTTTTGCATTTTTCATTTTATTTACAAATTTACTCTCAATACCTAGTTTTGTTATTTTTCAGCTAAGGAAATTTATATTTGATTTTATTGAATTTAAGCAATATTTAAAGCAATAAAAAACTTTAATTAAAAATGACTTTTAACACTTGTAATTTCTACAATTATTAATAATTAAACAAATGTAAAGCATATTCTACAAAACATATGACTTCCTCCAACAGTTAGTGTTGAGAAATCACTTATTTTCTGCTTAGAAATCTGATCAGATTTGATATGTTTGTGTGACTGTCTGTCTGACTGACTGCTAAGACTTATTTACATAGTGTAGTAGACTTATTAATTCTTTGCATCTCCGACAATATTGGTTTTAAAAAAAGTAAATATGCGTAGTTCTTGTCATTGAACATTTGATGCAAGAGTTCCGCTTTATGGCATTTTTCCTTGCTCGCTGCTAGGTTAAAATGGAGTTTCAGCTCTTCCCATTGCTGCAGTATTCGTGAGACTGCCAATTCGATTGACAGCCACCTTGTGTCGCACACTTTTGGGATCTTTAGTGGAGCCTTGGCGAAGAATATTTCAAAAAGTTATAAGTTTTTATTTTACTAGATTAAAAGATTAGTTTTCTAAAGAAAATTTGTATTAATGCAAATAGGGACGATCACACATCAAATAACATTTTTTTAAAAACATTTAAAACGAATAGTTAGAACGTTAGAGCAAAAACGAGTTAGAACAAATACAACGAATACGGTATAAAAAGTAGCATCTTTTCCTACACAAACCTTATCGTCGTTTAAAGCCTGGTATAGATCTTTGTACACGAGTTGTCTAGCCGAACTTTTCGAAAACCAGCTATAGGTTTCGTGAACCAAAAACTCCAAACTTGCAGGCATGAAATCTTTGCAAACATGACTTACAGCCAATTGAACCGAATGACAGACGCACTTTATTAAAATCAAGGAAGGCGCTTCCTTTTTTAACAAAGTGTACACACTGTTATTTACACCTGTCATCACGTTAGCATTATCGGTACCAATGCCTATTAAATTTTTCATGTCGAGTTTGGACTCCTTCAACTCGTTTTAAAGGCCTCAACAATGCACGATGCGTTTCCATGCTCTAAGTGAATTAACTTAAAAAATGTCGAAACAAACTTTTCATGTTGATGCGAAAAATAATTGATGACAACACCTAATTGCATAATGAAGTACATAAAAAAAGATGTGGACAATATTATATACGACAAAAATACAATACAAATAATTGAATTTCTATTTGGAGACTAAACTTTGAGTCCCCAATATCGCTCTGCAAATCCTCGGAAAAGTGCAGTCGCAAAACATTTTTAATGATGTTGGTGCACTTTGTCCTGTGTAGACGTATGCGACTAGTGCTGTCATCTTCAAAGTACTTAATGACTAGGTTTCCTAAATGGTCCACCTGAGCCATCGATGCATGTTCGGCCACAAAAAGACATAGCGCTGCTTCTTGTTCCATCGTCTTAACCGGCAAAGTAACAAAATCTATTTTGTTGGTTTGCATAAAGCCGCCCGTAGCACTTTTATGCTTTTTGGTCAAGGCATGGGCTCGCAAATCAGATAGTTTTGCGGTGATTGTGCATTTGCAGTAACTGCACAAAACTCTTCTTTCATCCGTGTCGTCCCTACGTGCCCATGTCTTAAACTCATAGCTTGTTAGCCAAGCGTCCCGACATTTTTGTTTGTAGTTTTTTGGCATATTTTAAAACAATAAAAACACACTGAACGTAATTCTCTGAATTCACTTTTTCCGTTAGTGACGCTATGATCAGAATTGGTTTATCGATGTTCTTTGAGGTTGCTTTACAACACTAAAAGTGATGGCAAGCATCGTCAAAACAGCTTTGAATAATATGGTTCCATACTTTTGGGTATATAGAAAAAAAACTGAAAAAAGCAAAAAAAAAAAGGCAAAATTCTCGCTGCCCGCTCTTTCCAATTTTTTCTAGCAAATGGCATTTGAAAAAAGCCAGTTTTGACGGGAAAAAAGTGACTCTGGCAACACTGCACTATAGGAAATTTGACCACTTTTTCTGGCCAAAAGTCTTTTTTTGAAAGTTGGCAGACTGCAATGTGTTCACAATAGATCATTCATCAATGTTGCATTCCAGAATTTTCGATAGATGGCGCCACTCAAGAAATATCAGCTGATAAACACAGCTGTGTGAATGGCAGTTCACGTGTTTTTGCATATTGCGTTTTTCTTGCAATTTTCCAATTGTCAATACTGAAAAATTAAAGCACATTGTTAAAATTTTTGAAATGTATGTAGTATGTGATATAAGTAGGAAAAAGCGATTTTACCACAAAAACAATAAAAAATATCAAAGCATGAAATTTTTTTTTTTTAGTATTTTTTATTAAATTACGGCGTGGCACGCCCACTAATGTTAAAAAATATATAAAATAATTATTATAGAAACAGTTTTTGTATATTAAAATAGTATTTTAAACATATTCCCAAAATTACTTAAATTTCATACAAAAAGGGGGCGATGCCACACTCACTTTTTTTTAATTTCAATAGATTATGGTTGTCTTAACCTAATGCAAAAAACCGATTTGTATTATCTTGCTCCGTTCTTGAGATATTAATTTTGGCCAGAGAAAGTGGTCAAATTTCCTATAGTGCACTGCTTGACTGTAGCCTTCTTGTTTTTTATGTTCTTTAATGATCAGCTTAAAAGTATGCAATATTTCGTTCTCCAATTACAAATTTGTATGGCATAATTGCAGGTTTGTTTACATAAATAAAAAACGTAAATAGTAAATTTTATTTTTTCGCCTGTTGCAATTCTCAAGTGGTTCTGGATGGGAGCTGGACACTTCACTCTCAATGCGGGATGGCGCCGCAACCACTTGTTCGCAGCGGTGTCATTTTCGCTGTTTTCCCATTAGATTTGGATTTTTTTGAAGTGCGATTGCGGGAAAAATATGAAAACAGCGGGGGCAGCGGGAATTCTGGCTATTTGAGCAAATTTATGCATCTTTTTTTTAGTTTACTTTTACTTAAATTTTAGAGATGTTTTAATTGAATTTAATGGCTCTGCCTTTGCAGACGGTATCGTAGCGCGTTCCTGTGAAGAGCTTAGCATATATTCGCTTTGTTCCAGCTTGCATTCGTTGATCACAAGCAGCTGATCCTCGTCCGGTCGATTTGGTGGCATGCCTAGGGTGTCACTGACACTGCACACCGACACTTCTTGCAGCTCAGCCACTGGCTGGCTGTTGGCTTGTTCAGACTCCTTGAGCATTTCCTCTAACTGCGCACAACGTGCAAAACGCACTCTGAGTTGTGGAAGATTAGATCGTCATCAATCACGATCAACTCCGTGTGATGATATAACTGTAAATGATATGAAATAATGAATTTAGCAAGTCTGATGAGATCGATAAATCTCGACTGTATACTATCAACTTACACTGTCATATTTGATCTTGGCTTCGTTAAGCATAGTCTCCAATCTTGTCAGCCTGGACTCGGTATAGCATGCAAACATCACTGACGACATGCTATATATAAAAGAGATTTGATTAGCATTGTAATTGTGATCATTTGCATAGTGTAGTAGTACTCGCTCTCCAGGTTTTTCAGTTTTATCCACATTCGGTCATCTTATGCCTGAAGATCGTCATCAATGTCCCGACAAAGGGAGCCCAAGCACGTAGCTGCTGCACCTTTGCCCGATATGGTGAGTCCTCAATTACTTCCATAACCGTCACTTCCATCTTCCGTGTCAGTCATAGTTGGGCCATTTGATTACAGCTTCTGGTGACATGAAATGAAATCCAAATTTCCAAATTTTGTCAGGAATCACAAATACTATAGTTAATTTTGTATATACAAATTGTCTATTGTATATAAAACTTGCGACTTTATCTTTTATAGTCCCTAAGATCGAGTGTATCGTACGGACAGACAGACATAACTAGATTGTCTTGGCTGTTGACAGTGATCAAGATTTTATATATTTTATAGGGTCGGAGATGCCTCCTTATGCCTATTACATATGGGTTATGCGCTGACGGATTTGTTGCGTGCGACCATCTTTTCAGCAGTGGTGTCATTTCCGCTTTTTTCCCGTCAGATTTGGATTTTTTTGAAGGGTGATAACGGGAAAATTATGAAAACAGCGGGCAGCGGGAATTCTGGCTTTTTGAGCAAATTTAAGCACTTTTTTTAAAGTTTACTTTTACTCAAAGGAAGCCTACAAGCAAAAAGTCAAAGATGTCTGGCTACAGAGCACGGAATTTAAGGAGTGGATTTCTGAAACAGATAAAAATTGTGGAAGTTATTAAAGAAATACTTCTGCGTGGGCAAAAACGCCTACTTACTTGGGGTCTTCGTTGCTTTAGCCGACAATCTGGTACAGTGTGCCGACTATGGTATATTTTGAAAATGGTACTATATCGATATAACAAATATACCATTTGGTATATTTGTAGTATTTTGCAGTATATTTATATTTTATGTATATTTTGAGAAAAATGCCGCAAAATATATTTCTTTTATTCAAAATAGGTAGCGGGTATTTCACAGTCGAGTACACTCGACTGTAGCTTTCTTTCTTGTTTTAATTTGGTTGTTTACTATTTATTTGTTATTTCTCTATTTTATAATTTAATTATGCAGTTTTTAGACTGCAATGAAAATGGTCCGCGATAGTTTTACTAACTTAGCTAATCATGAAAACTTTGAGAATCAGGCCAAATCTTTTAAGGAACTTCGATGGATTACAGAATTTTTTAACCTAAATATAGAATTTTTGGTCCTATTTTGAAAATTTGGCATTTGTTAGACTAATGTTCTTAGTATTAAGAATTTGTTCTTAAAGTAGGTTTATTTCAAGAACAAAATTTTTAAGATGAATGTTTTTCATTATAGAACTTGGTTTTTTTTTAAGAGTAGAGGTAATATTAAGATTATAAGAACTATTCAAAATAAAAAATAAACATTAAATAAAACATAAAATATTCAAATATTTTGTAACTTTTTTCAATAAAAATTTAATATACAATATGTTTCAGTTACCTTTTAGTATTAATCTAAAAATGTATATTTAATTTAAACAGGTCCTTTAACATTTAACACTTTACTTAAAACCTTCTTTAAATGCATATAACATGTACCTCTAGTTTTTTTACCTTTAGGTATTAAGCCAAATTAACATTTAATTTTAATATAATTTCAGTAAAACTTTGCATTTTTCATTTTATTTACAAATTTACTCTCAATACCTAGTTTTGTTATTTTTCAGCTAAGGAAATTTATATTTGATTTTATTGAATTTAAGCAATATTTAAAGCAATAAAAACTTTAATTAAAATGACTTTTAACACTTGTAATTTCTACAATTATTAATAATTAAACAAATGTAAAGCATATTCTACAAAACATATGACTTCCTCCAACAGTTAGTGTTGAGAAATCACTTATTTTCTGCTTAGAAATCTGATCAGATTGTTTCAGCTCTTCCCATTGCTGCAGTATTCGTGAGACTGCCAATTCGATTGACAGCCACCTTGTGTCGCACACTTTTGGGATCTTTAGTGGAGTCTTGGCGAAGAATATTTCAAAAGTTATAAGTTTTTTATTTTACTAGATTAATAAGATTAGTTTTCTAAAGAAAATTTGTATTAATGCAAATAGGGACGATCACACATCAAATAACATTTTTTTAAAAACATTTAAAACGAATAGTTAGAACGTTAGAGCAAAAACGAGTTAGAACAAATACAACGAATACGGTATAAAAAGTAGCATCTTTTCCTACACAAACCTTATCGTCGTTTAAAGCCTGGTATAGATCTTTGTACACGAGCTGTCTAGCCGAACTTTTCGAAAACCAGTTATAGGTTTCGTGAACCAAAAACTCCAAACTTGCAGGCATGAAATCTTTGCAAACATGACTTACATCCAATTGAACCGAATGACAGACGCACTTTATTAAAATCAAGGAAGGCGCTTCCTTTTTTAACAAAGTGTACACACTGTTATTTACACCTGTCATCACGTTGGCATTATCGGTACCAATGCCAATTAAATTTTTCATGTCGAGTTTGGACTCCTTCAACTCGTTTTTAAAGGCCTCAACAATGCACGATGCGTTTCCATGCTCTAAGTGAAGTAACTTAAAAAATGTCGAAACAAACTTTTCATGTTGATGCGAAAAATAATTGATGACAACACCTAATTGCATAATGAAGTACATAAAAAAGATGTGGACAATATTATATACGACAAAAATACAATACAAATAGTTGAATTTGAAATATATGTGCATACCTAGAAGTTTAGTAACACTTATATCCGTTGATTCATCTATTTGGAGACTAAACTTTGAGTCCCCAATATCGCTCTGCAAATCCTCGGAAAAGTGCAGTCCCAAAACATTTTTAATGATGTTGGTGCACTTTGTCCTGTGTAGACGTATGCGACTAGTGCTGTCATCTTCAAAGTACTTAATGACTAGGTTTCCTAAATGGTCCACCTGAGCCATCGATGCATGTTCGGCCACAAAAAGACATAGCGCTGCTTCTTGTTCCATCGTCTTAACCGGCAAAGTAACAAAATCTATTTTGTTGGTTTGCATAAAGCCGCCCGTAGCACTTTTATGCTTTTTGGTCAAGGCATGGGCTCGCAAATCAGATAGTTTTGCGGTGATTGTGCATTTGCAGTAACTGCACAAAACTCTTCTTTCATCCGTGTCGTTCCTACGTGCCCATGTCTTAAACTCATCGCTTGTTAGCCAAGCGTCCCGACATTTTGTTTTAGTTTTTGCATATTTTAAAACAATAAAAACACACTGAACGTAATTCTCTGAATTCACTTTTTCCGTTAGTGACGCTACGATCAGAATTAGTTTATCGATGTTCTTTGAGGTTGCTTTACAACACTATACAATTGATTTGTCACTAAAAGTGATGGCAAGCATCGTCAAAACAGCTTTGAATAATATGGTTCCATACTTTTGGGTATATAGAAAAAAAACTGAAAAAAGCAAAAAAAAAAAAGGCAAAATTCTCGCTGCCCGCTCTTTCCAATTTTTTCTAGCAAATGGCATTTGAAAAAGCCAGTTTTGACGGGAAAAAGTGACTCTGGCAACACTGCACTATAGGAAATTTGACCACTTTTTCTGGCCAAAAGTCTTTTTTTGAAAGTTGGCAGACTGCAATGTGTTCACAATAGATCATTCATCAATGTTGCATACCAGAATTTTCGATAGATGGCGCCACTCAAGAAATATCAGCTGATAAACACAGCTGTGTGAATGGCAGTTCACGTGTTTTTGCATATTGCGTTTTTCTTGCAATTTTCCAATTGTCAATACTGAAAAATTAAAGCACATTGTTAAAATTTTTGAAATGTATGTAGTATGTGATATAAGTAGGAAAAAAAGCGATTTTACCACAAAAAACAATAAAAAATATCAAAGCATGAAATTTTTTTTTTTTTTGTATTTTTTATTAAATTACGGCGTGGCACGCCCACTAATGTTAAAAAATATATAAAATAATTATTATAGAAACAGTTGTTGTATATTAAAATAGTATTTTAAACATATTCCCAAAATTACTTAAATTTCATACAAAAAGGGGGCGATGCCACACTCACTTTTTATACCCGCTACCCATAGGGTAGAAGGGTATTATAACTTTGTGCCGGCAGGAAATGTATGTAACAGGTAGAAGGAGGCATCTCCGACCCTATAAAGTATATATATTCTTGATCAGCGTCAACAGCCGAGACGATATAGCCATGTCCGTCTGTCCGTCTGTCCGTCTGTGTGTCTGTCCGTCTGTCCGTAGATCACAGAGACTATAAGAGATAGAGCTATAATTTTTTCGACAGCATTTGTTATGTTTGCACGCAGATCAAGTTTGTTTCAAATTTTGGCCACGCCCACTTCCGCCCCGTAAATCAAAAATCGAATAACAAGCGTAAATTTCAAGCTAGAGTTGCGAATTTTGGTATATACAATAATTACTATAGTAGTTATGATTTAGTTGAGAGCAGATAAAATTGTGGAAGTTATTAAAGAAATACTTTTGTATGGGCAAAAACGCCTACTTACTAGGGCTCTTAGTTGTTTTGGCTGACAATCTGGTATATTATGCCGCCTATGGTATATTTTGAATGGTGTACTATATCGATATACCAAACATACCATTTAGTATATTTTTAGTATTTTTTTTAGTATTTTCGGTATATTTTGAAAATGATACCGCAATATTTTGCCTTTATTAAAATGGGTAGCGGGTATCTCACAGTCGAGCACACTCGACTGTAACTTTCTTACTTGTTTTTAATTTCAATAGATTATGGTTGTCTTAACCTAATGCAAAAAACCGATTTGTATTATCTTGTTCCGTTCTTGAGATATTAATTTTGGCCAGAGAAAGTGGTCAAATTTCCTATAGTGCACTGCTTGACTGTAGCCTTCTTGTTTTTTATGTTCTTTAATGATCAGCTTAAAAGTATGCAATATTTCGTTCTCCAATTACAAATTTGAATGGCATAATTGCAGGTTTGTTTACATAAATAAAAAACGTAAATAGTAAATTTTATTTTTTCGCCTGTTGCAATTCTCAAGTGGTTCTGGATGGGAGCTGGACACTTAACTATCAATGCGGGATGGCGCCGCAACCACTTGTTCGCAGCGGTGTCATTTTCGCTGTTTTTCCATTAGATTTGGATTTTTTTTTGAAGTGTGATTGCGGGAAAAATATGAAAACACGCGGGGGCAGCGGGAATTCTGGCTTTTTGAGCAAATTTAAGCATCTTTTTTTAGTTTACTTTTACTTAAATTTTAGAGATGTTTTAATTGAATTTAATGGCTCTGCCTTTGCAGACGGTATCGTAGCGCGTTCCTGTGAAGAGCTTAGCATATATTCGCTCTGTTCCAGCTTGCATTCGTTGATCACAAGCAGCTGATCCTCGTCCGGTCGATTTGGTGGCATGCCTAGGGTGTCACTGACACTGCACACCGACACTTCTTGCAGCTCAGCCACTGGCTGGCTGTTGGCTTGTTCAGACTCCTTGAGCATTTCCTCTAACTGCGCACAACGTGCAACACGCACTCTGAGTTGTGGAAGATTAGATCGTCATCAATCACGATCAACTCCGTGTGATGATATAACTGTAAATGATATGAAATAATGAATTTAGCAAGTCTGATGAGATCGATATATCTCGACTGTATACTATCAACTTACACTGTCATATTTGATCTTGGCTTCGTTAAGCATAGTCTCCAATCTTGTCAGCCTGGACTCGGTATAGCATGCAAACATCACTGACGACATGCTATATATAAAAGAGATTTGATTAGCATTGTAATTGTGATCATTTGCATAGTGTAGTAGTACTCGCTCTCCAGGTTTTTCAGTTTTATCCACTTTCGGTCATCTTATGCCTGAAGATCGTTATCAATGTCCCGACAAAGGGAGCCCAAGCACGAAGCTGCTGCACCTTTGCCCGATATGGTGAGTCCTCAATTACTTCCATAACCGTCACTTCCATCTTCCGTGTCAGTCATAGTTGGGCCATTTGATTACAGCTTCTGGTGACATGAAATGAAATCCAAATTTCCAAAATTTTTTCAGGAATCACAAATACTATAGTTAATTTTGTATATACAAATTGTATATTGTATATAAAATTCGCGACTTTATCTCTTATAGTCCCTAAGATCGCGTGAATCGTACGGACAGACAGACATAACTAGATTGTCTCGGCTGTTGACAGTGATCAAGATTTTATATATTTTATAGGGTCGGAGATGCCTCCTTATGCCTATTACATATGGGTTATGCTCTGACGGATTTCTTCTTTTTAGCAGTGGTGTCATTTCCGCTTTTTTCCCGTCAGATTTGGATTTTTTTGAAGGGTGATTACGGGAAAAATATGAAAACAGCGGGTAGCGGGAATTCTGGCTTTTTGAGCAAATTTAAGCACTTTTTTTATGTTTACTTTTACTCAAAGGAAGCCTACAAGCAAAAGTCAAAGATGTCTGGCTACAGAGCACGGAATTTAAGGAGTGGATTTCTGAAAACTTGGTTGCGATCAGATAAAAATTGTGGAAGTTATTAAAGAAATACTTCTGCGTGGGCAAAAACGCCTACTTACTTGGAGTGTTAGTTGCTTTGGCCGACAATCTGGTACATTGTGCCGACTATGGTATATTTTGAAAATGGTACTATATCGATATAACAAATATACCATTTGGTATATTTTTAGTATTTGTTGTATTTTGGTATATTTTGTAAAAATACCGCAACATTTTCCTTTATTCAAAATGAGTAGCGGGTATTTCACAGTCGAGTACACTCGACTGTAGCTTTCTTACTTGTTTTAATTTGGTTGTTTACTATTTATTTGTTATTTCTCTATTTTATAATTTAATTATGCAGTTTTTAGACTGCAATGAAAATGGTCCGCGATAGTTTTACTAACTTAGCTAATCATGAAAACTTTGAGAATCAGGCCAAATCTTTTAAGGAACTTCGATGGATTACGGAATTTTTAACCTAAATATAGAATTTTTGGTCCTATTTTGAAAATTTGGCATTTGTTAGACTAATGTTCTTAGTATTAAGAATTTGTTCTTAAAGTAGGTTTATTTCAAGAACAAAATTTTGGTTTTTTTTTTAAGAGTAGAGGTAATATTAAGATTATAAGAACTATTCAAAATAAAAAATAAACATTAAATAAAACATAAAATATTCAAATATTTTGTAACTTTTTTTCAATAAAAAATTTAATATACAATATGTTTCAGTTACCTTTTAGTATTAATCTAAAAAATGTATATTTAATTTAAACAGGTCCTTTAACATTTAACACTTTACTTAAAAACCTTCTTTAAATGCATATAACATGTACCTCTAGTTTTTTTTACCTTTAGGTATTAAGCCAAATTAACATTTAATTTTAATATAATTTCAGTAAAACTTTGCATTTTTCATTTTATTTACAAATTTACTCTCAATACCTAGTTTTGTTATTTTTCAGCTAAGGAAATTTATATTTGATTTTATTGAATTTAAGCAATATTTAAAGCAATAAAAACTTTAATTAAAAATGACTTTTAACACTTGTAATTTCTACAATTATTAATAATTAAACAAATGTAAAGCATATTCTACAAAACATATGACTTCCTCCAACAGTTAGTGTTGAGAAATCACTTATTTTCTGCTTAGAAATCTGATCAGATTGTTTCAGCTCTTCCCATTGCTGCAGTATTCGTGAGACTGCCAATTCGATTGACAGCCACCTTGTGTCGCACACTTTTGGGATCTTTAGTGGAGTCTTGGCGAAGAATATTTCAAAAAGTTATAAGTTTTTTATTTTACTAGATTAAAAAGATTAGTTTTCTAAAGAAAATTTGTATTAATGCAAATAGGGACGATCACACATCAAATAACATTTTTTTAAAAACATTTAAAACGAATAGTTAGAACGTTAGAGCAAAACGAGTTAGAACAAATACAACGAATACGGTATAAAAGTAGCATCTTTTCCTACACAAACCTTATCGTCGTTTAAAGCCTGGTATAGATCTTTGTACACGAGCTGTCTAGCCGAACTTTTCGAAAACCAGTTATAGGTTTCGTGAACCAAAAACTCCAAACTTGCAGGCATGAAATCTTTGCAAACATGACTTACATCCAATTGAACCGAATGACAGACGCACTTTATTAAAATCAAGGAAGGCGCTTCCTTTTTTAACAAAGTGTACACACTGTTATTTACACCTGTCATCACGTTGGCATTATCGGTACCAATGCCAATTAAATTTTTCATGTCGAGTTTGGACTCCTTCAACTCGTTTTAAAGGCCTCAACAATGCACGATGCGTTTCCATGCTCTAAGTGAAGTAACTTAAAAAATGTCGAAACAAACTTTTCATGTTGATGCGAAAAATAATTGATGACAACACCTAATTGCATAATGAAGTACATAAAAAAGATGTGGACAATATTATATACGACAAAAATACAATACAAATAGTTGAATTTGAAATATATGTGCATACCTAGAAGTTTAGTAACACTTATATCCGTTGATTCATCTATTTGGAGACTAAACTTTGAGTCCCCAATATCGCTCTGCAAATCCTCGGAAAAGTGCAGTCCCAAAACATTTTTAATGATGTTGGTGCACTTTGTCCTGTGTAGACGTATGCGACTAGTGCTGTCATCTTCAAAGTACTTAATGACTAGGTTTCCTAAATGGTCCACCTGAGCCATCGATGCATGTTCGGCCACAAAAAGACATAGCGCTGCTTCTTGTTCCATCGTCTTAACCGGCAAAGTAACAAAATCTATTTTGTTGGTTTGCATAAAGCCGCCCGTAGCACTTTTATGCTTTTTGGTCAAGGCATGGGCTCGCAAATCAGATAGTTTTGCGGTGATTGTGCATTTGCAGTAACTGCACAAAACTCTTCTTTCATCCGTGTCGTTCCTACGTGCCCATGTCTTAAACTCATCGCTTGTTAGCCAAGCGTCCCGACATTTTTGTTTTAGTTTTTTTGCATATTTTAAAACAATAAAAACACACTGAACGTAATTCTCTGAATTCACTTTTTCCGTTAGTGACGCTACGATCAGAATTAGTTTATCGATGTTCTTTGAGGTTGCTTTACAACACTATACAATTGATTTGTCACTAAAAGTGATGGCAAGCATCGTCAAAACAGCTTTGAATAATATGGTTCCATACTTTTGGGTATATAGAAAAAAAACTGAAAAAGCAAAAAAAAGGCAAAATTCTCGCTGCCCGCTCTTTCCAATTTTTTCTAGCAAATGGCATTTGAAAAAAGCCAGTTTTGACGGGAAAAAAGTGACTCTGGCAACACTGCACTATAGGAAATTTGACCACTTTTTCTGGCCAAAAGTCTTTTTTTGAAAGTTGGCAGACTGCAATGTGTTCACAATAGATCATTCATCAATGTTGCATACCAGAATTTTCGATAGATGGCGCCACTCAAGAAATATCAGCTGATAAACACAGCTGTGTGAATGGCAGTTCACGTGTTTTTGCATATTGCGTTTTTCTTGCAATTTTCCAATTGTCAATACTGAAAAATTAAAGCACATTGTTAAAATTTTTGAAATGTATGTAGTATGTGATATAAGTAGGAAAAAAGCGATTTTACCACAAAAAACAATAAAAAATATCAAAGCATGAAATTTTTTTTTTTTTTTTTTTATTAAATTACGGCGTGGCACGCCCACTAATGTTAAAAAATATATAAAATAATTATTATAGAAACAGTTGTTGTATATTAAAATAGTATTTTAAACATATTCCCAAAATTACTTAAATTTCATACAAAAAGGGGGCGATGCCACACTCACTTTTTATACCCGCTACCCATAGGGTAGAAGGGTATTATAACTTTGTGCCGGCAGGAAATGTATGTAACAGGTAGAAGGAGGCATCTCCGACCCTATAAAGTATATATATTCTTGATCAGCGTCAACAGCCGAGACGATATAGCCATGTCCGTCTGTCCGTCTGTCCGTCTGTGTGTCTGTCCGTCTGTCCGTAGATCACAGAGACTATAAGAGATAGAGCTATAATTTTTTTTCGACAGCATTTGTTATGTTTGCACGCAGATCAAGTTTGTTTCAAATTTTGGCCACGCCCACTTCCGCCCCCGTAAATCAAAAAAATCGAATAACAAGCGTAAATTTCAAGCTAGAGTTGCGAATTTTGGTATATACAATAATTACTATAGTAGTTATGATTTAGTTGAGAGCAGATAAAAATTGTGGAAGTTATTAAAGAAATACTTTTGTATGGGCAAAAACGCCTACTTACTAGGGCTCTTAGTTGTTTTGGCTGACAATCTGGTATATTATGCCGCCTATGGTATATTTTGAATGGTGTACTATATCGATATACCAAACATACCATTTAGTATATTTTTAGTATTTTTTTTAGTATTTTCGGTATATTTTGAAAATGATACCGCAATATTTTGCCTTTATTAAAAATGGGTAGCGGGTATCTCACAGTCGAGCACACTCGACTGTAACTTTCTTACTTGTTTTTAATTTCAATAGATTATGGTTGTCTTAACCTAATGCAAAAAACCGATTTGTATTATCTTGTTCCGTTCTTGAGATATTAATTTTGGCCAGAGAAAGTGGTCAAATTTCCTATAGTGCACTGCTTGACTGTAGCCTTCTTGTTTTTTATGTTCTTTAATGATCAGCTTAAAAGTATGCAATATTTCGTTCTCCAATTACAAATTTGAATGGCATAATTGCAGGTTTGTTTACATAAATAAAAAACGTAAATAGTAAATTTTATTTTTCGCCTGTTGCAATTCTCAAGTGGTTCTGGATGGGAGCTGGACACTTAACTATCAATGCGGGATGGCGCCGCAACCACTTGTTCGCAGCGGTGTCATTTTCGCTGTTTTTCCATTAGATTTGGATTTTTTTTTGAAGTGTGATTGCGGGAAAAATATGAAAACACGCGGGGGCAGCGGGAATTCTGGCTTTTTGAGCAAATTTAAGCATCTTTTTTTAGTTTACTTTTACTTAAATTTTAGAGATGTTTTAATTGAATTTAATGGCTCTGCCTTTGCAGACGGTATCGTAGCGCGTTCCTGTGAAGAGCTTAGCATATATTCGCTCTGTTCCAGCTTGCATTCGTTGATCACAAGCAGCTGATCCTCGTCCGGTCGATTTGGTGGCATGCCTAGGTGTCACTGACACTGCACACCGACACTTCTTGCAGCTCAGCCACTGGCTGGCTGTTGGCTTGTTCAGACTCCTTGAGCATTTCCTCTAACTGCGCACAACGTGCAACACGCACTCTGAGTTGTGGAAGATTAGATCGTCATCAATCACGATCAACTCCGTGTGATGATATAACTGTAAATGATATGAAATAATGAATTTAGCAAGTCTGATGAGATCGATATATCTCGACTGTATACTATCAACTTACACTGTCATATTTGATCTTGGCTTCGTTAAGCATAGTCTCCAATCTTGTCAGCCTGGACTCGGTATAGCATGCAAACATCACTGACGACATGCTATATATAAAAGAGATTTGATTAGCATTGTAATTGTGATCATTTGCATAGTGTAGTAGTACTCGCTCTCCAGGTTTTTCAGTTTTATCCACTTTCGGTCATCTTATGCCTGAAGATCGTTATCAATGTCCCGACAAAGGGAGCCCAAGCACGAAGCTGCTGCACCTTTGCCCGATATGGTGAGTCCTCAATTACTTCCATAACCGTCACTTCCATCTTCCGTGTCAGTCATAGTTGGGCCATTTGATTACAGCTTCTGGTGACATGAAATGAAATCCAAATTTCCAAAATTTTTTCAGGAATCACAAATACTATAGTTAATTTTGTATATACAAATTGTATATTGTATATAAAATTCGCGACTTTATCTCTTATAGTCCCTAAGATCGCGTGAATCGTACGGACAGACAGACATAACTAGATTGTCTCGGCTGTTGACAGTGATCAAGATTTTATATATTTTATAGGGTCGGAGATGCCTCCTTATGCCTATTACATATGGGTTATGCTCTGACGGATTTCTTCTTTTTAGCAGTGGTGTCATTTCCGCTTTTTTCCCGTCAGATTTGGATTTTTTTGAAGGGTGATTACGGGAAAAATATGAAAACAGCGGGTAGCGGGAATTCTGGCTTTTTGAGCAAATTTAAGCACTTTTTTTATGTTTACTTTTACTCAAAGGAAGCCTACAAGCAAAAAGTCAAAGATGTCTGGCTACAGAGCACGGAATTTAAGGAGTGGATTTCTGAAAACTTGGTTGCGATCAGATAAAAATTGTGGAAGTTATTAAAGAAATACTTCTGCGTGGGCAAAAACGCCTACTTACTTGGAGTGTTAGTTGCTTTGGCCGACAATCTGGTACATTGTGCCGACTATGGTATATTTTGAAAATGGTACTATATCGATATAACAAATATACCATTTGGTATATTTTTAGTATTTGTTGTATTTTGGTATATTTTGTAAAAATACCGCAACATTTTCCTTTATTCAAAATGAGTAGCGGGTATCTCACAGTCGAGCACACTCGACTGTAACTTTCTTACTTATTTTCGACAGCATTTGTTATGTTTGCACACAGATCAACACCCACTTACCAGAGCTCTTAATTGCTTGCTGACAAACTGGTATATTTTGTACTCTATAGTATATCTTGAATGTATTACTATATAAATATACCAAATAGTATACATTCACGAAAAATACCGCAATATTTTGGTTTTATTCAAAATGGGTTTCAGGTATCTCACAGTCGAGCACACTCGATAGTAGTTTTCTTGCCTGTTTCCTTTATGTTATTTGCATGGACAACTCAAAAGTATGCAATGTTCTTTTGTACTTCAATGAGAAATTTCTGTGGCAAATTGCAGGTTTGTTTACATAAATGAAATGCGGAAACAGCAAATTTTTTAAATTGTGTATTGCAATTCGCAAGCGGTTCTAGATTGCCAAGGATAACAGAATAGAAAAAAAGGGTTTCGCTCTGAGTCTTTTCGTAAAGAGTCGAGAGAGAGACACTTATTTGCAGACAACGAGAAACGGTCGGCGAGAACTTGTTCTTATTCTCCAGCTTCTCTGACGATTGACACGGGATAAAAGAAGAGCTTGTGATATCAGCTTCAGGTTGATCCCTTATCACCTGGAACTTTCGCTCTTCCTTCAGTGGCAAATGTTTGCCGGGTATTGGATTGATGGCGAGATCGCCACACATATAATCGCTAAAGATAAAGACCCAACGGGAGACCAAGGAATGTGCACAATACCTGGAACGATCATTATCTTCGTGGTACTGACAGAAGATGCCCGAGTGATATTCTTAAAAGTCATTAGTGAAGACGGCATTGGTAACACTCTTATTAGGTTAGGTTAGGTTAGACCGGCTGCCACTGCTGGGGCCGAAGCATAGACCAGTAGAGGTCCACAGCTGTACCGGTGGAGGGTGTCTTCGTCTCAGAAGTCGCACAGTATGGATGCGTTTTTGGCAAGGGCCAGCAGCATCCTAGGTGATAGCCGGGAAACATCACGAAGTTCGTTATGAAACGGCTCTGGACATCTAAAGAGAAGATGCTCAAGGGCTTCCTTGACTCCGGACACTCTTATTAATCAGTGCTTTTCAAATCGGCTATATCCATCACTTCCTTCTTGAGGATATAGAGCAGATATTGAATATCGTATACAAGAATCTCTATATCTTGTATATCCGTTTCGCTCTGAGCGCGAGAGATCTCATTCAAGAACCCATAAAACGGTTGCAGACCAATTGTAGTACATATGTGTCATTTTGTACGTTAGTATTTGTATCTTATCAGCATTCAGACCTATGCTGTCATGCAAAACATTGTAGTTTGTTGGAGAAACAGTACCTTGTTTTATGGCCTTTTGAGCAAATTTTAAAAATCTTCTTTCTTAGTTTACTTTTACTTAAATTTTAAAGAGGTTTTAATTGACTTTAATGGCTCTGCCTTTGCAGACGGTATCGTAGCGCGTTCCTGTGAAGAGCTTAGCATATATTCGCTCTGTTCCAGCTTGCATTCGTTGATCACAAGCAGCTGATCCTCGTCCGGTCGATTTGGTGGCATGCCTAGGGTGTCACTGACACTGCACACCGACACTTCTTGCAGCTCAGCCACTGGCTGGCTGTTGGCTTGTTCAGACTCCTTGAGCATTTCCTCTAACTGCGCACAACGTGCAACACGCACTCTGAGTTGTGGAAGATTAGATCGTCATCAATCACGATCAACTCCGTGTGATGATATAACTGTAAATGATATGAAATAATGAATTTAGCAAGTCTGATGAGATCGATATATCTCGACTGTATACTATCAACTTACACTGTCATATTTGATCTTGGCTTCGTTAAGCATAGTCTCCAATCTTGTCAGCCTGGACTCGGTATAGCATGCAAACATCACCGACGACATGCTATATATAAAAGAGATTTGATTAGCATTGTAATTGTGATCATTTGCATAGTGTAGTAGTACTCGCTCTCCAGGTTTTTCAGTTTTATCCACATTCGGTCATCTTATGCCTGAAGATCGTTATCAATGTCCCGACAAAGGGAGCCCAAGCACGTAGCTGCTGCACCTTTGCCCGATATGGTGAGTCCTCAATTACTTCCATAACCGTCACTTCCATCTTCCGTGTCACTCATAGTTGGGCCATTTGATAACAGCTTCTGGTGACATGAAATAAAATCCAAATCCCCAAATTTTTTCAGGAATCACAAATACTATAGTTAATTTTGTATATACAAATTGTATATTGTATATAAAATTCGCGACTTTATCTCTTATAGTCCCTAAGATCGCGTGAATCGTACGGACAGACAGACATAACTAGATTGTCTCGGCTGTTGACAGTGATCAAGATTTTATATATTTTATAGGGTCGGAGATGCCTCCTTATGCCTATTACATATGGGTTATGCTCTGACGGATTTCTTCTTTTTAGCAGTGGTGTCATTTCCGCTTTTTTCCCGTCAGATTTGGATTTTTTTGAAGGGTGATTACGGAAAAAATATGAAAACAGCGGGCAGCGGGAATTCTGGCTTTTTGAGCAAATTTAAGCACTTTTTTTTAAGTTTACTTTTACTCAAAGGAAGCCTACAAGCAAAAAGTCAAAGATGTCTGGCTACAGAGCACGGAATTTAAGGAGTGGATTTCTGAAAACTTGGTTGCGATCAGATAAAAATTGTGGAAGTTATTAAAGAAATACTTCTGCGTGGGCAAAAACGCCTACTTACTTGGGGTCTTAGTTGCTTTGGCCGACAATCTGGTACATTGGTACATTTGGTATATTTTTAGTATTTGTTGTATTTTGGTATATTTTGTAAAAATACCGCAACATTTTCCTTTATTCAAAATGGGTAGCGGGTATCTCACAGTCGAGCACACTCGACTGTAACTTTCTTACTTATTTTCGACAGCATTTGTTATGTTTGCACACAGATCAACACCCACTTACCAGAGCTCTTAATTGCTTGCTGACAAACTGGTATATTTTGAACTCTATAGTATATCTTGAATGTATTACTATATAAATATACCAAATAGTATACATTCACGAATAATACCGCAATATTTTGGTTTTATTCAAAATGGGTTTCAGGTATCTCACAGTCGAGCACACTCGATAGTAGTTTTCTTGCCTGTTTCCTTTATGTTATTTGCATGGACAACTCAAAAGTATGCAATGTTCTTTTGTACTTCAATGAGAAATTTCTGTGGCAAATTGCAGGTTTGTTTACATAAATGAAATGCGGAAACAGCAAATTTTTTAAATTGTGTATTGCAATTCGCAAGCGGTTCTAGATTGCCAAGGATAACAGAATAGAAAAAAAGGGTTTCGCTCTGAGTCTTTTCGTAAAGAGTCGAGAGAGACACTTATTTGCAGACAACGAGAAACGGTCGGCGAGTACTTGTTCTTATTCTCCAGCTTCTCTGACGATTGACACGGGATAAAAGAAGAGCTTGTGATATCAGCTTCAGGTTGATCCCTTATCACCTGGAACTTTCGCTCTTCCTTCAGTGGCAAATGTTTGCCGGTATTGGATTGATGGCGAGATCGCCACACATATAATCGCTAAAGATAAAGACCCAACGGGAGACCAAGGAATGTGCACAATACCTGGAACGATCATTATCTTCGTGGTACTGACAGAAGATGCCCGAGTGATATTCTTAAAAGTCATTAGTGAAGACGGCATTGGTAACACTCTTATTAGGTTAGGTTAGGTTAGACCGGCTGCCACTGCTGGGGCCGAAGCATAGACCAGTAGAGGTCCACAGCTGTACCGGTGGAGGGTGTCTTCGTCTCAGAAGTCGCACAGTATGGATGCGTTTTTGGCAAGGGCCAGCAGCATCCTAGGTGATAGCCGGGAAACATCACGAAGTTCGTTATGAAACGGCTCTGGACATCTAAAGAGAAGATGCTCAAGGGCTTCCTTGACTCCGGACACTCTTATTAATCAGTGCTTTTCAAATCGGCTATCTCCATCACTTCCATCTTGAGGATATAGAGCAGATATTGAATATCGTATACAAGAATCTCTGTATCTTGTATATCCGTTTCGCTCTGAGCGCGAGAGATCTCATTCAAGAACCCATAAAACGGTTGCAGACCAATTGTAGTACATATGTGTCATTTTGTACGTTAGTATTTGTATCTTATCAGCATTCAGACCCATGCTGTCATGCAAAACATTGTAGTTTGTTGGAGAAACAGTACCTTGTTTTATGGCCTTTTGAGCAAATTTTAAAAATCTTCTTTCTTAGTTTACTTTTACTTAAATTTTAAAGAGGTTTTAATTGACTTTAATGGCTCTGCCTTTGCAGATGGTATCGTAGCGCGTTCCTGTGAAGAGCTTAGCATATATTCGCTCTGTTCCAGCTTGCATTCGTTGATCACAAGCAGCTGATCCTCGTCCGGTCGATTTGGTGGCATGCCTAGGGTGTCACTGACACTGCACACCGACACTTCTTGCAGCTCAGCCACTGGCTTGTTCAGACTCCTTGAGCATTTCCTCTAACTGCGCAAAACGTGCAACACGCACTCTGAGTTGTGGAAGATTAGATCGTCATCAATCACGATCAACTCCGTGTGATGATATAACTGTAAATGATATGAAATAATGAATTTAGCAAGTCTGATGAGATCGATAAATCTCGACTGTATACTATCAACTTACACTGTCATATTTGATCTTGGCTTCGTTAAGCATAGTCTCCAATCTTGTCAGCCTGGACTCGGTATAGCATGCAAACATCACTGACGACATGCTATATATAAAAGAGATTTGATTAGCATTGTAATTGTGATCATTTGCATAGTGTAGTAGTACTCGCTCTCCAGGTTTTTCAGTTTTATCCACATTCGGTCATCTTATGCCTGAAGATCGTCATCAATGTCCCGACAAAGGGAGCCCAAGCACGTAGCTGCTGCACCTTTGCCCGATATGGTGAGTCCTCAATTACTTCCATAACCGTCACTTCCATCTTCCGTGTCACTCATAGTTGGGCCATTTGATAACAGCTTCTGGTGACATGAAATAAAATCCAAATCCCCAAATTTTTCAGGAATCACAAATACTATAGTTAATTTTGTATATACAAATTGTATATTGTATATAAAATTCGCGACTTTATCTCTTATAGTCCCTAAGATCGCGTGAATCGTACGGACAGACAGACATAACTAGATTGTCTCGGCTGTTGACAGTGATCAAGATTTTATATATTTTATAGGGTCGGAGATGCCTCCTTATGCCTATTACATATGGGTTATGCGCTGACGGATTTGTTGCGTGCGACCATCTTTTCAGCAGTGGTGTCATTTCCGCTTTTTTCCCGTCAGATTTGGATTTTTTTGAAGGGTGATAACGGGAAAATTATGAAAACAGCGGGCAGCGGGAATTCTGGCTTTTTGAGCAAATTTAAGCACTTTTTTTAAAGTTTACTTTTACTCAAAGGAAGCCTACAAGCAAAAAGTCAGAGATGTCTGGCTACAGAGCACGGAATTTAAGGAGTGGATTTCTGAAACAGATAAAAATTGTGGAAGTTATTAAAGAAATACTTCTGCGTGGGCAAAAACGCCTACTTACTTGGGGTCTTAGTTGCTTTGGCCGACAATCTGGTACATTGTGCCGACTATGGTATATTTTGAAAATGGTACTATATCGATATAACAAATATACCATTTGGTATATTTTTAGTATTTGTTGTATTTTGGTATATTTTGTAAAAATACCGCAACATTTTCCTTTATTCAAAATGAGTAGCGGGTATTTCACAGTCGAGTACACTCGACTGTAGCTTTCTTACTTGTTTTAATTTGGTTGTTTACTATTTATTTGTTATTTCTCTATTTTATAATTTAATTATGCAGTTTTTAGACTGCAATGAAAATGGTCCGCGATAGTTTTACTAACTTAGCTAATCATGAAAACTTTGAGAATCAGGCCAAATCTTTTAAGGAACTTCGATGGATTACAGAATTTTTTAACCTAAATATAGAATTTTTGGTCCTATTTTGAAAATTTGGCATTTGTTAGACTAATGTTCTTAGTATTAAGAATTTGTTCTTAAAGTAGGTTTATTTCAAGAACAAAATTTTTAAGACGAATGTTTTTCATTATAGAACTTGGTTTTTTTTAAGAGTAGAGGTAATATTAAGATTATAAGAACTATTCAAAATAAAAATAAACATTAAATAAAACATAAAATATTCAAATATTTTGTAACTTTTTTTCAATAAAAAATTTAATATACAATATGTTTCAGTTACCTTTTAGTATTAATCTAAAAAATGTATATTTAATTTAAACAGGTCCTTTAACATTTAACACTTTACTTAAAAAACCTTCTTTAAATGCATATAACATGTACCTCTAGTTTTTTTACCTTTAGGTATTAAGCCAAATTAACATTTAATTTTAATATAATTTCAGTAAAACTTTTGCATTTTTCATTTTATTTACAAATTTACTCTCAATACCTAGTTTTGTTATTTTTCAGCTAAGGAAATTTATATTTGATTTTATTGAATTTAAGCAATATTTAAAGCAATAAAAACTTTAATTAAAAATGACTTTTAACACTTGTAATTTCTACAATTATTAATAATTAAACAAATGTAAAGCATATTCTACAAAACATATGACTTCCTCCAACAGTTAGTGTTGAGAAATCACTTATTTTCTGCTTAGAAATCTGATCAGATTTGATATGTTTGTGTGACTGTCTGTCTGACTGTCTGTCTGACTGACTGCTAAGACTTATTTACATAGTGTAGTAGACTTATTAATTCTTTGCATCTCCGTCAATATTGGTTTTAAAAAAAGTAAATATGCGTAGTTCTTGTCATTGAACATTTGATGCAAGAGTTCCGCTTTATGGCATTTTTCCTTGCTCGCTGCTAGGTTAAAATGGAGTTTCAGCTCTTCCCATTGCTGCAGTATTCGTGAGACTGCCAATTCGATTGACAGCCACCTTGTGTCGCACACTTTTGGGATCTTTAGTGGAGCCTTGGCGAAGAATATTTCAAAAAGTTATAAGTTTTTTATTTTACTAGATTAAAAAGATTAGTTTTCTAAAGAAAATTTGTATTAATGCAAATAGGGACGATCACACATCAAATAACATTTTTTTAAAAACATTTAAAACGAATAGTTAGAACGTTAGAGCAAAAACGAGTTAGAACAAATACAACGAATACGGTATAAAAAGTAGCATCTTTTCCTACACAAACCTTATCGTCGTTTAAAGCCTGGTATAGATCTTTGTACACGAGTTGTCTAGCCGAACTTTTCGAAAACCAGTTATAGGTTTCGTGAACCAAAAACTCCAAACTTGCAGGCATGAAATCTTTGCAAACATGACTTACAGCCAATTGAACCGAATGACAGACGCACTTTATTAAAATCAAGGAAGGCGCTTCCTTTTTTAACAAAGTGTACACACTGTTATTTACACCTGTCATCACGTTAGCATTATCGGTACCAATGCCTATTAAATTTTTCATGTCGAGTTTGGACTCCTTCAACTCGTTTTTAAAGGCCTCAACAATGCACGATGCGTTTCCATGCTCTAAGTGAATTAACTTAAAAAATGTCGAAACAAACTTTTCATGTTGATGCGAAAAATAATTGATGACAACACCTAATTGCATAATGAAGTACATAAAAAAAGATGTGGACAATATTATATACGACAAAAATACAATACAAATAATTGAATTTCTATTTGGAGACTAAACTTTGAGTCCCCAATATCGCTCTGCAAATCCTCGGAAAAGTGCAGTCGCAAAACATTTTTAATGATGTTGGTGCACTTTGTCCTGTGTAGACGTATGCGACTAGTGCTGTCATCTTCAAAGTACTTAATGACTAGGTTTCCTAAATGGTCCACCTGAGCCATCGATGCATGTTCGGCCACAAAAAGACATAGCGCTGCTTCTTGTTCCATCGTCTTAACCGGCAAAGTAACAAAATCTATTTTGTTGGTTTGCATAAAGCCGCCCGTAGCACTTTTATGCTTTTTGGTCAAGGCATGGGCTCGCAAATCAGATAGTTTTGCGGTGATTGTGCATTTGCAGTAACTGCACAAAACTCTTCTTTCATCCGTGTCGTCCCTACGTGCCCATGTCTTAAACTCATAGCTTGTTAGCCAAGCGTCCCGACATTTTTGTTTGTAGTTTTTTGGCATATTTTAAAACAATAAAAACACACTGAACGTAATTCACTGAATTCACTTTTTCCGTTAGTGACGCTACGATCAGAATTGGTTTATCGATGTTCTTTGAGGTTGCTTTACAACACTATACAATTGATTTGTCACTAAAAGTGATGGCAAGCATCGTCAAAACAGCTTTGAATAATATGGTTCCATACTTTTGGGTATATAGAAAAAAAAAACTGAAAAAAGCAAAAAAAGGCAAAATTCTCGCTGCCCGCTCTTTCCAATTTTGGCATTTGAAAAAAGCCAGTTTTGACGGGAAAAAAGTGACTCTGGCAACACTGCACTATAGGAAATTTGACCACTTTTTCTGGCCAAAAGTCTTTTTTTGAAAGTTGGCAGACTGCAATGTGTTCACAATAGATCATTCATCAATGTTGCATTCCAGAATTTTCGATAGATGGCGCCACTCAAGAAATATCAGCTGATAAACACAGCTGTGTGAATGGCAGTTCACGTGTTTTTGCATATTGCGTTTTTCTTGCAATTTTCCAATTGTCAATACTGAAAAATTAAAGCACATTGTTAAAATTTTTGAAATGTATGTAGTATGTGATATAAGTAGGAAAAAAGCGATTTTACCACAAAAAACAATAAAAAATATCAAAGCATGAAATTTTTTTTTTTTTTATTAAATTACGGCGTGGCACGCCCACTAATGTTAAAAAATATATAAAATAATTATTATAGAAACAGTTGTTGTATATTAAAATAGTATTTTAAACATATTCCCAAAATTACTTAAATTTCATACAAAAAGGGGGCGATGCCACACTCACTTTTTTTTAATTTCAATAGATTATGGTTGTCTTAACCTAATGCAAAAAACCGATTTGTATTATCTTGCTCCGTTCTTGAGATATTAATTTTGGCCAGAGAAAGTGGTCAAATTTCCTATAGTGCACTGCTTGACTGTAGCCTTCTTGTTTTTTATGTTCTTTAATGATCAGCTTAAAAGTATGCAATATTTCGTTCTCCAATTACAAATTTGTATGGCATAATTGCAGGTTTGTTTACATAAATAAAAAACGTAAATAGTAAATTTTATTTTTTCGCCTGTTGCAATTCTCAAGTGGTTCTGGATGGGAGCTGGACACTTCACTCTCAATGCGGGATGGCGCCGCAACCGCTTGTTCGCAGCGGTGTGATTTTCGCTTTTTTCCCATTAGATTTGGATTTTTTTGAAGTGCGATTGCGGGAAAAATATGAAAACAGCGGGGGCAGCGGGAATTCTGGCTATTTGAGCAAATTTATGCATCTTTTTTTAATTTACTTTTACTTAAATTTTAGAGATGTTTTAATTGAATTTAATGGCTCTGCCTTTGCAGACGGTATCGTAGCGCGTTCCTGTGAAGAGCTTAGCATATATTCGCTCTGTTCCAGCTTGCATTCGTTGATCACAAGCAGCTGATCCTCGTCCGGTCGATTTGGTGGCATGCCTAGGGTGTCACTGACACTGCACACCGACACTTCTTGCAGCTCAGCCACTGGCTGGCTGTTGGCTTGTTCAGACTCCTTGAGCATTTCCTCTAACTGCGCACAACGTGCAACACGCACTCTGAGTTGTGGAAGATTAGATCGTCATCAATCACGATCAACTCCGTGTGATGATATAACTGTAAATGATATGAAATAATGAATTTAGCAAGTCTGATGAGATCGATATATCTCGACTGTATACTATCAACTTACACTGTCATATTTGATCTTGGCTTCGTTAAGCATAGTCTCCAATCTTGTCAGCCTGGACTCGGTATAGCATGCAAACATCACTGACGACATGCTATATATAAAAGAGATTTGATTAGCATTGTAATTGTGATCATTTGCATAGTGTAGTAGTACTCGCTCTCCAGGTTTTTCAGTTTTATCCACATTCGGTCATCTTATGCCTGAAGATCGTCATCAATGTCCCGACAAAGGGAGCCCAAGCACGTAGCTGCTGCACCTTTGCCCGATATGGTGAGTCCTCAATTACTTCCATAACCGTCACTTCCATCTTCCGTGTCACTCATAGTTGGGCCATTTGATAACAGCTTCTGGTGACATGAAATAAAATCCAAATCCCCAAATTTTTTCAGAAATCACAAATACTATAGTTAATTTTGTATATACAAATTGTATATTGTATATAAAATTCGCGACTTTATCTCTTATAGTCCCTAAGATCGCGTGAGTCGTACGGACAGACAGACATAACTAGATTGTCTCGGCTGTTGACAGTGATCAAGATTTTATATATTTTATAGGGTCGGAGATGCCTCCTTATGCCTATTACATATGGGTTATGCTCTGACGGATTTGTTGTGCGACCATCTTTTCAGCAGTGGTGTCATTTCCGCTTTTTTCCCGTCAGATTTGGATTTTTTTGAATTGTGATTACGGGAAAAATATGAAAACAGCGGGCAGCGGGAATTCTGGCTTTTTGAACAAATTTAAGCATTTTATTTTAAGTTTACTTTTACTCAAAGGAAGCCTACAAGCAAAAAGTCAGAGATGTCTGGCTACAGAGCACGGAATTTAAGGAGTGGATTTCTGAAAACTTGGTTGCGATCAGATAAAAATTGTGGAAGTTATTAAAGAAATACTTCTGCGTGGGCAAAAACGCCTACTTACTTGGGGTCTTAGTTGCTTTGGCCGACAATCTGGTACATTGGTACATTTGGTATATTTTTAGTATTTGTTGTATTTTGGTATATTTTGTAAAAATACCGCAACATTTTCCTTTATTCAAAATGGGTAGCGGGTATCTCACAGTCGAGCACACTCGACTGTAACTTTCTTACTTATTTTCGACAGCATTTGTTATGTTTGCACACAGATCAACACCCACTTACCAGAGCTCTTAATTGCTTGCTGACAAACTGGTATATTTTGTACTCTATAGTATATCTTGAATGTATACTATACTATATAAATATACCAAATAGTATACATTCACGAATAATACCGCAATATTTTGGTTTTATTCAAAATGGGTTTCAGGTATCTCACAGTCGAGCACACTCGATAGTAGTTTTCTTGCCTGTTTCCTTTATGTTATTTGCATGGACAACTCAAAAGTATGCAATGTTCTTTTGTACTTCAATGAGAAATTTCTGTGGCAAATTGCAGGTTTGTTTACATAAATGAAATGCGGAAACAGCAAATTTTTTAAATTGTGTATTGCAATTCGCAAGCGGTTCTAGATTGCCAAGGATAACAGAATAGAAAAAAAAGGGTTTCGCTCTGAGTCTTTTCGTAAAGAGTCGAGAGAGAGACACTTATTTGCAGACAACGAGAAACGGTCGGCGAGTACTTGTTCTTATTCTCCAGCTTCTCTGACGATTGACACGGGATAAAAGAAGAGCTTGTGATATCAGCTTCAGGTTGATCCCTTATCACCTGGAACTTTCGCTCTTCCTTCAGTGGCAAATGTTTGCCGGGGTATTGGATTGATGGCGAGATCGCCACACATATAATCGCTAAAGATAAAGACCCAACGGGAGACCAAGGAATGTGCACAATACCTGGAACGATCATTATCTTCGTGGTACTGACAGAAGATGCCCGAGTGATATTCTTAAAAGTCATTAGTGAAGACGGCATTGGTAACACTCTTATTAGGTTAGGTTAGGTTAGACCGGCTGCCACTGCTGGGGGCGAAGCATAGACCAGTAGAGGTCCACAGCTGTACCGGTGGAGGGTGTCTTCGTCTCAGAAGTCGCACAGTATGGATCAGAGAACTGCAACGAGTATGATTAAGTATGAGCGAATACTCATACCCAAATTGCAATCAAATCAAATCAAATCATTAGTCGCAACGAGTTCGATTCAACTCAAGTACTTCCAGCGTCAGCTGATTTCATTTTACTCGAACCGATTTTCGCTCGGCAATCACAATCAAGTACAAGTATTGGCTGCTTCGGCTTGCATCAAACCCTTTGATGCGATTGTTGCTAACGATTCATTGGGTTGGGGTGTTGCTAAGTCAGAATCCAATGCATTTTTACTCGAATATAATTGTGTTGATTTTATTCATCTGTCGTTTACTCGAGTGATTAGGTTATGATGCGTGTGATAGAAATGTTTGAAATGCACATCAAAAGTATGTGCTTTGTCTGCCTTTCTACACATGTACGTTAAAAATTATTTTTGAATAAAACAAAGGAAAAGTAGTAATTATTATAATTATAATTGTCATTTTATATTATATTTAATACATTATACATTAATACATTCATCTAATTTATTTTCATTTTTAAAAATTGAATTTAAAAATATAATGCTGTCAACAGAGCCAGGTGCAAGTCTATTACGTTTTTCTGTTATAACATTACCAGCTAATGAAAAAGATCTCTCTGCTGCTGCACTACTAGCTGGTATGGAGTGTAAATTCATAGCAACCTTATATAATTTAGGAAATTTGCTTTTATTCATTTTCCACCAATCAATTAAATTGAAATTGTTATTCATTTCGACAATTTCTCTAGCATATCTATCAACTTCTTCGGTGGGTGTTTCTTCTGCCTTAAATGCTGATGTATTAATTAATTGTGAAAAGAAATAGGCATCGCTTGAGGTATCTATTGAGGGATCTAAAGATTCATTATTGTAATTGGAGGTTAGGCTGTCAAATGAAAATATGGAATTTTCTGATGGGGTTGAGGGTGTGGAAGTACTATATTTTATTTGTTTATCAGAAATTAAGGATATGCAAAACTCTTTTACTACGTCCAAATCAGCTGTTTGCATTGCAATAGCAGGAGGGTACAAAAAAAATGCTACTTTATGCCACAAACAAAGGTTTTCCACCCATACCTTATCAATATTTTCTAAAATATTTTTTTTGAATTTAATGATTGCAGTTAAATCATTTGGTTTTGGACACAAATTTTGCTTGATTTTCAAAATTGACGGAATGACAAAGCATAATGATGGTGAGTTTGTCGTCTGAAGTTTCTTAAAAATGATTTCAATGTGTTCGCAAACGTCTACTAATGACTTTACTACGCCTATGTTGATGTTAAATAAGCGTAGACTTTCGTCATGAAATGCCAAAACTCCATTGATATCTGCCCAATTGTCATTAATAGATTTCAGCATCCTATAATGCGAATTCCATCGCGTTGGGCATTGGTTTTTTAATGACGTTGGCAGATAGTGCTGCAAATTTGCCTTTTTAAAGTATTTTGTTAATTTCTTGCAAGCCTCTATGGTCTCCGATAATTCGTTCGTAAGTGATAAAGATTTTTCCAAAACATTTGACAGCAAATGGCTGCTGCAGTTGATGCGAATATTATTTTCCAAAGCTTTAATTATATTTGCACCCCTATCAGTGACAAACTTAATTGGCTCTATATTCTCCACTCCAAACTCCAAAAAAATGCTGTTTAGCTTTTTTATAATATTGTCACTAGTTGACCTTTCGAAATTCATAGACTTCATGCCTATGACAATATTATTTATTGTGTGGTCCACCGTGTAGTGCAATGTAACACCTAAGAAATTGCGGTGGACATAATTGTCAGTCCACATGTCAATTGTGGCTGATGCTCCACCACTGCGTATAATTTCCGATATTTCTCCTCGCAGCTCTTTTTTCTTCTCCTCTGCTGCTTTTTGCACATTCCTCGATATTGTTGTTGGATCAGGAATGACGTCCTCCAAATCAACATTTTCACCATATAGTGCGCCGAGTTTAACAAAAAACTGCACCATTTTCATAAATCCAGTACCTTTAATATATGTAAGTAATAATTGTAAAATAAAAAATTGTATTACTTATTTGAATATAAATCACCTTTAACAGCAGAAAATGGTCGGCAATCTTCAACAATCCAGTCAGAACAAACTTTGGTTGCTTCCGTTTTAGTTTCAGCAGACACTTGTTTTAGCACAATTTTTTTTATTTATTTCCTTGCAGCATTTGTGCCTTTGCAAGTTCGACGTTTGTCCGTTTTTGTATTTTAACACAACCGAACAAGTACGGCAAAATACAAAGCCGCGCACAATTTGGTCAAGTTCATTTTTTATTTCTGATAGAATGTTCCACAGAGAACTGCGTCCTTTACGTTGACCAGAAAGACTATAATCACCGCAATTAATTTTTTGTAACACAATTTTATTGTTCTCCTCCATTATTTAAATTATTTTTATTAATTTGTGAAGCGTACGAAACACGTGCTACTCGGCAGAAAACAATACAACTTTCTACAAATACATACATACATATGTGTACCCGAAGAGTGTACCCGAAGAGTGTACGAGTACATGAACACAATTTGACCGAACACCGGTTAGCAAATACATCAACCATGTTTGAGTATGATTGAGCTTCGGGTATTGGTATCGTTCATACAAAAATCATGTATGGGCCGATTACTCGTGATTGAAACTTGTTCGTCGGCATTGAGTTGGAAACGAAAAGTTCAATACGTATACCCGAAGCAAACGCATTAAATCAAACAGAGTACTGAATCAGTACTCGAGTATGAGCAAAAATGTCATACTCGTTGCAGCTCTCTGGTATGGATGCGTTTTTGGCAAGGGCCAGCAGCATCCTAGGTGGTAGCCGGGAAACATCACGAAGTTCGTTATGAAACGGCTCTGGACATCTACAGAGAAGATGCTCAAGGGCTTCCTTGACTCCGGACACTCTTATTAATCAGTGCTTTTCAAATCGGCTATCTCCATCACTTCCATCTTGAGGATATAGAGCAGATATTGAATATCGCAACAAGAATCTCTGTATCTTGTATATCCGTTTCGCTCTGAGCGCGAGAGATCTCATTCAAGAACCCATAAAACGGTTGCTCTCTGAGTTTTTTCGTAAAGAGTCAGAGAGAGACACTTATTTGCGGACAACGAGAAACGGTCGACAGTTATTTGCAAGCTCTGCTTCCAATACATGTGCACTTGTGTGTGCTTGCGCAGCATTGTTATTGTTGTTGTCGCTTCTGTCCAGTGCTGCCAGAGTTGGTTTTCCAAGCCCGAAGATGGTGCACGGTGAAAAATGCTAGCTTATGAGTATATTGACAAACTGCAGGGACCCGGCAAGTTCCAGACCAATTGTAGTATTGTACATATGTGTCATTTTGTACGTTAGTATTTGTATCTTATCAGCATTCAGAGCCATGCTGTCATGCAAAACATTGTAGTTTGTTGGAGAAACAGTACCTTGTTTTATGGCCTTTTGAGCAAATTTTAAAAATCTTCTTTCTTAGTTTACTTTTACTTAAATTTTAAAGAGGTTTTAATTGACTTTAATGGCTCTGCCTTTGCAGACGGTATCGTAGCGCGTTCCTGTGAAGAGCTTAGCATATATTCGCTCTGTTCCAGCTTGCATTCGTTGATCACAAGCAGCTGATCCTCGTCCGGTCGATTTGGTGGCATGCCTAGGGTGTCACTGACACTGCACACCGACACTTCTTGCAGCTCAGCCACTGGCTGGCTGTTGGCTTGTTCAGACTCCTTGAGCATTTCCTCTAACTGCGCACAACGTGCAACACGCACTCTGAGTTGTGGAAGATTAGATCGTCATCAATCACGATCAACTCCGTGTGATGATATAACTGTAAATGATATGAAATAATGAATTTAGCAAGTCTGATGAGATCGATAAATCTCGACTGTATACTATCAACTTACACTGTCATATTTGATCTTGGCTTCGTTAAGCATAGTCTCCAATCTTGTCAGCCTGGACTCGGTATAGCATGCAAACATCACTGACGACATGCTATATATAAAAGAGATTTGATTAGCATTGTAATTGTGATCATTTGCATAGTGTAGTAGTACTCGCTCTCCAGGTTTTTCAGTTTTATCCACATTCGGTCATCTTATGCCTGAAGATGGTCATCAATGTCCCGACAAAGGGAGCCCAAGCACGTAGCTGCTGCACCTTTGCCCGATATGGTGAGTCCATACTTCCATAACCGTCACTTCCATCTTCCGTGTCACTCATAGTTGGGCCATTTGATTACAGCTTCTGGTGACATGAAATGAAATCCAAATTTCCAAATTTTTTCAGGAATCACAAATACTATAGTTAATTTTGTATATACAAATTGTCTATTGTATATAAAATTCGCGACTTTATCTCTTATAGTCCCTAAGATGGAGTGTATCGTACGGACAGACAGACATAACTAGATTGTCTTGGCTGTTGACAGTGATCAAGATTTTATATATTTTATAGGGTCGGAGATGCCTCCTTATGCCTATTATATATGGGTTATGCTCTGACGGATTTGTTGCGTGCGACCATCTTTACAGCAGTGGTGTCATTTCCGCTTTTTTTTCCGTCAGATTTGGATTTTTTTGAATTGTGATTACGGGAAAAATATGAAAACAGCGGGCAGCGGGAATTCTGGCTTTTTGAACAAATTTAAGCACTTTTTTTATGTTTACTTTTTACTCAAAGGAAGCCTACAAGCAAAAAGTCAAAGATGTCTGGCTACAGAGCACGGAATTTAAGGAGTGGATTTCTGAAAACTTGGTTGCGATCAGATAAAAATTGTGGAAGTTATTAAAGAAATACTTCTGCGTGGGCAAAAACGCCTACTTACTTGGAGTGTTAGTTGCTTTGGCCGACAATCTGGTACATTGTGCCGACTATGGTATATTTTGAAAATGGTACTATATCGATATAACAAATATACCATTTGGTATATTTTTAGTATTTGTTGTATTTTGGTATATTTTGTAAAAATACCGCAACATTTTCCTTTATTCAAAATGAGTAGCGGGTATCTCACAGTCGAGCACACTCGACTGTAACTTTCTTACTTATTTTCGACAGCATTTGTTATGTTTGCACACAGATCAACACCCACTTACCAGAGCTCTTAATTGCTTGCTGACAAACTGGTATATTTTGTACTCTATAGTATATCTTGAATGTATACTATACTATATAAATATACCAAATAGTATACATTCACGAATAATACCGCAATATTTTGGTTTTATTCAAAATGGGTTTCAGGTATCTCACAGTCGAGCACACTCGATAGTAGTTTTCTTGCCTGTTTCCTTTATGTTATTTGCATGGACAACTCAAAAGTATGCAATGTTCTTTTGTACTTCAATGAGAAATTTCTGTGGCAAATTGCAGGTTTGTTTACATAAATGAAATGCGGAAACAGCAAATTTTTAAATTGTGTATTGCAATTCGCAAGCGGTTCTAGATTGCCAAGGATAACAGAATAGAAAAAAAGGGTTTCGCTCTGAGTCTTTTCGTAAAGAGTCGAGAGAGACACTTATTTGCAGACAACGAGAAACGGTCGGCGAGTACTTGTTCTTATTCTCCAGCTTCTCTGACGATTGACACGGGATAAAAGAAGAGCTTGTGATATCAGCTTCAGGTTGATCCCTTATCACCTGGAACTTTCGCTCTTCCTTCAGTGGCAAATGTTTGCCGGGTATTGGATTGATGGCGAGATCGCCACACATATAATCGCTAAAGATAAAGACCCAACGGGAGACCAAGGAATGTGCACAATACCTGGAACGATCATTATCTTCGTGGTACTGACAGAAGATGCCCGAGTGATATTCTTAAAAGTCATTAGTGAAGACGGCATTGGTAACACTCTTATTAGGTTAAGTTAGGTTAGACCGGCTGAAGGGTGATTACGGGAAAAATATGAAAACAGCGGGCAGCGGGTATTCTGGCTTTTTTACAAAATTTAAGGAGCTTTTTTTTAGCTTATTTTTAAATTGAATTTAACAGCTGAAATGTTAACAAGTAAGTAAGCTACAGTCGAGTGTACTCGACTGTGACATACCAGCTACCCATTTTAAATAAAAGAAATATATTTTGCGGTATTTTCTCAAAATATTCCAAATATACTGCAAAAATACTAAAAATATACCTAATGGTATATGTGGTATATTGATATAGAACCACATTGAAAATATACCATAGACGGCTCAATATACCAGATTGTCGGCCAAAGCAACTAAGACCCCTAGTAAGTAGGCGTTTTTGCCCATACAAAAGTATTTCTTTAATAACTTCGACAATTTTTATCTGATCGCAACCAATTTTGCCGATAGAAATACATTTTTATACCCGCTACCCATAGGGTAGAAGGGTATTATAACTTTGTGCCGACAGGAAATGTATGTAACAGGTAGAAGGAGACATCTCCGACCCTATAAAGTATATATATTCTTGATCAGCGTCAACAGCCGAGACGATCTAGCCATGTCCGTCTGTCCGTCTGTGTGTCTGTCCGTCTGTCCGTCTGTCCGTATGAACACCTAGATCTCAGAGACTATAAGAGATAGAGCTATAATTTTTTTTCGACAGCATTTGTTATGTTTGCACGCAGATCAAGTTTGTTTCAAAAAAATCGAATAACAAGCGTAAATTTAAAGCTAGAGATGCGAATTTTGGTATGTACTATAATTACTATAGTAGTTATGATTCCTGAAAATTTGGTTGCGATCAGATAAAAATTGTGGAAGTTATTAAAGAAATACTTTTGTATGGGCAAAAACTCCTACTTACTAGGGGTCTGAGTTGCTTTGGCTGACAATCTGGTATATTGTGCCGTCTATGGTATATTTCGAATGGTGCGCTGTATCGATATACCAAACATACCATTTGGTATATTGTTAGTATTTTTTTAGTATTTTCGGTATATTTTGAAAATAATACCAATATTTTGCTCTTATTAAAAATGGGTAGCGGGTATCTCACAGTCGAGCACACTCGACTCTAACTTTCCTACTTGTTAATTTTAGAACTTGTTTTTTTTTTTAAGAGTAGAGGTAATATTCCGATCATAAGAACTATTCAATATAAAAAATAAACATTAAATAAAACATAAAATATTCAAATATTTTGTAACTTTTTTTCAATAAAAAATTTAATATACAATACGTTTCAGTTACCTTTTAGTATTAATCTAAAAAATGTATATTTAATTATACCCGCTACCCATAGGGTAGAAGGGTATTATAACTTTGTGCCGGCAGGAAATGTATGTAACAGGTAGAAGGAGGCATCTCCGACCCTATAAAGTATATATATACTTGATCAGCGTCAACAGCCGAGACGATCTAGCCATGTCCGTCTGTGTGTCTGTCCGTCTGTCCGTATGAACACCTAGATCTCAGAGACTATAAGAGATAGAGCTATAATTTTTTTTCGACAGCATTTGTTATGTTTGCACGCAGATGAAGTTTGTTTCAAATTTTTGCCACGCCCACTTCCGCCCCCGCAAATCAAAAAAATCGAATAACAAGCGTAAATTTAAAGCTAGAGATTTTGGTATATACAATAAATGCTGTAGTAGTTATGATTCCTGAAAATTTACTTGCGATCAAATAAAAATTGTGGAAGTTATTAAAGAAATACTTTTGTATTGGCAAAAATGCCTACTTACTAGGGGTCTTAGTTGCTTTGGCCTACAATCTGGCACATTGTGCCGTCTATGGTATATTTTGAACGGTGTACTATATCGATATATCAAATATACTATTTGGTATATTTTTAGTATTTTTTAGCATTTTCGGTATATTTTGAAAATTATACAGCAATATTTTGCTTTTATTAAAAATGGGTAGCGGGTATCTCACAGTCGAGCACACTCGACTGTAACTTTCTTACTTGTTTTAATTTAATTTAATCATGTCTTTTAACATTTAACTCTTTACTTAAAAAAACCTTCTTTAAATGCATATAACATGTACCTCTAGTTTTTTTACCTTTAGGTATTAAGCAAAATTTACATTTAATTTTAATATAATTTCAGTAAAACTTTTGCATTTTTCATTTTATTTACAAATTTACTCTCAATACCTAGTTTTGTTATTTTTCAGCTAAGGAAATTTATATTTGATTTTATTGAATTTAATTGAAAGTTAAATTGACATTTAATACTTGTTATTTCTACAATTCCTAATAATTGTATAAATGTTAAACATATTCTACAAAACATATGACTTCCTCCAACAGTTAGTGTTGAGAAATCACTTATTTTCTGCTTAGAAATCTGATCAGATTTGATCCGTTTGTGTGACTGTCTGTCTGACTGACTGCTAAGACATAAAACACGGTAATTTATGGCACATTTCCAAACTCAATGCCGAGTCCGTGGTCGTCGTCTGTTGCGCTCATAAAAACCAAAGTCCCGCTTCTGAAAGGGGCGAAAGAAAAGAAGAAGAAGATGGGTCAAAATGGGCCAACGAGGCAAATGGCAATAAAGTGCCAACCGAAATCAATAATGCGCGCGCCTCACTCAAATGTGGCAATAAACTTGCAAAATTTGTACTAAAAAAAAAAACAAAACAAAGGAAGAACAAAACAAGAGGCGATGGCGATAAAGAAAACTAAATAAGAAGCGACCTGAAATCAGTCGAGAACTCGCAACTGAAATCAAGTCAAATTGATTTCGGCTTATTAACAGTGTGCCCAGAGTGTGCTGAGGCTGAGGCGGAGGCTGAGTAGTCCACTAAACGGAAAAGTTTTCGCTCATTATAAGAGTCCAGCTGACAAGTGGAAAGCGAAGCAGCTGCCTTTGCCTTTGCCTTTGCCCTGGTCAAATAAAACTTGCTGATTAGATTTTTTTTTGGTTTCTTTCTTGTTTTATAATCAAATTTCATTTGCATAAATTTACAAATATTCAAATATGAGCGAAAAGTTTGCGTTGCCTTTGAATTTCAGCTGAGTTGAGTTGAGTTCAGTTGATGTCACCCAGAACGAGCACCTCAAGAAAGCAACCGCATTCATTGCGACAGCACATCTGCTTCAGTTGCTGCTCGCTGAGCGTTAGATAGTCGTGATCGACGCCCAGCAGATACTTATTAATGTGCAACCGTGTGGCAAGGTTGCGCACTTGCCGCAGCACACGCAGTCCGCACTTGAATTCTCGATTGAGGAATCCGAGTTGACACAAAATGTGACGACTTGTGGCAGGTGCCACCATCCAAATCACATACAGATTGCCCCCGATCTCGTTCTCGTCTTCTTTCTCATCATCTTTCTCGAAAAGTGCGCGCCACGTTGTCTTGCAGATCATCACGAGGATGGGCAAGTGATGGCTCAGCATTCGATGTGTTTGGGGCAGATTGGATTGAGGGGTCAGCATCAGATCATCGCATGCCCAGTTGAGCACACAGAGACACTGATCCTGACCCTCACCCAACTGTTCGTAGGCCAGTGGCAACAAGGTCCGCTCCCCGCTCCTCACTCTGCGTAGCTTCAGCCCAAAGCGGACGCCCGGAGTCTCCAGCATGTGTTCGCTCAGCAAGTGACGCAACAAATCGCTCTGCTGCAACCGCTTCTGACAGTCGCCCAGGGGACAAACAGCTTCACCTTCAATATCCTGCATATCCATATATAGCTTTTTCTGTTATCGATTTATTTGTGAGTTATGGTGAATTCTAATTTAAATTTGTTAACTAACTGATTCCAAAAGTAGTACGAGTTTATTTCAAAATGTGATTTGATTATGCACAGTTGTCTCATTTATTATACATTTATTTTATTATAACACTTAATCGTTAGGCACTACTAAACACCAAAGAATTAGAATAATCAAAGAGAAAGAGATGAGGTTAGAAAATCAATTGCGATATTGTGATATTACGTTAATTAAATGATTTATTTTGCAAAATAAATGTATACGATTTGAACTTCGTTTTCTAGTTCATTTAAACTGAATTGTAGTATTTAAACGTTTAGTAGTCGCGAATACGTTAATATCTACGCACTCCTCAACACTTCAGAAATGGAAATATCGATTAGAAGAAGAGGAGCTAAGAAAATCGATAATGAAGCCCCAATTGTGTAAATTAAAATATTTCTTTTGGCAAAATAAATGCAAAAGATGTGAATACTTTTTGAGTTTGCTTTAACTCAAGTGCACTTGAAAGTTATATAATATTTTAAATTTGAAGAGTTGCTTCATTTATTAAACATTATTCTGTATACAACACTTATTTAGTACTCAATACTCAACGATTAAGAAGTGAACATATCGATAAGAAGGAGAAGAGGTTAGAAAATCAATTATGAACCAATTGACGATGGAGGGACGTTGTGAAATAAGAACGTAAATACTAATTGTAAATGATTGTGAAATAATAAAATAAAATAACTTAAAAAGAGAATTTTTATTTTGTTACTTTAGCAATCCTATCACTACGTTTAAATTACAGCATTACGTCAACATATTCATTCATTTTGAAATCAAATTTAATATAAAGTGTTATTAATATTTTCGAATATTAATTTTATTGAAAATATCAGTGCAGAGCACGCGCATTAACATTTACATCAGCAATGCATGAATTATGTAAATAACGCATTTTATTTACTACAATCAAGAAGATTCCTGATGATAAGCCAAGTTATTATAATGATTTTAATTTTATTAAATTTAAGATAAGGTTATGAAAAATACAAATATCAAGCGACATACAATAATAAATACATTAACTTCGGAGGACTTCGATCATATAAAAATTATAGAAGTTAGTAAGGAAATAATTTTCAATAACAAAAAAGTAAGAAAGCAAAACAGCGGTATATCAAATTTATATACCGCAAAAATACTAAAAAAATATGTTAAAATCTATATTATGTATATTGATATAGTGATACATTCAAAATATACCATTGAGTGCAATATATATAAGATTTTCTGTCAAAGGCTTTTTTGCCAATACAAAAGTATTTCATGGATAACTTCTACAACTTTATTATTGCCGGCACCAAAGAGACTTGAGCTTATTTGGTATATTAATTCAGTATTTGTATTTTCGGTATATTAATTCGGTATTTTTTTTTAGAATAATATCACATTTGTATTTTGTTTTTGCAGATTATTTTACTATATATATATTTGGTATATTAATTGAGAATAATACCGCATTGTTATGCTCTTATTCAAAGTGCATAGCGGGTATCTCACAGTTGAGCCTCTCGACTGTTGCATCCTTATTTGTTATTTGATTGCATTTGTTGTTCATCGATTACAATTCAGCAGCAATAAAAAAAGACTGAGAGCTCTGCTCTGATATATTAAATATTAAAGATTTAATCAATCAACCTTTGGACTTTCTTTGGAAATACAGAATTTTATTCACTGTCTTCACCGCTCTTAATCTCAGCTAATGCGGTACATTCGTTTCATTCGTACTTCTCCCTTTCCCCCTTTATCTATCTACCTCTTTTTTTGAAGCACTTCTTGTCTGTGGTGGAAATTTGATCTGCGCACTGACCATTAATTGATGAATGAATCTGAGGTAAAACAACTAGCAAACGTTGTGGCCTCTGCTGCGCTATGTTGTGCTGCTGCTTAGAACTGCTGCTGAGGGAACGCTCTCGTAATTGCAATGCAACGTTGGGCATACATCATTACGGTCAGCACTTGAGCACTAAGAACCTTGAAATGCTTGCTGAGCATAGACAGACAGATAGACAGACAGACAGACAGACCCAGAGCAATTGGAGCAGAGTAAGCGAGTAAACTGCAGGGATCTCTATGGGGAGAGAGCGGAGAGCAGAGGAGAGGAGAGATGGAGTCACAGGAGGAGGTCGCTCATTAAATGTGCAAATTGTGCGAGCTACCAAAAAGAATTTAAAAGACAACACGAGATGGAGCTCGAGCTGAAGCTGAAGCTGGAGGAGAGCAGGAACGGACAGCACATTGCACATTGGGACAGCTTCCCGGGAGGTCAATTCTGCGGCTCCCCACTCACTCACTCTGTGCGTCTCTCATCCTAATAGACAGCAGCTTCGCGGGATGCGGGATGCGGATGCAGAAAACGGATGCGGACGCGGACGCGGACGTGGATGCGGATGGGAGTGCGAATGCAAAAGTGAATGTGACGTTTAAAGCGGCGCAATACATTCAACTTAATGCACATTTCGGCTCAGTGGATAGCTGAAGGGTTGGCTGCCTTGGTGGTGAGCAGAGGAGGATGGGTGGGTGACTGAGTGGTTTGGGATGATTTTTGGTAGTGTGGTGGATAGCGGGTTACTTTGGGTGCTTTTAGGTGGTGTCCTCGGTTACGTCACAGTCTGTTTGCGCAACTTTCTGCTGACTTTTTAGACTAAAAGTCAAATATTTCATTTGGAAATTCCAAGAGCTAGGGCGAGAATGAAATGTGAAAATTTGCAAATACTCCGCACACACACACACACACACACACACACACACATTAAGGAGGGAAGGGGGTGTGGCACGCCTACTTTGCCACCCAAGCGATAGCAGCAAAACACATTTTTCTAGCTAAAACTAAGGGCCACACCCCCGCCCCCCTCTACTGCTGCTGCCCTTCAAACAACACCAGCCAGCGGCTGCTTAAAAACTATAAATTAAGTTTACAACTTTTCCGCAGAAACTTTTTCCGTAGCCGCTGATGTTGTTGATGTTGCTGATGTTGCTCATTGTTGTTGCTCGTTTCATTATTGTATTATTTCAGTGTTTTATCACAGTGTGACAAAATGGCATTGTGCACAGGCAAAAGCACAATAAAAATGTGTGTCAAGCTGGCCAACAAGCGACCGTACAACTTTGACATCCATCATTGCTGCGCCCGACACTTGTTGACCTCAAACGGGGGACAGACACGATTGCAACCCCCCCCAACTCCCCGTTACTCCACGTGCCTCGCAGTCACCAGCAGCAGCAGCAGCAGCAACAACAACTGACAGCTAATCAAAATGTCGCACAAAGTTCATTAACAACATTTTCCAGTCAATTGTCTTGTCAAGGTGGCCAGCATATTTCTGCAGCAAGACAGACAGACGAACAGACAGACAGACGGACGGACAGACAGACAGACGGACAGAGACAGAGAGGCTCTGTTTGCGCTTTGCATAGACACAGAACTGGATGCTTGGTTGTGCTCGGTCCTTGTCGAGAGGTCGTTTAGGTCGTGGAAGCACTTTGTTAACAACTTGGCATAAAGTTGTTTGTCTTTCACCTCAGCGTGTCGATGACACGACTACGACTCATAGCATAGCATCTTGAGCAAGTGCCCTCAAGAGGTACAACAACAACAGTCGACAGTCGGCAGTCCACAGTCCACAGTCCACAGAAGACAGACAAATTGGGAATGGGAGCTCATTTTATTGCCAGGCAAATCAACAAAACTTAACGAACTGTTCCCACATTGCTGATACTTAAATAGCACTGCCACTGGCCCACACAGATCTTAACTTTGGTTAGCCAATGAACTTGAAATTGTCAACAGAAGGCAATGCAAACAGCACAGACCAACACGCTTACCCCCCACCCAAAACAAAATGTTTACAAAATTACAAAGATGCTTTCTATCTGCGTCCAACCTGCAAATAATAAGAACACCTATAAAAAATATACATATTTTTATACCCGCTACCAATAGGGTTGAAGGGTATTATAACTTTGTGCCCGTAGGAAAAGTATGTAACAGGCAAAAAGAGACATCGCCGTCTTCATGAAATATTATATATACATATATATTCTTGATCAGCGTCAAAAGATATGAAGAAGTTTTTTTTATGACTTTGGTTGACAATTTGGTATAATTTGTACTCTCTGGTATATTATGAATATGATATGAAATGTACCGAATTTAATATATTTCTGGTATATTCGCTTGGTTTATATTAACAATTTGACTTTGGTTGACAATTTGTACTCTGTGAATGGAATAGCATATCGATGTACCAACAATACATTTTTAGTATACTTTTGGTATATTTTTAATACTTTTTTTACAATGTGGTATATTATGAAATCCGCAGTATATTTTGAATAAAATAGCATATCAATATACCAAATACACAAATATGTAAAACACACAGATTTTTAGTATATGTTTAGCATATTAATTTGTTATATTTTAAGATTAATACTGTGGTTGACATTTTAGTATATTTTGTACCCTGAAGTATATTCTGAACGATATACCATTAATACAGATATATCAAATACACCAATTTAGGTATATTTATGGTATCGCACTGTTTTCCTTTTATTAAATATCGGGTATTCCACAGTCGGACACTCCCGACTTTTGCTTTCCGCTTGTGTTTTTTTTTTGGAAATGGAATTTCATTCAAATGCAATTCTTTATAATACCCGTATATTTAAGTACAACCTTCGGTTGCTGGGCAATGTCGAAGCATAAGTATTTTTAATAACAAGCAGCTTAATTAAATTACAGAAATAATTAATTAAAATTGTTCTTTTTCCTTCTATTTTTATTGAGTAATTAGTATTCAAATTCGTTCTCTGAATTCTGTTTGAATACAACGCTTAAATAGCTATTTAAGCTGAAGTGATTTGCAGATCATTTAAAGACAATTACAAACAATGTTTCATGTGGCATGCCATGAAATGTTGGTCTACTTTAATAGGAGTATGCTTTTCGATTAGAAAGTTCTCCGTTTCCCGACTCTGCTTATTCGAAACGCAAATTGAGTTATTTGAATGCAGCGCATCTCTTAAATTGTTCGCACGACTCTCTCTAACTTGTCTTTAACCCAATTTTTCGAATGTTTGCCATTGTTTTTCTTGTTTCGCCTGTTGTTTTAACTATTTTCTGTTCGAGTTTAATTACTTGGCTTGAGCTCTTAGATTTCAGCAGGCAAATAATCTCCAGTGGACGTTGGGGCAAATGTTTCAGTGAATGTTTCCGTGCCCCATTCGACCAACGAAACTCGAGTGAAATTCAAGCGATAGTATCGCTAATGAATCGCCTAAAGAATAACTTATGGTGAGAACAGAGGAATAGTTTAAATAAAATTATTAAAGTAGATAATATTTATTTCTATTTTATATTCTTATGTTTTTATTTTATTGTTTTTTATTTTGTTTCATTCCATTCCATCCCATTTCATTTCATTCTATTTTATGTTACACCATTTCATCTTCCTTCATTTCATACAATATTATTTAATTTCATTTTCATTTCATTCATCCCATTTTGTCTTATGTTTTTTGTGTTATTTAATTTTATTTTTATTTTATTGTTTTTTTTTTTTATTTCATTTCGTTTTATTCTTTTTCATTACATTCCATTTAATTGCATTCCATATTATTCCATTTCATTGCATTCCATATTATTCTATTCCATACTATTCCATTCTATTACATTCCATTTTATTTCATTCCATTCCATCCCATTTCATTTCATTGTATTTTAAGTTACACCATTTCATTTTCTTTCATTTTCATTTCATTTCATTTTCATTTCATTTCTTTCATTTCATACAATATCATTTAATTTTATTTTGTTCTTTTTATTTTATTTAACATTATTATTTTTTTTAATATTTGCCTTTAAATCATTTTGTAGTATAGCAATTTTTAAATATTAAAGATACACTTAAAAGAATCGTTGACATCGCTTGAATAAACTATCGCTTATTGTATTGCTGGTACGTAATTGGTTCGCGGAGCGTCAAGAGTTGAGTTAAGGTGACTCTGCTCTATTCAATATTTATATGCACGTCGTTAACTGCATAGATTATTTGCATATCAAATGGGTAGAATGTGAATGAGTGTGCGTGTATGTGTATGTGTGTGCGTGTGCGTGTTTTATGTAAAATTTGAGTAAGGGCACTCAGCCCTGCAGACTGCAAGCACGCATAGTCGACTGTCTCTGTCTCTGTGGCTATGGCTATGGTTATGGCTGTGCCTGTGTCTGGCTTCCTGGCACGCACAAAAGCGCAAGACACGCAAACGGGTCAAGGATATTATGCATATGAATAAACGAAACGAAACGTAACGCAAAACAGAGCAGAGCAGAGCAGAGCAGAGCAGGGCTGAGAGCTGTGGATAGTAACCACAACAAGACCAAAAGCAAAACCAAGTCAAACGCAGTCAAACGAAACAAAACAAAGGCGAGGCAAAGGCGAAAGCAAAGAAGTTCGCTAAAAACGCAGCCAAACGTACGTCAACTTCAAAGCTGCCGATGTCGATGTCGATGCTGATGCTGATGCTGATGCTGCTATTGTCGCCGTTAGTCCGCCATTGTTGTGCGAGTGTGTGTGCGTGTGAGTGCTTAAGTGTGTGTGAGTGTGGCACACGTAAAAGTCGCACAAATGAACGCGTAATTGTTTGCACATGAATACATTGCGTAAATATTTGCCAACACATACTCACACTCACATTCAGACAACACTCATCGCCAGTTGCCCCTCCTCTGATGTTGCATGCAACGCGCGTTCATTTGCATGCCGCAGTCTGGAATGAGCAGACTGCAGAGCAAAGGCGTTTTAATCTGCTTACCTTGGCGACATCTCTCTCTCTCTCTCTCTCTCTCTCTGTTTCTCTCGCTATCTATTTTTTCAGCTTCTATGTTTTTTTCTTGTTTTCTGTTTTGCACCATCTTCAACTGAAGCGAAATTTGCATTTGCATGATGACGGCTCCGTCTGAGCTGAGCTGAAGCTGAAGCTCGCCTCGAGTTTGACTCGCCGGAGATGCAGCAGCTTTGCTTTAATTACGTCCCCGACTTCACTTTGAGCACATAAACAAATTGAGAAATGGTTTATGGCATGCAAATTAATCAAATCTCTTTCTCAATTAAGTCTCCAAGGACACCGGAAATTTCCGGTCTCTCGGCGAACTAAATATTTAGTTATGTTTTTCATCGCTGCTAATGAAATTTATTTAATGCGCTCCACACACACACACACACACACACACACACACACACACACACACACACACACACACACACACACACATCGTTCTATTGTTGTCGCCTGTCAAAGTTGTTAGCAAAACTTCCGTTTCCACTTGGCGGGGCATGCAACAAGCGAGTGTTCGATTGCCAAAAAGAAAACTTCTGCCACGAGTTGCCTCATTAAAAACTAAACCGTAATTATTGTTGGTGGCCAAAAGTAGGCAGTTGCCACAACAGCAGCCATTAATCATGAACTCTCGACTCAACTCGACTGAGTCACCTTTTTAGATTGCTTTCGTCGGTTGCACATCGTAATCGTAGTCGTAATTCGTAATAATAATAAACATGATATCAACTTCAACCTTCGATGACGCGACAATTTTTGGGGGCCCATTGCAATGTGTTCCTCTTTCGCATCGCGTATCAATTATGTTCCCCAACTCAAGGCGAATAACTGTGCCACAGATACACGAAACATGCAACCGAAGCTAAGAGTAAACTGTAAATCAACAGCTGGCAAAGAGCAGTTACCATGCCCCAAGGTCGTAACCAGAAAGAGAGAGACAGATTCGCTCTCTCTTCGTCCTTTGTATTCACCACACTTACTGTGCAGTGTGCCACGAATGGTGGCACGAACTCACCACGCTGCTCGTCGCTGGCGTTGTTGCAAATAGCCGCCATTTAGTCTTGCGTTGAACTCTGTTGCTGTTTGTTGCGCCCCAGCGGTTGCCTCAACAGTTCTTGGCCCAAAACGCGGTACGTGAGTGTGCAAGCAAACAAACAACAAAAAAAGTGGAGAAACATAAACGTCGCGTCGCGTATTTCGAACGTCGATAATCGTAACCCGATTTGTTTTTGTGGTATATTTTTTTGTCGTTCTGCCAACACAACAACAAACAACTTACAACACAAAAATATTCATAATTATTGCAAATACCAAAAAGAAAAAAAGAAAATAATAAATTGTGCAAAGTTCTGTTTATCAAACAACAACAACAACAACAAAGAGAAAGTAAATGCCGGCACAACAGTGCGTATGATGAATATGCGTAATGTAACCGCAACTGCAGCAACAACAACAACAACGAATGCAAATATCGAAATAAATTTCAACATAAATCGATGTAGCCAAGTGTGAAAATTTATATTAACGCTTTACAGTTCCGCTGCAAACATAAAAACCGGAAATAGCCAACAATTGCAATCAGCTGAAGCTACGAAATAAACGGTTAGTAAATCACAATCACAAATTGCTCCAATGCAAACGTAATCGAACAAAAAAGTAAATTTAATTGAAAAATGTATTCGAAATTTTGTATTGAACGTGCAGTTAAGACTCGTATTTTGATTTTAAATAAATTCGCTCATTCATGGGTCTCGTTACAAATTACTCTTCTGCTCTCTAAATACAAATCAATTGTCTTCCGTTATATTGATATGAAATAAGCATGTTAATATGCTGCATTTATGGATCTCTGGCAATTAACTCTTCTTATCTCTATAAATTACATTGACTTGAATTATGCACAGCTCTTATTTTGATATCTTGAAATAATGATTAAGTTTGTGTGCTACATTTATGGATCTCGTTACAATTAGCTTTAAAAATAAAAATTACATTTAAGTATTAAGTCAGTGAATAAACAAGCATTACACATCATGTTGTAATAGAATCGAACGGAGTCGTAAAAGATATAACGAGTGAAACTGACGAGAGGATCATGGATCTCTTGACAATTAACTCTTTTGTTCTCTAAATGTAAATGAATTACTTTCGAAAAATTCTACTATATAATAGATTTCAGTATTTTATCAGTCCAGCCAAAAAATCAACAAACCGTCCAATTTAAGAAGTAAGAAGTAAAGAAGTAACTAGTGAAAACGACGAGAGGATCATGGATCTCGTTACAATTAACTCTTCTGCTCACCAAATATAAATGAATTACTAAGAAAATACTTCTATATGTATTGAATTTAAGTATCTTATCAGTCCAGTAGAAACAAAGTGCACACACTCGCTGCCGGTAAAGAATTAACGAGTAAAATCGAACGAGAGCATTACATGCTATTAACGAATGTTTCTTTTGTGCTCCTCTTTGTAATTCAATTCTATTGAATTGTGACTTTTATCATACATTTTCTACAACTCATATTGTGCACATAGTTCAAAGACATATAACAAATTAGCTTAATTGATATTATGCTCAGTTCATATCTTCATATGAAAAAAATATTGAGTTTGTGTGCTGCATTTCTGCATCTCTTTACAATTATTTATTTTGCTCTCTAAATATATATACTACATACTATTATATCAGTTCAGTAATAATTGAAACGAACTGCAAGCACTCGCTGTCAGCATAAAAGTAACGAGTTAAACCAAACGAGAAGATCACATGCAACGAACGAATGTTTCTCTAGCGCTCTTCTTTGTAATTCAATCTCATTGTGACATTTGTTATACATTATCTGTAATTAAGGACAAATCACAAATGCATTTTAAATAAATAAATCAATTACCTTAGCTGATATTGTGCTCAGTTTATATCTTCATGTGAAATAAGTATGAATGTGATGCATTTATAGTTAGTGAACTTTTCTACTCTCTAAATAGTTTTCAGTTTGTGTGCTGCATCTATGGATCTCTTTGCTCTCTGTTCTGTAAATATATTTTGTGAACAGTTCAAGGACAAATCACAAACATAATTCGACATTCATTTCCTGTGCTCAACAATGCATTTTGTATTGTGCATTTTTGATGAGCTGTTCAACTCAGATGGAATTGGGTCAACTAAAAAGTTGCTCGAATTCTGTCTTGTAATGCGGAAATAAATCCATGCTAATTTGTCCAGCGACACAGTCGACAGTTGACCTCAATCGGCGGCAGCTAATGCCAAAGTAAGTGCACTTAATCGGAAGCCGAAAGCCAAGTTTTGTATAGTTGAGGAGGAGAGGAATTCAAAATTTGCCACTCTACTAAAAAGGCAATTCAACATGACAATTTATCAAAAATTCTCTGACTAAACTGAGACAGCTAGCATAGTGTTGCTTGCCTAGAGCACACACACAGACATAGAGAAGCAGTTAATCAATCTTTTGGGATTGCTAACCGATAAGCAGTTATAAATATGTGCGAGCATAAAGCAAAACCCAAGCAGAAAAAAAATAAGTGGCCCATCAACAGACAGTAAAGAACAACGAAGAAAAAAAAAAAAAAGAAAAGAAAGTGGTGTTCGCATTTGAAAGTGGCTTAAAGCATTCAGCCAAGAGACTGAAATGGAAAAGACAATGTGACAACAGCGAAACCGGAAAACACAAATAAAAATAGATACGAAAACGAAGCAGCAGCAGCAACAGGGGCGAAAAGGGACTTGAGATAAGCAGTGGATAAGAAAGTGGAGAGTGCAGGAAAGAGGGGGAGTGAGAGAGGCGTTAAGCAGCAGTAGCACCAGAAGAAAGAAAGAAAAAAAGGATCTACATGATTTATAAGGTACATTAAATTGAATATTCAACATAATGTAGCATTTAAATGGCCCAAGCACTCACACACACACACACACACTACAACTATCCTCTCTGACACACACTCACACACACACACATGCATACACTTATGGATAAGGACATAAGGATATATGGGTATATGCGGAGGAACGAAAGAACGAAAGAACGAACGAACCAAAGGCAGGCTAAATGCGATGCCACATCTCAAGGTCATTTCGACTCGAATGGAATTTTATGGCTCAGTGTTTGGCCACTCGCCTTGGCTTGCCTCGGTTTTTGGGGCTAATGTCTAAGTGACTTTTGGCCGCCGTTGAATCAAAATACTAGCCAAGCACCTAATGGCATGCCTTGTTGCTTCCTTTTTACTACGTTCATTTTGTGCGCCCTTCTCTCTCTCTCTCTCTCTCTCTCTCTATCGTTGTATTAAAGTCTTCAACTTAGTCAGCGATTAAGTTTTGCCAAACAGTTTGGGGTTGGGGTAAAGCATGATGCAAGATGAGATGAGGAGAAATGAAATAAAATAAAAGCGCGCACAACTTTGAGCGTCAAAAAATTATTTAACTTCAACGTGTGCGAAAGTAATTTAGCAAACCAGAACGTAGCAAGCATCATAAATCACACGCTCTGTGCCCCATAGCAAAGTGCCAACTATAACTGTAAATACGCTCCACACACACACACACACACACACACACACACACATAGATACTAGCTCACACACTGAGTCAGTAATGGAAGTTGGAGCGAGATCGGGGGAGAGGGGCGGCAATGAACGGGGGGAACGCAACGTCGAGCGTTACGTGTGCAGGTCAAATGTGAAAAGTCAGCCAATTTGGGCCACATTTGACAGACAAGGCGGCGTCGTGGCCAGCTGTCTGCCAACCAAATACACACACACACACACTCTCGCACACACTCGCACACACTCGCACACACACCCTTGCCTTCGCCATTGGCAGTCTGTCCCCTACAGCACTTCTTTCTCGCAGTCTCGCAGTGGACCATTAGAAGGCACTTAGCAACACTGCACGTGGACACGTCGCTGTTTTCTTTTTACCCTCCTCTCTCTCTCTCTCTCTGTTTTTTATCAACTTTATGTGTTGGCCTAGCATTATGCAACACTTCGCCTGTCGATGATAACGAGAGCGCGGCTAATTGATCAGCAGGGAAATGCGCTCAAAATTCAAGTGAAGCTCAAATGCTAGACAGATTCAAATATGATATTATTTACTCATAAATGACTTTTAACTAAATCAATTATATTCGATAAATTTAATGCGAAAATGAAAACTCGCAAAGAAATGCAATCACATTTTTTTGTAACGTTCAAATGACGTAGACTTTGCAATTCCAAATATATAAAAAAAAATCAAAACAATATTTCAGGGTCGCCACTTTTCATTTTGAGGTGCCACAGGCCAGTTTTTCTACTGACTTCGAAAACACGAACTATTTTACCAGTTCTTTTGTTAAAAACAGTTATGAAACTTCACTTTCAGTTTTATTAATTCATAACGAGTCTTCAATTTGTGATTGTGTTGTGTGTTGAAAGAATATGATTATGCAACGTGACAGCTTTTACAACCCACACTACAAAGGTTTTTTTCTAGTCGGAATTCTGTGGCATGGCGAAATTATTTCAGTGGTTTGACGTTTGGTTATTTCTGCTGCACCTCTGATGATATGATTTGTTAATAAATGACTTTTAATTAAATCAAATCATTAAATCGAATAGTTAATTTGAGGACTCATGTTTGATTGTGCATTAAAATTCAGTAGAAATTCATTAACAAATTAGAGTAAGGTTCAAATGCGACACAAACAACTTTTTTACGCGAGCCAGCACTCTCTTTTCTATAAATTAAATTAAGTATTTAATTCTAGATTTCATAAAATAAATAAATAAAATATTTTCTTAGATCTTGCAAATTTGCACAAAAATAAACAATATATTATAAATATATATGTGGGATGAATATCTTAATTTAATATTTCATAAAGATTATCCTGTTTGTTGTAAGTTTAGTCTAATTAGTAAATGCTTTAAATATTTGGAAAAATTGCGACGTTGATCCGTCTTGCTCATGTAATCCTATCACTGCTTCCTTTCTTCTCAATCGATAAGACTTTAGCTGCTGTAATCACTCGGTGTTGACAGACCCTTTAATCCTTTGACCCTTTGGCACACACAATTGATAAATTTTTATATATTTTGTTAATTAAATAAATTAATAATTCAAATAATTTCAAACGGAAGTGGTTAAATGATCGCTTGGCTTATTAAGACGCACAGCAAAAGGCAGCAGAGAAATACAATCAAAATATTATGAAAATAATGAAGCTGAAGTGCAAGTCAAATTGCTTTCTTAAACCTTCCAACAAATATTAGCTTAATATATTTATTGTTTAATTGCATATATTTTAGTTATTTATAAAACATTACGGTGTTCTTAAAATATACCAAATAATACATATTAAACATCATTGTGTATATATAGACTATTAGATTCAAAATATTCCATAGAGTAAACAACATTCAACCAAAGCAAAGCAGCGCGGAATTATTTTTAAAATATCCCATACTAATATGCAACAAAATACTAAAATACAATATATTTGGTATATCGATATAATATTGTATTCCAAATATACCGTAGAGCACACTAAATGCAACCAAAGCTTTGGTTTGCTTTGCAAAGCAAAACAGCGTGGAATTATTCTTAAAACACTAAATATACTATAAATACTAAATACTAAAATATACTATTGGTATATCTATATACTATATTATTCTATTGCGAACCAAAGCAATTTAGACCCCACTTCAGCATTCATTTTTGCCATAGAAAATAAATTCTTAAATAACTTCTAAGATTTTGATTTGATCACAATCAAATTGCAAAACTGAAGTTTGTTAACATTTGTGAAAAATGTTTGTTCAGTGATTTTCAGGTGAAATTTAAGATATTCTAAATACTGATAAAGCAACAATTGAAAAACTTTACAGCTGGCTTTTCTCAGCTCTGTGCTTAAACATTTCTCTCGATACATACAACAAAAAAAAAACAAATAAGATTTGCGATTATGTTTGCCAGCCAAAGCCAAAAAGTCATGGATTTTATGGAGTTCTTGGCCAACTCGCAGCGTCTAACCCAATGGGTGAGTGTGTAAGAATTCTTCGAGACTTAATTAACCGAGGAGTGTTTGCCACAGCGTCCGACTGGCAGAGCAGAGCTGATGTATATAACACTCTCGCATGAGTGCTGCGATCTCGATTCGGTGGTCTGCACTCTGGCTGTGGCATATTTGCACTATCGCAATCCGGGGACCTTGAAGCACAACTATATGCCGGTGTTGAATATGCTGCGACGCGACTTTCCGAGCAAGTCGGAGGTGCGTTTTCTACTCGAGCAGCAGCAAATCACGGCGGATCATCATCTGGTCTTTCGCGACGATGTGCCCGAGGAGCTGTTGCTGCGCAGTCGCTACATCTTGGTCAACCATCACGTCAGTCCCTTTCACTATTGCACCGAGGAGGTCTACGACTATCGGCCCTACCAATGCGAGGCAGCCCGGCTGCCCATCTACTGCCAGCGCGTCATGCATCCGATGCATTCCTGTGCCGCATTGATTGTCGAGCGCTATGACAGTGCCATCTATAATTATGCAAACATCCAATGTCCGCGTGTCTACGAGCTGCTGCATGCCGCCCTCCTCTTGCAGAACAACAATTTCGCCCAGTACTCGAGTGAGAAGCAGCTGGAGGAAGTCCGCGACTACCAGTTGATGCTCTATTTGGAAAAGAAATTGGGTGTCTTGCAGGCGCCGCAGCGCAGCATTTTGTACGGCGCTTTGGTGGCAGCAATGTTCGATTTGAACGAGCTGACACTGCCACAGATATTGCGACGTGAGTTCAAGCTGCTGCGTGCCAACAATGGCAGCCATCTGGTGCGCATCGCCCAATGTTGTTTCCCCATGGCTGTCACCCGTTTCATTTCGTTCGAGTTCGCCCAGCTGGCACTGCAGCAGTTTGGCTCCGAGCACAACTGCGATTTCATTCTGCTGCTGGGCACAAGCATGCGGCCAAAGGGTGCGTTGGCTGTCAAGGAACTCGCTTTGATCCCTCTGGATGCGTTGCGCAATCTGCAGGATCGTCGTTTCTTCGATCATTTAATCGTGAATTTGAACGATGCGGAGCAACCATTTCTTGGCCTCGATCCGTATCGTGGTCTGCACTTTATGCAGGGCGCTTTCTTCTTTCTCAAAGCATGGAATATTCAATTTTATGATATGCTGCATCTTGTGCAGCGCATCATCTATCATTGGGTCTCCGAGTATTTGTATCCATGCAAATAGTTCGACTCGCATATGTTCGCTTTAAATGTACATTCAATTTGAAATAAAGTCTTTCTTTAAATTGCCCCTTCAACTCGGTCTCTCTCTCTATGGCTCTGGTTCTCCTCATATTACGCACTTAATCCATCAACAACAAGGTCAGCGACAGCTGACGGCATTCCCAGCGTCCCAACGTTTCAGGGTTGGCAGTCAACCCACACGCACACACACACACACACACACACACACACAAACACACACACACACACACTCCCGCAAGCCAAACATTTGACTTATCAAATGACGCCTCATATTTTCTTTTTCTTTGCAGCCTACTGTTGCTCAAGCTGAAGTCCTCATCAGGTTTCAGTTACAACAGTTGGGGAATTGCCAAGAATTTGCAACGTAGATTTTATATCATGAACCAAAAATCAAGCGAGAAAGCAAATGCTCACCACTGACCGACTATTAAATGCTTTCTCTACTCTTTCTCTCTGTTTATCCACTTAACAGAACATTTCTTAAAAGTTAATCCTGTGGAAATTGTGCTGCATTATGAGCAATATTTATTGAATAAAACATTACAATACATTAATTACGAACAATATTTAATGCAGAAATATATAATATAAAAATTTTAAAGCTCAGTAAAGATAATACCTTCAAGGTTTTCTAATCTGATATAATTTAAAGTGAATTCCGTATGCTTAATTTCCAGAGCAAAATTATAATAATAATAGCCAGTGAGATCGCTGCTATCCCATTTAAATAAAAGCAAAACAGTGCGGTATTATTCTTTAAATACAAATATCAAATTAAAATACCAAAAGAAATACCAAAAACCAGCTTCCCATTTTCAATAAAAGCAGAATAGTGTAGTGTTGTATTTTAAATATACCAAATTAATATCAAGCAAAAATACTAAAATATACCAAGTGGTATGGTATATTTGGAATGTCGATATACTATAATATTCGCTTTAGAGCAATGTGGTATTATATTTCAAATATACCAAATTAATATAACGAAAAATACTAAAATTTACCGAATGTTATGGTATATGTGGTATGTATAATATAATGAAAAATACTCAAATATACCAAATGCTATGGCATATATTTGGAATGTCAATATACTATACTATTCGCGGTAGAGCAATGTGGTATTATATTTAAAATATACCAAATTAATATAAGTGAGATACTAAAATATACCAAATAATATGGTAGACTTGGTATATTTGTGTATTATTACATTCGCATTTCCATCAATTTTAAAATCGTATATCGTCGATTAGACACACACAAAGACAAACATAAAAACAAAGGGCACACAGACAAGATATTGACCAGCAAACAGAGATTGAACTTATTTTAAGAAAATTAATTAATTATCAAACTAATATACACCTTCCATTTTCAATAAAAGCTGCGTGGTCCATTATATTTAAAGCTAACACAAAATAACATATGATATTTAAAACAACATACCAAATATTATTATTCATCATTTTGCACCAATTAACTACCAAATAAAGCTGCATATCATAATGCAACGCTATGTTATGTGAGATATTAAAACCTAAAGAATACGAATTACGATTTCAAACAGCAATAAGCAGAATGTTGATTAAATCAAGACAATCTGCAGAGTTGTAAAAAACAGCGCCCAAAGCTGCACATCAAACTTGTTCAAATTAAACGATTCCAATTTAGTCCAATAATAATGTATAGGAATTTACTAATTACTAATTAGCTATAATTTTTAATTCCAATTTATTTATTGTTTTATATTTTTTCAAACGTTTTTATAATTTCAAATGGTATTTAAATGTATGCTTACCTCATTTAATGAACATTTGGCAATCAATCAATTGAATTGCATATTATTGTTGAATTTAATGCGAAACTTTTGCGTTTAATAATTTTTGATTTAATGCTTTAATCCGGTAAACGCATACAATTGAAATAATAATTGTTTAGCGAAGACCAGCATTTAGTTTTTATGAGCAGAGCGAAAGTAAGTTCCGAGTGTGTGTTAGAGAATAAAATATGGAAGTGTTTTGCGAGAGACGCATTGAAATTATGATTTAGCTACTACACATACAAGTATAACACTCACTTTGCTCGCCCATACAATATGCTGAAAGTATGCATGAGAGATTGCCAGTTATGTGGGTGCTGTTGAAGGACTGGTGAGTAGCTTGAGGCAAGGGGAGTGTTGGGAGTTGAAAGGTAAAAAGGCTGCTTTAGCCATTACACAATGCATTAATCTAATCATATGAGAATATGTGCGAGAGTTGCCAAATTCATGAACTCAAAAATGGAGTTTTATATATGACTCTGACCCTGTTTTTTTTGGTCGTTCCACCTTTTGGTGTTATTGTTGTGGCACACACATACACTCGCACACACACCGATGGACAGGCAAAAGTATTTGCAACTTGATTTATAAGCGCGCTGATGTCAGTTACGTGCACGCACTCAATAATGGCAGCCAGCGCCCTTTGCAGAAGAAGCCTTGAATTGAGGAATGAAGGTGAAGGCAAAAAGAAAAAGGTGGAAGGAAGGAAGGAAAGCGGGATCGGGGAAAGGTGCTTCTGTTGTTGTCTTTGTGCTTTGGCAACAAGGATTTGGCGAAGGACTCGCAGCCATTGCGCAAATTGCTTGCAACACTTTTTTGTCGCTGTTGACGTCGCCATTTGCCGTTTGGCTTTTATAAATCGCTTAGAACAGCGACCCCCCCGCCCTCTCTCTTTTCCCCGCCATCATCCAAAGCGAATGCTGATAACAGCGACAAGTAAAAGTCGCCGAAAACAGGAAACTCTCTGCCGTCAGAGTCGAGCGTCGAGAGTTGTGAGTTGCGAGTCGAGAGTCGGCATTATTCTCTGGCGCCACTCAAAGCACATCCATCAGCGGCGCATTTATATGAAGAGCTTAATGCCAAGGGTGTTGCGCCGTACGGCGTACACAGGTAAGACAGATGACAGGGCCATGGAAATTGAGGAGAGTGGAGAGTGGGGGGAAATGCGAGTGGGTGGCCTTCCTAATTGTTAGACTCGCTCGTCTTTTATTTTCTTTTCTTTTCGCTGTTGTCGCGTTTTTCAGCTCAGCTTTTTCTTGTTTGCCATTGCATACTTTTGTGCGCTGGGCATGTAATGAAGATAATTGCTGTTAAGCGCATCTCTAAGCGGATTTTCGTGCCACGCTTTCCCCCTTCCCCCCCGCCCCGCACCCCTTCGCTCACTGTGGAAAGTTTTGCATTTGACTTTAATTCGCATACTCCATCCCCATGCCAAAACACGTTGTAAACAGTCTGACTCTCATTACTGCAAAATTGTATTTAATTTTCCAAAATTAAATTTATCATCAGCATTTTCTATCTGCCGTGTCGCGCTTAAGTACTCTTATTTATTATTTTTCTGTGCTAGTCAAGTCACCTCTCCCTTTCACCATTCCCCCTTTTTAATTTACACTTTACATGGATGCATGGCGAAGGTGGCATCCACAAGCGTTTTATTTCAAAGCGAGCTGGCGACGACTTGCATTAATTAAATTCCATTCCATGGACGCTACGCTGCTTGAATGAAGGTGTGTGTTCTCTTGTCTTGTTATTGTGTTGCTTTTATTACTATACACCTAAATTGTTTTTAGCTTAGCAGCAGCAGCTGCAGCAGCTGCTCCTGCAGCTAATTGGCAAACGGTGCGTATGCGTCATGCGGTGGCCAAATAAATGAAGCAATCAAAGCAGCAGAGAAGCAGAGAAGCAGAGAAGCAAGTCGAATAAACATGAATTGCAATTAAATTCGGTGGCGAAATTGTGGGACTTCGTTGATCCACCCGCAAGTCAAACACTTGCCCCAGCTCAACAGCTTTCTTGAGTCCGGCAGTTCAGCTCAGGAAAGCCAAGAAACTTGCTTTTGCTTTTGCTGTTGCTGTTGCTCAACACTCGCTTACTTTGCATATTTCCGGCTTCCGTTGCGGGCTGCGACATTGTTACGAAAAATTCATAGAAAACTTTTCCTATTTATATATACATATATATATGTATACCCTATATTTATCAGTTGTCGAAAAATGAGCCAACAAACGAACATTAGCTGCTCCTGTTTTAGGCATCTGCCAGTCGAGCAGACTCTCTCTCGGTTATTTTTTTTGCATTTTTATTTCATTCGCTTTTTGTCAAAACTTGTTTACAGGCGCAAAATTATTGTGACAGACGCTAACATTTACGACAAATATAAGAATAATATAGCAGATAGAAAGCAGGGGGAGGAAATGGGGGATAGGCATCGGCATTGGCTTTCTCCATGTAACAGGTAATTGTTTTTGTGTTCCTGCGTTCTGTATTCCGTGTTCCGTATTCTGCTTCATTTGGTTAGCTTTCGTTGCGTTGCGTTTTCGTTTTGTTTCGCTTTCGTGGCATTGTCGTTATTCTCATTTCTTTTCTTTTTGTCTACTTTGGCATAATTTATTGTATTCCTTGTTTCGTATTTGCATAAATATTTTAATTTGCATTTTAACAAAATGCGAATTTCAGAGCTATGCCTGCGTACCACATAATCTTTATAAATATTATGGATAGATACGAGTGTAAATATGTATTTGCAAGAGATATACATAAATATATATATATGTATATATAGAGTATAAGTTTGTGTTGGATGCGTATGGCTTCATTGTTTTGCTATTTATTATTGTTGTTGTTGCTAGGCTTCTCTTCTGCAACTGTTTCTTTTGCCATCTATTGTTTACTCGGGCTTTGCACGAAAAATGAAATAATAATAAACAAAATGAAACGAAACGAAAGCAGACCGACAAATTTAATCAAAAATCTATTATATGAAGAGCCTTCCAATGGAATTTAAAACGTACGCTTAGAGTGCGCTTTTTAGTTCTCAATATCATCCACATAAAATGCTAATGAAAATAATGAAAAATGTAAATGCAACAACTTCAAATAAAAATATATTAAACAAATATATTATTGAAGTAAATGCATCACACATTTTATGCAAATGACGCAAAGCAAATCTGCAAGTAAATAATAAAGCGAGTGTTGAGTGTTGAGCGCTGAAAATTGATAATTTCAATAGATTTAAATGTAGTTTTAAATTAAATGCAATTACTGTAATTAATTAAATAATTGAGTTGATTTTTATGCATGCATATGCGTTTGCTTGCTGGCCACTTCATTTCGATTTCAATGCCATTTTATTCTATTGAATAATTCCTGTGCAATTCTTAATCCATTTCATTAGCAATTTATTGCGTATACGCCATAGGCAACCAAGTCGTTCGATTTAATTAACAAATAAAACAATAAACATTTCAATTTTAGCAAGCGTTTTATGCTTGTTATTTATTTTAGTCCCGCAATATTCAAGCATTTTTGCTTTACACCTGCTACACAGAAAGGTATTATAACTTTGTGCCCACAGGAAATCTGGCATACATATATTGCTCATTTTAATATATCGATATACCTACAATTATTAACTATTTGGTATAATTCAGTTTTTTAATTACTAACTTGACATTTTTTTTAAATAATACTGCACTTCCTTGCAACGTATCGTTATGGTATATCCATATACCAAATACAGCCTTCGGTATATTTTTGTATTTTTTCGGCTAACCAATTTGGTATATTATTTAAATAATTGTCTTAGTATATTTTGAAAGTAGCAATATATCGATATACCAACCAGTGTATTTGGTATATTTTTGCATATTTTTTACTTTGTTTGAAATAATACTGCAGTATTTTAGTAAATTTTGAATGTAAAAATATATATATAAAACAAGTATTGCCTTTGGCATATTTTGGTATATTTTTAATTATTATAATTTAGTATGTTTTTAACAATAATACTGCACTGCTTTGCAACGTAACGTAATAGTATATTATATTAAATAATTTAGTATTTATCGTGCATTCAATTTTGTATATTTTAAGAATAACACGGCACTGTTTTGCTTTTATTGAAAATAGGTAGCTGGTATTTCACAGTCGAGCTAATTCGACTGTAGTTTTCTTACTTGTTAATTAAGCTCTTCAATTTTGAATAACAAAAATGACTTTAAATAATTTTAAATTAAATAGAAATGTAAATAAGTGTTTTAGTTTTCTTTTGGAAGGCTTTTCCACTGATCTGAGTAATTGTATCGGGGCGTAAAATAAATGTATCAATGCCCTGGCGGATACGCAATGTGGCTTTGAATTACGGTACCCTAGGCGAGTGTATAATGGGAATGAAGAATACGAGTTGAATAAAACTGAATTTGTGCGGCATCAAACGCGCATAATTTAATAAAGTCGACACACACAGACAGAGGCAATCGTGTCGTTGCTTTGGGGTCGTGGCCACATACAGGGACGATGCCGATGCCGATGCCGACGGCGATGGCGATGGCGGTTGTGCCGTAAAGTAGGCAATCACTTTATTATTAAGCCAGACACACATACACACACGTATACACATGCAGCAGACAGTTCATAAAAAAGCAAACAAAATAATGGCATCAAATTTGAAGATTTGATGCGGCAAAATGCTTTTCACGTTTTCAGCATTTTGGTGGCTTTTGTTGTTTTCTGTTCTGTTCTGTTCGGTTCTGTTCTGTTCGGTTGTGTTCAGTTCTGTTCTGTTCAGTGTTGTGTTGTGTTGTGTGCGTCTAGCCAGCTTATCGATAGATAATATATTTATATTTAAATAACACTTCATCATGCTGTTGTCGACGATGACGATGACGATGCCGATGTCGATGTGAATGTGGCTGCGTCTGCGGCTGGGGCTGCGGCTGAGTGAACAGCGAGTGCTTCGCTGCGTATGCGTAATATTGTTTGCTTTCATGTTTGAAGTGGCAAAGAGGCAGCCTTATAAATAAACTTGATCCATTACACACATACAATTTGACTTCGGCTGCTGTCTTGAGTGCGATAAATTTGGGCTTATGATTTTATCCCTTTTATTATTGGCCATGCCCAAACGCCCACAAAACGCCTCGAGAACGCCAGCCAAAGAGCCAAGGAGTAGCTGCCAGCATTTTCATCTCATTTTCATTCGGCGTCGGCATCGGCATCGCTTTCGTTTTCGTTTTCATTTCCATTTTGTTTTTGGCTTTTGCCTGTCCACTCGAGCGTGAAACAACGCTTACAAACAGAACCACACACACGCACACATGTGAAGCATCGCATTGTCAGCTTTTTTAAGAGGCAACACACAACATACCAAAAAGCATTTGCTTCAAAATAAATAAACTATATACATGCTCGCTCTCTCTCTCTCTTTTTCTGTCTTGGTTACAATAAGCAGGCAAGCAAATTAAACACACACAATGCGCACAACTTTTTCTTTGTTGGCATTTTCCTTTCCCTTTCTCTTTTCGTCTTTTTACTTTCCGCTAGTGCCTTTTGCTTTTTCCTTTTTGCTATTGCTTTAGTTAACCACACAGAAACCGGGGCGCAAAGTTTTGAGCGCTAGAAGTCTTTCCAATCAGCCGGCAGCAAGGCAGCAAATCAAATAAAATTAACACAATATAACAATGGCTCTCGAATGGAAACTCGAATGAATGTTGTCCTTGACCAACTCTACGCACACACACTTCTATAATAATATATACACTCACACAAACACACACATATGTATGCAATAAAGCAGAGCCATAGAAATGAATCGTTGAACAAATCAATGAGAGAATATATTCAAAGAGTTTCAAGATACAAGTAATCACACAATCTCAAGTGCTGCGGTTAAATAACTTTTGTTTAACGAACAGATTCATTTCGATACTTTGCACATCAATGATTCATTTACATAGCGAAAAGATGAACAAACTTTCATTGCGTAGTCTTATCGAATATTCGCAACTATTTGAATAGCATTTGCACACTTTTATGAATGTGTATCATGATGATATGCTAATCAAATCAACATCTACATATAAGGTTGGCCAAAAAGTCTTGCGGTATTTCCGATAGGTGTCTTTGCAAGCGCGTAGTTCTAGTTCTATTTATCGAATCGGTTCATGCGATACCTTTTTGGAAAGCTCTTTTCCCGCGCTAACACGTGTTTGATTTATTGTTGTTTGTCTTGAGTCGTTCGTGAGTTATAGCGTCACAAACATGGAGCAAAATAAAGAGAAAATACGGCATATTTTACAGTACTACTACGATAAAGGCAAAAATGCAACTCATGCTGCCAATAAAATTTGTGCAGTTTATGGACCCGATACAGTTTCCATTTCCACCGCACAACGATAGTTTCAACGTTTTCGTTCTGGTGCGGAGGTGGTCGAAGATGCGCCACGGTCCGGAAGGCCTGTCGTCGAAAATTGCGATAAAATCGCCGAATTGATCGAAAGAGATCGGCATAGTAGCACCTGTAGCATCGGCCAAGAGCTTGGCATGAGTCATCAAACCGTTTTAAACCATTTGAAGAAGCTTGGATTAAAAAGCTAGATGTATGGGTGCCACACGACTTGACGCAAAAAAACATTTTTGGCCGTATGGATGCATGCGAATCGCTTCTGAATCGCAACAAAATCGACCCGTTTTTGAAGCGGATGGTGACTGGCGATGAAAAGTGGATCACTTACGATAACGTGAAGCGCAAACGGTCGTGGTCGAAAAGCGGTGAAGCTGCCCAGACGGTGGCCAAGCTTGGATTGACGGCCAGGAAGGTTCTTCTGTGTGTTTGGTGGGATTGGCAGGAATCATCCACTATGAGCTGCTCTCCTATGGCCAAACGCTCAATTTGGACCTGTACTGCCAACAACTGGACCGCTTGAATGCAGCACTCAAGCAGAAGAGGCCATCTTTGGTCAACAGAGGCCGAATTGTCTTCCATCAGGACAACGCCAGGCCACACACATCTTTGGTGACGCGCCAGAAGCTCCGGGAGTTCGGATGGGAGGTTCTATTGCATCCACCGTATAGTCCGGATCTTGCACCAAGTGATTACCACCTATTTCTGTCCATGGCGAACGACCTTGGTAGTCGGAAATTGGCCACAAGAGAGTCCTGTGAAAATTGGCTCTTCGAGTTTTTTTGCCAATAGAAAAGCGAGCTTCTATAAGAGGGGGCATTATGAAGTTGGCATCTCGTTGGGAACTCGTCATCGAACAAAACGGCGCATATTTGACTTAAATCGCATTATTCTAACCAATTTTATGAACAATTGAAAATTCAATAAAAATACCGTAAGACTTTTTGGCCAACCTAATATATCGAACAAAAGAAAGTGTTGCTTTATGGTAGATACAAACTCAGTACGATATAATTAAATATATCTAATTAAATTGATTAATAATCATAAAATAAAATGTAATGTAAATAAGTATTTCTTCCAAGGTTTTCTTCTGTATTCTTCTTCTGTATTAAAGTATTTATTCTTAAGTTTATTTAATGTAATTTCTTTTGTATGCACTCTTTATTGCGATTGTTGAAATACCTCTATTCAAACATACTTAAATACCAATTCTTAATTTTAAGTTTGATATTTTATTTTGATAGCTAAATTGGTCACAATCTTTTGTGGAAATAATTAAAATATTGAATATACAAAATATAAAGTGCATAAGTGAACTATAATCTTATTCTTAACACAAAAAGCTAGTTTATCCAACAGTAATAACAAATAACAAGTAAGAAAGCTACCAGCTACCCATTTTGAATAAAAGCAAAAGAGTACGATACTAATTTTAAAATATACTAAAATAATATTCCACAAAAATACTACAATTTGTTTTGTAGTCTATACTTGGTATATTCATACATTGAAAATATACCATTTAGTGCAAAATATACCGAATTGTCAGCAAAAGCAATTATCGTTTTACAACCATGTTCCCTTTTAGGGGTATAAATAAATTTGATGTATCGAAAAATTAGAAAATAAAAGCTTCTGTTACATATGGTATATACTCATATACCATTTATTCTAAGTTTCCTTATATTTATCATTTTTATTGCACTATTTTGATAACAAAACTTTAATCCATTCCAATGAAAGAAAGGTTATTGTGTGTGTTTCTTATTAATATTTGGCTTGTTAATCGATGGCTTGTTTTATTGTGCTGTTATCGGTGCACTTGCTTCAACACGTATGTATCTTTATACGAATGACTGTATGTGTGCTTCTTTGTCTGCGTGTGTATGTTGCGAGTGTGTGTGTGTGATTGTGCGTGCTCGTAATTATGTGCTACATCATCTTTTATGGGCATAACAGGCTTACAAACATCTTTTGCTTTTATTTTCAAGTGTATCAAATAGAAAATGTTCGCTTCTTCCCCCCGCCTCCGCCACCGCCACCGCATCTCTCTTGCCACTTGCCCCTTGCGACAATCGCTGGCAACGACGCGTCGTGCCCCGCTTTGGCTTGGCCTCTCTCGTTTGTTTGTGTTTAATCTCGTTTTAATGCCGTCGAGCATCATCGTAAAAATTATTACATTAAATGTCAACGCAAAAAGAAGAAGAGTCCAAGCAACAACCAAGCACAACAATACAACAGCAAACACAATACACGCCATACTATACGAATACATATATAGTATATATATATATATATATATGTATATAGTAGATGTATATACAGAATGAAAGAGTGTGGGGAAGGAGAGCCAAGAAAATGGAAAGTGTGTAAGCAGCAGAGTATAAAGAAAAGCGAGCAGGCCCTTGGTTTAAGAGTGTCGTTATTATTAAATTTTACACACACACACGTAGTGAGAACAACAATAAAATGTGCGAATATATGCCCAAAAGACATGTCACTATCTCGCTCGCACACTCACACACACACACACACACACACACACACACACACACACTCACCTTCAGACAACAACTTTATGCCCGAGCCACTAAAATTCAATTTTTACAAGCATAATATGTTGCAATGGCAACACTGATGACACACACATACACACATGTAAACAAACAAACAGGTTTACACACACACACACACACACACATACACACTCCTTATACCTCCTTTTGGCATTGTCTTTGTTAGCATCTTTGCTCGTCTCTTTGTCTCCGCTGCGCCGTCCGCAATGATTTTGCCAACTGCCAACTGCTTTTTATGTGTCGCACGTTATTAAATGAATTCAAGCGCGGAAAATTGCCAGCCAGCCAGCCAGCCAGCCAGACCAATCTTCCCTCTCTTCTCTCTCCAACAACAACTACAACAACAACAACAACATCATGAGCAACAACACCTTGAGACTGCGACACTGCCCGCAGCCATTGAGCCTTCAAATTGTTGTTGTTGCTGGGCCTTTTGTCAATACCCTGCAAGGCCATTAAAGGCCCATCAGATGGCATTTTTCTGCTTCGCTACAAATTGAAAATTTCATAAATGCTCACTTCTCTTTCTCGCTCTCTCTCTCTCGCTCAATGGAAGGCAATTGCTCAACGGCTCATTAGTTTAATAAATATGGGACACAGTGCGCAATAGATTTTTGTATTTGTTGTCCTTGGATACAAGGCTCAATAAATAAATGCATAAAAACGAGGTAAAAATGTTATACACAAATTTCAATAATAACTCACAAAATTCGTTGTGAGTTTTGCACACCGACAAAAAAGTGTCCAAACTTTCGCCATAAAAAATGATTTCAACTAATTGACATGCACTACGGGATTTACTTTGCATCTAAGCAAGACTTTTTAATGCATTTTTTGAATTTCATTTCGTGAGCAAATCAAGGGCGAAAAACAAATACTTTATTTCACGTATTTTCACAATTTTAATATTATTACTTACTTTTGGTGCATATACAATAATTGTTATTTACAATTTATTTAAAAATTTATTTTACATATATGAAAAAATGTCTCCTTGATATATTTAAAACTTTATGTTACAATTTGAAAGAAGTCGTACGTTTATATACCAAATATAATGTTTAGTAAATTTTAGTATTTTTAAAAAAATAATTTGACATATATTAGGTATATTTATAAACCAAATATCCAACAGTTTATTTGAGTATTTTTTAGTATATTCATTCGGTATATCTTATTGAAGAGCATATTCGTATATTTATTTATCAAACATAATTTTCGGTATCTTTTAGTATTTTTAAATATTAATTTCGCATATATTAAATATGTACATATGGTATATTGATATACCAAAAATTGACATCAGTATATTATAATATCTTTTTCGGTATATTAATTCGGTACATACACCAAATATATATTTTAGTATTTTGGCAATATTAATTTGGCATATATTAGATATATTGATGTACCACATGTAGCCATTGGTATATTATCGGTATATCTTATTTTCGAACGTATTAGTATTATTGAATATAGCTTTGGTATATTTTTGTATTTTATTGGATTATTAATTTGGCATATATTAAGTATATTGATATAGCAAATATAACCATTTGTATATTTTTCTGGTATATTTGGTATATTTTAAGAAAATGGCTGCACTGTTTTGAAATTGGGAATAAGTATAAGCAATAAAGTATTTATAACCTTTACTATAGTACTTACAATAACAATACAATATCGAATAATGAAAGATGTTTTCTGTTTTTCAAATGTGTAAGTAATACCGAAAAAAATGCTACTTTTAAAAAAGTAGAACTATTTACCCAGAAAATGGGCACTTGTCCAATGGTTGACGCTTGACACGTCATTGCACTTTGACAACAATTTCCGGTTGTCGTTAGAGTGTGCAGCAAGCAGAAGGGTGCGAGCGATCAAAACGCATTGCATACTTTTGTGCGGCTGCCCAATTGGCACGTCTCCTGGCTGCCTGCCTGCAGTTGTTGAGCTGCTTATTAGTCAGATATACACAGAGAGAGAGAGAGAGAGAGAGAGAGAGAGAAGCATCTTTCACCCCCTGAGGCACATAGGAGAAATGTAACTAATGAGGCGTATAATCATTGTTATGTCAACAGTTTTGCTGCCTTTTGACAAACGACTCACACAGAGACACATATGTATGTATATGCTGGGTGCCCCGTTCAAGTCGAGTGCTGCTGCAGGAGACAAGAAATCTACTTGCACATGTCAATATAAATAAGCGACATAGCTCCACCCAAGCGCCACACAGCATGTGTCGAAACTTTAGAGAGCATGAGCTGCAAAAATACAAAAATATCAGACAAAAAAGTGGGGAGGAGAACAATGAGCAGAGAGACACAGAGAGACGAGTAAGAACTTCATTATTATCATCGTTATTTCCGTGTATGTGTGTCAAGTGACACCCACACATCTACACACACACATAAACACACACACACAAGAAAGTGACAGAGTCAGGGATGTAATTGCTGGCATCCAGCATCATGTAGGAAATAAGCAATTTGAGAGATCATTAAAAAGTTGAAGCGCCAAAAAAAAGAGCGACCCAAAAAACCAATGGAAAAAAAAGAGAAAAACACACCTAAACAATACCCAAGATGAAGAAATAAAAACGACATCAATGCTAAAGGACATTAAATGTCTGAGGCACTCACACATACATATGTATTTGTGTGAGTGTGTGTGAGTGCGTGCATGTGTTAAAGAGGCAGAGCTAAAAAGCATTTGGAAATGCTGCAGTGACAATTGATTAGTCGATGAAACTTACAGACAGACAGACAGACATTCAAAGAGAGAGAGAGACAGCAAATGACGTTCAGGAAATTGACTCAATTTGGCATAAAAGTCTTGAGACACACACACACGCACACACAACGAGACACAAGCAAACACAGAATGAAAAAGAGCTATGACAAATAGTAGATAGAAGACAGCAGGCAAAGGCAGAGGCAAGTCGCAGTTGAATGCACGCTGCATTTTCTGCCTGTTTGTCTGCTTTTTTGTTAGGGGGTGTGGATTCTTCGCCCTCTCCCTCTCCCTCTCCCTCTCCCTCGCCATCGCCCTCGCCGTCGACTTTTGGCCCCGAGTCGACTTTGCGTCAACAGCGGCAGCAGTCAAAAACACTCGACAAGCGAGACAGCAACAATGCAAAATTGTTGTTAGTGACTTTTGCCGGCCAACAAACGGTCTTTTCGGTCTTGCTTTGCGTCTGAATTTTCGGTTGCACAGCTTTCGTTTCGTGTTTTGGTTTGACTGCGAGTTTTGGTTACTGCCACACCAGAAAGTCGCCTCCATCCACATTTTTTTGTAGAGCTAGAGCTACATACCTCTGCCACCATGTTTTGTGCGCCACATTGTTCCGCACTTATTCGGCTTTGTAAATACTATTTGCATTTCATTTATGACTCGCGTTTTTACAACTCCCTCTCTCTCTCTCTCTCTCTCTCTCTCTCTCTCTCTTTATGATACCCAACAATTCTAGAGTATAAGGGTATTCGTAAACAGTAACTCAGTTGAGCGAAAGAATTGAATATTCTAAAAGGAGAATTGCAAAGCATTGACAGAATAATTCAGCTAATAATCTATTGTTTGCCAACAATTTTACTGCTGCAGATTGGACTAATCAGCTCTAACGCCGAAAATGTGCACTCAAAACTAAACTAACCAAAACACATTGAATTTACTTAAAAAGATTCTTAGTGTTTTATTGCTGGGTCTGGAATTTGTTAGCAAGGCAGTAGTTAAGGAATCATCAGAGTATAAAACTTACTTATTATACATATGTCATATATACATATTTTTTTTTAATGGACTTTATTATATTCAACTTTTTGGTTTGAGAAAATCACAGACTTATTAATATATAGTATATTCTCAGAAAAATAGTTATGAAGTTTTCAGAATTGAAAAAGTTGTATTTTAGTTTATTTAAAGAAAATTCATAGCTGTCAAAATCTTCTTTTTGTTGATTTAAAATTAGTTAATAAAATCTTTCGAATATTCTATATTTATAAATGTTAAATGAAAGAAAAATAAATTAATAGTAACATTTTATTTTCATATTGACGACACAAGTATTCTTATATTAAAAAGTGAGTATCACACAGCTTTCATATTTGCATTTGTAGTTTAGTTGTCTTTTTATACCTGCTACTATTGGGTAGAAGGGTATTATAATTTTGTGCCAGCGTGAAATGTATGTAACAGGTAGAAGAAGGCATAATAAACTATAACGTATATATATTTTTGTCCGTTTGTCCGTCCGTCTGGTAAATCTTGCAGTCAATACCAAAGTCTATATTTGGTGTATTGACATATCACTTCATTCAAATTATACCACAATGTAGTACAATATTTACATATATACTAAATATGACCTGTAGTCCCTACACACACACACACACACACATAATACCTTGACGCTCTCTTATCAATTCTCTCATTCTATGTCACATATTAGCAACGTAGTCAGTCTTGATCGAGAAGCAGAATAAAACGGACTCTACGCCGCAATTCGTGTTGGTTCCTTTCGTGTATTTATCTACCTATTTACAGACCTTTGGAAATTTTTAGTATTTTTGTGGTACTGCACTGTTTTGCTATTATTAAAAATGGGTAGCGGGTATTTCACAGTCGACCGCACTCGACTGAAGCTTTCTTACTTGATATTTTTTTGTTGTGTTTTTGGCTATAGAGCACTTTGCTGTGCTAGTTAGCGACTTTTCGCTGCACTTTAAATGTCATTGCAAGTTGAGTTTTGAGTCAGCGTCGTCTGCCTTTAAGCAAATTAGTGTAACGTGGCTGTCCAGCCAAGCAGCCAGCAACCAGCAACCAGGAGCCAAACAGTCGAGTTGCTGAGCTGCTGTCGAGCTGCTGAATTGGTGGCAGGCAGGCAGCATCTAAGGACCTGGCATTGTGTTTACCCATGCACATTTCTTTTTGTGCAGCGACTTCCCTCTGCTGCCCTTGTTCGCTCTCTGGTTTGGTGAGGAGCTTAGTTTGGCCTCGCCTTCGTTTACGTCTCGGCGGCAGCCTTTGTTCTACTTGGTCGCACAGTAGTTGAAATTTGTCGTAACAAGATTTGTTTTTGATTTGGATTTCTGTTGCCATTGCTGTTGCTCCTGTTAACATTCCCTTCCGCATCCGCATCACCATCATCATCACCATCATCGTCATCGTCATTGCTGCTACTTGAAAAGTGTGTGGCATTGGCGGACGCGACGCGCAACATTTTTGCGTAAACAACTTTCTTTGTGCACCGAAATGCGAACAACGACAAATTGCACTGTGCAGCAGCTAAAATTGCATTGCTGGACAGTTCAACGCAGCGCAGCGCAGCTCAGAGCAGCCATTCGAGCCAATTAGACTTCATGCCACAGAGGGCGGAGCCAATGTTACAACCAGCTTTAACCAGTTGCGATGTTGTTGTCGCCTCTTTGCATTGCTGCGGCTGTCGTCAGTGAGTGAGCTTCTGTCGTCATTAGCTACTCAAAACATTATGGCTGGCAAAGCTAGCTAGCTGGCGCACTCCTCGCACTCGCAATCAATGGAGCAAAAGAAGCTCTGTCAAAGCACAAATGGCTAAGCCTCTTCTGCACAGCAGCAGCGCAGCTCTTTGATAGATAACTCTTACAAAAAGTTCTTCTTTAGCACTCTAATTGCTTAAATATTGAAAAAAATACACTTATTAGTGTGGAATTTGCTTCAAAAGTGGATTCATCAAAAATACTTTCAAATACTAAATTCTTGTCTTATTTTTGTTACTTTGGGCAAGTTTAAGTTCAAAAGCAGCTTCTAAAAAACATAATTTACTTTGAAATAATAAACAGCTAACGTATTCTAATTTCTTTTGGCATATTGACACATCATGACTTAGCTTGGTCAATCGGGCCGTATACGCGGAATTCTTTCTAAAGTATAAATACTTTTTAAAGTATATCTAAGATACCTGCTACTCGGTAATATCTTTAAAATATACCAAATAAAAATACTAAAGAATACCGAACCCAAAAAAAAAAATACTTTTAAAAGTTACACAGAAAAATACTAAAATATACTGAAACCAAAATATACTTAAAAGGGTCTCATGGTATAGTATTATTCTTAAATTATTCCAAATAAATATATTGACAAATACTAAAAAATATACCAAATCTAGATTTTCAATAAAAAAAACTAGTGTGGTATTATAAATTAATCGTATCAAATTAATATACTGGAAATATACTAAAATTTACTAAAGTCTTTATTTCTATCGATATACCATTACATTCAAAATATACCACAGAGTACAAAATACATCAGATTTTCAACCAACCCAACAGCAGCAGTAAACAAACCAAAGTCTTTATTTCGATATACCATTACATTAAAAATATACCATAGAGTACAAAATTGACCAGATTATCAACCAGTGCATATCAAATATATCAAATTATTTCTTTATTAGGATTCCATAATTTTTATGTACATAAATGCTTGTGCTAAAATAATTGCACTACAAATAGATAATAATAGTACACTAATTAAACATTTAAGCCATTAAGGAACAACAAAATTATATATAAGATAAAACATCCAGTTTTTAATACGTAACATGACAAATAAATAATTCTGCCAAAATATCTTAATAATATTATATTCACACTACTATGTTATAAGTGCAAATATTCTCAATGCTCTTATTGCTAAATACATTTGCGAAATGTTCATGCATCTACATATTTTACAAATTAATCAATTGCTAATTGGCATGTGAATAGTGACAGGCGAACAAATGTGTGATCAAATTTATAATGAGCTCATGCACAAAAAAAAAGAGATTTGTAATGTTAGAGAATCACTTGAAGTATAAAATAATTAGATAAATAGGTGAGAGGCTTTGTCTGTGTTTGTGCATACGTAAGTAGATCATAACTCATCAGCTGCGAGCTGAGAGCTGAGAGTTGAAATCAATTACCCATCCGCTTGCATTTCGTTCGCATTTCGAGTTGAGCATTCGTTTCCCCTTGAGATTATGGGTGGGTGGGTGTAAGGGGAGTGGCAGTCACTTGAGTACAAAAGTACGCTGTGTACGGCAGTGTCGTGATAAATCATGTTAAGCTCTGCCCTCTGCCCTCTCCCTCTCTCCTTCTGATGCTGCAACTGCTAGCAAAATGGTGAATTATATCGTATATTCCGTGTAAGTAGATGCAGCTCTTTTATTTTTATATGTAGTATGTTATAGTACTCATACATAACATATATACAAATCCGATGAAACATTTCAGCAGCGTGTTTGTTGCTATTTGCTTATCTACGCTGATGCATACAGAGAGGAGTGAGGACAGCTCCGACTCTGGGTGTCCGTCCGTCCGTCCATCACATGAGGGGAAGAGGCATCCCTTTTTAGAGTGAACCTACTTTATTATGCTAAAAACTCTGGGCCAAAGTGTATTATATGGCATAATCCACTAACAAAAATTGAGCAGGAATTTATTATGTTTTATATGCCTAAACAGACGTCAGTATCACGAACATGCGAGTGGCGAGGGCGTGTCAAAAAGTGGGAGAGAGGGAGAGTGTGTGTGTGTGTGTGGGCGGGCGCAGAAATACATAATGAATTATGCAGGGCACTCACAACTGCGAATCCTCGCAGTCCACTAAGCACACAAATACACAGACACACACACACACACACACATACGCGCACACACGCATACAATGGCAGACATATCAATAATTCAACAGTCTCAACGAGAAAGCCAAAACAAAATATACAAATCAAGCGCAAGGCCTAAAAATCAACACAGCTGCACAACTGAAATATACCCATTAGATTATAGATTTCAATCGACCTCGACTATATGTTAGTAGTAGATGATGTGCATACCCATCGACCATTTGATGGGTAGCTGCAGTCGAAAGAGAGTGCACAAAAAAAACACAGAAAGCGACTCTCGACTTGATGAATTATAGAAGTAAATCTGAATTGAAATATAACTGAGCCACCTACATGTGTATTTTGATGTATAAGTATGTCGATACACACACACTCGCATACATAAATGAAAGCAATATGGACACAGGCCACACCTGAATATACATACATATATACGTATATATGGTTTGAGGTTATGTTCTCCCTCTACATTTATCGCAATTTTTTGGTTATTATGGCCAAATGAAATGCACGCAATATGAAGTGTAATATTTCATCAGAGTTAGCCAGCGACACACAGAGAGAAAGACAGACAAACAGAGAGCAAACACATAGCTGGACAGACTGACAATCACATAGAGACTCTGTTTGCCAGGTAAATGTGCTCGAGTCTCCCAAACGAATAAATACCACAAAAAAAAAAGATTTATCATTGCATTCCCGCTCACCAACCATTCATTCATTCATTCGTTTGTTTGTTTCATTCGAGTGTAATTTATGCGACCAAATATTGAATTAATTCGTATTGCTTTATCAATATAATCGTATATATTTTCGGGCACAGCCTAATGAGCTGCATTTCGAGCAACAGGCAAACAGGCAAACAGTCAAAGCAAATTGAAAAGCCAATAACATCGCTTCTGTCTTTCTATTGAGATGCCCAGAGAATATCAAGTAAGACGTAGCTAATCAGATAAATTAAGTTCGATTGAGATGCGTAAAAAGAAAACACCAAGTTTATTCTTATGAATGAGAGCAAAAGTCGTGTGACTCATGAGTCGTATGTGAATCCCATATGGGAAGCGAGATCAAACCAGTCCGAATACTTGTACATAATTAATCGGGCAGCTAATGTCTATGTGTTCTCCTTTTGCCAGCTTTCTCTTCGTAGTTGACAAAGTAATACTACAGCCGTAACACACAGCGACAGCTGTAGCGACAAGCTAACAGAAAAAGAAACAACAACAAAAAATCAAGTAAGAATCCTGCAGTCCAGAGTTCTTGACTGTAAAATACTCGCTACCCATTTTTAATGCCAACAAAACATAGCGATATTATTGTTGAAATTTACCAAACAATAATATACCAAAAAATACTAGATTATACTAAATGCTATATTTGGCATAAATTAATAAATAATAATTGATGGAAAAATACTATTATTTGGTATATCGACACATTATATTTCATTTAAAATAGACCATATATACATTCTTTAATGGGTCGAAATAATAATATACTAAAATATACTAATAGTTGTATTACTATCAAATATAGCAGATTGCCAATAAATGTATCTTAAGACTTTCTGCAGAAGGTGCTTCTTTGCAATGAAAAGTATTTCTTTAATATTAATTTGATTGCAATAAAAAAAAAATCAAAATAATTAAATAAATACATATTTTAATGGATCGAGGATGCCTTCTTCTGCGTGTGACTTATATATCCATAAAAGCATAACATCTCAATGTTATTACTATTATTATTATTAGTTATTACTCTTAAAATATACCAACAAAAATATATAGCACAAAAAAAACTAATTTACTCCAAAGGCATATGTATATCGATACATTATATTTCATTTAAAATATAAAATTATTCTTCATAAGGTCGAAATAATAAAATACTAAAATATATTGTTGCTGTATTTGGTATATCATATATAATATATAATACCAGATTGTCAACGGAAGCAATGGCAGCTGTTTTTCGCAAAGTGATATTATTTTTATAATAACTTAATCTGATCGCAGTCAAATCAAGAATTAAAATGATTAAAAATATACTTAACACTGTTTTAGGCGGTCGAAGGTGCCATTTACATGACATTTACTCGAGGCACAAAGTTGTAATACCCTTCTACCCTACGGGTATCGGGTATGAAAATAGAGAAAGAAAAGAAAACTTTTGATGAGACTTTGGTGGCATGGTGCACGTGGCCAGGCTTAGCCTTATGGCTAAGTGGCTGGCTGCAATTCCTGTTCTGTTCTGTTCTGTTCTTTTTTTTTTTAGTTGGTTTCTTTGAATTGCTTTTAGTGCCACAAAAAAGCTGACGTAAGTTGGCCTTAGATCACGAGCCGCTTTGAGACGCACTTGTGAGTGTTAAAAGTACTCGCACTCGTGGTCCTTCTAGTCGTAGTCATAGCCGTGGCCGTCGTCGTAGCCGTAAAGTGCATTTTGTTTCCCAAGAATACCATGCATTTCTCAAGTGAACCTGCTCAGATTCATTCCCTACTCTCCCCCTTTCCGTCGAGGTAGAGATACTACTACTTTTGTGGACAAACAAAAGCCTAACAAAAACTAAAAAATAAAAAGAAAACTTGACAATACTTTCAAGTTTGTTCAAGCTGTAACTAGACACACACACAGTGGCGAGCGAAAGTATATAAACCAGGCAAAGCTAAAGCCAAAGCCTAATGCATGCGTAGGAAAAAACTTTCGTGCACGAAGCTAAAGTCTTTAGGATCTGTAACCAACTCGAAACTCAACTCGAACTCGTATCAACTGCAGTTTCAAAAACAGTTAAACTCTTTTTATACCACATATATTCTCTATTTTAGTTATATATGTATTTCAGTTGATACACGTGGCTAATGGATTTAAGTTCGAGCTGAGCGACGCAACCAGCCGCATTTTCAGTTAACAACATCCATGGCCTCAATTGTGATCCAATTACAAAATTTCTTAGGGCGCTAATTCAATTACGAGTACTACGAGTGTTTTCCCCCCATCTCCCATCTCCCACTCGCACTCTCTCTCTCTCTCCGACTGAACTGAACTGAATTAAGCTACTTACACAATAATTGACTTCAACAAACTGCATTTGTTGCGCATTTATCTATGTGAACCGGAGAAGCAAGCCACCTTCTAGAAGAAGGACTAAACTCAAGTGCCACAAAAGATAAAAAGTAAACTTTATCAAAGTGGTAGAATGGGTAAAATGAAGTTGCGAGTTACGTCGGGGCTGGGGCTGGGGTTGGTGCTGGGGAAATAAAGATGAAGATGGCTGGTAAGCTGGCGCTGAAGTGCGTTGGGCTTTGTTTACTCACCAGGCGGCATTTCCGCTTCCGCTCTTCGCAGCTTTTTTTGCCCACATTCAGTTGTGGTTTTTACTGCTGCTGCTGCTCCTCCATCAAATTGCAATATCCGCGATAGCAGCAGCGACAGCGACTGCGAGAGTGCGACATCAAGCGCCTGCCATCGATATCCAAGTCAGTTGACTGCGTCTATGCACCGTCTTTTCCCTTACCCCTCTTTTTTGCTCACTCCATCTTCTGCTGTGTACTGTGTGTGCAAGATTAATGCATTTTAGCCAAGCCGTACCGTGCCGGGCCGCATTGTGTGGGTGAGAGAGAGAGAGTATCTTAATACTTTGGTTTCACTTCAAATGAGCAGGCAACGTTGCTGCCACTTCCCCGTTTCCCCATCCTCATCTCTTTTGCATTTTGCAAAGCACTCTTTGCATATCGATGGCTCTTCAGCCAGAGACTTGCTACTGTTTAAAGAGCAGTTTACCCTCAAAGAACTGTTTTGTTGTTTTGCAAACTACCATAGTTGAAAGAGGGCGTGAGTGTGGGTGAAGATGGTGGATGCAATTTGATTGATGACCGCACATTCATCTGGTTTAAATAGTTGGCATTTGTTGTTTGTCTAATGAACACGCTATTCAAACATAATTGAACAGCTTGATGACACCCAATTATGGACTGGCTAATTGAGTTCAATATTTGCCATGGCAACATTTTCATTCATTTTCGACCAAGATTCAGCAGCAGCACCAGCCAAATTGAATGCAAAGTAAATTCATTAAAAATTGATTTGTGCAACACCAAAACTAGATAGATGTAGGTTGTGCGATTAAATACGGCAAAAGTTTATAATCAAAAACATTGCGGCCGCTACCACAAAATATAATGTTAATTAAATGCATTTGCTAAAACAGCAAAATTTCGTTAATCAATGTTATATTAACCGCAACTCAATGCTTGTAAATTGGCATTGCAAATTAGAGCGATAAGTAACAAAATTGAATGGCGAAAATAATTAATTAAAGAGCAATTGATGTGGCTGATACACACTTGCCATACATACACGGATAACAAACAAATAAGCAGCAGCAGCAGAAACAGCAGATGGCCAGCAACAACAAGGTGTCAACGGTACAAAGTTGCAATTAAATTAACAACCACGTATCAATAAATCGTACAATATAAGCAGCGACAAATTAAACAAAAGCAACAGCAAAAAAAAAAAAAACTGAGAGAAAACTGCAGTCGAGTGTACTCGACTGTGAGATACCCGTTCCCTATTTGAATTGAAAGCAACACCAAATATAGTATTTGAAATACTTTAGTATTTTTGTGGTATATTAATTTGGTACATTTTAATAATGTGTAGTATTATTATTGGTATATTAAGTTGATATATTTTCAAAATGTTTGGTATTATTCCTAAAATATACCAAATTAATAAACATCAAAAATACTGAAATATACCAAAAGCTAATATACCTAAAGAATACATAAATCTATCTAAGAAAATATTTGGCATATTAATATACTATTACATCTAAAATTTGTCATATACAATTATATTATATATTCTATATGGGATCAGAGATGCCTCCCTTCATATACAATTCCTTATTTCCTTATTTTAGTATTTTTCGCGAAGTATTTATTTACTATTATACAGAAAGAATACTAAAATACACCAAATATATCATTTAAATTATATTATATGGGTTTTGGTATATTTCAGACTTTGGTATATTTTATTATTTTTGCAGTTATAAGAAACGTTCTTTAAAAATAAAACAACAAAATATATCAAAGTAAATATAAATAGTATATCGATTTACTATTACATTTAAAATATTTCATATATATCTGCCTCTTTCTGCCAGTTACATGCAATTCATGCAGGTATAAAGTTATATAATACCCTTCTACCCTATGGACACCGAGTATATAAATACAGGTGAAAAGCAAAGTAAAGCACGTAAGTGACACAAAAGCAAAAAGTACAAAAAAAAAATGGGTGAAATGTGTTCATTGCACGGGCGAGGGTCAAACGATAATTTATCTTTCTCTTTGGCATCTCAGTTGAGTTAATTGATAATCAGCAACTTGTTAGACAACTCTCGCCGCGTGTTGCACTTTTATTTAGCAGCACATAAATGACAAATTAAATAATGCGCATTTAATTAAAATGGCACTCCAAATGGCAACAGACACTAGACGCTAACTACACACATACATACACACATACACACAATGGGAACAACCAATCTGACGACGTTAGACTTTGGGAAAAGATTTCATTTTATCTTGTTGAGCAGCGTGTTTGCATTGCAATTTCTTATTCTTGCCATGATGCGAGCAAAACTAACAAAGCACGTGGATAATTTTAATTTTATGTACTTTCTGTTGCAGACACACACGAGCCAAACTTTTCAAAATTGTTTTGCCAACAAGCAGCAGCAGCAGCAGCAGGAGTAGCAAAAGCAGAAGCAGCAGTAGCTATAAATCTTAGCATACCGCAGGGCGCACAGCAACTTTTGTGGCGCTTACGCTCTACGTAGTTCAAGTCTCGTCGAATGCCACAATGTGGCTTGAGCAATTTGTGCAGCACCAACAACAACAACAACAACAACTACGAAAACAACAACTAGAACGAGAACGTTAACTGAAACTGCAACTGCAACTGAGAGCAACTGTATCAACAGTGAGCGCACAAAGTACGTATACGAATGGAGGATTCCTCTCGTACATTAGTTTTACTTTTCCACATCACATGTGATGCTGGGGGTGTCATATTGAAAAAAAATTGCTTTCAAATTGGGCCAAACCAAGCACAATAAAAAAAACATCGCCCACACACATACATACACGGCAAAACAAAATAACGGGGGAGAAAAGAAAATGCAAACAGAATGGCAGAAAAAAAGAGTTGAAACAAAATGTCCGGCGGCAACTACAAAATTTTTGTTTCGAAATTAATTGCAGTGGTTGCAGATAGACCAAAAACCAAAAACCAAAAAATAAAAATAAAAGGCAAGCAATACACGAAAAAAATCAACAATAGCTTTTACCCAACGAAGTTTCGATACTCTTGCAAGAATATAAAATATTACGTATACGTATAAGGATCATATCTTTAAATAATCTCTTAGGTAAAGTTACTTAGAACATAGCTTTATATATTTGTAATTTTCTCAAGGCAAATACGTTGCTCTGAAAAATTCAAGTGTGAGTGGCAAGGATTTTGCATACTTTTGTCACTTTTTGCTCACAGTTATTCAGCAGATTTGACCAAACTAAAGCTGAATGTGAATGCGAATGCGACTGCGACTGCGACTGTGAATGCAAGTTGACAAGTTGACGACAGCTGGCATTTGACCGGACAGGTATTGTGGTATTCTGGTCTCCATGAAATGTGAATTCTCGTAGTTGGGCATTGTTCATGTCAAGGATCACAATACTTGAGAACATGAACTTTTTCAAGTCAAACAAAAAAATAAAACAGAATCGAAAAATGAAAAATTACTCAAAAACATTATCTTTCAGTTTATAGAAAAACAAAAAAATACTGTTCTTGTACAACTTTATTTAGGACTATCCAATTTGTGTTGTTTTTGGTTTTCTTTTTGTGCCGCTGACTAAGGACCATTTAGTTTAAGTGGACTGTCCATTTCATCGGCAGTTGTTCCTTTGTTGTGTTGCTTTTATTTCTTTCAAGAGGAGGGCGAAGTACAGAGCATTCACACATGCCAATAAATTCATACTTATACCGCGTGTATATTGCGCAATTCTTTAATGTTATGTTTATTGATTTCGAGGAATGTTTAATGAATTGCAAATACGCACACAAACACAACCCTATACAGTGCGTGAATGTGTGTGTGTATCTACTTATTATTCCTGCTACCCATATACATAAATGTGGAAGGGTATTATAACTTTGTGCGTACAGGAAATGTAGCAAGCTTACTTACAATAATAACTACAAGTATGTATAGGTATATATTTCTTGAAAATTTAGTTGCGATCAGATAAAAATTGTCAAAGGCATTTAAAAAATAATATTGTATTGCAAAGATAGTAAAATATACTAAAGACTATATTTGTATAGTGATACACTATTACATTTCAAATATACCATGCAGTCAACAATATACCGTATACCATATATACAAACTAATATACATATGTATATATATTCAACATTATTATTTGTGCACTATGGTATTTTTCATACTTTATGGTATATTTTATATGTAATGTTATATCACTTTTCGCTGTTTTTCAGTATATTAATGTGATATATTTTTAAGTGTAATACTGCATGGTATGTTTGGTATTCTATGGTATATTTTTAATGTAATAGTACATAGATATACCAAATAATGTATTCGGGTTTTAGTTGCTTTGGTTAGCAATCTAGAAAATTTGGAACGTAGCAGTATATTGATATACTAATTATAGCCCTCTGGACATTTTAGTAAATTTTGGGTATATTTTGCAATAGTTTTATCGAAAGTAGGTATCTCGCTGGCGAGCACACTCGATTGTAGCTTTCTTACTTATTTTAATATGCAATGCGAACGCTGTAAAAATACCAAGAATGAAAACATTACGTTTTTTTTTTCGTAATTTCATTTTAACATTTTTATGCATTACAGATTTCTGATGGCAGCAGTTTGATGTAAAATCTGTCTTTACCTGAATATTTCTGCAATACTTAAACACTTGTAGACATTAATTCAGTTCAATTCATTTCATATTGAGCTCCACTCATCTCGAATGCGAGTGGTTGAGTCATGGAGTGTTGGAATGGTGTGGAGTAGAGTGGAGTGGAGTGGCATGTGGCGTGTCGAAATGTATCGGAGTTTGTTGAGGCCTCTCTTCATTTGACACTCCATGTTTATTTATCTTGTTAGCCACATACCCAGAGACACGCCTTCCTCCTCCTTTGCACCATATAAATTAATCAATTGCAGACATATACTGTGACATACATGCGTGTGGCAGAGTCGCCCGCAGACAAATATTTGCCACATCTGTATAAACTTTGGACAAAATGCCGAAATGTGCGCGAAGCAGAGAAGCGAGAGCGAGAGAGTGTGACAGGGGGAAGGGGAAAGAGAGAGGGAGATAGAGGTACTCGTATGTTGTCCAGTTCAGGCAGCAAAACGAGTCACAATGGGCATCAAAGCTGCAGTTCAGCTGTCAATTGAAGTCGTTGCTGTCACCGTCGTGACAGAGAACATCACAAATATCCACACACACATACACACACATACACCGACTGAACACACACTCTCTCACACACACAGACAGAGGCCAAACAGAACGAGAACACGCATGCTGTGGGCTGACTGATGTGCGCTGTTGACTGTTTGTTGTGTGCTCGTCTATAAATCATGTTAATTACGTTATAGCAAATAATTTGCCTGCATTTCCACACACCCGCACAGAGAGTGAGAGAAAGAGAGAGAGACTGACACACATATGTAGCCATGGTTCATACATAACATATTGTATACTAACATGAGGCTGCTGGCTCCTGCTGCTGTTCGTCATGTTTCTCGCTGTTCGTCGCTGTTCCCAGTCTCGGACAGTTGGCAGTTGGCAGTTGGCTCACACACATCTGTAATGCATCACTTATTTGCTTGTTGTCATGTGCGGCTCTGCAATATTTGCGGTTGGTCTGAATTCAGCAAAACCAACTGTGCGTATACGCAACATCATTACAGCCCCAACGAACGTAACCTGTTCCGGTACTTGTTCCGTTACGTTAACATCCTTAGCCCACATACCAAACTCCCAAACTATATACTATAGTACAACATCTGCGAGTGCTCACAAATATTGGCTTATAATCTATCTTTGGCAAAGTGGTTTCTTACTGTATTGTATATTGTATACAAATAATAATCAACAAGTGACCAAGATTGTTTCCCATTATAATTATTTGTCTATCAAGCCTTTAGCACTTTATTTAAATATGTGAAGAAACAGTTCAGGTCAATTCTATGAGAGGAAACAAGTAAGAAAGCTACAGTCGATGAAAGCAAAACAGTGCGGATCATTGGTTCGGGTGAATTCTGTTAGAGAACTGACGTTTATATCTATAAATCCTTATTCCTATATAGCTAACAAATTCTTCTTTTCTCAATGGGGCTTCCCAGCATATATTTCTGTTTGTATATTTATAATATGCAACTCATGAACATTTAATATCCCTAAGTGCATTTCAAGTAGTTCAAAATATCTTGTCACAGCGCATTATGTATGAGATACATTTTTAGGATCTTTTCTTGTTTGTTCTGTATTTTTATGAGATATATGTACACTATTGTCATCATGTTCATGTTTAAATAGCAGTATTATGCTTTCAATATACAAAATTAATACTAAAAGATACCGAAGGCTATAATTCAGTAATTTTATATTATTACTTAAATACATATAAAAAGAAATAAAAAACAATTATATATAATATGCACACAAGAAACAGCTGCACTTTTACACAGACACACAATTTTATTCCACTTAATATTCACACTTGATTGAACAAAAAGAATTCATGACGCGTTACTCAACATTTAGTTTGAAGTGAATTTTTAAACTCTTATTTCTACTTGCAACATGTTAGTCTGCATTAGACGAACTTACAATAGCTGTGAGCAAATTGCCAGCTCGACATTCTATTTGCGTTCATTCAACCCGCCACCTCGCAGTCTCTCGTTTGCCACCAGGGAAGCGATGGGAAGGAAAGGCGATTGCAGACTGGCCTCAGCCTGCTCTGGTACCCCCAGCTAGCATGACAATAGCCTGTGGCAGGCCCCGTGGGAGTCAGAGAGTCAGGGAGTCAGGGAGTCAGTGAGTCGACTTGTCGACTAGTCGAGTAGTCGAGTGAAGAGTGAAGAGTGCTGTGGGATCGTAAGTACTGGTGTGCAGTAAGTATGGACAACGTTGTGCCCTGGTTTAATTGAGTTTGCCACAAGCAAATAGCCCGACTGACAGTTGAAGTTGCAACTTTAAGCACTTGCTCACAACAGAGTGCCACTGAATAGCAGCAGCAGCAGCGACAACACCGGGCACTTGGCCAGCTGCTTGTGGTGTATTTGAAAACGGCTTCTGATGTCGGGTGTTAGCTGCTCTGTTGTGGCAATCTGGTATATTTTGTATTCTATGGTATATTTTGAATGCTGTAGATAAGACAGATATGCTCTTCGGTATATTTTAGTATTTTTTAGTATATTAATGTAGGAATAATATTGTATGTAATAGTAAATCACATTTCCAAATATAGCGTTTAGTCTATATTAGTATTTTTCAGCATATTAATGTGTGTATATTTTGTTGTTTTTGAATATAGTAAAATATCGATACAATAAATATAGTCTTCATCGAATTTTAGTATTTTTCAGTATATTTTTGTGGTATATTGTTTGAATTATTTTTTACACTACGGTATATTGTGAATGTAATAATATGTTACTATACCACATATGTATATCCTTTGGTCTATTTTAGTATTTTTCAGTACATTAAAAAAGAAATACTTTTGTACTCTATGGTATATTTTTAATGCTGTAGTATATCGATAAACCAAATATAGTCTTCGGAATATTTTTGTATTTTTCAGTATATGATTGTGAGTATATTATGTATTCTATGGTATATTTGGAATGTAATAGTATATTACTATACCACATATACATCTATTAGTATTTTTCAGTATATTAATGTGGTATGTTTTAATGTTTAAAACAGATAGTGGGTGTTTCACAGTCGAGTGTGCTCGACTTGTTTTTAGTTCGAACAGACAAGTGGCCATCATAAAGCAGGCCGCACAAAATGGCCGTATGTCGAGATTTCCACACTTGAAAAAAAGTGTCTCGCAAGACAATAGAGGCGATAGGGCCCATCATCATTTGGGACAGCACACTACCACTTATTTGTTGTCCTACATATTTAACCATGTGTTCCACATACACACCCCAACACACACACCCAAACACACACACACATCGTGGTTTGTCTGACTTTGAGCAGTATATGAAGTAGCTGCTGTTTGTCGCTGGCTGTCGTTTAATGCACTGGAAAAATGATTTGACTGGGCCAGTTCCGTTGCCCAATTTGCGGTCGAGTTTCTTTACAGCAAACTTTGAATGCCGGACCCCACTTGTGTTATAGTATAGTTATAGGAAAACGCTCGAAGCGGTTCTCATTCCAAATCTGTCTTTAACTCCAGCGCTGACCTTGTCGCTTTTGTTGTACTGAGAGTGCTTTGTGTGTGCTTCAAATTTATGATTTGAAATGTGACTTTGAAAAGCGAATCTGGCGAAACATCTTTTGCGTTTTGCCCATTGCCGTTTGTCGTTGTCGTTGCCGTTGCCATTGCCATTGCCGTTTGCCTTTTACTTTGCTGCTGTCTTTCAGTTTCATCTTTGCGTTTGCCTTCGTTTCGCTTGACATTTCACTTTTTGCCATTTTCACAATATATTTTCTCTCTATGGCATTTGTTGTTGCCCTTTTGCTGACAAACATATTCCCCCTTTTCTTTTCTTTATTTTATTTTTCTCCTTTTTTTTTGCTCTCTTTCTTAACTTGTGGTTTGCATGTGAAGCCAAAAGGATATGCTGATGATACTGCTGTGCTGTGTGTTGTTTGTCATGCATGCAAGAGAAGATGTTCAGATACTGGCACATTGAATTATCAGTGCGAACCTCAAAGGCATGCTCCATAAGCTTCATGCGCTCGCTGCATAAGTATTCACTACGGCAAACGCTCGAAAAGCACTTCAAGAATCCAAAAATTCATTAATGTAAAAGTTCAAATAATATATACAACTTTAAACAGGCATATTGAATTATATTTTAATCAATGCTAATTTAAGTGCACTTGGCTAATATATTTAAAACAAATTTATAAACATGGCAAAAATATTTGAAAAATAAATGAAAATTAGAATAATATTTTATTATTCGAAAATAATTTAACTACTATTAGGAAACTTTTTCTTTAAAGATAAGTGGCTTAAATATATATAGATTTATATAGTACTACTTTATAAATAATCCATAAATTACAAGTAAACCCCATAGAAAGAAGTCTTTTTATAAGGAACATACATTTTTCAATTAAAATAAACTCAATATCTAGGAAAAGCAGAAATTTTGCAAATAAAATCTATTTATAAGGATACATACAGTAGAGCTAATATTTGTGTGCCACAAGCATAAGCCACCAAGTTAGCAAAATTCCTGAAAATTAAAAGGGAATCATTTCAGTGATTTAGAAGAATCTGTTTATAAGCCACATTCGTAGAACTAATAATTCTTTAAATAAAATAGACCCAATTTTATGATAACAAGTTAAATCTTCATCAACAGAAAGCTGAAAAATGTAAAATGAAATCTATTTATAAGGATACATGTAGTTGAGCTAATAATTGTCTGCCACAAGTCTGAATAATTGGCTGACTTATTGCGGATCAACTGCTTCAAATGGGTCAACTTAGCATTTGCTACTGCAGTAGCATAATTGAATTCGTGATTGCTGCTCTCTCTCTCACTCTCACTCTCTATCTCTCTCTCTCTCTCTCTCTCTCTCTCTATCTCTTTCTCTCTCTGTCTATATAGAGCATGCTTGAGTTCGGTTTGCCTTTTGCTATGGAAATTCCTTTCATGTTTTTAATTATTTTCTTATGCCTCACTTAAGTATCTTTCGCCTACTTGCCCTTCGCCATATTTCCTGTACGCTCTCTCTCTCTCTCTCCCTCTCTCTCTGTCGCTCGCTCTCGACGCACTTTCGAGTGCTTTGTAATTTTTGCGGTTTTAAGCCTTTGTGGGTAGACTTCCATTGTTGCCGCCCCTCTTTGGCACTTGAACCCTGTATCAATAATGTGGATTTCGGGGGCTGTCAGTTGCCGGCTGTTGTCCTTTTGTTGTTGCTGTTGCATTGTTGCCGTTGTAAAGATTTAATCTTTAGCTGCTGTGGATAATTGCGGACTTAAGCATGCGCATAAAAGTCATTACGTTGACTGCCGCAAAACGAGCAATTTAGATTTATTCTAATTAGTGGCCCCAGCAACAACATCAACAACAACAACAATAACAACAAGAACGATAACAACAACAACTGCTTCGACATCAGCATCGGCAACAACAATTCAAATGCTAATCAAAGCTTTTTTGGGGGTACAAACGGAAGCGTGTCTTGAAAAATGTCGCGTCTTAAGCGATGAAGTTGCCTGGAAAATCTCATTGAAATCAACAGCAGCTGTTCGCATTTTCTTAGCTTTTTTTTCGTCTTCCTTTTTTTTCGCCTTCCCTTTGTAAATTGTTGCTGGGCATATTGCGCATATGTTCCGTAGACTGAGCTGATAATTTAAAATAATTTGCAAGCATTTCGATAGGAAATGATATCACATTGCCCGCGATTACAATATTAAATATTTAAGAACGGCAATTTGTAAAAGTTGCTTCGCCAAAAAATTAGAAAATGTTTTGCTACCTTTTTAAAGATTTAAAGCTGTCACTAAATGTCTTTTTTTTTTGCTCTATGTTGTATTTTTAATGCAAAAATTGGTACATCGATATATTAAATAAAACATTCGGTATATTTTTGTATTTTCCAGTAAATGAATAATAATTTAGTATATTTAAGGAAAATTATGTCGGTATACCATATACAGATTTTGGTATATTTTAGTATTTTTCAGCATATTAATTTAGTACATTTATTTTTTCTTTTTTCTTAGAATCTCTAACTCTGCTCCTTTCTAATTTTAGAGTCGACTCTTGATTCATTTGATAAAGCAAATGTTACGATTTGTCTCAAGGAAATGCGCGACAAGCTCGAGTTTTTGCATAATAATAATGGGAAATATGCTGGGCATAATGTATTCATATTGTGCGTATATATCACTCACAATCTTGGGCTTGAAATATGCCTTTGAATTAGTTGAACATGGCAATATTTTGCGCAAGTTTTGTTTTGTTTTAAAGTCGTTGCGTTAAATGGGCACTGAAACAATCAGTTATGTGTGCCTTATCTGAGCTTAACTGACTTCGTCACACTCAAGCTCGTACCTTTCTTTTTCTCTTTTTTTGTTGTATATTGACTTGGTGCTTTAGCTAATGATTTCGCCCTGCAGTGGGGCAGCCACGCTGCGTATACGCAATACTCAGTCACTTTGTTTCAATATGCATGCCACGCCCTGGCTTTTGCCAACGCCCACACATGCTGTGTGTGAGTCGGAGGGGGCGGGCCCAAAGTCACTTAACCAAATAAATTTTCAACCAAAAAAAAACGGAGGAGGATAACAAAAAAGACATGAGAGAGAGAGAGAGAGGAAAAGGCAGATGGAGAGGCAGGGAAAAGAGAGTGTTGTTTGCTGCTGTTGCTCAAGTATTTATTTTGCCTGAGTGCGCTACAGTTTTTAAGTTTGTTTGCGCTGTGTTTGCAGGGCAACTCAAGGCACAACTTGCAAATATTCATTACAAACACACACACACACATGCTTGGTAAGTTGAGCTGCCTCACTCACACAGAGAAACACGTCGAACGCTATGGCACAGACGCAAACTTAATGTGATTAAAATTGTATGGCTGTTGGTGGCTGCTGCTGCTGCTTTTCCTTTGGCTGCTGCTGCTGTACTTGCTGCTTCTGCTTCTGTTTCTGTTTCTGTTTCTTCGGCACCTTATCGTTGTGCACTTTCACCTATGGCAAGCCCAGAAGAGACGCCAGCGCGAATAACAGCGGCAGCTTGCAATAAAACCAAAGTGTGGCAACGCTCTGTAGTGAGCTTGAGCCTGGTGTGGCAGCCACATCTTAAAGTAGCAAATTTATTTGGCATTTCTTGATTTTATGTTGCGTTTATTTTGCGATTGCGCATACGCCACATTGGCCCAGCAAACCGGCAACCGGCAACCGACTACGGTAGCGGCAACAGCAACGACAACGGCAACGGCATTGTTAAAGCGCCGCTTAATGGATGCTTAAATAAAATTTTAAAGCATTTGAAATTTAGTGTCGAGTTTTAGTGTTTGTCATTAGTGTTTTGGCAGGCGTTAAATATTTAATGGTCGCTGCGGACAGAGCAACGACATAGACGGCGAGAGTATGGAGCACAAACCAGAGGCAGAGGCAGAAGCAGAAGCAGAAGCAGATGTAGAAGCAACAGCAAAACGTAAATGCCGCTTGAAGCGTTGCAAATTTGCAACAAAGTGTTTGTGTTGTGGATAATTAATATGGCCAAAAAGGCAGAAGGGGCATCAGAGCTATGTTAGTTGAGGCTCTTGGCAAATTGACAGAAGGTTTACGACGACCAGTTCTGCGAATTGTCCAGCAAAAGTTACACAGCGCACAACATTCATCAAGCATTATACCACTAGACGAACAGTTCGTGTATAACTTCAAGTCGATTAAGTTTGCAAGTGTTATTTGCCACTGATTTGCACGAACAGTCAAAGTAAAGTTCAACTTTCCGTACAATATGTAAAAGTCAACTTTAACTTCTCATCTCGAGCGTCTTCTACATTCCCGATCCATATTCATTGAATGTCAGATAAAAGCGACATCAAACTCACGCTAAAACTAGAACTAAAAATACTGCAAAGAAAGATTTAGTCAAGTGTACTCGACTGTGAGATACCCGCTTACCATTTTCAATAAAAGCAAAATAGTGCGGTATTATACTTAAAATATACCAATATACTAAAAAATACTAAAATATATCAAAACGTATATTTAGTATATCGATGTACTTTTACACTAAACATGCACCACAGAGTAGGTAATATACCAGATAAGTACATCGATATACTATTACATTAAAAATATACCATAGAGTATAAAATATACCCGAATGTCAACCAAATCAATTAAAACGAATACACACTACCCATTTTCAATAAAAACATTGCAGTATTATCCTTACAATAAAATATCAATTTGATATACTGAAAAATACTAAAAGTATACCAAAAATATATATTTGGCATTTCGATATACAATTACATTAAAAATATAGTATATGCAGTACAAAAATAAGCAGATTGGTAAATATGGTATATCAATATACTATTTCATTACAAATATACCATAGAGAACAAAATATTCCATATTGTCAAACAAAGCAATTAAAACCGAAACTTGCTACCTATTTTTAATAAAAGCAAAACAATAAATTATACCCACTTAATATACTGAAAAGATACTGAAATTTATATATAGTATTATATATTTATACTATAACATTACAAATATAGTACATAGAGTACAAAATATATCTGATTGTCAACCAAAACAAATAAAACCCGACAGCAAAGTAACGGATAGTCGAATAGGACTTGGCTATATCATCTCGGCTGTTTGCTCTGAACAAGAATAAATATACTTTATATAATACCCTTCTACGCTATGGCTTAAATAGAGATTTACCTGAAAATATTATGTATAGTATATAATATTGTAAATATAATTCAAGAAAAGAAATTGCGCAACTTCGATTTCATTTCGTCCATAAACTAAAGTGGTAGCCTATGTGTGTAAGAATATGCAGACAAAGCTAATCTATAACTCTTAAGCTGCTCTGTGCTTACGTGGCACACACATACACTTGGGATATGCATATTGAAAGCAACACTGGGCAGAGCACTCTCAATTGGCACAACAAAAATGCATATGCAGATGTGGATGTGGATGTGGATGTAGAGGAACGAAGAGGATGTGAAGAGAAAATGCAGCCAAAAAAATCGAAAAACCAGAACCAAAAACCAGATGCAGATGCAGATGTAGATGTGCAGCAAGCAGGCTATTAAATACACGAGGGAAACTACTTTTAACCCAAATCTGCGGGCATAAAAGACATCGTGAGAGGCCAGGCCAAAGAACGAAGAGGCAGACAGTGAGGCAGTGAGGCAGGCCACATATGAGCACAAATAATGCAACGATGGCGGCTCTATGATGGTCACGTGGAGCACTGCCAAAGAGCCGGCAAAGAAGTGGCAAATGGCAACAGCGAGAAATGCAACTGAAATTGACAAGACGAAGAGGGAGAGGAAGAGGGAGAGCGGGAACGAGAGGAGGAGAAGAAGGCACAAACAAAGAGACAGCGACACTTGTCTGACAGGAGCAGCAGCGGCAAAAGCAGCCTGGCAGGCGTCATCCGGCTACAGCTTCCTCTCTCTCTCTCTCTCTCTCTCTCTCTCTCTTTCTAAGCGCGCTAACATACGCACATACAATGAGATAGAGCAGAGGGTGTGGAGAGGGGGGGAGGTGTAGTTGAAGGCACTTTGGCAGCGCGCCTCGTGCCACAACAGATTCAGATTCAGTTTCAGATGCAGATGCAGATTCACATGCTGCAAGCGTGATTAAGCTGCAATTTTTATACAATATTTACACACAGTTGGTTTCGCCAAGGGGGCGGGGCAGATCGGAGGCTGTCCGGGCCATACTATATAATGACATTCATGCACAGTTGCAAATGCCGACGCCGCCAACCAGCGTCGCTGTCGTCGTCGTCGTCGCCTTGGCGGCTGCCATATAATACAGATATTACAATATGCGGATTATTAGGCATTATGCATGTGTGTTTCCTCTTTTACTCCCCCTCTCGCTTGCTCACTCTCTCTCTCTCTCTCTCTCTCTCTATCCCTCTCTCGCACACTTTCTACCTCACTCTCCTTCTGTTATTGTGCTAACAATTTCTATTCATAAAAGTGTGTGTGGCATGCAAATTTATTGTGTACTTTGCCGCCAAGCTGCGGCATTTTCATTTTGGCTTTGCCTCTGATTCTCATTCTCATTCTGATTCAGATTCGGATTCTGCTTTTGCTTTTGCTTGCAGCTAAAGCGAGTTTTTGATTGGGATTTGCATTTGCCATTGGCATGTTGTCTGTGTCTGTGTCTGTGTGCGGGAGACGAGAGAGAGAGGAAATATGTTGAACGGTATTGGGATTTGGGTGCCAAGGTTTCTGGGTTGAGTGTCCAACCAACGTGTTCCCGCACACTCTGTGGGCGTCTGCTTGTCATTAGCATCGCATTTGTTGTGCCATCGCACGGCACAATGAAGCAACATTATCAGCCAGCTGGATTTTCGATATGATGTCAGGCATGGGAGGAACACACTCTGCTTATTCAAATTGTTTGAAAATCTCTCTCTCTTTCTCTCTCTCTGTCTCTCGCTTTCTCTGCGAGGCTCAATGCTCGACTAGAGCTTATTTATCACTTATGATTAAATTTATAGCACACATAAGCATCAAATAATTCACTCTATATCGCTTCTCAGAAAAATTCCACTAATTCCCCAAGCATTAACAGCGTTGTTACACGAAACATAAATTCAAATTTATTAGCACCGCTTTCAAGATGCATTTTTGAGTTTTTTATTTAGCCCACTTTGATCTTAAATTGAACTTCAATTTGCTCTATACTTGAAAATATCCAGATTAACAATTTTCATTAGGTCAACAGCAAATTTCAATAGAATTTATATAACCAAAATAAATAGTAAATTGTAAAATTACTAAATATAACCAAGTTAAGTCTCTCATTTGAATCAGCACAATAGTAACTTTGAGTTTAGAAAAATAAAACATCAAAAAAGAAGATTTAATTATATTTAATTTTAACTATACAAATTTAAAATTAATTTCTTTTTCTTTTAAATTAAATTTAACAAATATCTAAAAATTATTTGAAAAATAATATAATGATTTTATTTAAAAAAGTGAACTTAATTTACATTTTGTTTACTTTAATTTAATTGATAAAAAAAAATATAAAAATAACAAAATAAAAAAAAAATTAAAATATATGTTTATCTATATTAAACTTTTATTATAAAAATCAAACTTTATTTATATTTTATTCAAATTAATTTGATTAATAAATTCCAATTATATTGTGTTTATATACATAAAAAATACATATATATTTTGATTTTCTCTTATTTTTTATTACAAAATTCATACATTTTTTTTTTTAATTTTTTTAAATTAAATTTAACAAACTTCACATTCATTTTATTTAAATGCATTTTATCAATTAAAACTAATTATTTAAAAAATAAAATAAAAATACATTTTCAATTACGTTTAACTTTTATTATAAAAATTTAAACTTTATATATTTTTTTAATTTAATTGTACAATAAACATTAGTTATTTCAAAAAAATATATTTTTATTTATATTAAATATTAATTATTAGTGTAATAATTTAGGGTTAAATTGTTTTTTTTTTATACCCGCTACCCATAGGGTAGAAGGGTATTACAAGTATAACTTTGTGCAGGAAATGTATGGAACAGGTAGAAGGAGGCATCTCCGACCTTATAAAGTATATATATTCTTGATCAGCATCAATTGCCAAGACGATCTAGCCATGTCCGTCTGTCCGTCTGTCCGTGTGAAACACTGGATCTCAGAGACTATAAGAGATAGAGCTACAATTTTTTTTCGACAGCATTTGTTATGTTTGCACGCAGATCAAATTTGTTTCAAATTTTTGCCACTCCCACTTCCAAAAAATTCAAAAAATCGAATAACAAGCGTAACTTTAGAGCTAGAGCTTTGAGTTTTGATATGTTCAATAATATTTATAGTAACTGTGATTCCTGAAAATTTGGTAGCGATCAAATAAAAATTGCCTACTTACTAGGGGTTTTAGTTTTATGCCGCCTATGGTATATTTTGAATGTGGTACTATATCGGTTTAATAAAAATACCATTTGGTATATTTTTAGTATTTTTGGTATATTTAAAAAAAATACCGCAATATTTTGCTTTTATTCAAAATGGGTAGCGGGTATCTCACAGTCGAGCACACTCGACTGTAACTTTCTTACTTGTTTTAAATTAGATTTCCAATGAATAATAATTATTTAATAAAATAAAAATTTTTGTATATATATTTAGTTTTTTTTTTAATTCAAACTTCAATCATCTATTTAACACAAATTAATTTAAAAAATTTAATTTAATTTCAAAAAATAATGAAAGCCTAACTTATATTTAATAATAAAAATGCCACAAAAAATGGTCCCTAATTTAAATTGTTAGTCAACTGTAAATAAATAGAATCAATGAATTCTTTTTTATTCCCTTTAAAGATATAGTCAAGCAGACTTTTCAAATAGCCATTTGAGAACTGGGTATAATAGGCTCATAGGATTTAGTAGTATATATATTGAAAGAGAAAAGTAGGCAACATTTTTAAATGCTTTGCACTAAGCTCTTTTGTGGCCCGTTAATGTTCATTATATGTCTGCACAACACACACACACACACACACGCATTGAGAATGACAGCGACACACACACACAATTGGTTGGTGCTACTTATTTATTTATTTTGCCACTTAAGACCTTAAGTGCCAACAAATAAATTACAATTACACCCCACAAACAAAAAAATATAAAAAACCGTAAAAAAGCAAATAAAATTGCAACAACAAGAGTTCAAATGATAGAGAAATGTCCTCAAAAATGATATCATTATAGTATAAATGAAAAGTGGCAGACAAATAAAAGAGCCAAAGTGTTGTTATTAATTAAGTGGCATTAACTGCCGCCGCCCCATTGAGAGCTGAAACTGACCATAACCCATAACCCACAACCCGAAACCCGACACCAAAAACCAATCACAAATAATGCACAAACAGCAAATAAAAGCGACAAAAGACAAATACACAAAAAAAAAAAAAAAGGAAAAACATCGAATACAATACTACAATTAAAGCAGCAACAATTGCAATTGCATTTCCAATTTCAATGACATTTTATTAGATTTAATTGACAATTCTTTTTTTTTGGCATTGTTTTTAGCCCGAAAGGCAAAAGGCAGCAGCATCGATGTTGCAGCTACTGTTTCAGTTAGTTAGTGAAAATATTTGTCGCTCTCAGTCTCTCTATCATTCTCTCTGTGCCGTCTCTTTCACTCGCCCGCAAGTGGAAAACCGCAGAACCGACATAAAAATATTTTCATACCACAAATTTGATTTTAATTTGAAATTGGCATGGCAACACGCGTTTGAAATTGAACACTTGACAATATTCAATGTAATTTGGCTAAAGGGCAAATTTCCCTTTTCGGCTTTCACCATTTTTGCCATGCGTGACAGGCTTTTCATGCTTTGAACTTTGACTAACGACTGAGATTCTTCCTCAAATAGAAGCTAAAAATAATCTAAGACGCACAGCTTCAAACCTGTTTATAAGTCAGTTTATCAATTTATGGACAAGCGACAAAAACACCAAAAAAAACGTAGACTGAAATAGATCAGATTTGATTGTAAATTTTCTACAGAAAAATACGGCTTCATTAATGCCTTCTAACAATAATTTTTATATGACACAGCTTATATTAAATTAGTTGAAATTCATATATCAAATCTGCATCATTATTATGTTCGCTGTATAGAGAAATTATTTTTAGAAATTTATAAGCAAGCGACAAAAAAAAAATAAGAAATTACATCTGCAAAATATGTTTTAAGTAAGTTAACAAAAACTTACTATATGTATATATGAATATGTACATAACTCATATTCAATTAGTTGTGCATAAATTTGTATAGCGAAACTAATAATAGTTGTCAATGTCAAGTCACAAGTCATTATTGATAGCCAAAGTAATTTAAAAGTCACTCTTTATTAATGAATGAAAATATGTCTTAACTGATGAATATTTAACAGAAGTTGTAATCTTTGAAAATGTTAAATTGAAGCTACTTTTATCACATTCGATGTAATTTTAATATAAAATTTGCGTAATTTGGAGCTTTTTGAAAGCGAAACTATTATATGAAGCAACAAATAAAAATAAATTAATTAGGAATCACATATTTATTTTATATTTTCAACTGATTCTTCTTAAATTTTTCATATAACAACAATTATGTTGACTCTGTGAGAATCTTATTATGATACAATTTATTAGATGTAATCTTAATAGGAAATTTTCATTATTATTATGCGCTTTTTGATAGCGAAACTAATTTAAATGTCGGTCTGGCAATTTGCAAAATTTGGTATAATGAAGGCAAAACTAACTAGCGTTACCAAAGGGCATCAATCTATATACAATTCCAACACAATTAGCACATGTCATCTATGTCAGTTTGTCTGTGTATGTGTGTGTGTGTGTGTGTGTGTGTGTGTTATGTTATTCATAAAGCAATTGTATAGGAAGTAGTAACTGAGACACTGGCGACAAAACAATGGGCAAACATTTGTAATACGAGATATGCGAGGAAGAGAGAGAGAGGAAGAGAGAGGGTATAGAGAGAAGACTCGTAAATAAAACAAAGCAATTGCATTGGCAGCAAATTAGCCAACAATAACAGCAATAACAGAAACAACAGCTGACAAATGCAGTCACAGAGTCAGCTTCCACCTAAGTGATTTAGCAGCCAATGGCAAAGCAGAGCCTGCATTAGGGCCAACGCATAGTCAAATGCAGAGAAAGAGAATCGCACACACACACACACACACATACGCAGACTCAACCGCAATCACAATCAGAGATAGCAGAAGTATGTGTGTGTGTGTATTTGTATTTTAGCAGCTGAAACACATCGAATAATTTCAAATCCACACAGACATATTGATACGATCGTCTAACTAAGTGTGAGACGCTTTATGCCTGATTACTTGCGTATGTATGCATGTGTGTGTGTGCCACATTCATTATACAGGAGGCCGCTTGACTCCCTCTCTCTCCTCTCTCTCTATCACCCTCTCTGTCTGTCTGCATGGCAGGCCATTGTCGGAATTGTCGAGTGCTGGATGCTGCCGGCAGACGAGTTGGCAGCCCGCAACTGCTATTAAACATTAATTTATGCATTACTAGAGCGCTTAAATTAATCAGTAAATTGCATGCTGCACACACACACATACACACATGTATGTGCACTCAATTACATTTCTACACACACACACACATACACAGATTCAAACAGAGACAATACTCAATGCTGGTTGGTTGGTGGCTTAAAGCAAATTAAATGACCACAAAAGCTGTTTGCTATTTGACAGTCGCATCGTTGATATTGCATTTTTGTTTAAACATTAATGAGCATTATTTAAATGCAACAAGCGCGCATTTCATTTGCGATTGCATTGCTAAGCGAATCAATGGCATCACTTAAAGTTAATACGCTTTTCGCTTTACCCACACAATTCACAATTCATCGAAAAATTGTGCAATCTCAATAAGCCAGACATTTAATGTGAAATTTATTTTCATGCGCCACACAATTCTTAACGTCAATCTAATTGCAACGCTCTCCTTTCCCTCTTCTCTCTCTCTCTCTCATTGCAGACACTCGAGTAGATCATCGTGAAGGCAGCGTACAAATTGTATTCTCGCTTTAGGTAAGTGAATGCCACTCGGCTAAAAATACAATTTTACAAGTATGCAATTTATAAATGCAATAAAAAAAAAACAATAACACGTAAGAAATATAGTGACGACTGTGAGTCACCCGTTACTGATTTCAAATAAATGCCGTATTTTAGTATATTATAAATGACTCACATTCTTAAAATATACCAAAAATAGCAGTCGATATATTTTCGTATTTTGAATGAGAATAAACAAACTACACAATCTTAAAATATACCAAATTAATATACCAATAATATACCAAAATATATCGAATGCTATGTTTAGTATATCCTTGTATTTGGTATATATTTAAGATAAATTATGCCAAAGGCTAAATTTAGTGTATGGATAAGCGTGCTCGACTGAGAGATACCTGCTACTCATTTACAATAAATAATATAATTTAGTATATTGTCGGTATAATCATTTGGTATATTTATATAATAATACCGCACATTTTCAATATATACCTAAATTATATACTAAACAACTAAAATATTATATTTTACATGTTATTGTAACATTTGGTGTATATGTAAGATAAAATACTAAAATATTCTGAAGGCTGTATTTTATATATAAATATAGTACCAGATTTTCAACCCAAACAATTAGGACTCGGCCATACATTTCCTGTAGGCCCAAATGTTTAATGACCTTCTAACCTAAAAGTAGCGACTATAAAAATATATAGCATAAGAATCTGTTTCAATTTCATCTTCCTATGCCTAGCTCATAGATCACGGCTAATCGTATTTACTTTTTTTTACTATACAGCCAGTTCATAAGGGCAATTTTGATTTTGCACTGTCAGGCAGCGAAAGCGACGAAGACGGGAACAGAGGCAGAGGCAGCATCTTTATTGTGCCGCGATTCCCTGTTTTAGTGGGTTGTGCTGTCAGTCTGCAAGTCAGTCTGTCCGTCAGTCAGTCAGTCAGTGAGCCACTCCGTCAGTTCGTGAGTGCTCGCTGCCTCAGCCTCTGACTCAGCCTCATCTCGTCGTTTTGGCTCGACTGAATGATAAATGGCTGACATTGCGGTTGTAGGCAACATTAAGCGTTGTTGAAACGCCACAGATTGCAATTGTTGGCCCCACAACACCAACCACTTTGCACCCCTGCAGCACCGCTGCTGCAGCCCTGACTGATTTTTATGCCCTCCTCTTTGGCGCTCGTCAAAAGTTCTGCTGGCTGCTTTTTGTGCTGTGCTGTGCTGTGCTGCACCGAAGAGCTGCGATTCTCCCAACATACAGACAGCACAACTTGTAATTTGTAATACTCTGAATGCCAAGCAACTTGTTGTAGTTGTCGCTGCTGCTGCTGCTCCTGCTGTTACTGGTTAACAGTTACAACTGGTAGCCAGGTCATGATTTTGAAATGAAATGCATTTGTGAGCTGATTTTTTTCTCTCTTTGTTGTTGCCCTGATTTAATGATATTTTATTGAAACGCCTCGCTGCACTTTGAATGAAGACCCACTTCAAGCAAATTTATTTCGCTCGCTCTTCTCTTCCTATATCCTAGCTGTCAATTCATAATCCAAAATCCCATTACAATATGCATCAAACTTTTTTTGGGAATACCACAAGCCAAACGTCCATTAACTCAAATTACATTCAGCTCTACGACATCAAAATATTTGCATTAATAATTTGTAGAACAAACTTAAATACAAGTATGATATAGATTTGATGTAGTGAAGGTAAAAATGAAATTAAACTGATTTGCTTACGAAAATTGAATTATTTTGAATTTGCGAGCAATCTGCCAATCCAATTCTAAATCTAATTAAATCATTACCACATCTAATTGAATTCTAAAATATGCATAGACGCTAAATGTTTTTCGATTATGTTATGTTATTTAATACATTTTTTATTATACATATAATCCACAATTTGCACGCCATCAATTAATTTATTCATCTAATTAGGGTCAATTATATTATATTATTATAAAAACGTAATAAGGGCAAGAAAAAAAAAAAGAGTGAATAAAAAATATATGCAAAAAATTAAATTTGTTGCCACATTTTAAATGGCAACCATAATTCATAAATCGTGGCACTATCGAGGCTGTAGAATAAACGTCAATTAATTATGACATCGACAACAAGAAAAAATACTATATAGGAATATAACATTAACGTCACAAAGAGTTAATGACAAGCAGATGCCCTATGTTTTTTTTATTAGTTAATCGTGTTGAATTTGAATTTTGCTTTATTTCGAAATTATTCTTCACACTTTTTTGTGTGTTTTGAATATTAATTAAACCGAAAACCAATAATCAAACTAAGTGCAAAAAACAAAATTGGGTAATTGAATAAATAACAAAAATGAATTTCAATATGCATTTTGATTAAATCATTTTGGTCAACACATTTTTGAAAGTTTTAGCAAACAATATCATTGTCCTTTGTGGAGAGTATAATACTAGCAAACAGGAAAATTGGTAAATTCACGCATGCCGGTGGACATATACAAAAATAATACGTTCAATTTATGACAAATATGTTGATGCACATATAAATATGTATGTATGTTAAACGCTTACTCAATAATGACATCAAATATATTCCGATGACTTTTTAATTAAAAGCAACAGAATTTTGACAAAAGCGCCGAAAGCAATTGTAATCGACTCTTAATTGTTAATGGATTATCATTAGATTTTGGTCTTATCGCATTTCCATTATATTCAGCATTAACAAAACAGACTGATGGCTGAATTAAATACATCGGAAAATTAAATATTCACGAGCGAATGTTATGTTGTGGCCTCTCGCTTTGTGTGCAAAGACATTGCTTAAGTGACTGTCAAGTTTGCTTACTACTTTATTTGAATAATCGTAAATCTGTGCGGCATTATCGCATAAATATACCAAATAAATATACTGAAAAATACTAAGATTCACCTAAACATACAGTCAATATATTAATATATTACTACATTCAAAATATACCACATTGTATAAAATATACTGCATTTTCAGAAAAATACTGAAATATATCCCAATTTATATACCATACTTTCTTTGTGCATGTTGTATTATCCGATGTACCGAAAAAATAATGAAATACATCCAAATGTATACTTGATATACTGATGTATTCACACATTCAAAATACATATACCATAGCGTACAAATATTCCAGATTTTCAGAAAAAATACTGAAATGCACCCAAATGCATTTTTGGTATATTGATACACTACTACATTTAAAGTATAGTATATCATTCAATATATCATTCAATACCAAACATACCAAACATTCAACCAAAGCATTGAAATATTGTACTAACGGTAGCAGCTGTGTTTGGTGTGCTCAAGAAAATACAGTATTCGTATACTTGATGGGCTCGTAAAAGCACAAATCAAATCATATGTTGGATTAAATTTTGCATTTGCACTTATCAATTCAGCTATATACCATACTTATTTCTGTGGTATGTTGACATATTGCACATACGTAACGTTGACAAGCAGAGAGCAGAGGGCAGAGCGCCTTCATCTTCCGTTGATTGGCAAACATGTTGACAACATGCCGCTGTCACAGCCATTGCCAAAGACCAATGCCCAGTTATTAGCTGACTTTGGCTTTACTTTATCACCCCTCCAACCCCATCCTCCCATTGTGCACGCCCTCCTTTATCTCTGTCCTCTCTCTCTCTCTCCCTCTCTGTGTGTAATTCAACTTTGGCATCACAAAAAAGGAAAACAAATGGCCATTTTATGGGCAGGCCATCAACCACAAACTATGCTGGCCCAAGCACAAACATAACCATTCATGTACATACATGTATATGTGTCCATGTGTGTGTGTCTGTGTGTGTTGGGTGACTGTTGGGCCCTTGCCATGTACTATTTGTAGACGCCGCCATCGTTTTGCTGTTTGCTGTTGGCAAAAGTTCTAATTTTTCAAACCACAAAATAAAAAACACATTTCTTATTACAAATCGAGCGACTGGTGTGCCAAAAAAAAAGAATACTTTGCTACAATTCTCTCACTACGCTTTCCCCTCTCCCTCTGCCTCTCCCTCTCTCAACCCTTCCACCTTTTCTCAATTGTGATTGTTATGTGTGTAGCTGGGATTTATTCCAAGATTTAAAACATTGATCGCAGGAAAGGTTAGGCATTAAATGAAATTTAATTAATTCAGCTGCCTTTCGCATTAACTTTAGAACAAGCTTCAGAAATTATTAATATTAATAAAAATATGTTTAAGGTTAAATTATTCTATATAATATTTACGAACTTTCCTACATTATTTCCTAATATCTAGAGCCTTAACAAAATCACTTTGACTTTTCGAGTATAAAGCCAACGATTTTGACAAGATTCCCTTCTTGCTCGTTATTTTCATTTTTTGTTATACAAGTATAATGTTGTGTTTTTTTTTCGTGCTTTCATTTCATAAGTGAAATGGGCGAACGAACTCAAACTCGAACTCGAACCAACTGACGCACTTATTTTGCGCTTTGAATCCAATCACGTACCAATTTTCCAAATTTAACCTTTTTGAGCCCGGCTCGGTTCGGCGGTTGGGCAGCAATTGGCAGCAATTGAACTTCGGCAACGAGCTTCAGCCTGCGGGATAAAGGGGGGCACCACACACACACACACACACACACACACACACACACACACACACACACACACACACACACACACACACACACACGTACACACACACAGGTTTTGAGGCCTGTGGTGTCTGTGGACTGTACTCAACTTTGCTCTGCGCTGCGCTGTGTTGCCAATAAAAACCATTTGCCAGAGTAAAATTTATATGGCCGCGTCAATAAAAAGAGGGGAGAAAAAAGAAAAGATATGAAAGAGCGAGAATGACGGAAAGAAAGAGAATCGGCCAAATGATATTCGTGGTGTGTGTGTGTGCGGGTGTGTGTGTGTGTGTGTGGCAAGGGTAAAGCGTTCTTTGAACCGTTTCAATTGACCAGCAGCCTCTTTTCCACCTCCAGCACCTGCGTCTCACTTGCCGCAGCAATCAAGGACCCATCGATGGATGTGGCCGAAGAACTTCCTCTCTCTCTCTCTCTCTCTCTCTCTCTCTGACTTGGATCTGCAGTCGAATTCAGAGCAATTTCTAGAGACTGCACTTTGTTGCCCGGCCTTTTATTTTTTCTGTTTTTTTTTCGTATTAATTTCAAGAGCTGCGTTATTTGAGCGGCCGCACGAATTTGGCCTCAACATGCCAGCTTTTCAGTTGTTGACCCGCCGGCCCCAAGTCCGGCTTTTGGTCTGTCCTCTGTCCTCTGTCCCCTGTCGGCTGTCGGTTGTCGGTTGTTGGCCCTCTTAGCCATGCTTGCGTTTGAGCCCTTTTCGCATCGTAAGTTTCCTTGTGCCCTGTCTGTTTTGCGCCGTTCAATGCCTGTAAGCGACACCATAAAATATTGAACGTGTTGAGCACACACACACACGCATACACTCATACACTCACTTACTCACTCTATGCGCACTCATTCACTCACTGACTCACTGACCTCGCCAAACTTTGACCCCATCGATAGGCACACATTCGCCTCTTCTCTTCGCACTCTGTCTGCACAAATGTTTTTTCTCACTTAGCCAAGAGCGCGCGTTCGCCACTTTTGGCTTTTGTTGCCAACGTTCAAGTACTTCGCTTCCTCGCTTCCATTTCTCCCGCTCGCCGTCTTCATTTTTGGCCATCCTTTTGAGATGATCCCCGCCCCAAATGTGCACTGTGTGCTATCCAAGCTGATGCTTCATATTTTTCCTTCCTTCTTCTATTTTTTTTTTTTTTGCGTGTTATTTTTGCTGGCAGCACGCGCATTACATTACATTACATGGCCGTACTCAGGTCGCTTTGGGTCTAGAAACATGTCCATGTCCTTGTCCATAGCCATGTCCATGTCCATGTCTGACGCTGACGCTGACGATGCCTTGAAGTTTCTCTCCGGCCGTAGCTCGATATTTTCTTATAACACTTAATTCCCATTTCATGTATGTTCTTTGTGGCAGCAGCAGCAGCCTGCGAGTGCGTTGAACAACTACTCATTGGTCTGATTGATGAAGCTACTTATGCAAGACAACGAATACGAATACGAATGCGAAAGCGAATACGGAGTCATCGTAGTCACATTCACTTCAGCGTGTAAGTGAAATAGTAAGTGTTAATGGGGCGACTTTCATTTTGTCTTTCAATTGCCATAAATATCGAGTATACGCATTGTGGATGCATGCGTTAATCTTCTTTTAATTAGGGCCAAATAAAGCAGCTGTTTCGCTTGAATAACTTTCAACTATGATGTGGATATTCTTTTATTGTGCTTACATTAAGTCTTAACACATTTCTTGTGCTGATAGTATTTATTAACAACATAAAGAGCAAATCCGTTGTATAAGAAGATAAAGTATTGTGCTGACAATGTTTCTTTTTCTGCTTAAAATAACTTAACAAATATAGCTAATAAATATATAAAAATAACAACTACGAATTGAACGTTTTTTCAATAAAAGAAAAACAGTGCGATATTCATCATAAAATATACCACAAAAATATTCAAATATATTAAATAACGCAACCTAAGTATTTTCAATAAAAACAAAAAAAACAGTATTAGTCTTAAAATAAAATATACCGAAATCATATATACTAAATGGCATTACATATTTTAATTAAAACTGTTTAATAAAAACTCGGTATTACTCTTAAAATATACAAAAATTAAATACTGAAAAAAAATACTCAAATGTACTAAATAGTAAAATATACAGATATACTTGCTTTTCTGTTATAATTTTTATATTCTCATAGTGAAGCATTCCACTTGCAGGGCTTCCAAAAGATGTTTCAAATTATTCGTATCCTAACTTTAGAATGAACTTTAACACAAATAATAATTAGAAATGTTAGAAAATATTGTTGCATAAATTAATCATCGCAGTATCTGTTCTCAAAGAGCAGCGCTGATTAAAAAAAAAAAACATTAAAGCATTTCACTTTCAATAGTCCCGAAAAAAAAAGATTTCCAATTATCTTGAAGGTAAAAGTTGTTCTGACCACGTTTCTCATTGTGGAAAGAACTTCTAAAACACATTTAATAATTAAATAATAGTATTGATTTTATGTAATTATATTTTTACTCTTTCGTATCGTATTCACAGTATTCATTAGCAAAGCAGCTCTGCTGCTCTGGAAAGAAGTTTAAGCAATTCACTTATAGTATTCATGGGCAGTAAACACCGATGTTTACCTCAACTCGCATTACTTACTCTTTCCTTTTCTCGCCTGCTCCCTCTGTGTCTCTCTCTCTCTCCCTCTTTCTTATGCAACTGCTTAACCTTCTCGCATTCATTTGTTCTTTATGGATACTCATTTCGATTGCCTTCAGAACCTTGGCATGGGCGTGTGTCTGGCTACATTTTCGGCTACAAATTGGTGCCATCTGTTCGACATTTAATGCCTTTGTGCTCAGCTGTCTGCCCGCTCGATTCAGCGTTTATTTTGTGTGTTCTTCTTCTTCTTAGTACGTATTTTTGTTGTATTTTTTAATGCAGTCGCTGCATAATTTGAGCACGCGTAAGTCGCCTGCATTATCCGGGCTATAAATCGACTGGAGGCACTCTCTGGCTCCGGTATGCGGTCAAGCAGTTAATTTTATCCCAGGCAGCTCAATTTGCACACGATTTGCTGCCGCTGCTGCTGATGCTGCTGCTGCTGTTCGTCCCAGTTGACCAAATGGACTGGGGTTGGTTAAATTGGACTAGTGGCAAGCAGCCAATCGCACCGTGCACCTGAACTTGCCACAGCAAGTGCTGCTGCTGGCCACTCTTGAGTGGCATTCAAATTACGTTTCATTACGTTTATTGATACGCAGCTACGCCCATCACACGAAACTCTGTCTAACCTTTTCTCCACATATATGTATGTACATACATGCATAGATATGGCGAGGGCTTTTTTGTTTTCTTTTTTATTGTGGCACTAACGCTGTCGGCTTTGTTGATGCCCAAAAGTTTTGAATTCAATTTGTTTGCCAGCGGGCAATCTGCCAAACCGAAACCGAAACCGAACGCTCGATTCGTCGATTCGTATTTTTGCCGCTTAGTATTTGCCTTGGGCTGTCGCTATTCCGAAAGTTATTGATTTAATTCGTGTCTGGGGAATGCTTAATCAAAAAATATACCCGCCTGCCAATTTGTCAGCCTCGAAATGTGAATATGTGTGTGTGTGTGTGTGTGTGTGCGTCTCGCTGCTCCTCGTTACAATATTTTCTGATAGTTTTTCCAGCTACTTTCTGCTGCCTTTCCGTTGTTACTTTTGCCACTCAACCACCTCTGAGCCTTCATCTTGTGCGCTTTTCCTTAATGCTGCTATAGTATCGATTGGCCCATAATTTCCCCATGGCTACTTTGGCCACGCCTCAGCTGTCAATTGCCCGTCACTTACTTCGTCAGCCAGTGACTGGATACATTTATATTTTATACTTTCTGCAATCGCATTCTCAATTCAAGTACTACTACTACTGCAAGTACAGAAAAGTTCTCATAATTCATATAAATAAACCAAACACAAAGCAATGCCTTGAACCATGTTCGTGAGTGTTGCAAGCAATTAGAGATTAGATTTAACATAGCTCAATATAAACTCTTCGCAAATGATTGTTGAATCGTTTAAATTTAAATTTATTTATGATTATTTTCTATTTTGTTTATGATTCTACCGGCTAGCCCCAAGGCGATATAGTTATATCCATCTGTGGTATATTAAATACTCTCTGGTGTATTTTTGTTCAATATACCAAATATAGACTCAATTTCAGTATTTTTTCAGTATATGTCTTGGTTTATTTAAGAAGAATATCGCATTTTGGTGCAAATTGCATTGACTTTATTTCAGTATAATAATTTGGTATAGTTTGTGAAAAATATACTATTTCAGTATATTATTTTGGAATTTTTTGCAAATAATACCTCACATCGATATACCAAATGTTGACTTCATATCAGTATTTTTCAGTACTTAACGCATATAGATATACCAAATATAAACTTAATTTCAGTATTTTTTAAGTATATTTATTTTATACATTTAAGACAAATTAGGCATTTTGCTCTTATAGAAAATAGGTAGCGGGTATCTCACAATTAGGACTGTAACTTTTTTACCTGTATTTCTTTTTTTGTGTAGTAGTGTCAACAGCTTGAAGCTCTTCAGCGTTTTTACCATTGTTTTTTTAGATTATTTTAAATGGTTAACCCCTTTTTGGCACTAGAAAGCTTTACAGAATAATTGTAATGTCTCCTTGAAAGTTAGGTTAAAATATCGTCGTGTGTACGTACATAAAAACCAAGTTCCGTTTTCAAGTGCCACACATAAAATGGAGTGTGAAAATGCGAGAGAAAAGCGAGAGCATACACGGACAGACAAGCACACACTAATAGCAACAGCAGAGCTAATAGCAGACAGGTTGAGTGTGGGAAGTGTGTGTTGGGAGGGGAGGACTAGTGGACTAGTGTGAATAGAGGATGGAGGGCATGGATGATGGTCAGACAGTGGTCAGGTCAGTTCAGTTGAGTTGAGGTTTGGTGACAAAACGAAAATGCCATTGCGGTTTTTACTCAGCACTGCAAAGATTTTTACCACATGCAAGTAATTTAAAATTTATAGATTCAAATTTGGAAATGTTTTAAAAGTGGAGTGCAAAAAAATAAAGCTGTTGGCAAAGTGTTAAATGCCGTTGCCGAAACGATGCAAAGTTGTGGCTTTAAGGCCACATTTGGAGAAGCACTTTGGAGCAGCAGCGTACGTTTAATGGAGTGCCTAATGGCATGAGAATGCTTTCAACAGCATGGGCCAAAATCCCAGCAGAGTAAAGCCAGCTGGGTAAGCCAGCTGATGAATACAAATAGTTTAGCTAGTTAAGGTTCCAACTTAAGTTATAAATTGTGTGTAAAACCAAGACCGAACATTCTGTTAACAACTGTGAACCATATTAAGGAATATGCTTGTGAATACTTCAAATTTCAAATGGTTAAAGCATTGAAGGCACCTTTTTCAATGAAGCTTGAAGACAGCAGAATAAAGTAGACAATTCAGAAAGCTACAGTCGAGTATCTGATACCCTATCTATCCCCTATTTTTAATTAAAATAAAACAGTGTGAAATTATTATTTAATAATATACTAAATTTAAATACTGCTAAAATACTAAAATGCGTCAAAGGCTATTTTATATATTAATATAATATTACGTTCAAAGTATGTCACTAATTCAAATAGTGAGCAATTCTGACACGCGCCGAAGACTGTATTTGGTATATTAATATACAATTACGTTCAAAATATACGAGTTTTTCATCGAAAGCAACTAAGACCCGACTGCAGCAACAAATGAAGCCTTAAGCTTAAAATTGACATAAATTGAATACATCCCAAGTCTCAGCTTGTTGCTATACTCTATATTTGGTATTTGAATTTGCTATTACGATTAAAATATACCATAGAGTACAAAATATACCAGTTTGTCAACGAAAGCAACTAAGACCCGACTGAAGCTTTAAGTTGTCTTCAATAGTTTAAGATTGACATAAATTAAACACATCCGAAGAAATTAATCCAAATAATCTGTGTTTAGTAGTACTGAAAGCTCTAATTTGAACTTCAATCAGCCTACGATATTCATGAAATAAATGATGTGGTAACTGTCTCAGCTAGTTGCGTCATTAAAGCCCCTTTACTAAAGGCTGAGCTCAGCTAATTGAGATTAATTGTAAGGGCTGTTGCTGCTGCTGTTGCTGCTGTGAAAGAAGCTCGCCTACTGAAACCTAGTTTTTCATTTGATTTGCTGTCGCTGTTGGAAATCTCATCAACTCTAGTATTGCAGCGCTAGAATACTTGAAATTGTTACGTTTACCCTGACAAAACAAAATGCAGAGGATCTCAGCTTTGCCTGGCAACAGCCACTCGAAACTGCCAGCGAACTGAGCAAGCGGGATAAACAACAACAGCAACAGCAACGGCATCACTTCAAAGCTGCAATGGAAGTGTTGCCAGTAACAATAGTGAGTAACAACGAGAACGAGAAAGAGGAGAGGAACGAAGATGAAGACGGAGGCGGAGGCGAAGACGGAGAGGCAGGACGATGTTGACGGCTCTTGAGCTCCTGTGCTGGGGCGACCAACGAACTTTCAACGCAAAAGGTGCAAAATAAGAATAGCCAACAACAAATAAAACGGAAAATGCTGCGACAACAGCAACAACAACAACTTGCAGGTAACAAGAAGCAGCGAAAACAACAACAACAACAACAACAACAAAAGGCAACCAGAGCTGTGGCTGTGGCAGTGGCACAAACTTTTGAATAATTTATCTGGCGCTGAAAGGACGTTTTCATTAAAATTCGCCAACGTATTTAAAGTGCGAGATAACTCCCAAAGAGACGATTATTCAAGTGAGTTCATTTGCCTGCTAGGAATGCAAAATGCGATGGCTACAACTGTATACAGTTATCCTCGACTCTTCACTCTCTGCCACTCTTCTCCTCCACTCCCTTTCCCTTTCCCTTTCCCTTTCCCTTTCCCTTTCCCTTTGCATCTGTGTATGTGTGTTTGGGGCAAATGACAACAGCTATGTATGTAGCAAGTACACAAAAATGTTTCGAGGCATGCAATTTTCGAAACGTTCTTTTTACACTCTATACCCAAAAGGGTAAAAACGTGTTGGCCATCTCGTGCCACATTGCGAGGCATCTCCAATTCTCACTCTCTTTCTCTCTCTCTCTCTCTCCCTCCCTGCAATTCCAACTCCTCGCGACTCGGCAGCTCATGCATGGACTTAAGTTATTAAATTTAATAACTGATAACGGATAACCCTAAAACGATAAGTTGCCCTTTTTATTGACTGTGACATTTTGTGCTACGCAAAACGAAACGAACGAAAAAAAAACCAACAACAACAACAACAAATAAATGCCAATTTTTCTGGGTCACCATTTTATAGTTGGTAAAGAATGCTGTAAAGTTTTTATATAATACGAAATTGGGTATTGAGCACGACAACATTTTATGGCTTATGCTTGCTATGTTTTTCAACTCATCCCTTCCCCCGACTCCTCTCCACATCGCTTTCTATAGTAATTACTCACTTGCCAAAGCATGTTGTTCAATTCCCTTAAATGCTGTCCAAAATACGAAATGTAAATTCATTTTGCGCCCAACACAAAAATAAAATAAGACCATCGTTAAGAGTTTGCAAAAAATTTCAAATATTAATGCCAAAAATCAGTTTCAGTTTAGCTTGAAATGAAAAGGATAACTAAAAGTCGTGCAACGTTATATGGAGGATTTTATTTTACCATTTTTAGTGTTGGTCACAAAATTTTATATATCATGGACTCACTAAACTATGCACAAAATGGTTTACTTTTTAAAGGAAAGCAAATGCGTTGCTAAAATTTTGTTACATTTTAATTTAATTTGATTTTTTTTTTGTTGACCCTTTCTTGATATTCTCATTTCATGTGCAGCCCACATTCCCTTTTATAATTGAGCAGAATTTTCCTTGTTTGACCATTTTGTTGGAGTTTTTGCAACTCCAACAACAACAACAAGAAGAACAACAAACGGCAAAAAAAAACTGGGATGAGATGCAGAATATTATTTGTATATTCCACATGTTTGTTATTGTAACGCCTCTTTATATGACCAGCAATATATTTTCGTTCACTTGTAATGCGCTTTTTGTGTTTTTTCTTCTCCATCCGCATCACGCACTTGTTATTCCAGCATTTCATTTGTTATTTTTAACGTGAAGCAACTTTTATACAACTGTTTTTTGCGTTAATTTCGTTATTTCATTTACATATTCAGAGTCGCATGAACGTGTGTATGTAATTCCCGCTTAGCAAACTCTCGAGTTGCTTTTTATGATTTGCAATTTATAATCAAAATAAACTCCAACTGATCAATGGGTTATACAAATTATTGTTTGTATTAATTAATAATCAGTTCGCTATTCAGACAATGTTTTCAATACAAATATACTGCACTGATATCAATGATACTGGCGCATATTCGCAGTATATTTGGTGAATGAAGTATGTTTTATATACGAGTTATATGCAGTATTTTTTATGTATGAAGTGTGGCACACTTGGTATACGACGTATGCATGCAAGTATTTGCAGTATATTTAGTATACGAAATAAACAAAATATATAAAGTATAAAGTATCAAGTTTTTACAGTATATTTAGTATATGAAGTATACAAAAGTATACTTAGTATACGAAGCGTATAAAGTACACGAAGTGTATAAAGTGTATGCAATATATTTGCAGTATGTTTTATATACTATATATAGTATACGAAGTGCATTTTATGTATTAAGTGTAGCATATTTACATATACATTGTAGCATTATACATAGTATATCAAAAGTATGAAGTATTTGCCGTATAGTTAGTATATGATCAGTAGTATATTTAATGCATGTACATAGTATATGTATGAATGTATAAAGTCCACTCAGTATTAGTGATATATATGTATTTTTATAAAGGATACACAGCATATTTATTATATAAAGCAAGCGAAGTGCATATATGAAATATATTCGATATATGAAGTATATATGCAGTATATATGGAGCATACTTAGTATACAACGTTTTCATGGTATATTAAGGGTATTTGCAGTACATTTAGTATATGAAATATACTATATGTATTAAGTATAGGTAATATATTTAATGCATGTACATAGTGCACACTAAATATATGATATATAGGCAGTATATTTGGTATATAAAGTACACGCAGCACATTTAATAAACGTAGTACACGTAGTATATTTTGTACTTAAAGTATATTTGCTATATATTTAGTATATGAAGTGTGCGCTGTATTAGTGGTATTAAAAGCAGTATATTCATTCCATAAAGTAAACGTAGTATATTGAGCAAACGAAGTGTATAAAATATATGCAGCATATTGGATGAACAAAGTAAAATGCAAGTTATATTTTATGTATGAACTATACGCAGTATTAGTGGTATATTTTGAATATTAAATATTAATGATATATTTTTATATTAAGGGAATGAAGAATTCGCATTATATTTAGTAAATAAAGTATACTCAGTATAGTTGGCGAATGAAGCATTTGCAGTATATTTAATAAATAAAGAACAGATAATAGATGAAATGTATTAAATATGCACAGTATTGGTGGTAGATATGAAGTGTATTATATGAAGTGTACGCTGTGCTTAGTTTACGAAATAAGATTTTTAAAAGTAAGAATAAAAAATCATGTAAATTTTCCATTATTATGGTTATTATGACTCGCTCCTCTTGAACAAAAATAAAATGCAACTAAGAGGGCGTCTACGTCATGGTTGCTGCTATCACTGCAGATCTGCCGTTACTCATTCACACTCGCCTGTCAACTGGCAATGAACGTGAAATAAATTGTAAGTCTGGTGCAGATCGAGTGGACACTTTAAGAGCCAAAAGATGCATAATTTAGTTAATTCGTTCTATTTTTCTTGCTGCTTCTCTTGTTATTCTTGTTGATATTTTTATTGCTGATTTTTATTTTGTCTCTTCGTTTTATGCTGTGTGTGTTGTATTCTTTGTTTTGCTTGTTGCCAGCTGAAATATGGCGCATTCGCAACGCTGCCATTTGCTGCGTATCTCTCGTAAATATCGCGTATACGCCGTGTAACTCCAGCTATGAGCGGATGCTACACCAAGAGCTGTTGTTGTTGTTGTTAGTTCTGTTGTGTTGTATTCAGTACTGTGTGAATTGCTGTGTGTGTTGTGTGTTGTGTTACCGTTTGGCTACAAAAATGCATATCCAGGCAGGCGAGCACCGAGGCAGAGAGTGAGCAATTTCTTTGGTGTTGCTTTTGGTATTGCGACGCGTCGTTTCATCGCGCAATTTCCGCACAAGTGTTGGCAATATAAAAATAGCGACAAAATATAAAAGTAATTTATGTGCGCTTTTTCCATATCATTTCTATATACATACATATTTATACAGTTATACACAAACACACACACACAACCATACACACACAAAGCACAACGTATAAAGCATATCCGTGAGCTGGGTTTGTTTGCAAGCTTTGGGGGGTACTTTATAAAAATGCATTCAAAATTGCTGTTGAAAATATATAAAAAATGCATGCTGATGCGCTCGTTTGTATGCAGAATTTGCATTTAATTTATTAATATAAATATTTTTAAGCACAGCGACAGAATTCTGTGCGCCAACTCAGCTGCGCTGACTACACACTAAATTTTCGACCGCAATTCATCAATTATGTATATGTTTAAAATACATTTTACCACCTGAGCGTTTAATATGCCGTTAGCACAATCACACGTATGTGCGTGAGTGTGTGTGTATGTGTGTGTGTGTGTGTGTGAGGATGGAGGCGAAGATTGACTGTTTTTGGCAAATGGCAAATATCCGCTGCACGACCATAAATATTTAATTGATGGACGGAATACAATAAGCGACAACAATTTCAAATTTGATTAACCAATTTCCAATTTTGATGGCCACCAAAACTGCCAAATTCAATGGCCCAATTTATCCATTAATGTGCTCCAATCAACGTTAATTACATAATTATGTGGTTAACCGCACACCGCACACACGCACATCAAATGTTACAGTCACTAAAAGTCACTTGTCCGTACCACATTTTTGTTTTAAATTTCAAGTGCGTTCAACACTGCTAAATTATTTATTTATCACAATATTTTCTATTTGGTGAGCTCACCAAAACAAAAAACAATTTGAAATATTGCTATAATATTTCTGCGCATTATTTATTTATTTATTGATTTTTGTGATTTGTTTCTAGTTCATCAAACATTAACTTGTCGGTTTTAAGTTTTTTTGGCCAAATCTTTACAGGTTTGCGTAAAATATACATATCTTCGAAAAAAAAAACAATTCATACTCGCTACCCGCAAAGTAGAAAGGCATTATCACCTGTGACAAGCAGAAGGAGTCACCTTCGAACCCAAAAATATATATGAAAATGTAGTAGATTACGATATAACAAGTATAGACTACGGTATACTCTTGTATTTTTTTTATTATATTAATTGGTATGTTTTAGGAAAAATACTGTATAGTATACATTGAATGTTGTAGTACATCAATATACCAAATGTAGCCTTCTGTGAATTTTAGTATTTTTATAGCATTTGGCATATTTTTGGAATAATATTTTATGGAAAATTTTGAATCTTATTGTATATCTATATTCTAAATTTAACCTTCGGTATATTTTTCTGGTACTTCGGTATATTTCAGTATATTTCAGAAATAATTATGTATGGTATAATGTGAATGGTGTAGTATATTTATATAACAATATATATAGTCATCTCTATATTTTATTATTTTTAGTATATTAATTTGGTATATTTTTGAAATAATTCTATATGCGAATGTTATAATATGTTATATTTATATACCCAGTATAATGGCAAATATATTTCAATATTTTTATTAGATTAATTTGGTATATTTAAGGAATAATACCGCAATGTTTTGCTTTAATTGAAAATGAGCAGCGCGTATTCCAAATCACTTGACTGTAGCTTTTCTACTTTTACTTTTATGAGAAATAGAAATAATTTGCAAAAACAAAAGACCGCTTCGAATCCCAAGTGAAGCAAATCAACATTGTGTTACAAACCGTGTGATTAATCATAAAGGTAAAGATAGATACACACGATTACTTACATAAGAAGGGACTGTGATTTATCGTGCTGTAAGAAGTGTTGTAGTTATTTCGGTGGTATTCAGTGAGGCATATGTATATTTTGGCTACTATAATTCTCATAACTTGTCAAGTATGCTGAGTCTCAACGGAGATAGCGAATGAGGCAGCAACGATTTAAAAGTTAACAAATAAAATTATGCAAAACGCAAAAGGTGCACAAACAGAAATTTGTACGACAAACTACACACAAAATAAATAAAATAACAAAGAATAGAGAAGGATAACAATGGCAGTGGCCCAATAACAACAACAACTACGACAACAAGAACATCAACAACAATCTGAATAATAAGAACAATAATGCAAAACACAAAAAATGTTCAACAAGCAGCGGCAGCATAACATGATGGACAAATGGGAGAAATATGAAAAAAAGAAGAAAAACACCACAGTTTATAATGTACGAAAACTGTTGTCAGAGTGTAAAAATGTCTATTTACATAGTCATGCATCATGCACACACACATACACACACACATAGAGCTAAGAGAGTGAAAGGGAATAAGAGCGGTGGAAACGTTTAGATTTGCGCACACGTGTAGAAAAATTAAAATATCTACGTATACACGTGTGTATTTGTGTGTGTGTGAGCAAAAGTTCATAAATTTGCAACGCGACACTCGCAGCCCAGAGAACGAGACACAGATTGCGGCAAAACTATTTGCAAAATAAAGTGCAGCCCGCTCGAGTACGAGATCCAAACTACCAAACTACCAGCCAGCTAGCCAGCTAGCCATCCAGCTAGCTGATTGCTGGGGAAGGGCAGGCCAGTGTAAATGCAAATAAATCCCTAACGTAAACTCCCCAAAAAGTATGCAACACTAAATAACAGCAGAGCTCGGCAAAGCACGAGCTGGGGCTCAGGCACGGACACGGACACGGACACAGACACAGACACGGACTCGGACATGGACACAGCCGTTAGTCGTAACTGCCTCAGTTTGAAGCACGTCCCACAGACGTCGCCGCCTCTCTCTCTCTCTCTCTCTCTCTCTCTATCTGTGCAGCGTTTCATGGCTCGTTTGCTTGTTAAAAGATAACTGTAACTGCACTCACACACACACACACACACATGCAAAATATGCCCACAGCCGCACAGGTGACCCCAACGAGCCCAAAAAGGAAAAAACTACAAACTAAAATAATAACAAACGAAAAAAATTGTGTAAATAAAAATGTAACAAAAAAATATAAACGTTAATTTAATGACTGTGAAAATCGCATTCATCGCAACAATATCACGCATGCAAGTTTAGTCCCTGACTTTTGAATTCCCATTGCAGTCCCTTCGAAGCAACAGCAACAACAACAGCAAATCAAATCAAGAAAACTAAGTGAAACACGAGCCGCGGCCGAGTGTCGACCGGAAGTCGCATAATTTGCAAAGTGGAAACGACTGATTTGATTGTATTTAGCTGCAATGCAATGCCTGCTGTTTGCTGTTTGCTGTCTGCTTAATGAGCAACTTTTAACTTGCAATTAGCAGTTGAGGCAGTTCTACCAACCAAAATCCAGTTGGCCGGCTTGTGGTTTTTTTTTTCACATTTCACTTCCATTATTCATATAAAAGTGTTCAACTACAACAAAAACTCCGCTAACTTTTTAATACGCAGCAACTGTTTTTGAAGCCCGAGTCTTTTTTCCGTCGTCGTTCATTTGGTATTTTGGGAGGGTCCCAAAAAGACAGAGAGAGAGAGAGAGAGAGAAGGAAAGGAAAAGACAGTTGAGTCTTCATTCAGAATACGCTTTAGTAAATAAATTTATTAAACTTTATAATGAAAAACAAAATTATTTGTATTAGCAACTCTACTAAAAACGAACTTTAAGTTAAAAAATTTTTTCATACTCCTTTCAAAAAGGGTCAAAGAATATTATAACTTTGGCGCTCCAGCAATATGTGATAGGCAGAAGGAGTTATCTTCGACCCCATAAGGTACATATATTTCTGATCAGTGTCGAAGGAAGAGATGATAAAGCCAGGTTCACATGATGCAGTCGGGTCTCATCTACTTTCGTTGGCAATCCGGTATATTTTCCACTTTTTGGTATATTTACAATTTAGTAGTATGTTAATATACCAAATATATATAATATTCGGCTTATTTTAGTATATTTCAATTTATTAATTTGGTATATTTTTTTTAATTGATAGTATAGTGTATATTTGGTATGTGTCAGTATATCAACATACCATATATATCCTTCGGTATTTTGGTATATTTTATGGATAATACCATAAGGTATATTTAGAATGTTGTAGCTTATCGATATACCGAATAGGGCCTTCGGTATATTTTGTATTTTTAGTACATTCATTTGGTATATTTTAGGAATACAACTTTATGGTATAACTTTAAATGGTGTAGTATATGGATATACCAACTGTTTTAACAAAGGTTAAACTTTTATAATAAAAAAAGGAATTATTTTTATTGTCATCTCCAGCAAAAACAAACTTTAAATTCTAAAATTATTGCATGCGCATTTCAAGATCTTTTTATGGCTGATATTAAATTAATCAAAAATGCACATCGCGTCTTTAATCTACCGAAACTTGCTCAATAATTTTCGTTGTAAAACGTATTCGTTGTGACCTCCCAGAAGTGTAGCTTAGCACTCTATCTTTTAATGAGATAAATTAACAAAGTAATCTGACTTTTATATGCTGTTTGTGTGCAGATATCACAAAGCTAGACTTTGTGTGCATGCGGTGTGAAGTTGTTGAAACATATTGTCAGTCTCTCTTTCTCTCTCTCTCTCTCTCTCTCTCTCTCTCTCTGTGCGTGTGTATGTGTGTGTGTGTTTGTATCTAATATTCCATTTCTCAGGCAGCTTTATCTACACAGATTTTCACTTTATGTTCTGATCCTGTTGACTGACTGGAAGTTAATGTAAAATTTGCCAACTTTTGTCGAGCGGAGCAGGCAGCAAGCACATTTTATGGGCGCAGGATACAACAAACCTTTGACAAGCATGGCAGTCATAACTTTTAATGCGCTTGTTTAGCTGTCATGTGGCACGCCTTCTATCTACTATACAAAAATGCCCTCACTTCCCCTCACAATAACAGAAAAAAAAACAAGAATGAGAACAAGAACAAGAACAAGAACAAAAATGAATTAATGCCCAAGCAAGCGACATTTGCAGCTTTAGAGTTTGCCACAAATGAAACTTTTGTTGCTGTTTGCCGTTGTTTGTTTGATGCTTTTCAATGGCAGATTTCCTGCTTCCTGAGCGACGCGTTTTGGGGCCGAAAACTTTGCTACCTTCATTTTTTTTTTATTTTTGTTTTGGTTTTTTTCTGGTTGGTCCTATTCTATGCAGATATTAAAATGGTATAAAATTGGACAAATGCAGAGGCCCCCACAAACAGCGAAAACAAAACAGAAAAACGTTTCGGCCAACAGCAGCAACAACAACAACAACAACGATGACGGCGACGTCGAGCTAATTAAAATCATTTCATAAATTTGCCATTCCTTTGGGTACACAACAAGCAAAGTGCCCAAAAGTGGCCGACAAACAAGTCGCAGCAGCAGCAGCCAGGACGTCCAAGGACGAACTGCTGATGGGGTAGAGGGGTGCGGGGTGCGGGGTGCTGGGTCACCGGATGGACGTTGAGCCCTGCGGCCGGGCCGCGACACGTGCAATGGGCGCGTCAAATAGGAATTCATTAACAAAACGTTACACAAAATTTTAATTAAATATTAAAACATAAAACTTGTGCGCAATATAATATTTTGCGTTCTGTTTTGGTTTTTGTTTTCGTTTTGCATTGTTGTTGTTATTGCTGTTGCTGTTGCTGTTGTCGTTGATGTTATTTTGGCGACAGTTTCGGACGCACGCATACACACACACACACAAACACAATCATATAATAGAAAATTATGTTCTATTTATGGCCGAAAATCTCTTCATTAAAACCAGGCAGCACACAACTTTCATTAAACTTTGCTCGCCGACCAAATTTTATTTTATTATTTTTCGCAAATTTATGCTACTGATTATTGTCGTTGTTGCTTTTACTTTTTTTGTTGGCTATTGTCGATAATTTAATTAGTTGAATTTACGGCCAGCTGGTAGAGGGAAGCAACAAAGAAGTCACAGCTTCCTACTTCGTACACAGCGATTAGTGCAGCAACAAAAATTAAGCATACGACCCGAGTGCCCCACAGGAGTCGACAGCATAAAAACTTGAAAGCAGCAACAGCAACTGCATGGCCTCAGGTCTAACGACAAAACTGTGCACACACACACACACGCATACATCGACACACACACAGACACATACACATATGCATATGCACGCTCCGTTTGCCTGCGGCATTTAATGTATCTTTAATTTCCCTAGAGGTTCGTGTCGCACACAATCAGATGAGGTGGCGACCTCCATGTGAGCATATTACAAGACTCGCCACAATGCTTGTCAGCTCAAAAGAAACACTTTGAATTACATTTGCCTACACTAACTTTATTTCGTGTGTATTTTTTTATTATCATATTCGAAATATGCAAGCTATAAAAGCTTTCAAACAATAAACGTAAATTATTAGTAATTCCGGGACAAATTTTTTAATTTTTTGTGAATCGTTAAAATATTTTTAATACAAAAAAAAATAAATTGCAATCTTTTGTTTCCTTTATAATTGATAATTTTTTCAATTATTTTTGTTTATGTGAAAAGTAATAATAAAATAAAATTGCAAAGATGAATTTTTAATTCTTATAAATTAAGAAAATTAAATATTATTTTATATAATCATATAAAATTTTAAGAAATTATATTTTAAATTTGTGTTATTATTAGTATCAGTATTTTTTTATAACTTAAAAAACGTATCTTAAAAATATTTTATCTCATCGCTATTACTAGTATTTTACTGGAATTTTTTCTATTCTTTTATATCATAAGTAAATGAAAAGCTTAAGTTATTATAATAAAAAAAATGCTTAAAAACTATCAGTAATTAAATAATGAGGTAATACAAAAAAAAATTCGTAAATAAACAAGTAAGAACAGCTACAGTCGAGTGTACTCGACTCTGAGATACCAGCTACCCATTTTGAATAAAAGAAATATATTTTGCGGTATTTTTCTCGAAATATGCTGAATATACTGAAAAAAATACTGAAAATATACCAAATGGTATGTTTGGTATATCGATATAGTACCACATTCAAAATATACCATAGACGGCACAATATATCAGATTGTCAGCCAAGGCAAATTAGACTCCTAGTAAGTAGGCGTTTTTGCCCATACAAAAGTATTTCTTTAATAACTTCGACAATATTTATCTGATCGCAACCAAATTTTCAGGAATCATAACTACTATAGTAGTTATAGTATATACCAAAATTCGCAACTCTAGCTTTAAAATTTCGCTTGTTATTCAATTTTTTTTGATTTGCGGGGGCGGAAGTGGGCGTGGCAAAAATTTGAAATAAACTTGATCTGCGTGCAAACATAACAAATGCTGTCGAAAAAAAATTATAGCCCTATCTCTTATAGTCTCTGAGATCTAGGTGTTCATACGGACGGACGGACAGACACACAGGCGGACAGACGGACAGACGGACAGACAGACAGACGGACATGGCTATATCGTCTCGGCTGTTGACGCTGATCAAGAATATATATACTTTATAGGGTCGGAGATGCCTCCTTCTACCTGTTACATACATTTCCTGCCGGCACAAAGTTATAATACCCTTCTACCCTATGGGTAGCGGGTATAAAAATGCTTTAAATTTATATGTAATCTCCATAATTATTGTTATTATTATTATCAATTATCTCGAAATTCTCGAATATTATTTATTTTGTTAGCAAAAAACAAGATGATAGCAAAGCAGTTGAACAGCGGTGTAAGCAACACTCTAGTGGTTGGCTTTCTACAGCTCAGCACAAGCGCAAGTATTAGTGTTTGCGAGTGTGCGAGTGTGTGTGTGTGTGTCTATATGTGTCATATACACTCCCACTTACTCAGAAACAATCACACATGAGTGCACCCGTCGTCTGTGCGTATACGTATTAACGCCCTCCCCCAACAACAGTAACAGCAACAACAACAAGAACAACAGCAAGCAAGCAACAAGAAGAACAAGAAGCCGAAATACAAATTGGAATTGAAATTGGAATTGGAATAGGTGCCTTTTGAGTATAGTCAGTCAGTTAGGAAGTGAAGAGAGCTCTTTCGTTTTGTGACTTGAGAGTCACGAGCCGAATGAATGCCCCAGACAATAATAATGACTTGTAGTTAATGCCGCTAAGCGTCGATGTTGCCCATTAGAAATGGCATGAAATGAAAATTGGAAGTGCTAACGAAATCGTGTGGTTTGCTCCAAATGACCATGATCGATGCGTGTTTTCAAGAACAGACAAATACTATATTATAATAGAGAGAGGAAAAAAACAAAAATCCAAATAAACACAAAACCCTTTTATATACGCCTCAAGACTTGTTATCTTTCTCTCTCACACTCTCTTCCTCCATCTCTCTCTCTTGCTGCGTGTTTGTTGTTTGTTTGTTTTTGGGAAACGGCTAATGATGCCGGTGGGACCGGCATTGGGATGCAATGCATCTAATTAACTTCGGTAAACTTTTGCCGGGGCTAAAATAGCACAAACTGCCAAGTTGAGTGCCGTTCAGCTCGCCGCCGTCGCCGCCGCCGCCGCTGTCCGCTGTCCTCCAATCGCCATTGAAAAATGTTTGCAATTTTCGTTTAGCTACGAGTACGAGTATGCTGCAGATTTTTCTTTACCTTCCATCTTTTTTAATACCCGCTACCCGATAAAGTAAAAGAGTATTATGACTTTGTGAGTGCAGGAAATGTATGTAACAGGCAGAAGGAGACATTTCCGATTTCATAAGGTATATATATTCATGATCAGCTTCAATAGCGGAGACGATATAGCCATATCCTTCTGTCCGTCTGTCTGGCCGTCCGTCCGTCCGTATAAACTCCTAGATCTCAGAGACTAGAAGAGATAAAGTTCTAATTTTCGACTGCAATTGTTATGTTTGAACGTAGATCAAATTTTTGCCACGCCCACTTTTGCCCTTGCAAATCGACAATTTTGAAGCTAAAACATACAATAGCAACTATAGTATTTATGATTCCTCTAAATTTGGTTTGGGTTTTATCTGCTTTGGCTGACATTCTGGTATATTTTCCCCTCCATGTGTGGACTCTATGATATATTTTGACCTCTATGATACATTTCAAGTGCAGTACTTCAACGATATACCAAATATGACATTTCATATATTTTTAATAATTTTGCAGTATATTTTGTATTATATTTTAAAATGAATTCCGCTCTGTTTCGCTTTTATTCAAAATTGATAGCGGGTATCTCAAAGTCGAGTACAATTGACTCTAGCTTTCTTATTTGTTTTATTTTGTTGTGGTTGTTTTGTTTTTTTTTTTAATTTTATTTCTTCTTTTAGTTGTTGTTTGTGTATTTTGTTTGGTAGGTCTGTGTTTAATAAACCAGGTGGACATGCAAATGAACTCACTGAGAGTCCTAGAGTCAGCCTCAGCGTCAACGTGGACGCAGCCAATGGCAATGCCATGGGTATTCATGAGCAGCGTTTGGTATGCCAATAATTTATTACGCAACTGGTATAAGTGTATGTGTCTGTGTGTGTGTGTTTGTGTGTGTGAGTTGTGTGCTTTGGTCGACAGGCGTCGCCATAATTGCCAGAGCAACTTGTTAATGGCTCGACAGGCTCCTTCACTTACTACAGCTGCTACTCCTCTGGATGCCAATGCTGATGCCGTTGCGAATGCCGATGTGAAATACCGACCTTGTTCTTGCTGTTGTTCGTGTTGTTGTTTGGCCGTTGGGCTGGTCTTTGTTTATTGCCAAAGTGCTGCGTGGCAAACAAATTGGCCCTGGCTGTTCAAAATTTGATTGAACTGAGTGAGCGCCATGATGAATCCAATGCACAAATAGGGCCCAAAACAACCAATCAGTACTACAGCTTATGTGCTTAAGCACAACACAACGCTCCCAATGCTGGCGAAAGGTTTAAAGAGCTTCATGATTTCCGAGGTCCCGTGAATAGAACAAATAAGTAAGCTGAGATATCTTCTACCGATTTTCAATAAAAGCAAAACACTGTGGTATTTTTCTAAAAAAAAAAAAATAATACCAAATTGTATTATTATAGTATATATATACTATACTATTTTTAATTTTTTAAATACTTTCGCAGAACTTGTATCCTACATTTTTTAGAAGTCAAAAATATTGTATTCAAAAGAAGAAAGTAAGAAAACAATCAAAAATTTATATCCTACATTTTCAGAAGTCAAAAATATTGTTTTTATTGTGTGTCCTAAAAAAATCGCGACTTCAGCTTTAAAAGAAGTAAGAAAGCTACAGTTGAGTATGCTCAACTGTAAGATACCTTCTACACATTTTGGAATTATTCTAAAAGTATACCAAACTACATACTAATATATACCGAAAATTATTATTCTAAAATTTGTATTCGATATTTTAAGAGTCAAAAATACTGTAGTTATTGTAACATAAATCCTAAACAATTAAGAAATCTACAGTCGAGTGTGATGGACTGTGAGATACGTGCTACCCATTTTAAATAAAAGTAAAGTAGTGCGGTATTCATTTTAAAATATACATAAGAATAACACCAAAGACTATATTTGGTATATTTATATTCAACATTAAAAATATACCATAGAGTACAGATTGCCCGTTAAAGTAACTATGTAGTAGTAAATAGGCGGTTTTGCCCATTTTTCATACGGACAGACCGACATGGCTATATCGTCTCAGCTGTTGACACTGATCAAGAATAAACATGTATACTTGATGGGATCAGATATGTCTCCTTTATAACATTATAATACCCTTCTACCCTATAGGTAGCGGGTATAAACATTTTAGCCTAATGCCAAGCAACCCAATCAAATGCAAACGTAATTTATAACGGGCAGCAAACATAATTTCCCAATCAAATTTAGAAGTTATGCGCAATAATGATATTTCATTTTCATAATACAATTTACATTATTTACTGTGCGTTAAATTCATTGACTGCATTCGGCCATATTTCAGAAATTGTGTTCAATTAACTTGATAGCTAAAACAGTTCGAATGAAATATTATTTACAAACATTGATTGCGAAAATCAATTATGTGTCGAGTCGCACACATTTGCTGCACACGGAATGAAGCATGAGTTGCATGAGTTTCGCAAGAAAGAAAGAAAAGTGAGAAAAAAAAAAGATTTTTTTTTTTGCTTACCGTCGACTGGCAAATCACCAAGTATCGCTCAACCGTTTCGTTTACTCTGACGACCCCCCAATCACACTGTTAGCCGTGTGAGTGGACTTCAGTTCAAACACAGTTGAAACACGCACAAACAACACACACACAGACACACACACATGAAATGGAACACACGGCACACACACGTCAAATGCAACAAGCGTGTCTATCAATTCTACACCCATTTCGTGCTTTCGTGTCCGTTTCGCAATGCTGTGGGCATGCCAATGTCCTGCGCCCAACAACAATAGCAATATGCAGAGCAGGACAGTAGAGCAAAAGAAAAAAGAGAACGGAAAAGAAATCAAAAAAACAAGTGCAATCGCTTGGCAGTTGGCCGGCAAGGACCCACAAAAGTGGAGCACATCAATGGGGATTTATAAAAAATGCAAATTCATTAGAGCAAACGCTGTGCAAGGCGTTGAGTTTTGACTCAAATGAGTCGAGCGGCTAGATGGGGTTAAAGTGGCAAGACTTTCCAGCAACAGCAGCAGGGCAAACTGCCAGCCCACTTGCACTAATTCTAACAAGAGAGGCCAAGAGAGTTGCCTCGTCGACATCGTGTCAGCAGGCAAAAGGAAACTGCATCGTCAGAGCATTTTCTTCTCCTCTTCTCAGCACTTCATCTACCATGTTCTGTTCTCTTTTTTCTCCCCTCTTGATGCACTGGTTTCTCATGACTTGACTTGGATTTTCAGCAACATCATTAGGAAATTAAAAAAAAAAGAAAACATGTAGTAGACTGCTACTGCTGAGAAATAACCACGAAAGCCTCTTAGTTTTCAAGTAACTGTCATGCATTATGGAAATTGTGGAATATAGTGAAGGAAGCTGCAAGGGAGCTGTAATAATAGTAATATAATAATAATAATAATAATAATAATAATAATAATAATAATAATAATAATAATAATAATAATAATAATAATAATAATAATAATAATAATAATAATAATAATAATAATAATAATAATAATAATAATAATAATAATAATAATAATATAATAATAATAATAATAATAATAATAATAATAATAATAATAATAATAATAATAATAGTAAGAAGAATGTTTAGTAGTTAAATATTCCTACTTATACATTTCCTTATATTTCCTTATAATATTTCAGACTCTTTCCATGGACTCTATTATATACTATATTATCAATGAACAAATTATAGTTGCCGAATCCGCTTAATCAAAGTCTGACAAAGTCTTTTGTTAATATTGTCACACTCACTGTGTTAGCAAATTTAGCTAATTTATTATTCAGTCGCCTACAGGGTATTCACAAGTGCAAAAAAATAGAAAAGAAAAGGAATTTGTGCAGTTGGAAGCTATCCACTTGGATATCTTGGATTTTTGTGTGTGTGTGTGTTTGGCAAAAAGAGGAGAGGCGGCAATGGGCCATTGAATGTGACAACCTGCTCGTTGTTGTCGTTTTTACGATCTGACTACTTTATGCTGTTTTTGTGTCGTATCGTGTTATGCCAGTCAGTTCGTATTGTGTGTTGTCTAGTGTTGTCTTTGCAGTTTGCACACGTCGACAGTTCTGTTTTGTTGGTGCCTGCAGTCATCGATGTGGTCTCCTCCTCCTCCTCCTCATCCTCTTTTCCATGGGGACAAGCACTGCACACTTTGCACGCTCTGTGTGCAAACCCATAAATCTAAGTCAGCACTTCATTTGAATTCATTTCTTGAAAAACTAGATTCCTTTCAAAACGAATGAGAATTTACTTCCAATTATTTATATTATATTTATTTATATTTATATAATCGCCTTTTAAAATGAAGAAACATATATTACTGATTTTCAATTAAATTTAAAAAAGGTATTAAAGTATTTTCTTTTAGTGTTATTGCTGTTGGTTTAGTGAGTAGAGAATTCTCATAATACTTTTCAATAAAAAGTGCAACTAAATCTGCGTAATCTTAATTAATAAGAGCCACATCTACAACCACAGGAGGGCTAAAAAAGAGGAAAAGAATTCTGAATTGTTAGTGGGATACGAGGAAAATGAAATTCAAATCGTTTGCCAAGTTTTTGTTGCTGATTAAGTTAAGAGCAGAAGGCAAAAGCGGAGGTGTGACCGCTGATATGGACATGGTTGAGACTGCAGGGCAGACGATTTAGCAGTCATAAGTTCAATCAACATCAAATTTAATTAAAACGCTAAAAGCATCTGACACGCCCCCTAATGCAAAGCAGAGCAGAGCAGAAATGAAACAAACCAAAGCCATGCGTCCACAGCGGACAAAACTTCAGGCAAATGAAAATGGCCAACGGTCTTCCTCTCCCACTCTCTCTCTCTCTCTGTCTCTCTCTCTCTACGTGTTTCGTTTGCTGTCTCTGTTGGCATTTCCCCTTTCGGCCGTTGCCCATTTTGCCGTGCACATTAAAACGGAAATAATTGTGGTCGAAGCAGCAGCCAGGAACCGGACAGGACAGACTCTTTGCAGCAAGCAATAGGAACCACAGCAGCTGTGGGCGGGTCAACATTTCCAACACTTTTGTTGCTCTCCAGCTCGTAATTAAGTAGACGGTAGACGGTAGACGGTAGATGGCCAAGACAGATACACACAAGCTGTCCAAAAGATCCATTCGGTGCAAAACCAAAATCATTTCAGATGCGAACACGAAGCAGCACAAAAGACAGCACGGAAGTTGTGCAGCCACACTTTCGAAGAACTTTATAAATCGATTAGACGGTGCACTACATCTGCACAGCATTGATTATAATAATTGCATATTTTATTCATTAATACTTAAAAAAAATGTATTTTACTTTTCGCTTAACTAATCTGTTTGAGTGCAAAAGTCCAACGTGTACAGTACTTTACTTTCTGTATAATTCTTTTTACACTTAATATGTTATTATCCCTGTGTTCAATTAATATAAAAACAAGTAAGAAAGCTACAGTTGAGTGTGCTCGACTATGAGATACACGCTAGCCATTTTAAATAAAAGCAAAGTATTGAGGTATTATTCTAAAATATACCGAAAATACTGCAAGCATACTAACAATATACCAAATGGTATATTTGGTATAGCAATATAGCACCGCATTCAAAATATACCACCCAGTAAGGCGTTTTTCCCCATACAAAAGTATTTCTTAAATAACTTCTTCGATTTTTATATGATTGCAACCAAATTTGCAGAAAATATTAAAACTATAGTTTTTATTATATATATTAATATATTACATTATATACATACATTTTATTATAAATTCGACTCTAGCTTAAAAGTTACGCTTGTTATTCGTTTTTTGTCGATTTACGGGGCGGAAGTGGGCGTGGCAAAATTTTAAACAATCTTGATCTGCGTGCAAACATAATAAGTGCTGTCATGAAAATATCACAATCTCTCAAAGTTTCTGAAATTTAGGTGTACGGACGGACAGACAGACAGACAGTCGGATTTATATATATTCTTTGTGGGGTTGGAGATGTTTCCTTTTGCCTGTTACATATATTCATGGAAAGTGTGTAAAGTTAAAATATCCCTTTACCCATTTGGTAGCAGAAAGCAAAATTTACAATTATTTTTAATTTGATTACATTCCAATAAATAAAATTGAATTAAAAATCATATGCTGTGGTAACTAATGCTTTACAGAATCATTTTTTATTTTTTTATATTAGTTTAAGTTATTTTTAAAGCATTAAAGCTTTATTAATAGACTAGCAAATTAATTTCATTACAATAAAATTGTTATGCTAAGTAAAGGTTTTTTTTTAATTTTGTATTTATTTGCTTTATATTTTAAAATAGTTAAAAAATTAAATTAGTTATATGTAAATATTTCGAAAAACAGTCGATAATTAATCCATTTTCCAAATATGCAACTTCCATTCACATTCTCATTCTCTCATTACCTAGACTTGCAAAAGAAAATCATGTTATTCGATATGGAAACATTTGGAGGTAGACATCATTAGCAGGTGTCTAACAAAAAAAAATTAACTGCAACAACTTACTTGAAATACAATTATAAACACATTTCTCTCTGTTGACGCAGCAGGGCAGAACTTGACTCAAGTTGCCTGCTTAGGACACAAAAAAAAGCAACATCAACAACGCAGACTGCCAACTTTTTTTTTCGTTTTTCTTTTTTTCGTTTGTTTGTGCCGTATTCACTTTCAATTTGGCTTTCATGTGTGCTGCACAATAGAAATGGGTAATTGTTATTATTTGTATATACACTGAAAGAAAAAACGTGCTAAAAGCAAGAATAAAATTTTTAATCAACATTATATCATGTCAAAATTGAACTAAGAAGGTTTATTATTAAATCAAGATCGAAATTACAATAAACCTAGATTGTCCAATGTTGAAATTCAAGATTATAATTTTGTTTCAAGATTGGTAAAATCTCAAAATAGAACCAAGGAGGCAAAATCCTTAAATTAATAGATTACGTGTTTTTTTATATATATTTTTTAACACATTTATGTATGTTGTCTAATTTTTTTTTATAATATTAGTTACAATTATAATATTTAAGAACCGACTAGAGTTTGATCCCAAGACGAACAACCACCCCACGGCATCTTTACTTACTGAGCAGCAACAACACCAGAAATTTGGATTTAAATTTAAATGAAGGAAATTCCAACATTTCAGAAAACAACAAAAAATGTTTTTTAAATCAAGATTTGCAATCTTCTTTTCAATCTAGAAGAACATTCTTGAATCAAGATCGTAATCTTAAAATAAAATATTTGTAATCTTATAAAATGCAAATTTCACATAAAATTTATGATTGTTTCAACCTAAAAATCATATTTGAATATTGTTTTAAGATCGAAAATGTCTTAAATCAAGATCTTCTTTTCAATCTAGAATAAAACATTTTTAAAGCAAGATTTTACACTTAAAATAAGATATTTTTAATCTTAAAATTTTAATTTCTCATACAAATTTTGATTTAGTATTTTTTCAACTTAAAAATCGTATATCAAGATTATTTTTATTAAGATCGAAAAAATTGTAAATCAAGATTTGCGATTTACTTTTTTTCTCTCTGTGTACGTATTTGGTATGTAGTTGGAGTCCGTGCGCAAAAAAAGAAAGCGAAAGACTGAGTGAAAAAGTCGGATGAAGAAACGAAGAAAAGCGGATGAAAGAGAGGGAGAGAGAGCAAGTTAGAAAATGGTGGCAACTTTTGCCGCTTTGCAACACTTGTGTGCAGCACATGTGCTGGCTAAATTAAACACCTTGCAGCTAACGCTTGCCACCTTCACTTAGGATGCACTGCGCGCACCTGTGTGTGCGTGTGTGTGTGAGTGAGCAACTAATTTAAAAAGTAATTTTTACTTCCGGCATTTACACAGCTGTATTTAGCAGCAGCGCGCATTTATAGTACAGCACTGACACGCCCCATTCGTGACTCTGTGTGTGTGTGTGTGTGTGTGGCAAGTTTTGAGCTGCAGGTTTTATGCAATCTTGCTGCGAATTTGCGCTGCCAACACTTAAAACAAACACAATGGCGCAAGTTTGTTTGCGCAACCAGCCAAATCAGAGTAAATAATAATAAAAGCGCCCCCAACTATAACAGCAGCAACAGCAACAACAACAACAACAACAACAACAACAATAGCTGAGCCAACAGCAAACAACAACAAGATGAAGAGGAGAGGAGCAGCATCGCTAGGATGCTTATTTAACGCCACCAAAGCTGAGGTGTTTGATTATTCTGTGACAGCAACTCAGCCGCAGGCGGCACTTGAGTGCTTTTGTGCGCCATTTCACCGTGACCCCCTGCCCCCGTTCACCGCCCGCCCCCCCTCTTTCCCCTGCCCAATCTCTACACCCCAACTACCTCCACTTCGAATCATTTTGTCATCGGGGTTTCGTGTCTCGTCGTATCTCACTACTCAGAGCTGTCGCGCTTAATTTGGGTAACATTCAGAGCGCATTTCATTAAATTTATTGCCAACTTGCAATTGAATTATGGTAAATCCAATTAATTGCCATTTCGCGACCCATAAATTGTAATCAATTTCAATTGTACAGAGTTCCCAACCAGCACAACAACAACAACAACGAATTCGAAATCATGCAAAATTGTTGCCTACTTTTTTTGCGGCTCGTAATCCACATCGGTCATTGGCACTAATTTTGTAAATAAATAAGTTGTTACCACACTACACCATGGTTATTTTAAAGAATCTGTTTTACTATTTTAAAATTGTATTATAGCTATTACCGCAGATCGGGCTTGAACAATAAATCCTAGGTTGATATATGTATGTATTTAAAGCTGTGAACTTTAAAATAGCAGTGCTTATCGAAAATTCAAAATTGAAAAATTCTGTAACAAACGCAACTTTGAGACAACATTTATTTATAGTCCCCTTTAGTCCCCCATATGTTACATATTGCCCTCCATCCTTAGCTAGGATCTATTTTCTTCCTTGCAGGAAGTTCCTTCACTCACAAAAATTAATTTTTTTTCCCATAGTTACAGTGTAATGTCGTATAAAATACAATATTACACTTAATTAAAGTCACATTTCCTAAAAAATTCAAAAAATTCAAAAACAAGTAAGAAAGTCGCGCTTACTCGACTGTTACCTATTTTCAATGAAAGCTAAGCAATGCGGAATTATTCAAAAAATACACCGAATTAATATAATTAAAAAATACAAAAATGTACCAAAGACTATTTGTGGCATATTTACATTTTCCCCATACAAACGTATTTCTTAATTATCTTCTACAATTTGTATGTGATTGTAACCCAATTTTCAGAAAAGATAAAATACTGTAATTATTATTGTATTATTATTGTCAAAATCGTCACTAGTGTCAAAAGTAACGCGTGCAATTCGATGTTTATCGATTTTTTCGCCATTTTGAAAATTGTAAACCTTGCATCGATTTTTAATTGATAATACTAAATATACAACTACCCAAACTGGCAATAAATAAAAAATAATAATAATAATAAATATATATGAGTTTAATATTAAAGTACTTGCAATTTCAAAACCGTTAAAAAATGTTGTAATCTTCTAATAATTTTTTTTTAAATACTAGTAAAATAATACGATAGTTAATAAATAATGCAAATAAAGCAAATAAATATTTCAAGCATTAAATTTTCCAGCACATTTCTTAGTAGAATGTAATTTCGTAGGAAACTGAATCACAAGATTAATATACTAAAGTGTGATATCCTAAAGCATTTCAAGCGAATCTTTTTGCACACATGCCCCTCAGCTATAGGCTTCGTTTCGTTCTCATTTAGCTATCCAAATGTCTGTGACGTCAAAGGTTAAACAGACTTAATGTAATAACTGAAATCATCAGAATCATCTAAAAACATTTGAATAAGCGAGCCGTCTATCGCATCATTTACTAATTCATAAGCCTTGGCTAATGCCAAAAACCACACAGCATGGCCACAAAGAGAGATAGAATGAGTGTGAAGCGAATGAGAATGGCAATGGGAATGGGAATGAGAATGGGAGACTAAGGACTGCGACTAAGGCTAAGGATAGAGAGAGAGAGAGAGATAATGCGGGGAGCAAGTGGTGGTAAGGGAAAGAGGAGGCAAGTGTAAGAAGGCATTTAAATATGCAGCTAATCATAAAAATAAAACCAAACAAACACTCAAAGAATAAGCACATAAACGGCAAATAAACCATATAAACAAAAATGCTCCATAAAAGCCAACTTAGAAAACACAGACAGCAATGGGCTGGAAAACAGCAGCAGCATCAGCAGCAGCAGTGAGAAGAAAAGCGAAAAACAACATGAAGAACGGCAGCATTTCATTTCATAAGCTCGGCATCTTAATCTTACAGAAATAAACTCGTTGCCAGCGCCCAGCGTAACTACCATGCCACACGTACATTCCCCTCCCCACTGTCCCCCTCTCCAGCCCTCTTATGCCCATTGGCTGGCGTCGCGGCTGTTGTGGGCGTTGCTTCATGTTTGAAATTAATTTCATTCACACAGAAATTCTCGCGCGCATACAATTTCATTAAGCAAATATTTTCGTCGCCCGCCAGCGTACCCCAAGCCTCAGCCACCCGCTCCGCCCACTCCGCCACCCACTCTCATCAACCATCTCTCTCAATCTTTGCTTGCCAGCATCATTCTAACAGTGTTTTAATTTGTACTTTCCGTCTATTTGCATACCCTGTAAAATGTGGCGACAAAGCAAATTGTTTTATTAAATATGAGCAAGTTTTTTTATATTGTCAAATTACTCACTTAAGCTGACAATAATACAAACTATTTACCACGTAAATTTGGCAAAAACTGAAAGTATCAAAAACAAAAAGTAACTAAATATGATTTCATAATTAAGTTGTTTTTTTTTTTTATAATTCAATTAAGCTTTAGCTTAAAGAGAATATCATCACAGTTGCAGGGTATCCGTCAGCAGAACAACGCTGTCTACTAAACGCGAACTTGTTTTTTTTCCCTGCTACCGCTATCACGGTGGGGGTGAGGACGAGTTAACGACGCGCAGCATTTATGCGATTTTAATGCCGCGAGCGTCGCTCAAATGAGCCGCTCATAAAATGTCGCATCTCCACAACTTCAGCAGCGGCAAACTCCATTAACCGTGCCCGTCCATGTGCCGATGATAGATAATGCCACGCCCCAGTGAAAATGTGGGCAACACACACAGAGTATAACAACACAGAACAATTAATGCATTAAAAACGCAATGCGAAACATTTGCATGGCCAATAAAAATGCTACTTAATGACATCTGCAAATTTGCAGCCTCAAATAATCAGCATAAATATAAAAAATTTTTAAATGAAAATGGAAATGGAAACGAAAATTAATGCCAGTGAAGAATACAATGCCAATGACAATTCGCAATAAAAATGCATAATTGGAATGGAAAATGGAAATGGAAGTCAAATGAGAAAGAAGAGAAGACAACGAAGAAATATTCAAGCTCACAATTAATTGCATTGTACTCTGTGAAACAAATCGATTACGAAACATAACTAAATTCAAAGATTTGATATATTTGATACTCTATGGTATAATTAGAATATAGTAGTACATCAATATACCAAATATAGCCTTCGCTATATATTAGTATTTTCAGTAATTTAATGTCGAAAGTAAAGAAAACCACAAAGAAGTATTCAAAATAAATTCTAAAATTTAATTTAAAACTTACTGACATTCTAATATCTAGTAGTTCATCAATATACCAAATATATTCTTTAGTATCTATTAGTATTTTTTTTTGTACATTCATTTAGTAGAGAAGAAGATAGAAAGCAAAACTAAAGAAAACAAAAGTGTTCAGTTAAAACTTATGCACGTTATTAAATAAAATAAAATCACTTGAAGAAAAACATGAAATTGTGCAATCGGATAAGGAAAACAAATGGCAAAAACGAAAGATGCAATTTCTCCAATTTATCTTGTGATTGTGTATTTCTGCAAAAAACCTGACATGGCTACAAAATAAACGATGGGCCTATATTTCAATACTTTCAATATCAAGTGCAGTTCGCCAAAAACTTCGTGAAACGGAAGTTTAACCCACGTAACTGAATGTCAAATACATAAATCAACGCAATGGGGGAAAAATGTAGGAGCCAAAACTTTTATCAGCGAATGGCATTCACAGCGAGTGGCGAATCGAACGCACTTTGAATTGAAATGAACCGAAAGTTTTCAAGCGCAGGCAACAGCAATGGCAACAGCAAATCGCACAACAACAAAAGCAGTTTACAAAAGTTGCAGTTTTAATTGCCATTTGGTCCCAAAGTAGAATGCAACAGTTACTGTTACCAGTTTCAATTGCAGAGCTGCACACAGAAAAAAAAGAGAAAAAAAATGGAACTCTGAAAATGAAAATGAAAAGTGTGGCCAGGCTTTACAGTGCGCATTAAATACGTCGAGCACTCGCTTAAATGAGCTGAACTGAAAGGAGGCGGCTGCCTGCCAAACTGGACAGGACGAAGGCGGTCCTGTGGGTTACAGCTGAAATGATTACGCGACTCTCGAGCGGCTTGTACTAAAAGCTCAACGACCACGCCTTCCTCTGACACACAGGCAGGCAGGCAGACAAACAGACAGCGCACATGAACTTGCCACATGGAGGCGTTTGCAACCGCAGAGCCGCATTGCTGCTGCTGCTGTTGCTGTTGCAGAGACTTTGGCCAATATTTCAAACACGCGTCGAACGCATTTCCGTGCGGAAAACGGTTACAGCGGAAATGCAACTTTGCCCGTTGTTCGAGCATAACTGTTGTTTATGTTTGCTCATATCCACACCAACACACACACACATGCACAGAGACAGACCCGCACACACACACACACACACACACACACACACACACACAGAGCAGAGTCTCGAAACGCAGCTGCAAGCCACCCGCATAAATTCCTTTATTCTATTTCTTTTTGTTACATTTCTCTTTTTCTTCATTCTATTTTTTTTGGGGCCAACGGCAGTTACAGTTACAGAACCCGGTTACAGGACCCAGTTACCTATTGCGTTGCCAGTTAGTTTTGCTCCGCTGTCATCCTTGCTCTTGCTTGGTTTTCTTTTTTTTTTGTAGCTATTCACATTTTCCTTTTAGCTTTCTCCATTTCTCTGGGACTGCAATTTTTGACAGCTATTTTCTTGCCGTTGACAAAAGCCTCCACGCAGTAAATTGAGATGGATGAAAGCCAACGAACGGATGGACAGACGGACGGACAGACAGACAGGCGGACAAATAGACAGAGGACAGACAGGCATTTGGATAGGCCTGGACCTGGTTGGCAGAGAGCTTGTCTCTGACTTTGACTGAGCCAATAAGCTCACCCAAGACAGAAAAAAACACTGAAATAAAATTACGCTTCACATTGCCAAGCGACTGAAAACATACCCTGCCAAAGCGCACCAAATAATAACATTGAGGAAATTGAAAAAAACATATATGAAATTGAAAACTAAGAGCAATACATTCAATGATGATAATGATAGATCGTTATAGCTAGTTAGAATCAGCATATGAATAAATAGAAATATTTTTTGAATACATATGCGCTAGCTTCTTTTTGTGTACACCTTTCAAGCTTATTTTGTGCTTAGAGGGTATTCGAGAAAGAGAGCACAAAAATAAAAACAGTAGGAAAGAAAGTCCAAATGAAAGCCATTGCCCTTGTCCCGTTGCCGTATTTGGCGCGTTGCTTAATTGGTTTGTCCTCGCGATGAAGGGAGAATACGGAACAGCAAATCCTGAATACGGCTAGCCTAGCTGAATCCTTTAGGTCAAGGCGACTTACAACGGCATGATAACTAAGCGTAAGCAAGGAAACACACAAAAAAAAGGCCTCCACACAAAAAACGAAGTGGTTCGAAAGCACACAGTTGGAATAACAGATGCATGTCAAAGCTGCTGCCACAATCAAATATGTTAAAGATAAACATCTTTGCGACTGGCTTAACTTGATTTTAAAGTTACTTCTAAAGTAGTTAAGAATAGGTTTTATTATGGCATAATTTGTATTCTTTTTGTATGGACAGAATTTGTTTAGTATTATCTAAATGCAAAAGAACATATTTGTAATTTAAAAGTTGTTCGAAATAGATTTCAATATAAGTTAAATATACCAATGAATTTTTATAATACTCGTATTTTAATATAACTGGAATTCCTTTTTTTAATTGTACAATTGAAAGATCAAATTCAATGACAGCCACAAACAAAAGACGCCTTAAAATTTGGTTGAGCTCAGATGAAAATTGTAAAAGCTATTTAAGAAATAATTTATTGATGCTTTGGTTGACAATCTGGTATATTTTGTATTCTATTTTAATGTAGTAGTATATCGAAATACCAAATTCAGTCTTCGGTATATTTTAATACTTGTTTTCACTTTATCTTTGAAATATAGCCTATGTTATATTTTAATATTTTTCGGCACATACATTTATTATACTTTAAGAATATTACCGCAATTTTGAGCTTTTAATGATTGGTAGTACATGAACATACCAAATATAGCCTTTGAGTATTTTTGGGTATATTCATTTAGTATATTCTAAGAATAATATCAAAATGTTTGAGTTTTAAGGATCAGTAATACATCAATATAACAAAATAAAGCCTTTAAAATATTTCAGTATTTTTATCGGTATATTAATTTAGTATATTTTAATTTGATGATCATTTGATGATCATTGGTAGCGGGTATCTCACAGTCAATCAAACTCGATTGTTGCTTTCGTAACATGTTAATTTATCTCATTTTTATTAAAACATCATTTATATTATTTGAAGTGTGGTAACATTTAAAGACCAAAAATGTAGTTTTAAATGCAGTAAACTCCGCATTTATGTAGCTGTAATCTTGAAACTAAACGTGAAACCAATTAAGGGCTATAATTTTGCAGTGCTTTGAATAATAATCGTGTGTTTCAGCAGTTAGGGGATAATAACAACGATTATGAAGGGGAATTGACTCCTTTAGTAACCTGATATTATTTCCAAATAGGCCGACGTGATAACATGTCTTTTATAGTACACACATATTGGTACATTCGCTGTGTGTGTGTGTGTGTGTGTGTGCCAGGCATTGTTGGCTGGTATTTTGGCCTGGCCTGTAGAAGTTTCAATTAAGCTTACTGCGTGTAATTAAGAGGCACTAAACTGGTTGCACGCCCCTTTTGGTTGAGTCGTCGTCGTTGTCGTTGCTGTTGTTGTTTTGGCCACTTTATGGTTGCGGGTCAAACGGTGTAGACATTTTCATTAATTTGCACAATTGAATGATTTTCATTAAATCGCAATTACCCCGAAAATTAATCGCCTTGCCAATTGGCAATCCAATCGAGAATGTTCAACTCAGCTCCTGTTGCTGTTGCTGTTGCTGTTGCTGCTGTCTAAGCGGCTTATTGCGAATGGCACACCCCTAGCCCCCTTCCCCTTGTGTCACTGTTCTAACAGGAACTTATTCATCATACGCCTGGCATGAGTTGCCATCCTCCTTCATGCCATCTATTTGTATCTGTCGCTCATGTTGTATCAGGTTGTTGTTGTTGTCGTTTGCTACCTAATCGATTGATTCGCTTGCAATGTTTGCGGCTGTCGTTTGATTGAAATGCATGCAAGCATTTGTGCGAAATTGTTTAGTTTTCATTAGGAAACGCATTCGGGGAAAATCAACTCGCAGTGGCTGCGCAATTACCACCAAAGAAAAGGAATGCAAATGGCAACAGTAACAGCAACAGCAAGAGCAAATGGAAATATTAAGAATTGAGGCTGTTGATTAGCCGTTAGCTAAAAATGCACAAGCAACTGGAACAAAAGCTTCAACACAGCACAAAAAAAACCCATTAAAATAAAGTAAATGTGTTGGAGATGGACAAGTTATCAATGGGCTTAACTTTCTTAACGAAAAGTTTGTTCACTTCAGTTTGTTTTCAGGGAAACTAAAACAGTTGCATGCATTAAGAATGTCATGTTTTATTATATGACAGGAACAAGCACTAAATAACCCATAAAATTGCAATTGGCCACGCCTTCGTGTCACGCAACAAGCACGCCCATCTCGCATCTCTAGTGGTGAGCTTTGAGGCCTTGGCAATTAAGAACGCCTTGAAGCGGCAGCTGCCACTGAGTTGCTCAAGTGTGTGCTGCATATTTTAAGTTGGCCCCCAACAATGGGGCAAGTTGTTGTTGTTGTTGTTGTTGTTGTTGTTGTTGTTGTTGTTGTTGTTGTTGTTGTTGTTGTTGTTGTTGTTGTTGTTGTTGTTGTTGTTGTTGTTGTTGTTGTTGTTGTTGTTGTTGTTGTTGTTGTTGTTGTTGTTGTTGTTGTTGTTGTTGTTGTTGTTGTTGCCACGGCTGGTGCCGTCCTGTCGGCAATGGCGGTCAAAAGGCCGTCAAGTGTCGTGCCAAGTAACAAGTGCAACAGCAACAAAAACAGCAACAACAACAACAACAATAACTCGGTTCAAGTGCACAAATGTGTTGCACATTTCGCATGCAACAGCAAGGTGAATGTTTGTACAACCCATGGGCGTGGTCAGGTGCAAATGTTGCCCCAGGCTGACAGCTCAAACAGCTCGGGCAGGCAGGCAGCCACGGACAGCTCAGACAAACTACGGACAGCTCTCTGGACACTGAAGGTCTTTTCATTTCAAGAGGTTTTTCGAGTTATTTACGCTTCACAGGCAAACTGAGAGAATGAAGCAAATGAGAAATAACGAGGATAACGCCAAATGATGCCAACTTCGGTGCAAAAGAGACCCACAAAATGATAGAATAGCATAGAAAAGAGAGAGAGAGAAAGTGCGGCAGATGAAACACAAAAGAGATTAACACAATAACGCACAAAGTTCGTGGAAAGAAAACATTTGGAATGCGGCTAATGGAATGCGCTTAGCTTTTAATTTACTACAAACTCTCTGCCATCAACGACCCTGTACCTGTATTTTTTATTCGAACTTTAACACTTAATTACACTTCCTTTTAAATGTAACAAAAACAAAAAGGGACTTAAAGATAAAACAAATAAATGAAATTTAATATAAAAAAACATTCACAGATATTTTATTTTTTATTTAAATGCAAGTTTGGTTTACATATATTTTACAAAAATAAGTAATAATCCATTTTAAAATTATATACAATAAAATACAAAATATACAAAAATCGAAGTAAAAAATTCTAAAAACATACCAAAAAAACGGACTCAAAGATAAAACAAATAAATAAAATTTAATATAAAAAAACATTCACAGATATTTTATTTTTTATTTAAATGCAAGTTTGGTTTACATATATTTTATAAAAATAAGTAATAATCCATTTTAAGAATATTATATACAATAAAATACAAAAGATAGAAAAATCAAAGTAAAAAATTCTAAAAATATACCAAAAAAAACACGGTAGCACAAAAAGTGCAAGAAGAGAACTTATGGTGAAATTCAAATCACGTTTTTTAATCTTTATGCGGCGATTCGTCTTGGCTTCTTCCTGGAAATATGTGGAAAAATTTTATGCGGCGAATTGGTCGCAGCGTCATATATTGTGAAATTAATAAGTTATATTGTGCAATTTCTATCACACAATAATCAAACACTTTCAGCAATTATATTTCGATGCTGACTGCAAACGTAGTTCATATGCATGTGAATGCATACATATATACACACAAATATTCACATATATGCTTTCACTTTTTATTCACTTTTATTTTCTTTTATTTTAAACAATCAAAGCATTCCTATTATTAATCCGTTGCAATTGTGTCTGGGCCCATAACCTATAGAAATCTGTTAATTTAAAAGACTTAAAAATAAAACAAATAAATGAAATTTAATATAAAAAAACATTCACAGATATTTTATTTTTTATTTAAATGCAAGTTTGGTTTACATATATTTTATAAAAATAAGTAATAATCCATTTTAAGAATATTATATACAATAAAATACAAAAGATACAAAAATCAAAGTAAAAAATTCTAAAAATATACCAAAAAACGGACTCAAAGATAAGACAAATTAAATTTAATTTAAAACATTCACAGATATATTTTTTAATTAAATGCAAGTTTGGTTTACATATATTTTATAAAAATAAACATACTAGATTGTCAACCAACGCAAATACGACCCAGCCGATGTTTCTGTCATATAAAATGATTTGTTAAAGTCTATAGCTTTCAATTGTTTTATCTCATTATAAGCCAGAGCGAGTAAGGCTATTTTTTCTTACGCTCATTTAACGGCATTTAAGTTTAGTTGCTAGTTTATTAAATTAAATTTTATTATTAGCTGTGATTTCAAAAAGGAATTGGTTTTATACAGCTTGAGCTATTGGCGATGTAATAGCTTTCTTACTTATTTTTCAAAGGAACTTATTATTTTTGCACGCAGATCAGGTTTGTTTAAAATTGCTGTGCCCAGTTCCGCCCCCGCAAAGCGAAAAAATCGAATAGCAAGCTATACTAATACTGTTTTTATGTTTCCTGAGAATGTGGTTGCCATCAAATAAAAGTGGAAAAGTTATTTGTGAGACACTTTTGTATGGCAAACAAGTAAATAAGCTTTAGTAGAGTGTGCGCGATTGTAAGTTACCCGCTATCCATTTTGAATAAATGTTTTGCATCTATGTGGGAATGGGTCTGGCAACGCCAATCTATCCACCTATCGATTAAGGGAAGACACCTATCGATTAAGGGTACTCCTTCCCAATTGTGTTTCGTGTCATGCCATGCCCGTGACTGACAGACAGTCCAGTAGATGGCTGGATGACTCGTCATGCCAGATGATAAATCCGCGCGAAAATCAGTTTGCTGCCAAACGCTACATTGATTAAATATATTTATATAGCAACTATTTTTCGCATACATAATGTTGAATTTAAACTGTGTCATATGTGCCGAATTATTCACACAATCGGACGAAGTGTACGTCACAACGTTTGGCCACATGTTCCATCACACATGCCTAATGCAATGGCTAGAATGGTAATTAAGCGTCCCACTAAGAAATTAAGTGGAGTTGCTTTTGCAGGTCTAAAACCTACCCACAGTGTCGCAATATTGTTGGAGTCTGTCAATATATTAAACAATATGAAGGAGGAACACTTATCCAGCAGCAATAACTTGAATAGCAAAAGGAAACGGGAACAGCAGAAAAGTGCTACATGAGACGCATTACGGACGCCTGCGTTGAGAAGTTGAAGACTCATTCAGAAACATGCAGCTTGCGCGAACTTCTTGCTATATATCAGTGCTCGCACATACTTTCGATTAACTCATTGCTTTCTAAGGTCTCTTCATATATTCGAGAGGAAGAAGCATGGAATATAATCAAACAAGCGAACATTTTTCATTTTCAAGTGCCCACATTTAAGAGCTTAATTCGTCTTATATTAATTAGTGAATGGTTACGTTTTAAACTTATTGAAAAATACCTTCATGTAAATGACTTGGATGCAATCAATACTAATGATGACAAAGATACTTCAGATGTCAAACCCGAAATCCAATCCTATCCGTACTACAATAAACTGCTGTAATCAAGGAAACTTTCTAAACTCAATTTAGAGGAGCAGCTTTTAAAATGGACATGATTGAAACCAATCCACAATACCACTTGTCCTTTGACAATCAAAGCATTCGCAGCGGATTCATATGCAAAGTGTACCTCATTCAGCATTAAAATTATCGTTAAATCTTCACACTATTAAAGAACCAAAATATTAAACAACATAAAGGAGGAACACTTATCCAGCAGCAATAACTTGAATAGCAAAAGGAAACGGGAACAGCAGAAAAGTGCTACATGAGACGCATTACGGACGCCTGCGTTGAGAAGTTGAAGACTCATTCAGAAACATGCAGCTTGCGCGAACTTCTTGCTATATATCAGTGCTCGCACATACTTTCGATTAACTCATTGCTTTCTAAGGTCTCTTCATATATTCGAGAGGAAGAAGCATGGAATATAATCAAACAAGCGAACATTTTTCATTTTCAAGTGCCCACATTTAAGAGCTTAATTCGTCTTATATTAATTAGTGAATGGTTACGTTTTAAACTTATTGAAAAATACCTTCATGTAAATGACTTGGATGCAATCAATACTAATGATGACAAAGATACTTCAGATGTCAAACCCGAAATCCAATCCTATCCGTACTACAATAAACTGCTGTAATCAAGGAAACTTTCTAAACTCAATTTAGAGGAGCAGCTTTTAAAATGGACATGATTGAAACCAATCCACAATACCACTTGTCCTTTGACAATCAAAGCATTCGCAGCGGATTCATATGCAAAGTGTACCTCATTCAGCATTAAAATTATCGTTAAATCTTCACACTATTAAAGAACCAAAATATTAAACAACATAAAGGAGGAACACTTATCCAGCAGCAATAACTTGAATAGCAAAAGGAAACGGGAACAGCAGAAAAGTGCTACATGAGACGCATTACGGACGCCTGCGTTGAGAAGTTGAAGACTCATTCAGAAACATGCAGCTTGCGCGAACTTCTTGCTATATATCAGTGCTCGCACATACTTTCGATTAACTCATTGCTTTCTAAGGTCTCTTCATATATTCGAGAGGAAGAAGCATGGAATATAATCAAACAAGCGAACATTTTTCATTTTCAAGTGCCCACATTTAAGAGCTTAATTCGTCTTATATTAATTAGTGAATGGTTACGTTTTAAACTTATTGAAAAATACCTTCATGTAAATGACTTGGATGCAATCAATACTAATGATGACAAAGATACTTCAGATGTCAAACCCGAAATCCAATCCTATCCGTACTACAATAAACTGCTGTAATCAAGGAAACTTTCTAAACTCAATTTAGAGGAGCAGCTTTTAAAATGGACATGATTGAAACCAATCCACAATACCACTTGTCCTTTGACAATCAAAGCATTCGCAGCGGATTCATATGCAAAGTGTACCTCATTCAGCATTAAAATTATCGTTAAATCTTCACACTATTAAAGAACCAAAATATTAAACAACATAAAGGAGGAACACTTATCCAGCAGCAATAACTTGAATAGCAAAAGGAAACAGGAACAGCAGAAAAGTGCTACATGAGACGCATTACGGACGCCTGCATTGAGAAGTTGAAGACTCATTCAGAAACATGCAGCTTGCGCGAACTTCTTGCTATATATCAGTGCTCGCACATACTTTCGATTAACTCATTGCTTTCTAAGGTCTCTTCATATATTCGAGAGGAAGAAGCATGGAATATAATCAAACAAGCGAACATTTTTCATTTTCAAGTGCCCACATTTAAGAGCTTAATTCGTCTTATATTAATTAGTGAATGGTTACGTTTTAAACTTATTGAAAAATACCTTCATGTAAATGACTTGGATGCAATCAATACTAATGATGACAAAGATACTTCAGATGTCAAACCCGAAATCAATCCTATCCGTACTACAATAAACTGCTGTAATCAAGGAAACTTTCTAAACTCAATTTAGCAGCTTTTAAAATGGACATGATTGAAACCAATCCACAATACCACTTGTCCTTTGACAATCAAAGCATTCGCAGCGGATTCATATGCAAAGTGTACCTCATTCAGCATTAAAATTATCGTTAAATCTTCACACTATTAAAGAACCAAAATATTAAACAACATAAAGGAGGAACACTTATCCAGCAGCAATAACTTGAATAGCAAAAGGAAACGGAACAGCAGAAAAGTGCTACATGAGACGCATTACGGACGCCTGCATTGAGAAGTTGAAGACTCATTCAGAAACATGCAGCTTGCGCGAACTTCTTGCTATATATCAGTGCTCGCACATACTTTCGATTAACTCATTGCTTTCTAAGGTCTCTTCATATATTCGAGAGGAAGAAGCATGGAATATAATCAAACAAGCGAACATTTTTCATTTTCAAGTGCCCACATTTAAGAGCTTAATTCGTCTTATATTAATTAGTGAATGGTTACGTTTTAAACTTATTGAAAAATACCTTCATGTAAATGACTTGGATGCAATCAATACTAATGATGACAAAGATACTTCAGATGTCAAACCCGAAATCCAATCCTATCTGTACTACAATAAACTGCTGTAATCAAGGAAACTTTCTAAACTCAATTTAGAGGAGCAGCTTTTAAAATGGACATGATTGAAACCAATCCACAATACCACTTGTCCTTTGACAATCAAAGCATTCGCAGCGGATTCATATGCAAAGTGTACCTCATTCAGCATTAAAATTATCGTTAAATCTTCACACTATTAAAGAACCAAAATATTAAACAACATAAAGGAGGAACACTTATCCAGCAGCAATAACTTGAATAGCAAAAGGAAACGGGAACAGCAGAAAAGTGCTACATGAGACGCATTACGAACGCCTGCATTGAGAAGTTGAAGACTCATTCAGAAACATGCAGCTTGCGCGAACTTCTTGCTATATATCAGTGCTCGCACATACTTTCGATTAACTCATTGCTTTCTAAGGTCTCTTCATATATTCGAGAGGAAGAAGCATGGAATATAATCAAACAAGCGAACATTTTTCATTTTCAAGTGCCCACATTTAAGAGCTTAATTCGTCTTATATTAATTAGTGAATGGTTACGTTTTAAACTTATTGAAAAATACCTTCATGTAAATGACTTGGATGCAATCAATACTAATGATGACAAAGATACTTCAGATGTCAAACCCGAAATCCAATCCTATCCGTACTACACAATAAACTGCTGTAATCAAGGAAACTAAACTCAATTTAGAGGAGCAGCTTTTAAAATGGACATGATTGAAACCAATCCACAATACCACTTGTCCTTTGACAATCAAAGCATTCGCAGCGGATTCATATGCAAAGTGTACCTCATTCAGCATTAAAATTATCGTTAAATCTTCACACTATTAAAGAACCAAAATATTAAACAACATAAAGGAGGAACACTTATCCAGCAGCAATAACTTGAATAGCAAAAGGAAACGGGAACAGCAGAAAAGTGCTACCAAAGCGATAAGAATGCGCATTCGACCTGTTGTCTATCAGTCAGTTAATTCGCCGCTGAGCAAAAATCAGCTGAATGATTCGACTTCTGATGAGAGTGATAGCCTATCAGTGTTGCCAGAGTCGCTTTTTTCCCGTCAAAACTGGCTTTTTTTCAAATACCATTTACTTGAAAAAATTGCAAACAGCGGCCAGCGGGAATTCTGGCTTTTTTTTTTTTACTTAAATGCTTTTTTTAGATTTTTTTCTATTTTCCCAAAATTATGGGACAATATTTGCTGTAGCTGTTCTGTCGATGCTTGCCAACATTTTTAGTGTCAAATCGATTGTACAGTGTTGTTAAGAACGCGCCAATACTTATCATAGCGTCACTTAAGGCAAAAGTGAATTGATCTTAAGATCAGTGTGTTTTGATTGTATTAAAAAAGTCATAAGACTTTAAACAAAAATATCGGACGACACGGAAGACAGTTACTGCAAATGTACTATCACCGCATAACTCTCTGATTTGCGCAACCATATGTTTTGACCAAAAAGCAAAAGTTAAATACTTTGAAGACGACAGTGCTATTCGTTATTCTACTCGTTGTTTTCTACTTGTTGGGGTGATTTGCACCTTGTTGAACTGCTGCTCAGCAATAACGCCGATGTAAATGCACCTGGTGCCCCTATCGCACCGCTAATATACGCCTGTTTGGGCGGTCAGCTCGAGATGGTGCAATTATTGCTGAGCAATGGCGCCAACGTTGATGCGCAGGCGTTTGCGTTGGCAGCCAACCAAAAAGCTGTGAGTGCGTGTTGCACGTTGTGCGCAGTTAGAGAAAATGCTCAAGGAGAGGAGCAGCTTTTAAAATGGACATGATTGAAACCAATCCACAATACCACTTGTCCTTTGACAATCAAAGCATTCGCAGCGGATTCATATGCAAAGTGTACCTCATAGTGATGTCTCAGTTGTTGGTGACTTTTGGAGCTGTTGCAATCTTCGCTTTCTCCCCCAAAGTGAAGTACTTTGCCCACCGCAATATTTGGCTCTACCCGCTGTCTACGATCATCATGCTGGTGACTTATCTGGCCATGACCTGCTTCGAGAATGTGCGACGACAGACGCCAAAGAACTTCATATGCTTGGGCATCTTCACTTTTGCTCAATCCTTTATGCTGTGTCTCTAGTCGATAGATCATCCACAACAGGCTTTGCGTTGGCAGCCAACCAAAAAGCTGTGAGTGCGTGTTGCACGTTGTGCGCAGTTAGAGAAAATGCTCAAGGAGAGGAGCAGCTTTTAAATTGAAGAACCAAAATATTAAACAACATAAAGGAGAAACACTTATCCAGCAGCAATAACTTGAATAGCAAAAGGAAACGGGAACAGCAGAAAAGTGCTACCAAAGCGATAAGAATGCGCATTCGACCTGTTGTCTATCAGTCAGTTAATTCGCCGCTGAGCAAAAATCAGCTGAATGATTCGACTTCTGATGAGAGTGATAGCCTAATAGGCAGTGTTGCCAGAGTCGCTTTTTTCCCGTCAAATCTGGCTTTTTTCAAATACCATTTACTTGGGCTGCCTTCGGGTAAATGGCGAGCCAGTCGTAACATGGCACGACTGTGCGCGAGTGCTCCTCCGTAACTTCTTCCCTGTTGCGGAGTCGAATGCACCGATTGCCATCCCAGATGTGCTTCCGCCCACACTCGACGAGTACGAAGTGAGTGCTTGTGTCGCCAGGCTACGGAGCAGACGCTCGCCTGGCATGGACGGCATCACTGGAGTGATCTGTAAGGAGGTTTGGCGTGCTATTCCTCAGCATCTTAAAGCGTTGTATTCCCGCTGTTTAGCCGAAGGACATTTCCCTTCTGAGTGGAAACGCCCGCGCGTTGTGCCACTTCTCAAGGGGTCCGATAAGGACAGGAGCGATCCTGGCTCTTATCGTGGTATATGTCTGCTAGCAGTCTTTGGTAAGGTGCTCGAGGGTATCATGGTCAGCCGAATGAAGGACATGCTCCCAGAGGGCTGCAGATGGCAATTTGGATTTCAACCTGACGCTGTGTGGAGGATGCCTGGAGACACGTGAAGAGTACTGTCGACGCCAGCCCGGCAAGATATGTACTCGGAATCTTCGTGGATTTCAAAGGAGCATTTGACCACGTGGAGTGGGATGCTGTGTTACGCCGGCTGATCGACTCTGGCTGCCGAGAAGCCAGCTTGTGGCGAAGCTGTGATGGAACCCTGTGGGCAACCTCTGGTTACCGGCACAGATGCTTCCTCGTATCTGCTGACGATGCACGCACTCCTGCCAGAGAAGAAGCTTCGCCACAAGCTGGCTTCTCGGCAGCCAGAGTCGATCAGCCGGCGTAACACAGCATCCCACTCCACGTGGTCAAATGCTCCTTTGAAATCCACGAAGATTCCGAGTACATATCTTGCCGGGCTGGCGTCGACAGTACTCTTCACGTGTCTCCAGGCATCCTCCACACAGCGTCCAGGTTGAAATCCAAATTGCCATCTGCAGCCCTCTGGGAGCATGTCCTTCATTCGGCTGACCATGATACCCTCGAGCACCTTACCAAAGACTGCTAGCAGACATATACCACGATAAGAGCCAGGATCGCTCCTGTCCTTATCGGACCCCTTGAGAAGTGGCACAACGCGCGGGCGTTTCCACTCAGAAGGGAAATGTCCTTCGGCTAAACAGCGGGAATACAACGCTTTAAGATGCTGAGGAATAGCACGCCAAACCTCCTTACAGATCACCCAGTGATGCCGTCCATGCCAGGCGAGCGTCTGCTCCGTAGCCTGGCGACACAAGCACTCACTTCGTACTCGTCGAGTGTGGGCGGAAGCACATCTGGGATGGCAATCGGTGCATCTGACTCCGCAACAGGGAAGAAGTTACGGAGGAGCACTCGCGCACAGTCGTGCCATGTTACGACTGGCTCGCCATTTACCCGAAGGCAGCCCAAGTAAATGGTATTTGAAAAGCCAGATTTGACGGGAAAAAGCGACTCTGGCAACACTGCCTATTAGGCTATCACTCATCAGAAGTCGAATCATTCAGCTGATTTTGCTCAGCGGCGAATTAACTGACTGATAGACAACAGGTCGAATGCGCATTCTTATCGCTTTGGTAGCACTTTTCTGCTGTTCCCGCTTCCTTTTGCTATTCGCTATTGCTGCTGGATAAGTGTTTCTCCTTTATGTTGTTTAATATTTTGGTTCTTCAATTTAAAAGCTGCTCCTCTCCTTGAGCATTTTCTCTAACTGCGCACAACGTGCAACACGCACTCACAGCTTTTTGGTTGGCTGCCAACGCAAAGCCTGTTGTGGATGATCTATCGACTAGAGACACAGCATAAAGGATTGAGCAAAAGTGAAGATGCCCAAGCATATGAAGTTCTTTGGCGTCTGTCGTCGCACATTCTCGAAGCAGGTCATGGCCAGATAAGTCACCAGCATGATGATCGTAGACAGCGGGTAGAGCCAAATATTGCGGTGGGCAAAGTACTTCACTTTGGGGGAGAAAGCGAAGATTGCAACAGCTCCAAAAGTCACCAACAACTGAGACATCACTATGAGGTACACTTTGCATATGAATCCGCTGCGAATGCTTTGATTGTCAAAGGACAAGTGGTATTGTGGATTGGTTTCAATCATGTCCATTTTAAAAGCTGCTCCTCTCCTTGAGCATTTTCTCTAACTGCGCACAACGTGCAACACGCACTCACAGCTTTTTGGTTGGCTGCCAACGCAAACGCCTGCGCATCAACGTTGGCGCCATTGCTCAGCAATAATTGCACCATCTCGAGCTGACCGCCCAAACAGGCGTATATTAGCGGTGCGATAGGGGCACCAGGTGCATTTACATCGGCGTTATTGCTGAGCAGCAGTTCAACAAGGTGCAAATCACCCCAACAAGTAGAAAACAACGAGTAGAATAACGAATAGCACTGTCGTCTTCAAAGTATTTAACTTTTGCTTTTTGGTCAAAACATGGTTGCGCAAATCAGAGAGTTATGCGGTGATAGTACATTTGCAGTAACTGTCTTCCGTGTCGTCCGATATTTTTGTTTAAAGTCTTATGACTTTTTTAATACAATCAAAACACACTGATCTTAAGATCAATTCACTTTCGCCTTAAGTGACGCTATGATAAGTATTGGCGCGTTCTTAACAACACTGTACAATCGCTTTGACACTAAAAATGTTGGCAAGCATCGACAGAACAGCTACAGCAAATATTGTCCCATAATTTTGGGCAAATAGAAAAAAATCTAAAAAAAAGCATTTAAGTAAAAAGCCAGAATTCTCGCTGGCTGCTGTTTGCAATTTTTTCAAGTAAATGGTATTTGAAAAAAAGCCAGTTTTGACGGGAAAAAAGCGACTCTGGCAACACTGATAGGCTATCACTCTCATCAGAAGTCGAATCATTCAGCTGATTTTTGCTCAGCGGCGAATTAACTGACTGATAGACAACAGGTCGAATGCGCATTCTTATCGCTTTGGTAGCACTTTTCTGCTGTTCCCGTTTCCTTTTGCTATTCAAAAGTTATTGCTGCTGGATAAGTGTTCTCCTCCTTTATGTTGTTTAATATTTTGGTTCTTTAATAGTGTGAAGATTTAACGATAATTTTAATGCTGAATGAGGTAGACTTTGCATATGAATCCGCTGCGAATGCTTTGATTGTCAAAGGACAAGTGGTATTGTGGATTGGTTTCAATCATGTCCATTTTAAAAGCTGCTCCTCTAAATTGAGTTTAGAAAGTTTCCTTGATTACAGCAGTTTATTGTAGTACGGATAGGATTGATTTCGGGTTTGACATCTGAAGTATCTTTGTCATCATTAGTATTGATTGCATCCAAGTCATTTACATGAAGGTATTTTTCAATAAGTTTAAAACGTAACCATTCACTAATTAATATAAGACGAATTAAGCTCTTAAATGTGGGCACTTGAAAATGAAAAATGTTCGCTTGTTTGATTATATTCCATGCTTCTTCCTCTCGAATATATGAAGAGACCTTAGAAAGCAATGAGTTAATCGAAAGTATGTGCGAGCACTGATATATAGCAAGAAGTTCGCGCAAGCTGCATGTTTCTGAATGAGTCTTCAACTTCTCAACGCAGGCGTCCGTAATGCGTCTCATGTAGCACTTTTCTGCTGTTCCTGTTTCCTTTTGCTATTCAAGCTATTGCTGCTGGATAAGTGTTCCTCCTTTATGTTGTTTAATATTTTGGTTCTTTAATAGTGTGAAGATTTAACGATAATTTTAATGCTGAATGAGGTACACTTTGCATATGAATCCGCTGCGAATGCTTTGATTGTCAAAGGACAAGTGGTATTGTGGATTGGTTTCAATCATGTCCATTTTAAAAGCTGCTCCTCTAAATTGAGTTTAGAAAGTTTCCTTGATTACAGCAGTTTATTGTAGTACGGATAGGATTGATTTCGGGTTTGACATCTGAAGTATCTTTGTCATCATTAGTATTGATTGCATCCAAGTCATTTACATGAAGGTATTTTTCAATAAGTTTAAAACGTAACCATTCACTAATTAATATAAGACGAATTAAGCTCTTAAATGTGGGCACTTGAAAATGAAAAATGTTCGCTTGTTTGATTATATTCCATGCTTCTTCCTCTCGAATATATGAAGAGACCTTAGAAAGCAAATGAGTTAACCGAAAGTATGTGCGAGCACTGATATATAGCAAGAAGTTCGCGCAAGCTGCATGTTTCTGAATGAGTCTTCAACTTCTCAACGCAGGCGTCCGTAATGCGTCTCATGTAGCACTTTTCTGCTGTTCCTGTTTCCTTTTGCTATTCAAGTTATTGCTGCTGGATAAGTGTTCCTCCTTTATGTTGTTTAATATTTTGGTTCTTTTATAGTGTGAAGATTTAACGATAATTTTAATGCTGAATGAGGTACACTTTGCATATGAATCCGCTGCGAATGCTTTGATTGTCAAAGGACAAGTGGTATTGTGGATTGGTTTCAATCATGTCCATTTTAAAAGCTGCTCCTCTAAATTGAGTTTAGAAAGTTTCCTTGATTACAGCAGTTTATTGTAGTACGGATAGGATTGATTTCGGGTTTGACATCTGAAGTATCTTTGTCATCATTAGTATTGATTGCATCCAAGTCATTTACATGAAGGTATTTTTCAATAAGTTTAAAACGTAACCATTCACTAATTAATATAAGACGAATTAAGCTCTTAAATGTGGGCACTTGAAAATGAAAAATGTTCGCTTGTTTGATTATATTCCATGCTTCTTCCTCTCGAATATATGAAGAGACCTTAGAAAGCAATGAGTTAACCGAAAGTATGTGCGAGCACTGATATATAGCAAGAAGTTCGCGCAAGCTGCATGTTTCTGAATGAGTCTTCAACTTCTCAACGCAGGCGTCCGTAATGCGTCTCATGTAGCACTTTTCTGCTGTTCCTGTTTCCTTTTGCTATTCAAGCTATTGCTGCTGGATAAGTGTTCCTCCTTTATGTTGTTTAATATTTTGGTTCTTTAATAGTGTGAAGATTTAACGATAATTTTAATGCTGAATGAGGTACACTTTGCATATGAATCCGCTGCGAATGCTTTGATTGTCAAAGGACAAGTGGTATTGTGGATTGGTTTCAATCATGTCCATTTTAAAAGCTGCTCCTCTAAATTGAGTTTAGAAAGTTTCCTTGATTACAGCAGTTTATTGTAGTACGGATAGGATTGATTTCGGGTTTGACATCTGAAGTATCTTTGTCATCATTAGTATTGATTGCATCCAAGTCATTTACATGAAGGTATTTTTCAATAAGTTTAAAACGTAACCATTCACTAATTAATATAAGACGAATTAAGCTCTTAAATGTGGGCACTTGAAAATGAAAAATGTTCGCTTGTTTGATTATATTCCATGCTTCTTCCTCTCGAATATATGAAGAGACCTTAGAAAGCAATGAGTTAATCGAAAGTATGTGCGAGCACTGATATATAGCAAGAAGTTCGCGCAAGCTGCATGTTTCTGAATGAGTCTTCAACTTCTCAACGCAGGCGTCCGTAATGCGTCTCATGTAGCACTTTTCTGCTGTTCCCGTTTCCTTTTGCTATTCAAGTTATTGCTGCTGGATAAGTGTTCCTCCTTCATATTGTTTAATATATTGACAGACTCCAACAATATTGCGACACTGTGGGTAGGTTTTAGACCTGCAAAAGCAACTCCACTTAATTTCTTAGTGGGACGCTTAATTACCATTCTAGCCATTGCATTAGGCATGTGTGATGGAACATGTGGCCAAACGTTGTGACGTACAGTTCGTCCGATTGTGTGAATAATTCGGCACATATGACAGTTTAAATTCAACATTATGTATGCGAAAAATAGTTGCTATATAAATATATTTAATCAATGTAGCGTTTGGCAGCAAACTGATTTTCGCGCGGAAATACCATTTACTTGAAAAAATTGCAAACAGCGGCCAGCGGGAATTCTGGCTTTTTTTTTTACTTAAATGCTTTTTTTAGATTTTTTTCTATTTTCCCAAAATTATGGGACAATATTTGCTGTAGCTGTTCTGTCGATGCTTGCCAACATTTTTAGTGTCAAATCGATTGTACAGTGTTGTTAAGAACGCGCCAATACTTATCATAGCGTCACTTAAGGCGAAAGTGAATTGATCTTAAGATCAGTGTGTTTTGATTGTATTAAAAAAGTCATAAGACTTTAAACAAAAATATCGGACGACACGGAAGACAGTTACTGCAAATGTACTATCACCGCATAACTCTCTGATTTGCGCAACCATGTTTTGACCAAAAAGCAAAAGTTAAATACTTTGAAGACGACAGTGCTATTCGTTATTCTACTCGTTGTTTTCTACTTGTTGGGGTGATTTGCACCTTGTTGAACTGCTGCTCAGCAATAACGCCGATGTAAATGCACCTGGTGCCCCTATCGCACCGCTAATATACGCCTGTTTGGGCGGTAAGCTCGAGATGGTGCAATTATTGCTGAGCAATGGCGCCAACGTTGATGCGCAGGATGAGAAAGGTTATACTTTGCGTTGGCAGCCAACCAAAAAGCTGTGAGTGCGTGTTGCACGTTGTGCGCAGTTAGAGAAAATGCTCAAGGAGAGGAGCAGCTTTTAAATTGAAGAACCAAAATATTAAACAACATAAAGGAGGAACACTTATCCAGCAGCAATAACTTGAATAGCAAAAGGAAACGGGAACAGCAGAAAAGTGCTACCAAAGCGATAAGAATGCGCATTCGACCTGTTGTCTATCAGTCAGTTAATTCGCCGCTGAGCAAAAATCAGCTGAATGATTCGACTTCTGATGAGAGTGATAGCCTAATAGGCAGTGTTGCCAGAGTCGCTTTTTTCCCGTCAAAACTGGCTTTTTTCAAATACCATTTACTTGAAAAAATTGCAAACAGCGGCCAGCGGGAATTCTGGCTTTTTTTTTTACTTAAATGCTTTTTTTTAGATTTTGTTCTATTTGCCCAAAATTATGGGACAATATTTGCTGTAGCTGTTCTGTCGATGCTTGCCAAGATTTTTAGTGTCAAATCGATTGTACAGCGGATCTCCGTGGGTCAGTACAAGAAGCTTATTCTGTCGGCAAAGGAGGACAACTGGCGTCGCTTCGTTGGAGATAATCGGGATGATCCCTGGGGGCATGTCTACAGGATTTGCCGACGTCACAAACGGAATTCCGAGTTGGGCTGCCTTCGGGTAAATGGCGAGCCAGTCGTAACATGGCACGACTGTGCCATGAGTGCTCCTCCGTAACTTCTTCCCTGTTGCGGAGTCGAATGCACCGATTGCCATCCCAGATGTGCTTCCGCCCACACTCGACGAGTACGAAGTGAGTGCTTGTGTCGCCAGGCTACGGAGCAGACGCTCGCCTGGCATGGACGGCATCACTGGAGTGATCTGTAAGGAGGTTTGGCGTGCTATTCCTCAGCATCTTAAAGCGTTGTATTCCCGCTGTTTAGCCGAAGGACATTTCCCTTCTGAGTGGAAACGCCCGCGCGTTGTGCCACTTCTCAAGGGGTCCGATAAGGACAGGAGCGATCCTGGCTCTTATCGTGGTATATGTCTGCTAGCAGTCTTTGGTAAGGTGCTCGAGAGTATCATGGTCAGCCGAATGAAGGACATGCTCCCAGAGGGCTGCAGATGGCAATTTGGATTTCAACCTGGACGCTGTGTGGAGGATGCCTGGAGACACGTGAAGAGTACTGTCGACGCCAGCCCGGCAAGATATGTACTCGGAATCTTCGTGGATTTCAAAGGAGCATTTGACCACGTGGAGTGGGATGCTGTGTTACGCCGGCTGATCGACTCTGGCTGCCGAGAAGCCAGCTTGTGGCGAAGCTTCTTCTCTGGCAGGAGTGCGTGCATCGTCAGCAGATACGAGGAAGCATCTGTGCCGGTAACCAGAGGTTGCCCACAGGGTTCCATAACTGGTCCATTCCAAATGAATGGGAGGCACCTATTGCCCTGCCAAAGGCGCATCCTTCTTGGATTCCTACCGGTGTGCCGTACAGTGTCCACTGTGGCACTGCAAGTTCTTGCTGGTGTTCCCCCCGTTTGATCTGGCTGCCAAGAAATTGGCAATCAGTTTCAAACTCAAGCGCGATCACCCGCTGGAGGAGAGCGACTGGCTGTTTGGTCAAGATCTGTCGGGTCTTGATCACAAGCAGAAGATGGCGATGCTCGACGACCGTATGCTGCAGGAGTGGCAAAGCAGATGGGATAATGGTGATGAACCCGGCCGGGTGACTCATCTTTTTTATCCCGGATGCTGGGTTCGTCTTCAGCAGGCGAGACTTCGGTTTCAGCCTACGTGCTGGATTCCTGCTGACAGGCCATGGATCGCTGAATGCATTTCTGCATGAGAGACGTCTAAGCGGTACGCCTGCATGTCTATGCGGTGCGGATAGCGAAGATGCGCTGCACGTTCTGTGTGTATGCCCCATATATGCAGATTTGCGTCACCTCGATGGACTTGGGATCGAATACCTGCATGGCGTCTGGAGGGTTTCTGGAGCGGTGGCGACACAGGAGAGGATGCAGCTATTGCAAACATTTGCCGATGCCGTGTTCGCAAGGCGTCGGCAATTGTTGTACCAGGAGGCGACGAATGGGCCGGCAGTCCCGAGCTGAAAAGCTAAAACTGTCTCACCCGTGTGGTTGGCGGGTCTTAGAATTTCACCACAGTGGACCTCCACTTATCGTACGAAGCGATTCTTGAGGTGCGTCACCAACGCTAACTGTTTGGAGTTAAATTGGTAGTACCCTTGTGGTACGAAACCTGACCGGAGGTCTTCTGGTACCACGGGAGTCAGGTGCCCGCGGACTCTTGTCCGTTCTGGCACGGGTTGTGGCCCTTCGGGAGCATCGTGGTGGCTGTGGTTTACATCCAAATGCGGAGAGAGCGGAGTGCTCGACGTGGAGTTGCGTAATACAACCGGTTGCCGATAACCAAAAATCGGAAGAGGTTTTAGGTGGGCCTCGCTCCCCACACAGGAGGAAGTACCCAGCCCAAACAGCTGGTGCTTCAGTGTGTACCTGCGGAGAGTCTCCAAGGGGGCGCTGTTCAACGCTTAAATTGTATCCCTGTGCTCGGGCACCGTGTGGATAAGTCACTTGTGACAGGTGCACACGTAAAACACTGGTCTTTATGTACCTGGAGACGCGCCAATTGCCTCGCCGACAACTGGAATTATGACACGTACTGCCACACTGGACATGATGCTAGGCTAAGGTATCGCGCTAGCCAGCGCGGCCGGCTAGTTCCCCGAACGATACTACAAGCCCTCGCCGGCGCCGCGCCGCACCAACAGCCAAGTTGCCAGCGCGCGCCAATAAAAGAAGAAAAAAAAAATTTATGATCGAAAGTTTACCCTTCACTGAGTGTAACATCGATAAGTTTGAATTAGTATCGATAATCAATATACCGCATTCAACATAACTCTGCGTTATTCTCTGTAGATGGAAATACATTTTATTCTAAATCATGCATTTACAGTTATGGCTTGCGCAGACTTGACAAATGCTGCTATAGATATAGTATAGCCTTCCTAATAAATTCCTTAAAATGATAGGAACTGGATGAACATATGACAATAAAAATGAGGAGAATGAGGATAGTTTTAATAAAATTCTCCAAATATTGTGAATATTAGAGCAGCTGCTGTACAAATTCTATACATATGTTTCAATATAACCGATTTCGTGCGCTCACCCTGTGACTATCAGAAAAATATAGAGAATCCAATGAATTGAAAAATAAGCTTTTTTATAGCTTTTTTTCCTAATTTTTCAGCTTCATCGTTCTTCCCGTTAAAACAGCTTTTTCTCAACAAACTTTGGCAACACTGGTTACATTGCTTAATGATACATCTGCTGAAGATTTTCGGAGCAATTGCTAACTATCGGTAATGTTCAAGTTTAAACTTTGGCGTGATTGAAAGGAAGTCGTAGAAGCATTAAGAATTAGCGGTAAAATTGTGTATCATTAAACAAATTTTCACCTGCGCTTTTAAACATAAAAGTTTTAATATCAAAAATTCATTGAAACTGAACCCTAGCAGCAATATTCTCTGGACTTGACAACTTAGCTACTGGTATAAATCTAAAAATCATGTCTGACTGGGAAGAAGAACCTTCAAATACCGTTGCATCTCAAATGGATAAATTTAATGGTAAGCCAACAAAGTCCAATGATGTTGCCGAATGCAGCGATTGTGAAGAGAATAATGACAACGGCGGGGAAGATAGAGTCGAAAACAAAACCTGCTACCATGCTCGACGTGATGATGGCGGAAACGGCTTTCGTGAACGTCGTAATAACGGAGAGTCAGGCTTCCGAGGAAATCGCCATAAGGGCAACTAAGGCGGTGAGCGTCGTCGTCAGGTGAAAAAGGCTAGGAATTTTGTATCCCTCCTGAACCGACTAACGATGAAACGGATATTTTAGCACTGGAATTATATCTGGGATTAACTTCTCTAAATATGATAATATTCCCGTTAAGGTTACTGGTGAGAATGTGCCAACCTCGATTAAACGCTTTGACCAAGCCGGACTTCGTGAAATTTTGGTGGAAAATGTGACTAAAGCTGGTTATAAAGTTCCTACTCCCGTACAAAAGGTTTCAATACCAGTGGAAAACGCGATCTGATGGCTTGCGCCCAGACTGGATCTGGAAAGACAGCTGAATTTTTGCTACCCATACTTACAAACATTCTTGATGAGCCTTCTGATCTAGAAATTGGCGAGAGCTCGCGATCCAGATTTTAATGAAGCAAGAAAGTTTGCGTATTCAACTTATCTTAAGATTAGTTTGGTCTGTTCGGGTGAGATCAAACATAGCGGTTGCAATTGCTTTTTCTTGAATTGCAGCCACATTGTGAGGATGCCGTACTGCTCATTCAGCATTACAAAGCATTGTGATGGCCCTAGCCTAGTGTTGAGACAATGTGATTTCTGCCCAGTGCTCTGAATGTCAAAGTGAAGAAATTCAAGTAAGCGCGGGTCAACGGCGGGAGTGAATTCCAAGGGGGCGCTGATCAACGCTTAATTTGTATCCCTAAGCTCGGGCTTCGTGGGATTAAGCCAACATGGCAGGTGCTCACGTTAAACTCGAGTGTATATGTCCCTATCTACTTAGTAGTTGATCAGGTGGTGAAGGAGGAAGGGCCAACCCTGGGTATCCGGGTGCACGAGGTTCGTCCTCTTCGGGATGGCGGTGCGATTATTCGCACAGTTAAGAGACAAGAAACCCTAACACCGACAAACTAGTACATTAAGAACACACTTTATATCACAACACAAAAATATTAAAATTCAAAATATCGTCGGAGTTCGTGGCATACACTAACAACACGTCACCGAGCCATCCTTCTCCGATCCGGCCATTCCCCCCTATGGTTGAGTGTATGGCCTTCTCTTCGGACTGAGGGGGGAATAACGCAGATCCGGCAACTCCAAGCCTACTTGAAGGTGTCACCTTGCGGTGTCTCCGAAGCATGCTAAGGTGAATTTTAAGCGTGTTAAGTGGTGGACGAGTGAGTTGAGTGCTAAGCGTAGGATACTTCGAACTCTGCGGAAACGTTTCCAAAGAGCGAGAATATCCAATGCCGATAGCGCTGCTCAGCTAAGGCGAGAGTATGGTAGGTGTATGAATGAGTACAAGGAAATGCTTGTACGTGTGAAAGAGGCGGAATGGCGTGAGTTTGTAGATCGCAATAAGCATGATCCCTGAGGTTGTGTTTTTCAAATAGCAAGAGGGAAAGGCAGGGAACTTAGTTTAGGCAACTTGCATTTCGGAGGCCTTCAGCTAACGGCATGGAAGGATTGTATGAAGGCTTTGTTGAATGTGTTCTTCCCGCGAGAGGAGAGACTGGAGGTTCCACTACATGTGGAGCAACTTGTTGAACCGCTCTGGGAAGCTGAATTGGGGGCAGCTTTTAAGAGGTTAAAGTCGAGAAAGTCGCCCGGCATGGATGGTTTCACTGGGGAAATGTGTTTGGAATTCGATTCCAGAATATATGTATGCATTGTATGAAAGGTGTGTGAATGAGGATACTTTCCCAGTGAATGGAAATGTGCAAAGATGGTAGTGCTACATTTGCAAGAAATGAATGAGCTTCGAAAGGAACTGGAGGCTCAGGATGTTATATACCATAAGTTGGAGCAAGATGTCTTTCGCGTTTGTGAAAATCCTGATTACATTCAAATGCGACAGCAATTACAGGACACTATTAAATGCCAAGAAGAAATTCATTTACGAGAGATAAATGAGATGCGCCAGAAGCTGGATCTTGGAGACAACATATGCTTGCAGAAGGAGCGGCAAATAAAGGTTCTCGAGGAGCGTCAGAAATTGAGTGGTTGACCGTATCTCGTTGTCTGCAAATAAGTGTCTAATATCATTCGGGCATCTCCTATCAGTACCACGAAGATAATAAAGATAAGAATAGAATAGAATATAAACACTGTTGCACAGTGTATGCGACCATGTATTTGGACGCAGGCAGCCGAGAGCTGTTCGGAAAGGAAACCAAAACAAAATCGACGTCATTTTAGAGCCACTTCGCAGAAGAGTTATTGGAATACACCAACAACTAGTCGTAGTGCTAAAGATTTGGACGCAGCTTTCAACAAGTTTAACCAGTAATACTACTTACATAATAATTACATCGTTCTTATAGTACTCAAATGAATTTATGTGTACATGGACACACTAACTTTTTGTTTAATAAAATAAACCGAGACATCGGGTTGTTTGAAATTAACGAAATAACGTAAGAAACAAAATGATAATCTGGTAACTCTTTAAGTTAAGCATAGATATGTGTGCATGTATGTGTATGTTAGAGTTGGGCGCGTGTCGTGTTAATTCTCGTGTCACATCGTGACACGACTCAACACGCGTGTTCGTGTTGCACGCAATCAAATTTCGCGTGTTCGTGCGTGCTCGTGCTGCGCACTCCAACACGACAACACGAAACAACACGACAACACGAAGCAAAAAATTTGATTTTTTTTGCCTTATTGGCAATATTGCTCGACTGCACTATTTTTTAGTATATTTCCTCAGCAAGAATTGGCCACACTGTAGACCACATACGATCACATTGTTTCTTTGAGCTGGATGCTAGAAAGATAAAAATGGAGAGGCGCATTCAAATTCAAGAAGCGATTGCCAAAGGGGACGAAAAATACAAATTAATTAACAATTCGAAAGCCAAAAGTCTTATTTGGCAGACGTTTAATTTAATTGAATGCTGTGGTGAGATCCTAAACTTTGTGTGCTGCAAAAAGTGCAAAGTTGTATTCGCATACACGCCGAAGACCGGAACCGGCGTATTAAATCGTCACAAATGTGCCGTTCAAGCGGACGCACGCCAACCTACTTTGCCGTCTTTTGTGCATAAAAAAGTTCCGCAAAATGTCATAAATAACCTGGCCATCAAACAGTTGGCTTTCGTGGCTAAGGATTTACAGCCTCTCAGCGTCACCGAAGGTGAGTTAAAATATATGCAATATATGTACACATATACATTTACACACATTCATATGTACAGTGCCGAGTTTATTTGTGTGAATATGAGTGTTAAATTAGTGGTACCCAAGCTCATAACTCGCTGTTTTTGTATCATCGGATCAATGTTTTTTTATTTGTGTGTATTGTGGAAAAGAGCTACTGAGCTTGGGCACCTGTGGATTAAATATTAATTAATATGTATATATATGTAATTACTTTTTATTTTGTTTAGGCGAAGGATTCCAGGAGTATGCTCAAGCCCTTATAAATCTAGGAGCTGCATATGGCGTTCAAAAATATAAGGATGTATCCGTATCGAGAAAAACTCTTACTTACTCCGTCATGATAAAGGAATACGAGCGTATACATAAGGAGCTAAGCACAGCGCTTATAGAACAACAATTAGCCTTCACAACGGATATGTGGACCGACTCGTACACGCAGCGGAGTTTTGTGCTTAAGCGCTCATTATATATGTGCTGAATTTAAGTTAAATGTTAAAATATTGGGTGTTAAAGAATTCGAGGCAGAGAAAAACCGGAGCTAATATTTTATTGCATGTAACCGACATTTTAAAACAATTTAACATCGATAATAAGTTGATAAACTCTGTAATTGTCACCGACAACGGAGCAAATGTTGTTTCGGCTTTTAATAATTTTAAGAGACTATCGTGCGCATGCCACAATTTGAATCTTTTAATGACCGATGTCCTCGAAAAGGATCCAATTTATGAAATTAGGCAGCTTATTGATGCGTCGAAGAAATTGGTTAAATATTTCAAGCATTCAGAGTTGAACAATAAATTAAGCAAGTCACTAAAACAAGATGTACAAACTAGATGGAACTCGGTGTATATTATGCTTCAAAGTATATTTGACGTTAAGGATGAAATAAAATATCTTTTAAGTGAAAAAAATCAATCGAATCGAATTGCTGATATTGACTTTGAAATTATAAATCAAGTTCTAGAATTCTTAAAACCTTTTAAAGAATGTTCTGAAAAATTTAGTTCCGAAAAAGAACCCACCATACATATTTATGTTCTTTGGTACAACAAATTAAAATCACACTGTAATCAAAAAATGTTAGATTCATTTGTTATATCTCAACTTAAAACTAATACTCTCTTACAACTTGATAAGCGTCTTAAGCCAACCAACCTGCATTACGTCGGTCTTTTTTTAAACCCGCCGTTTAGGCAGCTTAATTTTTTAACAGAAACGGAAAGAAATGACACTTTTGCTACGATCAAAGGCATATTATCTGAATATTCAATTGAAAATACCAGTCCTGAGAAAAGCACATCGGCTAATGAAGCCCAGGATTTTTGAATTTAGAGATGAAACCAATGCTAAAAGGTTAAATTAGAGCGCAGCGCTGTCGACATTGAAATAGATAACTATTACAAATGCGGCAAAGAAAATGAAAACAATGTTTTAGAGTTTTGGAGAAACGCTAATAACCTTAAGTGTCTTCAAAACTGGCAAAGCAAATTTTACATATACCAATCAGCTCAGCTACGAGCGAAAGAGTGTTCTCAACGTCTGGCATGGTTCTGTGCGAGCGCAGAACAAGATTGCTCAGCAGCAATTTGATAAACTGGTATTTTTATACAAAAATATGAATTAATTTTAATGTTTTTTATGTTAACTTTCGCCATGCGCATTTACCTTTAATGTAATAAAAAGTGAATAAAGTACCATTACTTTTAATAAGAAATTTAGCGCGTCTTTTTATTTATCCGGGCTCCAACAAAGGTTATTGTTAATAAAAGCTCACTGACTCAAAATAATCATTACATTGTAATGTAATATGATACAAAATTGAAATAAATATGAAAAAAAAATTTCGTGTTGTTCGTGCGTGTTTCGTGCGTGTTCGTGTTGGACCAAAATCGACCGTGCGTGTTCGTGTTACACAAAAAAAAATTTTTCGTGTTCGTGTTGTGTCGTGTTTAAAATTTTAGACACGCGCCCATCTCTACTACAAGCCCTCGCCGGCGCCGCGCCGCACCAACAGCCAAGTTGCCAGCGCGCGCCAATAAAAGAAGAAAAAAAAATTTATGATCGAAAGTTTACCCTTCACTGAGTGTAACATCGATAAGTTTGAATTAGTATCGATAATCAATATACCGCATTCAACATAACTCTGCGTTATTCTCTGTAGATGGAAATACATTTTATTCTAAATCATGCATTTACAGTTATGGCTTGCGCAGACTTGACAAATGCTGCTATAGATATAGTATAGCCTTCCTAATAAATTCCTTAAAATGATAGGAACTGGATGAACATATGACAATAAAAATGAGGAGAATGAGGATAGTTTTAATAAAATTCTCCAAATATTGTGAATATTAGAGCAGCTGCTGTACAAATTCTATACATATGTTTCAATATAACCGATTTCGTGCGCTCACCCTGTGACTATCAGAAAAATATAGAGAATCCAATGAATTGAAAAATAAGCTTTTTTATAGCTTTTTTTCCTAATTTTTCAGCTTCATCGTTCTTCCCGTTAAAAACAGCTTTTTTTCTCAACAAACTTTGGCAACACTGGTTACATTGCTTAATGATACATCTGCTGAAGATTTCTCGGAGCAATTGCTAACTATCGGTAATGTTCAAGTTTAAACTTTGGCGTGATTGAAAGGAAGTCGTAGAAGCATTAAGAATTAGCGGTAAAATTGTGTATCATTAAACAAATTTTCACCTGCGCTTTTAAACATAAAAGTTTTAATATCAAAAATTCATTGAAACTGAACCCTAGCAGCAATATTCTCTGGACTTGACAACTTAGCTACTGGTATAAATCTAAAAAATCATGTCTGACTGGGAAGAAGAACCTTCAAATACCGTTGCATCTCAAATGGATAAATTTAATGGTAAGCCAACAAAGTCCAATGATGTTGCCGAATGCAGCGATTGTGAAGAGAATAATGACAACGGCGGGGAAGATAGAGTCGAAAACAAAACCTGCTACCATGCTCGACGTGATGATGGCGGAAACGGCTTTCGTGAACGTCGTAATAACGGAGAGTCAGGCTTCCGAGGAAATCGCCATAAGGGCAACTAAGGCGGTGAGCGTCGTCGTCAGGTGAAAAAAAGGCTAGGGAATTTTGTATCCCTCCTGAACCGACTAACGATGAAACGGATATTTTTAGCACTGGAATTATATCTGGGATTAACTTCTCTAAATATGATAATATTCCCGTTAAGGTTACTGGTGAGAATGTGCCAACCTCGATTAAACGCTTTGACCAAGCCGGACTTCGTGAAATTTTGGTGGAAAATGTGACTAAAGCTGGTTATAAAGTTCCTACTCCCGTACAAAAGGTTTCAATACCAGTGGAAAACGCGATCTGATGGCTTGCGCCCAGACTGGATCTGGAAAGACAGCTGAATTTTTGCTACCCATACTTACAAACATTCTTGATGAGCCTTCTGATCTAGAAATTGGCGAGAGCTCGCGATCCAGATTTTTAATGAAGCAAGAAAGTTTGCGTATTCAACTTATCTTAAGATTAGTTTGGTCTGTTCGGGTGAGATCAAACATAGCGGTTGCAATTGCTTTTTCTTGAATTGCAGCCACATTGTGAGGATGCCGTACTGCTCATTCAGCATTACAAAGCATTGTGATGGCCCTAGCCTAGTGTTGAGACAATGTGATTTCTGCCCAGTGCTCTGAATGTCAAAGTGAAGAAATTCAAGTAAGCGCGGGTCAACGGCGGGAGTGAATTCCAAGGGGGCGCTGATCAACGCTTAATTTGTATCCCTAAGCTCGGGCTTCGTGGGATTAAGCCAACATGGCAGGTGCTCACGTTAAACTCGAGTGTATATGTCCCTATCTACTCAGTAGTTGATCAGGTGGTGAAGGAGGAAGGGCCAACCCTGGGTGTCCGGGTGCACGAGGTTCGTCCTCTTCGGGATGGCGGTGCGATTATTCGAAACAAGAAAGAGACAAGAAACCCTAACACCGACAAACTAGTACATTAAGAACACACTTTATATCACAACACAAAAATATTAAAATTCAAAATATCGTCGGAGTTCGTGGCATACACTAACAACACGTCACCGAGCCATCCTTCTCCGATCCGGCCATTCCCCCCTATGGTTGAGTGTATGGCCTTCTCTTCGGACTGAGGGGGGAATAACGCAGATCCGGCAACTCCAAGCCTACTTGAAGGTGTCACCTTGCGGTGTCTCCGAAGCATGCTAAGGTGAATTTTAAGCGTGTTAAGTGGTGGACGAGTGAGTTGAGTGCTAAGCGTAGGATACTTCGAACTCTGCGGAAACGTTTCCAAAGAGCGAGAATATCCAATGCCGATAGCGCTGCTCAGCTAAGGCGAGAGTATGGTAGGTGTATGAATGAGTACAAGGAAATGCTTGTACGTGTGAAAGAGGCGGAATGGCGTGAGTTTGTAGATCGCAATAAGCATGATCCCTGAGGTTGTGTTTTTCAAATAGCAAGAGGGAAAGGCAGGGAACTTAGTTTAGGCAACTTGCATTTCGGAGGCCTTCAGCTAACGGCATGGAAGGATTGTATGAAGGCTTTGTTGAATGTGTTCTTCCCGCGAGAGGAGAGACTGGAGGTTCCACTACATGTGGAGCAACTTGTTGAACCGCTCTGGGAAGCTGAATTGGGGGCAGCTTTTAAGAGGTTAAAGTCGAGAAAGTCGCCCGGCATGGATGGTTTCACTGGGGAAATGTGTTTGGAATTCGATTCCAGAATATATGTATGCATTGTATGAAAGGTGTGTGAATGAGGGATACTTTCCCAGTGAATGGAAATGTGCAAAGATGGTAGTGCTACATTTGCAAGAAATGAATGAGCTTCGAAAGGAACTGGAGGCTCAGGATGTTATATACCATAAGTTGGAGCAAGATGTCTTTCGCGTTTGTGAAAATCCTGATTACATTCAAATGCGACAGCAATTACAGGACACTATTAAATGCCAAGAAGAAATTCATTTACGAGAGATAAATGAGATGCGCCAGAAGCTGGATCTTGGAGACAACATATGCTTGCAGAAGGAGCGGCAAATAACGGTTCTCGAGGAGCGTCAGAAATTGAGTGGTTGACCGTATCTCGTTGTCTGCAAATAAGTGTCTAATATCATTCGGGCATCTCCTATCAGTACCACGAAGATAATAAAGATAAGAATAGAATAGAATATAAACACTGTTGCACAGTGTATGCGACCATGTATTTGGACGCAGGCAGCCGAGAGCTGTTCGGAAAGGAAACCAAAACAAAATCAACGTCATCCCTTGTCTAAACATTTTAGAGCCACTTCGCAGAAGAGTTATTGGAATACACCAACAACTAGTCGTAGTGCTAAAGATTTGGACGCAGCTTTCAACAAGTTTAACCAGTAATACTACTTACATAATAATTACATCGTTCTTATAGTACTCAAATGAATTTATGTGTACATGGACACACTAACTTTTTGTTTAATAAAATAAACCGAGACATCGGGTTGTTTGAAATTAACGAAATAACGTAAGAAATAAAATGATAATCTGGTAACTCTTAAGTTAAGCATAGATATGTGTGCATGTATGTGTATGTACACACATACATTCATAAATTAGTGAAAAATAACTAATGCGCAAAAATTTGGCGCAAGCCAAACCGACAGAGGAAGTGGAGATGGAGTCAGTGGTTTGGGACCACTTCAAACAGAGCAACGACAAAGCGTACGGCATTTGCAATTACTGTGGAAAACATCTTAAGACAGCTGGCAATACATCAAACTTGCTGGACCATCTTAAGCGTTTGCATCCGAGTCGCATGACCGCTGATAAGGAACCAATGCCTAAAACGATGGCAATTTTTTTGAACAAAAAGCCGTTCTATGGCAGTAATGTAAAAAAAAGGCTGGGTAAAAAAGTGATGAATATGCTTGCTAAAAGCGTGCTTCCGTTTAGTTTCGTTGATGACGAAGGATTTGTCGAGCTCATGCAAGAAGCGGTCCCGCGCTACAAGGTGCCGAGCAGAATGTATTTCCGCGATGTGATGCTTCCAACGGAATATGAACAGCTGAGCCTTAAGTTGCGTGCAGCTTTGGAGACCGTTAAGCATGTTGGGCTGACAACGGATCTTTGGACATCTGCAGCTAACGAAGGCTACATCACAATCACTTGCCATTATATAACAGAAAACTTTAAATTAACGTCTGCACTGCTATCGACAGCACCATTGATTACCCCCACAAATCATAACGCCCAAAACATCGCAGACTCAATAAGCTCAATGTTGGCTAAGTGGGGTCTTCTGTCGAAGGTTGTCACCGTTACAACGGACAATGATACTACCATGAAAAAAGCGTGCGATATATTAGCTTTCTATCATTTACCCTGTTTGGCACACACAATAAATCTGCTTGCTCAGGACATTTTAAAACTGGCAGCAGTAAATGGTATTATCTCAAAATGCAAACGAATAGTCACTTACTTCAAGCAAAGCACAATAGCCACAGCTAAATTAAAGGAAGTCCAGAATACAAATCAGCCGCTTGTCTTAATTCAGGAAGTAAGCACTAGGTGGAACAGTGCACACGCAATGATCAAAAGAATTTTACAAATAAACGAATATGTTACATTGACATTGTTAAAATTGCGAAATGGCCCTTCACCGATCACAACTGATAAACTCGAGGTCTTGGATGACCTGTCGGACTTGCTGTCACCTTTTCAGGAAGCGACTCTTTCGGTATCGACTAACACAAAAGTTTCTGTGTCCCTTATCATTCCCGTCATTGCCGAGAATCATCATAAAATGAATCAATTAAATGCAAAGTTACGAACACAGGAAGGAAAAGATATATATGACCTTGTTAAGAAACGCTTAGTGGAAAGACTGGATACTTTTGAAACGCGCACAATTCCTCGCATCGCTACTCTCGTTGATCCTCGCTTCAAAAAAGATGGCTTTCTCAGACCTTCAAATGCAGATCAAGCAGCCAAAGCATTGGAGCTGGAATTGCTGTCGTTTAAGTCTACAACTCCACGACGTCCACCAACACCACCAGAGCCAACGTCAAACGAGCCAAATTTCAGATTTTCATTTTTGCAAAACAAATCAAAAGTGAAGTCCACCCGAGCCGATGCTATTATTACCACAAGGCAATTTATGGAAAAGGAAAACGCTCCTTGCACTTGCGACCCCTTAAAGTATTGGGAGGTATGATTTTCAAATAATTATGACAAACATGTTAAATAAAAAATACTTTTTACAGGTGACTGATGACAACGATCTCAAATTGGTTGCGAAAAAGTATTTCTGTGTACAAGCCTTGTCCTGTGAGTCTGAAAGGGTGTTCAGCAAAGCTGGACAAATTGTATCTGAACAAGAACAAGAATTACACCTGAAGTTGTTGATCAACTTCTTTTCCTCAACAAAAATAGACACTTAAATGATCTCAAATAAACCCCATTGTTATCGTTTGTACTGTTTTGCCTTTTCTTTTTTTTTTTTGTTAAACATCGATGATTCACTCGATGTTTTTTTTTGAAAACATCGAAAATATCGATGGACACAAACATCGATGTTTCTGCACCTCTAGGATGCATTTCAAGAGTGTGAAATGGCATTCGTTGCAACATCAAATGATCCTTTGACTATTACAGAAGCACAAAATAGTGATAATGCTGATAACTCGATAAGAGCTATGGAAGACGAATTCATGGCACAAATTCTCAACAAGACCTGGCAAATTGTTGAACGACCAATGAAACGCAAAGTAATTGGTAACAAGATGATTCTCCAAACAAAAGATGACGGCAGCGTATCAGGCAAGAAGAAGGCCCGCTTAGTCGCAAAAGGTTATGCGCAGAAGCTCGGAGAGGATTTTCATGAAACGTATTCGCCTATGGCGCGATTCACGTCCGTGAGATTGTTAGCTGCTTTATCAGCAGAATTTGATATGGAAATTCACCAAATGAACGTGGTCACAGCATACCTTAAACGGAGAGCTGGAAGAGAAAGTTTACATGAACATCCCGGAGAACTTCAATGAGTTTATGGAAAAGCTAAAATCTGGTAGCCCAATTGGATCTAAACAACAACGTCCTGACTATAAGTACGAGGAAGCAGCCAATGAGTGGCGAAAAGCCTTAGAAGTAATTCGAGATCCAGTGTGCTTATTAAAGCGATTATTACGTGGACGATTTGCTACTCGCCTGAAATCATCCAGTATGGCTACAGCAAACGAAGACACATCTAAGCAATGCATTTAAGATGAAGGATTTCGGTGCAGTGAAAACGTGCTTGGGTATCGAACTCAAACAGGACAAGATGAAGCGTCAAGTTTTCATTTCTCAAAAAAAGTATATCAATGCTGTACTTTGGAATGAGTGATTGCACACCGGCGATATCACCCATATTGGGAAACATCGATGATGAATCTATCCACCTATCGATTAAGGGAAGAAAGGATTATCGATTGGGAGAGAAGTCGAGAGAAGGAAGCAAGACGTGCTAACGACGACCGCGACGAAGATATTCAAATAATTTAATTAATCAATAAACTAAATACAATAATAATTAAGGATTAAACTTATGAAATAATAAATAATCATTATCATAAAACCAATCCCACAATACTAACTGTTTTTATGTTTCATCAAATAAAAGTGGAAAAGTTATTTGAGAGACACTTTTGTATGGCAACAAGTAAATAAGCTATAGTAGAATGTGCTCCACTATGAGTTACCCGCTACCCATTTCGAATAAATGGTTTGCATTTATGCGGTCTTCATTTTAAAATATACCATTATCTCCAAGTATTAAAAATATTCCAAATGTTAGTTTAGGTATATTAATACAGTACTACATTTTAAATATACCAAAGCGTGCAAAATATACCAGATTGTTAGCGAAAGCTACTAAGACCCGTAGTAAGTATACGTTTTGCCCATACAAAACAATTTCCTAAATGACTTTTAAAATTCTTGTGTGATGGCAACTAAGTATTCACAAATTTTAAATACTATAGTTAATAATGTGTGTACCAAAAATTTCGATTCTCGCTGTTGGGGTTAAATAAGTTTAAGAGCATCAATGTTGAATGAGGTTGTTAAAATTAAGTTCTTAGAATTAAGGCGAAGCGAGAGCGCAATAAAGCTTTCTCTGAGCGAATTCACCTCGTTTTTTCGCATATAAAAGTATTTCTGCAATAACTTCTACAAATTTTATCTGATCGCAATCAAATTAGAAATCATAAATATTATAGTTATTATTTTATACACCAAAATGCGCAGCTCTAGCTTTAAAATTATTCGATTTTTATAGATTTGCGGGGGTGGAAGTGGGCGTGGCAAACATTTTAAACAAACTTGATCTGCGTGCAAATATACCACGAAAAAAATTATAGCTCTATCTCTAATAGTCTCTGAGACCTAGGTGTTCATAGGAACAGACGGACAGACGGACATGGCTGGATCGTTTTGGCTGTTGACACTGATCAAGAATATATATACTGAGTGGTTGCTGCCAATGCTGCAACTCCAGCTTCTTGTAACTGCTTCTTTTTGTGCTTTGCGATACCTTCTGGCCCTCTTGCTTCAGATTTGTGTACGTCAGCATCTTTAGCTTGGCTTTGACCAGCCTTTTGCGTTCATTTTGATTTTCAGAATCGCTGCTGATGTTTACTGGCGTCACTGCTCTGAGCTAAGAAAAGACAAGCCATTTGGATGCTGCTGTTGCTGATGTTGCTAATATTGTTGCTGATGTAGTTGCTGATCTTACTGCTATAACCCTGTTGTGTATATGGACCAACCATTCCACTGTTACTGCTAATGATGTTGATAGTGTTGTTGATCTCACCTCTGTAACCGCTTTGTATATATGGACCAAGCATTCCACTGTTACTGCCATTGATGTTGTTAGTGTTGCTGATTTCGCTGCTGCGCTGTTGACCCTATGGATAAGGACTGACCATTCGACTGTGACTGTTGCTGTTGCTGATCTCACTGTCATAGCCTTAAGGTCTTGGAACAGGGATTCCGTTTGACACCGCATCTGGAATCATTTGTGGCGCTCCAATCATGTTCCTAAAATTGGGGGGCGGCATCATGCATGGTCTGCAACTTATGTGCGTCGCCAACAATGGGAAGTTGCTTGGGATTGTTGTTTGTATTTGAAGCAATTTGAGAATATCAAACGGATATCGTCTGCAAAATCCAATGCGGTGCGATATTCATAGTTGTCCAACTTCTTTCTCACCGTCCCCACATCCATTGGCTGAAACACAAAAAAAACGATGCAAATTTGTATATACTCGGTGCAAAGAACAAGAAGTAGAGTGTGCTAACCATTTTCAATAAAAGGAAAACAATTCGGTATTATTTCAAAACATAATATCTTTTATACTCTCTGAGATGTTGGTGTTCATTAGAACAGACGGACTGACGGCTGTTGACACCTATCATGCATCGGAGATGCCTCCTTCTGCCTGATACATACAAAATCTAATAAATCTGAAGACACATAAAACATACAACGGTGGACATCATAATCTAGTAATTCTGCCCACAATATCAAGAATTGTATATAGATGAAAAGGCAATTATTGCGTTGAAATACTAATGGATTATAGAAAAACAAAATAAAACAACAAAAGGATTTAAAAAATATACAAAAAAAAGGGAAAGTTATGTAAAGGACAACTAATGAAATAAAAAAATAAAATTAATAAATAAATCAAGAAATAATCTTTATAAAATGATGAAAAAGATACAATTATAGAAAGCATATATACCCCAACGGCAACAAATAAATTGAATATAGGCAAATTTGAAAATATACCAAATTAAAATACTGAGAAATACTGAAATATACCAAACTATATACTTGATGGAGCGATATACAAAAAAAAATAAATAATAAAAGAAAACTAAATTAAAACTGCCCGTAAAATAAAATTGCCAATTCTAAGATGCAAGGATGTCTCGGATAATTGGCCCCTAGGATACTCTAATCAGTTAATAACAAATTCAACCTATTATATTTTTCACACTCAACAATTAATTCAGTCAGTTGTTGGTGGTAAAGGACTGCAAATTCGATTTTTAAGAGGAAGTTTAATTTTGAAATAAATCAAAGATAAAGGAATTTTTCAAAACATCACCTGCAAATAATATTAAACTTCTTTTTCTATTCTGTGTGCTCAGATTATCAACCACATTTTGAATGATTAACTTTGGCATGTTTGAGAAATTATACAAATCTTTCTTTATATTAAGCAATATCAAAATATGATTTGCACTTACATTATTATCTGCTCTAGGCACCATATCCGCTGTTGTTTCGCCAGCTGGCATAGTCGCATCCAGTTTCCGGTTGATGCCCTGTTGCTGCTGTTGCAGGACATATGCTGGCATCCTTGAGCTTGGCATCATCTGATGTCCCGATGGACCAATGGATTGTCATCTGCCAAATGTTGCACAAGATGTTGTTGGTCGCATTATCGGTGTGCCATTGGCTGTTGTTGCGACCGATTTCTGTGTTGCATTTGCTGCTGCGGCGCCTAATCTTGGTGCGCCAACTAGTGCGGCAGATACGCCACGATTGCGCTATAAGTTCTGCGATGTTGCTGCACGCAACATGGGTGGGAGTGCTCCACGAGGTTGTGGTGCAGCAGCAGAATTTGCATTGAGGTTAGGTACATAAATGTGTGGCTGATGTTGCGTTAAATGTTGCTATATATGTTGCAATAGCTGTTGCCGTAGATGTTGCGTTAAATGTTGTCGTAAATGTTGCTGTAGACGTTGCCAAAAATGTTGCTGCAGATGTTGCCAAAGATGTTGCTGTAGATGTTGCAAAAGATGCTGCCAAAAATGTTGCTGTAGATGTTGCCAAAAATATTGCTGTAAATGTTGCCAAAGATGTTGCTGTAGATGTTGCCAATGATGTTGCTGTAGATGTTGCCAAAGATGTTGCTGTAGATGTTGCCAAAGATGTTGCTAAAGATGTTGCTGTAGATGTTGCTGTAGATGTTGCCAAAGATGTTGCTGTAGATGTTGCTGTCACCTTTGCATGTTCATTTGCTGCAGCAGCTTTTGACGTTGGCTGCGCATGCTTCTTGGTGGCGAGTTGTCCACGCCACTTTGGTTTTTTCGAACGTATCTGATTTATCCGATGAAGCACGGCGTCCTGGACGAGTTTTCTGAATTATTTTTTCTTCACTTTACTTTTTCACTTCACCAGTTTTAATTTAAGTTTTTTAAATTTTTCAATTTATTTTTGATGTTTTCACTACTGCTGCTCGATGTAAAATGAGAAAAGGTTGATGGAGCCTACTGCCCACATTACTTCCGATGACATTTATCACATTTGCTACTGCGACACGAATTAACAATTTTTTTCATTCGCACATTTTGAAGTTTTCATTTAGAATTTTGCCGTCGCCAACAACAATCATTTCTTTCTTTTTTTTTTTACTTTTTCACTTCACCACTTTTAGTTCAAGTTTTCTGAATTATTTTTTCTTCACTTTACTTTTTCACTTCACCAGCCTTAATTTAAGTTTTTTAAATTTTTCAATTTATTTTTGATGTTTTCACTACTGCTGCTCGACGTAAAATGAGAAAAGGTTGATGGAGCCTACTGCCCACATTAACTTTCGATGACATTTGACACATTGGCTACTGCGACACGAATTAAAAATTTTTTTCATTCGCCATTTTGAAGTTTTCATTTTGAGTTACCAACTTGGCAATTAATAATCTTTTTAATTAACTTATTAGTTTTAGACAACTACACTTTTTTTTCTTCACTTTACTTTTTCATTCGCCATTTTGAAGTTTTCATTTAGAATTTTGCAGTCGGCAACATTCTTTTCTTTCTTTTTTTTACTTTTTCACTTCATCACTTTTAGTTCAAGTTTTCTATATTATTTTTTCTTCACTTTACTTTTTCACTTCACCAGTTTTAATTTAAATTTTTTCAATTTATTTTTGATGTTTTCACAATTGCTGCTCGATGTAAAATGAGAAAAGGTTGATGGAGCCTACTGCCCACATTAACTTCCGATGACATTTATCACATTTGCTACTGCGACACGAATTAACAATTTTTTTCATTCGCACATTTTGAAGTTTTCATTTAGAATTTTGCAGTCGGCAACAACATTCTTTTCTTTCTTTTTTTTACATTTCACTTCACCACTTTTAGTTCAAGTTTTCTGAATTATTTTTTCTTCACTTTACTTTTTCACTTCACCAGTTTTAATTTAGGTTTTTTTAATTTTTCAATTTATTTTTGATGTTTTCACTACTGCTGCTCAATGTAAAATGAGAAAAGGTTGATGGAGCCTACTGCCCACATTAACTTTCGATGACATTTATCTCATTTGCTACTGCGACACGAATTAAAAAATTTTTTCATTCGCACATTTTGAAGTTTTTATTTAGAATTTTGCCGTCGCCAACAACAATCATTTCTTTCTTTTTTTTTACTTTTTCACTTCACCACTTTTAGTTCAAGTTTTCTGAATTATTTTTTCTTCACTTTACTTTTTCACTTCACCAGTTTTAATTTAGGTTTTTTTAATTTTTCAATTTATTTTTGATGTTTTCACTACTGCTGCTCAATGTAAAATGAGAAAAGGTTGATGGAGCCTACTGCCCACATTAACTTTCGATGACATTTATCTCATTTGCTACTGCGACACGAATTAATAATTTTTTTCATACGCACATTTTGAAGTTTTCATTTAGAATTTTGCCGTCGGCAACAATTTTCGTTTTAGTGATGATGATGGTGGCGATAAATCCGACACCATCAGTTATCGCCTAAGCTTCCATACTTTTGATGGAATGAAACAGCAAGTTAAAAATATTGGTATAATGAAACGGATGGCATCAAATTTGTTGAAGTTGGGTAAAATATATTTTATAAAAATTAATTTATTTAATTTAATTACTTAAGTGCTAAAATGTTATAAAAAAAATTGTTGGAATAACCGAAATCAAATTTATTAAAAAGGTGGCATCCCCTTTCTTTTGTGAGAAACAGCTGATTGCAGAAAGCTATTAGCTTTTGTCTAACAGGCAGATTGTAAATAAAGAAGAGAGAAAAAAAATCTATTTATTGGGTTGATTTATGTTGTTTAAAACCACCGGTGTGGCAGCTTAACCCAATTACATATTAACAATTTCTAATATGGACATAAGATATCAAGACTAGATCTACAATAAATTAAGTTATGATATCAGCCTACACTGCGGATTCAGTCTTTTTAGACGCATTTTGCAATTGTACACATTTGGGTGTAATTATTATTGATATTGAATAATGAAACTTGCACCTTTATTACGAAGTATGTATATTAGATTTCCTTACTTCCATACTTGTTTAATTGATGTGCTTGCAAAATGATTAATGGAATATTGTTTGTTTTCGTGTGTTGCGATCTGTTGCAGGTGCTTAAATAAAACAGAACCACCAATGCAAGATGAATTCGGAGCACACAATGCAGATGCCATCTGGGCCGCCGCCACCCTCGCAGAGAAGTACATGCGGCGAGTTCAGCGGGGAGAGGGAGAGCTACGGGGCAGCGGGGAGTCTGGGATATGGCAGCATCCCGACGTCGTCCGGCAGCAGTTACGCTTCTTTTGGCGTACTATCCAGCATATCCAGCGGTCCAGGCGGGGTCCAGGGGGGGACGGTGACAGGGACAGGGACATCAGCGCTGCCATTGCTTATGCCCGCGCCTCCTTCGACCAGCACATTCAAGACGACAACGATTACGATGCCCGCATCGATGCCGATTCCGATGACGATGCCGATGCCAATGCCGGTGCCGATGCCAACATCGGCGCCTTCCCCCCCGCACATATCGATGCCGATGTCGCTGTCGATGCCAATGCCGATGTCGATGCCGCTGCCAACAATCACAATGCCACCGACGGCGGGATCAGCGGCGATGACGACGACACCCACGACGCTGCCGACGCAGCTGCTGCCGATGCCCACGCTGGAGGACATTGAAGTGGCCACCCAGCAGCAACCACAGTCGCAATCGCAATCACAATCGCAGCAACCACCACCACCACAGCAGCAGCAACAACAGCAACAACCGCCGCCAGCCGGTATACTGAAGTATCCAACAGGAACAGCGACTGTGGGCTATGTGAGCGAACTGCTGCCACCGCCTGTGGTGGTGGCCACCAGTGCCAGCAGCTCCATCAGCAGCAATTGCGGCACACTCAAGAGCAACGCGAAGTTGTTGCCGCTGCAGCTGGTGGCCACAACAGCGGTGCCGCCGCCGCCACGCAAAGAGCATCCGCCTCTGCCTCCAACATCCAGTGGCAGCTCATCGCAGTCCCAGCAGCAGCGTCAGCGCCAACGTCGCCAGGGCTGGTGCGCCTGCTTCGGCTCCGGGCCGAGTTCGTCCTCGTCATCGGAGGGCAAGACACCGCCTGGCTATGCCACCAAGTCCAAGAAACGCAAGCAAACGGCGCAGACTGTCTGGTCGGCGCTCCTCACAAATCTTGGCATCTGCATGCTGCTCTTGGCATACACATTGCTCGGTAAGTGAAGCTATTTGATGTTAATAAGATATGTCGGAGTGGAAGTAATGCAGCATTTCGATAAGGTGTGACCATGGGATGTGCTGGTAGAGACTAATTCTGGTATAATGGGGACACTCAGTTGTGTTTGGCTTTGTTTGCGTTCCTAGATCTGGTCATTCTTTTTCTCTTGCACTCTTTTCCTTTTTTTTTTTTTTTCATGAGATGGTGTAAGGCGTGTGAATGTGAGAGACAGTAATGGACCACAAAGGCAACGAAGACTCGCTGCATCTGCCAGAACTGTCGAAGACGAAGTAATGCAGCATTTCGATAGGCATGTTACTTTAAGGTGTGACCATGAGATGTGCTGGTAGATACTAGTTCTGGTATAATGGGGACACTCAGTTGTGTGTGGTTTTGTATGCATTGCTAGATCTGGTCTCTCTCTTTTTCTCGCTCTCTCTTCCTTCATTCTGGTTTTAGCGTGGTGTGAGATAGTCACGCGTGTGAATTTGAGAGACAATAATCAGCCACAAAGGCAACGAAGGCTCGCTGCATCTGCCAGAACTGAGTACGGAGCACCTGAAAACGAATGATCAAGTGACCAGCAATGACGAGGACAACAGGAGAAGGCTTTAATTTTCCGACAGGAGAAGACTTTATTTCTCCGACAGATATAAATTAATGGTGTGTATGGTGTGATCATTGGCTATGTAGAATGAGGTCGAAAGTTGGCTTCGCATGTGTTGCTAGATTTGGACACACTTCTTTTCTCTCTCTCTCTCTCTCTTTCTCAATTTAAGTGTAAGACAGACACGCATGCTGAATAAAAGATAAGTAATAATTACGCTCAACAAAGGATGTGAAGACTCGCTGCATCCGCCAGAACTAAATACTGGACGCCAGAACCAGTAGCAAGCGACTGACATGTAATGTACATGTAATGTTCGTTATGTGGGATATTTGATAATATATGGAATGGTACATTTCGATTAAACTTCGTTACGACTGACCGCTGCTCTACTTTTGATGACTGATGATCTACTACTCACGACTGTTACTCTACTTCTCACTACTGATGACCCAAAGCTTAGTGCCTATCGACTTGCTAATGTCAACCGATGCCATTAGGATATAACGACTAGCCTCCACCTCTGTTGCATATATATTTCAAATATAACATTTTAAAAGTTCTACATACTACTGTGGGTAAAAAGTAAGGAGTAAAGTTTATTTTCAACTTTGAGACCTTCATATTGCGAGCTTATTTTCTCTTAAATTGGCCGGACTTTTAATGACAACTGAGCGAAATTTCAAAGCATCAAAATTTAGTTTGCGAAATAAAATTTCGGATGCGGAAACGTTGCGTATGTAGCGGAAGGACTTTGGTGATTGTACCATGTCGCCAAAAAATGTTTATAAGTGGTAAATAGACTTCAAATAGAGTCCGATGACCATCGACGTTGACAGATGACTAACACGTCAATGAAGTGAAGGAATTAGTGCTCAAAAATCGTCGGTTGACTGCTAGAGACCTCACTTACATTGTGTAGAATATTTGACAAGCTGACTTAAAAGTACACTTTAATGGATGCTTAAAATAGAATTAAGTATATTTTGAGCTTAAGCTAAGGCCGCAATATATACAGAAGAAGAATACTAGAATTTGTTAAAGCTACAAATGCGTTAGATAGAATCCTTGACGGGCATCGCAGACGACGCTTAAAGCGTAAAAGTCCCAGCACGATGTCATGTGGAATCCCATGTTTGTGAGCACTACGATATACTCGAAGAGCGCAAAGAATGTGGAGACTCCGCTTTCACTTTTGTGCCGCATGAAGCAGTAACCGGAATCGGAATATCATAAGGATCTGTAATAACCATTTTGAAAGACCATTTAGGCCTACGAAGAATTAAATTTCGTATAGTACCGAAAACCGTCTCACATTTCTCCAAAAATTCGTCACATATGGTTGCACAACCTCCGTATACTCCTGATTCGACTTTGTGTGACTTCGGGCTATTCCAACACTCACGGCAAATTTGTTTCGAGTCGATTGAGGAGATAACAGCTCAATCTAAAAAGGGCCTGATAGTTATTACTGAAAAAAAAACTATTTGGCATGTTTCTAGGATTTAAAATACAGTTAGCATAATTGTATTTTATCGAAAGGGAGTTGAAAGAAATTGATTAAGAAGAGTAAATTGTTGATGCCAGATGATGGCAGGAGTGACCACTCAAAACAGCTGACAGTGTGGTCGCGATCGATTGATATCGATAGCGACAAAGTTAGTATACTGTGCGTGTGACCTTGTCACACGCGCAGTCACACTGATCTAGTTTATCCTCATGTTGGTCACCCTGCCCACTTTTAGTGCTTTTTCATATAACATATGTTCTACTATTCTGACCGGCACAACAAGTGTACATTTTCCAAGTGCAATAAAATAATTGTAAAATTACAAATTCCAACAATTCGAAAAGTTAAAGTGTTATTATTATTCTGAAGACGCCCCCCTACACATTTTGGTCCTTCGAGCCGGAGATATGATTGGATTCGCTCGACCCCAGCAATAGCATTGGTTTTTTCAAGATAAGTAATACACTTTCATACATTCTCCATACATTTTGTGCAAGTGTCGTGTTCGCGCCATATTCTTTTCCTTGTACATTATATATATGTGACACAGCATATATATAAGTACATAAGCGTTCTACCGGCTTTCTTTCCGCAATCTTTTCTACTTTGTGTATACTTTGCACAGTATATATATATATATATCCTTATATGTATATGTATGTATGTGTAAGTATCTATACAGTTTAAAAGAGTTCGCTTATATTTTCCTATTTGGCCGCTGTTGTATGTACTTTGTTACATTTCTGTCGTGTCGCGTTTGTCTGCTTTTTGACACACTCCAGTGTATGCAACCTCTTCGTGTTATTTTACTCTAAATAACAAGGAAGTTGCACTCTATTAAAAACAAACGCGCGTAGATCCACTACACTCCATATATATATATATATATATATATATATATATATATATATATACATATATATATACACATATACACACGACACATATACATCCACATACGACACACATACATACACGAACACTTCCATATACGACACTTACACACATATACACTCCGTATATATTACATATACACTCCGTATATATTACATATACATTCCGTATATATTCCATATACACTCCGTATATATTCCATATACACTCCGTATATATTCAATATACACTCCGTATATAGTTGTGTCGGCTTTGTTCACTATCCTGTGATAGCCGAAGTTCCTTCCCATTTTTTGTGCTTGCTCTCGGCTGCCGAAGCGTAGTATGTCCAAAAGCCAAAAGAGTGAAAAGGACTCTAAACTTTCATTAAAGCTTCCGACCACAGCTCGTCGCCTGTCGTCCGCTTCGCCCGCTCCTTCGGGATCCAAATCCGCCACTCCTGCCGCTCAACTCCGAACATTTCAAATGAACATTTTTCATTTTACAAACAAATTCCTGACCTTACTTTTGTCCACAGTAGTATAAACATACATGTTTCTAATATAATATTTTCAAGGTTGCTCATACTTTGAATGTTTAAGATTAAGTGTGTGATCCATGACAAAATAGGGGGCAATTTGTACCAGTTACAGCTCTAAATTGCAAGTTGTAAGGAAGTTGTTAAAGTCGAAAACGATGACATGACGAAAACTATACAATGAATGTCGTATAAAGCAACCCTTTCTCAATATCCTTGGAAATGCCCGTACTCGACTGTAGCTTTCAAGCTTGATTGAATTTGGAAGGTGACAAAAATCTACAATAAACTTGATTCAGCTCTGTCTTTTGTGGTCTCTGTGATCCAGTAGCTCATACGCACCGTTGGACATGGGTCGTCTCTGTGATAGGAGTAAAATTGTGGAAACTTGGCGTCGACTTTTGATTAAGGATTCAATGAAATGATTCGTTATGTATTGATTGTGTGAGGTTAAGTTGCGTTTTCTCGCTCGATAAACACACACACACATTTTTAATGAGTTGAGCTCATTTGTAATGTGTCGCGGGCATCGAGAGTCGATGTGCTCATTAAAATTGGACATCTGTAGAGCTTAGCTTGATTAATTGTCAGCATACACACATGTATAGAAAAGCATCAGCATCAGTTGTGCAAACATTTGTGCAGCTTTTGTTGTTGTCTATTGTTACCGTTGTTGTTGTTATTGTTGTTGTTGTTTCGACTATGTTGACTAATTAACGCAGCATTTTCAGGCATTTCCTCTCCTTTAACATTTGGCCGCCTAGAGTTCTTCTTCTTTTCTGCGGCTATCGTGTATGCGTGTATGTATGTGTGTGTGTGTGTGTGCGTGTGGATGAGATACTGCCACAGATACAGATACTTTCAGTCATAGTTACAGTTACCTAATGTATCTTGTCACAGTTTCGACGTTTAAATTAACAACAACAGTTACAGCTATAGCTACAATGGCCAAAAGACGCAGCCGCAGCGACAACGTGACAAATTTAATTAATCATTTCCCCCCGCAACACAGAAACAAAACGCCAAAAATGTTGCGCGTCGTCGTCGTCGTCGTCATCGCCTCTTCTCCAGTCAAAAACAAAAGTTATGCGCCACAATTTTGTTGCGTGTTTGTGTGTGTGTGTGTGTGTGTGTGTGTGTGTGTGTGTGTGTGTGTGTGTGTGTGTGTGTGTGTGTATGTGTGTGTGTGGCATACTTTTGTGCCTGTCATGTTCCTTGGGGCATGTACTCGCATTAGAAAACCAGAAGACGGCTGCTTCGACATGACGGCCACGGAAGTGACAGGCTGTGACACAAAAGTGACAAAATAGGCAGCACGGCAGCTCAGCTCAGCTCAGCACACAGCAAACTCTGCCACCGCCATCGCCACCGCCACCGCCACTTCAGCGTATCAGCATCTTAGCTCGGCTTCAACTCGGTGGCATGCAAAGAGGCAACGCGCAACACATGTGCCACATCAAAATACTTTAAACAAATCGAAGTGTCAACGCAATGGAGATGCGCCCGAAAAAAAAAAAACCTGTTACTTGTAACGAGTCATTCTTATCGCATCTTTGGCATATGTACATTTTGAGCAACAAGCTTTTTATAACGAACCAAATTTGAAAAGTTCACTGTTAAGAAGTCACTGTTTTTATTTCTTTTGAAATAGTCACTTGTATCGAATCACACTTTAAAAGATCGCTGTTCACAAGTCACTGTTTGGTTTTTTTTAATATTTAAAAAGATTTAATTTCTATTCATACCGTCACTTGTAACGAGTCATTTCATTGTGATCACAACTTTAGCATGAATCTTGAGCAACAAGCTTTTCATAACAAATCACACCTTAAAAGATCGCTGTTCACAAGTTTTTTGTTTCTTAATATTTAAAAAGATTTAATTTTTTTCCAACAGTCACTTGTAACGAGTCATTGCATTGCGATCACAACTTTGGCACAATCCTCGAGCAAATGTCAGAAATCAGCATTTTATTACGAATCCAAATTTAAAAGTTCGCTATTCTTTTTATTTGCATGTTATATTTATTTTTAAAGCATTTCCTTAAACAAAACAAAAACTAAAACAGCAACAATTTATTTTATATTTTTTCTTTTTATATTATTATTAATAATATATTTATAATATTATGTATTACAACTCGGTGTTCGCGTAAATTACTTTTTCAGGTATAACCATTATTAAATGAATGAATATTTTAACATACATTTAAATTGAATTGAAAAATAGATTAATGATGGGCTCCTTTCGAGAGCTATGCTGAAAATGTTCCAGTCACACTTACACTTTTTAATTCAATCTTCAAAAAGGTAAAAAAGCGATTTTTTCAAGCTTACCTAAAGGAAATAGAAAACAAATTATCTGATCTGCTTAACTCTGGAATATAGATATTAAATGTATATGATAAAAATTTAATTTTTATTTATGTGTTCTTATTAATATTAATCTAAAAAAATTAAACTACAATTTGTACGCACCAAATTATAAAATCGTAAAAAAAAATACACTTTTAATCTACTTCAAATGTTTTTCCTATATACTTAGAGAAATTAAAAGACAATTACAAAAATGTAATATATAATTGAATCTATATTATATTATATTATTATTAGTTCCAAACTAAGAAAAGACTTATAGTCATAAGTATATCGGAATCGAAATATCACTTGAAAAGTTGTCAAAGTAATCAAGTGAATCTGTTGTCACCGTTTTTTGCTCATCTCCATAGAAGTGTGTTCCATGCATGTGTGTGTGTGTGTGTGTGTGTGTGAGTGTGCCTATGTGTGCGTCTGTGTGTGACAGCTGCGCAAAAAAAGTTGGCCGTGTTGCCTTGTTAGAGGAAATCATCAAATGACACAAACAATTATTTAACTTTCGCTAGGCAGCGCCGTGCGTGAGCTTGTGACGTCAGAATACACGCCCATGACAGCTGCGTTATGTGTATGTGTTTTATGTGTGTGTGTGTGTGTGTGTGTGTGTGTGTTCCATTTTGCGTGCATTTTAACGCTTCAACAAAAGTTTCAAGTTGGCCAAACACAACAACGCAGCAGAAGCACCGGCAGCAACAATTGCTCCTTTTGTGTGGCTGCCGTTGCTTCTTTTTCCCCATTGCTGTTGGTCAGCACTCACGCCCCGCCCCGCCCCGCTCTCGTGTATTATTTTTAACTTTGACATATGTTGGCTTTTGCCGAGGACATCGACTCATCATCATTCCCCTAGAACATCATTCGCAGGCCAAGCTTTCAGTCATCCTCCTCCCTCAAGCTAAAAAAAAAAACAAAAAGCAAAAAATTACAGCGAATGTAACAGAAAAACTTTTCAAAAACTTGACAAAATGCCGCTACAACGACAACGGAGTGCATGTGAGTGTGGATGAGTGTATGAGTGTGTGTGTGTGTGTGTGTGTGTGTGTGTGTGTGTGTGTGTGTGTGTGTGTGTGTGTGTGTGTGTGTGTGTGTGTGTGTGTGTGTGTGTGTGTGTGTGTGTGTGTGTGTGTGTGTGTGTGTGTGTGTGTGTGTGTGTGTGTGTGTGTGTGTGTGTGTATTGGTTGATCAGAATTCACAGTAAGTGACTGACAGAAAAGACATCAGCATAGAAATTCACATACTGAAAAGTTGACAATGTGCTCGTTGGAATCGTTGGAGTGGGAATCCATCACATCATCTGCACGAACTTCATTTGACCCATCGTCGCCCCTTTAATAGGGAGGCGTTCCTTTGGGACACGCCCATTTTAGACACGCTCGCATTAGGATTTGACTAAAGAAGGTTTTCCCATGGCTTTAATAACTTCGTTGTGAGTACAAATTGATGCATGTCAGTATTCTAAAAATAGAGAATTATGTACATTGAATTTAAATTTGTATTTACAATACAAATTATAATAATAGCGAGAAGTAAAGTGTGAAAATTGTTAGTAACGAAAAGAAATTCTTTGTTAAAAAAGTAAAGAATTGTTGCTGTAAGAAGCAAATTTAGAAATCAATACAGAAAAGGTAAAGAATTTAATTGAAATACGAATTTTAAGATCAAAGTAAAGTAAAGTAAAATAAGAAAAAAGAAATGAATAAATAAAAAATGTTGCAAATATTAAATTCATCACAATAATTTAAAAACGATACTAAAGGAAAATCTATAATAAAAATTATTCACTAAATATTTCAAATCAATACCAATTCGAAAAAAAAATAAGAAAGTCAGCGACACATTTTTAATAAATAATACTGTTTTGCAGTATTATTTTAAAAATATACCCAACACTGAACATTTCGGAAATATACCGAAAACTATTTTTGGTACATCGATATACTATTACGTTCAAACCATTCTATAAACTTCAAAATATACCATCAACCTTAAAATATACCAACAATTGTCAACAAAAAATAACAAAGAAAAAATATTAAATATAGTATTAAAATAATAATAATTGCAAGAAATTAATATAATCAAAGTATAAAAATTACTTACCAAATGGTGGAAATAAGAACAAGTATAATTCAAATAAAGCGAAACTTTAAAATGATAATAATTGAAAGAAATTAATATTATTAAAGTATCAAAAAGAAAGGTTAAAAGTAATATCAGAAATAATTCAGTATAAAAAAAACAAGCAAGAATGATACAGTCGAGTAGTATTATTTTTGAAGTACTATTTTAGAAATTTACCAAATTAAACTACCGAAAAATATTGAAATATAATGAAAACAATATTTGATACATCGATATATTATAATGTTCAAAATATACCATAGACTTTAAAATATACCACATTGTCAAGTGTTGTAAGCGGTAGAAATATTATATCTAGCATAGCAACATTAAAATGATGACAATTGGAAGAAATCAATATAATTGTAACAGAAAAAAGAAAGGTTGAAGTAATATCAAGTATAAGTCAGTATAAAGATAAAACCCTAAAATATTCAAACACAAACTAAAACAAAAAGACAAAAGTGGAGAAACCGATAGTAGTAATATATTCAGTATAAAGGGAACAAACAAAAATATACAACAAATATTCAAACATCAACTAAACCAATAACTAAAACAAAAAGACAAAAGGCACGAACTTATTTTAATAAGCAAATACAAAACTAGTAGCTCGGAATGTAATAAATGTTGGCTAGTTGCAGATAGTTTCCTGTTTGCTGTCATTAAACAGGCACGAATGCGATGCAATGCGTTGTGAGTTTGGGTTTGAGTTTGTTGCCCCATTTCTGAAGCTGATGAGCAGCGGCCTGACTGACTCTTTGGTCAGCCTGGGATCGTTTGGCTAAAGCGAAAACCTAAACTGACCCCAAAGACAGACAAAACAAATGAGTTGCTGTTGCCGTTGGCGTTCCTCGTTTGGCTTTTGCCTCATTTTGGAGGCCAACACTCGATTGTCATTGTTCTTGTACTTGTTGTCGTCGTCATGTCTCCTGAGTGTACTCATAATGCTGATGTTGTTGTTGTTCGGTTTATTTGCAGGCTCCTTCATATTCCTAACCATTGAGAACGAGGACTCGGCATTGCTGCATCAACAGCACACGCTGGCATCCACAAAGCGCAACAGCAATGGCATCTATCAGCAGCAACAAAGGTCGCCGGCACAACATCAGCAACAGCAGCAGCAGCAGCAGCAACACCAGCACCAACCACAACATCATCAACATGGACAACAACACACAGCAGACAACGATACGGTGGCCGCTGCTGTTGCTGCCCAGGGTCAGGATTTGGCACATGGCAGCAATGGCCCCATCTATGGGCCATCGAATGACTTTGTTTATGGCATAGATGAGACAGATCTTGAGGGAGCGGGTGGGCAACCGCAGTACGCGCTATCGCCGGACACTTATGATGTACGACAGCGGACAATTGAGAATATCTGGGACATAACCGTATCCCTCAATATACTCTACAAGGAGAACTGGACAAAGTAAGTAGATGCGAAGCACTTTGCACACATTTCTTCACTCACTCACTTACTCGCTCATTCGTTCGTTCGTTCGTTCGCTGTACAGATTAGCCGCTCTTGAAATTGCCAAGTTTCAAGACCAATTAATCAAGAGACTGAACGAGGATGTTATGCTGCAATTATCACACGACGATGTCGCTGGCGGCCATGCCGGACCCAACTCAGCAGCACCAGGCTCATCATCATCATCATCCTCATCGTCGTCGTCGTCGTCGTCATCGTCGGGTAACAATCCAGCCACGGAAGCTGTGCTGCTGCACACAAACTATCATCATCATCGCCTGGCCGGAGGCGGTGTGGGAGGCCCGCCACATGAGTGGAATTTCGCTAAAGCGTTTTTGTATTCGCTGACCGTTTTGACCACAATTGGTAAGTGCCCCCCTGACCACTTGCCACACAACTTGCCCCACGGACACATATACCAAAAATGCAAAAAAACAACAAAAAACACACTCTCAGTGACAGATAGAGACAAACAGATAGAGAGCGAAAGGGAGGGAGAGAGAGAGAGAGAGGAAGGCAGCGAGTGCTATTTGCGATTGCGAGTACACTCATGCTAGCATTGTGCTGTGGGCCATAAATTTTATGTTCCACCAACAGAAATTTGTTTTACTTGAATGGCGAACTCGTTGCCAGAGCGCATGCCAAGGCACAGCCAACTATACTATACTGTACTGTACTGTGGTGACCCCTTCACCTTTTGACATCGAGCCGTAACCACAAAGCCAGCTGGCTGCCTGGCACCTCACTTAATGATCGATGAGCAGACATAATCAAGTGCAGTACAGCACAGCACAGCAAAGCACAACATAGCATAGTAGAGTGGAGTGGAGTGCGCACTCAAGTCCATCGATATTCATGTTGAATTAACTAATGAAATGGCAAAGCGAGAAGCCATGAAGTGATGCTGAGGTAGAAGCACAAGTAACACACAACTCCCAAAGAATAAAAGATGTAACGAGTAGACCACAACGAGTACGCGGCGAGTAGATATATCTAGAATAGCTCAAGCAAGTAAGCACAGCAAATCGCCACAATAATTAGTTAGTCAAACGAATAGCGAGTAACAAAGCTGCAGTGAGTATCTTCATCGAGACGATGTTGGAATAGTTTAAGCAAATAAGCACAGTAAGCAGCTTGTTTGCCTAAATGCAACGAGAAGCCACAACTATAATAGAAGCTAGCTAATGCTAGTATTTTTAGAGATTAACTGCATCGAGTATATTTATTTGGAAGCTACTTTACGAGAAGATACACCGAATAGCTAAAGTTGTTAGACAACTGCTTCGAATAAATATGACAAGTTGTCACCACGTGTAACTACTATACAACCAATATTGGCAGCGAGTAAAATATAAATATAATTACAAGACGTAGCAGAAATCGTACTGGCAGAAAGTAAATATAAATAGTAATTATTGTGAGTATACAGTCAATATAACTATCGAGTATTACATACAAATAAAAGGCAACATTTAGCCGCAGCGAGTGGATACCACAACACCAATAAACGGAGCCAAATATTGGCAGCGAATATCTACAACGAGTAGTAACAACTAGAAACGGAAGCAAATTAATCTTATCACACAGATCAAAGCAAAAAATCTCCGCAATATGAAAAAAACAAGTTTTAAAACTGTTAAAGATTTTAAATAGTATAGTAACAAGTTTCAAAACTAATTAATTTAATTGCTTCACTTGGCGAGTAACTTTAACTAGAAACATGAAATTTATGAGCTTGTGCAAAAGAGTAAGTTTGTCGATTGACAGCTAATCGATAGAGTTGTGTTAGTGAATAAGCTTAATAAACTTAAAATAAAGGACAATAATTAGATACAGCGACTCAATTCAGCGGGTAGCTAAAGCCAATGTTTGCAGCTAACAACTTAATCGACAAATTTTAACGAGTAGTTCTAACTACATCAAGTAGGGACCACCAAACAGTTAGTGAGTATCCACAACGAGTAGTAACAACTAGAAACGGATAAAGTTTATCTTATCTTCCACAAATCGCAATATGAAGAAGAAAATTTTGAAACTAAATAGTAATGAATAAAATAAAAAGTTTGTAAAATAATTAATTGAATTGCCTCACTTGGCGAGTAACTTTAACTAGAAACATAAAATTTATGAGTAACAAAGGAGTAACTTTGTCAATTGATAGCTAAACGATAGAGTTGTGTTAGTGAATAAGTTGAATAAAATAATCGATTAATTCGTTATTCAAGCAACTTTAACTAGTTGCTTAACTAGTTCAAATAGCGAGCGAATAGCAACGAGTAGCGTTTGCTTTATTACCTCTGTATTTTATGACGAGTAGTTCTAACAAATAAACACAACCAAATATTGGTAGCGACTCGCTACTAGCGAGTATCCACAACGAGTAGTAACAACTACAAGCGGGACAGAGTTTAGCTTATCTTCCACAAATCGCAATATGAAGAAAGTTTTGAAACTTATGCCAAATAGTAATGAATAAAATAAAAAGTTTGTAAGCTAATTAATTGAATTGCCTCACTTGGCGAGTAACTTTAACTAGAAACATAAAATTTATGAGCTCGTACAAAGGAGTAACTTTGTCGATTGATAGCTAAACGATAGAGTTGTGTTAGTGAATAAGTTGAATAAAATAATCAATTAGTTCGTTATTCAAGCAACTTTAACTAGTTGCTTAACTAGTTCAACTAGCGAGTGAATAGCAACGAGTAGCGTTTTCTTTATTACCGCAACAACTCTGTATTTTATGAGATTGAGCTGCATCGTTGAGTTTTCGAGCAATTTCGAGCAATAGTAATAGCCAATTGAATAGAGCGACGTGTGAGTGTTGTGTCCATTGGCAATGCATTCGAATGTCAATCGCTGCAAAGATTCGATAACCGTAAAAATGGTTTCTATTTTTTGTTTGTGTTGTTTTTTATCGTCTCGCATCTCGACAATTTGGATGAATCTTGTTAGATGTACGTGGCTTATCGAGATGATGCTCATCTGTCATTTGTGTGCTCATGTGAGAAGAATATCTTTCAATTGCCAGTGTGTCACAAACACACACACACACACACACGCACCTCAATTTAAAATTATATATACGAGAGAGAGAGAGAGAGGGAGTGAAGAAAAGTAGGAGAACATTTAAGCTGCCTTCGAGTTTTGCAGTTGTCTGAATTCCCAGGCTCTGTCAAGTGCTAGCGTGTGCGTTTTTTTCCTTTTTTGTTTTTCTTGTTGTTGCTCTTGGTAATTTCAGAGGTTCAGCCACAAAAAACAAGCCGAAAGTCAAATATTGATAGAGCAAAACAACAAACGAAGCTATTTGCTTAGCCCTCCGCCCCATTTCGAGATGCCCAAGCATATAGACACGACTTTCCACTTGTGAAAATGCTATAAAATAAAATTTGCAAAAATTTTCTGCTGATCTTGGCAGTTTATGCAAAAGGCCGGCAAGTAAATACGTCCCAAAATACGTTACCCCCGCTGTCCCTTACCCCTCTACTCCTCTGTCCTATGTCAGCTTAAAGCAAAGCCAATCGTAGACCCAAAAAAAAAGACAGAGAAAGAGAGAGAGAGAGAGAAAAAACTGCCCAAAATGCTGCATAAAATGCTCAACATTTTGACACAAGGAGAAGGAGGAGGAGGGAGGAGAGAGGGAGGCTGGCGGGAATTGTCAGTTTGCAATTGCGTTAGTCAGCAGGCTTGCTGTTGGGACATTTGTATTAACATGACTTCCTGCCTTGCCTGGCTAGCTGGCCGGGCTTATTATTATTATTATTATTGTTTTGTGGCTTTCAATGGCTAGTTGTGGGATGTGGAGAGGGACACGGGGACGGGGGCGAAGAGGCGGAGACCATTGTTCTTGGACGAACGCCTACAAAAACCGTGCAAGGCACCCAACAATATGATTATTATTATTGGCCAGCCTCCGACTAAGCCACTAGCAAATACACACACACACACACAGACACACACCAATACACTCGCTCGCAATGTGTGTGTCTATTGCTTGGCTATGATTGTCTTGGGCATAAATGGGAATTTATAGGCGGTTTGCTGCCTCAGTTTTTTTGCTTCAACAGTCTCCGACTCCGTTTCCGACACAAATAAATAGCCAAGGCATCCAGGGGCAATCCCTGGACGGCAATAAGACAAGTAATTTAGTTGCAAAATAATTTTAAATTTCATTTTCCATTTTCACAGCAACTCACTATCATCAATTGCACATCTTGGGAGAGTCCTCTCTCTCTATCTCTCCCTCTCCCTCTCCCTTTCTCTAGTGTATAAGAGAGACTGGTTACTCAGCTATTCCTGGCGTTGCCCTTTTATGCGCTGCCATTTTGTGCTTTATGGCTGTCGTGTGGAAGCGCCACACACACACACACAAACACATCGATGCATAACCAAACAGCATTCGATATCAGCATATTATGCTCCACTTTGGGGCTACAGCTCCAGCTTCTGCTGGCTCTGACTTTTATGAACACAGCAGCACAGACGTAACATACAATTGTATAAACTAAGCGCTTAAGTTGCGAATTCGAATCCGAATGCGAATATTTATGCAGTCAATAGACAAATCGATTGGCCCCGTTAATGCGATAGGTTTGTTCGAAAGTCAAATTGCGACTGCTAAGTGGATCACTTAAATCATTTGAGAAAAATCACTTCTGTATTTATTTTATGAGCAGTTAACTTATAGAATCAAATAGAAAAGGAATTCGATGTCTTTTAAAGTAAAGTTCGTACACTTTTTATTTATTTTATTATTACACAGGTAGAAAAAATGTGCAAAAGTCAAGAATAAAATCTTGAATCAAAATTGTATGATGTCAAAACCGAACTAAGTAGGTTTATTCTTAAATCAAGATAGAAATTATGCAAAAACAATGAAAAATCTCAAAATTGAACCAAGGCAAATTCTTTAATCAAGATCAAAAAATCTTAAATTTATATTGCTTAAAAAAAATTATCAAAATATGTTACGTGTTTATTGTTATACATATATTAAATTTACACATTTGTGTATGTTCTCTACGTTGTCTCCATGAAATACAATATATATATTATTGACCAGCGTGAACAGCCGAAACGACATATATAGATATAATAACTCAATAAAAATGGATTAACTTACGTCATTTTTAAACCTATTTACTCAAATTTTGGTACATACATTAATAACTATATATTTTATGATTTCTGAAAATTTTGTTGCGATCAGAATAAACATTTTGAAGTTATTTAAGAAATACTTTTTTATGGAAAGAAACGTCTACTTAACGTCTTAGTTGCTTTGGGTGAAAATTTGTTATATTTTTTACTAGGTGCCATATTTTGAATGTATGTAGTACTATATCAATATACCAAATATAGCATTTGGTACATTTTTTTGTATTTTTGGTATATTTTAAGAATAATTCCACATGTTTTTCTATTACTCACAATGGGTAGCGGTTATCTCAAAATCGAGCACACTCAACTGTTGCTTTGTTACTTGGATAACATTATAATATAATTTTAATATATATGCACATATTGCCAAGTAGAATTTATATATTTTGTAGGACACAAAGCGAAGAAAGAAAAGGAAAAACAAAATTATATCATTTAATTAATAGTTCATATGAATTCAATAAATTCTTTCATACAATCAAATACATAACGTAGCCTACATGAATACATACATGTATATGTGTAAATGTTTTCTATATTTTTTAATAAGTTTTGAATTCAATTCTACAATGTATTGAAATGCCTTTCCGAAAGTAATTTATTATCAGAGTTAAATTGAAAAACTTTTTGAGAATATACACGATCTGTTCATCTATATATATACTATATACATATTCAAACAAGTTTTCATAATACTTCAGTAGATTTATTTGAAAATAAAGAATACAAAATATATCCAATTTATCGTATATAAATTTTAAATTCACGAAAATTAAAAAAATAAATAAGTGTGTTCGCTGGTTCCATTTTAATGTCGATTGATTAATGTAAGTGAATTTTACGCGTTATTGCTTGCCAATTTGTGGATGTTAACAAGTAAAAAAGCTTCAGTCGAATAAGCTCGACTATCAGATACCCGCTATCCGAAATAATATACTGAAGAAATATAAAAATATACCAAAGACTATATTTAGTATATCGATATTAGCAGAAACAGTGCGGTATTATTCCAAAAAAAAAATATATATATATACTAAAGACTACGTTTGGTATATTAATATACTATTACGTTCAAAATATACCATATATTATATTACAGCATTTTCAAAAAGTCTTAAAACACTTATAAAAAATGTTTGCTTCAATTCCACATTCACTAAATGTTTCCAGATATTTTATACAGCTTCGAAATGCTATTAAACTTACTTGTTTCGTTCGCAAATAAATTTATATAATATATATTCAAAAATGTATAGATATTCATTTAAATTTAAAGAGCTGCTGTAACTCCAATAATGTTTAAGGATAGTTATTACTTTGAAGTGCTCTGTTTTAATGTGTTGGCAATTGAATTGGTATTAAAGTGATTAAATTATAGATGATATTTGTGGCCATTTTATAGACGTACGTGTCTGCTTTAAACGATGTTATTACTGCAATTGGCAACACTTGCAGAACACCCCGCATCCCGCATCCCGCATCCCTCGCCTTCGCCCTCGTCCTCGCAGCTCAATCAGCGTCTATTAGCTGAATTCTCCCATCAAATGCGAAAACAACCCGCTGTGTGTGGGTGTGTGCGTGTGTGTGTGTGGGTCTAAATATTGAAATCTTTCAATATCTTTCAATAAAATATGTAGATGCCTCAATCCCTGACACGCCCCCGTCCCCGTCCCCGCCCCGGCCCCCTCTCAAGCGTCAGCAAATTGACAGCGCACCAGCTGAGTTTTACAGCCCCAGCTTGAGATTTAGCTTTGGCTTTAGCTTTTGCTCTGCTTTGCTTTCGGCTTCGGTTTCGGGTCAATGCCAATATTATTAGCCTCGGCAAGTGAATGTACACATGGCACAGCACCTACATACGAATACACGCACAAACACAAACAAACACACACACCCTCACACACACACACACACACACACACACACACACACACACACACGGAGATTTACAATGGAACTGTCGTCTGCTTTGTGACACTTTGACGTTTCGCTTTGGTTAAACAGTTCTTCCTCTTGTTTTTTTTGGGGAGGATTTCATTTAAATTTGCTGTCAACGCAATTACATGCTTGCCAATTGACTATGCGTGTATTTGCTTGTATATACATATATGTATGTGTGTGCTTTTTGTGTATGTGTGTGTGTGTGCAATGTTAGCCTAACGCCAAAGTCGTCCTATTCACTGAGCTGTTGTCAGTTTATTTCTTTTTTTTGTGGCTGCTATTTTAATTGGTTGTCCGCTGACACTTACGTGGTCAATCAATCTGTCAATCAGAGCATCAATCACTTGGCTTGTTACCTTCAAGCAATCAATTAATTTGTTTATCCATCAATGCGTCAATTGTGTACTATGTTTTACTTGCATTTTCTTAAAGCATTTATCAATCAGTTCATCAATCATGTCAGCAAAGACTCAATGGCCAACGTAATCTATCTCATTTAGTTTATCAATCAGTTCATGAATCCCATATATCCTTAAATACTTTCTTTCATTTGACTTATCTACTTATCAGTTCGTCAATCGTACTATCAATCACTTGTCAACTATATTTTACTTAACTCATCTATAAATTAGTTCCTCAATCTGTTTATCAATCATACTGCTTCATATGTTATTTTCTTTATTATTATTAAGCTTATCAATCATTTCCGCAGTAGTACTAGCTTATTTTCAACTATATCAGTAGCAAGGTAGTTTGTCAATCAGTTCATCAATCATACTTTTGCTTCACTTCATTAATCATACTATCCATCAGTTGTGGACTGTGTTCTACTATCATTTACTTATCTTATCAACTAGTCTATCAATCGCTCATCAAACATACTCTGCTTTATACTATGTTTTCACTCTCTTTTATCACTTTCCAGTCAATCAATTAATTAACGGTCATCAATCATACTCTGCATCGAATGATTTCTGTTGTGTAACTTATCTATCAAACATTTTATCAATTATTTCCGCAAAAGTACAAGATTTGAGTCAATTTAGTGCAGTATCAGTATCAGTATTAAACTTATTCATCAATCAGTTCCTCAATCACATTAGCTAGTCCAAGTGCACTCAGCTAGTTATCAACAATTATTTACTTTCATTTACTTAACTCATCTATTAATTAGTTTATCAATCAGTCAATCAATTATACAATGTTTTCTATTGTAAAGTTTCTCAATCAAGCAGTCATACTAGCACATAGTGAATAGTTACTTTGTCAATCAATCTCCAAATATGTTGTACTCTTTTTTTCCTGAACCCATCAAGTTTATCAATCTGGTCATCAATCAAAGTGGCAACTGTATTTTACTTTCCTTAACGTAACCCAACTACGTTTTACTTTAGTTTACTTAACCAATCATCTATCAATCAAGTTTATCAGTCAGTCGACTTTCATATTCAGCAATTTATTATCAAGCTGCGCCCGAATGTAAGCAACATTTGCTGTATGTTGTTTGCTGTTTACCCATTCGTTCACTTGCTCTACTTCGGCATGCAAGGCAAAAACAGAGGAAGAGAAAAAACAGAAATGGAAATACTACCAATGTGCATACGTGGCTGTCATGGCTATAAACCTCGAACAGTGCCACGCCCAGTGCGGCCAGAGTTGCCCCCGAGGCTGTGGCACGGCTGCGGGCATAAAAATACATCAAGCGCCAACAATAAAATTAAGAAATTTTCAATTTATGCATGAGACACCTGACGATGACGATGACGACGTCTGGCGTCTGTTTTTCCCCTCCCCCATAACGGTATTATGTGCGTGCTGTGCCACGCCCACTACAAACACACACACACAGGCACACGCACACGCAATAAAGGTACACATTTAACAAGAGCCGTGTGTGGTCTACCTTCGAGTGCTTGTTAGGAATTTTTATTACCTCGGCCGCTTAATTATTTCGCTGCCAATATGCTTGCGGCCGTAAAGCAACAGATGAGACGGATACGAAGGACACAGGTGGGGAGTCCTATCCATAGTTAGCGATGTGGCAGACACACGGATTATCTGCAAGCAATTTTCATTCATAAAAGATTCATCACAAATCGACGATTCCTACTAAAGCTCACTTATCTCTACCAATCATATTCAGAGTCATTCTTTCTCTCCTTTTTTGTTCTCCTTTGTCATTCTCTCTCTCTCTCTCTCTCTGTATCTCTCTCTCCCTCTTTGTCTCTGTCTCGCTCTCTTTACTACCCATCTTATTTATAATTTCTAATTACTTATCCCCCATATTCCTTGACATCTTTGTTGCTGTTATTACCTTGCTTCTGTTTCACCTTTACCACTTTAGCTTTTTTCTTTACTTCTACATCTTCATCATTTGGTTTTCTCTTAACTTCGCTTTCCCTTTTTTTTTGTAACATCTTTTCCTCAACTTTTTGCTTGCAATTTTCTAATTGTTCCTCAAAATCAACTTATTCTCATTTTATTTATTTATTTGTAATTTAATTAATTTATTCTTTCAAAATTAAATTATATCGGAGTTTCTCCTTTTTTTATAAGCTTAATATTTTTGCTTCTGCTCTTTCGTGTTAGCCATTCTGCATTTATCGGGTGATCTCCCTTATTGTTATCCTTTTCCTTAAATTACTTCCCTAATGCGCTCTCTCTCTCTCTCTCTCTCTCTACCAATGGCTGACTTCTTTTACCCTTTCTTTAATGCTCTTTCGATATTGTGAACCGCTCTTGTCCACCCATTGACAGTTTTTTCATCATTTGTTAACTTTACTTACTCGCTACAAGTTTTTTATCCTCTATTGTTAACTTCCGATATTACAACCTTTCTTTTGTAGAAATCTCAAAAGTTACATTTACCATTTTTTCTTTCTGTGAATATTTCTCTCTCTTTCGCTCGCTCTCTGTCTCTCTCTTCTTTTTCTTCTTCTAACTTGTCTAATGACTATCCCTGTTGTTCACTTCTATATTATTTTCTATTTTTATTGCTCTCCCGATTGTTAACTTTTTATTGATCTTCCTAACAACTTATTCAACGTTTTTCTTCTCTGATGTTTTCCAAACTTCTCTAATTCTTTATCTCTCAATTGCTAACTTCTCCATCATTTCCTAAATTAACTACGGATTTTAACTTCTCCAATGATCTCTTTACTAATGAGTTTTCTACCCACTGTTACTTAACTTCTCTGATGCTCTCTCGATCTTTCGTAGAGTTATCTAAAGTTATTGTTACTCATTACGTCTTCTGTAAAGATTTCTTGCTCACTCTCTCTCTCTCTCTCTCTACCTCCCTCCCTCCCTCCCTCTCTTTCTCTCTCTATAACTTCTCTAATGTTCTATCTTTATTTTAACATATTGAATTTTCTTCCCATTGCATCAAATACTAAATTAACTAACGTTTATCTTCTGAAATGCTCCCCGGACTTTTGCAAACTCTTTTATTGTTCCCTCTTCTCATTTCAAATTTTTACCATCTGTCAACTTCTCTAATGCTCGCACGATCTTATCAAATTTCTCTAAAGGCTTCGCCAACATTTGTTAGCTTCTCTAAGTTTCTTTCTACCCATAGTGAACTTCACAATTTAATTCCTTTTACCAATTGCTAACTGCTGTAGCACCTATTGTTTTCCTTTTCCTATTTTAAACGACTATAACAATTTTAAGCTTCTCTAATGATCGCTCGATCATTATCATTAACTTCTCTAATTTTTTTCCTATCCTATCGGCTTTTCCGATTACTAACTTCGCTAACATGTGAAGTTCTCTTATTCTTTCCCAAACATTATCAAACTTCTCTAAGTCCTTCTCTAACACTTGTTAGTTGCTCTTAGTCACTTCCTACCCATAGTAAACTTTCCCTTACCAATTGCTAACTTCTCTACCATCTTTGAAGTTCTCTAAAGCTTTCCCGAACATTATCAACTTCTCTAAGTCCTCCAACACTTGTTAGCTTCTCTAAGTCTCTTTCTACCCATAGTTAACTTTCCTTTACCATCTGTGAAGTTCTCTAATGATCGCGGATCACTATCAAACTTCTCTAAGTCCTTCTCCAACACTTGTTAGCTTCTCTAAGCCTTTTTCTACCCATAGATAATTTTCCCTTACCAATTGCAAACTCCTCTACCATCTATGAAGTTGTCTAATGATCGTCGGATCATTATCAAACTTCTCCAATACCTTCTCTAATACTTGTTATCTTGTCTAAGTCTCTTTCTACCCATAGTTAATTTTCCCTTACCAATTGCTAACTTCTCTAACATTTGTAAACTTCTCTAATGGTCTCTTTCAGGTTACGGGAACATTGCACCTCGCACAGCCCTCGGTCGGATTGTGACAGTTGCGTACGCATTCTTCGGCATTCCGCTGACGCTCGTCTATCTGAGCAGCACCGGGAGCATCCTGGCGCGGGTGGCACGCGAGGTCTTCTCCAAGGCGCTGTGCTGCTGCCTGTGCTCGAACTGCGGCTACTGTTGCTACGACGAGAAGCGCATGGCGGAGAAGGAGCGACGCATGAAGCGCAAGCGACAGCAGGAGGAGCTCCGCAAGCAGCAGGCGGTGATGCAGGAGCCATACTACGTTCGGGATGTTTACCATGCCACGCCCGAGAAGCAACCGGGTGGCGGCGGCGGAGGTGGGACGTCGGTGGGTGTGTCGGGAGGGGGCAGCAATGCAACGCCCACGGGCATGGGAATGCCGTCGGGTCCGCCGCCAGGTGGCGCTTCGGGCGCTGACATTGATTCGTTGAGTGCGAGCGAATCGCGAGGTTCGATGCATGGCCTGAGTATTTTGGCACCGATTTTGCTCTGCTTCTCCATGATGATCATCTACATTGTGTTTGGCGCCGCGGTTCTGTATCGCTTGGAGAATTGGCCGATCATCGATGGGATCTACTTTTGCTTCATGAGCCTGTCGACGATTGGCTTCGGCGACATGTTGCCGGGACTGCGACGTGAATCGAATGCCACCACCTGGTTTTGCTCCGTTTACATCATGTCGGGCATGACGCTGACGGCCATGTGCTTCAATGTCATCCACGAGGAGATCGTGCATCGTATTCGCATTGTTGTCGAGTTCAAGAAGACGGGCGCAGCGAATGGCAGCGGCGGTGCTTCGGGTTCCATGATGGATCTGGCGCACGAGGAGGGCAATCAGTATTATGTGCCTGCCTCCTGACACTATGAGAAGCGTGGACATCTCTATCAGCGCAATCCCACCGAAGAGACACTGGTGACAGGTGGGTAGATCTCTCTTGAGAACCTCCGGAGAGAAAATTCTAGTTTTACTTGTGGTCAGCAGGGGACTCAATTTAGAGGACCAGGAGTGCCCAAAGAACTCGCTAGGAGTTCCTGAAATGGCCCCAAAAGCCTTTAGAATTTGTAAAATATACCTGGAAAACCCTTTAGTAACTTAATCAACGCTCTTCAAAGTACTTAGCAGAGACTTTATAAGCCCAAGATTGTTTAGAAGAATTTAACCAACCCATTTTAAAGCCACAGACCAAGAGTTCCCTAGGTGTTCCTACACGTTCCTAGGGCACTCTAGATTTTTGTTATGGCCCCAAAAGCCTTTAGAGGTTTTAAAAGATCCCTATAAAATCCTATACTAACTTAATAAAGACTACTAAAAGTAAGTTGCGGACACTTTGTGCTCATAATGTGACCCCAAAATTCTTTAGAGGAACTTAACAAACCATTTTAAATCGATAGCTAAAGAGCTCCCTAGGAGTATCCTGGAGCAGTCTAAAGAGGTTGTACAAGATTCCTGGAAAAGCTTATACTAACTTAGTCAAGGCTCTTAAAAGTAATTAGCGGACACTTTGTGCCCAAGACAGCCCAAGAGCTCGCTATGAGTTACTAAAATGGCACTAAAGCATTTAAAAGTTGCAAAAGATCCATGGAAATGCATAGACTTACCTAATCAACAATCGTAGAAGTACCTAGCGGACACTTAATGTGACCCCAAGATTCTTTAGATGAACTTAGAAATGCCACTTTTAATCGACAGGGTCGTTTAGGCCCAAAAGTATCAAAGATAGCCCAAAAACTCCCTTGAAGATTTTCAAAGATATCTAGAAAACCTTTAATATATAAAATCCTATCCACATTGGAGATTGATAACCAAAAATATTCCTGAAAATACCGAAATCCTTTAGAGCTTTTACAATCCTTCCAGAGAGCCTTCTAGAGAGCCATTGAGAACCTAAGGATCTCGATGTCATACAAGATTATAAAAACCCCCTTATGCTGAAGGAGCCCTTAACACCCTTATAAACTACCCTAGAACCTTAAGGAATCCCGTTGAAACCTGAAACTAATTGCTTCCGTCTTCTGCAGATACGCCCACTTCGCTGGTGCTGAAGGATTATGTAAACCATGAGCTGGTGCCCATACTAACCATGGATCCGAATGCACGTCTAGCTCCCGTCTACACGCCCGCAGCGACAGCAAATCCCGCAGATTCGCAGCAGCTGAGCAGTCCGCTGCTCGAAGGACTCAGCACAACGCCAACGCAATCTCAGGCGAAGGGCGGCGGCGGAGTTTATACGTTGACCGAAGAGACGGAGCTGGAGCTGCAGGCGGTGCACACCGCAGAGACACAGGTGGAACGCGTCTAGATACAGTATTAAGCAGAGTAGTATTAGGCTTAGTCCTTAGTCCTTAGACAAGTGTTTTTTTTTTTTTCCAGAACGCAAAGCAAAAAACCTTAGCATAAGTTTGACTATCATTGTATATATACTCTATATAGTATAAAGATCTAAAAGAAATCATTATATATATAATACAAACTAGATAAAAAGAGATAGAGAGAGATGGCGAATGGTAGAGAGCGCAAAAGTGAAAGAGATAGCGTTAACGTTAGAGCAAGAGCGGAATACATTTCCATAGACATTAAGCACAGCAACTAAAACATTACCAAAAATCTAGTCAATGTAGTGAAACACAACACACACACAAACGAACAAACGAAACAGAGAAATAATATAAATGATTAAGCATAAACTAAACTGTTATACTAAGTATATATAGAGTAAGCTTATGCGTCGTTTATGCCATGAACTTCAGTTCTCAAGCAGCTGTACATTTTTCGCTTCGTTAAGTTGGCTGCTCCTGAAACCCTTAAATTTCCCTTGAAACGTTTCTGCTAAACATCGCAAAGAATAAAGGCCAAATCTGTTGGATTTAACTGTTATACAAAATAAAGAGACCAACTGTTCTATTCCATGGTGATGATCAAATGAAATTTCATATAGTTCGCGCTAATTTCTGTTTAACATTTAAGTGGAGATGGTTAAAACAAAAAAACAAACGAAACGTTTATGCCATGAATTTTCATGAACAGCTTGTACAAAGCGCACATTCATGATAACAGTAATACACACATCAATATTTGTCCTGCGAACTCAAAACTGAATGAATATAAAAAAAAAAAGAAAACACAAAAAACCAAGAAAGCGTTAAGTAAGCTCTTGCACTAAGTGTATAAAGTAAGCCTAAGCGAAAAATTTAACATTTATTTCACGCTAAGCAGCTGTATATTTCTGCTTCTCATCTGCTGTGAAGTTCACACGTTTCTCACACTTCACACTTGAGTTCATGGAGCTCGAGCAACTTTTCGAATACCTTCGCCTTTCCGCAAAACATTTTCTGCAAACTCCGCAAACAATTTAATCCAAAACGAAAAAGAAAGCAAACAAAAATACTCATTCATTAATTAAATAAGTGCATACACAGAAATTATAATAGCGAATCGAGCCCAGCCATAACTACAAGAGTCAAACAATTTACATATGCGAACGGCATTGTTTTCAAAATCGCCAATTTCTGTTGCATACTTTGCGGTGCAATGAGAAATCGGTTGCATCCTAAAAGTATGCTATGCTTTTTTGAAAACATTGCTGTGTTATGCCCCTAGAGCATCCGACATTTTATACGTAAATCCAGCTTACATAGTCAATGTATTGTACTAATAATATTAAATGAGAAAAACAAAATTAAAAAATAGAAAATATACATAAAAACACATATGCTACTTACATATACATATATACATACACATATGTATATTTAATATAAATATAGATAATTGTTGTTTTTTTTTATTGTAATTGTACAACTAAACGGTAAACAAATACGCATATTATCAATGAATTTGAATTCATTCAATTTAAATAACGTTTAATATCGAAAAAAGTCGAAAACCAAAAGAAAAAAGAAACGAAAACCAAACCGAAACAAGCAAATCAAATGCAAAACTTTGTAAATTGAATGCATGTTTAAATGTACCCAACTTGTAAGTATATTTACGACAAGCAGCGAGAGAAATACATAAATAAAATTTAAATAAGTAAAGATGTTAAAAAAAAATTAAGAATTTCGAAAATTTTAATTTTTGGTGGCGCCATCTATTACCTACTCACAGCACTGCGGATATGCGCCATCTAGCGGCATTTTGGTAGCATTCAACACACCACTCAAAACGGACAAGTTGGCATGTCTGGTTGTAGCGCGCATATTCAAAAGCTGTTGTTTGCTCAACAACATCACCATGCACATTGAGGGGCAGTGTGCATTTGTTGTTAACGCCATTTAGCAACAATTATGTAGCTAAAAGCTTTTGCACTCCAGTTCCCAAAACGAAATCGCTGTCAGCCGCCAACCGTCACCCGCCCGCCCGTCCCATTCTATTTGTTAATAACAATTTAACCTTCAGCAAATTATCATAAGTATGCGAGTGCTCGCGATTTGTTTATTCGAAATCGATTTTGGTTTCGTTTTCTATACGAGATTTGTTTTTGTATGATAAGCAAATGAAAAATTGACTGTTGCACACATACATATGTATGTATGTACATATGTACATTGATAATTTCATATGCAAATGCCAGAAGCAACGAAAAAAAAAGGTTTCCATTGCATTCATTATGATTTTCCTTGCCGTTGTTTACATTAACCTAACCCCAAAAAAAAACAAAAATTACACGCAATGAGAGAAAGCGAAAGATAAGATTGAGCGATGGTAAGAATTGCGTGACTATCGTGACTCAACAATCATCGCAATGCAGCGTCCTGCACGTGAGCACGCAAGCACGTGTGTCTGAACTGAGCTCCTCGCTAAAGCAGTGTGGAAATTTTGGCAGCGTGATGCTCAAGTTGTTTATTTTATTTATTAAAAGTGCTGCTTTAAAGTTGATAGCCTTACAAATAAACAAAAAATTTACATAATTACACACAAACATACACAGACTTACATACATATGTATGTACATTTGATTATGTACGCATTATAAACTAGTCTGCAAAAACAAAAACAAAGCAGATCACACTGTTGAATTTCTACGCATGTGTGTGTGTGTGCGTGTGCGTGTAGTATATTTTCTGACTGCTTGTTCTTACACAACAACGCACAGTCTGACCTCTCTCTCCCACCCCCAGACATTGCCTACCCTCTTGTGATCCAACTAGCGGTGTATGTGTAAAGAATTTGTGTGCGTGTGCGTGTGCGTGCGTGCTCCCGTGTTTGTATGTGTGTGTAACTGCGCTCTCTACGCATGCGAAATGCGCACTTATTGAGGCAACACGTCGCCATAAACAATACCAAAAACAAATAGTTTTGCTGCTAATGTTGTAGTTGTTGTTATTCTTGTTGTTGTTACTTTTTATTGCGTTTGTATCACAGAGAAGCATAGCACCCCCCTCTCTCTTCCACACCCAGTGAACGCTGCCCAATGTAAACGAGATCGGTTCGCGTCTGTTGACATTGCGACGCCGCAAAGAGCGCAAGAGAGCGAAAAAGAGAGAGAGAGCGTGTGTGTCGGTGTAGTTGTTTTTTTGCGTGTTTGCTTGCATTGCTGTTCGCTTTGTTATTTTTTTTTTTATTAATCACTTGTTCATTTGTTATTCAACTATTTGGCTGACCGTCGTATAAATACATACATATGCATGTATGTACATACATACATATACATATGAAAAACGACAATAACTTGGCCAATACTTGAAACACTTGCGCCAGCTTAAATGGAGAGTAAAGTGTATCAAACAAACAAGCAAACGTGAGAGAGAGAGCAAGCAGCTATGAGCGATGACAAAGTAAACAACAATAACAAAAAACGCAAACACAACAAGTACGTAGTATGTACACACACACACACACAAACGCATTAATATGGCTGTCGGTATAAACTACAACTGCAGCGACGCGGCGTTGGCGTCGGCAGAGACGACAGCGAGTGTGAAAGAAACGCGTGCACGAAATTGAAAACTTTTAATTCTATGCAATTTTCTGCCTATTTTTACACGCTTTTGCCACACACACTTACACACACACACACATAGACCAATAGGCAAAGGTGTTCCCACCGCCCACACAGCACGCCTTCTTTTAGTTGGGGATGAAGAAGAACGCCACTTTCTGACTGCGACGTCACCGCCGACAATGCGACCTTACCTAGCCGCAGAACCATGTGTAAAACACAACGCACTATGCACAGTGTCACAAGACCAAATCAAAAGGTAACAATTATTATTTTTACTGAAAAATAAAATGATGTAAATAAATTTATATTAAAATGTAAATAAATTATAAATTATTGAACAAAATTTCCATTTTAAATTATTTTGTTTTGCATAATTCTTATTATTATTCATCACACTGTGCGCTGCCAAGCCAGTTTTTTTTTATGTTCCCCATGTACATACATATGTATGTGTGTGTTTGTACATAAAATACGCTGTGTAAATATTTTAACTCTGCCGAAGCAAAACACAACAAATTAATAAATTGTTATTTTTTTGTATAATAACAAAGAAACATGCATGCATACTTATGTACATACATATATTATTAAATATTTTCAAGAGAAATAAAGAGAGCTTCAAGTTAGTCATAATGTATGGGTGTCAATTATTATGCGACTCGACAGCTTTTGTGACGCTTTTTTTTGCCGTCTCTCTTCAACCAACGCGACGCGACGCTAGCTGCTAAAATTGTTTTTAGAATTTTAGTTTTTCTTTCTTAATTTCTTTGTTGTTTTTATTTTTCGTTGGATTTTCATGCAACATAGACGAATACATTTGTGTGTATGTGAATACGTGTACAAGTAGAGTATTTAAAAGCATTAAATAAAGATTTCGAATTTAGACTATTCATAAAAAAATCATTTTTAATAATTTCAATTTATAAGTTTATATTTAAATATGTAATTCTTTATATACGATTTGAATTTGGGTGTGCATTTCGCCAACAATTAATTGGCAATATAAATTCGCAATAATATTAATTTTTATCTGTCGATGTCGCTAATCTTCTTTTGAAATTCTCATTTTGTATAATTTCTATGATTCCGTATAAAATGAATAGGTTCAGTAAAACTAGAAAAGAAAAAATTTGAAAAAGCAATTGATAGTATAATTAGGGTATTCTATTGTCGATGCGCTTAAAATTTGAAATGGTTTCTCTGCATACATTTACATAAATAAATACATGCATGTATTTAGTATTTGTCTTCGTGTTTGTGTCTGCGTTTGTATAGAATAGCTTTTCTTTTGCATTCTGTTTTCATTTTCATTGAAATTTAATACAGCAGCGATGGGCAAATTTTGTGCGTATCTTGTTGATTGTTTGTGGCTGTGTCTTGTTGTATTTTATTTTATTTTGCTTGCAGTCAAGCAGCAAGAAGCATTGACAGTTTGCTGTGGCTATTTGCATAGATTTGGATGCCATTTGCTGTAAATTGCAAATACGAAACATTTAAATGGGCAAAGCTGTTGCTCGTTTTATTTATTTATTTATTTTTTTTTTTTGTTTGTACCGAGGGTGTTGGAGGGAGAAGTATGTAGAGATATATACAATGTGCATTTGTGTGAGTGTTTCGACTGTTTGCTTTATTGCTCCACTTTTGCTTTTGACTTTTTAGTGCCTTGTCGCAGTCGCTGTTATTTGATTTTCACATTTTTCTTTATTTTTGGTATCACATGATTATACAAACACTCACACACACACACACACACACACGCCTGGCGATATGTTCGCTTGACTGTGTGTTTGTATGTGTTTGTGTACATATGTACGTAGTATAAGAAAATGCCATTTGAACATTTCGGTTACGTTCACGTTTTGGGGTTGAGTAAATGATCTGTTGTTGATCTCCAACATTTGTCGCCCGTCTCTATCCGCTCCGCTCAATTTTATGACGTCAAAGATTGCCTTCATTTTTTTCTTTTTTTTTGTGTGTGTTTTGTTATCTTGAGAACACGCATTTTCGTCGTTGATATTTTCTTTTCTCATTTTTCGTTCTTTTTGTTGTTGTTGCTTGTCATCACGTGTTGGCGTCACAGCGTGGCTGTTGGTTCTAGGTTCATAGCAACTAGTCACACTGTGCAAGCTCAGCACGCTCGCTCTCCCTCTCTTTGCATGCGTGTACCGGTGCATGTGTGTATGTGCGAGTGTATGTGTGTGTAGGTCGATGTAAGCTTTTGCGCTCTCTGTCAAAATACAACACACACATTGTTGTTATGCTTTTTTTGCACCTGTTTAACTGTTTTTGTTTTCGCTCTCTCTCCCTCCCTCTTGCGCTCACGCTCTGCATGTGGCCGTTGTATTCTAACTGGTTTTTGTTTCTCTCTCTCTCTCTCTCGCTCTGTCGACGCTCTTGAAATTCCCATACATTGCAATTTCCAATCGCAGGCAATTTCACTTGCTTATTGGACACACAGACTTTTGAAGCTGCTGCTGCTACTGCTACTGCTGCTGCTGACTGCTTGTTGTATAATTCTAATGCCCAATGACCAGAATTCCCAGGCAGCAAAAACAAACAGCAGATGATGACGAAGAAGAAGGAGAGTAACCGCATGGCGACAGTAGCGTCAATAACGACACTCTTATCACGTCAAATGCATGTCTGCTCTCTTGCGCGCACTCTCTCTCTCTCTCTCTCTCACTCACGCTCTCGCTGTGTCGGCTTGTCCCACATAATTTTTGTTTGTTAGTTTTTCTGCTTCTTCTTTGTGCAGTCGTAGTTGATTCGCTTCTTCGCTGCCTGCTTCATTTGTTCTATTTTGTGTGTGTTTATGAGTGTGATCTGGATGTGCATGTATGAGTGTGCGTATTTTTGGCCAGCAACGTTCGAAACTAAAATGTCTTTGGCCACAACCGGCCGGAAAACGGGCATACAACAATTCCAATTAGAGTAAAAGCCGCTCCAACGCCAAACGACGTTTCAATTACGTGAGCGCAACGCAAAAATCTTTTTGCTTTTGCTTTTGGTTTTGATTTTGTATTTACTGTATTTGACGTCGCTGTCGACGTCGCCTGCAATGGCAAAATCATACAAAATTTGTATATGTCTGTATGTACATACATATGTAATTGAGTGACAAACGATAAGAACGCTTGTTGCTGTTGTTGTTGTTTCGCTGACTTTCTTTTCGCTGTGGTTGTTGTTGTTGTTGCTGCTCTTGTAACTGTTGTTGTTATTGTTGTTGTTAGTTGTTGTGTCTATTTTGGCCACATTTTGTGTGTTCTACTCTCAAGCGTCGTCGTCTACTTGGCTTTTTGTTTTGTTTGTTTTCACTTCGGCGAGCAAAGCAAACACACACACACACACACACACACACAAAAGCCGCTCTCTTTATGTCTATCTCTTTCTAATTAGCACGTTCGCATTTCAGTTTATTTTCATTAATAGTGCGACGTGGAACAAGTGCGTCCACCGTCTGCCCCACTGTCTGCCTGCCTGCCTGACTGCATACACACATGCATACAAATGTGTGTGTGTGTGTGCGTGATCGAAACTAGAGCGCAACACACGTAACAAACTCTGGCGCATTTGTCGTGGACAAAAAAAAAGACAGTACGCTGATCAGAGAACTGCGCAAAATCAATTGCATTAGGTACATATCGATTGCACAGTGCAATATTTAAGCTAGTCATATCGTTTATCGATAAAATGTGCTTTTGCCTGCTTTGCGTAATGCGCTTAAATCCAACTAAATGCCGATACACAACATTGTGAAGTATGAAAACAGCGTTCGTTTTGTTGTTGTTGCGATTGCCAGTTAGTTATCAGTGTATGCGGGAGCATGCGAAAGAGAGAGAGAGAATGAGAACGAACAACGAACGATTCAGTCGGTCGATGATTGTTGTCGACGACGACGACTACGACACTGTGTTTTGTTATTTACGGGCGGGTGTCGGGTGGGTAAAAATTCAGCGTCAGACGCTGACAGCGACGTCGGCGACGTTGTCGATGTCTGACGTTGCGGTTGTGTTTGTGTGTGATTGACTTTTTCGCCTCTCTGCGTGTGACACATGTGCTAGAAGTGTATAAATATTTTATATATGTACATACATATGTATGTATGTACATGCATATGTACATACTATGTATGTAGGTAAATGCTTATGTGGTTGGGTGTATGTACTATGTGTAGTTGCTTATTGTGTATTTTATCCAGTAGCAAGGGCAAAAGCAAGTATTGCAATTACATTGAAATACGAGAGCATCTAAAGAATTTCGGCAAATAACAAATTATGGCAATGAAAACTTTTAAATTTATATGAATTCCAATTCCATTGGAAACTATTCACATTCCAATACCTTTACATAGTATGTATGTACATATGTGCATACATATTATTTGAAGTTAATATGTAATTTGTGCTTCATAAATTGCAAGCTATGTACATACATATATTGTTTGCATATTTATACTACCTCAATCAATCAGCTGTAATACCACTGTGCCAAACAAAGTACATACCTACATAACTGTGATCCATGCTGTTGCTTCTTCTTCTTCTTCTCGTGTGTGTGTTTTTTTTTCGCCAAAAACAAAACCATGTGTTTGCCACGCGCTTCACTCTCTCGCTCTCTCGCTTGCGTTCTCTTCGTGTGCTATGAGAGCGGCAAAAGAGCGAAAGCCAAATGTGTATGAGAGCGCTCTTGTGTGTGCGTGCGTGTGTGTGTGTGCGTCGAAATAGTCGGATAAACAAATTGTTGTTTTTATATTTCGATTGTAAATAATTAATTTTTGCTTCAGCACAAATGATATGATTTTTTTGCAACACATTTTTAGCAACTGTGGAGTTTTTGTTGGCTGCTATACTCATCGCCATCAATATGTGTGTGTGTATTGACAAGTTGCAACAACAGCGTCATCAGCACCAGCATCGGCATTTAACAATACAAACAAACAGAAAGTCTGACAACAACACAATACACGCACAGCTCACACGCACAAGTACACAGCACGCACACGTTGAAAACACACACAGACACAGATACAGACTTAAAGTCATAGGCAGAATTAGGAATTAGAGGCGACTATTACGGTAGTTCTCGTGCACAGTGGTACGCAACTGGTTAAATCCATACGAATTAATAATAAATTCTGACAATTGCAAACTAGTCTAAAAAAAAACTTCATGTCTACTTTTGCATTTAGTAATTTAATTTAAATTTATTTTTGAGTTAGTATACTAAAATCTATTTAAAAAAAATGTATTTTTAATTGTTAATCAACTAAGACTCTTCTTTTTAAATTGAAGTATAAACTAGAACAGAGTAACTTTGTTGTATTGTGACAATGTAAGATTGTGTCATTTTTAAAATATTGTTCAAAACAATTAACAACAATTATAAACTGCAATTTATCCGAGAATTGTAACTAAAAAAAAACTATTGATACATTTTACTGTAGTTATACGTTGTTTTTAATACATACATATCGCAAGTTTGTGCACTTCATATTTTTCATAGAGCCCAGAATCGACTTTGTCCCAATGTGAATCCGAGGCGATTGCGCTGCCGCTGTCGTTGTTGGGTTGTATTTGGTTTCGGCGTCGCTTTAGTCGCTGCCGCAGTCGCAGTCGCGGTCGCGGTCGCAGCTCGTACAATCTCATTCATTTTGCATTGTGCCTTTCAGCGCAACAGACGTGCGGTGTCGAGACAACGCTAAATACAACAACATAAATAAAAACAATTATATTAATAACAACAAGACAAGCTGAAACAAAGCACACACGACGCTGTATTTGATTGTTTTAAACAATGCGCAACACATAATTTGCCTAAAATTTCTTAGTTGTCTGTAATTTTTTTTGCTCGTTGTTTTCGCACATTTTTTTTTCGCGTGCTGTGTTAATTAATTAGTCGATACAACGTAGTAGAAGTAGAACAACAACAATAACAACAAAACACCAAACAATAATAAATACGTTAAAACGAAAAAGGTTAGCAAGTGTGCCGCCCACAACAGAAAAGGAAGAGCGCAGGCAAAAACAACAGTAACAACAACAAAAAAAGAAAAAGAGCAAAACGAGAGAGAGCGAGGCAAACAAAGAGAGCGAAGTGCGTGGACGACGACGACGACGCCGCAGCGAGGCGGACGCCAAAAACTGGCACTGTCAACAACAACAAAATGTGAGTGCAAAATACAAAAAAAAAAAAATAACAAAAAATAAGGAGAAAAACATACAATAAACGTAGATAAATAAAATTTCATGAGCAATAACTACAGCGTGTGCACATTTTTGTGTGCGTGTGCGAGTGTATGTGTGTGTGTGTGTGTGTACAACCGAAAAAAGTAGAAAAAAGAGCGACTGCGGGCAGCGACGTCGCGGCGACCCCCGCGTCTACTTGTGGTTGTTGTTGTTGCTTCTGCTGCTGCTGTTGTTGTTATTGTTGTGATTGCTTCGACGCCCCCCGCTGCAGTTGCCCGCAGCAGCAACAGCAGTAGGAGCAGCGACAATTGAAATTAAAATGCAACTGCTAACGATCTTCAGTATTTATTTGTTGTGGAGTGGGGAGGGGGTGCAGGGTAAATAGTAAACGACAACCACAACAACAACAACAGCCGCAGAAATTGTCGCCCGCATTTACGTACACACACACACACATGTAAAGATTTGGCTACAGTCGCGTTCACACAAAAGTGTGCGACTCTTATGGGCCGTTGTTATACACATACACACGCACACACTTACATATATACAGTAGACGTTCGCAAATTAGAAACACTAAAGAAATTCGCTATTCTGCTGCATAAATAAAAATAGTATACCATAAATAAAATACTTCAAAAATTAAATAAACATAAAATGAAATAATTAAAAATTTTCATTTAATAAGGTAATTAAACAATTTCTTGTTTTTAATGAGAAAAATAATTGTTAATAAATAACCAATTTAACGAAACAAATTATTTCAATAGTTCTAATTTGAGAACTTCTGCTGTATTTTACCTTTTCCTTAGAAGACATTAAACATATTTCTTGTATTTTATTTTATTATTTCTTGAATTTTATTTTATTTTATATTAAATGTTTGCGCTTACTGAAATTTAGAATGTTTGTGTTTTCTGTGATTTCTGCCTTAGACATTTATTTCAAATAGTTTAAAAAACAGTTAAAAAAAATAAAATAGACCACTGTTGGAAACCAGAATGCAGCTTAAATTGTGACGTCACAAGCTGAGTTTGCTGCTCAAATTGTGTGACGTCACAAGATGATATTACTGAAATGCATCGTTCAAATATGAAATATATTTGTTTGTCCAGCGAAATGTGCGAATTTTGTGATGTTATTTTTTTGCTTGTGGGTCAATTGTAAAAGTAAAATGTTTCTCTCATGCAAATGGAATAGAAATTGAATTGAAATGATGGTAAATCAATTGATTTGCATGTGAGTGAATATTAAGGTGTGCTTCTCCCATCCCCCGTCCCCCACTCCGACCGCACGCTACCTTTTATATGACTTACAGTGTCGTCCTCTCTCGCTCTCAAATACATAAGTTCTTCTTCGCCTGCGTCAGCAAGAAAATAGAAACTGCGAGCGTTGGCGGCGTCCCATGACGACGTCGACGTCGCCGTCGACGCTGCTGTTGCTGCTGCTTTTGTGCTTTGCAAATTGTTTGGCATATTGTTGTTGATGTCTTGCGATCAGCTTTTCATAGATTGAGAGAGAGAGAGAGAGAGAGAAAGAGCGAGCGAGAATTGTAATTGTATTGTGTGCTGTGTTGTCTGTAGCTTTGAATTTTTGATAAAGCAAAGCGACCTCGTCATTGTCTGGCTTTTGCCTGATCATCGAAGCTGCGCTCGCACAGCACAACACAGAGAAGAAGAAGCACAAGCAGCAGCAGCAGAACAACTTTATGCAATTAGCAGCAGCAACAACAACATCGACGATTGATTATGCAACTCTTATGTGCCTTAAGCTCTTTGTGCGTGCTTGTTTTGTTTGTCTGTCGTCTGTCAACTGACTTAAAAACCAATTGGAAATTACTTGCGATACTCGCCAGCCCAATACGAAAAACGCCCCCATTAAAAACTAATTGAAAATACATGCATAAATATTTCTACGCACACGCACACAAGTGAGTGGGTGAGAGAGAGAGAGGGTGGCAGCGAGGAGGTGTCTTAAGCAGAGCAACGCACGCATAGTGAGGTGGCGGCGACGGCGACGTCGGCGTCGCAGTCACTATCGCTGCCCACCCACTAAATGTTGGCTGCTGCTTGTGCTCTCTTTTTTTTGTTTCTTGTTCCTTCTTTTCTGTTGACGCTTTGACTTTGCACCTCACACGCTACATGCGTGTGTCTGCGTGCGTGCGAGTGTGTGTGAGAGAGCGTGCTTTTCTCTATGTGTGTGTGTGCGTTTGTGTTGAGAACCTTGGCAAAGGAGGGAAGCAAAAAGGCAGCCACTGTTGCCGCCACCGCCGCCGCCGCATGTGGCGCTGATGTTGATTACATAAAAAATGAAAATAATTATGTATGTATGTATGCATTTAGCCCACATACACGCACACACACACACACACACTAGCGCTTAGAGGTGTATGTAAAACAGCGCGATAAGATATTGTATATATACATAACTATAGATGTGTATGTATATACAACATGCATAACAACAAGAACAATGCGCTAAATGCAAACAAAACTAAAAAACAAAAACTAAAAAAAAAAAAATAGTACAAACACAAATAAAAAGTAGCAACGGCGACGGGCGACAACTTTGTTGTCGTTATACAACAAAAGCAAAGCAAAGCAACAGCAAAATAAACTCAACACGAGTCGCGTCGAGTTGCATTCCCTTTTTTGGTGCAGGCGACAAAGTTGTCACCACCCCTAAAATAATAACTCCTGTAACGAACAAAAAAAAATTCTGAAAACTTTGTAAGAAAAATTTGCATTCAAATGCAATAACTAAACAAAATTACATATAAAATACAATTTAATTTCGCTGAATTTCAAATTTAAGTTAAATGTTAAAAATAGTTTAGTTTCGTTTTCTGTTAAGTAAAATAAATTGATAAATAGATCTATTGTATTCTGTTATACAAGTTGTTAAAAAGTATAAAAAAAATAATAAATTTGGATTAAAACAAATTGCAATCCACAGTAAATGAAAATTCGTTGAGTGCAAGAAATAATGTTGGGTGTTTTAAATACATAAATTAAAAAAAAGAATAATTATATATACATATAACAAAAATGAAGCGACATGTGGAATATAATTGAATTGTTTTAATTTCAAAATTGGTGAAAATCGAGTTCAATTAACTCTTTGAAACTAAAATGCATTTTCCTAGGAAAGATGCTTTTATCGCAGATCTAAACGAGTATATATATAAATACAACACACACACACACACACACATAGAGAAGCAAGTGTTATCACAACTGTTGTGGTTGGTCGCGTTCATCTCCTCACAAGTTGTTACGCTAACAGCGTCACGTGGATCGACTGCACTGCACATAAATAAATGTGTACATACATAAATGCTTACCTACATATTACATTGTATGTATGCAGATTAGATGAGACTGTTTTCTGTTTTTGTTATTTACCACATGTGAAAAATTATGTACGCTTGAATGGTATTTATTTAATTTGGGAGGCTGTTCTACTGGTCAGTGCCGGTTGTCAACTGTGTCATAACTAGTAAAATGTGGACGTAATTCATATCAACAGCGAACGAACAGCTTAAAAAATAGTATGTATATGAGAGTGAGCTGTATGTACTTTTTTTTTGTAGACGTTGGGCTGCATTTTAATAATTGCGGACGTTTTAAATGTGCTAATTAGCTGAAAACGTTTATCGCGCTCCGACATTCGTCTCTCTCTCTCGCTCGCGTGTGTGTAAATTGGTTTTAGTTAGTTGATTGAAGGGCAGAGATTAACAAACAAATGATGAAACTCTCAAACATCACAACTGAAAAATCATTTTTTGTTTGTTTGTTGTAAGTTTACAACTTGTTGCTAACCAAAAAAAAAAAAAAAGCAACCAAAACATAATTGTATTTTTCTAGATCACAATTTGGCAACATAAAGCAAAGGAAATAACAAACAAACCAAAGAAAGAAAAAGAAAATAATTGTGATTTTCTAGATAACAATTTGGCAACAAAAAAAGAAAAAGAAATTGTGTTTCGAAACTAACAATTTTGCAAGCTGCATTTCGACATTTTTGTGGGGTGCACTGGACTCGAAGAGAACGCAACGCAAGGATTGATCAAGGCTTGCGCGAAAAATAACAAGTGCACTCTCTCTCTCTCTCTCTAACCCTTTACCCTCGCTCTCTTTGGTTTACTGTGGTGTTGTTATCAGCGCAAAAAACGCGAAAAATAAGAATCAAATTGTCTTTTGGCTATATTTAGTAATATTAATTGTGGTTGACCCAATTTGTTATTGTCGTTGCGATTGAAAAATTGCTTAGCCAAAAAAAAAACCCGACAGTATAAAGAAGAAGAAGAGAGTTAGCCAGTTGGGAATTAGTTCCGCGGCAGCAGCTCTTTACTCTCTTCTTCTTCTTCTTCGTCGTAAGCAGTCACCTGCAAAGTAGCTAGTGCGTGACTAGTGCAAACAGGAGACAAAGTAGTCAACAACAGTCGAGACGTGAGTTTATTTTGAACGAAGAAATCAATTGAAATTGAAATTGCCCAAGAACTGTCACTCAACTAGAGTCGCAAAGGTGTGTGTGTGTGTGTGTGTGTGTGTGTGTGTGTGTGTGTGTGTGTGTGTGTGTGTGTGTGAGCGAGAGTTGGTTGCTTGAGGTTGTAGTGGTGGGGAAGTGGGGGGTAGCGCACATTGCTGCACTCTCTTCGGCGCCTGGCAACAGAGCAGCAACAATAAATACGCTTTGCGTTGCCTTGCGCTCTATCACCAAATGCCAAAGCAAAGCGGACAGCAACAACAACAAATATGTTGTGCTTATTTTTAGTTGACGCTTTTGTTTGATGCGCTTATTTTTGGTTTTTGTTTCTTTCTTTTTTTTTGCTGTCGCCGCTGCTGCTGCAGTTTCTCTCCTTTGGCGCAGCTCCCAAAAAGCCGGCAAAAGTAAAGTTGTGCTTCTCTTTCTCTCTCTCTCTCGCTCGCTTGCTCTCTTGCGTTGTTATTGTTATTGTTGTGCGTGCGAAGAAAATAAATGTAAAATGTATTTTTAACAAAAGAGACAAGACAATGCCGTTTTTCAAATTTTCCTTTACTTTCCTTTCCGCCTGGCTAAAATTAAATATATGCTATAGACAACAACAACAACAACAACAAGAACAATTAATGCTTGCGCTGCATTTGGCTGAAGCTTTTAGCTGTTGTCGCTGTCGCTGTCGTTAGCTTTTGTTTTTGTTTGACTTTGTTTTTGGCTTCTTGTATTTCCTGCTGCGGTCGACGTCGCTGCCGCTGCCGCTGCGCTGCTTTTGCGGTGCGTTGGCAGCGCACGTGTCGCAGTTAGCACTCTTTTTTCCTTTTGTTTGTGCTTTGTTATGAAAGCTAATTAATTAATTAAGCAAATTTGCGGTAATTTTCTATAAAGCAAAATAAAAATAAACTTGCGTGTGTGTGTTTACAAAGTATATTTGTAATCAGCAGCAGCAAGAACACAAATTACAAACATCAACAATAACAACAACAACAGCAATAACATGAGAGCAACCGCATTGACTCTCTTTGGCGCTCTCTCTCAATTGAGTCATGCTTTTTTGTTGTTTTTTAGGCCTAACCCAAACAGCTGTTCATTGCGACTCCGCGTTGTTGTTGTTCTTGTTATTGTTTTTTTTGGTCCTTTGAGCGCAAAAGCAAAAACGCATTCATAAGGTCGCCAGCGACGTCAAAGTCAGCGTCGTCAGCCTTTTACGCTGTTCGTTCTTCGTTGTTGTTGTTGCTGCTGCTACTGCTCAGCTTTCAATAAATGGCAATGTCATGCGCCAACGCGTTCCCCACACTCACACAAGCACACACAAGAAAGAGAGAGAGAGCAGAGCGACGCTCTCTGTGTGTGTGCGTCAAAGCAAGCTTTCTTGTTGTTGTTTACGACGCGCTTTTGCCGGCTCTCTCACACATACATTCGCGTGCCTTTGTTACGTTTGCCTACGAGAGAGCATGTGCTCTCTCTCCAATGTGCATGTGTGTGTGTGTCTGTGTCTGTGTGTGGGGGTCGTTCGTTTCGGCATTTCATTTGCTGACGGCAGCCGCCGTTTCGCTTCATTCGTTTGTCTGCTCGCGTGCTTTACGGTTCGAACAACTGTGCGAAGCTTCAATCAAATTAAATCACACAACAAAAAAAGTAAATTGTTTCGTTTATAAAAATACAAGCACAAGAGACAACAAAAAAAGAGTAGCTGAAATTGGTTTTTGTTTTTTTTTTTGGTTTACGTGCGTGCCAAATGTTTGTAAAGAAAACATTGTGAGTTTTTGCTGTTGGTGCAAAGGTATGTGGATCATTCATAACAAAACCAAAAACAAATCTGTGTGTGTGTGTGTGGCAAAGGCAAAGAGAGCAAAGTGAGAGCCAAACGAAAACGACGGCGTCATCAACAGACACAAGAAGAAAAACAAAAACAGTAAACTAACAAAAAACAAAAATATGCAATTTACAAGTTTATTTGTTTTGATTTTTAGGCGGCTTGATTTCATAATCTAAAAGAAAGAAAAGAAAAAACGATAGAAATTCGCCAGAGCAAAAATAAAAATAAAATACGCATAGCTGGAAAAATTCGTAAAAACCACGTTGAAAAGTCAGCAGAGCAAAAGCAAAGCCAAAGCAAAAGAGAGCGGCTCTCTTTATGCGTGTGTGTGTGTGTGTGTGTGTGTGTGGGAGAGTGAAAGCTTTATTAAGAGAGCGTTGAAGTTTTTTTTTGTTAACAATGAAATTACATTTGCTTAAAATGTATATGCAGCTAATTTGAAATATTGCATTTTATATTTGTAATTTCAATTGATATAATTACTATGATCATTTATTTCTATTATGATAGTTTTATTATTGGAATAGTAATAACAACACACACACACACACACACTCACACACACACACTCACACACACACACTCACACACACAAACATAACTTAGACACAGACAAAGCACAACAAAGCGGCCTTGTCGCGTTTTTTTTAGTTGTTTCTCATCATTTGTGCTGAATAATTTTCTTATTTGCTTCGTATTTTTTTGTTGTTTTGTTTTCCGTTTTCATTTTGTTGTATATTTTTGCGCATTTTGAAATAATTGCAATTAATTTTGTCATTCGGTCAACAATGCTTATCAGTTGTCTTGTAAAGCTGCCACAACATGTGTGTGTAAGTGTGTGTGTGTAAGTGTGTGTGTGTGTGTGTGTACGTGTGCTTTCCCCCGATTTTCTTTGCTTCCACAGCGCCTTCTTCATACGAGGCGTATACGTAATGCAAAAAAATGTGTCTCCCAACTTGAAAGCAAGCACTCACACACAGACACATACATATAAAGGAACACACACACAGACACACTCATACCGAGATAGAGAGAGAGAGAGAGAGACGTATGCATGGGGTTACGTATACGCCGCGTGGTCGCCTTCAGCGTTGCGTTGTTTTCTTCTTGTTGTTACTGTTGTTGTTGTTGTTGTTTTTCGAGAAAATTCTGAAACAAATTCCGTGTGTATGCAAAAATAAAACAACAACAAATAACTAATCAACTATTTACTCAAAATTCTTCAAGAATTTTTTTCTTTTGGTTTCATTTTGTTATATTTTGCTAAATACAAATTGATTAAAAATAGCAAGAAATGTCGATTATTATTATGAGTATTTGTTATTGTTGTTGTTGTTGTTGTTGTTTGGTCAAGAACAGCAACGAAGTGAAATGAAATTAATTTCAAGAATTTTTGTTTATATTTCACCAACACAATGATAGAAAGGGAGAGCGAGCGAGCGAGAGAGAGAGAGAGAGAGAGAGCGAGGTAGCGGGCGTCATTGGACGCCATTAAAAAGCTCTCAAAAAATGCTTGGCCAGCTGTTGTGTTGTTGTTGTTGTCGTCGTTGTTGTTGTTGATGCGCTGCTGCCGGAAATATGCAAAGCTCTCTCTCTCTCGCTCTGTGGCTCTTTGTTGCGCTCTCTTTGCATTTCGTTTTGCGTTACGTGAAAATGTGTTTTGTTATTTGTTATTATTTATATTCGAGTGCGATGGAGATGGCAATAGATATAAACAAGCAACAGCACAACAAAGTGTTGCGCCTTCCCCCCTCTCGCTCACCCTCTCACCCTCTCTCTCTCTTTCTATCTACTATTATTATTATTTATTTTACATACATGTATTTTTCTTTCCCCCTTCGACCAGCATTTATTTTGTTTTTATTCTTTCCCACACTTGATCTCTTACAATATTTATTATTTTCTATTAAAAGAGGAAGCAGCTTGTTTAACACCAACAACAATAATAAACTACCGTTGTGTGCATGTGTGTGTGTGTGTGTATGTGTGTGAATCATCTACACATTGCGCGCGTTTTATTAGCGTTTTTAACAGCAGCAACAGCAGCAGGTACAGTTTAACCAATTGCCTTTTATTGCTTTGTTGCTGCTCGCGTTGCTTTATTTTATTTCATGTTAGTTTTGTTTTGTTAATTGGCCCAGCAACAACAACAACAACAACAACACCAGCAACTGCAGCGGGTTGACATTTAACGCCCACAACAACAACAACAACATCAGAAAGTCAGCTGCACATAGAAAGCAGCGTCGCAGTCGCCGTCGCAGTCAACGTCGTAGAAAAGGTCCATAGGTCGCACAGTAGGCAGCGCAGCAGCAGCGCAGCGTAGCGCAGTTGACGTTTCTAGAACGAAACAAAACTGACAACTGACGCTGCTTGCTAATCTTCATGTGTGTTTATGTGTGTGTGTGTGTGTGTGTTGCGAGGAGTGAGAGCGAACGCAAGCAAAAGCATAATAATAATAATAACAACAAAACGATGGCTCACAAAAAAAAAAAAGCGCGTCACCCTCTCTCTCTCGCTTTGCGCGCTCTTTTTGCGCTCTCTTCTTTTGTGAAGTGCGGCTCAGCAGACGAGACGGAACTGCGCCATTTGTTTGTGCAGCAGATAAACAACAAAGCACCAAAGAGAGGCTGAGAGCGCAAAGCTAAGAGAGCGGCAAACAACGAACCGCATGTATAGGCATTTGTGTTGTGCTGTGTTGTTGTTATTATTTTGTTTTTGCTTGTGTGTTTTGTTTTTGGCACACGTCACAACAGTGGCTCAAATAGTTGTATGTGTGTGTGTGCCATATTTTATCTTTATAAACACACACACACACACATGTGCATGCAAACAGACGGCTATTTTAGCTAATTAATTATGGCGAAGAAACAAGAGCGTGCGAGAGGGGGGGAAGAAAGGTGGGTGGGTGGGGTGAAAACCACGTTGTCGTTGCTGGCGCGCGTTCTTCGACGCTACTGTGCAAAATTATCGATGTGTTTTATGTGTGTGTGTGTGTGTGTTTTTTTTTTTGTTTATAAAAGTTACCAAGACGACGCCGTCAACTTTCAAAATTGCGTCGCAAGCATTTTTGTTGTTGTTGTTGTTGTCTGTTTTTGGTTTGTCGACAGCTCTGTTGCTGTGTATTATGCGACGCCATGCCTATTATTTGAGAGTGTGACTGTAGCGCACAGGCACAAACAAGGCGAAGCGATGCGATGCGATGCGACGCGACGGTGACGCGACGCGACGCTTTGTTGTTGTTCTCGTTGTTGAGCTTTTTGCTTATGCTTTTGTGTTGTTGCTCGCTTCGTATCGTCGCGTCGCGTCGCGTCGCGTCTCTCGTTGATTTTCTTCTTCTCGAGTTTTGTTGTGGCGCGCTCGTTTTGCATTTTGCTTTTGTTGTCAAAGTAATTTTGTTAGAGCGCGGCGCTGCCCAATAAAAATCAATAAATAATAATACACTTTGTTGGCTGCTGACCCAGACCCCGCTCCCCCCTCTCCTACCCACCCCTCGCTCATTTTACTGCCGCCTACCGCAAATTTATTAGAATGTGAATGTGAGTAGTGTGTGTATTGATTGAATACATTCAGAGCGAACACAAGCATTATTCATTTTTGCATTTTCTCTCTCCCCCCCCCCTCCGCACCCCTCTCCATGCTTGCTCTTTCTGTCTCGCTCGTATCGTCAACAAGAAACTATAACTGTTAAGGCCGAAGCAACATCCACTAGAATGCAAAATGCTGATAAGATAATCCATACAGACACACACGCATATACACATACACACATGCACACAAAGAGCAAAGCCAACGACAGCGAAAGAGAGCGCGCGAGAGTGAGAGAGAGAGCGAGAAAGCACACGCAAGATCGTCGCAAAGTAGCCAAAAAGTAAAATAGAATTGAAATGAAACAAGCAAGAAGAAGCAGAAGCAGAAAGCAGAGCGACGCAGGTGAGAGCGAGCAGCGCAGTTGGCGTCGCGCAGCGCTCATCAAGTCATAAAAACAGCAAAAACTACACGCGTAAATTAGAAGCAATAAAAGAACACAAAAAAAAAAAACAAAATACAAAACACACACACACACACAACATGCACAGAGATACAAACATAAAATGGCTGCCCGGGCTGCGAGCGTTGATTGCGTAAAACGTTTAACATTTAACTTAAAATGTGGCCACGATGAGCTGCTGATATTTTGGGCAGTTGGGGAGGGGGAGGTGGCGGGGAGACACGACTGTGTGGTGCACTGTTTGATGGGAGGTGGGGCGAGGTGGATTATTAACGGGGTAATTGAAACCCGGGGGACGGCGAAGTAGAAGAGAGCGCATTTAAGTATGCAATAAAAACAAAATTGAAGGACGCCAACAACAACAACAACAACAAGTCGCTGTGTTGTGTGTGTTTGCTTTTAAGTTGATTTGATTAGAAATCGTTGATAACAAAAAAAAAAAAAAAAAAAGCACAGTATAGAAACGAAACACGAAGCAAAGCAAATAAATAATAAACATTGAGCAATGCTGTAGATGATCGACGAAATTTGTTTAAACAATAAATTAAATGCGAGTTCTTAATTACTCGCAACACTTTTTTATTCATGGCAATTAAATGAACGTAAATTTGTGTTAATTAATTATAATACAAAATGTGTGTCATCTGGCGATTAGATAATAAATAAGTTAATTAATTAAACTCAAATTCAATATTTGATCAATCCAGAATGCAATTAAAACGATCAGTTTCGATTTGTTTAATTCTAAATGCTGCTGTGATGAAACTCAATTTATATTTTTATAAATCTACGATTAATTTCATTGCTTTATTCTTATGTATTTGTGAATCCAAGTGGAATTTGTATTAGTTAGTTTTATTAGTAATAATACAATTATTGGTATTTCTTAATACGTTCAGTATTTTTTGGTATATTTGTTTGGTTTATTTTTTGGAAAGTTACAACTGGGTAAATTTCAGTATTTTTGGTATAATAATTCGGTATATATTATGGGAGTTCGGTAGTGCGTATGTCACAGTTGATCACAATGGACTCCGAATATATTTCAGTATATTTTTGTTATATTTGTTTGGTATATTTTATGGGAAGTTACAACTGGGTATCTCAAAGTCGAACACACTGAACTCCGAGTAAATTTCAGTATTTTTGGTATATTAATTCGGTATATTTAATGGGTATTCTCACTTGATCACACTCGACATACATTTTGGTATATTTTTGGTATATTAATTCGCTATGTTTTATGGGAAGTTGATAGCGCGTAGCTCACAGTTGATCACACTCGACTCCGAGTATATTTCAGTATATTTTCGGTATATTTGATTGGTATATTTTATGGGTATTCTCACTCGATCTCACTCGTCATACATTTTGGTATATTTTTGGTATATTGATTCGGTATGTTTTATGGGAAGTTGATAGCACGTATCTCACAGTTGATCACATTCGACTTTGTGTGTATTTCAGTATTTTTTTTTTTTGGTATATTAGTTTGGTATATTTAATGGTGAAATAGTAGTGGGTATCTTACAGTCGAGAAGCTTTTAGTTATATGTATATTTTGTTGTCTTTCTTCATTTAATTTAAGAAAGTAAAGCATCGATGTTTGTTATTGTTGTTTTGCTTAATGATATACAAAGACGATTATCATTTGGAAGTGTGGCCTTGTCAGGTGTTAAGATTTGCGGCATAGCCGCCTATTGTATCGAATGCGAATGTGAAAAACAATGAAAATAATTCCATTTTGCGAACATTTGTTTTCTCGTCTTTGCAGCATGTCAACAGATAATCCCACACAGCTGCTAGCAACACACGATTTGAGCCAACTGCGAGGACAACTACAATCAGCTGCGGCAGCAGCAGCAGCGACAACAGCAACAGCCACGGCGGCAACGGCAGCGGTTGTGGCAGCAGCGGCAGCTGCCGCACACGGTTATCGCAACGTGGCAGCAACGGCCACAAACGGACACGGACACGGTCACAATCACAATCACAGTAGTCACAGCAGTCACAGCCACAATCACAGTAGTCACAGCCACAGCCACAGCCACATGAACTCCGGCGGCACCAAATACGTGTTGCTGCAACACAACGGCAGCAGCTTCACAGCCTACGAGAACAGCGCAGCTGCAAGTGGCAATCTGGTGCAAGGTGCGGCGAGTGCTGCTGCTGCTGGCGGGGCAGGCGGAGGCGGTGGTGGTGGAGGGGAAGGGGGAGGAGCTACAACTGGTGGCAACATTGTCCTGCTTGCCACAGAGCCAATCGAGCTGAGTGCAGCGGATGCTTTGGCCACAGCAACAGCAGCAGCAGCCGCAGCTGGCGACGATGGTGAATTGCGTTCGTTGTCCTGGCTTAATGACAGCAATCTGATTAAAGGCATTGTCACAACCACAGCAGCAGCAGCAGCGACGAAACGTGCTGCCGGCGGCTTAACGCTTAAAGCAGCAACAACACCAGTTGCAGCAGCAGCAGCAGCAGCGAAAGCAGCAACCAACAATAATATTTGCTTTGTGGGCGACATTATTGAAGAGTTGCCGCCGAGCGCAGGCAGCAGCAACAGCAGCGAGACCAACAGCAACATCAACAACAACGAGCAACAGCAATCAAACGAACAGCAGCAGCAGCAGCAGCAATCACCCGCCGTATACAGCACCACAACGGTGCACAAAGGACCCAGCGGAACAACCACGGTGGTTGAGTACAAGGCCGCAACGAAGGCGGCTGCTGGCGGGGGCGGGGCCTTTTTACCGGCTCGTGTTGCCAGCAACACTTTTGTGCCCACCATCACAGCAACAGTTAAGCAACAACCACAGCAGCAACAGCAGCAGCAGCAGCAGCCACAACAGATCTTTGTCAGCAATGGCAGCAGTGGAGCTGGCTACAAATCGACATCGGGCAACACAACGACACATCATCCGCATAAAAAGTATTTGCGTGAGAAGATGAATGTCGAGCACAACAACAATAACAACAATAACAATAACAGCAGTAACATCAACAACAACAACAACACCAACAATCATAGTCATGTGGTGGCCTCAACAGTAACTGTGGTCAGTTCGCCCGCCTCCTCAAACAACTCGTCGCTCAGCTCGTGTTCCGTCTCCGGTTCTGGTTCCGGCTCTGGCTCCGGATCCGGCTCATCCACAGCAGCTGTCAATGGCGGCAACAGTCCCGTGCCCAAGTCAAGCAGTTTCAATGCCGTCTTTGATGCCGTCAACTATGCGGCCACCAACAACTCAATGCCCAACAGCAACAGCAGCAACAACACCAAAAACACCACCAGCATCATCACGACAACGAGCAGCAACAGCAACAGCAGCGTCAGCGGAAATGGCATCGGTATTGGAATCGGGGATCCACAGTCAGCGACACAGACGGTGGTCAGCACCACGACGCTGCCAGCTGGCTACAGTTTTGTCAGCCACTTGGGCAGCGCCACCCACGTCATGTAAGCAGCGTTCATCATCAGCAGCGTTCTGTCTGTCTGTAAAAAAAACTTACATTCTATATCTTGTTTGGCATTCTTTCATCTGTTTTTGGTCAGTCTATTCTGCTACGTTTTATATTATCTTCCCTCTTTTAGTCTGCCTCCTTATCCTGCATTTCACACTCTCCCTCTCTACCATTTCTTTAATGTAGATTCTTTACCTCTTTCTTTAACCTACATATGCTTTTATTTTAAGCATTCTTTTCATAAACGTTTCACTGGCTGCAAATACTAATTTTGCACTCACTGATTTGTTCATCGTTCTTCATCTTTACTACCATTTCTTTCTTTCAGTTTCTTTTCTCAATCTATTTTTTTTAACAATTCTTTTATACATTGATTTCGTGAACGTTTTACTGGCTGCAAATTGCGTTTTCGATTTCCCTGTGTCCTCGAATCATTCCATTATTTGCAAGCATATTTTATTTTTGCATTGTCTTCGCAAAACGTTTCACTGTCTGCGAATACCATTTCTTTCTCTCTTTTTCTCTATATTCACTACAATTTTTTTTCAGTTCAACCCTTTATCTTTCTCTATTTGGCACTTCCTTCACCTATTTCTTTTGTGCATTGCTTTCGTAAACCTTTCACTGGCTGCAAATTCCGTTTATGCACTTATTCTCACATCTTACTCAACCTTATTATTTCTCCGTTCAACCTCTCTGTCGCTCTTTTTCCATCCCATTCTCTTTTATGCGTTGCTTTCGTGATCATTTCACTGGCAGTAATTTTGATTCTTCCACTCCACTCCACTCCACTCCACTGTGTCGTAGTCACCTTAGGTGAAAGATAAGCCAACAAGATAAAAAGAGATGTAAAAGTAATGTATATTCTGCTTTGTGCTTGCATTCGTAAATGTTCTACAGACTGTTAGTTCAATTTAACTTGTAGTTCCTAAGAGATTTCCAACACGAACTAATCCACTTCCATCTTCCAGCAGCTCACAACAACAGCCCGCCAACATTGTGACGCCGGAGTCGTCGCCTCTGCTGCTGTGCAGCGGCGGCTTCTACAGTGCGGTGCCGTCGCGAGCCGCTGCCGGGCTGCAGTTGTCGATTACGCCTCCGCCACAGGCGACAGTGCTGCACAATGGTTCCGTTTCAGCGGGTTCTCTTTCCGGTTCGGGTTCAGGTTCAGGTTCGGGCTCCGCTTCGGGGATGCCGCAGTTGCGTAGCCCCAACAGTTATGCCAGCTACGAGAACGAGGACTCGCTGAAGGAGTTCGATATGGTGGGCAACAGTGTTCGGATGCACACAAGCACTCCCCAGTACCAAGCAATGACCAAGAACAACAACAATAACAACATTAGCAGCAGCAGCAGCAGTAACAATAACAATAACAGCAACAGCAACGGTAATAATAACAACAACTCATCCACTGGCGGCAGCAGCTTCAGCAGCAGCTCCAACGCTGGCAACAACAGCAGCGGCAACAACAACGGCAATAATACACCCCAGAAGCAAAAGCATCCTAACAATGTGCCATACGATCCGTTCGTGCATACAAACAACAAACCGCCATATAGCTTTAGGTAAGCAATGAGCTACAAAGCAAAAAGCAACTTAAAGGGAGCAACAACGAAGCTGCTAAAAGCTTAAGCTCACTCTAAAAGTGTGCATTCTATAAATGTTCTGAAGTATAGAGTAGTAAAGTATGTAAAAAGTTGTAAGCAAGAAAGAGCATCAAGATAACGAGTGTAGTAATATATTGGAAACTTAGAACTAGCAAAAGCTGCTGAAAACTTAGTTTGCACAATATGCATTTTATTTAAGTTCTGCACTATACTAGTATGAAAATTGTAAGGTATGATCTGCAAATCTGCTGAAAATGCAGTTTGCATACATATGTACATACATGAAACACATTGGGAATGTTTTAAGTTAAAAACACCAAAGCTGTTAAAAGTTTAGGTCTTACTGATAGCTTACTTTCAGCTTGTGCATGCTCTGAAGTATAGTGTAGGTAAGTATAGAGAAAGATGTATGTAAGAAATAGCAAATCTACATAACGTATTTAGTAGTAATATACTTTTAAGCTTAAACCAGCAAAGCTGTTGAAAGCTCAGTTCGCTAATTATGCAAATAAGCAGCTTTAAACTATAAAAACAAATTTGTAAGGTAGGAACTACAAATGTGCTGAAAGTTCAGCTTACATAAATGTATTAAGAGCACTGGCAAAGTTTTAAGTGGGAACACTAAAGATGCAAAAAGCTTTGCTCAAAATATAAATCAGTTACAAAAAGCTTTGGAGGATAGGAATAATGTTGCAGGTTAGAAATAGCAAAACAACTGAAGGCTCAGTTTTCAAATTGTGTTAATTTAAATTAACTAACTAAAACAAAGTCACGAAATCGAGTCTTACTTCGTTCATAATCGGAACTCGAACTCTTACGTTAAACTCGTGTTCCAATTATTACATATATATAGCTTTTTATACAAATGTAAAAAGCTTAAATATGGAAATGATATATTTATTGTGGAATTATCTTTTTGCAGTTCCCTGATCTTCATGGCCATCGAAGACTCCAACGAGAAGGCGCTGCCAGTGAAAGAGATCTACGCGTGGATCGTGCAGCATTTTCCGTACTTCAAGACGGCGCCCAATGGCTGGAAGAACAGCGTGCGCCACAACCTGTCGCTGAACAAGAGCTTCGTCAAGGTGGAGAAGGCGCCCAATATGGGCAAAGGATCGCTGTGGCGTGTCGAGCCGCAGCAGCGACAAAATCTCATGCAGGCCTTAAATCGTTCGCCCTACTTTCCCAACTCGGCTGTCGACAAGATCAGCCCGATGCTCAAGAGTCCCACTGGCAATCCAGGTGGCTACGACAGCTTGGATGGCAGCGCCGGCTCCACGTCGGTGTCCGTGGTGGGTGTAACAACAACGGGCGGAGCTACAACGCCCGTTAAAACGAATGGAGTGCTTGGCTCATTGGCCATTGCTGGCGGTGGAGGGGGAGCAGGAGGAGGAGGCGTTGTTCAAGTGGCTGGCAATGGCACAGCAAATGGAAATAGTGTTGGGAATGGAGCTGCTTCTGCTGCTGCTGGAGCTGGAGCTGGTGCTGCTCATGGACGTTTCGATCCGAAATTGTATCCCAATTTGTGCAAGAAATTTCGCAACATCAGCGAGGAGCCATCGACGCAGCCGGCGCAGCTCTTAGGCGATGCTCTTGACGAGGAGCTGCACGGCGATTATCTGACCAATAACAACAATAACAACAACAACAATAATAACAATCTTAACAACAATAATAACAAGTACAACAATTATGCAACTCTCAATGGAGCTGCAACTGTTGCTGGCAACACCAACACCAACTCCAACAACTCCAGCAACAACAACACATTCTCAGCTGGCACAACAGTCGTTGCCTTCAATTTCGAGCGCTTGGCGCGCGATTGTGGCGCCGATAACATTGACGATGTTCACGCCGCGGCTGCGATGCTCTTCCTTAAGCACGGAAAAGCCTTCAGCGAGTCCTATCAGAATGGGTAAGCATAGATTACAATTGATGATAACTATTCTGTATACCCGTTACCCTTAGGGTAGAACCTTTGAGTTTGGTATATTTTGTTATGTATGGTATATTTTGGATATGATAGTTTATTGATAGTATTTTTTGTTTTTATTTTAGTTTATGCAATTATCTTGAATGGGCATTTAAATGCACAATGGATTATATAATTTTCTCACATTCTTTTATTGTAACGACAATGCTGTCTATATGCATATGGTATATTTTGAATGTAATATACCATATACAGTAATCTTTAAATCGCAGTAATGTAATGTAACGACAATGTTGCTTATATATATGTTATATTTTGAATGTGATAGTATTATGATATACCAAATATAGTAATTTTCGGTATATTACTTGTTTACTGTAACGACATAACTGTCTATATATGATATATTTTGAATATGATAGTATGTTGATATAGTAATCTTTGGTATATTTCTGGAATATAGGCCTCCGTGCAAGGGAAAACAATAGAACACAGTTTAAAATGCATATTTAGAGAAGCGTAAAAGTACTTAGATTTGGATTAATTTACTTTTGGAGCAATAAAAACTAAGAATAGAAATAGTAAATCTATCTATCATTTTGTTTATTTGCAAATTGTTGTCTTAAATACAATTTAAAGTAGTTTTTTGTTTGAATGATCGATAATACATTTATAACACGTAAAGAGCTTAAAATATTTATAGTTTGATGGTTGGATATCAATCAAAATCGCAATGTGCGATTAATTTTAACCCAAAACATTTTCATGGTTCATTTTGATTTCAATTTATGCACTCTAAATCATATCCAATGTGTAATTCAATCCCAAGTGAAAACAAGATTTTGATTTGTTTTTATTTTAGTTTATGCAATTATCTTGAATGGGCATTTAAATGCACAGTGGATTATATAATTTCCTTATATGTATATATGATTTGATTATGCAATAGTATTAATTACTGCACATCCATCTTCTACACTAGAAAAAAGGTTTAGTTATCAGCAATGTGCAATTAAATTAGAGCGAAAACTTTTTACTTAGATTTTATGCAATTATTTCGAATGTTTGAATGTAATTTAAGGCAATGTTTTCTTTTCATTGCATTCCATTTATAGTAAATTTCATAATTTTAAATATATATAGTATATGGATTCTGAAAAGGAACAGTAAAAGAATGTTGAACGAAATGACTTTCATAATTAAAAGGAATATACTATAGAATATTGTCACTTGTAGCAGAACTTATTTATATCTTGTAAAAATATCTTGAAAGAAAAAGATCAATTTGTTTTTTAACGAAGTCTGTTGCAATGTTGATTCTGTATTTCGTAGAGAATTTCTTTTATTTACCATGTCAGCAACTATTCGATAGATTACTTTGACAGCAACGTATATTCACAGATCTTGAACGTTAGATCCCAGAGTTAACGTAAGAAACTCATGTTAGTCAGTTAGTTTAAAACTCTTAACAAATTACACGAATAAATCGAATAGCAACTAACACCACACACTCTTCTCTCTCTCTTTTTGGCTGCTTAGCGCACCGGTGATAACGAGCTCGCCCAGCGAGGATCACACTTACTCGGCGGGTGGCAATAGCAATGCGGACAGTGGAGCCTCGACGCCACGAACAAATGGCCAGAAGAGTGGCCCACAGACGCAGACGGCGGCGACGGCAGCGAGCATTGGACAGAGCGAGAGCAATTGTGCCAACTGTGCCAGTTGTGCCAGCTGCACCAGCGATGCGGCCTACGACAGCAGCGAGGAGAAGTGAGTAATCTGAAATTGTGTGTATGTATCATGTGATGATTAATTTTCGGCCTTGCAGTCACAACATTTCGCCCAAGGAGCTGGCGGATCAGCAGCGACATCGTGATGGCGTTGATGCCTTGTTGTCGCTGTCGCGTTCGACGACGTCGACAACATCGCATTATCACAGCAGCAACGGCAGCAGTGGCAGCAGTCATAGTTCACCGCACAAACGCGCCTCGAGTCGCAGCCTCGAGGAAGAACATCATCAGCAGCAGTTGCAGCTGCAGCAACAACTTCAACAGCAACAGCAGCAGCAGCATCATCAGAGCATCTACACAAATGGAAGTGGCAGCAAAATGGCGCTGCTTAGCAGTGCTGCTGCCAATGTGGCAGCTGCCGCAGCCTTGGCCCAGCAGCAACAACAGCAACAGCAGCAGCAGCAACCGATTTACGAGGAACTCTATGCAGCGACTGGCAATGGCAGCAGCAACACCAACACCAACAGCAACAACTCCACCTCAAATTTGTATATGCAAACAATTAGTTGTCTGCCAGCTGCTGTTGCTGCCCCAGCAGCAGTGGCTGCTGCGAACGGCGGTGGGGGACAGCCGATGTTGCAGCAGCATCTGAGTGCGGTCATGGCCAATGCTGTGGCTGTCAAAAGCAAGGTGAAGCCCTTGCGGGGACTGCGCACCAAGATCAAGCGAAAGGCTGCCTGGATGCGGTGAATATGGCGCAAGGCTGGCGGCAGAAAATAGTCGTCTGTCTGACGCTCGCTAAATGTCACCTACACACACCTACACACACCTCCTCGGTTTCGGCTACCTCTGCCCACACACACACACACACACACACACACACACACACAGACATACACAATCAAATCAACCCATCCTGCTCGCATCAGTGCTGTTGTCTCTTTCTAAAGCAAATGCTGTTCAACGCGTAGCAAATTAGTTTCTAAGCATCGCTTTCAAATTTCGAACTAACTATTCATAAATACTTTTTTTTTCGTGTTTTTGTTATCCGAGCGGCGTTATTCTTTATTATTTAGCAATAACTATCATTATTATTATTTTTATTATTATTATTATTTTTTTAACCACATTTTTTTATAGTTTTAATTGTAGTTTTTATCGGACTTTATTTGTAGTGGCACTTTTTTTGCTGCCCAGTTGATTGTTGGCCATTATCTTTATATATATTAATATATATGATTCTTTTTTTTTCACCGATTAGTTGCAATTTCTTTTCTTTGTTAGTTTTTAATTCAAAGATTTGTGTATATATAATTTTAACTTAAATATTTTAAACAATTTTTAACACACACACACAAAACAAAAGAAAATACAAACTGTCCTTGGGTGCTAGCTGGGCACGAATTGTAATTTAATAACATTTATATATATTTAAACAACAATTAATCAAATGTGCAAGACATGTGAGAGAGAGATAGAGATAGATAGAAAGAGATAGGCTGAGCGAGAAACAACAAAACAAAAAAAAATATATGTCGAGAGGCAATCACCAGCAGAGGTCGAAAGCAGCAAACAAAGTGTATATCAAATGAAACAAATTTGTGCTAAGTAAAATCAAAGATAAAACAACAACAAAAAAACATTGAAAAACAAGAAAAAAAGGGTAAACTGTAAAAGATAAACGACTTTTGTATAAAAGTAAAATGATAAAAAAAAAAATGAAAAACGAAGCAAGCGAAAAAGCAACAATTATATGTAGGCATAGGCATGAGACATTTTATTTGTCTGCTGTAAGCAAAACAAGTTTTATATACAAACACACACATACATACACAAACACATACATATGTGTTAAGTACTAAAAACAAAACAACAAACATTTAGCGCCTTATTATTGAGTCCTTAGCAAAAAAAGAAAAACAAAAGAGAAAACGAAACACAAATCGCAGTGTAAAAAAATGCTGTTAAAAATTTGAATTGTTTAATATCGCTACGTGTTATATATATACATACTTACTATATTATATTATATTATTATTATGATTATTGTAATATTATTATTATTATTATTATTATTATTATTATTATTATGGATATGATTATCATATGTTATATGATTAAACTTAAGTGCTAACTAATTCAACCAAAACACAGGCCAATCAAGCTTAGCATAGCAATCCGAATACCCAAAATTATGACTACAAACACACACTAAACATTAACAAAATGGAACACAAAAATGCGACACTCAAGTAAATGATAAATCAAAGATACTTTTAGACCCTAAGCAAAACAAAATAAACAACAACTAACAATTAGTTTTGTAAGCATTACGAAATGTAGTTAAAACCTTGTTCGCAAAACTTGTTAACAATTTGTTCGTTTCCTTGCTTTCAATAAGCACAACACACACACACACATACATAAACACTATATAATTTTGTTTTTAGTTTTTAAATAATTGAAAGAACATTGCAGAATAGCAGACAAATTTGTTAAAAATTAATATTAAACAACAAACAAAACAAAATAAATGAGAGATACAAGAAAACTTTAGTTGAAATTAACCAAATTCTATGCATAAGGAAAAGCTGTTGGAACTATGCTGCACCTCTACACACACACACATATATATATCTAAATATATATAGATACTATATACATTAAAGAAAACCCTAAGTGTATACACTTCAAGTACCTTTTTAGCAAAAACAAAAGCATTAAAGTAAATTAAATTAAATTATAGCAGCGCATCATTGAAGCAAAAAGCCTAAAAAAAGTGGAGATGAAGATCGAAAGAGACAGACAGTGAGAGAAAGAGAGAGAGAGAGAGAAACTAATTGCCAGTTGTTAAAAACTTAAATTTAAAATTACATTTAAATGTTAAACGTTTGCTTTTGATTGTTTAAATATTATACATACATATTTATGGAATATATAAGGAGTTTTTGTAGCTTTATAGAGATGCGAACGCCTTTTTTAACAACAAAAACAAGAAGAACAACAACAAATTTAGCTAAGCAAACATAATTTTAAGCTTATATGGAAAATTGTATCTGCAAGTGAAATATGTATATATATTTTTGTATATATTCACAAGTATACAATATATATATGCATATACATATACTTATAAATTAGCTAAAACATACATAATAGATAATATATATGTATATATATAAATATATATATATATATGTATATTGTTATAGCCAATCCAACGAGTTATAACGTAAGCTACAAGCTTAAACGCGAGACTTTTGTAGCCTGAAAAGCGCAATCTGCCCCAGTTCCTGGCATCCCGGTTCCCTAGTTCCCTAGCTCCCATTTCCCTGTTCCCAGAGTTCCCTCACATAATATCACTTTACTTAATGTTACCTAAATAAATCCCTAATAAGTACGTACGATTTCATATATATGCTTTATTGATATGTAAGCAATTGCCTATGATCAGAAATCAGTTTGTTAATGTTTACACACATATATATAATTATTCTTTTTTTATATAATTATCATACCTTCATTATTATTAAATATATACGTACATACTATATACATATATGATTATAATTTCTTTTGCGTACCAAATACACACACAAAATGTGATTTCATTTCACTTGACTTTGTTTTTTTGTTTCTTCCATTTTTGCCTCCAAACTAGATAGAGTAATTCAATGTTTATTGTTTATTTGTTGGGGAGCAATAGCAGAACTTTAGTTCCATAAATTCGGTGCACCGAAGTATTATTGTCCTTGCAGAGTTTTCCTATAGCATATAGAATAAAAATTCGTTAGCTCTCTCCCCGCACTTTCCCCATTCGAATGTAGAGATCAATCATTCCAGTATCCTGATTTCTGCAAGGGCAGCGACAAATTTTGAAAAGATAACACCAAGCATCGTGGAGTATTCTATAAGGATTTGTATTTGTTTGTAAGAGAACTCGATGATGAGTTGAAAAATGATTTGAAGACGCCAAGTTAAGAGCAATGTATGTTAAATACGGAAAGTGCCTGTAATCAATTGTTTTCATTTGCGCATTTTGTGTTTGACGTGAAGTTTGGCAACAGTGCACGACGGCAGTGTTGCCAATTTTCAGCAGACATAGTTAGGTTAAAGTAATACTATTTTGTTAAAGTGTTAGCTTGAAGCCACCCCCCCGTCTCGCTTTTGTTGCTTCGAAACCGTATTGGAAGACAGGCAACATCAGAGAGTAAATGATAGAAGAGAATGCAAAAGAAAAAAAAAACCACATAAAAATAAAAATCCTAAACAGTTACAGGGTATCTAAATACATGTCCACAAGAAACAATAAACAACAGTCAACACGTCTGAAGTCTGATTCAATTTGTCGTTTCGACGTGCAGGGAACCTACACTTTAGGCAATTTTATTTTCCCACTTTCGAAGCAGTAATATATATATGTATATCTACTTATATGTATATTCAAAGAATATGATAATATATCTATGTATATAACCATATACCATATACCATATGTATCATGAGAAGTGTATATGTATGTATCCGTTTGCCCTCCAAGGTTTCAACTAGCGCCTGTTTTTATGTCTAAACCTGTACCAACAACAAGATGAAACAACACACGAACAACTATGAAATATAAGTATCTAAATGAAATATCTATCTATCTATATACATATATTATATATAGTATATACATATAGTATAAACATATACAAATACATATAAATAAATGAACAAATGACAAAAAGATAAGAAGACAAGAGTTGCCCTGTATTTTTTAGAGCAATATTTTTCTACTTTTTCGAAGAGCAACAAAAATTCAAACTCAAAACTTTTCGATTTTCATGTTTTGCGGCTGGTACAAAAACTAAAGTAAAAATATTAAAAATTAACAATAAATTCAATTGACAAACAACCAAGTTAAAATGAAGCGCCAATTGATTTGGACTGATTTCTCGGGCGTCGTCGATGATGATTATGATGATGACGATGATGATGATGAATGTAATGAGCGAACACAAACACAATTTTGTTAAGAATTGCCTCTTGAGAATATATATATATATATATATATATATATATATATAGTATGTATTAGCTGTAGCTAAACTGACTTGTATATACATATACATACATAAATACTTATACAAATACACACATATATACATACATAAAACCATATGTATATAGAATTGATATTACATTTAGACCAGATAACACATTCAAACCTAAAATGAACAAATCTAAAACATGTTACAAGTAGAGTGCAAATAAAAACAAAGAATATAAAACTAACAACTTTCTTTACTTTTCCTTAGGTTGGGATTTATTTTTAACGAAGAATTCAATTACAAACTTGAAATAATTGATGAACTAATATTATTTTTCAAATTTAATTATTTTCCTTTTGTGGTGAGAATAAATTCAAGAATAAATAAATTATGTTGATTTATTTTACTCATCCGTTTATAAAATTTTAAGTTTCAATGGAAAAGTTGCCCTACACGCCGCTAGATGGCGCGCGCTCCCGAACATACGACTCATAGGTGTCGCATATTTGAGGAATTGCGCTCATGCGCAGCAAATAACCATTTTATCACTAACCATACAATACATAGATGCGTCACGCCATACAACCAAAACGTCCCATTGAAAACAGTATTATTGCCGCCCCAGTCGGGTCGTGCGCTGCGATTCGAACACCGAGCCTCTTCGGCTCATTCGAAAATTCGAAGTGCTAACGCAGCGCGCAGCGTTGAGCAGTGTTGCCAGTTTAGCAATTTAGTTGCTAGATCTAGCAACTTTTCAAAATATTTGCAACTTTTTTTTTGAAAATGCTATTAGCTACAAATCTAGCAACTTTTTATTTTTTGTTAGCTATTTTAGCAATTTAGCAATTTTTCATTTATACTTTACTTAAAACCCTTTTATTTTGTATTCTCTTTTTGCCATTCACTGCAAAAATTGCGATTAATAGTTCACAATGAAATCGGAACTTGTATTTAACTCAACGGTTCGATTATAAGAGCTACTTGAACCAAAAGCCTTTTAGTGATTTAGCAAATTTTGCGCTCAAAATCTTTTCCCTACCTTGGTCGAACGCTGAAGTTGAGCGTATATTCTCACAAATGAATATAGCAAAACATAAATTACGTAACTGTATGAGCATTATATTATAATAATATATAACATTATATTATAATATATAATGATTATAACATTAAATGCGATATTGCATGTAAGGTTAGTTTGAGTTTAAACAATTGAAAATACGAGCCGATATAGCGACAGGTTGCTAGTCTCGCTAGGAGACTCATACCAGCTAAACCGTTGAGGCAATTGAAGCGTCAAGGTTTCGCCAAATCGATAACCCAATCGTAAACTTCACATAATCTCCTTAAACTAATATGAGGTTTGGTTCAAAAAAATACATTTTTAGCTGTGTTGTTATAGTACTATTTTCTTCCTGCTGTACTGGTTCGATACTTAATAAAGAAGCTAATTATATAAGAAAAAAAAAATTAAATAAAAATAATTAAAAAAAAATAATTAAAAAAAAATATTTATATATGTATTGGACTACATAGGCATAACAAATGTTGCCATAATTATGTACTTCCCTACGAGTACTTAGTAAAGTAGTACACGGATAGTAAGGAAGCAGAAGAATTGGACGAAATTCGAAGTATTTTGTAATGTTAACAAAAGAAGATATGAAATCCTGTTTATTTAAATTTTTTAATTTTTAATTTCAATATTTTATTCTCAAATTATTTAAAAATGTACATACTATTTGAAAAAGAACATTTAAAAGATTTAGCAATTTTTGTTGGCAATTTTTTTATAATTTTTAGCAATTTTTAGCAACTTTTTTTCTTAAATCTAGCAACTTTTACTCCAGAGAATCTGGCAACACTGGCGTTGAGTTCAGTCGCAGATCAAATGCGGAGCGATGAGCACGGGCGCATTTCGTTGCGCTCTGCTCTCGCTTCTATGTATGCGTGTGTGTATCTACATGCTCACCTATGTCAGTATGTGTATGCATGTGAAGTTTTGCAACGTGCAGTTGCCTCGCAAACAAGCAGCTAGCGCACGCCAATTTTGTTTTGCCACGACGAAAGTCTCGAAGATGAAGGCAACAACAATTGCTCGCGTTCTATAAGTTTGCAGTTAAATGGCACTTGCACAAGGACCGCGTTGGCTCTGCTGGTGGTGTGCAAGCTCAACATGTTGTGGGTTTCAGAAAATTAGAGAAAATATAAATAATACAATTATTACTATTAAAAGTTAAATTATTTTTTAAAAGATAAATACATATTTATAATTTAGTTTTAATTTTAATTTTCGGTAGAAAATTTTCTAATGAATTAAAATTAAAAATGGTAAAAATATTAAATATAAGTATTGAAAACATATATAATTAATATTTTATTGTAATTATGATTTCAATATTTTTCTGTAATTTTTTGTATTGTTAAATTGTATTATTACATGATTTACAAAAATGTATTTATTAAAACAAAAAAAAAATTAAACTTATAATAATAATAATTTCTCTAATTTTCTGAAATGTTATTGTTATCTTAAAATGTAAAAACAAAATTTTAAAGTTCAAACTTTTTTTAAATTGAGTTTTATTATTTAAAATTACAAAATTGTAAGTCATCAAAAATCAATGCGCGATTAGATTTTACTTCTGTCAGTAAACTTGAAATGGAATAAAAAAATGTAAATCGCATTAAAAAAAAAAACAAAATATGCATATGTTCTCGATCGGGAGTTGAACCCTGACCCACAACATGTTGAGCTTGCACACCACCAGCAGAGCCAACGCGGTCCTTGTGCAAGTGCCATTTAACTGCAAACTTATAGAACGCGAGCAATTGTTGTTGCCTTCATCTTCGAGACTTTCGTCGTGGCAAAACAAAATTGGCGTGCGCTAGCTGCTTGTTTGCGAGGCAACTGCACGTTGCAAAACTTCACATGCATACACATACTGACATAGGTGAGCATGTAGATACACACACGCATACATAGAAGCGAGAGCAGAGCGCAACGAAATGCGCCCGTGCTCATCGCTCCGCATTTGATCTGCGACTGAACTCAACGCCAGTGTTGCCAATTCATCTGCTCATCAAATAGCTAAAGTAACATATGAAAAACGCTAGAAACCGCCAGAAAATTAGGATGATAGCCAAAACATAAAGCTACGTTAGGAAGACAATATATTATTAATTTTATTTATTTATTAAGTATTTTTTAGAAGTTCTGAAATTTCCTCAATCATGCCCTCTTCTTCTGCTGAATTTTTGTAGCTTTGATTGGTTCCAATCATTTTCAAGCAATCTTGTGGGACTTCATAATTATGGCAGCTCTTGTTTGCCCGGCGTAGTCCGTATCTACAAATATGATTTAATGTTATTAATATTATAAAATATGGGTTGAACAGATAAAATACCTTATGTGTAAAATAGAATTTAGTGTTTCAACGGCCATTCTATTTCGCAGCTTGGTTTTGACATTGTTCATTTGACTGAACACTCGTTCCACCTCTGCGTTCGACCATGGCATCGATAAAAGGCTTAGCGCAAATGATGCTAGTGCCGAAAACCTTTTGTTACCTGCTGCATCCACATAGTTTGACACTTCGGCCCAAAAACTTATGGTATCCGTCAAATTTGACCAGTTTAGAAGATGGATGTTCTGATATTGGAATAGAATGTCCTCAATTTTATCGGAGTCCAACTTTAAGTGCTCGAGGATATGCAAAATATTGGCCTTCTTTGGACATAAAATTTTTGTAATGGAAAACAAATCAATTTGTTGAAATACTTCAAAATTGTCTGGCAATCTAAAAAAGAATTTGGAAGTTAACAAAGAAATATAACAATTACTTTATAAGAATACCTCTGCTTGAGCTCATTGATTAATGCTATTATAAAATTAACGCATTTTGAACGAATTTCTGCCTCAATATCGTTTGAGATGTTTTCTTTACATTCTTTGAGCTTTGTCTCGAATGCATATCCCAAATAGCAATCATGCTTTACCAAATGTTCAAAATCGTTTTTTAAAATATCAATATTGACATTTTCGGGAATGATTTTGCTTTTTAAAGAATTTATGGCAAATATAATGTCATTTAAAAGTTTGGTTGAGTCTCCAGTGCTTGATTGAAAAATTTTGTTAATGTGCTGCATTTGAGTTAGCACTGGCTGCAAAAACAACAGATACAAATAAGTAACGTCGTCATTTAGTAGTTTGTGCAACGTTTGTGCCTTGAAACATTTTTCATTTGTTGCAGCAATGTTGAAGTGAAGTTTAAGCTCAATCCATTGCTTCAGAATTCGTGTAACGGCAACTTCAATCGACAGCCACCTTGTGTCGCAAACTCGAGCAATTTTGAGAGGTACCTAGCAAAAAATGCATGTTATTCATATACAAAAAAATAAATATACAAACATAGAGAACAATACCACATTACACAGACTACAGACAAGCACATGTTAATAGACAAAAAGGTTAAAATCAAACAATACAAACACATAGGTCGTTTTACCTCTTCAGCGTTAATAAGCTGATACATTTTTTTGTAATCTGATTGCCTTTTCGCGCTTTTTGAAAACCAATTATAGGTTTCGTAAACAATATATTCTAAGGCCTCGGGTAAAAAATGTTTACATGCACTGTTGACAGCCAGTTGTAGTGAATGGCATACACACTTAATTAAAATTAGGGAAGGAACTCTTTTTTTCAACTCCGTGTACACACTTTGCTTTGAACCAACCATAACACTTGCGTTGTCCGTGCCAATTCCAATCAAATTCCCAAGGTTTAATTTAAAGTTGTTAAGTTCCTGACAGAGGCTGTTCGCAATCGTTTTCGCGTCGCCCTTCTCGAGCGGAACCAGGGATAAAAATGTGGAAACCATGATGCTCCGTGTTGCACTAAAATAGTTTATGGCAACACCTATGTATATAGAATATATTTAATTGTGTTTTAGGATGATTAGCATTTTAGCTTACCAAGGGTCTTGCAGACACTTATGTCAGTACTCTCATCAAGCAACAAGCTGTACTTGGCATCACCGATGTCCTCCTTTAATAACAATTTAAAGCTTGGAGCCAAAATATTTGTTATTATACTGGTGCACTTTGTTCTATGGAGCTTTATGGCACCGCCATCCTGAAAATTTGTCCCGCACAACAATCCCAAATGATCAATTGGGCTCACCGATGAATGTGCCGCAACATACAAAGACAATGCTGCCTCTTGCCGGCAGGTTTTTGGAGAGACAGATGGAACGAACGTTATTTTGTTCGTCTGTGAAAACGCAGATGACGAAGACTTGTGCTTATTTGTCTTTGCATGCGCGTGCAAATCGGAAAGTTTCGCATTAATGCTGGATTTGCAATATTTGCAAAAGCATTTTTGCTCATCAGCTGCATCCAAAGTTAGCCAATCCTTAAATGCTAGGTCTTGCAACCAAGCATGTCGCGGTTTTTGCTTATAAACTTTCGGCATTTCAACTGTCACACGATCGTTTTGAAAATTGTGAAATACCCAGATGGTGATGGTATAAGACTAATAAAAATCGATAATAATGTAAAGATCTTTTGGCATATCGATGTTTTTTACCATTGCAATGCAAAAATACTGCAAGGTTTTAAAGTGTGGCATCGTAAAACATAAAAATACACAAAGTTACCAGATGTTTTTAATAAACTAAAGTTCTGTCAGTTTTGTTTTGAAAATAGCTATAATTCCCGCTAGCCGCTAGTTTTCAATTTGTCCCGCATTTTGCTTTTGAAAACCGTCAGATCTGACGGGGAAATAGCTAAATTGGCAACGCTGCTCAACGCTGCGCGCTGCGTTAGCACTTCGAATTTTCGAATGAGCCGAAGAGGCTCGGTGTTCGAATCGCAGCGCACGACCCGACTGGGGCGGCAATAATACTGTTTTCAATGGGACGTTTTGGTTGTATGGCGTGACGCATCTATGTATTGTATGGTTAGTGATTGTATTGTATGGTTAGTGGTTTTATTGATAATCGATTGCTGACAAACTTTTTTTTTTATGTTTCCTGCTTTGTCGCTTGATGGTGTTTTACAAGACTGTAGCACATTTACGATTAAAAGCGCCATCTATGGTTTGTACTCACAAGACGACTAAGATTCGTTGCGCCTAGAAACATGCTACTGCTGATAGCTTGATAGCACTAACCATACAATACATAGATGCGTCACGCCATACAACCAAAACGTCCCATTGAAAACAGTATTATTGCCGCCCCAGTCGCGTCGTGCGCTGCGATTCGAACACCGAGCCTCTTCGGCTCATTCGAAAATTCGAAGTGCTAACGCAGCGCGCAGCGTTGAGTTCAGTCGCAGATCAAATGCGGAGCGATGAGCACGGGCGCATTTCGTTGCGCTCTGCTCTCGCTTCTATGTATGCGTGTATGTATCTACATGCTCGCTTATATCAGTATGTGTATGCATGTGAAGTTTTGCAACGTGCGGTTGCCTCGCAAACAAGCAGCTACCGCACGTCAATTTTGTTTTGCCGCGACGAAAGTCTCGAAGAAGAGGACAACAACAATTGCTCGCGTTCTATATGTTCGCAGTTAAATGGCACTTGCACAAGGACCGCGTTGGCTCTGCTGGTGGTTTGCAAGCTCAACATGTTGTGTGTGGGTCAGGGTTCAACTCCCGATCGAGAACATATGCATATTTTGTTTTTTTTTTTAATGCGATTTACATTTTTTTATCCCATTTCAAGTTTACTGACAGAAGTAAAATCTAGTCGCGCATTGATTTTTGATGACTTACAATTTTGTAATTTTAAATAATAAAATAAACTCGTAATTATTTTTGCAAGCAATATTTAAAACTCAATTTAAAAAAGTTTGAGCTTTAAAATTTTGTTTTTTACATTTTAAGATAAAAATAACATTTCAGAAAATTAGAGAAAATATAAATAATACAATTATTACTATTAAAAGTTCAATTATTTTTTAAAAGATAAATACATATTTATAATTTAGTTTTAATTTTAATTTTCACTAGAAAATTTTCTAATGAATTAAAATTAAAAATGGTAAAAATATTAAATATAAGTATTGAAAACATATATAATTAATATTTTATTGTAATTATGATTTCAATATTTTTCTGTAATTTTTTGTATTGTTAAATTGTATTATTACATGATTTACAAAAATGTATTTATTAAAACAAAAAAAAAATTAAACTTATAATAATAATAATTTCTCTAATTTTCTGAAATGTTATTGTTATCTTAAAATGCAAAAACAAAATTTTAAAGCTCAAACTTTTTTAAATTGAGTTTTAAATATTGCTTGCAAAAATAATTACGAGTTTATTTTATTATTTAAAATTACAAAATTGTAAGTCATCAAAAATCAATGCGCGACTAGATTTTACTTCTGTCAGTAAACTTGAAATGGGATAAAAAAATGTAAATCGCATTAAAAAAAAAAACAAAATATGCATATGTTCTCGATCGGGAGTTGAACCCTGACCCACACACAACATGTTGAGCTTGCAAACCACCAGCAGAGCCAACGCGGTCCTTGTGCAAGTGCCATTTAACTGCGAACATATAGAACGCGAGCAATTGTTGTTGTCCTCTTCTTCGAGACTTTCGTCGCGGCAAAACAAAATTGACGTGCGCTAGCTGCTTGTTTGCGAGGCAACCGCACGTTGCAAAACTTCACATGCATACACATACTGATATAAGCGAGCATGTAGATACATACACGCATACATAGAAGCGAGAGCAGAGCGCAACGAAATGCGCCCGTGCTCATCGCTCCGCATTTGATCTGCGACTGAACTCAACGCTGCGCGCTGCGTTAGCACTTCGAATTTTCGAATGAGCCGAAGAGGCTCGGTGTTCGAATCGCAGCGCACGACGCGACTGGGGCGGCAATAATACTGTTTTCAATGGGACGTTTTGGTTGTATGGCGTGACGCATCTATGTATTGTATGGTTAGTGATTGTATTGTATGGTTAGTGGTTTTATTGATAATCGATTGCTGACAAACTTTTTTTTTTATGTTTCCTGCTTTGTCGCTTGATGGTGTTTTACAAGACTGTAGCACATTTACGATTAAAAGCGCCATCTATGGTTTGTACTCACAAGACGACTAAGATTCGTTGCGCCTAGAAACATGCTACTGCTGATAGCTTGATAGCACTAACCATACAATACATAGATGCGTCACGCCATACAACCAAAACGTCCCATTGAAAACAGTATTATTGCCGCCCCAGTCGCGTCGTGCGCTGCGATTCGAACACCGAGCCTCTTCGGCTCATTCGAAAATTCGAAGTGCTAACGCAGCGCGCAGCGTTGAGTTCAGTCGCAGATCAAATGCGGAGCGATGAGCACGGGCGCATTTCGTTGCGCTCTGCTCTCGCTTCTATGTATGCGTGTATGTATCTACATGCTCGCTTATATCAGTATGTGTATGCATGTGAAGTTTTGCAACGTGCGGTTGCCTCGCAAACAAGCAGCTAGCGCACGTCAATTTTGTTTTGCCGCGACGAAAGTCTCGAAGAAGAGGACAACAACAATTGCTCGCGTTCTATATGTTCGCAGTTAAATGGCACTTGCACAAGGACCGCGTTGGCTCTGCTGGTGGTTTGCAAGCTCAACATGTTGTGTGTGGGTCAGGGTTCAACTCCCGATCGAGAACATATGCATATTTTGTTTTTTTTTTTAATGCGATTTACATTTTTTTATCCCATTTCAAGTTTACTGACAGAAGTAAAATCTAGTCGCGCATTGATTTTTGATGACTTACAATTTTGTAATTTTAAATAATAAAATAAACTCGTAATTATTTTTGCAAGCAATATTTAAAACTCAATTTAAAAAAGTTTGAGCTTTAAAATTTTGTTTTTGCATTTTAAGATAACAATAACATTTCAGAAAATTAGAGAAATTATTATTATTATAAGTTTAATTTTTTTTTTTTGTTTTAATAAATACATTTTTGTAAATCATGTAATAATACAATTTAACAATACAAAAAATTACAGAAAAATATTGAAATCATAATTACAATAAAATATTAATTATATATGTTTTCAATACTTATATTTAATATTTTTACCATTTTTAATTTTAATTCATTAGAAAATTTTCTAGTGAAAATTAAAATTAAAACTAAATTATAAATATGTATTTATCTTTTAAAAAATAATTGAACTTTTAATAGTAATAATTGTATTATTTATATTTTCTCTAATTTTCTGAAATGTTATTTTTATCTTAAAATGTAAAAAAACAAAATTTTAAAGCTCAAACTTTTTTAAATTGAGTTTTAAATATTGCTTGCAAAAATAATTACGAGTTTATTTTATTATTTAAAATTACAAAATTGTAAGTCATCAAAAATCAATGCGCGACTAGATTTTACTTCTGTCAGTAAACTTGAAATGGGATAAAAAAATGTAAATCGCATTAAAAAAAAAAACAAAATATGCATATGTTCTCGATCGGGAGTTGAACCCTGACCCACACACAACATGTTGAGCTTGCAAACCACCAGCAGAGCCAACGCGGTCCTTGTGCAAGTGCCATTTAACTGCGAACATATAGAACGCGAGCAATTGTTGTTGTCCTCTTCTTCGAGACTTTCGTCGCGGCAAAACAAAATTGACGTGCGGTAGCTGCTTGTTTGCGAGGCAACCGCACGTTGCAAAACTTCACATGCATACACATACTGATATAAGCGAGCATGTAGATACATACACGCATACATAGAAGCGAGAGCAGAGCGCAACGAAATGCGCCCGTGCTCATCGCTCCGCATTTGATCTGCGACTGAACTCAACGCTGCGCGCTGCGTTAGCACTTCGAATTTTCGAATGAGCCGAAGAGGCTCGGTGTTCGAATCGCAGCGCACGACCCGACTGGGGCGGCAATAATACTGTTTTCAATGGGACGTTTTGGTTGTATGGCGTGACGCATCTATGTATTGTATGGTTAGTGATTGTATTGTATGGTTAGTGGTTTTATTGATAATCGATTGCTGACAAACTTTTTTTTTTATGTTTCCTGCTTTGTCGCTTGATGGTGTTTTACAAGACTGTAGCACATTTACGATTAAAAGCGCCATCTATGGTTTGTACTCACAAGACGACTAAGATTCGTTGCGCCTAGAAACATGCTACTGCTGATAGCTTGATAGCACTAACCATACAATACATAGATGCGTCACGCCATACAACCAAAACGTCCCATTGAAAACAGTATTATTGCCGCCCCAGTCGGGTCGTGCGCTGCGATTCGAACACCGAGCCTCTTCGGCTCATTCGAAAATTCGAAGTGCTAACGCAGCGCGCAGCGTTGAGTTCAGTCGCAGATCAAATGCGGAGCGATGAGCACGGGCGCATTTCGTTGCGCTCTGCTCTCGCTTCTATGTATGCGTGTATGTATCTACATGCTCGCTTATATCAGTATGTGTATGCATGTGAAGTTTTGCAACGTGCGGTTGCCTCGCAAACAAGCAGCTACCGCACGTCAATTTTGTTTTGCCGCGACGAAAGTCTCGAAGAAGAGGACAACAACAATTGCTCGCGTTCTATATGTTCGCAGTTAAATGGCACTTGCACAAGGACCGCGTTGGCTCTGCTGGTGGTTTGCAAGCTCAACATGTTGTGTGTGGGTCAGGGTTCAACTCCCGATCGAGAACATATGCATATTTTGTTTTTTTTTTTAATGCGATTTACATTTTTTTATCCCATTTCAAGTTTACTGACAGAAGTAAAATCTAGTCGCGCATTGATTTTTGATGACTTACAATTTTGTAATTTTAAATAATAAAATAAACTCGTAATTATTTTTGCAAGCAATATTTAAAACTCAATTTAAAAAAGTTTGAGCTTTAAAATTTTGTTTTTTACATTTTAAGATAAAAATAACATTTCAGAAAATTAGAGAAAATATAAATAATACAATTATTACTATTAAAAGTTCAATTATTTTTTAAAAGATAAATACATATTTATAATTTAGTTTTAATTTTAATTTTCACTAGAAAATTTTCTAATGAATTAAAATTAAAAATGGTAAAAATATTAAATATAAGTATTGAAAACATATATAATTAATATTTTATTGTAATTATGATTTCAATATTTTTCTGTAATTTTTTGTATTGTTAAATTGTATTATTACATGATTTACAAAAATGTATTTATTAAAACAAAAAAAAAATTAAACTTATAATAATAATAATTTCTCTAATTTTCTGAAATGTTATTGTTATCTTAAAATGCAAAAACAAAATTTTAAAGCTCAAACTTTTTTAAATTGAGTTTTAAATATTGCTTGCAAAAATAATTACGAGTTTATTTTATTATTTAAAATTACAAAATTGTAAGTCATCAAAAATCAATGCGCGACTAGATTTTACTTCTGTCAGTAAACTTGAAATGGGATAAAAAAATGTAAATCGCATTAAAAAAAAAAAAACAAAATATGCATATGTTCTCGATCGGGAGTTGAACCCTGACCCACACACAACATGTTGAGCTTGCAAACCACCAGCAGAGCCAACGCGGTCCTTGTGCAAGTGCCATTTAACTGCGAACATATAGAACGCGAGCAATTGTTGTTGTCCTCTTCTTCGAGACTTTCGTCGCGGCAAAACAAAATTGACGTGCGCTAGCTGCTTGTTTGCGAGGCAACCGCACGTTGCAAAACTTCACATGCATACACATACTGATATAAGCGAGCATGTAGATACATACACGCATACATAGAAGCGAGAGCAGAGCGCAACGAAATGCGCCCGTGCTCATCGCTCCGCATTTGATCTGCGACTGAACTCAACGCTGCGCGCCAGTGATGCCAATATTTTTTCGAAAAAAACGGACAGATTGAGAAAAAAAAACAGGAAAAATAGGATGAAAATATTATTAAAAGGATAGAAAAAGAGGCAAAAAGTTTGTTTATAGTAATTTAATTTTTTATTATTAAGATAATAGTTTTAAGGCAGCTTCGATTATTTTTCCTTCGTCATTATTGCTGTCCTCATAAGTAACCATAGAGCCAATTATTTGAAGATACTTTTGAGGCACAGAGTGTCTGTCAGACACTACATTTTTAATAAGGTTAGTGCACTTGGTTCTGTGCAATTTAACCTTCTTGGCGTCAAAATGTGTTTTTACTAATTCACTTAGGTGGCTACATAGCTATCGCAGCTTCTTGGCGACAAGTTTCTGAAGATTTGACCGGCTCGAAACAAATTTTACTTTGTTTCAATAAACTTGATGTATTTTTCGTATGATTTTTTTTGTCGTCATGTGCACTCTTAATAGGTCAATTTTACAGTTAATACTGCATTTGCAGTATTTTAAATAAGCCTTGTTAATGTCTGAATGTCGGCTAATCCAATCTTTAAAATCCGGCTGCAGTAGCCAACAGTCCCGAAACTTTTGCTTTTACATTTTTTTTTGACATTTTTAATTTAATAATATAAATTTTGAAATTGTGTGTTCAGTATCGAAACAGAGAGTGCAAGTAAACCGTAAATAGAGTTTTTCGATTAATTTTTTACCAAACTGTCGATATAAGTATGGCAGACGTGAAAAGTTGCCACCTGTTTCATATTTTACAGCAGATAATAAAATTAAATTGGAGTGCGAAAGCAACTATTTTAGAAAAATAAAGAATTAATATTAGATTTAAAAAAAAAAGGACAGATTTCGGGATGAAAAATCTAAAAATAGGACAGATTTCAGGTATGCGGATGATTTTCAATTTTTTCCGGATGAAGCGTTAAAAACAGGACAGATCTGTCCGGAAAAAGGACAAATTGGCATCACTGCTGCGCGCTGCGTTAGCACTTCGAATTTTCGAATGAGCCGAAGAGGCTCGGTGTTCGAATCGCAGCGCACGACGCGACTGGGGCGGCAATAATACTGTTTTCAATGGGACGTTTTGGTTGTATGGCGTGACGCATCTATGTATTGTATGGTTAGTGTTGATAGCTTGTACATACAACAATGCAATCGATGTTGTTGTTGTTATTATTATTGTGATCGCTGTTGTTGTAATAGTATATGCAGTTTTTGTTGGTTTTGTCGTTGGCCACTTGAGCCCGAAAGGGTAAAAAACGCAATAACAAAAAGTGAAATAACGGGTAAACAAAAATCATGAGCACTGATAACTGTTGTTGTAGTGGTTGCAATTGTTATTGTTAGCTTGCAAATAAAATACCAGGCGAACATAAGCGAACAGCAAGTAGAATCTTCTGGTATTTAATTACTTAAGGTGAATGCAGTTATCGCTTTGAATGGTTTAAAAGTAAAGCCAGGAGCTAGTTGCTCAATGTCATCTCAGCAGCTGAAATACCAGGTGAACATCGATAAAAGCATTTGGTATTTAGATCTGTCGTGTGTGTGGTTATTGTTCTTGTTTGCCACTTTAAACCACTGTACTATGTGAATTTTGCCACTTTAACTTGTATTTAATATACGAGTAAACAATAAGAGATTTTGTTATTATGTACACTCACAATATATTATGGAAAAGTGGGTGTGCCAAAACCTCTACCTCCAAGAAAAATCATCTGTTGAGCTAGTGAAATCAAATGTTGTCAGCAAAAACCAGGGATCGTGCTCAAATTTCCCATAGTGCATTGTGAACGGTTAAAATTGTCGAGGCAACAAGTAGAGATTGAACAACTAGACTGCTTAGTGGCGCCATCTATGGCTCGTGCTCGTTATGGCAATTTAATTTATGGCAGCCTCAAAGTAAATTTTGTGCGCCAAATTTGAAGTTTTAAAAAAAAACGAACAGAAAAGAAAATGCGTTAAGATTTAATAATATATTGATGCATCTTACGAATACAATTAACATTGTCTTATTGCGAAATCCTGAATATTTCGAAAGCAACAATTAATAATGTCGCCTAGGACATCGCTGCTATAGTTTTGTGTATGTGAAAACTATCTTTATCGCAGCCATTTAAGGGTCTTTCAAGGATATCCTTACGAATATTCCTATATCATCCTCTATCGATTGGGAAAAAACATCTAAGAAGTCTAAACATACAATACATTAAAAAATTTGGTTATTTGAAAAAATGAATTTGTGCTAATAGTTTTCTATTTATCCTGAACATACTTGAATTCCAATCGATGGCAATCCTTTCGAAATGCGTTCTCACCCTGAAGAGCTACAATTAAGAAATCCTTTACCGAGAAATGTATTCGATTTTTACTTTATTGATTAGGAACAAAAAATGATGGTTGATTGTGCAGCAACAATTGTGTATTCAAATATTGTAGAACGCATTATTTCAAAGTAGTTTTGATTCCAGTTTTATCCACAGGACCTTCCTACGAGGTCCCTTGTATAACATAATATATATATAGTATAATAATATATAATACATAGTATTCTTTGAATGTATACATAATATGATTAATTGTTAGTATTTTTTGTTTTAAGGTCAAGCTGCCAAAAAGGTAGCAGAACACCTGTTAAATAATAAAATATACAAATTTTTACAAAAAAAAAAAGATTCCAGTTTTTTGTTCACGTAGAAATACTTGTAACATGTCAAGTTATCCCAGATGAACAAAATTCCAATGTTTCATTAAAAAAAAAACGCGTGTAAGGCATTTTCTCGTGAAGTTAGATGACATCAAATAAAACTGTGGAGTTTGCATACAAACTTTAAAATGAAAAAAAAAATATTGGAACCGAGATGTAATAAAATGTGCTTCCTACGCAGCTTCATAGATCTGGCAAAAATAAGTCTCCAAGAATATCTAGATGTATTTCAGGAATGGGCCAGGAATTGGAACGTACGATAAATGGGCAAACATGACATTCGCAAATCGTGTGCGGAACTGCCCGTGTGTGACGCTTAATGGTAGCGTGTTATCTCACTCATCATCACACAAATATCTAGGAGTCATTCTAGACAAAATGGTAAAATTAGAAAGCCATGTGAAGTCGCTGCTTCATTCTTAGAGAACCAAGTTAAATGGCATGTCCTGGCTAATCTAACACACAAGCTTTCGCTGGACAACTAGGTTCGAATCTTCAAGTGCATTTTAACTCCGATCCTTTTCTACGCAATACAGGTGTACGGTATCACAACTAAAATGCACTTCAAGCCAAGACGCTGAAGAGGATCTCAGGAGCTTCGTGGTACAGGAGAACGGCGGACATTGAGCACGACCTCAAAGTACCTAAGATTGGCGATAAAATTCAGGCAATTGCAATAAAATACTCGGAGATGTTTGGACGTCACCTCAACAGACTAGCTAGGCGCCTAACGTCGAGTCGTCGCACTAGGGTCAGGAGAAGACTAAAACGTCATCATCCTCAAGACCTGCTAGCTCGGGTCTTGACCTAATATTACCAGCGATGCTCTACTTAATTTTCACGCATATTTTTAGGCTCAATTTATATAAATTTTCCGTTTATTATTTTCGATTTGTTTAAGTTGCCCACAAAAAAAAAAGTAAGAAAGCTACAGTCGAGTGTGCTCGACTGCGAGATACCCGCTACCCAATTTGAATAACAATATACAAAAAAATACTACAAAAATACTAAAATTATACCAAATTGTATATTTGGTATATCGATATATCGGCCAAAGCAACTCAGACCCCTAGTAAGTAGGCGTTTTTGCCCTTACAAAAGTATTTCTTTAATAACTTCGACAATTTTTATGTGATCGCAATCAAATTATCAGGAATCATAAATACTAATGTTATTATTGTGTACACCAAAAATTAGCTTTAAAATTACGCTTGTTATTAGATTTTTTTTTTTTTTGCGGGGGTGGAAGGGGGCGTGCCAAAAATTTGAAACCAACTTGATCTGCGTGCAAACATAAGAAATGCTGTTGAAAAAAGATGATAGCTCTATCTCTTATAGTCTCTGAGGATCTTGGTGTTCTTACGGACAGACGGACAGACGGACAGACTCACAGACAGACGACAGACAGACAGACGAACATAGCTAGATCGTCTCGGTTATTGATGCTGATCAAGAATATATATACTTTAAGTGGCCGGAGTGCCGGCACAAAGTTATAATACCCTTCGACCCTATGGGTAGCGGGTATAAAATTAAAATGTGCTTGGGATATTGTCGCCATAGAAGTAGGCAAAGAATGTGAGTTCATCTGATTCGTTCAATAATTTCATTTATTTTAGTGGTACGGTCATGAATATTATGTTGAACCAAACTATGGCACATAAAGTTAGCTAAAAACGGTCACACTAAGATTCGTAGTACTCCCGATATATATTGAATTTGGGTTCTCTTTACCACACGTCGTTTATTTTGCTCATCTGGAAACTGCGCTTAAAGGAGCAAAGTTTCTGAAATGGAAAATTCGAAAGCCCAAAAGAAGAGAAGTTTTCAAGATTTGGTTTGAATACAGTATATTCGTCTTTATTGAATTTGATTTCTCTGTTCACTTTTACATGCTATATAAACTATTTATTATTAATATTATTTATATATTTTATTTATATGTTTTTCAAGTATTTGCATTATTTGTTGATGTTGTTCTTGTTGTTGTTTTCATCATAATCATTATTATAATTATTATTATTATTATTATTTTCATATCTTTAATTAATTTCTTTTGGATTTTGCATCTTTTGCGCTTCTGCGTTAAATGTCGCAATTTTTTCCTTTTTTTTTTATGCTGAAAATCTTTGAAAAATTTTCGCCTTTTTCGAATGGAAATGTTAATTTACAAATTAACACAATCGCCGCGATACATACATATTCTATATTCTATATGTATGTACGCCGTATGTATGTATGCGTATGTAAGTATATATATATATATATATATGTATGTATATATATAAAAAACAGATTCTTAAGTTAACAAAAAAAAAGATATTATTAATATTTTTATTTAAAAATATTTATATGTATGTATGTTTTGCAACAAGAAAATGCTACACAAAAAAATGTTGCTTGTGTTTGTTGTTGTTGTTGTTGTTAAAGTTATTTTGGTTTATTAAATTACGTAATGAATTGTTGCTTAAGTTTAAAAAACGTTTCTCGAGTCGCGAATTTTTAGCCGAAATGTGTCGATAGCTTAAGTTTAGGCCACTAAGTTAATGTATTTTCTTTTTGCATCATCGATCGTTCAGTTATACAAACATATATGTATATCATATATGTATATATAATTTTGGTTTTTGATATTTTTGCTGCTTTATTCAATAATAATTAATTATTAATATACTTTTGTTTGCATTCAATTGGGCACATTTGCTTTATAATTTATTTTCTTATCGCTTCGTGTTTCTTTTTCTCATTTTCTTTTTTTTTTTTTGTAATTTCTCTTGCTGGGCGGATTTGAAACTGAAAACGGTGTATTGGTTGGTTTTGCGTCATTATCATCTGTCATAATCATAATAAGAATATATGTATAGATCTGAAGTATCTGAATAACTCAAGAGAGCTTCTAGAAGTCGCAGTGAAACTTCTTCTTCTGTTTTGCGTTGATTTCTTTCATTTTTCTTCTACGTAATGGGTGTGTGTGTGTGTATGTATGTAACTGTAACTGTATTTCTCATCTTTAATCTATAATACTATATGTACTCGTAATCGTATGTGTGTGTGTGTGTATTGCTAAAATAACTGAATATATATATATATATATATAGTATAACTCTACGCAATACCATTATAGTTAATATAATGTTGATATGGTCTGTTTTAAGATGTGAACTGTTTTTTTTTCTTTTCTTTGTATAATATTTATTTTATTTTTCCTTTTTCAACTATTTTATGTACATGCTGTAACTTGGCAAAAAACTCGAACAGAATTCTCTTTTGGTTTATTGTTTGTAGTTTCTTTTTTTCTCTTTCTCTTTCTCTTTTTTGTTTTTGTTTTTTTTATGTGCGTGTGTGTGTAAGACTTTATATCACCGTGGGCTTAAATTCATTTCTATTCCTGCTACAAAGTTTGAGCTTTGACAAACAAAAAAAAGAAAAATAGATAAGGAAATTACATTTATATTTTTGTAATTTTCGAAATTTGCATCGGTTTGTTTTTTTCGTGTAGAATTGGAAGGATAATTTCTTATGCAGTTTATTCTGTATTTGATTTTGTTTACTTTTCGTTCTTTCTCTTTGCTAAATTCAAATACTCGCATTCAAATAGGTTTCATATTTACAATTATGATCTTTAGTTGTATATATAGTATATATTTTGATTTTGCATATTCATTATTATTATTATTATTTGTATGTCGCTAATGTTAAAATTAATTACGTATAATTTTCCGTTTTTTTTTCTTTGCTTTTGCTCTATTCTCGTTTATTGAATTATTTCGATCGATCGATATGCGACTATCGAATTCACTACTCCTGAATACTACTGGGATCTATGCAAAAAATTTCACTTCCTACATGACTATATGCTATTTAAGATGTTCTCTCTAATGTATCTTCATGTGTGTGTATCTAAATATCTGTATCTGTATCTGTATCTGTAAATGTATCTGTATCTGCTGCAACTGTTTATTGTTGTTTAAACTTGACTAGCACCGCATATTGTTATTAATATCATAATAATATATTTCTTGTCAATTCAATTTCATATATTTAAGGGAGGGGGAGGGGCATGCTTCCCTGTTTCAATGTGTGCGTATGTGTTTGTTTGAAGGTATTTAAAATAGATTGCGAGTACTATAGTTCCTCTGCTTTCGCCTGTTCCTCTCTCGTTTTGGGATGCGGAGGAGGAGGAGGAGGAGGGAGGCGGGGGATAAATGATAAGACCCTATAATTGTATTTTGGTGGAATGTGGCTTCATGATAAATTAAAAAGGGTTTCGATGGGTTTTTTTTTTCGTTTAAGAAAACATTTTTATTTGATAAAGTTTCATTTATGTTCATGTATTATTGGTATGTTTTTGTTTGTTTTGTTTTGTTTTGTTTGTTTTTCTTGTTTTTCATTTATATCGTAATTACATAATCATAATAATGATAATAATAATAAAAAAATTGATCATAATTATTATAATACGAAAAAAAAAAATTAGTCGCTTTAAAAAATAATTATAACTAATTGTTGCCATCATCTTCTTATGTGGGATTCATCTTTCATTCAACTTTAAACATATTTCATATTTTTATCTTTCTTTCGATTTTGTTTTTCTTTTGTTTTATATATATTGTATATATATGTATATACACATATATGTGAATATGTGTGTGTGTGTATTGTGTAAATATTATGCATAAATATTTATTTAATTATACTTGTAATTATTATTTAGCTAAAGCGTATGAAAATGCAAAGTATTTAACACGTTTAATGTAATAACTAAAAAAAAAAATTAAATTAAATTAAAATAATTCATTAACAAATTTGCAGTCAGCGGCAAAAATTTGTTTTCGCATTTCTCAATTTTTTTTGTTTTTCTTTGTTTGTTTGAATAATTAGTTTTTGCTTTTTTTTTGTTTTAAATATTTGTAATAATTTGTTTTGTTTTTTGGTTTTTTTCGTTTGAAGACGCAAATTGTATTTTTTAGGTATTGAAATGTGTTTGGTATATGTTTTTTTTTTGTTTTTATAATTTTTTAAATTTAGTTTCATTAAATTGTGTTTTTTCTTTATTATATATTTAGTAATAACGCGGCAAATTTTGGGCCTATGCATAAATGTTTTTTGTTTGTTTTTTTTTTTTTTGTGAGTGGGATTTTTCTCCTCTGTGACATTTTTTTTAATATTTTTTTTTTTGGTTTTATGCCATTTTGAAACATTTTGAATTTAGCTTAAAGTTTAGCCTAGCGAAAAAAATGTGTGTATTTAATGATTAAAAATTGTGTTGGTTTTCGTTCGATAGGAAAACAATGTTTTTCATCAATCATCGTCATCATTTCATCATCGGTTTTAACTTAGGTGCTAGGCAAAAAAATTGGCTCCCTTAAATGTAATATTTTATTTACTTCATTATGAATATTATTATTATTATTATTATTTTTAATTATTCTTGTTTAATTTGTGAAATTTTCTTTAGTACGATATGCGGTTCTGTTTTCATTAATCATTTTTTTTTTCGTTTTCGTTTTCATTTTTGTTTTTTTTTTCTGTTTGCAATATTTTAGTTTACAATAAAAAAAAATTATGCTATTTGTAATACAAATTTAAAGTACTTTTATATTATGTTGATAAACGGCATAATGCTTAATTTGTATGTGTGTGTGTATATATGTTTACTATATAATATCTATATTCATATAGTATTATAAATAATAATTTAGTGCATTTTGCTATATTGTTTATAAAGTTTACATCGTGTTTTACATACTCTTTCATTAATTTGCGTTAATTATTTTTACGTAAATTCAAAATTTACAAAATTTATTGTATTTAGATTTTTATATACTTTAATTTTATGTTTCTTTATCTTTTGGTTCGAAATAAAAAATAGAAATAAATGTGAAGAAATTACTTTATCTTTTTAAAGTTTATGTTTTGTTATCATTTTTTTTAAGAATTACTTTTAACTATCTTTTACTTTGGGTTCGCCTTTTGTTGTTCGAGTTTCAGGTTTTGTTTTGTTTTGTTTTTTGTGTATTCTTAACTTGATGTTCGTTCGCGTTGATTTTATTAGTTATCAGTTATGTTTCATGTATGAGTCGGTGCTGCTTGAGATCAAAAGATAGTTAAAACTTTTTAGCGCAAAAAAAAAAATATGGTTTGTTAAATTAAATGAAATATTTAGTTAGGAAAATATAAAAGAACATTTGATGCCTACGAATTTTCGACTATTTACAGAACGGCATTGAGTTTTTGCTTTTTGTTTTTGTTATCGTATATTTCATATTTTATTGATTATCTATTTACACTTAACAATGCAGGAAAAAAAAATGTTGGTAATAATGATAATAGTCATAATATATTTAGCAATAATAATAATAATAATAATAATAGTAATATAATAATAATTGTAAAAATCTACCGCCATTTGCTTACAGTCTTCAAGTCGTAAAGAAATCAAAAAAATCGTTTTGCAAAATCTGCGCCTCAGATCAGATTTGGCTTTTGGTAGAGTTTTTAGGTAGTGTTTTTCTTCGTCTTCGTCTTCGTCATCGTCATCGTCATCTTCTTGTTCTCACTTGTTGTTGGGCAAGGAAAAAGTAGGGAGTGGGGGGGGGGGAAAGGGAGTGTTCACGTGGCAAGTTTGAAGCCAACAATTTAATACTTTTGCGCTTCGCATAGCGTCTCTAAACTTTTTACCTACGAACTACGATCAAAAAAAAAATTCTTTTCAATTATATGCTAAATATATATATATATATATATATATAGGTATATGTATGTGTATATATATAATATAGAGGTCTACGAGCTAGGTATATGTGTGTATGTGTGCTATGTATATATATATTCTTCGTGTATCAATCGAAACATTATCATCTTGATCTCCATCTTCTTCTTCGCTTTTTGCTGGGTCTGCTGCCAAACTTAATCACAAGTAAACTCCACATTGCACTTTCACTTCCTCTTTAATAGTTCCACGATGCTGTTGCTGCTGCTGCTGTGGCTGCTGGCGTTGTGGCTGCTGTCGCCTGCTGGGAGCAATGCTCTTCAGCATCGCCGTTGCTGCTGAGACGCCGCACACGAACCATGCGCAGCTTCTCCTCGTTGATCACCTTCAGCTGCTTCTCGGCGGCCTCGCTCCCGCTCTCCTCCACCACGGATTGCTGTTGCTGCTGCTGCTGCTGATCATCATCATCGTCCTCCTCCTGCTTGATGTGCACCTCGGGCTCCATGAAGCGCTGATCGATCTCCAGCTGAGCGTGCTGATCGTGCTCGGACTCGTTGCCAGTCGCATCGCCGGCACCCTTCATGCTGTCCATATCGTTGTCGTTGTCATTCTCCCGACCGTAGTCGGATCCCTGCATCACGCACACTCCGTTGATGATCCGCTCGCTGCTCTCGCCGGCAGCAGCTGCAGCCGCAGCCGCAGCGGCCACAGCGGCAGCGACCACACCCGCCGGTGTGTTGGGAGTGCTGGCTGCAGCGGGATTCACCCACTGGGGTGCCGCTGGCTTGCGGCGTGAACTGCGCGCCGCATTGCTCATGTAAGCAGCTGCCGCGGCGGCCGAGGCGAGCGCCGTTTTGTGGAGCGCCTTCTCGTAGTCGGAGACGGGATTCGGTTCGGGTTCGTGGCCACCCTCGATGGACTCGTTGTCGCTCATATTGTGTCCGCTGGCATCCATCTCCAGTTCGTCCTGATAGTCGTCGCTGCGTTCGCGCTTCAGCGATGGCATCGAGAGGTCCAGTCCGCTCATCTGTTCCTTGAACGCCTGATTCAATGCCTGCAGCTCGTCGCCGCCCGCGGCGCCCACAGCTGCCGCTGCCGCAGCTGCAGCGCCCGCTGCGGCCGCAGCACCCGGAATACCGGCGAGACTGCGTCCGAGGAGCGCGGCGGCCGCGAAGTACGGTGGGTAGGGAATGGGCGCACCGCTGAGGCCCATGCGCTCCTTGTGCAGCTCGACGAGACGCTGCTGCAGCAGGATGCGGAACTGGACGGGATCGAAGGGCGTGGCATTGGTGTTCTCCCGACTCGGTATCGGATTGTCCTGACCCGGCTGGCCGTGTGGCACCTGCTGCTTGAGCCGCATACGATGATTGTGGAACCAATTGGTGATGGTCCGCGTGGCCAGGCTCAGCTCGTTGGCCAGAAACTCAATGGTGCCGACGTTCGGATACGGATCGAGGGCAAAGGCCAGACGGAGCGCCTCCTTCTGCTCCTCGGAGAAGAGCACACGCTGCTTCTTGCTGGGCGGTGCACCGCTCACCGACGAACCCACCGAGCCCGGACCGGGGCTGCTCGTGTAGAAGTCGTTGGTGTCGTTGCTCGAGGTGTCGCTGCTGTTGTCCTGCTGATTGGGTCCGGTGCTGCGGCGACGCTTGCTCGCCTCCCGCCGCTCGTTCTTCAGCAGCTGCAGACGCTCCACGTTGTTGGCATCGCTCAGCCACAGCTGCATCCGAATGAACGGTTCGCGTCCCTTAATCGACAGCATGTGCCAGGGCTTCGGTTTACTTAGCAGCTCCGAGACGGAGCCTTGCGACAGTCCGAGAACCGCCTCCCCGAAGATCTTCTGGCCAATGTTGTTCGCCAGCAGCGCCTCCTTGATCTTTGTGGTAATGTCGTGTGTGTCCAGATCCTGCGTCAATGCCGCCATCTCGTACACCGTCGGCGACATGTGCTGATGCAAGCTGCGCATCGCATTCGGTGTGTGCGCTCCGCCATGCACCGGCATCAGCATCGGCTTCTTCTCACCCCCACTCACCGGCGTCACAATGCCTGCGGCACCGCTGCCGCTGCCGCTCGACTGTCCGCCGGGCGTGCTGGCCGCGGGGAGACTGATCGCATGCTGAGGCGGCAGACCGGGCGAGGTGAGCAGCATGTTCTGATGGTGTAGGAGCTGTGCCTGGGCCTGTTGCTGGGCGGCAACAACCTGTTGCTGCTGCTGTTGCTGCTGGCTCTGTTGCTGCTGCTGCTGCACCGCTTGGGCTTGGGCTTGCTGCACGGCTGCGGCTTGGGCGGCCGCTGCCTGTTGCTGCTGCTGCATGGCCGCGGACATCGCGGCGGCTGCTTGCATCTGTTGCATGATGTGTTGGGCCTGCGGCTCCTGCAGCTTCAGTTCGTTCATCATCTTCTGCATGGGCAGCGTGGCCTGCATCTTGTTCGCCAGTCCCTGGGGCATCTGGGGACTGCCGCTGTAGCTTCCCGTGCGCATCAGCTTCTCGGGTGCGATCTTGTACTGGCTGGCCACCAGCTTGTGGACCGCATTCTCATCCTCGAGGAACATCTTCATGCGTATGAACGGTTCGCGACCCTTCTGCGTCAGCATGTGCCACGGCTTGGGGCGGGCCAGGAGATCTGAGACGGATCCCTGGGACAGACCGAGCACCGATTCACCGAACAAACGCTGCGAGATGCTGTACTGACTGAGGGCCTCCTTGACGCGTCGCACAATGTCCTCGGTGTTGAGGTTGTTGAACATATCGAATTGCTGCTGGGTGATCGGTGGCAGGACCGCTTTCGTCGGTCGCTGCGGTGTCGAGTGATGCGGCGTCACCGGGGGCTGTGTGATCAGCGAGTTTGTGATGCTCGCCATGCGCTGCAATGGACTCGCAGTTGCCGCAAACTCTTCGCCCTGGTTGCTCAGCGCTGGCGGCAATATCGAGTTGCTCAGCGGACTGGGCGCCGCCGAGTTGCTGCCGTGCTGTCCGCCACTGTTGCCAGCAACCACAGCAGTTGCTGTTGAGGGTTGCGAGTTGCCTCCCCCTGACACGGCCGAAGGCACAACGGATGGAGCTGGTGTGTTGCCACCGCCTTCGGTCTTGCGCACAGGCGGCAGAGCGGGAAAACTGCTGCGATCGTCGTCGACGCGTTCGCCGTCCTTGGAGCAGCTGCTGCTGCCGCCGCTGTGCTGATCGACGCGCTGTCCGTTCAGCTTGATGTCCTTGCCGGCTAGCGACAAGTCCTGGGCGCCATTCAGCACCTGCTGCTGCAGCGCCATCAGACTGGAAAAGTTGGGAAAGTTGGCGGCCTGCGCTTGGGCCTGAGCTTGCGCCTGTGCCTGCTGCTGCTGTTGGTGTTGCTGCTGCAGCTTGGCGATCTCGCGCTCAAACGCGTGTCGCATGTTCTCATCGGTGGCCATGGCCGTCGGGAATGGATTGGCCGCTGCACCGGGCATGCACGCGGCGCCGCCCAAGAATGGCGACAACAAAAAGCTGCGAATGCAACGCAAAGTTATGCATATTAATTACTAGCTCAGAAATTAAGGTACTAACAAGAAAAGCTTTAACTCAACAATGTTTCCTTGCATACTCGTATTTGATGGATAAAATTGTCACGCTGACTTTTCTGACATATTTTGAATTTAATGGTTTATCTATCTACCGAATATGGCATTTGGTATATTTTCTGTATTTATTTGCAGTATATTAATTTGGTATATTTTGAGAAAAAATACTGCAGTGCTTTACTATGATTGATGGTATATTTTGAATGTCATACCAAATATACCATTTGGCATATTTCAGTATATTGTCAGTATATTAATTCGGTATATTTTGAGGTAAATACTGCGACGTATTACTATATTTTGAATGTCATACCAATTATACCATTCGGTATATTTTTAGTATTTTTTTCAGTATTTGAATTTGGTATATTTGAAGGAATAATATTGCCGTGTTGACTTCTATTGGTAGAATATTTTTTGTCAGTATATTAATTTGGTATTTTTGTAGAATTATCTTGCAGTGTTTTACTTTTATTTATAGTATATATTGAATGTAATACAAAATATACCATTCGATATATTTGTTGTATTTTGAGTATACTAATTTAATATATATGTACATATTTGGAAAAATACTGCTTTACTTTTGTTGATGGTATATTTTGAATGTACAACCAAACATACCATTTGGTTTACTTTAGTATTTTTTCTCAGTATGTTAATAATACCACACTCGAGTGTAGCTTTCTTATTTGTTTGAGTATGCATTTGCATATTTCATCATAATGCAATCGAATAGTTTCTAGTCAAATTTCGTGTGTTGATTATTTGTTCTCAACTCTTAACTGAACTCACCTTGGGAAGGTTGCTTCGCGTGGGGTGCGCGCCATCAGCTCCTGATAGAGACGCGCCATCTTGTCCTGAGCCAAGTCCTCGTGACGCAGTCGCTGCTGCTGCTCACGTTGCACGGCTTCGCGTTGTTCGCGCTGCTCGCGTTGCTGCTGGGCAACAACGGCAGCAGCGGCTGCTGCTTCGCGCTGCTCGCGTTGCGCATGCTTCGCGGAGACGTGCAACTGTTGCTGCTGCTGTTGCTGCTGCTGTTGTTGCTGCTGCAGCTGCTGCTTCAGCTCGACCTTGTAGAATGGAGAGCTGCAGCTCTGTGGCGGCGATTTGCTGTCCTCATTGCTGTGCGTATCGTCGTGACGACGTTGATGCTCCTGCTGCTGCTGCTGCTGCTGTTGCTGTTGCTGCTGTGCGGCAACTGCGTTGCTCTTCATGAGCGACGAGGCCTCGCTGAGAATGTGGGCAATGCGATCCTCGGACATGGAATCATCGCCGCCAGCGCCGCGTCCAGCGTATTGTGGCAGGCCAGAATCTGAAGAAGAGCAGAGTGAAATATTGAGTGAATGTTGTAGATTGAAGATTGTATATTGTATATTGCATATTGATCGTAAAGTGGCATCGCCCATTAAACGTTATAAAGTTTATGCGCATTCGCATCGGATCTTCTCTTTCTTTTTGCGGTTTGCTCATTTATTGCAGACCAATTGATAGCAAAGCCAGCGACCAGCGACCGACCCCAGAGCCCAATTAAGCCATAAAGCGTTCAAAAAGCCAGCGCACATTTGTGGCCATAAAAGCAAAAGGCAAAAGTCCTGCTCTTGATGCACTTTTTCCATACACTGAGCGAAAATCATCAACAACAACAACAATAACAACAGCAGCAACAACATGAAATACAATTTCAATTCAATGCCAATTTGCTGCCTAATTTCTGTAATGCTCGTATAAATAAATAGACTTATTTTTTTGCCTTTTTACAAAGCCGCAAACAAACATCAAATGCTCAAAGTGAAATTATGGAAAAAAGTAAATAAAAAGCCTGGCTGAAAAGTGAAGCCAAAAAATATATGGCTGGATGTGCCCTCAAATAGTTCAATGCATTGCGGCGAGCGCTAATTTGGCACGCGCCAGCAGCTGATGTGGCAAGTGGCAAGTGGCAAGTGGCAAGTGGCACGCTGCAAAAGAGAGGGAAATATGCTCATCGAAGCGAACGAGTTGGTCGCGAGACGAGTCGAGTCGAAATGAATAAATGAATGTGAATTCAATTGCAATACAACAACAACAACAACAACAACAACAATAACAATAACTGAGCAGAGGGACGCACAAAAAAAAAGCGTTTGGAAAATTCTTTGCAGAAATTCAATTGGCAATGGACAGCGGACAGGGGACAACGCGGACAGTGGCAAGTGGCAGGTGGCATGAGGCACGTTTTTGTTTGTGCCACTCTCGTTAAATGTCGCTGAAAGAAGCAAAAACATGGCGCAAAACAAAAACATAAAAGAAAAATTCAATGCTCGAACATTTTCGACTGCTAAATTGTTAAATAATCGTGCCCCGTGCCCCGTGCCTCGTGCCCCGTGCCACATTGCTGTGGCATGTTTGTGGCTAGGCCAACATCAATCAGTCAGTCAGCGCAGTAGAAGGGGAAATGAAATAACTGAAAATCGCTTTACAATTGCCCAAAGCATAATCGATGCCCCAAAGGAGCAAACACTTGTCCAGTTCGGAGTTTTGAGAGCGAGAGAGAGAGAGAGAGAGAGAGAGAGAGAGAGAGGAAAAAAACAGGAAACGGAAATCAACACATGAATGACAAATGCTTGTTCAGGTTCCCTGCCAATTGAAGCGAAACCAAAAGCGAAAGCGAGCGATTTTTGCAACGAATTCGTATCGAAATACAATAAACCAAAAAGCAATGAAAACGTTCAGTTGAGAGTTGAGAGATGGACAAAAGGCGATAAAAGGGCCAACAACTATACTACAATAGATTGCTGCCACACTTGCCACACACTCTTGCCACACACATCCTCTGCGGCCAGTGGCAGCATTTTTGGATTTAAGAGTTTTTTTCTCCTCCACAATTTTGTGGGTATTTTCTGTCAGTTTTTTCGTCGTCGCTTCATTTGGGGATTACAAAGTGTTTTTGTGTTATAAAGTCGAAGATGACATTGATGACACCTGGCTGACCCCACGCCCCAAAAGCACACACACACACACACACACACACACACACACTCATATCGAGTTGAGCACACAGACAGCTTAAGCGCTCTTTAGCCGGAGACGTAGACACTCCAAAACAAACGTATTCATATACGTGAACTGCCAAAAAATGGGAAAAGGAGTTGGTGATTTTTTAAAATGATTCTGGAGTTACGTTTTCGTCTTCTTTTTTTTGCAATTTCAAGTCAGGGCAATGCACTGCCAACTGTCACATATAGGAAAAAGCTTAACAATCAATAAGCAGAGACTGGCATTAGCCTGCACATCTTAAAGCTGATTCAAAGTGTTGCTTAAAGTAGCCTAGATGGTGAACAAATTTACAAAGTAGAGTAAAGAAATCTCTAATAAAAATAAATGATAAAGAAATAGTACTAAAAAATATACAAAATATTATTTATTGTTACTATAAATAAGCTCAAATATGTTTTTAAGAAAGTAAAAGAAAGAAAAATCGAAAATAATATCGAAATCATTTTGTTCTCATTTGTTTTCAAGTTTTTACTGTTCAAGAATTTGAAAAATCATTTCCTATATGTTTAAAAAAGTAGTTAATGAAGTATTGAAAAGAAGTAATACTAAAAAATAGTAATCATTCTTTTCAATACCAAATATTCTATTTGTTTTGTACTTTGTCGTAAGAATACCAAACATTCTTTTTTATACTAAATATTCTAATTTGTTGTAGTTTGTCGACCATTGATTAAACGAAGTAATAAAAAAATGAATACGAACATTTCTTTAGCTTTTCGTTCATTGATTAAATGAAGTATTAATAACAATAATACTAAAAAATACTAATGATTCTTTTTAATACTAAATATTCAACTTTTCTGTAGTTTGAAGTTCATTGATTTAATTCGCTTTAATTCCTATGCAAAAAACAAAAAAAAAATATGAAGCTGTTCACGTGGCTTTTGCTTTACCTTCAGTTTTTTTTTTTTTTTTAGACAGACGCGACTTTTAAATAACGCAGTTCGTCCTCCCCCCCCTACTATATATATATATATATATAAAAATATGGATATATTTGTATATTTCTCGTTATTCTTTTTGTGTTACCGTTGGCCACTTTTTTTTTTGTCTGCGCTTTTCATTTATTGTCAGCGTGTGTTTTGGGTGAGGTGTGTGTTGTTTGTAATTTATTAGAGAGGAACATGTTGACCAAATTGTCATTCAAAAGGATTTGGATTTGGACGTCCGTTAGCTGTTACACGAAGTATACATATATATTTGTAGATATGACCATATCATATCATATACATAAATAAATGTGGGGATTGAGGGGATTGGGGCAGCTGTGCCACAATTTGCTTGATGAATATTTGCCTTTTATAACAAATCAGACGAATATTCTCGCCCAGACAAGTCGGAATACCTCCCCCTCTCCCTCTCCCGCTCCCCCTCTCTCTCTCTTTCCCACATACACTATAAATATCCCTTCAGTGTTGTTTTGTTTTTTTTTGCCCGGTTTGTCTCTTTGTGGAGTTTTTCCCTGTGGCGCTTTTCCTAATACAATAAATATTTGCCAGCACACAAATATGTAATCATACTTCATACTTCAAATACGAAAAAAGGGTTTCCAACTAGGGGTGGGAGTGTGTAGGTGGTGAAAGGGGGGGTGCCAAGGGCTGCCGCCACAATTGAACTGCGCGCATAGAAATTGGCACACGCACGCAATTTGCATTAATTGCAAGAAAAATTTTCTAATTAAAATGCCAGTCAGTTGTTGTTCTGCTGCTTTCATATACATATATTGAGGGTATATTTATTTTGTTTTGTTTTTTCTGTTGTTGTTGTTGTTGTTGTTGTTTTTGTATTAGCAGAAGTGTCAATTAAAAATGCAGGCACATTGAGAGACAGACAGACAGACAGAGAGTGAGAGAGAGAGAGACACCTACTTGAGGAGCGGCTGCGTTTGCGTTTTCTTCTAGCTGAGCTGAGGGCAAACGTAGCATGGCAAATCAAAGTGCATAGACCCCCTTCAAAGAGGGGGTGGTTAGGAGCACCCTTCAACATCAAACAGCCAAACGAATCAAAGCAGCCAAAGCCAAAGCCAATTTCTCAATTTGCATCGAGCTAAGCGCAGGGCGGGGCAAGTAATTTCGATTCGATTTTGTTTTGTTTTTTGATTTTTGTTTTTGTTTTTTTTTATGGCGCAATTAAGCGCCACAAAAATGTGACTTGGAATTTGCGGCAGGTAATTTAACAGGTATTTGTTTTTTTTGTTTGTTTCATTCGTTTTATGATTATTATTTATTTCGCCAGTTGCTGAGTTGTCAAAGTTCATTACAAAGTAATTAGCCGGAGTAGCAATACAAAAAAAAACAAAAGCAAGAAAAGCGAAAATTAAAATAAAAGTCAGACATGTGCAACATTTTGCGGCAAAAATGTGCAAGACAAAGTTTTTTTGCCTCCACACAGTCAAAACTATACCCTGCAGTTGTGTCAAATGGGAATGGGGTATGCACTGCTTCATATACATATATTTTATTCACTATTTATCATCATAGATTGTGAATCATTTGAATCATGCACGGTATTCATGGCATCGATTTGAAGTATTTGTTGCTGCTGTTGCTGTTTACTCGACTCAGTCTGATTCTGATTCTGATTCGGATTCGGATTCTGAGTCATTGGCCAAAAGAAATCAAAGATTTATGCCATCAATTTCCCACCCCCCATCGAATATTCAAATATACATTTATACATACATATGTATGTGTGTGTTTTGTTTTTGTTCTTGTGAATTTAATCACATTTATAAAAATTGTTGAATGTGCTTTACGCTGATTTATGTTTATTATTTTTTTCGTTTTGCGCTTTTTGCTTTTGCGTTTACGTTTGCTTTTGCCCACGCACACATCGGCCACGCCCCATTGTTATAGCCGAGCGGGCACATTCCGTATGAATAAAGCAATTTTCATAAAATCAAATAAAATTAAATAAAATACAATCAAAGGAAAAAACAAAAACGAAAGCGAAAGCGAAAGCGAAAAAAATGCTTAAATATGAGGCCAAAAAGCGCAGGAATTGATACGGCCTGTTGGCCACTTAGTCAGCACCCGTTCACCCCCCTTTTCCGCGCACCCCAGTGGGGCACATATTTCGCTTTATGGCTGGTGACAAATAATTTGTGAAACGGCGGCAAATAAAAGTGCCTGCCAGCTACCTCCGTCCCTCTCTCTGTCTCTCTGTCTCTCTGTCTCTCCGTCTGTCTTTTGGCATTTGGAATGCTTTTGTCTTTTCTTGCCTATTTTTTTGTTTGGTTTTTGTTTCTTTCGATCTGTTACAGGCTGTGTTACCCTTGCTACCTCAACTCCCCTCCCCCCCCATTGCATATGCGTGTGGTGTTTGAGCAGTTTTTGTGTTCTTTTGTCTTTTGTTTTGTTTTTTTTGTCATGCGTTTTCTATTCTATTTTGGTCTACGCACTTTTCGTTCGACTTTTCGACTTTTCGGCTGCTGCTGCTGTTGGCTAAAACAAATAGACGACGTCTGCTAAAATTATGTGTTAATATGCTACTATTATTAGCTGCCATAACGAGTTGGCTTTGCTGCTGCTGCTGCTGCGATCGCTGTCGACAATACAAATATTTGGCATTACGTATACGACGCGTCGTCTGACGAGGCTAAAATGACGTCGATTTTTTTTGTACTTTGTTGCTGTTGCTGTTGCTGTCGCTGTTGTTGGTTTTGCTGCAATGCTAAACGCAGTTTGAATTGACCACTTAAATGCCACTTGGCAATCCTTTTCCCTTCCCTCACTTCCTCTGGCTTTGGACAACTTTCAGACGAAACTTTATGTGCAATTTATTGATTCATTTAATTTACAATTTTATAACTTTTCAATAGTTTGTTGCCCGCTTAATATGCAACAATTGTCGCTCGACAAACAACAACAACAAAAAAAAAGAATGTTTAAAACGAGCGCAGCAAAAACAAACGAAAAACTTTGCTCTGAGTAGGCGGGTTTTGACTTGGTTTACCAATCGCCGCCGCCCTTGGCTCAACTGCACAGTGCATGAATCCCCCTTCCCCCCTCTGGTTGCCCCTCTTGGCTGCCGCGCACTTTGTCCACCACAAAGACGACTTCAAACGCTCGGCACGTCAACGTTTTGCATGCCTCGTTGAAGGCAGCAGTTGCATTTTTTATTGTTGTTGTTGCTCCTGTTGTTGTTGTTGTTGTCGTTGTTTACATTTAATTCTACTTCACGTTTGTTTTGTTTTCTTTTTTTCTCTCTGTGTTGTTGTGTTTTGTGTTTTTTTTTACTATATATATATTTTGTTTCAAGCCTTTCACAGACCAATTGTCACGGCAGTCGTCGCGTCGCGTCGCGTCGCGTCGCTTTTCCCTCTCCCAACTATTTCACATTTGTTGCCATTCCATTTTCCATTTTCGCCAAAACTCATGCCACAGGCACGCTTTAAACAATTACAATTCAAAAATCATTGACGCGCCACAACAACTTGACTTCAAAGTATCGCGTTGTGAATTTATTACAACGATTTGTTTCATCATCTCATCGTCATCATTATTATGGGGATACACTTATTATCCACTATAATTATGGCCTCTGTGTGTGTGTGTGTGTGTTGCCTACTTCTAGGCGCCTATTTGCTTATAATTAACTGGCAAGCAAAAAAAAAAACAAGAGTGTGCTCGACTGTGAAATACTGTGAGATATTCATTTTCAAAATATACCAAATTAATATACCGCAAAAATACTAAAAAAAATACATAAAAGAGGGTAGTGGGGTATTCATTTTAAAATATACCAAATTCATATTCCACGAAAATACTAAAATTATACCAATATACCCTTGCTAATCGCTATATTTAGTATATTTTGCACTCTATGGGATATTTATATCAATATACAAAATATACCAAAAGTACTACATTAAAAATATACCATAGAATGTAAATTATACCAGATTTTCAGGCAAAGCACATACAAAAGTATTTGTTAAATATTTTCTATCTGATCATACGCTTTTTACTTGATTTTTGTCAATTTTCGGGGGCGGAAGAAGGCGTGGCAAAAATATTAAAGAAAATTCAACTGGGTGCAAGCACAACAAGTGCTGTCGAAAAGGAATTATATCTCTATCTTTGGTAGTCTCTAAGATCTAGGTGTTTTTGAGGACGGACATGTAGTATAGTATACATATATACATATAGTATGTATGTATATACTTTATAGGGCTGGAGGTGCCTTCTTTTGCCTGTTACACACATTTCCTGTAGACACAAAGACCCTTCTAGCCTCTGGGTAGCGGGTATAAAAAATAAAGGGGGCGCAACACACACATAGAAATGTATAAACAGAGTTAGTTTAGCTGCCATGAGTAATCGTCATAAATTAATTGTCAACATTTGCCTGCACTTAGACACACATGTGCATTGGACAAACACACAGAGAGAGAGAGAGAGCGGGGAAACTTTGATTAACTTTGCCGTGTGCGTGTTTTCTGTTGTTTGGTGGAATAACTTTAAAAATACTTTCAGTGTTCTATGTGCCTTCAGTTTGCATTTAATTGATGACTAATCAATACACGTAAACTTAAACCAAGACAACGGGAGCAAAAACATTTCAACGCCTAATGTGCAAATTTGCCAAAATTTATGGCGACAGGCAAAACGAATGCAGCTTCGACTCAGTTCTTAGTTCTCGCTGACTGTTGATTATACGCAAAAATCAAAAATAATTAAAATTTCACATTCGAATGTGCTGGCCGGGTGCCAAAACGAATGAAAATGCGATTGAAATGCCAGGCGAGCTAACGTAAGATGAAAACTACTACGAAAATTGCAAATCGGGAGCTCAGATGAAGAGTTGTCTGTTGTGATAACATACTCGTATAAAGTAAACGTAAACTATGTTAAACTAGGAGGCACTCACCTTTCTTGGGTATGAGAGACTTGAGCAGCATGACAGCGTTGTCATCGCAGGCCCAGGCATGCATCTTGCGGTAGCTGTCGCGTCCCTTCTCGGTGAGCTTGTCCCACGGCTTCGGCTTGCTCAGCAGCTCCGAGACGGTGCCCTGCGACAGGCCGAGAATGTATTTGGCAAACAGACGCTGGCCGATGTTGTGCACCGAGAGGAGCTCGCGAACGCGTCGCGAGATGTGCAGCGTATCGAGCGCCTGATTCGCATATTTGTCCATGTTGTAGCGGAGCATCTCCTGCAGCTTGGCCTCCATGGGATCGCCCTTGGGTATGAGGGACTCACCGAGGCGACCGGCCATCGAGACACCCGGCTGCAGTTGCAACTCGGCGTCGGCGAATCGGAAATGCGCCCGTGCATCTTGGCCAGCTGCCGCAGCGGCAGCAAACTGAAATGCCGGCAAACTGGGCAGACTGGGCAAGAAATTTGGGGCACCCAAGGCTGCGGCATGCTGAGCATGTGCAGCCATCGCCGCTGCGGCGACAGCGGCATTCGCATTCGGTGTCAGACTGTTGTTGTTGTCCTCGCCAACGGCGACAGCGGCGGCAGCCACATTGGCCGCAGCCGCAGCCTGCAACAGCGACTTGTTGCCGTTCAGTGTGTTGGCAATGCTCGCCGCCAGCTGAGCTGTGGTGCTGTTGGGTGTGCTGTTGGCGCTGGATGAGTTTGAATCGTTGTGATGCAAATGATGCAAATGATGTTGCCCATGTGCATGATGAAGTTGCTGCTGCTGCTGCTGTTGCTGCTGCTGCTGCTGATGATGATGGGCCAAGGGATCGCTGCTGCTGCTGCTGTTGCTGCTGTTGAGGTGATGTTGCTGTTGCAGCTGGTGTGGCAGCTGTTGCTGCTGCTGCTGCTGTTGCTGCTGTTGCTGGTGATGGGGATGTGCAAGTGGTCCGGCATCTAGGCGATTTGATTTGGAATTGGAACAAGAGGAGTGATTGGCATGTGAGAAAGTTGAGTTAACCAATTGACTGAGTAGCACAGTGGACGATGGTCCATGTTGCTGCTGTTGTTGTTGTTGTTGTTGTTGCTGATATTGTTGCTGTTGTTGTTGTTGTTGTTGTGGCGAGGCATAGTGCTGTTGTTGAGGTTGCTGCTGCAATGGCGGCGGCGGTGGCGGAGGCGGCAACAGTTGCTGTTGCTGTTGCTGCTGCTGCTGCTGCACCGCATTGGCATTTTGATAAATTGTTGGCGTTTTGCTCCCAGCAACACTTGCTGCAGCGGCTGCTGCTGCTGTTGTCGTTTCAAAGCCACGCCTCCAATAGCTATTGACGAGCTGCTCTTCCAGCGTTTGCCCCTGAACGGCAGCAACGACATCGTCGTCAATGATTTCGAGCTTTGGCTGCAGACTCGCATCGGGCAATGTTTCATTTTCTTGCTTGTTGCTCGCTGCTGTTGCTGCTGCTGTTACTGCTGCTGTGGCATCTCCTGCTGCCGCTACTGCTTCTTCTTCTTCTTCATCTTCTTCAACTGTTGCTGTTGCCACAACGTTGCTGGTTGCACGTTGTTGCTCTGCGGGAAACAACAAAAAAGTTGTGCTTTTTGTTGTTGCTACTTATCATTGATCATAAAATACGTTTTATGTTTTTGGTATTTTCTGATATTTGTGATAGTTTTTTGTTTTTTTTTTTTTTTTTGTATATACTGAGTTCAACAACATCCATGGAACAAAACGCCAAAAATTAATCAAAATTTCTTGTTTTCGATTTTGCTTTCAATTTGCATGTTTTTTATGCCAACATTTTTGCACTGTTTTTTTCGCTTTTTGCCAATTCGAACAACAAAACAACAAAGAAAATGTGTGTGTCTGTGTTTGTATATCACATATATATATATAGACTCATATTCAAAGAGACACAGATAGAGAGAAAAATACATATATAAAAGAGAGAGAGAGAGAGACAGAGAGAGAGAGCGATGTTGTTGTTGCTGATGATCGTAAAACCTTCTTCGCTTGTAATAATGATGATGATTGTCAACTGCGTGTGTGTGTGTGTGTGTGTGTGCTTTGGCTTTTGTTGAGGTAAATATTATATATTATCGATAAACATGCAGAGCAACAACAAAACCAACACACAACACAACCAGCAACAACAACAACAACGACAACAACGATAGAGAGAAGGACAACAATGACAACAACGTACATCGACGTTTTTAATGCAAATATTTATTTGTAAAATAAAAAAGAAGAAACCAGCAAAAAATACACAAAACAAATTGCAATCGAAACAGAACGCAACGCAACGGAAAGGAAAGGAGAGAAGAGAAGAGTTGAGTTAAGTTGAGTTAAGAATTGTCTGCAGGGGCTATAAAAATTGGCGCCGCAAGTCGAGCCGATAACAAAATCGACGACGAGTCAAATAAAGCCATAAATGAGTCTGTTTGGAAGCCGGTTAAATCAAAGCCAGCTCAGCCAGCTTGATAAGAGTTGCATTTGTCTTGAACGAAACGAAACCAACCAAGAAACAACTTAAACTAAACTGAAAACTGCAATTGAATTTGAATTTGCATTTGAATTTGAATTGTAGAGTATTAGAGCATTGTCAACAACAAACAACAACTGCAACATAACCGGAAGTGGAAAACACGCATTTTTCTTTTTTTTGTATTCTTTGGTTTTTCGGTACTCACCATCGCTGTTGACGTTGACCGCATCGCTGGCGCCATTCTTCAGCGCCTCAGCAGCCAGCGCCTTTGTGCGTTCTAGCAGCAGAGCTTGGAATTTGTTTGGATCATTCGCGCAGGCGGCGGCTGCAGCTGCTGCAGCGGCAGCGGCGAGGGCCGACTGTGGACTGAGCACGTTCAGATCCAGTGGACTGCTGTTGAGAGAGAGGAGAGAAGAGAAAGAGAAAGAGGAACACACATAAGTAAAGATAAATTGAAATTGCATTTTGAGGTTAGAAATATGAAGAAAAGAAGGAATGTAATGGCAATGAGACAAAGCAACGCCATGGCAATGAGACATAAGTAAAGGTAAATACCATAGAAATTGCATTTTGAGGTGGGAAATATGAATGAAACATAAGTATTTTGAGGTTAGGAATGTGTTACAATGGAATAAAAGTAAAGGCAAATTGAAATTACATTTTGAGGATAGAAGTATGAAGAGAAGAAGGAACGTAATGGCAATGAGATTTAAGTGAAGGCAAATTTAAATGCGGTACAAAGTGGAAATGAAACGCAATATAGCATTTTGAGGTGAGAAATGTGTTACAATGAAATAGAAGTAAAGGCAAATTAAAATTACATATATACTTATAGAAATATGAACAGAAGAAGGAACATAATGAAAATTAAGGCAAATTAAGATGCGATACAAAATGGAAATGAACCATAATTTAGCATTTGAAGGTTAGAAACGTGTGGAATCGAACTGCTTTCTACTCACTGGTGCTCCTTTTTGATTTTCAGCTCATTGCTCTCCGCTGTGGCTGTGGCATTGGACATTTCAGCATCCTGCTCCTCGCCATCCTCCTCATCATCCACATGCCGACGATTATTGGTAACTGATGTTTGCTGTTGCTGCTGCTGCTGCTGTTGATCGTTGCTGGTGATTTCCATATCCTCATCGTCATCGCGCAGCTCATTATGATCGTGATCGTTGTCATCGTCATCGTCATCATCGTGCTGATGAGTCGATGTCAGATCTGTTGTTGTTGTTGTTGCTGTTGTTGTGGCTGCTGTTGTCGTCTCATTGTTGTGTTCACTGCTTTGACTACTGTGACTGTTGTTGTTGTTGTTGTTGCTGTTTGTGTTGTTGTTATTATTGATATTGCTATTGGTATTGTTGTTGTTATTGTTGTTGTTGTTGTTGGTGGCTGCCGCATTGACAGCGGCTGCCAATGCAGTTGCCTCGGCCAATGCCTCGTTGATCTGTTGCTTATCGAGACGCGCCTCCAAACGCATGATGTGCTGTCGCTTCACCTCCAAGTGCTCCTCGAGCCTTTGGATTTGTACCAGGTGAGTTTGCTCCAGAGCGCGCAGGCGTTGCAGCTCATCCAAAAGTGCTTTAATCTGCAAGTAGAGAAGAGAAATGTGTAAGTAATGTTGAACTTAAAAGTTGAAACACAAAGTGATGCTTTAAATATTTTCTCAATCGCTAAGCAAAGTTGCCGGCAAACTTTCTGATTATTGTCTGCCATTGTGGTTTGCTGGTGTTCTCTGTTGTTGCTTTATTTTATAATTGCACACATCAATATTTAAGGGAGAGTTAGAGTGAAAGAGAGAGGTGGAGAGGTGACTGACAAAGAGGTAAGTCGCGTCGCGTTGCGTCGCGTATGTGCAAAAGTTCGAGAGTTATAAAATAATTTTTAATAAAATTAACAACGAGTACGAAGGACGACGACGTCGCTGATTGCCGGAGACACACACACACACAGACACACACATATACAGCCACAGGTGTATAGGATATGATGGTACACACATAGGTACAATACTCTATATGTGTATGCGGGTTAAAAAGAGGGGGAATGGTGGAGGGAGAGGGGGAGGGGGAGGAAAAGCGCCGCCAGCAAGCGTTTGAGTTTTTGGGAACTTTGTTTGTTTGATGAAAATATGATAATTGGCAAATTTGACAAGGGAATTTTTCTTAAGTGCGTCAACGACAGCAGCAAAGGGAAGAGGAAGAGAGCGACAGAGAGACGTGAGAGACATACGAGACAGGTGTGTGTGTGTGTGCGACGTGCCACGGCTTGGCGGCGCAACAAAGTTGACAAGATAAAGTTTTTCGCCGTGCGGTATGCAACAAAATTTTTTTAATGACAGCCATATGTGGCATAAGTGTGTGTGCGTGTGTGTGTGTGTGTGTGTGTGTGTGTGTGTGTGTGTGTGTATTTCTTATTATGTGATTAAAATTAATTTAATGGCGCGGTTTTTAATTGACGCATATGCCAAAGGCAAGGCAAGGCAAGGCAAACGCACAACGAACGGCAGCAACAAACTTGCCACGTGAACGTTTTGCGCTGACTGTACCCAGCGACTCCCGATTTCCGATTTCAATAATCAACATAAAGCCAATTGGTAATTTGCGTGTCATTGCCGTATTTTTGTCTTCATACGCTCCAAACAAGCGACAACAACAGAAATGATTGGCAAAAGTTTTACCTACGCGCTCGCTATTTTATCAATAAGAGAGTTAATAGGCAACCATATATGCCAGATTATGATTATTGGCCATAAACAAATGTTGGCAACAACAGCAATAATACATAATTGGCATTAAAAACGCATAAACATAAATACAACGAACGAACAAATGGGAAAATGGTAAACATGTGTTCCACCTACATACATGGCTCATGGCACATGGCTCATGGCTCATGTCATGCCAAGAAATGCTAAAATGCTAAGCAGTTTCTACAAGTTCAGTCAGTCAGTCAGTGAGTCAGTTAATTTCATTATCAATCAAAAGGCAGGCCGGCTGGCCCAACCCTCGACATTAAGTTGCGTGTTCGATTTTTCATTAGCATACGAGACGACATGTGAAACAGAAAGAGAGAGAGAGGGGAGCTTCTAAGGACTAAGGACTAAGGACAACCCTCAAGTTTTGTAGACAAGAAATGACAAGACGCAAACGACAACGACGACGACGACGACTCAAATTAATTGCATAAAAATGTTGTGGATGTGTGTACCCCATTCACTTGACAAAAAATAAAAAATATATATGCAATCCCCCTTTGCCTTTGGCAGCCATCTAATTGCCAACTCAATTGAGTTCAGTTTTTCCCCCAATGCAAGAACCCAGCAAAACCACTGGAAAATGTAAAAAATTTGTTTTGTTAAATAAACGCAATTAGCATGCGGCACACACACACACAAGTGTGTATGAACATGCCAAGGGTTGTGCGTGTGTCTTGAGTTCATTAATAATCCAAAGACTGTTCGAAACAAAATCATATGCTAACATAACTAATACACTGAAGTTTGGCAACAGTGCAAGCAACTCTGCATACTAATTTTATTTCTAGAACTGTTTTGAAATTCGGCAACTATTCGTTTCAAGAGCTGCCAGAAGTTTGACAACGCGACAAACTAACTTGAATTAATCTAGAACTGCTTTATGAAATGCGTAATTAAAACGCAGTGAGCATTTCTTGTAAGCTTTCATCATTTGTGAAAATTGGCAACTGTGCTGAAGTTTGGCAACGTTGGCTTCAAATATGATTAGTTGGAGTGCATTTTTGTCATTTCGATTTCATTTCATTTAATATTAAGTCTCCGTCCCATTTGCTGCTGTTGAGGAATTATTAAAACGATAAATCAACTTTTTGGGATTTTCGACACAAACTCAAAAATCATTTTGCAACCCTTTGAGCAAAACTTTTGGCTGCCTGCCCGCCCGCCTGCCCGCCTGCCTGTGGCTCCCATTGCCATTCCCATTCCCATTCCCTTCCCCCTCTCTCTGTCTCCAGCATATACGGCAGCAATCAAACAAAAACTATGAAGCCATGGAATGAGAGCTCTCGCTCTATGCAAAGTATTGACTGTGAAATTATGAAAATTTACATTTTTCCAACAATGAGAAATAGTTACCCAAAAAATGTTGTGGTATGAAAAGTGGCCCGACAACCACTTGGGGGTATATCGCATCGGATCGCATCGTAGTATCGTATTGTAGTATCGTAGTTGTATTTTTGGACATTGACTGACAGTCCAGCAACAACTGGCCAGCTGTTAATTGGCGTTGGTTTTGCGTTTAGCATTGCCCAAGACAGTTTTTTAGGCCGACGAGAGTCTATAAATATGTGCGTGTGTGTGTCTCTAGGAATATGCAGATGTGTGTACGATAACATATAACAAAAATATAATGGAAGAACAACCCTTGCTTCATTTCAATGGGCTGCGGGGGAGCTGTCAGAATTGTAAAAAGTTGCGTAAGTTATGCAAAAATAGACACACACACACACACACACACACACACATGGTAGTCAAGCGGCTGTTAGGGAGAGGAGGGGTGGAGGGGGAGGAGGTGGGAGCTTGCTTGATGTCCCAGGCAGAGACATTAGCATAGAGGCAAAAGCAAACGATTTGTAATTAACAAAATTGCCAGGCAGCCAACAAAAACTGAACTGGGAGACAGTCAACAGCTGCCCCTTTCCCTTCCCTTCCCTTCCCTTTCCCTCTCCCCCACACTCCAACAAACAATTGACAAAGCAGTCAATACACACACACCGACACACGCACACACACACACACACGCATAACAATAACAAACACTCGAAGGCAAAAGACGTTGACGGTTGTGTGTGAGTGTGTGTGTGTGTGTGGCAGCAGGTGGGCGAATTGCTTGGGTCGATGCATAAAACGCCAAAAGGAATTAAGATACACTCGTCTATATATGTGTGTGTGTGTGTGTGTGTGTGTGATTGCCACATTCATTCATATATGGCTAGGGTAAAAAAAGGGTTTAATCAGCGAGCGAGCAACATCTCAGAATTCATGCACACACACACACACACACACACACTCACATGACCAATACACAAATACAAATTAACAATAAGCAATCAAAGAAGAAGAAGACACACACACACACACTCACACACACACACACAGAAAGAGAGAGAGAGAGAGAGAGACAGCGCGACGCTCGACTCGAGTTGAGTATTTTTTGTGTGTGCTGCAGCCTTTTAGGCACGCCAGTTGTAAAATGCTGCCAAAAGCAACCGTCAAAGGAATTAAAATTCATTCGGGCATAAAAAATTTTAAAATATATATATATACGCACAGATATATATAAAATGGAGACAGAGGAAGAGACAGAGTCAGAGCAAAGGCAGCAGATGAAGTTAGAGATAGCTTTAGAGCCACATAAAAAAGGGGTTACTTTTCAAGCAGCGCTAGCTTGAAGCGCATGGTGGAGAAAGGCGGAGGGGAAGGGGGAGGCGACAGCGGCGGCGTGTGTTGTTAATTTCCAAAAAGCCAAAAGACAAATGAGTAAAGAGCAGGCAATGGAAGAAGGCAACGACGAAGGCGAAGGCGAATGCGAATCCGAAGGCAGAGCGAAACATTCGCTGTCGTCTCAATGTCGTCAACAATTTTTCTACACTTTTTGTAGCTGTCATTGATTTTTGATTGTTTCAAGTGTCGCATTGGCAAAAAGGGGGCTGTTGCAAGTTGCTGAGGCGGATGCTGCAGCTGCTGCTGCTGCTGCTGAGGCTGCTGCCAAGTGCACCCCAGAGAGCTTTGACGCCAAAAGCTATTGTTGTCATTGTTGTTGCTGTTGCTGTTGGCAGCTGGCAATGCCCAAGTTGGCAATTTGCAACAAAAGACAACAAAGCTCCAGTCTGAGTACACTCACACTCACACACTCATGAGTGCATTCGTATTCGCTTTGCGAATCTGTTTGCCATTGATCAACGGATTCATAAATATGCATATTATTATTGGCTATGTGTATTCATGAGTGCACTCATGAGTGTATTCATAGCTCACACCCATGAGTGCATTCGCTTTTTGGCTGACGATTAGTTGAATTTGTTTGCCACTGATCGAATATGCATATTATCATTGGCTATGTGTATTCATGAGTGCACTCATGAGTGTATTCACAACTCACACCCATGAGTGCATTCGCTTTTTGGCTGACGATTAGTTGAATTTGTTTGCCACTGATCGAATATGCATATTATCATTGGGTATGTGTATTCATGAGTGCACTCATGAGTGTATTCACAACTCACACCCGCACACTCATGAGTGCATTCGACGTGAGTTATTTGCCACTGATCGAATATGCTTATTATTATTATTGGCTGTGTATATTCATGAGTGCACTCGTGAGTGTATTCATAAGTATTCACAAGCTCGCTAAACGAAAACAACACAAACAACTTACAGGTAATTTTCAATTTTTCATTATTTGTGAATACCTCGAGGCTCAAATGGAGTTGAAGCAAACATCTGAGTCGGAGAGATGGTGAGAGGGGTAGAGAAGGGGGAAGGGGGGAGCACCTTGGCAATTTACAACAATTCAAAGGCATAAATCAAACAATTTTCGAACTGAACTTGGCACGAAAACGAAACGAAAAGCAAAACGCAAGACAGAAAGACAGAGAGACAGTAACGTTGTTCAGTTTGTCAGTTAGTCAGTTAGTCAGTGAGTCAGTGAGTCGGGCATTCATTTAATGATTCAGTCAGTCATTCAGTCATTCAGTCATTCAGTTACGCACACACGCACAACGCAACGGGTACAGTTATTGAATTGATTTGGGAGCAAAACCGACAGCTCGTTGTTGCTTGTTGCCCCCAACCGCCGCTAGGTGGCGCTCGCATTTGTGCGTTTGTCTTCTGCTGCTTCTTCTTCTTCTGCTTCTGCTTCTGGTTCTTCTTGTTGTTGTATTTTTTGGATTATAAAGTTTTGTAATTAAAATTTGACAGCTTTACAATTCCCAGGCGCAGAGCGAAGGTGGCGAGGAGAGGAGAGGAGAGGAGAGGGGATGGGAGGAGGGGAAGAGGGAAAAGGAGAAACCCTTTTACGCGCCGCAATTTCTTATTCGAATTTTACAATTTTCGATTTATGTTTCGATTTTATTGTCTAGAATTTTGTGCGTGGGCTAGCAGAGAAAGGAAGCGAGGGGAAGTGGGGGCGGGGGGAAGGGAAGTGGAGCTGCCATTGAAGTGCTTTCGCCGGGTTGCTTTCATATTTATGTGTAGACGATTGAGACAGAGACAGGAACAGTTGGAGTGAGAGGAAGGGGGGAATACTCACTCACACACACACACACACACACACACACACACACACACACGTGCAGCAAGTTATACATTTTAATCAAAGCTCTCTCTGTGTGTGTCCTCCTCCTCATGCTCCTCCTCATGCTCCTCCTCCTTCTCTTTCAATCCTCCAATCTGTGTCCGTTCCTCTTCTTCTGTCCACTCGGAGTCGCCCATTTTGTTTCTAATTCGTTAAACTTTTGCTTAATAATTGTCTGAACCATTCCGCCGCAATTCGCAATTCGCAATTCGCATTTTTTGACTTTTATTCATATTCGCGTGGCCAGAGTAGAGAAGAGTATCATAAAAATATCAAACACACATTCATTTGTTCGTCCGTTCGTCCGTTCGTCGGTTCGTTGTTTGGTATTCAAGTGCTACCCTCGATAAAGACAAACGTCGACTACAAAGTCGATCCCAAAAAAGCAGCGCAGCAATGGAAGGGGGGAGACAGTGGGTGGGTGGTACGGTGAGTGGTCCACGGCGGGGCAGTCACATGTCTAATCCTTTTGCTTATTGATATGATATCTACACGCAGCACAGCAACAAACACAACAAACACAACAACAACAACCAAAAAAAAGGTTATGCCAGCAATTTTTATTTTATATATTGCTGCGCTCTCTGCACAATAAGCAAAACCAAAGAAGTGAGAAGGGGGGTGGGGGTGCGGTGGGGGGGGGGAGCAGCTACTTCTTCAGCGAAAGGTTTTTTCCGTCCGGGGCTCTTTCATAATCAAAAAACGTTAAAATCATAGTCTAGACAATAATTTATGAGAGCGGAGTCGGTTTTTGTCTCTTTGCCCGCATCATCAATATATGTGTATATGTATATGTATGTATGTGTACAAATGTGATGTGAGCAGACACAAACCGGGCCAACGGACCGTGCCACAGAGTAGCCCCTTACCCTCCCCTTACCCCTTCCCCCTTATCCACCGCTTACTTCACTCCTTGCAAGCGGCCAAAAACGCAATGCCAATCAACATCTCTAGCAAACATTCGTAAGGCATCATCATCATCATCGTTGTCCTCGCTCTGTGTTTTTTTTTCTGTTTTACATAGATATAAAAATATGAATATGCCACGGGATGTAGCCAAAAAACCAAAAAAAAAAAAAAAAACGAAAAAAAGGAGCGCCAAAAACACCTTAATATCAGCATCAGGACGTGAAGGACTCTCTTGGCCAGTTTGCGAGGGGAGGGGCGGTTGGGGGCGTGATAGCCGCTGCCGCTGCCGCTGCCGCTGCTTCTGCTTTGTTTGTGCAGCTCGTTGGCATTTTCTAATGGTTTCAACTTCCTTCCTTGTATTTATTTACAATTCCTTTTTTTTTCTTTTGGCCTTTCTCGTTGTGTGTGTGTTTTAACCGCCATGCCACGCCCCCTCAACACACACACGCCCCCATAATCAGCGACTGGCTTCTCTATCTAGCATTTGTCTTTGTTTGCTGTTCTCTACGATTTGTTGTTGTTGTTGTTTTCCATGTGTGGCTACACAAAAAGCTACTTAAAGTCGTCACACGTGACGTATGCGCAATGACAATTGAGATTACAAAGCAGAAGAAATTTTGCTGCACTTCCGCTTCATGTTTGACAAACATAAGCAAATAAATTATTTGCTTGAAGCGACTTAATTTGTTTGCATTTTTTCTTCTTTTTTTTTTTGGTATTTTTATTGATTTAAAGTCGAGACAAGATACGAGAGACGAGAGACGAGAAACGAAAGACGAAAGTCAGTCAGAGATGTTTGCTGGACAGATGGTTTCTAATTTGATTTGGAGCGTCAAGGTTCTAATTGGATTTGCTGCAGGCTCGTCTGCGGCTCAAGCTCAATCTTCATTTGATGACAATTTCATTTTCTATTAACGTGAAATGCCAATTGGCAAAATCCATAAAAAAGAAAACTAAACGAAGCGAAGGAGAAAAAAGAAATTACACACAGAAAAAAAAGTGAGCTTATTTTAATTGCGCAAGTCGAACGTTGCATATCGATAGCTTCAAGTTAATATTTGCTACCACTGTGCGAAGAAGAAGAAGAAGAAGAGGGACAGACAGACTGACAGACGGACAGACGGAGAGCCAAGGCAATTATTTTGACGACGCGTAATTTGCGTTGACGATGCGGATGATGAAGAAGCTGACGACATGAACGAAGACGACGACGAAGACGGAGACGAAGACATCTTTGCGGTTTCTTTCTTATTTTTTTTTGTTGGTTTTCGGTGGCGAATTTCCTTCACTGACTGCGTCAAAATTGAAGCGACAGCGTAGCAAACTAATTAAAGTCAGGGCAAACCAAAAAAACACCATAGAACGAAAAAAAAAGAAGAATCTTTTAGACTCGCCCCAATTGCATTTAACATAGCTGGCCGAAAATGAACGATTTTAACGCTTAGCCTTTTTTAATTGTTGCCTGAATTTGATGGCTGCGCCGTTACGTTAAATGCATGGCGTCAATAATTATTTTCATTTCCATTTCCATTTCCCCCAATTTCCCCCATTTTCGTCATTTTATTCTTTGGGGAACATTTCATCAAATTGCCATTTGGTTTTAATTAGAAATCAATTGTGTATGTAATTGCAAGTGGCGTTTTTCTTCGTTCTTTCTTTCTTTCTCTTCTTTTTCTTTGGCTGTCTTGAATTTCTTTTATGGGTCATTTCCTTGTTTGTCGTTGCTTCACGTTGCATCTCTGCGATGCGATGCGATGCGATGAAGATAAAAAGCAAATAAAAAGCTGCTGCTTTGTGCTTATCATTTTGCACATTTCACAGCACGTAGATCAGAGACAAATGCGCAATCAGCAACAAAATTTATAATGCATCTTTAATTAATTCTATTTTTGTCCGTGGGAGCTTGTGTGCTTCTAAGTTGCATGTCAATTTAATGCTCAATTAATAAATGTGCAATTTGATTTATTGACAGAGCCAATAAACAAATTTTCTTAGCTTCCAAATTGAAATCCTAAATTTCCGTTCAAGCTTGTAATTGACTTTTTCATGTTGACTCACTGAACTGACTGACTAGCAAATACCCTAAATTGATTATGAATTATCGATAAGAATTAGTCGAATTATTTGCAATTAAACTGCTATTGATAATTGCATTTTAATTTGCTAGCAAATTAAATAATTTCCCCATATACGAATCATAATTGTAATTATATTTTAATGACTGATTCGGGAATTGGAATGGGAATTGGAATGGGATTCGGACAACTTGAGTTGTAATTCAATTTTTCAATTTTTCCGTTTTTGCACTCAAATTGCACGTCTCAGCATGTCTGTGCATGTCTCTGTGGGTGTTGGCCAGCTGACAAGGCGTCTAAATTGATGGTCACAAGTTTTTGGGCCGTACTACGTAATTATTCATATCAAACCACAAGCAAAAGTGGAGATGCAAGATGAAGGGAAGGAATCAGAAACAGAATCAGAATCAGAAAATATGAGCAGGGAAAATGGTTTGACAAGTTGACTGCAAAGTTGCCAAGTTATTTGTTAACCATAAATCAGGCGGACAGACGAGAATTTGCAATGCCCCCGAAAAACGGAAAAACGAGACGAAAAAAAAATGATGCCAGAGTTGCCACAAATTTAATTGCCTGTAATTAGACAAAACGCAATTGCAGCATGTGGCAATTTATGAAGTGCCAAATGGATTTTTAAGCAGCTTGTTATTCGCTATTTATTCTTTGCTGACTTGTCATGAAAATATCTTGCATATGTCGTATTTTATTTAAGTACTTACGCTAGTCAGCGATGTGTGTAAGGATGACTTGCTTACCTGCAAAGAGAGACAGAGACAGAGAGAGAGAGAGAGAGAGAGAAAAAAGTTATTAGAGAATGTTATTATGTGATTATTATAGAGGTAGAGAGAGAGAGGGAGAGAGGGAGAGAGGGAAGAGACTTGGTATTCTAATCGCAGTGACAAGTGAAAGTCAATTGCAGAAATCAACGAGCCGCGTCTCAACATATTCAGTATTCAGTATTTTTTTTTTGTGTTGTCAGCTTTGCAAATGAGATCACTGGCTTAGCAAAGACAACAACCAATTGCTGATGACGATGACGATGACGATGATGATGATGATGATGATGATGATGATGATGATGATGATGGGCATGCACAAGCGCACAAATTGCATGTAAATCACATGGCAAACAACAATCAAATCAAATACATAAATAAACGAAGAAGAAGACTAAAAACCAAACCGAACCGCAGCAAACTAGCGCAAGCTACAACAACAACAACAACAACAACAATAACAACAACACTAACAACAACAACGACTAATGGCAGCAACTGGTACACGAAAATAAGGAAATAATCAATTTAAAAAAAATCAAAATCGCCATTTACCATACAAATAGTACGACAAGCGAGAAGAACAGAAGCCACTAAGCTATAGCTCTCTATATGTATACATACATGTCGGTATATACTAAATACATACATACTAATAAAAATACTGTCAGCAATCAACAATCAGTCAATGTGTCCCAGACAAGCCAAACAACAGCAACAGCAACAACAACAACAACAACACACAATACAATAGTAGTAGACACAGAAGCCAAAGCCAAAGCGCAGCAGCGTTTATCCAAGTGAGATGGACACAGTGACTAAGTGTGTGCACTATTGCTGGACTCTTTCAACTGCCTGGGAGTGCGAAGAGTGCGAAGAGTGGAAGAGTGCGAAGAGTGGGGGAAGCGTGTGCGAGCGCTGATCAAAATCCATATGCGATAAATAAATTGAATTTATCCGCAATTGGTCGAACAAGCGACGACAGCAAGTCAAGCGAGCGAGCGAGCAAAGGCATGTGTGTGTGTATGTGTGTGTGTGTGCATGATAATGACTGTTTTTCACTTTAATCAGCAGCGACGCAACTGAGGCGGAGGCAGCAGCAGCGAAACGATGATAACGACAGCAACTTAAATCATTGCAGTCAGTTCTAAACTAAGCTCAATGTCTCTACCAGTATGTGTGTGTCTGTGTGTGTGTGTGTGGGTGTGTATGCGATTTGTTGCTGATTGATTTGAATTGAATAATTGCAATTGTGTGTTGCAGCAGCAAAAGCAGCAAACGTAAACCACAAAATTTATTTGAATTGAGACGAAGAAGAATAAGTAAAGTTCGTTTGTTGGTTTGCCGCTGCTGCAGAGCTTTAAGCTCAACTACAACTACAACTACAACTGCAACTGCATTGCGAAAGCTCTCTTTCTCTCTCGCTCTCGCTCTGCGCTTTACTAAGGATGCTCACCCGTTTGCACTGAAACATTGAAAATTTCGAATAACTCAAAGAAACTTTGCACTCCAATTGAAATTGAAATTGAAATCATACTAAATTTTAATAATCGCCAATAATTTGAAAGAGCCCAACGAAATTTGAAAATTTGAAATCATTTTAAATTAGATGTGCGTGTGTGTGTTTTGGGATGATTATGATGAATATATTAATACGAATCGAATAGAAATGAACAACAAATGTTATAAATGAATTGAGCTGCCTTGACACTTGTCTAATCAAATATTCGACTATCGCTCTCTCGCTCCCTCTCTCCTAGCAGTATTATTATTAATCTATTCTTATTAATATTGATGATTGCCACGCCTAAACAAATACACACACACACACACACGCACACACATTTGTATCTGGACAGAGATCAGTGACGCGTTGAAACTGTCCTCGATAATGGTATTGGGATCTGTTACTGAGTACCAAAAGATTAGTTTTTTTTTTTTATTTCGTTTCGTTTCTAAGTCGTTTATCGATCATGTTTGCACAGTTGCTGTCGATTTTGTTTGTGTGTTCGTTTTGGGGCTAATTTGGTTTAATTTTAGCCAACTTGTGTTGGCCTCGATGCGGATTTTCCGCTTGATTTCAAATTTGAATTTTTAAAAATAAACTCAATTGTCTCACTAAAAACAAACACACACGTGTACACAAATGTTTGCACTCAAAACACAATAAAGAGCTAATACTATACTCTATATATATACTATATATATTCTCCTCTCGATAGTAAATGCAGACATTTTTGTTTTTTTGTTTTTTCGTTTTGTTTTGGTATGACTTTGTAAATATGACAAAACTGTTGAATGCCTAATAATAATGATAATAACAATAAATAGCACTCTCAATAAGCATGATGACGTTCTGGATTTTGCCCAAGTGCGTCAGATATCTCTCTCTCTCACACACCCTCTATATCTCTCTCTGTCTCTGTCGCTGTCTCTTGCAAAACTATGGAAATTTATTCTGCGGGTTCGAGAAGTCTGTTGTGTGTTGTGTCTATGCTTAATTTCTAATTAGTTGAAAAGCCATCCGTCAAGTCGAGCAATACAATTTTGATAGCTCATCATCCATCTCACATAGCTCGGGCGATTTCGATTTCAATTTCGATTTGAATTCGAATTGAGTTGAGTCGCGTCACGCGATGATAAGCACAAATCGAATTTGTGCATGAAAATTATGATTATTGCTAGTTATTAGTTATTATCATTATCTATCACATTATGCTGGCAAATGCGGGATTTTAAACACCATTCAAGTGCATTCGCATTGAGCAAACCGAATGGGAAATATTCCTACCACAATGTTTCCGTTTAATGCATAATTCTCACATGACATTCATTAGCTGATAATTTATATGAATATCAGTGAGCTCAGTGTTGAGTTTATTTTTTCTTTATGCGACAAGTGTTAGGATAAATATTAACAACAACAACAGCAACTTGGCGACTAACCGCAGAATAATAAAATATAAAATTCAATATGGTTTGTCAGCGACAAAACAAACATCACATTCATATTATTTTTTTGCTCTTTCTTTCTTATATACGTTGCTGTTCGATAAACAATTTTTGTTTCTTTTGTTCACAATAATATTTTGTATATAAATATGTGTTGCTTTTTTTTTGACAACCAGCGATAAAAACGAATATAGAAAACCGCACACACACACACACACACACGATTGCATGCCTGTGGTTCTGTGTTTTTTTTTTGTTATGATACAATATTATCGTGCCAAAGATTCCCATAGTTCTCTGAAACTGTATGGAAATCAATCCAACTTCCTCTGTGTGTTCCCATCGGAACTCGGCTTATCAGCAGCATTTTCCCGAAGCCTCTTTTAAATGCTCTACAGTGTTCTCTAACTATGATTGAGAGAGTGTATAAGAGCTTCGTTGTTTTCGTTGCGATTTGAATTTGAAGTTTGCTCCGTGATAAAACAAAAATTAAAAACCAAAACAACAGTAAACAATAATCTACAAAACTGAACGTGTCAGTTCTTGTCAGCATTTATAGTATATACTTTATACTAAATATAGTTTTGTGAGTTACTAAATCGAAACGGAAGTGTTTTAGCTGCGGTTTTTTTTTTCGGTGCTGCTAATTTGTTTGCATTGTCTATAGATATGTATTATATTATTGTTGTTGTTTGAATAATGCTTGTTGCCACTGTTGTTGTTGTTGTTTAACCCATGGTTGGCCCCATCGCTATTTTTACACGCACGCTCGCGCTTCATGCACTTTGTCTAGCTGAATTGCACTTCTGCGAAAAAATAAACACGCTTTCAGCCAACACAAACACAAACAAAACAAAGTGAAGAGAAGAGAAGAGGAGAGAAGAGAAGTCGCTATGGAAGACAGTCTCTAACAACAAACAACTGTTGCAATTCCATTTAACATTTCGCATTATCTCATTTCTGTATTCTCTTTTCTCTTTTCTGTTTTCTTTTTTCATTCCGTTTTGCTGTCGATCATATTTGCACAGTTTCCTTTATTTCGCTTTTGGCTTATCCTTTGCCTTGGGGCATATTGATTCTTAAGAGCAATTTGACAAATTTGCAAAATTAAGTAGAGAATTTCTTTACTGTGAATTTAAGTAGAACATTTCGAAAATTGAGAATTGATTTAGTTTGGAAGTTAGTGCAATTTCGTAAATTATTTGTAGTGTATTACAAGTTCGTGCTGCTTTTCGGCTAAACTAAACTCATTTTTGGATTGTTGCTGTTGCTGTTGCTTGCTTGGGCGGCGTCACAAAATATTGTCGCATATTTATGAACATGTGTAACAGATAAATCTGAATGTTGGGCGCACACACGTAAGTGATTTAGTTGTCAGGCGAGTGCATTTATCACAGCTGTGTTTGGGTTGTCGCATTGTCGACTTTGTCTGGAGTTGCTCTCGTTGTTGTTGTTCTTCTTGTTCTTGCTGTTGTTGTTGTTGTTTTCTTGGTGGCACCCAATGGATTTCTTCGAGAGTGCGCTTGCTTGCCGCCAGGGGGCGCCAGTAATCAAACTAATGAGCTATGTACTTGCGTGTCTTTCTCCCTCTCCCTCTCCCTCTCCCTCTCCCGCTCATTCGTTTTTTTTCGCTTTTCAAGAAATCGTTAGGCGAGCATTTGGCAAAAATAGCATTTAATGGATTTCAAATAAAAGAAGCAGCCAAGAAAAGCAGCCTAGCAATAAGTGGCAGGTAAAACCAGGGGTGTATGTATATGTGTATGTGTGTGTGTGTGTGTGTTGTGTCTGTGTCTGTGTCTCCTGTTTGCCAAGTGAAGTGATAAAACATTAAAGAAATGCAACTGGATGGGTTTTCCTCTCTGCGGTTCGCACATTTCGCTATTGTTGTTGCCAAAGGGGTTGCTCCACGAGAAGAAGAAGAAGAAGAAGAAGAAGATGCTGTTGCTGCACTTAATGGCAAATGATAATGATTGATGCTTAAATGCAACCCAAACTCAAACCCAAACTCAAACCCGAGCCCAATGTGTACTTTTTGCTAAGTGCAACACGAGGAGTTTCTTCGCCTTTTGCGTCGGGAATTAATGCTGGCAATAAGCAATCATTCAATGTGGAGCGAACGCACAATGGAAACGCGGTTGAGTTTGGCTTGCATTAGAGAGATTGCAAAAGCGGCTGCAGCAGCAATCAAGTGGAAACATTGCAGCAAAAGGAATTGCTTTCAATAAAAGCGAAAAAAGTAATACCACACTTCTTAAAATATACCACATAATACTTAAAAGTTGAGTAGACCAAATATGACAGCATCGTAACAACAATGTGGTATTATTCTTTAAATATACCAAATCAATATACCAAAGAATACTTAAAAGTTGAGGAGACAAGCGACGACAGCATCGTAAGAACAATGTGGTATTATTCTTTAAATATACCAAATCAATATACCACAAATATACTAAACAATTAAGGAGACTTAGTACGGCAGCTTCGTTTGAAAATTAAAACAGTGTGGTATTATTCTTTAAATAATACCATATTAATATACCGAAAGTATTTTTAGCAATTAAAATCAAAACAGTTTGGTATTATTCTTTAAATATACCAAATCAATATACCGAAAATATACTAAGCAATTGTAGTACAAGAAAATGGTGTGGTATTTTTCTTGAAATATATACCAAATCAATATACCAAACAATTAAGCAGAGTTTCATAATAAAAGCAAAACCCAAAAAAAAAAAAAAAAACAGTATAATATTATTCATTAAATATGCCATAAAAATACCAATAACAAAAAAATACTAAAACATTGAGGACACAAAATATTCGTTCTTAAACGTTGTGAACATTTTGTTTCACTTTTGTTTTGTCAAGTTCTTTGGCATATTTAACGCCTTAGCTTACTTGCCCCACTGCATGTGGCATGCCACGCGCTGCCTGACAACAACCAGAAGAAGCAATGTAAACAACAAAAAGGCAGTCAACAAATTTGCAGGCGTAAAAATTGTCATGTCAATATTTTAATGATATCACTTTACACCTCAAACTGAGCCATCCACTAAAAAAAACCCCAAAAGAAGCTAAAAAAATAGCAGAGAAATGAAAACCCTGCTCTACAATGGAACTTTTTAACTTTTCTATACACTTTTGCTCGGTTGCTGTTGTTGTTCGCTCCATTTGGTTGGGGTATCTTCTGGCTTTCGAGTCAAATCGCTGGCATATTTTTTTCTTTCTTGTTTTTGCTCTGATTCGCTTTTTATTTTTTTTGCTCTCTCTGTGCCCTTTTCTTGTGGCGTGGCGCGCAAAGAAAAAGTCAAAAGTCCTTTTCATTTTTTTTCGCCGCTCATTTGTTTGCCTTGTTGCTGTTGCTGTTGTTGTTGTTTAGCTTGTGTTTGGCTAGAAAATTACAAGAAAAGTGCGCCAAAACTGGTTGTCTGAGGGGGATTAGGGAGAAGGGGAAGGGGAAGGGGGCGTGCTGTGGGTGTTTTGTTTACTTATGCAAGTGTTTTCTCAATTGTGCGTAGGGTGAACCGAAAGAGGCAGGAAAAGCTGCCGGACAGACAGACAGACAGACGGACGGACAGACAGACAGACAGAGGGTGAGGTGAGTGGAGTGGAGAGAGGGGGGCGGGTCAGTCGTGCGTTGTATTCGGCGTCTGCGGTTTGCATTTTTTTTCCCAACTTAACTCCTTTTTTGTTGTGTTTGTTTATTCCTGGCTACATTTTTAGCACTTTTGGCCTGTGTCTAATCTTAACGGTTTTACATTTCATTGCGCCAGGCAATTGTCTGGGACAGTTTATGAAAGCTACAGAGGATATATAGAATATAGAATATATAGATTGTTTGGGACTCTTACCTCTTTGTCTTTGGCAGCTAATAAAACAGCGGGTTGATTGTTGTTGTTGCTGCGCTTTTTGCGCTTCTCATTTGTTGTTGTTGTGTTGGTGTTGTTGTTGTTGTTGCTGTTGGTGTTGTTGTTGTTGTTGTTGTTGTTGGTGCAATCCTCGTCCTCGACACTGTGTGCCACATGTTGCTCATTTACATTATTATTATCACGCAGTGCAACATGTTGCGTCTTCTGTTCACTGTTCTTTCGACTACAACTATCCGTGTTGTTGTTGTTGTTGTTGTTCTTATGATTATTGCTAACATTTAAACTAGCTTCCCCATCATCATCATCGTCGTCCTCCGCTTCCGCAACATCATCATCATCATTATCACCATCAACATCTTCATCATCGTCATCTTCATCGTTGTGTTGCGTTGTCGCCGTCGCATCGATAATATTTTCAGTTCTTGCTGATGGCTGCTCAACAGCAACAGCAACAGCAGCAGCAGCCACATTGCCACTGTCGGCGGCAATATGCTCACGTTCCAGCTCCATATCATCGTCGTCGATGTCGGGTTCGCCATCAGCATGTGCCACATTCGATTGCATCGAGGCATCCTCCTCCTCATCATCGTCCTCATCATCATCATTGTTGCCAACTGTGGTTGCTGCTGTCGCAGTTGCTGCTGCTGCTGCTGCTGTGGCTTCAGCTGGCTGTGGAAGTGTTGCTGCTGTCGCAAGTGCTGTTGCTGTCGCAGTTGTTGTTGCTGTTGCTGTTGCTGTGTTTGTTACTTGTGTTGCTGCTGTCGTTGTATTGCTGTTGCTGTTGTTGCTGTTGGCTGCTGCAGCGGGCGAATGCATTGGCGATTGTTGCTGCTGTTGTTGTTGCGCTGCCGCCGCAGCCGCAGCCATCATCATCTGTTGGGCGTGATTGAAGAAGAGCTTCGGATTCAAACAGGCGCCGCCGACGCCGTTCTGCTGCAGACTGCTCTGCAACTGTTGCTGCTGCTCGGCGCTCAGCAACGGCGGCGATGGCGACGGTGTGTTTGTGTTGGCCAGCAGATTGCCGCCGTTCTGTTGCTGCAGCGTGATGGCCGCTGCAACAATCGAGCTGTTCAACAGCTTGTCGCTGTCACCCGTTGCCTCCTCTTCGGCTTTGATTAAAGCTGCTGCTGCCGCTGCTGCTGCCGCTGCTGCTGCTGCTGCTGTGGTTGCTGCTGTGTTATTGTTCTCGCTGTTGTTATCGCTATTGCTGTTGCTGTCGCTGTTGCTGCCGGGCGTGCTTGTGGATAGTTGCTCCTTGAGTGTATTCACTTCCTTCTCGGCTAAAGTAGCGCGCTGTAATTAGACAAAAAGAGGGAGAAAACAGAGTTAGAGAGAGAGAGAGAGAGAGAAAGAATAGTTGTGGCAACTGCTGTTGCTGCTGCTGTTGCTGCTGCTGCTGCTGCCAGTCGCATATGTTTTGGCAGGCAAAAAGTTTCGAGCGAGCCCAATGCCAAAAAGGCAACTATCGACCCTCATTAATTTTACTTTTAAAGTCATTACGGGTTAAATTTAGCCAAATTAATACGTTGCAAAACTTTTACAGCACACACACAAAAAAGGCTCAAAAAAACATTAGACAACCCAAAAGGGTAGCAACCAACAACCAACAACCAGGCAACAACAACCAACAGACCAAGAGCCGACAAATTTATAGTTTATCGTTGGTATCGATAAGCCAACTTGAAATTTTAGTGCTATTAGCGTTGACCTTCGATAAAGCGGGGACAACCCCAGAGGGGAGGCCAGACATTTGCTTGAAATCAAATGCCAAATGAGAAATTAAAACAACAACGACAACAACAACACAAAAAAACGGCTACAAAAATATGCGGTGCAAACTTTTTTGGCAAATTAGTCTACGCCCAAGGAACGAGCTCGGAGCTCGGAGCTCAGAGCTAACCCAAAAATCCGACCTCTCCGTCTCCGTCTCCGTCTCCGTCTCCCCTTCCCCCTGAGACGGGTGGGAAAATGTGTGTTGTTGCCTCCTCCAGGTCCGGCGCAATGTTGTATCCTTTGCTTAGCCTTGTAAGCGACTCCGAACAACTTGCCTCGACTTTCGAGTCGATGCCAATGACTTTTTGGCCAGCACTTTCAGTTCTTTATTTTTTTTGTGTTTTGTTGTCTTGTATTAAGGGGGGGCTTCGATTTTCTGTTGATTTCTGCTTATTTTCATTTGGTTTCGCTACGTTTGGTTTTTGAGTTTTGTGCAATTTTATTTGTATAAATACCGGAAGCTCGAAAAAGCGAGGCGGGGTCTGAGACGTGGTCCGGGGCGTTGCAGGCAATAAAGAACTTTGGAAATTAGTCGATGGGCATAGGAAAGTAAAGCAAACCAAACCAAAGCAAACCAAAGCATAGTATAGCATAGCTTGTATATATATAGTAGTAGTTGTAGTAATCACTGGCGATGAGTGTGAGAGCTTTGCAGTTCTTATACAAGTTTTTCCTCATATCGATGAGACGATGACGACGACGACGACGACGAAACTACCCGAAAAAGTTAAGCAGGAAGTCGTTATAAGGGTCGAGTTAAGACTGAATTGCACTGCAGTTCCAATTCATTTTTTAAGGGGAGGAGGTAAACGATTAGAAATAAGTCGCAGGGACTAGCTAGGAGTTTAGAAGCTGGCTAGCTTTCTAGCTAGGATCATCAAGTTGTATACTCGCAAAAAGAAGTAAGGAAGAAAACGGAAGCCTCCTTCCATCACTCCAAAAGAACCCCTCGAAGCGGGAGCTGCATTTGCCAAAGTATCGTTTGCTGATATGAGAAATGCAATCGAAAAGGCGCAGACTGCGTGTTTGTCGTTTTTATTTTTTCTCTCTCCTGTCGGTAGATGAATGGCCCTCGAGGCATATTTGTCAACATCATCAACAAACCCAAGCCGAGCACCCAAACTCGCTAAAGTCCCTTGCCTGCGGGGGAAAAGACAACAGCATTGAGTTGTATTTGGTCTCAGTCTCCGTCTCGGTCTCGGCCACAGTCTCAGACTCGTCACATAGATATATATTTATGATATTTAAAAGCTCTTAAGTACAAACAACAGACAAGCGACTGTTCGCGAGGAACAGAGAACAGAGGACAGAGGACTGAGCACAGAGTTAGAGTGCGGGTTAGGTGGACACTGGGTGGCTGTAAAGGAAGCTGCAGTTTTGTCCTTGCCGCTTTCTGCCGGGGACTTAAAATGCCAGACAGCCTTCGCGGCTGGCTACGGAGAGGAAGCGGGAGGAGGGAGGCAAAAGGAGGCAAAGTGATTTCCATGCCTGTTGTTGTTTGTGGCGAAATGTCTGTGGCACGTTGGACTATTGCTGTGGCTGGTGGCATGAGCTGCTTAAGCTTGAAAATTGTTTTCATAATGCCAGTTCGTCGATGATGTCCTGCATGACTTTTTGCACACACACACACATTGTTAAACTCAGCTGCAAGCTGAGTGAAGTTTTCTTTTTGCGCCTCTTTTTGGCAAAACAGTTGCTCTCTGTGTCTTGGCTGAAATGCAATCCCCGTGAGAATCGCGACACTTGCCACGCTTGGCCGAAAAACTAGTCATCATCCATCGTCGTCGTCGTCGTCGTCGTTTTCGTGGTCAGCAGTTAGCAACAGCGCCGAAGTTTGGCAACGTCGCAAATCAATTAATGTGAGCATCGTCTGCCCCGCATGTGTCCCTTTTTTCTTCTCCTGCTTCTTCGTCTTCTTCTCTTTCGTTGGTCTCTCACTCTTTTGTGGCCCAGTTCGAGCGGCTTAGCAGCAGTTGCCAACCAAATGAGTTAATTAACTAAAATGCGGGTGGCTTTGCTCATGTTCCTCTCTCTCCCTCTCGCTTTCTATATATCGCTTACATTTTATTTTATTTTCTCTTCTTTTTTTCACTGGCCACTTCAATGTGTTGTGCGTCCAGTCACTGTGTGTGTGTGTGTGTGTGTGTGTGTCTGTGTGTGGTCAGCTTATGGCAGAAAAGGCTTTAGTATTGAGCACCCTTTTAGCGTTTCGTTTCGTTTTTATTTTTGGTGGGGTTTTCCCTTTTTTTTGTTGCGTTGGCCCTGCGAGTTTCATTTAATATTTTTGCATGTGCCGGCGCCGCCACTTCAAAGGAGCTGCCAAAAATAGCCCAAAAAACGTGGAACGCGAATGTGAGGGACGGGGAAAAACACAAAAAACGCAACGCGCGCCAAAAATGTTAAGTGAAATGTTAACAGCGGGGCCAATGTGCGATGCTGTTAACATTTCTATTAGCCAAAAAAAAGCTAAAAAAAAAAATAAAAACTGAATACAACTTCTATGAGTGGGGGATTCGCATTGAAGTACGTCTGTGTACGAATATTATTTAAGCTAATGCATCCCAAAAATAAAACCCATCAAAATCTCACACAACTAGCTTAAGCAACTTTCAATGAAAGCATGGTTAAAGTTAATGTGCAAAAACAAAAAATATTTTAAATACTATATCTAGGAATTACAAGTTGTAATTCTGTTCAACATCAGAGAGTTCGAAAGTTGCTTAAAATTCTAATTTTGATTACTAATGTTGGCATTTTAAAAAGCTTTAATGTGCTTTCGCATCATTTATTTTGACATTTCGATAAGCTTTTGCTTAGTTATAACTTTAAAAGTTTTAAAATTCTGTGTGCTGTTGCTTACAAAGCTGATAGCTTAAGATGCCATTAATTAGCTTTGCAAGCTTACAACTGTGGGTATTTGAAAAAGCTTTAATGTGCTTTCGCTTTGCTTAGTTATTACTTAAAAACTCAATTAACGTGCTGTCGATAAAAGTTGTATCTCACAAATTGTGTGCCTTTAATGTGCTTTGCAAGCTTAAAGCTCTAGCCGCATGTCTGTGCCTATTTTGAGTGTTGGCTGACTGCTGACTGCTGCCTGATTAAGCATTAAGTTCGCTGGATCAGTGTCCTCAAAAGCCACTTTCAAGGATCAGCCGTTGGGCCAATTGTGTCTCCTTCTCCTTCTCGTTCTCGTTCTCTTTCTCGTTTTTGTTTCGTTCTCTCTCTCTCGCTCACATGTTGTGTGTGTGTGAGCATCTTGAGCGATTGTTGCAACTAGTATCGCATGCACATAAGCACTTCACCGGCTTACAATGGTATTCAGAAGAAAATACAAAAAAAAAAATGTAAAAAATACAAAACCAAGTCAAAAGTTCTTAACCTCCCCTTCTCCTTCCTCATCCCACCTCTTACACCTCTTTTTTGCTGTGTGCGTCGTGTGCGCGGCACATGTCAAAAAGCGCGCACTTTTCGAACCCGAAACAGATTCCAGCCCTTGGGCTCTCTCTGTGTGTGTGTGTGTATTATAATGCATAAATACTCATACTCTGCTCTGTGTATGTGTGTGTGTGTGTGTGTGTGCTATGTCATGAAGAATTTTTGCATGCAGCATTGTCTCAAGCTGTTTGCTGAAGTGAGTCGAACGAACGAGCGAACGGACGGACGACGCGATTCTTGTTCTTTCTTTTCTCTTTTCTCTATATTTTTGTATTTTGTCGCATGGCAGCTGTCAGCCCCTGGACAGTAGGGGGTAGGGGTAGGGGTAGGGGTAGGGGGCAGCACTTTTTGTAATTAGTACGAAAGCAACGTTATGAATTGTGCTTGAAGCTCAGCTCGAGTGCGAGTTGTTGTTGCTGTTGTTGTAGGCGGCCGCAACCCCTCAGCAGCAACAGCAACAGCAACAGGAGATTGGGATTGAGATGGGGACTGGGAAACGTCGCTGCATTGTGCTCTGGCACAATAAATCAAAGCAAATCAATGCGACGACCGTTGGCTGCCAAGTGGAAGTCAGAAAGCGAGAGGGAGTGAGTGATAGGGGTAGAGAGAGAGAGAGAGAGAGAGGGAAGAGGGTGCTTTGATTTAGAGGCGGCTGTCAGTTGTTGTCTTGACAGAGAGATGCAAAAACCGCTGCCAGTGGCAGAGCTTCATTGCTTCTCAGTTGCCTCAGTTGCCTCAGTTGGCTGCCACTGCCACTTAAACGCCTACATGACATGACATGGCAAGGCGAGTGGGGGTGGCTTGAGTACAAGCAGAAGGGGTTGGGGGAGGGAGACGGCTGCTTAGCTACATGAAGAAGAAGCGGAGGCATTTTTACAATTACACACACATTAAACAGCAGCAGCAGCAGCCAGCAGCCAGCAAAAGACTTGGTAAAAAGTTAAAAGTTGTAAGCGCAGGTGGCAGCGGCAACGGCAACAAGGGGTTAAATGTGCCAGCATATCTCTGTGTATGCGTGTGTGTGTGTGTGTGGTTATATCAATTGAAAGAGCGCTGAAAAAAAGAGTAGTGAGTGGGGGAAGGAAAACAAAACTGTAGCATGACATTAGGCGCAGACAAAGATGCTGTGCTTATGTCTTGACAGCTGTAAATGTAAAAAAGCAGCAAATGACACACACACACACACACACACACACACACTGTCACACATACATTTATGTATTTAGATGTATATAAGCCCATCAATGTGCCAAGTGCCTTTGTGAGCTGAATGCTGAGCATAAGCCAAGCACTGCCAGCAATAAAATAAAGAAGCTGCTCGAAAGCTGCTTAAGACTAAAACTCAACTCTATAGAAAGCTGATCAAAAGCTTATTTAACTCAATTGCAATTGCAAATAGTTAACAAACAACTCACTACATTTAAAATATAGTTCTACTTCATTTTGCATTCTCAATAAATTTAATGAAAACTTATTTAATCAAAAGCTCATTAACACTAAATGCAAGTTGCTGAAAGCTTATTAAAAGATGTTCTTAATATTTTAATAAAAACTTATTACCACTAAATTCAAGTTGCTGAAAGCTTGACGAGCTTAATATGTTATCAAAAGCTAATGCACACTTATTTTAAGTTGAAAGCTTTGCATAGTTAACACAAATCTCATTTTAAATTGATGCATAGTGAAAGTTGCTGAAAGCTTCCCTTAAAATTGCTGACGAATAGCTTGAAAATCGATGAAGTGCCTAAACGATTTAAGTCTGTTCATCATTGAAGCTTCTTTTTTTGGAATGTATTGCAGCTGCACTTCATCACAGTGCTTCTTCTTCTTTATTTTTTTGTATGTATTTTGGCTTCTCCCACTTAAATTCATGTTGTTCGCTTTTTACAGTTATTTGAGTTCTCCCCCTTGCAGTCCGTTCGTCGTCACAGCGTTTTTATTTTCGGGACATGCCTTTGCATTTGCTTTACAATTTCAAACATCATTAGCAACACACACACATACACACAAATAAACACAGAGAGAGAAAAGAGTTGGAGGAGGATAAACAGAGAGCTTACACACACAGAGGCACATATCCCTTTTTTGCTAATTATTTATTTAAATATTAAACAAAAAATACCCAAACACACACACACACACGCAAAGTGCGGGGGAGCTAGAGCGAGATAGACAGCCTCAAAAACTGCAACAAAAAAAAACCGAAAAAATAAACACACGCCGAGGAGAAGTGAAAAGAGTAGCATAAAATCAACACACACACATAAGTTGAGAGAAGACGAAAATGATGTATTGATGCAGGAGCAGGAGCAGGAGCAGAAGCAGAAGCAGGAGTGAAGGCAACGGGGGTGGGAGGGAGAGAGGTGTATATAGAATGCTGTCTGTGCAGCAAAGACGTACGCAGTAAAACCAAAAACACATACGAAAAAAAAAAAAAAAAAACAAATGACGATAACGAAACGACGAAGAAAAAGTACCGTATGAAGCGACAACGAGAGCGAGTGAGAACACAAAGCTGGGGAAGCTGTCAGAGCAGGGCAGAGAGCAGGTGTGAGTGTGAGTGTGAGTGCGAGTGAGATGGGCATACGCATATGCAAATACACACGTACTCACATAACTGTACATGCTGTTTGGCATCTTTTGCCAAAGTCTGTCTGTCTCTCTTTTTTTCTGTCTGTCTGCCCAGCTAACTAATATTTTCTAATTTAAAATTCTGTTTCTTTTTTATTGCCCAACGCACACACACAAACACACACACACACTCATGTGATGCGTATGTAAATTTATAAAATTTCTATTTACTTATCAAAAATCAGGCAACGACGAGCCATTGAAAAAACAAAGAGTTGTATTTATTATTACCCCTGTGCCACGCCTCCACCTCCACCTCCACCTCCGTCCCCTGCCTTTGCCTAGCACTCATCAATTTACACAGCAGGCAATGAAAAACATGACGTTGTAGCTGCAGAAGAAGAAGAAGAAGCAGAAGAAGATGAAGAAGCAGCAGTTGAGCTGAGTGGACAGTGAAAGGGTGAGTGACGAGGAGGAGGAGGGGGGGGAAGCTGTGCACGCCCAAATGTATGCTATACAAAATATAAATTAGCTTTGATATGCGAAGCCGCTGGGCGTGCTTTGGGATGGGGGGTGAGGAGTGGGGGCCAAGGGCTGGACTGTAAAAAAGGATTATATACACGCGCAGATGTGTGCTTGTGAAAAGATGCTGAAAAAAGGATTAATGCGCGCACCACGCAAGAAGACAACCAGAAAGAGTGGATGAGGAGGGGGAGTAGTGGAGCTTTGAGGGGGTTTGTTAGTCGGCTATATGCTTCGATTTTTAATGCGTCATATGACAAACAGTTATGCGTGCATGTGTGTGTGTGTGTGGGTAATTGTCTGTCTCAGTCTGACAAGAGGCAACAAAATCCTCGAGGGTGGGGGACGGGGAAAGTATTTCCGCACAAAGCGTAGGGGGAGGGTAAAGGGAGGCAAAGTGTCAAAGAAAAATGTGTGCGGCACTTTCTTTACAAAAAAAGCTACAGTTACACACATGCGAGTGTGCGTGTGCGTCAGTGTGAGTGTGTGTGCATCAAATTAGACGATTGCTAATTGCTGTCTGTAGCACAAAGATTACAAGAGACACAGAACTGAGGACTGTGACTTTAACTGCAATGAAAGCAGAGTTTGAAAGAAAGTTCAAGTTGCTAAATAAACCAAATTCGAAGCTTTAAAGCTTATTTGAAAGCTTCGAAGCTGCTTTTGAATTGAAAGTTTGAAAGAAGTTTGAAGGAAAGTTGAAGTTGCTCAACAAATGTTGAAATGAAATTTAAAAGCTGCGCCTGCTAAAAGTTGCTAAGTGTACAAGATGAATGTGTAAAGCTCATTATAAATCTTGAAAGCTGCTAAATTCTTAAATCTAAATTAAAGGTAGAGTTTGAAGGAAAGTTGAAGTTGCTCAACAAATATTGAAATGAAATTGAAAAGCTGCGCCTGCTAAAAGTTGCTAAGTGTACAAGATGAATGTGTAAAGCTCATTATAAATCTTGAAAGCTGCTAAATTCTTAAATCTAAATTAAAGGTAGAGTTTGAAGGAAAGTTGAAGTTGCTCAACAAATGTTGAAATGAAATTGAAAAGCTGCGCCTGCTAAAAGTTGCTAAGTGTACAAGATGAATGCGTAAAGCTCATTATAAATCTTGAAAGCTACTAAATTCTTAAATCTAAATTAAAGGTAGAGTTTGAAGGAAAGTTGAAGTTGCTAGTTAAACAAGATGAAAGCTTTAAAGCTCATTGTGAAGCTGTTTTTGAATTGATTGTACAATGTAATAAAAGTTGCTCAACAAATATGAAACTTAAATCCTGATCATGCTAAAAGTTGCGAAATAAACAAGATTAAAGTTTCAAAGCTCATTACAAATATTTAAAGCTTCTTCTGAATTGAAGTTTCTCAACAAATATGCAGCTAAAAAGCTGCTTGGAAAGCTTAAAAGCTTCTGCAGAGCGATCGAAGGCTCAACTCTCTTCGCTGCTTATTGCTGATTTGTCTCATTAACAATCAAAATACGAAGCGCGCCCTTTTGTCTCTCGCTGTGCAACCCTTTTTTTGTGGTCCGAACTGACCGAACCACAACTCCAATTCTGATTCCCTTCTCCCTTCTCCCCCTCCCCGTGCTCGTACACACACAGAAAAAGTAATAATAATTTTTTGGCTTATCCTTATTATTACATAACTTATGCATACCTTTTTTTCTCCACCTCCGCTTGATTCGCTGGCCACCTAACTGCCCAATTGTACATCAAAATTAACACACACACACACGCACATGTGTGACCCTTTTCTCCATGTGTGTGTGTGTGTGTGTGTGTGTGTTGCCCCTTTTCCCTTTCTCATTTCATGCGCTCTTTTGGTCACTTTGTTCATAGGCCTTTTTTTTCTGTTTTGTGTTTTGTTTTGTTGTTGTGCCAAAACACATTTTTGACAACAACAACAACAATGGAAAGAAAGAAGGGCTCAAAAAGTAAATAATTAAGCATTACACTGACCAAATAGCACAACAGTGGGTGAGGAGGGGGTAGGGGTGTGGGGAGAGGGAGGGGGGAACACTCAGTTCAAGTCCAGACAAATACAAATAAATATATATATTGTATATATACATGTATAACTCATATAGATGTGGGCAGTACAAATAATGATTAGAAATCCCTTCTCACACTCTTTTTTTTTGTACTTTGGCTTTTGCTTTTGTTTCACGTGTGTGTGTGTGTGTGCTTGTGTGTGTGTAATTTTTGACATTTTTATGCGGGCCTCACACACACACACAACTACAAAAATGGGGGACAACAACACACAACAACAAAAAAAAAAAAAGGATAGCAAAAAGCTTCTCAAAGTTAATGTGCCAAAAAAGCGAGGGTGGTCGAGGATGCGGGGTCAGTGGAGCAAAGGGGGTATGGGGGTGGGGGTGGGGGCAGTCATAAGGGTTGAGTATGTTACATAAATTTGACACTGTAAAATCTAACTGAAATTAATGATTGCTATGTACAGTTGTGCACAAAACGTGGAGTTTCTTTTTTCTTCCTATTTTTCAGTTATGAAGCGACAAAATCAATAGAGAAAGAGAGAGAGAGAGAGAGACAGAGAAAGAGAGGCACACTATCTATCAAATCTTTAATTAAGCCGAAAATTAAGCAATTTATTTAGTTGCCTAGAAGGCGTTGTTGTTGTTGTTGTTGTTGCGTTGCCATCATCCTTCACATTTTACAATTTCAATCAAAATTTCCAATCAATGTCAATTCATTATGCGCAAAGCAAGGAGCAAGGAGCAAGGAGCAAGGCTGGCAGCCACAAAAGGTAGTCCTTCAACTCCTTTCGCTCAGCTCAAGCATCAAAAATGCCAAGGCAACAGCCAAAGCAACCCTCTCAGCCAGAAAGAGAAAGAAAGAGTGAGAGAGAGAGAGAGGTGGCATTTTTAATGAAAGCCACGCACAAAGTTGCCTGTCAAGTTTGCCTAATCAAAATCGACAACATTTTATAGTTTGGCCGTGTAAGACAAACAGACAGACTGAGACGGAGAGAGAGAGAGAGAGAGAGAGAGAGAGACGGGGAGAGGGTTGTGTGTGACAAACAAATATTTGAAAACGTAAATCACAAATCTTTCACTTTCATTTGGCAATCCTTTTGTGCCCTCTTCTTTCAGGTTTCAGGTTTGAAGAGCGAAGAACTCTTGTCTCTTGTCTCTTGTCTTGTCTTTTGGGCCTCTGACAAAATCGAAAAACATTTCGTGTATTAAAACCGAAACGAATTAATTTAATTAATTACAATCATGTCTTATTAGAGACGTATGAAGACGATGGCAAGACTCTCTGGCACTTTGTCTCTCCCCCAAGAGAGGGGAGAGGGGAGAGGCAAAGAGTTGCCAGCGCCAAAATGCTTTTGTTTCAAGTGTGTGTGTGTGTGTGTCTCCTTGATTTAGCTTGGCTTGGGGAGGTTTTTGGCTTGGATTCCTTTTTGCTTGGGGTGAGCCAATAGATGACAGCGCAAAGGGTTGGGGGTGGTGGAGAGGGGGGGGTGCTATATATATATATATATATATATCTAAATATATGTGTGCTGCTCACATCATTTATAAATGCCTGATTTGTTATTTACAAAACGAGACAAGTTGCGGCATTTTGGATTGCAAGGGATTTCGGTTTTTTGGGAAACTTCACAATCGATGTGTGTGTGTGTGAGTGTGTGTGTGTGTGTGCGTGTGTGCTTGCCACTTAATTTGAATTTGAGTAATTGCCAAGATGCTGAGCTTGTTTTCTGTGTGTGACTCGAACAGTTGAAAAGAAAACAACACAGAACACAAAACACAAAACACAATTCAACTTTACAGCGCTTTAACATTCACATTTTAATGTCGCATTTACAGCGTGTTAATCGCCGCTGACATTTTAATAGAGTCTCCTCCACACTCCCGCACTGCAGCACTTCAGCACTTGCATTTGTGCCACATGACGCATACGCAATATATTTGTGCAACAGCAAAAACTCCGCCATTGTTGTTGCTCCTGTTCTTGTTCTTGTTGTTGCTGTTGTTGTTTTAATTAATTTCTGTAAAAATATTTATTATTATTAGTCGGCCAGCGACTGAGGCAATGCACTCAACACACACACACACACACACACACACACACACACACACAGAAAGAGATGGAAGCAAGTCCCTCTCTCTCTCCCTCTTTCTGTCTCTTTCGCTATTGCTGTCTCTGTTGCACTTGCTGTGGCTGCTGAATGACTTGACTGTCACTAAACGGCTCATCTAACTGCAATGCTTCATAGAAAATTCGTTTGTGCTGGCCGCTGCGGAAAAAGTCAGCAGGCGGGAAGGGAAGAATTCAGGGGTCGGTTGCTCTAGCTGCTGCCTTTGCTTGCCTGCCTGACTTATTTTTACAACAACAATGAAGACGGACGCAAATCACAAAATGAAAATCGAAAAGTGCATGCTTTCTATATAATGTGTATATAAATATATATTAATGTGTATGTGTGTGTGTGTGTGTGTGTGTGCATATAGATTTGTATCTGGCTTATGGCAACAACAAATTTACACTCCAACAGACGATGATGTCGTTGTCGTTGTTGTCGTTGTTGTCGTTGATGATGTTGCTGTTGTTGTCGTCGTGCTAGTCACTCAGTCAGCCGCGTCACCCTCCCTCCTTACCGCCCTCCCCCTCTTGCATTGCCAGCCAGCCAGCCAGCCAGCCTCTGGTTTGGTGCGACTATAAAAATAGGCAAATAATTATTTAAGAATTTCTTGATTAATTGGCAGCGTTGTTGCTGCTCTTGCTGCTGCTGCTGTTGGTGCATGCAAATTTTGTATTGCCGTCGCCCATTTGGCAGCAGCAGCAGCAGCAGCAGCAGCAACCACAACAGCAGCAGCAGCAACCACAACAGGGCCATTTTGGCCAACACTTGATTGCATTTTCAATTGTTTGCCGTTATGCATTTTTGCCAATAATTTACATAAACGGCATCCTCTCGCATAGTTCTCGCCATAGACAGCATTACATGACAGCAACAGCAACAGCAACAACTACTGTAACAACAGCAACATTGTTGTCAGTTTTGCGAACTTGCTACAAAATTGAGTTAACAGCAAAGTTGTAAAACTCTGCGCTGTCAGTGCATCTAATTAAAACTTGGCCCAAAAAAACAACAAGCGAATAGAAATAAAAAGCTTTGACTGAAAATGAGAGCGAAAGCTGCTAACGACTTTAATCAGAAAGCTTTATCAAGTAGCAGAAACAGATTTGTAATTAGCGTGTTAGAACTTGAAGAACTCGAACTTTAAGTCAATGCATGCTACAAGCTTTCAGCAGCTTTCAACTTTTTAAGCAAACTAATCACAAGCTTAAGCTGCTTTGAAATCAAAGATAGATCAATTTAAGCTTTGCATTTAACTGAGCTTAAGCAGTGTTTAAGTCGATTATGTTACAAGCTTTCAGCAGCTGTAAGCTACAACAACTAAAGTTAAATAGCTTTTATCAAAAAGGAGTGAAAAATTAAATTTATAATTAGCTTGATCGAACTTAAGCAAAGTGTATAAAGCTTTAAGCTGTTGTTAAACTGTTCAATCGAAGAGCTTTCACTAAGTAGCGTGCTAAATCAGATTTGAAATTAGCTTTCAGCAGCTTTAAGCTGTTGTTAAGCTCTGCTATGGATCGCTTAATGCATAAGTGATGCACAGAGTTGAGTAACCTGTCGTGGACGCATTCGCATTCGCATTCGCTTTTCAATACTCAACAGTCAACACTCAACGGAGTCGCACACTCCACTAGAAACACACACACACAGAGAGAGAGAGAGAGAGAGAGAGAGAGAGACTGAGTACAGTCTATGCACCAATTAGCATATTTTATATCAATTCCTGTCATACATTCCACACCTTGCCACGTTCAACGTTCAACGTTCAACGTTGTTGCCGCCCAAACAATTCGCCAGGCAGCACAGCACAAAGGCTTGCACTACATTTCCTCTTCTCTCTTGCTCCTTTCTCTCTCTCTCTTGCTAAATATATGTATATATATATATATATATATGTCTCGTTTATTTTTTATCAACTTTAGTTTGAGAGACAGAGAGAGAAAGAGAGGAGACAAGGCAATTGCCACAGTCACATTCACATTCACATTCACATTCACGTTCTCATCAACATCAACATCCACAGATTCATCTTTGTCGTTCCGCATAAATAACTGTCGCAGTGAACCTCCCCCCTCCATCCCCCTATGCCCCCCTGTATCTGTCTGCATGCATGCATTATTTCATTAAAGTATTACAATATTAATTCGATTTTCACTAATTGACAAGAAGAACAAGAACAAAAAGAAGAAGAAGTTGACTTCCCCACACAAAAACAGTCTCCACTCTTTGTCTGCCCTCTCTCTCTCTCTCTCTCTCTCTCTTTGTCTCTCTCTGTCTCTCTCTTAGTGTGCATGGATCATCATCATTTGTCGCCGGCTTTTGTTCTGTTCTTCTGTTGCTGTTTAATCTGTTCTTTTAATGCTGTTGCTGCTGTTGTTGTTGTTCCTACCAAGTTGTTGACCTCGTTTCGAGCCCAGTTAAGTAAGTTGCCTAAACAGCTAGCCAGCCCAACCCCAACCCCAACCCCAACCCCTAGCTAACCCCTTGACAACAACAACAACAACAACAACGACGCAAAACTGGGCAACGCGCGAAAAATCATAATACAAAAAAGCAAACAAGCAACAAACCAAAAACAGCGAAATTTTCGCGCGCCAAACACATGACAAAAGGGGATGAGGCAGGCCAAAGAAGAAGAAGAGGAGGAGGAGACAGACATTGTGTGTGCACAGAGAGAGTGTGTAGAGGGGGGAGTACTTTTTGGGGGGAAAGGGGAAGAAGGCACTTGTGTCTGTTGCGGTTTTCATGTTGTGCGTAGCTGTCGAGCAAACGGCAAACTGTTGCTGCTTACCCCAATGGCAACTGCATGTCAAATGCTTACCCCAATGGCAACTGCATGTCAACTGAATGAGCTGCAGAGCAATGCGACTTTATTTTATATTACTACTTAGCATTAAACTATTCTACTTTTGTTTTACATTATCATATTTTAAACTAACTAAACTTTTGCCACACATGCCAAAATCAGCAGCAAGCACCGCAGATTTCAGCAGTGATTTAAATACTGCAAACGTTGCTGATTCCTAAACCCTACTGGGTAATCTGTTGCTGATTACCTCACTGAAATGACTGTACACAGTATACTTTATTATACATTACTTTTTTCTTACATTATTCTATTTTAAACCAAGATAACCAAACAAATTCATTGCCACACATGCCAAAATCAGCAGCAAGCACCCCACATTTCACTAGTCTTTTTGGTGGGCAACATTTCAGCAGTGTCTTAAACACAGCAAACGTTTTGATAAGTTAGCCTGTTGTTAAGTGTTGAAATACTGAAAACGTTTGTTGAGTTGAGTGCTGATCTATATTTCCTACTGGGCAAACTGTTGCTGCTTATCCCAGTCGCAATTGCAAAACAAGTGCACAGCAAAGTGGCTAGCAAATATGAAATATAAAATATTACTACTGCTGATTTTATTCAACAATTCAACATTTTTCCAAACATTTAAAGTAACAAAACAAAATCGAAACCCTTGCCAAATTCAGCAGCATCTGAAACACTGCAAACATTTGTTAGTTTGATATTAAGTGTTGAAGTACTGCAAACGTGTTTGTTAAGTGCTGATCCCTGGTTCGCAATGTTCTTCAATGTATAACTGAAATTGTTCATCTGCTTCCTTTTTCCCCTCCCCTTTCCAGCACCTTTTCCACAGCAATAATTTTTGAAAATTTCTTCAATCTTTGTTGTTCTTCAGTTTATAGTGCAAACGTGTTTGCTAAGTGCTGATCCCTGGTTCCCACTGGGTGTTGCTCGTTGTTGCTTGGTTCCCACTGGGTGTTGCTTGCTTTTGCCATTGGGCTGTTGTTGCTTCGGCCTCGCGTTGTTGGCATGTTAGGCATTCTGTTGTTGCTGCTGTTGTTGCTGGCTGACCCCAAAGTACAAATCAATTGCATGCGTATGTGTGTGTGTGTGGCCAGCGAGTGTAGTATCATCATCATCATCATCATCATCATCGTGTGCAGAGCACATATCACACACAGCGACTGCCACGTGCGGCTGCTTGGTCAATGCCAGACCGGCCGGCCTTGCCATCGTCATCATCATCGTCGTCATCGTCGTCATCGTTGTTGTTGTCTGTGCGAAAATTGTGTCAATTGCAGTGCCCACTGGTCCACACTGACTCCCCCCTCCCATATCCATCCATCCTCGCTTCCTTACTCACTCGGCAAGCACCACAAGCCGCTGGCTTCCCAGCCTTGGCAGTGTCAACAACATGCGCAGGTCGCGCAAATATGTTGCACGCATTTTGATGGCCAACAAAAACACACACCCACAACCTCCTCTCAACCCCCTCTTGGCTGTCTGCATTTTGGGTTTTCAATGTCACACGAACGCTGAACAAAACATTCAACACTCAACTCCACTTGAGTTCTGTTGCCAACTAAAGTCGCAATCTTTAAATCTTTATTCAAGCGCTTTCACTAAGAATATAACTAAAATCCTTTGCTTTTAACTTGCATCTAAAATTGAAAATTAAAATTTGAATAATTTCCTAATTATTTTTGCCATGCTTCCTTTCTCCTTTCTCCTTTCTCCCTTCCCCTTTCCTGCACCTTTTCCACAGCTTGGTGGGAGTGTCAAAAATTCTTAATTTTCTATATTTTCTACTATTTTTTCAATATTAGTTCTTCAATTTATCACTTATATTTTTGCCATGCTTCCTTTCTCCTTTCTCCTTTCTCCCTTCCCCTTTCCAGCACCTTTTCCACAGCTTGGTGGGAGGGTCAAAGATTCTGAATTTGTTTGCCATTTATAGTTTCTACTATTTATTTTTATATTTGTTCTTCAATCTATCATAGAACTTGCAATTTTCAACCTGTTTCCTTTCTCCCTTCCCCTTTCCAGCACCTTTTCCACAGCTTGTAGTGAATTTCAATCATTTTTGAAAACTTCTTCAATCTTTTTTTGTTGCTCAGTTTATTACTTTCGCTGGCACCCACGCCTGGGCATTCAATAATGTGCAACATGTCAGCATAATAATGCCACACACTCGTTTGAACTCATGCCCCAAAGTGCGGCACGAAAAAACCAAACACAGCGGCAGCAACAAGAACAACAACAGCAACAACAACTTTTGTGTCAACAAAACTGTCGTCAGTTGCAGTTGCGACTGTTTGCAATTTGTCAGCAACTATGTGTGTGCGTGTGTTGCATGCCGCATGTGTGGCAGCGCCTCTTTTCGTGGCATATTGCACTTGCGGCTTCTGGTTCCGGCAGCCAGACATCGTTGTTGTTGTTGCTGCTGCTGCTGCCGTTGTCGTGTGGCAGCAACAGCAACAGCAACGAGCAACCAGCAACCAGCAACGTTTGCCCCGCTTTGTGTTCACTTCGTTTCAAACTGAGTTGAGTTGAGTTGAGTCGCCTCTGACCTTCAGCATAAATCAAATCAAAATCGATGCTCCCACGCAATTTTGCCGCTTAATGCGCTCGTTTCATCAGCGAAACAATACACGACGACAATCGAGAAGAGAAGAGGAATGAAAAAAAAAACACAGAAAAAAAAAACAAAAGCGAGACAAGCGCTTAATTTAATTTCCTCCCAGCGAACATAGAATCGGGGCAGCAAATTCTGTTTTCTGTTTTTTTTTTTCGTGATGTATTTTTGTGAAATTCGATCGAAAGAATTATGTCGAAAGCGAGAACAAACGAGAACGAGAATCAGTCAAAGCTCTCTTCATTTTTTATTTCGGTTCGGTTCGGTTCGGTTTTTGCATATCGGCAACAGGAAATCCAAGTTTATGTTTAAATTAATACAGCACAAAAAAAATGAGCAAAACAACAAAAATTATAAAGTAGTGCAAAGAGAGAGAGAGAGAAAAAAGAATTATAAGTAAATGTTTTTGGCTATTGGCATATCAATGAAATTTACAGCAACAACAACAACAACAACAACAACAATTGATGCTGTCGCTGTCGTGGCTGAAAATATTATGCGGGGCACGCGAAGAGGGAGAGGAGAGGAGAGGGAAGTATTGAAGCGAGGGAGGCAGGGAATTAATACAATAAATTATATTATGGCTCTTCCTGTTTGCCCCGATAAAAACGATTCAACGGGCAACGACAGCAACAGAAATTGAATTGAACGTTTGTCGCTGCTTTTTTTTTCTGTTCTCTGCTGATCGTTGCTGATGAAGTGGAGTGATGGAGAGGGGGAATGAAGGCGGATTGCCATAATGAAGTCGAAGATGATGATAATAATGCGTCGTCGTCGTCGTCGTCGTCTGCTGTTGTTGTGAAGAGAGATCTTGTGCGTCTGATTTGTGCAAATAATTGAAATTTGCATATAATGAATGCGGGGGAGAGAGAACGAAAGAGAGATAGCGAAAGAGAGAGAGAGAGAATGTTGCACAGTAGCTGCAATCAGTGTGTGTTGCAAGCAGAAAGGTGCTGCTGTTCGTCTATTGTCGCCTTGCCACATAAATTACATTTAAGGCGACGCCAACTAAAGAGTTAAAAAGCGTTAACTTCATTCACGAAAAAATCCCGAGTCCAAAATACAAAAAAAAAAGGCAGCCTTGAAAACTTTAGCTTTAAACCTTTAAAACGTCTGATGATCTTGATCATCAGCTCATAATCAACATGATAATGTTGATGATGTTGTTGTTGCGCCTACTTGGGCGAAGGCGTGGGCGTGGGCGTGGGCGTGTTGCACGTCTGTTGCTGTTGCTGTTGCTGTTGCCAAGGGCTGCGTTGTTGTTGCTGTGGTTGTTGTTGCTGTGGTTGCTGCTAATGGCAGGCAGACGAGACAAGTTTTGACATATTTTTTGTTGTGCCTGCCTCTTTGTGTGCGTGTGTGTGTGTGTCGCATTGATGAGGACATGAATGAAACGCAAATGAATGAATGCACAGGCAAAAAGACAGTCAGACAGACAGACAGACAGACAGACAGACGGTTAGGGAATGGGAACCTTATAGTTATCATCATCATTTTGTGTGTGTCCTCGCAGACTTCAAATAAACACCAAAAAAAAAAAAAGAAAGAAAGGGGAACAGACGAGCAACACAAACCTCTTTTTCCCTCTTTTTTATGTACTTGTCTTTTTTTTCTTGGCTCACTCTTTTTTAACAAACTTACGATCTCTGGTCGCTGGTTAACCCAGTTGCCTAAATTATGGTTCACTTTGTGCGTTGCAATTACCTGCAAAGAGTTTCGAAAAAGAGATTTCATTAATTAAGATGAAATGAAACAGAAAAAATGCAAATGCAAGTAAATAATAGAATTATTAACTTATGTTATCAATAAAGAGTGGCAAAAGTATTTTGACGTTGTTCTTTAATATTAACATAAAAAAGATTCAAAATTTCAATAAAAAACTTTGAATATTTTACAACCTATTAATAAGACAATTTTGTATTAGAAACACAATAACTTTAGCTGATTCTATATTAATATTATTTATAAAATAAGCTCAAAAAATATTAAAATTTTCTATACTTATAATATTTTTGTTCTTCGAGTCTTATTAATAAGAGAATTTTGTATTAGAAAAAGAATACATATATATAATATAATAAATTATAATATTCTTTTCTTAAATAGACCTCTGTTATAGGAATGAAATGATATATAATATAATATAATATGTTTAATATAATCAAATATTATTTAAAATAGAACAATTTGTATCACAAAAACTGTTTGGATCTTCAGCAAATGTAATAAGAATAAGAATTCTCCTTATATAGTATATAGTAATAGATGTGATCGTGACTGATTTGATGGCGATCGAGCTTCAATTGATGACTTACAAGAAGTTGAGGGAGAGGTAGAAGAAAAGGCTTCAAATATTTGGTATTTTTGGTTTCGGCAGCGGGTTGAAGTGAATTTGTAGCTGAATTTCGGTAGCGAACGCGGGATTTGTGGATACGAGCACGAGACACGTCGGTAGCCGATTAAAACGCGTCAAATAACAATTAACAACTGATGCAGATAATCATTGTACAAAAAAAAATCTGAACGCGAAAACTTCTACAACACACAGAGCGAGAGTGAGCGTGAAGGAGAGCGGGGAAGGGGAAGGGGAAGGGGAAGGGGGAGAGGGGGTGGTTGATATATGTATATATATATATACAATATATATTTGTATTTATGTACGCATGTCAGCAGCATTTGTGATAAACGACAAAATGGAATCAAATCTAAAGCTCCAAAAAGAACGAACGAACGAAATGAAATGAAATAAAACGTGTGTGTGTGTGTGTGTGTGTGTGTATATAATGTGTACATATAATACCAGCTACTGTGTGTGTGTGTGTGTAGTTAACACTATAACAAAGCGAGCAACCATTTTGTACAAATACATCAACATCATCATCATCATCATAATTATAAAAATTAAATGCTTCTTGGGATTATTTTTCTTCTACACAAATTTTATCAATTTTATTTGTGGCAGCCGCAGCAGCAGCAGCAAAATAAAGAAAGAAGGGGAAGAGAGGGGAGGGAGGGAGGTAGGTAGATGAGACTATAGTCAGGTGTTATAAGCGCCATAAATTGTTTTGAGCGGCGGACAAGGTTTATTATTATGGGAGGAATAAGAGAATGAGAATGAGAATTACTGCAGTTTTTTTTTTTTTTTTTGGTGTGGCAATCGCGACGCGTCGCGTTTAAATATTGCTAAAGATACTGAAATATATACTGAATATGAAGAATGTTTGCATAAGATATCGCCCCAGAAAATAGCTGCCATATTTATATAGAGACGTAATCAAGTCAGTCGCAAGTCCGCCCCATTCTGATGTGATTTCATTGTCTATTGGTCACAGGCAGCAAAACGTCAGAGCGACAACAGATACAGATACAGATACAGATACATATACACATATATGTATGTATGGAGATGTGACTGTTCAGTTAAGCGACTTAAGTTGCGTATATAAAGATAAGATTGGGTTATCTTCGCAAATGATATGTACAAAATAATGTGTAGCTTAGTGTTCAAACAAATAGGTGTATAAATAAACGGACGCAGCAGATAAGCCGCAATCTCTCTCTCTCTCTCTCTCCACTTCACTTCCCCGATTTATATATAGCCAAGTATAGATATATAGATGTAGATATAGAGCTATATCAGTTAATCGTGCACACACACAGTTGTCATAAATTGTTTAGTTGTTGACTAAACATGTTGAAAGATTTATGTCGCTTATAAAAGGCGTCGTACATACGGCATCATATAATGATTTAAAAGAAATCGGCCATATATATATAGCGACTGTGTATCTGTGTGTGTACTTAGACTATAGTAGATACGATTAGGCAATGGCGTCAGTTAGCTAGTTAGTTTTAGTTTTTAGTGATGGGTGTGACAAAACCTTGAGCTACTTAACGGATATAAGCACAGATCTAGTTAATTAGTGCGTAGTAGTGGAGAGATTTCTCAACTCTGTTTGCGCCCAATAGATTATTATGCATAATGTGGCAACACAAGCGCTAAACTAAGGCGCAATTCTGGAGTGTAGACTTGTGACAACTAGTGTAGAGTTGCTAAAAGGGGGAGTTAATTGATTGGTTTGCGCAAAACTAAGCAATTTTCACAAGTGGAAAGTAGTGGAGACTTTGTGGAGAGTTGTGTAGACTTTCGTGGAAATACTTTAAAATGCAAGATGGAGCAATTACTTCGAATTGTAGTATATAGAGTAGTGGAGACCCTGCGGAGAGTAGTGTAGACTTTGCTAAAAATACTTTGAATGGATTAATAGAGCAATTACTTCGTGTTTTAATATTTGGAGTAGTAGAGACTTTGTGGAGAGTAGTGTAGACTTTCCTAAAAATGCTTCAAAAAGTATAAATGAATCAATTACTTCGTGCTTCAGTATATAAAGAAGTGGAGAGTAGTGTAGACTTTGCTAAAAATGGCTTAAATTGTAAGTTATAGTTGCAGTAAGTAAATGTATGCGCAACGAAGAGCACAGACAACTTTACGAATCGCATCAAGTCACGAAATGTGGAGAGTTGCAACCCAAGTTGGGCGAGAACTTTAAACCAATACGAAGTGACAGCTTTCGATAGTGTAAGGATACGGAAGCCAGGAATCGGGTTCGGGCAGTGGCCAGCGCCCAATACCAAAAAACGAAGCAGCAAAGAGAAAAAAAAAGGAAAATAAATAAAATAAAAATGGCAATAATAAAAGGAAGAGAAGAAATGCCTGTATATACATATCTACAATATCTATACACACAATATATATTGAGCGCACGTTTATGTATAGCATGTGTATAGATACATATATATATTATATACACACACACATACACACTCATGTGCATGTATAAAGCAAAATCCCTACAATAAAACGGGGCGGAGCACAAGTGCCCCAGCAAAAAAGGAAGCAAGCAACAGCAACAGCAGCAGCAGCAGCAGCAGAAGAAGTAGAAGCTGAAAAAATATCAGAAAAAAAAAATGTAACACCGAACGAAATAAATAAAAAGCAAAGAAAGCAAAAAAAAAATGCGAGAAATGAAAAGCAAAAGAAAAATCTGCCAAGTGAAAAGAAATCGGAGTCGCAGTCACTGGATGGTGAGGGGAATGGGTGGGGAAGGGGGGGGTGTGCTGCGACGCCAACTGAATGAAAGGAAAGCAGCGGCAGCAGCAGCAAATCCTGAAGCTCTATCTCTCGATGCGAATGTGTGTGTGTGTGTGTGTGTGAGCACTCGAATAAAATCGAATAAGCATAAAAACGCATGCTATAAGATATGTATGTATAAAGTGTATGAGTGTGTGTGTGTGCTATATGTACATAAGATGTGGCTGTGTGTGTGTGTTCGTACACATGTCTAAGCTGCTTGGCTTTGGCTGCGCTGGCATCTCTGGATTTGGGTTGGCTGCGCCTCGAACGCATATTCAATAATGACATAAATAACATGAGACACATGCTAGTGTGTGCGTGTGCGTGTGCGAGAGTGAGAGAGATTGAGATAGAGGCAGACTCCTTTTGGCTTCGCTGTTGAGTGTTGAGTGCGCTGCTTAGCACCTAAAAGCATGCTACTATTTTTATCATACGTATCTTTCTGCATTTGTGTGCGTGCACTTGATTACATTTCTTTCTTTCGTCTTCGTCTTCGTCGCTCGCTCGTTCTTTCTCTCGACTTTCGCCATTGCTTATTTTTATTTTGTCGCTTCCCTACACACACCAACACACACACATTCACATGTATATACTTAATATATATCGACACCCGCCCCATTCGTCCTTCTTCTCATCGCTGGTTGGGCGCAAAACTTGTCAACCTTTTGGTCTCCCGCTCCCTCTCCCTCTCCTTCTCCCACTACCTCTCCTTCTCCTTCTCCTTGCCCTAACCAAGCCGCCCTTCAATTCAATGCCCCCAAAAACGCAAAAGGCAAAAAAAAGCATACAAGCAGACGAAGGGCGCGCAGAGAGCGCCGAACGAATGAACGAACGAAAGAAAGAGAAAGAGAGAGAGAGCACCCGACGACGCACGAAGCCCTATTGCCTTCACATTGTTGTTGCTGTTGTTGGTGGTGCTGTTGACGCCAGCGCTGACGTTGGCGCTGCTGCCGTTGATGGCTTCCCAATCGAAATCGATGTTGGGTATGTATTGCTGCTCCTTCTTCCTCCTCTTCGTTCACGTTTTTTTTCGGCAAACCACCCGTGAAGCAAAAAAAACTTCACTCATTTCGCCTTGGCGCTCTCTCTCTCTCACTCATACTCTCGCGCACTCACACACGCACACACAAAACGGACACCAAAAACGAACGAAAAAAAAAGAAGAAAAAATCGGCGCTTTAAGACGATGCGATGAGATGCGACGCGACGCAAGGCGACGCTTTAAGGCGCTGTTGGCGTCGGCGTCGGCGTCGCTGTCGCTCTGCTCTCAGTGGCTGCTGTAACGGTTGTTCTTAGCCTCGTGTTGTTGTTGTTGTTGTTGCTGCATTGAGCCGAGTGAAAGTGGCGCTGGCGTTTTTATGGCTGTCTGGCTGCTGATTTTCTTCCCCACTCATTTCTATTTTTTTTCTTTCATTTTTTTTTTGCTGTTTTTATAAAAATTCAATACATGCGCTTGCGAGTGAAGAAGGGAGAAAAGGACGACAAAACTGCGCCCAGAGAGAGCGACGAACACAAAACAACAAAAAAAATGTAGCAGGCGAAGTAAAAAGAAATACTCACACACACACACACACACACAAACACACACACGTACACATAGAGAGACTTGTACATACATCAAATTGGATTGGATTGGTTTGGTTTTGGGGTACAGTGGGGTAAAGTGGCGTCGATGATTATTGGGTGCTTTTGCTCGCTGCTTTTTCATTTCTTTTTTTTCCTCTTTCTGCTGATTGGGGCACCCCACTGGGGGAGGGTGTCTGTATTTTTTTGTTGCTTTCTGCTTCTTCGCTTCGCTTTTTCTCTGTTGCTTCATTTAACATATTGGCAGCCATTGGACGCAATTTGCAGGTGACTTTTCTCTGTGAGTGAGTTTGTGTTTTTGCTTTTGCTTCTGCTTTTGTGTGTGCTTGTGCTTGTGTTTGTGTTTGTGTGTTCTCAGCACATAAAAATTGAGCGTCAATTGAATTCGATTGGACGAACGCGACGCACGAGCGAACGAAGCTCTCTGTGTGTAGGGACAGAAAAAAAATCATATAAAAATCAGAGTTTGGGGATGGAGCTAAAAACGAGGAAGTGCTGTTAACCTTTCAGCCTCATGTACAACATAACCTCATATGCGTGTGCGTGTGTGTGTATGTATGTGTGTGTGTGTGTGTGTATTATGTACATATGGATTGCTTTCAATATTATTGGCAACGCCTTTACAGGCATCACATTACCCCCCACCACCATCCCCAACTTTCTATATACTCGACTGGTATTGGTTTTATTGGAACGACTTGCGATTGGTTTTCAACCTCGTGCGTTGCCGTTGCCGTTGCGTCTGTGTGTGTGTGCGTGTGCGTGTAATTGGGGCTTCGTGTGACCATTTGCAACACATAATAACCCCAAGGAACTCAGCTGCCAACCATGCAATCGCTTTCAATTCAATGTCAACGCATAGCTCCCGAATTCGGCTTTCGAATTTTATGTAGAAACATTCAGAATTTGCGAACAATATTGATTATATAGTATTATTCTCTTGCTCTAGATAAACCCAATTTCAGTTCATACGTTATTTTCTGTCATCAGTAGTGATATCTCTGGCAAACATTCAATGACTCAATTGCCTATTGTTTGGCTACCATTTTTATCTGGCACATTTTGCATGATTCAGATATTTTCCACTGAACATGATTAACTCTAAATTATTTATCCATGAAGCGATCATTTCTATTTTTTTTTTTGGGACTCGCAACTCTTACATTAAATGTTTACGCAACGCGAATAATAAAATCATTTAAATTCATGATTCATATTAAATATTGTTTTTCGCTCTCAAATTTTCAATTAGTTTTTAAGGCTTATAATTAGAAATGTGTATTATATCTACTAAATAATAAATATATAAACATGAAATGAATGTTATCTGAATTCTTTTTATACCACATATTATTTTTTCGTAAAACTTAAATTTCTGAATTTCCTAAATTTTAGTTATTTTGTAATATTGTAATACTTAATTGCGCTTTACTTTTTATTTTAATGTTTCAATGTTTCTGTAAAGTGTTCTATATAAATACATTTTAGTATTATGTAAAAATTGAATATTAAAATACTATTGATAATTTTGTATTATATTCATATGTTTTTAATACTATAAAAATACCTAACTTTACCTATTTATTTCCGAGAGTTTCCTTTACTATTGTTTGTAATAGTATTTATTATGCTTACATTTGAATGTTTTTTTTAGTCATTTTAAAATATTTATCTATGAATGTGGTCGTTGGTTGTTCGAAGCCGAATAAAATGTAGTTCGTTTTTCTCCCCGCAACGAAATCCTTACAGTGTTCATGCGTGTATGTGTGTGTGTGTAGGTACATATGTGTGTGGGTACGTGTGTCCATTGGCACCGCCCGCAATCAGCACACACATTAGCTCACCGCATCGCCCTATCTACCCCACTGTACCGCCCATTCATGCGATCGACCATTTTCCGTAGTTGGTGGCCACACACACAAGCGGTCGTCATTCTGTCGTTCTGTCAATATATTTCAACGGGCCAACACACATACGCGACGAGAGGGGCACACACACACACACACACACACACAGACACAGGCTTACACACATGCAAGGCAGGCAGGCGAACGAATCAGCCAGCACAAGTGGACGTAGGTGTGTGTGTGTGTGCGCCAGTCAATAACATCCAATCAGGTTTGTTAAAAATCTATCTATATATGATGTTCATAATGACGACGGCGACGCAGTCGATGTCCGCACACACACACTCACACTCGCATACGTAGTGAAAAGAGAGCGACGTCAAACGACGACGACGACCCCTCGCCAAAGAACGGACTCAGCTGAGCTCAGAGTGCAGCTACCCTGCCTCGCCACGCTCCGCCCCGCTCCGGATCGTAGCAAAGCAAGCACACACACAAGAGTCTCTTTCATTCATTTGCTCTGCTTCAACGTATCGAACATACATTGAACGCACACACACACACACACACACACACACACAGACGCACACACAACAACAGCAGAGAGGCGTCGTTCATACATACATATGTGTGTCTTATCAACTGCAGCAGCAGGGCCCCGCTCTCTCTCACACTCTCTCACTCTCTCAGCACTCGCACTCTCACACACACACCACACGGCAGAGACTGGTTGAGAGCGCAGTTAGCACACGCAATGTGTGCTCTTGCTCGCTCGCTCACACACACGTTCGTTCGCTCGCTCAGCGTTGTGCTCACCAAAAACACAAAAACACACACCAGAGTCGCGCTCACTCACTCTCGCTCACAGAGACGCTCGCTCGCTTGTACTCGTAGTATTCTACTATTCCCACTCAATGGCCCGTTTTGTATTGAGCTTTATTTTTCGAGTGCTTTCTCTGTTGTATTTTATTTTATTTTCTTTGCCTGCAATTTTCTTGGTCGCACTAAAGAAACAACAAAAACAAAACCAAAAAAAAGCAACTTGTAAGCCAAGTGCAATGCAGAGCGCAAGAGCGAGTGCAGCCCGAAATCTGTGAGAGCAGAGCAGAGAGGAGAGCGCAACGTTGTTTGAGTTTGTTTTACGGTTTGCTATTTCTTTTTTTTTGTGTTTTGCTCGTTGTTGTTGTTGCTGTTGTTGTTATTGCTACTGCTGATTGATTTTCCATAATATGAGTGCGCGAGTGAGCGTCACGTTGCTTCGCTTCGCACTCTCCCCGCCTGCTTCTGTGTGTGTGAGTGTGAGTGTGTGTGTGTGCGTTCGTGTTCGTATCGAACGCACAGCCAATAGCAAAAATTTCCAATTGCGTACGATTTTCCAATCAAAATGGCACAGGGAAAAAATCACACACACACTTGCTTGCTCGAACGACAGCTGCGACGCCGGCAGAGGCAGCGGCAGAGAACGACAGAGCAAAGGGGCGTATGAGCTGACAACATGTATACAAGTGTGTGTATGTGTGTGTGCGAGGGATGCTAACTCACACATACGTACATACACATATGCGAATATAAAAATAAAGAGGAGCAGGAGCAGGAGGAGGAGGAATAACGGCAACTCCAACTTGCGTCCCAAACACTCAAAAACGAATCGATGCGCACCGACCGTCGAACGAAACGAGCGACCGACAATCCCCCCCTCGCCTTCCTACCCCTTACCACCCACCCTTCATGGCATTGCCTTTACTCATTGAACCACAGAACCGACCCAGGAGCCGAACTGACTCCGATTCCAACTCTGACTCCGACTCCCGTTTGTGTGTGTGCGTGTGTGTGTGTGTGTGTGGCTGGCTAACTGTGGCTGTGGCCTGTCAGTTCTCGAGGGCTAGCCAGGACTCATCAGGGGCAGGGGCAGGGGCAGGGGTAGTGGGGGGTCCGAGCGCAGCGACTGCTGGCGCCTTGTGCGCATCTCTGACATATTTCCAATATCATTGGTCGATAAATACCGAAGCAAACGAATCGAAACGAAACGAAATGTACGAAATGCCAGCAGGAGCATATGTATATATATATATATATATATATATATATATATATCTATATATATAGTAGAGCCCTACACACACACACACACACACGTGCCCAGGGAAGGACATTTGGGGCGCGTCACACATACTCTCAGATATAAAAAAAAAGGGAAAAAAAATAGCAGGCGAGCAAAAAAGGAAAAGCCAAAACTTGTAAAATTACGAGGTCTCCTATTGCGCTGCTGCTGCTGCTGCTTCTTCTTCTCCTCCTGCTGCTGCTGCTTCCTCTTACTCCTTCACGCAATCTTGCATCTTCATATGCCACATTTTGTAGTATGCTTTTAACTAAAGAACTCAACTCGAACTCTTTAATTTTCGGTAAATTTGTTTAAGCTTCCAAACGATTCTATTTATATTATTTTATTTTATAGCTGAATAACATCTTTAAATTTCGCTTTTACCTTTCAAGAAAGATATTTTTTAATCTAAAATGTTAAGTCCATAAACCATAAATAAGCAAGGCTAAAGTTGTTACCATCGATAGATAGACTAAATAGTTTATAATTTGCCAAAATTTACTTATTAACGTAAAATAGATTTCAAAACACAAAAGTTGCTTATGTTAATCAACAAATTAAAAAGGGAAATATTAATAATATACATAAATAAGTTAATACTATACAAAATAAATACTATCGATAGCACAGCAAACGATCGAAACTTATTGATAGCAATTCTTGATCTTTAGTCAAAGTTGTTTTCCAATTGAGTCTTAAATATTTAATTCAAGCTGTCAACTAAATGACAATTAACAAAGGAAGGCATAATAATAACCTACTTATCATTATTTATCCTCGATATGCAGTTATCGATAGTAAGTACTATCGAAATGTGCAGCTAGTAAAATACAAAAAAAAGAAGCGCTGTCAATACAAGGCTTCGTCCTCGACTCGACTCGACTCAACTCGACTCGTTGGGTATTTTACAAGCTCCAACATCGACGGTGTCGACGCACTCAGCGAGCACACAGAGCAGCTACCCCTCCCCCCCTGTCCCCTCACCCCTCACCACCTCACCACTCATCACTATCGGGGAATGTAGCTACGAGCGAGCCATGATTGTAACTTCGTCGTCGTCGGTAATAACGAGCAGAGAAGTCTGTGTGGCAGGACGATGTCGAGGACGACGACGACGACAATGTCCTTTCACATTTGTCGTTTTATCCGAGACGATGGCAGCAGCCCCCCTTGCTCCCCTCTCCCTCCCCTTCCCTTAGCATCGCTCCCTACATTGCTGTCGGCTGCCTTCAACCTTTCCTCCTCAGCTCTCTGGGCGGTACAGCTGCCAAATGGGGTGTGGTTGCCTGCCCGCCGGGAGGGGGGATGGAGGAGAGGGGGACCTCTGCTTGTCTGCGACGCTGTCTGCCCAGTCAGCCCCCTACCCCCGTCCCCGTCCCCGTCCCCCTCACCACGCTGGCTGCAAAGCTGCTGCCAATTTTTATGCGCTCCCTATTTTTATCCGAGTTTCGTTTCGTTCGGTTTTCTTTCTGTTCTTGTACGTTTTCACATTTTTTTCCCTCCTCCTCCTCCTCCTACTCCCCTCTTCTCTGTGTGTGTGTGTGTGTGTTTTATTTCCTTTGCCAGCTCCCCTAGTCGACCTCCCTCCCTGCCCCCATCCCCATTTCCCATTCCCATCTTCCTCTTCTATCTCTGTGATTCCCATTCAGTCGCTCAGTCTCTGCCTCTGCCTCTGTCTCTGCCTCTGCTTTGGCTGCTGCTTTATTTTATTTCATCTTCACTTTCGGCTTTTTCGTCTCCTGTTTTTGTATTTTCCTTCTTTTTATTTGCTCCTGCTTCTGCTTCTGCTTTTTTTATGACCGGCTGCTGTTTCTTTCTGACGTATAGATTTTTCCGTGGGAGGAGCCGTATATATTTCGATTCAAGGATATTTCTCGATATGTGTAAAAAGCAAATGAAAAAATTGTTCGTTTCACAGGGGGGGGGGGAAGTATCCAAGGAGCCGAAGTGGGAGGCAAAGACAGAGGGACAAAATGGCGAAAAGCTCTCGAGGCAGCTTCGTGTCTGTCTCTGTGTGTGTGAATGAGAAAGGGAGGGGATTGGTAGAGGGAGAGGGAGAGGGAGAGGGAGAGGGAGAGGGAGAGGGAGAGGGAGAGGGAGAGGGAGAGGGAGGGGGAGGGGGGACAGCTGCTGTTCCCAGTTCTTGATTGCGCGCGTTAGCAGAAATGAAAATCGAGTAGCAAAAGAAAATCGCGGCACATAAGAAAAATTTATTTCTTTTCGAGCTCGCAGGATTTCCACCATTCGGTATATAGAGAGGAGGCACACACACACACACACACATAGATACTTGTGTATGGATTTGCTATGTGGATAGAATTCCACTAGCAATAAATTGCCTTTTGCCTTTGGCTTTTTTTTGTTCTCACATTTTCTCTCTTTCGCTCGCATTCTGAATGTATTTCCTATAGCATATATGTACTATATATATATATATATATATGTACGATTTGCCAACCAATCAACTTCAATCTTTGCTCGCCATTTATTATTAATTCAAATTATTTGATGCATATTCAAATTTACCTATGGAAAGTTCTACAGATTTCCTATGGAAAGTTCCGCACATACGTTCAAAATTTATATTATAATATATATTGTTAGTTTAAGTGTGCCAAAGATTTGCTCGTTTTCGATGCCAAGTTCAAGTTACATAAGCGTTCGACAAAAGAAAAAAGAGCGAGAGAGAGAGAGAGAGGGAGAGAGAGCGCTATATCATTCTTGATATTTATTTGATTTGATTTTGTGGTGTTCATCTGTGATCTTAGCTAAACATCCGGTGTTTAACAATCGCACAATGAGCAACAATCGAGCTAAGTTGACTTAAATCATCACCAGCAGCAGCTTCCTCTCCCTCTCTCTGTCTCTCTCTCTCTCTATGTCTCTCTCATGTGATGGTCAGTTCGTTAGTTGGCTCGATTACGATGCTCAGATAATAATCATTAGTATGATCAATTGCCAAGTCGAGAAAACAATGAGGAAAACGAAGCGAAGCGAAGATGAAGGGAACGGCAACGGAAAACGCTAACGAATGGGGAAAGGGGAAAGGGGAAAGGGAGGGGAGCAGAAAAAGTGTTGCGTTTAACTGGTAAATCAGTTGCGATAGTTAAATATATACTATATATTCGTGGAGCGGACGTGGCGGCGGAAAGACACTTAATTGAATTCGATTTGTAGCGACGACGACTTGAACGCGACTTTGCCATGTCAATGTAGAACAAACGGAAGTTCAAAATAAATTGAAAGCAATCCCAATCCCAATCCCAAAAAAAAAAAAACCGAATGATGAAGCTGAGCTCAGCTCAGCTCAGCGTCAAATCAAAGCAATCAACGCGACGAAAACAAAGGCAGCAAGAGCTAAAGATACAGCTACAGTCGCAGTCGCAGTCACAGTCACAGTCACAGATACAGATACTCAAGTCTGCAGATACAGATTTTATAGTTTGCTCTTGTGTGGGTTGCTTCGACTGACGACGACGACGACGACGACGTCGCTTCCTGTCTTCATCATAAAAAAATCAAAGTAATAATGCGTGTACTTGCGTTTGCCACTTTATAGATTTATTAGGCACACACACACACACACTCGCACACACACACGCACACACACACACACACACAGACGACAGCCACATGAGATTTTTATGCTCAACGGAAATTCAAATTAAAAATGTGCTCCGAAGGGGATTCAGCTTGGCTGCTAGGAGCAGCACTTTTATAGTCTGAGCGAGAGGGGGTTGCAGTTCCCGAGGGGGGGAAGACACGCATAAGGGCTGACAATGAAGCTCAAAGAGAGCGAGGGAGAGGGAGAGGGAAGCAGTGCAAATGATGCGTTCGCTTGCGTTTTAATTTGATTTCTCAGCTCAGTTGGCTTTAGTTGCTTTGCGGTTCAGTTCAGTTCTCAATTTGCATAACATTCGAAACGAGTTTTCACAAGAAAAGTAGCAACAACAACAACAACTTCAACGACGACAACAAAAATCGAAGAGTCGAAAAAAAAAAATATCAAATAAAAGATGCGCGGGCGTGCATATAAATCAAAATGTGGACTTATGCCACAACACACACACACACACACACACGTTAATATATGAAATATGTGGAACTGTTGCGTCCCCTTCTCCGCCCCTTGAATGATCTCGGCGACTTCCTTTCCAGGGGTTGTTCTTGTTGCACATTGCGCAGACGCAGCCTAATTAACGAAGGCTGCGACATGAGCAACATGCAACATCACAACCACACGCTGCAGATACTATTCTTAGGCTTGAAGATACCTAATGCGATCGATAAGTAATCGATAACTTAGAGAATATATATTTGAACAGCCAAAACTAAGTATTTATGCATTGTGTGTTCTCTTAATGTGTCAGAAAGTGATCGATAATCATACAAAGATAAGAGTTGTGTATCGCTTAGTGATCGATAAATGTACGCAGAACTGCTTTTAATAATAATCTAGTAAAAATCCCAGTTAACAATCAATTGTCAACAATTTGAAAAAGATAACACACTTTTGGCATTAAACACTGATCGATAAACATGCGAAGAAGTTCATAATAATCGCATCGAATGCAATGTATTTTATTCCCATTTAGTTATCGATAAATATTAAACAATCATTTTGGAATACTAAATATTTGGCAAGCCAAATCATAATTTTAGCATTTAACACTGATCGATAAATATGCCAAGATGAAATATTAACAATCTCTTCATTAACATTCAATTTACATTCTACTTAGTGATCGATAAATATGTAAAGATAATTTATAAAATACATTTTCACTATAATCGATAAGCTTCCAATATAATCAGTGATCGATAAATAATAAATATTTACCAAAAACAATAAGTTGAACTATGAATAAAGTCTTACTTGCATTTGTAGTTTAATAAAAAGTATCTTTACATCAGTTTGTTTAACGTACCTGTAATGAAAAGAGACAGAAATAGGCACAGATTAGTTATCGATTAATCGATTGTAGTCGCATTTTAATTGCTTGACTTGCGACACTTGGCAACGTTCCCTTTTTCCCCTTTCCTCTTTCCCCTTTCCTCTTTCCCCTTTTCTCTTTCCGTTTTTTTTTGTTTTGCCCACATATTTTGTGGCAAATTCCTGTGTTGCCGCACGCCAAACGCGTGTCGGACTTCGAGTGTGCGTGTGTGTGTGTGTGTGTGTGTGCATTTTTGTTGGTTTTCGCGCACAGCACGAAATTAACCCTGTGAGGCGCCATGCAGCGCAGCATTAAAGGGTTCAAACTACACACAAAAGGCAAAATGCCGCTAGACTTTTGCAACAATTTGAGTTGAATTGAGTTGAGTTAAGTTGAGTTGAGGTGGCGAAGGCCTTGAAGTTGTTTATATTTGGCTTAAAGCTGGCCAACTGTTGCCCCCTTTCTTCTACTCTTCACTCCCCCACACACACAGACACAGACAGAGAGACAGACAGAGAGTGTGGCACACAGACTGTCAGCAGTCAGTGTGCAAAATGTTCTAATTAAAGCCGGCAGTAAAAAGGCGGCGGCGCACAGCCGAGCAGGAATTGTGCCAAAAGGCGACGACGACGGCGACGACGACGATGTCGGCAGTGAAAAACTAACCTCAGACAACAAACAATAATGAAAATTTCTAAGCAGGCAGCCAAAACGGGGCCAAAAAGAAAACTAGCAAAGAAATTAAATTTAAAGAAAGAAGCGACGTCAAGAGTTTTGTTTTCGCTCTCGCTCTCGCTCTCTTTCGCTCTGTCTCACCCACACACACACACACACAGACAGAGTGAAGTAGTAAATTAAGCACACAACCCTTACACACAGAGGAGGTAAAGTCTCCACTCTCCACTCAGCACTCTCCACTCGCTGTTGCTTTCGCTGCCTGACAAAATTAGTAGCAAAAACTGCCTGCCAAAAAGTAGTAGCTGTATTAGTCTCTTCCTCTCTCGCTCTCGTTCCCTCTCTCTCTCTCTCTCTCTCTCTCTCTCTCTCTCTCTCTCTTTCTTTCTCTCTGTGTGTGTGGCACATTTGCACACATTTTTAAAGGCATTTAAGGCCAGCTGCTTGGCATCGTCTTCAACTTAAACCGAGGCGCGTCCTTGAGCTTCAAAAATGGCAACTCGCTTGTGTAAGCCTATGCTCGTGTTTTGCTGCCCTGGCTTTAACCAACACACACACAGGCACACACACACACACAGGCACACACACACACACACACACACACACACAATAGCAAGCAAGCAGCAACAGTTTAAAACGCCAAAAATCACTTTTGCATAGCATACATATGGGCTGCCTTTGCCTGCTGTTTGTCTCTCTGTCTTTGTCTCTGTCTGTGTGTGTTTGTGTGTGTGTTTGTGTGTGTGCATAGTTTAAAGACTTAAACAACAGCTGACACACACACACACACGCACACACATTGCTACAGTTTTAATTACGCACGTTTTGCGGCGGCGAAACAAAAATCACAGCAACAACTTAGGCGCCAAGCGCGCTCTCTCTCTCTCACTCTCCCTCTCGCTCTCTCTCTCTTTCTCTCTCTGGCTTTCGCTCTCAATGTGCGTCTCGAAAAATGCCGCAAAACGCATGTGTTGCTGTTGCGTGTATGCTGCACATGTCCTTGAAACTTTTTGGCATAGTTTTTCGGCTAGAGAGCCAACTGTTAATGTGCCTATAACTGACTGTCTTCCTCTCCCCCTCCCTCTCTCTGGCAGTCTATCTGTCTCTGTCTGTGTGTGCGTAAGGGTTAATGACTTGCTTTTTGCCACTGTTGTGTTTGGCTGTTGCTGCTGCTGCATTCGGTTGCATGCAGCAAATTAAACACTTGAACTCGCCTCGCCACTTCACTTGCTGTTGTTGTTGTTGTTGTTGTTTTCCCACTACATACGCACAATTTTCCCGCCGCTTTTCCTGGGACTCCGTTTGGCTTATCAATGGCCAACGATCGCGGCGCGTCCGCATGAGATGACACAAAATTATGACTTCATAATGGGAGGCAAAGCGACGAGCACATTAAACCGACCCTCAATAGAAATAGCCCAAAAAACAAACACACACACACACACACACACACTCGCACACACACTCGCACACACACACATGCCAAAAATTGTAGTCAATTAAAAGTGAGCGAAAGTTTCTGCCCCAAACATTGTTTTGTGACATTATTTCATAATTAAACGGGGGCAACCCTAAAAGAGGGTTGCATTATCAGTGCTTGCCAATTATGATTGGAGCACACACATTAAGGCGAAGGAGGGGGAGGGGAAGGGGGAGAAGGTCTATAAATCTGAGTGTGTGCTGATAAATGCCGAGACAAGTGTGTGTGCGATGGCCTATTAAACGTTTAATGAGATTATTAATTGAGCCAGCCAGATAAATACTTGTATGTGTCTGTGTTGTAATACAAAGTATAGAAAACAATTTCTGTTAGTTTTTGCCGCATTTTTGTGGTTTTGCACCAAGAATTTCTAGCTACACTGCAAAAAAAGACGAACTTCTAAAATTAAAAACATTCATCTTATTCATTTCGTTCTTGACATAAGACAACTTTAATACACAAATTCTTTAAACTAAGAACATAAGTCTAAAAATATGACAAATTTTCAAAATAAGACCAAAAATTCTAGATTTGTGTTACAAAATTCTTTAATCCATTGAAATTCCTATAAAGTATTAAATTTTATCAAAATTTGAGTGTTCGAAGAAAAATATTTCGTTAAGTCATCAGCAACATACAATTGAATAACTGAATCATAAAATGATAAAAAAAAAATAGATAAGTAATAAAATATTTTCTTGATCTTATAATAAGTTTTTTGGTCTTAAGTCTATATGATTTTTTCTTCATTCTCGAACTTTTTGTTTTCTGTGTATCATTTATGTCTTGCATACACATTTTGTAGACTTTGTAGAGTTTTGTGAATTCGTAGTAAACGCTTCAAAATTGTTGCGAGTGTTAAAACTATACGATTTTGTTCTTCTTCTTAATAAGCACTTGAGATTAAAATCATGGTTTTAGAACTCTTATTTTGTTCAGTGTAGAATTTGTGAAAAGAGGAAAAGCGCAGACAACAAACAATATGTATAAACGAAAAGTTTAATAATTTATGCCATTATTTATTGGCGTGAAATTTAAGACTGCAATTTATGTGAATTTATGTGAATACTTTTGAACCCATTGCTGATGGTTGTGTGTTTTTGTGTATTTGTGTTTTGGTTTATTGGAATGCGACGCGAAATGCTAAAGACACTTATATGTATATGGTATATGGTATATGGTATATGGTATATCTATGTTATATAGTATATCTCTATTCGAAATAAGCGTGGCAACTTGTGAGCGAGTCGATGTGGCAACAAGAACAAAGCCTATCCAAATATCCGAGACTATATAGTACGATATATTAAGAAGAATATAAATTAGCGTGAAATTAGCAATAGAAAAATGTTGACACAATGTGAAGTGAAGGCAAAAACTACTTGGGAGGGATTAGTTTGCCCAGAGACAATGAATGTGCCCACGCACACCGATGAGGATGCAGCACATTTGCCAATCGACAAATCCGTTGATACTTAAGATATAGATATAGAACTAAATATACTATATGCTATACCAAACAGAGAGAGAGAGAGAGGGGGAGATTTTTATGACTACTTTGTGTTCTTTTGTTTCTCACAGATTTTCAATAAATTGTGTATTTTGAGGCGAAAGGAAATAAAAACAAATAAATAAATAAATAAATATACGAAAAACCAGAGAAGCAAAACCCAACACGAAAAATTTATGTGGTAAAATTTATTTTCTTGGTCGATCGAAATATTGTGAAATCAAAAAAACAAATAAATTAAAAGCCACACAATATAGAGAAGTATACATAAATATATTTATAAGTGTTCTCTGTATATGTGTGTGTGTGTCGGTGTCTTTTTCACACACACACACACACACACACATAGACAATGGGACATTGCGCTCTAGTTCCCAGCCAAACAGCAGCAGCAACAACACAATGGGGAACCAAAGCAACTGAAACTATGCCAAATTGAACTGAGAACTTGGTTTCAAATTCAAATTCAAATTCTATCGATGTGTGTTGGATGATGATATTTTTATCGAACTGTGGGATTGTCTGTCTGTCGCATAAGTTCACTTTTTGTCAAATCACACACACACACACACAGACACAGACACTGAATGTCTCGCTCGCATACGTATATTTAGTACAATATAATACCTTTTAATTTAATATGCAGCTGACGTGCGCTCTATGAAGTGGCAGCCAGCGATCGAGCGCGCAATCGAGCGATCCCTCAACACTCCTCTCTCTCCCCCCTCTGCCACCCTTCTTAGCTGCTGCTTCTTTTGTCTGCGACTGTTTATGTGTGTGTGTGTGTGTTCGAAAATAAAATAAAATAAATCGAAATGACAGATCATTAAAATTTACAACAACACCAAAGAGAGCAAAGCAAAAAAAAAAAAAAAAAAAAACAGCAGCAGTCGAGACTGTCTGAGAGCTAGTTTGTGGACATTATTTTGTGCCGCCGCCGCCCGGCAGACCCCAAAAAGCATACAGCACAGCAGCAACAGCAGCAGCAGCAGCAGCAGCAGCCACCCCATCACCATCACCATCACCATCGCCACCGCAACCGCACTCTCCAACAACAACGTTACCCCCTTCGCAGCAGCGAGTATATTTTTGTCGTTGTCGATCAGTTTTTATGTCGTTCGATATGGCAGAAGCGAAAATTTTTATTAGCCTCCGCTTCTGCTGCTGCTGTTCCACAATGCCCCACAGTTGCAGTGGCAGTTGCACTCACACGCACAGTGGCTGCGGCAGCGCCCCAAAGTGGACGACGACGACGACGACGATGATGATGATGATGTCTGCCAAGCAAGTGCAATTTGTTGTTGTTATGCATATTAAAAGTAGTGTGTGTGTTGTTGTTGTTGCTTTTATACAACGCTTTTGTGGCATTTGGCTTGAGTGTAGAGTTTGCAGACATTCGCAAATCATGAGTAAATCCTTTGAAATCTCAAATTTGCTTGCTTGCAGCGCATCCAATAGTTAAATAAGTTCGTTGGAGAGTTTGTAGAGTTTTGTAAATTTGCCGTTAATGCTTACAAAATGTTGCGAATCATGTTAATTCACTATTAATTGTCTTGTATATACATTTTGTACACAGTGTAGAGTTTGGAGACTTTGTAGAGTTTTGTGAATTTGTTGTAAATGCTTCTAAAATGTTTCGAGTGTTTATAATAAGCTATTAGTTGACCTGCAAACACTATTAGTAGGCAGTGTAGAGTTTGTAGAGTTTTGTAAATTTGCTGTAAACGCTTGTAAAGTGTTGCGAATGTTATTCTTTACTTGGAAACACAATTTGTGAACAGTGTAGGGATTGGAGACTTTGTAGAGTTTTGCAAATTTTCTGCAAATGATTGATGAGACCTTGTAGAGTTTGTAGACTTTTCAAATGTGTATTTCTTGTATTAATATATGTATATACGATACGTGCAGCAGATGCGCATTCGCTGAGCTCCACGGGAATTGTTCGATTTTCCCGCTTGTCGAGCTCATAAATTAATAACGAAGGCGTTCGAAGAGCTGCCACTGTCAGAGTAATGGCAACAGCAGCAGCAACAAGAGCAACAAAAAACAAAACACATTAAAATTGTTAAGAGTGTGAGACACACAAAAAAATGCATAATATTTACGCCTATAATTTTTCCTAATATTTTCAACAGCTGACATCAAGTAACACCAAAACTCACTAAATGTCTGCTTCAAGGGAGACTGAATAAGAGTGTGTGTGCGGGAGTGTGTGTGTGTGTATAATTGACACTCAATTATTTGAGGAAGGGGACTTTTGTGGCATTACCCGCTGCCATTATCTGAGCTACTTAGCGGCGTTCAACTGCCACTTGTTGGAGGCAGCGACTGAAGAACTGAAGAGCTGAAGAGCTGAAGAAGAACGCCCGCACACACCCGCAACCGACAAAAATTGAACTAGCTAATAATACAAGAGCAACAACAACAACAACAACAAGAAGAGCCACCACTTGAGCTACACACACAAAAGATTTCCGCTGACAACAAACAAACAAAAACCGAAACGACAAAACAGAAAAAAACAAGTAAGAAAGTTACAGTCGAGTGTGCTCGACTGTGAGATACCCGCTACCCATTTTTAATAAAGGCAAAATATTGCGGTATCATTTTCAAAATATACCGAAAATACTAAAAAAATACTAAAAATATACCAAATGGTATGTTTGGTATATCGATACAGCACACCATTCAAAATATACCATAGACGACACAATGTACCAGATTGTCACCCAAAGCAACTCAGACCCCTAGTAAGTAGGCGTTTTTGCCCATACAAAAGTATTTCTTTAATAACTTCCACAATTTTTATCTGATCACAACCAAATTTTCAGGAATCATAACTACTACAGTAATTATTGTATATACCAAAATTCGTAGCTCTAGCTTTAAAATTACACTTGTTATTCGATTTTTTGATTTGCGGGGCGGAAGTGGGCGTGGCCAAAATTTGAAACAAACTTGATCTGCGTGCAAACATAACAAATGCTGTCGAAAAAAAATTATAGCTCTATCTCTTATAGTCTCTGAGATCTAGGTGTTCATACGGACGGACGGACAGACACACAGACACACAGACACACAGACACACAGACGGACAGACGGACATGGCTATATCGTCTCGGCTGTTGACGCTGATCAAGAATATATATACTTTATAGGGTCGGAGATGCCTCCTTCTACCTGTTACATACATTTCCTGCCGGCACAAAGTTATAATACCCTTCTACCCTATGGGTAGCGGGTATAAAAACCAAACCAAACGAACGAACGAACAGAAATCTTTTTTGGGGAAGCAGAGAGAAGAAAAATTGAAGCGCGATTGATCACATTGATCGCCTTTCTGGCTGGCAGCATCAGCATCAGCAGCAGCTAAACAGCAAAGTATTTAGTAAATGACAAGAGCAAGCGTATTATGTATAGAATGTAGATGGATCACTGAAAGCATTTCTGATGCGGGGGACAAGAAGGTAGGAGAGGGAAGCGAGCGGGGCGTCTTCTTTCTCAAGTAGCTGTCGCTTTTGCTTTTGCTGTTGCTGTTGCTGTTGCTCTTGCTGATCTGTCGTATGCAGCTGATCTATATAATAATTCATATAGTATGGCGACTACACAGAAAATGCCATTCAAGAACAAGAAGAAAAAAAAACAAAACAAGAGCTAAGCGTCAAAGAACTTGTCGTTCATACTTCAAAATACAAAATACAAATCGACGAAAAACAAGAAAACGATGAACAAAAAAAAAAAAAACGGCAGCGTCAGCAGATGATGATGATGATGATGATGATCGTCATCATTATGGAAATTGTGTGTGGAAAGCAATACGATGAGAATTTCTTAGTCTTCGTCTTCGCGTAGGCGTCGCGTTTATTATCAGAATCACTCGAATCGGTATCAAACCGATCCGATCTCAACTGATCGAAGCTGTGTTGCAAGTGTCTTCGCTGCACTTGAAATTACTACTATTTGATTATTTTGTATTTTCTGTTTTCTGTTTAATCACGACAGATCACTTGAGAACTTCTTGAGCTGCTAAAACGATCAATAGCGCTGAAGCTTTTCTTTTTTCTTGGATTTGGATTTGACTGATCTTTGATAGTGATAATGATAATGGATAAGGAGAACAAATGTTGTTTTGAAAGAAATTGCAGAATACGAATGTTCTACGATTTTGCAGATCGGATCAATGGTGATCCTCAGACTCAGACAGGCAAATGGAAGCTGGAAGCTGGAAGTTGCGAGATGACATCGAGAAGCGTTCTTTAGTCAAGCTGCTGGCAAATGCCGTACGGTAATAATTAAAAACATAAAAGGGGGGAACAGCAACAAATGCCATGGGAATGGGCACAGAGAGAGAGAGACAGAGACAAAGAGAGTGAGGAAGAGAGGCGGGAGTCGAAGCATTTTGCCTACTTAATCATTGTCTGAGCGAGCGTCGAGTCGTCGTTGTTGGCTGTGCGTGCAACATGCAGCAAGCGGCAAGCGGCAACTGTTGCTCTGTGTTGCATTGCTACTTGATTTGATTTACGCCTGCCAATGCTTTATGATTGAGTGGGGCGCACTCAAAGAGCGAGAGACAGAGTGAGAGAGAGCGAAAGAGAGAGGCAGCCAGACAGTGTTCGACAAAAAAAAAAAAAAAAAACAAAAAAGGAACAAACAGCACACATAAATATGTTTTTATTTTACATGCCCCCTCTCCTACCCCTGCCTCTGCCTGCCCCTGTCGAACGATCGCGCATATGCCGCAGATATATTTTAGATTTATTCAGTTTTTCATTCTTTTTTCGTAATTTTTTTACGTCTGTTGCCTTGCAATGAGCCGCGGCGATGATTTGCTTTGTAGCATGCAACTGTGCGACGACAACATCAACGCAGACACACACTCACACACTCACAGACTCACAGAGAGAACTCTCGTATCCCGAGAGTCCCTGTCCCTAGACCCAACACAAAAAAATGGAAAGTGGAAAAAAAAAACTATCAAACCAGCTGTAGCAGCTACAATTACCAAAGGGTCGTTGCTTGTTTGCTTTTAACTTACAATTCACAACATTTTCGGGAGAAAAAAAAAAAAGAATTTAATTTACAAATCGAAAAAAAAAAATCAAATCAAATCGTATCAAAAGTGGAAAAGAAAAAACGTAGGGAAATGAGATATATGCGCCGGCTAATGGGCATAAAATAAAATTGTGCGCAGCTCATTGAATAAATCAAACTCATTTGCATACAACTGATAAATTATGGCGCACAGACGCGCCCGACTGACAATTGACAAACTAAAGCCTCAGGCTAATGCAACCCTCAAACGAAACCAAAAATAATAAAGAACCCTTTTGTATAGAGCTGGACTCGAGATTAGAGATTGCGATCAACCCTTAAGGACCGGTATCATCCGCAAATGTCCCCTGGTCAATCTTTTCTTATAGATAGTCTCTCTCTCTCTCCCTCTCTCTCTCTCTGTATCTGTAATCGAACCCTCTATTGCTCAGCAGCAGCAGAAACCGAAACAGAAGATGGGAAAACAAGTTTAAGCAAATAATTTGACACCTCTGATAAGAGACCCCGATGAACATGCCCCAAATGTGTGATAGCAGCTGCAAAATTGGCTTACTTCGGCACGTTTTTTGAGGGCCAACGAAAACTATTTTGTGCCAGCAAACATAGTTTCTACCTTTTGTCACCTATATAAACCGAATTGCGAACGGTCAAACGACATTGAATATGGCTGAAAGTTGACAATATTGCGTACTACGAAAGAATGAAATCAATTTTGTGCCAGCAAACATAGTTTCTACCTCTTGTCACCTATATAAACCGAATTGCAAACGGTCAAACGACATTGAATATGGCTGAAAGTTGACAATATTGCGTACTACGATAGAATGAAATCAATTCGCAATTCACTTTTGAGGTAAGGTATGATATAGGCATGTAAACTGGATAAACATCGATTGTTATGGGCCCATCAAAGAACACGAAAATGTGAACATTAAAATGCTTGTAGCGTTTCTTGCCCGCAATGGCAACAAATTAAAAGAAAACAAACAAAAAAAAAAAATCGAGGGGAAAAAAAAGAATGAAAAAAAAGAACAGAAAAAAAACTATTGCAAATCGCAACAAGCACTCAAAGTCAAAGCAAATTATTTTCTAAACTAATTTTCATGTCGTGCCAAAAATAATAAAAACAACAACAGTTCACAAGCGCACAAGCAAGGTATGAGTAGGGTAGTGGGGGGGGAGCGGGTAAATTTGTTGAGGTTTGCATATAAAAATCAACACATTTTGATGCAAGAAATTTCCAAGAGAAAGAGGCGTTGGCAAATGTGTGGGCGTGTGTATGCAAGGCGGAGGCAGATGATCTGTGCGAAAGAGTGAGAGCGAGAGAGATAGAGCGTGAGAGAGGGAGAGTGGGGGAGTAGCAAAAGCCAACAACTTAATTAAAACATCAATAAAAAATTGTAAAAACACGACAACGCAGCAGCAGTAGAAGCAACAGCTAAAGGCGGCTGTAAAACTGTGTGCAAATAATTTTCATGCAAAATTGAAAATGAGAAAAGCTGCAAAACTGAAAATAGCTAAATTGCAACAAAAAGAAATAATAATAAATAAACGGAATGGCATAAAATGGAATGCACAAACAGCAGACAGACAGACAGACGGACGGACGGACGGACGGAGAAATATTTGTGCTTGGTGTTGTCTTAATGGCAGCATATATAATCCTTGATCCCCCCACCGAACTGCCAATAATGATGATTCCTTTTTAATGTGCGCTCCTCGGGCGTTGGTCATTACTCAACCGAGAGAAAGAGAGAGACTGCGAGAGAGCGAGCGAGAGAGAGAGAGAGGGGGGAACTTTTGCATCGCGTATCGATCACAAAAGTTGCCAATATGCCAAGCGAAGAAGCAAAAGGGAAGAAGAAGTGAAGCGAGCAGCCCAAAACTCATCATCATCAACTTGGGCCCGAGTTGTATATATTTTTATTTTGCTTTATTTTTATTATTATTATTATTATTATTATTTGAGTGCTGCCGCTGTTGCAGCTTCTCGTTTGGAGAAAAGGGGCGTGCACAAAATGATATTTTATTCAATATCCTCCACGTCCAGAGAGAGGGTCTTGAACGATTTGTCCTTTTCAGTGTCAGTGGAAAAACGCAACGAGACAGGGAAATCAAATTGATGTGCGAGCAAGACAACGAGAGGCCCTGAAATTAAAAACTCATAAGATATCGACTGATATATTGAGCTGCACAAATTACTGACAACTGAAGATGAAAGACGAAGACGAACTCAACGTCGTCGACGTCGTTCTTCTGTCTGCGTTTTGAGTTTAAGAATCGTACGGGCGGCAGCTAAAAAGATTTTCAAGACAGGTTTGCAGTTGCACACACACACACACACACACACACACACACACACATACACATATACGTAGATAAGTTGCCGCGTTGTGGCATGCATATAAAAAGACAATTAGTCGTTATTAAGTTGTACACAAAGCAGTTGAATTCTCCTTTTCAAAAATATACAAAAATTTAAGCACAATTCTTTTTTCTCTCTGTTCTGTTCTTTTCTTTTTTTTCTTCGTTTTTTTGCTAGATGCGATAATAATGAGACTTTTAACTGGAATTATCGGCTTACAATCGACTTGCATTCATCAATCATCGTCAATGAAATGGAGAACTTTATTAGTTAACAAATTTTGATTTCGATAGTAAGTACTATCGACTTCGATAACCAGAATTTATTGTAATCAAATTCAATGCGACTAGCAATCGACTTGCAATGAAACAGAGAACCTTAACAGTTATCGAACTGATTTCGATAGTCTCAATAATCGGCTTCGATAACCGTGGCTGTCGTAATGAAATGCTTCAATTAACCGATCGCAGCAGCGCAAGCTATTAATAATTAATGGCATAGTAGAGCTAGAGCGTCTAGCTAACCGGAAAAGCAACAACAACAACAAAAAAACATTCACTCGAATAATGGTAATAATCATAATAATAAAAATTGATCAAGAGTCAAGACTGACACACACACACACACACACATTTGAAAAGTATCTACACACAGTTCATGAACTCAATTTTTAATAATAATTATTAATTTCTGTTCTGTTCAGTTTGAATATTATTTTTCGTTTTGTTTGTTGTTTTTTCCTCCCTCCTCCCGCCTCCTGCTCTCGAATGATTTTTTATTTCACATACCAAAGTGTGTCCCCCTGCCACCCACGTTCCCCCCTCTCCCTCTTGCTCCCCCCTCCCTCGCTGTGTGTTCCCTCGTTTAATTGTTCGATTTTCAGTTTCAGTTTTTGTGTCGCTTCGCTTTGGGGGCCGAGCGTCGCCTGTTATAGATAGATAGCTAGATAGATAGATAGATATGTTAGATAGATAGATGGATACAGATACAGATACAGATACAGATACAGATACACATGTGGCTGTTGAGGCTGCGTGGTTTTAATTTCCGTGCTGACAAATTAATTTAATTATATTAACATATCTCCAGCGATCGAGCGTTTCCCATTTCAGTTCATTTCATTTAATTTCAGTTCAGTTTCGCTTCGATTCGTCAGTTTGAAATTTTCGTGGGTGGTTTTCTCGATTCTCGATTCTCGATTCTCTGGCTCTTTGATTTTTAACCCTTGCGTTGACTCATTAGATAGTGATAGAGAGGGGAGGGTAGAGGGAAGAGGGAACCCCCCGCAGTCCGCAGTCTAAATTGCACTTAAAACGCTAAAAATTATATGACACACGCCGCTGATCTCTATCAATGTATCTCACTAGCTGTATCTCTATCTCTCTGTGTGTGTGTGTGTGTGTGTATCTTTTGGCTTAGCCACTAAGCACAACCCTTGACACTCAGGGGAGGGATGGGGAGGGGAGGAGGGGGGCTGCTGCTGCTGCTCATTTCGGCATATGCAAATGGATGAAAGACAGAGAGAGAGGGAGAGAGAATAAAGTTCAATCCTTGCCGCCATATTTGAAATAAACTTTTAAACTATTAAAGCGGTGGTTGATGTTTCGAACCGGTTTCGATTTGATTAATGCCAGAGAATGAACAAAAAAAAACGAAAAAAAAAAAACTGATTCAATGCTTGTTTCTGTGTGTGTTTATCTGTTTCGATTCTCTTTCACGTTCTTTTGCCAGCGAATGCATTTTGGCAATTAAAATTTGTTGTGGTTGCTTTCACAGTTTTTCTATTTTTCTTGTCGTACTTTTTGCTTTTGTCAGCGAAAATCAATGACAGTTTGTGCTGAGCTTGGCCATGTTAATGGGTCAAGTTCTCACTCACTCACTCTACTCTCGATAGTTTAGTTTTGCTTAATACGGAAATGGAAATGGATTTGGTGCCACTGTGCCACTGATACACTGATACACTGATACACAATATGCCATAATAATAATAATAATAGCCGCATTTCTGTCAATCTGGCGAATCTTGGCTTGAATTGGTGCCAATTCGAAGGTCCCCCCACCATCCGACACCATCCGAAAAAAAAAAACTAAACTAAACTGAACTGATACTGAAATTGAGTAGATCGAGTCAGAGAATTTGGACAGCTGGTTGAAGGTTTTGTCTCGATTCTCGATTCTCGGTTTGTTTGCTCGTCTGTCTGCGCTGTGCTGTGCTGTGTTAATTATTTAATGAACTTCTATATTTGGCCTTACAAATTAATATGTTTAACTTGATTATTGTTATTTATGATTACACAATTTGGATCTACATACATTTGACTTGTACATGTGTCAATGATATACTTATTTATGGGCCCAGATTTCGACCTATTTTCGGCCATAATAATATGTTGTTGTTATCGCTGATAAGCTCACAAACAAACTTGATGAGATCACTTCAACCGTCAACTCAACTCAACTCAATTTCAAAGTGATCTTCAAATCGATCTCTCAGTGTCTAATTGCCATTCTTCTTCTCTCTCAGCTCTGAGCTCTCAGCTCTCCCCTTGAAAACAATTTGCCAACTTATACTTTGCCTCTGCCTCTTAGCTGCTTTTTTTTTCTTTTTGTTTTTGTTTTTGTGTTCGACTCGCCATTAATAACAAATCAAATGCTCGTTAAGAATAAGCGAACGCTACGCTTCTGAAAATTCTGCGAATCTGAATCGATGCTGGCCAAAAGCATTTTGTTAACGTTTTTATTATTGTTTACAAATTACGCCGAAAATTGTATCTATCAGCGGGAGAAGATACAAAGCGAGATCAGCTTTTAATCTGCCGCAATCTTTTCTACCTTCGTCTTCTTTTTTTCTTTTTTCTTTTTTCTTTTTTGTTGAACTATTTGAAAATATGTATTTGCAACTTCTTTGCTTGGTTTTGCTTATTTAAGTTTTATTGATTTGCCTCGCTGCTTTGCACTTTCCACACACTCCAGAGTGTAAAGTGCACTCTACAAAATCTGTGTAAGAGAACAGCAACAGCAACAGCAACAACAACAATCTCCCAACAACAATCTATACAAATATTTGCATTCGGATTGAATTTCATGCAAGCGTGCAAAAATTTGCCGACGGCAAAACGATGCGAAAACATTTTGAACGAATGCTGCGAATGTACTTTGACTATGAATATGAATATGAATACAATATATATATATATATATATAGTATCGTATATATTTATATATATAGAGAGAGTACTTAGAAGTCTGGGCTCAGGTCTAGCGAAGAGTCGCCGTCAATGTAAATCAATTGCAATGCCAATTTCTGAGAAATGTTCTCAGTTTGTTGTTTTTGGATTCTCCGAATGGAGGAATGGGGGACTGGGGAGGAGGAGGGGAAGGGGGAGAGTTGTGTGCAGCTGCTAAAAGATGATGGTTCGATTATGCTTAGGAGCAGAGCAGCAAAAGTATCTCTGATGGAAACTTGGCTTGATTTCCGTAGACTGAAAACCAATTAGACGACCAGACAAACTGCAATTAATATGCCATACTCTAAGCTATAGATTCGACATGCATATGCTTATAGATACAGATACAGATACAGCTATAGATACAGATACAGGGCACACACTTTTAGATAGTCTGGAGATACGTTTGCTAGAGTTGCAAGTTTGGCATGTGGCCAAAAATTGTCGTCTCGTCTGTGCAACATCGTCATCATCATCCTCATCATCATTGGAAGAAGAAAAAGAAAAAGTTGTTCACTTTTTTCCCGCTGACTGAACGATCAGCTAAAGATCGACAAATGCACTAAAAGATCTTGACTTGTTCAACACTTTTCTCGCAACAATTTGCAAGCAATTCAAGCCGAAAATCGCTCAGCTATTAGTTATTGTTATTACTATTTGTTGTTGCTTCTCTTGTTGCTGCATTTTGTAAACAAATTTTCAGAAATCAATAAAAACAATTGGCACAGACACGCAAACTCAATTAGTTGCAACTGAAACGCAAACACCAACAACACCAACAACAACAACAACAACAAACAACAAATATGCATTGCATTTTCATATTTTATTGTTTGTTTTTCCTTAAGTGTGGGAGCTTTTTTTCCTCCATTTCAATTTCAATTTCAATTTCAATTTCAATTCCAATTTCTATTTCTATTTTTTCATTTACATTTTTCCACAAAATTATGTCATTTGCTTTTTTCTTTTCGAAATTTCCGAATTATTTGAAACTTGTAACATCAAATTGCATTTGATTGCAATAATTACGCCAAAAATATTTGTATTGAAATTAAAATCATTATCATACATTTCTTCTACAAGCATTTACTTTATTTTTATTTACTTTTGTTTTTTGATTTTGATTTTGCAAATTAAATAAGTTGTTTTCATTTTTAATTGTTGAAATTCTGCGATTGCAATCGCATTGTTTCAAAGCTGATGAAATGTTTTTGAAAAGTTGTTTTTTTCCTTTTTTTTTTGTGATTAACCGGTTTACTTAAATTAATTTTGATATTATTGTTTTCTATTCATATAGATTTTATTGTTATTGGATTTTTGATTTTGCATTTTCAATTTGTTGATTTTGTAGGCGTTTCCGTTTCAGTTTCAGTTTTTCAGAAATTTCAATAAGCATCGATAGCAACTAACAAATATTTTTTATGGAATTTGACTGTTTGCTCGACTTCTGTAGGCGTTTCCGTTTTTGAGATCAACACGGGCTAATTTTAAAGCTAGGCTTCTTTCTTGTTCGTTTCCTCTTTTTTTATTCTTTCTTTTACTAAAAATTCTTAGTTATAATAATTTGTTTTTGTTTTTGTTTTTTTTCATTTTTAAATTAATATAAACGAATATCTATTTAAACCAAATCACACTTTGTAGAACTATTTTGCGACATTTCCATTTAAATACTTTTTAAATGTGCGTTTATGAATTACAGAACACCTTTTTTTACTTAAACTTGATTCTACTGATTCTATATATTTGTATTATTTTTTGTGTTTTTAAGTAAGAAATACTTATATTCTTATTAAGGCTGCTCTAAATTGCATTCAAAAAAATATTATCTATAAATTATTTTAATTCTTTTCAAATGGGAGTTTACGAATTGAACGAATTAAGAAAAGCTTTTTTTTTTGTTTTTTCTATTTATTTTTTTGTGTGTTTTAAGTAACTAATATTTAAATTCCTATTTAGACTTTTCTAAGTTACATTAAAAGTTGTCGCTCATATGTTATTTTATCAGTTTTCAAATAGTAGATTACTAATTGCGGAACAGCTTCTTTGTTACTTCATTTAAACAAGAATCTAATGATCTTATATGTTATTCATTTTAATATAATTTGAATTAATAACTATTTCAACTCTAATTGGCTTCTAAAATATTTGGAGCACTTTTGAAACTAGCGTTTGCGAATTTTGGAACAGCTTCTTTGTTACTTCGCTTAAACTTGATTTTCTAATGATTTGATATTAGTATAATTTTTTTTTCTTTTACTATTTGAAGTAACAAATATCGAAACTCCAAACTCCACTTTAGAAACGTGGGTTTACGAATTGAGGAACAACTTTTTTATTACTGGGGCTTAAATGCGTTTCTATTGATTTGAGTATATTTCTTTTGATTTAAAGTAAAAACAAGAAATATTGAAACTCCAATTTGTTGCAAAACTATTTTTAACATTTTTAAAACTAGCGTTTGGGATTTGTGGAATCGCTATTGATTTGATATGAGAATATTTCTCTTAAAAACAGAATCTCCAATTTGTTGCTTAGCTATTTCGAACACTTTATTAGAAGCTATCTAGTTTTTTACTGGTTTTAAATATAATTCTAATGATTTGAAATACGTATATATATTTTTTTGCTTTGAACTAATAAATATATATTTATATTGTTACTAAACTATTTCCAAGACTTTTGCGAACTTGCGTTTGCGGATTGCGGAACATCTTATTTGTTATTTGGTTTAAACTGAATTCTAATGATTTGATATTAGTTTATATTTTTTATTTGAAGTAATAAATATCTCAACTCCACTTTGTTACTAAACTATTTCGAACAGTTTTGTGAATTTGTGTTTGCGAATTGCGGAACATCTTTTTTGTTATTTTATTTTTAAACTGAATTCCAATGATTTGACATAAGTATATTTTTGTTCTTTTCTTTAAAGTAATAAATATGTGAACTGCACTTTGTTACTGAACTATTTCGAACAGTTTTGTGAATTTGTGTTTGCGAATTGCGGAACATCTTTCTTGTTATTTGGTTTAAGCTGAATTCTAATGATTTGACATAAGTATATTTTTGTTCTTTGCTTTAAAGTAATAAATATGTGAACTGCACTTTGTTACTAAACTATTTCGAACAGTTTTGTGAATTTGTGTTTGCGAATTGCGGAACATCTTTCTTGTTATTTGGTTTAAGCTGAATTCTAATGATTTGACATAAGTATATTTTTGTTCTTTTCTTTAAAGTAATAAATATGTGAACTGCACTTTGTTACTAAACTATTTCGAACACTTTTGCGAAGGCTTGGCTTTTCACTTACCTGTTGCCAAAATTGTGCCAATAAATAAATTTGCTCCTTTTTGAAAAACCAATCGTTGATTGATTGAACAGCCGTCAGATCCATATCGGCTGTCCCAGCGGCTTGTGGCAATGTTGGCTGCATTCGTGGGCTGTCTTTGGATGTTGGCGATTCTTTGTTGTTGTTGTTGTAGTGTTGTGTTGTTGTGGTTATGTTGCAGTTGCAGTTTTTGTGGTTGTTGTTGTTGCTTTTATCGCTGATAGTTCAGCAACCGTTCAACCGTTTGTTGAGGCATTTGAGAGCGCGTCAACTGTGTTTTTTTTTATTGTTGTTTTTTTGTTGGTTCTTCTCCTCTTAAGTTTTAGTTAATTGCATTAAGCGAGTGAGCGAGAGGGAGAGAGACACACACACACATACACTAAGAGAGAGCGAGAGAGACACATAAACAAATATTCACGCACTTCTTTCAGCTTCTTCCTCTTCTTCTTCTTCTTGGCTTTGTTTTGTTTTGTTTTGTTAGCGGCTTTTCTTTACTTTGTATTTGTTGTTTCTTTTTTTACGTGCTCAAAAAAAATCCATCAATTTTGTTTTTATTTGTTTGGTGCCAATTTTGATGTTGCTAATTCATTTGTATTTGTTGCATGTGCCAAGCTTTGATTTGTTGTCGTTGCTGTTGTTGTTGTTGCACACACACAGACACACACTTGGAAGAAACACACACGCACACACACGCACAACACTTGCACTAAACACAACACGAGGCGTGTTTGTTTGTTGTTGTTGTCGATGTTGTCGATGTTGTTGTTGTTGTTGCAACAATTGCGTCGGCATTGAATTTTCTTGCCATTGGTGTTTTCTTCTCCTCTCCAAGAGCGATTAGGCGAGGGGGCGTTGGAGGGGTTGTTGGAGGGGGAGCAACGTAAAATTCTGATTGGATTTCTTTGATTTGAATTTGCAAATTTGTTGTTTCCCGTCTTCTTTTGGCTTAAACTTGTAAGCGGCTTTGTTGCATGTTGCTTGTTGCTTTGTTGTTTGTTTGTTTGTTTGTTTGTTTGCTGTTGTTGATGTTGCACTCCGATTGTTGTTGCTGTTGTTGTTGTTGTTATTGTTGTTTACACTTGTGACACTCGCGCACACTTTTCTTGCTTTCTTGATTTATTTTGAATTTTTGTTGTATATAAATTTATTGATATTTATGCTTGTTGTTGCTTTCTTTGATTTGTTGTTGATGTTGTTGTAGTAATTGTAAATGAATCGTGTGGTAAAAAAAAATAGATCAAAAAAATTGTATAAACTGAAAATACAGTTATTAAATTTTTTAATTTTTTTTTATATTCTTGTTGTCGTTGTTGTCGATGTTGTTGTTGCTGTTGTGGTTGTTGATGTGCTTCGTTGTTATTGCTGCTGCTGCTGTTGTCAATATTCGTGTTTTGTATTTTTATTTTTATTTTTTAATAAATATGAGTTTTGATTGGGATTCTGATACTGATTCTGATTCTTATTCGACCGACTCCACGAGACAAATGCGGGAGACAGACAGAAGATCTCTGTGAGTTACAACCACAGTCAGTTAGTTGCAGTAGCGTCCACAAAACACACAGTCAGCAGCGTAGCGTTAACAGTTAGAGAGACAACGAACGCACAGTCACACACACGCACTCGCACTCACACACACACACAGACAGTGACAAACACACTGGCGGGCGGCACACACAGAGGCGACGTTGCCAGTCACGAATTCAGTTGATGACTGAACAACATTGAACGACTCGTTGCGTCGACAACCCCAAAAACGTGCACGACGCCGCTTTACGCCATTCGGGCTCAATACACGCAACACGAACGAACACAACGCCAAACGAACCCGAACCACACCGAGCCGAACGACGATAGCCGAACGTAGCCAAACAGCGGCGGCGGCGACGAACACTAGCGCAAGCCAGTGGTGTCATTTCCGCTTTTTTCCCGTCAGATCTGGCTTTTTTTGAAGCGTGATTGCGGGAAAAATATGAAAACAGCGGGCAGCGGGAATTCTGGCTTTTTGAGCAAATTTACGCAGCTTTTTTTTAGTTTACTTTTATTCAAATTTTAGAGATGTTAAAATTGAGTTTAACGGCTCAAATGTTAAAAATGTATTTCTTTCGATAAAATATCGATATTTACTTATATCGAGTAACTTCCCTCAAAAGTTCACCCCTAATTTTAAGCTTCTTGCATCACTAATATTGTGAAATTCGGTTGCGGCATATCAAGTTAACGATGCCAAAGGAATCATATAAACAAAAAGTGAGAGATGTCTGGCTGCAGAGCAGCGAATTCAAGGAGTGGATGAGGAAGGATCCTACAGACCTCACGCGGGTGTTTTGCAGCTATTGCAAGTGCAGCATAACTGCAAAATTAAGCGACTTGCGTGCACATGCTGCAACAAGAAAACACACCAGTGCTATGGAGGGCTTTGTGCAAAAAAATAAAATAAATTTTGCAAAAACGCCTTCAAAAACAATTGAGCAGGAGGTTGCGCTGTGCCTATTTGTTGCTCAGCATAGCGCAATAGCCCCTATAAATCATTTAAGTGACCTTTGCCAAAAAAAGTTTGATGACAGTAGCACCGCAACAAAAATAAAGATGCACCGCACAAAATGCACATACATAATTAAAAATGCATTGGCTCCCCACTTCAATGAAGAGCTTCGCAAGGACATTGGTGGCTCCAAGTTTAGTTTACTTTTGGACGAATCCACAGACATTAGTGTCACAAAGTTACTTGGTGAGTTAATAATATTCAAATATAAAGTTATGTGTATATATGTATATTATTTATAATCGTTTTTATTTGGTTTGTGTTAATACATGTTAATATTATTAAAATTTAATGTTTAGGTGTGGTCATTAAGTACTTTTCTGTAGAAAAAGCAACAGTAGAGTCAACATTTTTAAGCTTAGTAAAGCTAGAAGCTGGGGACGCATTGTCCATCGCAAACGGTCTCAAACAGGAGTTAAAGCGTTTAAGTCTTGATATAAAGAATTTAATTGGCATTGGAACAGATAACGCAAGTGTGATGATTGGAAGCAAGAATAGCGTTTACACAGAACTAAAGAAGGAGGCCCCATCTCTTATCTTAATCAAATGTGTTTGTCATTCGGTGCAACTGGCAGTAAACTACGCCTGTAAGCACTTTTTTCCGGATGATTTGGAATTTTTGATTTATGAAACTCATAATTGGTTTTCAAAAAGTTCAATTCGCCAGTCGCTATACAAAAAAATATATGAGTCTATCAATAACGAAAAGGTATTTTTAGTAGAAATGAATATGTCTGTTTTATATGTGTATATCTATCTTTTTATGTATTAATATTTCTAAATCGTTAAAAAAACATCTAGTTTCTACTAATTCCACGTGATTGTTTACCTATAGTAAGTTGTTGATACTTGTAGAAGTGATTGTCCCAAAAATATGTAAATATTCAAAAATTAATTAGCATATTTTTAATTAAAGGCCCCCCTTAAAATTCCAAGGGTTTGTGATACTAGATGGTTATCCATTGAAATGGCAGTAACTCGAATTTTAGACCAATGGCATGAACTGAAAACTCACTTTGGAATTGCTGCTATGAGTGAAAAATGCAAAACCGCAAAAATCCTGTACGAATCTTTCTGCGACAAAAAAAACTATTTGTACTTGGTATTTTTAAAGCCTATATTGCAGGACATGCAAAAAATTAACTTGTGCTTCCAAAGTAATTCGGCTAATGCGACGATGCTTTTAAGTGATCTTATACTCGCTATCAGATCATTGCGACAGAAAATAATTCCTCCTGATATTGATGTTGACATTATTAACGACGATGACTTCGAAAAGCACGTCAAAAGCGATTTAGGCCTCGGCTACGATTTTGAAAAAGAAGTCAAATCAATGAATATAGAATCCGTCGAAGAAATGGAAATAAGAGAGTGCTGTTCCGGTTTTGTAGTAGAGCTAGCCAAACAGTTGAAGCAAAGGTAAATATTATCTTAATTTTTATTTATATTTTGTAGTATATAATTTTTTTTTTAATTTCAGACTTCCGGACAATTTTAACATATTAAAACAGATTGATGCATTCTCTGTTGAAAATATTTTAAAAATCAAAAAGAAACAAATCTCTCCAATCCTTGAGTATTTTCGTACTCCTAATATAGATAAAATTGAACGACTGTACAACGACATAACCCTGGTAGAGTGGGAAAATGTCGATGATACTGTTAAGTTCTGGGCTGAAGTTCTTAAATATCGGGATTCTGGCGGAAACTGCCGTTTTCAGGAATTGGCTTCAGTTGCTCTGCAAATGCAGTCCCTGCCTTGGTCGAATGCCGACGTCGAGCGGGTGTTCAGCCAAGTCAATTTAATAAAAACGAAAATTCGAAATAGCATGAGCGTTGAAACGTTAAACGCTATACTGAGTATAAGGTCCATATTTTAATTTATTTGTATCTTCAAATTATAAATTAATTTACTTAAAATTTTAGGTACGGGCTGCGTCGACACAATATGTGCTGTTTTAACTATAATGTACCACCCAGCTGCCTATCTACAATTGAAGACAAGAAATTTTATCCAATTGATGATGATGATAATATTGACGACATCTTAAATATAATATAGATCTTAATTTTTGTACATTATTGTTTTTTTTTTTGTTTTCTTTGTAATGATATCTGTTAGAGAATTACCCATATATTTTATGTTAAGTAGAACTGAGGGTTTATTAGTGAATAACATGCAGTACATTGCCTTATAAAAATCAGTTTTTTTCTTAACTTTTTTCTCTGGTATTCCGCTTTTTTTAGCTTTTTTTTTTCGTTGATCCAGCTTTTTTTGCTCAGAAAAAAATGACACCACTGGCGCAAGCAAGCGACATTTGCACTCGAGAGAGAGGCGAGAGCGTGTGAGTGAGAGCGCAAGAGAGTCACTCAATTGGTGACTGGCCTGCAAACGCTTTTCATTTCGTTCAATAGGTTTGATTTTCATTTGTTTTGCTTTTGGGGCTGAGCAATTTTTGTGCGCCGTCGCCGTCAACGTCGTCGTCGTCGTTGTCGTTGTCGTCGTCGGCGTCGTTCGACGCTCACATACGTGTTACAACTTGCGCTCAGTTCTTGTGTTTACTTTTTGTTTGCTTTTTTTTTTTGTGTGCTTGCTCCTTCTTCTGTGTGAGTGTGTCTGTGTTTTTTTTTTGTGCTCATGCCTTTGCCTTCTGATAACTGCTGTCAGTTGCATGTATTGAAATTCATTCATTCAAACTGTCTCCCTCTCACTCACACACAGACACACATTCACTCACTCTCTTCACGCTTGGCCATCCTTCGCTTTGCTCGCTCGCTCTCTCTCTCTCTCTCTCTCCCGCTCTCTATTAACTCGCTCTCGCTCGCTCCCCCAGTCGAAGGCACGCTCTACATATGTGAGTTCGCTGTGGCTTGGCATTCAATTTGTAGCTGCGACGTCGACGTCGACGCTGACGTCGTCGTGTGTGCGCCTCTGTCGCCTTTTTTCTGATTGGGAAAAACTTATAGAAAATGTTGTGCTCGTTTTACATTTGACTCGGGGTTTTTTTTGGTCTTTGTGTGTGTGTGTCTTTTTGTTGATTGAGCCGCAGATTGAGTGAAACTGTTTCGCATGTGTTTTGGGCGACAGAACGAGAGCACAAAACGAGTACAAAAGTGTGTGTGAGAGAGAATGCGAGAGAAGAGCGAAGGTGTGAGCGAAATAGCAAAAAGTCAGGGGAAATCTTTGAGTTGATTTTTTTTTACTTGTTCTTGTTTATGAATTAAACTTTTTTTGTATGTTTTTTTTCTCAACTCTTTTTTTTTTGGTTTTATTGTATTATTACTATTTATTTCTGTTGCTAACATATGACGCAAGGGTTTGAAGAGGTGCAGTGGAAGGGGGATGGGTGAGGGGGAGAGGGGACAACTTCCTTGCGAATTTCGCTGGCTTGCTCGAATTATTATTGTGTCTGGCTTCTTCTTGTCTTTTGTCTGTGGAAAATTGCGAGCTCTTTTTATGCGAAGCTTTTCCTCTTCTTTCTCTGGCCAAAGGTCAAGCTGCTTGCTTTGAGGCAATCCTGGCTTTTGGGCAGGTAAAAGCGCTGGGGTCAAAGTTCAGTGATTAGCTCCGAATTTGACGAAAATCGAATTAGCAACAGAAGCAACTTAAGTTTATTACCAAAAATCCAGACGAACAATTTTCAAATGTTTTTTCATTACATTTTCCCTTAATTTTTTGTACACCAAATTAATTAAATAACACTTATAATATTCATAAAACTATTTTGAAATTTGAATAATGACTTAAATATATTTATATTACTAAAATATATATATAGAATAATGAATATAATATCAATATTCAAAATGCAACGTTAATACAATATCGTACTTAGATTAAAAACAAAAAACCTATTAAAAAAAACTTTTCTGGAAGAACACTTTAAATTCCAATTTATATTTTATAGAATAAAAGAATTAATATGCTTTGGTTTTTTGATATTCTTGTATTCATTTTCTTTTAAGTTAATTCATTTGCTTGTTTTTTAACTTTTAAAATTCAATCACTTTTAACATTTAAGGAACTCTTTAATTTGCTAAAGTTCATAAATACATTCAATACTTAAATTTTGTTAATTATTTTTTTTTGTGTTATATTGTTTTGTAATACATTTGCTTTAAATAAAATAAATGTAATTCTATAGTTTATTATTTAGTAGTATTCAGTATCATTGAAGCAAAATGTATTATTTTAAGAGATTTCAGCTCAAGTCCAGCCGCCAACGTCACTCCCTACTCACTACTCCGTATTGTCCACTCCCCACTCACAACCCCAACCCCAACTCCAACTCCAACAGCATCTGCAAGCCAACATAGCTATTGCCCATGCCATTGCATCAATTCGTTAAAGTTCGCTTCAAACCTCGCTTCGACTTTGCACATAAAGAAAAAGTTCAAATTGTATCGAAGCGCCAACTGCAGTCGCAGTCACAGTCGCAGTCACAGACGCAGTCGAAGCAGCTGCCGAGCAGCGGCGCAGCGACGTCGGAGATGCCGATGGCAACCTTAACCCAGCGTTCAATGGTAGACAGTGAGTGGCGTGATGGAGCAAGAGAGGGTGTGGGGGGCGCACCTAATGCAAAACAGAGAGCAGTCGCTAAATGCGTTTTGCAGTGTGCGAGAGAAGCCGATGAGGAAGCTGTGTGTGTGTGAGGGCAAGAAGAGGAAGCAGCCACCTACACGACGGCTTCGGAGCCGTTGCTCGGGTTGACGCTAACGCTGACGCTGACGCTGACGTCGCTGCCGAAACTCATTTCATTTCATTTCATTGCTGTTAGATTTTTTTGCTTGCTTTCAGCCAACCATTTCTTTTGCACTTGTCCATGTGTGCACGTGTATATATGAGTCTTTGTGTGTGTGTGTGTGTGTGTGTGTACAGCGAAGCTTTATTTCAATAGTTCCCTCTCATTTGTGCACATGCGAAGCAAATGCTGATTGACAATCGATGGATGAATGCTTCGCTTGAGTTGCAACCGAGCAACGATAGCGACAGCGGGGAAATGCAGCAGCAGCAACAGCAGCAGCAGCAGCAGCAGAAAACAGAAACCGAAAAAAAAAACAGAAACAGAAACTAAGAACAAAACAAACAAGTGTTTGTTACAGCAACAATCAACAACACGCATTCCACTCAAGAGCAACCAAAAACACTCAACTCAACTCAACTCACGCTCGCTCGCTCTCTCACCGTCGCCGCCGTTGTTGCGCTCACGCACCGCGTCGTCGGAGAAGTTTGAGTTGCAGTTGCAATCGAGCGCAGGGGTTCGGCATGATGTTCGAAATACGTTTTCGAACTCGGTTTCAATTGAGTTGAATTCACAGCGTGCATACGAATGAGAGATAATTGTTTAATTCAATCGCTTATCAATCGCTGAACAAAATTTGAATTTTATTTCATTTAATTGGTAGCAAATTATATTTGTTATTCGTGTGTGTGCAGTAATTAACTTAATTCGAGTTAATACGAAAATTATAAATGCATTTGTGAAGAATAGAAATTTACTCATGATAAAATTACCAAGTTTTGTGTAATAAGTTATTATTATGATTTTATATTAATTTGAAAATTTTATTAGTATAATATGAAGGAAACCCTATAAGAAAAATAAAGAATAAAAATAGTATAAAAGAGAAAGAAACAGATTAACGAAAAACAATGTAAGAAGCGCAATTTGTAGAGAAAAAGTATTTATAAAACGAGTTCAATTATTATAATAATAAATGTTCAACTTTGTATAAATGGAATGGTATAATTCATATTTTACTTTGGATATTTAAAAATATTTTAAATAAGTACAATATTAATAAAGCAATTATTAATATACTTATTTTATTATGTTATCATATTATATTCATTCTATTATTGGTTCTTATTATAACTTGGTCTTAACGAATTTCTCGCGCAACAAGCAACGAATTGCAGTGACAAGTGTAAGCATACAACAAAAACAAAACCAAAAAACTCACTCAGTGCTGGGTGGTGGGAGGCAGAAGAAGTAGAAGTAGTAGAAGTAGAAGAAGAAGCTGCTCGCACACGCTTGACGCGAACGTCGCTCAATTTTCGATAATTCGCATAATAAAAACCAAAGCAAACCCATACACAGCCATTGTCACACACACACACACACACACACACACATGCTGAGAGACACGACATCAACACAAGCGCAAGTGTCACACGGCAGCGACAACAGCAGCAGCAGCAGCATCACCAGGAAAAAAAAAGAAGCAAAAACACAACACACAGAAAAAATACCATTTAAGCCCCGCCCCATTTGATTGGCGAGCCAAAGCAGTCGACGACAACGACAACAACGACGACGACGACGACGACGACGACGACGTCGTCAATGGACACACACGTGAGACATGTGTGTGTGTGTGAGCTCGTCGTGCTGCGCAGGTAGCAGCGGACAGCGGCAGAGCCAACATCATTCATCGAACGAACGAAGACAACGACGGCAGCAACAGCAACAGCAACAGCATCGCAGCGCCAACAAATTTGCTCTGCTGCTGCTGCTGCTGGCTGCCCATGTTGTTGTTGTAATAAGTTAAGAAAGGCAAAAAAAAAACAGGAGAAGCAGCAGCAGCAGTGGCATTTTATTTTATGGCAGCTCGCTCGCTCGCACCAAACGCCATTGAATTGAGCTTAAGTTGGCGCTCCGTCGCGTTGTCTCTCCAACACACGCACACACACTCACAGTCTTTGCATGGGCATCTCTTGTGTATGTGAATGTGTTGTTGTTGTTGCTTTTTTTCAACAGCTTTTGGCTTTGATTTCTTTTGCCTTTAAGTATGTGTGTGTGTGTGTGTGTTTTTTTCGGTTCTTTTTGACTTTTTACTTTACTCTCTGGCCCGCTCTCCGCTGCGCACGCGCTCAGTGCCCCCCCTTCCCCCCTTCCCAACTGCCCAAAACCCAACTCATACAAGAGGCTTGAGCTATGACTGCGACTGAGGCTGAGGCTGAGACACTGCTCGTTTTTGCCCATTGAGTGCGGCGCTTGATTTCTGCTCAGAGTATATTTATATGTATTTTTTTTGCTTCTTTCTCTTTTGCTTCTGCTGTGTGTGAGTGTGTGTTTTTTTGTGTGTTATTTGTATATGGTTGTTGTTGTTGCTGGTGCTGCTGCTGGCGACTGCCCGGCACCGATTGCATAGGTGTAAAAGAGCGCGAGCTATGCAGGTGCCGATGCGTAGTCGTCGTCGTCGTCGTCGTCGTCGTCGTTGTAGTTGCTGGCGACTGCGCTGTCGACGTCGCTGCTGCTGTCGCTTGTGTTTAGCTGCCTATTGCTGGTTGCTATTGTTGTTGCGTTTGATTGAAATTATGATTTTTTTATTATTAGTTGTGCGTGTGTGCGTGTGAGTGAGTCGACTCGAGTAAGCGTGTATGTGTGTGCGTGTCTGTATGTGTGTGTGTGTTAGCCTAACTGTTAAAGTGTCATATTAGTGTTGTTTTTTGGTTGGTTGATTCGACGGCGGCGAACTCGCTGCGTGTTTGTGTCTGTGTGTGTGTGTGTCTCTGTGTGTGTTTGTGTGTGTGTGCATGCAGCAAATTGATTTGATTTGTGTGGCATTTTTGCGCTGCTTGATGAGGCGGCAACAACAACAGCAACAACAACAACAACAACAATTAGCAATTACAATCAACGGGCGGTAATTAAGTTATAACTATGAAACTTTTTCAGCTATTTTAATAGCCTCTCCCCCCCCACTCCTTCTACCTCTCCCCCCTTACTCACTCCTCCTCCATTCTCTAAACACACCGAAAGTCTATTAAACTTATCGATTTATTAGAATCTCGTTCCAGTTCGTTTAATGCAATTAAACAAATTAAAAATGTTTCGGCTTTTGTTCAAACTCAATTCTCATTTTCAAATTTACAATTGTTATTGTTCATTTTCTTTTGTTTGGGAGAATTTGTTATGATTCATCGATTTTTGTAGTATTACTTCGCAATAGAAATTATATTTGTTATTTTCAAAATTAAAATAAAGTTTTACGAATAAGATAAAGCAACAAGAAAATAACAAAACCAACAAAAGAAAAACTTATTTGTATCAGTTAAGTTTCTTCTAAAAGAAATATTTTAAAGTGCAAATGCTCTAAATGAACATTTTTTTTAATTGAAATCTTTTTGCAATTAGAACTGATGTAATTTATTGTATTTTTATTATTCTTGTATAATATATTGGATTTTATAGTATAAACTTAGAAAATATCATTCACAGATTACGTATTAATTATTTTTCTACAATAAAAAAAGTAAAGTAAAGTAAAGTTATACAAAATTTATCGATTTTTAAATATTATAAATATCAAATAAAGTTAATTAATTTTTTTTTACTATTTATTTTTTTTATGTGAATTTTGAATTTTTAAGATATTAGAATTAATGAAAACAAAACGAATAAAATACATTTTTATTATGTTATTAAGTTGAACTGGGATCAACTCAAATTGTACATAGTAAAAAAAATTTTATAAAATGTTGATTAAAAAAAAACTAAAAGCATTTTATTTTAAATTCTAAAATTTAGGAATCCCTAAATATCTACACAATGACCAAATTCTAAAATCAAGAACATTCGTCTTTAAAATTGTGTACTTGAAATAAGACGTTAAGAACAAATTCTTAAAACTAAGAACATTAATATAATAATTGTCAAATTTTTTAAATATGTCTAAAAATTCTAGATTTAGTTTACAAAATTCTGTAATTCATCGAAATTCCTATAAAGTTTTTATCTAATTAAATCATAAAACTGAAGAAATAATAAATTGATACTAAAAAAAAAACAATCAAATTAAATACAATATTTTGTTCATCTTATAAAAAGATTATTGGTCTATAAGATTTTGTTATTTTTATTAATAAGAACTTGGGTCCTATATTAAATGTTCTTGAAATCTTTCTAACATTGAGATTTTCATGTTCTTGACGCACTTTTGGGAACAAAATTCAAAGTACTAAGAAAACAAAATCTTGATTCTGTAAATTATTTTCTTCCTCTGTAGTTATTGAAAGCTCGTCGGACTTTGATTGTCACGAATTTCTTGAATTTACAAATCTTAAAATTAGATGTTCTTAATCTTGATTCAAAATATTGATTAAAAATCTAGATTTAAGATTGTTTCAATCTAAAAATCTTATTTCAAGATTGTTTTTTTTTTAGGATCGAAGAAATCTTAAATCAAGATTTTATGTATTATAAAAGTTATTGATCTGCAATCTGTGGATAAACTAAAATGATTGTAGGTGTTTATTTTTCGTTGAATTATTAATATTATTGGCAAACTTTGGCAACCCTGTGAGGCATTTTTCACTTGATAAAGATTTGATTTTTATAAATTAAAAGAATTTCGAAATGGAATAAGTAAAATTAGTTATTAACAGGTCTTCAGACTTTCTTAAATAGATGTATTATTCAAGTCAAAGACGTTTGTAGTTTTTTTTTTTTATGTTGAATTATTAATATTATTGGCAAACGTTGGCAACTCTGTGCGGCACTTTCACTTTAATTGCACCACACGCCCTTCAAATGCGTTAATTACTGTTAATTAGACGTAAACATGAGAGCCGCAAAAAAAGAGGCAAATACACAACACACACACGCACACACACACACATATATTAACACACTCACACACAGAAGAAATACATTTTTTTGCTTCCCCCGAAAACAAGAAAACAACAACAAACACAAAAAAAAAGAGCAGACAAAATTGCTTTCCCTTTCAAAAACGAAAAACCTGCGAAAAAATACGCAACAACAATGGCAGCAACAACAACAACAACAGCAACAACAGCAACAACAACAGCTAGAAGATTGACAGCAATTAGAAGCGCAGCCGCTGAGGGCGCCGCAGGACATCAACAGGCGTCTGCCTGGCAATCCTGGCTTCTCCTCGCTTCTCCTCGCTTCTCCTGGCCTGCGCCTGCCTTTTGACCTTTGCCGAAAAACGAAGCCAGCAACAACAGCAACAACAACAGCGGCAGCAAATTGCATAACAAGAGCAGCAACAGTTGCTGTTGTTGTTGTTGTTGTTGTTGCTGCTCTTACAGTTACAATATTTGCATTGTTTTGCAATAAACGCGTGATAATTGCAAGCCTCACACATGCTTTCTCTCTCTCACTCTCACACTCTCACTTTCGGTCTGCCTCTCCCGCTCTCCCGCTCTCACGCTCTTTGAAAGGTGTTGGCAGCGGCTGCAAGCAAAATTCGCAGTCAGCGTTGAAGGGTTGAAGGCGAGGACAACAATTGTGCGGGGCACAGAAGGGTTAAGCATTGGCTGGCTGACTCTGCCTCTCTCTCTCTCTCTCTCTCTGTCTCCCTTGAGAGGGGTGTTGGGAGCACAGCGAGGGGCGGGGGGACAGCAGACAGTGCGTGCGTTTGCCAATTGTTGCTGTTGTTGTTTTTTTGCAGCACTCGCAAAAATGAAGGAAAATTCGCTGTTGTTGTGGTGCAAATTTGCGTTAGGCTCAGAGAGAGGGGATGGGGAAAGGGAAAAGGGAAACGGGGTTGGACACGCAACAGGCGATTCAGCTAATGTATGTGTGTGTGTGTGTGTGTGTGTGTGTCAGTAATTGCGTAATAGATAAACGATTCGAGTTTAGAGCTGTTTACATGGCCACAGGCCGAAAATGCAACTCCACAAGGGTTACAACAATGCAGCCAAAGAATGAGAGAGGCAGAGAGAGAGTGAAGAGCGGGGGGTGGCAAGGTGATAGAGTGTAAAGCAAGGGGGTATCCAATAGGAGAGAAGGAGAAAGAACGAGTAATGTACTACGCAATTTATAACAATGAAATGAAGAACAAATCAATTTATAGTAAGAACATTTTATATACAACTCTGAACTTTGAAATAGCAGTGCTTATAATATAAGAATACTTTTATAAACACAGCTTCGAGACAAAATTATATTTTTTTAACTGCTATGTTCCTCACATTATTTTTCTTTAAATTAGTTTTTATAAGTAACTCTCTTCAATTTAAACCTAATAAGAATTAGTAAAGCTATTTAAAACATTAAATGTAATCACAAATTTTAGCTAGAAATTATTAGAATAGATGTCGCATTAATAATTTAAATTCAGAGTTCAGAGTTTCGACTACAGAAATAGGATATGGAAATGGTGAGCTTAATATCGAACTAAAACAAGTAAGAAACTGTGAGATACTCGCTACCCATTTCGAATAAAAGCAGAACTGTGCGGTATTATTCTTAAAATATACCAAATTAATATTTCGCAAAAATACCAAAATAAACCGAAGTTTGAAATACTGAACTATTTCTTATATGGCTTAAACAATTTTTATCCCATCGCAATCAGACTCTAAGGAATCATAAATATTGTAGTTATTATTGTCTCTACCAAAATTAAAGCTTTTATAGCGGATTTTTTCGACGTGCGACAGTGAAAGTGGGCGTGGCAAAAATTTGAAACAAACAAACTCTGCGTGCAAACATAAAAAGTGATGTCGAAAACAAATTATAGCTCTTTTTTTAATAGTCTCTGAGATCTAGATGTTCGTATGGACGGACAGACAGACAGACAGACAGACGGACGTGGCTATATCTTCTATAGATGTCTCCTTTTGTGCCTATCAACTTCTATCCTATGGGTATTCGGTATAGAAATAAACTTTTTTCTAGAACTAGAATCCATTTACCGTAAAGAAAGAACAATATATGATATTTCCATTTTGGTTATTTATTCAAAAATTGTATTTTTAATTGTATTGTTAACATTGAAGTATAGTTTTCATTATGAAATGAATGCAGACAAGTAAAAGGAGAAACCTTTTTCATTAACAATTGTAAACTTCAATCGATCGATGTGTCAATCTATTTGGGTTGCTTTTTTTCTTGTGGACTTTGCTGGGCAGCTGCCCCGAAGAGAGAGAGAGAGAGCGAGAGAGAGAGAAAGGGAGAGAGAGAGAGCAGGACTCTCAATGGGCGACGGACAATTAAACACCTTTGCTCATTACGGCGCCTGTTTCGAGGAGTTGAGGGTTGAGACCTTGCGTCCTTGCGTCCTTTCCTCCTGCGTCCTGCCTCTTGCCGGCTGCGTCGTCTTCGACTTCGGCTTCGGCTCGTGCTAATTTGCATATTGCAGCAGCGTCAGAAGCAGGATCAATGCTTAAGGAGTCCTGGGTGCCCGTCCCACTTCCCACTTCTCAACGCAGAAGGCGAAGCCCTTGTGCAAAAGGAAAATTATTATAATCAAGTGAGAAGTCGAGTCGAGTTGAGTCGAGGCAGGACAAGAGGAAAGACTTCAATACGTTATGCATATGTACATATACGAGTATAGTTGGAATTGAATATCTGTATCTGCAGCTGTCGCATTTTCGAATGCGAGTGAAATGTGGCAACAACGCATTTACTTCCTCTCTGCCTCTCTTCAGCCCGCTGTCGATTGAAGATGATCAGATTTCGCTGGAATGGAAAGCTTTGTTTTAATTGGAATTTAGCAGATGCATTTCAGTTGTTGGCGTTCTAATTACGTTGTTCTATCTGCGAAATAATACAATAACAAACAAAAAAAAAAACAACAACACACAATCTTTGAGATACAGATACAAATTTGCTCTAGCTAACTCGTGGCTTTCGGTTATGGGTTATGGGTTTTAGGTTTTCGGTTTTCGGTTTTCGGGGGGTTTTAGATTTCAACGCTGGCATTCGTTTCGATCGTGTTTAGACATCTTGAAGATGCAAACATGCGCGTGATTCCCGCTTGGACAATGCGCTCGACTCTCAGCTCGACTCTTGGACAATGTCTTTCCCTTTTTTTCGTTTTTTCGTTTTTTTTGCATTTACATTTGCATTTGCATTTCAATTCACAAAAGCAGACAAAACAGACTGCAACTCGCTTCAGCGATTTGCATAGAAAACTCATAGCTCATCATCAGCGAGCGAGTGTCGAATCTCGATGCCTGCTGAGGTAGCTGCTTGCTTCCACTTGCCCGGGGAAGAAGAAGGGAAAGGGGCAGGGGCAAGGGGCAGATTTATGGCCCTTGCATATGCCACACAAATGAAATGCGCGATACAATTACCAATAACAGATTTGGCTACAGCAGATACTTCTCAGCACAGCTTCAGATACATTTCTGATTATCAACTTTTAAATTTGTGTCTGTCTGTCTGTCTGTGTGTGTGTGTGTGTGTGTGTGTGTGTGTCCTGCGGGAACACAAATGCCAAATGTTTGCTTTTCAACAACCAAACAGACAACTCCTGACCTTTTCTAATGATGCACCCCAACCTCACAACCACATCAACTAGACAACCCTCTCCTCTCCTCCCCTCTACCTCTCTTGCTCTTTGTAAGGTGGAAATATGTTTTATACATACGCATTAATTTTACAATTTTGCATTTCCTGCAAGTATAAAAAGTGTCTATTAACTGTTTTATATATTCAAGAATAAACTCTTATTAAAACATTTCTATCGAATATACATATATGTTAGTTGATTAAGAAAAGTTAAATACGATTTGTTCTTGAAATCGAATATTAAATTTACAGTTCATTCGGAAAGTTATACTAAATGTTAAAAGTTCTTTTACTTAGAAAATTTAAAGAAATATATACATATAAATGTGTATATATTTCAGTGCTACGATTCGTTCTTGATATCAAATAAACACCAAAAATGAATTTTTTTATTTGTATACTTTGAATGTAGAACTATATTAATATACATACATATATTGCCTTTGGTATATTTTAGTATTTTTGCGATATATAAAATCGGTATATTTTTATAATAATACGGTGCTGTTTTTTTTTTAGCTTTCTTACGTTCTAATGTAAAAGTTATCAATATACCAAACATTGCCATTGGTATGATTTAGTATTTTTCGGTATTTTAATTTGGTATATTTCTAGAATAACGCCGCACTTTTTGGTTTTTTAGCTTTCTTACGTTCTAATGTAAAAGTTATCAATATACCAAACATTGCCATTGGTATGATTTAGTATTTTTCGGTATTTTTATTTGGTATAATTTTAGAATATCGCCACAGTCTTTTGTTTTGTACTTTCCTACTTGCTAGGATAAACGTAATCGATATACCAAATGTAGCATCGGTATGATTTAGTATTTTTCGGTATATTTATTCGGTATGTTTATGGAATAATGTAATACTGTTTTTTTTTTTAAGCTTTCTTACATGTCAATGTATAATCGAAACATCAAATATAGTCTTTGGTATATTTTAGTATTTTTCGGAATATTAATTTGGTATATTTTAAAATGAACACCCCATCGATTTACTTTTCTTAGCTTTCTAATTTGTTAATGTAAAAGTAATAAATATACCACATATCGCTATATTTAGTATTATTTTGGTATATTAGCTTGATATAATTTTAGAATTATATTTTACTCTTTTCCTTTTTAGCCTTCTTACTTGCTAATTATGAAGATTTCTACTGCAAATATTTTGCTTTTTAAATTTCTTATACTTCACTTTAGGAAATGTTTCTATTATGACTTCAGCTTCTTTATTGTATTATGTGGCATTAGTGCAATTAAATGTATTAGCAATTAATTGCAACTTTTGTTGACATACGCTTAATTTGATATTTGTTTTTGTTAACTTTTTGTGTGTCAAGTTGGCAAATACAAAAGTTGCGAATGAAATGAAAGCAAATTAGTTGCATTCTTGACTGGGTCAAAGAGTATTTGGCATTCGGCTTGTACCTTGGCTGTGCTGCTTCTTCTGCTTGAGGGCGGGGGGCGCGGTCTTTGCTTCCCGGTTCCCACAGCTTTCTAAGCACAGATAGAGAGAGAGAGAGAGAGAGAGTGAGAGAGAGGGAGGGAGAGGGAGTTGGAAATTGTTATGAGTGAACTATAATTTCTGGGGCGCTGCTTCAGTGACTTCAGAGAGAAGCAACAGGTGGGCGGTAGGCGGTGGGCGGTGGGCGGTGCGGCGAGGGCGTGTCGCGAGGTAAAAAAAAAACTGTAAACTGTAAACTGTGTCGTTTGCTACGCATTGACACGCTGCTGCATGCCGAAAGATACAAACGTATCTAATAGATACATGTGAAAATCACGCATCTGATGGGAAAGCCAATGAATTGTGCTATTGGCTTCGCGCATCCATGAGATACAACGTGTTATGACAATGGACAGTTTTCCCCCTCCCCCTCCCCCTCCCCATCCCCCTCTCTTGAGTTGGCATTCTTTGTGTTCTGGTCTATTAAGCAATGCGCTGCGCGTATCTTAAAGATACAAGTTAACTAATAATTAGCTTGCTGGCAAAATTGCAGCCTCTTTTTGGTCGTTACGAAATGTGTGTGTGTGTGTGTGTTTGTGTGTGTAATTGTTGTTGTTTCGCCTGGGAATTTGACTATGCATTGAATTCGATTGTTCGGCAAGTTATAGTTATATAGATACATATATACAATATTCATATATTTATACATGTATCTCCCTCTTTATTGTTTTCCATTTTTTGCTTTTGTTTTTGTTTTTGTCGTTTATAGTTGCTTTGTACTTTGAATTCGAGTTTCGAGTTTTCAAGTTTTCGTTTTCATTTTCGGCATTTATTGCTCCGGCCTGTGTGATTTTTCGCCTCTGTTTGTAGTTGTGCTTAGCTTATTACGAGAGTATCTCAACTTTTGGCCCCACACTCGCAGCTCTATTAAATTACACGTTTGGCAATCGCTCGTCGACGTTTTGCGATTGTTGCTGTTGTTGCTGTTGTTGTTGGGCTTTTTGTTTAGCTGCAATTTTCGGTAGCGTATAATGGACCACAATTTTATTGACATTATTTTAATTAGCAGTTTGTTCAGTTCAGTTCAGTTTTTTGCTGTCAGTCTGAGATTCAGTTCGTCGTCGTCGTCGTCGCATTGTTCATACGCAAGTCACTAATTGAGGTTAATGGGGTTTTCTTGAAATCGTTCAAGCCACGTTCGTTATATAGTAGCAGCATTATAATACACTATACTCAACTCTACTCTACTCTACTCTATATATGGCAACACACTCTATTCCATACACAAGGCTCTCTTTAAGCATAATTTGTTTTGCTAGACTTTGATACAAACTAAATACTACCAAAAAAACAGAAAACAGAAAACAGAAAACAAACACACGCATCAAATTCAAATAGCAATCATAATGATGTTAATAATAATAATCACAATCACAATTACAATTATGCATATATTATTTTTATTAGATACCCTGTTAAAGTCACTCAAAATCTTGCTTCACTTGATAAGATAAGATTTAAATTTTATATATTTATTTATTTTATTTTAATATTTGCATTTTTTTTTTTATATTTATTTTTTGAATTGCTCATTAGCTTTTTAATGCTTATTTTAAATAACACATTGATTATTTAAATATTCTTTACTTCATTTTTTTGTCTTTTTTTAATTATAAAAATTGGTAAATTCTTAACTTAACTTTGTTTTTTATTTCATGTAGTTCATATTTTTGTTAAATGGAAATTATGTTGTTTGTAATTATTTCTTATTTTTATCCTATTACAATGTTTTTTTAATCCTTGTCGATTTCATTTTTTCCATTTTTGATTATTTTTGTTAATAAAAATATATTTCTGTTTATCTCAGTTGAGCTTCTTATAATATTGATTTGCTTTTACAATTTTGTTTAATTATATAAATTGATAAACGCTTAACTTAATTTTAATTATTTTTTGTAGTAGTTAATTTTTCTTTTTTTTTTAATGTTCAAAATTGATCAATATTAAAATTATGTTATTTAGTTTTATTTTGCATTTGTTGCCCTATTTTCTTTTTTTTTTAATTCTTATCAATTTAAATTATTTTTATTTTTGATTATTTTTTTAAAGAAAAATATATTTCTGTTCAATTGAGCTGACAACTTTTTCAATTTTTAATAGTTTTATTGAACATTTTATTAAACATTCATTATACATATTAAAAATTGATATAATTTTGAAATATTATATTATTTAATTATAAAAGTGAATCATTTTGAAACTTAGAATTTTTAATTTGTGTCGGTATTTAAAATGTCAAAAAAACTGATTTTCAATTTTTTTTTTCAATGATAAAATTATGGTTTATATAAAGTTTTTTTTTTTTTAATTTTTTAAATCTTGACATATTGTAATATATTTATAAAAAGATTTCTTTGTTGACAAATTTTATATTCCAAATTTTTGTATATCAATTTTTGTGTTATTGTAAAAATTAACAATTTGAATTAAACTTATTTTTAATCCTGCAGATTTTATTTATTTTTATGTTAAAAATGTTCTTGTTGAAATTGTTCTTTTAATTTTTTAAGAATTTTCATATAATATTTGTATAATAATTATGTTAATATTTTTATTTAAAATCTTTCTTAATGTAATTTTTCAAATTTTTGATTATTTTTATTAATTTATTTTTTCAATTTGAATATTATTCAAAGCTTAAGAAATTGAACTATAATTTTATGATGCAAACTTTATTACATTAAATTTGTTTACTCGGTATCTTTTGGTTCATCATTTCAACTATTTAACCACGCTCTTTGCTTTTGGGATTAGTTAAACAATTGAAATCTGCTGTGTGAGCTAACGAGCTAAATTGTTTGCATATTTTTGCGGCTGCAAGTCAAAAAATTCGAATTGCAATTGCGATTTTAATGATGTTATGTAATCGAAATATGTATTTGTGTTTTTTTTTTTGGTTTTTTGTGTTGGTTTTTTCTGGTTGTTGGCATAATGTGACCATGGAGGACGACGATGTATGTATCTGTATGTGTATCTGCATCTGTATCTGGGAATGAAAGGAGAATATGCATTGAATCATGTGAATCATGTGAATCATATTTGAAGTGTAAATCTCAAAGCATAATTTGCACATCGATTTGACCATGAAGGGATAACAATTTGTTTGAATGCAGTAAAGAAGGCCAAAGCTTATTAATTGCCTTTGACAAATTACGTATGAGTGGAAAGTTATTCACTTAGTGAATATGAATAACTAACGCATAGAGTCACAGGCCAATGTTGCATTTACTTTGTTATATTATTTTATATATTGTACTTTAATTATTTAACTTAAAAGTTGACACTTGCCAAACAAAGAGAACTATAAATTTGTTTATTAAGTTGTTGCTTAGATTTTAAATGACTTTTTCGTGTATTTTATGTTTTTTTTTTTTAAATTTATGAATGATCTTTAGTTGGGTATTCAATATATTTTTTTAAATTTTTAATTTCTGTTATTGACTCAAAGAGAGATTTATAATTTATTTTTATTATTTTTAATTTATTTATTATTTATATCTTTATGACATTCATTTATTTATATTTTTTTAATGAAATAACTTTGTCGACTTTTTTTTTGTTTTAGATTATATGCTCAAATTTAGAATTTATATTTACATTATCTGATAAAATAGCTAAGTAAATGAGACATTTATTTATTTATGAAAAATTATATAGTTTTATTAATCCTAACATTTTTGGAATAAAGTCGCATTTTTTTGGGAATTCAATTCCTCTTTATTTGAGGATTTTGAGTGGAAGTAATTTAAATTTTAGAATGTAAATTTTAGTTAAATTAAGTAAGTTTATTACTTTATGAAAAATCATTCTTTAAATTTGAAATTGTGTGTAAAAAACTGAATAAAATATTTGAAGTAATTGAGTCAAAGGGGAAAGTATATTTGTTTTCAATGTAGTACTATATCAATATACCAAATATAGATTTAGATATTTTGCGGTATATTAAGGGTATATTTTAAGAATACTAACGCTCCGTTTTGCTTTTATTCGACTGTAGCTTTTTTTTCTGCTTTTCTTCTTTTCTTTTTTCAATTTGAGCCATAGAGAGAACTACATTTATTTATTGTATTTAAATGGAATTTATTGAACAAACGTTGCACGGATTTCAAAAGAGATTTTTGAACTTTATAATTCTTGTTAAATCAATAGAAGGAACAAGAAAATTTTGTGCAAAACAACGTGTGACATCTTTAATTTGAAGTCAAGACAAAAATGAGAAATGTGTGATGTGAGTTTTTAGTTAATCGGTTAATAAACAGACGAGTCTGACAGGCATTGTAGCAAAAAGGATAGAGAAATGGAAAGAGAGAGAGAGAGAGAGAGAGAGAGAGAAGGGGAGAGGGAGAGAGAGAAAGCAGTGTTTGTTGCATGCAACATTTGGGAAATGAAATGGATTATGTGCAGACATTTCATGTTTAAATTCGAGAACCCGAAAAAGCATTAAAAAACTATTTGCCAGTTGCCAGTTGTGTTATATTTTATATATTTTCTCAGTGTGTTCGTTGTTGTTGCTGTTGTGTGGATCATTAATTTGCATTAATTCCAAATCAAGAAATGTGCGCAACGCTTTTCGTTTTGCGTTTTGCGTTTCCTTGAATCGAATTACAACAATCGAGCATATGTGTGACAGACAGCAGAATAAGTTGAGTTCGAGTTCTGAGTTCTGAGTTTGAGTTCTGAGTTCGAGTTGTGGAACAGGATTCAAGGATTCTCTCCTTCTCTCGTCTGGCAAAAGGAGCACGTCTTGTCAAGGCGTTGCCTAATGACATTTTTGAGGTTGACAGCCAAAGGGTTTGTTGTTGTGAAAAACGCATATGACATTTGTTTATTTGCATCATTTACCTTGTGTGCTCTCTCGGAAACTGGAAACTGGAGCGAAGAGCAGGAGTCCAAAGCAGGAGCAGCAGCAAAGTATGCTTTGGCAAAAGTAAAGGATTATTAATGATGCCGCTGACAAGTGAAGTGGCAAAGTCGCCGCAACCGAAAACCCTTCGACGAAAAAAAAAACAACACACACAACTAGAATGTGAATCACATTTCTCAGAGAGAGACAGAGAGAGAGAGAGAGAGAGAGCGAGCGAGTTCGCATGTGATTTATTGGCATTTTGTGGCAAAGGCATTTAACGTGCAGCCTTGGAGATTAGCATAAAGCAAAGCCATTTCATTTGGCAACACAATTTGTAATATTGATTAATGCGCCTCGACGTCGCTCCTGGGAAAATTCCCTAATATATCCGAGAGGCAGACAGAGTGAGAGAGAGACAGAGATACAGAGAGAGGGAGAGAGAGAGACCCAAGTCCAACAAGTGCGTGAGTCTCCCGAATAAAACACATCTAAACAGAACCAGAGGAAGAGGAAGAGGAAGTAGTAGAAGAAGAAGAAGAGCGTGCAACAGATACAAAACTAATGCACTTCCCTCTCGCTTCTCTCTCCTCTCTCTCTCTCTCTCTCTCTCTCTCTCTCTCTCCAGCACACTCCTCTTGCCACATACATTTGCATATGTATTCAGAGCAGCCGTGAGAAGCGCTGTTGAATCGCTTTCCTGTGTGTTCGTGTGTCCTTGAAGAGCTCTCGATAATATCGCATTATGCACTCACCTAGCCTCCGAGTTTGCGGCTCTGTTCCAGTGGCAAAGGCAGAGGTAGGGGCAGGGGCAAGGGCAGAGGGAGGGGCAGGGGCTGCTTATGCGCAGCTACGCATCGATATAGGTGATATAGGCAACAAGTGCGAAACAGAGTCAAACGCACTGTGTGTTTGCAGTCGACAAGAGTCCACTCGACTGCCAGATACAGCGCAAAAATATTTCACAAGTTTTCGTTATCACTTTATCACAATTCAGCTGAAAATGTATTTCTATCTATATTAAAACTTCATCAATTTATCTTTGTTTGTTTTTCTATTTTTAATTGCAATCTGTCTATATTAACAATAAAGTAACTTGTATAATTAACAATCAAATTATTATAATTTATTTAATTTTAAATTAATTTCTACACAAATGTGCTAAAAATCAAGAATAAAATCTTGAATCAAGACTCAAAATCAAAATGTTTTAATTTAATTAAAGCTTCATCAATTTATTTAATTTTTTTCCTTCTCTCTATTTGTAATTACAATCTGTCTATATTAACAATAAAGTAACTTGTATAATTAATAATAAAACTATTATAATTTATTTAATTTAAAATTAATTTCTTTAAAAACAAAAAGAAGTGCTAAAAATTATAAATGAAATCTTGAATCAATATTGTTTGATGTTCAAATGTAACCAAGAAGGATTATTTTTGAATCAAGATTTAAATTCTATAAAAAATTTTGATTGGAATATGGAAAAATCTCTATATTGAACTCAGAATGCAAAAAATTGCATCAAGATCAAACAATCTTCAATTTATATTCTTTAAAATAAATAGAAATGGATTGCGTGATTTATTTTAAATATATTTTTTTTAAACATATTTTTGTATGTTGTCTAATTTTGATTAATATTAGTTACAATTCTGACATTTTCTCATTTTTTATATAAGAACCGACAACCGAATATCGCAAAAATCTTAAATTAAGATTTACAATGTACTTTTCAATCTAGATTTTATGTCTCTGTGTATCACACATTAAAAAGTTGCAATCCAATTAAGGGTCAAGAAACTTATTAAAAGTCAATTGAATTTATATTCTATATTTAAATCATATTATTTCATATAATTCAATTGAGCTAAAAATGTATTGTTATCAAATAGTTTCGAATTATTACATTTAATTTAATCCGAGAAGCAATTCTCCTAGAACGTATTCCATTTTTGTATTTTTAAATCATTTTATTTTGGCACATTTCATTCAAATATCAGTCGAAATAATTTCTACTAAAGTTACTTACCATACCGTTATTCTTTATAAAGCTAACGAATGTATTAAATTAGAATTAAATCTGAAAATGTATTGTATCTCAGAAGCGATAAATAAATATATAATAAAATAGCAGAATTAAAAGTAAATGAATAATAAATTAATAATAATCTTTATTTAAAGATTCCTTTTTATGTTGGAGCAAGTTCAGCACTTTAAATAATTTGAAGTTGAGAATTTCAAGCTGAAATCTGTTAAATAAAATAACATTTTATGGAATTTTTTCGACTTTAAATTCTATTCAAAGAAAATGTTAGTGTTGTTGTTTGTTAAAGCAAAGTTAGTTAAATTAAAGTTAGATCTTCTTTATTCAAGATTACAAAACGGAATGTGAATGTTAACAGATTAGCTTAACATAAATGAGAATGCTTACATAGCTCTGTTAATTCAATAATGTTAGATCTCTAATATTCAAACTTAAAGTTGAATCGCGTTTGAATACTTTATTAAGTGATTTAAAGACTTTAAATTATTATTATTTTGTTGTTGTTTATTTTGAATGCTTTTTATGAAAATTGCATTTACTACTTTGTGTGTGCTGGTGAGTATTTAGTTCCGGGTGCTTTTGCTTTGAAGATACCCGACATCGACTTCAGCTTCGACTGCGGCTTGTTCTCGATTGCATCTATGGGGTATGGCGAAAAACAAACAGCGACAGGTTCAACATGCTCATTATTAACTACTAAATAACAGTGGCAAACAAGACTCGGATTTGCGGAGTGAGTGAGAGAGAGAGAGAGAGAGGGAAGCAGAGAGAGGGAAGGAGGGGGGCTAATGTTGGAGCTGGCAACAGTTGCAAACGGTCGGCATATGCACACGCTTCAACATTTGTATCTCATAGATACGCAGCAACAGCAGCAGCTACACGTAGGACAGGCCAAATTGTTGTTGGTGCCACACCGAAGAGGGTGGGGAGGGGGGGGAGGTGCAAGAGTTGGGGCTCGTCGACTAACGGTGCATTTTGCTATGCAGCGCGCAAAACTTTTGCCCAACAACAGCAACAGCAACAGCAACAACAGCAACAATGACGACCTTTTCAAGCCTGAAGCGCCTCGTTTTATCAGCGCTTGGCAAATCTGCAGTCGCTGCTGCCCCTAGACTCTGTACTCTGTACTCTGTGGGCCCTTGCAACGTTGCGCGTTGCGCGTTGCACTTTGCATTTTGCCATTGCACTTGCCGTTGGAAATTAATTTTCGTGCAACAGCCGGAGCTCTAGAACAATAGACAAACAGCCGCGACTACAACTTGTAGATAACTTCCACCTTCTTCTCCTCTCCTCGCCTTGCCTCGCCACGCCTCGCCTCTCTTGTTGCAACTAGCAACAGTGGCACAGCAAACCAATGCATAGTTTTTGGGGCGTACACACACACACACACACACTCCATGCATACAGTACTCAATAAAAGCCGATGCGAAATTCACACACGTATTAAAGTGCGCGTGCTCGTTGCTTGTGGCTTTGTTTTGTGTTGTGTTGTTTTGCGTTGTTTTGTTTTGGCCAAATAAAATGCAAACTACAAACTACTTGTACAAGAGGTTGCCGCAGGTCTCTTGCCACAATCGTGCCACCGATCTTGATCACAGTCTCAATCTCAATCTCAAACTGAATCCACCTCTTTCCCTCCCCCGCCCCAAACTCTAACTGTAGTTAACTCTGTCGCCTCTTCATTCATCTTCATTCTTCTTCTTCATTCAGGCTGTCAATATATTCCGCTAACTTCTCACTTGGGTTGAAGGTGTCTATTCGTATAGATCGACTCATTAAAGCCGTGCAAATGAATTCCATTGAAATTCAGCACTGATCCAAATTCAAACAATACTGCGAAACTTCAATTGCATTCAAAGCAAAGCTTTTGTTAAACTTATTTTCCATTTTAGTTTATATTATTATTATTATTATTATTATTATTATTATTATTATTATTATTATTATTATTATTATTATTATTATTATTATTATTATTATTATTATTATTATTATTATTATTATTATTATTATTATTATTATTATTATTATTATTATTATTATTATTATTATTATTATTATTATTATTATTATTATTATTATTAATTTGAATAAGTTAAATAAGTGATTGTGTGATTGTTTGATTCATTTAACGTAAACTTCTGTTCTTTGATTGAAAAAATATATTGAGAAATATGTTTTAAAAGTGACTTTTTCAAATATTCACACATTTTGTAAATTATTCAATGCTTACTTTTGTGTCCCAAATTTAAAATTTACGAAGCATTTTCTACATAATTTGTTTCGGGTTAGAAATGAAACAATTAATTAATAGTCAATATTAATAGTTTATCTCTTCTACAAATATGTTTGCTAAATATTCTTAATTTATGTCAATCAAAAATGTTTATGTGTCGCATAATTCTTTTCTCCATAATTTCCACAATGATAATGATTTTATTCATCCATTTACTTTCAATTGTCTTCAATTGTATTCTCCTAATTCATTACATTGTTAAATTATGTAATGCGCTCTTGGTCATCGCTGAATTAATCTGTAAAACAGCTTTGTGCAGATTTTTGCTAAAATACAAAATTGCAATCAAAAGGAAAATAAAGGAAAGGGAAGGGAAAGGGGTAATCGTAATGCGAAACTGTAGCATTGATCCATTCTCCATTACAAAGCACACGCTGTTGCCCTTTGACCCCTTTCACCCCTTTCACTGCGGGATGTGAGAGAAAGGTGAAGCAGTAGCAACAAAACTGAAAACGAAAAAGTGCAACACAATCTTGTTGTTTAGCCAACTTTGCATTCTTTGGCCTGGCAAATTTTCGCACAAATCGCCGAGGCGAGACAATGGAACAAATCGCAAAAGATCGAAATGGAAAACCAAAAAACAAAAACGAGTGTAATCCATTTGTTTGATAGATTTATATGGCAACTCCTATCAATTACCGCAAATGGCACTTCAAATGTCGCAAGATCGCACAATGTGCACAATCGAATCAGTTTCTTTTTTAATTTTTGGCAAATTTGTGCAAACCTTGATCCATCGCAACCCTTTCCGAAGAATCTCGGTGAATCGTAAATCGTGAATTGAGAATTGAGAATCGTGAAATGAGAATCAAGGAATCGAGAGTTGCTTCGACATTTGCATAATCATAATCTGCCTTTGTGTGTGTTTGAGGGTTGATTTCAACCTTCTACCTTCTAGCTTCTACTCTTTTACCTTCCACCTTTACATTTACCTTACTTTATCTTATAGTTTTTTTTTGTGGTTGTTGTTGTTGCTGGAGGAGAAATCCTTTCAATAGATTTCCGTGTGCGTCTTCAACTTGAGCGTCGCGACCGATAAATTTACATATCAATGCAACGGATATTATTTATTTTCATTATTTTCGTTCATTTCAAATGGATACGAAAATTTCATGCAAAGCTGGCCCTGTTTGTCCTTAATGGGTGCAGATGTCCCTCTCCCTCTCCACCTCTCTCTTCCTCTCCCTCAAATTATAGTAGCATATAATTTTGCCTTTGGCCAAGCATTTTTCTCATAATTATAAATGCAAAAAAAAGAGGCACTGGGCGCAAAACTGAATCTTACGTTTTCATAACTCACAAAAGTCTCAATAACGCACTGACAGGCGGCAGATCGAGGTTTTTGTGATCACCGGAATTTCAAGATCTCTCAGTTCTCTTCCTCTCCTTCTCTCTAATCATTTACATACCGAACTATTGATTGATCTTTGAATGCAGCGTCTTTTGCTAAATGGGAAATGGGCGAACCTTGTTTGGAGCTGTTTCATCAACTCGTTTTCATATGTTAATCTTGGCCAAACGGCAGCTGATCCTTATTTCTAACATATTCACTCTCACTCTTCTCCGCTCTTCACGCTTCCTGTTCCTGTGTTTGCCACTACAACAAAGCTGCAACTTCGATCGAATATTATTATATTTCCGATACACTAAACAGAATCAATAAACTGCTAATCACAAGTGTGAAACTTGAAGATAATAATAAGAAAACAATCATTATTCTCAAATATTATATTATATAATAATTTTTACGACAAGTCGATAGCGTCATATGTGAGTTTATTATATTAAGCATTGAAACTATTCAGTTAATTGAAAGATTTCTCAATGAGCTGTGAAAGTCTCGAAGTTGAACTTTATGAAGCATTATATTGTGAATTTAATCCCAATAAATGTTTACAAAACATTTTTATTTAACAAGGTAATTATAAAAAGGTAAATATATAAATTTACATTTGTTTTCACAGACTTTATTTTACTTAAAACTGGATGCTAAAATTCACTAAAGTTCGTTAAAGTTTCTGAAATTGAAGAACATTTTAAAACGTTTTAAAAGAATATCATGTAGTATCTATTATATATTATATTATTATATATAAATACATTGTATATCATATAAGCAAATCTCAAGAAAATAATTTATAAAATATATCTGTATCACAAATGTTTATTATTATAATTGATATTAGTTATTATAAATTGAATTGAAATTACAAATAAAGTAGTCGACTTTAAAAGAATACTTTCAAATGATTTAAAAGTATGTGTAACCTTATGCAATATTTTATATATTATATTATTCAATATTTATAGATTATATAAGCATTATAATGCCAACTACATTTTAAGAAAATACCTTATAATATATTTCTGTATTTCAAATATTTTCTTATTATAATTGAAATACGAATTAAAATAGACAAATTTACGCATTCAAGGAATGTTTCCAAAAAAATTAAGCAAATTTTGTTTAGTATAATGTTTCATAAATGGTTTCTAAATTTCCCATGAGAGAGAAAAACGCGTTGGCAAATGGGAAATGCATTAAGAAATGTAATTTATGTAATCTTTGCGATAAGCGAGTGCATGTGAAATGTTATTTTAATGATATGTATATTAACTTTTCGTATTAACTGTAATATATATTAACTGTTTTCATTAGCCAATCGACTTATTTGAGTCACCCCCAAAAGGACAAAGTCGCTGTATAAAAAAACCGCCACCAAGTCACTTTTGTTGGCCACACTTGACCACGCCACTTTCAGATCGAAAGGAAGGCTAACACACACACACACACACACACACACACACACACACACACACACACACACACACACACACACACACACACACACACACACACACTCCTAGGCTGTTCATATAAAATGCTAATTTATAACTAAAACCGATCTATTAACTTGAAATGTCAAAATAAACGCGACCAACCCTCAAACGAAGCAAATTCATGGCCAACTGGCCGCGAGTCGACTTTTGCTGGCCAAGTCCAAGTCCCAGTCCAAGTCCCAGTCCCAGTGAGAGTTCCAGGCAATGCCACCATTGGGTGTCATTTGATTAGCATAATGCAACTATAAACGTGATATAGCTTATTTTTACCAATAGCCATTGCCACATTCCCCTCGCTTCGGCTCGCTTCGACTCGACTCGACTCGACTCGCTTCAGTTCAGTTGGCAGTTGACCAGTTGACATTGCCTGATATACACATTAAGCGTATTTTATTAGTGTAAATGTTGACGTTCGGTTATTTGTTTGAGCCATGAACTGCGGTGAGTGAGTGCCTCACTCGCCTCTCGCCACTTGGCCAGGTGGAAATGCCAATAGAAATTGAAATGGAGCTTGGAAATCATACACTGAGCAAAACAAATGTTCAAGCAATCAATCTTAGCACCAAGAATTTTCTTCAAAAAGTGTGTCAAGAACATAAAAACCTTGAAGAGAGAAAACACATTTTGATTTCAAGAAAATTTTTAAGTTTCTTCTTAGTAAGAGGAACAAATAAGAAAAATAAAAATAATATAATTTATATGTGTTATTTTACTCTTTTATTATTTAAAACGCATATTGCATTAGATGGAAGTCAGAAAGCACATTTTGATTTCAAGAACATTTTATATAATGCCAATAGAAACAAATACCACAAATCTCATTAGAAGATACGAATATTACATTATATATTGTTATTTAATTCTTATTTTAAACGCGCATTCTGTTATTCAGTTTGAAGTAAGGAAACTCATTTTTATCTCAACAACATTTTATAAAATACCAATTTCGTTTTACTAAGAGGAAAAAATCGTATACTTTTAATACTACAAATCTTATTATAAGATACAAAATATTACATTAAGTATATATTTTTTTTTGTTTATATTTTACTACTTTATTATTTAAAACGCGCATTCTGTTTTTCAGTTTGTACTTATACTACTAGACTTACCAAAAATATTGTATTTATTATCGATGAATGCGCAACATTTGAAGCCATGACTTCCTCTCAGATTATTATAAAGAATGGCTTGCAACATGTCGACTAACTGAGCTTTGAATGAAAGCAAAGAATATACCAAATATGGCATTTGGTGCATTTTGGTATTTTTTCAGTTTATTATTTTGGTATATTTTAATAATAATAACACGTTTATTTTGTCATACTTAAGAAATATAGCCTTTGGTATATTTTAGTATTATTTGCAGTATATTAATATGGTATATTTTAGGAATAATACTGTATTCTTCCAGTACAGTCGACTGCACTTTCTTACTTTGTACGAATTCCGATGAATTCGAGAATTTTTGGATTTTATTTTCAGAATTTGTGCATCTTTTAAGTTAATATAAGTATTCTTGATTTTCGAGCCTGTTTCGGTTTTTTTTTCAGTGCACTGAATATGTTTTTCGTGGGTCGAGTGTAATTTGAATATTTATTACATGATTAGCGCACGTTCTGCGCCACATTTACAGTTCTTTTAGTTTTCTATTTGTATTTTTTGTCCTTTTCATATGCCCAACAACAATTTTTACAATAATTGCCATCGCTGGGCTTGGCTTCCACTCTCTCTCTCTTTCTCCCGCTCTCTCCCTCTTTTTCTGTCACTCTTATTGTGTGTGCTCTGTTGATTCCATTTTCAATTCCCTTCCCGCTTTGGCTTATCACTCGCTTTGCATCTTTGTCATCTTTTCAGCTGCCTCAGATCATTTGTTGTGCGTCTTCTAGTGAAATTTATTGGTTTGCTCGACTCCGTCTCCGACTCCGACTGCGACTTGTTCGCCAGCTACGTGATCACCCATAAAGGTGTAATAATTTTTATTAAGTTCACTTCTGCTGCTGTTGCTGCTGCTGCTTCTCTCGATCCCTGCCTCAGAGGCCGCCTTATGACTTATGCGTGCGCTGCATTTCGTGTACAGATGACGATGAGAATCTTTACGCAGAATTTCAGACTTCAGTCCTCCTCACAAGCAAGCAAAGCCAGAAAGCCAGAAAGCAACATCAACTTCAATTTCAATTTTGAACTCCAGTTTCAGTTGATGCTGCTGTTGCTTCAACAAGCTTTGGCGACAACAAGGCACGTGTCGGCATTTTGTTGTCATCGTCATCGCCATCGCCATCGTCATCGTCATCATTGTTTGGCTATCGATTGGAGTCCATGTGCTCATCCAACTTTTGCGATCAACGTGCCTCCGATAACGTCACAACTTTTTGCTCCACAAGCAACACAATAATTCTTTTTTTGTTTTTTGTTTTGGTTTTTGTTGCTTTTTGCTTTCTGCTTTTTGTTTCGTTTTAAGATGGAAACGAGCTCTCAACACGGTCTCGGTCTCACTCCTTTACATTGTGAACACAAGTCCAAGTCGAAGTAATTAAACCTAAATCAATTTCAAGGTCTCCTTAACGCAGTTCAACCATTTTTATGGCTTTAGCTTTTTATTGTTTTCCTCCTCCTCCTCCTCCTCCTCCTCCTCCGACTCCGAATCTGAATCCGATTGCGGAAGAACTCCCTTTATATGAGCATTATTGAAGATTTATCTCTCTAGCGATTTAGTTGTTATATTACTATATAAATCTGAAGTACACTGATCTTCACACGTCCAAAACAAGATGTGTGATTGTTTTGCAACTTATAAATTACAACTCTAGTGTACTTATGAATAATAATAGTTTCTCGTTTATTACTTTTTATTTGTTCTTTTCAATTCCAAGTTTGATACCTAAAAATTTTATTTGTGAGCAATTTAAATTCGCAACATTTCTATTATAAAATTATGTATATTAAATGAGATTTATTTCATTATTTTATTAGAAGTTTATCTCTTTAGTATACATATAAATTATTGTAAATACAGGTTATGATAAAATTATTATTAATATATTTGACACACAATTAAAAGTAATTTTTTCTTTACTTTCATATACAGAAAACGTGTTAAGATCAAGAATAAACTTTTTAAACAAGATTATTTGATGTCAACATTGAACCAAGAAGATTGATTTTTAAATCAAGATCGAGATTGTACAAAAAAATCTAGATTGCCCAGTCTTGTAATTCAAGATTAGATTATAATCTTGTTCCAATAGTGGAAAAAACTCAAAATTTAACCAAGAAAAGATAGAAAACTTCTTAAATTAATTTAATTAATCATTAATTTCTATCTAAAATAAAACATTCTTGAATTATGCATTTAATCTTATAATAATAATAAAATGCAAAAAAAAAAACATTTGATCTAAGATTTGTTCAACATAAAAATCTAATTTCAAGATTGATTTCAAGTAAATCAAGATTTTTAATCTAATTTTTTTTTTTGGTATAAGCTTTTATTTACTCCAAAAATGTTTAAATTTTGTCAAAGAAATTAAAAATAAAGTTATTTATAAGATATTGATCATATTAATTTTATTTCTTAAATTATAATCTTAATGTACTTACAAATTATAGTCAAAATTTGACTCGTGAAATCTTTATTAAACTTAAAGGCAAATATGGAATTTCAATTATTTTCAGAACATTTAAATATAAGTTATTTTAATTCGACTAATTTTCAAATTATTTCTAGTTCATAGTTATAAATTCGACTAGATTCTCGTTAGTTTTCAAGATGGTAATGAAATGATTACTTAAACTTTAAATATTATTTAGTTATTAGCTTTTATTCTAAGCTTATGGTATTCAATAATAATAAGTTCGATTTATATCAAAATAAGTATGAGTTATATATATGAATATAACATTAAGAATTTAATGATTATGTATTTATTTAACATTCTGTTAGTTGCAACTGATTATTATTAGAAATCAAGTACAACTTTTCAGCTAATGTATTATTTTTGATTATATATAAAGTAAAGGAAAGTATAGCTTAATATCAAAAGTATTTTTATATTTTATACAAGACATTTTCTATATTTAAAAGTGAAAATTTAACGAGATATTTAAGTATGATCAAAGTCTAATTTTAAGACTATTTTCAAAGCAATATTTCTGTTTGAAAATTGGGAACAAACTACATACAAATATGAATAAGTGTGTGTGTGTGTGTGTGTGTGTGTGTATTATATATTTCATTTTATACATGTCTAACGTTGCCTTGTACTATTATCGCTCTAAATGCTTGGCATGGGCACAACGACAATAAAGTCAATAACAACAACTGGCAACATGAACAACGCACAACGAACGAACGCACCGTCAACTTAACCCCATTTAACACTTGTGTGTGCGTGTGCGTGTGTGTGTGTGTGTGGGCAACACCCCCGCCATGGGGGAGGGTTAGGGCCAGTTATCACCTTTCAATAATAAAAATGCACATGACCAATTGCTGAAGTTGACCAAGTCAACTCAAGTCAAGTCAAGTCAGTTGAGTTGACCAAACGAGCGCTAGAAAAATGACTTCAATTATCTGTTGTTCAGTGACTAACCAAAAAAAAAAAAAAAATGAAATGCTTGTGTTCGTTCTAGGACACGCAAAGGGTCTCGCAGGGTTGCAGGGTCGATTGGGTCAGGGGTTCTCGCTCTCTCTCTCTCTTTGTGTGTGTGTGATCGCTTGCAAAGGGGTTGACACAAGCGCCATCTAGCGGGCACGGGCTGAACAACTAGGGGACACTAAAACTAAACTCATAGGGAGTGTGTGTTACTCTGTGTATGTGTGTGCTTATCGATTCGCATAAATTAATTTTCATTTAAAACGAATACGAATGCGAATACAGCGAATAAAGTCAACGACGGCTGTGCGGCATTTTTATACTTGCTGCTCGCAGTAACAATAACAACAACAACAAATACTAACGATAATGGGCAGGTACATAGCAACACACACACACACACTCTTACTTGCTCACACATCGTGTTTGCATATAGCGCCAATATATGACGAAAGCGCCTCCGTCGTCGTCGCCGGCGTTGCGCATTGCATGTGAAAACTCATTCGTTACCTTTGTTAAAAAGGCCAAATTTTGCGGCGACCGGCGACGACGACAGCGACAACGGAGCTGCCAACTCACAGTGGGGCGAAACAGCAGCAACAATTATGAAATTACATTTTAATCTTAGAAAAGACATCTTGAATTCAAGAACATCTGATATAAGATCCTAGTTCTTATTAATAAGTAGAAATAATCTTATATTTTTAAGACCAAGAATTTTATCATATCAATAAAAGTAATAAAAGTATTATATTTATTTCATTTCTTCATTTCAAACTATTTACTTACTATATTTTTATATAATTAAATTGTGTGGTAATCACTCTACTTACGAAATACTTATATTATCTATTCGGGCAAAATATGAACTCAGGAACTTCTTAATCTTAATCTGGTTCGCGACAATTCGACTAACTGAGCTATGAGAAATATTAAAACAAGATAAAAACTTTATAAGAATTTCAATGGATTACAGATCTTTGTAACCTACGTCTAATATTTCTTAGTTTCTTAGTTTAAGAATTTGTTTTGAAAGTGGTCTTATTTTGAGAACACAATTTTTAAGATTCTTGACTTTCTTGATTAAAGGCAGCAGTAATATTCCATTAATAACATTAATTTACAAAATTTAAGTAAATTTTTAGTTAATTTAATATAACAACAAAACATGAAAAAGTTATTCATTACCAATATGGTAAAAAAAAAATATTTGTATTAAAGAAATCTCTAGACAACTTGTTATAAACAGACAGAAGGAAACATTTCTGATTCTTTTAAGAATATACAGCTGTGAACTTTGAAATAGCAGTGCAACAGAAGAAAAACGAAATAACGGTTTTTTTGCATATTCCTTTTTGTTAGTTGATCTCTGGCACATTATTTTTGTAAAATGGAACATAGAGAAAGGAAACAACCAAAAACCCCGTTAGATTTGTTTAGTTTTTCTGAAATTTTGATATTTTTATCAGCCGATACGATATAGCCATGTCCGTCTGTCCGTCCGTCTGTATAAACAACTAGAACTTAGGGACTATAAGAGATAAAGATATATTTTTTTTGACAGCATTTCTTATGTTTGCACGCGGATGAAGTTAGTTTAAAAATTATACCACGCCCACTTCCGACATAAGTGAATAACAAGCATAAAGCTAGAGTCTCTAATTTTGGTACAGACAATAATAACTATGGTTTTTCTGATTTAATTTTGTAAATCGGGTTCCGATCCAATAAAAGTTGTAAAAGTTATTTAAGAAATACTTTTGGATGGGTAAAAACGGGTCTTCGTTGCTTTTGCTGACAATCTGCTATATTTGGCACTGTAAGGTATATTGTGAATGTATTATTTATGTACCAAATACAGCGTTTGGTATATTTCGTAGTATATTTGCGGTATATGCATTTGGTATATTTTAAAATTAAAACCGCGGTAGTAATAATGACTTACTACTACATTCAAAATATACTAAAGAGTGTCAAAAAATATACCAGATTTCCAACCTTAGTATATTTGCGGTATATGCATTTTGTATATTTAAAAAATAAAACCTCAGTAGTTATAATGATATACTACTACATTCAAAATATACTAAAGTGAGTCTAAAATATACTAGATTGTCAACCTTAGCATATTTGCGGTGTATGAATTTTGTATATTTAAAAAATAGAACCTCAGTAGTTACAATGACATACTACTACATTCAAAATATACTAAAGAGTGTCAAAAAATATACCAGATTCCCAACCTTAGTATATTTGCGGTATATGAATTTGGTATATTTTAAAATTAAAACCGCAGTAGTAATAATGACATACTACTACATTCAAAATATACTAAAGAGTGACAAAAAAATATACTAGACTGTCAAGCAAAGCAAACCACTGTGCGGCGGCGCTGGGCAACGGCATGTGAAACGCATACAATTCATATGCAAAGCTACACAGACACTCATGGGACACACGTACTATGTATGTATGTATGTATCTACATATGTTGATGAACGTGAATATATGTATCTATATATGTACATATGTATGTATGGATGTATGTACACGCGAATGTATAACTTTGTATATGGTATAAACTTGACTAAAAGGACTCGAGGGAGATATTAATCTAGTTTTTTTTTTATTCCTTCGTTCTTTTTGGTACGCGCCAGCAAACAGCCAAAGCCAAAGCGAACTCAAAGCAATAGCCATGGCCAAAAAGCTGAAGCCGAAGCTGAATCTGAAGCCAAAAGCGATTCATTCCTTTCGTTCATTATTATTGCCAACTATATTCGCGGTTGTTCTTGCTGTTGCTTTAACCTGATACCGAAACTGAAAACTGAACGGAACAGAAAACACACACACACACACACACACATGTGCAGCCGTCGACATTTTCACGAGTTTTCAGCTGCTTTTCATTTTCATGGCAAAAGGCTTTTCCTTTTGTTTTGGCTCCTTTCAGGCAGCGCGCGCTCTTAACTTTTATTGTTAACATGCAATTCATTTATTAATAATATTCATATGTCAGTGGTGCATGTGTAAACCACCCAACCATCCCTCTCTCCACCCTCCACCCTCTTCCCACTCTTCCCGCTTAACTGCTGATTGTATTCGACCGTAATTATGGAGGGTTGTCCTTGTTGGCCAGTTTTGGACTTTACCATGGTTTAATACAAGTATTTAGTATAGCACTTTAAAGTCCTTTAAGCTCTCTGGCTATGGAAGAGGATATTAAAAAGTAAATAATGTGTGTTTCTCATTTATCAATCAAAGTCTGTTAAAGATTTGCATTACATATCTAACAAGTTAACCATTCTAATAAAGTGAAAAAAACGAATGCATAAAAGAGAAATACAGATTTAGAAATTAACTGAAAAGAGTTTACTTTACGTCAATTTATAAATTTTCTCTGAAATGAAAACTTTAAATAAACTTTACATTATAAAATGATAAATAATACAATATAATTTTTGCCGCTTATACGTTTTTACATTTATTGTACTAATAATAACAACATTTGTATAGGTATAAAAGGTCAATTACATAAATGACACTCACAATGTGCCTCTATAAATTAAATGAAAATGTGGAAAATTTAATTTATAAACTTTTTGAAAATAACGTCATTTTAATTTTAGAAGTATTCTAATATATATAGTATACCAAATTAATATATCACAAAAACATTAAAATATACCAAAGGTTATAATTGGTATAACCATATACTACCACATTCAAAATATACCATAGAGTACAAAATATACCAGATTATTAGCAAAGCCAAAGTGTTGCCAGATAAAAGCATTTCTGAATGACTTATACAATTTTTATCTATACTATACTTATATATATATATAGTTGTACGTACCAAAAATCAAGCTTCAAAGTTACGCTTGATTTTCGATTTTTATCGATTTACGGAGGCGGAAATGGGCGTGACAAAATGTTGAAACAAACTTGATCTAAAAAAAAATATATTTCTTTCTCTCATAGTCTCTTTCTCATAGTCTCTCTCGGACGGACAGACGGATATGTCTATATATGATGATGATCAAGTATATATGTATATACATTAAATTATATATAATATACTATACAAATTTAAAAATATTTTAGGATTCTCTGGAATTTCTACTCTTATACATTATGATTTCGGCAATTTACACATTTATACAGTAAATAAAAAAAATATATAATATATATATTTTCATTCAAATCAATTCAATTCAGTAATTTTCTCTATTCTATTCAAATTTAAGTTAATTAAATTTAATGTATCTAATACTTAAATTTCCAATTAATTATCAATTTTAGGTAAATGACTTTGTAATGTGATATTATAAGAAAATTACTGTGCCTTTGAAATTATCTTGAATTTTAAAGTTAAAAAGCATTGTTGAAAATTGAATCATGAAATTTCAACTTTAAAAGTATTTCGGAATATAAAATTGTACTCGGAATATGATATTTAATTTGTACAATTCACAGAGCAATGAAATTTTCAATTGTATAAAATATAATATGTCAGTCATACTGTAAGCAGGTCTAATTTGAGTTGAAATTGTTTTAGAAAACATAAAACTGAGCAATAAAATGAAAGAAACTCGGTGGCATTCAATCAAGTTCTAAGTGCATAATCAAAACTGAAGAAATCTCAAAGTGAGATCAACAATATTTTAGATATAATTGCTTTCGATTCGTTTGAATTGCATTTCGTCTTCAAACAGGTACCAGACAACTCTACCTACCAGACATATACCATAATCATATATAATAATGTGTCATATGATGGTTTCTTTTGGTTATAGTTTTAGTGTTTCTGTTTCTGTTTTTTTTCTGAAGATGGAGCGAGCGTCCACCTCAGTGGCAGTGTGTGAACAAATATAATATTTTGTAATAAAGTTGTACACAGGTTTAATTAACTTCACACGTTATATATGCAATGGCCCCAAAAAAATAGCGCAGACCCTATGCGGAGGGCCATCACAGAGAGAGAGAGAGGTGGATGGGGGGATGGGGCAGGTCTGATATGGCCATAGCTGTGAACGGTTAGCGGCTGGCTATTGCCGTCCCGCTTCAACACACAACATTAATAATTTAACGAGTTTAATTTGAAAAACCTTTAAAGGTAATTAACGTATATTTTTGGCAGTTTTATTGCATGTTTTGTTACTGTTTCTTTATTTTATTTTTTGTATTTTTCTGGTACTCTCTGTCTGTCGTTTTGTTAATTTTTAATTTTTGTTTTCTCGCCTTGCATTGGTTGAGTAATAAGACAACTAAGCAAGCACATTCAAACATACAAGCAAGTATATAAACGAGCACATAAGATTCATATTTAGCCGCTGTATTTGTTTTATTTGATGTTGCCAAGCGTTAGTCAGTCAGCCACAGCCATAGCCACAGCCACAGCCACAGATACAGATACAGAAACAGCCAGCTCGGAGAGTATTTAAAAAATTACTTAATTGTTGTCATAAACTGTGTCCGACGACGCTGACTGAAGTTGAAGTTTAAGTGGCTAAGCGCACTCGCAACAGTGGCTGCGATCAGTTTTTGCATTTAAGAATTTATAATTTTGGATTTCACTAAACTCTTTACGTATTTCAATGTTAAATATAAAAGTAAATAAGAAATCATGTTGATTACAGTGGTTGCGATAAGTTTTTGCATTACTTCCGAATTAATAATTAATAATTTATAATTTAGATTTTATGATTTTTTATGTATTTCAATATTGAACTCAAAAATAAATAAAAAATCATCATGTATCATTATCTATTTCTATTTTAAATGTAAAACTATGTAAAATATAATTTTGACTACAGTGGCTGCGATAAGTTTCGACAATACTTTATTACATAGGTAATAGCTTTTTCATTTATTAATGTATTTCCTACTTTAAATATACAAATAAATAAACATTTAATATTGAGTGTAAGTCGCAAACTTTTGGCACGCACTGTACTTTTGCAGTCATACGCTGAAGTTCAAGTCTCAGGCCCACAGTGAAAGAAAAATACCAAAAAAAAGAAGAAGAAGAGAAGCAACCACAAAAACAACGAAAACAACAACAACGAGAGTAATAATAATAATAATAACAATACTAAAGTTGACAGCTAACAAAACAGTAATCATAATAATAACTGAAAACTGGTTGTTAATAATAATATTTTATTATTATTGCATTACTTGGTAATGATTAATCTTGACGCTTGCTTCAGTTTCACAAATACACAAATGAAAAAGACTCAAGTGCCAACCAAGTGAGATCGAGAGAGAGAGAGAGAGAGACAAAGACATATTGTGCGACCAGGATGGCAATAATATACTAATTTATGATATTTAGACACGTTTGAAAGTCGACTTAATATAATATTACTCGCAATATTTGCAGTTCAATCTCTCTCTCTTTCTCTTTTTCTCTCCCTCTCTCTTTCTCTTTTATATATGTATATTCTCGACAAGCACTAATGAAGTATTTAAAATATATTTGAAACGCAAAACTTTCCATAATGATAAATTCATTTGTTGTGTTATTTAAGAAATATGATTTTATGACAAAAAACGGTATATTTTATATTAATTGGTATCTTTTCAACGTAATAGTATATCAATATTCCAAACAGAGTCCTTGATATATTTTAGTATTTTCTCGGTATATAGATTTGATACTATTTTTTGGATTATTACTATATATGACTTAATATTAATCATCGTGTATTTATTTTAGAGCCTTAAGCCAAGTCAAGTCATCACCTTTTGAGTGCAAATAAAGGTTTTAAATTATGTTTCAAATGGAAAACTTTGAATAAACCTAAATGGATTCATATTTTATTAACATTAAATTTTGTATAAAGAGAAAACTGTTGAATCAAGTTGAAATTCTTCAATCATCAATTAAACGTCAGCTTCTGAATGTAATACAAAGATTTCTTCTTATATAGTTTTCACTCAATAATTTAATCATCTATGAGAGAGAGAGCTTTAGTGATGCTTCATTAAGCGACAACGAATTAAATTATACAACTCGAGTCGAGTTCCTCAATGGATCATCTGATAATACCATTAATACATTATTGTGGATGTTTTCCCTGTAAATTCAATTAGTCTTGTAAGGAATGCGGGATTCAGGCTCTCTCTCTCTCTCTCTCTCTCTCTCTCTCTATCTGTGTGTGTGTCTCTTTATTTTTTCGGTGTTTAATTTGTATCTTTATTTAGTTATTGAGGGGAGAGTATGATAATGAGTATGTTTCCAAATTGCATCATAAATTCAATTCAAATAAAGTTGAATTCACATTCACTTACTCATCCGCATACAAACGCAAACGCAAAAGCAAAAGCAAAAGCAAACGGAATCGTGCTCGGACTGATCTTAATTGAAATTTTGTGATCTTGCCTTTCAAAAAATCATCGTCTCGCGTACAATTCGACAACAATTCAGAGCTGCGTTCTGTTTGTTTTGCGTTTTAATCAGGAAGTTTTTAATTGCGTCGTATGTTTCAACTGCCAGCTAACCATATCATAGCCCCTCCTCCTTCTCTTCCTCCTTCTTCCGCTTCCCCTCAGCTGCTCCACTCCCCTCTTCCCATTGACATCCCATCTTCAGCTAGTAAAACCCCATCGAAAACCCGCCCGAAAGTCAACCCATTCTCCGCTTTACTCCGCCCTCTGCGTGTGGCGTCATTTAATTGAATTATTTCGAACGACTATAATAATAAGAACAACAACAACAACAACAACAACAGCAACATCAACGATGACTACAAAAAAGCAATGGAAAAAGCGTCGTCAAGAAATCAAAAGATTTTTTGCTCAGTGTTTGCTTTTTTTCGTATATATATTTTTTTTTGCCTGTCGTGTATATAATTAATTTTTAATTTGACTCGCAGAAATTGGGTAATAAAAATTGTAAATTGTAGCAACAGCAGCAGCAGCAGCAACCCACGCCCCCTTTGCCACTCCCCCCTCTCGAACAGCCGTACAATGCGCTAGTCGATACCCTGGTCAGCCACAAGGCAAAGAAAGCGACAGCAACTGAAGAGTTTAAGTGACTACAGAATACTTTGTAGTTGTACTAAAAAACACTTCGAAGTAAATGTAAATGTAAAATCAACGCTATCAAATGAAAGTTATGTTCCTTAAATAGTTAATAGCTCAAGTTAAAGAACGGTTTCTATATATTATGAAATTATTAAGACTGTGTATAAATTCTTTATTAATAAAAACGCTTAAAAGATATAACAATGTGAGCACTTTAAAAGGCAAAACATAAAATATAATAAAGTCTTTATAATTGAAATTCATTTAATTAAAACCAAATTATTCAATTGTTGTTTAATGAAAACAATAATATATAATCAATAAAATGAAATTTAAATATTCAAAATATTTATAATGAAAATATATTTGTATACTAATATAATACTAAGGAATCAAACATAATATTTTAAAATAAAAATAACAGCTAAGGACATTGAACTAAATGCATACATTTTCAAAAGTAAATATTTTATATATAATATATTATGTATATTATTATTTAAAATTAAATGAAAAAAGCTTAGGACGTATTCTTTTTAATTTCAATGTATATAATAAAAACTATTTAAAAAGAAAACAACTATAATATTTTCAAATAATGAAAATGGTTTTGAACCTAGTCTTATAAATGCATTTTGTTTAATAAAAAAAAAGAAACATTTCGAAAATATTGTAAATAAAATGAAAACATTTTAGAACGTATTCTTATTAATTCATTTTACCTAATAAAAACTTTGTCAAAAGTAAACAAATAGAAAATTCATTTAACTTAATAAAACAAGTAAGACAGCTACTGTAAGATACTCGCTATCCATTCTAAGAAAAAGCAAAGCAGTGCGACGTTTTTTATACATATTATAATCTAAAATATACAAAAATAATATACCACAAAAATACCAAAATATACCAATGGCTATGTTTTTGGAGTTCATAGAGAAAGATGGATAGATGAACCGACGGACGGACAGACGGACAATGCTATATCGTTTCGGTTGATGACGCTGATCAGGAATATATATACTTTCTGTCTGCTACATACATTTCATAGAGGCACAAACTTATCAAAAGGAAATAAATATAGTATTTGAATAGTCTGGGAATCATTCTTTTTGGCTTCTTACTAAACATCTCTTGCCATCATGTATACCCTTTGTCGCCTGTCTGGATGTCTACAAGGTATGCGATACATAAAGAAAAGCGTAAAGAAAACAGTTGCCATCTTTTGTTTGATTTGCCTTTTGCACCCTTTTTCTTTTTTTTTTGCTCCTGCATTGTTGCTCTCTCGCTCGCTCTGGCTCGACTAGCTGCATCTCTTTCGCCTACTGTTCAATGTTTAATTTTAATTTGTATTTTTTCTGCCGTCGATTTCTTTGCCTTTGCCTTGGTATTCCAGTTTTTTTCTCAGTTTTTTCCACAATTCATAACAACAATAAAAAAGTAAACAGCGACGCTTTTTTTCATATATATATTTTTTTTATTTGTTAATTTTTAAACAAGGCCAGTTTGCCGCTTTTCCCTTGCCCCATTCCCTTAGATTTGGCAGCCGCCAGCTGCTGTTGTGTCCAGCACGCAAAAATTATTATAATTTCCTTCTGGCTGTTACCAGTTTTGGGTTTCATTTTCATTTTTTTTCTCTTGCTGTTTCTGTTTCTGTTTCTGAATCGACCCGTTACTTACGCCTTTGACTTTACACAGTAATCGCCTTCGACTTGCGACTGTGAATGCTTTAGCTACGACTTCGACGTCGACTTCGACTTCGACTTCGACTTCGACTGCGGCGACTGACTTCAACTTCGACGGAAACGGAAACGTAGCCAAAATGCGACGCCCTCCAACCGTCATCGGCGCCTGCCATCGCCAGCCCTTCCCCATCCCCACCTCCGACCCTTCCCCTCCATTGTGTTCTCAATGAGCTGTTGTTATTTTTCTGGTGTAACAATAAAATTGTTGTATCCTTTTTTTTCCTCAATTTCTGTTTTCTTTTTTTTTTCGTTGAATTTGTTGTCCCAAGACATAGGAAAATCAAAGGCTGCAACGACGTCGTCCTTCGATGCCTTTTGCCTTTAGCGTCTGCTGCCACCGCAGCCAAACACCGCCAACCATTTACTGTACTTCTTTCTTCTTCTCTTTTTTTTTTCGTTTCGGATTTTCATAAACTTTCAATATATTTTACTTTTGCCCATTGGCTTGCAGCGCTACACGGCAAAGTGTAGAGCATTTAAATGAGCTGAACGTGTGAAGAAAATATTGAAAAAATAATATAGTATTTATTTATATCAATCAAATTTCATTTTAATATTTCATACTCTACTGTTTTATTTTTTTAATTATATGATATATTTTCTACAAAGTTCAATCTTTTGATATTATTATTATTTCATTTTTGAACACATTGAAAAACAACGTTACGATAACCGCTGTTACGATGCGGGAATAAGAACAAATTTAAGAATTACTCAAACAAATTCGGAAAATAGTCAAAATTGCAGTTGACTAAACAAAATCTTCCAAATCGCCACATATAAGTTGAGACTCATTGTAATTGATAGTAAAATATCTCATAATATTTATCATATGCGATCATTGGACTACCTAATATAATATTTTTCTACATTATTACTTGTTCCTGAAACTTTCGTTGCGATCGGATAAAATACTTTTATACTCTGTACAAAATACAACATTCCATTACATGTTTTCAGTATGTAAATTTGATATACATATGTTATAAATAATACCGCACTGTTTTGCTTCTACTATAAGTAACATTGTCCTAGTATTTTTTCAGTATATTGATTTGGTATTTTTTAATACCGTAGTGTTTTGCTTCTACTATAAATATCATTGGGTGTGTTTTTGTATTTTCAGTATATTAATTTGATATTTTTTTAATAATAAATTTTAATAGATATGTTGTTGTTTTCTTTTTCAGTATATTGATTTGGTATATTGTAACACTGCAGTGCTTCACTTCTACTAAAATTTGCATTGGGTGTGTATTAGTATTTTTTCAGAATATTAATTTTGTTCGTACCAAAAACGGTAAGCAAGTGACTTTTATTTGGCTTCAGTTCCTTCAATTGTCTCTCTCTATCTGCACTTGTAGCGCTTTTGGTTGTCGTCTATGCCTCTCGCTTTGTTTCCGTTAACTTGTCTAAGATTTTGTTACTCGCGTCTCGCATTTTTTTCCTTATTAATTTTTGGTGCAATTTTTCGCCCCTTTTGTCCTTCTACACTTCTGCTGTTGTTGTTGTTGTAGTTGTTGTTTATGGCTTTAGCTGCCTGCAGCTTATCGTAATTCATTTGGCGTTGTTTTCTTAACGTTCTTCTTGCCATTTTTTTTTCTCGCTATATTTCTTTAAGTTGCAAAGGCGGTCGGCATTAATTTCTATATTGAATCCTTTTTATAGACTGCCTTGGATTTGAGACGTCAGCTGACGTCTGGCATGTGGAGGGGGGGAGGGGGAGTTTGGGGCTGCATTGCGTGTTGTTTGTACATATTTGTGTCTTCCTCTTCTACTTAAATTGTCGGTTAAGCGATGATACGAAACACAATACGAATGGATGGGGCTTTTGGTTCCCAGCCAACTGAGCAAACTGCAACTGAGAAAATGGTCAAATGTAATTACATGATGCAATACACTCGGCTCGGCTCGGCTCGGCTCAAATAAGCAGTTGGTCATATTGAATACCTCTCCCTTCCTCCCTCTTCTATCTTCCTCTCCCTCACTCTCACCGTGGATTGCTGCTTATTGAATAGCTCGTATAATCTCAGCAACTACAGCCAAATGCTGCGGAAGTTGACATTAAACAAAAGTCAAAAAGCGAACGAGAAATACAACAAAGAAAACAAACGCACAATACATCAAAAAAATAAATAAAATTAAATAAAGTGAGAAAGACAAAAAAAGAGAGAAAAAAATAAAAGATAGAAAAGACATTCACCGCACAATCTCGAAAGAGACCCGACCGTGATATGCCTCTCCATTGCATACGATACCATTTTGAGACAAAGCCAGAGACCTGTCGCTTTATCAGCATACCCTGAACACGTTGAGGAACCTCAGCTAAGTCAGTTTATGTGTTCTAACTTTTTCTTTACATTCAGTTAAAGTGTACTATAAGATTTATAGTTCATTAAAGTTTACTAAAGCGCACTTTAATTAATACGAGATTAAGGAATAAATAACATATCTCGATTTAAAAAAAAAATATTAAAAAACTTGAAATAATTATGATATGAAATTAATGTCAGAAATCTTTGTACTTAGTTAAAGTGTACTATGAGCTTTATAGTTTGACAAAGTTTACTATACAACTTATCGTACACCTAGCCTGAATACAAAGTTAAAGTGTACTATAAGCTTTCTAAATAAATAAGGGAAGTATACTATAAGTATTATAATTAGTTAAAGTTTGCTATAAAACTTACCCTACACTTAATAGAGGTTGAGAAATAAATAACTTACCGTGATTTCAAAATAAATATTAAAAACTAGGAATGCTAAAATAAATAAATATAAAATGAATGTCAGCTATCGTAAGGAACAAATTCTATACTATTAGAATATAATTAAAAATTAAGAATTGTGAACTTAAAATTCTCGTTGATATGTAGAGCATTTGCTAGTCGTCAAGAGTTCAACGACTACTTAAGAGTTTCGTGCTTTTAATTGTGGTAAAAATGGAGTAATGATGGGCAACATTGGACGTAGCAAGCAGCTGCTTCAACATCGACTTTGTCGTCGTCGTCGTCATCGTCTTCGTCTTTTCGTTTTGTATCTTCGTTTGAAGCTTCGGCTTTCGGAAGTTGGCATTTTTAGTTAGTATTATGTACTATTATTATTGTTATTATTTTTAGTTGCTGTCGCCGCTGTTGCTGTCGCTGTGGCGGCGCTTTAAACAAACAGAAAGTTGCACGCTTCAAGGGAAGGGAAGCAGCTTGATGCAGAGCGGGGGAGACTGAGGGGAAGGGGTCGTGGAAGCTGCCACCTTTCTACGCAACCACATCCGGCATTTTGTGTGTGAGTGTTTGTTGGACTTGCGCTCCCACACGTGAAACGCCAACTCCAATTCCAACTCCGACTCCAACTCCAGTTCCAATTCCAATTCCAACTCTGACCGAGACTGGGAGAGCGCGAGAAAGTTCAGTGGGTCAACTAGCGAATTGTGGTTGGTGGTGCAACTGCTGCTGCTGCTGTCCTGTGATTGCGTTTATGCTCAGCTGTCCACTATTTGGATACCTTCCAAGTCAAGTGGCTAAAAGTATAACACAACACAACTTGGCACATTCACTTGCCATTTACTCCAACGCACGCAGCGCACTCCAGCAGACTCGGAAGTTGCACTCGTATCGCATTCGTATTCGCACTCGCCTCACTCTGAACAATAGAAATGAACTTTGAATGCTAAAGTAACACTAAAGTGGCTTTCCAAAGTATTTGTTCGCCTGTTGGCTTTTTCGCTTAATAAGCATCTCATAATACTTGATATTTATTCAATAATTCACATGACTGCAGTATTTTCATTTCGATGCCTTCGGGAATATTTCTAAGCGCTACTCATTATTTCAAAAATATAACATATTTGAGGCATAATTTTATATGACAAAAAAAAAACTGTTGCTTTTAGGTCTCAGCTGCTATGGTTAACAATCTGGTATATTGTGTACTATATGGTATATTTTGAGTGTAGTACTATATCGAAATACTAAATATAGTATTCGCTTAAATAATTTGGTATATTTACTTTTCGTTCATGTATGACAATATCAGCTGCTGCATTCAAGTCTTAGCTACATTAATTGACAACCAATATTTTGTACTCTATTTGTTGAATGTAATGGTATATCGATATACCAAACTTCAGTATTTTTTTTCTGTCTATTATTTTGGAATATTTACCATTCGTTCGTGTAAGAGATGTCTCAAAATTTTTGGTTGCGATCAGATATACGAGTTTTAGTTACTTTGATTGACAACCTAATATATTTTGTACTTTATGGTATATGTTGAATGTAATAGTAGTGGTAGTAAGAGTATCAATATGCCAAATACAGCATTAGGTATTTTTTTTTGCAATTTTTCCAATATTCTTTTGGTATTTCATAAAAAGAATGCCACCCTTATATGAGCTCATTAAAAATGGGTTAAGGATATCTCACAATCGAGCATACTTGCCTTTAGATGTCTTATTTGTTAATATATATAAATAAGATATCCCTTTAAATTTTGTGCTAATGCCGTTTTTTACTACAACTTTCATAATGAACGAATTTTATGCTGTTTTTGAGTTCGTGGTTTGAACATTATCATTACCTAAGACCGTCAACCATATTTAGTTCACTTTTTTATATTCAATTGGTATTTTCATCATAAATAATTTTTTAGAACATGTGTAGATATTGATAGCAGCAATCAACAGTAGTTCTCTGTGACCTCTGAGCTTCCCACTTTCGGTTTCGACATTCACATTAATACTACACTATTACATATCCGCAGTCCGAAGTAGTCCCCATTGTCTTGCTTCTAACATTGGGCGTCTTTTTTATTTTGAGAATTTTATTTTGTGTTTAAGGGGAGGTGCAAAAGCCTCGACAGTTGTTTATTAAAATTCGCATGTCGTCGAATTTGACATACGCCTGTCAGTTTCTGGAAATTACTTTGTTTTTTCTTACTGTTTTTTTATATTTCTTTTTTTTTCTCAGTTGTATTAGTCGCTGCTAATATAATAATACGAGTACGGCACATTTTTATTCGCGCTGCTTGCATAACATTTTCCTTTGTTTCGTTTTTTTTTCCGTTCATATATGAAATGTATTTCATTTTTTTTCTGGTTTTTTGTTGCGTTTTTTTTATTTTTATTTTGTCGAGTTCGAGGGTCGCGCTTGCTGCCCACCGGAACAGGAGAGGGTGGAGGGGAGGAAGAGAGAGAGGGAGAGCGACTGTGACTTGGTCTTAAGTCCATCAATCATCAGTCACATTGAAAGCAGCGCTGCCGGCGTCGCTGCCAGCGTCGCGCACTCAACGTAACATTCAAATCAATCAAAATACAACAACGACAACGACGTCGACTTCTAACTGTTAGAACGAATTGGCAGCCCGCCCGAGCAATGGACCTGCCTCCCCCACCCTTCCCCCTCCCGCTCAGAGACTGCCTTACTCACACACATTTATGCAAAACAATGTTGAGAGAGAGGGAAAATAAATAATGTTTCATCGAATATGTGAAAATATAGCGAAAATGTGCTGCATGCTGATGAAGTTGTTCCAAGGCACCTCACCTCTCCTCCCCTCCCCACCCCTCTCCACACCAACATTCATACTCTGCTCAACATCTCCCTCCACAGCTGATGTATGATGAATAATGCGACTGGGTCGCTGGTGCCAAACGTTCTTGCGGGGTTGTGTTTTGCTTTCACCATCGCCATCGCCTTCAACTTCGCTTTTGCGGGGATAATGTTCATATGGCGTGCACGAACAACTTCCACCTCCGCTCCTCCTGTCTCTTGTCTCCTGCCTCCTGTCTGCCCTTTGTTTTGGCCCATATGGCAGCGCAACTTCAGTTAATGATCAATAATATATTATTCTGGATGCTACCAATCTAAGAGACTGCTTTATCCTCCAAGTTTAACACGTTTTCTTTCAGTCCCTGAAACAATTCTCAGTTCCAGACTTAGACTGAACAGAACTGACTGAACAGAACTGACTAAACAGAATAAAACTATTAAACAAAATTTCGTTAAGTCCTCTACTACTCCAGACTTAGATAGTCGCTATTCAAATATTTCCAAATTTCTTAAATTAAACTTTCAATTTTTTGTCTAATTTTTAGTCGTCAACTACTCTCATAAAATATAAGATAACAATGACATGTATTGAATACTGCAGCTATGTATTAAATATGTTTTAAATTTAAATATTTTTTTAATAATATAAAAACTATATATATTTATCTTAAGAGCATTTCCAGTCCACATTAAAATTATTGTTTATTCCAAGCATATTTGGTGCTACAAATCAATTATGCTTATAGAAAAACATACAAAAATTAGAAAAACGAAAAATATATTTTTCACACATATATGTGTATTTTCTAATTTCACTAATCTATCGCATAAAAAAAATAAAGCTACCCGCTTCTGATTTTTAATAGATACAAAAAAGTGTGATATATTTTTTTAATATACCAAATGAATATACTAAAAATACTGCAATATACCAAATGCTATATATTTTATCACATTGAAAAATTTACTACATTTTCAAAAGCAAACCAAGTTGCAACTGGAGCAACCTTAAAACAAAATAAACTTTGATTGATAATACTTATGTGTAATCATATATAATTATTATACCTCTACTTTTATTTCAATAATCTTAAAAAAAAAATATATATATAGTATATATATATTAGAGTTGATTTTTATATCAAAAATGTAAAAATAAAAATCAAATATTCAGAAGCATTTAGATTTATAATATATGATTCATTGAAAAGTTGTGCATATTAAAAATTGCTTTCAAATTCAATACTATCATCCAGTTAGCCTTGAACTGTGATCTCAGCAGGCTTCGAGCTTGTTGCAGCAGTCATTGACCGACATTTGCCTCAGGAATATTCTCAGTTTTAAGCCAACGCTTGACAAGCACACAACATAATTTTAATAGTCGAAAAGCAAAATCGTTTTTTGTGTTTTTTATTTTACAATTGGACTGTGAATAAGCAATAATTTTAATTTTTAGCATTAAACCCAAATTCAACAAGCAACAAATTTTGCGCCGTGATCTAAATTCCGTCTCGTATTTCTCTCTTAAATCAATATGATGAATTTCAATAAATCACTGCAGACATTCCTATGTCTGCGTCAGGTTTACATTGCGGCCTGTCGCTTTCCATTGCGCGCATTCAGCGATCGCGATCGTGAGGACGAAGGACCTTCAAGGTGCCACGGCAAACAATCGGCTGTGGCACAACTCGCTGGCAGCGGAGGCAGCGAGGGTAAAATTGGAGACGAGACGACACCCTTGGAGGCACCGGAGGCTGTGCAACTGACTGTGAATCTGGAGCATGTGCGCTCACCCATTAATGAATTGGATCAACGCAAGCTGCGACACAAGGAATACGCTCAGATCCTCAACGAACTGATCATCAAGCCGCCCAGCACCTACACGCTGGACCAGCGGCTGCCCTTCAAGCAGCCTGAGCCCAAAACCGATTTACGGCAATCATTGCGCACATGCACCAGTGTCGAGGAGGTGCTCCAGCTGACCAACGATCCCGAGCAGCTCGCCAATGAACTGGTCAAGCTATCGTGGGAGCTGAACGCTGAAAAGCGCAAGAACGAGGCGATGCTGGAGAATTTGCGGCAGCTCGAACAAAAAATGCGAGAGACAGACCAAAATAACTAGAGTAAGAGTAAGTATATCAATTTGCATTAGTATTTAGTATTTAGTATTTAGTATTTAGTATTTAGTATTTAGTATTTAGTATTTAGTATTTAGTATTTAGTATTTAGTATTTAGTATTTAGTATTTAGTATTTAGTATTTAGTATTTAGTATTTAGTATTTAGTATTTAGTATTTAGTATTTAGTATTTAGTATTTAGTATTTAGTATTTAGTATTTAGTATTTAGTATTTAGTATTTAGTATTTAGTATTTAGTATTTAGTATTTAGTATTTAGTATTTAGTATTTAGTATTTAGTATTTAGTATTTAGTATTTAGTATTTAGTATTTAGTATTTAGTATTTAGTATTTAGTATTTAGTATTTAGTATTTAGTATTTAGTATTTAGTATTTAGTATTTAGTATTTAGTATTTAGTATTTAGTATTTAGTATTTAGTATTTAGTATTTAGTATTTAGTATTTAGTATTTAGTATTTAGTATTTAGTATTTAGTATTTAGTATTTAGTATTTAGTATTTAGTATTTAGTATTTAGTATTTAGTATTTAGTATTTAGTATTTAGTATTTAGTATTTAGTATTTAGTATTTAGTATTTAGTATTTAGTATTTAGTATTTAGTATTTAGTATTTAGTATTTAGTATTTAGTATTTAGTATTTAGTATTTAGTATTTAGTATTTAGTATTTAGTATTTAGTATTTAGTATTTAGTATTTAGTATTTAGTATTTAGTATTTAGTATTTAGTATTTAGTATTTAGTATTTAGTATTTAGTATTTAGTATTTAGTATTTAGTATTTAGTATTTAGTATTTAGTATTTATTTGCATTCTTTTTAGTATTTATTTGCATTCTTTTTAGTATTTATTTGCATTCTTTTTAGTATTTATTTGCATTCTTTTTAGTATTTATTTGCATTATTTTTAGTATTCTTTTTAGTATTTGAAATTTAGTATTCTTTCCCATATCATATTTTCTTCGAATTTAATTATAATTATTAAATTTCTTATTATTATTTTACATTTATTGCTTACAGCTCAAATGAAAATTGTTTAGCAAGTCTTTTTTTTGGCATCAGCGAAGAAGAATTCGAATAACGATAAAGCTGCGGATGACGATAAAGTTGAGTGGAGAGCGAAAGAAACTGATTTCATGTTGTCTAAAAATACGAATATGATCGCATAAAAATTATAATTGAAAATATCCATATACGTGTGTCAACTTGTGTGCAACAGAACAGCAACAACAACTGATAAAAAGCGTAGTTGATGTTGCTGTCGTCGTCGTCCCCTTCTGGATCTGCTGCTGTTGCTGCTGCTGCTGCTGACTTGATTTGAAATTTGAAATGATATTTTAAGAAACTAATGCCGACGACACAGAGTCACTGCAATACCTCCCTCCTTAACCCTCCCCTCTCCTCTAAGAACGATGCCAGAGATCCCTCTCGTAGGCATGTTAAATGTCATTTAATAGTTGACAGTTGCACTTGCTCATGTTGTTGTTGTTGTTGCTGTTGCTGTTGTGATTATTGCAGTTTATTATTTGCCTTCTTTTTTATTTTTCTGCATTTTTTGTTGCTGTATTTTGCCTGCCTCTCGCAGAAAAAATTTATGTGTAGGTGGTTTTAAATTTATGTCGCCGACGACGACGACGAAACAACTCGCGAAAAATTCTTTTGAATTTGTTTCGTTTTTCTTTAATAAAACTAAATTTTATTGCTTACACTAAAAATGCACACACATCGTGGATCATGATAATACATTTGTTTGATCATCATCATCATCATCAACATCGCGCCGTCGTCATCATTGCAGTTGCAGTTGCTCATTTTAACTGCTGATCGCAATGCTTATTGATGACATCCTGTAAATGTCGCGCAGACCCATTTTTCCATCACTTGGAATACATATAGTTATCTACTATATTCAAACTAGTTGCAACTGATTTTCACGTTGCACGTGAGATCATCAATTTAACTTTTAGGTTTCCGACTGTCCAAAGAATGCTCAATGAAATCTAGTGCATCAAGCTAATCAAAATTAAAATACTCTTTTTTTGTATATGGAAGTTTATTACCTAAAGGTGCTTTTGCTTCTAAATATGTATGTTTGAATTAACATGTTTTTATACCCGCTACCCATAGGGTAGAAGGGTATTATAACTTTGTGCCGGCAGGAAATGTATGTAACAGCTAGAAGGAGGCATCTCCGACCCTATAAAGTATATATATTCTTGATCAGCGTCAACAGCCGAGACGATATAGCCATGTCCGTCTGTCCGTCTGTCCGTCTGTGTGTCTGTCCGTCTGTCCGTCTGTCCGTCCGTCCGTATGAACACCTAGATCTCAGAGACTATAAGAGATAGAGCTATAATTTTCGACAGCATTTGTTATGTTTGCACGCAGATCAAGTTTGTTTCAAATTTTTGCCACGCCCACTTCCGCCCCCGCAAATCAAAAAAAACGAATAACAAGCGTAATTTTAAAGCTAGAGTTGCGAATTTTGGTATATAGTATAATTACTACAGTATTTATGATTCCTGAAAATTTGGTTGCGATCAGATAAAAATTGTGGAAGTTGTTAAAGAAATACTTTTGTATGGGCAAAAACGCCTACTTACTAGGGGTCTTAGTTGCTTTGGCCGACAATCTGGTACATTGTGCCGTCTATGGTATATTTTGAATGGTGTGCTGTATCAATATACCAAACATACCATTTGGTATATTTTTAGTATTTTTTTAGTATTTTCGGTATATTTTGAAAATAATACCGCAATATTTTGCCCCTATTAAAAATGGGTAGCGGGTATCTCACAGTCGAGCACACTCGACTGTAACTTTCTTACTTGTTTTTTTTTTAATCTTGGAGTTTTTAGAACATGTAACTGAATTTTCAGGAATCATAAATAATGTATGGATAAGTTATTTAAGAAACAATTATATTTTGCGAAAAACGGTTGCTGCAGTCAGATCATAGCTCCTTTAGTTGAATGTAATATACCAAATATAACCTTCGAGTTATTTTAGTATTTCTTTCGATATATTAAATTAGTATGAATTCAAAGAATTAAATCGTATGGTTCTGCATTTAGTTCTTACTTGTTGCATTAGATTGCGTTAATCGTATTTATTTGTCATCAATTTTCTAACTTTTTTCCTTTTAAGAAAGACAGTGTAAAATAGTTCTTCCATAATTGGAAAATTGATTTTTTATGTTCATTTTTACCTTATATGTTAAATTTAAAATGAAAGTTGATGGTTTTCTTAACTCGTAACTAACTCTCCTAACTCTCCTCTAAATTATTGAAATATCATAACATCGCTATAGAAACACAATTTGAAATTTGTTTCAATTGACATTAACATTATTTTCTAATTTCGAAATCGGTACAGTTATTATTACTTGTTCCTGTATTTAATCTGACGGTCTATGGCATATTTTTGTAAGCAATTAGTTCGATTCTACAACTTTAAAAAATTTGCAACTGTTTGGTGAGCCATTTGAATATATTTTGTTTTAGTGAAATAAATTTGTATTATATTAAAAGCCTTAACAAATATAATTTTGATTGTCAACACATCAATTTATGATATTATTATAATATACATACATACTCGTACGTATATTTCTGAAATAAATTCGAAACATCATCAATTCAATTTCATTTTGCAAATACATTTTGCATTTGTGAAATAGATTCAAATACTGCAAAAGGTTTATTTAATAAAATATGATTTCGTGCCATTTATTCTAATTCTGTAAAATGCTAATGGTATGATTTCAATACATGTATATTTTTGTATTTTTTTGGTATGTTAACATATGGTATAATTATTCGAATTCCAGAAAATGATTTTCAATAGTTATTCTTTTTTTTTTGTATATTGATAATATATCCACTTAAAGTGATCTTCAAATATTTTTAATCCAAGATTACTTATTAGCTAGATTAGCTTTCACTTTGTAGAATATGATTTTCTTAACCCCATCTATGGCTTCTGTTGTGTTCGAGTTGTGTTGTGTTGTGTTATGTTGGGCGATCTAGCAGAAACCGCGCATGCAAATGACTTTGCAAATTGTTCGGCTCTTGAACCTGATCTTTGACTTGCCGTGTGTCGGTCGGTCTTTAGAAAGTTTTTTCTATGCCTCGTTTTATGGTTTATGTTTTTGTTGTTGTTGTTTTTGGCAAATCATAAACGCGGCTATCAAAAATGGCGCCACCAACGCCAAAAAAAAGAGAAGAGAAGACGAGAGAAGTGCGGCATCATCTTCTTCTGCTGGTCATGGATCACAGCACAGCACAGCACAGCAGAGTTCGGCTCAGTTGAGTCTAGACTCGAAGTCGCACTCGTAGTCGTAGTCGTAGTCGTAGTCGTAGTCGGAGTCGGAGTCAAAGTCGAAGTCGAAGTTGTGCTACGTGTTGCGTTGGCTTAATATTTAAATATGCCAAAAACCGAAGCCGTAGACATTTTGAGACTCGTCGTACAGTTGCGCTCGCACTCGGATAAGCTGAGTCAGTCAAACAGTCAGCGAAGCGCGTAGGTCTCCCCTTCCCTTCCCCCCCTCTCCCTCTCCCGCTCTTCTCTTCTCTCTAGTCTTCAGTCAATGCCCATTGGGCCTGGGTTCCTCCCCTCGGCTACGCATTAAACGCGCACGAGTCTTTGAGTATTTCGTTGTTTTTTTTCTTCTCTTTTTTCGTTTTTCGGGTCTTATCTAGGTGCTGCCGGTGCACAAGTCGTGGTAGTTGTTGCTGCCCTTCCCCCTCCCCCTCTCTCTCTCTCACCTATCGTCTCTTGTCTCTCAAGTGTTCCACCTGCTTTTTTCAGTAATTCAGTATTTGAATTTTGAGGGGCCGGGGGGTGCGGCGCCATTTTGGAATTTCGTTTTCTGGACGAATGCCTCTAATATGAATTAACCAAAAATAAACATAAAACAACACACACACACACATACAAAGAAATAGAATTCGAAATGTTATGCTCATTGTTAGATTGTACGAATAGTTGCGAGTAATATTTTCGGGGGCAGTTTTATCATTTTTTCTTGTTTTTTTTTTTTTTTTTGTGTTTCTTCTATGGTTTTTGTATTTGGCTAATTAGCGTGGCCCATGGGAAACACATGGGGAAATGCTCTTCCACCCGCAGATCCATAACCTGAATTTCTTTTCAAGCATTTATAATGCGACGCTGCTTATTCATATTATTATTACTTTTCTGCTTCTTTTTTTTTGCATAAATTAAATATGTTTCTGTTGATCAACAGCGATGCGTTTCGAGGGCTTCAAATTGCTATGGCCGAGTTAAGTAGCCCAAGTTGTGGGAGACTTTTGAAATGGTTACTTCAAATTTAACCTCCGAATGATTTATCTAAAAATTTTAATTAGATTTCAAATATATATTTCAATGCTGTAATAAATATGAAATAATCATATTAGAAACTGCATAAATGTTTAATAACAAATTTCAAAGTTTAATATATAATATTAAAATATAGAATTGTACGTTGGATTTTTGAAATCTATTTCAATGCTGCTTTAAAAATATAATAAATAATTATAAACTTTTAGCCAATTTTAAAAATATATATTTTTTTTATTTGTGTTTTAAGATTTATCAACCAACTGCATAAAAAAACATTATAGAAATTTAAAATATAAAGTTACGAAATTAAAATAACTAAGATTCTCAGAGATTCAAAAATCAAAGTGTATTTTAAAATTAAAATATATTTGAATACAAAAATTTAAGCAATTATTAACAATAAATTATATATTTAAAATATTATTGAAAAATATGAATATCTACAATAAAATATTCAGATATTAAAAATATAATAATATAATGCTAATATAATAAAAATAAAAAGTTGCAATATAATTATTTTGCAATTTTAATGGAATTTAAAAATAAAACTAAAATACAAGAACAACCAAGATATTCAGATATGGAAAAGTTCGATTTTATGTTCAATTTGAAGTAGAAAGCAATTGATTAATTGATTATAAGTTAATAAAATTGAATTTCAGATATTAAAATTGTTCTATTGTATATTAAATTTTATGTAAAATGCAATGAAATGCAAAATTGAAATTTAAAATGTTTTTATTTATAATTCACATAAAATATCAAAAATTTAACATAACATAAATGTAAAATATAGAAATTAACATTAAGAACATTTAATATATTAAGATATTGAAAAATTTAAATATGAAATTAATAAAGAATTTCAAATATTGAAAAAGGTTCTATTGTATATTAAATTTAAATATAATGTAATAATATAATCAATTAGGAAAATGTAAAATATTTTTGTTTACGATTATAATTTAGATTTTCAAATGTAGAATTCACAATATAGATATAAATTCGATTGCTCATACTTATTAGGAACATTAAAAACAAAATAAATTCAAGATCAACTTTACCTTATACATTTCACACTCTATAAGAATTTTTGAAGAGTATTTTTGAATGAGGTCTGCTTACAGACTGCATCGATATACCCTGTTGTGGGGTTAAGTGTAGCGAATGCCCAAAGTTATTAAAGCGTAAATTCGAGACTATTATGATTATGCAGATAGACCTGTAGCTATGCCGTATATTGTTTTAAGCTTTAGCGCGAGGTTCACACTATAAAAAAAAATTAGTAATCTCTGTCTATTGTTGTTGTTGTTGTTGTTGTTGTGCTCGCATTTAGCCATTATTGTTGCCATTTGACTAGGCTGGCCGGGTTCAATGACTAATTTATGAAAGTTAGCCTGACTTGGCTTTTATTGGACCTCAGCCGGAAATTCAGATTCAGCCACTGCGCCGCAGCCACGCTTCAGCAAATATCAAACTTCAATTGAAACCCCCCCAAAAAAAAAAAAAAAATACACAGAAAATGATATCCAAACAGTGAAGTTTACCAGTCAAATGGCGAAACAAAAGGAAGCCGCAAAAGGACAACAAGGAGGACAACAACAAGACAAAGACTTTTCCGGGCAATTTTCTTATCTGCTCGCTGCCCAAACCCAAATACCGCGAGCTGCAAATAACAATTTTCATGTTGACATGTGAAATTTCGCGCTCACCTGTTGCCGCCTTTCGTTTTCGTTTTCCATTTCAATTGTTTGTTACCTGTCGTTGTTGCGGCTAACCAGGACGCTAATCAGCCGCTGCAGGATATCCTGTGTGTGTATATGTGTGTGTTTGTACACAGAAAAAAATAGAGTTCTAAAATCAAGACTACGAATTTTGGCCTCAAAGGTGCGTCAAGAACATGAAAATCGTATCGTAATACATTTCGATTTCAAAAACGATTAATAGAAGAACCAAGTTCTTATTAAAAAGAAGAAACAATCTTATATTTTTAAGATTCAAAATTGTATTTATTATTTATTCATTCAATTATTCAGATTTATCTTGTTTACTTTACTTACGAAATATTTATTATTGAGGACCTCCTCTCTTATTAGACTGCACTTGAGAATGGTTTGTGGCAGCTCAACTAGCTGAGCTATCAACGAAAACACTCAAGTCTAGATTAAAACTTTATAGGAATTTCGATGGATTGCAGAATTTTGTAATCTAAGTCTAGAATTTTTGGACTTGTATTGAAAATTTGTCATATTGTTCTTAGTTTTAAAAATTTGTTCTTATTTAAAGAACAGAATTTTTCTAGACGAATGCTCTTGATTTTATAACTTGGTCTTTCAGTGTATGTCTGTGTTGAGGTGCATTGCTCAACTTCAAAAAGATGTTCACCCCCGCTATAGAGAGAGAGAGAGAGAGAGAGCATCTTAACGCCTCTAATTGAGCCATAATGCGCTGCTACAAATCAAGATGAAGAAGATGAAGAAGAAACGAGAACGCGACGCTGCATTACTTTGGCATTTGCCGAACCCGAACCCGACTCCGACCCCGATTCCGATCCCGAAGCCAAGCGATGCGATGCGATGTGATGCGACTAAATCAATTTTTATGTCGCACTTTGCAGTTAATGTGGAGCGCCAAGAGCACTTCATGGGGCAAAGAGAGAGTGAGAGGGGGGGAGAGGTGGAGAGGGAACTGTGTCCAGTGCGATGCGCCACTTACATTAAATATGCATCAAAAATTGATGATGATGCATTTTTAACGATTCGAGAAGAATTTTATGTCATGCATTTGACAAGATTCGACAGGGCGACACAACCTGATGGACTGACTGATGGACTGATGGACTGACTGACTGAGCGAATGTCTGTCTGCTGCTGTTGGGATTGGGACTGCTGCTGATGTATTGCCCAGATGATCCATTCCACACGTCTGTATAATATTAATTTGTCTTGTTTGTCGTCTGTTGACTCAATTTGATTTTGATGGCCTTTTGATAAATTCTCTTCTGGCCTTTTGCTTTAATTTTCTTTACCGATTCGATGGCATTTTTAATGCCAGTTCGTCAATGCAAACGCCCACAAGTTCATCACTGAAATGTGAAATGTGTGCGAGTGAGAGGGGGGAACGAGTGTGGTTTAGTACATGTCAGCGCCGCTGGGTGGCGCTGCAACGTCGCTCACACGCTGCGCGTCAGCATGGACAGGTCGTAATTATTTTTGTGGCCAAATTGAATTGAATTAAATTGTGGATGTTAAGTACACGATGAAGAAGAAGAAGAAGACGACGACGACGAAGACGAAGCAACAGAAAAGTTGGGAGGAAATACATATAGAGTAGAGTAGAGAAGAGAAGCCAAAGCAACGAACTTTTTGGCCACAGTTGAGCGATTCTTGGGTGTCGTTGTCGCTGTCGCTTTAGCTGTCGCGGCAATGTCTTATTGCTCCCATTGTTGCTGCGGTGTTGTTGTTGTTACTGTGTTTTGTGCTCATCGTCACTAGTCAGTGACGCCGCGGCGACTCACTTGCACCTGCACCACAATGACGACGGTGGCGATGGCGATGGCGATGGCGATGACGATGACGAGACGAAGTCGACGTCAACGTCGCCTAAGTATCTTTTCCCAAGTTGTGGCTGTTGCTTGCCATGCCCAACTTCACTTCCATCCACTTGCAACCAAGCCAAAGTGAGACAGAGACAGAGAGAGAGACACAGAGAGAGAGAGAAAAGCCAAAGAGCCATCAGCATTCGTGGCCACTGTCACTGTCAAGCGTAATCATAATTTATTGTAATTATTTTGTATTATTTTTTAAAATTGTTTTAATGAGTCGTCGCCATCGCCATCTTCATCGCGTCGACTTCTTCGACTGCTGGCGCTGCGATCGTTTTGGATTTTTACCTGATTTTTCCAGCAACAACAACAACAACAATAACAACGACGTCAAGTTGACGACTATGACGACTGCGATGTTCAGTTAATTTTACCGCAGTCACCTCGATCTGCCAGTAATTACATTATAGATATGAGTGTACGTATTTCCATGTTATGATTACCGTTTGCCAGTTGCTTCGTCTTCTTCATGTTTTTGTTGTTTTTGTTGTTTTTGTTGTTTCCCACTAACGACACTTTTCTGGCATTTTGTCAAACGAAATTTCATAATCGGAAGTGTTACTTCGTTTGTCTCCATCTCTGTTCATATACATACTTTTGTTTTGGTTTTTTTTTTTGGTATTTCTGCTATTACCGAGTATTTTTAATGAGCGGCAATTATTGAAATTTCTGAAATGCAACGGTGGTGTACGAAAATTAACTTCCTTACATGATTTATTAACCAGTGGATTGCATGTGGATTGTCTATTAATATGTATGTATATGTGTGTGCGTTTGAAGTCATTTTTGTGTGAAACGTATTAAAAACGTCAAACGCTTTCCGAGTATTTACTAAAACACTTTTTTCGCTTATGGATTCTATGTGGAACGTAAGCGAGATTATTTTCTCAAGTTGTATAACTTAAAGTAGAACATTGGTATTTGCATTGCATGACTGCTGCTGTTTCAGGCAAACGCAATCGTGGAATCCGTTTCACTTGTGGATGCTAAGTGGAACGTAAGCAGAATTCTTTGAATTAATTATTTATGTAATATCAAATCATACTTAAAGTAGAGTATAGATATTTACATTTGATAATTGATGCAGTTTCTGTGGATGCTAAGTGGAACGTAATTTTTGAAAGACAACAAACAGTTGTGTAATATCAAATCAAACCTATTCCTTGGGTAATTAGTACAGTTTGTGGCAAAAGGCAATGTTGAGTTCGACTTGCATGTGGATGCTAAGTAGAACCTAAGCGGAATTCATTGAAAAACAACAGTTAAACGTAAAGTAAAGTATTGACATTTGTATTGGATAATTGGTACAATTTCTGGCAAAGTTAAATCTGTAATCTGTGTAATATCAAATGAAACTTATCCATTGGATAATTAGTACAGTTTGTGGCAAAAGGCAAATGTGGAACTCGAGTCGTACACAAGTTAAATATTATGCAAATAACTAAAAGATAAATGTGTCACACTATGTTGAGAGTATGAGTAAGTAAAGGTAGTATAAAAATTCCATTGTGTTTGTAAGTAGCTCAAGTCCAAATTCGGCATGTGGCTATGGCAGGCACAATGGGCATTTATTAGTTGTGTATGAGTGCGATTATGAGTGTGATTGTGTATGAGTGTGTGTGTGTGTGTGTGTGTGTGTGTGAGTACTATGATAAACTACATATAATAAAAAAATGATCTATACTCGGCACTCGCTGTGTGCATTCCTCGCAGCATTGCGCAATTGCTGGCGCTTTTAGATGCTGATGTGAATGTGGATGCTGATGTTGTCACATTGCTCAAAGTTTCAAACAGGGGGCGGGAGGGAGAGAGGCACCTGTTGATCTTGTGCAAATATCAAATAGTTCAACGTTGAACAATAAGATCCCTTACAAAATCCACACTCTCAGTTAGACACAAGTACACATGTTCACTTTGATAAGCGAGCGTCTGTATTTTGTTTCCACTTTTTCACGTTTTTTGTTGTACTCGACTATTTTTGTTGTTGTTGTTGTTATTGTTGTTGTTTTTTTGTTTCTCGAATCATTTGCTTGAACTTTATCAGGCAGAGTTTGCGTGCATAGAAAGAAGGCAGCAACAAAGGCAGAGACAGAGACTGAGACAGGGGCGCAAGCGCAGGCGGTGTGTGTATTTTATGTTGTTTTGTTAAAGATTTCTGCCTTTGATGTGGGCTGATGTGTGCGAGTGTGTTTGTGTGTGTGTGTGTGTGTATGACGATAAGATAGTATTGTGCAGAGAAAGAGGCTCAAACACATAGACACAGATTGGGAGTCAGTGTCAGTGTCAGTGGCTGGTGTGACACTGCATGCCAAAGTAATGAGCCCGATTTCTAAGAATACATTCTGATTTCGTTCAAATACTCGCTGGGGTTAGTTGGTCCAACAAATAACAAATATCTTGAACGTAACTGCAATCGCAGTCAAATGATATTCAAAAAGAAAACCTCCTCATTGTTTGCACGCTGATAACTGCCCTGTCAAACGTCGAGCCCAACGAAAGCCATGTACCATTAAGTCAATAAGATTGTGCGGCCAGAGAGAGGCAACAGCAACAGCGACAGCGACAGCGACAGCAACTGCAACAGCATCAGCATCGTCTATAACGAATTGTATCTACAAATTTAATTAGCTGTCTGAATGTGTAGCAAGTGCAGTTGATACAAATACTGTCGCTAGATATTTATTCACTTCCTTACCTGCAAGATAATAATTTTGACGAAGAGAATCTGCGATGGCAGTCAAATACATGCAGTAGAATGAATAGTAATTAGGAGACTTATTCCAATATAAGTTTGTTTGGAACAAATGCTGACAAGACTAGTAGTATAGTATATTAATATACCAGATAAATTCTTCGGTAAATTTTAGTATATTAATTTGGTATATTTCAAGAATACTATAAGACTAGTAGTATATCGATATATCAGATATACTCTTTGGTATATTTTAGTATATTAATACTACAAGACTTGTAGTATATTGATATACCAGATATACTATATTAATTTCGTATAGTTTAAGAATATTACAAGACTAGCAGTACATTGATATACCAGATATACTCTTCGGTATATTTTAGTATATTAATTTGGTATATTTCAAGAATACTACAAGACTAGTAGTATATTGATATACCAAATATACTCGTCGATATATTTTAGTATTTTAATTTGGAATATTTTAAGAACATTACATGACCAGTAATATATCAATATACTAAATATACTTTTTGGTATATTTTAGTATATTAAAAGGGTGTCTGGTATTTCACACCCGATCACACTAAATATACTATTCGGTATATTTTGGTATTTTAGTATATTATTTCGGTATATTTTACTGTTCTGCTTGTGTTGAAAATTGGTAGCAAGCACACCCGACTGACACTTACTTACTTTCTCCATTTGAAGTTCTTTCTATGTATAAATGATATAAATATAATACTACATATAACTATAGTGAAAAGCATGTTCAGTTGTGTCACCTAAAATGTATCTATAGATGTCAATTGCTGCAACTATCTTGTGATTACCTGCCATATGTATCTAGCCTGAATAACTATCTGTATCTAAGAGTATTCATAGTATTTTTACAACTATAAAACTGGTAGCTATTTGTTCTCTTAGCGCTTCCTACCTGACGTCTCATCGGTATCTGTATCTATAACTTTTGCCGTATATCTGTATCTGAATCATAGTGTCTGTGTATTTGTATCTTTATCTGCAGTCACATTGGTAGTTCTTCCAGTTAAGTATTACTTAGCATTTGCCTCTTTAAAACACATCTCGGTCTTTATTTATCTGTTTGCTTTTTGCTACCAACTTATTTAGCCTATTGCTGTCTCAGTCTCTGTGTTTTTTGCCCTGTTGCCGTATTTACTCATGATTGTCGCCATCGTCGTGCTTGGCTCATTATTTTTATGGCTCTTTGTGCCCAGCGCTTCTAGCCAAAAGTGATCTAAATCTATTGACTGAACTCCCAGAGAATCTTCGCCTAGCCAAGCAAAGTGAAGCCAAGCCTTGCCTAGAGGAGTTGGGAAGTCAAAGTTGGAGATGGAGATGGAGTCGCTGCCACCTGAGAACCTGGCAACAAGCGAATGGCTTGTTATAATTTTTATGACGCTTTTTGCTGCCGCATTTCTGGCTAACTATTTATGCCAGCAGCAGCAACAGCAACAACAACAACAACAACAACAACAACAATAGCATTCACTTATATTTTTATTGTTATTCATGCATAATGCCAAAAAGATAAATAACAAATAAATTTCTTACGAGTATTACTACTATATATATAGTAGTAGTACTCTTGGTTTTCCCCAACCCCTCGTCAGAGCTCTGTGTGGTAATTATTAATAAATGCTGCTGCTGTTGTTGCTGCTGTCCCCTCTGCAGTCGCTCCGCTCTCTAATAATATTCACGCTTCGCTAAACATTGAAGAAAACTTAAAGACTCTTCTTGCAACTGCGCGCGGCTTTAACTGAAACTAGAACTAACACTAAGTCTGAGTCTGAGTCTGAGACTGGGATTGAGACTGAGACTGAGACTCTGACTGAATGTGTAGTAAATAGGCCTGGGTCTGGGCCATGCCCTTAACGTGGCGACCGACAACCAGCAACAACAACAACAACAACAACCGACAACCAATTGTCTTTTGGCATATTTTCAAGTTGAACGCTCGGCAATTTTTTTTTTCTTTTTCTGTTGTTGTTTGTGTTATTTTGTTGCTGCTTCCTTCTACAATTTCTAGAGATTTTCTAGTGCGATTAAGCGAAAAACGAAACAGTCTCATAAAAAATATCGCTGTGGCTCAGCGCCTGTCTCTAGCTCAGAGCTCAGCTCTGCTCTGCCTCTTTGTATTTGTATTTGTATTTGTATTTTGAATTTGTATTTGTATTTGCTTGCTTGGATAACAATCAAAGCTCAGCTCAGCACATACATAAAAATTAAAAAGGCAACACAACAAAATAAAAATGGTGGCTGTTATTGCGTTGTCGTTAGTCTTTGGGCCCAGATCTTCAAAGCAAATTGAAGTTACCTGGTTACTGGTGTGTGTGTGTATGTGTGTGTGTGTGTGTGTGTGTACATGTGTAACTCTTGCTATGTATTGCAAAGTTCAATGGCAAATTGCGCTTGTGGATTGCATGTGTTTGGCATTGCGTGATCAGCTGCCGCATGACTTCTGCTGCTGCCTCTTCTAGATCTAATTCCAATTATGTTGCATGTTCTCTGTGATCGCGGCACATCGATCGGTTCAGTTCAGTTGAGCTCAGATCGTTGTCGTGCTTAATTGCTGTTGTGGATACCAAGTGTGGATGCCATACAGAGTGGCTAACATCCGTTAGAAGAATTTCTGCAGATGTCAAGTCATAGGGGAAATGATTTGCACATGATATATCAGAAAATTGCAGGTGGATCGTATGTGGATTGCAAGTTAAATTATATTTGAAAATATGTGTTGGCATTGAAAATGCGTGATACTTTAAATGATGTTGGTTTTTATGTGGATGGCATGTGGAAGCTGTTTGAGATATGTGGACCGTATGTGGATTGTAAGTTGAGATTTATCTGATATTATATGTTGGCTATAAAAAGGTAAGAAATTGTAAAATTTTCTTCCATTATGTGTGGATGCTATGTGGAAGTCGTTTGACATTTCAAAAATATATTAATAAATACTCGTACCTGACAGACTCAAATAACTCTGTGTTAGTAGGCTACTGCCAAATCTCTGTGCATGGGCATGACTTGTGTGGAGGCCAAGTGGATGCCATGCATCACGCTGACAAATGCATTGACACATGTCGAAAATTTGCCTGTCAACTGTCAACAATGAGGAACGCTTCAATAACTCATCTAAAAGTGTTCACCCCTTTCGATGTGCCGCATACCAAATGCAAATTCAGCTGGCCACGCTCGCTGAGCTCCCCAGTTTCTGGCTTAAAACTCTGACGCTGACTCTGGCTCTGCTTTGCATATTGACATCATCATTTTGCCGAGACGACAAACTGTCAAACAAAACAATTGCTGTCAAATTTAGTACAATGAGCGAGCGAGCGGGCGGAGTGGGGCGAGAGGCCCAAAAGGAAGTGAGATGAACAAAAAAAAACAACGAGAAAAAAATAAACTTATTCGATGGAAAAAATTGAGCTGTCAGTGTTTGTATGTTGGAGCGCAAGGAGAAGCAATTTCAACATATCAATAAATTTTTGACAATTTTCTGTAAGTTTATACCCCCGGCAGCCGGCAGGCGATGGAAGATGGAAAGAAACCGAACCGAAGCGAACCGAAGTGAAGTGAAGTGAACTGGAGGTAGGAACAACACCTTTTCAATAAATTTGCTACAACTGTCAGGCGAAACAATGTCATTGTCACGGCGCTGACTGTCTGACTGTCTGACTGTCTTTGGCTGACTGTCTTGGAGTGAGCGACCTATAAACCTGTCACAGGGGCCGAGCTTGGCCCGCCTGGGTCGACCTCAGTGGTTCCCAGGGACTGTGAGAGAACGAAGGGGGACAAGGAGCAGGAGGAGGAGGAGGAGGAGGCAGCGATGACAACGACAACGACAACGACGACATTATTGTCGCTAAACAAACGATCAAATGGCAATTTAAAAGTTTTTATTTAACACTAAATCACCCACACCCCGAGTGCACAAATGAGACGCCACCCCCGCCTCTCCACCTCCCCCTTTCCCACACCCCCTAGAGTAAGCACTTCACCCTTTCGATGGCGGAGCCACCTGACGCGAGCGAACGCTTTCTTTTTCAATTTCGAACCCTTTCGACTTTCAACTTATGAGCGAGGCGGGGTGGGGAGAGGAGGCGAGGGGAGGTGAACTGACAACCCTTGCGCGATTTTCAATAACTTGTAGTGAAAGCAGCCGAACAAAAGGCGCAAAAGTTTACCGAGTTAAATTATGAGGTTGTTTCTGCTGCTTCTGTTACTCTTTATTTTTTTTTTTTTTTTTCTTTCATTTTTTCTTGTTGCTGCTGTTTCTGCTGCTGCTGGCTGACTTTTGACTCCCCATGGAATTTAACGCTGTTGTTTTGTTGCATGCATGAAAAATTCTCTGTGCTCGAATTGCGTCAAGGATGAAAAGGATGAGAACGATGACGATGACGACGACGACGACAAGTGTAACCAAAGGCAAGTGAGGGGCGAAACTGCTCCCTCCTCAACAATATTGGTATTGATAACTTAACAGGACTTTAAGTTAAGAACATGCCACGTTTTGGGTTTAAGCTTGTGTGCCACAGGCCTCGGATTTTCTATGCTACTGATTTACTCGTATTTATATGAAACAAGACCATTATATCGACAGTGAATTTTCATATTAAATTATTAAATCGTCATTTTTGTGCTACATAAAAGAATAATATTGGTGTTTTCAATTATTACAATTATTCAACTAAAAACTAATTCAATTAAATGTGGAAATTTTTATAAATTAATAAATTCGAATGCAAGACTGTGCAATGCTGCTGCTTTTTTGTTAATAACATTTTTGCATAGATAATAAAATGAATATAATAAGTCATCTGACTCTAAAGTGTATTTTCATTATCGACTTTGAAAAAAGTTGTTAAATAAAGTTTCAAACGGAAATAAATATTTGAATATAAAAACTGATATTACCGAAATTTGATTTATAGTTTATAATAGAATTCAATATTCTTTAATAATATTCTAGACAAACAGAACAAGTAACCGTTACCCATTCTAAAAAGGAGTATAAACTTAAAAATATACCGAATTAATATACCATAAAAATACTAAAAACATACATTTGGTATATTAAAACAGTATCGCATTCAAATATTTATATTGAATACAAAAATAAGTTTTATATAATATAATATTTCATTATAAATATATGTATATTTAGGAATTGATACAATTTTTTAATGTTTCTGCCTATTTAAAAACGTTATAGGCAATCAAGGAAATACAAATTTTTATATAACAAGTTGATCAAATGCGACTTTAATGGTTATATATTTTGGCATAATATTTTGTATTTGTATTTAACAAACCTTTTTATTTAAAAGAATAGACAGAAAAAACGTTCAGATATACTTCATAAAAGGAAGACGGATATTACCGAAATTGGATTGAATGTTGCTGTCTTATTAATAGAATTTAAGATAGATAAGAAAATTATTATATAAAAAACTAATTTATTGTGACTTTTTGAGTAAAAAAAAAGTAAGATATAATATTTCGATAGAGTAGTCATGTATATTTAAGAATCGATTGTTCATGTATGTTATATAAAACACAATAATAATAATATTATTAAAATGCATATTTAGTTAATAGATTGGCACTTCAGTTTGAAGATAGAGCTGAGTCGCATTTTGAGCAGCGGCAAGGCAAATCCAATGATAATAGTTGCAGGCGAATTCAGGTGCCGCTAGCTTGATTAATCGAATGGCCGGGATCATTAAAGTATCAGAGTGGAACCCAGGCTCCCGCTTGCCTCAGCTGCCGCAGTCGCAGCTGCGTTGCTGCGTTGCTGCGTTGCTTTGTTGTTGCGTTTCATGCAGCCACGTGCGGTGGCATGTCCTCGTCTCTCTCGCTTATCAATGGCAATGGCAATGGCAATGGCAATGCAGCAGGTTGATCAAGTAGTCAGCACCCGGCAAGAAAACTACAAAAAAGAAACTGAATTGGTCATAGGGAAGAAGAAAAGTTATAAATGATTTCATTATACTACTTACGATGAGGGTCATCAGCTCGGTTGGCTCGTCTTCGTGTTCGCCGCTCTCTCTGGGTCAGGGGCTGCCAAGTTGTTGGCCATGCACCTGCGCAACCTGCACAACCTGTGGCACCTAGACAGGTGTGAGTGTGAGTGTGTGTTGAGTGTATGTAGTTAGGGGTGGGAAGAATGATTTACGCAATGAAATGTTAGTCAAAGGTGAATGTGACTCGAATTGTGTTCGATACTTTGAATGGCATCAAATAAAATGATACAAGAAATACTATGATATACTCAAAATAAGTTTGAATATCAATGTGAGTATGAGTGTGAGTGTATTCGAGTCTGTCTCGTTTGGGCCACTTAAGCGTAATTAGGGCTTTTCAATATTATTAATGATGATGGTCGGTCGCCTTGCCGTTGAAAATGTGGGAAATGCATTGCGAATTGATGACGACCCCAGCGGCAACGCTGCAGACAACCGACAACCGGCAACCGACAGCGGACAGCGGACAACACAGCAATGAATATAAAATGCTAAATGCAAAAATGCAAAATGCAAACACGCAAACCGAAAGCGCAACAATTTTCGAACTGCAATTTTTGTGCAGCGTTTGCCGCGTTTGCTTCGCTCTATTTGACTTTTGTTGTTGTTGTTGCTGCTGTTGCACTTGGTGGTGGTTTGTGGTCAACCATCCAACCATACATTTTTAGCGTTATCAGTGCAAAATAATCTTTCAATCAGCCCTATAACAACAACAACAACAACAACAACATCGTCATCATCCTCCTCCTTCATTCGTTGTGTGTCATTCAACGAAGCGTGACGCCAATTGTTGCAGCCGTGGCAAGCACACAACACACACACACACACACACACACACACAAATTGCTGGCAGGATGAGTAGCAATATACATACATACATTCATACATATGTATGTATGTTATATATACCACCTACATAATAATGTTTGTATTGCAACGAGGAAAGAGAACAAAAGAACCTTTCACTGCTCAATTGGCTACTGTGTTCTCTTTCCCTCACTCCTTCTCCTTCTCCCTCCTTCACCCATTTTGGTCAGCTTGTTAACTCGACTGACCGATCTCGCCTGCTAAACTCAATTGTCTGTCATATGTTTTCCCACAAATATTTCGAAATTATGAAACCTGCGTAAACCTTAATAAAAATAGCGTAGAAATCAAAAAGATCTTTTTATCTATACATTCGCTTTGGTTAGATTCACGATAGAAGTTCATCATATACTATATGGTATGTATTTAAAACTAAATCAATGTTGCGTATTTTATTTAGAAACGGATATTCACAACAAAACAATATTTTCCAAGTTGCAAAAAAATGTTGCAATTGCAACTCAAAAGATTTTATACGAGTATTTATTTAATCTCCTTATTATATGTATATGATATTTGGTCTGAATGAGATTTCCCTAAGATGTGTTGTAATAAATCTAAAATAGAACAAATTTTAGTTATTTAATACATGTCAGTTTAATATAAAGGGAAAAGGGCATTACAGAGACTTGTTAATTAAAGTCTTAAAGAATTCCAAAATGCATTAATTCATTGAGAACCTGGAATTTATTTATCAAATTTGTATACCGTCTATTCACAAGGTACTTGATCAATGTCAACAACCGATACCATATAGTTACGTCCGTTTGGCTATCTGTCCGTCTGTCCGTATGAACTTCTAGATCTCCGAGACTCTAAGAGATAGAATTATAATTTTTAATAGCACTCGATATTGTTGCATGCAGATTAAGATTCATACGGAATTTTGCCATGCCCACTTCCACACCCACAATCGACTAATAATAAACGTAGATTTAAAGCTAGAGAGAAGCGATTTCTACACATACAGTACCTCTAGTATTTAAATTACAATTGAACTATAATTTTTATAAGATAAAAATTGTAAAAGTTATTTAAGAAAAACAGTGTCTTCTGCTCTCGGATCTTAGTTTCTCTGATTGTCAATGTAAAATATACAACTTTAAATGTAATATTATAAAATATAGACCCTTATTGTATATTTTAGTTTATTTTTGGTATATTAATTTGGATTGTCTAAAGAGTGACACCGCATTGTTTTGCTTTTATAAAAAATGTATCTGATTGTTATTCTGGTATATACCAAATAGATCCTTTGGCATATTTTTTAGTATATCAATATGGATTCTTTTAAGAATAATACAGCACTCTTTTTATTTGAAATGTATTAGTATACCGATATACCAAATAAACCCTTTCGGTATATAGTTTTTAGTATATTAATTTGTTTTAAGAATAATCCCGCACCGTTTTGCTCTTAATTAAACTTGGTAGCGGGTATGTCACAGTCGATCATACTCTATATCTTTTTTGTAGCTTGTTTCCTAGCTATGAATGTGTATATTACTATGTTACTAATGTTTTGGCTCAATTACTTTTAGTATCTTAAACAGAAGCACATATAGTATATAATTTTGTAATTTATTTAAGCACCTGTGAATTTCTAGTACAGGAATCGACTGCTAACTTCAGAGACCAAGTGATGGTTGATCGAAATAAGAGCACATGCAGATCGAACAGAGTGAACACAAAGTGCGTTCTATCGCCACATGGCACTGCGCGATCGTCGTGGACTGCGTCCTCCGTCCTTGTTCATGAAGGCCAGCGTCAAATGGCGCTTGGCCGGCGTCAGGCCAGAGCGTGAGGATCCCTTAAGTCCGGCAATGCTGCCCAGGCTGCTGTCGACGACAACGCGCCGTTGACGACGACGACGATGCGATCTCGGCTTCTTCGGTTTGCGCACTGACAATTGATGTCGCGATGTCGTTGTCGCTGTCGCTGTCGTGGCCTGTGGATTGGGTTTGCCATGGATGACGGGTCGGGCGAGTTGCTCCAAGCGCGGACTCAGCTTGTAGCGTCGCAGTTGCTTGCCACGCTTTACGAAGATGTTGCTTCGCGTTCGTGTTGCCGGCAGCCCGTAGTCGAGAATAGTGCCTGCCTCAAGGCGTTCCGGATCATCGATGGCCTCCTCGGCCTCCAGTTGCTTGGCCAACTGCAGCTGAGAGCGCAGATTCTTCAAGCGCTGCTCCTTGAGCGATGTTCGTGTTCGCATTTGATTTCTGCCTCGATTGATGCGCGGCTTCAGCCTCGATCTGGCGCTCGACTTGACGCCGTGATCGATATTGTGACGCTGTGTGGCGCCAGCGCCGCCTTGAAACTGATATGGATGACGCCAGGCCAAGGCCACATTGCAATGCGCTGCTCTGCCTGATGCTCCCCGCCCTCCTCTGGCTGTTGCAATTCCGCCCGCCTTGAGGCGTTTCGGTGCCAGACGCTTAGGATTCTGCCACGGCTCCAGCCACACTTTCTTCTGCATTATTCTGCCCTTCGCCTGCTGCGGCAGCTGCTTTAGACTCTTGCGCTTCTTCAGCACTCGCTTTGGCTGCGCAGCTGTCTGCGACTTCGAGTCGCGCAGTGGCAGCGGTTGTGGCTGCGCTTGGGGTGCCACTTGTGGCAAGGGCTTAAGCTTGGGCTTCAGCTTGGGTTGCTCCTGCCGCATCACTTTGCCTGCATTCAGTCGCTGCCCTTTGCCTGCCTTTGCTGACTGTGGCTGTGGCTGTGGCTGCTGCTGCTGCTGTTGCTGACGTTGTGTTGTTGTGTCCAGCATCAGTCTGCGTCTAGGACTACGACTAGGACTTCTTGTCTCTGGCTTTGTTTTCGGCTTTGCAACTGGAGTGCGAGCCGGAGTGGGAGCTGCTGCTGCCGGCTTTGAACTGGCTGCTGCTGCTGCTGCTGCTGCTGCCTTTGGCTTGGGGCTCAGGCGCTGCTTTGACTTCGACTTGGATAATACCATGACAATCTCGGCTGGATTGTTGACACTCCGTTGCTCCGGTTTCTTTTGCTTCAGCTTCTTCTTGTTGTTGTTGTTGTTCTTGTTCTTCACGCGAGACTGCGAACGCGAGCTGGGCAATTGATTGCTGCACGATTTCTTCAGATTCAGATTCTGATTCTGATTCTGATTCTGTTTCAATTTCATTTTCTTTTGATTGATCATCTCATCGAAAGCTTCCTTCGAGTGTGTGATCTGCTCGGTCAAATCGATCCGCTCGGGCCGCACATAGAACATATGTCCATTGTAATCACCCACATCGCCCTGTCCATGTCGCTCGGATATCACACGGGCCACAACTCGCTTCATATCGGTGCGATTGAGATTCAATTGATTCGCCAGATTCTTGGTCAACGCTTTCAATGCGCCGCCAGTGCCGCCCATTTTCGATGAGTTCCATATTTCGGTGTTCATATTCAATTTAGTCATTCAATCTGTGTCTGCACAATCGATTTACTGTCTACGATACCAAAAGACAAAAGGAAAAACGGAAAGCAGCATTAACTAATCTTAAGGAAACATGCAATAATTTTAATCTGATTTCTGGCGTAACTGAAAGTGTGATGTGATGAATTCCATATATGTATAATTAAAAGAAAACAAAAGTCACAGCCACGAGTAACACATTTAACGAAATTTAACTCTAAAGCAAATGCCTGCTGCATTTTCGAAATCTTGCTTCTACAGTTTTGTAGATTCAATGTAAATTAAAAGATTCAAAGAGAATCAAAAATTACTTTTATTAGAAAGTCAAAACTATGCATTTTTATTAAACAATGTTAAAAAATCCGAAGCAAATCTAAATTTGCATTTATGAAAAAGTTATTTGATATGTTGACAAGTTTTCAACTATACATTCTTTATACCAAATATACCAAACACACACAGTATTTATTTATACCAAAACTACACGAATTTTAAGTGCGAGGAAAATATTTTAGATTAAGACTAGTAAAAATCTATAGAGCATATTTACAAAATTATTCAATTTTATTCGCAACAATTTCAATGTATTCATCAACATTTTGTTAAATAATTAGTAAATTGTAAGAATATTGTAATATCAATTATTCTGTTAACTTTTTCATGCAACTGACTTGAAACTTTCAAGTCCTGGAGCTATGAAGAAAACACTTAATGTTGAGGTATTTTAATTTGTATTAGCATTCAAAAGTTTCATATTAATATTGGTATATTTCATGTTGAATTTAATCAATATTTTTAGGTATTTTAAAAAGTTTCATATTGCTGTTAAAATTTACATCAGCATTGAAAACGTTTTGGTATATTTTAAGTATTTTAGTCAGTATATTCACAAATATATTAATTAGTGCAAACTATATTTGTAGTTGAGACTCTTTTGAGTCCTTTTATTTTTATTACTATTAACTTTCGGTGGTCTATGCAATTCCCTCTGTTTTTTTGGGTGTTTGTTGCTCGCTTCGTTCGCGAGCCAAAAACCAAAAAAAAGGGAAACAAAGATGTGAGAAAAGTGTAAAAAAGGCTAGAAGGGAGGCCGGAATCATTTAAGCATTGCGGTGTGAAATTTCACACCGATTGCAATAAAAATTCAAAGCCGACGCGGTGCGCAACACAATAAAACGAGCTACGAGCTGCGAGCTGCGGCAAGAGAAAGGCGCTACATTGAAACAGAATCAATCAAACGGTTGCAGAGACGATCGTGAGTCCGCTCTCCCGTCCGATTCCGCCAAAACTTTGCCCTCGCCCTCGCCCTCGCTGTCGTTGTCGACATCTGCGCATGCGCGCACGCCGGATGTGAATGTGTTTAGTGGCAAAGAGAGAGAGAGAGAGAGAGAGAGAGAGAGACTGCTGTTAATGGTGTCACTAAGTACGCCGCAAAACAGACAGCTATGAGACACAAGAGCCGAAAAAGCGTAAACCCAACCAGAGCGAAGCCAAGTCCGGAGACAGACAGACGGACAGAGACTGCTGCATGCAACCGGACGCAGCGGTTGGAGAGGCATGCCACAACGTCGTATATACATATGTGTGTGTGTGTGTGTGTGTTGGCCCTCAGTTTGGCTGATCATCGAATGGAACCAATAAAAGTTGCCTTCATTGTCTTTATTTGCGCGGGTCGCGCCTGTACGAGTACCCATACTCGCACTCGCACTCGCACTCACACTCATACTCACACTCATTTCCATTAGCATTTCATTCAATTTGCATTTTGTTGGCCAGTCTCGGGTCAATGTGTGTGTGTGTGTGTGCCTCAATGCTTCAATGGTCTTGCGGGTGCTGCTGTTGCAGCCACAATGAGTGCGGGTGTGAGTGTGATTGTGATTGTGAGTGTACTCACACTCGCACTCGCACTCGCATAAGCAAAACAATTCAATTGTCCGGCTGGTTGGTTATTTGGTGTTGAATTTCGTGTTGTTTGCCTTTTGTTTTTGCTTTTTTTTGCTCTTCCTCTAGTTGTTGCTGTCAGTTGCGCTACATTGCAGCTCACACATTAGCGATGTGACGAATTCGATGACGATGACGATGACGATTCACGATTCACGATGACAATAGCATTGACAATGTCATTGCGAGTGACAGGCAACAAGTTAATTGAGCTTATCGAAGCTGCTTTTGCTTTATCTCTCTTTACACTCTTGTAATATTTGTATGGAAATTATTCTCCAAATGCAGCAAATCGATAAGTACTGTGCAATAGCTTTTTATCGATAGAGTATCAAGATGACGATTGACAAGCAACAAATTAATTGAGCTAATCAAAGCTGCTTTTGTTTTAACCTTATCAAGATCTTTACATCCTTTTCACATTTGTATTGCAATTATTTAAGAAGTGAAGCATATCGATAACCACTCTGCAGCAGTTTCTTATCGATAGCAAATCATGATGACGATTGACAATGCGATTCTCAGGCAACAAGTTAATTGAGCTGCTGTTATTTTAATCTTAGTTAGTTCTTTACATTCTTTTCACATTTGTATTGCAATTATTCAAGAAGTGAAGCATATCGATAAGTACATTTTTGTTATCGGAACTCCACTGTTCTCGCTGGGCGCCCGCATATCGACATGCTGAACCGCAGAGTGCAATGTAAATGTTAATTGTGTCTGCAATATTTTTTCCAATGAAACATTTTTATGTTAATTCGAAAAAATTGTTTTACAACCAATTAACTTAGCCAATGCACCAAAAAGATCAACGGACAAGATCGGCAAACAACGGGGAACTCTCTCTCTCCCCCTCTCTCTTTCTCTGACTGTGCTGGGAACTTGAGGGGTTGACTCCGAGTTTGAGTCTGAGTCTGAGGGTCAAGCGCAGGGGGTAAAGTGATCGCATTGCATGCCGCAAGCCGCACGTCGCTTGGAATTTCATTACGCGAGTGTCAGTTGAGGCGATCAGGGAGTCACTCAGTCAGACAGTCCGACAGTGAGACAGTGAGACAGTCTTTTCAGCTAGTTGGGCTAGTCTCTTCAGTCAAGTCGCAAGTAGTTCAGTAGTCAGCCAGCGGGCAGGCAGGTGTACTGCGTGTAGCACGTTCTGGTGGTTGTTAGGGTCGCATTTAGTGCGGGTCGCTCTTCATCGGCTCGCTCTAAATCAATCAAGCGCAACAAATGCCCAAAAAAAAAACAAAAACAAAAACAACAACTTCAACAACGCGAAGACATCACAAACAATTTCAATTAAAATGCCAACGTTGCCGTTGCCACCACCAAGAAAGTCGCCAAGTCACAAGAGGCTTCTTCCCCCGCTGCACGTTGTAAAAGGCGCGCGCGAGCTACAGGTGCGATTCTCTGCAGTTCCTGACCTGCCACAGCAACAGAGCGTTGCCCCTACCCCTGCCCCTGTTGGTTGCCACTGCGGTCGTGTCATGTAATTAGGAAGTTATGTGAGGGTCAATCGATCGATCGTTCGTTCGTTCGTTCGTTTGTTCGTTCGATTGTCCCTTCAAATTTAAATGATGTTCTTCCCGTTTTTATTTCTTCTTGTCTAGCAAATAAAGTCATACTAAACAGCTGCTCAAGCTGAGGGAATAGACTCGACGTCTAGTTGGCGACATATTCACGATGATGTGCATCTTTTCTTTTCTGTTCGTGTGTGTTTTTGTGTGTTTTTCTATTTAGTTCGCTTGCAACTTTTTCCCAGGGCCAAAAGATCTTCATTAGCGTGGCCAGTTGTATCAGCTGCTCTGATCTCTGTGCACAAGACATCCTTAGAGAATTACGAATTACGATTTGCACAGATGATGCGCCATCTTTGGATCCCATCCTGACGACTGTCGCAAAACCCAGATGATATACGAGACTCAAAGCTCTCTCTCTCTGTCTGTCTCTGTCTCTTTCTTTGAATTCAACTCTTGCGTTTGCTTCTAATCTTAAGACAAGCATCGCAGTCACGTTGTGTCATCGCGTTGTTCTTTCCTCTGGGTTGGTTGTATTTGGGTCTCTCTCTCTCTCTTTCTCTCTCTCTCTCTGTCTGCTACTCTTTGCGATTTTGAGGCGGCGTCCAACAAACACACAACAACGACCACGCACTGAAGAAGTTGACTTTTGGGCTGCTTCTTTCTATGAACCTATCTGGCGAACTAGGCAAGCTAATTGCCTCGCGTCAACGTATAGGTGAATTATTATATAGAAGCCATAAAAAAAATATAGCTCTGCCCCACTCGCTGATCGCGCTCGCGATAAACAGCAGCAACAGCAACAACAACAACAACGACCCAAAATCAGAGCTCGTTAAAAAAAAAGTCTCAACTTGAACCAATCAAAAGACGCGCCGTCGACGTCGCCGTCTTCATTGTTATTGTTGTTGTTGGTGTTGTTGTCATAAAAACAGCACCAACAACAAGGAATTATTAAAAGAAATACATACACACACACACACACATACACAGACATGAGTGTAGAAGCGACAAGGTGAGGAACGATTTGAACATTTGACGCAAAATGGAAATGTGTATATCAAAAATTGGGTAACGCTTTAAGAAAGAATAAAATAACGAACAACGTTAACAAAATTGTGAAAATGTTGCTGCCTGTTGCTGTTGTTGTTGTTAGTGTTGTTAGTGTTATTGTTATTGTTCTTGTCGCTGCTGCTTCTGGGAGCGGTTTAGGAACTTGTATTGAAAGTTCATTGTACGGTACTGCGTTGTCGGAGTCGTCATTAAAACTTGATCTATGACCCATTGTTCTGGCCGCGTTTCGGAAGTCGCTTTCCATTGGTTGTCGCTTGGTCGAATTTCTTTTGTCATATGCCTTGGATTTGGATTTGGGTCTGGAAGAGAATAGTGTGAGACAGCGAGCGCAGAAAAGAGAGAGTTAGGATATATATACTTCTATACATACCTCTATATCTAGATCTATATCTATATCTATCTGTATCTCTATATCTATGTCTATATCTATTTCTATTTCTATATCTATATCTATATCTATATCTATATCTATATCTATATCTATATCTATATCTATATCTATATCTATATATATATCTATATCGATATGTATATCTATATCTATATCTATATCTACATCTATATCTATATCTATATCTATATCTATATCTATATCTATATCTATATCTATATCTATATCTATATCTATATCTATATCTATATCTATATCTATATCTATATCTATATCTATATCTATATCTATATCTATATCTATATCTATATCTATATCTATATCTATATCTATATCTATATCTATATCTATATCTATATCTATATCTATATCTATATCTATATCTATATCTATATCTATATCTATATCTATATCTATATCTATATCTATATCTATATCTATATCTATATCTATATCTATATCTATATCTATATCTATATCTATATCTATATCTATATCTATATCTATATCTATATCTATATCTATATCTATATCTATATCTATATCTATATCTATATCTATATCTATATCTATATCTATATCTATATCTATATCTATATCTATATCTATATCTATATCTATATCTATATCTATATCTATATCTATATCTATATCTATATCTATATCTATATCTATATCTATATCTATATCTATATCTATATCTATATCTATATCTATATCTATATCTATATCTATATCTATATCTATATCTATATCTATATCTATATCTATATCTATATCTATATCTATATCTATATCTATATCTATATCTATATCTATATCTATATCTATATCTATATCTATATCTACATCTATATCTATATCTATATCTATATCTAGTTGGGGCTGGAGTGAAAGAAATTCATTGGATGGGTCGATGGCTCGCTTCGCTTTATCAATTATTTCTTATACATAGATTTTATTTCCCTCTCTCCTCCTCTCATCCACCTCCCGCACATGCATATTTATGGGCGGCAGCAAGGAAAATAGAAAATGGAAAATGGAAAAAAATAGAAAACTTTTGCCCATATTTTACACGTTCATAATTTTTACATTGTTCTATCACGCGAATCGCCGTTCGCGTTCGCGTTCACGGCTTCCTTGATGAATGGGCCTCCACAGTCTGAGTATAGCCAATTCTCCATTCTCTTCGCTGTTCTCCGCTCTCCGCTCTCCGCTCTATGCTCTTGGCTCTTAAAGCTCTCAGTTCGTCTCCAATCCCCATCCCCATCACCTTGCAGCTGGAGCTGGAGCTGGAGTCGAAGTTGTATGTAATGCATACTCCATTGCTTCCAGTCATTATGGCTCTGGGCATAAATCAGTAGCAGAAAAATGATGACGGCAATGCCAGCGAAGCCAACGCCGCTGGCTAAGGTCTAAGAAGTGGTCTACTCTACTCTCCCTACTCCCTACTCCCCTTCATTATGCCACCTGAGTGCTTCACCTTCTGTGGCAAACCTCAAGCTGAACCTCAGCTAGTATTCCCCGTTGCTATCTCCTTCACTCCACGCTATCGCTATCTCACTCGCGCGCGTCGCATGTGTTACAATTTGAATTATTAGTTGTTGGCCCGCCGATTGCCGCTGCTGCTGTTGCTGCTTCTGCCACACTTGCCACCTCTTGTGGCAAGCGCCATATATCGTTGTCGTCTTCGTCTTCGTCATCATCGTCGTCGTCGTCGTCTTTGGGGTTTATAGATTGGCGTTGTTTGGTTTGCTCACATCGTGTAATGTGTGTGGTAAATAGCGGCAATTGGCGCAACTCTCTTCGGCTCTTCAGCTCTTTAGTCTCTGCAGTCTACACAGCTCCACATGGCCAACAAAGTCTCAAAGTTTTCCTGTGTCTTCCAGTCTCAATTAGCTCTTCAATTAGGGCATTGACTGATTGCCCTCACACTCACAATCACACTCACGCTCAGAGGTTCGCCTCTCGTTTGCCTAGGTAAATTATTAGTTTTCCTTTAGTGCTGTTCTGTTGTCAAACAAAGAGATCAGCTCCGCATACCCCGCATAACCATAAAAAGATATCAAATCAGTGCACACAAGTTTACTTTAATAATGGAGTACAAGTTTGATGCCATCAGTTGCCCAAGAGCTACTCAAGAAGAGTAGACTGTTCTATAATACTATACAAACCGGGGAACTTTAAGTAGATACATTTGTAAATCTTTGTATTTATTATATTCAATATATATGTACAAAAGATACAAGATTTATTTTCAATTACAACTCACTTGATATATTTACGTTTAATCTTTTTTAAACCCGATTCCCATAGGGTATCATAACTTTCAGCCTACAGAAGAAGGCGTCTTCAACCCTATAAAGAATATATAATATGTATTCTTAATCAGCGTCAACAAAGATGATATCGAACAAGCAAGCGTTTTTTTGAAGATGAAATTACGATTAAATAAAAATTGTTGAAATTATAAAATAAAGGCTGATGCTGTCGGGTCTTGCAATCTGGTATATTTTTAACTCTATAGAAAATGTTGAATGTACATCGTAGTATATATATCGGCATACCAATTATAGGCTTTGGTATTTCGATAGTAGTATTTAGTATTTTTTTGCTATACATTAATTTGGTATGGTATCCATTATAACCTTTGCTATATTTTTCTATTTTCTTCCAGTATTTTAATTTGGTATATTTTGAAAATAAAACCGCACCGTTTTGCATATGTATATTAAAAGTAAAACAGCGGGTATCTCACAGTCGAGCACACTCGACAGTTGCTTTCTTACATGTTTTAAATTGCAATATTTATAAAGTGTATCTTTTTATTTTTATTCTAATACTAAAGTATTTATTGACCATTCATCTATACATTTTTATGGTAATACTCAAGTTTTTTACCTTTTAACCCTATTTAACGTACTTTAATAACACTTTCTGTTAAGGTTGATCAAAAATGCAAGCGAATTAAACAAAAAGTGTGCCATTTAAAAATAGAGCTTTAATTAATAAGAAGAGCTAGTATATTGATAGATCAGGTGGCTTAACACATACCCAATAAGTTGATACATGTTCGTCTGCTATTTGAATGCACTTTGGACAGCTTTCAAAGTGCGTCAATCGAAAGCTTCTAATAATCATTCGTAAGTTGCTGAAATGCGCTTTTGATGGCATCGCTTGGACCAAGGGGAAAGTTTGATAGACACGAAAACGAAAAGAGTTCTCAGCAATTGGTAATGCTCTTTGTCTCAATTCGTTTGTTTTCTCATGGCTCTGCTGGAAGTTGTCTGAATGCAAATCAGTTCATTGCTCAACAGAGACAGAGACAGAGCGACAGCGAGAGAGTGAGAGAGAGAGAGAGGTAGGAGATGGGCAAGTGAACCATTAATTAAAGCTACTAATATTACCAACTAACTAACTAACTAACTAAAGCAACCGCCAAATGGAATTCAAAGCGCAGCAAAGTTCAAACAAAAGCAAACGGCGTAACTCAGTTGGTTATATATTCGAAGGGAGAGAGGCAGTTACACAGGAAGGTTACAGCAGGTGCAAAGCGGAGGGTGGAGAGCGGAGGGAGGTGGGAGGAATGGGAGGTGGTTACGCTGAGGTCTCAAAGCGCAATCAGCGCATTGGCCATACTATTTATTTTGCTGTATTTACTTCTTTTTGTTTTTTTTTTTTTTTTTTTCGCTGTTTTTGTTTCGGTTTTGTGTGTGTGTGTGTGTTGCCAACGAATGATTTTTGCATAATAAAACACTTAATTTTCATGCGCATTTCCAAAACTCCTAAAACTCAGCTCAACTGAAAAATGAACTGAACTGAATGAAGCCCGTGTCTGAGTCTCAGTTTCTCAGTTTCGTCTCGCATGTAGGTAATTTCCAAATGGAAAATTTATACAGTCAAGTTGTAGAAAATCATTAAACAAATCGCACTTTAATAGGCAACAGCAGCAGCAGCAGCAACAACAACTAGACGAGGCCTAAAGAAATTTACGACCCGGTCTCCCCTCCAAAAATAAATGTATAACGAAAAAAGAAACAGAAAACCCGAAGCAAACCAACTTGAACTGAGCCTGACTCCGAGTCTGACTCTGACTGAGCTGAGCTGAGCTAAAGCGAAGAAGCATCCAAGCGATGCAAAAATTCAAGTGAAGTGAAGTGCAAAAGACAAACAACAACAACAACAATAACAATGACTTGACTTTGAGTTCAAAAACGAGACGAGCTCCCAAACACCTGTCCGGAGCAGTTGTCGGGCTTTGGCTTGAGGTTAGGTCCACAAAAGCGCAAGCGCAGCCGAAAAAAACAAAACAAGAGCAACACGCATGTGTGTGTGTGTGTGTGTGGGTGTTGAAGAGAGATGGCATTAGTCAAAGCAAGTCGCAAGCCCAGTGTCTGGGCTACGCAACAAAATCAGAGACAGCGACTTAGAGCCAAGTTAGAAGCGTCGTCCATTACGTTTGAGCGCGTCAACCAACCAAGCAGCAAACCCCAACTCCTAACTCCCCCCTCTCCCTCTCCATCTCCATCTCTCTCTCTCTGTCTCTCTCCCTGCCGCTTGCCACCGATATGTATGCGATTTTTATGTGTGAACGTAGACAAGTTTTGGTAGTTAAATAGATGCACACTCACACGTTGAAAACTGCACAGACAGACAGACAGACGGACGGACAGACAGACAATAAAAACAAGCCAAAGAAAAACCCCAAAGTTAACCAACATTAACATTTAATCGAACCTCATGTTCAGTAGAGCATGTCTCCTGTTACATACGAGCTATCAACGCAATGCCTACAGGCCAAAAAGAGAGATAGAGAGAGAGAGAGAGAGAGAGAGAGAGACAAAGACAGAGACAGAGACGGAGCTGTATAGGGGAAGGTCCCAGATCCCACACAATAGACAACATCAAATGAGGGAACTACTGAAGCTCTGCAAAAAGACCGAACCACACTTGACTCCACAGCCAAACTCTCTACTAGAGACCTCTATATATGTAGAGCTCATGTCTAAATTCCCGCTTCAGCTACCGTTTGTTGTTGTTGTCGCTGATGATGATGATCGCTCAACGTGGCGACGTCTTTTGTTTTGTTGTTGTTGTTGTTTTTCGCATGCGACGCGGTTTCCTTTTTGGCTGCCACCTTCCAAGTTTCAAGTTCCAAGTTTCGAACATTCAACCCTCTTCCTCCTTCTCCTTCTCCGTTCTTCTACCTTCTACCTTCTGTGTCATCGTCACTCTCTGATCGTCATTTTGATCGTCATCGTCATCGTCAAAGTCAGACAGCGTCACCTGCCCTGCTACAATTTTTCCATTTTCCATTTCCCATTTCCATTTGCAGCATTTCAAAAGCATTTTAATTTAATTTTCATTCACGTTTTGTTGATTCTTTTTCGCATTGCCATTGTTCGTTTTGTTTGCTTGCTTAGGGTGCTGCTGCCCAACGAACAACGAACAACAAACGATCAACCGAACGATCGCAGATCGCAAAATCGCTTAACAACTTTTGTGTGTAAAAAATCACATAAAACTTGCCCTCAATGGCGCCTTTTTGCCCAACAGATCGCTGATAGAGGCCACTTGTTATACAGTTTATAGATGCACAACTTCGAATGTGGTTTCCAAAGTAAACTACATATAAAAGAGGGTTCAACTTGACTTGAACTTATTTCTACAGCAATTCAGCATTGAACTCGGAAACTTGATAATAATTTTATTTAAGAAATAAAAAATGCAGCAAATATTTTAAAGTTATATTTAGTAAACGTTTCTTTGGAGAGACTTTATACTTTCTTGAAATAAAGCTTAATTATGAAGAAGTATTTCCATATATTTGACTTAAACCATTTTCTACTCCTGAATGTAATTTCAAGAAAAACCAACAAAGTAACTCAATAGATTCTATCATGCACATAATTGGATTAGTTAAAACAAGTACGAGAGTTACAGTTGAGTGTGCTCCACTTTGAGATACCCGCTATCCATATTGAATAAAATCATTATTATTCTTTAAAATATACCGAATAATATACCACATAAATACTTAAATATACCGAATGTCATATTTGGTATAATGATAAAGTACTATATCCGAAATATACTATAGAGGTAAAAAATACTAAAATATATCAAAGGTACATTCAAGTAGTAGCAGGTATAAAAATCAATAAATCTATACAAAATATAACAGCAAATATTTTGAATAAATTAAAAATTGTTTGAACTCTTTCTACATAAAAGTACTTCTATACTACTAAAATAATTTTATACTCTTGAATGCAATTTAAACTCCAACAAGATCATTTTCGTGTTTCTATCTTTCATATAAATCTAGAATAAGATTCATAATTAGAATAGTTCTAAGTCAACGAAACTTCCATATACATATATGTATTTAATTTGTAAGCTTGACATTCAAATTTAGTTATTTTCTTCAAATGCAATTGACACTTTAAAGAGTTTAAGAGAGCAAAGACAGCAAGATCATTTTCAAGTTTCCATCTGTAAGCTTTTTTATTTTGTTTTCTAGCTACTCTTGCCTGATGGTTACAGTTGCCAATGGTTAATCTTTATGCCCAGAGAAACTTTGAGTTCAAAGTTGAAGATCATTATGCTGCGAAGCTTTCCCCGAACAATTAATATGGTTAACAACAACATTTCACCTTTTGTGCAAATGTTTTCTAATGAAAACATCTGGACCACCAACGAATAAACTGGTCAAATCATTTAGCCAGAAAGCCAGGAAGGAAAAGTGTAACGATCTTTGAGCTGAGCCGAACCAAGCAACACCCAAGACCAGTAGCGATCATTATGGCTTATAATAAGGGAACACAAAGGGAGGGAGGAGAATGTGGAGAGAAGAGGAAAGAGAAGTAAATCATAAAGACAATTGTCGAGATGAAGACACACACAGAGTGAGTAAAGTAAATATAATAATAATCATAATAATATTGTGGCACGATGTTCTGCGGTTTTCCACGCGGCTTCCGAAATGAGGCTGATCCCAAAACAACATTCAGAAAGAAGAAGACGAAGAGAAGAAGAGTGATCTTCACAAGACTCTCGAATGCCGTAAGCTCCACCTTAGATGCAACATTAAATGCGAACGTGCCACAATTATGCGTCATCTCTCACAAATTGCTCAATTGTGCTCGACTCGGATTGACTGAGGAGACTGAGATCGCGACTGCGACTGCGACGGCGACTGAGAAGAGATTCCTCGACCATGACAGAGTGGACCACCGTTGCATATTTTGCATTTACGAGTTGAGATGACGTTTATACAATTTATTTGCAATTTTCAATCAAAAACGCGAGCAAAACGCCGCAAAATGATGCAAAATGCTGCAAAAGTCGTGGCCATAACAAAAAATTGATTAGCTTTGTTTGCATTCTGACTCTCTCAGTTATTTTGCGGTTAAAGGAAACTCTTCAGCAACTCTGGGGTGGGCCAACAACAACAACAACAGCAACAACAATAAACAAACAAATGGAAAGGAGAAAATAAGTCGAACACGTTTCAATATTTTGAGGCTTTTCGCATTTTGTGCATTTTGTGGCCAGTAATTTATAGCGAAATGATTTGGTCAATTCGCATTGACCAGTTGGGTGGGCTGAGGCTTCAATTCAATTACAATTACCATCGATTGTCTCCCTTTCTTCTCTGTTTTTGTCTTCCTCTCTCTCTCTCTGTCTGTCTCTCCATCACTCTTTGTCATGTCGTTACATTTTCACGCATCAACGAAATTAGCCCATGGACGCGCAGGAAGCGTAGCGCATTTCAAAGATCTTTGCGCCGGCTTTTAACAAATCTTTACGATATGTCATTAAAATAACACAAAAAACAAAAACCGAAAAGAAAAAACACACACACAAACGCAGAAAGAGAGAAGATCGAGAAGAACTGCTTGAAGAAGTCGCCGTCGGGCATCGTTTATCGCTGTCGGCAAATCGGAAGTTTAATGGGTTAATGATGGCTAGCCCTCTCTCTATCTAGCATACTATGGCTACCATCTCCCTCACTCACTCACTCGAACGGCGCTGGGCGGGGGAACCCAACAAATAAACATACATATAAAAATGAACAAAATCATAAAAAATTGCAGCCGACACGACCGCAATGCACCCGGTACCCAGCTTGGACCACCTTGATCGTTGCCCGTTCTCCGTTCCCCGCTTCACTGTTCCCATTTCTTTAGCTGCTTCAGCTGCTTCAGACCCGATCGCAATCCCAAACTCAAACACCCGGACCCAATTCCCATCTCTCTCTCTCTCTCTCTGGATCTTCTGTACTATTTTTGGGGAAAACATCGGCAACGAACTCGATTGCTCTCGCAATGCAATTTGAGTTGTGCAATTGCCTTAGTAAACACATCGAGTAAGTGAAACTCACTCACTACTTCTTATTCGATGTGAATTGTTGTTGTATTTTGAATAATTATAATATAATAATAATAATATTATATATAATTGCAGAATCGAGTGTGCTCGACTGTAAGAAATAACATATGCTAGTCATCTTCAACATTAGCAAAACACTTCAATACTATTCTTAAAATAAACAATATTAATATACGAATATACAATAATATAAAATATTTAATATACTATATAGAGTGTATCGATATACTATTAGTTTCAATATATACCATAAGAAATAAAATACACTGCATATATGGTTTATCGATATACAATTAGATCCAAAATATACCACGAAAAAATAAATATACTGAATATATGGTGTTTCGATATACCATTAGATTCAAAATATGCCATAAAGTTCAAATTATACCAAAGCAGCTAAGACCCAAATATTATACATACTTAAATCATACTTGTAATACTATTTTAGACGTAACTCACAAGTTTATACTATACACTTCAAGTTGCAATTTAATCGGCTTGTTATTGTGTAATTTAATGGTGTGATTAAAAAGTCAAACAACCAACATTTCTTATTTTCAATTAATGCAGATAGAAAAGGAAATTCTATACAAATAAATATATTTGTATGAAGCACTGCTATTTCAAGGTTCACAGTAAGTATATTTCAGGAACTGCAAATAACACTCACAAAAATGAAATGAAAAGAAATTGATAGTTAATAAGTAAGTAAATAAAATACCGTGCAGACAAGGAAAATAATCGAGAACAAGCAAACAAAGCTGCGGGTCAAGCTGAAGATTATAACAGCAGCAAGAAACATTCACGCCAATCGATTATTAAGTGATTACCAGCAGCTCCCTTAATACCATATCAGATTCTATGCCTTTAATTACTTACTGACTAAATGTATCTAGGCTGGCGCTTAACATCCCACTGATGATATTTTCCTCACACACACCTCAACGCAACTTCGATGACATTTGACGATCCCAGTTCACGTCTTTAATCTTTAGATACAAAGATCTTTATACAAAGACATTATTCTTATATTTCATATCATATAGTACAATTCGAATCAATATATCCAAATACTATAAATAATTATGTGATGCATCGTCATTGCAATTATTCGATTGCACATTTAAAGTAGACCGCAGATATTGCAGTTCAATGTGCCGCATTCTTCAATTAAATTGGTATTAAAATGTATCGACCTATCAACCTCCTCGCCATCTCCATCTCCATGTCCATCACCATCATCATGCCCATCTCGATTCGAATGATCGAGCGATGATCATTCGAAATGTTTAACATGCATCCACTTGACTTGTAACGGAAATTAAAATGATGACAAAAATAAAACGCCAGCACTTTCAATTAACAGTTGCGACCGTCTGCAATTGAAGCACACACTAACACTCACACTCACACTCACACTCACACTGGCATTCGCATTCGAACTCATAATCGTATTCATATTCATATTCACACGCTCTTTTGCCATGCGATCAGCGATGATCAGCGCCATTCACATTGACAGCGACAACGAAGAAAAAAAAAAAAGAACAGACGGAGAGAAACAAAAGAGATGGTGGAGGAGGAGGAGAAAGACAAAAACGATAATTGAAAACGAAGCGAAGCAAAGTTGAGATGCTGATGAGCTGCCGTTGATCATATTAACACCCAAAGCGGATGGAAGATGGAGAAGAAGAGATGCTGCTGGATGGAAGTTTGTTTGAGCACGGAGTTCGGCACGAGATACCATTGGCATTAATGATCATCACACCAGAGGAAGATTCAAGAGAGAAAGAGAGGGAGAGAGATGAGAGCGGGGCTTATCAATTTATTGAAATGTCACATTCAATTAAAACTAACTGCTGAGCAAATACAACACACACACACACAGAGTCGTAATTCATGCGTCGATCAGTCGAATTTCAACTCCCCCTCGATCTCGGTCTGCATTAATTGATGATATCAAAATGTAAAGTGTCCGCATTGGCACATTATCGTCGCGGCTCTGCAGCTGCTGCAGTCAGTTGCAGTTACAGTTGAAGTTTAAGTTGACCCCTTGCAACTTGCAACTTTGCAAAAACTCGCAACTCGCACTCATTAAGCAAGTGTCGCGAGCCAACAACAGCTGCTGGAGAAGGAGAGAATCGAAAGGGGATTCTGGTTCCTGATATTGACTTATGGCATTTTTATTATGCGACACACAATGGCGAGGCGACACTGCAAGCAGCAAGCCGCAAGCAGCGAGAGCTGCAGCAACTGTGCAACAGACAACAGACACCAGTGTGGCACGAAGCTTTGTCGCATTCCGAGAATTTTTCATGCTTACACGCGAGAATATGGTGTGTGGTGTGTGGTTTCTTCTTCTGGCCACAAGGACATCATTATCATCATCAATAAAGCATAATTCTTGGCAAACAATTCTATTGAACAACAACAACGATCTCAAGCTCAAAGTCGTTCCTTGCAACCACGTTGCACGTTGGCCCTGAGGCCCACCAGAAGTGCTGCCATTATATCAGTGCTCGCTGCGCCGTTTGTTTGGCTCGTGTTACACAACCCCGCGACACTCTCCAGTCTCCAAGTCTCCGACTCCGACTCTGCTCTATGATCGCTGATCAGCAGACAGTGGCTGCCACACGGCACACAATAGGGGTCACAATGAATCGCTATTTTTTCAAACTGTCAAAAATTTATAGTACGAGCGCAACGTCTAGTGCTGCACTCAGGAGCGGTTCAGGTAAATGGGCGCCAGGTTCAAAATGTTTGCAAGAGTCCATATATTCATTTTAAATTATTCTATTTAAATTAAAAACATATTTATTTTTATTAATCTTAATCAATTTATTTTTTACAATGTGTACTACAACATTTAGCAAGAGAGGCTTAAATAATTTTAATTGCTTTTAAATTATTCAATTTCAATTAAAAATAATATTTATTTTGCTTATTTTAATCGTATTTACATTTATTTAGTTATTTTAATTTCTATAATTTATACTTATGTATCTATTATATTTTTTTGTGAATTTGAGTTTGAGAAATTGACAGTCTATGTTAATTATAGTACATATTTACAACAAATAATTCTGAAACTTAGAGAATTGACATAAATTGTACTTGCTCTCTATGGATATTTTGATTAGAATTAAATTAATTCACTTTTTTAATACAATCTCATATACAGAACATATTAAAAATACTTAAATCAGTCACATTTCTGTTAACTGTGTCGAATTACAGAAATAACTTCAAAATTAAAGGATAAACGAAAACTATTCTTTATTATAAAATATCCCATGGAATTCATGTTAGCTCATTTTGAAATTTGCAATTTGAAATTTACAATTTGTATTTATTCGAATTTTTATTAAATTGAACTCACAAAACAAATTGATATGATTAAAATTCATTTTTTATTATAGAATATTCCAGGGAATTAATTTTAGCTCATGAGAAATTTGCAAATTTATATATATTCGAATTTTTATTAAATTTAAAGTAAATCATTGAATTGTGCTCTGTAGAATATTTTAATGTTTTAATTAAATTTTTACGATAAACGTTAAGCTTGGATTTTTCGCCCTATCCAACTTAAGTTTTTGGCGCCTTTCGCTGCCCGCGACTCCGCTCCGTTGTCCATCATGTCGCATCGCTCGATCGGAGTGTGGCCATCGGTAGTCGACTGCTGCTGTTGGCATCGCCCACCTACTGAGGGCGTTCCTCGGGTATAGCAGCAAACAAAAAAAAAAAAAAGAGAAAAACGAAGAGCTCAGACGGAGGACCCCGCATCGCACACCGCAGGCCGCCCGCGAGCTTTGCAATAGACAAATAGTCGCATATATATGTGGCGTAAAAAGAGCCATTGCAACGTTGTTGTTGTTGTTGTTGTTGTGGTCATTCTCTGGTCGATTTATAAAGGTGGCTTATTATTGCAATTTAGCCACTGGTTTTGATTTTGCCAGGCATAAAAACACAGCAAGTGGTCGTCGCTTTAGCTGCGTGTGTGCGTGTGTGTGAGGAGACAAATGTCATTTGGCAGCATTCGAGCGACTATATAGACTGTCATGATCATTATCACAATCCACAATACGCGTATCGCTCTCTCTCTCTTTCTTTTTCGTTTTCGGCTGTAATCCAAGTTGCCACCGCTGTGGTTGGTCTCGCGCCCTTTTGCCTCCGCTACCTGTCCTGACCTCAAAGACAGAGAGAGCGAGAGTCAAAGTCGAAGTCGTAGCTAGTCTTGGGTCTTGGAGTGGGCCAATGTCCTGCGGTGCCTGGTGTCGAAGCTGAGCTGCAAAACTCTTTCGGGGCCATATCTCACTCACCGGCCAGAGCGAGAGCGAGAGGGAGAGCGAGCGAGTGGATCCACTCTCATTCGTAATTTATACTTTCAAGCAATGCAGTCAATAAATGTCATGTTTGGTTGTTGATTGTCCACACCACCAAAAGCAACGCAAAAAAAAGCAACGATACTTTCGGGTTCGAAGACTGTTCAAGTGACTGCTCCAGTATTCGAAATCGCAGGCATTCCTCTTAAAGCGCATTATGCACACAAGTTGAAATTGTTGTTGCTCCTCTCCTCTCCTCTCGAGTTCGAGTTCGCGTTCGAGTTGTGTTGCCCCGTTGCGATTTGCGTACGTAAGATCAATTGCAGGTGATTTGTTTAGCTGTCGAAATCGTCGTCTTATCGTAACTCATTACGAGATTTATTTTGTTCAACAAATGCAGAAGGTGTGATTTGTCTTTGTACCGATCGCATCTCGCTCTCTTTCTCTCTTTTTTTGTGGTATTGAGTGAATCAGCCTCGGCTGCGAGACTCGGCGACTTTTAGGCAATGGTTCAATAAATTCTACCCAGATGCTGCAGCATCATTAACCGAGGCACCACAGACACCACAATCCACAATCCACCATCCGCCATCCGCAAGAGCTCTGTCGGCCGCCCACAAAGGCCGCCTCATCGTCGTCGTCGTCGTCGTCGTCGTCGTCGTCATCCTTACAGTGACTGCGAACAGTCTGTGTACCGAGCGAGCATCAGGCATCAGGCATCGGCTTCTAAATGCGGCCTGCGTGTGTTTTGGGGCCACAAGCCGAAGCGATAATGTGATTTATGCTGTCCATTAATCTGGTAATTCATTTAAGCGCACGAAACTGAGCCAAGTCCTCGCTCTCCATCTCTCTCTCTCTCTCTCTTTGCCCCTTGGACACATATATATATATATTTTATGGGCTTTGTCCATATGAATCTTAGTCGAGAAGCTGCCGTTGCTGGTTCCTGTTGCTGCATCGATTGCAATTCGACTGCTGTTCATCTTGAACTCTATAGGCGAATGTTGTCGTTACCTGAGCTTCAGCCTGCAGCCTGCTGTGTTGCCTTCCTATCCTCCCCTCCTCCCATCCTGGTTGTGTGTGTTGGGCATCCTCGAACCGCGATCGCTTGTCGCTTGTATTAATAAAACATTAATTACACACTTGATACCCAGAGACCGCAACAGCTTGTCGCCGCTTGCACACAACAGTTGCCACAGCTTCTAGCCTGACTGTCTGCCTGTGTCTATGAGGTGTCGTTGTAGGTGTTGCCTGCCGCTTGCTGCCTGCCGCTTGCCACTTGCCTGGTGGTCCACACGTTAGATGACGATGCGCAAAATTGATGTGCGATGCGGTGCGATGAACAGTCTTGCAATGAATGAATGACGAGACGGCACCAAAGTGACAGCAGATGCAAGTGTGATACCCAACACAGCCTTGGACTCCACTCTACTCAACTCTACTCTGCATATTTCCCAGACACTTGTGCTTCCATCTACTCAATGAAGAGAGAGAAGTTAACAAACATTAACACAACATTGTATTAATATAAATGGAAGGCACATTTCTATTGCGATAACATAAATTAATTGCAATCGCGTTTATGTCAAGCTCTTAATATTTACCTGAAAAATAATAGAAAACTTTTCTCAAGATTTGTTTATTTTCATATTTTTCCTGATTGCATTCATAATAGAGATGGAAAAAACATCCATGTAACAACGATGTTATCGATGTTGCCAAAAATATTTTTAACATCGATTGTTTTCTGGAAACATCGATTATCGTCACTTGCAACCGAGAAACAGAAAGCGTGGTAAGCGGAGAACAAAATTTGGCGCAATTTTGTTATTGACACTGTCTCGCTCTCTTTCCCTTCTCTCACTCACTCTCTATATCTCTCTCTCTCTTTTGCTCTCTTGCAATGTGTGTGTGTTTGCCAAGTCTGTTGACTGTGGGCGCGCGTGCAACAACAACAACAACAGCAACTAAAGCTGCAAACAAAACTCAATCAATGAGCCAAATGCAAACAGTTTATGCGACCCTCGTTGCAAGTGCGCACTTTACCCGCTTCATTTGTGGAGCAACCCCCAAAAGATCGTTGCGACAATTTAAAACCCTTATTATTATTGTGTGATTAAGTTTCATCTGGAAGAGTTGACAGACAAATAAATGTAATTTAAAAATATGTGTATTAAAATAGTTTATTATGGCATCTTTACAGAATCGAACTGCAACTTTTTGAGCTGTCCCAACACAAAGATCTCCTCGATCGCCTTCTTGGCCAGCAGCCCATTGTGTGCATCCAACTTGCAATAGGAAACTGCCCAGCCCTCGGCAAAGATTTTGGCCTCTTCGCGTTTCTGATGATCTACTACTTCCGGCTGCTCCTCTCGAGGTGCTATGGGAGCTACGGGTGCTATGGGTGCTATGGGAGCTACGGGTGCTATGGGTGCTACGGGCTCTGGACAAGCAGTATTGATTACTATCGGGTTGCTGTCTATTAATATGGGTTTAATCTGCAAAATTAGACAAGTAAAAGAATGTGTGCAGGTCAAAATGAACCATCGGCTTCTCTTCGACAGTTGCCTCCTTCTCCCAGACCACGTCGCTTGTGTCCTCTGCGATATCATTGCGCAGGAAGCTCAACTTTTGGAAATACCACAATTTTGGTTTATAGACGTCATCTTTATTCCTGATATTCCAGATAATTCACTGAGCTTCACTTTACGCAGCTCGCGACGAAAACAATATCGTATGCCTTTTATTTTGCGTCGCATATTGTCCACATTCGCACCGCGGTCGATCTTCTGGTAGCTCTTTAGAAGTTTTTTATATCCTTCTCTCTTTGCACGTTTGCATTTGTAGCGCTCATCGGTGACCTTCCAGAGAGCAGGTAGTCGACCGTAAACACTAAAGAACTCCATCCATTTGTCCGTCTTCGGTACAGCACTCATTTTGCTCACAACAAATAAACAAGCGTACAGTCGAACGGCTCGCAGCGTCGCTATGAATTTCACAATCACGTGGAATCCACATTAGAGGTGGAGATCAATCGATGGATCAATCGATAGTTCTCCATTCCTAGCTTCATTGCGTGGTTGACAAAATTAGAGATCACTATAAAGAGCTTATATCGATTAGAGTAGAGAGTAGAGCAAACTTTATGGAACAATGAAATTGGAACTTAAATATTATAAAACAATTGTTATTATAATAAATGTGTATCAATTAACAGTAAATAAACAAATATTTATTAAAATCTGAACAGGAAAAGCACTTTTAGCTGAATAACACAATTTATCTATGTCAACCAAGAAATTTGTCGCTACAGCCGAAATACAGTCCAAAAGAGATCACCCAAAAATTTCATCCTCCTACAATAATTTTAAATAAATAAACTATTTTTATTAATTTCACTTAGAAAATTGCTTTGCATCGTATTTATAGCAAATACGTTATAAAACAAAAATGTACAATAATAATATTCTATTAAATTTAAATCAATAACTAGCTAAGGTCAAATTGTGGTGTAAAGGCAAAAAGTTGAGGATGCGCAATTTATTACTTTATTTTTTAAAAAATATAATATGAATTGAAAATGAGTTAAATATACATTTCTCATTTTATTGATAATATAATATACATTATAAACACACATACAAATTAAAGCAAGTAAGAAATTTATAGAAGAAAAGGCTCGACTGTGAGATACTCGATACCCACTTTGAATCAAACTAAAACAGTGCTGTATTATTCTTTAAATATAATAAAATATTCCGAAGGTTATATTTGGTAAATCAATAAATCATCGGCGTTTCCTGTAACATACTTTTGTTGAAGCCATAAAGTTATGATACTCTTCTACCTTATGAGTATCGGGTAAAAAAATCTACTATGAAATTTTGCTAGTTGTGCTAAAGGTTAAAATGGTATCTAAAGGCATGCAATTAAATGTTATATTGTTCGTAGCAGCCAAGACTCTCATTATAGTATATATGAATTTAATACGATAAAATAATTCAAATAAATTAATAAATGACATACTACAAAATGTTCTTAAACAAATAGGTAAACAATATTTTTTCTATCCAAAGATTTTTATTAATTACAATTCAAAAAATATCACATAGCAAATAAATGAGTTTGAGAACATTGTAAATACAGGAAACGTAGGAGGCATCTCCGACCCCATAAAATATATATATTCTTGATTAGCGTCAGATCAAAATTGTTTTAAATATGTTCCACGCCAAATTCCGGGACCTAAAATCGATAATAATTGAATAACAAGCGTAATTTGTTATTTAGAATACATACTAGTTATTATTGTACGTAGTAGTATGTAGTTGTAGTCTTTATGATTCCTGAGAATTTGGTTGCGATCGGATTAAAATTGTAAAAGTTTTTTAAGAAATACTTTTGCAGGGCAAAAAATTCCGAGAACAATCGGGTCTTAGTTGCTTTGTCTAAATGTCTGATATATTTTGTTTTCTATGGTATATTTTGAATGTAATAGTATAGTATATTGATATATTAAACATATCCTTCGGAACATTTAAGGGTATATTTGTAGAGTCTGGTTTTAAAGGAAATTGGTATATTTTTGGTGTATTTGTAGAATTTGGCAATACCAGATATCTCACAGTCGAGTACACTCGACTGTAGTTTTCTTACATAGCTGTTTCTTCATAAACATTTGAATTTCCAAATTAGAATTTTGAGATTTCAATAGCTTAGCATTTATTGTGTGCTAATTGTGGCAAGATTTAATTAGTTGTCGCACCGTTTAGCGATTTTAACTAATAGCCATAAAGAATTTGTAGGCATTCTAGCGCTGTCTCGTTACCTGTGCCCCAAACTGTCTGCCACACACACACACACAAGCGTTGTTGCTGTTGTTGTTGCCCCCGCTGCCTTTGTGTCCCTCAAAAGGCTGGCCAAACAAATTGATGAGCTTGTCGTCATGCTAATTGTACGTGTGATTATTTTGACAGCAGCAGCGGCAACAGCAACAGAAGCAGCAACGCTGACGGAAGTGCCAATAGCCACGGCCGAAACGGCAGGAGGTAAGCATCCAAGAGAGTGAGCAGAGAAGGAAGGGGATGGAGGGGAGGAGGCGGGAAGTGGCAGCATGCGTGCTGTGTAGTTGTCAAATTGAAAATGCAATCATGCGTTCAAACGTCAAATGAAACAGCTCGGAACTGATTTTACATAAGTAGCAAAGAGTGGGAGGAATACTCAACACGAATGCGTGTCTTCGTCTCTGTGTGTGTGTGTGTGTGTGTGTGTGTGTGTGTGTGTGGAGCGAACACCCACTTAACTAATCGCATGATTAATGATGTCAAACTGACACTTGAGGCAGCAGCATTGAACGACGCCTGGATGGCTGCCCAGCTCGCTTGCTCGCTAGCTAGCTGGTTGCTTGGCTGCCACCAAGAAATGAAGCGAACGTGAAACCGTGCCCCAGTGGCAGCAACACACACACACACACACAAACAAACATACACGTTCACTCTCTCTCAACATGCATCGTGTTGCTGGACTCTGGCTGCCAATCGCAACTGCGACGCTTGAATGACAGGTGCTGACAGGTGATAGATTATTGCTGCCTCAGTCGAAGTCTCAGCCTCAGCCTCAGCGTCAGTCCCAGTCGCAGTCTTTGCCTTTGCGTGATTTATCCAAAAAAGAAACCAAATTATATAGCTGCCGTTGCCAAAGAGCATCCACTTGGGACCGCGCGGCATGCCCCGACGATAATTGATCTGTTCAATGCGATCCCGATCCCGATCGCGTCTGTGACTGTGACTCTGACTGCGACTCCCCCATGTTGCACGTTGTGCATGTGGCATGCGGCATGCCACGGCTATTTTTGGGGTGGCAAAAACAAAATCGCTTTGAGCATTATTAATGATGGCATCGTGCGCGTCTTTTGGGCCCAACGGCTTATTAGCCGATAACTCAATTAATTTCGACAAATTGCCCAAACGATTGGACCACCAAAAATGTCTTCTTATTTATCCGTACACTCGTTAAGTATCTGGCGATGTGACAACTGATCCAACTTGATCAGTTTCGGGTTTTGTTTAAGGTTCTCGTTATTCAATTTTCGATTTTTCGCTGCGTTTCGTTTTGATTCGTTTATGTTAACTCGCTTTTTGACATAAATCGTGCATTGACCTTGGACAAAAAACAATATAAAACCGGAACTTCAATCGCTGTACTTTTATTTGTATACTCGGCTTTCAGATCTCCGATTTCCGATCTAAGACATTTTTCATTTGAAGAGAGGGAGACGGAAACAGGCTGCGAGGAGCGAGAAGATACAAGTCAGATAATGCATCACAAATATTATATATGTACATATATACATGTAAGGGAGAACAGCTTTATAATCAAACAAAGAATGCCATGAAACGATGAGATTGAATCGAATATAGGAATTCAAGGAGAAATAGGAAGAAAACATGAGAATCAGAAAAATAGAGAGAGATTTGTAAGGAAATACACTTTGAGAGCGAACTGAGACCAAGAAAAATATTAATCAGATACAAATTGTAGGATGTATTTAAGAAATACTTTTATATGGTCAAAAATCACGATCTATTACAGTTCATGGTTGCTTTGGCTGACAAATTTGTATATTTCGGACTCTATGGTATATTTTGAATGTAGTACCACATTAATATATCAAATATTGTATATTAATTTGGTATATTTTTAGATAGTTTCGCTGGCCATCTGGTACATTGCGTACTCTGTGGTATATTTTGATATATATCAATATACCAAATATTGCCTTTTGACGCATTTTAGTATTTATGTGGTATACTAATTTGGTATAGATCAATATTAATACCGCACTGTTTGGCTCCGAGTATCTCATAGTTGAGCTCACTCGGCAGAAGCTCGCCTACTTGTTTGCTTATTTTGAGACTAAGAACCAAAAATTGAGGCTAGCTAAAAATGTATGCGATAGTACAGTGTTGAAAAAATAAAATGTATAGAATATAATCTATTTAATGAGAGCTCTCTCTGAGAAGGCTGTGATAACTGTTAAAGATTTTAAATTTTGTTTAGCAATATTATTTACGAGACTAAGAACTCATAACAATGAAAATAATAGTTCACAAATTTTGTAATAATACATTACTTTAAACAAACGGACTAACTTCATTAATTTTGAAATTTGAAACACTAAATTTAAAAATGTGAAGGAATTTTTAGAAATTTTTTCACTTTTATTTGTACTCATTTCATTAGATTTCAGAACATTCTTTATATATAGGAATTAAGTTGGTGCCTTTATTTAATATAATATATATATAATGTGTTGCTCTTGATCAACTGAAACTAAGAAAAACACAATTGAATTAGAGTTAAATAAGCATTTTACAAAATTGTTCACTTTATTACAAAATTCAAACTCATAAATGATTTCAGAACGGTGTAATGTTGATATCTTTATATATATATCTATACATATATTATATTTTATATATAATATAATGTGTTGCTCTTGACCAGCTACAGATAGGAGAATATATTCTGAAAAGAAAGAAATATAAAGAGAAGAATAAATAAAAAAGTTGATTAAAGTAAAAAAAAGGTTATTTTATAAATTGGTTCACTTATTTCTAATACAAAATTTGTATTATTTGAAAATCTCATAAATGATTTCAGAACAATCTAAAGAATTTTTTAAAATGAAAATATTTTGATCAAAAAACTATATAAATGATCTCAGAATATTATTGATATAAACCTTAAGTTGGCCTCTGAATTTGAAGCCGAGGCCAAGAAAAAAATATTGTGAATCGGAATTCTTATGGGAATGTATAAATAGAGAAGAGTAAAATTCGTGTTTAAGTAAGTCAAGTTACAATATTTTATAAAAAAAAAAAACCTCATAAATGATTTCAGAACATTAATTATATAAGCCTTGAGTATTATGTTGCTCTGCTTTTGACCAACCAGCTGAAGTTAAGAAGAACAGAATTAAATACGAGATAATTATGCATTTTAGAAAATTGTTCCATTCTATTGCATTATTTGACATCATTTCATTCAATTTTAGAACATACTTTATATAATATATAGACATTAATTTGGTGAAAGTGAAACTCAGGAGAAAGAAATTGAATAAGAGTTAAATAAGCATTTTGCAAAATTGTTTACTTTTATTACAAAATTCGAATTCACAAATGATTTCGGAATGTTCTTAAGTTGGTGTCTTTATTTAATATGATTAAAATATTATATATAATGTGTTGCTCTTGACTAGGCGAAGCTAAGAAGAACAGAATTGAATACGAGTTAATTATGCATTTTACAAAATTGTTTACTTTTATTATAATAAATTCGACATAATTTCATACAAGTTTAGAACATTCTTTATATATAGGCATTAACTTGGTGAAAGTGAAACTCAGAAGAAAGGATTTGAATAAAAGTTAAATAAGCATTTTACAAAATTGTTTACTTTTATTATGTTCTTAAGTTGGTGTCTTTATTTAATATATATATTTGGAATATATAATTAGTTGTTTTTGACCATCTGAAGCTGAGAATGTCGAAGCGTGTAACTGTAAAGTGCGCATCGAATGAAGGCCGAACAAATGCGAGTTGTGTCACTGTCACGTGATTGAATGACCGCCCCAAAAGTGAACGAGTACTCGCGCACTCACACTCACACTCACACCCGCACTTCCATTCACTCAGCTGAGGACTGACCACAGCAAATTTTATTTGGAAATGAATCGTCGCAGTCGCAGTCGCTGTCGTCGGCGAGTCTAAGGGAATTACCTGTGCAAACAGTTTTGGTGTTTTTTTTGGGCCATGGGGCCTACAATAAACAATTTGTAGCGCCTGAATGCACAAATTTTGCGTCGTTAAAAATTAAATTTAACTGCGGCCACAGCACAGAGACAAGAGCAAAACCGAATCCGAATCCGAATGCGAATGCGAATCGCTGGCAAAACTCTTCCATCTTCCATCTCTCGAACAGAGAAGAAGAGGAACGTTGTTGCGGCGTTGCATAATTTGCATTTCGATTCGATTGGAACGTTCTTCGTTGGCTTTGTTTTTTGTGTTGAGGCGCGTGTCCGCCGACACTTTTTCGTGACTTACCTGGCCGTTGTTTGAGTGCTCAGTTTGGTTCTAGGAAATCACAATAAAAATTAACCGAATTCGTTCTAGTAAACGTTCGTCGTCGAGCTGTCGAAATGTCGATGACGATGCCAATGACGATGACGATGACGATGACGGACAGTTCGGTCACCTCAAGTTGATCTTCAACGGCACCTTGCCCAAGTCGAAGTCAAAGTCAAAGTCTGCTGTTGAAGCCAACCCAATTCCACGTACGTGACACGATCGCAGTTCTCTGTTTGCTTATGTTCTTTGCAATTTGATTTGCCTGCGGCTTAACGCGCCGTTGCAAACAGCAAAAGCAGCACCTCATCCTCATCTTCATCCCAAAGCCTCAGAGAGATGGCCTTTGATTGATTTGACTATGGCAAATCTGTGGCCAGTTCAATGGGCCACTTCGAATCCAAATCCATGTGACAAATCAATTCTGTATGACAGGTAAGCCAGCCATCGAGACAGGCATAGTTCATAGCATAGTTGGATGCAGTTCGATCCTTGAACTGATGCGAAATCTATTAAAGCCAATTAAATTGTGTGTCTGAAAGTAAAACAGCAAAATTAGAAAAAAATTTTCAATTTTTGTTTTTCATTATTCAGCAAAATTTTGTAACTCAACAAACTTCTGCTGCTTTTCTTTCCTCGCTCTTTTCCCTGTTTCCCAGGTAAGCAAATCCCTCAGTTGCTTGCTTCACTTCGCTCCCGCAATCCGCGTCTCTTCCTCTCAGCACATTACAAACTATTTATGCATGCGAAACACGCTCAGCTGCAGTTGTCATTGCTCTGCCTCGTTCTCGTTCTCTGTCTCTCTTTCTCGCTCTCGGCTCGTGTTGAGCAACGCGCGTCAGCATCATAAAAATGTCAGTCAATGGCAAGGGCTGCGCGTCCTCTTCGCTTTGTCCCACTGTGCGCAGTCGCAGCGCAGTCGCTGTCGCAGTCGAAGTTTCTCGTCAGCGGCAGAATGAACGATTTGTGTGTTTTAGATTGAAATCAAAATACAAGCTCAAAAGCCGCCGACAACCGAGCCCTGGCAGGTACCCCTGGGTCTCCCCTTCCTCCCTCCCCCCTCTCACTCTTCGCAATCACTGGCGAATCACCTCCGCAATAGCGGCATCTCTTTCACTCAGCCATGCGAGAGTGCGTGTGTGATTTGTCAAAACTGTTACGATCGCCAAATTGCAGATAAGCTGCTCGCGGCCCAAACTCCAACTCCAGAGACCCAAGCCACCAAATTAATGCATACCCTGTATAAACTTCAAAGAGAGAGAGAGTTAAATGGAAGCATGGATGATCATATTTGAAGAAATGCAATTATTTATAAAAGTAAAATGAAATAAATACACTGAAACTAAACTTCATTATAATGATGTTATTTGAAACACTTAATTCGAAAATGTGAACGAATTTTTAAATGCGACATGTTGAAACAATATCAAAAAATAGTAGAATTCAATTGAGTCATTTCTAAGGAAGTTAGATCTACAGTTTGTGGAAGAAAAATGAATTTAAGAGAATAAAAATTTATAAAAGCACGGTGGGATAAATACACTAAAACACTCTATTGGAAAATATAAAATTCGAATTCTCAACGTAAACGTGTTAAAAAAAATAATGAAAAATACATCAATAATATATAAATGGTGGTGAAAAAGGCATTTACAGAAATCCCATAAATAAAATGTTAATTAATGCTAATTAAATTGAGATAAAGTAAAAAATACTGAAACACTTAATTAAAACACATAAAAATGGGAAAAGTTGTAATAAAGATGCAGAAAAATAATATAAAAATGACAATAAATAAAATAATAATTTAAATAAATTAAAGTGAGATAAAGTAAAATCTCTGACAACATTGTTTGGAAAGAACAATTTTTATAGTGAACTTGTTAAAAATAAGCAGAAGATGAATAGATCAAGCTAATAAAAATACCATGTACGAAAAATAATATTTGCCGAAATCACACAAATAAAATATTAATTGAAATATTTCAAAAAATCAGTAATTACCATTAAATGGATATTTCATAGTCGCTTATTTGTGCAAATTCTTAATTATGACGCACGCAAAAAACACTTTGATCATATTCAGTATAAAAGCAAAACTTTGAAAGTTTCAAATATGGTTAACTTTGTGAAATTTATAAGCTATAATATATTTAAATTAAAGATGATTAATCAAAAAAGTCACTTCTGTTTGACAGGGTATAAGTCAGTCTATCAACCAGCGACTTGGTCAAGTTCTTATTTCATTTGCTATCGCACTTTGCCTTGTGTATTGTCATAAACTTATTGAATATCGTGATGTTGTTGTTGTTGTCGCTGTTGTCGCATGAGTTTTGTGTGAAAAGCTGATGAGAATTAGTCGGATTCATGGCTAATTGGCTTGGCAATGCAATCAAAAGCTGGCTGCTATGACGCCTCTATCTGAAAGCGATCCCAAGAAAGAGAGAGAGTTGCTTGATTGCCTCGCAATGTGTCTCAGAGTGTTGAATGAATGGTTGCATGAATGACTGGTTGACTGCTTGACTCGTGTGTCAATAATGTCAAACAGAATGTCAACAGGCGTCGTCGTCGTCGTCGTCGCCACGCGTCAACCAGACTCTCTCCCTCCTCTCCCTCTTTCTTTGTCTCTCGATTCTGTCTTTATCGCCGCCCGCAGCAATAATCGGCATTATCATCATTGGTATCCAGAGTCAGAGTCAGAGCCAAGACCAAGACCCAGACCCAGATCCCGATCCGAAACGGGAGAGTCAATGAGCGAGAGAGAGAGAGAGGGAGAGATGTTGTTGGTCGCGGGGCCTCTCATTAACATAACAAGTAAAGTCAACAATGAAAATTGTTGTCTAAACAAGACGCAAGCGGCGCGCGCAACGTTTCAATGAATGCCGCACGTTGCAACGTTCAACGTTCAGCGTTCAACGTTCAACGCTGCACAATTTATTGAGGCTGTGGTAAATATTCGGGGCCCGTTCAAAAGAAATCAAACAGAACGCGGCAAGTAATTTGTTTATTTGGCCCACGGCAATAAAATGAGTAAGCAGCAGTGAAAGCCCCATATAGTACATATATCTCCTTCCCCTTAGCCACCCCCACCCACAGAACTCCGAAAATATATTGTAATACTATACGAATATACATATGCTCCAGCAGATATATGGTATATACATATATTATGTGAATGAATGTTTGCAGCAGGCGCCAAATTTAGTGCGCGGCAGATTGAAAACAAGTTTCATTTACTTCGAATATCCAATGCATTATTGATAAATATATGTTTTAAATTCACAAAATCATCTAAGAAGTATGTCTGAGTATTAGCTCATTTATAAAGAAATAAATCTACGAAAAACAATAGAAATAGTTACAAAAGAAAGAAATTATACTTTGAATCGAAAAGCTCTTTTAAGAAAAATGTTTTAATATTAAATCGCTTATACAGAAATAAATCTACCGAAAAAAAAGAAATTTAGTTAATAGTTGGAAAAGAATAAATAAGAGAGAACAAGAACTCGCAAAGCGGAATTGAATTGTATTACTAATTGAAAGGAACTTGAAAGAAATATGTTTACAACATTAAATCGTTTATGAAGAAATCTAAAAAAAAAAATTAAATTCAATTAAATTATTAGTTTAAAATGAATGAATAGATTACTAATTACGAATACTCGTATCATATATTTTGAGTCGAAAAGAAATATGTTTAAATATTATATCATTTATGAAGAAGGAAATGTCCAAAAATAAATATTTTGTTAAGAGCCTTAAAAAGAATAAACTGAAGTACGAATATATGATATACATATATTTAAAATCGAAAGATATACATATTGAATTGTAAGAAATGTATTAAATCATCTTATGAAGTAAGAAATTTACAAAAAAAAAAGGAATAAAAAGAATTACGAACAAGAGAAAGATCTTTAAACTCGTAAAACAATATTGAAACAATAAATTTTGAATTAAAAATGATTTTGTAAGAAATATGCTTAAATATTAGATGATTTATGAAGGAATAAATGTACAAAAAATGAACAGTTTAAAAGAATATGTGGTTAACTAGAGAAAAGCCTTCAAATATGCAAAGCATTATTGAAATTTATTTTGTAATTTGTAATTCTGAATTGTCATTTAAAAAGAAAGCAAATGTCCAATATTTACAGATATGAGCTAAGATTGATGTTATAACTCTATCGGTTTTATGATAAAATGTATAAATTCATTAATTTTGTTGTTTTTGTACGAATTTTTTCAATTTTGCATTTATCCTAAAACAGAAAAGTAATTCCAAAATTATTCTTAACTTTATTTAAAGTCCTAATCAAGAGCTATTAGATTCATCCTTACTAAAAGTACAAAAAAAGGTCTATGTATAAAGAGAATAACCCATATATATTAAAGAGAACAAATGAAGGCATAAACTAATTGAATCCGCTTAAGTAATAGAGGTTAAATTGTCTATTTTGCTTCACTTCATTTTATTTCAATAAATTGTTGCAATTATCAAATAATTTAGAATTTCTTTTTCAGAACTGAGAATCGTATTCAATGTTTACGTTGATCTCACTCTATATGAAGTTGAACTTTATTTTAGCTACATATATAAAGTATACATAAATCGTACAAAGTCTTGTTTTTATTGGACGAGTCATTTTTTTTAGTGTTAAATACTTTCATTAAGTCGAGGTTCGAGCTACAGTAGCTGGCCATAAATGAAAGAGTGTCTAACTCGACAAGATTTAAGTGGTTTGGTTTAATTACCCAAGTGGTTTAATTGTAATTTTTAGGTAGCGTTATAATATAAGTTTAGAAATTGGATCAACACAGCAAATATACATTTCTCTATAAGAGCTAGAATAATTCCTTTTAAATATATACTCAACAGTTTGTCATATCGTAACCCACAAATCATATATAGTACATTCTACATATCTGAAGTGAACATTCGTATGATTAATTTGATGACTTCTCTCCCCATTATCATAGCATTATCAATGGCAATTGATTAATTTCGAGAAGCTCCAAAAACGTGCCCCAAAACAATGACTACTACGAAAATTCAACTGATGGAGGCAGTTCGATCACGTTCATGCTCATGTTCGCCACTTATTAGAGGAATTGTTGTTAGATTTCCCAGATTATTTTCATAGAATTCTTATAGATAGATAGATAGACAGAAAGAGAGAGAGAGAGAGAGAGAGAGAGAGAGAGAGAGAGAGTGCATGTCCAATGTTGACAAATCGCTGGTAATAAGTCAAAAAACTAGTCTAGGGACTGCATTTTTCCTCGACCTTTTTCCTTGGGCATTTCAAGGCTCTTTTGTGGCTGCTGTCAAACAACTGTAAACTAAGCGGCGGCACTTTCACTTTTCTCCGTCTGCGATCTCTCTCCCTAATGAGATCCTTTACCTGTCCTATTTACAATGCAAGAGCAACAAATTAGTGGGAAATCTGAGGGCAAATCGATTTGATATCGATGAGAGAGTGCAAGAGTGCAAGAGTGAGGAGAGAGGCCACAACAATGCGGCATTAAGGGGTTTGTGGCATGCCACAAACATTGCCTGTGTTGTGTAGTAGCCAGCCCTCTCTCGGCAAATGAGTAACGAGCTCAAGAGCTCTAACCTCATCAAATTACAATGGATTGGCTTGAAGTCGGGACTGAAACTGAACCTCTGCGACTGCGGCTGCGACTTGCTTTTGAGGCGTTTAAGACAGCAGTCAAAATGCGCAGCAGGTTGCATCCACAGTTGATGCTAGTTGCACTCGCTCCCTCCTCTCCCTCTCCGCACTCTTCTCCCTTTCTTGGTTGTTGTTTATCTGACGCTGGTGGTCCCATCCACATTGCATCCAAATTTTGATTTATTTTATCCGAATGCACCTTTTGCTGTTGCTGTTGCTGACACATTGCCACGCTGCACCACCACCGTCTAAATTTAGCGGCAGCGGCAGCGGCGGCGGCGGCGGCAGCGTTGTTCACACCTCGCTGGCCGCAGTTAAAGAGCGACACAGCGACAGCGACAAATTCGTTACATGCCCCCCGGTGCGGCATTGCGCTTACCTTACCTTGCCACATTGCAACATTGCAACACCTTTGCATTGTTTAACAGCAAAATGCAATAATTGTACGTAATCCTCCGCCTCCGCCTCCTCTTCACTCTTCACTCCTCAGCAGGAGATGCACTCGCAGATGAAACTGAAGCTGCGGATTCGCAGTCGAAGCTGGTGTCGAGATTCGCTTGTTTTGTATTGACAACAATCAAGTGTTTAGATGCCACATTCTCGTGTCCGAGCCAGCAATCCTGTGGCAGCTTCCTTTGATCACCAAATGCGGTTGCGTGGGACAATCATACACTGCAAAAGATTAAAGCAGTGAGTGACTGTAAGCTGGCCTCTATACGTTTAATTTTAAATATATGTATCTTCAACTTAATAATATTTAAATTGCAAATTATCAAATGAAATACGTATGTAACAACGCGCACGTGAAGAAGCTTATATCCATAAGGCACTACTCAACACTATTATCGACAATCATACACTGCGAAATATAGAAGCAGTGGGGGACTGTAAACTGAGCTTCATATTATAAATTTTGAATATACAAATCTTAAGCTTAATAATATTCAAATTGAAGATTTTCACATTTGCAATTTATCATATGAAAAATGTAAGAGCACGCACATGGAGCAGCTTATATCGATAAATCGATATTGTAATGCAATTCACTACTCAACACTATTCTCTACAATCATGCACCACACAAGATAAAAACAGTGAGTGACTATAAATTACGATTCATAGTATTATATACTTAAATTTGAATCTTAATAATACTCAAATTGAATGTTTCACAATTAAAATTTATATGAAAATTACAACATATCGATATTCTTATGTTATTGTACTTCTCAGTCCAGAATCGATAAGCAAGGTGATATTTATACGCTGCACAAGATATGAATAACGACTGACTGTAAATTACAATTCATAGATTAATTTTAAATCTATAAATCCTAACCTTAATAATACTTAAAATGAATATTTCAAAAATACAATTTTTATGAAAATCGTGAAAGCTTTTATATCGATATTCTAATGTAATTGTATTTATCAACACTATTATCAATGTATAACTAATGAATTGAGTTTTTCGTTCATAAATCACAAGTTTTTTTTATTTATTTTAAAAAAGTTAGACATAATTAAAAGCAACACAAATGTATTTTGAAGGAATGGCTGTAAAGGTTTTTGGCTTTCCTAATTTCACATGAACAGAACGTTTGCTAAGGAGATTTTACTATTCTACTTTTTGACTCGTACCTCTTCACACAATTAAATAAGATCAATGCAATAAATTGTTACTATTCTCAACTTCAATGTCTTTTTCAGAACTGCGAATCGTATTATTAAGACAATTTATTGTATTTTAGTATTGATAATACATTCAAAATTAAAGATTATATGCAAAAGTATTGCCAAATTAATATTTATTTTTAATAACAATTAGTTCAATAATGTAAGACAAACAGGCAGTAACAAAAATAAAACACTGGCAATAGTGACAATATAAGACATTTTGCAATAGATTATCAACTGTTTAATAACTAGAAATGGAATGTTATAAAATTCCTAAAATTTATAGTAAATGTTGCCATACAATTCTAAACTTTCGATTTAATTCTCAATTATAACTTCACAATAATTAATAAATCCCTATATTATTGCTACACAGAATTTTATAAAGATTGAATTATTAATTATACAAATAATAGAAATTATAAAAAAAAAACATCTGTTGTAAAACACTCCTCAAAGATTTTTACTACATTTCGAAAAATAACTCTACAATAAATAGGTAAAATACCAAGTACATACATACATATAAACATTGAAGTGAATAGATTAACAATGCTCTTCCATACATTCTGATTATAAGTCATTTAATTTGGATTTTTAATATACCTTTTTTTATGAAACATAACTAAGTAAAATTGCCAAATAGATTTACACATTGTCAAATAAATTCTGGTTATAAATTATTTTAAAAATGATAAACATTTTATATAATTCTTAGCCTAAATTTCTAATAGATTTTAAGTTCTAAGTATTTTTTTTAAAATAAGTGAAATTCTAAAAAAATATTCTTTGCAATGAATATATGTATTTCAAAATATTTACAATAAATTTAAATTGTAAATTATTAAACAAAATATTATATATATATATGGTATTAAATTTCAAACTGAGATTTCTAATAAATATATAATTATAAGATTACAATAAATAAGAAAATTAAATAAAAACAAATAAGAAAGCGTTTGATTGAAATTTGAAACAAACTTGATCTGCGTGCAAACATAATGAATGCTGTCAAAAAAAATGATATGTCCATCTCTTATAGTCTCAAAAATCTAGGTGTTCATACAGCCGGACGGACAGACAGACAGACAGACGGAGATGAGTATATCATGGCTTCGGAGATGCCTTCTTTTACCTTCTGCATATCCTGGAGGCACAAAGCTATAATAATCTTCTACCCTATGGGTAGCGGGTATAAAAATAAAATATTAGACACATTTGCAATAAAATGTTGAATTAAAAATTCAAGCAATATAAATGTAGAATAAGAATTTTGAATTTATTCCCTCACCAACATGAAACAAATGTCGCTAAATTACAGCAGAGTAAAATTATTGAGCTGCAATGAATAGAATTGAATTAATTTCACTGTGGCAAGTGGCAAGTGGCAAATGGCAAACGGCAATTGCAACATGCAGCGTTATTGAAACTTAAGCCCAAACCGAACGCAAAGTTCATGGGACAGAAACCGAACCAAACGAAACCTCAACCTCAAACCTTAAATCCCAATAGCGAATGACCTGTTTGGCTTACATTTCGATGCGGCTGCCTTTCGGTGGTTGTTCCTTAGTGGTGTGGTGTGGTGTGGTATGTAGCATGCGGCATGCGGCATGTGGCAAGGCCTCAATCTCAATCCCAATCCCAATGCCAATCTCAATCTCGATGCGAATGCGAATGCTTTACGCTCCATATGCCACGTGCGTAGACGAAAGTCATTTAAAAATTGAAAGACATCGCCAAGGCGAAGAGCGGGGAGTGTGGGCAGCGTGGGCAGAGGGGGAGGGTGGGGGCCACACACAACGCAACGGATAAATGTAAAAACCAAGTCAAATTCCTTGTATAAAATTCATTGAAAAATTTTATGCAACATAAATTTTGCGTGCAGGATTTGGATTTGGAAACTCTGCCTGGAAACTCCTGTCCCACAGAGAGAGAGAGAGAAAGAGAGAGAGAACTCAATCACACACAGTTTGTTGTCCTGCAAAGAGTAGAATGGGAAGGGGGGAGGTGTGTGGGGTGCGAGTGTCATTTCAATTTTAAAGCCAACGAGCGGCCCTTTCACAAGGACTTTCGACACAAAAGTACCAACAAAATGACACAAAAAGAAAAAAAAAGCAAGCAGAAAACCCGCCCTCAAACCGCTTAAGAAGTGTCCTGGGTCGGCTGTTTGCCGGTCCTTATGTCCTTGTTGGCCGTCTGACTCGATGGTCGCTTGGCTTTTGTCGTTTGTCGGTTTTTATAGCTTTTTGATTTGCCATTTCTGGTAGCAAATGATCAAAAATTGAATGAAATTGTTATTTTTCAAGTGGAACATGTCCTTAACTTTGTGCTTGTTCTTGTTCTTCGTATCGTTGCCTGCTTTTTTAGTACCACGAGGGTAACAGCAACTTGTTTGTCCTGTTGCGGGTTGTTATCCTTAATAAGGGGCATCAACATTTTGTTGCTTTGCTCTGGCTTGTGACAAGCGACAACCGACAACCGAATGCAGCACTGCACCTCAGACTCATCATCATCATTATTGTGTTCCTTCTCATAATCATCACCATCATCATCATCTTCGTTGTCATCGTCTTCAGGCTCAGCGGAGATCCATGCGTGAGATTTCTTCAGGTCTTGGCTCCCGTCTCTGTCACTTTCTGCTTTCGGAAAATTGAAAAATTTCCAAGCGATAAAATTGTATCATAGAGCGCCAAATGGGCCAAAGGATTTTGCTCTCATGTGTGGGCAGGTGGGCGTGGCAATGTCATCACAATGAAAATGCGAATGAAAATGACAATGGGGCATTTTTCTGACTGCGCCAAAAAAGACAATTAAAATATTTGCCTAAATTATATGTGTGTGTGTGTGTGTGTGTGTTGTATGTATTCATGCAACCTGCGGAGACAGCTGTGGCATGTGGCAGAGAGACAGAGATACATACATTCGTGCCTCGCCTTGACTCGCCTCTCAACGCTGGCGCACATCAACCACAAATATTAATTATGAATTTATGATCCAATATTTATTAGCAATAAAAGCAAGCAGGCGACGACCAACGACTGACTGACCAACCAACCCTCGCCTCCCCCTCCTCTTCCACCTCCTTCCCCTCCTCTGATAGTTCTTCCCGCTCTTCTTCTTCTTCTTCTTCGTGCTGTTGCAGAACTTGACGCACTGAAGCGTCGCTAATGAACTTTTATCATCAGCTTGATGAGCCAGACACACACAGAACGAACATTGAAGAGGGGGAAGGGGAAGCAATGAATGAGCAGAAGAGGGGAGGGAGAGCTGCTTATAAGTAGCAAAACATGGACACACACACACACACACACACACACATGTGACCCTCTTATATCACATGATTATTGAACTCTCGAAACTAAGCACTTTTAATAAAGCGCATCTTCAATAAGTTCACATCGCACTGGATTAATTATGCTGCTCATAAATTTCCGAATCTAATTGAATTAGAAACTGCTTCAAATTTTGTGTAGTTCGAGTCGATTCAAGTACGTTTCACTAATTTCAAATGTTTCATTTGAGTATCAAAAATTTACAATTACATTATTACATTTCAATTGATTCTATGAATGGAAATATTGTTTTCTTCATTCTGATTATTAATCTAAACAAAAATATACTTTTGATTTTGATATTAAATTCATTTAATTTTGATTAAATTATTCTTATATGTATTATATGCTCAGTTACATTTCAAAATATTATCTCCATTATTATTTTTATTAATCTAAATCTAATCTAAAAACAGATATTTTGAAGAAATTTTATCTTCCTTATTCTGTTTATCTCAAAAGGGATGTTTTAACTGAATTTAAATATTATCTTCATTTATTAATATTCTCCACTTCTTTTTAATTTTGATACTAAATTCATTTGGTTTTCGTTAAGTTATTATGAAGTTAGTCTTATATGAAAATATTTCTCAGTGCATTTAAAGATATTATCTCCTTTATGTTTATTAATATAAACGAAATACATATTTGGAACTGACTTTTCTTTTAATATTGTATCCATTTATTAAGATAATCTCCTTTATTCTGTTTATTAATCTAAAAGATGTATACATTTTTATCTATTCAATAAATTCACTTACAAAAAGTACAGTTCATTATTTTATTATTTTAAGCAGGTGAGTATTAAATAAATTTACATTTGAAACCACAGTTCATAATTGCATCTTTGAATTGATGTTGAAATTTATCCTCTAATAAATATTATTGTCTTGTTTATGTCATATAAATATAAAATAAAAATGTAAAATTGCAGTACAAGCTTAATCTATAAGTTAATAATCAGTATTGAATTATTTTGTTTTCATCTAAGACTCGCATTTAAAGTTAATTTTTTGCAATGAAATTGCATTTAGTACAACAGTTATGTTAATAATACAATTAATGCAATAAATAAATGACAACAATATTAATTCACATTATGCAATTCAAAAAATAATTCTAATTGCATTACGAAATTAAATTCACGATATTCTTTACCTTCAACTGTAACATTAACAATTGAAAACGCATATTTATCTATAAATTTATAATCGTTATTATCATTAGTCATTACTATTTAGATGATATTTACAATTTACATTTAAAGCAAGAATTTAAGCATTTCTTTGCCAAATAAATCATACATAAAACTATGTGTGTTACATAAATTTTAATACAATAAAAAGTATAATATTTAATTATTTATCACAACCGCAATTCTATTTTTAAAAATTTCCATTTACTTTCCCAAATTCTTAAGGTCACATTCATTGGTGAACAAATTCTTCGAAGTAAACACAATATAATGTTTACTAATGTGTCTTATAATAATCATTTATTGAGTTTCGTTGATAAAATACATATAACAATTTATTTTTCATGATTAATATAATAAACAATAATTTATCATCGACTAATTCTGATTATAAATTATTTCAAAAATATAAAACAAGCTATACAATTTTGAAGATTTCGAAATAATCTTAAATGTTAACTAAATAGATTTCGACACTATATATGTATATGAAGTAAAGTATTATTATTTGAGTTAATTGTTAATATAATAAAAGATTAATAGCAATCTCTGATGGATTCTGATTATAAATTATATCAAAAATAGAATACAAGTTATCAAATTTCTAACTGAGATTTCGCAAAAATCTTAGGATCAATAACCAATCTGCAAAGAATAAATTTGATAGAATAGAATAACTAGAATAGATTTGCACAGTAAATATAAAGTATAGTGTTTTTACCATATTTGAGTTAGTTATATTAACCATGAAAGCTTATTAGCAACAAATATATTTAATTTAACAAGTTATAAAAATTCGAAGACTTCTTAAATTCACAAAGTAATCTACTAATAAATTTGAGCAAATAGATTAACCCAGTAAATATGTGAAGTATTGTATTATAATTTAAGTGAATCATTAATAATTATGATTATTGGCAATATTCTATCTTTGATCGATTCTTGGTGACTGATTCTTCCTTCGACTGAGATGTTCGTTCACAGCTATAAAGAGACTTAATCCTGTTGAGCTGCAAGGACACCAAGAAAGAGAGAGAGAGAGAGAGATTCAAGTTAAGAGCATTGACTGGTCAAGTGTTCACCACCATCAGCAGCAGCAGCAACAACAACAATAACAATAACAACAACGACAGCAACTTTGGCAATCGAGCAACAACAATAACCACAATGAAGAAACAAATGAACGTAGCAATTTTTAATTGCTCCCGTTTGAAGTTGTCAGAGTTAAACGCGGGTGTCTCGAGGGGGCGAAGTGAGGTTTCAGTTTCGGTTTCGGCTATCGGGGAATGGGCCAGGCTAACATTTAGTAGTCTCTCTCTCTGTATGTGTGTGTGTGGATTTTTATTGTATTTTTGTGTGGCAGCCGCTTGGCCGGCTTGTTGGCCATGTTTTATGTGTTTCGTTTCCATTGAAAACCCCAAAGAGCCGAAAGAAACAAAAATTATTTGTAAACGGCGGCTGTGACAATTTTTTCTTCTCTCTCTACTGTTTTTGGTTTTTGCTGTTGGCTGCTTGTTGTAGTATTTTGTATTTTGTGGCTCTTGTTGGCGTTCCGTGGAAGTTTGTAGCCGCGTCGCCACTAAAACCGAAAACCAAAAACAAAAATTAATTGGAAATTTTTATGTCTCAAACATGTTGTAAGCGCGGGGCAGCAACAGCAACAGAAGCAGCAACAGCAACAACAAGGCGCAAGTTCGAGGTTAATTGTTTGATTTTCTAACAAACTCAAAAACAATGCCAGCGACGACGAACGACAAAAATCATAATAATAAAAGCCGAAAAACAAAAATAAATAATTTTTGAGGCCAATCTCATGAGAGGTGAGCCGAAGCCAAAGCTATGTACCTGATGATGAAACAAGGCGACGACCCACAGGAAATGTTTCTTCTGTTTTCTGTTACAAATATCTCGAGCCGCGTTTCCGGACTGATCTTCGGGCTCTTCTTCATTCATTGTAACCGGGACTGTTCAACTGCTCAAATGGTCAACTCGAATTTATGGCCTACAAGACGCAAATTCATTTCACACTAATTGTTTGTCTCTCTCTCTCTTTCATTCTCTCTCTCTCGTTGACAGTTTATTCGAGCTTTGGTTACTCATCAACGATTTCCATTCCATTCACTTCAATTTGATTCATTCATATCACAACAGAAATATTAACAAAATTGCAATTATCCAATTGATTATTATGTTCATCGATATTCAATAACAAAGCATGGACATGATCGCTTCAAGAGGTTGTTGCTTCGCAATTTTGTGACGTCAGCAAAGCTCAAATCTTAAATCCCTAGTTCTAGTTCTCTAGTTCTTTTTATTTTGTTTCATTTTCTCTGTCAAAAGTAAAACTGATATATTTTACTTATAATTTGCACGAATATCAAAAGAAATTATTATTATTCAAAATATTCCAAATTTTGACAAATTTACAACTTTTTTATAATAACTTATATTTATTTGGATGTTAAATAACATTGGTTAATTTTCATTTTAAATGGAACCCATAATCTTTAATTCCAATTTGATCTTTCCAGATTAAACTAAAATAATTTTGGTATTCCTTACTATATATTTTACTATTTTTGCATATTTTAAAGATTTTTGAAAATAAAGAATTATACACATGTTTATTTTTTTAATATTATTTTTGATTCGATATTATATAAACTTGGTTTTCGTTAAATTATTTTTAAGGTAGTTTTAGATATTCCTTTACAATTTTAATAGACCACACATTTTTGAAATGTTTAAAATAATAAGAGTTCGTTTGTCTTTTGTTTGGCAAAAATATATCTGTATATATTTTTTGATGTATAATATTATAACGAGTACTTATTTATATTTGTTTGAATTGTGTTCTAATTCCATAATTTCGCTATCGATCGCGATACTCGCTCAAACTGCAAAGATCCAAAATAGTATTGGAAGTACGTGTGAAATCGTTGATGTTGATATCGGCTTAAGTTTCCACTATAGAGCATCGAAAACATCAAAAAATAAACTAAATCGATTATCAATTCATTGTTTAATTTTGTAATAAATTTAAAATTAGAAAATCTTTATTATTATTAATTTTATGGTTATGTAAATGTAAATTAACAAGCAATTTTTTTTATTATCTCTTTGATTTTTTTTGATTTAACACGAATATAAATTAAATTTTTAAACACTATTCTGGCTTCCATATAAGTCTTTTGATTTTTTTTATATTATTAATAGTAACAATAACTTAAAATTATAAGAATATACATATTCGTAGTTCTCTTTAGAATTTTTTTTGAGAATTTTGTTCATTAAAATTAGTAAATGCTTTGCAAAAATAAAATGTGACTCAGGCGATCTGATTTTATTCTGTTTCTTTTTCAACTTAGAATATTACTTTAGAATTGTAATTTTTTATTCTGGTTCTTTATCAGCTTCAAATATTAATTTGACTAATTGGGATAATTTTACATCAATTCAACACCGAATTTGCATACGCGATAATATGAACATCGATAAGTCGTTTGACATCGATATCAATAAAAATATCGGCTAAGAAAGCGACGCTCAATCTTTTTACCATCATTAATAAGTTTGCATAGTTCTGCGGTGGAGTTGCGACGCAATTCAGTGCGGTAGATTCGCCAAAAAGTGATTGTGAAATAATATTGTGAAATTAGATCCTTGCAAGACGAGTTGTTTACGCAAATTGACAGGTAAGTCAAATGACAAGAATCTTCGCATAAACCTTATTCACATCTTAACTCAATAAACAAAAATGTTGGTGTTCCAATTTGTGTACAATTTCTGCGGCGTAGTTGCATTCTGGCGCCACGTGGAAAATTTTTTTTGAGAAAGCAAATGGGAATTAAGACATTCTAGGAATTAAGTAACCATCAATGAAATTTCAAATGGTAGAGATTTTGAAAAAAGAACAATCAAGTTTAATTAGAAGAAATACAATTTAAATCAGTGTTTTCGTAAAATAAATTTGTGTACAATAAGTTTTAACACATTTGCTACACTGTTCGGCGTCTTTGCATTCTGGCGCCATGTAGAAATTTTTTTGAGAGAGCAAATGGGAATTAAGACATTCTAGGAATTAAGTGTCAATCGAAGAGATTTGAAATGATGGAGATTTTGAAAAAGGAAGAATCAAGTTTAAATATGACGAATATAAATTAAAGCAAAGTGTTTTCGTTGAAATAAGTTTCATTACATTTGCTCCACTGTGCGGCGTCGTTGAGTTTTGACGCCATGTGACGCATTTGTTATTTGTGAGAAAAACAAATGTGAATCGATGAGATTTGAACGAAGAACTAATCAAGTTTAGCTGTCAGGAATGTATTATACTATACTATACTATACTATACTATACTATACTATACTATACTATACTATATATGTATATGTATTTTCTTTGTAATATTTATGCTTCCGTTTTGGGTTCTCAGAGTGTTTGTTGGCCAGTTGAACGCCCACTGAATGGCGCCACAAATTACAAAGGCGTCGTGTGCTGTGTAACAGAGTCCGATCTCAGTTTTCGTCTTACAACTGCAACTGCAATCGCAATCCTAGTCTGAGTTTCAGTCTGAGTCTCAGTAGTTGTGCCTTGTCTCCTGTCAGCATTTGCTAGCCACGTGCGCAATGTGAGAGAGAAAGAGAGAGGGAAGCGGTAGAAGGTGTTGTTGTTGTTGTTGTAGTTGGTGGTGGCTTCCTGTCGCCAATTTGCTAAACGGTCACCGCGGATTGCATTAAGATGGGGCAGAGGATGGGGCACCCAAAAAGGCGACGAATACTCGATAGGTGGACGACAAGCTGATCAAACAGTTCAGAGCTGTTTTGCATAAAACCCAACCGAAGAGAGAGTCAAATGCCAATCGCCAAAGAGAAGCGAGTCCATTGGTTATCCAATTGTCTACGAGTCAAAGAACAAAACTAAGAAAAGTGAAGAAATTTGTAAATATTTAAGTCATATTTGCTGTTTTGCTGTTCAAATTGCGCAGCTTCGATTTACATTATTGAGAAATTTTCAGGGATGCAATTAAAATCGATTCGATTGTTTGTTCAACTTTTGATGTAACTCTAGCCAAATTTTTATTTATTTTTTTCATACTTTGCACTTCATAATTACATTTTATTTGCACTTGGCAATCGATTATTTTATTTTATTTATTTCTTATTGAACTATGATTTAGAGTTTATAATAATGTTTGATCTTTTTATTTGATTCTTTAGCTCAATTTTGATTTATAGTTAACAATGATGAATTGAATTCATGATTACATTTTATTTGCACTTGACAATCGCTTCATTTTATTTATTTTTGACTCTTTAATTCAATTATGATTTAGAGTTAGTAATAATGTTTGATGTTTCTTATCGTTTCTTTAACTTAATTTTGATTTATAGTTAATAATAAGCAGTTTTGTGAAAGAATTTGAATTGTTCGAATTTGCTGATCGTTCAGTTGAAGATGCCCTTTATCTTTGGTGTAGGGTATTTCTGGTTGCTTGTTGCTGCTTTTGTGAATGACTTGACAATGTATTCGTGAGTGTGAGTGTGAGTGCGATTCGCGAGTGCGAGTGTGAGTGTGTGTATTCTGTTTTCTTGAGTTGCAATGCAGTGAAGTCCAGACTGTGGCTAGTTTGTTGCTTCGGATTGTTTATTTTAGTTGGCTTTATGGTTATGGATGCAGATACAGATACACAAACACACACACACATACGTACAGTAGCCGAAAACAGAGACAGAGACCAAAAAGTTTACAGCAGCAAACAGCAGAGTTGTTGGTGCTCAGTGGCTGCCACTGGTTGCAGCAGAGAGTAGCAACAACAGTAGCAATGGATTTGCATGTAGTACATGAAAACCGTGATCTCCAATTTGTTGTTGTTCAAGTGGAGAGGAGTGTGGCATATATGTGTGTGTGTGTGTCTGTGTATGTGTGTGTGCAGTCGATTCGAGTCGAGTTAAGTCGCATCGCATCGCATCGCGTTGCCAGAAACGAATTGAAACGCTTACAGGGCCTGATCTTGGATTCCCGCCGTACTTGGGCTACATGCCAAAAAGTTTGTAACATTATTTTAAGGTGCCGGCTTCGGGTCTGAGCTGAGCTGAGCTAAGCTGAGTTGCAGCAGCAGCAGCTTCGTTGCAAGTTGTCAAGCTTGCCATGGCAAATTTGCGATCAAGCGACAACAACAGTGACAACATGAGCCAGTGACGACCGCTGTCCAATCTCTCCTCCTCCCCTTCCTCCCCCGTTGCTTTGAGCAAGCTGTGAACTGCAAGCAAGCTCAGCTCAGCTCAGTTCAGTTCAGTTCTGCAGCCTTCTTGGGTTTCAACGCTGTACATCACGTTGCCTTGTATCGACCCAAGTGCAACACGGACTCTGCACGCAGACTCAGCTCTCTTCTTCTGTCTCTCTCTCTCTGTCTTTGTCTCTGTCTCTGCCTTTGTCGCCAAATCCAAGTGCACATCTTTGTGACTTTGTCTTGGACTCGAACTCGGTCTGTGACTGTGACTTGACTCCCTATAGCGAGTCAGCAGCAGCATCAGCATCAGCAACGGGGCCGAACTTTATTGACCATATTGATTGCTGCTGTATTGATCGCTTGTTGCTGATAAACAACAAATGGCCGGGGCATGCAGCAGCACACACAGTTGGATGCTTCACACACTGATGTTGCATGCACCTTTCGCTCTTTGCTTTATGATGATGAGCTGCAGTCTTCTCCATGAATTTCACGCGTGTTTCCACGCCAAGTGCTTAACGCGATCAGCGGGATTATATTAAGTATGGAAATATATAATAAAACAGTATTATTCTTCCTTTGAAGTGCTTTATTCGTTTGCCAACATAATTTACAACAATTATATAACAAATGATAACTATAGAAACATAAATATAGAAGTTAGTAGACTAAAGATTATTTCTTCTTATTATTATTATAGTAATTATTATTAGTGTTACAAAATAATTAAATAAATACTAAATTATACCAAAGACAATATTTGGTATATCGACATTATAATACATTTAAAATACACCACAGAGTAATAAGTATAATAAATGCTCTGAAATTTACTCTCTTTGTATTATTTTTGTATATTCAAATATATATATCATATAAATAATACTTCTTGTAATAAATATTTCAGACATCAGTTATTTCATAATGCATTCAATGCTAATTGGAGCAGTTTTTTAGCGGAAGAATTTTTGAATGTGGTTCAATTTGAAAAAGGCAGCTTTATGACAATCAATGGTATATACGAGATCAATTTAGTGTCTGACTTCAATAATAAACTTGCAAATCGTATAAATATTTATGAAAAATTCAAAATTGTCTGAAGAAAAAGTTGGCAATAGTTTTTTAAACTTGGCATTAAAGAAGCTTGATAATAGACTACATTTTTGTTTATTTCTTTTATTAATTATTACAATAAATAATAATAAATTCTTTAAAGCTTTACAACTGCCGCTATTTGGTAACATTATGTAAAAGATAAGCACACAAAGCTTTCATTATTATTGAACACAATTATCAAAAATTATTCTATTTTTAACAAAAAACCTTTGACTTCTAACATTTCCTGACAAACAGATCTTAACGCATTTTAGTTTGGGGCGTGTTTTGAAAAATCGTGATATATATTTTTCAAAGATTTATTTTTATTAACAAAGTATCATAAAATTAAAGAAAAAGGGAAAAATATCTTACTAGCTTTATTACTTTAGTTAAATATCATTTAAATTTTTTAAGGAATACAAAATCGTGATTTGTTTTTATAAAAATATAATAAAATGAAAGAAAAATGCGTTTATATCATACTACTTCATTAATTTAGTTAAATATTTTAATTTGAAGATATATTTTTCAAAGATTTGTTTCTATAAACAAAGTATTGTAAAAGTAAAGAAAAAGGGAAAATATCTTACTAACTTAATTACTTTAGCTCAATATTTTTAATCGAAGATATCTTTGTCAAATAATAATAATTCTTTCAAAAGTATTTCTACATATTTTATTACTCTAAAAAGGTGATCCGATGTTGAAGATCGATAGGGTTTTGGAATCGTTTCGGCATGCCGAAGTAGCTCGTAAAAGTGATCGTAAAATCGAGAACGTGTAAACGAACGTTGTTGTTGCTAGTGACCAGGCCCACAAAACAGCGGGTGGTTGTCTCTGTTGTCTCTTTTGGCTGCCGGTTGCCGGTTGCTAGTTGCCAGCTTCGTTGCCTGCTGTCTGATGTCTGATGTCGGTTGTCTGGTGGCTGTGTTTTTGGTCGAGGGGCACGTTTGCATATTCATAATTTTGAGTTGGATTTATCAATTGCTCATCTCAGTCATGAAAACGCATAAACATTTCAAAGTGCCTGGCGCGGGTCAATAATTTGACATGAACGAAACAATACGCAGATACAGCTGCTCAGAGAGAGAGAGAGAGATGCTCAAAGAGATACAGAAGAGGCTGCCTCAACTCAACTCAGCTCAACTCAGCTCTTCTCAGCCTTGCTCCATTCGATGAAGTGTGAATAATTGAAAGTTTGCAACCCGGGGGCGTAGAGCCCCTGAAGCTGAAGACTGCAGAAGACGAGGACCTAAGCGTGAGGTGAAGGCTGTGAAGACTGAGGTTAAGGCTGAAGCTAAAACTGAAGCTGAAGCTGAAGCTGCCTCAAAGTTGTCTACAAACAACAGGCAAGCAAACACTAGACTCTGGGCATCGTCTAGCGCTGAAGAGGCGCACGAAGATCAAGAGCAACACAGCAGCAGGTAGCTCAAGAGAGAGACAGAGAGAGAGAGAGATGAGAGAAAGGCTGGGAGACCAGAGGTAAACTATCTCCAAGTGCCCTTTCGCATAGAATTCAATTTCGTTGTAGTCGCCCACACAGACAAAAGTAAGAGAGGGAGATTTGCCCTCAGCCTTAGCCTCAGCCCACGCCCACATGTAGAGGACTTGTTGTTGCATTTGATTTTTAGCCATGGCCATAAAATGTTCGCAGTTGCCTCTGCCTCAGCCTGTTGCCTGCTGCCTGCCACGTTGGCAATTTTGTAATTAATTTATTGCCCCAGGCGGCATCAAGAAATTGTCGCAAACTCTCGCGACGTGTCAAAACTATTTTTAATTGGAATGCCCGAGACTTTTGTCCGTCTATCTGTCTGTCTGTCCGTCCGTCTGTCTGTCTGTCCGTCCGTCTGTCTGTCTGTCTTGTCTGACCTGAGCCAAGTGCAGCAGCAGCAGAAGAAAGTGAAAGATCTGCAAGTGATCGTAAAGTTGGCAAGATCAAAGTGCTTTTTGAGTGCTTTCGTTTCTATTTTCTGCGCTTTAATTGATACTTCTTTTTTGTTGTTGCACACACACACACACACAGCAATGTTGCAGCACCGTTGTGTCTGCCGCCTTGCAGCTTGCAGCATGCAGCTTGCAGCATGTAGTATATGACTAATGCACCACTCAATAGACACTAAAGATGCATTACGATCTCCGGGGCTGAGCGAATTGCATTTTAATGCAAATTTGGTGTCAACGCAATATCGACCATGACAGGCAGCGCCAGGCGGCGATCAACGACGCTCTTTTCCAGTTTTGCAGTTTTGCTGCTTGCTCTTCGGTTGCATGCCCCACAACAAGCGCAACGCAACGCAATGCAACGCTCACGCACTCACTGTAGATCGCTTTTTTTTCGTAAGTGGCAACTGTGGCAACTTTGCTTTGCCAACTGCTTGGTGTTAAAGTGACTGATTAAGTTCTGCGTTCTGCGTTCTGCGTTGTTCGTTGTTCGTTGTTGTTGCTGTTGTCGAGACTCTCGTTGTTGCTCTGGCTGCCGCTGCCGCTGCTGCTGACGCTAAACGAATTATACGCTTACGTAGGTGGCAGACACTCAGGCAGGCAACCAAGCAGACACTGCACAGCCAGCCCCTCGCCCCTCTTCCCCCTCTCTGGCTTGCTTCGCTCCTTTGCAGTCGCATAATCATATAGAACCAAATGAATTGAGACGCGCCACAGAGTTATAAATATTGTCGCCTGGTTGGGGCGTTAGTCGCATCTCAGTTCCTTGCATTTTCTTTCTCTTTCTCTTTCCCACTCCCTATCTCGCCCTCTCTCCCTCTTCTCCCTCTGTGCCTGTCTGTCTGTGTGGGCGTCACGCTTCATGCAGGCCCACTTGCATGCCACAAAATCGAAGCATACACCAACTTACAAGGCCCACAAATTGAATCGCAATTTCTGTTTTGCTAAATACCAAAAGTTGTGCCTGCTTTTTGCAATCGATCTTATGTGATGTGGAATCATTTCTAAAGTTCTCTTTCCACTTTAAATCTAACTCTCGATCATCAATGGAACAATGCTACATCGCTACTCATTATCACTGTACCAAATTAAATGAAAGATACTAAAATACACCGAAGGTTAACTTTGGTATAAAGCAGAAATATACCAGATTGTTAAGCAAAGCAAAGACCCGACTACCGAAAGTCTGTCTTTTGCAATCGATCTTATGTGATGTGGAATCATTTCTAAAGTTCTCTTTTCACTTTAAATCTAGCTCTCGATCACCAATGCAAAATTAAAACACGAAAGCTACATCGCTACTCATTTTTACTGTACCAAATGAAAAATACTAAAATACACCTAAGGTTTACTTTGGTATATGAACATAGTACGAAATATACCAGATTGTTAAGCAAAGCAAAGACCCGACTTGCATTTAAGTGATCTTGAATTATTAAAGAAGTTCTCAAACATTTGACTTGTAATTTAACTCTTGATCACCTTACAATATACCAAATTAATATATCCAAAAATATTAAAATATACCAAATGCTATAATTGACATAGTATATATTATATATACCAAGACCGACTGCCGTAAGTCGTTCCTGCATTTTGCCATCGATCTTAAGTGATGTGGAATAAACATTTTTGATTTTAAATGTGGCTCTCAATCGTCAATGAAAAATTCAAGCAAGAAAGCAACAATCGAGTGTACTTGATTTGATATAGTACGAAATATACTATATTGATTGTAAAGCAAAGCAACTAAGTTTCGACTGCAGCATACAAAATAATTTGTTAAATCACTTCTACAATTATTATGTGATCGCAACCAGATGTTAGTTATTATTGTTTAAACCAGAAATACCAAATGTTTGCATTTTGCCAACATCTTTTTATTTCTCTCTTCAAACTTTTAATATAGAAAATGGTAAATTTATAAAATAATCTTAATCGCTTATAAAATTCATCTATAGTGATCGCATTTTCAAACTTATTCAATTTACTTTTATTTGAAGCTGTTGATAAGCCAATAAGCTTATGATATAGTATTAAACAAAACTATAAACAAACATGAAAAGAAATATATGAATTGGTTTTATTCTTAGTAAAGCTGAATAAATTCAAAACTAAACAATAAAAGTTAAACTAACTGCAATAAGTCGACAAATTTTAGTGTTTTAAATTAGTTTGATTCTTAGCAAAAGAAATTCAAATTTATGTTATTAATTTTTATCCTATTCCTATAATTCTATTCTATTATCTTCCTAATAGTACGATCTAAATTTTATAAATGGTACTAATCACAAACAATTGAGTTTTCTAGTTTTAATATGGTTTTTCTTTTTATGTTCAACTACTTTATGTTTTATGCAAATAATTATTAAATTGTTTATATCTCTATTTCCACAGATATCGGAACTCTCTTTGAAAGGTAAGAAGCTAAGCCTTTATCATTTTTATATTTCACATAGTTCACATGGTTTATTGCTATATAAAATAATAATAATTACAAAGTATTTTATGTCAATAAAATAAATACTATCTCAGATCAAGAACTGCATGTAATATTCCTGTACTTTCGACTTACCATATTTTCGGATGACAACTAATAAAGTCATAAAGATTTGTTTTTGAAGATCCGGAGTCGATTTATGAGTTCCAACCGACCTCCGCGTGGTTTTTATGGCTTTCCCTGTCGCAGAAAGAACTCTTCAGCTACCGCGTTGCATAAGACTCAGTTTAGACTTGGACTAGTAGTTATTGTAGTTGGTTGGGTAGATAGGATCTCTTTGCCTCCGGGTGTAATTGAAACCTTTGCTACGTCGTCGGCTTTATGACGATCGTAAAACTATGGCCTTCGGCTACTGTCCGATTGTTGGGAATTCTTAAGAGGTGCTACCTGAATGGATCGGGCGGCTGTTTAATTGCCATTTTGTGAACTTCTTCGATTTGCTGGTCCATTCAGTGAAATGCAGTGCAGTTCGGTCATTGATGTTTATCGGTGAAAGTTTTACGACTTGTCGTTACGCTCGTTACGCCAGCCAAGCCCTCAAGTTTTACGGCTCTTTTTCGCCAGTTATCGAGTTTCGGAATCGCTCATTCACCTGACTTGGGCGTGAGAGCCGAATCCAAAGTGCGCAGCAAACCAATCGAATCCTATAAAAATATAGACATCAAAATATGTTGTCGCAACTCAAGGAGGAGGAATTTGCCGAAAGAGTTTTGTTAATTCTGTAGTTTCATCACTTTTATTATGAAGTAGTATGACTTAGAATTGAAGGGAAAGCATCTTATTTTTAATTCAATGAAGACTATTATTCTTTGATTATTAAAATAGTTATCTAATTATTTAAAATAATAGAATATCATTATAAAAAATGTAATTTTTAATGAAACCGAACCATTGTGGTAATATTCTTTCAAAATAAATAAGAAATACTAAAATATAAAAAAAAGACTAGTTCTTTAACAATTGATAGAAAAGTTGAACAACATTATCGCAATTAATCTTGTGAAAAAAATCTATATCTGGATTTCTTACATAATTTTAGCTGGTTCGTGATTTATTTTTATAAATAATATAATAAAATTAAAGAAAAGGCGGTTTATATCTTATTAACTTAATAAAGTTAGTTGAATATTTTTATTTAAAGATGGCTTTTTCAAATAATAATTCCTTCTAACGTATTTCAATGTAGAATCATTTCATTGCGAAAATCGGCTGATGCAGTTGATTTTTGGTTTGTGATAATATAGTGTATTTTATACATACTAAGTATAACCTTTGGTATATATGGGTATATTTCGGAACATATTAAGAATAATACCGCACTGTTTAGGGCAGTTCGACTGTAGCTTTCTTGTTTTTGCCTCATCTTAACGTACATCTATATGGAATCTTTTAATTGTATCCCTAGTTGATTATTTAAATACTGTTTTTATGTTTGCATATCTCACCTCTTAACATATTAATCGAGTCTTCATGGGTTTTATGCATTACTCCATTCACGATTTCAGGGCGAGCATTAAGTCGAATCTGCTGTGCTCTTAACTCTAACTCTTAGTCCTAACTTCCTTTCTTTTTCTTGTGGGCAGCTACTTAGCCCAACTTCTTTGGCCGCATCCTTGGCAGAGCTTACATCGTTAATCTATTGTCATCCCCAGTTCAAAAGGAATTGGCAGGCAAACGGTTTTCAATAGTTGGCATCCAATTTGGATTTTTATTGCTTCCTGTCGCTCGCCAGCTTCCTGTGCGACAAACCTCGTTCCTGTATTGTTCCCTCCCCAACCTGATTCCACCGCGATTGTATGCCAGTGCATTGGGTTGGGCTCCTCTCCACTCCACTCCACTCCACTCATCTGCTCTCTTTTCTTTCGTTTTTTATTATATTTTTTGTGCACTGCACTCGCATTTCAAAAGCGGGCGACTTAATCGAGCAAAATAAACCGTTTTCATATGCTCGAATTGAGGCAAACACGTCGCATTACACGGTGACAGAGGCGTGTTAGACAGCAAGGGCTGGAGAGGGGGGCGTGCTCTCCTGGGGGAATTACGTTCAGCATTTAACCAGAGGCCGGTTCAGGCTCCTCATCATCGTCATCGTCATCGTCTTCGTCAGCTTTGTTGTTATGTGCTGCTTTCTTCGCCTTTATTGCGTGTGCCGAAATGCGCGAAATCTCTCAAGTCTTTTCTTCTTCATCTTCTTTGTTGTTGCTGTTCTTGTTGTTGTTGTAGTGGTGTGTGAGCAGCCTTTGTCAAAGGATTATCGCTTGGCATATTTTGTTGTTGCTGCTGGCAGGATGAGCAGAGGCAACAGCTGAACCTTGGCTTGCTCTGCTTTTGCTCTGCTAATGAGCTGTGCATTGTGGATCGTTTTCTCTCTCTCTCTCTCTCTCTCTGCGTCTCTCTTTCGTGATGACTTTGACAGTGTGCAATATGCGTTGATTTTTTATGGCCTTCAATTTGAAGCTGGGTTGAAATGGAGTCAAAGTCGAAGTCGCAGTTGGAGTCGAACATCTTCCTCTCTCTCTTTCGCTCCGCTCTCTCTCTTCGTTGGACTCTCTTTTGGGCTTGCGCTGGTTCGGCTTCGTTTGGCGTGTTGATCTCAAAATGCAGATAATAATTATTTCAATATGTGTGACTGAGTTTGGCTGACGGACTGGCAGCAGCAACAGCAAAAAGGGAAGCAGAGAGTGTGTGTGTGTGTATGTGTGTGTGTGGTGGGGGGACGCAATGCCAATGGCATCGTTGTGTCTCTTCATGATCGTCATGATCATCATTATTATGCGAATGGATCAAAACCGTGAAGCCGCCAAGCAAATGTCTGCGTCTCAGTTCATTTTTTTGTTTTTGTTTTTGTTTTTGCATGTGCTTCTTTGGGGTTGTTGTTGTAGTTGTAGTTGTTCTTTTCGCTTAATCACTTGTAGAAAGAGAGAGAGAGCGAGAGCATCGGCTGGCGGCGGTTTTAAGTTGAAAATTGAATTTCTTAGAATTACAAAACCAAAAAACAACTACAGCAATAATATTAACAACAACGGCGAAACCGAAGAGCAATATCAACAAGCGCTCGCAGAGGAGGAAGAATTCAGTGCGTCGTTGGCATGGAAGCAGCAGTTGAAGTTGGCGAGTTGAGCGTTGAGCCAACCACCGCAAAGTTCTTCATCGGCTTCAGTTTTCACTTTTTGGACCAACGTTTCCCCCATCTTCTACTCCCTCCTCCTCCTCATCCTCCTCCTCCGCCCACGCAATCAACGACCTCAATGGGCTTCATTTCATTGCATTGCATTAATTTTGCCAATTAAAAAGTAAATAGAGCCTGCATCCTTAGCCATACAAACACACACACACACGCAGGCACAAGAAAAACAAACATGTATCCGCCCCCAAAGCTTCGCAGCTTCAGCTTCAGCTCTTTTCCCTTTATTATTCCCATTCCATATTCCATTGACTGGAACGCTACTTTTTGGGCGTGCAAAACTTTTCAATACAATTTAATCCAATCTGCACACACACACGCACACATCTGTTTTACAACTTCACATTTAGAGCAGCAGCTTCGTTCGTTGCCTGGGCGCCGCGTATGTCAATCACGTGGAGAGCAAGCGAACGTAGAAGAGACAGAGAGAGAGAGAGAGTGAAGTCCCGTTAAGAACTCTAGCTGGCAGGCCACACAAATCATTGCAATTCCCAGCGAAAAAGCACGGTGCACAGTGGTACCCATCATAAAATAAAATCTCTTGTGAAGTCAAAGCAGAAGACCACATAGATCGTTGACAATAATATTTTGTGAAGTTCAAGATAATTTTGTATATACATATATTATATACAGATATTGCATTTGAAATTTAAAGAGGTTTTATTTTACATTTTAGAAACTCTTTCTTCTAAATAATTGAATGATTGAACGTAAAATGAAATTGCTTGTGTAGTCAAAGCAAAAGATCACGCAGATCGTTAGCAAGAATATCCGCAAACTAGTTGGTCAAGTTTGAGATAATTAAAATGAAATTAAAAGCGCTTTCGTTTAGCATTCGAGAAACTCTTTATAAATACATGAATTATTTTAATTAAAAAATTACATACATTTTTTAAATTGGTAAACACTTGTATTCATTTTTATTATTTTGTTTTAGTTCGTTAGTGAATTTAAAAATAATTGAAGCAAATAAAAGTGTTTATTTAAAAACTAGATATAAGATTGCATAGGATTCCCTTATAAAGAAATTTGCGCAAACGAGTAAAGGAAAAGTTAATTTAAACTTACGTTTCTATAAAATATTTCAAATTAAATAAATTTATTATTGTTGCATTAAGTTAGTCTTTTAATAACATTTACAAATGATATTTGTTATTTTATTTGCTTATTGTAATAATTAGTGTGCAATATTTTAAGGGATTGTTATCCATCAGCCATAAATGCTAACATATTTATTTATATTATGCAAGAAATGTTGTGTACTTTCAAGACTTAGTATCATATATTTCATTTGAGTTCAGAAATGTGTCAACAATAGTTAAACAATATTTATTAATTGCGACTTTAACGAAAGTGTTTTGCAGATCTCTGTGAAATTGGTTGCATTATAAATATTAAAAGTAAGGATTTGGACAACTACTGTATAGAATTGGCAAGTAACTTTGCCTGCCATTTGCCCCACTGTGCGCACACAATTAAAACCGCAAGGCAATAAGAAGATGCGTTGCCAACGTCGTCGACGTTGTTGTCGTTGTCGTTGTTGTAGTCATTATTGGCGGTGTCAATACCTTCACAACGCCCCGCAAATTGCTTATGGCACACACACACACACACCACCTAAGCGAATGTGTGGGAGAATGAGCGAAAGAGAGAGAGAGAGAGAGGGAAGAGGAAAGAGCGCTTACACATGTCCCGTGCCCAGCAGGCCAAAGTGTTTTTGGGGCGTTCATTTTGCCGTTTGCCGCTTTCTGTTTTCTTTTCCTCTTTCTGCTGTTGTTGTTGTTTTTTTGTAGTTCTTGTTGTCGTTGGCGGCATTGACAAGCTGAACGATTGACGAGCTCAAAACTGACTGACTGACTGACAATCTTCTTGGGCGCCCAGTCGTAGCGTGGCGCAATTGTCTTAGCCGCCCAACTGCGTATCGCATATCGCACCTGATGATGGGATACGGGATGGTAGAAGGGGTGGGGTGGGTTGGATGGCCGTTGCTCTGCCACTCCGAGTGTGCCCCATTGTGGGGCGACCAACCATTCGTATAATTGTCGATGCGTTAAGGTAATTGTACACCTTGTACACCACATTCAAGCAAAGGCAAACGCAAAGGCAAAGGCAAGGCCGACCTATTTATACTAGACTATAAAATCCACTTTGCATCTCCGTCTCTGTCTTCGCCTTCGTTGTCGTTGTCGTTGTATCTCTCTATCTGTATCTATTATTTGTATCTGTATCTTTAGTTTTCGGTTTTCGGTTTTGTGGCTTTAGTTGAGCTTCTGTTCAATGCCGCGCATCGTTTTCTAAGTATTGCGATTGTCGTCGACATATTGACGGCACGCTCTGGCGCCTACAAGTGCCACGCCTCCCCTCCTCCTCCTCCCACTGAGGAAAAAGAGCATTTAAAATGTAGCCAATTTGGATTTTAGTCAGTCATCCGATGGAGTTTGGTTTTTGACTTTTAGTCTTTTAGTGTTTGGTCTGATTTGCTAGATTTGATTTCAGGAAATCTCTCACACACATGGACGAAAAGACAGAGAGAGAGAGAGAGACAGAGAGAGACTCATTCACCTGGCTGAATGGCTCGTTGCATTCGCATGCACATTCACAATCACAATCACATTCACATTCAGATTCGCATTCAGATTTCGGATTCGCATTTGCCTTTTGTGTGATTTGTTGCATTGTCTGAATGCCGTCCGTTTGTTGATGTCTTTTGTTACAATTGAAAAATTATAGCAATTAAATGCATTCTACATTGGTCTCTCCTCTCTCCCCCTCTGCAGCCCCCTCTCTTAGCTCTGTTCACGCTTATGGCTGTCAATTGATAGCCAAGGCTCAGATCGTTTAGTTGCGGGCCATGGTATTAAATTCTGTACATCTGCTTTTGTTAACCCTCTTCTCATAGATTTCATTTAGTTAAGGCTAATGATACCCGAGCACTGCATCTTTAACTACACACACACACACACACTCACATTTGATGTGCTTATTTTAGCTTTTAAACGGAATCAACTTCAATGCAATTTAACTATTTTCGAATATCATCTTACTTATCATTGCTGCTCTTCATATTTTAGTTAATCTACACATTTCATTTAAGTAAGCTATACAACGAAAAAGACAATTTCAAAACAATACGAATAGACCTATAAAAGTCCTTATAAAATATTCTCTATTGATTAGTTATTATTTTAAAGCAATAATGAAATATTAACAACTTATTCCCTATTTATTGACACGTTGATTTTACATTTATGATTAATGCAATTTTTATAATAAATCAGATTGTAATATTCGTGGCTTACAAATAAAGTTGCAAAATAATCGTTTAAAAATGTTCAAAATTTGGAATCTCGCAAATATTATGAATAGATAATTTATAAATGAATCCAGTATAATACTAACTAAATTTGTTATTCTAAAAAGATTAATGCAATATGAATATCAAATCATTTAAAAGATATAGAATTGTTTTTATTAAAAAACGATTTGCAAAAATGTTTTACAAATTTGCAATGGCCCAAATATTATTGATAGATTGAAGAGCGAGATATTTGTTATCATGAGGATGATCGCTGCAGTTGAATGCGGAATTGTCTGAAGAGGCACAAGATATCGCATCGTACTTATATGCTGAAGATATAACGTATATATATATATATATTGTATATATCAGGCAAGTCAAGGGTTTCTTTATTGCTGTTTGTAGTCTTATGCCTGTTTCGAATTATTTTTATATGCAGTCATCAACAGCTCATATATATTTTTATTGCCAACGCGCTCAGTGAGATATGCATCTGAAACAGAAACGAGTAAAAAACCGAACAAAAAAAAAAAAAAGGAACAGCAAGCGCAGCGGCTGCTGTTAAAGATGATCGCAATAATGATGTTGCAGATGATAATAATGACGACGATGATGATGATGATGATTGTGACTACTTCTACGTACAGATTTCCAATAAAAATTCTGTCTGTCTCTCGAGTTGCGATGCGATGCGATGCGAAGCGATGAGTTAAGTTGAGTTTAGAGTTAAGTCCGAGTTGAGTCTGAGCTCAGTATTTCATCTGTGTGTGCGTGTGTGAGCGAGATTTACACGTTGATATAAGAAATACACAAAAATAACAATAAAGCCAGGCAAAAGGCAGCAGCAGCAGCAGCAGCAACAAATGTTATGTGTATTAAAAACAAAATACAAAAAAAGGCAACAATGTGTGCCTTCGGTTGTCGATGGCCACATCAGTTAGTCACTCTCAATCTCCCTCTCTCTCTCTCATTCTGCCCCTCTCTCTCTCACTCTGTTCGCTCTCTTTCTCACAGAACCCCCGCACTCTGTTAAGGCTACCTTTCTCTGCCCTTTGGCCACATTGGGTGTAAAGATTTATTTCTTTATTTGGCAGCCACTTGGAGTTGACTCTTCACTCCCCGCTCCCCACTCCCCACTCCTCACGTTGCGATGTGTCTCTCTGTTTTATTACCAGGAAATTTGTATTTAATACGTTTTTTCCGCGTTTCTGTAGCGTTTCGGGTGCTCGCGCGACATTGTCGCCCTAACGCATTACAGTGGTAACGACAGCATTCAAATGAAATACGCTTCTTCTTCTTCATCTTCTTCTTGTTCTTCTGGTAAACCTGATATTGAACCCCACTGTAGAGAGGAGCCTGCAGTTTATCTGTGGCTTGGTTTATCTGTGCGGCCATCGACACGTGAGACAAGTGGGTCGCTCAACTTACAAAATAGTTGTGCCAACTGACTGGTAGCTAAACTTCGTAGAATCGAAATCAATCAGTTCGCAGAAGACCCCAAAGAAACAAACTATACTAAAGAGATTCCCTCCTCCTCCTATTAAGTGGCTGTAAAAAAGTTAGGAAGTCGAGAATCATTAAACAATGATTAATACTTACAAAGATTTCATTCCGCTGAACTTCAGCTAGAGATACACAAAAACAGATTGAGAGCATTTAGCAGAATTGAAAGTTCGTTTGTAGAAACAAACAGAGCGACGACATTATCGGCAACATGCTTTAAGTAGCTTTTAAGCTTGCTTGATTAATGACCGCAGAGCTTTTAGCAGCTTTATAAAACGTATTCTAGATTTCTATTCGCTTTTTGCAAAGAAATGTGGGTTATAGATATCAATGGTAATCGATCATGCATTAAGTAGCTTTTAAGCTTGCTAGATTAATTTCCACTGAGCTTTTAGCAGCTTTTTTAATAGATTTCGTTTTGATATTAAATGTGAGTAAACGGTTATAGTTTACTTGAAAGTCAATGGTAAATCGTACATGCTTTAAGCAGCTTTTAAGTTTGCTTGATTAGTTGCTACAGAGCTTTTAGCAGCTGCATAAAAAGTATTCTAGATTTCTTTTCGCTTTTTGCAATGAAATGTGGTTTAAAGTGTTATTGAAATCAATGGTAATTGATCATGCTTATCTAAATATCTTTTAAGCTTGCTAGATTAATTGCCACGGAGCTTTTAATAGATTTCGTTTTGATATTAAATGTGGATAAAGGGTTATATTGTACTTGAAAGTCAATGGTAAATCGAACATGGTTTAAGCAGCTTTAAAGTTTGCCGATTATTTGCTACAGAGCCTTTAGCAGCTTTATAAAAAGTAGTATTATCGATTTCCTTTCGCTTTTTGGATAAAAGATTATATTGTTCTTGAAAGTTAATGTCAAATCGATCATAATTTAAAAAGCTTTACAAGCTTGCTTAATTAATTGCTGCGGAGCTTTTAACAGCTTTTGAACAAATTATTGTAAATTTCTCTTCCTTATTGCAATGAAATGTAGGTAAAGGGTTATATTTTACTTGAAAGTCAACTTAAATGGAGTTAACTTCAACTTCGATTTGCTATTAAATCGAAGTTGAAGTTTACTTTTACGGCCTTAATCCGTCATTCAGCGAAAAGCACTTAGCTTGTCGTTTGCATTTGCAACGCTTTCAGCTTGAGGGCTTTGAAGCATTTGCCGCCCCCGCGAATGCTATCGAAATGCAGCAGGTCCGTTGATAATTAAAAGGAAAGGGTCAGCCAGAGGGGAAGTAGCGGTGGATGGCGAAGGGGAAGAGGAAGAGGAAGGCAGCCCCATCGATCAGTTGAAATTAATAAAATACTCAATAAATGCGCTCGAGAAGAAAGCTCATAAAAACGTGTGCAAACAATCGATCAATCAGCAATTTGACAGGCGCGCAAATCTCTGCAAAAGCGGGACAGACTGACTGGGAGAGTGGTAAAGAGAGAGCGAGAGAGAGAGAGAGAGAGAGAGAGAGAGAGGAACTGGCTGACAAGCAGTTGGCCTGCTGTTTGCTACCAATCTTTGAGTCAAACTTCAAAACAATTACACAGCAACATTTCGAAGCAAGGAGAAGCCGAAGCTGAATCTGAATCTGAATCTGAAGTTGTGCCACTGGCAGAGCGGCATGCAAAAGATACACAGATTGTGAATGCGTATCTTGAAGATACAACAAGGCAGCGAGAGTGGTGAGTGGTGAGTGGTGAGAGGGGGGAGCAGACAGACAGATAACTGCCACTGTACGTCTGCTGACTGCTGGCTGTTGATTCAAGCGATTAATCGATAACAAATAAAAACATTTCGACAACTACTTCCAAAGAACAATCTCCAGACCAAGTCTCAGTCTCAGTCTCTGTCTCTCTATCTCTCGCTCTCTCTCTTTCTCGCTCTGAGGCTGTCAACAAGTCGACATTGTGTGTATGAGTGGCGTGGTACGCATAAATGCCATGGAAATTTTCTTTTTAATCAATTATGAGTATTAAGCAAAGGGGCAAAACTCTCCTCTGAGCACTAACTTCACTTCTTCTGTCCAAAGGGGCAGCAGCAAACGGGTACGTGTATTCATTTCGATTCGTACGAGTGCGCGTATGAGTATTCATACGAGTATTTATGTATTTTGTATTTGTATTGGGATTCAGATTCGGATTCGGATTCGGGTTCGGGTTCGGGTGACGCGGCAGAGAGATAAAAATCGCAAAAATTCTTTATTGAATGCTGTAGATGCCAACGCCAGGCGGTCATACACACACACACACACACTCACACACACACACATGTGTGTGCTGGTGTGTGTGTACAAGTGTAATCTGCGTGCCTCTAAGCATGTGAAGTAGCACTTTGTCTGCGCCTCAAGTTGAAGTAGCTGTGGCAGCCACTGGTCGAGGTGCCCTTACCCAAAGTCAGCCTACCTCCTTCTCTTCTCTCTCTCTCTCTCTCTCTCTCTTTCACTCTAGGCTGCTCTACAAGCAGCAGATTTTACCACATGCCATCGACTGTGACTTCAGTTTGAGCCGGCAGCAATAACACTTTGCAGGCGCTACCGCCAGAAAATCCAGAAACCTAGACTTTGGAAGCTTTCGCCTTAAAATCACATTTATAATTACTGAGGATTGATTTTTATTTTTGAAAACAATCGAAATAAGTCTCCAAATAAAGAATCATAATTTAAAAACAAACTAAGGAATAGGTATAGAATAGAATATAGAATAGCTATAGAATGGTATATTTTGATTGTTGTAGTAATAACAATAATAACAATAACAAGGTTATAATATAACCTTCGGTATATTTCAGTGTTTAATTGTGTGTTAATTCGGTATATTTAAAATGTTGTAGTATATCGATATACCAGTTATAAATTTCGGCAGTATACTAATTAGGTATATTTTATGTTATATTTTATCGATATACCAAATATGACCTTTTGCATACATATTTCAATTTTTTTCCTCTGTATTAATTTGGTATATTTTAAGTGTTATAGTAACCTTCAGATATAAACTTCGGTATATTTAAACACTTTTTCTTGTGTATTAATATGATGTGTTTAGTATTTGGCATTCGTCATATTTCAGTATTTTCCCTGCGTATATTTGATATATATTGATATACCAGATATAACCTTCGGTATATTTCAGTATTTTTACTTTGCATCAATTTGGTATATTTTGAATATTTTGCACTAGTATGTCGATATTCCAAATGTTTCTTTATTCATTATCAATTATTTTCCCCACACATGATTTCATCTTTAGCTTGGCTTCATTAAGCAGCGATATTTGGTCAAATGTTTCTTTTAGTATTTTGTAATAGTATATTATATTTAAAGAATATCTTTGCACTAGTAAGTTTATATACCAAATGTTTCTTTATTGATTATTCATATTCCCCACACATGATTTCATCTTTAGTTCAGCTTCGGTAAGAAGCGAATATGCCACATTTGGTGGCGCGTAGGGTAGCATAATCAAACAAATCATAATCGGTGGATGGGCAACAGTAGACAGTAGCTGAATATGCTTCAAACGGTCGACAGTTTGTCTGTCAAATTGACATTACACGTTGCGTCGGGGGCAGCACAGATGGCGGGGGCAGCAACAGCAACAGCAGCAGTGGCAGCAACAGTGGCAGTGGCAGTGCAGTGGCAGTGGCAAAACGGCAGTGGCAATGTCAAGTGCAGCGACGTCGACGGTGGCGATGGCAGCGCCCAACAAGTTGCATTTACATGACACTTCTGGCAGGCGCAGGTTGAGACTGAGCCGCAGAGATTTCGAGTCAGCATCAGCATCAGCATCAGAGTGAGGCTCACAAGGAAGCGAGTTGAGCAGGCGTAGGTTGCACCCGGACTTGCTGCAAGCTGCAAGTTGCACTGACTGATGCGCCGACTGCGACTGCTGTTTGGCTTCTGTTTGCGGCACTGACTCAGCAAATTGCAACTGCTGAAACTGAAGCAGGACGGAGTTGCTGCCTGCAACAGCGGCTTCGATTTTCTGCTTGGCTTCTTCGCCTGCGCCTTCGCATTCGCCTTCGCCTTCGCCTGTGCAACCTGTTGGCAACTCATTAAATAATGCCGATGACTGGACAAATTTTCAGCTATACTACAAGTATATACATATGCATATGAATATATATTCTCTTTTTCTGCCGCTGTTGCTGCTGCTGCTGTTGCTTAAATGAAAAGTGATTAAACATGCCACAGTCGCAGTCGCAGTTGCAGGGACGAGGCTGAAGCTGAAGCCGAAGCTGAAGCTGAGATTTATAATCCTCGTTGTGCAGTGAAATTGCATTTGGTTTTGCTGGTCAACGTTGGCGTTATAATTCTACTCGACTCACTCCCTTCCTCCTTCCTCCTTCCTCCATGGCTGCTGATTCCGACTCCGACTCCGAGTCGGACTCTCTGCCAAAGTGACACTTGTAGAGATGTTCTTAATGCGCCAAAGTGCCACTTGTCGTCTGTTGACGCACCTCGTCGTCGTCGTCGTCCTCAGTCCTCAGTTCTCAGTCAGCTTCATCCATCCACCTCCTGCGCCTTCTGGGCGGCTGTCCTCGCCGCCAGATCGAACGAAGCCTTTGTGTCTTGCACAAAATTTTGTTAAATCAGCGCTAAATCAGTACTAAAAGCCCAGCAGAGAGAACTCTCCGACTGCGACTCCGACTGCGACTCCGACTGCGACTCTGACTTTGACTCTGACTGTGAACCACAGAGAAGCTCCAGCAGTTGTCTGTTGTCTGTTGATTTCAGTTCTAATTGCTGGCCAACGCATAATTTGTCATATGCCAAATTAATAAACGACTCGCAATCGGACTCGGACTCGGACTTCGCTTGCACCTCAAAAGGCATTTTCAGGCTCAGGCTAAAACTCTTCCTTCTGCCTCTTCTTTGCTTTTCTTTTTATTTTTTGGTCTCTGCACAGTAGCAGCTGATTTGGCTTCAAGTTGGCAGCAGACTGAGCGCTGATTGAGTGTCTGCTGCCTTCTGATGTCTGTGGCAACGTGTGGGCAGCATCTGGTCACATTATGTGGCATCCTCAACTTGCGTCTTTCTGCTTAAGATTGAACATTATTTCGCATCAATTGCAAGCATGCAATTGCAATTGTGCATAAAATATTGGCAAAAGTGACGGAAGATCTAGAACTAAATTAATTTCAAATTGTATGGTATATTAGTTTAGTTTTGGTATTTTTGTTAGTATATTATAGTATATCCCGTAGATGAACTCCGTTATGCTATGTTAAAGTTACTGTGCACAAACCACATGAAGTAGTAACAAAAATCGAATAAAAGACGAATTACTTCATTAAAATATCGTCATATACTAGAAAGTGATTTCGATGTATTTGATATTTTAGATTCTGTTATTCTGTCATAAAGCTATGGAGACTATAGTTTCCCGAAGAAATTCAATTACTCAAATTAACCAAATAGAACACTCAGCTACAGAAGAATCAAATACCAAATAAATATACATACCAAAATGTACTTAACTATACCATTCATAATATACCATAGAGTATAAAATATGTGTTATAATTAAACAAATTTATTTTATTGAATAATCGTATTGTTAATAAGTATAACATTCACTTTATTTAGTTTTTATCATAATACCATCAACGAGTACTTTTAATATAATTTCTACTAAGTAATTTCCAGAAGATTAGAAGCCAAAATTCGTATTACAAAAAATTAAATAATTAAAAACGCCGAAGTGAAGAACGCAGGACTTTAGTTACAAAAGTAAATAAGTAAGAAAATTAATGTAAAATAAGAAAATGATAAAAGTAAAGTAAATTTACTAGAAAATATAATGAAAGGTAACTTGATATTATTGGTCTATGAGATACAAATTTTTGTCAGCACTAAATAGCGAATTTTTGCAAGATCAATGCATAACCGTTGTGCAGTATTGCTCCTAAAATACCAAATACCAAATAAAGTTGCCAAAAATACTAAAATATACTATTACGTGCACTATATACCATAAAGTACAAAATATATACCAGATGATCAACTAAACCAATTTAATACAAAGTAATGCAACTAAAGAAAATTTTAGTACATATCAATACAAAGTCAGCGATCTTTTGAGACTGAGATTACTTCATATTATTAAACTATACGATACAAATATGTCAGCACTGAAGAGCAACTTGTTGCATAACCGTTGCGCAGTGTTATTTTTAAAATACAATATACCAAGAATACTGAAATATACTATTATGTTTCCAATATACCATAGAGTACAAAATTCATTGATCCATGAGAGACAAATTAGTCAGCACTATCTAGGTGTGTCCACATTTGCCGCCATTGTGAGAAATTGCGAAGAGAGAGATAGAGAGATAGGGAGGGAGGGGGAAGCGGCAATAACTGCTTCCAATCACCGAACATTTAATAAATCTTAAAAAGGGGCGTTCTCAAAAGTGCGAAAAACGCTGAGCTGAGCTGAGCTGAGCTGAGCACTGGGGCCCGACCACAATGACAATTCTAGTAGAACGACGACGAAGACGACGATGGAGACGACGACAACTCCTCTTAATTGCAGCTAGTTGTTATAGTTGTTGTTCTTGTAATGATGGCCAAAGCGGCCGGGCAACTTTTTAAGTTGTTGTTGTTCGTAGTTGTTGGTGTATTTTTTTGCGCTTGGCTACTTAATTTATTTGTCACCGAACCCAACCGAACCGAACCGAAGCGCAAATGAAGTTCGAAAAAAAAGCAAACATGCAAACTGTGAAGAGCAAATAGGAACAACAATAGCAATAACTACGGAATCGTTTGAAATTATACAAGACGATAATGAACGCGATGTGGAGGAAGAGGAAAAATGTGTATGAAGACCCCTCAACACTGATGAAGATGATGACGATGATGAAGAAGCAGACAGAAGTACATACTACGTACGTAAGCAGAAGGCACAAAAAAAAAAAAACAGCAGACGAAGACAAACAGCAAAAACGCTCAAGAAATAATTACAAATTAAAATGAAACGCGAATGGTTGTAGGCAGGGGCGGGGCCCCGACTGCACAGGGTGGAGGGCGGCAGAGACCGGGGACGGGGGGTAGGCAAAAGTATTATAAAAATAGCAGCGATGGCTTCGACTTCGACTTCGGCTTCGACTGCGACTTCGACTGACGACGATGGCCACGCATGCGCAAAGATTTGTCATAATTGATAAACGACAACAGCTGCCACAACAGCAACAGCAACAGCAACAGCAACAACATTTAAGGCTACATATGCCACATATGACAAGTCAGTCAAACGACTTCGATGCAGACAGACCTCATCAGAAGACCCCACAGACCAAGTGCGAGAGCCATTGGTAATGGCAATGACAGTGAAACGCCTCGATGGGCAGACAAATCGAAGCAGAAGCAACAAAGTGAGGCGAGTGGCGTCAAAGCTGTCGAAGATCTCAGTTCTCTGCCAATGACATTAGCTTGGACTGAGAAGAACATTACTAAGAAAGAGTTTTATCAAGCTTAGTTCGAAATACAGTAAAACTTTATAAAATGCGAGCAAAATTGAAGCTAGTAAATCAGAAATCAACATTACAATAAGAAATTCATGGAAAATATAATTCAACTTTAATGCTTTTTTTCCTGGAAAAGTGCTATGAAGAATGCGTAAGAATTAATATAATTTATGCACTTTATGCTCATATATTTCAATGACACTAGCTTACTTTACAAACGTCCTCGCGCCTTGCGATTAATCTGAGAAAAACATTACAAAAAGGAATTCAAGTTCAATAATTCTTCTAGGGATCGCTATGATTTAATTACAATAAAACAACACAAACTTGTACTTTAGAGAATAATCAGAAAATTACAAAAAGGAATCGTTCTAACTAAACTGTAAAGCTTCTAGGCTTTTCAAAGCTTCTTTTATATTCATGAAACTTACAACGCCACCAGTTTAGTAATTAACTAAGAAAAATTTAAAGCTTTTGATTAAATAATAATAATAAGATAAATATGATTACTAAATAAAATTCAATGAATATTTATCGATATAGCGTGATTACATAATCAGCCAAAGGTGAAGTGTGCTTTTATGCGTTCTAAAGATCTTATCCCAATAAAGTTATCTATCATGTCAGCAAAAGCTGATGAATCCTTTCACATGTGCTTTAAAAGCTTTCGCCTACAAAGATTATTTTAATTTATTCATTAAAAAAATAATCAAGTTATTGAAATAGTAGTAAGCTTTATTTTTATTTAATTAATTGAGCTACATTACTCTAAAGATTAAAAGCGAGAGTTGAAAACTTAAGCGAGAGTTGAAAACTTAAGAAGATATTAAAATACAGTGTAATTCATATTAAACAAGTAAGAAAATTACAACTGAGTGTGCTCGACTTTGAGATACCCGCTATTGCTAGTAAAAGCAAAACAGAGCGTTATTAATTTCAAAATATACCAGATTAATATACCGCAAAAATACTTAAAACATACCACATGCCATATTTGGTATTTTGACATATTCATACATTCTACATATACCAACAGGTGTATAATATACCAGATTTAAGCACCACAAAATACTAAAAATATACCAAATGCTATATTTGGTATTTCGATGTAGTAATACATTATACATACATATATATATATCGACGGGTGTAAAATATACTAGATTGATATATCGCAATAATACTGAAAATATACCAAAGTCTACATTTGGTAAAGAATAATTAGCATTCGATAAAGCGAATATGTTTAATTAATATTATTGGGAAATCTTATGAAGAAACATAATTGCATTGAAGTCACTTCTTACTTATTGCAATTTTAATTGTAACACAATTAATAAAACGTTTTAATTCGATTTGCGCTAGAGCTGCAAATGGGCTTTGCTAAGTTTACTTGCATCGGGTCTAACAAATCGATTTGTTAAGAAATATTTGAGATATTTTCGCGTTTTCTTTTTTGTTGCTCTGCCAGGTGGCAATGACAATGACAGCGACAACTCTCAATCTGTTTGGTGTGATTCAAGCAATGCAACTCGCCTCAAAGTTGGAGTTGGAGATGTTGGTGCTCAAGTGCAAGTCGTCCAACTGTGACAACGATGACGCCAAATTGGCAGCGTTTCTTACGAAACGTGAGAACCAATTGCTATGTATGGTCATTACAAGCCGTCCACAGTTTTGTCCAACTAACTGCCTCGATTGGGTGCTGTTTGCCTTGCGTTGGTTAGAGCGAGAGATGGCCCATAAATATTTTAATGATGATTACATTTTAAAAACGGAAAGAGTAGGAGATGGAGATGGAGATGGAGAGGGAGATGGAGAGAGAAGCTACGTTAAGATCGAATGAAAATCACAGTGAGCCAGCCCAGCCGATCAAATGAAGAAGATTCCACTCTACTCCACAGAACTGGAGTTTTGGCCTGGGATAAGAACGTGGACTGCGACTGCGACTCTGCGACCTGATGAGCTACTACACAAGTACAACGCGACACTGACGACATATTTGGAATTACATTGACAGGCCAAGTTGAAACTAAAAGCGATAATTATTGCCGGATCTTTAATTCTGTTGCGCCAAAGTGTTGGCGATCGTGTCGCGCGCAAAAGCTCAAAAGAAATCGCAGCACTTGTGGCTGTGGCAGCTGTGTTTGTTGCAGCTGATCGACTCGACTCGACTCGACTCAACTCGACTTCGTTCACGTCTTTGGCGTCTTGCCAATGTAATTTCAATAATTTTATCTGCTGGTGCGCGCGCCAGGCTCTGATTCGATTGGCAAAAGCTTGACTCGGACTCGGAGTTGGACTCTGACTCTGACTCTGACTGTGACTACGGTGGGTCAGCAGCAGCAGCAGCAGCAGCGGTGACAGATCAAAGCCTTCTTGGCTGGGCGACGAATGAGTCGGCAAAGATCAGTGATCACCTGCCTTTTTGCGGAGAGTGGGACAAGTGATGTTGCTCAATGCTGCTGCTCCAGATGTTTAGCTGCACTTTGGCGGCAAAGCTGCGAGAGAGCGATCGCAATCGGAGACGAAGTCGGAGACTGAGACGGAGACTGAGACAGACACACATAACGCAATCATCAACATCAGAGCCAACGTCATCAGCCGCTGGACGCTGGAGTTCAGCTCCTTGCTGCTGATTGTCTCCTTGGAGCACTGCCAATTACTCGGCAGCATTGTTGACATACCTTTTGCCATTTGCATCGTTTTCGTATTGATTTGTTTAAGTTGCCACGCACACGCAGCCACAAAGCCACGAACCCAATCAGCGCAAATTTTGGCCCCAAAAAGCCGCACAAAACATTCAACAATACGTTTTGTGAGCTACAACACACAACTCACGCATTTTTCTCCCACGGACCTCAAGCGTGTGAATGAGAAAATTCACCATTGAGTTGAGTATGTCAAAAATCTATCGAATCTTCGAACCGATCATTGAACTGAACCAAACTGGACGGACGGACAGCAGGATTCGCCGACGATTGATTCACACCTTTGCTGTAGGTCAGTTATCGACCCAGTTTACGTGCGGATATTTCGATGCCTTGGCCTTGGCATTTAGTCGATAAAACATTGATTGCTGTTCATTTGCTGATTATAGTTTTTGTGAGTTTTTGTTTCTCCATTTGCACAATGGAATTATAGTTGTTTTGTTTTCATTTGTTTTGCTTTCTCATGCTACATGCTAATTATGACATCCAGTTGGCCGTGTGACAAAACTTGATTTCGCTTTCTTATTTCACGTATCATTTAAATGGGAATCAAATAAGATTCGTTGTTCGTTGCACGCAACATTCTATTTTTACCCTTTTCCATTTTGCATTTTCCATTTTCCATTTTGTGTACCTAGCAATTATGGCATGTGAGTTGACACACGATGAAACTGCGTAAATAGATTTGTAAAATACATTTTATGTATAATCCAATTAAAAGAAGAAAACACAACTCTTCATTCTGTATTTTCAATGATGATTTTGTATATAATTAAAACCAATAATGATTTCATCGTTTTCAAATGTTGATCGTCCTTAATAAATGTTAATTTCTCATTTTTAATATAATAAATTGATCTTCATTAACTTTCTTCACTACTTCATTTAAATGAATTTCTACATCTTAATTATTTAATTAATTGTTATAATACTAATATAATAAAATGTTAATCCAATTATTTGCACTATTTATTCTACATCTTATGACCATTTTCATTACTATTATTTCTTAGCGTTCAATAAAATATAATCTCATTGTTGTAGATTTCGACATCTTTTCTATTTTCTTTTCATAAATAAAAGTGATTTATTTGTCTTAAGCAATATTAATATATTGAGGTTCTCTCAACTCTTTTCTTTCATACATCGACTACCGAATACTCTATACAACGCATAGAGAATTGTAGCCAGGGCAATATTAGTGAATTTAAAGTGAAACTGAGGCACTCCCTCAATTTTATAGGAAGCATTAAATAGCCAGGTCGTAAATTGTGTTATGGTCGTATTTATTGAGTTATTTATGGCGATTAAGTGAGAAAGCCATCAATGTCAACATCAAGTAATTGAACGGAATTTGAAGTTCAAGGTAGCCCTTAATACGGGCACACTTAAAATGCGATTCGACGCGATCCACAGTCACAATCACAATCGCGATCGCGATCACAATCGCTGTTTGCTCTTTGCAGTGTTTGCTATCGCCGTCGAGGTGGAGCAGCTGGACATGATGTTAATGGAAATTCGACACGCCCGGTCCCAAATCCAATTCGACAACTTTTTCCCACAGCAATTGGCAAAGTAACTGCCGAATAACTGGGCTACGAGTAAAGTACTAATGTAAGTGCGACTAGTACAGTGATACCTCACTTGTCAAACGCTTTTATTGCGATCATTATGTGGAACTGTTTCAAACAAAATGCGAACTAAGTCCTTTAATCGGAATGCAATATCTTGTGATGAACAAAAGCATCAGAAAATGTCAGATGCGGTGTAATATAGAAGAATATTATGTGTGCTGTGGTGTCTTAGACCAATGCTTGTTAAGATAATTTCAGAAAAATTTAAATACATATCTGAAAATCCTTTTTTTTATTATATATAATTACACTCGAATGTCGTCGATTGTCAGATACACTCTGGATATTTTTAATAAAAGCATAAGAGTACGAAATTTTCGTATTTTGTCGTTAAATAGTTAATTGTATAGTTTAGTATTTTGTCGACATATATTTGGCATATTTTATAGATAATACGGATTCTTTTCAGTAGTTGGTATATTTTAAAGATAATACTGAATCATTAAAATATACTAAATACGTTTGCCGGAAGAATACCAAAATATACAAGTAACTAAAAATATTAAAATATGCAAATAACATATCGATAGATATGTGACTTATTAAAAATATACCAAAAAATATACAACCAACTATATATCAATAAAATATTAAAATATGCAAATAAACAAACGGACAAAATACTCTTATATACCAAAACCTATATTTGGTATATCAATATACCACACATGGTATATTAGAAATATACTAAACAAAATAAACAAATAACTATGAATAGACAAAATACTAAAATATACCAAAAACTATATTTGGCATATCGGTATACCATATATGACATTATAGAAATATACCAGATTATCAACCAAACCAAGTCATTTATACATTTCTTCAGTTATTGTAAATACTCTAATATTTATGGTTTTTTAAGTTTTTAATTTGCGTTGAAAAATGTAAGTTTTCCAGCTTTTCTAAAATACAAAATTCCTGCAAAGAGAGTTTTCACTGTACTTCAAATATCGCAGCATATGGCATTGTCGGTAAGAAGGGTGGAGGGGGGCTCCCTATTACGACGGGGCGCAGTCGGAGAGTCAGAGGAGATTCAGGCAAAACATCAGTCGAAGATCATTTGGAATTCCATTCGCGTTTCGGTTCAAACATAAAATAAATAAAAATCAGTACAATTCGAAGAGTTGTCGTTGCCTTTGAGCTTTTGCGACAATCACTCACGCGTTGTTGTGGTTCCGTCTACGTCTCTTCGCTCTCGCTCTCTCTCTCTCTCTCTCTCTCTCGCTCTTTTTCGCTCTCTTTCTCCCTTTGGCTTGTGGTGCGCCAATCGGCAATCGTCTTTGACGCTGTCGCCCGTTCGTTAAACGTTAAACGTTCTGCGTATTGAAATTAAATTTGTGTCGCTCGACACGATGACTTATTCAATTATTCGATAACACGTGATTGAATTATTGAAATGGAAATAAGTGACTTTAACTCAAACCTGACTGCACCGCACCTCAACTTTGCTTGCATCTCTTTATCGATGCGACAGCAAATGATTGGCAACCCTTGACCCGAATGTCAAACTCTTTTATTAAGTTGATCATAATAAGTAGAATGTAAATCTCTATTTATTGTAGAAATGGATAAAAAACAGTATTTGGGGGAATCGAAGAACAGCTTCAAAGACGATCAAGATATAATACCGGATGAGGAGAACACATCGCGTCGCAGTGGAATGCGCTTCTCGACAGTTCAGGAATTTCTGGACAGCCTAAACACGGCCACCACAGCAGTTGAAGCAGTCAAGGGTCTGCAGAAGATGAATCTCGTCTGCTATCACAAGTGTATGCAGGGACACATGAACGATAACGACGAGGGCAAAGGTGATGCCGAGTCGAAGCGGCAGAGCAATGAAGCCCAAGTAGATGATCCCGAAAACTGAACTCGCAATTATTCCAAATAGTACATTATTTTACGCCAGTCGGTGGTAAAAAATTGACTAAAGAGAAGAAAAGTGTGTTGTTTTTTTTTTAATTAATCAACAGAATCAACATACAAAGCATCAATCTTTGTATTTTGTGTCTTAACATGCAATTTTTCAAGTAAAGACTTTATTTAAAATTATTGTATTCAAGTGTCATCTACGGATAAACAAAATTATACTGTATGAATTTGAAATTATAAATTGTGTGTACTAAAGTCTTTTTTTTTTTTAATAATAATGTGTCTATCAAAATAATTTATACTGTAAGAAGTTGAAATTATTAAATTTAACAACTGGACTTTTTTTTTTTTTTTTGGTATTTTTGTTCCATACTTTAATGGTTTTATATAAATACTGATATATACTTATTATCAAATCTTTTGTATTACTTACCACAAAATAAAAGTTTTGTTTCTAAAAGTGTTTCAAGTTGAAAATTTTAATGTTTTTAAGTTGAAAGCTGCATTCGACAATTCAACTAGTCTTGGAATATACTAAATGAATAAACCATTAAAAATACCGAAGCTTATTTTGAGTATTTAATGGATATATTATCTCATTCAAAATATACCAGATTGTTCACCAAACTAAAACCTTAAATTGAAAAAAGTGGAATAGCAATTATTATATTATATTATCATCTAGGCTTTAATTCTTTCTAATTATAACAACACATTTATTGCAAATATGAAATATATAAAAAGTTGAATTTCATTGTTTTTTAAGAAGAACTTGTGTTAGACGCATTAGTTAAAAAGAGTAAAAAGAGACAAAAGAGAGTGAGTAAGAGGAGAGGTAGAATTGATGTGACATCTCTTTGGCTGTCGTGTTCACAATTTCCCGTACTTGATCCCCGCCTTTAGGGGTCACCCTTGCCGTTGCGGTTAACTTGGCCAAGAGAGTCACAAATTTTGCAGGCAAGTTGAAACTTTGGATTTCCAACTTTGAGCTGTCAATTGCCAAGTTTGACAGCTCATTTTGCATAATTGTGTGGCGTACGACAAGAGCATACAAATTTATTATTGAACTCAATTTTTTATGCTTTGATTTATGATTACCATTTAACCCCCCCCCACTCACCTTTCCACCCATCACTTCTGGACGGCCAAATGAATGACTTTTTGTGCGCGTTTTGCCACGGTGAAAGGGGAAGGGAAGCGAATGGAGCGACAGAGGAAGGGGCAGGGGCAGGGGCAAGCAATGGGCTTGGGTTTGGGTTTGGGTTGGGCGGCGTAACATTCGGAACGTTTTAAGATCAAAAATGCTAATTGAGCTGTTTATCGATTTGTCAACAACAACAACAACAATAATAACAGCGAGAACAGGCCACAAAAAACTCGAACAATGGCCACATTAACAGCAACAACTTGTTGTTGTTGGTGTCGATTGCTGTGTTGTTGTTGTTGTTGGTGGAGCACTTGGAGCACTTTTGACGGCGCTCCTGTTCATTTAACGCTCTCCTCAACTTTTATTGACTATTAAAATTGTGTCAAAATGTGTTTGAAATTTTTTATTGTTAATTATTCGAGAAGCGCGCGTTATGTGGAACCAATCAAAATAATGCTCGAAACACGCCAATGGCCCAGAATTTATATACTATAATATTGTTTGTACAACAAAGCAAAGCAATACGACAAAAGAATGAAAAACAACAAAAAAAAAAACAACAAAAAACACATGTGTATCGATCTGAGAGGAGAGATAATGAAATGTCATTGGTTTTTAATTCATGTGGAAGTGAGTTGAATGTTGAATGTGGAATTACAAATTTAGTTAATGCTTGAAAAGCGGAAAATCAATTAAGCAAGACTCCAATTGAATCATTTGAGAAATAATTCCGAAAATGATTCAATACAAAAGTTATTTCAATTGAAAGTTCAATTCATATATTATTGAATTAGTTTTTATTCGTTTTGTTGTTATCTTTCTTATTATACACAATCTTTGAGATCATTGATCTTGACAGTTAAGCTCACATAGTGATTAAAGTATTCACTTAGTTTATGATCGCTGCTGATCTTTGAAAGTTCAGTTCACATTTAACTAACAAGCAACTATGTATGGGAAAGCATTTGGGATCAATGATCTTTGATAATGGATCGCAATCAGAGTTTGCTCTTTGATCTTAATAGCGACAAAGTCTATAAACACTAAAGTATCTATTTGCAAATTGAATTATACAAATGTGTGTTGTGAGAAGCTTTTGCTTTACAAATAAAACTGAAAGCAATTTGTTCAAATTAATTTCAAATGGGGGAGAATGTTTGTGAAATATTTGAAAGTTTATATAATAGAGTTTATGAATAATTTTCTAGGAATTTGAATGTTGCCAAGTTAATGAGCTGCAACTAATCATGTATTTGATCCATCAATGGATCTTCTCTTCTTTTCTTTTTCTAGGCAACCAAGCAAGTTCTCAAGGCACTGATAATTATTTCGATACTAAGAAAACAGAAGCGATCGACATCGACGGCACAATTAAGACCAGAGCTGCTGAGTAAGTCACTGGGGATCTACAACAGCAGAAAATACGAAAATTAACAGCAAAAAAAAGAAGCGATCTACCTTATATACTAAACTCAGTCCCCAGTCCCCAGTCCCATCTCATCCCGTTCCGTCTCCGTCTCCGCCCCGCCCCGCCCCGTGTGTTTCAACTCCGCCCGTCAAGAAGCAACAAAGCGTGAAGGCAAAATGCCAAATGCCAAAATGAAATGAAATCAAAATCGAAAACTTTTAAATGAATAGACATGCAGATCGGACACGCCACAAGAATTCCACAAAAAGAAGGAAAACAAAACAGAGAATGCTAAGAGAAGACAGAGACAAGAACCGAAAGACGGGGAGGAAACAGTGAGCCAAGTTTGAATAATGAGGCACTGGGGGTAAAACTGATTTACTACGTGGCCGGATCGCGAATACGCTGAACTGACTGACTGTCAGATAAAAAGACAGCCAGACAGACGGAGAGACAGCGAGACAGTCAGAAGAACTCTGACTGACATTTGATTATTGGCTTCCAATTTGTTGCAGATGTGTCTTGCTCGATTTTTTCTTTCTTTCATTTTCTTTTTGCTTTTGTTTTGTGCTTTTTGCAAATTGCGTGCCAGGCAGTCAGTCGAAGCTAAAGTCGAAGCTGAATCCGAAGCTGAAGCTGAGGCTGAGGCCGCAATCACGGCGCGCAAATTGTGGCAAAATGTGGCCAAAGCAGCAGCGAACAGAAGTCAAATTGTGGCCAACATGGAAATTAGTGGAGCTCTCGTCCATTTGGTTGCTGCCTGATCGAAGCTGCAACAACAACAACAACAACAACAACAGCAACATCAACAACAGCAGCAGCCGTGATCTCGATTTGAAACTTGTGGCGGCTGCAACTTCGACTTCGACTTTGACTTCGACTGTGGCTTGCTACAAATCGGCGGCAGGAAAGGAGTTATTAAAGTCTTGGCGCTTGTGCCAGACAAAGACAGCAGCACCGCAGAATGAAAGAGACGCACAGAAAGAGAGAGCGAGAGGGAGCTGCGTTTAATGAAGGCAGTTCAATCGATTTGCGCTCTCTCTCTCTCTCTCTCACTCCGCGCGGTGGCTGCAACTCGTGGCCGTGCCATGCCACCGCCTGTCAAGTCAAGTCTCGACCAGTCCTCGGCACAATTTCAGTTGCTGTGGCTGCTGCTGCTGGCTCTGTGGCAACATTTTCGATCTGTCTGTCAGTCAGCTGCCATTTTTTTGCTTGGGCCACAGGTTCGCATTGCTTTTGGGCCCAGAGAGTAGCCAACCAGCCAAGAGCCACAGAGCCAAAGAGCTAGTCAGCCAACCAATTGATTGACATTGCCCACAACGCCCTTTTCTTAGCCTTAGCCACATACTATATAAAGTAAAGTATGCCGTAGTAGTATGTAGGTAGTTGCTGTTGTTGTTATTGTTGTTGTTGTAGTAGAGCAAGTACACCAACACGAGCAGAGTTTCAGTTTCAGTTAACTGGGCGGACCATGGCCCATTGGGCAGCATTTTTATACCCGCTACCTACATATAGGCTAGAAGGGTATTATAATTTTGTGGAATTTCAGGAAATGTATGTAACAGGCGGAAGAAGGAATCTCCGACCTCATAAAGTATATACATTCTTGATCAGCGAGATGATATAGCCCTGTCCGTTTGTCTGTCTGTCCGTCTTTTCGCATGAACACCTAGATCTCTGAGATATTGATTTTGAAGCTAGACTTTCGAATTTGGGTACATAAAATAATACTGTTTATGATTACAAAATGTTGAATTTACTTATGAAATTCTTTTGTATGATAAAAAACGTCTACTTACTACAGTTCTTAGTAGCTTTGGCTAACAATCTTGTATATTTCGACCTCTGTGGTATATTTTAAATGGAGTAATACATCGACATACCGAATATAACATTTGGTATATCTTTAGTATTTTTGTGGTATATTAATTTGGTATATTTTTATTCTGCTTTGATTGACAATCCGGTATTTTTGTACTATATACTATATTTTGATTGTAGTACTACTTAATATACACAATTTGGCACGTGGTATTTTTTTTTAAGTTTTTTGACGGTGCATTTATATCATTCGGTATATTTTAGTATTTTTGTGATATACTCATTTGGTATATTTTTAGACAATCTGATATATTTTACACCATTTTAAATGTAGTACTACTTGAATATACCAAACATAGCATCCGGAAAATTGTTTAGTATTTTGGCGGTGCATTTATTTTGTATATTTTTCGACCGACAATCGGGTACAATTTTGTACGCTTTAGTAAATTTTGAATGATGTTTTATCTGAATATACCAAATATAACATTTGGTATTTTTGCAGAATATTAATTTTTAGCAAATTTTGAACGATGTAATACCAAATATAACATGTGTTATATTTTGGTATTTTTTCAGTATACTAATTTGGTATACTTCAAGAATAATAGCACACTGTTTTGCTGTTATTCACGATGGGTAGCGGGTATTTCACAGCCGAGCATACTCGTTTGTAGCTTCTTTACTTGTTTTACTATATTATTTTTTGTGGCGGGCACAACTGTACCACCGGAAATGTGTAAAGCGAGCCATTCATGAGCTTCTTGTGAATTATGCTTAAACAACTACAAATTATACAACAATACTCGTAATTAATTAAGCCAAGCAAGAGGCTAGCAGTCAACCAGTCAACCAGTTGCCACTTCATTCAAGAAAACACACAGGCACTAAAAAGCTGAGAATGACGACAAAAACAGTTAGCAGGCAGCACAGCTTGCCACAGAGGGGAGTAGTTGGGGTGGACAACAAGACTAAATATATATTTACCTGTACTCGTCGTCGCATATATGAGTGCTCATAACTGAAGACGACCCAAACCCAAATCCAAACTCAAACCCAAGAAAAAAAAAAAACACAAAAATTATATTAACAAGACTGAAACTGAAGACAAAGAGTCGTTGAGCGGTCAAAGCCGTGTAATTATGAAATTCAAAGAAATGAAGCATATTAAAAAATGTTATAGATACTCGCATTCATGCGAGTACTCACACTCACACTAACACTCACATTCACACTCGCACTTATTCATTTGATGCCTGTTGTAAGTAAATTAGCATGGGAGTCCATTGATGCGCAGCCAACAAAGTTAACTTCGACTGCGACCTTCTTAGCCAACAAAACAAATTTACAAGTGTGTCAGGGCATTTGTCGATCTCGATCTAGATACGCAAAGGTTTATCCAAATTAGTAATTCAAATTTTATATCTATTAAAATGTTTTTTGAAAATCTTTCAATATTAGAAATCAATTCTTTCACAACAAGTGAGAAAAGTACAGTCGAGTGTGCTCTACCGTGAGATACCCGCTAGTCATTTTAAAGATAAGCAAAACAGTACAGTATTATTAAAAAATATACCAAATTAATATACCACAAAAATACTAGAATATACTAAATGTCATAATGGGTATATACACCATAGAGGTTAAATTATTCCAGATTGTCAGCTAAAGCTTCTAAAATACTGAAGTACTTTTTCCGATCGAAATCATATTCTCAGGAATGATAAATATCATAGCTATTATTGTCTATATCAAACATTTCTTTCTTTTTTATCATTTGAAGTTGTCTGTAGACTTACATATGTTGTAGTTAAATTCAAAAGCTATGGAAAGGAAATTGAAATCTCTCAATTATTAAAATGATTTTCCTTTTTCTCTTTTTAATTGCCTAGATGGTCCTTATCTTCCTAAATTTAAAATTCATATATTTTACTATTTAAATTTACATGCAAATATATTTATTTTGATGTTGAATCCAAAGCTATCGAAATAAAATTTAAATCTTTCAGTAATTGACACGATTCCCTTTTATTTTACTAGATTGCTGAGGTTTATCTAAATGAGTTGCAATTAATTTGACACTCGTCATTATTTTAGGTATACAATTTTCCACAGTAGCAATATAAATAAAATGCATAGAATTCATTCACGCATTTTTCAATAATTCAAATAATTTCTTTCATAAAAATCATTCTCAAATTTCATTGCTTCATATGAAAAAATGTTTGCCAATTCTGACTTCAAGCGTTTGTAAATTCGAATAGAATGTATAAATCGCCTTAATATATATTTCTCAATAAACTTTAATTCTAATAATTCTATTTGTTATTGTTTTTTCCGTTCAAACTTAGAAAATGCTATGAATAAATTCCAAAACTTATCAAACTTTTAATTAAATCAATAGTTTTTCAGAATCATTTTTAAAAGTTATTTGTTATTGTATTTTGTTAATGAATACTTTTTATATTTATAATACTTATACATAAATAAGATTCGTGACTAGCAATTTTTGAGTTTAAATTGATCATCAAAAAACCTAAAGCGATTTAGCAAAATTAAAGTGCCAAAATAATTGTTTATTTAAACGGCATGAGGTCGTTATTATAAGTTGAATATAGAGAATACATAATTGCTCGTAAATTATTCTAAAAGCTATACTGCATTCGAGTGCATTGAGCTCCTGAAAATAAATAAATATATTCTACGAGTATTTCCTTCAAATGATTCTAAACTTGAAAACCAGCGTTGACAGATTTATGGCGCTAAGAGTATATAAAATTCGTTTTCGTTTTCGCTTTGGCTTTGTTTTGTTTGATTTTGTATTTGTATTTGTGTTTGTATTTGTATTTTTGCATTGTCAAATCGGTTGACAAATTAATACACAAAACTGTGCTCTCTCAGAGTTTTGTGAGACTGTCAATTGGTTTTTCGGTTGTGTTTGATGTTGACCGACGCGTCGCCTGCGTTTGCCTGGACTTGAATTTCTAATGTGGAACCGCTTGCAGTTGCTGCCCCTCTTCACCCCTTTGAATTGGAATTGGAAGTGCTATAAAAACCTAAAACAGTAACAATTAACAACAACAAAAGAGAGCACAACAGCAACGACAATATAGAAACGCCATAATTTGATGGTCCGAGTATTTTCTCACCGTTGTTTTTTTTTCTTTCGTTTTCTTTCGTTTTTGGTGACTGAATGTTGTTACCTTATTTTACACTTTCCAGCGAATCGAGCACTAAAACTTTAATAACACACATGTCCGACGACACAGCACTAACATTATTACAATCATTTCGGTTTTGAGTTATGTCTTTATAAACTGGGAATTTCGGATTTCCACACTCAACTCAACTTTACTCAACCAGTTGCAACTTTTTCTATTTACAGGCACGTGAAGCCAACTGAAATATCTTTGAATCGACATCGATCCACAATCAAAAGGTGAGTCTTGGAATTTTCTATCATTAATTTTTGGTATTCTAATCAATCTTAACAATGAATTGAAGAAATATATATGTACATATTTTATCTAACTCATGTTTCCGCTTACATCTTACAATTGAGTAATACAACAAGTAAGAAAGCTGGGATCGAGATAACCGCTACCAATTTTTAATAAAAACAACACAATGCAGTATTATACTAAAAGTATACTGAATAAATATACTAAGCAACTAAAATATACCGAAGACTATATGCAGCGAAAAATATAAAAATGTCTGGTATATTACTTACTTCGGATATTTTGAATGTAATAGTATAGTATATCGATAAATAAACTATTCACTTACAATTAACTAATTGAAAAACTGAACTCAGATCTTTATACTACATTTATATTACCTGCTGAATTTTACACTTTCGCACTCATTAAAAAAATAATCTTGATTAGCTTCTTTCTTTTTGTTTTGATTGGCTTTAGAATTCCTGAAACAATTTTTTATGGGGGAAAGAAGGCTGCTGGTATATTCAGTACTAGATATATTTTGTATGTAATAGTAATAGTAGTATCGATATACCAAATATAGCCTTCGGTATATTTTTCTTCCTTTTCAATATGATCTGCTGACTTGCAACACTTTTGCATTCGATCAGGAATAATCTTTATTAGCGATTTGTTTTGTGCCATCAAATGAAGTTGAAGTTGAAAAGTTCTCATGGCTTCAATTGACCAATCAGTTTTAAGCCAAATATATTTTGCATTTTCCCAGGAAAAGCGCCGCGATCGCCACGATTCTAATTAAATTCTCAACGTATTTGTTGCTGTTGCTGTGCAAAATGCAATTTTTGATTGACATTTTACATTAAACGTACTCGTCGTCGTCGTTGTCGTTGTCGACTCGAGAGGCGTCGCAGAAGAGGCAGCAAAAATAAAACAGCAGATACGGAATATGTATAGAAATAGAGACAGAGAGAGATAGAAAGAGATGCACTGAGTGGATTGCAGAGCGTTGAAATTGATCAATTTCACATAATTTCAAGGCAAGTCGACGCGGTAATGCAAATCCGACAGCTGCGCCAGTGCGTTAGAAGCGCGCTTAGATGCAGATACACGTACTGAAAGATACACGGCGAGTCAGAGTCAGAGCCAAAGCCAAAGCTTATGATTGACAACAGTTGAATTGAGCTGCAGCCTTGCACTGTCTTGCATCCACCATACGCATCTTCCTGGTCTCTAGAGTGGACAGAAGACTGGACTGCAGTCTGAAGACTGGAGAGTGGAGACTGGTCTGGATGAGGCATTCTCATCGTAGCGCATCGCGATCCTCCAGTGCTGCGATCACATCCATCCGCACTGACAACTTGACGTGCTTTGGGCGCTTTAAACGTTTTGGTTTTGTCCGCTTCTTCTCTCTTCTCTCTTCTCTCTTGGCTCTCCACTCTCTTCTCTCTTTTTGGCTTGCAGGCTTTTAATTGCTCGCCGTCGTCTGCTGTATTTCTTCAGCTTCTTTCACAATTCTCATTGATCTTTTTCGAATGTGCGCAACTGTCGGATTTCTGCCTTGCCTGTCAGTGGATGTGGCCACAGCTCCAACTCCAACTCCAACTCTCCATCTCCTCCGACTTTGGCGTGGCATATCTTTGATTTGCTAATTAACGGTTTGTCGGTTGCGTTTGACATTTGAACATGAGTTCTTGACATTTGGCGCGCGGGAGTCGAACTCAAACTCAAAGTCGACTCTGCATTTCTGTCTTCGACTTCCACATTGACTTCGACTTCATCCTCGACTTCGACTTCATTTCAAGTTTTGACATTGACTTTAGTTTTTGCATTTTTCTCTTTTTGATCTGTTCCAAATCCCATCACAAAAATCTCATCATTGATCCATTTCTCAGCAATTGGCTGTCTCGAGTCAAACAACTTAAGCTGCGAAATATTTGGGACAACTTCGTTTTAGAGAATTAACGCTTTCATTTAAATTCAAATTCAAAGCACAAACATTGAAACAGAAAGTTAGCTACCAAATACTGATTTCAGCAAAAATTTAACACCAACTAAGTTGTTAATTTAAATAAACTTAAATTTAATAAATTAGAGAATAAGTTCTCTGTTAAAAAAGAATATATTTTTTGCTTTCTATTAGTTTTAAATTTTGTGTTGTTTATAAAAAAAAATAAATAGAATAAGTAAAATATATAATATAATTGAAATACAGAAAATATCTAAAATAAAGAATAATAAAATGATATAAAAAATAAATAAAGTAAATAACTGAAATAAATATAATAAATAAGTTGATAAAATAAATATAAAAAAAATAAAATATTACAAAATACAAGGAAAATAAATAAAAAAAATAAAATGAAAAAATAAAATAACTAAAATAAATTAATAAAAACAAGGTAAAATAAATATTTTATTTATGAATGAAATAAATGACAAAAAAACTAAAATAAACGCAATTGAATAAATTGAAATAAATAAACAAAGTAACATAATTTAAATAAATGAAATAACTAAATTGAATAATATTGAAATGATATACATACATACATATAAATAAATACAGAATAAATAAAATAAGTAAAAAATACAATAAATAAAATCTTGAACAGTAATTGTATGAAAAGGACTTTATACATAAATAAAATTTAAATGAAATAAAATAAAGAACAATATAACTAAAATATGTAAAATAAATACATAAATTGAAATAAGCAAGTAATTACTCGCATAGTATTATAAAAATAATAAAGTGCGATATTAATAAAATACATAGAAATTGATTGCATTTGTGATGGCGCCGGATTAAGCTGCCGATTAAAGGTCAATTAATTTTGATATGAGATTTTCAATAGAAGATGAATTATGTCTTGATCACTTCTCACCAACTTTTTCGTAGAACTTTCTTCAGAAATTGTCAATTGATTGGCAAAAATGCTGAGGGAAATTTCAGTTAAAGCTCTGCTGCCTTGAGTTGAGTTGAGGTGGATTATTAATGGAGCGAGAGAAGCGTCTGTCAAAGGCATAAAGGGAAATTCCAGAAAACGCGTTGTTAGTATGTTGTATGTTGTATGTTGTCTGTTGTTATGTGGCATTGGCTGCTGAGGCGTTGAAGAGGCCAATGTGGCATGCACCTCGACTGGCAATATTAATGATGATGTGGTGTTGATGTTAAGTGCAGTTTAATAAATGAATTGTCTCTCTCTCTCTCTCTCCCCCCTCTCTCTCTCTCTCTCTCTCTCTGTCGCTCATCGTTGCATGCGAAAAATGAGCTGAGTTGCACTTGCCAACTGTGTCCAGTGTCCACAGAGTCTGCTGTTGTCGGTTGTCGGTTGCCCACGAGGCTGTGTCTAATTCATCAACGGCTTGGTTCACTGGGCCTGCCTGCTTGCTGCTTGTAACGTTGCAACGTTGCAACTTCCTGCATTTGCATGTGCGAACCGAGTCAGAGTCAGAGTCGGAGACGGAGACGGAGACGGAGTCAATGCATTTTCAGTAATAGATGCTACGACTTTTTAGCGCATTTTTAACTACTTCATTTTGGCAGGCAGACACAGTGTGGCAAAGTCCATTTGCCCGTTGAGTTTGCCATGCCTCTGCACCACTGTGCAGAGTGTACTCAGTGCTCAGTGCTCAGTGCGGTGGCTGCCTCATTTGTCTGCTGCTTGGCGGCAACCTCAACTTGAGCCTCAGCTTTGGGCTGCATTGGCCTCATCGCTGGCAACTGGCAAGCCTATTTCTTACAACTTCTTCAAACAACTGCAACAACTGACGTATCATAAACAACAACAGCAACAGCAACAACAATTTGTGTGTTGCCAGTTCTCTCTCTCTCTCTCTCTGTCCCTGACTCGAACGAACCTTTTGGCAAAGTGCTTCGAATCTTGAGAGCAAGTCGCATCTAACAAGCCTAAGAAAAATGGGCCCAACGCCAAGTTTTGGCTAAAGCGCAAACACATTAAAAATGCTTCGCTTCTCCATGCTCCATGTCTCTCTCCTCTTACATTGTTGTTACTCGATTAGAGTACTCTACACTACGCTACTTCACACAACTCTCTACTCTACAGCCATCCATTCCCAGTCTCGAATTAGCTTTACTCTTAATTTTAATTAATGTATGACTAAGCTTTTAGTATTTTTTTTTGTATTTAAAACTTAAATTTTCGAAGTGCGTTAAATCGATTTAATCGCATTTGTTAATTTCTTCCTTACGTTTGAATTGAAGTATGATTAAGCTTTTAGTATTTTAGTATTTTTTTAGTATTTAAAGCTTTTAATTTATAAAATGCATTAAAAACATGTTCTATTAATTCATTCGCAATTGTTAATTATTACATTTAAATTAAAGTATTTTATTTTTATTTAGTATTTAAAATTTAAATTTGCGAAGTGCGTTTAATCGATTTATTCACATATTTATTGTTCATTTTTACATTACTTTTGAATTGAAATATGATTAAGCTTTTAGTATTTTTTAGTATTTAAAGCTTTAAATTTATGAAATGCATTAAAAACGTGTTCCATCGATTTATTCGCAAATGTTAATTATTACATTTTAATTAAATTATTTAATTTTTATTTAGTATTTAAAACTTAAATTCATGAAATTCATTAAAAATGTGTTATTGTGTGCAATTGTCAATTATTACATTACATTTTGTAGTTTAAAAAAAGACACAGCTAAGGAAACTCGATTTTACTACTATATTGTATTTCAAATTGAAAAGTTAATAATATATACCCTTAATTAAAAATGTATTGTTCTTTTATTCATTATCCTTACTAACTTATACATCATATAGTATTATTTCAATTTATTTAATGCCGAAATTTACGAATTCTTGCAATTCTTCGTAGATTGAAATTCCACTTGTGATAAAAATAAACTATTTACATTTATTAAAAAATAAAAAGGAATTGAGGTAAAAATTCATTCCTTTTTATTCAAAATACATTTTAGTTTATGTTCAATGTTAATTTGTTGTTCCTTTATTATTATTATTTATTAAAAGTCAAAATTTAGTGGAACTAATGCCAACATGTAAATAAAATTTAGTTAAATTCTTAATTCATTAAATCTTGAATTGACTTAATTTCTAATTGTGAAATGAGGGTTATTAAAAATAAAAAATTATATACATTCATGTATTCAAATTTATTTAAAATTAAAAAAAGAGTTAATATGCACATTACACACAAAAATGCATTAATTTTGAACATTTTTATTATCATTATACTTATTTTGTTGTGTAATTGTTAAAAGTAAAAATGTCCTTGAATTGGAGTTTTGTTTTTTTTTATAAAAATTAAACTGGAAATTCTTTGAATTCATTTATGTAAATGGTCACTTTTACAAATATGTTTCATCATTAAATTTATTTTTTGTATTTATAAATAAAGTCCAAGCAACAAATGAAAACTTTGTGAAAAATGCATAGCGAATTTTTCGTGGATTTTACATGAGCAAGTTTTTGGTTTTCTATAGGTAGAATATCTTAAGTTCGGTTTAAGCCAATTTGGTTAAAGCCTTCGACTTGTAGTTGATATTGTATGTGTGTGTGTGTGTGTGTGTGTGTGAGCTGTGTGTGTGTGTGTGAGCTGTGTAGCTCGAGGCCTCAAATGCACTTTGCAAAAAAGCATTTCCTCCAAACTTGTCTCGATTTTGGTGTGTGTTGTGCTGCGGGCTTTAGTGCGAAATAGTTGCAGCAGCAGCAGCAGCAGCAACAAAGATGAGGAGAAGGAAGAGGAGAAGGAGGGGGAGGAGAAGCATAGCTAGCTGTGCGATTTATCTTTGGGGGCTGGCAAGTTAATGTGGCAATTGTATGCTAAGCAGCAAGAGAGAAGCGAGCGAAGAAGAGAGTGAGAGAGGGGGGATTGGGGGCAGCAAGGGGAGAGATGGAGGCAGTTCCAAACGGTTTTCATGAATGAATTAGACGTCGGCCAAAGTTTGGTTCAAACGTCTGCTTCTGCTGTTGTTGTTGTTGCTGTGGCTGTTGATGTTGCTGGTGCGAAAGGGCAACAACTCAATTTACAGTTGCGGCGGACGCGGAATTCCATTGCCCACGGGGTGACCATTCCGAAAAGCAACAACAACACAAAAAAACACCAGCCAAATAAAATATGAAAAAGTACAAACGAAGAAATATAAATGTATTAAAGTATACATCTATCTCTCTCTCTATATATATATATATACGTATTCATCAGCTGCCAAGTGCAGACTTCAGGTCCAATTCCAGGTCTAAAAGTGAGTTCCCCTCTCTTTCCACTCCCCCTCGAAGCACAGTCCAATGCATCTCATGGGTGTGATTTTAATTTCATACACAAATGAACGCAAATCATTGCGGTGAGATGCTGGGATGTGATGTGGGTGGATGCTGACAACACACAGCAACAACTTCAGCGATGAAAAAATTACAAATAATTCCAAGAGCAACGAGAAAATAGCAATAACTCCCACGAAGATTAATAACACACACACACAGACAGAGACAAAAAAAGATAGAGAGAGAGAGAGAGAGAGAGACAGACAGTAGCACTCGCATGCTCGTAAATAAATAAGCAAAAAGAAAATACGAAATGCAAAATGCAAAAGAAATGAACAATAAGCGTCGAGTAGAAAATGAAATTTATGCATAAAGCCGCCAAAAAGCCAAAACAAGCACAAGAAATGTGACTAAAGAAGAAGCAAACACAAATAGGCGAATGGCCCATCAAAACGCGCAAATATAAAAGAAGCGATAAAGCAACAACAAAGCCGAATACAAAATTCCTCAAAGAGATGAACATTTCTTCATCTTCAAAATAAAAAAGTAATACATACACAGAGTTTCATCTTCTGTTTTGGCAAATTGTTTTGATCGCAGCAACAGCACAACAAAAAAATTCAAGCGCGACAAAATTAGTTAGAACTATGTCAAAAGTAATTTTAATACAAATTTGAAAAAGGTTTAAAATATATGCTTATATTCTTGATCAGATATATGATTATTAGTATTTCGATATACCAAATGCCTTTGGTATATTTGAGTATTCTGTTGGTATATACTTTTATTCACTTTAAGAATAGTATAATTCTTTTTATATCCGACATCTCTGATTATTCTTAATCACATACATATATGATTATTAGTATTTCGATATACCAAATAAATTTAGTATACTTTAATATTTTTTCAGCATATCAATTTATTTATTTTAAGAATAGTATTATTTCTTTATTTCCGATCCCATAAAGTAAATACATATGTATATTCTTGATCAGATATGTGATTACTCTAGTATTTTTATATACCAAATACCTTCGATATACTTTAGTATTTTTTTGGTATATACTTTTGTGTATTTTAAAAATAATAGCGTAGTGTTTTACTTAATTTTTGTTCATTGTTTTGTACTACATACTATGGAAAGATTAAATAATTTAAATGATCTAAATACTTAATTAATTTGTTGGTATATAATATTTTATATTGTATATTTAAAGAAAATAATACTTCGTTTATTTTACAAATTTTTTGTAATACTATTTAACCAATTGAAATTATAGAATAATTGTGATTATCAAAAGCAAATCCAATTCTTTGACTTTCCATTTTCACATCGGTAAAAATGTTGTCTGCTGCTCTTTACTCTATTTTGTTCCTCTAGCTTTTCTTCTGCTATTGGTGATAGTTTACGAAGTGTCAAATCATCTTGTGAAATGGCAAATGAGCAGACATTAAGATCAAGAAAAAGCTCTGAGAGGATGAAAGTGTTCTTATCTACTGAATCACAATGCTCTTAATTGAATCAATATTAATCTATTTGGTACTGTATTATGCTTGGTATTTCTTTTGCGAGTGCCTTCAAAGATTGCAACAACTTTTGTCCCATGCTAGCTGCTATTTAACACACATCCAATAAATAGCTGAGAATAGAAGACTCTTCAGAATTTGGGTGTAATTGAACAATAATTATGTCAGAATCTGAATTGTATAAAGAAATGTCGAATTACCGACTGAATTGTTACATAAATTTGAATTGAGAGAGGAGTGTAGTTTGTGCGATTTGAGGTTGAAAGACACAGTTAAAAAACTTCAGTGATTTAGGATAAATATTATCTAACAAAAACAAACAAAAAAAGAGTCTGTTCTTATTACCAATAATTTTCTTCTAAAGAGTGCGCAAATAACATTAAAATCTTAAAGTTTATAAGTCCAAGTTCTTATTAATAAAAGAATATTTTTTTTTATATTTTTAAGGCCTCAATTATTATTATAGAAAAATAAAATATTACAGTAAATGTATTTGTGATTAATCTAAATCTAGTATTTTATGTATCCACATTTTTATACCCGCTACCCAAAGGGTATAATGGTATTACAAGTTTGTACCTGTAAGAAATATATGTAACAGGCAGAAGGAGGCATCTCCGAATGTTGGTACAAATAATACCAACTATAGTTTTTATGATTCCCGAAAATTTTGTTGCGATCGAATATAATATTAGAAGTTATTAAAGAATTACTAAACGAGTCTCACTTGCTTTGGCTGACAATCTGGTATATTGTGGTGTATTTTGCATGCAGTAGAATATAAATATACCAAATAAATTCTTGGGTCTATTTCTGTCATTTTTGCGGTATATTGTTCGCATTATTTTATAATTAATACCTCACATTCGATATCCAACATTTTTAGCTTTCTTGCTTGCTTTAATAACTTGATCTTAAAGTGATTTTATTTAGAGAATATAACTTTCGAGTTAAATGCTCTTGACTTTAGCAACTGGTAGTCAGTGTAACTTGCCCGATGATTAACGATAGTCATGGTAGATATATTTCCATTAGGTTGAGCACAATGATTTGTTTGCAAAAATTTAAGTTCAACGTTTGTGCTACGCTGATGTCGATGTTTAATCAGTGAATGAATGATATTATACATTCTTGTATAGATTATACTTTCTATACCTATGCACACACACACACACACACTCGCATACTGACATCAAGGATCAATGGCACGTACCAGCAGTAAAGTTATTAAAGCCATAAGATACAGTCAAGCGGTTGGGCGGTTGGGTTTTTTCTTTCTTTTCGCTACTTCGGTGGTTGGGTTGTTGGCTTTGACAGTCAAAGCCTGTCGAGGCGTGCGTCCATATGCAAAATATATATATGCGACTTTATGAGTGCACGACAGATAGAGATAGAGACTGAATGAGAAAGAGAGAGAAAAAGGCGATACATTGACGCACCCTCCAAGCGACTTTAAACCCATCAAACCATTAACAGCAACGACAACAACAACAACAATGAGTACGATAGCTGTACTTCTGGCCAGGAACAGGCTGTGGCATATGAGTAAAAATTTGCGTATGAGTCAACATATACAACAACTGACGGTTATCTTTCAACCACCTCCAGGATCAGGAGCTAGAGCATTGCCACCACTCTCAGTTCTCTGTCGTCTGTCCCAGGTATTTGATGTACCCCTCCCACAATTGCTGTCCTCATATCTCTTCCCTGTTCCCTGTTGTCTACAGTTATAAAATATATATGAGCTGGGCGAACGACAAACGCTTTGCTTAAGAAAAATCGACATGGCGAACGTGGCGGAAACGTGTCACAAATTTAACGCCGTTGCGTTGGAATAAAACAAGCCAAAAGAAATGAAAAAAGAACAAAACAAAAATGTTGCCCACTTTTTTGGATTACCCCAAAAAAGCTAAGCCAGTCAGGCGCATGCCAAGGCAGGCAAATGGACCTCGTCGTATTGTGTGTGTGCCTGGATTAGCTTTTGATTCCAACTTATTTGCCACCCATATGCGGTAGGTCACAGTTACACCAGATCTATATCTCTTTCTGGTTTTGTTACTCTTCAACACAACTTTAAGCACAGCTCATTTCTTGAGATTGACAATGTGTTGTCAATATATTCTTCACATTATCAAAAGCATTGCCAGTGAAATGCAAAATAGTTCAAGTAATGATTTAAAAAAGTCAAATAGCAAATTGTTCAAGTAATGATTCAAAAATGGATTAATTTCAAAAAAAAAAAATATTGTCAATGGACTAAGGAATAGAGTGTGGAAGTATATAGATTTGTAGCATACTTTGAGGCTGCGTCCATTTCAGTCATCCTTTTTATACCCGATACTCGTATCCGTAGTGAAGATGTTGGAATTTGGTCCAACGATCAGATCGCAGTAGCACAAGTGAAAAGACAAGATTTCATTTCGTGGAAATTATATTAAACGTTTATTTGACAGTCAATTCATTTGCTGTGTTCTATTCTACTTAACGACTCAAGGCGAACTACTTCATTTCGCAATATTCAATGTATATGATGAAATTCAACACAACGATGCCATATCAATTTATGCTTAACTTAGAGTTACCAGATTATCATTTTGTTTCTTACATTAATTCGTTAATTTCAAACAGAAGAAATAAAAAAAAAAAGAATAGCAAGCATAGTTATAAAGCTAGATTTTTTGGTACATACAGTCTTAACTACCTTCTTTATGGTTACTAAAAATTTGGTTTCGCTTAGATAAATTATTTAGGAATAATCATGTATGGGTCTTAGTTGCTTTGTCTGACAATCTAGTATATTTTGTGCTCTATAATATGTTTGGAATGTAGTACTATATTTATATACGAAATAATTCTTTTGGTTTATTTGAATATACTTGCGGTGCGTAAATTTAGTATATTTTAAGAATACATTTTCCTTAAATAGCGAGGATCTCAGAGTCACGATCACTCGACTGTCCCTTTCTGACTTGTTTAGCTTATATATAATTCTAGTAAAAAATTGTACTAATAATATTCTGTTGTAGGAGTTATTTGAGGAATGATTTTGTCTGGCATAAAACGCCTACTAAGTGATTTGCATATTTCTTAGTTGCCAAGTGTCGCAAGTCCACAAATTAATAAGTGACTAGAATCGATAATTAATCCTTGCATATTTCTGTCTCCTTTCATTGCAGGTACGTTAATCGAGTTGATGTGACGACGAAATATTTTATTTAACAACAAATGCAAGTAGAAATTTATTTAAATTCACCTTATTGTTTGGCAAATATTTATTATATTTTGATCACTGATCGTTCGAAAAGAGTCGATTGAAATGAAAGTTTTTGTTTAAAAGGTCTTCACTTATTTATCGATCACTGGAATGTAATTTTATTGAATAGCTTGTATTAGATTAAGTTATTATTATTCTTGCTTATATTTATCGATCAGTGATCAATGCTAAAATATTATTGTAGCTCAATATGTTTACAAAAAGCTGGCTTGTAACTTATGAAATATGAAATCTCGAATTAGCAATATTATAGCAAAGTGTCATTTGCTTTCTGGATAATAAATATAAGAGTCAACCCCTAGTCGGCAGCTGACAGTGCACCCCTGAGCGCATAACTACCAAAGGGATTCGAATAAAACCATATATTGAAAATTCCAAAAAATGGTTTTTAACAAAAATGTTTACGCAGTCCTTCTGTTCTTGTTCTTGTTGTTGTTGAATATAAATATAAAATGAAATTAATGCGAACAGGTTGAGTTTGGGGAGTTGCCGCACACACACACACACACAGAGAGAGAGAGTTACTTCGGCTTCTGCTTCTGGTCTCTGCACATTAACGCCCGTAACGTAATTAAACAAAAATAATGGTCTCAATAATCACACAAAAACCGTAAAGTGCAGCACACAGACAACCAAACGAAACGAAACGACCAACAGACAGACAGACAGACAGACGGACAGACAGACAGACAGAGAGACCAAAAGGCCACACAACAACCCCCAACTCTTTCTATTTCGAGTCACATCTCAGAGTCATAGCTCAGTTGAGAATCTCTAGCAGTTTCAATTCCAGTTCCACTTTTCACCTCCCCTTCCCTTTCTCCTTCCCATTCCATTCCATTTCATGGCCATCCGCCCGTAACCCAAGCAAAACAGAAGCACCAATTGCCTAGGCGTCTAACCCTTTGGTTTTTTTTCTTTCGATTCCGTTTTCGTTTTCGGAGGAGTCACTAATTATTTGCATACCCTGTAACTATTTAACAGGAATTGACAGAGGAAGGGTTCAATGAAGTCAAAGTGGAAGCTGGCAGTATTGAATTTGAAGATAGAAAAACTAAGAGTTACTTTTTAGCAATAGCATATTATTCCTTTAAATGGCATTTACTTCGATTTCGATTAGGATTTCTTTATCGGGCATCAAAATTACACTTTTTACTTCCTCAAAATTGAATTTTTTAGACTTTTATTCGGAATAAAAGATATGTTGCATAAATTCATCACATAACATATAGTATGCTGGGCTCCAAAATTAAACTTAATACGTACTGAAAATTCACTTTGCATATTTCAATTTGTTGTAATGTTTCAAGTTTATTTAACAGAATATTATAAATCAACATATATTAAAATTGTTTATTCATTTCTGTTTTATTTCACTTGAGTAAAAAAGAGTTTCAACTTATTCAACTGAAAGTCATTTATATTAATTTTAATCAGGATTAATCTGAAAATTTATTTTTAATAACAGCATATAAAACAAATCATATTGATTTGATTCTTTTCAAATATTTTATTTTAATCATTTTAATTTTATTTTACGTCAATTAGAGGTCAGCGTCAGACTAAAAGTTATTTCCTTACAACACTTATCAATAAAAATATAAATTATTATTTTATTTTACTCAAATAAAGAATCTGTATCACAAATATAACTACGTATTTTATTTTCAGGTAAATCATTTATTTCTGTTTATTTCCTTACAGTTAAATATGAGCGTTAGATAAATATTTTATTGATTTTTGCATTCCATTGTTAGTTTAAATATTTTGTAATTTTAAAAAGTAAATGGTTATTCTATAAAATAGAGTAACTCGTAGTTCATTAAGTTCCAAACATGGAGTTGTAAGTGTTTTTGTTGCTTTTTCACAGCTGAAGAAGAAGTTCGCCTACTCCGCAACCACCTTTCCTCCCCAATCCCCCCCCTTTGGGCGCACACATGTATGCAGATTTATGAGTCGACTTCTTCTGAATCAAAAATCAATTAATGACAATAATTTTAAAATTAAAAGCATTCGGCGTTTTGCCTCCAACATGTGTGAAATTTAATGACTTTGAAGATATTTATGGAAATACTGCTCTTCCCCCTTCCGCTTCTCCCCTCTCTCTCTACCCATTTTACCCTTTATTTTCAGCATTATCCTGCTGCTCCTGCTCTTGTTGTTGTTGTTGTTGCGTCATTTCGTTTGCAATTATCGAGTATATTGCCCCACACTCTGCCCTCTGCCTCTGTCCCCCTCGAATGTGGCCATTTGCTTCGAGCTGGTACTCAACTTGTCACTGTGTGTGTGTGTGTGTGTGTGTGTGTGTGTGTCCTCCTGGGGTGCTCGAGGATGCCTTTTTGTTGTAATTAGATGAGCAGCAAAAGCAACAGCAACAGCGGCGGCAGCGAAAGGGTTTAATTACATTTTGAATAGAAAATTTATGAAACAAGTTTTTCGGTTTCTGTTCTGTTCAGCTTACAGTTTGGTTCGAGAGTTCGGTTCTGTTCTATTTTCAGTTCAGTTCAGTTCAGTTTAGTTCGGTTCGGTTCGGTTCGAGTTTGTTACGCTATGCCCCATTGTGGCCATGTGTGTTCTATCGCCCAACTGTCTACCTTCCTCCATATATCTCTCGCTCTCTCTCTCTCTCCCTCTTGTGATGCTCATCCTGCTCCTTCTCTGCCCCCTTTTATTGTTGCGTCTGTTTTTTGGCCATAATGGCTGGGACACGACGTACTTTGACGTTATGTGAATCAGACCACACATAAAATATGTGAACGGGACACAATGGCATTCAACTGAATAATTGACAAGCAAACCAAACTGTTTTTGCCTATCACGCGTGAGAGAGATAGATAGAGATAAAACGAGAAAGATAGAGTTCAGTTATAAGTCGCAGCTGCCTTAGCTAACAACTTGAATGAATATTATATTATCAATCGACTTATTTGCCAACAATTTATACAGCTGTGTTTATTATTTAGTATATATTTTAGTATATTTTGAATATATTGGTATATTAGTTAGTATATTTTAAATATTAGTATATCTTATAGTGTGGTTTACTTTTATTATATAATTTAGTATAATTTATTTAGTATAATATACCAATACATACACAGTATACTAAAACATACTAAAAGTAAATCACACTATAAGATGTTAATAATTAAAATATACTAATTCATATTGAAATGCACTCAAAATATACCACTACTATTGGTAGTAATATAGTATGTTAATTAAACACTGATATTTAAAATATAGTGATGTGTGAAAAAATATACTAAAATCAATACATATAGTATATTAGTCAGCATGTTTTGAATGTATCAGTATATTGGCTAGTATAAATTAAAAATATTTATTTATGTACTTATATTCTATATATGTATATTCAATCGCTTATACAACATGCATTTACTTATAAAGCTTATCCTCTATGAGTATTAAACTATATTGATGTACCAACGTGACTTATATTATTAGTATTAGACAAATTTGATGTATACATTAGATTATTCATGTTGTTATCGATTAACTGTGACATTAATATGAATTGCGTATGTTTACTCATTATCTTACAATCTGTCGCGTCGAAGATTTCATTGTTAGCACTCTAAGCAACTCACAAACATTATCTTCGAAAATTGAATATTGTATACTAAATGCATTTTGCTGTCTGCCTCTTATCTGATCTGTTGTAGATGTTTCCATATTACATGCATCACAATTATCATAACATCATTTTTAAAAAAAGATGATCTAGGTATTTTATCATTCATTCGTGTATGTTCTCGAACTAGATGCTACAACTATGAATCTATTCGAATTTGTCCCAGCTTCAATGTAACTGCTTTAGAGAAACACACACACACACTTCCACTTCCTCTTGCATACAAACACAAACACCCACACACACAGACACACATGCAGCGTTTTGCTGGCACTTTCAGGCAGCGCCTAAAAGTAGGCAACGCGCAATTTTGACAGACAGCCAAGCGGCAGCAGCTGTCGCAAATTGTCGATTTTGAATTTATGGCCCTTAGGCAAGCGCAAGCGACTGAAGAGAGAGAGAGAGAGAGGTCGCTGGCAAAAATTGTTAATTGATTTATGTTTATATTTGTGCAACATGTTGGTGCCACACGTTCGAGCCGCAACGCGACGCGATGCAACTCAGCGAAAACTCATCTCAATATTGGGCCAAGGCAAAGCGCTCGCGGTGTCATTTCGTTGGCATTCGGTGTTCGTGTTCGTGTTCATGTTCATGTTGTGGGTTCTGCAAACTCACCAAACAGATAACAAAAACAAAAACACGCCACCGCACGGCGCAACGTTAATTGAACAACATTCGGCAGACACACACGGGCCCAAAAGGAGACTGAGAATCGCAGCTCTGTTTCTGTTTCTGATTCTGGCTCGGGTTTGGGCTCAACTCAATTTCAATTTCAACGTTAGCGGCATATTTGCGTGTAATTATATCAAAAATTAATACACACACACATCAGCGGCATAAACACAAACTTTTGTCTTGCCACGCCCGCAGGCGAAAATTTGCAATGCGTTTTGCGGCCCTCGTTGCGAGGGTTGTCTCACTGCAATACCAGGGCTAACATTTTACCACGAGCGAGGGGAAAAGATGCGTCGTCGTCGATCGCCCGACGGCACTTTCAATACACAATATTTGTGTTTGTTTTTGCGCATAAAAATATGAAACATATTTTCCACACACACACACACACACACACACAAACAACAAAGGACGAGAATCAACACGCGCCACAACAATTGACGTTTCAATTTCGCCGCAATTTCGCCAATTTACAAAATCAACAAAATTGATGGCTCGAAAGTTGTTAAACAAACAACAAAATGGTTTGTGGCTTTGTGCGAAACACACACAAATTGTTTAAGCATTTGTTGGCAACATCATTTGGTTCTATCAATTGCTAAAAATAATGTTTTCTAATGAATTTTCTTTAGACTACTTCAATTTCAATAATGCTGAATATAATTGATTTATTCTTGTTCAAATAATTGTAGTATTATTATATTATATATTATATTATATAGTTCCTATATAAATCCATTATGTCTTATAATGATACTACAAATATACTAACATATACTCAGTATATGTTAGTATTATAAAATGATTGGAGAATGTTATTAGAATAATACCGCACTCTTTTGTTTTTATTGAAGAATGGTAATTTTATATTTCAGTATTTGTTTGGTATATATAGTATGGTGTATTTTCAGAATAATACCGCACTGTTTTGATTCATTAAAATGGACAGCAGGTAGTATTTTCGGTATATTTATTTGGTACATTTTCAGAAACATATCGCATTTTGCTATTATTAAAACTTGAGAGTTCTTTTTGGTCCATTTAAGTGTTTTGTCGGTATATTTATTTGGTATATTTTTGTATAATACCGCACTGTTTTGTTTTTCTTGCAAATTGGTAGCAGGTGGCTTTCTTCAGTATTTCTTTTTTTTTAATTTTGTTTATTAGTTCCGTATATTGTCAGAATAATACCGTACTGTTTTAATTTTATTTATCTTATTATAACTACTTACTTGAAATCAATTCATTTCATTCGAATTATTTCTTAATGTTAAATAAATATTTCCAAGTTATCGTAAAACAAAATTTGTGATTTTTAAATGTTAGTCTTTTTTATTTTATTTACTCCGTTCTGTCCATTTCCTTGGCATAATTGTCTGCAAAAATGTGTGAAATTGAGTGAGCTGTAATTGGTTTCTGAGCTGCGACTTACAAGCTCATAACATGTGTAAGGATTTGTGAGCTGTGAGGTGTGTGCGTGTGTGTGTGTGTGTGCGTGTGTGTGTGTGTGTGTTTTGTTTCATCTATCAAATAGAATCAATGCACAGAAGCAGCATCTCTCTTGGCCATAGTCAAAGTCAATTTAACTGGCAATTAATGCATGTTCGCTGTGAACCTCAACCTGAGTCTGAGCCTGAGTCCGTGTCCAACGAACGCCCCCAAGCAAAGAGCAAAGGCCAGAGTGGAGATGGAAGTGGAATGTTGACTGTGGCACATTCGATTCGTGGCCGAGAGTGGCAATCAGCAAGAACAACACCAATAAAGCCGCAACAACAACAGCAACAACAACAATGGCAACACACGTGAGATGAGACTGCCACGCCCTGACGCCCTGTCGCCATGTCGACACCTATTACCATTCATTGACTTTGGTCATGTCCCTGGGGTGTCATCTATGCAGGTCGCTTTGCTCTCGTTGTTGTTGCTGTTGCTGTTGCTGTTGTTGCTGCTGCTGCTGTGTTGTCTGTTGGTTGTTGGCCCACACTTTTGATTGCATTCTCACCGAATCCAACGACCGTTTGCTAATGTCCTTCGATAAAGCCGGCAAAATCAACACCAGCCTGTCCACACGGCCTTGTGAAATCTGCCTAACGGGGTATGTTTGTCTGTGTGTGTCTTCCCCCCCCCCCACTGTGTGTCTGTGTGTGTGTGTGTGTGTTATGGGATATGGATATGGCAATGGCCACGTTGTGTGCGCCTCCGTTTTCATTTGGTGTTTGATTGGATTTTCAATTATTCATTATTATTGGTTGCAATTTACCTGCTGTTGCTGTTCGTTCGCCTGCTCTTTTGGCTGCCCTTCGCAGCACTTTGGGATATTCAAAAGTGGCAACGCATTGATTGCGTGCCATCACCATCACCAACAGCAGCATCAGCGACAGCAACAGCGACAGCATCAGATTCAGCTTCCGTCAGATTGTCAGATTTGCATTCAGCAGCATTTTCCTCCAGTCTCATCAAATTCCAATTGCATCATTAAACGGAATTTTTAATCACTCACTTCAGCCATCACTTTTTGTCCGTTCAATTTGCATTTGCCTCTCCGAAAATTGATGGCGAAATAATCATCACATACAAATGTGTTTCGCCTAGTACGAGACATAGATCGATTTCAAAACGCGCTGATTTGATTTTTATTTTTCAAAAGCGCGCAGGTCAAAGCCGCTTTGCCGCTTGCCAAATTGCCTTCATCAAAATTGTTGGCATTTTGTTTTGTCATAAATTTCGACGAATCAAATTGAACCTGTTTTTTTTTGTGTGTTGTGTGTTTGTGTGCATAGTTCGCATAGTTTATAGCGAATTGCGGATAATTGGTTGGAGCGATAATCTGAGGAAATCAGAGACAAAATTGGAATTGCTAGAACTTAAGTGCTTTATTATTCAATTTAACTTTTTCTAATATGTTTTGTTGTCTACGCCCTTAAAGCACTCAAATTATATATTTGCCATTTACCATTTGTCGTTGCCGTTTGCGCTGTCATCGTCATCGTCATCGGCATCGGCATCGTCGTTGTCATCGTCATCGTCATCGGCATCGGCATCGCTCAGGGAACGACGACTAAAACGAGAGATCGAGCTATAAAGATAAATGCGAAACAAGCGAGCGGAGCCACCGACAAAGTGATTCTGTTTCTTTTTGTTTGTTGTTCTCGCTGCTGCTCAGATTTAGATTTTGTTGTTTTTGGCGGATTTTTATTGGCATTCGACTTGGAGCGGCGAGAGGCCAATTTGATTTTACGACCATTTCAGTTCATATGATATCATTTTGCATCGGATTTTGTATTCGGTTGCTCAAATACCCGAAATACAGATGCAGATAACAAACACACTCAAATACTTTGCTAAGAATGTTTGCACTAAATCAGTGCTCGACTACAACATACCCAGTAAAGGGCTGGTACAAATATTTCATAAATGTATTATTAGTCCTTTTCAATTTTGTACAAGCATAGCATTGTACAAATTCTCTGTTTATTATTAAATCATCGAGTTATTAAAATGTTTTTAAAGAAAAGGTTCCACATATTTAGTGTTATTCTCAGCCCACATTGAAGGCCAAACCATTCGAGAAGGAAAGCATTTGGCCGACAATTTGGTATATTTTATATATAAATAGTATATTTTTAGTTGCACTCAATCAAAATTCCAAAAGAATAAGAATAAAAGATTAAAGAATAAAAATATTTCAATATTTTTGTGGTATTTTAATTTGTTGTAATTTGGAAATAGTACAACACCTGGTATATTTTGCTCTATGGCATGTTTTGAATGGTATCAATATACCACAAACACAGTCTTTTGTATATTTCAGTCGGCAAATGTATTTTAGGAATAATACCGCATCTAGTATAATTTGCTTTCTATAGCAAAATTGTGAATGGTACTATAACAATATATAATAAGCACATCCTTTAGTATAATTCAGTATGTAAATTGCAGTATGTTAATTTGGTATATTTGCAAAATAATACTGCCCTTTTAGGGAGCACACTCGACTGAAGCTTTATTACTTGTTTGATTAAGGAACTAAAAGACTTTTGCTTAATCATACCTCTTTTGCAATGATGTTAAAATTACTGGGTATGCTAGCAGTTGACTGGCGGCTACTTGTCTTTTGTGTTCAGCGAGCGCGACAATAAATTAAGTCAAGTGTAGCGTTTAATTGATTTTACTGGTCTCAAACCACAACAACAAACCAAAAAAAAAAAAACAGAACAGAACAGAAACGATTCTAATCATAGATTAAATATCGTTAAAACAACACGCACACAAAGGGGGAGAGGGGGAAAGGGAGCTGGTAAGCAAGACGAAGCTCAAAGAACAACAGTGTGATTACAACAGAAGCAACAAACACCAAAGGGCCGCTTGACCAATAAAGTCAACAATCCAAATCAAACAGCCCCCCTCCTGAGAGAGTTCTCAAATTGAGCCTGAGCAAGAGCTCCCTTCTGGAATTGGGCAAACAAATTTGTAGCACAATGAGTTGTAGTTGTTGTTGTTGTTGTTGCTGCTGCTTCTGTTGTTTACCAATATGTAATCCTTAGAAACAACAAGACACGAAACAACAACTACGCCACGCACCCCTCCGAGCGTTGCTCGCTTTGAATTTCAATTGCCAACTTATTGTCAGACAGAGTCCAAAAAAGGGGGAATTGACTTGGACTTGGACTAACTTTAAGCTTGTGTAAATACTATTTTCTCTATTAATCTTTGGTTTTTGAACAACTAACTAAAGATCGCTATAATACATGTAGTATATTAAGTACAGTAGTCTATTCTGTATACCATATACTATATACATATAGTGTAAAATAATTTAAATATGTCTCGGATCGCTTTGAATTTCAATTGCCAACTTATTTGACTTCGACTAGCTTTAAATTTGTGTAAAAACTATTTTCTATATTTTTCCTTTTTTTAGTTCTCAGTTGAACTTTCAAACAACTTACAAAAAATCGTATAATATATATAGTATATTTGGTATATTATTGTATTCAGTATTCTATATGCTACATTTAGTTCAGTAGTACATTCTGTATGCTATATACTCTAATTAGTATAGTAGTATATTCTGTATACCATATACTATATGTTGTATAATATAATATAAATAAATGTCAGAACGCTTTAAATTTTAATTGCCAACTTAATTTTTGTTGACTGACTCTGAGCTTCTATAAATACTATTTTACATATTTTTATTTTATTCTTTTTTGTAAGACGTTATTTGGATTTTTGAACAACTAACAAAAAAATACCATTTAGTATACTTAGTATAGTATTATTTTGCAGACTAAATGTAGTATAAAATAATATAATTTTCTTTTATTTTAAATATGTTAGTGGGGTTTTTGAACAACTAACAAAAAAACTGGTATAGTTTATACAGTATGTTTCGTATAGCATTATATTCGGTGTACTAAATATGGTATAAAATAATATAAATTAATGTGGGAACGCTTTTAATTTGAATTGCCAACTTAATTGACTTTGACTAGCTTTAAACTTGTATAAATTCTATTTTCTATATAATTTTATTGCACTTTTGTGTTAGATAGGTTTTTAAACAACTAACAAAAAAAATCGGTATACTATATGCATATAGAATATAGTATAAAATAAAATAAATAAAAGTCGCGGCGAAACGGCGAAAAATGCCGTGTCGCTAACGAATCAAATAAATTTGTTGGTCAATTAAAAAACTGCAAAACGCGCACAATTTCCACATGTGTGGCAACAACTGAAACTGCAACAAGAACAACAACAACAACAACAACAAGAACAACAACAGTAGGAACTACTACACATAACCTCTCAGCGGCTGCAGCTGCCCCTGGTCAACGTCCTCCTTCCCCCCTTTAACGTGTACCCTGCACTTTAGCCGCTGATGCTGCTGATTTTTGCTCTAATGGCTGCCAACGCCAAATGAAAAGCGAAGCACACGGCACAAAAAAAAGAACAGAATGGTAAAAAATATATATGTAAAAAAAATTGCGTTACAAACCAATTTTTTTCGTCTGGTTTTTTGTAGAACATTTTCACGATTCTCACACGTTGTGACTTTTTTGTGACTAGCTTTTTGGCCAATTTTTTATGAGTTTTATGTACTATTTTTTCAAGCTGAACTTTGGCCGTAAACTAACTTTGTAGAATTTGATAGAGCCAGAGGGGCAACAGCTCCATAGATAGAGACAGCGAATAAGCGTGAGAGAGAGATGGAGAAAGAAAGCGCTTGGGTAGGGAGTTAGTTATTAGTCGGGTCTGCCACAAGGGTGAGTGAGCACGCAGAGGAATAGAGGAGGAGGAGGAGGAGGGGAAGGGGAAAAAACGCTAGCTCAACTCTTAAACCGAACCGAATTCAGTTGAAGCTACAAATGAAATGCTGCTCCCTAGAGCTAACCATATTAAATATCTGCGGCAACTCTGAAGAATAGCCCAGCTCGATAATTTATCAAGGTTTTTTTCGAACAAATATAATATAAGGAATGGCTTTCATTATGAAGAAGAGCAAAAGCATTTGCAGAGGAAACTCCATTCATTGTTAAAGCTAAAATCACAATTGAAATCAACTGTAATCTAAACTAATTTCAGCAAAATAAATGTAAAGAACTACGCGGAACTGCAATTTAAGTTTATTTATTTGGTTTCCATCAGAGAAAAATGTTAGATAGAAATAAAAAAAGTTGTTTTGATTGACAATCGGGCATATTTTGTATTCCTTGGTATATTTTGAATCCAATGGAATATTGATATACCAATAAAAGTTATTTCGCGCTATATTCGTTTGGTATATTGCAAGAATAATACTGATGTTTCTTGATCACATTCGTCTACAGCTTTTTTACAAATTATTCCTTTAGTGAATAGCTAATTTTGAATGTAACTTTCTTACAAATTAGCTATTCTTTAAATGACTAATTTTGAGGCTTAGATAGTTAAGTTTATTCGCTTTAAAGACCCAACCTAATGTTATGTACTTTTGCATCAATCCAATACATGGATAAATCAACGTTTGTTTTCCCATCGATTTATTAATACTAGCAAAAATATGTTTCGGTGTTTGAAATTGCTTTTTTAAAAGATCTTTTCCTTAATTCATCGATTTCTGTATAAATATGTGAATATTTTAAGAGTTTTTCGTTTACAATTACAATTTAAATTGTTATTGCCATTTTGTTAATTTATCTATTCATGCTCATTTTCTTGTCGCTATTTTTGTAGGATATTAAATATTTTATAGTATACTTTTGGTGTTATTTTCGATATTTTTCTCATTGGTTAATCAGAGTCCCGGTTGCAAGCAATATTTGTAAAAAAAAAAATCTGTATGCATATCACAAGAACTTTATAAACAACGCATTGATAAACTATTTTTTATTCTTAAAATAAAGTTCTAATTTAAATTAACAAAAATACTTAAAATAAAACAAAGCTATGTAAAGTTTCGACCAAATATGATCAAAACAGTTGGAAGTGGAGCACAAAGAGTAACTATTAGTAAGGCATCCCCATCGGTGTTTTCCCATGCAAAATTGACACCACTTTGCCATCCCTTGGGGGAAAAGAGTGTGGTAGAGTGAAAACTATATAAAAATTGAGAGCAATTTACGGTTGGCATTGTTCATTTTTGGGGGCAGCTCCCGGAAGTGACTGACCACCAGACTGAACACTGAACACTGAACGCTGAATGCTGTTTGCTGTATGCTGAATGCTGAATGTTCCTCGAGTCTCCCAATTATCCCCTTTCACGCTTCTCCCTATTTTTGCAGTTTCCCAATTTTCCGCAGCGAAAAACGACTGCCAATTTCATGGTACGCTTTGCACTTCTTGTTTCCTTCCTGTCTGCACCTCTTCCTCTCCATCTGCGTTTCGCTCTCTATTTGCTTCTCTTTCAGGGTTTTTTTCTTCGGGTGTTTTTTTTGTTAGCATTTGCTGCCCCTGTCTGGCTGTGGCAGCTCCCTCTCAGCCCGAGCTGATTGAAAAAGCTTTCTGCCTTGGCTACTGCGCCTGCTCGTGGCGTCTATCGATGGCCAATAGCCGAAATCCAATAACCAATAACCAATAAGTGGCCGATAATTAACTGGGCGTTCCCCATTTCTTGTCTTGTAGGGGTAGCTGACGAGCTGGCACATGAAGAGGGATATAAAGCTGGAGAAAGAAATCAAATTGAAATGCACATCTTTAACTGCAGCTACAACTGAACTCAACTGAACTGAACTGTTGGTTATATTCTGCAAACTATATTGGGACTATACATCATGTATGCCTGTGAGGCTGAACTCTTTGCGGCGATCGAGAAAATGGAAGCGCGATGGGACGCTCGGGAAAAAGAAACACGTGAAAAGGAGCAGAAGGCAGCCGCCGAGTTGAATCCAGATGCTAAACCGAAGCCACCTTCGGAACGCGAACTCTACGATATGGAGATAGAGAAAATTTGTAAAAATTTTCAAAAGCTGCTACCTAAACTGATGCCTGACCATTGCGATTGTAGTCCAGAGTTTCAAGAGATATTAAAGAAGGACGGGTACATGTGCTGTGCAGCAGCAGCAAAGGCAGCGGGCCTCGACGTTGGCGTCCCCGATCCCCCCAAACCCGACTCGGAAAGTCCCAAAGTTTCTCGTAAGTACATTTCTAGAATATCTCTCAGTAATCAATCACGTTTTTTTCTTCAATCTGCTAGCTCCACATGGGCTGGATGACTTATTCCACGAAAGCATGTATAAATATCATTTGCCGGAGCCTCCAAGGAAGCGTAAGAGCAATGAGTCGATTACCGAAGAGGAGGCAACTACAATCAAGTCAACTGGTGCTGTGCCCAAAACAACAATCAATCGAAGTGAGTTACCTGTCAAGCGGATCAACAAACAGGACGGCTGTTCATCGGAGCCTTTGAAAAGTAAGAGAAAGCGAGAGAAGGAAACTAAAAAGCTTTCAAATATTATATACTCAAAAAAATACAACAATATATAATATAATTTTAAAATGAAAACAAATATTTAATTTACTCCCTCCCAATTGCAGAGAAAGTGAAGAAAGAACACTCGGAGGGGAAAATTGTTCTCGAAATTGATCTCGACTGTGAATTTAGCATGGAGAACATTCAAAAGTTTCGCTCGAATACCGTGCGTGAGGATCCGTTCCCCTCAGGCATTTGCTTGACCAATCAAATAATGCTCACGAAGCAATTTCACATTCCTAAGCCGCTGCCGATGGGCAAGTCAAATAGAGCAATCGAAACTAGTTAAAGTTGCCTAATTCCTAATCTTCATCTTTTACAGTTGCCAATGCATTGGACATTAAGAAAATCGAACCGATGACTACGCTCAAGATCGATGACAATGTTGATCCTCAAGACGAGCAGCTGCCGGACTATTCGCAGTGTAAGACACCTCCCTGCACTCCCGCTAAGTTGCAGCCAGAGGAAGGCGAACCCCAAGACGAGGAGTCACCCGGCTATCCGGAGTGTGAGACACGTCCCTGCACTCCCTTTGAGTTGCAGCCAGAGGAAGGCGATCCTCAAGACGAGGAGTCACCCGGCTATTCGCAATGGGAGATACGTCCCTGCACTCCCTTTGAGTTGCAGCCAGAGGAAGGCGATCCTCAAGACGAGGAGTCACCCGGCTATTCGCAATGGGAGATACGTCCCTGCACTCCCTTTGAGTTGCAGCCAGAGGAAGGCGATCCTCAAGACGAGGAGTCACCCGGCTATCCGGAGTGTAAGACACGTCCCTGCACTCCCTTTGAGTTGCAGCCAGAGGAAGGCGATCCTCAAGACGAGGAATCACCCGGCTATTCGCAATGGGAGATACGTCCCTGCACTCCCTTTGAGTTGCAGCCAGAGGAAGGCGATCCTCAAGACGAGGAGTCACCCGGCTATTCGCAATGGGAGATACGTCCCGGTACTCCCTTTGAGTTGCAGCCAGAGGAAGGCGATCCTCAAGACGAGGAATCACCCGGCTATTCGCAATGGGAGATACGTCCCTGCACTCCCTTTGAGTTGCAGCCAGAGGAAGGCGATCCTCAAGACGAGGAGTCACCCGGCTATTCGCAATGGGAGACACGTCCCGGTACTCCCTTTGAGTTGCAGCCAGTTGAAGGCCAAGGCGAGGAGACGCTGCCTATGGGCAAGTTAAAAAAAAACAATCAAAACTAGCTAAAGTTACCTAATTCCTAATCTTCATCTATAGTAGTTGCCTATGCATTGGGCCTTAAGAAAAGCGGATCGATGCCTACGCTTAAGATCGATGACGATCATGATCCCCAAGTCGAGCAGTCACCCCGCTGTTCGCAGTGTAAGGCACCTCCCTGCACTCCCGTTAAGTGGCAGCCAGAGGAAGGCGAACCCCAAGACGAGGAGTCACCCGGCTATCCGGAGTGTAAGGCACCTCCCTGCACTCCCGCTAAGTTGCAGCCAGAGGAAGGCCAAGGCGAGGAGGCGCTGCCTATGGGCAAGTCAAAAAAAAAACAATCAAAACTAGCTAAAGTTACCTAATTCCTAATCTTCATATATAGCAGTTGCCTATGCATTGGGCCTTAAGAAAAGCGGATCGATGCCTACGCTTAAGATCGATGACGATCATGATCCTCAAGTCGAGGCACCTCCCTGCACTCCCGCTAAGTTGCAACCAGAGGAAGGCCAAGGCGAAGGCGGTTGGCTGTCTCCGCCTGTCGTCGTCGACGATGGCAGGCTCGATTTGCTGTCGTCGAGCATCCCAGAGCATAATGCCATTATCGAGAAGATGCTCGATAAAAACCCCGTTGGTCGCTTTTATTGGGATTAACGAAATTTGATAGTATAAAGGTTACATCGTCAAAGTAACTTTGACTAGTTTAATGGATTTTGATTTTTGTTTTCTCGCTGCCATTGGCAACATCCACATATTTTTGATTTCAATATTTTTTGGTTTTTGTCATTTTTAACGCACGTGGTAAGTGTTCAATCAATAGTCCACTAAATTCACAAACTAAACTTTTCCAATATGCAGACACATCAATATCTCATCTTATTTTGATCAACTATTTTCCCAATGACAATTCGCTGAATCATTTGTCGTCTGTTCGCCTGGAAAGAATTAATTTGATTTTAATTTGTTCGATGACTTCCCAGTTGTTGGATCTTCAAGTGAGTGCAATTTCGTTTTGTGTTTTATTATTTATAAATTGTCTTATTTTATTAAGCTATGAAATTATATAGTCTTGTTAATTCAGTTACAATTCACGATTTTTTTCCGATCAGATAAAAATTGTAGAAGTTATTTAAGAAAAACGTTTATGCAAAAAGAAAAAATGATTTATTATGTACTGCATGGTATATTTTTAATGTAGTACTATATGGATATACCAAATATCGGTTTCGGTATAGTTGACCATTGTTTGTGGTATATTCGGTATATTTTAGAATAATTCCGCACTGTTATCCTTTTACTAAAAATGGGTATCGTGTATCTTTCTTACTTGTTTTGATTTTTATGGCATATTTTCAATGTAATAGTATGTTGACATTAATTTGATTTTTGAATTCTCAGTTCATGTTAATTCATTCTTCTAGTGATTGATGTATTTTAGATATGCATTGATTACACAAAAAATAATTTAATTAGCTTAGTCTAAAAATATTGGTGTATTATAAATGCTATATTATTTTGTGCTGTATTTTGTTGAGCATTTGAAGTATGCATGAATTAAAGTTTAGAGACGGCATTTTGCAAATAAGTTAGTCAAGGTCATTAAGTGATTCTATAAATCTGCAGTTTCTATAATTGATTTAATAATATTTACATTCTTTTTCTTTCAGACTATCGTTAGATAAGGGATCGATGAAAATTCCCAATACATTTTAATATAAACAACATTTGCAGCATATCTATATATTTTGATAGTATTATGGTTACATCGCCAAAGTAATTTTGACTAGTTTAAGGGATTTTGATTGTTTTCTCGCTGCCATTGCAACAATATATATATATATATTTTTTTTTTTTCGTTTTTGTCATTATTAAAGCATTTGGTAAGTGTTCAATCAATAGTTCACTAATCAATCTATAGTCCACTAAATTCACCAACTAAACTTTTCCAATATGCAGACACATCACCATCTCATCATATTTTGATTAAATATTTTCCCAATGACAATTCGCTGAATCATTTGTCGTATGTTCGCCTGGAAAGAACATTCAGTTTAATTTGTTCGATGACTTCCCAGTTGTTGGATCTTCAAGTGAGTGTAATTTCAATTTGTGTTTTACATTTATAAATAGTCTTATAATATTAAGTTACTCCCAATGAAATTATATAATTTTTTGAATTCGATTACATTTTACCATTTGTTCCGTTCAGATAAAAATTGTACATGGTATTTAAGAAATAGGTTTATATGAAAAGAATTATTTATTATTATTTATTTATTCAAAATGGATAATTGTTTTGTTCTTTATGGTATATTTCCAATGGAATAATATATTGATATTTATTACTATTTACTTGAAGTGTCTTTTCTAATTTTTGAATTCTCAGTTCTTGTTTTTTTTATTATACTTATACTGACTGATGTATTTTAGATTATTATTTAATAAGCTTAGTCTGAAAATATTGTTGTATTATAAATTCTATATTATTATTTTGTATTGTATTTTGTTGAGCATTTAAAGTATGCATAAATAAAAAATAATTAAAATAGATTAAAGTTAAGTTTAAAAGCAGCATTTTTCAAATAAGTTAGTCAAGGTCAAGGTTAAGTGATTCTATAAATCTGCAAATTCCTATACTTCATTTAATAACCCCTTACATTCTTTTTCTTTCAGACTATCATTAGATAAGGGATAGACGAAAATTCCCCATACATTTTAAGGCAATTAAAATTTGCAGCATTTCTATATATTTTCTATTAAAAATCATTGTATTAATGAAGTCATATACAAACATTACCTCTTATGTAACTCTTTAAAAAAGCATTGTATGAATGAAATGAAAAATTCAGAAAAAACCTCATCATAAAACATTGTATGTTAATAAAATGAAAATTTAAAGTTGCTGAATATGAGAATTTATTTTATTTTCATGTTTCACAATGTTTTACAGTTTATTCAATGCTTCTATTTTAAGTGGCTTCTTATAATCGATTATGGAACCCCATTATTAACGATATTTCTATTTCTCAAATGTTGATAGTGCGTCATGATTAAGTGTTGTGTAGACTATGAATATTATCGTATAATAATTAAAGCAACTATAAATTAATAGTTTTTCAATTAGAATATCATCTAGAAATGACAAATTGAGTATGCTTTATAATCGATTTTCTAATCCCTTTTTTTTTTATCTATATTTTCATTTCTCAAGTGTTGAGAAGTGCATCACGATTAAGTGTTGTGTAGTGTATAAATATTACCATTTGAAATGAAGCGTTGCTTGGAGTATTCCATAAGAACTTTAAATTAGAAGTGAAGCCAGAAACGACAAATTGAAGACGCTTCATAATTGATTTTATTTTTATTGTTTTCTTTTATTTTCCAAATGTTGGATAGTGCTACAGAGTTTAGTGTTGTATAGGGTATAAATAACCAAATAAATAAATAGTTTTTCGATGGGAAGCTCATCTAGAAACGAGAAATTGAGGACAACTGTGTGGAATATTCGCATTTACCAATATACCAATTAAATTGCAAAGACGTTTACTTGACGCATCGCATCGCATCGCAAGTCAAATCAATTTAGGTTGGGAGATGCCACCGCCAAGGGAAATGCCAAAGTGGCAGATAAAAAACAACAATGACAAGATTGATATGCGGCAATGGCAAAAGCGGAGCATCAAATCAAAAAACAATTACGCGGCAAATGACATTATCAAATGTCAAATGTCATGTTTAGGAAAATGCTGTTGGAGCACTCCCCCTCCTATCTCCTCTCTCTACTCCTCATCACGTCTCCAGCGGAACCCTCTGCAAACCGAAAAAAAAACAGAAAACAAAACAAGCGACAAGAAAATGCAAAGCAGCAGCGCGACGTCAAATTTGTTCAAGGCAATTTTTCAATTCATTGAAGTGGAATCCATAGCACACAAGAATCAAGAATAACGAAAACGAAAAAAAAACAACAACAAAACAAAACAGACAAAAACGCGTCTGGAAATTCGAGCGGTTTTAGTCGCGAGCGAAACGCGTGCAATAAACTAAGCGCCACTTGACTTACGGCCCTCGACTCGCTTACAGCTCACCAAAGATAGAGATCCACGCAGGGAGCTGGGAGTTGGGGGGCAACCAATTGGCTACGAAAAAAAAGAAGAAAAACAAAATTGTATTTGTATTTTCACCCACCACTCGAATATTTGACCTCCAGCTCCTCCGACCCAATCCTAACCCCAACCACAGAGAAAACTGCCAGTCCGAAGAGTATCTGAAATCAAAATCTAGATTTTTGATTCCTTTATATACGCGCGTGTATTAATGCCTCCACCCTTACCACAACGACCACCGCATTTGAGGGCAGGGGCAGGGGCATGGTCAGGGGGCAGACTTGTTGTAGTTGTTGCTGTCGTTTGTTGGTTTATTCCTTGTTTGTTTGTTTGGCTTCCATTCTTTTGAATACGGTTTTCGGCTCGACTTTAAGCTTGTTGTTGTCTCTCCAGTAATCCTGCCTTTCAATGCGCTGCGTCCAACTTAAAGGCATCAACAGCAATAGCAACACGGCAACCTCCATAAATAAATATAGAAATTGAATCACTCCCGTTGCTACCTGGTGATAAGATTTGCCCAGTCATCGCATATTGGGGAATCAATCATCAATCAAACGCTTGCCACAGCCCTCAAAATAAAACTGAATGCATCAATATACCAATAGTTTTTGGTATCTTAACTTGGTATATTTAAAACTTAAAAATATATCAATATACCAATTGTAGTTTTCGGTATAACTTAGTATTTTTTGGTATATGAACATAGTATATTTCAAAACGTGAAAATATATCAAATATATTTTTTTGATATATTACGAAAAATACAAGCTTAACTCAAATTTAGAAACTATCAATGTAAAATAGTTCTCAAATTTCTCTTCATTCATTTTAAATCATACAAATTAAATATACATATATTAAGTACTTTTGTTTGAACTTACCTGTTAGTTCTTTTAAATTCAATAAACAGTAATTATATTGAAAATTTTTGTATGATTTTATGTATAATTTCAACGAGTGCAAGCTTAAAGTTGAAATTAGAAACTACCACAAATTCATAAAAATATATTTCCATCTCTTTAGTATTTAGAAATATCTTCTAATTGCCATGATTAAATAATAATTATATGACTAGCTTTTCTTATCACCTTTTGGACTTGTTTTTTCTTCGATTTTTAACGATGCTGTGAATTTGTTGCTTGTCTTATTATAGCTTGCCTGTTTACATCAGAAATGACACAATTATTATCGCCTTTGTAGTTTTTCTCAGGGTATTCTTTATTTCGAATAAAACTGGGGAAAAGTTTTACTGTCTTCCAGTTTCTTTTCAAATTTTATGGATAGAAAGTTCGCACTCGTTGTAAGCCTCGTCCTGTGATATTAAATATATGTCAAAAACAGGAATATATGAATAATAATGTTTAATAAAAATACATAAAAACAATTAAATGATATGCATTATCAGAATAGAGATAGAGATTGTTAGCCAAAGCAGCTCAATAGGGACTTTGCAGCAAACGTTTTTTGCCACACAAAAGTCTTTTTTCAATATCTTATATAATTTTGAGCTGATCGCAACCAAATTATGAGAAATCGTCAATATTGTAGGTATTATTGTATGGACCAAAAATAAGAATAAACTGCATTATTTTCATTTGAACATTATGCAGCAAATGCAGCTGCATATTACGCAGCAGTCAGCAGGTTGAGCTGTGATAGATCGAGTTTGATTTTGGTTTAAAAACGAACATCCGGTTGCTGTTGTTGTTGTTTTAGATGAAGGTACATGCTTAGCTGTATGAGGATGTTTATCCTTTGCTACTTTCATATTCATGCAGCATATTAAAATAGCAAACGCCTGCTGCCCCGGCACGTAGTCGGAACCGGTGCTGAAGCTGAAACCAGATATGGAGTTGGAGTTGGAGTCGTTGCTCGACGGGACCTGTCGACCCAGGATTGAGGATTGTGGATTCAGGATGCAGGATGTAGGATACAGAAGTCGGGTTCCGGGACCCTTAACTCGAAATGTTTTGCGACTGCATGCATGTGACATAATAAATATTAATGACAACTGACCGACAGCATTGCCATAGATCCCCGCGCCCAGTGGGTGGGCGGCATGTATGCCAAATGAAGAGAGAGAGAGAGAGAGAGCCCAAGAGAGGAGTGAGAGGAGGTGGATAGATGGATTGCCTTAGTGGTAGGTGGTGGTGGGTTGACGTTCACGTTCACGTATACGTATACGTTGACGTTGACACACATTCGACATGTGACAGATAAATTATGGCAATTGGATGAATGCCGCCACACCTCTTTCCAACATCATGCAATTTTGCTTTGGCTATGAGATCATTTTTCATTTTCATTTCATTCATTGTCTTCTCTCATTCTTTTCGCCATTGGCTCAGCTCGCTTCTCCTTGTTTGTTTTCCCTTTTGCGTGCGGAGGCGGAGGCGGCTGTGTGACATATGTGTGTAGTCCACGACTAATGGCAGTCAAGCTTACCATTGAAGAAGGACCTTTGCCCGTGCCCATGCCCTTAATAGTTTTCAGTTCGCCAATGATACTAATGACCGAGCTGGCACTCAACTCAACGCAAATAAATTACAATAATCATTTATTGTTCAATAAGCCCCTTTGCCCCAAAATCGACACATTTGCTAAGTGCACATTCCATTCTGTCATTCTCTTATGGCATCACAACGTATTGACATTGTATTGCTTTTGTCGTCTGATAAATATAATTGCCAAAGGTCTCTCTGGACACCATCAAAGTGAAGAGCTCAACACGTCCAACTGACAACTATAATGATTCAATTGAATTTTTCATTTATTACGCAAAGCACAGAAGGAAATTAACAAACAAAAACAGTTAGAGAATGCTTTAATATATCAGAAATTATAATTTCCACCAACTGAATACACTATTTTTTACTTCTACATTTTAAGTATTATACCATAAATAATATTCTATGCTTTTAACGCTCAATAAATCTTATATATAAATTTCCTATTTTCATCAACTTGCATTCAGTATAATAATGACAGTATTTTTGACACCTGCAGTCTAAGTAGAAGTTATGTATTAATGAAATACTTGATATGGAAAAAAAGGCTGCTGCTGACGGGCTTTCGTTGCTTCGGTTAGCAATGAAGGATATTTGAAACTCTTTGGTATATTTCAAACGTAAAAGTACATCTACATATATACTAAGTATTGCTTTCGGTATAGTTTAGTATTTTTGTATAAACCAAATACAGTTTTCTTTATTATTTAGTATTTCTTCTTATATTAACCTGGTATATTTCAAACGTAAAATATGTATATTGTGCGATATATTTTTTTAATATTTTGGAACACAAATTTGTAGTACTTAACGAGTAAAATTATGTCAATATACTAAATATATTTTTCGGCATAATTTTGCATTTTGGTATATTAATTTGGTATATTTTTAAATTAAATCAATATATCGAATACAGTTGTTGATACAATTTAGTATTATTTATATACCAAACACAGTTTTCAATCAAATCAAGTATTTTTTTGGTATATTAACCTAATATAATTAAAACGTGAAATATATTAAAAAAAAAGATATATACTTTTTGGTATAATTTAATATTCTATTATATAAATTTGGTATACTTCAAATGTAACATTATATCAAATGTAACATTATATCGATATACCAAATATTATATATTTTTTGGTATAACTTAGTATATTTGGCATATGAATCTCGTATATTTCAAACATAAATATAAACCGAATATAGTTTTCGGTACAATGCAGTATTTTTTAATATAGTAATGTAGTATAATCAAATATTGTTTTCAGAATAATTTAGTATTATTTGGTATACTTCACGAATATGCATTACCATTACTTATTGCTTTTATCTCACAGTCAAGTACACTCCAATGTAGCTGTTTTTTATGTTTACTTCTTTAACTTCATCTACTTGCATTTTCCACTTTCTAAAATCAATATTTTTAATAACAAAACATTTTTAAGTTAAGTAACATTCAACTACATTCATACATTAATCATTAATTTCAAACCAAAATATATTTGAAAATCTCTTATTTTCATCTATATGCTAAGTATTTCTATGACTGAATTCCAATAATCCTTTCGATTTAACTGCTAAAAAAACAGAGCTAATAAGTAGTAGTAGTAAGAGATATACGAGTGGCTATACTAACACATCCTTGAGGCAGGACATTGGCCATGTCGTCGACGAATCGAATGTTTGATCTATTACTCGCATCGAAATCATAATCGTAATAAATATGAAGCATGCCATATGCAATACCTAATGTCTGAGGGCGCGTGGGTGGGGGTGGGGTTGGGTTTTGGGGTAGGGGTGTGGCAATATGTTGGCTGTGTGTCTGTTGCTCTTTGATCACTAACTAAGTCTAAGTACCTGGCGAACGGACCACGCCCAATTCCGCTTGGCCGCTAGGCATCGGCCCCTGATGACACCAGGCTCGCACAATGGGCTCATTAGGCGTTTAATGGAATACGTAATGCTAGAGTCCAGTTGATAAAGTGCCCAGTGGGTCGATGGGTGGCTCTTCGGTGGAATTCGGTGGTTGATACACCAAACTCAGACCGAACTCGAACTTGTATGCCGGCAAAAACTAACAAACTAATCCAATATTTTTATTACGAAATGCCATTAAGGGTCATTGAATATTGTGGCATAATAAATAAATGGCCTGGCTCAAACACACACACACACAATCGCACACCCACACACACAGACAGAGAGTGAGAGTTACATATGAGAAACGATTGCGATGCCTGCGCCTGGGTTATAATCCCAGCTATCAACGGCATCATTATTCAAAGACGGATTTACGCGACGATACACCAAAACTCTCCTCTAAAAGTGTGTGTGTCCATGTGTGTGTGTGTGTGTGTGTGTGTGTGTGTGTGTGTGGTGAGTGTGCGGTGGTGTGGTGGTGTGGGCAACTGACTCACATACATCAAAGCGCCTTAACTCCCCGACCGATGTGACGGACTACTCAAAAAAGCGATTTTTTGTGCTCATCTTCCTCCTCCATATGCAGGTTGAACCGAACCGAACCGAATTACTGTCTGCGGAGTAGAATATGCTTAGATCTTTATTAATATAATTGCATAAATTACATATATATATGTTAAATACAATTCTAAGTAAGTACACCTGCTTAACTCTTAATAAAACTAAAACTAAACTAAATTCAACAATTCTTCCACAAAAATTAAAAAAAAGGCGTCTAACATAACAATTTAACTTCTATTATATTACGAAATTACTAAATTATGTACAACAAACTTGTTTTTAGAATATTTATTATAATATTATTATAATAAATATATATTTATTTCTATGTAAACTATATAAATTATATGTTTATAAATACGATAAGACAGTTTAACCACTATATTATACTCTATTATTGACATCGTGTTCAATAGTCGCTATTTTATTTTATTTCCTTTAGTATTATGTAATGTTGGATATAGAGATAACCTTTGATTTTTTAATATATGGGATGAGTAATTTTCTTTGATTTCGCTTAAAAAATACTGCTTCCTGCTGACGACTGACTTTGTAACAAATGAACGCTGCTGCTGTTAGTATTCTACATTTTACGACGATGATGATCTACTTTGCAAGGCTGTTGGTTTATTTTTGAAAAGAGCTGCCACTTTAGCAATTTAGTTACTATCTCTAGTAACTTTTTGAAAAGTGTGCAATTTTGTTCTTTTTTTATTGACGTCAGTCCCAAATCTACCAATTTTGATTTTTTTTATTACCAATTTAAGAACATTTTTTAGTTTTATTTAGCATACGCATATATTTTAAATATTTTTAAGCTAATGTTTGAACTAATCCCGATTAATAATAGTTAACAAGTATATCGGTGTATGTACAGTGTACATTATAGTTACATATTTAAATCAGTGGTTTGATTATGTAAACAATTTGAAGTGTTTAGTCACTGTTTAGTTTGGGTAATTCTAGTTATGATTGATGTTTCGAAATGCCAAAAACCAAAGTTTTCAAACGCGAAATGGAAATGGAAATCCAACCGGATTGCTTTCAGATGTATTAGTTGCGATTAATTCCCAAAATTCCAAAGACCACTTTATTGTAATGTCAATATATTAAAAGGGATTTGGATTTGTGTCTGATTTATATTTAGGCTTTACTTTAGAAAAAAAAGTTAAATTTTAATTATTCCAAAAAAATAAGATAAATTTGCATGCAGTTTATGATAGAATTAATATAGTATATAGTCTATATCTCAGAGACTATAAAAGATAGAGACATAATTTTTTATCGACAGCATTTGTTATGTTTGCACGCAGATCAAGTTTGTTTCAAATTTTTGCCACGCCCACTTCCGCTCTCGCAAATCAACAAAAATCGAATAATAAGCGTAATTTTAGAGCTAGAGTCGAATTTCTGTATATACAATAATAACTATAATAATTGCGATCAGATAGAAATTGTCGAAGTTATTAAAGAAATACTTTCTATGTTTATGCTTTGACTGACAATCTTGTATATTTTGCGCTCTATAGTATATCTTGAATGTACCACATCAATATACCAAATATACAACTTGAAATGTTTTTTAGTTATTTGTGGTATATTGTTTTGGTTTTGCTTTTACTCGAATGGGTAGCGGGTAACTCACAGTCGAGCACACTCGACTGTAGCTTTCTTTCTTGTTTCTTTCACGGCAGCACTGCTTCTGTCGACTTATGATATTGATAGTTTGCTGCCTATCGATACCTATAAGGTCTATCGACTAACCTTCACCTTTGTTACATACACAGGTAAGAAAAGCATTTTGTGACCTTTGAAAAACTTTGGAGCTGCAGTTGTGGCGCAGAGTTTTCAACGAAATGTGGCGCAATCAGTCCTGTTCACACCCAGCAAATGACACTGATACTTGCAACCTGTGGAAGGGGAGAGGGGCAGGAACCGACGCGGCCAACGTGCGCTTAATTAGTCCGTTTTGTTTAAAATGATTTTGATGACGACGACGACGACGATGATGATGATGATGATGATGATGATGATGATGATGATGAAGCTGACCTCTACAGCGAGTCGTGCTCCAATCGCTACCCCTAGCAGAACACTCGAGTTGCCCCTTCCCCCATACCCCATGCCCCATGCCCCAAGCCCTCTCGTCACAGCGATGCCATTTTTTGTGTGGCACTTCCTGCAGGTCCTTGTTGGAAACCTGCCTTGTTTGCCAGCAATTCAATTTGCTGCTTTGCTGCCATGCACGTTATGTTCTCATCATTTTTTCCATTCATTTTGTTGTATTTTTTGCAGCCACACCCATTGCTTTCTCAGGCGAGTGTGTTTGCGTATGTTAATCGAAATGTTTGGCGTGGGCCTGGGCGTGGGCGTGGCACAGCCCCCGTCAGCAACGTGCATACATGTATATCCATGCTGTTTTTTTCCTGCTCCTGCTCTTGCTCCCTTGCACATGTAACGCGGCTTTGTTGAACATTAAATGGAGGTTAATACCTGGCAGCACGTTCACAATTGCGATGAGGCGCGAGACGCGGTCAAGTGCAGCAGCAGCAGCAGCGAAGGGCTGCTGCCACATCCTGTATGAGAGGGAGGAGGGGGTGTTAAGGATATGCCTGCTGGATTGTTTGTCCATCTGCATGTTGCACACCCACACACACACATACACACACATGCACGCAGTGGGGCAGCTAATGTTATTGCCACCACATTTGATTGTTTGGCCGCAGCTGCCGCGGCTGTTGTTGCTGCCACAGACGTGGAGCATTGATGTCCGCGAGGCAGGACAATCGCGACTCGACTCAATTGTTGTTGCAAATAGCCAAGTGATTTTACGGTTAATTGATTTTAAAGCGATTTCGCTTAAATGTTATCTGCCCTTGTTATTGCTTCCCCCATCGACTGACTCCTCAGCACTGTTGTGTTTTGTTGTGTGTGGCATGTTGCATACGTCAGTCAGTCAGTCAGTGAGTCAGTTAGTCGCCGCCCCCATAACATTTAATACGCTCTTTTTTTTAGTTGGTTACTTTGTGCACACCTTATTTCTGCTGATCCAGCTTATAAGCATCATGTATTCATGATACTTTTTTGCCTATGATTTTGTATATAATACTCGGAATTTGTTTTGTATATAATCCTAAATAATTTATAATATATGAGATCAGATCAGCACAAATACAATCAATCAATACAAATAAAAGTAAATACGATATGATATTTTTGTATCTTTAAATAAAATACTATTCAACTTTGGCTTTGAAGCAGATTTTGTTTCTGTTAAGTTTAATAGTAAAATATTTTTATTATGCTTTTGATTGCGAGTTTTCAAACAGTATTTAAAGAAGAAGAATTTCTTTCGAGCAGCACAACATATAAGGATACGTTTTATTCAATATATGAGATCAGATCAGTAGTTACATAAGATCAGTAACATAAAACTTTATATTTATGTCGGGTAATTAAAAATAAAACAAAAAAGATATAAAATAAAAATTATTGGACTTCTTGAAATGGTTTTCTTTTTCTGATAAATTTAAACAGCTTCACATATTCAAGCTGCTCTTTATTGCGATTTTTCATATTCCTTTTGAACAGCTAAATAGAATATAAAATATATATTTTCTCACAATTTCAAAACTAAATGTTTGAGATAAGCGTTGCAAGTTAGATCATTAAAAATATAATTATATATAAAAAGACTAAGTTAAAACTTTATTCTTAAACTAATAGTTGCAGTTGTTGAATTTAAAATTAAAGTAAATTCGAGAGTATAATTTGTAACTTTTAGTAAAACATTATTCGACTTTTTAAAATGGTTTTACTTGCTGATAAAGCTAATCAGCTTAATGTATTCATTATGCTTTTTATTGCGATTTTTCATATGGTCTTGAAAATAAAAATGATTTTTTTTTAGACAGCTCAACATATCAGAATACCTTTTGCATATAATAATACTAAATAATAATAAAAAATATGTACATATTTTTCATACTTTCAAGTTTAATGCTTGAGAAGAGAGTTACAAGTTGGTTATTTTTAGAAAATACATTATTTTTAAAATAATTATTTGCCAAATATAGTCATCGGTAAGTTTTAGTATTTTTTACTGTTTTCCCTTATTTGAAAAGGGTATTTCACAGTTGAGCACACTTAACTGGAACTTTCTTTACACGTTTGCTTTAAATATTGAATTGAAATTTTACTCTTCTTGCTGAAAGGTTTAATAAATAGAGATTTGTTCAATGTGAAGCTGTTTCTTTTACATGTTGCAGCAATTGATAAGTTTTGGGGTAAAGTTTGCCGAAATTGTTTCATATCGACCACAAAAACATTTGAACAAGACCAATTACTGCTGTCCAGGATTGTCCTTTTCCCCCCTTCTAATGTTTCCCCTGCTTGCTGGGATCCCAAAAATTGCACTCGTGTGTTCATTAAAACAATAAAAACAGCACACGCACAATGTGAATGAGAGCGAGAGAGAGTGAGAGAGAGAGAGAGAGAGAGAGTGAGAGTTGGGTAGGTAAACCGAAGCCTAATTATGATTTTTCCAACTGACAATGGTCAAGTCGTAGTTTTGGTTATATTGGGTTATGGGATTTTTGCTCTTGGGGTTGCTATGCAGTAACTCCATTTCTCTATTTCCATTTCCATCTCTCCATCTCTCCATCGTCCAGTGTCCAGTGTCCAGTGTCCAGTGTCCAGTGTCCAGCTCTATCTCTATCTGTGCGTAACGCTGCGTAATTACACAACATTTTTACTTAGACATTTCTCGTTTGGCTATTTGGCCATTGGTTTTACGAGCGTATTGCACTTTTGTGGCCATCCAACATACAACAACATCACAACTAACATTCATGCTCAGTTGCCAAGCCAAGCCAAGCCAAGCAGCAACCCCCGACAATAACGGAAAGAGATGCCGCTAAAACTGAAACTGAAACTGAAACGAAAACCGAACCCGAACAGATCCTTAGCCTGGCACCTGTGCTTACTCCTGACAATACCCATATCTGGAAATCTCTCTCTCTCTCTCTCTTTCGCTTTACTCTCTGATGGTCGTCTGTCGTCTGTCAGGCATTATTAGCAGCTTGCGTGCAAAAGCATTTATGAAATTCTCATCCCCCACTCTTCGTTGTGGTCCATTCTTGGTCGCCAGTGTCCACTGTCAGTCACTCCCTATATCGCTATCTCACTCTCCTTGACTGCTGCTCGCTCGCTCGTTTAACATTTATGAGGCGACGCAAAATGATACGAAAACGTTTCGTCATAAACTTCAATAATCGTAAATATAGATTTCTCCCTGGCCAAAGGCCTCTGGCATCATCGTTGTTACAGTTCCCCCAGCTCAGCTCTGTTCCTGTTCCTCTGTTCCCCTTCATCCCCTCCCCCTTACGTTTGCTACGTTTGCTGTTCCCATTATTCGTCCACGTTGAAATTAATAGTTTTAGGCTTTCGCCTTCGCTTTCGTTTTCGTTTACGTTCACGGTAACGTTTTCGGCTTCTTCGCTTTCTTTTGCCTCTCGCCTCGCCTCGCCTCGCCTCGCCTCGCCTCGCATTTCATTTTCATGTTTTCATGCTGCCTGGTCAGTTATATTGCTACTTACTTCCCCTCCCTGGCATTGCCACCCTTCCACCTTACGTAATGCACATTTATGTCCATGTCTCGGCTCGACCACTGCCAACATTTTTATCGTTTCGTCAATGTCATAAATTCTGATCTAGTAGCTGAAATTGAACTTAATGCGATGCTTCCACAACTGACACACATATAAAGACTTCTCTATAGAACACATATCGTATATTGCAAGTCTCAGTTTCTTACTTCTTCTTCATCTTCATCTTCTACTTCTTCAAATATTCCTCAAAATTGGAGCGTATTCTTTTCCTTAGAGGCTAAGTTCAAAATTTCCATTCAATAACTAATTGTACTTTGCCTTTATGAAGATTTCCTTAATTTACAAATAATATATTATTTATAATAGAATGTAGAATTTAATAAATACTGGAAAAAAACCATTATTTAACTTAAATAAACAGTGTCAAAAAGAAACTTATAGCTTTAAATATAATATAACAAATTATAATTTATACTTAATTTCCCTAATAGAATGGTTTATGACATCCTTAAACTTATATACATATTTATGAAAAAGGTTACCTAAAATTAAATGCTTAAGTAAAGTAAAAGTAAAAAACTAGTACTTTGCAATACAAATATATTCATTTAAATATTCATTTGTTTATCTTGTAAACTGTTCTATAAATTAATAAAATAACAATGAGTAAATACAAAGTAGATCGGCTTTAAATTTAAAATAAATTAAATTAATATACCGCAACAATACCAAAAATATACCAAATGCTATACATGGTATATTTATAAAATATTACATTTAAAATATTTCAGAGTGCAAAACAGTGCTGATTTTTTTAATACACCAAAATAATATACTACGAATTCTAATTTCTGCTTTATAAATATACTATTACATTCAAAATATACTAAATTTTTTACCCGATTAAACTTGTTCATAAATTACTTCATCGGGTATTAACACAAAATAAATATATATACATATCTCATTTACAATTTATAAAATGTTTAGCAAACATTATGGCAAAAATGATTATTCTAAATTCAATAAATTGTGGGATTACAAAAAAAGATTACTAGTAAAAATTGTTTACATTTATTAGCTATAATTCTTATTACTAATTCTTCTTCATCACACGTTCTACATTCAATCAAATTATGATTTCATAAATAAATATTTTATTAATCTGAAACATGACAAATTCAACTTTTCGCTTAATTGCTTAATTAGATTTGCTAATCGATGATGTGAAAGCGATAAATTAAAATGAGCTTTGCTTGATGGATGGCGTAGCCGATGGCAGAGAAAACGAATGAACACCCTCGGAGCATTTGGCATATTTGGCATTGGGCTGGTTATTTATGTGGCAATTAGCATGCTGCATGCCCCAATGTGGCACTAGACGAGCAACATTTTAATGACCATTCAAAGCGCATTTCGTTGTTGGCACTTTTCTTTTATTTATTTATATACAAGTTAGTCGAATACCGATTTGTTTGCTTTTGCCATTCAGATTGCCATTGCAATTGGTATTTGCTATTGTTATGGAGCTGGCCAATGCTTATCAAGATGTTTGGCCGCCGGTTCTAATTGATAGGACGGGCACGCCCATCGAGCACCAGAGTGCCGCCCACCGAGGCAGCGTTCGATATTCGCGTGCTCATAATTTGCGTTGCGACTGAAACCCAAAAACCAAAGGCCACAGCTCGATAGTTCTCAACTGTTAAACTACTTAGTTGTCGACTAACAAATACCCTGGAAGTTAAGACTGGCAAATACATATGTGGAATAAGGAAATGTTCAAAGGTTAGTATTTAATATTAGAATGGTTTTATCAATACAGAGACTGGCAAATGAATTGAATGTGGAGTAAGGAAATGTTGGAAAGTTAGTATTTAATATTCGAATGATATTTTACATAGATTAACTTAAAGAGTCCTTTATCAAAAAAATAGACTGGCAAATGCATTGATAAGTAAACGTTGGAAAGTTAGTATTTAATATTAGAATGGTATATTTAATACAGAGACTGGCAAATGAATTGAATGTGGAGTAAGGAAATGTTGGAAAGTTAGTATTTAATATTCGAATGATATTTTACATAGATTAACTTAAAGAGTCCTTTATCAAAAAAAGAGACTGGCAAATGTATTGATAAGTGAAAGTTGGAAAGTTAGTATTTAATATTAGAATAGTATATTTGATAGACAAAGTAAAGAAGGAAAAATGTAAAGCTAATATTTAATATTAGAATGATAATCTTAAAATATTAAACTTGAAAGATATTTATCGTAAAAAACGTGTTATTTTTATAATAGCTATTATAGATTTATGAACCAAAAAAATGAATAAAAAACCAAAAATCAGTCACCTAATTAACAAATTATGTTAAGAGCCATTTTTTGTATATATTAAAAATGTATAAAACATATATTAATAACAGAACGAAGCTGTCTTCATATATTTAAATATTTTCATTAAAGTTCGGGTTAACTTTATGTTTTAGTCGCCTAATTTAGTGAGAGAACAACATTTAAGATAAATTTATAATAATTGTAGTCAAAATATGAAGCAGTCTTCTTCACACAGACAACCCTACTCACGAATTGAAAGTTGCGTGGTATTTCGAATAAAATCTACAAACACATTGTGTGCTAAACTATTAAATCAACTTGCCTATAGACGGGGGCTGGAGAGGATGGAGATGAACTGGCGCCGAGCGTAACCGGGCTCCAACTCCAACTCGGACTCTGATTCCGATTCCGACTCGGACTCGGACTTGAGAAGGGGTGGAGAGGTTGGGGGTGGCGATTTGCACACAATTTCTTGGTAGTTGTTGGCGTGTCGATCGCTCATAATTCGCAGCCATGCGACATGCAAGCAAACAAAATCGAAAATTCAGCACGAACATTATCGATAAAATTGCCATTAAGTTGAGTTTGTGAACTTTCGCCCCGAAAACATTCCAGCAGCGGCTTTTCTTATCGATAGTTTGCATCGCGCGTCGCGTCGCGTCGCGTCGCACCAAAAAACCAAAACCAAACGCAACTCGCAACTCGCAACTCGATTTGGATGATGAATGACGAGCGATTAAACGGCCTAGATAGCCACGCTATAACCACCCCGATGGACGGGGCGGGGGGAGTGGGGGACAGAGGAAACCCCTCCCCCCTCTTTGCGATGTGGATATGGGCCAACAAACTAACCAACTAACTAACCCAACTCAGTTAGCTGGCAAATTAAGGGTTAAACTCTGATTTCAAAACATTCCCCTATTCGAGGGGAGCAAGTGCAATTTCCCCCTCTTACCTTGCTTCTCCTGATAGCGCATATCTTGATCCGATACACAACAATATTTGCATAAATGCAGCAATAATAACACAGCATAAAATACTTCTAGGAATCTCAATGCCCTATGAATCACTTTGAGTTGAGCGGGGAATGAAGAAAACTCTTAAAATTTTGACTACCGAATTCAGATGGGAAATATGTAAGTTGGATTGATAATATTAAAAAGTTTATAAGAAAAAATAAATTATATAAAATATAAAAATATATTAATGTATTCTATGTTTACAAATACAAATTAAACATTTAGGCTGAGTAGATACCTCTTAAAATGTTTTTTAAGCAATTGAAACGGGAAATGGGTTCTTTAAGTTGAATTGAACAATTTGAAAATGTTTATAAATAAAAGAAAAGAAAAAACTAAAAGAAACTATCCAATAAGTTTGGTTTTTTTACTTAAATTAAAATAATAAATAATCAAATTGATGATATTATCTTCCTAAAACAAAAATTTCAGAAGAAAGTTAATTTGCAAAAATTTTAAAAAATATATTTTATGTAAAAAATAAAATAACATACTGAAAACAAGTAAGAAAGCTACAGTTGAGTGTGCTCAAATAGTGGGTTGTTATTTTTAAAATATTTCAAATTAATATACTAAAAAATACTAAATTATTCCGTGAGCTCTATTATGTATATCGAGATACTATTATACTTGTATTTAAAATTAGTTATTTGAAACTCAAAAATTGTGAAAAATTAATTGAGAAATTGATTCAAACTACAAATTAAAAAGAGTTTTTAATTAAAAAAAGAATAAATATATGTAGATTTCTAACTTTTGTATACAAACATACACATACGAGTATCAATCAATCAATCTAATAACCAATTCAGAATTTAAGAGGATGTGGTTGAGCGTAGAAAGAAGGAGAAAAATCTTAAAATGATATCAAAGAAATTTTAATGGGAAATATTTCTAAATTAAAATTGAGATATGTAATTATAAAAATCTAGTAAAACATATAAATTACACATAGAATACAGAGAGAAAGCTTCAAAAATGTTAATTAAGAAATTGAGATAGGAAATATTTTAGATTAACAATTGTATTACAAATGAAAATCACATATGGTAAAATGATTAAATATTATGAAGTGCATTTAAATTACAAATTTAATAAAGTTATAAAGTCATACAAAAGTACAAAGTTTTCTAATTATTTTAGGACATGCATTAAGATTTCTTGATTAAACTCTTATCATATCGATAATGAATTCAAAGGATATACGGATCTCTGCACTGAAAAAAAGACCAAGTTCCAAAATCAAGAGCATTCGTCTTAAAAATTGTGTTCTTGAAATAAGACCACTTTGAACAACAACAAATTCTTTAAATTAAGCACATAAGTCGAACAAAAATTCTAGATTTAGGTTACAAAATTCTGTAATCCATAGAAATTGTTGTAACATTGTTACCTAGCTGTTGCGAATCATTCTCAATTGCAAATGCTGCGGGAATCTATAATAAATATTTATATTAGAAAAAGTGATCAACGTACAAATGAATAAGTTAAAGCGCTAATTAAATCATAAAATGGAAAAAAATAATTTGTATAAAAAAATAAAACAATGAAATATAATATGATATTTTTCTTATCTTATAACAAGATTATTGGTCTAAAAACTTCTTGTTATTAATATGAAATTGGATCTTATACTAAATGTTCTTGAAATCAAGATGTGTTTTCTACCATTATGATTTTCATGTTCTTGACGTATGTACTTTTGAGACCAAAATCCTTTGTATTTAGACCAAAATCATGATTTTAGAACTTTATTTTTCTGTATAGACGATAGACTACACCCTTTCTTATTAATTGGATATTGAATTCAAATGATAGACAGATTTCTGCGATCGATTGCTAATGAGTATGTAGTATCTAAGCCGTCAATCATTCTTAAATGATGTGGTTATTGAAATTTTTGGTTTTTATAGTTGAGTTGAGTGAGTTGTGTGGAAATCGGGTCAATTGCGCTTAAAGATATTGACTGCTTGTGTCGTGCTTGTATGTGGATAAACTTATTGTGTATTTCCATGACATTTTCCATTGCGAATAACACTATTAAATGGATTTACGTGCGCCACGCAATCTGCATACATAAAATCCTTGATATGCTTCGTCCGATATACAACTATACAACTCGACCCGCCTTTTGCCCAGCGCCTGAAACTATGCAATGTGGCACACACACACAAAAAAAAAAAATATAATACGAGCGGAAAAAATTCATAAAGCATCTAACCACATGCTGGAAAGAGGAAATCAACTCGACTCAACTCAACTCAAGTGGTTGGGTGGTGCGCCAATAATTCAATTCAATCATGCAAAGTGCCCCCCGTTCAAAGAGTGGAAAGAATGGAGGCGAAGTACTATGACGAAATTTCAAAAGCTGAGCAAATGAAGTCATTTGCATGCATGACAATTGTTATTGCATATACATATATACTATATATAATTCTTTTTCATTTTTTTTTTTTTTTTTTGGCGCACGCGCTAATACTAAAATTGACAAAATGCCGTCGAACAGAAGTCTCATAAAAACAGCGAATTTCCCATTTCCTCCCCCTCTCCCTCGTTCTTGTTCCTCTTCCCTAGGCGAACAGACTCACAAATCGAACTACCCTTTTTTATAAGCAGAAAAGTCTGTGGCTGAAATTTATGCCCCGCGGCGGCATAAAAAACTATAAACGTCTATAAAAAAGGGCAATAAAAATGAATTGGCGACAAAAGCCGGATATATGAAAATATGTTAGCCAAATATCCATATATCCAAAATATGAACAAAGCAAAGAAAAAAACTCGTAACGAAAGAAATATTTGCATAAATATTTTGTTGATGTTTTTGAGTGTGTTTTAAGGAACAATTACTCTACATTACTCAATGAGTTGTGAAATGCAAATGTTGCAAACAAAGTATTTGAAAATAAAGTAGTAAAATGAATCGAATGTTAAATTTATTAACAACATATGTAATTGAATATCAAGAAGAGGTAAATTAATGTTTTTAAACCTATAAAGTGAAAGGAATCACAAAACTTCAGGAGAGATTTTAATTGAATACGAAATATAGCACATTATACTTTTTTAATTCCAATAAGGTTTATGAAACATTAAGCAATATTTATTTAGCTATTAAATAAAACTCATATATTGACAAAATTGTTTAAAGGATAACTAAACTAATTTAAGCAATATATCAAATTAATATACCCCAAAAATACTAATACGATGGCAATATTTGGTATATTTAAATGATACTACATATGAAATATACCAAAGAATATAACATATACGAGATTGAATATATTTTTGGTATTAATAATATACCGCAATAATACTAATATATAAGAACGAAAATAATTGGTATATTGATATACTTCTACATTCGAAATATACCAATGAGTCCAAAATAAACTATATTCGGTATATTTTTAGTACATCTACGGTATATTAATTTAGTATATTTTATAATTAAGACTGAACTGTTTTACTTTTTCGGGTCGCAGATGCTTTTTTATCCCTTCTATAAACATTTGCTGTAGGCACAAAGCTACTTGCGAAATAATTGGAATATTAAAAATATAAATAAATAAATTTTAAGTTAAATGAATATATTAGTCTAATTGTTCGAAGATAAATGCAATTAAAAATGTGAAATCATTAAATTTTTGTATTTGGTAAAAGAATAATTTGAAGGATAGATGGATTAATGCATGTATATTATAATAGCTCACTTTTTGCATGCGAATGTTTAATGTTAGTTCTAAGAACACAAAAATGATTCCGCATGGTCATTAGCATTAGCGACAAATCGAACTCGTTTCGGTTCGTTTGGGTTTCAGTTTGAGTTTGAGTGGAGCAGGCCTATGACAGGACTCAACACGCCCAGAGGTGCAGTCGATGTCCGCCTGATGTTGCCTTTGACATTTGATGAATTACGCGTACCAAAAACAACAACAACAACAACAACAACAATGGCAACAGCAACAAGGGCAACAATTGTCAACTATCTAATTAGACTGGGGACACTTTTTTATTGCACCAAAGTCGCCCTTTTTCCTATTTTTTCCCTGTATTTTTTTCATTTTTTTGAGGTGTGTCCTGGCGCCTTTTTCACACCATGCGATCCACATGGTGTTAGCTGCTGTTGCTGTTGCTGTGGCTGCTTTTCTTTCTAATTAATTAATTAGCTTGATGACAAAATAAACGCGCTGCGCTCCGAGTCGCTGATGAGCGCTGACGAATCAAAAAAAAAAACAACAAACAAAAAAAGAACACATAAATAAGGAAAAACAAAATGAAAAATTACAATAGAAACGAGAGTAAAAATCAATAGTTCGCTTCCCTTTCCCACTCCTCGACTCTTGCCATTAGCCGTTTATCATTTGCGGCTCATAACTTTGTGCAATATGCAGAAGCAACAACAACAATAGCTGAGACACCCCCATGACAGCAGCCCCCCCTCCTAGTCCGCATTCCCCATTCCCATCCCTTGCCACAGCAGCATGTGAAAATGCAAAGCTGTCAATGAGTTATGTTTGGCGCTATCATAAAATTTGACAGTGCTGGCAGGGGGCTTTGCTTCAGTTTGGTTCGGTTTGCAAGTTTCTCCATATGCAAATATATTTCGGGCTCTGTTCAGTCTTCTTCTTCTTTCCTCCACGTATGCTATACAAAAGCAGCCCCAAGGGGATGCATGACGCGTGGGAGGAAGCCATAGATGAAGACAACGACGACGACGACGACGACGACGAAGACAACAGACGCTGAGCGGGGGTGGCAAGCGGAAGCGGAAGCAAACATTTAACAAAGTCGTGGCAAATACGAAATCGAAAGGATTGACTCCAAGAGTGAGTGTGTTTATCGAGGGAAAGTGCTGGCAGCTGAGCCGCTTAACAGATATAAATCAGTGACGTCAGTTAAGCCTGATGGAAGGCAACAAAAAAAAATGAAAGAATATCAAAAAACTCTGAACACTGATTGCGCAACATATGCCAAGATACGACATTATTAGTTACATATATTCCACATACATATATGTAAATTTCTATATTCATTTTAAAAAGCATTGTAAATATCTGTAATGTCAGCTTTGAATTTAATATACAGTATTTCCATTATTTTTGAATTCCAATGAGATGAAGCTTTTCTTGTTTTTTTATATTAAAAAACTGTCTACAAATATTGCCTGAATATAACAAACAGTTAAGTTCATATTTGTTGTACTTAATCGTTGTAAATAAGTATTATTTTCATGAGCTACTTTGCGGGTAGTTCGATAACCTAACATATTCGAGAGTTTATTGAATAACACAAAATACAAAATATGAGAATAACTTTAAAATAAGTTAATAACACAATTTGTTTTATACATTTACATCAATTTATACTTTAAATTTATCTTTTAACTGAAAAATCTACATAACATAAAAAAACCTTACCATGACTAATAGAAAATGAAAAACAAGTGAGAAAATATACCAACGTATTGCACCAAAATAATGATAATATACCAATATTATATGTAAAATATACAATGAAGTGGAAAATATACCAGATTGTCGACCAATGCAGTCTATGTATATACCAAATTAATATACCACAAATATATTTAAAAATATAATATCAAAATCTACATTTGGTATATAATATTAGTATTGTATTACATGTAAAATATACAATTGCCTACAAAATTTACAAGATTGTCAACCAAAGCAGTTTAAAAATGTACCAAATTAATATACCAAAACACTGAAAATTTACCATAGAATATACTTGGTATATTGATATAGTATTACATGTAAAATATACAATGGAGTGGAAAATATACCAGATTGTCGACCAAGACAGTCTATAAGTATACCAAATTAATATACCACAAATATCTTAAATATATATCAAAAGCTACATTTGGTATATTAGTATTGTATTACATATAAAATATACCATTGACTGCAAAATATACCAGATTGTTAGCCAAAGCAATTAAGACCTGTAATAAGGAGGCGAGTTTGTCCATACAAAATTATTTCTTATATTGAGAAATGGGCTAACTTCGAACACAAGATAGGAATCCCAAAGCATACAGTAAAAATTTTAAAGAAGTGGATTGCAGAACAACATTTTAAATTGATGCATGGTCATGTGCAATATCCTGACTTAAAGCCAATTGAAAATATAAAACGAGGCAGCTTCATCTCGAATGGACAACCTTTGAAAGCGGGTTCAACTCGAATGAAAATGGATTCGAAAACAATATTATTTAAAAATTGTTAGATTGTTAAAATTGCCATACCACTTAAATAATTAATTTCCAATAAATGTTTTTTAGACAAAATATATTTTATTACTTCAGTTATTAAAACTTTGTGAAACGTGCAAAATTAATTAAATTACGTTTTATTTTTTCGTTTTTACTTTATAACACTTTGAATTCTTCTTAATCTTCATTTTGCTTTGCCTAGAATATATATTAAATAATATGATAAGAATAAAACAAAAGATAATTTTGGGTTTACTTGTGTGATTTTGATTTTATGGGTGACGAAAGTTAGAATCGTGAAGATACACTCAATTTTACTGGCCACTATTTCATCTTATATTCAACAGGTGATTGCTGCAAGCGTTGCAACTTAGCAAAGCCACACACAACAATTAGAGCAAGAACAACAAAACCGAAAAACAACACGCAAAAACATATAAACTCACACACACACACACACACACACACACAAACACACACACAGGCTCACTTTGCAAATCGCCATTTCGATTGCAGTCGAACAAAGCCCCAACAAGTACTACGAGTATATGCAACAATAAAATTTAAATGGTGCAGCATGCAACTAAGAACTACATTGTGTCCATGTGTGTATGTGTGAGTATGTGTATGTGTGTGTGTCTGCTGTCCGTTTACATATTTAGCAATTTTCGCACTTATTTTTGAGTATTATCGAAAAAGTTTTCCCATCATCGAAACAAAAACGGCAATTGGCAAAGCAACGCACGTTGTTGCTACGTGTGTCAGTTGAGTTTGAATCCATACACACACACACACACCAACACACACACACACACACACACACATGCTCACATGTGGACTGCAATTCACACATTTTGTGGAAAGTGTTGTTGCTGCGAGGGCAAATAATAAAGCAAAAACATATTAAAATGTTTATTGGCAAATTTTTGAAAAGTGCTTTGGCAATTTTCACGTGCGCTTTGTAATTATTATTGTTGTTGTCTGCACATTTGCATTATTGCAGCACGACTGCGATTATATGGTAAGCATGCTTCATTATCACAATAATTTCATGGCGTATCCCATAAACTGTATTCTGTGACACTGGATAATGATTATTATTCAAGTTATTGAATAAGAAAATTGAAGAGAACGGAACTCAATTGTGAGTATTACAATTATTATATATATATATTATTGTTATTATTATATATATATATATATATATATTATATATATTATTATTATTATTATATATATATTATATATATATTATTATATTATTATTATTATTATTATATATTATTATTATTATTATTATATATTATTATTATTATTATTATTATTATTATTATTATTATTATTATTATTATTATTATTATTATTATTATTATTATTATTATTATTATTATTATTATTATTATTATTATTATTATTATTATTATTATTATTATTATTATTATTATTATTATTATTATTATTATTATTATTATTATTATTATTATTATTATTATAGTTATAGCACTCCCATTAACTCTCACTCATCTTAAATAATATCAATTACATTGTATTTTAAAAGATTTTAATATTATTTTTACCCATGAGCATCTTGAAATTACATATTATATCATTTTAAGCTCTTACTATTCTTATGTTATTATTTATTGTATTATTAAAACTTTTATTAAAATCAGTTCACAAAGTTTATATTATTTTCAACTTCTATTTTCTCATTTATCATTTTAACTTTATATGTATTTTGAACTCAAAAAAAGGAGAAAAAATATAACAAAATGAGTTCGGAAGTCTGAGAATCTTTGTTAATCTTAATACTTTCCGCGCTGACAATTAGCACCTGGGCCAACACTTGATGTCTGTTCTGTTTGTAAGCCGCCCGAGTAATGTTTTGTTTTCTGTTTGGCCAACTGTTCATTTTACTGTCGGGCTTTGCGTAGAGGGGAATCCAATTGTAAATTGAGATTGCCATTGTCAGTCAGGTCGCTTTAACGCCTTAATTAGCCCTGGAGCCACACCAGCGATCAGCGAAACACCACCAACCACCGCATCAACATCAGCATCAGCAACAGCATCAGCAAACACCACATTCAGTTTCACCTCCACCTGCAATGGCAAACATATAGAGAATACAACAATATTCTATTCAAAAAGCAGCTCAAACCAGCCCAGCGAATTACCAATGAACTTTTTTTAAACACATTTTTTATCCATATTATCAAACGACAAGCATTTGAGCTGCGCAATCTGCGACTAGGCGATGCTCTTTCGTTTGGTTTTGACTACAAAATATTAAACTAAAATTATACTCAAAATGCTTGAGACATAGCTTACACGTTGCTATAGACAATTTAAAATTCTTCTTATTATTAAAAATTAATACATAAAATAATAATTCTTTAGAAAACCTTTTTAATTTAATTCTTTCTTAAAACGATTTTTAGTTAATTGTTGTTATTTAATTTAAGATATTTTTGAAAACATTTTCAATTCAATTTAATTTTATATCTTAGATTATATAAGAAATAATATAAGAATTCTTTTGCAAAGCTCTTCAATTTAATTCTTTCTTTAAAAGATTTCTTGGTTATTATTTTGAATAATTTTTCAATGTCAACAAAGTAGAAACTTTTTATTTATTATAGAAATATTTTTGAAAACCTTTTTTAAATTATCCAAATTTTTTGTTAAGTTCGAAATTATAAATAATTTTTCATTAAATTATATTTCATCAAAACAGAATTTATTTTAATTTCTGAATATTTTTTTTCGCAACACATTTATTAAAAATTCAAATTTTGCCAAAAAATTTGCATCTCAAAAATGTATTTAATATATCATCAGTTTTTATTTTCAAGAAGCGTATTTAGGTCGACTTGTAATTTTCATAAAAAAATTCCCAAAAATTACCGAAAAAATATTCATTTCGTTTTTCTGATAATTTTTGTGCTTAGCTCTCGTGTCTGTTGTTGCTGTCGTTGTTGTTGGTGTCATTGTTGTTGTTGTTGTTGTTAATTTATAAAAAACGCTTAAGGCTGGCCAAGGGGCTTGGAGGCGTGGGCAAAGGTGAGGCCAAGTGTCGCTCTCGGGGTGGAGGCAAATGAATCAGGGAAGGAGAAGCTGAAGTTGAAGCTAAAGCGGATGCTGATGTTGATGGTGGTGTCGCCGATGGTCGATGGTCGATGCTGTGCTGTGCTGTGCTGTGGTGCAGTGCGGTGGTGGTGGCTTTTATGAGTGTGCCCGGCAAAAAACTTCAAACGAGATAAATACAATTTCCATTAGGCTTCGCGGAAAATCCCTCGAACCACATTCATACTTTTCTCATGTTTTTTTTTTTGGTGTTTTTTCTGCTGTTTTTACACAAAAATTTTGTTGTTGTTGTGCTGCTGCTTTTTGGTTCGTATTGATTTTAGGGCTTTTTCACAGTTGTTGGCCAAGAGTCCCCCTCTCCGTTCTCCTTCTCCTCCTCCCCTCCGGCTGGCATCTTCCTCGTCTGTTTTACGTTAATTTTTTAATTGTAAATATTGCCTAGGGTCGCATTTTTCATCTGCTGCCTCGCATATACTATATACCCATAAGGTTCATAATTTCTTGCCCACATCGAGTCCACCTTCCCCCTCCTCTAGCATTCTCTCTCTCTCTCCACTTTGTTTACATAATTTGTACGTTACAACGCGTACACGAAACATTTTTTGGGCTACTTTCGCTGGCATTTTTTTAATAGATTTTCTTGCGTTTTTTTTTTTTGTGTCTTTTCCTTTTCTGCTCTCTCTGCGGTGGGAAATGTGCACAGTTGCTGTGGACAGGATGGAAGGAGTCTGGGTTCAGCTTGATTAGGTCCACAGTTGTGAGTTCAATTAAATTTTACACTTAGCATTGCATTTGTAGCCCCGCAGCGGATCTTCTCGGTAAGTGGAAAATGGAAAGTGGGGGAAATGGCTGAGCTAATCATTTCGGAAATAGAAATCTGAAGAAGCATGTTAACAGAGAAAGAGAAAGAGAAAGAGAAAGAGAAAGAGAAAGAGAGAGGAGTGAGGAGAGTTTCTGTGCTCTGCTCGATTATTTTTATGTTGATTGCCATTTTTATGACTGCGCTCGCTAATTGCAAACTATTGGCCCCCAAATGCCAAGCACACACACACACACACACACACACACACACACACACACACACACACACTCTCTCTCTCTACACACACGCAGCTCCAACATTATTATATAATAAACTAGGGTTATGGCAACGGACGCCTATCTGCAGTTCCGTTAAGTATTAGAACTTATGACAGCCCCAGCAATTTGTGCCAAACGAGCAGAGCAACCAACGAACAAAAAAATATATATAAGAGAGACTGAAAGAGCCGAGAAACGATTGCAAACAAATAAAATGCGATGCGTGAGACTTTCTTTCTGTGAGTGGCAGACACAAAACACAACACAACACAACGCAACACAGCAGAGAGCACAGGAAACGGACTAAACGAGAACTTAACTGGGGAGCATCAATGTTGTAAATCCTTGAATTTATAGATTTCCTCCCTCCACTCCTCCTCTCTCTCACTGAACACAACTTTTCTTCCGTTTCCATAACAGGCTCAAGACAACGCGACTCGACTCTGGCATCGATGCCAGCATATTGGAGCAGTTGTCTCGTACATAAACAATAATGAAAATAAAAAAAAACCATAGAGCAGAAGTCATATGAATTGCTCTGAGTGCGTGTGTTTGTTTCCGACAACAGCAGCAGAAGCAGCCGGGACATTAAATGAGTTTAGTATTTTCATATGCCAAATGAATTCCCTGCGATTTTCCAGTATTCAGCTGCACTGCGAAAAACTTATTATTAATTGTTATTATTAATATTTATAAAGTCAAAATCAAAGAAATCAATTTTAAATACAAATCAAGATCTTAAATTAATCCCGTTTCTGTTCACAATTTTTACAGAATGAGGCATTCTTAAGTCTTAAACGACTGCTCAAAATGACAAAATTAAAACGAAATTTGTAAATCACATTTGAAAATAGCCAGCACTAAATATAAATAAGTAATAATAATAAATAACAAATTACATTAAATGACTTCTGTTATATGTATAATTGATGCGTATTTAATTTAAAAACAAGTAAGAAAGCTAGAGTCGATTGTGCTCGACTGTGAAATACCCGCTTCCCAAATAAAACCAAAATATTATTCTTAAAATATACCAAATTAATATAAATAAAAATATCAAAAATATACATAAGGCTATATTTGGTATATATAAAAATAGTATATTCAAAATATGCCAGATTGCCATCCAAAGAAGCTAAAACAAAAATGTTGAAGTCGGCATAATTTGCCATAATGAAGTATTTTAACTTCTACAATTTTCATCATTTCTAAGGAATCATAAATACTATGCATAGTTATTATTGTCTGTGTGTCTACTTACAAAATTACGGATATTCGGTTATAAAAACACGCTTCAAATTATGCGGACATGCATCAAGAACAAAGTCATTTAATTTTTCTCTTAGGGTACTTTATGTCATTGTTATTGAAACACTATTTTAAAGGATTCTACTTATTGTAAGTGTTGCGCCTTGTCATCATTATTGACATTCTTGTCATCTTTGTTTTTCGATGAAAGGCTTCTACATAAACTAATTATATTTGGATTGAATTACACATTTGAAGTTGGCATAAACAATAATAATAATAATCTGTCAGGTTCATAAATTAGTGAATAGATAAAAATTGTGTGAAATAATTTGGTATGTCAAAAAAAACCGCTGCAAATGCTTTGGTTGACAATCTGGTATATTTTGTACACTATGGTATATATTGTTTGTATTAGTATATATTTTCGACTATTTCGGCTATTTTCAAACCAGCTACCCATAGGGTAGAATGGTATTGTAACTTTGTATATTTGTAGTATTTTTACGGTGTATTAATTCGGTATATTTTAAAATTAACACCGCACTGTTTTGAATTGGTTATTTATACAAAATGGGTAGCGGGTATCTTAGAGTCGTGCACACTCGTCTGTAGATTTCTTACTTGCTTGATGTATTAATTTGGTATATTTTCAGAATAATACCGCATTTTCCTTATTTTATTTTCCTTAAATTTAATAGCGGGTATTTTGAAGTCCCGGACACTCGACTACAGTTTGCTAGCTTGATTCTCATTGATAGAATTCTTTATTTTTCCAGCAGCAATTTTGCACTTCTTGTATTCATTATGATTTGGATGGAAATACTTATTTTTAATGTTTATTTTTGACTGCTTTTTGTAAATCATTTTATTGTACTTTATTTTAATATCCTTCTTAGTTGTCATTTAATTTTTTTAAAGCTTCATTCATTTTTCTTCGACTGGTTATTTCACTTTTATTTCAATATTTTGTTCAGCCTATCTTCGCGAGTTTCTTCACCAGTTTCTTCCCTAAGCAGTGTCCACGCTTCTCAAGGCAGCGGCCGCACATGTGAAGGTCAAGTTATATAAAGGAAAAGGCGCTTCTCTTGATCAGAGAGGCTGGAGGATGGAGGATGGGTTTGGGGTGGTTCGAAGCATTGTCGTTGTCGCTTTTTTGGCTAATGAAAAAGAAATAAAAGTGTCGAGTGCATTATTGCCCACACATGTATGTATGTGTGTCTCTCTGTCTGTGTGGGTGTGTGTGTGTGTGTGTGTGTGTGATACTCCCTGGTAATTGTTGAAACCATTTTAGTACTAGCGGCAACTGCCTGTCGTCCAGCGCGTGTTACGTGCCATGTCCTTGTCCTCGTCCTGTTTCTGTTTCTGTCTTCGTATAACTTCGCTCTCACCTCCTCTCCCCCCCCTATCTCAATGTCCTAGCTGTGCCCCGTCCCTGGCGGCTATTATTTTGCACTTACTATAACATGCACATAAATATTTTTGCCTGGTCCAGCGTCTGTGGCTATTTTATTGATACTAACGCACACACACACAGAGACACATACTCGTGAGTTGGGCCATAAAAGGAGCTGAGCCTCTTCCCCAACTCAATTCGCTGTCATTGCCTTCTCTGTATGTGTGTGTGTGTGTGTTTGTGTGATGTTTTTATTGTCGCCTCTCCGGCGAATCTCTGTCAAGAAGCAATAATCATCAATTCTGATTTTTTGGCAAGACTTCTTCGTCTTCTTCTTCTTTTTCTTCATCGTCCTCGTCGTCTTTTCGACATCCCCATTGATGCCGCCGCGCGACAATTTGATTTCAAATTGATTATTATTTATGCCATTTTATGTCAGCCATTTGCCATTTGCCATTTGCCACTCCCCTCTTTCCGCCCCTGCTAATTGTGTTCGCCCATTGCATAGCTTTCAGTTACAATGTTTTCTCTTAAAATCATATATTGATGCTTCTCAATGCTCGCTATGAATTATTATTTACATTTTTATAACGCTAACAGAGTGTAATTATGAGTTATACTGACGATAAGTAGAACCTTTGTAATAAAGTTATTGAACAAAATATGTTATATATCAATTGCATATATATGTTAGATATCGTTGATAACATTATATTATTAATTAGTATACAAATTAAGGAATATAAACCACGTCTACTCCAAATCATATATTAAAAGGAAAAAACAAATAAGAAAGGTGAACTCAAGTGTGTAAGATATCCAAAAATATTCTTAAAAAATATACCGAATGCTAGATTTGGTATTTCGATATTGTAGTGTACAAAATCTAACAGACTGTCAGCCAAACAAATAAAACCTGATTGCAGTAGGGGTTTTTTGCAATGATTTGCCATGAATAACTTTGACAGAATTTACCTGATTATAACCAAATATAAATACTGTAGTTATTATTATTCGTATCAATAAATTAGATCTACAGTCGAGTAGATGTTACCTACTAACAATAAAACCATAGTTTGAAAATAGCCCTAAAATATGTCAAATGTGATATTTGGCATATCGATATTGTACAACTTTCAAAAAATGTCAGATTGTCAGTTAAATTAACTAAGTAAAGCAACCGATTGCATTAGGCGTTTTTTGCCATTCAAAAGTATTTCTTAAATAACTTTGACAGACTTAAGCTGACCACAACCAATTATAAATATTGTAATTATTATTGTATATACTGAAAAACGCGGCAGTAGCTTTAAAATTATACTTGGCTATTCGATTTTTTTCGATTTACAAGGGCAAAAGTGGGCGTGGCAAAAAATAAAGCTAACTTGTTCTGCTACCCATTTTGAATAACAACTAAGCTTTGTGGTATTATTATCAAAATATACTAAACATTATTTGGTATATTGAGTAATAATACATTCAAAATAAACCATAGAGTACAAAATATTTCATATTGCCACTGAAAGCTATTAAGACTCGTAGTAAGAATAGAGTGTTATATCTCTATCTCTTATAGTCTCTGAGATAGACGGACGGACGGACGGACGGACGGACAGACGGACAGATGGACATGCCTTTATCGTCGCGTCTGTTGACGCTGATAAAGATTTTCAATCGATTGTGGTATTGTCTTTATAATATACCAAATGAATATACGAAAAAATCTTTTGAATGTACCGAAAGCTATATTTGTTATAACAATCTACTAAAACACTCAAAATATACCATAAAGTACCAAATACACCAGATTCCAAACTTGTCATAAGGACTGTAGTTATTACTGTAAATACCGAAAATAGCTTTCAAGTTGTGTTAGTTAATTTGTTGATTTGATAACTTGATTTGATTAAACATCAGCTTTAAATTACCATGATTATTAATTCATAGTTGATGTCAAAAATGATTGTGTACAAGTATTTCAACAGTTTCTTAAATATAACAATCGAAGTCAATATTTATATTAATTAATTTATTACAGAATCCTTTCTTCTAGAAATTTTAATTAAATAAATTAAAAGCATATAAATTTACAAAAGAATAAATTTATTGTTCATATCTCTTTTGTTACTTTTCGTACAAAGATTCGAAAATATATTGAGATTGTTAAAGAGCTAATATAAAAAGTCCGCTGTTGATTTTGATGTATTGCCAACCGACAAGAGACGCTTTTTATTTCATTTAAAATGCGACGGCGACAAAAAACTGGTTCAGATTGAAGTTCGAGTTAAAGTTGAGCTTGAAATCCAGGTTGTGTCTGAGGTTGCGGCTGAGGCTGAAGTTAGTCGCCCACCTACGCGATGTGACGTTGAGTTAAATTACTTAATTTTAATTTCTCGTAGGCGCTGCTTAATCAGCAACTATTAATGCTGCACTTTACTTATTTACGAGCTCCAAATGACTTCCATTGAGTCGAAGAAGTCCGAGATGGACTAAGGCTGTGTTGTGTTGTGTTGTGTTGTGTTGTCTGAAGCGTGGGCGTTTCTCTTGGCTCCTGTGCTGTGATGAGTCAGATTTGTAATTCAAGTTTTAAATTCTTCGCTTTTCTGTTACTCAATTGAAAAACTCTCTCTCCTCGCAACCTGATTCCAGTTCCAAACATATATCAAGCCATCATCAGCATTCATCAGACTTGTCTGTCTGTCTGTCTGTCCGTCCTTGAGGGGATGCTGTCGTTGCTGTTGTTGTTGCCCACAGTTTGTCACACTTAATTAAAGAAAATTTTAAGCACTTTAGATGTCAATTTGTGCCCACTTTTCGACGCGGCCAATGCGATGACAGTTGCCAGTTTCCAGCAAACTGAACCGAAGGCAAATGGACACCGGCCAACAACAACAACAACAACAACGAAAAAAAAGAAAACGAGAGTCGAAAAAAATTGACTGAGCACAAAAAAAAAAAACGAAAGAAAGAAACGGTTTAATTAAGTTGAAACCCTTTCGTGCGTACCAAGTCCGCTCTCTCCCCTCGCCACCAACGTTTTTCCTTCAAGTGGCTCAAGTGGCCAAGCAAAGAGCCGACGGCGAGTCACTTGGGTCGCACCCGTTGCCCCAATTCACCCCCTTTCCTCCTTTCCCCCTTTCCTCCCTCCCTTCATGCATCTTTGCATCTTCCACACAGCTGCGGGCGAACTGGGCGTGGCTTGTGTATTAATTTCCCAAGGTGTTTGCCATGCCAAGCTGTTCCACTTCTAATATAACAAAACAGAAAAAAAGCGAAAAAAAACAGAAAAAAATCAGCGTAATTAAAAATCAAATGATTTTTCTTGCCCCCTCCCCACCATCACGTTGTCCCTCAACGACGACAGAAAATATCTTCATTAATTTTGGTCAGCCTTTTGCTGCTGCTGCTGCTGCATCTGCTGGTGGGACTGATTTTTTTGTTCCTTTCTCGGGTGGTTTTTCCCCCATTCACAATTGAATGAATGCAGCACAATTTTTAACTCATTAATTGGTGTGGGCAAACCCTTTTCATTATTTTCGTTCGCCTTTCGCTTGCCGCATTTGGCGGCATCCTGCGCCAAAAAATACAACAACAACAAAAAAACGGAAAAAATAGCAGAAGGCCGAAAAAATGTCCTGAATAGCAAGAGCCAAGTGATTTATTTGTTTAATCCTTTTCATTTCAAAGCGATTTGTTCAGTCTCTCAGTGTTGCTACTTCAAATGTTGCTGATTAGAAATGAAAAAGACGTCGATGAAAGGCAACAAGACGACTTACAAAAAAATCAACTAAATGAGGAAAAACGAAAGGAAAAGTTTGCCAAAGTATTCTCTTGCCACTTGAGAAGCTTTCATCGAGACAAGCAGCTCAATTAGATTCACAAGTCAAGACTCGAGTGTCATTCATTGCCAAAGTTGGCTTAATTGATGCGCTAACTCTGATCTATGAATTGACGACAGCAGCAATCGATGCTAAAAAGTTAATTTGCCTTTTCGCTATGCAAATGTTCTATTTAATGAACGAAAATTGATTGCCTTAGTATTTAGTATTTAGTATATTATGTTTAGTATTTAGTATCTTGTATTTATGGTTTAGTGTTTAGTATTTAATATTTAATATTTAGTATTTACTATTTTTGCATTTAGCATTTAGCATTTAGCATTTATCATTCAGTATTTAGTATTTAGAATTTAGCATTTAGCATTCAGTATTTAGTGTTTAATATTTAATATTTAATATTTAATATTTAATATTTAATATTTAATATTTAATATTTAATATTTAATATTTAATATTTAATATAACAAGAAAAAGTGAATAAGATAATTCTTACATTACCTAACAAAGCTTATCTCATCTAATATTTAATATTTAATATTTAATATTTAATATTTAATATTTAATATTTAATATTTAATATTTAATATTTAATATTTAATATTTAATATTTAATATTTAATATTTAATATTTAATATTTAATATTTAATATTTAATATTTAATATTTAATATTTAATATTTAATATTTAATATTTAATATTTAATATTTAATATTTAATATTTAATATTTAATATTTAATATTTAATATTTAATATTTAATATTTAATATTTAATATTTAATATTTAATATTTAATATTTAATATTTAATATTTAATATTTAATATTTAATATTTAATATTTAATATTTAATATTTAATATTTAATATTTAATATTTAATATTTAATATTTAATATTTAATATTTAATATTTAATATTTAATATTTAATATTTAATATTTAATATTTAATATTTAATATTTAATATTTAATATTTAATATTTAATATTTAATATTTAATATTTAATATTTAATATTTAATATTTAATATTTAATATTTAATATTTAATATTTAATATTTAATATTTAATATTTAATATTTAATATTTAATATTTAATATTTAATATTTAATGTATTTATTTACTAAAGCTAACATTTTAGTGACTTTATTTAGAATACTATTTAATATAACAAGAAAAAGTGAATAAGATAATTCTTACATTACCTAACAAAGCTTATCTCATCTCACATATATTATATAAATCAACTTGTTAATCGAAGCTTCTCTTCACACTTGAGCATTTTTGCAGTCAGACGAAGAGCTCAATTAGATGGCAAAGAAAAAGACAAGACAAGGAGCTCAATTAGATCTAAGACTAAAGAGTTTCCCGTAAGGAGCTTAATTGATTCGTTAACTTTGATCGTTGATCGCAGATCGCTGATGACTGTCGTCTCACTTTTTCTCTCTCTCTCTCTGTCTCTCTCTACCTCTCTTGCTCTGAATCGACAAGGTCTGATCGCTGAGGATCGCTGACCGATCCAATGTCTGGCAACTTGTTTAGCTGATTTTAATCCGCATTCGATACGGTAACAATTTTTACCTCATCACCCCGACTACCAATCAAGGGCCACTCAGGGAGGAAGGCGGGAGGCGAGTTGTGGAGCTTTTGACACTCGCATAACTTCCGATTTAATCCCAGCGCGTGAACCGTCGTCGATCCATCCACTGCTTCTTCTTCAGCTTCTTCGGTCTTCAGTCTTCAGTCTTCTCTCTCCTCGCTCTTGGCAATCGTCTGAGTTATGCGCTTCTGTGCGTTGTCGTATTTTGTAAGCTTTTACGCGCCGGCTACCACAGATCAGACAGATCTTACTCTTCTTCTTCATCTTCATCGTTTGGTTGGCGATCTCTCGCTCACTCAGAGACTCGTCGTCAGCGTCGTTGAAGCGATAAAAGATCAATTTAGTTGCGCTACAGTCGCTGATTTAAATCCGATCATTGCACGACGATTTGATGCAAACTGAAACATGCACATGGAATTTGCAATTATCGAACATCAAAGGCGACTGTTTCCCTCTCTTCGTGCTTCTCTTCCCTTCATCACTCTTCTCAATTCTTCTTCAGTCTCAGTCTCAGGGAGCAGGCACAACAGCAAAAAATCGCCAGCTGTTGTTGTCGCTGTTTTTTTCGCTATGGCTTTGAACGTGTTTGTGATCAGCTTGCAGACAGATTTCTGACTTATTAAAAGACGCGACGTTGACTTAAGTGAGAGCAGAAAGAGTTGTGAGCAGACTTGAGTATTCGCCTAGCTCAATAGCAGGCAATTCTTACATTGCTATCAAAATGCTTAAATCATCCGATTGCGTTCTCATTCTTGTCGATTTCAACTAAGCTAGATTTAATTGAATTGTTTTTCATTTTATATGTGAAGTTTCTTGTGTTTTAGAAAAAGAATCTGAGAAAGAAGTTATTTTGGTTGAAATAGACAAAAGATGTATCCTAATGTAAGAAGTTGTATTGGAAATACTTTTGTAGGGGCAAAAACGCCCCTAGGGATCATAGTTACTTTGCCTGACAATCTGGTATATTTTGCACTCAATGGTATATTTTGAATATGGCACTATATCTATATAACAAGTATAGATTTTGGTATACTTTTAGTATTTAGTGGTATATTAATTTGGTATATTTTAAAATGAATACCACACTTTTTTTTACTTTTATTCAGAATGGGTAGGCGGTACATCACAGGCGAGCATACTTGCTTTAATATAATATTATTCATGCATTTATTTCTTATTATTAACACATTATTTTTGTCATTATTGTATCTTGTAAAGGCATAAAATATAATATATATTTGAATAAATTATTAATTAAAATACGCAAAAGAGTTGTTTATTTTCAATTGATATTTAATTGTATCCTTGTCAACACATGATTTCTATTTATTATTGTTTATTTCTTCAAGTGAATACTAAAGTACAAAGTGCAAAGCCAAAGCAAAATGTTAAAGGCAAATTAATATTCATTTTATGGCAAACGTATTTATTATACACGATCAATATGTAAATAAGGTATATTTCAGTAAAACTGAAAAATCAGGTTAAAGTGATATGTTATTCACTTAATTTAGGAAGAACATTTTTAAGATTGTTCTATTAGGCAGCTTGGAATGAACGCCAAAAGAGGAAGTCTGAAAGTATATGCATGTGTAGTAAGAGTGCCCAAAACTATCACATCAATCTGATTCCTGAATGCATTATACGAGAAGATTGAAATTTTGGTTACACTTTTTATCTTATTTCACTCACTTGTTTTAATACCAAGGCATAAATATATATTTAAGTAATGGAATAATATTAACTAACTAATAGGTTAGGTTAAATTGGTGGACCCCAAGGGAACACAGAGAATAGACTAATGGAGGTTCGTTGCTATATCTGCGTTCGATGGCTTTGTCTCAAAAGTCGCATAGTATGAATGCATTTTTGGCAAAAGAATCCATGGAACGTCACGAAAGATACAAAGATACTCAAGTGTTGTCTTAACTCCAGACTCTTTACATTTCTTGCACTATAGGCAAAAAGACACTTTTTTGGCATTATTAATAGTTTTAAAGATATAAATATAAAAGTATATGTATATGTACAGTCTGGCGACATAATTTTCAAAACCATGACTGAATAATATGATAAGTTTAGGTATTAGAAAATAATGGTAGAGTTTCGGATATATTTGTTTTTCTCGTCCCCACCTTACCATAAGGTTACATTTTTTTCTACAATTATGTTTTTAAATATTTTAATGTAATATATTTACAAAATTATTACTAATTCACAAAAAAAAAAGTTAAACTTGATAATATGAAAAAAAAAAAAATGAAAACTATGAAAATATTCGACTTTTTGAATACTCGTATATAGCACTGATCACTTTTCGTAATGCCGCAAGATCAGTCATCAGACAGTGACCAGTAAAAATACCAAGCATTAGGTGAAAGTCTTTTCTTGAAAGCTGTGCTAAAATGTGTTTATATCAAATTGGATCTCTTCAAACAATAGTATGACTTGAGAAAGCCGATCGATCTCGATCGATCGATCGATTGACCAGTCGCCACTCTCTGGAGGAGGCAAGTAGCCTGTGGGTAATCAGTGTGTTGCACAAGTTGGTTAAACGATTTGAAATCAGAGTCGAGACATCGCAGTAATAAATCAGGTTTAGGCAGCCGACGAGGAGTGGCAACAACTGCCGTCTGTTGTGGCATGCAGCAAGCAAGGTAAGGTGGCAAGGTGGCAGGAACAGAGTTTGGGGTTAAGCGCTGTGCTCGAAAAATCAAATAGCAAAGAACTACAAATTACATGCCAAAATGCACTTCAATACAAAGCACTTGGGTAAACAGAAAGACAGCGCAGCAGACACAAACGACGGCATACATGTGTGTGTGTGTGTGTGTGTGTGTGTGTAGCAAGGACTCGGGCACACCTGTGGCCCTCACACACACAGAGAGAGAGAGAGAGAAAAGAGAGAGACACATTGACGATGTAAACCTTAAGGTATTTGCGATAATTGCACTTTGCTGTTGCTGAAGCAGCGTGGGGCATGAAGCTTGGAGCTTGGCTCGGGGCTTTGGGCTTGGAGGCGTGGCAATGCCAGAAGGACCTGCCGAAAAGAGTTGCCCGTTTTGCCGCTTGTCTGTTGTTCCCTGCACCTCTTCTCTCTCTCTCTGACTTTCTTTCAGCTTTGAGTGGCTCTGGCAGCCACGTCGCAGCTTCCTCCTCGTCGTCGTCGTTTGTGCGTTGCGCAAGATAAACAAAAGACAACAACTCTATATATCAGCACACTCACACACACACACACACACACACACACACTTGTACAGTTGGCAGTCTAGCACACGTCTTTGGCAGGCGTTTCAACTGGCCCCGCCCACCGCCCCCCCTGCGTTCTAACATATTCTTTGGCAAACTCAAACTACTCACTGCACTTTCTACAACTGTCAGCTGTGTCGAGTACAGTGAACGCTGACTAAATGCGCTGCATAAACAGTGAAAGCTAACTGTGTATTTATCTTAATTAGATTGTCTGTCGAATGTTTCATATTTATTGCGAAATTTCAATGCGAACTGATTCGATTTTCGTTTTTCTGTCTGTGAGTTTTCACTGTGCTTTGCCACTTAAGTAATTCAAATCATGCTAATTGCATTTTATTTGTTTTGTTGCGCAGATTTTAAGTTTTTAATTACAAACAAAAGGTTGTCCCCCTCCCCCTCTCACTCCCCCCTCCCACTCACTCCCTGCCTCTTTCACCTAATCCCTACTGACAATTTCACATATTGCCACAATCTGTCATTTCGACAACTTATGAATATTGTGCTACTCATTGAAATGATGACGGGGAATGTGAATGTAATGCTGCGATTCAGATGGGTTAAACATACATAAATATACTACTACAGTGAAAATATACCATTGAATTCAAAATTTACCAGAATGTCAATTGAAGCAACGGAACAGTGCAGTAGTAAAAGCTATATTTGGTATATCGATATATAGTATTACGCTGCGTTATTATTTTAGACATAAACCAAATTAATATACCAGAATAATAATAACATAATATTCCTATGAATATATTTGGTATATCTATATAGTATTACATTCAATATATTCCAGAGAGTATAAAAGCAAATCAGTGTGATATTATTTAAAAAAAAATATACCAAATTTATTTATCTAAAATTAATAAAATATACCCAAGACTATATTTGCTATATAGATATACTATTAAATTAAAATTATGTAATTAAGTACATAATATACCAGATTTTCAAGCAAATCAAATAACCAACAATTTGTAATATGTTTTACAGTCTGGAGACATAATTTGAATAATGTGATAAGTTTAGTTTTCTCAGTTTAAGCTGATCATATAAGTAGTTAAACAAACGACGGTCATTATTCTAATTTGTGTAAAGCTGTATTATACTACTATTTCATCTGGATTTATTTCGATTTCACACTATTCTATGTTGCAATTCTTATTTTATATATGATATATGTCTATTTTAATTTTAATCTATTATATATAGTTCAATTTAAGTGACAAAGTATTCTAAGTTACTTGGTTGCCGTATTAAGATTTCTAGTTGAGAGTTCATTTTATTTCACCAAAAATAAACTTATAACTGGGATTGATTAAGTTTTATTTTTTGAACACATGTAATGTAAATTATGCAAGTTATTTTCGATTTCTGTCAATGTAGAGATATATAGAGAGAGACACGTTGAGTTCATCACGCTCATCATATTCAATGGATGCTCAATAGACTCCAGCCAGCTAACTGCTGATTCTGTTTTCTGTTTTCTGTCGCTGTTGCTGGACGACATCTGTTGCTGTGGTTGTTGCTGTGGCTTCCCAAATATGTATGTGTACCATAGTAATGGCCACTGGATGGGCCTGTGGCTCAGCTATCGTCCTCATCCTTATCCTCATCGTCATCGTCATCGTCGTTGTCATTGGTATATCGCGTCATATGGCGCAAGGGGCAAATACACGCGTGTGTTTAAGTCCGATTCGGTGTTTGGAGTCTGAATCGGAGCTGGAGATGGAAATGGAAATGGAAATGGAGCTAAAGTCGCACTGCGATGCTGAGGCTGCCTTTTGGCTTTCATTAAACGCAAATTTATGCCTTTACTTAAATGTCAAATATTGCAAATGTCAAACGCTGAGCCCAGGGCCGAGATGGGTCCCGGCAGACAATGCTGCCGCCTCTCTCTCTCCGCCCTCCTCTCTGAGCTCGCTCCGTTCAGGTTCAGGATACTCTCGCATCGAGCTAGCATATGGTGCATGTGGTGGCCACCATCAGGTCCTTCTATGCAATAGCAAACGCTGAAAGCTGAGTCGGTTTTTATGCGTTGTTCGTTTTGTAATTAAACGACGCACTTGCTTGGATTTCCTTGTTGTCCAGGCTAAACACATGAGCGGCCAACTCACTCACTGCCAACTGTCCCAATACACTGTCCGCAAGAAGTATGCTTATTTATATGCATATTTTTAAAATGTACGAACATGTACAAATAATAGTTTTCAAAATGTTTCGGTTAATCGTAAATATGTCGCTTTACCATTAGATTTTGAATCGGGCTCAAATAGTAGTAATAGTATATAATAGCAAATGTTTGAAATTTATAGTATATCGATATACCAAATATATTAATCGGTACTTTATTTAGTATTTTATGGTATATTAATGTGGCCAAATTTTAGAATAATACTGCACTGTTTCGTTGCGTTGACTAACAATCTGGTATATTTTACACTATATCGTATATTTTAAAAGTATTAGTATATCGAAATAGCAAAAACAAATTTAGCATCTTTTTTAATTAGGTTTATTTTTGGAACATCACAGTTTTTTGGATTTCTATTTATTTTTAATGCAAAATTTATTGATACATAAAATATAGTTTTCGTTATATTTTAGTATTTTTTGGTATATTCATTTTGAATATTTTTAGAATAGTGACACACTGTTTCGTTGACAATCTGGTATTAAATTGTAGTATTTTTTTCCATATACCAAATATAGTCTTGTTTTGTTTTTATTTTCTTTTCTATATTTGTATATTTAATAATTTTTATTATACATTTTCTCATAAATGAAATTAAGCACTACAAATTATTAAATTATTTGATTTATTTATGTACTAATGTTGCACATTAATTAAAAAGTGAAGGTCGCTAAAAGTATACTTTTAGAATTTTTTTTCGTCCGCATCAGCCGAATAAATTAATGAGTAAAGTCTACATTTTTAACTTTCTTTTAGTATACATTAAGTAAATGTTTAATTAAATATCTAGTATTTTTTTAATATGCTTTGAAGTTGTATTCGAGCAACTGACTTTCTGTGTGATGGGAGCAAAAATTGAATTGTGGAATTTGCGAAACCAAAGGCAACCGTTAAGTGAGCAGTTTGTAGTTTGTAGTTTGTATCTCTGGCAATAATAATGCCCCAAGCTCAATTGAAATCAGTCAGGCTATGAATATATTTGGTTTGCTGGTGCCCCAAGACCAAGAGCTGGACATTTTGTCAATGCATTGACCCAACATGTATCCTGTGGTCAAAGTTGGCGTTTGACATTTATGCCGGATGTCAAGCGGACCGGCCGGCGTCTGCTGCTGTCTGAAGAAGTTGTCATTGTTGGAGCCGAGAGAGAAAGAGAGGGCGAGAGCGACAGCGAGAGGGAGAGTGAGAGCGCGACCATTGTCATAAGCAGGAGCATCCATTTGTGCTTGTTATTGTCACTTTGTTTTGTTGTTTGCCTTTCTCTCATTTTTCTCTCATTTTGCTGCAAAACTTTGCTTTCGAAACTATCGATACTCGAAGCTCGAGGGTTTGAGACTCTGACTCGGACTCGGGTTCAACCTTTTTTGGTCATTTCAGTTTGACTGAAACTATTCATTTGCGTTCAAGTCCGAGATCGAGTCTCAGTCCCATTCCCATTCCCATTCCCATTCCCATTCAGCAAATGCACCCCGGAGGGCATTTTCATTTTGTTATTTGTGTATTTGACATTTTGCTTAAGTGTTGCTGACTTTTGGTCAGTTTTTCACTCCCCAAACTTCACTCCCCCTCTTTTCTAACTGACCCAAGGCCATTGTTGTTGAGCTCTGTGTGTTTTGTTTATTTGTTTGCCCAACGCTTCTTCGCTTTTTTCCATGTTTTTGGGGGTTTGGGGCTCTTAATTAAAGTTTACTCAAGTCTTTTTGTTGCTCTGCCTTCTGTTTGCGTATAATGAACCATTTGTTTGCTGATGAGCTGTCTCTCATGTATTTTGAAAAGAGGTTTAGGCTTCGATTGCTCAATATCAAAGTTGATATAGTTAGCACTAAATTGTATTGCGAGCCAAACTAAATGAGATGGATAACAAATGAAACTGTCTTGAATTTCAAGAGTGAAATAAGAATATAGTCTTTTCAAGAATGAAAGAGGAACATAATAATCTTCAAGTTCAATTAAGAACATGTCAAGAACGTGTCGAAATCATGTTTGTTTTTCAATCTAAAATTCTTTTTTTCTGGTCTCAAAATCAAGATTTCCAATCTCGTTTTCAATCAACATTTTGTTCTCTCTGTGTCGATTAAAATAACTAGTAACAGATTAACCGATTAATAGTAATAATCTTATGATTACCAAACATCCGAAAGGAAGCCTAAGAAATTAACTTTTAAGCGTTTTATTTATTATATATAAGGTTGTCAAAAAAGTCTTTTATTGAATTTTCAATTGCTCATAAAATTGGTTATAATAATGCGATGCGCCATTTTGTTCGATGACGCGTTCCCAATATAATAATATATAATAATTTAATAAGACAAACTTTCCACACATCTAACCAACTTTGCATCCACACATTATTGTAATTTATTCAATATTAATTGTGAGAAATGGACGGAGCTTTCACTGAGTCAACCGCCTGTCAAAGAAACTTTTCCAGCTGATTGTTTTCCATGCATTTTGCTTAGAGTTTCTTTTCCTGTTTTTTTTCGTTGTTCCCTTCACCATTTCTCCACGTTTTTTAAGGCCTCAAAAGAGCAGCACGTAGTGAATCACTTAACTTGATTCCGTGTGCGGTTTGGGAGGAAGCAGAAGGAGAAGGAGACGGAGACGGAGAAGGAGCAAGCAGCTCGTTCGATGATGGGCGATGACCAAGGATGCGAAGCGATTATAAGGGAAGGAGAGACGACGAGAGACATTGAGAAGACACTGAGCACTGAGGGACAATGGGAACGTCGAGTGAAAATAATTTGCAGTTATTCGAAGCAAACACGCAAATGCCCTCGAATCAATTGTCCAATTGGGTCGACGGGTCGATTGTTCAGATTGTAAACCAAGCAAAAAAAAAGAACAACGGCAAACAAAAAATGAGTTCAAATTGAAATGAAAGGCGCAGCGTGCAAGGCATCGCAAATGAGTGTCGGGAATTCCCCCCCCTCTCTGTGTGTATGTGTGTGTGGGTGTGTGTGTGTGTGGGTGGGTGCGTACCACCGTCGTGCGGTTGTAACGTTTCACTTTCACTTTCACTTCAGCTGCAACTTGCGCCCTTTCCTCAGCCCCTAGACTCGCAATTATGGCTGTTGTGGGGCGGGCTTTTAGAGGTTGCGGGGGGAGTGGAGGGTTGCACATTGTTTGGCCGTTGTGTTGGTCAACTTGTGGCACGTGTCCTAATTTTGATTTCTTTTCCTTTTTTCGTTGTTGTTGTTGTTGTTGTTATTGCTCTGCTTTCTTTGCTGCTCTTTTTTCTTTCGCCATCCCCAAGCCACAGCGAACATAAATAATTTGTTGCATACTTTCAGGCGGCACATGAATTCAGTGCGTTTTTTAGCCTCGTTCTCGATGTCATTTGTAAATGGCATGTTATCAATTTTCAAGATGATTGAATCAAGTGATTTGTGTGCGTGTCAAACAGTCGCTGCCAATGGGCAGAGGGCAGAGGGCAGAGGGCAGAGGGCAACTTCCCTTCCTTGAAGTCCATTTACTTAGCATCTGGTATGTGACTCCGCTTCAGCTTCAGTTTCAGCTTCAGCTCCAGCTTCTTTAGCTTCTCGTGTGTCCACGTGTCCAGCTGAATGTCCGGGGCACCTTTTGAAGTTGAAGCTGCAATCGCAGCGCAGTTTTTGTGTTAGCTTTTGGGCTTCCCTCTGATTATTAATATGAAAGCGAGTCGCTAGCATCTGTTTGCTCGACCGTCTTGGGATGCTTCCTGCTGCTGCTTATTAAGAGATTATCAATTTCTTTGATGCGCTAATACATCACACAAACAACGAGTGTGTCTAGCCCTAAGACTCTGTGTATTCAAGATGATATCTCGTGGTTACAACCGACAGAGAGAGAGAGAGAGAGAGAGAAGAGTATTAGCAGGCAGCTGAGCACAATCAGCTTAAAGAAACCATTTTACATATATTAAAGCCTGCCTTCAATATTCATCGATAGACATTCAATGTTTTATTGTTCGTTCTTAATGATTTATTAAGTGAAGAGCTTGTACAACTTAATAAGTACCTTAAGAAATAGTAAATGAAAATTAAAACAAACGTCAATTTAAAATTTCAGGATTACATAGTATAAGTATAAATAGTAAAGTATAGTAATACACTTATTATATTTATTGAATTATAAAATCATTTATTGTTATGTACATATGTATTATATTAGGCATAAGGTCTCACTGACGCCTTATCCTTTTGACAAAACATAGCCTAGCTTAAGACACTACAAAGGTCTAGCTGGAAGTAACATAGGCAACAGCGTCTTTAAAACCTGCCACTATATCAGCTTGTGTCTCTTCCAATTTACCCATCTACAGTTTTTGACCAAAAGTGAGAAGCTTGTCCAGCTAAGATATGTACTTTGCTTGCGTCGTCTGTTCCAAGAAAAACGCTCTCTAGCTATATTTCTGGGTTATTCATTAGCAACCTCTTTAATGTAATGTTTAGGGATTAGCAATGTTTTACTGATAGTTATTAATAATACTTTGCTCAAATGTAGCATTAAAAAAAGCAAAAATATAAATACAAATATCAAATTCGAGCAGATATACAGTAATAAATAATAAAAAAAACTAACATTAAAACTAACAAAATAAATAAAAAACAATCAAATCTGCAATGAAATGAATATAAGGAAGAAACCTATAAATATGGATTGCTTATTTGCTTATGTAATTGGCATTATTTATTAATTATATAATATATTAATAATCACCATTATATTATATTAAGGAATAATGCTTATTATATACACTTCCAATCATTCTAGGTTCGATATATTCTAAATTGAAAAATAGTTTAATTATACTGGCGACCCTGAAGGTAGAAGGGGAATTAGAACTTTGTACGTCCAAGCAGAAGGAGGCATCTCCGTTCCTATAAAGTATATACATACATATATTCTTGATCAAAGTCAACAACCGAGGCGGTATAGCTATGTCTATCTGTCTGTCTGTCCGTCCGTTCGTATGAGCACCCAAATCTCAGAGACTATAAAAGATCATTTTTTCGATAGCTCTTGCACGCAGATCAAATTTGTTTTAAATGTTTGCCACGCCCACTTCCTCCTTTGCAAATGGACAATAATTGAACAACAAGCATAATTTTGAGGCAAGAGTTGCGAATTTTGGAACATACAATAATAACGCACAGAATAATTCCAGTAAATTTGGTTGCCATCAGATAAAAATAGTAGTTATTAAAGAAATACTTTTGTATGAGAATATTATATATTGTATACTCTATGGTATATTTTGAATATAGCAAGTAATGTTTGATTTAGATTTGTTATATTTTGAATGCGGTAATATATCAATATACCAAATACACCATTACCAATACCATATCATATGTTAAGTATATATTGTGGTATATTAAGTTGGTATATTTTAAAATTAATACCACATCTTAACGTCGAGCACACTCGACTGTTGCTTTCTTACTTGATTTTCTTCTCTTTGCCATAGAAAATTATGAAATTGTTATTATTAATGTGTTCAAGTTAAATTTTGTACAATTGATAAAAGTTTACATATAAGAAAAAGATAATAAATTGATTTCTATATTGAAATCTTGAAATACTGAACAACGATCATTACAAATAGTACTAGTTATATTCACTTCAAATGCAAGTCGATGCGATTGCAGTAAAAGATTTTGGAGGGAGGTAGAAGAGGGATGGCAGTTCTTTATAGGCAAGTGGCAGTTGCATATACAATATACAATAAATTGGGGGCGTGGGAATGGAGTTGGAGTTGGTGTTGGAGTTGGTGTTGGCGTTTGCTGCCACGCGAAATGAGAAAACTTTTCGACCACAACATCGACGCAAGAAACACAACGAAACACACAGAGAGAGTTGAATGGCGGGGGATGGGGAAGGAAAGGGGAGAAAGGCAATGAAAGGGAAGTGTAGAGTCGAGTTCGCGGTGCTTAAAACTACAATGCAAAAGCAAATAGAACGCGGCATGTGCCTTGGCCTGACTGTTGCCTGCCCCGTGTGTCGCTTGCCGCTTGCCGCATGCCGCATGCCCCACAAACAATAGTGCCTGGCATTGTCTGGCCGCAAAAGATTGCTGCTAGAAATTTATAGTTTCAATAATGTGAAGCAGAGTTCGCTACATGTTGCAGCTATTTGTCTGCCACACACACACACACACACACAGAGATTCACATATAAATATTTATATATATGTATGTATGTATTAAGTTTCGTGCTCATGTGTATTTTCAATTTACGCGTCCATAACTTCAAGTTTTGCAAGTTTTGCATGCCCCTTCCCCCACCCACTCTGCACCTGCCTCACTCGTTGCTCGTTGCTCGCTGCTCTTCAGTATCGAACACTTGAGCAACAGACTCCCAGTTGGAGACTCGCCGTTGTCTGAGAATCCTTTTTGGGCTCAAGCATTTGCCGTTTCCGCAATTACAAAACTTGCACAAAAATAACAAAACACTCGCGTTGCGCGTTCCGCGTTGCGTGTTGCGCGTTGCGCGTTGAGAGCGCGCCACATGTGCAGCAGTTCGCTCCACTCGAGTTGTTGTTGTTCTCTGCGATGATGCCTCCGCCTTTCGTCCTTCGTTCTTCGTCCTTCGTGTGTGTGCGGGGCAAAACACTTTGCCGCGCATTTTTGCAGCGCACATTTTAATTTCTTAATGCAAAAAGGGCACAAAGTAGGCTGCAGCAACACCCACAGCCACATCTTTGAGCTTCTTTTACTCCTTCTTCTTCTGCTTATTCAGATTGCCACAGAGAGTCAAACAAACAGACCCTTGCAACATCAGCAACAGCAGTGGCAACGAGGCCGAGAAGCTTGGCCTACAATCGCTGCCAAGCAGCAAAGCTATCAAAATTTCTCAAGCACAATTGGTTAATCCGAAATTTTGAACCAACTATAAACGAATATTTTCAAATATTAAACTAACTTAAATGAAATTAATCTTTTTAAGAGATCTTTATTTATTCTTTTATTCATTTATTATATGTTAAAAGTTCTCTTCTCTCAAAATATCGCTAAGTCCCAATCCTTTGGTATTAGTTTACGAAATTTCGTAATCTGATATTTATCTTAACCAACAATAAACGAATATTTTCAAATATTTAACCAACTTAAATGAAATTCATTTTTTAATCAGATATTTTGAACAAACTACAAACGAACATTTTAAAATATTAAACCAACTTAAATGAAATTGACTTTTTAGAGAACTTTAAAACAAAATCCTTATTTATTCTTTTATTCATTCATTATCTGTTCAACCCTCTAATCCTTTGATATTTCAGGAATCACGCCTTTCCATGTAAAGAGATATTCACATATAAAGAGATGTACTATATAAAAGTTTGATGCTTTGATTCGATATCTTATTTCAGTTTATTTCTTATTTTCCTAGCACTGCACTTGGTTTATTATATTTATATTATATTATTTATTTTATAATATAGAACTTAGGTTACCATATTACATAGCACCAAACAAAATGTTTAATAGGGAAATAGTTTTTTGCTTATAGTATAGCAAATGAATTGAGATCGAGAATCGAATCGATTTTTCGATAAAGATTTCCATAACATAAAGTTAAGGAATAATTCACGCTGATAATATTGTTCTCCATTTAAGATTTTAAACATTAATGAAATATTTTCGAGATTGTAAAATAATTTTGGAGGCAACAGCAATAATTAAATTTAAAAAATAGCTACATTTTTTGAAACTCTTATTTGCGAAGGATATTGCATTAAGTCTATTTGTGCATTTTTTGTTATTAGCTGTGCAAACCAATTTCATTTGAATTTGCTTTTAATCCTCTTGTTTATAGTTTGTTATTGTGTTTAATTACAAATAATTATAGAAAAGACAATTTCCTTAGCTTGTAAATTTTTTCCAATTATACTATATAAAAGACTGATGCAGTTGCATTGGTTGGTATATTTTGTACTTTGTGGTATATTTTGAATGTATTAGTATATCGATATGCATAGCCTTCGGTATGTTTTATTATACCCGCTACCCATAGGGTAGAAGGGTATTATATTATGATATATACAATAAAGGTATTATACAATATTATGATATATACAATAATAACTATAGTATTTATGATTGCTGAAAATTTGGTTGCGATCAGATAAAAATTGTCGAAGTTATTAAAGAAATACTTTTGTATGGGCAAAAACGCCTTCTATGTATGTGTTGTATGTATGCGTATACGTATATACATGCTCGCCTCTATATTTGTATCTGTATGCGAAAGGCACTGCGATAGCTCTATTGGTAGAGTGCAAGCATAATAGTGTTGTGTTAGTCGGGGGACTCGGGTTCGAGCCCGCTCGGGGTACAAACTTTTTTTAAATCGTATTTACAACAATTATAAATAAAAATTGTGGATTTTATTAAAGAAATATAGCAAAACCGCCAGCTATGTATGTATGCGTATACGTATATACATGCTCGTCTATATTAGCATCTGTATGCATAGGGGGCTCTTAAGCAATGCGATAGCTCAAGTGGTAGAGTGCAAGCCCAGCATGTTGTGGTGTCCGGGTTCGAACCCGCTCGAAGTACAAACTTTTTTTTTTTCTTTAAATCCCGATCGAAAATATATGCATATTTATTTTTAATATTTTGAGATTTTTACCGTAATATTTTGCTTTTATTTAAAATGAGTAGCGGGTATTTCACAGTCGAGCACACTCGACTGTAGCGTTCTTACTTGTTTATATACGAATTTGGTTTATATCTAATTCCTTGATTCTTATTTGAACATATTAGATGTGGTATATCGACGAGACCTCCGAATATTGCAGTAATTTGTGGTCTGTTAATTTAGTATATTTTGAGAATGTGGTTTTATTGAAAATCAGTAAGGGATATATTTCACATTCATCTGAGTTTTTCTTACTCGCTTTAGTCTTAGAATAGTTCCCATTAGAGTTGTGCTAGCTATGTAGCAAAATAAAACGACGAGCCAAAATTAAATCATAGTTATTGAAAGGTATTTGACAATGCAAATGAATTGAGATATGAATAGTCATTGCTTAAGAGCTCTAACACAGCAAGACAATAAATGACGACATCATAAATTGCGCACTTAAAATACAAGCACAAAGTTGCCCCAAAAAAAGAAGACAACGGCATTTGTCGGTGTCTTGTTGGAGCATTTCACAATTTGCATATCAATTGTCGAGTGGAAAGCAGAAATAGATTAAAAATTCGACACTAATAGGGAAAATTAAGTTAAGCGTTGGAACGCGCGTTGCCATCGCCATCTCCATCGTCAAGTTATCATCAGAGCGATGGTCGGCAATCTTTCGCCATCAGAGCCACCGCCTCGGCCACCGCCACCGCCACCGCCACCGCGATTCCCCGTTTCCGTATCCGCCCTGATTCGGTGATTTGCATGCTTCATTAGCGGCGCCCAAAAGTGGACGGCTCAGAATTAAAAATAATGTTAATTGCAAAGACTCTGCGAGCAAAGCGTTCATCCATAATCAATTTCAGCCGCTGGCCACGCACACGCCCACTTCCCCCCTCTAAAAAAAGAATACAAAATAAAATAAGAGAAAAAAATTGAATAAAAAATATGACATAAAATTTTTCATTTCCTTGGGAAAAGTGCGTTAAAATCGAGTCCGTGAGTTCGTGAGTCCGTCTGCAATTCCCAATGGACAATTCCCCCGACAACGCGCATCGCGTCGAACTTTGGCAATGAAGTAGAAAATGAAGTGACGCCCCGACATGCCACGCCTATAGCTAAGCGCTCCCCCGCAACGCCTCGCCCCACCCCGCAACGCCCCGTTCGACTGAATGTATTCATCAATGCAACACATTTGCATATTTCGAGCGTAAAAATTAATCACTAATTTTAATACGAAGCGCTGCCGCTTCGAGAGAAGGAGAGCAGAGAAGGGGAGAGAGAGGGGAGAAGGGGAGACGGTGTCCCAAGTCGAGGGCTCCTTAAACTTGTTAAGTGGGCAACACTAATGTAGCAATTTCAAAATTGATGTTGTTCTTGTTGTGGCCCAACGAAAAAAAAGGAAGAAAAAAGCAGAAAGAGAGAAAGAGCGAGAGCAAGAGAGAGTGAGAGAGATGTTGCTACCCCTCGCCTTGCTCTCAAAATATAAGGTAAACAAATTGCGCGATGAGGCGATGTCATTTATAAGGCCGAAGATGGAGAACTGAAGAGCTGAAGCTGAAGCTGAGCCAACGACGAGGCCAGCCAAAGATATTTCCTGTTTCCTTTTGCACTCTGCTACGGGCATCGGATAATAGAGCGGGAGGACGAGAAGGAGGCAGATGAAGCAAAAAAAAAAAAGAAATATAATAATAAAAAATAAATAAATGGAAAATGAGAAAAAACAGCGTCGCGGCTACATAAAAATGGCCACTAGTGATACAACAAGACAGAGTTCAACTGACAGCGAAACAGAAAGAGAGAGAGAGAGAGAGAGAGAGATGTAGAGAGATGTAGAGAGAGGTGGAACAAGATTGAAAAGAAAATGGGAAAAACGCAGAAATTGTCTATCGAAATACTCGGCATATTTTACCTGCAGCGTTTTGATAGCGTCTGAGAGCTGCTCCATTAAAACTAATGGGAAATTTGCTATAATTTGATTTCGACATCTGGCCACCGGGGTTTTCATGGTCGTTTGTGAGGGAGGGGAAGGGGGGTTTAAGGGGAACGGCGATATTAAAATTTTTGCATTACAAAGCTTAATCAGTGCATAGTAAGTGCATTGCATTCACTTATTAATTTTATTTAATTTAAAATTGAAACGCAAATACTAAAGATTTGAAAAATGCATAAATCAGTTGTTGCTTACACATGATGCTAATTATACGTACATATGTATGAACATACGAACTTCCTTCTTTTTTTTTACATAGCAAAAATCAAAATCTATTTCAGCTCGATAGTGCACAACAACATTCATCGATGCAAATGCAAATGAGAATACGAATTACATAGCACAGTTTGCATACGAGTGCGAGGGAGTGGGCGATAGTCGATTACCAAGCAAGCTTTCGTTGATCTTGTCTATCGCATATGCTCCGTGTGTGTACTACATTTTTGAGGGTGGTTTTCTGTTTTTGCTCCGGCCAAAGAGAGTGCATGGGAGAGAGAGAGAGAGAAAGAGTGCAGTGCGACCTCTAAATGATCACATACATACGTATAGCAGAATGCGTTGGTTCTACCAAAATAATTATTAAAAATGTTTTCACAATATATGGTCTCACACCTCTTTACTAGAGACTCTTTATACCCAATACCGTTGGGTAACGGGGGGTCATAGAGTTGAGCACACGTGACTGTAGCCTTCTTGTTTTTTTATGTTCTTGAATGATCAGCCTAAAAGTATGCAATATTTCGTTCTCCAATTACAAATTAGTATTTTTATTTGTTCGCCTGTTGCAATTCTCAAGTGGTTCTGGACGCGAGGGTACAAGTTGGACATTAAAATCCAATCCAATTGTGGTCGAGGTCGAGTCGCTACCATCGAGTTTGCAACTCGGGTGCGAGACTCTCGCCACATGTTCGCTTTAGTGCAGGAATCGTTCGTCGACAGTTCTCACGGCATTAGGGGCATTCTGTCCGGGATGCGTGTGTTTGCTAATCGGCGTTCGAAAGCTGCCATCTTTTTGGACGACCCGGATGTCATCTGCATGCCGATTGAGTCGCTCATTTGGAAGATTTGGCTTAATCCGTCGATATGTCGAGTCCAGGCTGACAAGATTGGAGACTATCCTTAACGGAGCCAGGATCATCAGATTCAAATCGGCTATCTCCATCACTTCCTTCTTGAGGATATAGGGCAGATATTGAATATCGTATACAAGAATCTCTGTATCTTGTATATCCGAGTCGCTGGCCAAATAGCGGAAGCAGCCTTTGACCACAGTCATTAGTTCGGTGCTCGTGAACACGTTCAAGGGATCATTAGGATTATCAGTGACTTGGCAGCCACGCAAGTACTGCTGGATTTCTGAGCAAACATTCTCGAACGCAAGGATCACCAAAGAGATGACTACACGACAACGCTACTGAGCGATGATTGGAAGTATTCAAAGAATCATATGGAACAACAACCACTCAATTCCAAACGCTCTACTATAGGAAAAAAGTCAATTTTTTTGACATAAAATCAAATTATTTTTAAAAATAAAATATATTTTCTGAATTTACATACCCTTATTAGCCAAGAACCGTTATCTAAGATTTTTTACTAACAACACTATAATGCTGATAAACGAACAAAGTCAGCTGTTCGATTGACTTTGTAGTGTGCTTAAATTAGTGAAAAATCTTTGCAAACTTTCACTGTTTATTTTGTGGTGCAACAAATTGATTTATTATTTCTGATTGTGGCAAATCGTAGCAAAGGTATTTATAAATGTATCTTAGATTACATGCTTTGATTATTATGACTTGTTGTCCAACTGTGAACTGTTTTTGTTTGTGTTCCGTGGTGCATAACTTATAAAAGGCACAACGTTGCAAAAAAGGTAAAAACGCAAAGTTATTACCAAATGTATCCTTAAAAAAATGACTTATGTCCAGCAACTTATGAGCTCCCACACGCTGCACTTCTCGAAGTTTAGGAGAAAAACGGGCGCTCGGAAGATGCTCTAAGAAGCTACATACAAATACAACTTTACGGCGAGCAATTTGATGAAACTTTAAATCAGCAAATATCAACCAAAATTAAATGTTTCATTGGTTATATTAAAAAAACATTTGCCAAAATGCTACCGTAAAATGGACCAATTTAAGAAAAAACACTCTTTGTGGCTAGCCGGCAATATGAGTTTAAGCGTTTGTGCTCAAAATATGTCATCGAATAAACGAGGTCGTCCAAAAATGAATTATGAGGATGCTGGCGTAAGGCTCATAAGAAAATTAGCATCTGAACTTGCAGAAGAAAATAACAATTCAAGTTCTCTTTTACTCCACGCTGCCACCATTTCGGTAAGAAAATCTAATGAAAATAACAGGCATTTTGTTTTAAAAGCGGCAGAGGTTATCTATCTTTTTTGAGGAGCCAATATTGAATGAAAAGGACAAAGGTACCTCCGTAAGCTCGTCCGAAGATGAATCCGATTACGATAATGAAAGTGATTGTTTGGAAATATATTTAGAGAAAGAGGAATCTGATTAAACTGTACATTAATTATAATAAAAATATAAAAATCAAAAAAAAATTATAAGAGGCTTGCAGCAATTTTACAAATTTAATTTATTGGTGGGGGTGGATGAATGAAGGCAATGGTCCGATTCAAAAAGCAACAAAATCCGAAATTAAACATTAATCTTAATAGTATATATAACAAATTTCAAGTTGTTATCTTTACAACTAGAGTTTATGCCAAAAAAAAATCGACTTTTTCCCATAGTGCGCTCCACGAAAACCTTTATTTGCCGCTCCTTCTGCAAGCATATGTTGTCTCCAAGATCCAGCTTCTGGCACATCTCATTTATCTCTCGTAAATGAATTTCTTCTTGGCATTTAATAGTGTCCTGTAATTGCTGTCGCATTGAATGTAATCAGAATTTTCACAAACGCGGAAGACATCTTGCTCCAACTTATGGTATATAACATCCTGAGCCTCCAGTTCCTTTCGAAGCTTATTCATTTCTTGTAAATGTAGCTCTTCATTTTCCTTAAGATGATAAAGTAACTGTTTGCACATTTCTATATATTCTGGATTCTCATATACTTGGGATATTTGCTGCTCCAACTGATGACATATGTATAACATCTTTTTGGCATGTGAAATGTACGGACCGCGCTGCTGCGCATTCATATTACTTCAAATGCCTCCGCATCGTGACACAGCTTGGGGCCACGTCCTTCTTCGTGGTTGCGCCAATCCTGAACGAATGTCATTAAACCATTCTTTTTTTGGGGCAATTTTCAACTATGTAAATCTTTTTACAAATCAACACTTTAGTGACACGAAGTTTACAAGAAATTAGTTTACCTAAGTAGAATTTTAAAGCAAATGACAAGGTCGCTACCTTTCCTCATAATAAGAAAGCACAACAAGTTAAAATGAATATAACAGAACAAACACTATTTTCAGTTTCTTACAAACTAACAATTCATTTTTTTCTTATAAACTAAATTTTCATTTAAGGATCTTTTGAGATCAAATTAAATCTTTATTTGTGTTCAAAAATGAGAGAATATTTACGTTGTTTTCGGTATATCTATCACTCTCATCAGAAATCGAATCATTCACCTGATTTTTGCACGGCTGCGAATTAACCGACTGATAGACAACAGGTCGAATGCGCATTTTTATCGCTTTGGTAGCACTTTTCTGCTGTTCCCGTTTCCTTTTGCTATTCAAGTTCTTGCTGCTGGATAAGCGTTCGTCCTTCATGTTGTTTAATATATTGACAGACTCCAACAAATGCGAAAATTGCTCTTCATCATTCTCATCTTTAGTGTCATCATAGTCGCAATCCGCGTTGTTTTCGGTCACACACCTTTCATACAATGCATACATATGTTCTGGAATCGAATTCCAAACACATTTACACATTTCCCCAGTGAAACCATCCATGCCGGGCGACTTTTCTCGACTTTAACCTCTTAAAAGCCGCCCCCAATTCAGCTTCCCGGAGCGGTTCAACAAGTTCCTCCACATGTAGTGGAACCTCCTGTCTCTCCTCTCGCGGGAAGAACACATTCAACAAAGCATTCATACAATCATTCCATGCCGTTAGCTGAAGGCCTCCGACATGCAAGTTGCCTAAACTAAGTGCCCTGCCTTTCCCTCTCGCTATTTGATAAACACGACCCCAGGGATCATGCTTATTGCGATCTACAAATTCACGCCTTCCCTTACCTGCATTATTCTATCGACTAGAGACACAGCCCCATTTCGCCGCATTTCGCCACTTCGCCATTTAAGTTCAGCTTAGGCGTCATCGAGTAATGTATTGAAGTCTAAGTTTTCGGGTTTTTACCTCCTAATTAGGATAAATGTTTTAAAAGAGAATTTATCAAAATTGCAAATAAATTCATATTTAAATATTGATATGAATTCAAAATGTTTAAACAGTCAATAGACAAAAGCGATTGAAATATGTAAAATCTTGTGTATATACACACCTCTTTAAATCGTTTAAAATTTTGAAGTCTAAATTTTCGGTTAAATGAATTCATACTTAAATACATAGTTCGATGATGCAAAATGTTTAAACAGTCAATAGACAAAAGCGATTAAAATGTGTAAGATTATGTGTATATATTTCCTCATTAAATCGTTTGAAATCCCGATAGCGGGGGGTCTCAGAGTTGAGCACACTTGAATATGGCTTGTTTTTTATGTTCTTGAATGATCAGCTTAAAAGTATGCAATATTTCGTTCTTGTTTACATAAATTAAAACGTAAACAGTAAATTTTATTTTTTCGCCTGTTGCAATTCTCAAGTGGTTCTGGACATTATCACTCTCAATGCGGGATGGCGCCGCAACCGCTTGACCGTCGTCCAATTCCAGCTGAGCAATAAGAAAACATACATAAACAAATATGTAAAATTTACTGTTTACGTTTTCAATTTATGTAAACAAACTTGCAATTGTGCCAAACGCCTTAAAGGCGCCCTGATCATCATCATGTTCTCGAATGTTTTTCGACAAAATGTGATACAAAGTATTCGTTCTCATCATAAGAGTAAATCAGATTCATGTTGACGAATTGAAGTTATATACCCCGGCCAAAATTCCATTCGATTACTATCCACAGCGGTGTCATTTTCGCTTTTTTCCCGTCAGATTTAGACTTTTTTGAAGTGTGATTGCGGGAAAAATATGAAAACAGCGGGCAGCGGGAATTCTGTCTTTTTGAGCAAATTTAAGCATCTTCTTTCTTAGTTTACTTTTACTTAAATTTTAGAGATGTTTTAATTGAATTTAATGGCTCTGCTTCTGCAGACGGTATCGTAGCGCGTTCCTGTGCATAGCTTAGCATATATTCGCTCTGTTCCAGCTTGCACTCGTTGATCACAAGCATCTGATCCTCGTCCGGTCGAGTTGGTGTCATGCCTAGGGTGTTACTGACACTGCACACCGACTCTTCTTGCAGCTTAGCCACTGGCTGGCTGTAGGCTTGTTCAGACTCCTTGAGCATTTTCTCTAACTGCGCACAACGTTCAACACGCACTTACAGCTTTTGGTTGGCTGCTAACGCAAAGCCTGTTGTGGAAGATTACCATCGTCATCAATCACGATCAACTCCGTGTGATGATATAACTGTAAATGATATGAAATAATGAATTTTGCAAGTCTGATGAGATCGATATATCTCGACTGTATACTATCAACTTACACTAACATATTTGATCTTGGCTTCGTTAAGCATAGTCTCCAATCTTGTCAGCCTGGACTCGGTATAGCACGCAAACATTGCCGAAGACATGCTATACGAGTATATAAAAGCGATTTGATTAGCATTGTAATTATGATCATTTGCATAGTGTAGTAGTACTTGCTCTCCAGATTTTTCAGTTTTATCCACTTATCTTCGGTCATCTTATGCCTGAAGATAGTCATCAATGGGAGCCCAAGCACGTAGCTGCTGCACCTTTGCCCGATATGGTGAGTCCTCAATTACTTCCATAACCTCATCTTCCGTGTCACTCATAGTTGGGCCTTTTGATTACAGCTTCTGGTGACATGAAATGAAATCCAAATTTCCAAATTTTTTCAGGAATCACAAATACTATAGTTAATTTTGTATATACAAATTGTCTATTGTATATCATGATTTTCACAAACGCGGAAGACATTTTGCTCCAACTGATGACATATAACATCTTTTGCCTCCAACTCCTTTTGAAGTTTATTAATTTGGAAATTAAGTTCTTCTTCTCCAAAGTCCTCTCTTTCATCCATTTTAGACATTTCGAGCTCTAGTTCATAACTGATCTTATTATCTGTAAGCACATAAATTTGTTGTAAATTAAAAAGCATAGTCACGGTTTCCAGAATTGGCTCTTTTGAGCCACCTGGTCATCAATGGACATCTCCGTGTAGTCCTGCGGGAATTCCTCAAGCTTGCATACAAGCTCACCACGGAACGACTGCCAAAGTGCATTGGAGAAGTTCCAGGACGGAACAGGAGCATCGCTCTCGACTGTGTCTCTGGGGCCTCGCGTCACCTCAACACAGATGATGTTGTGGTCACTGAGGTCCCACTCGTCCACTCTCCAGTCATATGTGGCGCACATAGACGCTGCTTCGTTGGCAATCGTGACGTCGATATCACTCCGTCCGCGGTGATTATCGAACGTATACAAACTGCTGACCTCATTAAGCACTCCGGCTCGGGATTCTTGAATCTACTCAGTCAGCAGCTCACCCCGTTGAAGGTTCAAGTCGAGATGTCACACGAGATCGCCACACGGTGTAATCTGAAGGAGCATGAGCCGCATAGTATTTATCCAACTTTTGTTTAGTTTCCGTCGCTGTTTTGCCTCTCAAAAAATAATGTTTTATGAGGAAACGAAAATCGTTTTTTTCCATGGTCAACATGATGACAAACACGTCAACAATTATCAGCTATCAAAATAAAACGAAGGGCTGTATCGCGCTGAATTTCAACGTGGATATAAGGAGCAACAATCTTTTTTGCGATAGCAGCGCGTTTTGGTGGTCAAGGAGGTTACTTTTCAGCCCACCTAGTATAATCGCTAAAGATAAAGGCCCAACGAGAGACCAAGGAATGTGTACAATACCTGGAACGATCATTATCTTCGAGGTACTGACAGGAGATGCCCGAGTGATATTCTTAAAAGTCACTAGTGAAGACGGCATTGGTAACACTCTTATTAGGTTAGGTTAGGTTAGACCAGCTGCCCCTGCTAGGGGCGACGCATAGACCAGTAGAGGTCCACAGCTGTACCGGTGGAGGGTGTCTTCGTCTCAGAAGTCGCACAGTATGGATGCGTTTTTGGCAAGGGCCAGCAGCATCCTAGGTGGTAGCCGGGAAACATCACGAAGTTCGTTATGAAACGGCGAAACAAGGTATTCCATCCGGAGCCTGGATAACGCTGGACATCTACAGAGAAGATGCTCAAGTGCTTCCTTGACTCCGGACACTCTTATTAATGCCAGTGCTTTTCAAATCGGCTATCTCCATCACTTCCTTCTTGAGGATATAGAGCAGATATTCAAGAATCTCTGTGTATTGTATATCCGTTTCGCTCTGAGCGCGAGAGATCTCATTGAAGAACCCATTAAACGGTTGCTCTCTGAGTTTTTTCGTAAAGAGTCAGAGAGAGATACTTCTGCCAGTGCTGCCAGAGTTGGTTTTCCAAGCCCGAAGATGGTGCACGGTGAATACTTTCAGCTATCAAAAATGCTATCTTATGAGTATATTGCAAACTGCAGGGACTCGGCAAGTTCCAGACCAATTGTAGTACATATGTGTCATTTTGTACGTTAGTATTTGTATCTTATCAGCATTCAGACCCATGCTGTCATGCAAAACATTGTAGTTTGTTGGAGAAACAGTACCTTGTTTTATGGTCTGTGAAACCAAATAGAAATCATTACGCTCGGGCAAAGTGATTACATCGTCGACGACGGTTCCAGGCTCAGGATTTTGAGCTGGGATCGGAGCTGAGTGGGGTGAGAGGTCGCGAATTGAGAATGGCCTCGACATCTGCCAGATGAGCTCTGACCCCGCTTTCCGCCAGTTACGCGTTGCCCGTTTGCCGGACGAGGAGGTGCTTTGCGGATTTCACCGCGGCCTCCCACAGCCCTCTGAAATGTGCGGCTCGAGGAGGGATGAAGTGTCATTCTATTTCTAGCTCCGACGCGAACAATTGCAGTTTCTCCTGCTGCTTCGAGAACTCCATCTGCAGTTTCTTGAGCCGATTGTCTGTCCCGACGAAGTTGGTGGCGTTGTCCGAATACATCCGAAGTGGAACGCTACGCCTTGCGATGAAGCTTTTTAGGGTTAATAAAAAACAGTGAACAAGTCAGCAACCAGTTCTAAATGAAGAGCCTTTGGTGCAAAACACACAAATACGGCTATATACATTTTTAAAGGAGGCCATCCCGAACTCGCAAGGAAACATTCATGGGTCCGCAAAAATCAACGGCAAAAATGTGAAATAGACGTGTCGCAATCAAGCGGTCAGTTGGTAACTGGCCCATTACGTGTTCCATTAGTTTTGGCTTGTACCGAAAACAAAGAATGCAACTACGAACTATTTGTGTGCATTCTTTTCGAGCATTAATCAGCCAAATTCTTTGCCTCAAGAGCGAAATCAAAGTTTTAACACCAGCATGACAGTTGGTCTGATGCAAGTCTCTTAAATACATTCTGACCAAGGGCGAATTCTTTGATCGGATCAGGATCGGAAACTTGGTATTGTAGTCAATCGGTGCATTTAATGGACTGCCATCTACGTGGATCAACGAAAGAGATTTTTCGGGCTCAGAGATTTTCTGAATAAATTGGGCGAGAGATTGGACATATCGTTAAACTAATTGATTTGCTTTTAGTTTTATAAATTTCAAGTTGAATTTGAACCGCTGAACCAATTCAAATAACTTTAACGAAGCGAAATACGACTCCTGTTTACTAAGTGCTGAAGAACAATTTTTGGTTTTTGGCCAGCAAATGAATTTATACACATAGGGAATCACTCGAACCAACCTTCTGTACGAAGAAAATCGAGCCAGTATAGATGACAGAAAATCAGGGTTGGTAGTTAAATAAACCTGAGCTGATTTTTTTGTTTCACTATTTATACCCGCTACCCATAGGGTAGAAGTATATGTATGTAACACGTAAAAGGAGGCATCTCCGACCCTATAAAGATCAGCGTCAACAGCCGAGACGATATAGCCATGTCCATCTGTCCGTCCGTCCGTATGAAATACTGGATCTCAGAGACTATAAGAGATAGAGCCATAATAATTTTTTCGACAGCATTTGATATGTTTGCACGCAGATCAAGTTTGTTTCAAATTTTTTCCACGCCCACTTCCGTCCCCGCAAATCAAAAAAGTCTAATAACAAGCGTAATTTTAAAGCTAGAGCTGGTATATACAATAACTACTATAGTAGTTATGATCCCTGAAAATTTGGTTGCCGAAGTTATTAAAGAAATACCGCAAAATATATTTCTTTTATTCAAAATGGGTAGCGGGTATGTCACAGTCGAGCACACTCGACTGTATCTTTCTTATTTGTTTTTTTTTAGTCGATCCCACTTCTGAATTGTGGCACTTACACTAAGCAGAAAAAGTCTGCGTACAAACTTAACGCGCAACTTTGATGTTAAATAAAAATAGTTGTATTGAAGATATTGACTTCATTTTTTTTTTAAATTAACAACATATCTTTTATGAAAAAATATAACCAGTCTTCATTTATTTCCATCAGCAACTTTTTTAATTAAAATCAAAAAACAAAAAATACATCTGTTTTCGAATCAGAAAAAGTCTGCGTACAAACTTAAATAAGTTTAAAAAAAAGCCATTTATTGATAAAACATTACAAAAATTAGTACGAGGTAGAATAAATAGGAAGGTTTATGGTGCCAATCAAGCGTTTTGGCATTGATTAAACCAATTTTTGGTAAATTCTGGTGGTATTTCGATCCACTCATCCAAAATTGCTCCCGAGGGAGGAAACCGTTCGTCAAACTGGACCAAAAAGAGAAATCTCAGCGGGAAATTGTCGAATTTGTTTTTAAAACGCATTCAATGATTAAAAAAGTCCAAAAAAATTGGAATCAAACCGGCGCAGTTCAATCAAAGCCACATTCTGGTAGGCCTCCAAAGCTGACCGATCGAGAAGAGCGGTAGGTTTTGAAGTCGGTAAGGCGTAATCCTGGGTCAACTGCCGCAAAAATTGGTCAGGACATAAAGGAGAACTATAAGAAGGATTTACATGATAAAACAATCCGAAAAATTTCCAAAAAAGTAGGACTTTCATGCCTGTGTTGCACACGCTGCCACCACCGTACTTAACTGCTGGCGCAAGGTTATGCACATCAAGGGCTGTGCCAGGTTTGCGCCACTCAAATTTTCGCCCTTTTATGTCAAATTGCTCCAATAATTGAAAATAACTTTGTTCCAAAAGGCTAAAGACTCTTGGATGTATTTTTTGTAAAATCAAAGCGCTTCGCTTTACTGACGGGTGATATGAGAATCTTCTTCCGCGCAACACAGGCATGAAAGTCCTACTTTTTGGAAATTTTTCGGAATTTTTTTCGGATTGTTTTATCATGTAAATCCTTCTTATAGTTCTCCTTTATGTCCTGACCAATTTTTGCGGCAGTTGACCCAGGATTACGCCTTACCGACTTCAAAACCTACCGCTCTTCTCGATCGGTCAGCTTTGGAGGCCTACCAGAATGTGGCTTTGATTGAACTGCGCCGGTTTGATTCCAATTTTTTTGGACTTTTTTAATCATTGAATGCGTTTTAAAAACAAATTCGACAATTTCCCGCTGAGATTTCTCTTTTTTGGTCCAGTTTGACGAACGGTTTCCTCCCTCGGGAGCAATTTTGGATGAGTGGATCGAAATACCACCAGAATTTACCAAAAATTGGTTTAATCAATGCCAAAACGCTTGATTGGCACCATAAACCTTCCTATTTATTCTACCTCGTACTAATTTTTGTAATGTTTTATCAATAAATGGCTTTTTTTTAAACTTATTTAAGTTTGTACGCAGACTTTTTCTGATTCGAAAACAGATGTATTTTTGGTTTTTTGATTTTAATTAAAAAAGTTGCTGATGGAAATAAATGAAGACTGGTTATATTTTTTCATAAAAGATATGTTGTTAATTTAAAAAAAAAATGAAGTCAATATCTTCAATACAACTATTTTTATTTAACATCAAAGTTGCGCGTTAAGTTTGTACGCAGACTTTTTCTGCTTAGTGTATACACTTAAGAAAACAATATGAATATGCAGCGTCCGTTTTATTCTGCTTCTCGATCAAGACTGACCGCGTAGCTCAATTATGTATAACAAAGAATGTGACATGTAATGAGAGAATCGATAAAGAGAGCCAATATCGAGAGAGAGTTCGGATAGCCGAGAGAGCGTCAAGTTATATACATATGAGTGTAGAGTGTGTGTTCGTAGGCACACGTCCTACTACAATATATAAATATTAAATATAAATAAATTAAATAAATGCAATTAACAACAAATATTAAGGAATAATAAGAGAGTCTTTGAATTGTTAACATTACGGCGAAGTAAGATCGAAGAAAAGCTTTCACGGCTTGCTTTGTGTGAATTCGCCCCATTTCGCCGCATTTCGCCACTTCGCCATTTAAGTTCAGCTTAGGCGTCATCGAGTAATGTATTGAAGTCTAAGTTTTCGGGTTTTTACCTCCCTAATTAGGATAAATGTTTTAAAAGAGAATTTATCCAAATTGCAAATAAATTCATATTTAAATATTGATATGAATTCAAAATGTTTAAACAGTCAATAGACAAAAAGCGATTGAAATATGTAAAATCTTGTGTATATACACACCTCTTTAAATCGTTTAAAATTTTGAAGTCTAAATTTTCGGTTAAATGAATTCATACTTAAATACATAGTTCGATGATGCAAAATGTTTAAACAGTCAATAGACAAAAAGCGATTAAAATGTGTAAGATTATGTGTATATATTTCCTCATTAAATCGTTTGAAATCCCGATAGCGGGGGGTCTCAGAGTTGAGCACACTTGAATATGGCTTGTTTTTTATGTTCTTGAATGATCAGCTTAAAAGTATGCAATATTTCGTTCTTGTTTACATAAATTAAAAACGTAAACAGTAAATTTTATTTTTTCGCCTGTTGCAATTCTCAAGTGGTTCTGGACATTATCACTCTCAATGCGGGATGGCGCCGCAACCGCTTGACCGTCGTCCAATTCCAGCTGAGCAATAAGAAAACATACATAAACAAATATGTAAAATTTACTGTTTACGTTTTCAATTTATGTAAACAAACTTGCAATTGTGCCAAACGCCTTAAAGGCGCCCTGATAATCATCATGTTCTCGAATGTTTTTCGACAAAATTCATGTCATTTTCGCTTTTTTCCCGTCAGATTTAGACTTTTTTGAAGTGTGATTGCGGGAAAAATATGAAAACAGCGGGCAGCGGGAATTCTGTCTTTTTGAGCAAATTTAAGCATCTTCTTTCTTAGTTTACTTTTACTTAAATTTTAGAGATGTTTTAATTGAATTTAATGGCTCTGCTTCTGCAGACGGTATCGTAGCGCGTTCCTGTGCATAGCTTAGCATATATTCGCTCTGTTCCAGCTTGCACTCGTTGATCACAAGCATCTGATCCTCGTCCGGTCGAGTTGGTGTCATGCCTAGGGTGTTACTGACACTGCACACCGACTCTTCTTGCAGCTTAGCCACTGGCTGGCTGTAGGCTTGTTCAGACTCCTTGAGCATTTTCTCTAACTGCGCACAACGTTCAACACGCACTTACAGCTTTTGGTTGGCTGCTAACGCAAAGCCTGTTGTGGAAGATTACCATCGTCATCAATCACGATCAACTCCGTGTGATGATATAACTGTAAATGATATGAAATAATGAATTTTGCAAGTCTGATGAGATCGATATATCTCGACTGTATACTATCAACTTACACTAACATATTTGATCTTGGCTTCGTTAAGCATAGTCTCCAATCTTGTCAGCCTGGACTCGGTATAGCACGCAAACATTGCCGAAGACATGCTATACGAGTATATAAAAGCGATTTGATTAGCATTGTAATTATGATCATTTGCATAGTGTAGTAGTACTTGCTCTCCAGATTTTTCAGTTTTATCCACTTATCTTCGGTCATCTTATGCCTGAAGATAGTCATCAATGGGAGCCCAAGCACGTAGCTGCTGCACCTTTGCCCGATATGGTGAGTCCTCAATTACTTCCATAACCTCATCTTCCGTGTCACTCATAGTTGGGCCTTTTGATTACAGCTTCTGGTGACATGAAATGAAATCCAAATTTCCAAATTTTTCAGGAATCACAAATACTATAGTTAATTTTGTATATACAAATTGTCTATTGTATATCATGATTTTCACAAACGCGGAAGACATTTTGCTCCAACTGATGACATATAACATCTTTTGCCTCCAACTCCTTTTGAAGTTTATTAATTTGGAAATTAAGTTCTTCTTCTCCAAAGTCCTCTCTTTCATCCATTTTAGACATTTCGAGCTCTAGTTCATAACTGATCTTATTATCTGTAAGCACATAAATTTGTTGTAAATTAAAAGCATAGTCACGGTTTCCAGAATTGGCTCTTTTGAGCCACCTGGTCATCAATGGACATCTCCGTGTAGTCCTGCGGGAATTCCTCAAGCTTGCATACAAGCTCACCACGGAACGACTGCCAAAGTGCATTGGAGAAGTTCCAGGACGGAACAGGAGCATCGCTCTCGACTGTGTCTCTGGGGCCTCGCGTCACCTCAACACAGATGATGTTGTGGTCACTGAGGTCCCACTCGTCCACTCTCCAGTCATATGTGGCGCACATAGACGCTGCTTCGTTGGCAATCGTGACGTCGATATCACTCCGTCCGCGGTGATTATCGAACGTATACAAACTGCTGACCTCATTAAGCACTCCGGCTCGGGATTCTTGAATCTACTCAGTCAGCAGCTCACCCCGTTGAAGGTTCAAGTCGAGATGTCACACGAGATCGCCACACGGTGTAATCTGAAGGAGCATGAGCCGCATAGTATTTATCCAACTTTTGTTTAGTTTCCGTCGCTGTTTTGCCTCTCAAAAAATAATGTTTTATGAGGAAACGAAAATCGTTTTTTTCCATGGTCAACATGATGACAAACACGTCAACAATTATCAGCTATCAAAATAAAACGAAGGGCTGTATCGCGCTGAATTTCAACATGGATATAAGGAGCAAAAATCTTTTTTGCGATAGCAGCGCGTTTTGGTGGTCAAGGAGGTTACTTTTCAGCCCACCTAGTATAATCGCTAAAGATAAAGGCCCAACAAGAGACCAAAGAATGTGTACAATACCTGGAACGATCATTATCTTCGAGGTACTGACAGGAGATGCCCGAGTGATATTCTTAAAAGTCACTAGTGAAGACGGCATTGGTAACACTCTTATTAGGTTAGGTTAGGTTAGACTGGCTGCCCCTGCTAGGGCGAAGCATAGACCAGTAGAGGTCCACAGCTGTACTGGTGGAGGGTGTCTTCGTCTCAGAAGTCGCACAGTATGGATGCGTTTTGGCAAGGGCCAGCAGCATCCTAGGTGGTAGCCGGGAAACATCACGAAGTTCGTTATGAAACGGCGAAACAAGGTATTCCATCCGGAGCCTGGATAACGCTGGACATCTACAGAGAAGATTCTCTTGACTTCGGACACTCTTATTAATGCCAGGGCTTTTCAAATCGGCTATCTCCATCACTTCCTTCTTGAGGATATAGAGCCGATATTGAATATCGTGTACAAGAATCTCTGTATCTTGTATATCCGAGTCGCTGGCCAAATAGCGGAAGCAGCCTTTGACCACAGTCATTAGTTCGGTGCTCGTGAACACGTTCAAGGGATCATTAGGATTATCAGTGACTTGGCAGCCACGCAAGTACTGCTGGATTTCTGAGCAAACATTCTCGAACGCAAGGATCACCAAAGAGATGACTACATGACAACGCTACTGAGCGATGATTGGAAGTATTCAAAGAATCATATGGAACAACAACCACTCAATTCCAGACGTTCCTCGAAAACCTTTATTTGCCGCTCCTTCTGCAAGTATATGTTGTCTCCAAGATCCAGCTTCTGGCACATCTCATTTATCTCTCGTAAATGAATTTCTTCTTGGCATTTAATAGTGTCTTGTAATTGCTGTCGCATTTGAATGTAATCAGAATTTTCTCAAACGCGGAAGACATCTTGCTCCAACTTATGGTATATAACATCCTGAGCCTCCAGTTCCTTTCGAAGCTTATTCATTTCTTGTAAATGTAGCTCTTCATTTTCCTTAAGATGATAAAGTAACTGTTTGCACATTTCCATATATTCTGGATTCTCATATACTTGGGATATTTGCTGCTCCAACTGATGACATATGTATAACATCTTTTTGGCATGTGAAATGTACGGACCGCGCTGCTGCGCATTCATATTACTCCAAATGCCTCCGCATCGTGACACAGCTTGGGGCCACGTCCTTCTTCGTGGTTGCGCCAATCCTGAACGAATGTCATTAAACCATTCTTTTTTGGGGCAATTTTCAACTATGTAAATCTTTTACAAATCAACACTTTAGTGACACAAGTTTACAAGAAAAACTCAAGGAAATTAGTTTACCTAAGTAGAATTTTAAAGCAAATGACAAGGTCGCTACCTTTCCTCAAAATAAGAAAGCACAACAACTTAAAATGAATATAACAGAACACTATTTTCAGTTTCTTACAAACTAACAATTCATTTTTTCTTATAAACTAAATTTTCATTTAAGGATCTTTTGAGATCAAATTAAATCTTTATTTGTGTTCAAAAATGAGAGAATATTTACGTTGTTTTCGGTATATCTATCACTCTCATCAGAAATCGAATCATTCACCTGATTTTTGCACGGCTGCGAATTAACCGACTGATAGACAACAGGTCGAATGCGCATTCTTATCGCTTTGGTAGCACTTTTCTGCTGTTCCCGTTTCCTTTTGCTATTCAAGTTCTTGCTGCTGGATAAGCGTTCCTCCTTCATGTTGTTTAATATATTGACAGACTCCAACAAATGCGAAAATTGCTCTTCATCATTCTCATCTTTAGTGTCATCATAGTCGCAATCCGCGTTGTTTTCGGTCACACACCTTTCATACAATGCATACATATGTTCTGGAATCGAATTCCAAACACATTTACACATTTCCCCAGTGAAACCATCCATGCCGGGCGACTTTTCTCGACTTTAACCTCTTAAAAGCCGCCCCAATTCAGCTTCCCGGAGCGGTTCAACAAGTTCCTCCACATGTAGTGGAACCTCCTGTCTCTCCTCTCGCGGGAAGAACACATTCAACAAAGCATTCATACAATCATTCCATGCCGTTAGCTGAAGGCCTCCGACATGCAAGTTGCCTAAACTAAGTGCCCTGCCTTTCCCTCTCGCTATTTGATAAACACGACCCCAGGGATCATGCTTATTGCGATCTACAAATTCACGCCTTCCCTTACCTGCATTATTCTATCGACTAGAGACACAGCCCCATTTCGCCGCATTTCGCCACTTCGCCATTTAAGTTCAGCTTAGGCGTCATCGAGTAATGTATTGAAGTCTAAGTTTTCGGGTTTTTACCTCCCTAATTAGGATAAATGTTTTAAAAGAGAATTTATCCAAATTGCAAATAAATTCATATTTAAATATTGATATGAATTCAAAATGTTTAAACAGTCAATAGACAAAAAGCGATTGAAATATGTAAAATCTTGTGTATATACACACCTCTTTAAATCGTTTAAAATTTTGAAGTCTAAATTTTCGGTTAAATGAATTCATACTTAAATACATAGTTCGATGATGCAAAATGTTTAAACAGTCAATAGACAAAAAGCGATTAAAATGTGTAAGATTATGTGTATATATTTCCTCATTAAATCGTTTGAAATCCCGATAGCGGGGGGTCTCAAAATTGAGCACACTTGAATATGGCTTGTTTTTTATGTTCTTGAATGATCAGCTTAAAAGTATGCAATATTTCGTTCTTGTTTACATAAATTAAAAACGTAAACAGTAAATTTTATTTTTTCGCCTGTTGCAATTCTCAAGTGGTTCTGGACATTATCACTCTCAATGCGGGATGGCGTCGCAACCGCTTGACCGTCGTCCAATTCCAGCTGAGCAATAAGAAAACATACATAAACAAATATGTAAAATTTACTGTTTACGTTTTCAATTTATGTAAACAAACTTGCAATTGTGCCAAACGCCTTAAAGGCGCCCTGATCATCATCATGTTCTCGAATGTTTTTCGACAAAATGTGATACAAAGTATTCGTTCTCATCATAAGAGTAAATCAGATTCAAGTTGACGAATTGAAGTTATATACCCCGGCCAAAATTCCATTCCATTACTATCCACAGCGGTGTCATTTTCGCTTTTTTCCCGTCAGATTTAGACTTTTTTGAAGTGTGATTGCGGGAAAAATATGAAAACAGCGGGCAGCGGGAATTCTGTCTTTTTGAGCAAATTTAAGCATCTTCTTTCTTAGTTTACTTTTACTTAAATTTTAGAGATGTTTTAATTGAATTTAATGGCTCTGCTTCTGCAGACGGTATCGTAGCGCGTTCCTGTGCATAGCTTAGCATATATTCGCTCTGTTCCAGCTTGCACTCGTTGATCACAAGCATCTGATCCTCGTCCGGTCGAGTTGGTGTCATGCCTAGGGTGTTACTGACACTGCACACCGACTCTTCTTGCAGCTTAGCCACTGGCTGGCTGTAGGCTTGTTCAGACTCCTTGAGCATTTTCTCTAACTGCGCACAACGTTCAACACGCACTTACAGCTTTTTGGTTGGCTGCTAACGCAAAGCCTGTTGTGGAAGATTACCATCGTCATCAATCACGATCAACTCCGTGTGATGATATAACTGTAAATGATATGAAATAATGAATTTTGCAAGTCTGATGAGATCGATATATCTCGACTGTATACTATCAACTTACACTAACATATTTGATCTTGGCTTCGTTAAGCATAGTCTCCAATCTTGTCAGCCTGGACTCGGTATAGCACGCAAACATTGCCGAAGACATGCTATACGAGTATGTAAAAGCGATTTGATTAGCATTGTAATTATGATCATTTGCATAGTGTAGTAGTACTTGCTCTCCAGATTTTTCAGTTTTATCCACTTATCTTCGGTCATCTTATGCCTGAAGATAGTCATCAATGGGAGCCCAAGCACGTAGCTGCTGCACCTTTGCCCGATATGGTGAGTCCTCAATTACTTCCATAACCTCATCTTCCGTGTCACTCATAGTTGGGCCTTTTGATTACAGCTTCTGGTGACATGAAATGAAATCCAAATTTCCAAATTTTTCAGGAATCACAAATACTATAGTTAATTTTGTATATACAAATTGTCTATTGTATATCATGATTTTCACAAACGCGGAAGACATTTTGCTCCAACTGATGACATATAACATCTTTTGCCTCCAACTCCTTTTGAAGTTTATTAATTTGGAAATTAAGTTCTTCTTCTCCAAAGTCCTCTCTTTCATCCATTTTAGACATTTCGAGCTCTAGTTCATAACTGATCTTATTATCTGTAAGCACATAAATTTGTTGTAAATTAAAAGCATAGTCACGGTTTCCAGAATTGGCTCTTTTGAGCCACCTGGTCATCAATGGACATCTCCGTGTAGTCCTGCGGGAATTCCTCAAGCTTGCATACAAGCTCACCACGGAACGACTGCCAAAGTGCATTGGAGAAGTTCCAGGACGGAACAGGAGCATCGCTCTCGACTGTGTCTCTGGGGCCTCGCGTCACCTCAACACAGATGATGTTGTGGTCACTGAGGTCCCACTCGTCCACTCTCCAGTCATATGTGGCGCACATAGACGCTGCTTCGTTGGCAATCGTGACGTCGATATCACTCCGTCCGCGGTGATTATCGAACGTATACAAACTGCTGACCTCATTAAGCACTCCGGCTCGGGATTCTTGAATCTACTCAGTCAGCAGCTCACCCCGTTGAAGGTTCAAGTCGAGATGTCACACGAGATCGCCACACGGTGTAATCTGAAGGAGCATGAGCCGCATAGTATTTATCCAACTTTTGTTTAGTTTCCGTCGCTGTTTTGCCTCTCAAAAAATAATGTTTTATGAGGAAACGAAAATCGTTTTTTTCCATGGTCAACATGATGACAAACACGTCAACAATTATCAGCTATCAAAATAAAACGAAGGGCTGTATCGCGCTGAATTTCAACATGGATATAAGGAGCAAAAATCTTTTTTGCGATAGCAGCGCGTTTTGGTGGTCAAGGAGGTTACTTTTCAGCCCACCTAGTATAATCGCTAAAGATAAAGGCCCAACAAGAGACCAAAGAATGTGTACAATACCTGGAACGATCATTATCTTCGAGGTACTGACAGGAGATGCCGAGTGATATTCTTAAAAGTCACTAGTGAAGACGGCATTGGTAACACTCTTATTAGGTTAGGTTAGGTTAGACTGGCTGCCCCTGCTAGGGGCGAAGCATAGACCAGTAGAGGTCCACAGCTGTACTGGTGGAGGGTGTCTTCGTCTCAGAAGTCGCACAGTATGGATGCGTTTTTGGCAAGGGCCAGCAGCATCCTAGGTGGTAGCCGGGAAACATCACGAAGTTCGTTATGAAACGGCGAAACAAGGTATTCCATCCGGAGCCTGGATAACGCTGGACATCTACAGAGAAGATTCTCTTGACTTCGGACACTCTTATTAATGCCAGGGCTTTTCAAATCGGCTATCTCCATCACTTCCTTCTTGAGGATATAGAGCCGATATTGAATATCGTGTACAAGAATCTCTGTATCTTGTATATCCGAGTCGCTGGCCAAATAGCGGAAGCAGCCTTTGACCACAGTCATTAGTTCGGTGCTCGTGAACACGTTCAAGGGATCATTAGGATTATCAGTGACTTGGCAGCCACGCAAGTACTGCTGGATTTCTGAGCAAACATTCTCGAACGCAAGGATCACCAAAGAGATGACTACATGACAACGCTACTGAGCGATGATTGGAAGTATTCAAAGAATCATATGGAACAACAACCACTCAATTCCAGACGTTCCTCGAAAACCTTTATTTGCCGCTCCTTCTGCAAGTATATGTTGTCTCCAAGATCCAGCTTCTGGCACATCTCATTTATCTCTCGTAAATGAATTTCTTCTTGGCATTTAATAGTGTCTTGTAATTGCTGTCGCATTTGAATGTAATCAGAATTTTCTCAAACGCGGAAGACATCTTGCTCCAACTTATGGTATATAACATCCTGAGCCTCCAGTTCCTTTCGAAGCTTATTCATTTCTTGTAAATGTAGCTCTTCATTTTCCTTAAGATGATAAAGTAACTGTTTGCACATTTCTATATATTCTGGATTCTCATATACTTGGGATATTTGCTGCTCCAACTGATGACATATGTATAACATCTTTTTGGCATGTGAAATGTACGGACCGCGCTGCTGCGCATTCATATTACTCAAATGCCTCCGCATCGTGACACAGCTTGGGGCCACGTCCTTCTTCGTGGTTGCGCCAATCCTGAACGAATGTCATTAAACCATTCTTTTTTGGGGCAATTTTCAACTATGTAAATCTTTTTACAAATCAACACTTTAGTGACACAAGTTTACAAGAAAAACTCAAGGAAATTAGTTTACCTAAGTAGAATTTTAAAGCAAATGACAAGGTCGCTACCTTTCCTCAAAATAAGAAAGCACAACAACTTAAAATGAATATAACAGAACACTATTTTCAGTTTCTTACAAAATAACAATTCATTTTTTCTTATAAACTAAATTTTCATTTAAGGATCTTTTGAGATCAAATTAAATCTTTATTTGTGTTCAAAAATGAGAGAATATTTACGTTGTTTTCGGTATATCTATCACTCTCATCAGAAATCGAATCATTCACCTGATTTTTGCACGGCTGCGAATTAACCGACTGATAGACAACAGGTCGAATGCGCATTCTTATCGCTTTGGTAGCACTTTTCTGCTGTTCCCGTTTCCTTTTGCTATTTAAGTTCTTGCTGCTGGATAAGCGTTCCTCCTTCATGTTGTTTAATATATTGACAGACTCCAACAAATGCGAAAATTGCTCTTCATCATTCTCATCTTTAGTGTCATCATAGTCGCAATCCGCGTTGTTTTCGGTCACACACCTTTCATACAATGCATACATATGTTCTGGAATCGAATTCCAAACACATTTACACATTTCCCCAGTGAAACCATCCATGCCGGGCGACTTTTCTCGACTTTAACCTCTTAAAAGCCGCCCCCAATTCAGCTTCCCGGAGCGGTTCAACAAGTTCCTCCACATGTAGTGGAACCTCCTGTCTCTCCTCTCGCGGGAAGAACACATTCAACAAAGCATTCATACAATCATTCCATGCCGTTAGCTGAAGGCCTCCGACATGCAAGTTGCCTAAACTAAGTGCCCTGCCTTTCCCTCTCGCTATTTGATAAACACGACCCCAGGGATCATGCTTATTGCGATCTACAAATTCACGCCTTCCCTTACCTGCATTATTCTATCGACTAGAGACACAGCCCCATTTCGCCGCATTTCGCCACTTCGCCATTTAAGTTCAGCTTAGGCGTCATCGAGTAATGTATTGAAGTCTAAGTTTTCGGGTTTTTACCTCCCTAATTAGGATAAATGTTTTAAAAGAGAATTTATCCAAATTGCAAATAAATTCATATTTAAATATTGATATGAATTCAAAATGTTTAAACAGTCAATAGACAAAAAGCGATTGAAATATGTAAAATCTTGTGTATATACACACCTCTTTAAATCGTTTAAAATTTTGAAGTCTAAATTTTCGGTTAAATGAATTCATACTTAAATACATAGTTCGATGATGCAAAATGTTTAAACAGTCAATAGACAAAAGCGATTAAAATGTGTAAGATTATGTGTATATATTTCCTCATTAAATCGTTTGAAATCCCGATAGCGGGGGGTCTCAGAGTTGAGCACACTTGAATATGGCTTGTTTTTTATGTTCTTGAATGATCAGCTTAAAAGTATGCAATATTTCGTTCTTGTTTACATAAATTAAAAACGTAAACAGTAAATTTTATTTTTTCGCCTGTTGCAATTCTCAAGTGGTTCTGGACATTATCACTCTCAATGCGGGATGGCGCCGCAACCGCTTGACCGTCGTCCAATTCCAGCTGAGCAATAAGAAAACATACATAAACAAATATGTAAAATTTACTGTTTACGTTTTCAATTTATGTAAACAAACTTGCAATTGTGCCAAACGCCTTAAAGGCGCCCTGATCATCATCATGTTCTCGAATGTTTTTCGACAAAATGTGATACAAAGTATTCGTTCTCATCATAAGAGTAAATCAGATTCATGTTGACGAATTGAAGTTATATACCCCGGCCAAAATTCCATTCGATTACTATCCACAGCGGTGTCATTTTCGCTTTTTCCCGTCAGATTTAGACTTTTTGAAGTGTGATTGCGGGAAAAATATGAAAACAGCGGGCAGCGGGAATTCTGTCTTTTTGAGCAAATTTAAGCATCTTCTTTCTTAGTTTACTTTTACTTAAATTTTAGAGATGTTTTAATTGAATTTAATGGCTCTGCTTCTGCAGACGGTATCGTAGCGCGTTCCTGTGCATAGCTTAGCATATATTCGCTCTGTTCCAGCTTGCACTCGTTGATCACAAGCATCTGATCCTCGTCCGGTCGAGTTGGTGTCATGCCTAGGGTGTTACTGACACTGCACACCGACTCTTCTTGCAGCTTAGCCACTGGCTGGCTGTAGGCTTGTTCAGACTCCTTGAGCATTTTCTCTAACTGCGCACAACGTTCAACACGCACTTACAGCTTTTTGGTTGGCTGCTAACGCAAAGCCTGTTGTGGAAGATTACCATCGTCATCAATCACGATCAACTCCGTGTGATGATATAACTGTAAATGATATGAAATAATGAATTTTGCAAGTCTGATGAGATCGATATATCTCGACTGTATACTATCAACTTACACTAACATATTTGATCTTGGCTTCGTTAAGCATAGTCTCCAATCTTGTCAGCCTGGACTCGGTATAGCACGCAAACATTGCCGAAGACATGCTATACGAGTATATAAAAGCGATTTGATTAGCATTGTAATTATGATCATTTGCATAGTGTAGTAGTACTTGCTCTCCAGATTTTTCAGTTTTATCCACTTATCTTCGGTCATCTTATGCCTGAAGATAGTCATCAATGGGAGCCCAAGCACGTAGCTGCTGCACCTTTGCCCGATATGGTGAGTCCTCAATTACTTCCATAACCTCATCTTCCGTGTCACTCATAGTTGGGCCTTTTGATTACAGCTTCTGGTGACATGAAATGAAATCAAATTTCCAAATTTTTCAGGAATCACAAATACTATAGTTAATTTTGTATATACAAATTGTCTATTGTATATCATGATTTTCACAAACGCGGAAGACATTTTGCTCCAACTGATGACATATAACATCTTTTGCCTCCAACTCCTTTTGAAGTTTATTAATTTGGAAATTAAGTTCTTCTTCTCCAAAGTCCTCTCTTTCATCCATTTTAGACATTTCGAGCTCTAGTTCATAACTGATCTTATTATCTGTAAGCACATAAATTTGTTGTAAATTAAAAAGCATAGTCACGGTTGCCAGAATTGGCTCTTTTGAGCCACCTGGTCATCAATGGACATCTCCGTGTAGTCCTGCGGGAATTCCTCAAGCTTGCATACAAGCTCACCACGGAACGACTGCCAAAGTGCATTGGAGAAGTTCCAGGACGGAACAGGAGCATCGCTCTCGACTGTGTCTCTGGGGCCTCGCGTCACCTCAACACAGATGATGTTGTGGTCACTGAGGTCCCACTCGTCCACTCTCCAGTCATATGTGGCGCACATAGACGCTGCTTCGTTGGCAATCGTGACGTCGATATCACTCCGTCCGCGGTGATTATCGAACGTATACAAACTGCTGACCTCATTAAGCACTCCGGCTCGGGATTCTTGAATCTACTCAGTCAGCAGCTCACCCCGTTGAAGGTTCAAGTCGAGATGTCACACGAGATCGCCACACGGTGTAATCTGAAGGAGCATGAGCCGCATAGTATTTATCCAACTTTTGTTTAGTTTCCGTCGCTGTTTTGCCTCTCAAAAAATAATGTTTTATGAGGAAACGAAAATCGTTTTTTTCCATGGTCAACATGATGACAAACACGTCAACAATTATCAGCTATCAAAATAAAACGAAGGGCTGTATCGCGCTGAATTTCAACATGGATATAAGGAGCAAAAATCTTTTTTGCGATAGCAGCGCGTTTTGGTGGTCAAGGAGGTTACTTTTCAGCCCACCTAGTATAATCGCTAAAGATAAAGGCCCAACGAGAGACCAAAGAATGTGTACAATACCTGGAACGATCATTATCTTCGAGGTACTGACAGGAGATGCCCGAGTGATATTCTTAAAAGTCACTAGTGAAGACGGCATTGGTAACACTCTTATTAGGTTAGGTTAGGTTAGACTGGCTGCCCCTGCTAGGGCGAAGCATAGACCAGTAGAGGTCCACAGCTGTACTGGTGGAGGGTGTCTTCGTCTCAGAAGTCGCACAGTATGGATGCGTTTTGGCAAGGGCCAGCAGCATCCTAGGTGGTAGCCGGGAAACATCACGAAGTTCGTTATGAAACGGCGAAACAAGGTATTCCATCCGGAGCCTGGATAACGCTGGACATCTACAGAGAAGATTCTCTTGACTTCGGACACTCTTATTAATGCCAGGGCTTTTCAAATCGGCTATCTCCATCACTTCCTTCTTGAGGATATAGAGCCGATATTGAATATCGTGTACAAGAATCTCTGTATCTTGTATATCCGAGTCGCTGGCCAAATAGCGGAAGCAGCCTTTGACCACAGTCATTAGTTCGGTGCTCGTGAACACGTTCAAGGGATCATTAAGATTATCAGTGACTTGGCAGCCACGCAAGTACTGCTGGATTTCTGAGCAAACATTCTCGAACGCAAGGATCACCAAAGAGATGACTACATGACAACGCTACTGAGCGATGATTGGAAGTATTCAAAGAATCATATGGAACAACAACCACTCAATTCCAGAAGTTCCTCGAAAACCTTTATTTGCCGCTCCTTCTGCAAGTATATGTTGTCTCCAAGATCCAGCTTCTGGCACATCTCATTTATCTCTCGTAAATGAATTTCTTCTTGGCATTTAATAGTGTCTTGTAATTGCTGTCGCATTTGAATGTAATCAGAATTTTCTCAAACGCGGAAGACATCTTGCTCCAACTTATGGTATATAACATCCTGAGCCTCCAGTTCCTTTCGAAGCTTATTCATTTCTTGTAAATGTAGCTCTTCATTTTCCTTAAGATGATAAAGTAACTGTTTGCACATTTCTATATATTCTGGATTCTCATATACTTGGGATATTTGCTGCTCCAACTGATGACATATGTATAACATCTTTTTGGCATGTGAAATGTACGGACCGCGCTGCTGCGCATTCATATTACTCCAAATGCCTCCGCATCGTGACACAGCTTGGGGCCACGTCCTTCTTCGTGGTTGCGCCAATCCTGAACGAATGTCATTAAACCATTCTTTTTTGGGGCAATTTTCAACTATGTAAATCTTTTACAAATCAACACTTTAGTGACACAAGTTTACAAGAAAAACTCAAGGAAATTAGTTTACCTAAGTAGAATTTTAAAGCAAATGACAAGGTCGCTACCTTTCCTCAAAATAAGAAAGCACAACAACTTAAAATGAATATAACAGAACACTATTTTCAGTTTCTTACAAACTAACAATTCATTTTTTCTTATAAACTAAATTTTCATTTAAGGATCTTTTGAGATCAAATTAAATCTTTATTTGTGTTCAAAAATGAGAGAATATTTACGTTGTTTTCGGTATATCTATCACTCTCATCAGAAATCGAATCATTCACCTGATTTTTGCACGGCTGCGAATTAACCGACTGATAGACAACAGGTCGAATGCGCATTCTTATCGCTTTGGTAGCACTTTTCTGCTGTTCCCGTTTCCTTTTGCTATTCAAGTTCTTGCTGCTGGATAAGCGTTCCTCCTTCATGTTGTTTAATATATTGACAGACTCCAACAAATGCGAAAATTGCTCTTCATCATTCTCATCTTTAGTGTCATCATAGTCGCAATCCGCGTTGTTTTCGGTCACACACCTTTCATACAATGCATACATATGTTCTGGAATCGAATTCCAAACACATTTACACATTTCCCCAGTGAAACCATCCATGCCGGGCGACTTTTCTCGACTTTAACCTCTTAAAAGCCGCCCCCAATTCAGCTTCCCGGAGCGGTTCAACAAGTTCCTCCACATGTAGTGGAACCTCCTGTCTCTCCTCTCGCGGGAAGAACACATTCAACAAAGCATTCATACAATCATTCCATGCCGTTAGCTGAAGGCCTCCGACATGCAAGTTGCCTAAACTAAGTGCCCTGCCTTTCCCTCTCGCTATTTGATAAACACGACCCCAGGGATCATGCTTATTGCGATCTACAAATTCACGCCTTCCCTTACCTGCATTATTCTATCGACTAGAGACACAGCATAAAGGATTGAGCAAAAGTGAAGATGCCGAAGCATATGAAGTTCATTGGCGTCTGTCGTCGCACATTCTCGAAGCAGGTCATGGCCAGATAAGTCACCAGCATGATGATCGTAGACAGCGGGTAGAGCCAAATATTGCGGTGGGCAAAGTACTTCACTTTGGGGGAGAAAGCGAAGATTGCAACAGCTCAAAAGTCACCAACAACACTATGAGGTTGTTGTGGATGATCTTAGCTCCGCTAGGAAGCAGGTCATGGCCAGATAAGTCACCAGCATGATGGCCGTATACAGCGGGTAGAGCCAAATATTGCGGTGGGCAAAGTACTTCACTTTGGGGGACAAAGCGAAGATTGCAACAGCTCCAAAAGTCACCAACAACACTATGAGGTTGTTGTGGATGATCTTAGCTCCGCTAGGAAGCAGGTCATGGCCAGATAAGTCACCAGCATGATGGCCGTAGACAGCGGGTAGAGCCAAATATTGCGGTGGGCAAAGTACTTCACTTTGGGGGAGAAAGCGAAGATTGCAACAACTCCAAAAGTCACCAACAACTGAGACATCACTATGAGGTACACTTTGCATATGAATCCGCTGCGAATGCACTATAGGAAATTTGACCACTTTCTCTGGCCAAAATTAATATCTCAAGAACGGAGCAAGATAATTCAAATCGGTTTTTTGCATTAGGTTAAGACAACCATAATCTATTGAAATTAAAAAAAAAAAGTGGGTGTGGCATCGCCCCCTTTTTGTATGAAATTTAAGTAATTTTGGGAATATGTTTAAAATACTATTTTAAAATACAACAACTATTTCTATAATAATTATTTTATATATTTTTTAACATTAGTGGGTGTGGCACGCCGTATTTTAATAAAAATTACAAAAAAAAAAAAATTTCATGCAATTTGTTGTTTGATATTTTTCATTGTTTTTTTGTGGTAAAATCGATTTTTTCCTACTTATATCACATACTACATATAAGAGTTAACAAAAAAAATCAATTTTGTTTTTTTTTCTCGACATTAATTTTCATTTAACCTAAAAAATTAAATTTTTGCAGTTAGATTACGTTCTAAAAATTAAAATTTAAGGGCTTTGTGGTTATTTGTGATCTTTTTAATTACTCTCATTTGAACAAGAATGAAATACTCTACAACATAGAAAACATTTCATCAAGTTCCTCTGGTGCCCTCACTTTACACAGCATTCGAAAAATGAGACTCCATCAAAAATATCCATTTTTTATGTTACTAACAATTTTAATCTATTCAGGGGACAACACGCATTTTTTACACATTTGACAAGCACAAACACATAATACAAACCACTGTGGATAGAACTAATTTCAAAAATTTTAGCAATGTGCTTTAATTTGTCGCTATTAACAATTGGAAAATTGCAAGAAAAATGCAATATGCAAAAACACGTGAACTGCCATTCACACAGCTGTTTTTATCAGCTGATATTTCTTGAGTGGCGCCATCTATCGAAAATTCTGGTATGCAACATTGATGAATGATCTATTGTGAACACATTGCACCTAAAATTAGGTCAATCTGCCAACTTTCAAAAAATGACTTTTCGCCAGAGAAAGTGGTCAAATTTCCTATAGTGGAATGCTTTGATTGTCAAAGCACAAGTGGTATTGTAGATTGGTTTCAATCATCTCGCACCCGAGTTGCAAACTCGATGGTAGCGACTAGAGGTGGGCACGGGCCGGGCTTTTTTTCGTGGCCCGCGGGCTTACACAGGCCCGGAGCGGGTTCGGGCGGGCCCGGGCCTTAAAATTAAGATTCGTACGGGCTTCGTGCGGGCCCGGGCCTTAGCAAAAAGGCCCGGCCCGTAAAATCCCGAAATAGGCCCGAAAAAATTTTGATTTGATCGAATTAGAACCGCCATTTGTCGCATTTTAATTGCTTATCGATGCTACTATTAATTTGCTTATACAATATTTTATTTGATTGCACACCACTAATTCAAAATTGGCGCCTTATTGTGAAATTAGCAAATCTGTGAAAAATAAAAATGTCGCGACAAACAATTCAGGACGCTGTAAATAAAAAAAAGTGAATGTGTAAAATTTATACAAAATGAAAAGGGCAGGAGTGAAGTGTGGAAGCTTTTCGATTGCGTTAATTATAATGGCAATAATGTTTTCTTATATGTGTAAATAAGTTTCGTGCCGGGCCGGGCCGGGCCCGGGCCTTGATGAAAATGTTTCGTGTTCGGCCGGGCCGGGCCTCTCAAAAAAGAGTTTGTTTTCGTGCGTGCCCGGGCCTCAAAATACAGGCCCGCGCCCACCTCTAGTAGCGACTCGACCTCGACCACAATTGGATTGGATGAAGCTAAACATTTTAGTGTCCTACTTGTACCCTCGCGTCCAGAACCACTTGCGAATTGCAACAGGCGAACAAATCAAAATACAAATTTGTAATTGGAGAACGAAATATTGCATACTTTTAAGCTGATCATTCAAGAACATAAAAAACAAGAAGGCTACAGTCAAGTGTGCTCAACTCTGAGACCCCCCGCTACCCAACGGTATTGGGTATAAAGAGTCTCTAGTAAAGAAGTGTGAGACCATATATTGTGAAAACATCTTGCATGTTGCATTGGTAAGACTCTTATTAGGTTAGGTTAGGATTGAGCGAAGCGACTCTTCGTCAAGTTTACACATGGCTGCAACGCTTTTGAGTTAGCTTACCCAAATGCGTGCACATGATTTTCCGTCGAACTCCAGCGTAGCTTCCTTTGCGAGTGCGAGCGAGACCGCTGATTCACATTTTACTTTGTTTAGCTCGTTCTCCAGTACTGCCCGTTGCATTTCCAGTGCTGCCAATAGCTTGACATACAGAACTGCTGATGTTGTTGTTGTCGTTGTCGTTGCTGTCGCCCAAATTTGCCACTTCTGATGCCGAACGCTGTGCAGCTGCGCGCAAAAACTCTGTGGCGTCGCTGTTGTTGTTGTTATTGTCTATTTATGTTGTAGACATCTGATGTGCAGCTGCGTTGTTCTGAGAATTTCTTAGCTTAGACGCTATTCTTCTTGCAGCTTTTCAATGGTGTTTAACAAATCCTGGTGAACACTCTCTGCTATGTCCGAATTTTCGCAAACATTTTGAGTCTGATCATGACGCTCGTTGTTGTTGGGCAATTCCTTTTCTTGGCCAGACAAAATATTGGCCAAACTTAATAACTCGTTGTTTCCTGATGGTATTTTGTTGGACATTTCAGGTGAAACATCGAGCAACCGTGTTATTAATTCCGCTTTGCTGCCTATCGTGGGCAAACAGAGCGCTTTATACTATTTGGTATATTTTTAATATTTTTGCAGTATATTCGGTATATTTTGAGAAAAATACCGCAAAATAGATTTATTTTATTCAAAATGGGTAGCGGGTATCTCACAGTCGAGTACACTCGACTGTATCTTTCTTACTTGTTTTTTTTAGTCGATCCCACTTCTGAATTGAGGTACTTACACACTTAAGAAAACAATATGAATTCCAGAGTCCATTTTATTCTGCTTCTCGATCAAGCTGACCGCGTAGCTCAATTATGTATAACAAAGAATGTGACATGTAATGAGAGAATCGATAAAGAGAGCCAATATCGAGAGAGAGTTCGGATAGCCGAGAGAGCGTCAAGTTATATACATATGAGTGTAGAGTGTGTGTTTGTAGGCACACGTCCTACTACAATATATAAATATTAAATATAAATAAATGCAATTAACAACAAATATTAAGGAATAATAAGAGAGTCTTTGAATTGTTAACATTACGGCGAATTAAGAGCGAAGTAAAGCTTTCACGGCTTGCTTTGTGTGAATTCGCCCCATTTCGCCGCATTTCGCCACTTCGCCATTTAAGTTCAGCTTAGGCGTCATCGAGTAATGTATTGAAGTCTAAGTTTTCGGGTTTTTACCTCCCTAATTAGGATAAATGTTTTAAAAGAGAATTTATCCAAATTGAAAATGAATTCATATTTAAATATTGACATGAATTCACAATGTTTAAACAGTCAATAGACAAAAAGCGATTAAAATATGTAAAATCTTGTGTATATATAACCTCTTTAAATCGTTTAAAATATTGAAATCTAAATTTTCGGTTAAATGAATTCATACTTAAATACATAGTTCGATGATGCAAAATGTTAAAACAGTCAATAGACAAAAAGCGATTAAAATATGTAAAATCTTGTGTATATATAACCTCTTTAAATCGTTTGAAATCCCGAGTCGTGTCGATATCTTATCGATAAGTTGTGTCAAGGCGGAAATGGAAGTTCAAAAAGAATAGAGCAAGAGTAATTTCCGCTTTCAAATGCAGCTCAGAATATGCATGAATAAGTGAGTTGTAGGCATTGCTAAGTGAGCTGAGAAAAAGACAAAGACATACAGAGAAACACTAAAACACACACACACACACACACATACATACATGCACGTACACGTGGTGAGCACGTAGAGACATGCATGATATTTATTATGTTATCGAAATAAATCACAAATAAACATAAATAAACAAAGCAAAACCAAAGAAATGCCTAAGTAGATTTGTCAAAAAGTAGTCGACGGGTAAAAGAGCATTCACACACAGACACACACACATATACGTGCGTCAAATGCGCCGTAAAGTATGCAAAAATGTTACACAAATGAAAATAACTTGAGCAAAAGTTGACATCCTCAGTGTCCTCGTCCTCGTCCTGAGTCCTGAGTACTGAGTCCTCATCCTCGTTCTCGTTCTCAACGTTCTCTCTGGCTGGCCGCATGACAAGAATTTATGAGCCTGACATTGTGCGCTTGCAAAATGTCAATGCCTGCTATCCACACACACACACACACACACACGCACACTTAACTGTGTGTGTGAGTGAATGTGGTTTCCTTGTTGTTTTTTTTTTTTTTTTTTTTTTTTTTGGTCATATTTGAGCACATATCAAAATAAGTCTGATGATCCAATAAAGTGCTTATAGCTCAACGGCAGCGGCTTAAAGGGCTGCTGACTGTCACATTAGTGACGCACACACACACACACACACACACACACCCACACCCACACACACATACGCAGTCTGATGTGCTTTTGCATAGCATACTTTTGCGGGCAAGTTGTAATGAAAATAAATGCGTTACATTTCAATACTTTCACGAGCTGATCTTCCCCTCCCTCCCTCAGCATCTCCATCTGTGTGTGTCTGTCTCTCTATGCAATTTTTGATTTATGTGCGTATAACTGTCGGTGTGTGTGTGTGTGTGTGTGTGTGTGTTTGACATTTGTTCAAGACACGTGAAAATATTTCAAGTGCCTTCGAAAGCAAAACTACTTCAGACAAACCCCCAAAAAAACTCAACTCAACGAACATTTGCTATCTATGCACACACACACACACACACACACACAGACACGCACAGAGTAAGGAAAGGGAAGAGAGAGAGTTGGAAAAAAGGCACGCAAAAGAAATGATTTATTTGCGCATTTCTCGCATTTCTACATCTTCGACTGTTAGGCGGCTGCTTTTAATACATTTTTCTCCTTTCGGCATATTTGGCGTTCCATGCATGACAAATTGTTAAGAAAACTCAAGCACACACACATACACACACACACACACATGTGGCAGCTGTGTGCGGCTGCTGCTTATCATCGAAATGTACTCAAGAAATTCCACAAATAACGCGACGCCAACTTCACTTGCATCTCAGAAGGAGATGGAGATGGAATTGCGACTGGTGGGTGGGAAGGGGAAGGGGAAGGGGAAGGGGGAGAACATGTTAGGCAGGGAGGGAAAGATTCACTCTTGGACCTCCAACTACGAAACGCGACGCGACGCGACGCGGCGGCTGCAGTTCAGTTCATTGGTCTGACATTGAGTACTAGTGATTTATAGCACTTTATGCGATCGGAAAACAAAGTGTGAGTCAGGATGTGCGTGTGGCGAAAGGTAAATCGACTTGCCACCCCTTAAAGGGGAGGAAGGGGTTCAAAAGAGATTCTCTCTATTAGGGAAAAATATCACACATGAAGGGCGCACATCTTTAAAATGTATCCACGTGATAGATTTATTTATGTTCTTACAAAGTAAGAGAGTATATTTCATTTTTCGCGAATTCATTTGCATATCGCAAACACAACATTCATTTTAAAACTTATCTTTTAGGAAAATGACTTTGATAATCTCATAAGAACGTTTTTAAACGCTTTTTATTAATTAAATCTCTTTGTAAAACAAAATTAAGACTGTGAGATACTCGGTACCTAAAAAAGTCGTATTATTGCGGTATTATTCTATACAAAAAATACCAAATTAAACTAAGAAAACATGGTTAAATATACTGCTACCCATTTAGTATTGATCTAAATGTATGACAAATTAAAGTATCAGAAAATTCTAAAATCACCTGGATATTATATTTGGTATATTGATATACTAATTGTTTTAAATTTTTTGTCGATCTTTGAATAACAAAATTAAGATTGTGATATACTCTGCACATATAATATAAAGGTAGAACATTGCGGTATTATTCTATACAAAAAATACCAAATTAAAATACAAAATATGGTTAAATATACTGCTACCCATTTAGTATCTAAATGTATGCCAAATTAAAATAACAAAAAAAAAAAGGAAAATCATCTAAATATTATATTTGGTATATCGATATACTAATTGCTTTAAATTTTATTTCTATCTTATAGTTTCAGATATTTATGTATTTAATTTTTGGGGTCAGAGATGCCTCCCTTTGCATCTTACATACATCTTCTGGATAAACCAAGTACAAGAGAGTGAATGGGCAGTATCGAAAATTGTAAAATTTGTGAGAAATTTCGAAATTGCATATTATAAAAATAGTTATATTCAAAAAGTTTAGTTTATTATCGCTAATGAGCAACAAATTAAATATACAAATGTGAATAATAAATTGGATGACTACAAACAAATAAAAAAGCAATATACCATCTACCTATTTTAAGTAAAAGCAAAGTATTGTGGTAATATTCTCAAAATATACCAAAACAATATATATTACAAAATTCAACAAAAAAAAACCTGACAAATTCTATATTTGGTATATTAATGTAATTCTACATTCAAGATATACTATAGAGTGCTAAATAAGCCAAATTGTCAGTCAAATCAAATAGTAAAATTAGTGAGAAATTTAAACATTGCATATTTGAAAATATGTTTCGATATCTGCTTACATTTATTTGAGAGGCGACTTTGATAGAAATTTGTGCTTTGAAAACCAAATAACGTTGTCTCCGTCTGCGTCGTCATCGTTGTCATTCATCGCTCACCCCCTTTCTCGTTAACCCCTCTCTTCTCCCCTCTACCCACCGCTCCACTTAACGAGCCAATGCGCGCCTGACTAACGACTTTGAGAACCGAGAACTGAGAACTGAGAACCGAGAACTGGAGGACGACTGTCGTCATATATCCAAACTAAATGTGTCACGTCCAAACAACAAAAATTTCATTTATATTCGCATACGAAACGGAGAAAAAAAAAACATGAAATAAAATAAAATAAAGAAAACCAAAAGAAGAAGAAGAAGCGCTGTAAAGTCAAGGGAGTGGGAGGAGGACAGAGAGCGAGAGCGAGAGAGAGAGAGAGTTACAGACTTTGCTGGGTTTATTTTAAATTCGAGCAATTTGGGGCAAATGCATGCGGCGATTCAACACGCCTCAGTCCAGCTCCCATCCCCCTCCCTCCCCCCGTTCCTCATCCAGCATACCTATTGGGATTTGTCAGGGGTAGAGGGGGGATAGGGGTGTTCGCCTAGAGTCTGTGGGTGCAAAATTGTTACAAATTATGTGCAGCCATAGACGGAGAGGAGATGGAGATGGAGACGGAGACTGACTCTGGGTGAGATGCTTCCCTTTTCTGCGTGTTTTTTTCTTCTTCTTTTTTTGCTACTCCTTTCGCTGCGTGCAGCGTTTTAAGCAGCCACATCCTGCCACGCCCACCACCGCAGGCGGCGACAACAAATCAACGGAAACGGAAGTGGCAATGGAAATGGAAATGCTCAACAACGGAGCAAATGATGCGAAAGCGTCGCCAAGCTTCTCTTCTCTTCTCTTCTTGCCTCCAAAAAGGTGTGAAAGACTCGTCGCTCGTCGCACGAAAAAATTATGAAAAATCGCAAAAATGTTGACGTTACACACACACACACACACATGGATGAAGGCATAAAAAAGCAGCGAGTAACGTTACTTTCGGTAAGCACTTTTTCGCATACGTCGACGTCGCTTGCTCCGTGTGTGGCTTCCGCCTCAGTCTCTGAGATCTACGACGACGATGTTGTTAGTTCTCCCGGAATGATGCACCATGAGCGAGTGGCGAGAGAAAGGGGAGAAGGGAGAGCAGAGAGAGGAGGGAAGAGGAATGCCACAAAACTGACTACACAGTCAAAGCCAAAGAAAGCTACAGTCGAGTGTGCTCGACTTTGAGATACCCACTACCCATTGTGAGTAAAAGCAAAATATTGTGGTAATATTCTCAAAATATACAAAAACAATATATCACAGAATACTAAAAACATGTCAAATTGTATATTTGGTATATTGATGTGGTACCACATTCGAGAGTGCAAAATATACCAGATTTTCAGTCAAAGCAAGACCTAGAAAGAAGTCGTTTTTGACCATACAAAAGTATTTCTTTAATACCTTTGACAATTTTCATCTGATCGCGACCAAATCACGAATCACAATTCCTATAGTTATTAGTAGTATATACCAAGATTCGCGACTCTAGCTTTATTATTATTTAATAAATTTACGCTTGTTATTCAATTTTCGTCGATTTGCGGGGGCGTGGCAAAAATTTTAAACACACTTGATCTGCGTGCAAACATAACAAATGCTGTCGAAAAAAGAAATGTATCTTTATCTCTTATAGTCTCTGAGATCTTGGGGTTCATACGGACAGACAGACAGACAGACGGACATGCTTTAAAGGGTCGGAATATATATACGTTTCTGCCGGCACAATGTTATAATACCCTTCTACCCTATGGGTAGCTGGTATAAATAGCTTTTAAGGACCGCACACGAGGAAAGCGAACCATGCTAAATGGCGTAGAAGATCTAAGATGATCAATGCGAAGAGCATTATAAATATGATAAATATTGAAATCAATGAATTTTCTAACTAAAGAATTGAAAGTTAATATCTGAGAAATAAATATAAATTAGAAAAATATAAAGACTTTCGTTAGTGCAAAACTTCAACATAATTTCAGAATAAATTCGAAATTACTATTCACAAAAGTATATTAAATTTAATTTATTAAATATCAACAACTGAATAAAGAATTTTTATTGTAAATCGAAAGTAAATATCTGAAATATAAAAAGATCTTGGAAAAAAAGAAAAGAAGAACCAAAATTTTAGTAAAATGTTTACTAGCATTTTGTGGTTACAGAATTAAAAGCAAATATCTTTGAAATAAACAGAAATTAGAAAAACATATAGAGAACAACTATCATTAGTATAAAATTTTAGCATAATATCAGTATAAATTCACATTGAATATTAAAGAAATTTGTATCAAAACTAATTTTTTAAATAATAAAAACAAATTAAAAAATACTTACTTATTTTTTTATTCGACCTATTGTGTTAAGAGTATATATCTGAAAAATAATAATTAAATAAAGAATAACTAATAAGTTGTTCGTATAAAACACATTAACAAAAATACGATAAAAGCTTTGCTTTAGAATAATGTACGAAATAATATAATAAATATTAATTACAAACAAATAAAAAATAAATAATATGTTGGTATCAAATTCACCATCTTAAATAAATATCATAACATCATTGATACAAAATATGGATGAGATTTAATAGCGATAAATATAGACAGTTAATTCATAAAAAAATGAGCTTCATCTTCTAGCTCTTTTAAAAAATATATTATATTTTTAATAACAACTGACGAATTAAATAAAAACAATATCCAGTTGTATGGTATTTGCATTTAATGAAATATTTCATGTAATTCAAATCGCAATATTCAGCATCAAATTATATGTATATCATAAGTGCATAAATTGAATCGTTGAATAATATTATACAATAGAAATTTGAGGAAACTTACGTTGGCATTTTTTTTATACCCGCTACCCATAGGGTAGAAGGGTATTATAACTTCGTGCCTGCAGGAAATGTATGTAACAGGTAGAAGGAGGCATCTCCGACCCTATAAAGTATATATATTCTTGATCAGACGATCTAGCCATGTCCGTCTGTCCGTATGAACACCTAGATCTCAGAGACTATAAGAGATAGAGCTATAATTTTTGCCAGGCCCACTTCCGCCCCCGCAAATCAAAACAAGTAAGAAAGCTACAGTCGAGTGTACTCGACTGTGAGATACCCGCTACCCATTTTGAATAAAAGCAATATATTTTGCGGTATATTTCTCAAAATATACCAAATATACTACAAAAATACTAAAAAATATACCAAATGGTATATGTGGTATATCGATATAGTATCGCATTCAAAATATACCATAGACGGCACAATATACCAGATTGTCAGCCAAAGCAACTCAGACCCCTAGTAAGTAGGCGTTTTTGCCCATACAAAAGAATTTCTTTAATAACTTCGACAATTTTTATCTGATCGCAACCAAATGTTCAGGAATCATAACTACTATAGTAGTTATTGTATATACCAAAATTCGTAACTTTAGCTTTAAAATTACGCTTGTTAATCGATTTTTTTGATTTGCGGGGGCGGAAGTGGGCGTGGCAAAAATTTGAAACAAACTTGATCTGCGTGCAAACATAACAAATGCTGTCGAAAATTATAGCTCTATTTCTTATAGTCTCTGAGATCCAGTGTTTCATACGGACGGACGGACAGACACACAGACGGACACACGGACATGGCTATATCGTCTTGGCTGTTGACGCTGATCAAGAATATATATACTTTATAGGGTCAGAGATGCCTCCTTCTACCTGTTACATACATTTCCTGCCGGCACAAAGTTATAATACCCTTCTAGCCTATGAACAACTTGCATTTATTTCTTAGTTTCTCAAGTTTTATTTTTTAGCATACTACAAACTCAAATGAATTACATTTTTTGGCAATGTTTGATTTAACTATTTAAAGGGGTTTCCATATTCAGGTTTTACTTTTTTTTACGAAAAATGCAATTACTTATGAGTATTAATGAAATTATTTTGATCGTTATTTGCACTTCATGACCGAAACACTTCTCTCTTCTTTGCAGGGTATGTTCAAATCGAGTCATTTATTGACTTTTGAGATGTGTGACAAACGCGATGAGAGTTGAGGCATAGCCGGGACTTGAGTAAGGTGCATGAAACAAACTATTTGCGTTTTATCAAAAGATTTTTTACGCGCCGTTGACAAAAAAGAAACGTGGCAAAAACGAAATGAAGAAATGGAGCAGGGACAGTGAGAATGGTGAGTGGGAAGAGGAGAGAGGAGACAGGTTGGAAAAGCCAGGAAAGGAAGCGAGGACGATGACGATGACGATGATGAAGAGCAAAAGGAAGTGGAACTGGAGCTGGATGAGGAATAAGGAATAAGGAATGAGAGATGAGGAATGAGGAATGTTGCAAGCAAAAGAGGCGCCACTAACTGCAAAACGCATGACGGAAACATGCTTGGTGAGCGTATGGGCCTGTAGGGAGCAGAGGGCGGACGGAGGCGTGGCAGCAATGAGTTGGTGACAAAAAATAGATGGTGCGCACTTATTCAAATTAACATAAATCAAAAGAATTTGCAGCGCATAAAATATGAGACAGAGACACAAACAGCCAAAGGAGTGTAAGAGAGAGAGAGAGAGAGAGAGAGAGAGAGAGACAGAGAGAGAAGAGGAAAAGAGATAGCTGGCAGGCAGGTGGCAGGAAGTTAAGCAAAAGAGTTGCAGCTTTCAGACTCACAAAGTCCAAATGAGTGCGGCTTAGGCGACTCTCTGCATCTGATGCTTTGCTGTTCACAGAGACAGAGAGAGAGAGAGAGAGAGAAAGCTAAAACGATGAGTGAATTGAATCTGCAGTTGGCAACCAACAATATGGAATTGCGTTTAAGTTATGTTAATTCTAAAATTGTTTTGACCCATGTGCAGCACCCAAGACAAGCAAATAGTAATTGTTGTTGAATGTAATGGAAAAGTGATGCACAGATTAATATATTAATGCAAACTTCAATTTAATTAAAAGAGAAGAAATATATATTTCTAGTTGACCCGGTGAACTTTGTTTTGTGTTTCTTTTTATTATTATTTCATTCAATATTATTTCTGTATTTTAGTACATATGTAGGTTGCTCTTCACCTAAGTACCTTGTGATAGACGACATTTATTATTTATTTATTATCAGGCGCAAAAACCAACAACGCAGATGGTCTTCCGACCATGAATGTTCTAGATTTAAACCAAAAACTTTTAAGGATTGGCCTTGTGATTTGTTGATGGTCATGGCAAATGCAAGTCGTATCGGAAATTTAATTCTTATAAATTCAAACGGCATATCGGTTGGGATTATCGGGATCCTCGGAGTAAGAACTTCCTCACCTTTGAATTTTCCTATCATTATCGTAGCGTAAATTACATTGTTCATCAATTTTCTAACCACCAAACGCGTAACGTTGCACAGTTTTGGTTGGTTTATCTTGCGAAGCATGATTACTACGGAGCCAGCCTTCAAAGAGTTTAAAATTTCAGTTGGATAGTTGGTGGGTTCATCTTGATGTGTGACGCAGTCAATAGATTGGAATGAATGCATTGCTCCAATGATCTTATTTTGAATTATGTAATTCAGATCATCTACATCTTTATTCTTAGCCTTTAAAATTGCTCGCTCACTCAACCATTCATTATTTTATTTATTTAAATTTATTTTATTTTTTTTTTTATTTAAGATTTGATTGTCTTGCTCGCGGCATTGCTGACTGTAGATATATATATAAATACATAATATCGTACATAAATGTATGATGCGTTACGCTCACAGCCTACTTACTGTTATTCATTAACGTCGAACGGGATAAAAAGTATCCTATGTTCGTCTCCTGCAGTGTTGCCAGAGTCGCTTTTTTCCCGTCAAAACTGGCTTTTTTCAAATGCCATTTGCTTGAAAAAATTGCAAACAGCAGGCAGCGAGAATTCTGGCTTTTTTTTACTTAAATGCTTTTTCTTTTATTTGCCCAAAATTATGGAACAATTGTTGCTGTAGTTGCTCTGTCGATGCTGTTGGCAAGCATTTTTTAGTGACAAATCGATTGTATAGTGTTGTAAAGCAATCTCAAAGTACACCCCAATTCGTATCGTAGCGTAACTAAAGGCAAAAGGACGACACGGATGACAGTTACTGCAAATGTACAATCACCAAATAGCATAAAAGTGCTAGGGCGGATTTATGCAAACAAACGAAATAGATTTTGTAACTTTGACGGTCAAGACAACGGAGCAAGAAGCAGTGCTATGTCTTTTTGTGGCCGAGCATACATTGTTGGCTCAATTGGATCATTTAGGAAACCTAGTAGTTAAATACTTTGAAGACGACAGCGCTATTCGTTTTTCTACTCGTTGTTTTCTACTTAAAATGAAAATTCATTTTATTCTAAACCATGCATTTACAGTTATGGCTTGCGTAGACTTGACAAATGCTGCTATCGATATAACCTTCCTAATAAATTCCTAAAAATTATAGGAACTGGATGAACATATGACAATAAAAATGAGGAGAATGAGGACAGTAGTAATGAAATCCTCCAAATATTGTGAATATCAGAAAAGCTTCTGTTCAAATTTTATACATATGTACAAGTATGTGTCAATAGATTTGCGACTTCGCGCGCTTACTCTGTGTCTATAAATAAAATGTAGAGAATCCAATGAATTGAAAAACCATTTTTTTTTTATTGCTTCTAATTGTTCAGCTTTTTTGCTTCGTCAAAAACAGCCTTTTTCTCAACAAACGTTGGCAACACTGGTCTCCTGGCTCTAAGCTATCTCCCTACCAATTTTCACTCAAATTTGTTCTGCCGTTCCTGATTTATAAGTGGTCTAACATAACACGACTTTCTTTTATATATATATATATACATATCTGTTGTAAGGGTCAACGTAATGCGAAATTCCATTACTTAAATAATTGAAAAAGCTACAGTCGAGTGTGCTCGACACTGAGATAACCTCTAAACATTTTCATTATATACAAACCAGTGTAGTATTATTCTTAAAATATACCAAATTAGTACACCGCACAAATGCCAAAATATTCCTAATGATATATTTGGTATATTGATATAAAACTACATACTTTCATTGAGTACAAAATATACTAAAATAAAACACAAAAATAAAGGAGTACAGAAAAAGTTGTCATAAATTATAAATGCATAATTAAAGTATAAAATGGCAACTGATAACCAAAAATAAGTGGATAGTTATTTTTCTTTACTTTAAAGTGATTTAATGGAAGAAAATAAAAGTTGTTTCATCTTCAATTGTATGCTGACATATCTTAGCAATGACATTTTTCATTTTCGGTTATTTTTTCTGATTTTATATTTGGTAATTTATATCCATATTCCACTTAATGGTTCATTCCCAGAGAAAAGAAGAATAGCAATGAGGATGAAGACAAATAACCCTTTTTGAGTACACAGAAAGAAAATATGTGATAAAATCTTCAATCGTGATTGTTTGATGTACAAATTTAGCCAAGAAGGTTTATTTATAAATCAAGATCGAAGATCTACAAAAAAACAAGCTCGAAATTCAAGATTATCTTGTTGCAAGAATCGATTTAAAAATCTTAAATCAAGATCAAACGTTCTAGATTAATTATAGATTAAATATACTTGATAGAAGATTCAATCAAGATTTTCATCTTAAAACAAAAGTTTTTTAATTTTAAAATGGTAATTTGCCCTATAAATGTGGATTTAAGAGTGTTTCTACCTAAGAATCTTATTTCAAGATTGTTTGCTTTTTTTTAAAGATCGAAAGAATCTTTAATCAATCTAGATTTTTTTCTCTTCGTGTACAGCTGATTGTGAAGAAGACGAAAATCGATCCTCAAATATATCAATTAAATTAAATTTAAGTTAGCGGAATACGAGTAAGAGAAAAGAAGAGTTGCATTAAGGAAGAGAAATAACCCTTTTGCTCTTTTATGACATTAAGCTGTCGAAGGTTTTTTAACTACTTCGAACTGCCGCAAATAAATGCGAGACGCAGCTAAGCTTTGAGCCAAAGGATTTGCAATATTCTTCTTCGGTTTGTTTGCTGACTGTTGAAGCTAATAAGCCAAGCACTTTGCCGGGAGGCTAAGCCACAGAGAAATGTGACGTGGCACCAAAGCGGATATCAGATTTGTGCGTTGCGTTGTCCTTGTCGTTGGCCTGATTTGTTAGCATAACAAAGGATTTGCAGCGTGGAACATGCGTGCCTAGTCTATCAAAACTAATGTCGAACTGTCATATATGTAAAGCAACCCCAAATGCGAAGTGCGGGTGCGGGTGCGGGTGAGGGAGTGTGGAAAGGAAAGGAGAGGAAAGGAAAAAACCAAACGAACCCTTTCCTATTCAAATGCTTACCCCCGCCGGGCAGGACATCCATCCATCGAGCTCGGCGCCAAGCCGCAGCACTTGGTTTTAAAGTATGTCAGTGAATGCCTCCTTAGTCTGGCCTCCCAAGTCCTGGCTGCGAGTCCTTGGCACACAACCCGTGTGGACAACCCGTTCGACTCCTCGACTTCCTCCTCCTTCCTCCTCACCATGCAGAATGTTGAATTTTTATTGTTCGTGTTCGTTTTCGTGTTGTTTTTTTTTTTGTGTTTTTTGTGTGTTGGTCTCTGTGCTTTTCTTTTATTGCCAGCGGGCGGTCGGCGTCGCATCTTCAACTCCTTGATTTCGTTGCCCTTTCACAGCACTCGCTGCCCAACTACACCGCACTTCCTCCGTCCGTCCGTCCGTTCGTCCGTCCGTCGGTCTGTCGATGTCTTCCCTCTTCTTGCGCTCTGGCGCTGACTTTTACACTTTTCGACTTTTCCCACATGTCGTATCAGCGGCTTTTCCCGCGTGGCCTTCGTTCGCTTTTGCCTCGCTCTTCACTCTCTCACTCTCACTCTCGCTCTCCTTCTGTTCGACCTTTTACCGTTCGTCGCTTATTTTTGCGGCATTTTTTGCCCCTTTTTTTTGTGTGCTGCAACGCGCGATTTTCAACGCATGGCCGCGGGGTTTATCTGCTCTTCTCTGTCTCTATCTTCTCTTTTCGGGTGGATTCGTATTATTTCGCATTTAAAAATAGATTTGCATTTACTCTCGCTCTCTCTCTCTCTCTCTCTCTAAATATACTATGTATGTGGCGTGTCCAATTGATTTATGGTTTTTGTAAATAACACACCAAAAAAAAAAGAATTGCTAGAAAAGGTTTGCACCGCAGGGCGGTTAAGTTTACAGTGGTGGGGGGAGGAAGGAAGCAAAGCGGTAGTTAGGGGTATGGAAGGCCTCCTGTGTGGTCTCTCTTTCACTCTCCCTCTCTCTCTCTCTCGCGCTTTCTCTGTCGCACTCGATTGTTGTTTGCTTTTTTGCGGTTACTTTGCGGTTGCTTTTTGGCGATTTTTTGCAGCGTCCGTTTCAACAGCTTCCCACACCGTGTTTCATGGCAATCCAATCCGTTCCGTTCCGTTCCATCCTGTCCTGTCCTGTCCCACTCTGCGTTCCATTCCGCGTTCCCCGACACAGCCAGTTTATTGACTTTTCCAACTGATCCTTTGGGTGTAATTCTTGTTATTGTTTGCATTTTTAACTTTGTCCTCGCCTGGCAAAATGATGTTGATGCCAGGCGATAGCAGACAATAAATAAAATAGACAATGGAATACGAAAAATAAGCAAGAGACTAAAGCGAAAAAAGCGCAAGAAAATAAATATATAAATAATTTAAAGTTATAATTACAGGAAATTCCAATTGGCAGATTCTGGAAGGAGAAGGCACAACAAGAAAATACACAAATAAATTGATGTCATTTTCGTTTTCGTTGCGTCTCAAATGGAATTAGCGGCAAGCAAAAAAAAAACAAAACAAAATAGGAAAAAAAAGAAACGAGACAAATCCAAACAACTCCACAAGCAAAGCTCCATATCAGCAGCAAGAAGGTTTACAATAAAAAAAAGAACGAAAAGAAAGAGAATGCTTGACGCAGTCAAAGACGGTGGAATGGGGATGGGGAAGGGGGGGGAAGGAGAAGGAGGCAGGCGATGCGAAGCAGACGGCAATGAAAACGCAGATAAACATATTCGCGAATTTGTTATTATCAGAAAAATATTGCGCAAATAACGAGAGAGAAGGAGACGCTGACGAAGGAGGGTGAAGAGGATGAAGCTTAAATGTTGCGAACGTATGCAAAATATTTGTGCGAGAGTGTGTGTGTGTGTGTGTGTGAGGGGTGTGGGTGTGTGTGTGGGTGTGAGGCTTGTGGGCGTTTAATTCCCTAGCGACTGCATGTGACGCGTTTTGCATGCGGTTTTCGCGCGTTTTCTACGCAAAGCAGAGTGTGTGTGTGTGCCAGGTGCGTGTGTATGTGAGGGGTGGAGTGGAGTGGAGAGGGGAGGGGGAAATAAGGCGACTGGTTGCTGGGCTGAGGGAGGTGTCGCAAATTAGTTAAAAAGCCGAGCCACACAATCAAAGATCAAAACTTTCTGATAGGCAAATGGCTTCGTGACTTCGCTCTTATGTGTGTGTGCCATGTGTGCGTGTGTGTGTGTGTGTGTGTGGTTTGATGCTTTTATTGTTGTTGTTATTGCCAAGTTTAAGCGCCGATTGCTGTCATTGTTGCTTCATGAGTTTAATGGCAGTCCTTACTCCTCCCTTCCCTTTCCATCCGTCTGTCTGTCTGTCTGTCTGTCAGTTGGAGTTTGATTTGCCCGACTTTGATAAGCAACTCTTAAGTCGCAAAATGACAAACGAAAAAATTGTGTTAAAGCAAATAAAAATTGATAGGCTTATGCGTGTTCTTTTCAGCCTCCGGCGCTGTAATGACTAAGGGCTAAGGTCTAAGGTCTAAGGGTGTCTTTTGATACTCATCCAACGAGTTAAACGCTCTTCGCTGTGCGCAAACAAAAGAGTTTCATCGAATGAGCTGGGGGAATTGGGAATTGACGCCGATTTCACATACAACAACAACAAAAAGTGAAGAAAGCAACTGAACAACTCTTTGCGATAAACAGCACAAAATTTGTAGATTATTTAGAAGCTCAAGCAAAAGTTACTTTTCAGTTGGAGTCCTTTTATATTTATGTGTTACAAGTTCATGTTTAGTAAGAATAATTCTTTATTTATTTCGATTTTCGCTTTCTTTTTTTTCGTCAAGTTTTCCGCTAAAAAAGGCTAAATCAATATTTCATCCCAACTTAAATTTTAATACATTATGAGAAAACTTACGTATATAAAAACAAGTGAGAATGTTACAGTGGAGTGGACTCAATTGTGAGATATCGGCTACACACTTTGAATAAAAGCAAAAAAGCGCGGCATTATTTTTAAAATATACCAAAACAATATACCACAAACATACCAAAATGTACTAAATGATATATTTAGTATATTGTTATGGTAGTACATTAAAATATACCATATTGTGCAAAATATACCAGATTATCAGCCAAAGCAACATGTATTTTTTCTTAAGAAAAACATAAATTTGATTCCAATCAAATCAATTTATTCTCTTGGGTAGTATTCTCTTGAGCTTAAGTCAGTTGTATTAATATTCAAAATATATGATTATGCAATTAGAACAGCTTTAAATTTAAATTCCTATAATCTCAATATGAGAGACTAGATAATTTAAATGATTTTCCTTGATCAATTTTAATCCAATTACTAGAAACAAATTTCATTACTTTTACAGACAGTTTCATTACTTTTAATTTATGCATTTAACTTACAACTTACAATATTAAAAACTAGTTAAAGAACACTTTCAATGTTCTTTCTTTACATTCGATTATATTCAAATCCCAATGAAGACAGTCTGATAGCCTGTTGAATAATTATTGATAACATCAACTTCGTTTTCTGCAGTCAGTTGGTCAACATTTAGTTATCAGCTTATCGGTTGCATCTTCAACTTCAATTCGAGTTTTGTCGGCAATCAACTTTCTCCACTGAAGAAACCACAACAAGCAAAACGAACAACAACAACATCGATTACAATATGGCGCCCATCTCCCTGCCCTCTTCCCTCCTCCCTCCTCTCTTCCACTCCTTCCACTGGCCATGGAAATGCCAAAAAACTTTGATATATTGTCAACTATGTTTGCCCGGCTCTTAAGCACCGCTGCGGTCTGATCCACCTTCCTGTCATGTCCTCCCCTCTCTGCTGTCCTCCGCTGCTCTGCACCTTGGTCCACCTTGGAGCGAGTCGCCCAGACGCCGCCGAAGCCGCCGTCGCAACTTTGTCTTGCGCATGCCAACAATAATTTTTGATTAAAGATGAATTTTTAATTTAATGTATCTCACAGATACGCGGATACGCAGATAGAAACGCAGCCAGCGAAACGTAAAAAAAAACCAAAATAAAAAAAAACAAAAGCATCGGGGAAACGAGGGAAAAAATGCACGAAAAATGTTTTTTAATCTCAACGGCAAACGGAAGCGGAAATCAAACGACCAGAACAGCGACTGCGACTGCGACTGCGGCTTCGACTGCAGCGACGTCGACGTCGACGTAGACGACCAAAGTATCAAACAAAATTTTTAATGTCTTCGCCAGGAGCAAATGGGACAAATGGGGCAACCAAGAAGCGAGATGGAGAAGGGGGGAGGGGGAACTGAGTCTTGTGCCTTATGCCTGGCCGCCTTGTTAAAAAGTCCGCGTAATTTTCAAACCTCCCTCCACACTTCCCTCACCCCCCACCCTTGAAGCCGGTCAGAAGCTGCCTTTGATTTTTTCCGAAGTTTTTTACCATTTTTGCTGCCATTTATTTTGCTTCTCTTCGTTTTTTTTTTTGTTGCTGTTTTGCGTTTGGCTCATTAGGAATTTTTCTTCTTTGGGTGTGTTTTTTTTTTTCTTCTTCTTAGCTTGTGTTGGGAAAGCGATAAAAATTTGAAAGGCAGCAGCAGCGACCGCGAACGCGACGCAACCGCGTCACCACCCTCCAATTGAGTCATGAAACTTACTCTCACAACGCATCCGCCCACCGCCCCCCGCATATCGCCCCCCGCCCATTGCTCACCGTCCATTGCCCAGCGCCCAGCGCATTGCCAAATGGTGTTTAATGATTTATGAATAATCGCCATTTTGCATTTGAGTGATGAGTGGAGTGGGTAGTGAAAAGGGAAGGGAGCGAGTCAGCAGTCGGTAAGTCAGTCAGTCAACGACGAACGACGAACGGCGCCCAAAAGTCCATTTACACGTTTCGTTTGAGCTGGCTGCTGAGGGGATTCATCTAAAGATTGGGTCTCCCTCTCCCTCTCCCTCTCCACTCCCACTCCTCTCCAAGTCTGGCTCTTGTCTGTCTTATCAATGCTCGTCGCTCGGGTGGTTCTACAAATTTTTGCTTTGATAATTTTTACAACGTTTTTTTCTCGCTTTTTTCTTCATCGAATCGTTGTTGTTTTTATGCTTTTCCACTTACGCGTTAAATTTTTTGACAAACAACACGCGCCAAACGCAGCCATCGTTGGGATAATGATGGGCGGGGGGTTAAAGCGTTGGGTGATGGGGAGGGGAAGGGGGGAGGATGAGTTTATGTAGGCGTTTGCCATTTGACAGCTTTGACAGTTGAGCAACAAGCGAACCTGGCAGACTAGGCAGAGAGTCTGTAATTAATTGCAGCCTGAGATGAAATATTTTTAGATTCCAATCAAACATATGGAAATACAGCTATGGTTTTTATAATCCAAATATAATACAATTAAGTATTATCCAGAGCAGTATGAAGTAAATGAGCAAACTCTTCGACTAAACTATTGGTGTAGATATTCTTCTATTTACTGAAGGAACTTAAAATGCACTGTGTTATTTATCTCTTAATTTCTTCGTTTATTTCAAACGTCTGTTCATTTGCAATGCTCACACTCGACTGACTAAAAAACCAAACAAGCGAAGCTTCGCTATTCTCTCTTCTCTTTTTCGTTCATAACGGTATTTCCCTATTGTGACCAGTCGGATCGTGCCAATTCGAGTTCGTTATCCACTCATAGCATCTGTACACATAGAGCAGAGAAATGAAGTAAACAATCAAGAGACAAAGAAGAAACACAAGATTTTGGTGGTCAAAAAAGGAGATCGTGAAAAGTAACGGGACCATCTTGTGCTTCTTCTTTGTCACTTGTTTGTTCGTTTGAATGCGCATCGTTTACTTCGCTTCTTTTCTTTGCTGCTGCTGCTTTATACACATACACATACAAACATAAGAATACACATATGTAGGTTTGCATTTTCATCTATGTATTTGATTCTTGCTCGCATAGAAATAAATTTAATTTATTAATTCAAATACTAATGCAATAATATGAACCAACAGGCAGTAAAATAGTTTCGAAATGAATTGTCAATTTCCAAGTGAAGTTCACAGCCTTCAAAATCTTCTTAAATGTAAAACTATTTTATCGTATTGTAAGAAATGCAAAAAAATAGCAATTATGCCAGGAAATGAAAGACGCATCTAATTGCTGAAACTAAAAAACTACGAATACGCAACAGCTTAAAGTATATGTATGCTAAGGGCTTTTGCAATAAGTTGTTCACAAGTTGATAAACCTTTCATTTAAATACATGCAAATACTCATATTTACCATAATTAATTGTAGTCATTTGTTAAGTATGAGTACGAGTAAAGACAAGGAATTTAATATTCTATCAATGTGAATCTCTCTATTATACATATTTAAAGACGCGTTTATTTGCAATTTTTATACCCGCTACCCATAGGGTAGAAGGGTATTATAACTTTGCGCCGGCAGGAAATGTATGTAACAGGTAGAAGGAGGCATCTCCGACCCTACAAAGTATATATATTCTTGATCAGCGTCAACAGCCGAGACGATATAGCCATGTCCGTCTGTCCGTATGAACACCTAGATCTCAGAGACTATAAGAGATAGAGTGTTTGATATTGTTTTCACGCAGATCAAGTTTCTTTCAAATTTTTCCCACGCCCCCGCAAATCGAAAAAATCGAATAACAAGCGTAATTTTAAAGCTAGAGATGCGAATTGCATATACAATAATAACTATGGTTGTTATGCTTCCTGCAAATTTGGTTGTGATCAGATAAAAATGGTCGAAGTTATTAAAGAAATATTATACTTTTGTATGGGCAAAAACGCCTGCTTAGTTAGTTACTTAGTTGCTTTAGCTGACAATCTGGTATACTGTGCCGTCTATGGTATATTTTGAATGTGGTACTATATCGATAAACCACATATAGCATTTGGTAACTTTTTAGTCTTTTTGTAGTATATTCGGTATATTTTGAGAATAATACCGCAAAATATATTGCTTTTATTCAAAATGGGTAGCGGGTATTTCACAGTCGAGCACACTCGACTGCAACTTTCTTACTTGTTTATTAATAGCTTTCAACATAAATAAATGAATAACAAAGTTCACTTAAAAAAAATATGCCAACTTAGCGCGCGTGCTTTCGGATCCAACAGCTGACTTTACAGCTGTTATACTCAAAAGATCAGTTTGATGTTCTGTTAATGCATTGAGATTTTTCTAATTGGAACATTTTTCAATGCCTAAATGCCAGCTGAAATGGTAAATGCCCCATTGTGCAGTGACTTTATGTTTTAAGAACATGCAAGATGTTTTCACAATATATGGTCTCACACCTCTTTATTAGAGACTCTTTATACCCAATAGCGTTGGGGGAAGTGGGGGGTCTCAGAGTTGAGCAGACTTGACTGTAGCCTTCTTGTTTTTTTATGTTCTTGAATGATCAGCTTAAAAGTATGCAATATTTTGTTCTCCAATTACAAATTTGTATTTTTATTTGTTCGCCTGTTGCAATTCTCAAGTGGTTCTGGACGCGAGGGAATGAGTAAGACATTAAAATGTTTAGCCAATCGTGGTCGAGGTCGAGTCGCTACCATCGAGTTTGCAACTCGGGTGCGAGACTCTCGCCACATGTTCGCTTTGGTGCAGGAACCGTTCGTCGACAGTTCTCACGGCATTACGGGCATTCTGTCCGGGATGCGTGTGTTGAATAGGAAAAGGAAACGGGAACAGCACAAAAGTGCTACCAAAGCGATAAGAATGCGCATTCGACCTGTTGTCGATCAGTCAGTTAATTCAACTTCTGATGAGAGTGATAGTTATAACGACAACAACGCGGATTGCGACTATGATGACACTAAAGATGAGAATGATGAAGAGCAGTCTTCGCATTTGTTGGAGTCTGTCAATATATTAAACAATATGAAGGAGGAACGCTTATCCAGCAGCAAGAACTTGAATAGCAAAAGGAAACGGGAACAGCAGAAAAGTGCTACCAAAGCGATAAGAATGCGCATTCGACCTGTTGTCTATCAGTCGGTTAATTCGCAGCCGTGCAAAAATCAGGTGAATGATTCGATTTCTGATGAGAGTGATAGATATACCGAAAACAACGTAAATATTCTCTCATTTTTGAACACAAATAAAGATTTAATTTGATCTCAAAAGATCCTTAAATGAAAATTTAGTTTATAAGAAAAAATGAATTGTTAGTTTGTAAGAAACTGAAAATAGTGTTTGTTCTGTTATATTCATTTTAAGTTGTTGTGCTTTCTTATTATGAGGAAAGGTAGCGACCTTGTCATTTGCTTTAAAATTCTACTTAGGTAAACTAATTTCTTGTAAACTTCGTGTCACTAAAGTGTTGATTTGTAAAAGATTTACATAGTTGAAAATTGCCCCAAAAAAGAATGGTTTCATGACATTCGTTCAGGATTGGCGCAACCACGAAGAAGGACGTGGCTCCAAGCTGTGTCACGATGCGGAGGCATTTGAAGTAATATGAATGCGCAGCAGCGCGGTCCGTACATTTCACATGCCAAAAGATGTTATACATATGTCATCAGTTGGAGCAGCAAATATCCCAAGTATATGAGAATCCAGAATATATAGAAATGTGCAAACAGTTACTTTATCATCTTAAGGAAAATGAAGAGCTACATTTACAAGAAATGAATAAGCTTCGAAAGGAACTGGAGGCTCAGGATGTTATATACCATAAGTTGGAGCAAGATGTCTTCCGCGTTTGAGAAAATTCTGATTACATTCAAATGCGACAGCAATTACAAGACACTATTAAATGCCAAGAAGAAATTCATTTACGAGAGATAAATGAGATGTGCCAGAAGCTGGATCTTGGAGACAACATATACTTGCAGAAGGAGCGGCAAATAAAGGTTTTCGAGGAACGTCTGGAATTGAGTGGTTGTTGTTCCATATGATTCTTTGAATACTTCCAATCATCGCTCAGTAGCGTTGTCATGTAGTCATCTCTTTGGTGATCCTTGCGTTCGAGAATGTTTGCTCAGAAATCCAGCAGTACTTGCGTGGCTGCCAAGTCACTGATAATCCTAATGATCCCTTGAACGTGTTCACGAGCACCGAACTAATGACTGTGGTCAAAGGCTGCTTCCGCTATTTGGCCAGCGACTCGGATATACAAGATACAGAGATTCTTGTACACGATATTCGATATCTGCTCTATATCCTCAAGAAGGAAGTGATGGAGATGGCCGATTTGAAAAGCCCTAGCATTAATAAGAGTGTCCGAAGTCAAGAGAATCTTCTCTGTAGATGTCCAGCGTTATCCAGGCTCCGGATGGAATACCTTGTTTCGCCGTTTCATAACGAACTTCGTGATGTTTCCCGGCTACCACCTAGGATGCTGCTGGCCCTTGCCAAAAACGCATCCATACTGTGCGACTTCTGAGACGAAGACACTCTCCACCGGTACAGCTGTGGACCTCTACTGGTCTATGCTTCACCCCTAGCAGGGGCAGCCGGTCTAACCTAACCTAACCTAATAAGAGTGTTACCGATGCCGTCTTCACTAGTGACCTTTAAGAATATCACTCGGGCATCTCCTGTCAGTACCTCGAAGATAATGATCGTTCCAGGTATTGTACACATTCCTTGGTCTCCCGTTGGGCCTTTATCTTTAGCGATTATACTAGGTGGGCTGAAAAGTAACCTCCTTGACCACCAAAACGCGCTGCTATCGCAAAAAAGATTTTTGCTCCTTATATCCATGTTGAAATTCAGCGCGATACAGCCCTTCGTTTTATTTTGATAGCTGATAATTGTTGACGTGTTTGTCATCATGTTGACCATGGAAAAAAACGATTTTCGTTTCCTCATAAAACATTATTTTTTGAGAGGCAAAACAGCGACGGAAACTAAACAAAAGTTGGATAAATACTATGCGGCTCATGCTCCTTCAGATTACACCGTGTGGCGATCTCGTGTGACATCTCGACTTGAACCTTCAACGGGGTGAGCTGCTGACTGAGTGGATTCAAGAATCCCGAGCCGGAGTGCTTAATGAGGTCAGCAGTTTGTATACGTTCGATAATCACCGCGGACGGAGTGATATCGACGTCACGATTGCCAACGAAGCAGCGTCTATGTGCGCCACATATGACTGGAGAGTGGACGAGTGGGACCTCAGTGACCACAACATCATCTGTGTTGAGGTGACGCGAGGCCCCAGAGACACAGTCGAGAGCGATGCTCCTGTTCCGTCCTGGAACTTCTCCAATGCACTTTGGCAGTCGTTCCGTGGTGAGCTTGTATGCAAGCTTGAGGAATTCCCGCAGGACTACACGGAGATGTCCATTGATGACCAGGTGGCTCAAAAGAGCCAATTCTGGCAACCGTGACTATGCTTTTTAATTTACAACAAATTTATGTGCTTACAGATAATAAGATCAGTTATGAACTAGAGCTCGAACTGTCTAAAATGGATGAAAGCGAGAGCTTCGGAACTGGAGGCTCAGGATGTTGTATACCATAAGTTGGAGCAAGATGTCTTCCGCGTTTGTGAAAATTCTGATTACATTCAATGCGACAGCAATTACAGGACACTATTAAATGCCAAGAAGAAATTCATTTACGAGAGATAAATGAGATGTGCCAGAAGCTGGATCTTGGAGACAACATATGCTTGCAGAAGGAGCGGCAAATAAAGGTTTTCGTGGAGCGCACTATGGGAAAAAGTCGATTTTTTTGGCATAAACTCTAGTTGTAAAGATAACAACTTGAAATTTGTTATATATACTATTAAGATTAATGTTTAATTTCGGATTTTGTTGCTTTTTGAATCGGACCATTGCCTTCATTCACCCACCCCCACCAATAAATTAAATTTGTAAAATTGCTGCAAGCCTCTTATAATTTTTTTTTGATTTTTATATTTTTATTATAATTAATGTACAGTTTAATCAGATTCCTCTTCCTCTAAATATATTTCCAAACAATCACTTTCATTATCGTAATCGGATTCATCTTCGGACGAGCTTACGGAGGTACCTTTGTCCTTTTCATTCAATATTGGCTCCTCAAAAAGATAGATAACCTCTGCCGCTTTTAAAACAAAATGCCTGTTATTTTCATTAGATTTTCTTACCGAAATGGTGGCAGCGTGGAGTAAAAGAGAACTTGAATTGTTATTTTCTTCTGCAAGTTCAGATGCTAATTTTCTTATGAGCCTTACGCCAGCATCCTCATAATTCATTTTTGGACGACCTCGTTTATTCGATGACATATTTTGAGCACAAACGCTTAAACTCATATTGCCGGCTAGCCACAAAGAGTGTTTTTTCTTAAATTGGTCCATTTTACGGTAGCATTTTGGCAAATGTTTTTTAATATAACCAATGAAACATTTAATTTTGGTTGATATTTGCTGATTTAAAGTTTCATCAAATTGCTCGCCGTAAAGTTGTATTTGTATGTAGCTTTTAGAGCATCTTCCGAGCGCCCGTTTTTCTCCTAAACTTCGAGAAGTGCAGCGTGTGGGAGCTCATAAGTTGCTGGACATAAGTCATTTTTTTGAAGAAACGTGCAAAAAGTTGCAAAAATGATTAGTTTTACGATATTAAGGATACATTTGGTAATAACTTTGCGTTTTTACCTTTTTGCAACGTTGTGCCTTTTATAAGTTATGCACCACGGAACACAAACAAAAACAGTTCACAGTTGGACAACAAGTCATAATAATCAAAGCATGTAATCTAAGATACATTTATAAATACCTTTGCTACGATTTGCCACAATCAGAAATAATAAATCAATTTGTTGCACCACAAAATAAACAGTGAAAGTTTGCAAAGATTTTTCACTAATTTAAGCACACTACAAAGTCAATCAAACAGCTGACTTTGTTCGTTTATCAGCATTATAGTGTTGTTAGTAAAAAATCTTAGATAACGGTTAAGGGTATGTAAATTCAAAAAATATATTTTATTTTTAAAAATAAATTGTAAAATAATTTGATTTTATGTCAAAAAAATTGACTTTTTTCCTATAGTAGAGCGTTTGGAATTGAGTGGTTGTTGTTCCATATGATTCTTTGAATACTTCCAATCATCGCTCAGTAGCGTTGTCATGTAGTCATCTCTTTGGTGATCCTTGCATTCGAGAATGTTTGCTCAGAAATCCAGCAGTACTTGCGTGGCTGCCAAGTCACTGATAATCCTAATGATCCCTTGAACGTGTTCACGAGCACCGAACTAATGACTGTGGTCAAAGGCTGCTTCCGCTATTTGGCCAGCGACTCGGATATACAAGATACAGAGATTCTTGTACACGATATTCGATATCTGCTCTATATCCTCAAGAAGGAAGTGATGGAGATAGCCGATTTGAATCTGATGATCCTGGCTCCGTTAAGGATAGTCTCCAATCTCGTCAGCCTGGACTCGACATATCGACGGATTGAGCGACTCAATCGGCATGCAGATGGCATCCGGGTCGTCCAAAAAGATGGCAGCTTTCGAACGCCGATTATCAAACACACGCATCCCGGACAGAATGCCCGCAATGCCGTGAGAACTGTCGACGAACGGTTCCTGCACTAAAGCGAACATGTGGCGAGAGTCTCGCACCCGAGTTGCAAACTCGATGGTAGCGACTCGACCTCGACCACAAATGGATTGGATGATGCTAAATATTTTAATGTCTAACTTGTACCCTCGCGTCCAGAACCACTTGAGAATTGCAAGAGGCGAACAAATAAAATTTACTGTATACGTTTTTAATTTATGTATGTATGTAAACAAGAACGAAATATTGCATACTTTTAAGCTGATCATTCAAAAACATAAAAAACAAGAAGGCTCAACTCTGAATAAAATAAATATATTTTGCGGTATTTTTTTTTTCAAAATATACCGAATATACTGCAAAATACTAAAAGTATATTTTGTATATCGATATAGTACCGCATTGAAATTGTACCATAGACGGCACAATATACCAGATTGTCAGCTAAAGCAACTAGTAAGTAGGCGTTTTTGCCCATACAAAAGTATTTCTTTAATAACTTCGACAATTTTTATCTGATCGCAACCAAATTTTCAGGAATCATAAATACTATAGTTTATATTTTATACACCAGCTATAGCTTGAAAATACGCTTGTTATTCGAATTTATTGATTTGCGGGGGCGGAAGTGGGCGCGGCAAAAATTTGAAACAAACTTGATTTCTGAACATAACAAATTCTGTCGAAAAAAAATTTCCTGCCGGCGCAAAGTTATAATACCCTTCTACCCTACGGGTAGCGGGTATAAATACACTTTGCCGGCCTCAATAACGTCTCTTAGATATAAAATACTCTTGTTTATCTTCGCTGCAACTTCTTCTGCGCTTTACACAATCAAATCTTCTTGTGCTTGACATTTGTTTACAATATATTATATATTTTTCTGTCAATTCCTTCAGCTTTGATTGTTTTAACTAGCAACGTCTTTTGCTATACTTATAGCGTAGCGACGTTTTCTAATATGTATATTTTAACTAGCAACTGCTTCCGTTAAACTAATAAAAACAACGTATTTTTCTATACGTAAAATTTTAAGCTCACACAGCGCGCTGCAGCGAAGGAATTGCACTCTCTCTCACTCTTTTACTCTCACTTTGGCTGTAGGAATTTTGCTACTAGCAAAAACTAAAAACAACCCCAAAAAAGCCATCCACTTAGCATATGTGATAGACACGATCAGCGAATGCTTTCTTGGCAATCGACTATCGCTCTCTCGGTCGCACTCGCATGCAAACCTTGCCGTGCAATTGAAGTTCTCATTGGCATGGCAAAGGTTGCATTGGCATTTGAATCGACGAGTTTTTCTACTTTTTCTCTGTAAATAGTTGTGCATTAATTAAGATAATGCAAACAGACTGTAAGTACATTAACTTTCATTTTGTAAAATGAGGACTTTGACTACATAGAAAATTGCAGCAATTAAGAAAACCAAAGTCAAAATGAAATATCTATGATTGATTTTTTGGCTCATAACTTTGAATTCATATCGCTGAGCACACACAAGACAGGGATAGACAGGTAAGTGTCTCTATGGATACGTTCAATCTCGAACATTTGCACCCACTCCCCTCCTCTTTGCAGCACCCATACTCCCACTTGGCAAAGGAAAGCCTCAAGCTCAAAGCTTGACTGTCAATATTGACGCGTTGCGTGGAAATCGCGCAACTTTTCGGGCCTCTGGCAGAATAACTGTCAAAAATCTTTCAAATTTTAATCAACTTTATTTTTAGCTTTGCCTGTTTGCTTGGGCATATGTATGTACATCGACACACGAGTCTGTATGCCCTCCCTTCCCTTCCCTCACTCCTCAACGTCTTCCCCAACTCGTGTCTTGTCTCCCGTGTCTCGGTTGTGCGTGCAAAGTTTGCAGTCTTCCTTTCTGTTTTTTTTTATAGCCAAACAAATATGAGCATAACTGTATGTAAATGTGTGACAACGTGTGTGTGTGTGTGTGTGTGTCTTCTTTTGCAGATGGAAGGACTTTGTGAGTCTCTCCCTCTCGCTCTTTCTGTCAATCAGGCTCTTCGCCTCTCCTCGCCTTCACAGGACTAACGCCAAAAAGTATTAAAGACGCATTTAATTAAGTTGAAATTGTTGGCAAAGTGACTGCGGAGGAGCGAAGGAGGGAAGGAGGGAAGGAGGAGCGATGCCTGTCGAATTCAAAGCTCAACTTAAGGATGAGACGCATCACCCCACAGGGGAGCTCTAATATTTTCCACGATTTTCGAGTTAATCTTATGAATGTTGCCATTTTTGATGGAACAAACAATGAATGGAGCATTAGATTGATGTTTCACTTGCAGTACTCTCATTGAATTTGTTGTGTTATCTATAGAATGGAAATAATTTCACAAATTTATTACTTAGTAAGCAAATATATGCTACAAATACAAATATAAGGCAATCTATAGCCAATTCTATTCACTTTATTGAAATAATTTGAAATATATAATCGGATTATACAAAATGCATATTTAAGAATGCATTTCAAAATCTGAAAATAAATGTGAGAAATCATATGATGTATGCTTTTGATTATGAAACCCAAAGGCTAGAAGAGTACTACTTGAGATAAAGTTATAATTTTTATATATTTTCTCTCAGATGAAGAAACTCAAAAAAAACTGGAGTCGATTTTAAGTACTTACAATAATACCTAACGCAATTATTAGTTGCGACCAGATGAAAATTGTAGAAGCAAGTTCTAGAAAACCATTTTATATGGTAAGAAGTGATATACCAAATATGGTATATTTAGGTATGTTTTGTACTCGATGTTATATTTTGAATTACAGCCGCATATACAAATATACCAACTATAGTCTTTAGTATATTTCAGTATTTTTCGTTATATATTCATTTGGTATATTTTAAGAATAATACCGCTCTGCTTTGCTTTTATTAAAAACGGGTCTCGCAGTCTGAAAATATATACATTATTGTTTGGCGCCAATAGCCGAGATCTTCTCATATATCCATGTCCGTCCGTCTGTCCGTCCGACCGTATGAAACCCTTAATCTCAGAGACTATAAGAGATAAAGACATAATTTTTTCGACAGCACTTGTTATGTTTAGCAGGCAGATCAAGTTTGTTTCAATTGAGAAGTTAAAAGAATTTACTAAGTATTGAAGTGCGTAATTATTTTTGAAAAAGGATATATTTTATGTATTATGCAATTATTGAAAAAAATATCGAAACGTTAAACAGTTATTGCAGGAAAAAGTATTTATTAATAACTTCATAGACTCCATTTAGGTCTAGACTTGCACAAAAATTGGAAGCTGGGCTAGTTAAAAATGCGAACATTTTGTGGGAAACATTAAAGCGAAATATCCTGCAGGACGCACATTGACGGGCCATAAAAACAATGCAGAAGCACTCGGGAGCAGCCGGCGATTGCAAGTTGAAGGATAGACAGCAGAATGAGAAAGGAGGAGTGGTGAAGAGGGGGGTGTGGGGAAGAGGACACATTGGAACTAATAAGCCAAAAGGCGGCGCGGTTCGATTTAATGAGCAGCCGTCGCAAGTTTCCGCAACGTTGAACGCGTTAAACTAATCAACGCTCGGGCTCCAATTGCACCAAGCACCCTCCTTGCCACACATTCCCTTCCCTTCATCCCGCACCCCGCACCCCGCACCACCAATAACAATCTTGCCACATTCGACAGCATGGGGCAGCTGCCCCACGTTGTCGTCTCCTCCTCGCTGCCCTCGGTTCGCAGGCCGCGTCAACAGTTGTTTGTTTGTCTGCTCAATTGCTTGTTAACATTTTGCGCAATTTGGCGACCGACGACGATGGGATTGGGTGTGGCCCAAGGGGGTTGGGGGAGGTCGCTTAAACTACCTGCAAACATGGAAAAAAGCAAAAACCAATTGAGCGTGTGTGAGGCAACTGCGTTTTCGTCTATGTCTGCCGAGGCAGACTTCTGCTGCTATTTCTGTGTGTTGTGTCCTGTGTGGAAACTCATAAAATTTTATAGTTTAGTTTGGTCTCCAGCGGATGGAGAAGGGGCAGGCGAAAGATGGGCAGGGAAGAGGGGGGGCCACGTGGTCCGTGTGTTATGGCTGTGAACTAATCGCCGCAACGTTTTCGCCAGTTAATGAAATGGTCAGTCAGTCCAGCATGTTGTTGCCCATCGACGGAGGTGACCTCGTTTTTGGGTGGGCAGGGGAAAGGGGAAGGGGAAGGGGAAGGGGAGGAGTGGGCAATTAAAAGCGAACGCGTCTCGTGTTCACAACTCACTTTTTTTCTGCTTTTGCTTTTGCTTTTGCTTTTTCTCGAGGGTGCAGAGTGCAGACACTCACACGATTGAAATGAAGACGTCTACGTCGCTTTGTTCCTTCACCTTCTGCTCAGAGATCATTAAAGACGTTCGTTCCCCTCCTTTGTGAGTCCAATTGCAATTACTTGGCCAATTTTAGTTCGATAAATTGCTCGCAGATTCCCCAAGTAAAACGAAGATGAAAATATCTGCTCAGACTTGGCTTTTGATGCAGCTTTCTTAAGAAGTTATTTCTAAAATTTTTAATTTCATTTATTGGAAAGTATTACTTTAGATATATAGTATGTAGATAGATATTGTAGTAATTATATTGTACTCTATGGTATATTTTGCGTATAACAGTATATCGATATACCATTGGAGTATTTTGGTATATTAATTTGGTATATTAATTTGGTATATTTTGTGCATACCATACTGTTTTTCTTTAGTTGTAAATGGATAGCGAGTGGCTCACAGTCGAGCACACTGAACTATGAGGCGATATCAGTTTTTCAATATCTTTAAAAAATAATACTGAACTGATTTGCGAGTATTTCACAGCCACAGCACAATCGACTCGTTGAGTCTATCTTTTCACACTATAAGCTATTGTATAAGCTATATTGTTAATGTTCTAAGAAAATACTGTTCAAGTTTCATTTTACTATAATTTCAATACAGTTTTTGCTCTATATTAGATACTTTGATAAATGCCATCGCAGTCGAGGCAATTTGTTAATCCCAATTCCCTGAATAGCACTCCTAATTGCGCCTTTCCGCCCCTCTTGATGCAGTTGCTTAACCCCTTTTCTATGAGCAATCACATATTGCATTACACACAATCAAATCAAATCAAATCAAATCAAATGATATCACACAAATCAGGCCAAATCGCTGACGCAATTTGCCTTTGGGCCACCAACCTAAAAAAAAACTTCGCCCAAGATGGCAACTCAATTCGCAAACTGAAGCCCAAGAGCCATATTTATACACGTCCATATGTGGAATCAGGGCTATGGGGATGGGAATGAGATGGGATGGGATTCGGGCAAACGCTATAACATAACTCACGCTTATGATTTTTAAGGGCACATCAAAAAGCTGGCCGAACCCTTCGCAACTATAACCAATAAACATTGTAACAAAATTGCTTGTTTTTGCAGCTAATAAAATCATAAAAAAGCAAAAAAGAGACTGAGTGAGAGAGAGAGAGCGAAATAAATACGTAAATAGCTGGGGAGGGTTAAGAGAAAAAAACAACGAAAAAGAAAAAGAAATGACAAGTGACTTTTTTTATCACTGGGCCCGCACAGGACGCAAACGATATAGTCATGACCATGGATGTATGGATGAATAGCTTTAGCTCAGCTCAAGATGATGCTTCAGCTGAACAGAGGAGATGGGAGGGAGGGGATGTAACTGGATAAATGGACCCCGCCACAATGCATGCAAATTGTAACAAGGATAATGGCAAACTCTCAAAAGACCACCGCAAACAAGACGAGCTACAAGACATCGCATCGCATCACATCACGCATCAACCCCAAAGTAAGTTCAGCCAACAATCGAGGTCTGAGTGTGGCTGAAAGTGGTGGAAAGGGGGTGAAAGGTGGGTGGGGAGGCTGACGAATACGCTTAAGTGCCACTTGACAAATTGGTCAAGTGATTTGGCAAAAAAACAGCACACAGAACGAGCATGGGACAGCAATAGAAAAGCCATAGAAAAGGCCATAAGTGGAGACTATTGGGGGCCAAATAGATTGCCATAGAATTGAACTGATATTTTCTAACAAGATGAAAATAATCTGACTTGGTATCTTGCGAAGATCATTGAAGATGAACCAATACTTCAGTCAATGAAAAGAAATCTTAAGAAAGAAATAAATACAAGTAGAAGAGTCACAATCGAGTGTGCTAGACTGTGAGATACATCGTAACTCATTGTCAATAAATCCAAAATAATGCGGTATTTTTCTAAAAATATACCATATTAAAATACTGAAAAATACCAAAAATAAAATCTCCTACTTACTTCAAATAAAAGCAAAACCGCGCGAAAATATTCCAAAAATATACCGAATTGAAATACTGAAAAAATACTAAAAATAAAATACCCTATTCATTTTCAACAAAAGCAAAAACGTGCGCAATTATTCTAAAAGTCTGCCAAAATATACAAAAAAAATACTAAAATATTTAGTCTACCGATTACATTCAGTGAATAGAGATATAAATTGAGCGTGCTCGACTACGAGATACTTGCTACACATTTCCAAAAAATGCAAAAAGGGTGGGATAACTTTAAAAATATACCAAACTAATACATGAAAATACTGAAATATACCAAAAATATATGCTGTAAAATTTACAATTAAATTGAAAATATACCAAAGAATGCTGAATAAACCAGATTGTTAATCAAACCACCCAATATTGTTCCTCTGGGCAGCGGGTAGAATAAAATATTCAAGCTTATTAAGCTCTCAACGTACATACATATGTATGTGCTTAAGTATAATTTTATTTTATGCGCATACTTGCTTAAAAGATTCGCTATAAATCCTGAGAACATATCGCAGAATATGAACCTCATCGATAACAGTAATTCTTCCCCGGCCAATGACAACTCTTTTTTCCGGAGATTTCCCCCATTGCGAGGGATAAAAAGGATATATCCTTAAGCGCATTGGAAATATGGTAAGCTCATCAAATCGAGCGATTGACAAATTGCCTGGCTACGTGTGAGTTTGCTGCTGTTCGATAAGGACGCGCTGCTTGACTGACAACTTTATGAAATGCCGAAAAAGCAGAAGCAGAAGCTAAAGCAGAAGCGGAAAGGGAAAATGCGATGCGAAGGGTTGAAGGTCCTTGTTGTTATTGTTGCGATTTGTCAGGATATTGGCAGAAATGTATTGCTTGTAATTGTCTGTTTGATGGGCCAAACAATTTTGATTGAATTCAATTACGTCGCCAGCGCCTTTCAGCGAATCCTTTTTTTCGGCCGCATGTCGAGGTGGTTGTTCGTTGTTCACGGGTTTTCTTTTCTCCTGTTTTCTTTTATTTCTTTTTTTTGGTTGGTCTTGTTGTGTTGGTTTTAGTGATTTGCAATAATTTCTTCGTATGTGAAATATGCCGTTGTCATGGTTTGTTGATTTCTGCGGATGTCCTGGCCAAGCCAAATACCCTCGCTTCCCTTCTTTTCCACTTTTCCACTCGCCACTCGCCATGTGTGCCCTTTGGGGTTAACCGGACGTGCCTTTAAGTGTGCCCAACAAGAGAAAGCGAGAAAAAGGGTTTCACTTTCAGTTTCGATTTCACTTCGCTTCCTTGGCTTTGCCTTGGCCTTGTTTTTGTTTGCGTTGGTTTGGTTTGGATGTCGCTGCTGCTTTTTTCACAGCCCCGACTAGATTAAGTGATTTTCAAGTCATGTCCTTTTTTTTGTTAGCCAGCTCCTTGGGCTGCTGCCCCTTGATGGACTGCTGCCAAGTGAAAGTCATGTCTGTCGTATGTGGGTGGCTCTTTCTGTTTGCTCTTCACTCTCCCTCTCCCTCTCCCACATCCATTCCCACTCCTACTTCCATTCCCATTCTGTTTATATTACAAGGGTTATTGAGCAAATCACCACAGAGAGAGAAAGAGAGCACTGCACGCATAAAACGAGCTATGAAATCCAGTTTGTTAGCATAATTTGTTTGATTTTTATTAGATAGACAATATGCGAGTTGAACCCACACACACACGACTCTATTTTTCTTCCTTTTTACTGTAATGTTTGGTTTCTCTTTTTTCTCTTCTCATTTTTTTTTGTGCCTCGTCATATTAGTGCGGAGCTCGGACTAACCCGACACGTTTTCGTTATTAATTTTTATTACGAGTCCAAATAAATTGCATTACCTTTCGCACACATTTTGTAAATTGAATTTAGCCCCGACCAAAACCGGCCAAAAGACAACAGAAACTGACCGCAACCAAAAAAAAAAACAAAAAAACCCTTTCCCTCCCTCTCTATTCTTTCTTTTAGCGAAAGTGCTGCTTTGGGGCTGCTCTCGTTGTATGCTAAATAAAAGTAGCTCATGGGGCTATCTTTATGGGCACATTCAGTCATTTAACATTGACATCCTATGGCATCCAATACCATATTCATTCTCCCTCCTCCACTCCAGTCCTCGACACAAATATCACAGGACCCATAAATTTCGACGAGTGCCATTAATTTCTCGACATTTTCGGGTGCCGGCGGAAGAAATTCCCGAAGTAACCGCCACTTCTATGCATTCCCATTGTTCGAAGGGAACATCCATCCCCGTTCCTTCCCGCTCTTCGGAAATATGATTTACTTGAGCAAAGTTTTCTCCGGCTCCTGCTCCTGCTCCTGCAATGTACTCTGCACTCCGCACTTGTACATTTTTAATATCAAACAATTTGTAATAAATAAAAACATTTCTTATGAATGCCATAGACATAAATGTCAGCCAAAACACGCACATAAAGCTGCTCTCCTCTTCTTTCCCCTCCTGCAAAGAGAGATAAATAACATACTGAAAAGTCTTCGATAAGTCTTTACAATAAAAGGCCAAAGGGAGTAAGGGAATTCTTATTAATATTAGAGTTTTTCAAATCTCATTAGCATATTTAATGGAATTTAAAAAAGGACTATGCACATTTTCTTTTCAGGATTAACTATAATTAATGAGCTTATTTGATGACAATGAATTTTTAAACTAAAATCTATTCTCTTGTTTTTATAAAGAAATTTTATTTAATATTTTTGCAATATATTCGAAGTAAGTTATGAAGAAACGAAATTAATTAAAAATTAATTAGCTTATAAGTGAAGATAAAATAGATTGTTTACTTTTGGGATATATTAAATGAATGTGCTGAAAATGTTTTCACTATTTATATAGAGTATTGAATATTCATGCGAATGAAAAAAATATGAATAAAATGAAAAGAAAAGCGATTGTATTCAAGATAAGTCAGTAAATACATAAAATACTATCCCAACCAATGTTGACAATATTGAGAATAACAATAAATTGAATGATGAGCTTAGTTGCTGTCAGCGAGAAGAAAAATAAAAGGTGCCATTTATGAATGTGATCCAAAAAGTTGTTACTTTAAATTTATACATTACACTAAGTTAGGTACGATACAAAATTAAACTAGAGTAAACTATATAAATAGAGAATTCAATATGCAATATAATATGGGAGTTATAAATACAGATAAATATCTCAATGCACAGAAAGAAAAATGTGTTAAAACACAATGTTAGATGGCACAATCTAGAAATTTTATATTATAATCTTGTTTCAAGAATGGAAAAATCTCAAAATTGAACCTGGCAGTAAATTTAAGATCAAACGTTCTAAAATTGGGATTGCTTAAAAAAAAATATAAAAAAATAAAAGATTTGTGTTTTTAATTTAATACATTTTCATATAAGTTTTATTAAAAACATTTATGTAAGTTTTTGTTTATATTAATTACAGTTATAAGACCCGTCTTTTATATACCAACCACAATGATTTGTGTCACCTCTACTGAGCTAACAACAACAATACCAGGAGTTAGGTTATAATTTTAAGGTAAGGGAATTTCAACATTTTAAGAAGCAAGAACGAAATTCTAAAATTTAAGATATTTTTGATCTTGAAAATTTGTTTTTAATCTTAAAACAATGATTAAACCACAAATCTTGTTTTAAGATATCTTCAACGTAGAAATGTTGTTAAATGATTATGATCGAAAATTTCTTAAATGAATACATGTTCTTTCCTTTTTAATCTTGAATAAAACCTTCTTGAAGAAAGATATTAATCTTAAAATAAGATGCTTTTAATCTAGAACTGAAAATGCTGCATGCAAATCTTGATTTTATATTTTTTCAACATACAAATTTTAAATATAAGTATATTTAAGTCAGAAAAAAATCTTAAATCAAGATTTGCAATGTAGTTTTCAATTATAGGTTTTGTTCTTTCTGTGTGTTTTTATTATGAAATTGTAGTAATATAATTAAGCTGATATTCACTAACGTATCGATAATTCAGCAAAATTCAACATTGATATAATATAATTTATAATTAATTATTATACATTATGATGAATAATGGCTTAATGATATGGGTTATAATTAGAATCTTATTTAGATAAAGCCTCTTAATGGACTATTAAACAATCATAGATACTATAAGTTGGAGAATTTTCCCTTTAGACGGTCGTCCTTCAATCTTTCGCATATACTGGCTTATAAGTGGTGTAGAGTGTACACGGTACAGTTGTGTTTGGCTATGAGCGACGCCTACGACTTGGTCGTCCATATTGTTATTTTAATTTTGAAAATTGCAACAACAATAAAGACGCAGCGCTAACAATAACAAATATGCGCACATACACACACACACACTAAGAGATATGCATATGCAAGATGAGACGAGCTCGACAGAGAAAGAAATATAACGAGAGAGAGTGAGAGTGAGAGAGGGAGAGGGTGAGACGGAGGCGTGGCGATGCGAGGGCGTTGTATTTGTCTACATGACAAGTAGGCAATATTTGCATACTCAATTGCATTGTAAATTTTTCTAAGCCAGCGCGTGCGAGAGAGAAAGAAGATGTAGGCGACACAAGAAGAAGAGGAGGAGGAGGAGGAGGAAGAATGAGAAGACGAAAAGCACGACTCGGCACGCATACGAATAGAAGTGAAAAAGTCGCGCCTAAGTGTGTGCAATGCAAAAAACAACAAAACAGAAGAAGAATAAGAAGCAGAAGAAAAAAAGATGCAGATGACAGAAAAATTGTTAGAAAAATGCTGAACAAAGCAATCAGAGCAGGTGTAAGCATGTGTGTGTGTGTGTGTGTGAGTGTGTGAGTGTGTGACGATGACGACGTACAGTTTTCATTTGAATGACAAAAAGTCAGGTGGGCACTCGAGTCGCTTTTGCGCCCCGTGCAACGACGAGCACATTGTGTGGGCGTGGCTTTTGTCGTTGTTGTTGTTGTTGTCGTTGCGCCCAACTTGACTGACTGACTGCCTGTGTATAAATATACAATATGCGGGCACAACACACACCATACACACACACACACACATAGAGAGAGAGAGAGAGAGAGAGAGAGCGACGTCGAGTGTGCAGCAGCATCCAAAACACTTAACATATTCTAATTATTCATGCTTATTTTATATTGTTTTGTCAGCGCAAAAGCAGCACCCAATCTCCCTCACCCTCTCCCCTCACCCCTCTCACCACCACCTTTCCCATCCACTCTTCTTCTTCCTTTCAGCTGCCTTCGCACCTTCCCAGCTTGCACTTAGCTTGGCTCCTCCAATGCATGAACTACTCTGTGAATTGTGTCTTATTAAAAATTACAAATAGTCAACGCTTAATTATGTGTGCGTGTGTGTGCAAGTCGCTGCAAGTCTGTGCATGTGCATTCTCTCAACTATAGCCTACTTTTGGGTGCGCTACCAATAAATCTGTACGTGAGCTGCGTTGACAGAAGGCAAAGGCAAAACACAGAACTGGATGCGCTTCACTAGCAGTTGCAAGACACACACACACAAACACAAACACACACACACACACACACACGAACACACACAGAGACACGCATGAGATATTTATCTTAAGCACACATGCTACATTGATGCGCAAGCAGCTGCGACGAGGAGCAAAAAAAAATACAGAGAAAAACTGAAGCATTTTGCACCAATTTTTGTGACGATGTCAACAGCAGCAACAACAAGAACAACATCAACAACAAGAACAGCGAGCAAAGCAAAACGAAATGCAGCACAGTTGCGCCATCTAGCGGCCACCCAACACAACCCTATTTACCTCCATCCAGCGGGCACATTGCAAAACTAATGTTGATGACAATGTTATGGGCGTCATGACAGCCATAAGCGCTCTTGACAGCACACACAAACTAACTCTGTGTGTGTGTGTGTGTGTGTGTGTGTGTGTGTGCGTTGGGTGGGAGGAGGAGGAGGAGTAGAGAGGCAGGTAAGTGACTGGGTAGACTGGGTTGACACCTACACAAAACGTCGCGTCTGGCTAGCAGCCATCTCCTAAGTCAACCCCTCGTTGTTATTATAAAAGACAACAACAACAACAACAGCAATGAGAACAAATCCAAAGAATCCCGAATGTAATAGGCAATACAGCATTAGAAGAAGTGGACAGATATGAGAGATTAGTCTCGCTAGTGTGAGGAAAACGACGAGACGATGGCGGAAGCTAAAAAAATTAATATTACATTGTATAACATGCAACTCCGATTAATCATTTCTTTTTATCATTCTATAATATCCATGATTATTTATGAATCCAGAAAATTTCGTTGCTATATGGTTTATTTGAAATGTAATAGTTTAATATGTGGATACTTAAAAGATAATATATAAAAACAAGAATACTAAAATGAATTCAAAGCTTGTTGGAATATCAATAACCAAACCAATACTATTATATATTAAACTATTTTTGTCGGTATATTAATTTGGTATACTTGAAAAATATTAAAACGAAGATCAAATCGTATTACATGAAACTCCGATTGATGATATATTATTATCAATCATCCATACAATAATATTTAATGTAATAGTAGAATTTATGGATTCTGACAAAAAAAAAAAAATTAATACAAAGTTTTTTGGTATATCAATAAGAAAATAAATATTAAAATATATTTGCGCTTTTTTTGGTATATTATTTGGTATACATTTTTAAAATACCAAAACCAAGATTAAATTATATATTATGCAACTCCGATTGATTAGTTATTCTGATCAATAATCCATACAATAATAACTTAGAATATTTATGAAACTTTTTTAACGATATATATATATCAGAATATATGAAATGTAATAGTAGAATATATGGATTTCTTAAATATAGCACAACATATTAAAATTAAATCAAAGCTTCAATCAATTAACAAATAAAGATTATAATATATATATATATATATTTCGTTATATTAATTTGGTATATTTCAAAAATAAGTCTTAACGGTTTGTATTAGTTGAAAATGAATATCTCACGGTTAAACACACTCGAGTGTAAGTTTCTTTTTTATATTTTTTTTTTTTTTTTCATATATATTATAATAATGTTAATAATAAGTACGTTTATGGTATATCGCAGTGCTAAAAAAATATGTGATATAACTCGAAAATTGTCAAAAAAAAAAATTTAATTTGTTTGGAATATTTCCAACATACAAAAAATATTCATCAATCAAGATGGATGTTTAAGATTTAATATGCGTAGGCAAAAAAAATGTATCAGCGTCAGTAAAGAATTTCAAAAATTGCAAAAAATAATAATTATTTCTAAAATTTCTAAATATGAAAAAATTATTGGTTGATGAAAATATAAAATAAGCATATTTTGAAGACCTAAACTGAATAAATTGTATTTAAATATATGAATAACTTAAAATTGTTAAAATTACTCTGAGTTGTCCTAGACTGCTTAACTTATAAAATAAATATACCTTTTTTTATGAATATATTTTTCTTCTTAATTAGCCTAACTATAAGTAATCCTAGTCTTTTTCTTCATATTTTTTCTTAAGAAGTGTTGTACATTCTTGTTGTTACATCACAACTTAATATTGTTAAAAGAGAGCAACAAATTTGTTTACATATGTTATGCATAATTGAATGAGACAAATTCCTGTCAAAGCTTTGTTAGCAAACTACTGAGATTAATTATGTTTGTATTATGTGAACACAGTACTTTCCAAAACTAATTTAGTATATGGAAAAAGGATGTCAAAAACCAAAAAATAATGAAAGATATTTCGAGAAAAATAAAAGAAGTTCGGAGACACAAAATGATGCTGAAAATTCGGGAATGTTGGGATTATTTCAGTTGTCAGTTTCGGTTTCGGTTTCGGTTTCAGTTTCAGGTTCGGTTCAGTTGTATGTTGATCTAATACGGAATACATATACTAGTACACTACATATATGCTCGTTTTTGAGGTTATGTATGGCATGTGTCGCCCGAAAGTATGCAATGATTGCGAGCACACCTGAGTTGAGAAAAAAGGTGCAAAGGAAAGGATGGGACAGGTTAGCTGGCCATGGCTGCTGAGATATCAAGCGTTGAAGTGCCGCTGCCATCGAAGTCCGCAGTCGCAGTCGACGTTGACGTTGACGTTGGCGTCGACGTCGCTCGTTGACGTTTGTTTATGTGTGTTGTTCTCCTCTTTAATCTCTCTCTCTCTCTCTCACTCTGTTCTACGCTCTCTTTTCAGCTCAGCTATGAGAGGGGCCACATCTTGTGCCATGTGTTGTCGTTGTCGTTGTCGTTCCTTTTGCTGTTGTTGTCGTTGTCGTTGTCGTTGTTGTCGTTGTGTGTGCAAGAGATTTGCAAACTAAAGCCTCATCACAATGTCCTCAAAATTCAAATAGCAACTGCAGCAACAACAACAACAACAACAAGTGTAGTTGGGCACGCAAAACAGCGAGACGTTGACTCAAAACTGTAGACTGAGCGAGATGGAAGCAAAGTGAAGGGAAGGGAAGGGAGCGGGGGTTGGCAGTAGAGCAATTGTCACACGACGCTACTTTTGCAAATTATTATTATTTTTTTTATGCCCATGTGTGAGAGTGTTTGTGTGTGTGTGTGTGTTACGTCTGCTGTATATGAATTGCAAATATGGCTAGGCAGCCGCCTTTTAGCCCCTCTGTGCCTGTTTCTTAACAAGCGGCACCTGTGAGCCGCTTGCTGGCACCTAACCCCAACCCCCACCCCAACCCGAACACGAACACGAACCCTCAACCTTCCTCCCTTCTTCCTCCCTCTTGCCACCCTTAGAGGCAGACCCAATGCAAGAGCCGCAGTCCCAGTGCCTGGGCTCTAAGTGGAATATGTTTTATTTAGCATTTTTAAGTGTTTGCTGGCTCCCTCTTCCTCTCCCTTTCCCTCTCCCTCTCCCTCTCCCTCTCCCTCTCCCTCTCCCTCTCCCTCTGTCCTGCCCCTAAGCCCAACCCTTCCAACCCCTCCAAACTGGCAGAGATGCTCTGATTGTTGTGCTGCTGCTGCTGCTGCAGTTGCTGCTTGAAGCAAGAAATAATAATTATTGTTATAGAAAGGACAAAGTATAATTTCAGATATGTAGCAGCGCTCAAGGGGCCAAGGTGGTGACAAAGGCAGAGGCAGAGGGAGAGGCAGAGGGAGAGGGGAGAGGGTTGAGCACTGAGACAGTGTGCTGGAGACTGAGCCAAGAGGTGAGGCAAGCTCGTTGCACTCGTGCCCAAGACAAACAGAAATAGAAATTAATGAGTTGATATAAGGCGCAAAAATAAAAAATATATATGTATATGTATAGGTATATGTATAAAAAAAAGCGTATAGTACAACAAAACAACAGCAGAAAGATGAAAAAGATGAAGGTGACAATGTGTGTTACAGACTGTTAGCAAAGCAGAAAGAAATTCAACCAGAGAGAGGGGCCAAGGGTGGGGAACGGGGCGGACGGGGCGGAGGGGAACGGAGAGGGTGAACAGCCTGCTGCAAGCAAGGCCTGTCAATTAGTTGTGAGTTTGCCGAGCACGTTGCCTTACTTGATGCTCACTGATTCAGCACACAGTTGGTTAGCCCAGTAAACTATGCACCTAACCCCTTCCCCCTCCCCTCCCTTTCACTCACCCTCTCCCACTACCATTATGCATCTTGCCCCTTGACACCTCTCGCTTGACACTCACGAGCATAGCAACAACAAATTTTTTTTTATATAACTTCTACTTGCTTGCTTGCTTGAGAAGTTGCATTTATCAACTGTTAAGTTTCGTTCTTTCTGACTTGAAACACGTTTGTTGAGAGTTCGATTATAGATTCAGATTCAGATTCAGATTTGAAACAAAGCCAACATTTTTCCAAACACACTTTCTACCCGCTACACATAGGGTAGAAGGGTATTATAACTTTGTGTCTCTAGTAAATGTATGTAACAGAGTGAAGGAGTCACCAGCAGAGACGATCTAGTCCGTCTGTCCGTCTGTCTGTCTGTCTGTCTGTCCGTCCGTCCGTATGAACTTCTAAATCTCAGAGACTATAAGAGATAAAGACATCATTTTTTTTCGACTGCACTTTTTATATAATATTTACACACACAACAAGTTTGTTTGGTACATGCAATAATGATTCCTGCTAATTTGGTTGCGATCAGTTTAAAAATGTAAAAGTTGTCTAAGAAATTTTTTGGTATGGGAGAAAACGCAAACTTACCACGGGTATATTCTGCATTTATGGTATTTTTGGAATGTAGTACTATATAAATATATCAAATATAGACTTTAGTAAATTTTAATATTTTTGCGGTATATGAGTTTGGTATATTTTAAGAATAATACCGCGCCGTTTTGCTTTTATTCAAAATGGTTTAGTTGTTGTAAGAGATATAAGAGATAGAACTATTTTTTTAACATTCTGGTATATTTTATTTCGCTCAAGTCAATATTGGAATTGAATGAACAATTTATAATTTACTTTATCGAAATTGAGAAGATCAACAAATAATACAAAGCTAAATGAATTATTAAAATAAATACCAAATATGAATACTTGTAGTAGGACGTGTGCCTACACACACATACACACATATACTCTAACTTAACGCTCTCTCGGCTATCCGAACTCTCTCTCGATATTGGCTCTCTTTATCATTTCTCTCATTCTATTTCACAATTCTATGATATACATAATTAAGCTACGCGGTCAGTCTTGATCGAGCAGCAGAATAAATCGGACGCTAAGCTGTAATTCGTATTGTTTTATTACGTGTGTGCATAACTACCACAAATTCAGAAGTGGGATCGACTAAAAAAAAAAAATATGAACACGTCTACATTTAATAAATACACTACGGCACATTTAAAGAAGTGGCTAACAGCGCTTTGTTTGCCCTCGACGGGCAATAAAGCGGAATTAATAAAACGGTTGCTCAATGTTTCACCAGAGATGTGTGAAGAAGTACCAACAGGAAGCAACGATTTATTAAGTTTGGCCAATATTTTGTCTGGCCAAGAAAACGAATTGCCCAACAACAACGAGCGTCATGATCAGACTCAAAATGTTCGCGAAGATTCTGAACTAAGAGAGAGTATTCACCAGGATTTGCAAAACACAATTCAAAAATTGCAAGAAGAATTACGTTTAAGCAAAGAGGAATTGCGTAATTCGCAGAACAACGCAGCTGCACATCAGATGTCTACAACAGAAATAAACAACAACAACGGCGCCACACAGTTTTTGCGCGCAGCTGCACAGCGTTCGGCGCCAGAAGTCGCGAATTTCGGCGACAACAACAACAACGACAGCAACGGGATCAACACAAACAACAACGGCGCCACACACTTACTCGATTTGTGCACAGCTGCACAAAGTTCGGCGTCAAAAGTCGCAAATTTGGGCGACAGCAACGACAACAATAACATCAGCAGTTCTGTATGTCAAACTATGGGCAGCACTGGAAATGTAACGGACAGTACTGGAGAAGAGAAGAATGAGCTAATCGAAGTAAAAGATCGATCAGCCGTCTCGCTCGCACTCGCAAAGGAAGCTACGCTGGAGTTCGACGGAAAATCATGTGCACGCATTTGGGTAAGCCAACTCAAAAGCGTCGCAGCCATGTGCAAACTTGATGAGGAGTCGCTTCGCATGCTATTGGCCATAAAGTTAAAAGGAAACGCTCAGCAATGGCTGCATGCAATTTCAACTCGCTTGCGTGAGCCTTTTCAAACGCTTTGCGATCAATTGATATTAGCATTCGGCACTGGAGCTTCGAAGGCAGAACTACGACGAAAGTTTGAGCAACGAAAGTGGCATCAAAATGAGCGTTTTGCAATGTACTTCGAGGAGAAGATCGTTTTAGCACAATCAATTAAATTGGACAACGATGAGTTTTGGAACAAATCATCGAAGGTATACCGTCGCTGAACTTGCGCAACCAGGCGCGCATTCAAAGATTTGGGGATCCAAAGCAGATGTTACAAGCCTTTGCACACATACGCCTTCCGAAGTACGGTGCAATGGAAGGTACTAAGAGGACGACGGAGAACAACGACAAGCGATGCCACAACTGCAACTCCAGGGGTCATTTTGCTAAGGAATGCCGCAAGCGAAAAAGGGAGCCTGGATCATGTTATGCTTGCGGAGAGATGGGCCATTTCATAGCAGAATGCAAAAGAAGAAGAGTGTTGGTGTACTCAGCAAAAGCACCGGGTTCGACAACAGTTATGTAAGACACTTTAATATTTATTTTTCAAGCCAACCTAATTTGTTTATCACTGCGGAATGCCTCATAGACTCAGGAAGCCCTATTTCATTTCTGAAAAAGTCATTATTTCCATTAAATATACCACTGGATAAATCAGTGAATAATCTCTATGTTGGAATTAACAAAAGTAAATTAAATACGGTTGGAAAAGTATCTTGTTTCGTATTGAAGAAAAAAATAAAATTTAGTTTTGAATTACTAATAGTCGACGATGAGTCTATGAGTTATGAAGCAGTGTTGGGTCGGGATTTCATGCATACATGCGGCATAAATTTCAATTTAGACATCCTGAAATATTTTGATGTTATAAGAAAAGGAAATGACGCAAAGAATTCTGAACAATCACGTATGGTTAATCAACGGAAAACAGAAACCCCTATAAACACTAGTTTGCAACCACTGTTAAGAACAGAAACTGTTAACTGTCCAATGTTAAGCAATGAAACTTTTAAGGGACCGACTGCGACTGTTAAGCAACAACTGTTAGAGACACATCCTGTTAACGATAACAGAATAAACAATGAATCACAACTGTTAGGAAATGTTTATGATAAATCACAACTGTTAGGAGATAATTATGCTAAATCACAATTATTAAGAGACGATGATAGTGAATCACAACTGTTAGATGATATTGATGCCGAATCACAACTGTTAGACGATCAATTTATTAAGGGCGATAAATTAAATGAAAAAACTGTTATGGAAGTATTAGCTGAAGCGGAAATTGTAAAAAGGAATCCAGGAGTTTCTACGGATAAGAAAATAGTTAAGAGCGAAATAGATGTATCAACGGAAAACAGGCAAAATATAATTAAGCATATTAAACAACAAGATTACGATAGTTTTGACAAAGACATGTTCAATATTCAGATTGTAGAAGACCAAGAACAAGTTTATAATTATGGAGAAGATATAGATTTTAAAACACGTTGTCAATTTGTAAAGATGTTCGAAGACACATATGTAAAGACTAAAAGGCCAGATGTTCCAATGATTAGGTGCGAAATGAAAATATCATTAAGCGATGATAAGCCTTTCAGTTGTTCGCCTAGACGATTGTCATACACTGAAAAAGAAAAACTTCTCAAGATGTTAGATGAGTATATGGAAAACGGAATAATAAGACCAAGTGACTCACAGTTTGCCTCGCCAATTGTATTAGTTAAAAAGAAGACAGGAGATTTACGTTTATGTATAGATTTTCGGAAACTAAACAAAGTATTAATAAAGGACAACTATCCACTACCTTTAATTGATGACCTGCTAGACAAATTAGTAAACAAAGCAATATTCACAAAGTTAGACTTAAAAAATGGTTACTTCCATGTTTACGTGGAAGAAACTTCAATCAAATACACATCATTTGTCACTCCTTTAGGACAATTTGAATTTAATAGGATGCCCATGGGGATAAAAAACGCATCAGCAGTATTTCAACGATTTATGAATAAAATTTTCGAAGACTTAATCAGGCAAGATAAAGTAATAATATATATGGATGACATTATGATTGCGAGCAAAGATATGGAAGAGCATTTAGATACGTTGCAAGAAGTGTTACATAGGCTGGTTCAAAATAGATTAGAATTAAGGATGGATAAATGCGAATTTTTAAGATCAAGCATAAAATATTTAGGATTTTTGATAACAAAGGAAGGTATTCAGGCGGATGAGAAAGGTATTGAAGCAGTAAAAAATTTCCCGATTCCAGACAAAGTTCATGCGGTGCACAGTTTTTAGGTTTATGTTCTTATTTTCGGCGTTTCATACAAAATTTTTCCGTGTTAGCTAAACCTCTTTATGATCTTTTGAGAAAAGACACTGCATTTGTATTTGGAAAAAACGAGTTGGACTGCTTTTTAATGCTCAAAGAAAAGCTAATAGAAGCACCGGTGTTAGCTATCTATAGTCATAAAGATGAAATCGAACTACATTGTGACGCAAGCTCTCACGGTTTCGGAGCAGTTTTGTTACAGAAGAAGAATGATGGAAAATTGCACCCGATATTCTATTTCTCTAAGCGAACTACCGAACAAGAGAGTAAATATCACAGCTTTGAACTAGAAGCGCTAGCAATCATTTATGCTCTTCGCAGATTTCGAATTTATTTACACGGAAAGCCATTTAATATTGTTACGGATTGCAACTCACTAATTCTTACACTTAGCAAAATTGATTTAAATCCTAGAATAGCCAGGTGGGCGCTGGAATTGCAAGACTACGACTGTAAACTTATTCATAGGGGTGGCGAAAAAATGCAACACGTAGACGCTTTGAGTAGGTGTACAAACATTATGATAGTGGAGACGACCAGTTTTGAAGACAATTTAGTGATTTGTCAGACAAAAGATGTAAATATTCAAAAAATCAGTAAACGTTTAGAGCATACCGAAGACAAACTATTTGAAATGAGAAACGGAATCGTTTACAGAAAAACTAATGATAATCGACTACTTTTCTATGTACCAGTAGATATGGAGGATCAAGTTTTGCACAAATATCACAATGAGCTTGGGCACATAGGCAGGGACAAAATGATGGACATCATTTCAAAATCGTATTGGATTGCGAATCTTAAAGAAAAATGTTCTAGACACATAGAAAATTGTCTTAAATGTATCGCTTTTTCGCCAAAATCCGGAAAAACAGAGGGATTTTTACATAGTATACCTAAAGGAGATCAGCCTTTTGAATTGTTACACATCGATCATTATGGGCCAGTAGCAGCTAATAGAGCAAATAAACACATATTTTTGATTATAGATGGGTTTACAAAGTTTGTGAGATTATATACAACAAAGACAACAAAGACCAAAGAAGTAGTTAAAGCACTGAAAGATTACTTTAGAGCATACAGTAGACCAAAATGCATCGTATCCGACAGAGGCAGCTGTTTTACATCTACCGAATTTGAAGATTTTATGAATGAATACAATATTAAACACATGAAAATTGCCACAGGCTCGCCACAGGCAAACGGCCAAGTCGAACGAATAAACAGGAGCATTGGGCCAATGCTAGCAAAGCTTTCGGAACCAGAAAAGGGAATTCATTGGGATTCGGTAATAGAGACGGTCGAATATGCACTAAACAACACAATACATCGTAGCATAAAACAGGCTCCTAGCAAAATGTTATTCGGAGTAAGTCAAAAGGGTAACATTAAAGACGAGCTTAGAGAAAAACTTGAAGAGATGGATACAGTAACTGACACGAGAGATTTAAAACTCATTAGAAGTGAAGCAAAAGAAGTGCAAAGAAAGGCACAAAATTACAATGAAACATATTACAACAAAAGTAAGAGAGAAGGTAAAAAATACAAAAAAGGGGACTATGTAATGGTAAAAAATTTTGACGCAACAGTAGGAGCAGCGAGGAAACTGATTCCAAAAAACAAAGGGCCATACGTGATTGCTAAAGTTATGCGAAATGATAGATTCCTTATTAAAGATGTAGAAAATTTTCAAGTTTCACGAAATCCTTACAAGGGCGTTTGGAGTATCCAAAACATAAGACCATGGCTTGGAAATAAATATAAAAGAAAGAAATAAATAATAAGTAAAAATTATATACTATTAAGTAACTGTGCAATTAATAAACAAAATAATAGTAAGTGTATTAAATAAGATTTATTTATATTTATATAGACATAAGACTACAAATAGTTATTCTTTGTAAAGTCAAGATCAGGAGATCTAGTTCGCAGGATGGCCGAGTTGTAGTAGGACGTGTGCCTACACACACATACACACATATACTCTAACTTAACGCTCTCTCGGCTATCCGAACTCTCTCTCGATATTGGCTCTCTTTATCATTTCTCTCATTCTATTTCACAATTCTATGATATACATAATTAAGCTACGCGGTCAGTCTTGATCGAGCAGCAGAATAAATCGGACGCTAAGCTGTAATTCGTATTGTTTTATTACGTGTGTGCATAACTACCACATACTGAATATTCCCTGTCTTGGCTTCTCATGATCTTGAATTGCTTTCATTTGCGTTTCGCCTCACTCTTCTGTGACTAATTTAATCTCAATGCTCGCAGTTCCCTCGGCGGTGTTTGCTTCGATTCGTTTCGATAATTTCACCCCTTCGAGCAGCCTCATTTGGCAGCTGCTCTGCGCCTAGAGTGAGAGTGAGAGTGAGAGAATCCTGCAACGAAGTGTGGCAATTAAAGCATGTGGAGGCACGCTTAGTGGCACTTGCTGCTTGCCGCTTGCCGCTTGCCGCTTGCTACTTGCCACTCGCCCCAATGACAAATTGTTGTGCTGTCAAATGTGACGTTTAGCTGTCAAAATAACAGTGACGTCAGCAGCGGCGCCAACGAGGATAATGAGCAGAGAGCAAAGAGGAGAGAGGAGAGAGAATAGCAGAAGGCAAAAGGATGCACGAGAAGCAAAGCAAATTGGTTAGCAACTGGAATGCAGAAAGAAAAAAACAGTTTACTGAGGGGGAAGTTAACATTTTTATTATACGAGATTATTGCTTAGATTGGACAACGTTTAAATTAAAATATATATTCTCCACATGTGGAAAGGGAATAATTTTTCGAGCGATTTGAGCAGAGGAATGGAGAATGCTGAATGCTGAATGCTGAAGACTAAAGACTGAATACTGAAGTGTCAAGCTGTCAAAGTTGCCATTTTTCACACACACACACACAGACACAGTCGGAGCAAGCTTTAGTGTGTTGTCAAATATTGAAAAATGCTTTAAGTGTCGCCTCTGCCAGAGTCTCGTCGGGCTTAGGCCATCCAAGTGTGTGTGTGTGTGTGTGTGACGCCACATGTGTGCGCCAGAGAGACAGGCGAAAAAGGGCACAGGACAAAGGACTGAGTAGCATGTCTCGTTCTCTCTTGTATGCCACTTAAGCCTTCACGGGCTTTCATTTCATCATTTCGGCTAAATAATAAAAATGATGACGAGCATCAGGAGCAGCTACATCAGGAGCAGGAGCAGAAGCAGGAGCAGGAGGATGAGGATGCGGACGCTGATGAGTTTTAGTTATCAAATAGTGCGACAGTCGTCAACCCTTGGCCGAAAGGCAGACAGAGAAAGAACTAAGAACTAATAAGCGTCCACCTGCCCCTCACACACGCACACACACACACACATACACACACACACACACACACAGCTGCAGCTACTTTAAATTCCATGTGTGACACTTGATCATTTGTCATTGGCCCTGAGGCCGCCCTGACGACTCTTGGGCCTTTTGCGGTTACCGTTGCGAACTGTATGTATATGTATGTGTATGTGTGTGTGTGTGTGTGTGTGTGTGTGTGTGTGTGTGTGTGTGTGTGTGTGTGTGTGTGTGTGTGTGTGTGTGTGTGTGTGTGTGTGTGTGTGTGTGTGTCTATGCGAAGATAGCTTACGACAAACGGGCACAAGGACAAGGGACTTGGCCATGGGATATATTCTAGGGTTCTGGGTGGTAGTTTTGCTCATTACTAATGATGATGATGACCAAAACGCTCGATTGGGGCCAAAGCTTACACACACACACACACACACACACCTCCATATAGACCAACTGATGAATCACTTAGCATTGCATACACAGCTGTGACACACAAATTTGCCAATCCAATTGTCTTTGCTTCCACATACTGCACAAATATATTTCAATACACTTGATTAACGTGCAAGAGATTCTTCTTCTTCTTCTTCTGACTTTCATTAAGTTTGAACTGCATTTAAATTAATTGGCTTACCTCATTTGCATTTATAGGTTACACTGAATGCACTTAGCGGCAATCGTATTTAAAAACTTGAAATAAAATCATTGAACACACACTCAACACCTTTTCATTTGCCCAGTAATATAATATATTTTATGAGTTATACTAGCACTCAATATTTGTACAGTTAATTACTTATTATATTCATTAAATTTATGCACTTAGTGGCATATTTTCCTTTTTTCTTGGCTATAAACGAAATTACAAACTAAAATTGGAATCATAGAACAAACTTTTGCTACACTTTATATCTTTTCTTCTCCCCACCAATATATTTAATGAGTTCAAATTATCTTCAATATTTGTATTAGTTCATTCCTTATTTTGTGCATTAAATATATGCATTTAGTGGCATTTACCTGAAACTTAAATTGCTACACTCAATCACCATCATTTCTATTATTCACCAATAAATATTACCTTCAATATTCGAAATAGTTCATTGCCTATTTTATGCATTAAATATATGCACTTAATGGCATATTGACCTTTTTCCTTGGCAACAAACAAAATGAAATAGTAACACTTAAATCATTGAACAAACTTTCGCTACACTTAGTATATATTTTTAACGCATAATGATGAGTTATGATTGACCTTAATATTTGTATTACTTCAATCCTTATTATGTGCATTAAATTGTGTACTTAGAGGCATATTCTCTTTTTTATAAAGGTGATCAACTAAAAAATCACACACACACTACCCAAAACTATTTCACTATCTACCGATATTTGCATTAGTTCATTCCTTATTCTGTGCATTAAATATATGCACATATCGGCATATTTTCCGTTAACTCAAAGCCACAAACACTGCTAAACAAGTTGTAGTTACATCAATGCTTATTTTGTGCTTTAAATATGTGGGAATAGATCTGGCACCTAGAGTTCTGTCGATCGTGAGGAAAAAAAGGTTCACTTACTATAGTGACGATGCAGCGAAGAAGCAAGAGTTGTGAACGACGACAACGATGTAATTATTCCGAATATTACAAAAGCGTAACGATAAAACCAAACTTAAATAAATATATTCGTATAATTCTCGTAATTCCCATAAATATCGTTAATTACAATTCCAATAGGAGGATATTCTGGGCATATTGAAAGTGACACATTTGACATGTTTGCGAGTTTGAAGACTTTGTTTTCGCCCTTTGGCTTGGCTTACGTTCCTCTCTTCCTCTCTTTCTCTGTTCCCCTCTTCTTCGCTTCCTTTTCCCGCGTATTGAAAGTACATTTACAGTTGTAAATTAAATTTCCAACTCAAACAAATCAGCCAAAATACCTTTCAATATCTGAGCCCGCGGCACAATTGCCTTCATCGTCATCGTCATCCGCGTCCTCGTTGTCGTCATCTTCTAGTTGAAGGTGCGCTTGCCCCGCGGGGCATGGAAGTAGAAGTAGAATCAGAAGCAGAAGGGAAGCGGGGAGGGGGTGACTTTGCGCGACAAGCGACTGGGGTAACATTTTTTAAGCTCGGTAATAAATTTTTAATAAGCTTGCTTGTTGTTTTGCCTCGATGCCGTGCCAAAGATATTTTTAATAAATCGTTTTCGAGTACATTGAGAAATGCAAAGACGGCGAGGCGACATCCACATTCACAATCACATTCACATTGACATCGGCATCGGCATAAGGGCATATGAAATATACATATAGTACGCCCTGCGACAGAAGACAGAAGACAGACGACAGACGACAGACAACAGATAGACGACTGAATGTGCCTGCCCCGATGGATGGATGGCAAAGTGGAAAGGTGGATGGATGGATGGATGGCTGTCGGTAATGGTAACCTTTCCCCTCTTCCTCTTCGTCATCCTCTACGACTCGCTCGCTGGCGTATCTGAGGGTGTCTTGCGATTTGTCGTCAATGTCCTTGCTGTCACTGAGCGTATCTCCCACCTCTCCTGCCTTAACCTCTGACCCCCCGCTCTGGCACGCTCATTATGCAGAGCGCATATACTTGCTGCTTTGACATGCCGTTTGTCACGATTAAATATCGCAATAAACTTTGACCTCGAATTAATCAAGCAACAGCAATAACAACTACTCAAGAAATCCTTCCTAACTTAAGTAGTAAAGATATATATTCCAACTCTAACAAAATCTCTTCTAACTTTAAACGTTTCATTTTAATTTAGAGTATTCCCAATTCGTCATTTATCCGTTTAATAATTTCTATTTATATTTCTGGTTTTCATTGACTCGCGCTCTTTTTTTGTTATTCTCATGTCTTGCATCGAAGCACATTAATGTGGCACGAAACATTTTTACATCAATGATATTGAAATGATATGAAATACTCTTGTACCTGATGGTTAGCTTTCAGTCGGAATTGAAGGAGGAGTGGGAGTGGAATTGGGAGTGGAGTGGGAGAGATCTGGGTTGGGCGGATGGCGTATTTTTCAATTTTAAATATTGACAAGCACGTCGAAAGGAGGCGGGGTCGAAGACTTAGGGTGAGTATTGTCTGCTCGGGGGCTTGCTTAAGGTAATTTGACAAGTTGTCGAAGCTTTAGCCATGTCACGATTGCCGCTGAGGGCGCAAGTCAACAAGGCAATAGATACTTAGTCCTCCGCCTCTGATGTCTCACTTACACTGTACAATTTTCGGACCCATTTGGACCTAGATCTGGAACCTGTTCAACCTGCCAGCCGGCAGCCGGCAGCATCGTGTTGTGGGGCGTTAGGACGCGGCTAATAGATGCACTTGGATTTGTATGTCGCTTGTAGCCATTCCAGGGCAAATGACAGGCGAAATGAAAGCAGGTGACAGCAAGCTGTGGGGTGGCACCTCTGTGTCGGAGCAGCATCTCTCTTCGCAACCGCCCTCGCCCTCCTCTTGGTAAAAGTGAGCGAAAAATACGAATGTCAACATTGCAATTACGCAAACATTTTCCGCACACCAATAATATGCCATGACAGCCAGAGAAAGAGAACGACACAGAGACAAAGAGAGCAACAGAGACAGCAACACTCACAGAACGAAAAAGAAAGAGAGAGCGAACAGTTGGGGGCCCAACAATGGGCTAACTGGCAAAGGTGAGCTGATGATGCCAAGCCCAACAATGGTAGCGCTGGACAGAAGATGCCAACAACGACGACGACGACGACAACGACGACGATGACGTTGATAATGGCGTAAAATGGTCGAAGTCAACAAGAGGTTGCCAGCAGCACCGACTAGAAGAACACCTGAACTAAAATAGATGTGGATATTGGATATAGAACAAATGATATAGGATATTTCATAAATAGGATAAATAGGATAGATAGTATAGATGGGAAAGATAGGATAGATGGGATAGATGGCATACATGGGATAGATAGGATAGATAGGGTAGATAGGATAAAATTGTTATGTATATAGAATGGATAGTATAGATGGGATAAATAAGACAGGACAGGATATATAGGATGGGTAGTATAGATGGGGTAAATAGAAAAGAGAGGATAGATAGGATAGAAAGTTAGATAGTTAGGATAGATGGGGTACGAGAGATGGGAGAGATAGAATAGAATGTTTAGAAAGGATATATAAGACACATATGTAGATAAGATAGACAGGATTGATAGGATAGATAGGGTAGATGGGATAGATAGGAGAGATGGGTTATATGGGAAATATAAGATAGATGGGACAGATAGGGTGATATATAGGATGGATAGTACAGATGGAATAGATAAGATATACAGGTATATACAGATATACAGATGTATAGGATATGTAGTATAGATGGGGAAGATAGGAAAGAGAGATGGGAGAGAGAGATTGGAATAGATAGATAGGTAGACAGGATAGGTGTGATAAATTTCATATATAGGGTAGAATCGATAGATAGGATAGATAAGATGGACAGGATAGATAGGGTAGATGGGATAGATAGGAAAGAAGGGTTGGTTAGATGGAATAGATAAGATAGATGGCACACATAGGGTAGATAGGATAGAATTGATATATGGGATGGATAGTACAGATGTAGGTAGATAGGAAAGAAAGGATAGATGGGATAGATAGGATAGTTAAGAGAGATAGGGTAGATAGAATAGATAGAATATATTGAATATATTGAATATATAGGAGAGATGGATTAGCTAGGATAGATGAGGTAGATAGGATAGATAGAATGAATATGATGGACAGAATAAATAGTTTAGATGGGATATATGGTATAGATAGAATTGAATGCATATATGGGATTAAAAGGATGGATAGTATAGATGGAACAGATAGGATAGATAGGTTATATAGGATAGGAGAATCTCTCTTATTGATAGTGGAGAATGGATAGATAGCAAGAGATAGGATACATCCCAATCTAGCTATATTGTTGGGCATTCCTCAAGTGCAGTGTATACTAGTCAAAGTGAGCTTGGACTCACTTGGTTGGCTGGTCGAATGCTTCGAGGAGGCACCAGCTGATGACTGCTTCTGCTTTTGCTTTTGCTCCTGCTGCTGATGCTGATGCAGATGCTTGTGGTACATGAGAGTGGAATAAAAAATGCCAGGGCAACAGCAGGTAGCAGCATTGCTGGAACGAACAAACAAATTGGATGCGAATGCAAATAAACGAAAATTATAAATAACAGCAAGCAAGCCAGCAGCTAGCAAGCGAACGAGGAACGAGGAACGAGCGAGGAAGTCAGGCAATGGCAATGCAAAACGAGTCAAGAGAAACGAGAACGGGAAATAGAATGGGAATACGAATACGAATGCGAGAATGCGAATGGCATTGGCAAATGGGATGGAGATTGAGATTGAGGTGGAAAAGGAAAAGGAAGAGGAGAGGGAGTAGGATGAGGAGAAGGAGGAGAAGGAGAAGAGGACGATGTAGGGGACAGTTGTCGACTGAAAGATGATGAGCCGCAATAACAACAACTGCAACCCTTAGTGAGAGGGGAAAGATGTGACTCTCCACAGCTCGAGGGGACTTCAGAGATAGAGAGTGAGCATGTATATGAGAGGTGTGTGTGTGTGTGTGTGTGTGTGTGTGTGTGTGTGTGTGTGTGTGTGTGTGTGTCTGTGATGGCAACGAAAAAAGAAAGCAACTAGCAAGTGCAATATGAAGATGAAGAAGCAGAAGATGAAGCAGCGAGCACAAAACTGATGAGTTGCAATGAATAGAAATTGCCAAAGCAAATGGCAAGCACAATGCAACTTGACGGCCCAGGTGAACCCGTATGTGTGTGTTAATGTACGTGTGTGTGTGTGTGTGTTGGCTACCCTAAATGGCAGCGACAAATGAATAGGCCAGGCTCTTCTCCCCATCCCCCTCCCCATCCCTCTCAGTCACCCTCCTTCCTCACTTCCCACATCTTAGCCATAATTCCTTGCCAGCTTTTTCGCTGACAGCTTCTAAACAGGCAAAATGAAGCTGGGCGATTGGAATTGAGCGTAGAAAAATAAAAATGGAGGCAGGTGGTAAGCCTGTCAGTGCCTGACATTCCTATCAACGCAGTGGGCGCAATTGAGGCGCCTCCCAACAAAACCAATGCAGAGAAGCAAAGCATTCAATTATTGCAAACATATTTATTTCACAGTTCACATGATCGCAGAATTGTATTGCTTTCAATCAGACCACAAGCAACTGCATTAGTTTTATTGTAGATAATGAATTTTTAAATGTATTTATTATCGTTATTTAACAATATTTTGCAATTTAGTCTTTATGCTCATATTTTAATAACCTACGTCTAAAGGTCACACACAAGTGGCACTCTACATATAGTATACTCGATTTTCTAACCTCTTCTCTTTCGTATCTACATATAAGAAACATATTTCTATTTTTTAATCGCTGTGTTTGTGTGTTATGATTAAAGATGAATAAATGTTTTAATAATTGTAGCACAATTAATTAACCTATCACCATTTACTTTATCTATACTTTGATTTAATGTTATGCCAGCAAGTTGAATAGTTATAAATAGTTATGAGGTATTTTAATTATGTTCCTTATACCAAGTTAATCTGTTTAAGTAGAAAATTATAAAAATAATTGTTCAAGACTTGGAAAAAATAGTGCTATATTCGGTATATCGATATACTATTACATTCAAAATTTACCACATATTTGTATACATAAATTTTAGCATTCTGGGTGTCTCCCTTTTTGAATCATAAGCATGCTTTTAATATTAATTCGAAATTTCGTTTTTATTCGAATATTCAATTCTCATTTAAATAGTTACCATACCGTTTTAAATGATTTTCTCGCTTAGTATAGAAAACTTTATTAATATGTATAAATTCAAATATAGATTTAAACCCGTTTAAAGTCATCATATTATTGTTGTACCAATTGTCTATGGTGAACATATAATTAATATTTCTACTTTTTCAGAGTTTGTTATGTAATTTTGAACAACTTCAAAAATTGAATTACAAAAATAGACTTACAAAATTTTCTTTAATCGAATACAATAGTACAAAAACATATTTTTTACATTTAAAACAAATAATTAATTTTTTAAATCTAAATTTGATTATTGTGCAACTCACTTTAATGGTTGCTGCAGAAAAGTGTGTCATACTCGTATGTTAAAGGTTTTACTTTTCATGGATGTAACGTCCTCATTTGTAGTGCGGTTATATTTATTATAGGCACAGTTTCTTCCCTTAATATTATATATCTTTTCATGTTGTTCATCGTATCGAATGCAGACTTAAATGCCAATATATCGAATTCCTCGACTAAAATTAAAATTCGAGATGTCTTCTAGAGTTAGTCCATCATCCATTCGTTGGCGGGGGGAAGTTTTAGAGCTGCTGCCGCAAAGTATGCAACAATAAATTGGTTGCTTGAGAGAATCGCCGGCTGTGCGGGTCAGCGAATAAAATAATCAAGCTGGCCAGAGACAGAGAGAGAGAAAGAGAGAGAGAGAGCATCAATGGGAATTGGAGCTGAAAGAACTGAAAGCTCAAAACTACACGGGAAGTGAGAAGTGAGAATTGAGAAATGCAAGAGAGAAAGCCGCACGCATCGTTGGCTGAAAACAATGCCAAGAGGTGAAATGCAAATGAAACTGACGAAGCGAATTTGGCGTTACGCGAATTGATTAAAATTCGATTGTTTCTTTTATTTCCTTGGCGCTCTTTTTATTTGTTGTTTGGGGTTGTGCACAGTGTATTCTATAAAAAAAAAGGGTTGCTAATGTTATGCTTGTTCAACTTGTTGTTGTTCGTGTTCGTCTTTCCATTGTTGTTGTTGTTGTTGTTGTTGTTGTTGTTGTTCTTGTTATTGCTATTTATTGGCCGTGCCTGCCTTGGCATTTATTACGCGGCGTTTGGGAGTTTTAATTATGCCAACGTTGTTGTCGTTTGCCGCTCTTTGCCTCTGCCTCTGTCTTTGCCTCCATCTCCATCTCCACCTTCACCTCCACCCCCGTCACGTTGCCCTGGGGCGCTGCCTAATCAGCGGCAGCACATCAGCCAGTCAAAGCCGAGCCGGGGCGTCTCTTACCCTCTGTTTTCTTAACAGACCCGCTAACCATCCACACGCCTAATCATGTTTCACCCCTTTGCGCATTTTTACCTTTTGTCGTCGACTGCTTGTTGTTTTTGTGTCCTTGCTTTTCGATTTTTAATTTTTTAATTCGTTATCCTTGCGCCTGTGTTCCAGTGTTCAGTGTTCAGTGTTCAGCTTGGCTTTTTATTTTTATATTCTTCTTTCTCCGGTTCTTTTTTTTTTCTTTTGCTTTTTTTGTGTGTTGTCTCCATGCGGCTGCTTAATGGCAACGCGTGCGTCGACGGCGTATCCTGTATCTAGGCGGGGCTGCGGATCGCCCGTCGTCCTGGCAAGGGTTAAGTATTAAACGCTAAATCAGATAATGTTAGACAATTGAGCAGCCGCTCGCGCCGTGCTGACATTAAAACAAAAGCCACGACGCCCGGGTATCGAAGACTCCCTTCCATTCCCATTCCCATTCGTAAACCTCGAACTTCGAACCTGCCGCCAACCTGCGTCTTGTCGTCATGCAAATGCAAAGCCACCCAACGCAAGTCGCATTCAAATAATAAAAAAAAGGGTTAGCTTTTCATAAAATACTGCATATATTGACTCAAGTCATGTACACCAGCGACTGCGACAGCGACGGCAACGGGACAACTACAAGGACTCGACTCGACAAACTTCGATTACGAAATTCGTATTATCCGATTAAGCGCCAGCCAAAGGGAGACTCAACACAGAAAGCAGCAAAAACAACAGCGAAAAGAATGAAATTAAAATTTTAAATTATTGCCTCACGTCGGCTTTACCGACTCCTGTTTTGTGTGTTTAGTTCCTTTTTGGGCGTTTGGCATGGGGCGTGGCACTATGTACGCCCATGCGATTTGAATAGCTGCCCGCTAAAGTATGCAACATAAAAATAACACAGAAAGTGTATACAAAAATCGAAGAGCGTTGGCTGGGTATGTACGACTAAGGAGTGATTAGCTCAGCACTAGCGATAAGAAAAAGACTTAAAAATAGTACACAGTATTCAAAAGTAGAAGAACAACGGAGGAGATTCATTAGTAGTAAAAAATAAGTTTACAAATGATAAGCGAATGAAAATCATTGGAATTCTATATATCAGAAGAAAAGCTAAACAAATTTAGTGAATAAGAAGAATTAGCTAATTAAAAGTAATAGAGCTCAATATATAGAGGGCCAAAGGGAACTAAACAAGTGAAAATAACAAAAAGATTTTCTCAATTGAAACAAGTTTTAATAATAGCAGAACAACACGGCATTATTACCAAAATATACCAAATGCATATACCAAAAATACTCAAATATACCAAATAAATACACTAAATACACTAAATAAATATATACTAAAAACTATATTCGGTATGCTGGTATACCATAAATATACTAAAACATACTAAACGTAATATTTGGTATGTTGGTATACCACAAATATACAAAAATATAATAAACGCTATATTTAGTATATTGATATACAAAATATATCAGATTGTCATCCAAAGTACATTTCGTATAGTTCAACTTAAACAAATATTAAAAGTATTTATAATCACAGTGCGGTGTTATTACTAAAAATACACCAAATAAATATTTAAAAAATACTCAAATATACCACATAAATACACGAAAAATTCTAAATTATGCTAAATAAATGTACCAAAATATTCAAATATACCAAAACTTATATTCGGTATGTCAATATACCACAAATATACTAAAATATACTAACCACAATATTAGGTATATTGGTATAGCACAAACATATAATAAAATGTATTATACGTTATAATTGGTATATTGATATACAAAATATACCAGATTGTCAACCAAAGTACATTTCGTATAGTTCAACTTAACCTAATATTAAAAGTTAAATAAAAGAGCAGTATTATTACTTAAATATACCAAATAAATACACCTGTAAAATAAATCGAAAATACAAAAATATACCTAATAAATATGCCATGAGTACTAAATTATACCAAATTAATACATTGAAATACTAAAATATACTAAAGGCTTTATTTGATGACAAAATATAGCACATTGCCAAGCAAAGTAGCTAAGCTATAACTTCGTGTTACATACACAAAGTTCGATTATCCTTCTACCCTGCGGATGCGGCTACAAAGAAAGAATAAATAAAAATCCGCTAGCTTATATCCATAGACGTTGTATGCAAATTATTCCGATGTATACCGTTATCAGTAATTTAATAAAACAAACACATGGAACATATTTTTGTATATTTTAAAAGACGATATTCACGTATTGAGATTTGTTCGTCTTCCCTTTGGCAGCTGCGAATATTCGAATTGGAGAATTGTTTAAATCAAAAAATGAAGAGCAAAATTGATCAATTTGAAATACAAGCGAATCAATCGAAGATCAAGTTGATTCAGATTTTGTGCTGAAAGCTGTTAAATCTTGTTTTTACACAACTCAAAAATATACCCCTTGAAGCCAATCTCTGACAGGGTAGTTAAAGGGGGTAAAACCTCAAGCAATCTGACCAGAGTAATGGACAAAAATGCGTTGAGTAAATAAAATATAAAAAAAAAATGTGCGCGTGAGACAAAACCGGAAGAACCGTTGGCAACCGCTGGCTGATGATGACGACGACAGCGACAGCGACCTTTTTTTTCTCTGGGTGGAAGGAGGGGAGGGGAGGATTCACTTGGCAGTGTCTCAGTTGAAAATTAACACAAGTAACTGCGTGGAAAATATGCCATGTCCGCGTTTGAGTTGGAATTCCAGTTGGAGTTCGAGTTCGTGTTCATATCGCTGGCCTTCACCTTTCCCATTTGAATTGTCTATGTGGCTAACAACTGTCTTTGTGTCCATGTCCAGGAGTTGGCCAAACTGTCGCCGGTTTGGCTGAGCCGTCGATGGCTACATTCGATTAGAGCGACAGACCCAAAGTTATCCAAAAAGAAATGCTCTTTATACGCAATACCTACAGCATAGAAGGTTATTATAACTATGTGCCTTCATCAAACGTATGTAGGAGACAGAAGAAGGTCAGAGATGAACCCTATAAAGTATAAAGTATATATTCGTAATCAGCATCAATAGCTGACACGATATAGCCAAGTTCTATGGTGTATATATAATTTATACGGTCGGAGATGCCTACTTATGCCTGTTAAATGCATTTCCTGGATGTTCTAAGTTATAATACCCTTCTACTCTATAAGAAGTTGGTATAAAAATGCATCCGCAGGATCTTCCTGCTTGCCTTCTATCATCAAATGTCACTTAGTTGAGTGTGTGGTATATGTTATATATGCGTCCTATCTTCATAATTGAATGTAAATATAGTCTTCATCTCCTGAAAAAAGACAACTTTCTAAAATCAAGAACATTACAATTCATTCATTCATACGTTCCTTATTGCAGTCTAGGAGTTGAGGTCCTGTGTTCTCCTAGGTTCCAATGAGTGAATAGGTGAATCGATGATAAATATTTCGTAAGTAAAGTGTTTAACATATACAACTGAATAACTGAATAACAAAATAGTAAAATAATAAATAAATAACATAAAAAAAGAACAATAAATTATATTGTAATCTTATAATAATATTTGTAGTCTTAAAACTATAAAAACTTCGGTCTTATATAAAGTGCAATAAAGATGTGTTTTCTACCTTTTCATGATAAACATTTTTTAGACCAAAGATTTCAGTGCTAAGATCAAAACTTTGATTTTAGAACTTTGTTTTTCGGTATTAGTTATGTTATAATAAACAGTGTGTAAAATTGTTATTTTATAATTGGTTAAAGCTGTTAAATAGACAGATGTACTCAAATTTCAACAAAAATAAACTGGAATATGTGAAAATAAAGGAATCATTCGTCTCCCACAAATACTTGTGATCTTATATAGCTGCTCTTACTATAATTACTTGTTTGATAGATTAGAAGTGTCTTTTCCTCTTTGGCTTTGAAGTCGTTGACAGCTTTAGGTCTTTCCTCCCGCAACATGAACTTTCTAACTTGGATTTTAGAGTATGCTTCTTCTCACTCTCTGTGACTCTCTCTCTTTCTCTCTCTCTCTCTCTCTCTGTCTCTCTCACTCTCAGTATTGCAGACAGCAGTTTGAGGTTCGGTGTTCACTTTTGGTTTTGTGCATTTTTAATTATTGGCTTTTTTCTTAGACGCTTTAATTATATTTGCTCAGCATTCGGGTAAAGTGCACGCTGCTCGAGTTGAAGAAGGTGTAAGGGGTAAAGGATGAAGGGTGAAGGGTAAAGGGTAAGGGAGGAGGGGAAGGGGAAGGGGAAGTGCTTGGCTTTTGACCCGCAAAACACGCCCTTGCCATTGGCCGTTGGTTGCTCGCATTTAAATTGCATGGAATTTGCAAACTGAAATTAAAATAGTTAATGATTTTTTGGTCAGGCGACTTAAGTGCGGCCCCAATGGGGGCGGGGCAAGGCGTGGCTGCTGTTTGAAACTGAGAGTTACCGTCAGAGTGAGAATAGAGGGAGGAGAGGGGGGAGAGGGAGCGGGGGCACAGTTGGGTAATTGAAAAAGCAGCAGCAACTGCTTCAGCTTCAGCTTCAGTTTCAGCTTCAGCTGCTGTTGCAGCTGCTTCAAAGACAAATAAAGAGAGCTGAACTGTGTGTGTGTGGCGCAAACTTTTGTGGCGACAACCCTGACGCATGGCGCTGAGTAACCCTGCACAACTAATGTTCTCCCCCCTTCCCTTCCCTTGCCTTCCCTTTTCGTACTTCTCGCACTTTCTTTCGGTTCCATGTAAATGCTGTAAAAGTTTTTACGATTTGCCAAAACTATAAAAAGGGGGCAACCAAAGTAGCGGGTGGAGGAGTAGGAGAAGGGGCTGTGGTGACCGACCACTGACTGGTGCGTGCCTGTGGGCGGCAATGTGACGAACGGACGAACGGACGAACGGGGGGCGGGGCAGGGGAAGGGACAGTGGCAGAGACAGCAGCTCCAACTCGGACCGTTGATACTCGCACTTACAATATAATAAACTAAGTAATTACATAAGTGTGTGCGCATGCAAGTGTGTGTGTGTGAGCCACGCCCAGTCGCCTACCATCTCAGTCGCACACACACACACACACACACACACACTCACACACTATTTTAATTCACTCATAAAACGAGGCGGGCACAAAAAGTGCGCCCAAATTACCTTGACATGTGAACGAGCGTCGCAAGGGGCCAAGCAAAGGGGATGGGGATGGGGAAGGGGAAGGGACCAGAAAGGGGGTGAGGAGGGGGACGAAACTGTTGCTGGGCGCATTCGCATTCACATTCGCATTCGCAGCTCCCGCACATTCCCCAGTTGCCTTTCACTTTTTATGACAATTTCACTTTCACCAAAAGGCAATGATTGTGGGTGGCCAAGAAGTGAGGAGGGGGAAGAGTGGAGTGGAGTGGAGTGGACTGGTGTGGTGTGGAGAGGGCAAAAGTGCGTGTGTTGCGTGTGTGACCATTTTGCAGGGCATTTGTCATTAGACCCTTCCCCTCTTCACTCCTCAGTCAGTCCTCTTGCCTCGTCAAACAGTCGTCAAACAGTCGCGTTTACAGCCGAGCGCTGAATGACACTTAAATGTCGAAGGCGCATCATAAACTTCCATAATCGTAAATATAGATTTGTGCGGCACGTAGCTGTTGTTGCTGCTACTGCTGCTGTTGTTGTTGTTGTTGTTGCTGCTCCTCTTGTCAGCCTCAGTTCACCATGCAACAGTCTTGTTCTTCTACAATCTCATATTGCGACTAAATGACTAAAACAAGCAAACATATTTCGCTAGTTTTGTTTTCCTGGCTTCGCTGGATTCTTTCTCTAACAATCCAAGAGATTGCGCCTACAAATTACAAAGGAAGCAAGTGTAGTTGACATTTCATTTATTTATTAAAGTACAGTAAAATATTGAAAATTTCTTCGTTTATCAAATTAGAACTAAGAATTAAGAAGCTTATAAAAACGAAGTTACACCAAATTTCAAATAATCTTATGTATAATTGACATTATATTTGTTCAGACTTAGGAAGAATTATTGATATTAGTATCGTATTTAGAACACTTTTACATAGTCTAGTTTATACAATAACTGGAAGATTCTTCCTCTAACACTCTTAAGGGATTTCGCAAACAGATTACAAATATCCCACATTATTTGGTTGATCTAATAAAAATTGAAAAATGCTGCTGGAGTCAGGTTTTATTTGCCTTTGTTGACAATCAGGAATATTTTGAATTACTTTGTATATTTTGAATCATATGGTATATTGTAAATTATATGGTATATTTTTAATTATGTGGTTTTATTTTTAATTACATGGTATAATTTTAATGCAATAGTATTGTATTTAAAAATTGAAAGTTGGTATATTTTAGTATTTTTGGTATATTAATTCGATATATTTTAAAAGAAATACTGCAGTTCTCTATTGTTTTTAAAAATGGGTAGCGGGTATCTAACAGTCGAGCACACTTGACTGTATCTGACTTACTTTCCTATTTAGTTTATGTCTCTGGTAGTTACTAAAGATTGAATCACTGCACAATTTAAATATTATTAGTTCGCTTCTTTTGATTTTCTCTCTATCTTTTTCTGTTCACAATATAGTAATGAATTTGTTTATTGTTGGAAAACCCCAACTTTACAAATCATTTATTGAAATATTTAATAGTATTTAATCTTACGCACTGAAGTGCTCTCGCTCACTTCATTCTTGATCTTCGACTAGTGGAAATATGGTGTGGTGTTAACCCAAAATAAAACAAGTAAGAAAGCTACTGCCGAGTGTGCTCGACTGTAAGATAGCCGCTACCCATTTTGAATAAAAGCAAAATATTACGGTAATAATATCAAAATTATTATATTATATCTCTATCTCTTATAGTCTCTGAGATCTAGGTGTTCATACGGACGGACGGACGGACAGACAGACATACAGACATGGCTAGATCGTCCGGCCAGCACAAAGTTATAATACCCTTCTACCCTATGGGTAGCGGGTATAATTAATAAATTATAACAAAATGACTAAACAGAATATAAATAAGAGATGATTTATTATTATTATTTGTGGGTTATATTTCAATATTAATACTACTTTGAGCTTCATAATTTTTATTATTTATCATCATATTCTTGTTGAGAAATCTTTTTTTGTATATTGAACTTAGTTTGTAAATTAAATATACTAAAGCATTAGTTATACATAGAATATACATATTATGTTTTTTATTTATTTGTTTAATTATAATACTTAAAAGTTCTTGTTCATTTTCGATATTGTGGCAATTTAATTTGCTCAACAGCAACTGAAAAACCTGGCCATATTTTCTCTAATGACACTTTTAACAGCTGTTCTATTTCTCTGCATCGTTCTTTGTTCTTGTCACTGAAAGAGAGAGAGAGAGACAGAGAAGTATGAGAAGGGAGATGGATCGAAGGGAAGTTGTGAAGTGAGGGGGGGAAGAACGTTTCACATATTTGAAGACATAAATAAATGTCAAAAAATGCAGATTACTTATTAACCCCTGTGGCGTGCCACAACTCCGTCTACATCCCGTCCCCATCCCCGTCTCCGTCTCCATCCCATCCAGCTACCTGCCTCGCTCGCACTTCCTCCCCCTCTCCTCGTCACCATCCTTCATGTACTTTTGCCGATGCCAATGACGATGCCGATGCCTTAGCCGCGATATTATTCATTAATAGAAGCCCGAGTAGCGAGCTCAGCTCCATTCCACTTCTTTCCACTCCCACTCCCACTCCCTTTGCCTGCTTTTCACATGCTAACAAGAAGAAGAAAAAAAAACGTAACGAAACGCGTTTCACGCGGTGCTTTTGCCACCTTGAAGGGCAAAACGTAAGGTGGGAGAAAATTATTAGCTCTTTGGTAATATTTTCTTGCATAAATTTTTGAATAATTTTGTTTTTTTTGTTTCTATCTTTGCTTTCTCTCTCTCTCTCTCTCTCTCTCTCTCTCTCTCTTTTCCTCTATAGAACTCTCCCTTGGCTTGTCGCTGCTTGTGGCGTCTTTATAATTTCATATTTGGGCAACGTCGTCGCTTTATTTTCAATTTAACCCTCATTGTTGTTGCTGCCGCAATTTTTTCCACACAGCTTTCGCGTGTGGCATAAAAATTGAATCCTAATCCATGAATATAGATGATTATTATATGCCGCCGCCGTCGAGAAGGAGAGATGCAGAGGGGGGGGCGAAGAAGCAGCGGGATGGCAGCCATTAGAATATTTTCTCTGTTCTCTGCTTCGCCTGGTAATTTTCCTTTGTTTTGCATTTTGCAGCTCACCTAAACCGACAATGGGCAAAAGCCAAAAAAAAAAACGAACCCAACTTCTCTCTTTGCTTGGCCAGAGCTCAATCCCATTCTCATTCCCCTTTTCTAATGCCAATCTCAATCCCAATGCCAACTATACGCGCACACACACACATACACAAACACACAAACACACACACACACCGGCTCCAAATGAAAACGCCGCCAAAGTTGTCGTAAAATTTTGTTATGACTTTTTCTTATTGCCATTCGCCATTCGTTGTTCGCTGTTCGTCGTCGTTCTCGAACGCATTCGAAATGTTGTCTGTTGCAAGATGGAAGAGGAAGGGAAGAGAAAGGAAGGGAAGGGAACATGCAGATGAGCAGAGACTGAGACTGAGACTGAAACTGAAACTGGCAGCGAGCTCGTTTTTAAGTTACTTCCTGCTGGTATTTAAAGTTGTAAAAATTGATGGGCCCTCTGTTTCAGCTTCATCTCCCGCTCCTGCTCCTGCTCCTGCTCCTTCTCCTTCTCCTGCTCCCCAGGATAGCTGCGTCCTTGTTGTCCTCGCTATTCAGCCTGCTGCAGTTTCCTTTCCTCCTGCTTCCATTTATTTCCTTTTTTGGAGGGATCATTCGGGCTTAGCCAACGCCAACGCCAACGCCAAGGCCCATCATCTATCGTGAGAGCAAAACTGACAGCTCCCAAGAGTTCAGTACATATTTTTTATGTTCTCACAAAAAAAAAAAAATACATGAAAAAGTTAAAATGTGTTCAATAGTTGGCAATCATTTGCAAACATGTTGTGGTGAGAAATATTACAACAAAACACATCAAATCTATAATATCATTAAAATTTGATAAGCATATTCCGTCTTGTGTAAAAAAATCATGGTCAAAAGAATTCAACATTCCCTACATAATTAAAACTTTCTCTCTTTCTCATCATAAAAAATTAAGATAGAGTAAACTATGTAAATATAGTATTCAATATGCTCAAGAACGAACGAGAGTTTGGTTAAAATAAATATTTCATTTTGAAATAATTAGGTAATTATAAATGCAGATAAGTATCTCAATGCACAGAAAGAAAAAACGGGCTAAAATGAAGAATACAATCTTTAATAAAGATTGAATGATATCAAAATTGATTCAAGAAGGTTTATTCTTAACTCAAGATCGAAAATCAAGATGGCCCATTCTTGAAATTCAAGATTATAATCTTGTTTCAAGAATAAAAAAAATTCTCAAAATTGAACCAAGAAAGCAGAATCTTCAATTAAGATCAAAACAATCTAAAATTTAGACTGTTTCAAATAAAACAAACCAAGTAAGCAAGCTACAGTCGAGTGTGCACGACTGTGAGATACCCGCTACTCATTTTGAATGAGACCAAACAATGTGGAATTATTCTTAAAATATGCCAAAATAGTATACCGCACAAATTATAAAATATACCGAATGCGATTTTTGGTATATTAATATTGAACTACATTCTAAATATGTATACCATAAAGTAGCATATTCCTTGATTGGCATATTTCGTACTTTATGGTATATATTATGATTATGGTCTTTGGTATATTTTTAGTATTTTTTGGTATATAAATTTGGTATATTGTCAAACTCGATTGTAGTTTTCGAACCCGTTTTGTTTTATTTTCCTTTTTCTATATTCTTGAGTTGAATCAATTGTTTTAATGTCTGCATTTTAGTATCAACAAATTCTTATATTATTATTAGTATTATATTTTTATTTATGGATATTTGATAATAATCGTTATAGCACAGTTTCATTGCCTCCAAAGAATACTGCTTCCGTTACGATTGACAACTTTTGCTGCTACTTTTCTACTTTTCACGACATCTCTTAAACTTCTTACGCCTTATGATCTACTTTTAATAGCTGATACCAACAGCTTCATGCCTATCGACTTGCTTATGCCAACCGATAACGATAGAGACTATCGACTAGCCTCCACCACTGATACATATTATATCATCATCGAAATTGAGGATTAAATACAATTGTTTTGCATTATTACTTTCATTGAGTGTAATGTGCTCTATAATTGCATTTAGAATCAGGCAAAGCTTTTCATGTTCACTAGATTGTAATTTTGCATTTATAGATCTTTCCCCTCTCTCCCCCTTTCTCATCCTTTTGCTGGCTATCTTTACTGCATGAGCTGCGTTGGCTGGTCAAAACCAAATCGCACAGCAAAATAAATAAATTATTAGAAAATTAACAATTTTTGCAATTAAAACTACAACTAAATTACAAATGCATTAAATTTGACCACACACACACACACACACACACACACGCACAAAGAGAGCAACAGCAGCACGCTTAACGAGCAAATAATAATGGCCACAGCATTTGTAATAACAATAATGAAAAGCCATTTGGCCATTTTGTTGGCCGGGCCAACAGCTATAACAATTAATTAACAAATAAAATGTCAATTAATTTTACAAACACTGCGTGAAAACACAAGAAATGAAACTGCATCAAACAAACAAAAAAAAAAAAACAACAACAATAAAATTTACACAACACACACACATTCACACTCACACACATGCACTCATGCGCGCCGCCAATAGAGATTCGCATGGTCAGACGTTACGCATACGCCGCGTGTGCAAATAAACCAGCGTGCTGCTACGGAAAAAAGCCGCGCAAATTTGCTCATTTATTTATGATTTCAATTTCAATATTAAAGGTGTGTGTGTGCGTGTGTGTGTGCGAGTGTGTGTGTGTGTGTGTATTTTTGTTTGGGAATGCTTTAAATAAGTTGGATGGTGGTGAAAGCATTTTTTGGATTTTAAATATTTAATTGAATGATAAATAAATTTAACAAAGTGCAAAAGAGACGCACAATACGCAAGTTCAAGATGTGCGAAAGAGAAAGAGAGAGAGAGAGAGAGAGAGATAGAGGAGTGCAAAATAATTGTGAATTGTGGAGAGCTTCGTTTGGAGAGAAGAAGCAAACAAACAAAAAAAAAAAAGAAAAACTGAAAGGGCCAAAACCAATGACTGTGCAGCGGTCACATAAATATTTTTACAACACACACACACACACACATACAGGTGCACACTCACACACACTTTTGCCGCCATTTTGTTTGGAGGACAACGGCCGCAGACACAAATGCAATTTAATTATTACATTTGCCTTTTGGCCCCGCATTTTATCTCGCTCATTTTTTATTCGCATTTATTTATTTAAACATTTATTTATTATATTTTAAACTCACAGATTGCCAATCAACTGTATTTATTTGTGATGATTAATTATTAAATTTGGAATTCGTATAGAATAAAAGTGAATGCAGCGAGCAGACAAATGTGGCAAGTTTTTCTTTTCTGAAATGCGAAATGATTTTGTTTTCTTATCAAGAAGTCATAATTTATATTGTTATGTTATGAATTTGCTAATTAATAGTCAAATTTGCGATATACTAATAAGAGGTGAAGAACAATGGATGGCACTATCGAGACTGTCGATGATTGGGCGCTATCGAGCCACAATCGAACGTAGCTAACACTTTCGATAGTTATACAACTACTATCGATAGGGCCATCGATCAAACTGTTCTGTGTAAAATCGTCTATTCACGAATTAAGGAAAAACATATAATATGTATATAATATATGGATCGCTTTTTGAAAATAGGCATGTATTTTACATATCAATAATGTGTAGAATTTAAGATACACATCGAATGTCATCAACACCAAGTGCGTCAAGTACAGACATACTGGATAGTCTTTAAAAAGGATTCTGTTTCAAATAGGCGAAGAACTACAAAAATGGGAAATATTTTACATGTCTGGAAGTATTTCAAAACGGGCAGGGGATGAAAATCTTGCGAAATGCCTTGATTGCGGCAAAGAATACAAGACAAGAGAAGATTCGTCAAAATTTGTATGTTGCGCTTTATTATCGACAATCGATGGCTAAAAATTTACTATCGTTGAATATCGATGGCACCCACTATTGATCTCTCATCTCTATTACTAATTTCAGTTGATACCCAAGTATCTATATTGACTAGACTCCATTTTATAGACAGGACATTCGCTAGTCGAGCACAATTTCTTAGCTTTATTATGCGATATTTGGGAATGTTTGTATCTTTATTGCAGCCGAAAAGAGAAAAAGCAAATAAAACTTTATCTTTTTGTGCAGGCAAATGGACAACTTCGAGGGGTGTGTCATATTTTACAGCTAGAGAACTTTAGCAAGTTCGAAAAATATGCAAAGAAGCGACATCATGCGGCAGGTTGGGGAATTGGCTGCGCCATTTCAAGCATTGGCTAGGGAATTACGTGTACTCGGCAGCTGCAGACTCGCGACTCAAGCGAGCAGTCGATGGGGGAAGAGGGAGGTGAAGGTATACGCCCCGTTGGCCGAAAGTTCACTTTCATTTCTTATAGAGTTCAGAATGAAAATGAAACACTTTCAAGCTGTCAACTTAGTGGATAAACTAAAGCTATAGTTCACATTTTCCATAATCGATTTCAACAGTTGCAAGATGGTAAAAGATTAGTTTCCCATTTCCACATCTCAATAAAAAAAATAAAATTACACTGTGTTAAACTATAATTCGACTGCAACCAAAATTGTTCCAAAATGTGATTGAGATTCAATTGAAAAGTTAAAGTTTTTCACCAGCCAGCATCTCACATTTTGGATCAATGTTTAAGGCCAGCATTAGTCCCGATCATTTTGACATCTTAAAATCCAATTGAGGCCATATTTCTGTAGTTCTTCTTCAGTTCAGTTGGAGCTGCTTTCATGGCCTTGAATTAGACTCTCCAAGATGTTCACACACACAAAGTAAATGTAGATGTACTTAAAGCAATGCATGCTGAATTTTAAGAATGTCAAAAAGTCATCAGACATGCTATAACAGTTATACGAACAAATTTTCGAGTGAAGATCTAAAATAACAAAACGAAACTCAAATGGAAAACACACAGCATTGTTTGTTATATAACTAACAGCTTGATGGATTACTGAAGGCCTTATTGACATACAGATTAAACTAATAAGAAAACTACAGTAACTATTCAAAACATACAAGAAATACCAAATCAAAAATACCAAAAAAAAAAAATGCTAAAATAAAACCCGCCAACAATTTGCAATTAAACCAAAACAGTGCGTAATTTTATTTAAAATATTATATACCAAATTAATTTACTGAAAAAATACAATAATATAATATATACTATTATTTATATACTAAAATAATGCTGAAATAAAACTCGCTAAATTTACAATAAGAGCAAATTAGTATGGTATTATTCTTGAAATATACCAAATCAATATACTGGAAAAAATACTGAAATGAAAAAAACGAACTAATTTAAAAGCGTAATTTAATAATAAAAGCGAAACTGTGTTTTAATATTTTTTAAATATGTAAGATCAATATACCGAAAAAATTCTAAAATACCAATAACAGTAACTATTTTGAATAAAATCATTGGCAATAAACAACGCTGAATTATTTTGAATATATACCAAATACTAAAATGTACCGACTGAGCTATAATAAAATATATCAAAACCTATATTTAGTTCATCAACATACTGCTTTATCTTAAACCAATTAAAACCTGACAGCAGTAGCTTTAAAATTTCTACATGATTATCTCCACACTGTTATAAATGATATATACTAGTATGTAGTTAAGTTATTATGAAATATACCAAAAATCAATTAATCCCAAAATCTTGTCATTTAATTGGGACAAATTGCTGTAGTAAGATTTGAACTCTTTTGATAGAATTTAATTGTGATTGATCGTCAATTAAAATGCTGGAATAAATCTGCAGTTGTTCTATAATTCCAGACTATAATATTATAAAAATATGCGAATCCAAACTTGTGTTGAGTACAAAAAAGAGTAGAGAAAATTACTTTTCACGTTTTCCCTACTTTCCATTCCCATTTTTGGGTAATTGAAATCATATTTATTTGATATTTTTTTTTGCAAAGTTATGTATATTTGTTTTAGTGGTTTCCAAATTCACTCTATTGATAGAAAAAAAAAAACGAAATCATTGATCCATGGTTGCGCCAGAAACTCTTTTGCTGGGGTCAGGTCAGAGCGATGCGGTTATCCCGATGATGCGGTGGTCGAAGGCGGTGGTCCACAGCGACCGCCAGGTGGACCGCCAGGTGGTGGAGTTCCGCTTGGTGGAGGTCCGCTGGGCGGTGGACCACAAGGACCCTGAGGTCTGGCACTCTGTGATGGATATCAAAAGGGGAAATATTAGGAGGAGACTTCAAAGCGATATTAGTTCAACTATGTTATCCTCATATTTGTGTTGAGGTTTGGTTTAATTTTGTTATACTGTGTTGTCAAGGCACTTTAAATAGGTTCTCTACTAAATAAAAAAAAAGGATATCAATGAAAAGAAGACAAACCACAATTGCAGTGCCGCAGAGCAGCACGAGGAGGAGTCCAAGGAAGTAGCTCAGGTTTAGACGCATCTTGACACTTGTATTTCCAGTTGACGAATGCCGATGCATGTCAGTTGGATCGAGGGCTTTTATTCGAGTTTGAGTTTGAGTTCGAGTTCGAGTTCGAATTGTGTTCGCGTTTGGTTGGCCTTGCGTGTCAAATTGCTATCATCAAATTGCTACTGCGGGGAGCGGGCAGAAGATAGTTGTTGTTCGGTGGAAATTAATTGCATAAATTGAGTTTTTATTTCTAGTGTGAAAATGTGTGTGTGTGTGTGCGAGTGTGTGAAGTGCGAATTGTGTGTTTTCAGTTTTCAGTTTTTAGTATTTTCAGCTATTTAGAATTTAGCATTCTGTGTATAATTATAGAAAGTACTATATACAATTATATCATTATTCATTATTTTGTTATGAGCTTCAACTACACTTTAATTGCATTATCTTTTTCAATTGTCGTGCGTTATCAGGCAGCTCTCGCACGTCAGGCTCGACTGACTAGTCCACTAAAGTGGAGCTGAGCAACACGTGAAGCTCATTTCATTTGCAATTGTCAATACAATTTATATGATATAATTGAATAATTATAATCAAAAAAGAAAGAATTAAACCGTAGTTGCTTTCGACTTTTTTTCTTTCTTTAGTTCTTGCTTTTTTTTCTAAAATAATCCCAATGATTTTAAGAGTTTTAATTATATGATAACTGGCATCTAAGAAATATTCTGGTTCTTACAATATATTGATTGATTGATTGATTGATTGATTGATATTTCTCAAATTTAAAATCTTTCGAGCTTAGCCTTATAAGCACAATACATCATTTGTTAATGGTGTCAAGCGTACTTTTATAGATTCATTATTTCAGTATATACAGTATTTTTGCCATCTGAATAGTTAGTTGCGATCAGACAAAAATTGCAGAAGTTACTTCAGAAATAATGTTATATTGTAAACAACGTCTGTTTTTGTCGAAATTTAATTGCTTTGGTTGAGAGTCTGTCATATTTTGAATGTAATAGTGTATCATTATACCATATATACACTTTAATTTACTTTAGTATTTTTATTGGTATATTAATTTAGCATATTTTAAGAATAATATTGCACTGTTATCATTCAATAACAATTTTCTCAGGGTTGATTCGCTATCTTTAGATATGGTATATTTGATACGAAGTAATTCATAAATATACCAAATATAGACATTTTGAGTATATCCATTTAGTATATTTTAGGAATAATACTGAACTGTTTTGTTTTTATTGTATAGCCATTTGATATTTTTTGGTATATTTTAAGAATAATACCGCACAGTTTTGTTATTATTGAATAACAATTTCTCAGAGTCGAGCCCATTCTATTGAAGGTTTCGTCCTTTTAGGTATGATATATTTTAAATAAAGTAATACATTAATATACCAAATAAGGAAATTTTCAGTATTTTGAGAATAATACCTCACCGTTTTGCATTTATTGAATAACCATTTGGTATTTTTCGGTATATAAATTTAGTATATTTTTAGAATAATACCGCACTGTTTTGTATTTGAGGAAAATACATAATTAGCTGATGTCTCACAGCCGATCATTAGGTTTGTGCAAATATAGTATTTTCTTAGTACATTTATTTGATGTATTTTAAGATTAGTTCCTTATTGTTTTTCTATATTTAAAAACGGATAGCGAGTATCTCACAGTCGAGCACACTGGCTTGTAGTTTTCATACTAGTTTTATATTTTGATTGAAAGTCTGCTTGATTTGTTATTAGTTCGGTACGTCAATTAATTTATTAAAAACTGGTTGCAATAGTTAATCAATGCTCTACAATTTAATTCGATAGCTTTGCCCGCTATTTGCTCGTATTCCAGTGTAAGAGAGAGGTGAATGGGCTTAAGAAAAAGAGAGAGAGAGAGATAGAGAGACAAGAAAAGAGATAGAAGTAGAGCAACAGCTGCTTTGACTTCAATCAGCACCCACAAGCTGGCGTATTTGCGGCCTCAGCTTCGGCGCTAGCAACAGCGCCATGCAGTTCATTAAACAATTATAATTATATGGCAACAGAAGTCGCCGCCAGCAGCTGCCAGCGAGGGAGGGAGCCAAGGAACTTGTGTCCTTTGTATTTTGGAGGCTAGGCTGGTCTGTGTTTGGTGCTTAGTGTTTGGGGTTTGGGTTTGGCTTTGGGTTTGGGGTTTTGCCTTGAAGGGGGGATGCCATGGCGTATGAGTAATAATATTAATAAGCCGCCTTATTTGGCCGCCGCACGTAGACAATGTAAGACAACACGGCGTATGCGTAATTTTCTTGTCGTTATTATTTTACGGCCCAGCGAGCGAGCGAGTCGAGAACTTTTTAGCCTTATCAACGGCACTTTGAAAGCCGGCGAAACTTTTCGGGACAACGTCTTGGATTTATGCGCTTGAATTTCACACCTTATTGCATTGCACCGGCATCGCGATGTTCTTTCTCGGTTCTTGTTCTTGTTATTGTTGTCGGCCTTAAAACAATTAGCGACGTGTTCGCTGCTTTTGCTTTGCTTCGCTTTGCTTAGCTGCTTTGGCAGCAATTTAATGCCAATGCCAAAGACGCTCGTTCGGAGCGAACTCGATGCGGCCAAGTTCTTTGTTCCCTGGTCCCTGTTCCCTGTTCCCTGTTCCCCCTTCGTGCATTGTTGTTGGCTTAATTGGTTGCGCTTGCTCAATGGCTTGTGTCCTGCAGACTCTGAGTGCGTGGAAGTGCATTTTGGCTCATATTCAGCACCAGCTCTTTCTCTCTCCTCTCTCCTCTCTCTCTCTCTCGCTCGCTCGCTCTCTCAGTTCAAATTCCAAACGCGCCGCGTTGTTGTTGGCCGTTAACTTGGCTTGGCTCCGCTCGGCTCGGCCTTAAGCCCGGTCAGGTGAGCTGGCTGGCTGGCTGACTGGCTGACTGCTTGTTGGCTTGTTGGCTTGTTTGTTGGCTTCTTGCTTGCCCATAAAACTAAAATAATAGCCGCATAACATTTTATCTACCGCAGTAATAAATATTCAGTTAATTATAGCAACCAGCAACAATAAGACAACCAGCAAGAGATAGAGAGAGAGAGAGAGAGAAGAATTGGGAGTGGGAGGAAGAACAGAGAGTGAGCGAGCGCATCATGTATGCAAATGTTATGGCAAAGAGTTGTAATAAAACACCGATGAAGTGCATAATACACAGAGCTTTGAACATCACTTGCTCTCAAGATGACAAGCCAAAAGTTAAAATCGGGGAGGAAAAAACAACAATCAAAAGAGAATGCCTAAAAAAACATCAAACAAGTGTTGAAAATGGCAAATAATGTTGTCCAGTCAAAATTATTGATAGTCGTGAAAAGAAATAAGTAAGAGAGCCAAAGAAAGCTAAGATAGCAGCTAGCTATTTCAAATAAATAAAAAAAGTGCGGTATTATTCACAAAATATACCAAATTTATATAGCGAAAATATACCAAAAGTTATAATTGGTATATCGAAATAGCATTACGTGCAGTACCCTATCAATGCAAAACAATGCGGTATTATTCTAGAAAATATACCAAATAAATATACCGAAAAAATGCTATTATATATACCATATTATGTGAGATACGCGCCACTTAATTTCAATTAAAGTAAAACAGTGCGGTATTAATCTAAAAATATACGAAACTTGTATATCGAAAATATACTAAAATATACCAAAATTTATAGTTAGTATATCGATATAGCATTACGTGAAGTACTCTTTAAATGCAAAAATGCGATGTTATTTAAAAAAAATACAATTTAATATACAACAAAAATACTAAAACATACCATAATTTCAATAAAAGCAAAACAATGCGGTATATAACAAATTCAAAGTTCTAATGTATATATATCATAATATTATGTGAGATACACGCCACTTACTTTCAATTAAAGCAAACCAGTGCGGTATTATTCTAAAAATATACCAAACCTATATATCGAAAAAATATACTCAAATATACCAAAATATACCAAAGGTTATATTTAGTACATCGATGTACTATTACGTTCAAAAAATATCGTAGAGTGCAAAGAACATTCGATTTTTGCGACCTTTACCTATTGGTAGCTTGTATAAAAACCAAATAACTAAATAGTTAAAAGGGAATTTATTCACTGCTCCACATCAGTGACATGATGTTTGACGAAATTGGTATTAGACCTAATAATGATTAAGAAAAAAACTATAAATGTATTGAAAACATGAAAATATGAACAATATAAAATAAACTTTAAAGAGGCAAAGATTCCTTTCGGATTTTAAGATGGTGTCTTTAGATACACATTTTCTTTATAAATATAAGATGAGCCTTTGAATTTTCTAATAAAAATTTGAAAGAACTATTGCATGTAATTGATGTATAAATGAATAAAGTACTGTGAAGAAGCTGCGAGAGGGAATTGCAAGTAAATTGAAAATAATTACGATACTCACCTGAGATGGATCACTTATTGAAATGCAAAAACTGAATGAGAACAACGACAATGATGAGCAAAATAGCGACTATCATCACAATATAGAAATAGACACACATTGTGTCGATTGATTTTCTTGAATATTATTGAAAGCTAAACACATGACAGCATGATTTGAAACTAGAGTCCCAACATCAACGAGGCACATTTCTATCTCCTCTACGAAAACAATGGACAATGCTTCGCAATGAGAGCAGCAATTGGTTGCCTCGCATTCCCTTCTTGGTGTTCCTTTCGTGTCTCCTGTCTCCCGTCTCCCGTTTCCCTCTCCCCTCTGCCATTCTCTGCCCGCTGAACGACCCTCTGTTGCGCATAACCGTTAAAATTTGTGAGCTTTTGTGTGGGGGACTCTTTTGAGTCGCTGCTTCACTTAGCTCCCCCTCTCTTCCATTCGTTGTTGAGCCACATAATGAAACTCGTCATCACAGTGTGTGTTGGTGTGTGGCATTGTTGTTCGCCCCCGCCTGTACTTAGCGGTTATAATAATTAAAATGAGCCAAAATAATTTCAGCCAAAAGCATCGATGAAAGGCTAAAATGCTCAATAAATGGCAGAAACGCGCTCGGTGACACTGCCAACAACAAGAGCAGGGAGCGAGGAGCGAGGAGCGAGAAGCGAGGGGGAACGCAACAGTAACTCAATGCTTGTTTGCTAGCACCAACTACCTCCCCTCCTCTTCCTAACAACTCTTCCCCCTAGGGGGCAATTAAAGCACACAAAAAACGCAAGCCAAGAAAAAGTTGGCCAAAACTTTTGCCATCGATGACTTGCCAGAAGTAGTGTCTGGGAAGGAGGCAGCGTGCTGTGCTGTGCCGTTCCATGTGCCATGTGATATCGATGTCATCTACCCCACCCCACCCCCTCTCACAACCTCCGCGATTCTCCTGTAGACGGTGCCAAGTGGGCGCCCAGAGCAGTCGGCAATGCGTAAAAGTGTTAACCAAAAGCAGTTAAAATTACAAAAGGCAGCAGACGCCATGGCAATGGACCAGCGAAGAAGTACAGAGTGGGTGGCAAGGAGGTGGAGGAGGCGCGCGCGGGGAAGGTACTTTGAAAAATTAACACCTAATATCCGCAAAATCGCATCAAAGTATTGTTGTTGAGTGGCGACTCCTCCCCTTTCCCCTCTCTCTCTCTCTCTCTCTCTCTTTCTCACGACATGCCTTTTGTTCGACGGCAAAACTTTGCAATTTCTTAAAAGTGTCACCCCTTGCTGCCCCCGCCCCAACCCAGTCGCACCCCTCAAGCAGCTGTTTTACTTAGTTGTAGGCGTTATTAGCAACACTTCAGAGAGAGAGAGAGAGAGAGAGAGAGAGAGAGAGAGAGAAGAGGAGGATTGCCTCGACTGGAACTTGGTTTTTTTGAACACCTACGCAAAGCAAAAATTTGTAGACAATAGCGAATTGAGAGCATTGCTCTTATGCCAAAAGGGGTGAAGGGGGAGGCAGAGTTAGAGGTGGAGGTGAAGGCGAATTGGAGACCAAATTTCGCTATTGTTTCACCCGAGTTGCGTGTTGTTGTTTCGACACTTCGGCATTGTTGTAAACTGACACCGCAGCAATGAGTTAATAAGGCGATAAAAATGTTTGCCGCCATTCAGCGAAAGTGCTCGACAGCTAAGTGCCGAAGGGAGGGGAATGGAGTTGGGGGTTCAAGTATGCCGGAGTGTCCACAGGCAGTTGCATAACAAAGTGGAAATAATAACAAATGTCGATATATCTTCGCCGAGATATTCCAACCGAAATTCTATTTCTCAGCGGAGGATTGTTATTCCGGCGAAGATCCTACAAATCGTTATTTATATATATATAACATAAATTATCAAATTTAATAAAGTAAACAAATTATATGAATAATTCAAAATTATTTAAATTACTACATTGCCTCATTGATGCTTATTTTTGTTGATAAGAGGAAATGCCAAATGAACATGAACTAAAATTTACCATTTTTATGTTGCATACTTTTAGGATGAACAAATTAATTGAATTTTGCGGTGTTTATGTTGCAATTATGTAGCATACTTCTCAGCTGAGCTTAATAATTCTGAATTTTACTTACTGCTGACTTATGTTCGCTTCGTTTTTTACACGTTCTTTAGTTGATCGAGGCGATTTGAACAACAAAAACAATAGGCAAATTATTTAGTGCGATTTGTTGATTGATTATATTTACCTGGAATTTCACGTAATAACTTCAAAGCTGTTAACCATAATCTATAACGAGTGGTAACCGAATCTGTTGAAATTAAATAATCGTTTTTGTATTTATCGTATTTAACTAAAGAAAAACAAAAAGTGATTCAATCTCAAATTGGGTGATTGTCAACAATTGAGTGCTACGATGTCGCAAAACAAATATATAATATTAGAGATATGTACTTAGGTGAAAAAGTTATATTAAGATATGGTTTCCTTGATTGTTGTAAGACTATGATTGGAACCATGTAAGAAATATAAACAGGTTAGACATGTCCTCACCTATGGCTGGCTTGCATATGGGGAAGGAAGGAAGGCAGGCAAGGGAGTGTCAATGGGGGAAGGGTAGAAGGAAGGGAAAGGGTTTTCGGAGTAGAGTGTAAAGTGTAAATGATAAGCTAGCTTCGCTAGGCAAACTGATCTGTAATGCGAAACCGAAGCAACGCTTCGAGTGCTACAAAGCCAGTTTTCGCCCCATTCCCGTATCTTTTTACTCTCACCCCTTCGTTCCCTCTTGCCGCAGCGTAAAGATATGCGCATACATACATGTATGTATTTTTATATATATTTTTAATTATTTTCATTTCATGTCTTTTAATTAACATGCCTAATAAAACACATGCCGATGGCTCATGGCCGGGGGCTGAGACGAGACGAGACGAGGCGAGGCGAGGTAAGGGCGGCTTAAAATTTGTTGCTGCTGCAGGTACATGAAGAGGGGTACATGAAGGGTGGAGGGGTGCACGCCTTAGAAGGCACACACACACACACACGCAAATATGAAGAGCATAAAAAGATATTGTCGGCAGTCGACAGGCGACCATCACACAGTCTGATGTATGCAAATAACACCCCCTCACATATATACTACACCCCAACACACACACACGCACACACATGCGCCCACATGTGGAAAGAAAAACTTGCAAAGCCTTTGAATCGTGCGCTGCCTGCTAAAAATCCCAAAATATAAATAATTAAAAAGAAAATGTTGCTGGCAAATCAAGCGAGTCCTCATCGTCAGGGATCGGGGTAGGGGTAGGGGCAGGGGCAGGGGCAGGGGTAGGGGTTGGGGTTGGTTGGACCACATGGGGGTGCAGAGGTACGAGACGAGATGAGACGTTTCTTGTAATTATGAAGCCTGCCTCCGTCTCTACACTTCCTCTCTCCCTCTCGCTCTCTCTCTCTCTCTCTCTCTCTCTCTCTCTCTCTGAAATGCGGGCCCAGCCAGACAAGGCCGAGTTTGGCGCCCCCTGTTTCCCCTTCCCCACACACATTTGGGTGTACCGTATCGCCGGTTTACTCTTTGCGGTTTTTACAAATGCATAATGCTGATTACGGGCAATAATTTTATGAATTTATGTAAACGTTTCCACTCGCTGTCGACTCGCTTTGCTCGTGCTGAAGGTGTGCCTCCTCCTGATAAGCGGGAGGATAACTCTACTCTACTACGATGTGTGTGTGCATCGGTGTGAATGTGTGTGTGTGTGTGTGTGTGTGTGCTATAAACTCTTTAAATGCTCTCCTATCTGCTGCTGGTCTATGCCTCCCACAAGTGCCATAAATTCTCCAAGAAATTGTCAAATTTTATGTCATGTGTTTGCTTTTTTCTCCCCGTTCCTTTATTTTTTCTTTTTGTTTTGTTTTGTTTTCTTAACTTACCAGTTGGTAAGTTTGCTTATAGCCTACTAGTCTTTTCCATATTACGAATATATTATGTTCCAAACTGGCAATCAAATAATATTTTCAATAATATTTGAAGCTAAATTATTTCTCTAACTTACCAATTTATTTTAAATACTTTTATCTAATTTATATAAATAAAAATGCAAATTTTAACATTGTAAAAATAACTCAAATAAGTGTAACAATCTAAATGAAATATCAATATTAAAATAGTGTAAGCCATACTTGACTACCAACAACATTAGCTATTGCATCAGTTAAAGAAATTCAGTTTATCAACAGTTTCATATCTTCTAGAAGAATGCGAAAACGAATAAGAATCAGTCTCCAAGAATAGAGTTTATCTTATGTTTAATTCTGAAATCTTTGTCGTTCGCCGAACCACTTCAATTTAAACCCATAAGTACTTAAAATGAATAAGAAACTTGTAAAATGCAAACAAAATAAAGTAAATGTTAATTTGTCAATCCTTCTCATAGCTGCCATCAAAAAGATGCGCTTAAGTCGGTTAATAAGAAAATCTATTGCAGCATTGCTATTTTTTATACCCGCTACCCATAGGGTAGAAGGGTATTATAACTTTGTGCCGACAGGAAATGTATGTAACAGAGAGAAGGAGGCATCTCCGACCCTATAAAGTATATATATTCTTGATCAGCGTCAACAGCCGAGACGATATAGCCATGTCCGTCAGTCCGTCTGTGTCCTGTATCGATATACCAAACATACCATTTGGTATATTTTTAGTATTGTTTTTAGTATTTTCGGTATATTTTGAAAATAATACCGCAATATTTTGCCCTTATTAAAAAATGGGTAGCGGGTATCTCACAGTCGAGCACACTCGACTGTAACTTTCTTACTTGTTAAGAATCGTCTTTCACTTCAACGAATCAGTAACTTTTAACTTTCTAAAAGCAGAGTATTAACAGTGCATATAAGGTATGGTAAATTTAGTATATACTGAATTCTTAGTATATTTACAATATTTAGTGCTTTCAGTATATTTACTATTTTTTAGTATATACCGTATGCATATTACACTATTTAGTTATTTATCAACTATTCTAAATTTTTATACATTATTTCTGTACGCTGCTATTTCAATGATAACAGTACAAAGTACGCAAAATGTATATGGTAAACCTATTATATTTACAATATTCATATACTTTTAATATAATTAGTACTACTTACTAACACAATAGTGAGTTATTTATAAACAATTTTGAATTGTATTACTATGTTAACATATTCTATCAACACTGCTATTTCAATGAACATAATTAATCCTTCAATATTAAAAATTTTAATTTAAAATTGTAACTTTTATAACTATATTTTGTCTCGGAGTAGGATTTTTCAATCTTAAACTTGCAGATCGTTAGTTGGCAGTGTTATATGTTATATATTTATACCCTGAAATAACTTTAGTTTGTGCCATTCTCGTTTACTTGGATTGCTTCAGTGTCTCGTAATTATGAATGCAAAGTCCAATATTGAAGTTCGTTAACTGAAATTGTTGGGGCCACACTCGAGAAATAGATTTCACTTGCAATGAGAAACAAAGAGAGAGCGGGGAGCGGAGGGGAGCCTGGGGAAAGTTCCGGTTATGCCCAGTCCAGTTGAGTGCTCATTTAATTTGCCGTTCAATTCCACATTCGTTTCGGGTGTTGAATTTTTAATCACGCACACGCCTGACCCCAAAACTGAAGCAGGAGTTGCGGAGTCGAGTTCAAACTCGAGTCGCAATTGGAGTTGGAGTTGGAGTTGGAGTTTCGGGTGGAGAGGGGTTAAGAGTTGTGCTTGGGATTCGGTCTGGTCAGCCTTCAGTTTCAATTGAATATGCAAGCGAAGCGAAGCGAGAGGCTGACTCTGACTCTGACTCCGAGACTGAGACTGAGAGACCAAAAACTATGCAACACACACGCACACACACACACACACACGCACACACACACACACACACACACACACAGAGTGAGAAGCAGGTCAACTCAATTTGGCCAGTCGCCTGCCTGAATGTCCACTTCACTCGAGTCCGGTCAGAGTCCGAGAGCAACCCACAAACCGATCCACTGGCGCGCCCAATGCTTTAAGTTTAGCTCATTAAATAATATCCTCTTTTTGGCGACGAGCGAGCACAGAGCGGGGAGAGGAGGGAGGGCGATAACAGGGGCTGGGACAGAGGCACAATGACCAGACGACGATGACGACGGCTCTTATCAAAATGTTGCCGTTGCCCTGTCGAACGGGTTGTGTGTCGGGGTGCTCTGCAATTGCTGCTTTGCTTTGCCTTGCTTTGCTTATGTGCCGGGACATTAACAGACGACAGAGGGAAGAGGGAAGAGGAGAGGGGCAGTAGCGAGTGAGGAGTGAGGACTGCCTTGGGGTTTGGGTTGCGGATGCTGATGCTGATGCTGATTCTGGTCTCTTCTTGTGGGACACGCTGCCATGACGTTGTTGTCGATGCGTTTGGCCTCTGAACTGCGGCACTTTTTGGTCAGTCCACGTGCTGGTCAAAAGTCTCTCTTTGCTTCATTCGCTCCCGCTCTCTCCCCCTGCTGCAGTCGCTGGGACAGTTTTTGAAAACGCTTTTAAATATTAAAATCCATGACGATTTCCAACGGAACATTTTCGCCATATAATTTTGTAGTTGTTGCCCCGGACTTTGAGTTGCGCACACGTTCAGGGGGCAGGAGGGGTTAAGGGTGGTCAGCGAGGGAATGGGAATGGAAAAGGGAAAAGGGAAAAGGAATAGGAACGGGAGGTAGCCGCCCGTTGCGCATATTGAATTTATTTAATTAAGGGTTCCATGTGCCACATACACAGTTGCCCCTTCCCCCTTACCCTCCCCCTACCCCGACCACCACCGTCTCTGTCTGTGTCTCTCTCAGCGCCTCGATGACTTCATTTTCGAAAGTATGCAACGCTTCTCCCCGTATTTTGTTGTTGTGCTCTGCTTTTTGCTGTATATTTCACAATAATTTGCACAAGTGGACACCGCCCCGCTCCCCCTCGATACTCTGAGTACGTGCCCTATAGCTGTGCATAGTTTCGCCTTCGTTGTCTCCTTCGGGAACTCTCAACTCTGGACATGGACCACAACTAGGCTCCCCTCTCTGAATGTCTTTTCTCCACCCTTTGGTATGTCACATTTCGAGTGACTTTTTGTCGTACTCATAATTATGAAATAGAATAAAATAAAAGTACTTTGGCGATTCCAATTCCAATTCCAACGCCAACTCTCAATGCAACTTGGATAATTAATAGACGTAGAGGCAAGCCGGAGATGGAGACGGGTGAAAAGGAGGAAAGCAGAGCACCCAAATCAAATGGGCTTCCAAATAATCGGCCACGAAAACCGCTAATATGCCGACATTGGTTTTGCCTCCAAAAAAAACCCAAAATCGCGACCAAAAATCAACACACAAAACAAACAACAACAAGCAACGTGCATCGCTCTGCGGTGGCATGGGGCATGTCCGTGTGGCATGCGCCATGTGCCACAGCCGCCAGTCCGAGTCGCGACGCATCGCATCGCAGTCAATGTGGCGCAAACATGTGTGCCTCACAGCTTATCAGACTCTGACTGCCTAGTGAGAGTGTCTCTGTGTGTGAGTGTGTGTGTTTGGGTGTTTGGTTGTAGGTGAGTGTGGGTGTGTGTGTGTGTGTGTGCAGGTAATGTTGATCAACGCCCGAGGAAGCCAAGTCAAGGCAGCGGCTCAGCTGTCAATGGAGAATACCCTTTTCATGGGGAATTATTAAGACTAACTCAGAGTACATATTGCATTAGATTAAGCTGACGCGCAAAGGAAATTTACAGAAAAAGGGGTAAGGGTAGAGGATAAAGAATAATGAATTAAAAAATGATGTAAGAGAAAAGAAAATTGTAGACCAAAGTAAAGTGATTAATGATTTCAAATAAGATAATAAATATGTTCCATATAATAATTGATCAAATTTTATATATAGAATACTAATACAATATACAATAATCTGTGTTTGCCAAGATTTAGACAAAAGAACAGTTGATTAAACTATTTCAAATATTTGTAAAGATATACATTTTAAAAAATTTAGAGTATGTGGGGTATTATTCTTAAAATATACTGAAGGCTATATTTAGTATATCGATAAAAGATAGTACAACATAAGTTAATAACAATAAAAGCGAATCATTGCTACAAAAAATATACCTTATCTTAGTTTTGGTACATTGTTATACTATTGCACTTGAAATATTACCATAGAGTACAAAATATACCAACTTGTCAACCACAGCAATATTAATATACCGAAAACGTACTAACAATATACCTAAGCTTAGTTTTGATATATTGTTAAGCTATTGCATTTAAAATGGAGTACAAAATAAACTAAATTGTTAACGACAGCAATATTAATGTACCGAAAAGATGCTTCAAATATACCTAAATGGTATATTCATATATATTCATATTATTTTGGCATTCAAAATATTACCATTATCAAATTATCAACCACAACCTTTAAAATTAAAATTTCTGGAATTGATTTACTTTTTCGATTTTAATTTTGAATACTAAAAAATTCAAATTTCCTTATAAATTATATTATAATAGTTAATTGTAATTAAAGTTAATTTAGATGGAACGAATACAACTGCATAGAGTTGAACTTGCGACCTCGCTTCGAAATTTGTTGGTCTTATCAACAAGTTGATTAACTCTGTGGCAAGTGTACATAGCGCCACATAGCAGCGACATGCAGCTGCGTCTCAGGCGAAAGAGGTTAACGGAGTGAAAGTCGTGACGAGTGAGGAGTGAGCTCAAAGTTGGAAGGGGGAGGCTGAGGTGGAAGTCGAGACCGAGGACGATTTTGGTCGTTGGCTGGACGCGAGTCGCGATAATAATGATAAACATCATGCTGGGCAGGCGTGAGGCAAGTGGTAAGTGGCAAGTGGCAAGGGCTTTGTTGTTGTTGTTGTTTGGACTCGACCACACACTGGGCCTACGAGGGAGGTGAGGAGAGGGGAAGAGCGCCACGCACTTTCGCTGCGACGCGACTACGTCAAAAAGTTTGTTTTGACAAATGATGTCGCTGACATTTCGTGTGTTGCGTCGTTCTCTGCTGTGTCCTGTCCTGTCCTGTCCTGTTCTGTTCTGTGTTCTCTGCGCTCGTCCTCACCGCGCCTTGATCCTTCATTTGCTGGTGTCCTTGGCTCTGTCGTCGCAGGACTTGCTGGCCGGTGGCATGCATATGTGTGCCACGGACGCCACTTTGACCGTTTCCTAATGAACTTTTGTTTGCCTCGGCGACACACAATTGACAACAAAATTATGACAATGGACCCCGAACCCGAACCCGCTCCCGAACCCGCCCCCAATCCGCACTTTCGCGTTGCAGTTGCTGCCAACTCTCGCCATAATCATTTTGCAATCATTCTCAAAGTGGATGCAGCTCAACAAGTCGCGGATTTCACATCAGCTGGCAATACAAGCTGCCAACAGTTACGTTGCCAACTCTGTGATGAATCGCACCGATGTGTGCATACTCGACTAACAGACACCCGGTAGTTGGTACATAAATTGATTGAATAGTGACTGAAATATCTAAGATCTCTATGTGTATCTCTATGTGTATCTGTATCTGTATCTGTATCTGTATCTGTATCTGTATCTGTATCTGTATCTGTATCTGTATCTGTATCTGTATCTGTATCTGTATCTGTATCTGTATCTGTATCTGTATCTGTATCTGTATCTGTATCTGTATCTGTATCTGTATCTGTATCTGTATCTGTATCTGTATCTGTATCTGTATCTGTATCTGTATCTGTATCTGTATCTGTATCTGTATCTGTATCTGTATCTGTATCTGTATCTGTATCTGTATCTGTATCTGTATCTGTATCTGTATCTGTATCTGTATCTGTATCTGTATCTGTATCTGTATCTGTATCTGTATCTGTATCTGTATCTGTATCTATCTGTATCTGTATCTGTATCTGTATCTGTATCTGTATCTGTATCTGTATCTGTATCTGTATCTGTATCTGTATCTGTATCTGTATCTGTATCTGTATCTGTATCTGTATCTGTATCTGTATCTGTATCTGTATCTGTATCTGTATCTGTATCTGTATCTGTATCTGTATCTGTATCTGTATCTGTATCTGTATCTGTATCTGTATCTGTATCTGTATCTGTATCTGTATCTGTATCTGTATCTGTATCTGTATCTGTATCTGTATCTGTATCTGTATCTGTATCTGTATCTGTATCTGTATCTGTATCTGTATCTGTATCTGTATCTGTATCTGTATCTGTATCTGTATCTGTATCTGTATCTGTATCTGTATCTGTATCTGTATCTGTATCTGTATCTGTATCTGTATCTGTATCTGTATCTGTATCTGTATCTGTATCTGTATCTGTATCTGTATCTGTATCTGTATCTGTATCTGTATCTGTATCTGTATCTGTATCTGTATCTGTATCTGTATCTGTATCTGTATCTGTATCTGTATCTGTATCTGTATCTGTATCTGTATCTGTATCTGTATCTGTATCTGTATCTGTATCTGTATCTGTATCTGTATCTGTATCTGTATCTGTATCTGTATCTGTATCTGTATCTGTATCTGTATCTGTATCTGTATCTGTATCTGTATCTGTATCTGTATCTGTATCTGTATCTGTATCTGTATCTGTATCTGTATCTGTATCTGTATCTGTATCTGTATCTGTATCTGTATCTGTATCTGTATCTGTATCTGTATCTGTATCTGTATCTGTATCTGTATCTGTATCTGTATCTGTATCTGTATCTGTATCTGTATCTGTATCTGTATCTGTATCTGTATCTGTATCTGTATCTGTATCTGTATCTGTATCTGTATCTGTATCTGTATCTGTATCTGTATCTGTATCTGTATCTGTATCTGTATCTGTATCTGTATCTGTATCTGTATCTGTATCTGTATCTGTATCTGTATCTGTATCTGTATCTGTATCTGTATCTGTATCTGTATCTGTATCTGTATCTGTATCTGTATCTGTATCTGTATCTGTATCTGTATCTGTATCTGTATCTGTATCTGTATCTGTATCTGTATCTGTATCTGTATCTGTATCTGTATCTGTATCTGTATCTGTATCTGTATCTGTATCTGTATCTGTATCTGTATCTGTATCTGTATCTGTATCTGTATCTGTATCTGTATCTGTATCTGTATCTGTATCTGTATCTGTATCTGTATCTGTATCTGTATCTGTATCTGTATCTGTATTATTATTATTATATATATATATATATTATTATATATTATATATATATTATTATTATTATTATTATTATTATTATTATTATTATTATTATTATTATTATTATTATTATTATTATTATTATTATTATTATTATTATTATTATTATTATTATTATTATTATTGTTGTTGTTACATTCATATATTATTCTATTACATTATTTTTATTAGCACATTAAAAATGCTTTAAAATATCGCATGAAAGAATTGCAACAATTCAATGCAACCAAGAGAGATTTCCGTTGAAGAATAGAAGCATAAAGGACGTGAGTGAAGTAAACTAGCCTCAAAGGAAAACCTGTCGCTGCTATGCTTCTAAAAGTGAGTTAGTTGTCTCTGTCTAGGCAGTGAATCAACAATGGAAAAAGACTCAAGAGCAGCGCATTGCATTTCACTCAAGTTCTCCGTCGCTTTTCGAAAAGGGGAAACCAGTTCGAAATTGAGAAGTTCGAAACGAGCGAGAGAAGGCGAGCACTCAATGAGGGGCAGTTTAGCCGAAGCCCAAACTTAAACCCAAGCGCAAGCGAGTGAGTCAGCTTTTGTGAGTGAGAGCGAGCGGGTGAGAGAGCGAAAGAGTGGTTGAGAGAGTGAGCGAATGAGTGGGCAACCAACTGAGTGAATGAGTAAGTGAGTGAGAGTGAGCAGCGCAGCAGTTGTTACTCATCAAGCAGAGCAAGGGGGCAGGGCTTTAAATGATTCGATTTCGTGGCACCGATTGATCCAAATACAAATGGCGACCGAATCGATAGATTACCACAGCCAAAATACAATACAAGTATATGCTGCTATTAATTAGATTAACTTTTTATGCGAATTACATATATTTGAAGCTGGTCCGTTGACCGTTTTGCTTCGAGCTTCGCTTTTTGTGGCCTTATCTCTTGGCCCCGGCATTGCGATCAAAATTTAGCGACAAGTGCGTGGTTGCATTGTATGCAAATGAGGCACAAGTACTTTTGGTGCGTGCCCCAAACATGCGCCAGCAACTTGCGACTTGCGACTGGCAACTTGCAACTTGTAAACGATTATCAATTTGTCATAAATGGACGTTCGCTGCCTGATAGATGTTGGCGTGGCCAAAAATGAGCATCTGCGACCAGCGATAGGCAAAACACAGTCCACGCTGGACTCAAGAGAGAGCGAGCGAGCGAGCGAGAGGGAGAGAGAGATGAGTCAAGCCAAAAATGGGTCAAACACATAGCAATATAGAATGGGAAGGAAGGGCGGAGGGAGCAGGGAGGGAGGAGGCTAATTTGTGTAAGCCACTTGTAGATGTTAATCGCATTTGATTTAAATACAACTTTGGTTAATTTATGTTGTCGACTGTCAACGCGTTGTTCACTTCCTGCCACGCTGCGTGGCAAGCCTTTAGTTGTATTGTATTCACTTGCCGCATTTGGCAACTCTGGCACACGACTCGCGACTCCCCTTTCAGTTCCCACTTCCCTCCATCCAGTGCCAAAGGAGTTCAACCAGAGAAAGGTCAGACGTCCTCATTGCCTGATCTGGCGCTGATCTCCAATGCGGAACATGGCAGCCAAATGCAGCTGGAAAAAGGCTAAACGAATAGCTAAACTCTTGTTTGCTGCAAGAGGTAGTTAGACAAAGGTTAAGGGGAACTCTATTCTGTTTATACATTGAGTTGTATGTCCTGACTGACTGAATTATCAATGAAAAGACCAAACGGTAAATGTGTGGTGTTTCGGAAAAAAGTTTAGGTTTCATTTTGTTTACTCTATTTAGTTTTTCCTTTTTAATTGTAGTTTTTTTTACCAATTGAACACTAACAAAGTTCTATACCAACATATTATTGCGAACTTATGATATTCAGGCAAAAGTAAAGCACATTTCATAATGAAGTATTTTCTTATCCATTGAATAGTGGCAGTTATACAACTAAAAAAAAACAAATTCTTCAAATTAAAAGCTATGCTTAAAACTTAACTTCATCCAGCTTAAAATATATTTAAAATGAATTTTAAAAGGAAAATGATTTACAATTAAAGATTTATTTATAATGTGGAGAAGAATTTATTAAGACGGAAAACGGATAGTGGTAATGAATATGAAATGAAGGAAGTAATTAACACTAACCAAAAAAAGTCTGCGGACACATTTAATGCAAAACTTTGATATTAAACAAAAAATATTGCGTTGATTTTATATTTCATATTAACATCACACTTATTTACAAAACTTATAACCAGACTTCGTTTATTTAAATCAACAATGTGTTTAATTCAAACCAAAAAAAACAAAAATTGCAAACAACAAAAAATATTAAATTAAAAATTATACAAAAGAAAGGCACTTATTGATTCTGAATTATACAAACCTAGTCAAAAGTATTTACACAAGATGCTCTTTCACCAACGGCGGCTTCTGCAGCGAATATGGGGAGGAGAAATGCACAAACAAAAAAAGATTTTGTTTTTGCAAAGTCAGTCGAAAGAAGGATTGAAAATAACTGTTCTTGTTCTAAAAAATAGACGCATGTGAACTGTCAAAAGTATTTGCTTACGTTTTCTTTGCGTCTAAACTCTTTACACAACGCAAGTTCGACATTAGAATTTTGTTTACCGGATCATAATCATTTAATTTGTACAGTTATTTAATGAAATGCCCAAAAAAAAGGAGTTAAAAGTTGAGCGCCGTTCTTTTGTTGAAAATTTCCGGAATTTTAGTGAAATAAATTAATGAGAGAAACTAGTTTTGAACGTCACTCTTTAATCGAATTATGTTTCGAAAAGCACAAATTAGTTGGTAAATTAACAAAAATAACGAAATCAAATGTAATAAATTTTATATGTTGTTCATCCATTGTCCAACGTTTAGAATTAACTCTTATTTTTATTAAAATTGCTTTAATTCGATTTTTTTTATTATTTTTGATGTAATTTTTGTTTTATTTTATCTTATTTTATTTTATTTATTATTTTTTTTTATTTTCATTTTTTATTTTTTTTTTTCAATTTATTTATTTTGCATCTTATTGTATCTTCTTTTATTATACTTAATTTGTTTTACTTTTTTCTATTTAATTTAATTTGATTTCATTTTGTTTTATCTAATTTCAATTATTTTTCTTTCATTGCATATCATTTAATTTCATTTGTACTATTCTATATTATTTTATTTCGTTTCATTGTAGTTTCTTTAATATATTATATATTCTTGGGGGGCAAATTATCAGAATTGCAAGAGCACAACTTTCAGTTTGTTTTAACATTGCATTGTATTTTTTTTTACTTTATTTCATTTATTCTATTTTATTTTATTTTATTTGATTTCATTATATTTTGTTGTGTTGTATTTTATTTTAATTTATTTAATTTGCAATCAAAAATCTTGAAAAAATCTTTATCGTAAATGTTTGCTTTGTGAAAATTGCAAGAGCGTAACTTAAGATATGCTTTGATTGACTTTCAGTTTGTTTAGCCAGACAAACTTTGCTTGCAGTGAAAACACATGAAACACATGAAGCACACAGGCTTCGAGCAATTGAGGAACGAACAAACCAACGAACAAACGAATGAGAATTCGTGAAATTAATTTAAAGCAAAAGTGAGGTTACTTAGCGGCACAATTGTGAGGGGTTAGTTTGAGTGCGCTCCAAATAAACAGCCGCAAATATGTCGAAAACAATAAATTGCAAAGGACGCCGCACACACATGCACAGAGAGGGAGAGCGAAAGAGCGAGAGAGGGAGAGAGGGAGAGTGCATGAAATTCATGCATACTTTCGGGCGCGTCAGATGAAAGGATCCGTCTGGCTGTTCAATGCATGCTCCGTAGATATGTGGAAGGGATTTCGAATAGTGAAGAGAGACGGAATGGGAGTGGGGGAAAGGGCAAGGACTCGCTATGGGCAAGTCGACAGCCAAATATTTGCCGCGTCGCGCACTTTATTATTATCCTTTTATTATCAATGAAAACACACACACAAACACACACACACACGCAGAGACACAGACAGTTACAGTGAGACCGCACTAAAGCAAACAAAAAACTAGCCGAATGCTTTGGAGCGAGCTGATTATTATTATCCGGCGAAATGCCGCCCAAAAAAAGGGCGCGCACACACATGTGCGTGTGTGTGTGTGTGTGTGTGTGTGTGTGTGTGTGTGTGTGTGTGTGTGTGTGTTTTGAATGGGGCTATTGAATTAACGCGCTGCACAAGTGGCAGCCACGACGACGTTGCCGGGCTCTTCAATTAATCGCACCTTTTCAGCAAACACACACGCACACTCCCACACACTCCCACACACACACACACACATACGCACACACTCTTGGAGCGCAAATCAAAGCTTTGCAAATCTGCCAGCAAAAACTATTTGGGAAATCACGTTTTGTATTTCAATGACAGCAGCGCCATCTATCGGCCCAACCCCGCAACTGCAAACGCAAACGCAAATTTATTTATTGAAGCATAATTTTCCCCATTTGATATTTGTTATTCGAGAGCGAAGAAACGCTTGGCTGCTTGGTTGTTTGGGGCTTGGGGCTTGGGGTTTGGGGTTTGGGGCTTGCCATAGGGTTGAAAACTATCGAGTGCATTTGACAGCTGCTTTTAATTTTGGCGCCGTATCTCATTGTTTTTGTTGTTTGTTATTCATTTTGCAGATTGACAGAAAGAGTGACTCAATGAAGATGCTCGACGAGTGAGTGTTACAGCCAGACTGAACTCATGGCCAAAAATCAAATCGAAATTCGCAAAGTGTGTTTTTGTGTTGGTTTAAGCTAAATTCACCAATGACAAAGGAAACAAATAAGAAGCATAATTAAACAGTGCGATTCCAGGAAATCTTTTTCATTCAACTCTGGCAATTGATACAAGCAAAAATAACTATGCAGAAATGATGTATGCTTCAACATAATCTAATATTATTTTTCGGCAGCAGCAGACAACTGTGAATGGTAATGTAATGCTGTGACAGCGCGCTTCTTCCAATAATATTGTTTACCATACGACTGGAATCGATTCAATTTCGTTTCATCAGACCATATAACTATTTTCCAGTCGTCCAGTTCCCAAGTTTTATCCCAAGCCTGAAAAGTCTTTGCAGATAGGCCACGTACAAGAAACTGCGAAACACTGAGGAGGAAATGTCATGGTCTGGAGTTGTTTTACTTGGTGGAGCATTGGACCCATTAAGAAGATAGATGGAACTATGCAAAAGGAAAACTTTCTAGATATTTTGCATATTTCGATAATGAAAAGATTGGGACTCTACGAATCAGTACCAGCAAGCTAGCGCGAGATGCAGCAACGAGTTCAGCAAGAATTGAGAGCTATTCTAAAAGAAATAATACAAAATTTGGTAGAAAATATACCAGAATGAATAAATATCATAATTACAAATATCGGTCTTTGGACTAAGTATTAAAAAAAAGAGTTTGCTGATAAGTGTTCAAAATGAGCATAACTGCGAGTTTTTTTTTGTTATATTTTGTATAAGATTTTGATTTTGATATCGATTGTTATCGCGAAAACAATTAGTTAAGTGACTAATAAAACAATAACAATTGATGAAACATTTCAAAAGAAAAGGTGCTCTAAAGTTTGATGACATATACATACAAACAAATTTATATTGTGAGTGCAAAACTGTAACATTTGACTTTTTTACAGTTTGGCGTGTCATTTTCTATAACTGATATCACATGGCTTTTAATTACTAAATAGTAGTAATTGATATAACCTACAAAACAAGACTAAGATCTTCAAAATGCGTGCATTAGAAAAAGTTATAGACCTTTGAAATTGAAACTATGAACTCGTGTTAAAGTTTTGCACGTCACTGTACATGCGTATGCATATACATACATACATATATATATATTTATTCTATTCTGTCATTCTCCGTCGTTTGCATTGCGTTGTTCCCCGTTGCTAACCCAATTGTGTTTTGGTAGCAGACAACATACAAGATTTCTTCCAGTCACGTCATGTGTAGACACAAGACGAGAAAAGAATTTATTCTTTCAGTTTGCCGTATACGCGGAACTGATTTTCTACAAGAAACGTCAAGTATAAATTCTGCCAAAGGGAAATTTAAATTTCCCTCGGCTGCGCTGGCAGAATTTGTACTTGACGTTTCTTGTAGAAAATATGTGGTCCAGCTCTTGCAGAAAATCTGTGCTTAGATTCTAGTGCGTAGTTCGGAATATGCAAAATAAAAATACGCTCAAAACTATATGCAGTAAATAAAATGTTTATTGCACTTCAAATTAAATTTATTTAAACTAAAACAATGAGTACTTAAAATTATAGATATGTAACTTATTACTAAACAATTATATTTTTATTCTATTTATTATTTTCTGGTATTTCTAATTGTTTTGCCCTGGCCAATGCCTTGTAATTTCTATTTTTAAATTTGAAAAATGCCTCTCGCACAGCTTTCTTGTGGTCCTCAAAGCTATAGTTCTCGGTCTTGAGAGCTTCAAACATGGCATTGTTCAAGTGGCCATACTTTTGGAATGCCTTCATCTTCGCAGTGCCGGCGTAATCCATCCCCATCAGCACATCCTTGTGGAAAATCCGATCCAAGTTTTTTTAATATACCATCTGGGCAGAGCATCCTCCTGAACATCGTCACATACTTTAATGGAGATTCCTCTATTTTCGTATTGAGTACGGCGATGTCCTCCTCCAATCGCAAGGGGAACTCTGTGTTTTTGCCAGTACCATGATATTGGCAATTTGGCTCAGTATGGCCAGTATATGGTCTAGTCCGTTTTGAATTTGCCTAATTTCTTCTCGCAGTTGGCGCACTTCTAGTTCAATGTTCAGAGGCTGCTGGCTGGTCTGTCCCACAATGTCCACAGGCTGGTTATCCAAAAGTTGAAAGTGGCGATCCATTATTTCGATTTTTTATGAAATATAGAGCAAATCAGTAGGTATATATTATTTTTTTTGTGACAACTCCTTCCGGTACACAGATTAGTACTTGGGGAATCCCAATATTAGGTAGGTAATGGAAATATAAATTTAGGTAGGCGCTAAAAAAAAAAGGGTTAGTCCAAGTGATCTATATAAAAGCCGCACCCACGCGGAGACAATCAGTATTGCAATTGTGATTGACCAGTGCGGACGTGAATTGTGAAGCATAAATAACAAACTTGTAATATGGAAAGTGGATTCTCGAAAACAAATTTATGGCGGAATGCCAAAGCTATTAAGAAGCTTATTCTTAAAGTGCCATACGTGAACGGGTAGAAGACATTGAGCGTGCACAACCGAATTTAATTTTGCCAAGTAGTAGTTCAATTTCGACGAGTATTGATGGGGAACATGATATAATATTTAAGGATGAATGTGCCTAAATCTAGTTTCGGATTAATAAATCGAAAAGAAAAGGCTGTCATCCGAACCGTAAGTCCTGGGCATTACACTCATATTGGCATTAAAAATTATCTTAATTCTGTAGAGCAACAACTTGAAAATGTGAAGTGAGCTGTATTTAAATATTAACGTAGATGGCTTACCATTATTTAAGAGGAAAGAAGGAAATTACGCGTTGCGCTAAGAGGGCGTACACCAGATTCATTGATTCATTTCTACAAGACGATTCATCTAGCGATCTACTGGTAGATTTTTCCCGTAATTTTTTCGTAATTTCCATAACGCCTACATTTCTCGAATATGTGCAATTTTGTGTATCATGCGTCATTTTCTTAACTTGTTGCAAAAAATTTTCAAATCTGTAAGCAGAAATTTCTGTAATATGACCCTGTGCTCGAACACATTCTACCAAATTATGCACATTATAAGTTAAAGACTCTAGAGGATAAATATTCTTCGCAAAATAATCTAGCATTTCTTCTACAAGAGTCAAAATATGGATGTATTTCTTGCGCGAGTAAAAAGAGTAAAATGTCTACAACAGAATTCCGATACCACATTTCTTAAAATCACAATGCCTGTATAAACTGCAAATTGTCGGAGCTCTGATGCTTTCCACCTCGGATATTTACCCAATGATCTAGGCTTCCTGCCAAATTCTAGAGTTATAAACGGTCTTAATGTTATCAATTGAGAACATGAGATTCACTTGGCTCTTCTTTAACTTAAACTCTAATGTTTTACCCTCAATAATATATTTTAACATTTTTTTGCATATTGCCAAATCAAGAAGGTGCATTGGATCTAAGGGAAATCCAGAGATCATGTCGAAAGGTAGCTTTTCTATACCTAACTGGTTTTCCTTAAAAAATGGCAAGTGATGGTCAGGGAAAACCCTGGTAGAAAAGGTAGTCACGTTATTTACGCGTTTTCCTACCTATTTCCTATTTCATGCAACCGTGCAATGCGTTGGTGCCAAGAGTGCCGCACATAAAGGCACGCGAAGATGCATCACATACTACTGTGAGCTCCGCTATGAAATCATGAAGGTACTAATTGACATTGTGAGGTTTTGAATTACCCGAATACGAGCCAATCATAAAAACCTCTGCATTGGGCAAGTTCTTAAAAAATACCAAAATTGGCCAGATACATGTTTGGAAATTCTTAAATAATGGTAAGCCATCGACGTTAATATTTAAATAATGCCAATATGAGTGTAATGCCCAGGACTTACTGTTCGGATGACAGCCTTTTCTTTTCGATTTATTAATCCGAAACTAGATTTAGGCACATTTATCCTTAAATATTATATCATGTTCCCCATCAATACTCGTTGAAATTGAACTACTACTTGGCAAAATTAAATTCGGTTGTGCACGCTCAATGTCTTCTACCCGTTCACGTATGGCGCTTGAAGAATATGCTTCTTAATAGCTTTGGCATTCCGCCATAAATTTGTTTTCGAGAATCCAGTTTCCATATTACAAGTTTGTTATTTATGCTTCACAATTCACGTCCGCACTGGTCAATCACAATTGCAATACTGATTGTCTCCGCGTGGGTGCGGCTTTTATATAGATCACTTGACTAACCCTTTTTTAGCGCCTACCTAAATTTATATTTCCATTACCTACCTAATATTGGGATTCCCCAAGTACTAATCTGTGTACCGGAAGGAGTTGTCACAAAAAAAATAATATATACCTACTGATTTGCTCTATATTTCATAAAAAATCGAAATAATGGATCGCCACTTTCAACTTTTGGATAACCAGCCTGTGGACATTGTGGGACAGACCAGCCAGCAGCCTCTGAACATTGAACTAGAAGTGCGCCAACTGCGAGAAGAAATTAGGCAAATTCAAAACGGACTAGACCATATACTGGCCATACTGAGCCAAATTGCCAATATCATGGTACTGGCAAAAACACAGAGTTCCCTTGCGATTGAGGAGGACATCGCCGTACTCAATACGAAAATAGAGGAATCTCCATTAAAGTATGTGACGATGTTCAGGAGGATGCTCTGCCCAGATGGTATATTAAAAAACTTGGATCGGATTTTCCACAAGGATGTGCTGATGGGGATGGATTACGCCGGCACTGCGAAGATGAAGGCATTCCAAAAGTATGGCCACTTGAACAATGCCATGTTTGAAGCTCTCAAGACCGAGAACTATAGCTTTGAGGACCACAAGAAAGCTGTGCGAGAGGCATTTTTCAAATTTAAAAATAGAAATTACAAGGCATTGGCCAGGGCAAAACAATTAGAAATACCAGAAAATAATAAATAGAATAAAAATATAATTGTTTAGTAATAAGTTACATATCTATAATTTTAAGTACTCATTGTTTTAGTTTAAATAAATTTAATTTGAAGTGCAATAAACATTTTATTTACTGCATATAGTTTTGAGCGTATTTTTATTTTGCATATTCCGAACTACGCACTAGAATCTAAGCACAGATTTTCTGCAAGAGCTGGACCACATATTTTCTACAAGAAACGTCAAGTACAAATTCTGCCAGCGCAGCCGAGGGAAATTTAAATTTCCCTTTGGCAGAATTTATACTTGACGTTTCTTGTAGAAAATCAGTTCCGCGTATACGGCAAACTGAAAGAATAAATTCTTTTCTCGTCTTGTGTCTACACATGACGTGACTGGAAGAAAACTTGTATGTTGTCTACTACTAAAACTCAATTGGGTATTTACTGCCCTCTTCTATGCTTGCGGTATAGCTCGCAAATATCGGTTAACCGTTTTTATACCCGCTACCCATATGGCAGAAGGGTATTATTACTTTGTGCCGGCAAGAAATGTATGTAACAGATAGAAGGAGGCATCTCCGACCCTATAAAGTATATATATTCTTGATCAGCGTAAACAGCCGAGACGATCTAGCCATGTCCATCTGTCCGTCTGTGTGTCTGTCCGTATGAACACCTAGATCTCAGAGACTATAAGAGATAGAGCTATATAGAGCTTTTCGACAGCATTTGATATGTTTGCAAGCAGATCAAGTTTGTTTCATATTTTTGCCACGCCCACTTCCGCTCCCGCAAATCAAAAAATCGAATAACAAGCGTAATTTTAAAGCTAGAGTTTCGAATTTTGGTGTGTACTATAATTACTGTAGTAGTTATGATTCCTGAAAATATTTTGAATGCGGTACTATATCGATATACCCCATATACCATTTGGTATATTTTTAGTATTTTTTGCGGTATATTTGGTATTTTTTGAGAATAATACCGCAAAATATATTGCGGGTATCTCACAGTCGAGCACACTCGACTGTAGCTTTCTTACTTGTTTTTAATTTTTTGTAGCATAAAGTAATAATTTTTGGATGTCAATATATTATGAATAGGGCAAAGTGTAAAGTTACATACCAGAAATGGTACCTTAACAGTCCAGTCTTAAGATATCGGTCTTCACATATAGTCTGTTAAAGTCTGTTGTTGTGGGCGAGCATCAGGTGCATTATTTGTTAATATTATTATTATTATTTGTGAATACTAACATCGATACCCATAGGGTAGAGGGTATAAATCATTATATCTTACTTTCGCCCACAGTTTGGTATATTTTGCTTCATGGTATATTTTGAATGTAGTATTGTATCAATAGAACTAACTTTTAGTTGTAGTATTTTTGCGGTATATATATCTTTAAATTAATACTGCAGTATTTTGCTTTTATTTTCAATGGGTATCTCACAGTCGAATTATTTATCTCTTAATACGAACATTTTTTTGTATAAATAATATTTTAAAATATACATATTTAGTTTTTGAGATCAGAAAAAGTTTGGAATAGAACTCATAATCTTGGAAATTGTCTATAGATTATTTAATTCGTAATTCAGAACCGTCAGGATCTTTGTTGCAGGTCCAAAATAGTCATTCGAGACTTTTGTGCATTACATTTGAGGTTTTCGCAAGATGTGAGTTGGTTCGTGGAGGTGGAGGGAGAGGGGAATTTTTGTAATAACCCAGCCTACAAGTATGCAGTACACGTTCGTTTGACAGGCAGACAAACAGAGAAGCGTTTGACAAAAAAGCTGAGCAGAAGAGAAGTAGGGAAGGGGGATGGACAGGTGGGTTTGAGTGGGACACCGCAAAGATGCACACGTAAAACGCAGCTCATTGTCGAGACTAGACGTGGAGGGGGGAGCACTCGAAAAGCCGCACAGAGAAGCGAAAAGCGAGAAGAGACTAAATAATGGCAAAGCGCAAAAGGTGTCCTGTGCAAGGACATGCTAATGTTATTTTTATATTACTCGCAACAGCAACGACAGCTACTTAAAAGGGCCGCCCTTTGTTTTTGGCCGTGCATGTGTTTAATTTTAATGAAATTAACGCGTGTAATGGCAACCACGCCTCCCAAAAAAAAATGGAAACACGACGATGATGATGATGGTATTCGTGTTGGCCTTTTTTTGTTGCTGTGTAGCTGCTGCTAATCTGCTGCTGTCCGTCTGTCCATCTGTCCGGCTGTCTGTGCTGCTTTTGATGTATGTCATGCATGGCTCGTCATCGGACTTGGAGTGGGCGACAAACGTGTTAAATGTTAATTAAAAAGCAGCCCCGCAAATGTATGAAGCTCTGACTGCGACAATGCGTTTGAGAAGAATCCGAATCAGCGCCAAGATGCGGTTTAGTGCAGCGACGAGCTCGGTGCTCGGAGCTCAGAGCTTGAAGCTTCGCTTGGCTCTTGGCACATAAACACGCCTAATTAAGGCCGAGTCCGCCTTTAACTTCGCTGCTGTGACTGTGACTGAGGCTGAGGCTGAGGCTAATTGGCCGGCGTTCTTTTTGCCACTGCAAGACAATGGCAAACAGACAACAGACAAACAGAGGGTAAACAACATGAACAGGTTGAAAAACTGTTGTGTGAACGGAGAAGGGAGCAAGGAGGAAGGCGGAAGGGGAAAATGGAGACAGTTTAGCTCGCACGCAACTGGCAACCACAGGCTGGACCAAATCGGATGCCTGGCCAAATAAAATGTCATCTCAAATATAATTTTCGCGTATTTTTCTTTCTTCCAACGTGTTGTTTGTTTGTTCCCCTTTTTCTTTCTCTTTCTCTTTCTTTTTTTAGCTTTGTTCTCGTTTGGGCTTTGGCTTTGCCACAGAGCCAAAAGAAAAGATTTGCAAGCGGCCACACACACATGTGGCAGCTGATGCCCTTCTATCCTTCGTCCTTCTCATTTCTAGTTGCATCATTTTAGGCGCAGTCCACGCCAATTCCTTGGGGCATTGTGGACTAAGCAGTGCGCTACAGTTGAGAGAGTGTTTTCATATCTTAAACACACTTTGCTGACGTACTCATCATAATTCTGAAATGCAGCTTCTTTCTACTATATATACTTTTTTATATACTTAACATATTTATAAGGCAAAGAATTTGTAGGAAAAGTAAGACGAAATCTCAATACAAAATATATAAGAAAATAAATATATTTTTTGGGTGAAACAATTTGTTCATAATAAAGATAAAAATAAATATATTCGTTAATACAAAATATGGAAATTACATTTCCCTTTCATTCAATATTCACACCAATATTTTTCTTAGCATCGCGTGAATTTAAAGACCCGTTCACACCACTTACGTTTAGTGGCACCTAAATTCACCTTACGTTTGCTTATAATAAATATTATATTAATAAATGGAAATGTAAGCCCAACGAATCCCTCCAATGTAATCGATCCACAAATCGAAATGAAAATGTCATTTATGTAACTCCTTAAAAATACAAAATATCTAACTAATTGACAATAAGCTTTAATTGCTCAACTTTCCATTTCTTCAGTTCTTATTTTTTTTGGCTTTTCGATATTGTTTATTTCCGTTTATTCCGTTAAGTCTATGTCGATAAGCACCTAAAAACGACCGAAAAATCTGAATATACAAAAAGTGGCTGAAAATCAGAAATATTGCAAATGAAAATATTAAAAGTGTGTCCATAAAAATACTAAGTATGAGTCTGAATACACCACAATAAAGTGCTAAAATTACTGAAAAATCTGAATATATGTTACCATATAAAAACTCTAAAAGTTATCGAAAATCTGCAAATTAGAAAATACTATACTATAAATATACCACAATAAAATACTAAACATCTAAATATATAATACAACATGAAATTATTATAAAATGAAAATACAAAAAATTAACGACGATCCGATTTAAATGAAAATACTTAAAACAAGTTGGCAGTACCCGCGATTAAAATGCATGCTTCTATATTCTGTCTCACTCTTTCAATGCTTTTTTATGAGATCGAACAAGCGTTCGCTCTTTTCTTGACGCTTAAGCTAACGCTGGTTTAGTGTGAACAGGTCATAACACGCCTCGTTATGAGTCGTTTTCCAGCAAGTAAAGTCTCCAAAGTCCAACCAATCTGTCTTTCCACAGTATACAGATTTAAATCTTAATAAACTCTGTCATATTTCTTAGTCTTCGATTATGCAATTGTAGCTAAATCATAGATCTATTATATAGACACTAATTTTGAGTATTTCAATCAATATGAAGACTTGCTCTCATTTCTCTTCTTGAATCGAAATCAAAGTGCACCCGGAGTGACATTTACAACTTTATCAGTTGTCTAAACTTTGCCATCTACTTAAATGCCACAACGTGCACACTACTTAGACACACACACACACACACACACACGCACACACACTTATAATGTGTGTAAATTTGCGCGGCGGTTTAAGAAACCCACAAAAAAAAAGAAAAAGAAAGAAACCGTTGGCAGGGGAATGGAAAACTTGCCACAACGTTGTTGGTGGTCGGAGATAAACGCATAAATGACGAGCTGAAATCTTTTTGCTGGAGCATTTCTTGAACCCCCTTTGAAACCTTGCTTCCCCCTCCCCTCCCCACACCACCGCACCACCGCGCCACTCACATGCCACCTAGCGATGTTAAAAAGCATTTTTTGTTAAGCCTTTCAGAAAAAACGTCGCTTACCGCGCGGCACAGGCACAGGACAGCTGTGCAGTCAGAGGGCTGAAGAGAGAGGGGGGAATGGGAAGAGGGAGAAAGGGGGCTACAGGTTCATGTGTAAAAATTATAAGAATTTCGCTCTCAAGTTCTTTAGTCGCTGTGCGGTTTTTTCTCCCAGCATTTGCGAAATATGCATGATGTTATTTTTTTTTGTTCTTTTCTTTTTTCTTTGCGTTTCTTCTCGGGATGAGGCTTTTTTGTATCCTTTTCTTTATTTTTTTTTTTAGCTGTATTTATTTTACTAAGAATGTGTAAATTTCTACTTTATGCAAAAGCCGCGGCTGCGTCCGCGACTTCTTAGCATTTTTGTCCAGGAGTCGAAGAAGAAGAAGAATATGGAGAAAGAGAAGGAGAAGGAGAAGGCGAAAAAGGAGGAGGAGGAGGAGGAGGAGGAGGAGGAGGAGGAGGAGGAGGAGGAGGAGGAGGAGAAGTCGAAGCATCCAAATGTTGCAATGCCTTTGAAGCCGAGCAAATGCCTTTAACTCGCATCTTAAAGCAACCTATGACAATTTCCTACACATAGATATGTGTCCTCCCCCACAGTCCATTCCCTCTCTCCTTGGCTGTGTGGGCCACACAAAGAGCTTGAGCCATTAATCGCATTGGTGTTTATTTAGCTTGTAATTACATTCATTTATTTACTTATTGACTGTGTCGACGGACCAGACTCCCCAAATAACTAACAATATTCAAGACAGAAGTCGCTCCTTCTCCTCCTCCTCCTCCTCCTCCTTTTCGACCTCTACTCCTCAATTGCCTAACAACCAACACTGACTGACTGACTGACTGCCTTGGGATGTGGCTCTGACCCAGAGTAAGTCCGATGTCTGGGGGGCGGGGAGAAGGAGCCACAACCCCCATTAAAAGCCAATATCTTTCGAGCTGCCAGCAGCCGCAGCGAAATAAGAAAAAATGTCTTTGAATGACTGACAATCAATTTGGCTTGGCTGCATCTCCGCAACGAAGGAACGGAGGAACGGAGGACGAGGGAGGAGAGTCCTGTGTCCTGTGGCAGTCCTGTGGAAGACTCGTGGCTCGTGTCGCCTTAACGAACGTTGAAAATTACTTTGACATAAGTTAATTAATCTTTGGCGCGCAAAGTTCGTGTTTGAAATATTGCATAGCTGTGTGCAAAACAAAACAAAACAAAACAAAACAGAAATATCTTGCCAAGGAGGAGGAGGAGGCCAGGAAGTGAGCGCCAAGGCAGCCAAGGCAGCCAACGACTGACGTCTGTCTCTCTCGGTCTGAATGAAATATTTGTCAATGAGTATTGCTAATTTACAAGTTTGATTTGTACGCCGCATCTCCACAGAAGAAGAACTCTGTCCTTGAGAAATTGCCCAGGCATTCTTTTGGCTAGCCGTACATAAATAAAACTCAAGCTGACTAACGTGTTTCATTTGCTCGTTCGTTTCTTCGTTTCTTCGTTTCGGGACAAAAACTTTCTCCATCGAGCTACTTTCGCATGCAGGACGTTGTCCGCTTAGGTAACTTGAGCTCAACTTAAGCATGAGATTGTCGATGGAATTTATTAAGCGAAGAGCAGCGCAGCCAATCATAAATCGAAGAAACTTTCAGCTTTCAAGTTTGCTGGCTATTCAAATGGCATTTTCAATTGAATTCTTTTTGTCCACAACCCACAAAAATCAATGAGCCTTGCCATATGCGTTTCACTCCGGAGTCCGGACAGTTTGGAGTCCAGGATAGTTCTTCAGAGTGAAGTGGAGACCACCTAGAGAGAGAGCAAGTCCTTTGCAGTCTCATTTCTCATACAATTGCCACTGGCATTTGGATGTCGCCTGAGCGACGGCAACAACAGGGAGACAACGGCAACTTGTAATGGACTTTAATCAATTAATTTGAAAACGCTTTTCATTGGCACGAAACGACAACGAGAAGGCGACAAGGAGAAGGACGAGGAGCAGGAGGAGGACGTCTGGCTTGCTGGCCACTTTCTTGCAGAGAGCGAAGAGGACGAGGACTGACTGTGAGACAATACGGCAAACGGAAATACATGGCAAACCAATGCCAAAATTCTAGCTAAAGAGTCAGAAGAAGAAAAAGAATAAATAAACAACCCGCCTAGGCAGCTATAGAGGCAGTGACAGGAACAGGGACAGGGACAGGGACAAGAACAGGACACAACAAACGCACTTAAAATACAATGATGCTCATTGTGTCTGACAGGCAGGAGCAGAAACAGAAGCAGGACTAGAGGACTAGAGGACTAGAGGACTAGAAACAGCAACAGGACCTCGACTGAAACACTAGCTCAGACTACAGACGACAGACGAATGCAGCTGGGAATCAATGGAGCTGAGAGGGGAAGGAATTCCTGATCCGATGGAGCCACACACACCTAAGATGACGATGACGATGGCGTCGTCTGGCTTGGGGTCTCTCTCACTCTCACTCTCTCTCTCCCTCTTGCTATTGCTCTCTCTCTCTCTCTGTCTTTCGCTGTCCTGAAGCACTTTGATTACGCATTGGCTTTGCCAGGCTCTGTCTGAATCCTTGCTGCTGGTTAAGTTGCAGCTTCGCAAGCGTCTTTCTTCATTTCATTCTTTATTCCTATTTTTTTGTATTTCTTTTTTTGCCGTGTTGTGTTGTTTGGTATTCTCATTTGTTGTCGCTTTTGGCACTTCAGTTTGATTTCGTTTGCGTTTGCCTTTTTACGCCTCGCACTTCCCATTGTCCTGGCGTTGTCCTCTTTTTGGTCACGCACTTTTGCCACCGTTGTCCGTTGAGTCGAGTGTGCCGCCAATTACTGAGCGGACTGAGCGACACTTGACAGCGTGTCCTCGACATTGTGTACTTCATTGAAATCAAATTAGAGTCGATAAAGTCCAAGAGTTCAACTTCAGCAGCTAAGATGGAGATGGAGCGAATAAGCAATCGGAAAAGTATCAATTGTCTAAGCAAAACCGAAAACTAAATGGACAAACATTTTAGTGAATTGTTCAACTAACTCCACTCTGCGCATCTGAAACCCGTCTTGGCAATCTTGAATGACAGTCTTCATATGAAGCAAGTCATTTCTCTAAATTCTGCTCTCAGAACAAATACTTAACAGTTCATAATGGCAAAGGATATTTAGAGAATAGAGAAGGAAGGTTTCTACTGCAATATAAGCAAACAAATCAAATTATTTTTAAAATAGCGATTTTGATTTTGGTACGTTATGAAGACATAAACAATCTATTTCCCTTCCTGGCTTTTAATCCTCTCTTAAATCATTTAGCCTTTCAATACCCATAGGGTAATACAACTAGTATATTTTGTACTTTGTGGTATATTTTAAAAGAAATAGTAAATCGAGATACCAAACATAGCTTTTGGTAAAAACACTCTACATCTGTTCTTGTTCACTTTATACTTTCTCAAAGCTTCTGACCTTTCTATAGTTATAGGGTAAAAGGGTATTATTATATAAAATTATATAGAATTTCCTTAAAAAATCATTTTAAAATGAAAAAAAAAAAGAAAACGGATGCTGCCTAGTTCCTTTGGTTGACAATCTGGTATATTTTTGGTATATATACATAGATTTAGGAATATTTTTGTATTTTAGTTTATCGATTTGGTAGAGTTTTAAAATAGTTGTACACTGATTTGCTTTTATTGGCAATGTGGGTTTTATTTTAGTATTTTTTTCGTATATTGATTTAGTGTATTTTAAGTACAATACTGTAATTATTGTGAATGAGTATCGGGTATTTGACAGTCGAGCACACTCCACTGTTGTTTTCTTGCTTGTGTTCTAATCATTAGTTATTATCTTGTCTGTTTAAAAGAAAATGTATATAGTCAAAGGCGATTATTACTAAAGATTCTTGTTAATTTCGAAAAATGTAGTTGATTCCACTTCTATACAATTAAGTGATCTATAATCTTATATATTATTTGTCACTTTATGTCTTCAAGATCATTTGGTTTATTAGACACAAAAGTGATCAGTAAATTATATCACACTTTTCTTCTCAGTTGTTGCTTTCTTCTTTTCTCCCACTCTCTCTCTTTTTCTCCCTCTTTCTCTCACTATCTCTCTCCCTTTCTGCCTTATTTTGGGAGCTTATTTCCGCTTCCAGCTTCAGCTTCAGCTCTGCAATCTCCCTCCAGCAAATGAGGAGACCAAATTGGAGATTCAGGGTGAGTGGTTGAGGATGCTTGGGAGGGGGAGGGGGAGTGTTTAGGGGTGGTGGGAGAAACTTTGAACAGAAATGTCAACCAATTTCAAGTCACAATGACACTGAGAGGCGACATTGGCGCTGGACCCTGCAAATGGCAAGAAATCAACGTCAGCTCAACGGCAACAGTGGATGATGATGAAGTAGAAGAAGAAGAAGAAGAAGAAGTAGTTGAAGAAGAAGAAGCACCAACAGCAACAGCAACAGCAGTTGCAGAGGCAGCAACAAAAACATTGCAAAGAGGAAGAAAAACAACAACAGCAAAAGCAAAAGCAAGAAAAAAAAACGTAGAAAAAATGTAAAGAGGAGAAAGAGCAAGAGCAAATGGAGAGAATGGAGAATGGAAGCCAAACGAAACGCAGCTGGAAAAAGAATTAAATCAAGAACTCATTAAGGCGCCGGATGCAATCACACTTTGCGCTATTCAGCGAGCCACTCTGTTCCCCCCTCTCCCTCCCCCACCCCTCTCCCCCACCCCTCTCCCTCTTGCTCTTCACTGTGGGTGCTGCTGCCCTTTCAATCTATCTCTTTTTGCTCCCGTCTTTCGCGGATGCTGCTCCTCTCCTCTCTCTCTGTCATACGAGAGCGCGCGAGGCTTCCATAAAAATGGCGTCAACACACAGTGGGAATGTCGCCGACACCGACGCCAACGCCAACGCCGACGCCGACGCCTGCGTCGCCGTTTGCCGCAAAAGTGCGCACAATTATTCATTAACTTTGCACCGGAAAAGCAGAGAAATTAAAAACTGCCAACGCCAGGATAAATAGGGACAAAGTGCAGAAATTAAAAATATGAGAAATAGTACAGCGAGGAGAGAGAGAGAGAGAGAGGGAGAGAGCACAAAAAAAGCAGCAAGAACAACAGCAGTAGTGGCTAAAAAAAAAAAAACAGCATAAGGAAACGTGCAGAGCAAGAGGCGGGTGGGGGAAAGAGGAAGAGTAGCCATGGCAAATGCTTAAATAACTGCGCCCGCATCAGCTCAGCCCAGCTAGTGGACAGACGGAGAGGGGAAGGAGGTGGAGCAGGTGACGGGGTAGGGGGCGGGTTGGGTGTCAGAGGCTACGCGGGTTCACAACTAATAAAACAAAAGTCAAAAGTCCTTAAGCGCAATGAAGAAGCTAAAAATGCAACGCTGCAACCCGCGAGAGAGAGGGAGAAAGAGATGGAGAGAGAGAGGTGGAAGGTGGAGGCAGCTTAAACTACAAAAAGAGCGCGACGCCAAGGAAACTGTGTGTGTGTGTGTCGAGAGGGGGAAGAGGGGGAGCAGGAAAAGGGTTAAGGCTGATGAGCTGCTGCTGCTGTCGCTGCTCTTCATGCTCCACTCTCTCCTTGTCTCTCCCTCTCGCTCTCTCTCTATCTTCGGTCGACCCGCAGTCGGCGTAATGAGCGCGCCCGCCGCTGCGGGCAACCATAAAAATCGCATTCCTCGTCCCTTCCCCTCCCCCACCCACGGTGTGAGTTGGCAGCGCCATTTGACTGCCCGGCGCGCATTTGGTGCAGTGCAGCCTCAGCTCCTGAAAGCATGCACCACTTATTGTTTTATTCGCCAAGGAGACTGAGACTGCGACCGAGAACGAAAATGAGAATGAGCATGAGAATGAGAATGAGGATGATGACGACGGCAGCATATCCGCTCCACGTCACTTGTGATAATTGCGTGCAGCCGGTAGTTGAGCAGCCGCCTTCGCTTTCTCTCCACACCCCCTTTCCACGACACACACACACACACACACAAACACACACATAGAGGGCATTTCTAAGAAACGCTCAACACAAAATCTGGCAACGCCAACCAAAGTGACACATGCAAAAAGGCAAAAGCCAAAGCGAAGCCCTTAGACTGCTCCCGCTCCCTTTCCCTTTCCCGCTCCACCTCCCTCTCCCTCTCCCTCTCCCACTACCTCTCCTTCGCCTTCGTCTCCGCCTCAACGAACTGTGAAGCCTTTGTGCATATCGCGAACCGGATCAGCGCCAGCGACAACTACACACAAAAAAATAAAAAATAATAAGAGAAGTGGAGAGAAGAGAAAACGGCCACCAAACGATGCTAAACAAAAAGGCCCAAACGAAGGGGGCTTCGAGCAGAATGCGAACGCGAAATAAAAATTCATAATTACGTTTACGCCGGTAATTAAAAATTATTGTAATACACGCAATGGGCAGCTGGCCACGCCCACTCACCCACTCGCCCCCTCTTATACCACCAAAAATACAGAAACAGAAAAGATGAGAATAGAAGAGAGGGGAAGGGAAGGGAAGGGAAAGGAAGAAAACGCGACTCATGTGCGGGTCCAAGTCCGGGGCAGCTGCCACAGCGGTCGGTTGCACAAATCACGGAAGCCGCCGCCGCGGCAGCAGCGACAGAAAAAGTTCAACGCCAAAAGCATGCAAAAGGATGCGAGGATGTGAGGATACAAGGATGTGTCTGGTAGACGACAGCGGCGGTAATTACATGATAAAAACTATTTAAGTGGTTGCCAGATACGCTCAGAGCTCAGAGCTCAACGCAGCAACAGCAGCAGGCGGAAACGGAAACGACAACGAGGCGTTTGCGTTTTGCTGAGACCAAAAAATACATACATACATATATAAAATAATAATATTTAAAGAGAGAGAGAGAGAGAGATCAAAGGGAGTGAGTGATTCATAGCACTAATTGACCATTCTTGTAATTAATAAATGCTCCAATAACACGCCTAGCTAAGAAAATTATATTGTGGTGTAAAGCTAAGAAAATTACATTGTGGTGTAAAGATCATTTCTTTACAGGACTCACAATTCCATCGCCAAATGCAATTATGAAGCACTTCCATTTGAACTTCCAAACTTCCAATAAAATCCCACGCAAGTTTTGTAGTTCTTCCTCGCTCTACAATTCGTGTTGCTGCATTGCTTTCGCAAAGCTTTCACTTTGTCTCGCTTTGGCAACAGCAACATCAAAACACGAACATTGGAACATCTGCTCTATCAAGTGCCTACGTCTGTGGAATAGAAACGATCAGCGAACGTTAGCATTGTCATTCGACTATCGCGCACTCGCTTCCACACACTAACGCCACGAATTACAGTGGGAAAACAAACTCAAAACTGAAATATATTCACATTGATATTGACATGTATACAAATGCAACGTGGGCCTAACACGATGACATTCACCAATGCATTTTCGTGGGCGGTGGAAGTGTTGCCACGCCCACCATTTATGATAGATTCGTTTGGTATATAGAAACATAATTCCAAAAACCGTAATATAATGTCTTTTATGGTTCACTCGTAATAATAAATGCCAGTTAAAGTGATAAAATTCCCATAGTGCAATATTTATTCGAATTTGTATTGAACGGTAAAGTATTCTCACTAAACATATTTATGCGAGTACAAGCGAGTGCGCGTTAGTATTTTGTCAAAGCAAACACTCGCTGATCGTGTCTTTCGCACAGGTTGCTTGCATGTTGCTGAATTTTTGGGGTGGCTTTCTGTTAGTTAGTTAGTTAGAGCGAGAGAGCGAATCCGTTGCTGTGCGAGCTTTGAATGATCCCGTATAACAAAAGACTTTGCTAGTTGCCGTTAAAGTATGTATAACAGAACCCATTGCTACAATAAGTGCATGTGTAAGTATAACTAAAGACATTGCTGGTAGCCTGATAATTATAAAAGAAGCCGTTGCTACTAAGAATATATAGTAGAAGTTGCCGCTATGTATAAGTGGAAAAGAATACGTTGCTAGTTGATCGGTATAACAGATCTTTTCACCTTCAATTTAACACTTACTTCGTCCATAATTCATCAATTCATTTGACTTATAAAGCGTGCTGAAATTTGACAAATTTTTATGAGTCTCCTTTAATTTAAGTATAAAATAGTTCGAGGGGTATTAAACTTAGTTCAACAAATAAAACATCAAGTGTGCTTTAAAAATATATTAGTTTTGAGAATATAAATATTTTTATTTATTTCGCAATGCACAAATTGTTGAAATTTGCTTTTGGCCGTGTATTTTGATTGTTTCCTTCCTCTTTTGAAATAAAGTAATCGTTAATATTAATTCCAGTTGCCTGCTTCATATTTCTCACTCATATAAGTACGTATTTATATCGCGTTTGATCCTTCCCATTCGCTATTTTTCTTTTCATATTCAACTCATTGCATGTTGCGCTTTTATCAATACAATTAAAATTTTTAATCAAAATAATTAAATCATGTTTTCAATTGACGACGACGTCAAACCATCAAAGTGAAAATTCAAAGGCCTTCAAAATCCTCCTCCCCGCTCCGCCACGCCACGCCCCGCCTCCCACAAACGCTGGCGGCATCGACGGGCACTTAAATTACGCACACATCGTTAAACGCGCGTTTGCAAATTGAACAATATTTGAAAAATTACACAAAAAAATACATGTGCGAGAGCGTATTGAAGCCAGCTTCCTCCGCTTCCTTCCGACGCATCCCCGCATCAAACATACACACTTCACTGCTGCTGCCGCTGCAAAAAAAAAGAAATGCGCAAAATTTTGTATTAATGTTGCGGCATACGCAACGTGCCGCCGTGGGGCAAGAGCTGCCAAGTCGAGTCGACTCAAGTCGCGCAGCTCGTTAGCAACTTAAGTTGAGCTGTTGACGACGACGACGACGACGACGACGACGACGACGACGACGATGACGACGACGTCAAACAAAAGGCAAACGTCAATGCGCCGTCGAATTGGCAACATATTTGCGAACAGTACGACGCGCAAATCCGCCACCCCCCACCTTCGGACTACCCACCGACTACTTCCCACCCCGCAAACACAGGCGCCAGCCTGCGGCATATGCGCGGGGCAAATATTGCAAAAAAAAGAAGAGAAGAGAAGAGAAGAGAGGACAACGCTGGCATGTGAAACTCCACCTCCGCCTCCAACTCCCTCCCCTTCCCCCTCCCCGCTTGCCGCGTGTTTGATTACCACGCGCGGTTACACGCAAAACAACGCAATTTTCGGCATGCATGCCGCCACTCGCAGTCGCAGTCGCAGTCGCAGCTCCCTCCCTCCCTCATCCACCCTCCACCCTCAAGCCAAAGCCAAGGCTATCAGCGGCATTCGGGGTCAGGGGTTGCCCGCGTATTGTGAAGGGAGGGGGGGGAAGGGGGGGGGACAGCTGTTCAATCGAGGGAAGGTCGCGCTTGAGCTGCAAGAAAAATCGCACAAAATCCCACTTGACAGGCGTAGTTAGCGGGCATCAGCATCATGCAAATATCAGTCATGTTGCCTTGCCTTGACTTGCGTTGCGTTGCGTGCGCGAGGGTTGCTCCAGAAGTTTGCCATTGAATATGCATATGGGGAATTCAATGGCGGAACTTGTCGCCCCACTCTTTACAGTGACAAAAAAGCAGAAACTAAAACAATTTTCAAAATATGTATTGGTTATTCTTATAGCTTGGGATTAGCACGATCTTTAGAGCCAGAATTGATTTAACAGAACTTGTTCTGTGTTACTATAAAATATATAAATTCGTTCATTTTTAAATATGTGTACGAATTTGTTCATTCAGGACAGAAAAAGAATAATTCCAAAGTCATTCTTAGCTCTAATTAAAGTGCTAATCAAGAGCAATATGATTCATTTCTACTTAAAATAAACAATTTCTTTTGGTAATTAATAAAAAAATATTCCTTAACTCGTAAATTTAAATGTTATTTATTATAGAATTTACTGTTATTAATTTCATATTTCTAAGCATACAATTAATTCATTAATGCCACTTTGATGTAATTTGTAAACTTAGTATTTTAGAGTAGATTTAAAATACAAAGTAAAAATCTATATGTAGATTTATTGACTTCATAAAATCGTTGAATGCTCAGTTGCATTCACATTCAGGAAAAAGTTTGTATTTGGTATATTTTATAATAAAAATTATTTTATTTTATTTTTTTATATTATTTTAGATTATCATTATTATATATGAAATTTATGTGTCAGACTTTTGTCACTAAACTAATATCGTATTAAATATAAGTCAAATATAATAAGAATGATTCAAATATAAAATTGTATTCTTATTTTAGTATTATACTTTTGTTACTATTATCGAAATCTGAAATCGATGTGAAAATCTTTTGGCGACATGAGCAAAGTTCTGAATCGACCCTCGCTGGTGAATGTAAACATTTTTTGATATATTGAACACTGGCGACTGGCGGGCCGTCGACTGCGGTTAATGGCTTATTTAAAATTGTGGCAGCGACGGCGGCGCATTTTGAGAAATTGGCAAAAACTGGCGGCTGGAAATTGATACGCGGCAATCAGTGCGACAATCCAGCGAATCCAGCGAATCCCTCGGATCCCCAGTCGAAAACAGTGAAGAGAAGAAAGAGAAGGCGATGCGGAGCTTTAAATCATAATCAGTAAAATGGAAAAAATATAAATAATGAAAATTACGCCTGCCATACGAAGTGGAGCAAGAGAAGCGATGCAAAAATTGAAAGTAGAGCGCGTGGAGGGTTGGCAAAATACTGAAATACTGACAAAAAAAAAAATGTAAGTACAAAAAATTTGCATAACATTGTGAGGTTCGAGTGATTTTGATGAGGAGTGGGACGTTGTTGTGAATCAACAGGATGATTACACCAAGGAGAGAGAGATAGAGAGAGGGAGAGCGGGAAGAAGATTGAACAAAAAACCAAAATGAAATTAATCTAATAAGGCAACATTGTCGTCGTCCTCTTTGTGTGTGTGTGTGTGTGTGTGTGGGGCAAGTGGGCGCACAAAGTTTGAACTTTGTTAGCTGCCTCCTGTTGCTGCTTCGACTGTCTTTTGGGCACAAGTCAATTTTACAAACCATTGATGCAGAAGATCAAACTTCCGCAAATGTTGTTAATGAAATATTAATGCGAAAAGGATATGCAATTGACAATTGTCTCGCTCTCCCCCCTCGCACCCATCGCTCTCTCTCACTCTCTTGGGTGGGCTTAAGACACAAAGCTGCTCATTTGCATAGCCAGAGCGAAAAGGAATCAAAAATGGCAAAGACCACTCGACTCTAAATTAAATTACAATTTCAACTGTTCAGATAATATTGTTGAAAAACAATATACAAAATAGGAATGAAAAAAAAAAGGAAATCGCGAAAGGAAATAGAAAATCACAGCCATTAATCATAGATGTTCTGCTCTCTCCAATCCAACTTCAATTGACATTTTCCATTTGCCCGCGTCTTATGCAAATTTTTCCCTCAACTCCGCAAAGAATCCAAATCAGAATTTGAATCAGAATCAGAATCAGAATCTGAGCAGCAACCCCTACAACAAAAACGGACACGTATTGGCTGCAGTTAAAAGCATTGATAAATCATAACCACAATGCCCGGCGCAGATTTATTGAAATAAATATAACAATCTTTGCAACGAAGCAGCAAAAGAGTCCGGCACGATTTGCATTTCAATTCATTGGAAAATGGGATGGAAAAGCACGACAAACACGACAAACAGAAAATGATATTAACATCGAGAGAGAGCCAGAGACAATAGTTACATTTTTAAGTACTTTAATTAACATAAAAATATTCAAGTTCATCAAATTTATTTTGTAGTAAATCCTTTTATACAGAATTGTGGAAGATGATGTTTTAACTAATCAGATTTCCTAATTCTTCGTTTCAAAATTTGCTATTCTATATATCGTTTTTCCTTTGACGATTTAATTATAATATGAATAAATATGTAATAAAGCAATTTGTAAATAGATAACTAAAATTCTTAAGTTTGTCAATTTGCATTTTAAAATTGGATGGAACAGTATGACAAATTAAAAAGAAATACTTCAATTGAGAGCCAAAGAGCCAAATTTGATTCTTTTTTTTTATAATAAATCTTATTATGGATAAGAGTAAGAGATGATGTTTTAACTAATCAATATTCCAAATTTCAAAATATATATAAATATTATAGAGAATGGTAGAAGATGATATTTTAACTAACTAGAAATCCTAACTTTTCGTTTTGAAATTTCATATCATTTTTCCTTTCCCGATTTTATTGAACTTATAGTTTTAAATATATTTTGCTGTAATAATATTTACAGTTTTGGATTAATAAAATATATACAGAATTCAGAATTCTTTATTTTTGGATTCTATACAGCATTTTATATCACATAGCTTTTATAATATATATTATTCATATTATTCTTACATTATTATTTTGATTTGATAAATCGAATTTAATTGTTATTACTTTTTCGTTCCTAAATAAAATTTTCTTTTAAATATATTTAAGTAAATAAATAATTATTAAATAAATCAATTTCGTTATTTACTTTATTAATTAATTTACCATTTGAACTCATCCACAAATATGTGTATAGCTTTTTGCTTCTTCCAATTAATGTTAATAACTTTAGCACACAAAAAATGGCAACACATTGTGGGCTTTATTAATTTACACTCAAGCTGCCCTAAAGTAGACACTAGATTGATATATTTGCTTAGACAACTTCTTATTATATATGAATAATTAGTTATTGGTGTAAAAATAGCTAGCATGTGATTTTTAGATATTATTTATCAATTTGTATTTGTTAACTGTATACGTTGCTTAATTGGAACATTTTGTGGAATATTATGTTTATCTATTTGAATAATGTTAAATATATAATGTAATGTACTATGTTTTTATACCCGCTACCTAGCTAGCTTTCAACATAAATAAATGAATAGTTCACTTAAAAAAAATATGCCCACTGACTTTACAGCTGTTATACTCAAAAGAGCTGTTAGATATACATGTTTTTGGTATGAGCCATAACAGTTTGATGTTCTGTTAATGCATTGACATTTTTCTAATTGGAACATTTTTCAATGCCTAAATGCCAGCTGAAATGGTAAATGCCCCATTGTGCAGTCACTTTAAGTTTTAAGAACATGCAAGATGTTTTCACAATATATGGTCTCACACTTCTTTACTAGAGACTCTTTATACCCAATACCGTTGGGTAGCGGGGGGTCTCAGATTTGAGCACACTTGACTGTAGCCATCTTGTTTTTTATGTTCTTGAATGATCAGCTTAAAAGTATGCAATATTTCGTTCTCCAATTACAAATTTGTATTTTTATTTGTTCGCCTGTTGCAATTCTCAAGTGGTTCTGGACGCGAGGGAACAAGTAAGACATTAAAATGTTTAGCCAATCGTGGTCGAGGTCGAGTCGCTACCATCGAGTTTACAACTCGGGTGCGAGACTCCCGCCAGGCAATGCTTAACAAAGCCAAGATCATCAGATATCTCATCACACAGAGTTAATCGTGATTGATGACGATGATAATCTTACAGGCTTTGCCTTGGCAGCATACCTAAAAACTGACAACAGTGCGTGTTGCATGTTGTGCGCAGTTAGAGGAAGTGCTAAAGGAGCCTGAGCAATGTGCAAAAACACGTGAATTGCCATTCCAACAGCTGTGTTTATCAGCTGATATTTTTTGATCCATCTATCTCTCGCGCTCAGAGCGAGACGGGTATACAAGATACAGAGATTCTTGTATACGATACTCAATATCTGCTCTATATCCTCAAGAAGGAAGTGATGGAGTGTCCGGAGTCAAGGAAGCACTTGACTCTGTAGATGTCCAGCGTTATCCAGGCTCCGGATGAAATACCTTGTTTCGCCGTTTCATAACGAACTTCGTGATGTTTCCCGGCTACCACTAGGATGCTGCTGGCCCTTGCCAAAAACGCATCCATACTGTGCGACTTCTGAGACGAAGACACCCTCCACCGGTACAGCTGTGGACCTCTACTGGTCTATGCTTCGCCCCTAGCAGGGGCAGCCGTTCTAACCTAACCTAGCCTAATAAGAATGCCGTCTTCACTAATGACCTTTAAGCATGTCACTCGGGCATCTCCTGCCAGTACCACGAAGATAATGATCGTTCCAGGTATTGTGCACATTCCTTGGTCTCCCGTTGGGGGCTTATGTTTAGCGATTATACTAGGTGGGCTGTAAAGTAAACTCCTTGACCACCAAAACGCGCTATCGCAAAAAAGATTGTTGCTCCTTATAGTCCATTCATATTTAGGTATCCATGTTGAAATTCAGCGCGATACAGCTCTTCGTTTTATTTTGATAGCTGATAATTGTTGACGTGTTTGACATCATGTTGACCAATGAAAAAAACGATTTTCGTTTCCTCATAAAACATTATTTTTTGAGAGGCAAAACAGCGACGGAAACTAAACAAAAGTTGGATAAATACTATGCGGCTCATGCTCCTTCAGATTACACCGTGTGGCGATCTCGTGTGACATCTCGACTTGAACCTTCAACGGGGTGAGCTGCTGACTGAGTGGATTCAAGAATCCCGATCCGGAGTGCTTAATGAGGTCAGCAGTTTGTATACGTTCGATAATCACCGCGGACGGAGTGATATCGACGTCACGATTGCCAACGAAGCAGCGTCTATGTGCGCCACATATGACTGGAGAGTGGACGAGTGGGACCTCAATGACCACAACATCATCTGTGTTGAGGTGACGCGAGGCCCCAGAGACACAGTCGAGAGCGATGCTCCTGTTCCGTCCTGGAACTTCTCCAATGCACTTTGGCAGTCGTTCCGTGGTGAGCTTGTATGCAAGCTTGAGGAATTCCCGCAGGACTACACGGAGATGTCCATTGATGACCAGGTAGCTCAAAAGAGCCAATTCTGGCAACCATGACTATGCTTTTTAATTTACAACAAATTTATGTGCTTACAGATTATAAGATCAGTTATTTTGGTAAATACAATAATAACCATAGTATTTATATTTCCTGGATATTAGGAATTCTTTTGTATAGGGGAAAACATCTACTTACTAGGGGTCTTAGTTGCTTTTGCTGACAATCTGGAATATTTAGTACTCCATGGTAAAACAATCATATACTTTGGTATATTTCAGTATTTTTATGGTATATTAATTTGGTATATTCGAAGAATAATACCGCACGGTTTTGCGTTCACTCAAAATAAGTAGCGGATACCTCACAGTTGAGCAAACTCGACTTTAGCTTCTTACTTCTTTGAATGCCAATTTGATATAATCCATTATTTTAGGAATAATGCTCTTTGGTATATTTTCAGAATTGTTGTGGTATATTAATTTGGTATATTTTAATAATAATACCGCAATGTAGCGGATGTTTCACAATCGAGCACACTTGACTGGAGTTTTCTTACTTCTTTGAATGTAGTCCTATGTCAATATACCAAATATACCATTTGACATATTTGAGTAGTTTTGCGGTATATTAATGAGGTATAATTGAAAATTAATACCGAACTATTTTACTATTATTCAAAATAGGGAGAGGATACCACACATTTGAGCACACTCGACCGATGCTTTCTTAATTTTTTGAATGTAGTCATTGTCAATATACCAAATATACCATTTGACAACATTTATTTTAGTATTTTTGTGGTATATTAATTTGGTATATTTTAAGAATAATACCGCACTATAGCGGGTATCTCACAGACGAGCACACTCGACTTCAGCTTCTTCTTTGAATGTAGTACTATTTCAATATACCAAACATATAATTTGACATATTTCAGTATTTTAAGAAAAATACCGCTCTGTTTTTCTTTTATTCAAAATTAATAGCGGATATCTCACAGTCGAGCACACTCGACTGGAGTTTGCTTACTAGTTCAATGCCATTTTGACCCCTGCTCAACATGAATTTCCTTGAGTTTAACCCAAACGTACTGGCCGCAAAGAGGTTTGGCCAACATTCACCACAACGACCACACAGAATTTTGGAGGGCGAAGGGCTTCAGTTTGAAGCTGAGTTAAAGTGCGAATTGTGTGTGCAGCTGGCAGCGTCGATGGCAAGTGTCGTTAGCTGTGTCGTCTTCTCTCTGGCTTCCACTCTCTCTCTCTCTCTCTCTCTCTCTCTCTGTGTGTGTGTGTGTTAAGTAAACTGTCAATATTTGATGTATGTTAACACCCAGTGCCTACACAGACACTGACAGAGAGGGAAGGTCGATGCTTGGCAATGCCTGACGTGTCAACAAACATTCTCTCTTCGATGTCGATGTCGATGTCGTCTGGAGTGCCGCCGCCTGTTAGCTGGCTTGTTAAACCGATTTGCCATATTTTTGCATGTGTATCTAGCCATATGCACCATTTGGCAGCCAAATGCCAAAAGGCAGCCGCAAACACGCGCGCATCAAGCAGCCCCAACAAGGATACAAGTTGCCTCCCAGGATTGGATTGAATGGCGAGAGGGGGACGACAAAGGGAGGCAGACATGTTGTCTGCCACTTGGCAACGTTTTACTGTTATTCAATATGTCAAAATCGTGTCGATAGCGTTCGAGAGTGGCCCGAAAATCCAGACGAGACGAGTGCAAAGGATTGAAGCATTTGTGGTTGAGGCCACATACTGGGGCACCTTGCAACAGCAACAGCAGCAATTGGTTAAAGCCATGGGCAAACAGTGGAACGTGATTGAGGCAAACTTAATTAATCAATTTCGAATCAATTACCACAAATTTGTTACCAATATGCAAAGACATGAATCAGTTGCATGCCACAGCCACACAGCCACTTGCAACTGGCCTCAAGATAAGACCTCCGTCTCTCTGCCGCTCCGTCCTCTGTCTCTCCGGCGGGGCATAAACAAATCTTAGCTGTCAAAAGTGCTCAAAGCCATTGTGCTAATCTCGATGAGGCGGGGGCAAAACAGCTCTAACGGCATTCAATAAATCACTAAACACTTGAATGACGCTGCCAATGCAACTTGCAACACATTGCACATTGCAGAAGTGAGTGAGACAGGAGACGGGAGAAGGGAGAAGGAAGACTGAAACTGAGACGGGAGCTTAACATGCAAAGGACATAAACACACAGGCCAAAAGGCAGAAGGAGGAGGAGGAGAATCACACCCAGGCGGAAACGGGAAGCGGCCGGATGCACTGCCAAAGGATGCAGTTGCTGTGGCAGTTGCTGCTGCTGCTGCTGCTGCCTCGCCATTGCTTGCCTCATAATTCAAAATTGAAATTGCAACAATCAATTGCAACAACATGCAACAAATCGTTTGTTGCCTGCTAGCCTAATCACTGCACGTTAGTTCAACAGCCAGCGGAAGCCCGGCAAAAGGATGTGAATGTGAATACGAATGTGAATGTGAATGTGAATACGAATGCGAATGCGAATGGGTTTGGAATATGTAGAGAATTGGCCATTGAGGGTTGACATATAAATCTCAAACGACAGAGAAACTGAAACAGCAGACAACAGTGTCGAAAGATTGGAAAGGGAAATCAAAAGCAGCAAAGAGATTCAAGAGAGAGAGAGAAAAAGAGAGAGAGGGAAATCGTTCAATTGCTCAGCTAATTCAAGACAATTTCTCAATTGCTTCATAGACACTTTAAATGCCAAATAGAGATTGATTGATTAATGATCAGCCAAATAAATGATTGATAACACTTTCAGAACTAAGGTTGCTTGATAAACTAATTACATATTATAATAATAAATGATGAGATAATATATGAAATTAACTCAATTTAATAAGCTTAAAAAAAGCAAACAATTTGTTATTAACTTGCCTACAAATAAAGCAAAAAATAATTAAACAAAACATTTGTTTATTCAACATTGGAAATATATAGTAATTGAGCAATTTAGAATCCGATAGTTGAGCACTTAAATTAACTTTAATTTAAAATTCATAATAATAATAATAAATTTCAGAAAGAAAACAACTAAATGGGAAGTTGTGGGGACTAACAATTGAATATTGATGATACTTTCCAGTTGATATTAATTGAAAACGAAATAATTTACTTAATTTAATTTATTTAATAAAAACAAGTAAGAAAGCTACAGTCGAGTGTGCTCGACTGTGAAATACCCGCTACCCATTTTGAATAAAAGCAAAATATTACGGTAATTATCTCAAAATATTAAAAATAAATATGCATGTATTTTCGATCGGGATTTGAACTCGAGCACCACCGACCGGGTGGTTAAAAAAAAAAAAAGTTTGTACTTCGAGCGGGTTCGAACCCGGGCACCACAACATGCTGGGCTTGCACTCTACCACCTGAGCTATCGCATTACTATGCATACAGATACAAATATAGACGAGCATGTATATACGTATACGCATACATACATAGCTGGCGGTTTTGATATATTTCTTTAATAAAATCCACAATTCTTATGTATAATTGTTGTAAATAGGATTTAAAAAAAAAAAAAAATTTTGTTCCCCGGGCGGGCTCGAACCCGAGTCCCCCGACTACCACAACACTATTATGCTTGCACTCTACCAATAGAGCTATCGCAGTGCCTCTTGCATACAGATACAAATATAGAGGCGAGCATGTATATACGTATACGCATACATACAACACATACATAGAAGGCGTTTTTGCCCATACAAAACTATTTCTTTAATAACTTAAACAATTTTTATCTGATCGCAACCAAATTTTCAGCAATCATAAATACTATAGTTATTATTGTATACACAAAAATTGATCTGCGTGCAAGCATAATAAATGCTGTCGAAAAAAATTATAGCTCTATCTCTTATAGTCTCTGAGATCTAGGTGTTCATACGGACAGACGGACATGGCTATATCGTCTCGGCTGTTGACGCTGATCAAGTATTCTACCTGTTACATATATTTCCTACCGGGACAAAGTTATAATACCCTTCTACCCTATGGGTAGCGGGTATAAAAATAAAATAATCAAAATTTTTATATTTTACATTTTAAATGTTTTACAATTGAGTAATTTAACTTGCCTTTAATTCCTACCAAAAAAAATATACCAAAAGAATACAAAAATATACGAAAGGGTAGCAAAACATATTAGTATTACAAGATACCAAATTAATATACTAAAAATATATTAAATTATATTGAGGGCTACCCTTCTACTCTATTGGTAGCGAATAAACAAATTATTCTTACACTAAACCAAATTAAAATACTGAAAAATACTGAAATAAGAATATTATTCTTACAATATACAAAATTAGTATATCGAAAAATTAAAAATATATGAAAAGCTACAATATATCAATCTAATTAAATTTACGAAAAAATACTAAAATAAAACCCGCCGTCCATTTTCAATCAATAAAAAATATTGTGGTTCAAAATACCAAAAAATACTAAACTAAATTAAATTACCAAAAAATACAAAAATAAACATATTATTTTACAATATACCAAATGAATATAAAATGATATATTCGAATGACTACATTTCTAGTCTATGGGTAGGCTAGGTGAAGTTAATTTACCAAAAGAATACTAAATTAAGACCCGATGTAATTTCTGAAGGCTACATTATATCCAATTAATGTACCGAAATAATACTAAAATAAAACCCGCTGCGCAGTTTCAATCAATGAACAACATTTTGGTGTAATTCTTACAATATACCGAAAAAAATACTAAAATATTCGATTTACTCCTTTTACTCCATGAATGGCTGATGATTATAGCAAATTATTATACTAAAAAAATACCAAAATATACGAAAGACTCGCCGTCTACTCCATGGGAAACAAATATAATTATATTGTATTGCCAGAAGTTGTGCATTGTGAATTACTGACGAGCAATTGAGCTTTGCCCTCTATTTAGTCAAATTTGTGCTTTTTTATGTGAAGTACCGAAAGCAGATTAGTAATTAAATCGAGCACCTCTTGACCCCTTTTGGAACCCTGTTCTGAGCCAGGTAAAGTTCATTCCGAGGTGTGTGTATGTGTGTGTGTGAGGTGGCTGATGGCCAATGAAGCGTTGGGTGTAATTAGTAAAGTTCCACGTTGCAGGCTAATCTGTGATTTTCCAAATTGTTTCACAAGTGTCATAAATCAATGAAATACCAATAAGTCGTTGTTGTTGTTGTTGTTGTCGCTGTTGCTGCTGCTGTTGGAAAATGCAAATTTCGCAAAAGGATATGACCATGCATAAATGGCATTTGGCTGCAGCAGCCACCGCCTGGGCACGACAGACGAGACAGAGGACTGAGGACTGAGGAGAAGGGTTCGAGAGGAAAAGGAAAAGGAAGGTCTCAGAAGGCAGTTGGAGAGACACGAGACAAACATATTTCATGCAGTCTCAATTGGAATTCTAAATCAATCAGATTGAGACGATGACTCGGTAGCACAACTGGTCTTCACTCATGTCCTTGCAGTCCTTGCAGTCCGACAGTCCGATATCCTGCTGTCTGTTGGCCAAAACAGTTGACCGGCAACGGCAACAGCAAAAGCGAAGGCAACAACAACCTCTTGACCCCAGCTGTCTGTGCATTAAGTAAGACACAAATCATAATCGTATGCGTATGCGTGTGCAATGGCAACTCGGGTTTGAGAACGAGGACAGTCTCTCTCTCTCTCTCTCTCTCTCTCTCTCTATGCACTGGCGTGTTAGGATATGCAAAATTTCAAATATGAATTGAACTGATATATTAATGGCCACTTGGGGGCAACCAAGCCAAAACCAGGCAACGGGAGGTGGAGAGCTGCTCACTCACTCACTCAGTAAGCAGCAGCAGCAGCAGTCAGCAAAAGTAGCTGCACTCTGGTCCAGGTTGGGGACAGTCTCTCTGCAGTCGTTGCACTTCCAGAGTCCTTTAATCGTAGTTGGAGACAGAGACGGAGACGGAGACATAAACGGAGGAGTCGCAGCCAGAGTTGGAATCGTCGTCGTCGTTGGATTTTGGAGTCGGTCTATGAGTCGACGCTGGCATTTATAAATCAAAATGTTGGGCCAACAAACCTTGGCAGGCAAAAGGACATGCCTGCTGCACTCTCTAGTATCGATGTGTCAGTGTGTGTGTGTGTGTGTAATTGCTAGTTACTGTAGCTTTCGGTTGCAGGACAACGTTGCGCCTTGGCAGCCGAAAACGTTCCAAGCAACTTATCTCTTGGCCTGGCCATATAAATAATGACAAGCACGACGACAAATAATAATGCACACACAGAGACCGAGAGAGAGAGAGAGAGATGCACAGGATATGCAGGACAATAGGCCTATAGGAAAAAAGACCTTGGTCAGAGGAAGACAAAAGACACAGTCGCTACCTAAGCGTGTGTGCGGTTGTGTGTGTGTGTATAATATGAAAATTTATGTGCGGAAAGGATTGAAAATAAATTTATGAATTATATTGGTTAGAAAATTGCATCTACTCAAGGATATCCTTAATGTTTCTAGGATATGCATGCGTTTTACTGCCGGTGTGCGCCATTGTCTACACTCAAGAGGAGCATGACATACGGATACGGGATACGGGAGGGGAGGGGGGGATGGCGAGGGGTATCTGCCACATGCAACAATGTCTCCGTCGCTGAATTTATTGTTTGTTTGATTTGCATTGTGCCATCCAACAGCAGTTCAGGATGTCAGTCTCAGTCTCAATTTCAGCTTCAATCTCGAATTCGAATTCGTGCTTACTTTAAGCCACTTTTCTCACACATTTCCTGGACGGAGGATGCCTTTTTTGTCAATCCATCAGCGATAAGAGCAACAATTTGCCCTCTAAGTGCCCCGGCAAAAGGAAATCAAGGAACACAAACACAAACACAAATAAAAATCAAAATCTTCAAAATAAACAACAAAATTCTGGGAATGGAAAAAGTGAGAGAAGAAACGCACGATTTAAGTGACTCCCGTCTGTGACCTGTCGTTGCTTATCATAAAAATCCAATAAATGCTTCTACACACATACACACACACACACACACACACTCGCACACATTGTCGAAATGGAGGCTGCAACTTTTGCCTTTTACGATTCGGTTTTCGACTTCACCCTCCATCCCTCATCTCATATAGTTTACGACTTTCCTTTCAATGTTTCTCACTTTCTGTGTGTGTATGTGTGTGTGTGCGTTATACTTTGGCAAATCTGTCAAAGTTCAGTTACATGACACTTGCCCAACCGCTCAACAAACCCCGCAATCTAAATTCGCACACTACAAAAAATTAAACCTAGAAAAAAAGGTAAAATTTTCAAATATATTTTCAAGTAAAAATTGTTCAAAAAAAGTACTTGATTAAAAACAATTCCTAAACGTATTTTAAAATATACTATAAATGTATTTTCGAAATATACTATCGACATAAAATATTCTAGATAGGAATCAAAGCTCAATCAATAAAATAATAATATGGTAATGAAATGAAATTAAAATTGTAACATATCAATATCGAAACTTGTAATATTTTAGTATTTTTTCAGTATATACATTTGGTATATTTTTAAATAATTGTTGATTTTTTTTTGTTGGTTGGCAAAAGGTGGCGGGTTTTATAACAATATTATTTTGGTATATTCATTTAGTATATTTTAAAAATACTGTACTGTTTTACTTTAATTAAAAATAAGAATTGCGTATAGCATAAATTTTTGGTATTTATATTTTCAATGTAAATAATAAAGTAATGTAAAGTACATTTAAAATAATTCAATAATATTATTTATTAAATTTGGCAAAACCATATTATGTGGAATTTAAATGTTGTAAATATTTCTTATATTAAAAATAAAAATCTAAAATATGTAAATTTAAAATAACTCAATAGTAATATTTATTAAATAGGATAAATTAATTTTAATTTTTTAATTATTTTTGTTGTTTAATCATGTATATTATTAAATATACCATGTCTATAGGTATTTTGAACATATTAAGTTGTAGTTGTTGAAAATTTCGCTCAGTGTGTCGCTCCGCACACCTTCGTTTTCCAGAGAGAGAGAGAGAGAGAGAAAGAAATCGCAATAAAAGTTGCCCGACACGTTTATGTTTATCTCTCACGCCTAGTATCATCATCAGAAGTCGCAGTAGATCAAATAGTAGATGACAAGGACGAGCTGCTGCGGTGTGGCTCAGAGTGCTCAGTGGATACATTTCATTAGTTTGGCATTATTATATCATTATTGATGAGGACAGACACATTGCAATAAAGCCAACTTTTTATGAGCTTGTGTAACATGGGCAGTTTATGTTAGATGAATGCTTTGCTTTGCCTAAGGTCAACTAAAAGCAAAACAAATTCAAGTTCTCTTTGAAACTATTTTCGAGATGCTTTTGCAATATTCATTGTGATGGTCAATAACTTTATTATGGTAACTATAAATCCATATTCATTGCCAGACATCTTATTAAAGTTGATAATAAATTATTTTGTTTGTATTTTCACACTCTGAATTAACCCAACAGCAAACAAAACATTTGGCTTCGGTGCACATGATAATTGACGCACATTAAGAACGCAAAAAAAGTGTAAACAAATCGAAAAGGGAAATGGGAAAATCAACGGCTATTTGAGCAACACAATTACATATTTAATGTGTCACAATAATTTCACATTTTGATGAAATTACAGCTTACAAATCGGAACCAGACCCAAATATAAGCCGCTGCCTCGACACAGATTGCAACAACTGTATCTACAACCAACATCAAGATGCGTTTCTATCTGCTTATCGCTCTCGCTCTGACCGTCCTCATGGTAAGTAGCAACTGAACATATCCTCGAGGCTCAGCTAATCCTTTTCCCAAAATCCCTGACACTGACAGCAACTGGTCGCTGGCAACGCAGCGTTGCACGAAGGAACTCGTACTCCACTCCATGCGATTGCCCAACGGGATACCGCTGGCGTTGCCGGAACCCCGCCTTCGGGCGGTCCACCTCACGGCGGTCCTCCACCACCCCGCACAACCGCAGCCTCCTCTGGCTAATCAGCGATGAAGCTTGTTTGACGCCGAACCTTGAACTCGACTCTGGAATCTGACAACTGTATAAATAATCGAACCTACACTCTGTGCACTGTATCATAATTGAGCAACTGAATAAAGCAAATGTAGTGCAATAGCAAAAATTGTGAATGTCTAATAAAACTAATTGAGAATTGTTGCAAAAATCTGTCACTTTCTTATTTACATATCAAATATGAATACCAAACAGGTATGAAAGCCACAGGCGAGAGTGCTTTACTATCATTTTCTTAATAAAAGCAAAATACTGCGGTATTTTTCAAATATACTAAATGAATATACCAAAAGAAATAAAATAAAACCCGCTACTCACTGTCATAAAATATACCAAATTCATCTACATAATAAATAAAATAACCAGTGCGGGTTTTTTAAAATATACTAAAAGAATACAAAAATAAAATCTGCTACCCACTGCTATAAAATATACCAAATTCATATACTAAAACAATGGATTATTTTTTAAATATACTAAATTAATATATAAAAAAGAATGCTAAAATAAAATCTGTTACCCACTGTCATAAAATATACCAAATCCATATACTAAAAACAGCGCGGTATTTTTAAAACATACTAAATGCATGTGTATATCAAAAGTATACTAAAATAAAATCTACTACCCACTGCCATAAAATATACCAAATTCATATACTGAAAAAATAAAATAAACGTGCGGTATTTTTTAAATATACCAAATGAATATACCAAAATAATACTTGGATAACACCCGTTACACACTGTCAACAACAGAAAAACAGTGCTACTATATTATTCATTAAATATATTTAATTAATATGCTGATAATAAAATAAACAGTGCGGTATTTTTAATATATTCCAAATGAATATACCAACAGCATGTTAAAGTAAAACCCACAACATACTGTCAAGAAAAGAAAAACAAAGCGTAAAATATTCCACTATTATACGTAAAAAAATATACTAAAAATTATTAAAATATACCACAGGCTATATTCGATATATCAATATACTATTACGGCAAAAATATACCATAGTATACAACTTATATACAACTAATGCAACTAAGACCTGACTCCAGAGCCAAATGGCAAAAATTTATTTCTTAAATTTTTTTTTTAATTTTTATCGGATTGCAATTTCCAGAAATCGTCAATTCTGTAGTTATAAATATTGCTTTGGCAATATAAATGTGTTTTTTTTGAGTGCATTTAAATACATCACAAATAAAGATAATTGTCAACATTGATTTAAAGCAGTGCAAAAAGATGAATTCGTTTAATAAAAACATATTGTCCAAGTGAGAAAAATGTTAATTGAAATCTGTCTATAGATTCCGATCTGAACTAAATAACCGCAAAGTTCAACAGAGGAGGACAAGCGACAATGCACTTATAGTGGGCAAGCGATGAGATGTTAATCTTAAATAATATTCGAGCGGCACAAAATGAATGCATTGCTCTAATTGATGTCACTCGAAATGAATCAACTATTAATATTGTTTGAAGAGGAAAGTTCCCCCGAGCGAATGACATCATGCATCATAATTATAATGCCAACTACTGAGATATGTAAAAAAAAATAAAACTAAAAAAAATCTTGGGATATCTCTATTTCGATATGATTGCAAATAATTTAAAGTCTGGCGTATTTCCGGTCTCTCTAGTCTGTAGTACTCATTTCGCTCATTGAATGCGAATGCGAATACTTATGAATGGATTGACACTCGAAATGCATGTGAACAATTGGCATTTAGCGGGCAATTCGAAATGGGCAGCAACAATTAAACAGCATTAGATCGATATTGATCAAACCGTTAATTGACCATACGAATACAGAAAACATTTGCTTCTTTAGCGGATTATTGTATACCCTAGAAAACAGAATGAAAATCATCGAACAAATGAAATCCATCCAATTTGTTGAGTATATATTGTACTAATTATTTTAACAGTTTAGTAAATAATAATATATACATTTTAGTTATTTATTTAACGAGCTGTAAGAGTATAGAGAAATACACATAAGCTTAACCAACACAAACTGAATGAAACCAAATTCAATTGCAAATGTGAGCACAAATGAAAATGCAAACAACTAAGAAACCTACAGTCGAGTGTGCTCGACAGTGATATACCCGTTACTTATTTTGAATAAAGCAAAAGTGTGCTGTATTATTTTTAAAATATACAAAATTAATTTGCTATAAAAATACTGGAGTATATACCAAAAGGTATAAGTGATATATTTTTATAGTACTAGGTTCAAAAAATACTATAGAGATTAAAATTTACCGGATTTCTATGGGTAGCGGCTAAAAATATTAAATTAATATTTCATAAAATACTAAAATATACCAAAAGTTTTACAATAAAAATATACCATGGTGTACAAAATATACCAAATTTTTTTTTTACTGATAAAGGTATAAAAATATCTCAAATAAATATACCAAAAATACTGAAATCTACCAAAGTAAAAATTTGGTATATCGAATATATACCGCAGAATACAAAATATGCAAGATATCGAAAAGATATTCTTCTGCCTGTTTCATAAATTTCCAGTAGCCATAAAATTATATTACCCTTATACTCTATGGGTAGCGGGTATAAAAAGTTCACATTGAAATAAAAATGGAAACAGTAGCAGAAATAGAGTAAACAAAAATACTATGCTCAAAGTCAGTAGAAATATAATTACAATTATTATTACCCGATTCAATGGCAGCAGTAGCAGCGGATCACTGAAGACAACTATAAATCTAGTGCGAACAGAGAGTGCAGCCATCAGTCTCGATTGGCCAGTAAGCGGAGTGATTTGTTCGTTCGCCATTGATATGCGCTGCTCGATGCATCTCTTTGGGCTGCTGCTCTGCACTCTGTTGCTGATTGGCGAGTTGCATGCCGCACCAGTTGGCGATCATCCGGATCATGCTGGTTGCATACGTGTTACGATCATCAAACGTCCATTGACCACAACGACAACAACAACAACAACGACGACGACGACAACAACAACAACAGCGGCTACAACTGTAGCAACTGTGGCGCCTGGCTAGGAACTTCTTATACCAATAATTCACACACACACACACATTTTATTTTTGTTAATGATGATCACATGAAGTATACGTGCGATACAACAGCACACAAAAAAACATAAGCCTAATGCTCATTTTGTTGTATTTTGTACTTTTTGGTATATATATATATATATTTCAATATTTCGTATATTGCCATTGGTATATATGAGTTTTTGTTGGTATATAAATTTGGTATATTTTAAGAATCAAACTCCACGGTGTATGCATTTATTGAACTTTTTAATTGAAGCAGTAGAGCAATAAAGTACCATAACAGCACATTTAGGAAAAACTTTTGGTGAATCCTTGCAAATGCTTAAATATACCAAATGAAACATTTGGTATATCGATATGGCACTATAATAAAAATATACCACAGACTAAGACTAATGCTCATTCCATTGTATTCCATTGTATTTTATATTTTATTGTATATGTATACAATATTGAGTATTTTATTGGAATATAAATTTGGAATATTTGAAGACATTTTTTTTCATTGAACCAATAAAGCAATAAAGCATAACAACACATTTAGGAAAAACTTTGAATAAACGATTCGGACAAACCTTGACACTTTAAGCGCCTCAGTGGTCTGACAAGTAAGAGTCTCCCATCGATTTTGATTGGATGGTTCAATAGCCAGTCTACTCCTCTACACAGTACAGTTGCAGATCACGATAAAATGTGAATCCTCTCACGTACCAAGGCAATCCGTTATTTGCCCCAGCACACGATTCTGTAGTACCTGATTGCACTTGTAGTTCGATTTGGCAGCAATCGCCCAAATATCTCATATTGGGGCTATGCAATGTGCATATATAGCGCCAAAAGACATTTTACTTCCCTAAGCAGCCAGTACAATTTCTAAAACCTTTAGCTACAGTTCTTAGTGATAGCTTCTAATTATGGGGCAAGAGTGAGTCTCTTGTCCAGGACGATAACGAGATATTTTGCATGGTTTGTCAGGATCACGTCTGCAAAGCGAATATAGTTTAATGAAAATGGGTGGCGGGTATTTCACAGTCGAGTACACTCGACTTACTTACTTGTACTTTTTTAAAAATGTTCCATTTTACAAACCAATAATATAACATAACACATAAAAAAACCATATTAACATATAAACCTGACCCCATAACTCACAATGTGGAATTAATCTTTGTTTTTTCTACCTATGGAAATTTCATTTGTTTAAATTGGTAATTTATACATTTATGTAATTAACTTGTATTCTGCTAACCCGATATAAACCTTTTTTGGTGGCCAAATTTATAAATTTGTGTAATTAATGTTTATTCTGTTGTGGCACCTTAACGAGTCATATATAAAAACAAACAAAAGGAATATTTGATTTTAATATTTATTAATAATAAGAAGTATAAATTACTCATTGATTTATTAATATCTTAATATCTTTTTGAATATCCTTTGTATGGATGATAAATTCTACGCTCAGGTTGTGGTATATTCAATGTAGTGTATGACTGATAAATCTACCTTCAGATTGGGGTATATTCAATGTAGCGCTGCAGCTGCCTATAGATTGCATTTGCTTTATAAGCTGCGCAGCTTAAAGAAAAGATCAGAGCATACTTTGCGGCTGGCACTTAAAATGCACAGCTGCCTCCCTAAGGGCAGAAGCATTGTAAATTGGACAAATGGCAACGGGCAACTGGCAAATGCAAAAGCAAAAGCAAAGGCTAACCGCACAATGCACAAACAAGCTGCCAAATATAATTAAATATTTTATCGCATAAAAGTGTACGGAAAAGTGCCAAAATGAAACGACAACAAGAAAATGAGCAGCCGGCATGCGTTCGCTTCACCATGCCCCTCCCTCCCACTTCCCCTTTGCTTTCACCATCACACAGGGGCACAGGCAGCCGAGCGAGGAAAAAGGATAGTCGCCTAAGAGGTGAAGGGGGGAAGGGGATTCAGGTAGAGGCCGTTCTCCTAATGCTGTTAGACCTGACATTGTTGTCGTTTCATCCACATAGTCTTTGTGCGTGTCTCTCTCTCTCTCTCTCTCTCTCGCTCTCAATGTGTGTGTGTGTGTGTTCGCTTAGCACATGTTCCACAAACAATACGCCCGCAGCTCAACCGACTCACAGCCCCTTTTTTGGCAGCTCCACCTGACCTCCCGTCCCCCCGCCACACACATTGCCATTGCCCCCAGTTGCATTTCTTTGGTCTTTAGGTTTTTTAGATGAAATCATTTTTTGGCCTGCAGTACCTCCAACAACAACAACAACAACAGCAACAACAACAATAAATACAACACGGCCAACGCTCCATTGTTCGGACATTCTCTGCTCCCCTTCTCCTTCCCCTTCTCCCTCTCCTTCTTCTTGTTTCGACAATTTCCATATGAATTTTAATTATAATTTTTCTATGTTCATTTTCATGAAAACAATCAAAAATGACTTTTGTGCCGCAGCAACAGCAACAGCAGCAGCAGCAGCAACATCATCAGCCTCAAACGCTGCCACCTTTCATAGCAAAATGCTTCGTAGTTGGCAGTGGGATGAAGAGGGGGGCTTGGGTACGCTTAGGATCGGTTAGGAGTACGGGGAATGGGGGAACTGTTGTAGTTGTAGTTGTAGTTGTAGTAGACCCGCTGCAAATTGTCACTGGCATTTATGGCCGCCGGGCCAACCAGTCAACAGTTGCACATGTCTGCATGAGTTTTGTTTGAAGTTCCACAATTCGCAGTAGTCCAAATACGCTTCCACCGCGAGCTAATTAAATGACGAGTAACGAGTGCGAAGGTAAATCTCAGAATGTATTTGAATATGTTATAAAATGCTTTGAGCATTCTGTTTTAAAATATCACTAGTTGTACAAAATAGTAGCGAACGCATAGAAGCACTGTAACGATTAGCTAGTAGCGAGTAACTAGTACTGAGTAAAAATTATTCGTGATGAATTTCAAAGTAACGAGTAGAACAAAATAACGATTGTTGTAGCAAAAAATAGCGTAAAAATATTAAATTTAAACTTTAAAAGATCGTTCTGGCTGATTATCGAGCACATAAATACAAATTAAGTAACGAGTGGAAAATATATTCGTACTGAAATTTATATTTAATAATAAATAACAACTAATAGTAAATTTGATCTTTCAAATCGTTTTCTGGAAATGTATCGAAAATAAGCAATGAGCAGCGAGTGAGCAAAGAATTGACATCAATTAAAGTTAAAGTGAATCTATCACATCAGAAGTGCATTGCCAAAGAAGTGCATTACCAAAGTAGAATATAAAATTAAATAAGCTAACGACTAACAAATAAAAGTGAAATTTATATTTATATATTTTTAATTTTCACCAAAAGGAAGTGCAACAAAGTGACTTATGCTGCTAATAGACTCGTCGCAAATGGAATACGAAAGGTGCAAAAACAAATTATATGCCGACATAAAAAGTAACACAAAAGCAAACAGCGACATAAACAAGTTAACTGAGCAGCGCTTGTTGTGCCTCTCGTTGGTGTTGTTGCTGTTGTTGTACCTGTTGTTGTTTCCTTACTCTTTATATCCGCTGCTGATGCTGTTGTTGTTGTTGCTATTGGTGCTGGCATTGTATGCACGTTAGCGGGCAGCTTCAGCTTCCGTTTCCGTCCGTGGCCGAAAAACAATCCACCCATATGACAACTGTCGCTGTCACTGGATCTGGGATTTGGGATCTGGCCCAGAACCATCTCTGTCTCTATCTCCACTTCCACTTCCATTTCCATTTTCATTTCCATTCTCACACCCTGCAACTACCATAGTTTTGAATGCGCCGCAAGGTGGCGCACATGTGCCGTCTGTTTTTGAGATTTGCACCTGAGTTTCGAGCTCCTTTTTGCCCCCAAGCTCTGTGCACCCAACCCTTCCACCTCGCCACGTCCAGCGTCCGTTGCGAACCGTTGTCATTATGCATTCTGATGACATTTCGCCGCTGTCTTTTGTGCGAGCTTATTTTTGTAGCGGCTAATTAAGAGCCAGCCAACTAGCTATGGAAATTCTATACAGCATATTATTAGTACACAGGTTGCCAAAGTGTGCACGTCTGGAAGGGGGAAACAGAGAGAGAGAGTGTGGTGGTGGGGGGGAGGCGGAAGGAATATGCTTCACATGTTTTGAAGTATATTTTTCTTTGTCTTTCATGAGTTGTCTTTGCACTGACAAATGGCTAATATTCGTAAATGGTAACGTGATTTTACTCCAATATAGAATTTGATAAAAGATCGAAAAATTATATTATATATACATATATTTCAGCATAGGATTGTTTTCTTGAATCCTACTCAGCAAATGAAGCGTTGTAAAATCAAAGATAAAATCTTGAATCGTAATTATATGATGAGCGAAGAAGAAAAACTCTTTAAAAGAGATCAAAATTCTACAAAAATTCTAAATTAAATTTGCTCGAAATTCAAGATTATATGTGTGTTTCAAAAATGGAAAAATTTCAGCATTGAAGCTAGAAGGAAAAATCTTAAATCAAAATGAACAGCTCTAGAATAATTCCAGATTGAAATAAGATTGATTTTCGCTCAAATTGGAAGAAGAAACATTCTCAATTGAAGAATGCATTCGGAAAAAAATGCAAAAACTAAACCGAGAATAAAAAATGCAAACGTTCCAAAATGTAGATTGCTAAATTTGAGAGCTTTCAGAACTTACTAACAATATTTTTAATCTAAAAACCATGAATGATGATCGAAATCTTATTTTCAGAATGAAGAATTCCTATTCAAGATATTTATTAAGATCGAAAAGTTATGAACACAAGATTTGCAATATAGTTATTATGTAACTCTTTTCTCTGTTTAGAATAAAATTAGATTTCATTTTTAAAATAAGATATTTGATTTTGAATCTTGTTTAATAACTTTTTTAACTTAAAATTCTTGATTCAAGAGATGTTTTCAAAACCAAGACTTGCAATCTACTTTGGAAGATCCTTTTACCAACATTTTCCCATATCATTGTTTAAATTCCAGTTTTACAAAAAATACTCATATGTATGTATATGCTCAGGAAAATGGTTAAATTTATTAAAGTGCATGCACAGGACAGATTAAAAAGGATTCAGAAATTACAAATAGATTAGATTCCGCAATCATTTACAGTGTTCGTGATCAGTATCGCCATCGACTAACTCCGTTTTTTATGCGGCTATGCCACAGTCGCACTTTAGAATGTTCACAGCATTCTGATGATTGAAATGAAGAAATGTTTTTATATGATAGTTTAAAGTGTTTAATGTCTCTTACCCCAACGAAAACCTTGCAACCAAAACGAGCAATATCTCCAAAGACCGTTAGAAAAGGATATTTTATAAATAATTTTTCGCAGAGTGAGTCCTTCAAATTGTTCAATTCGTTGGTATTACAAGACTGAAATGAAAAAAAACTAAATATTAAAACTGACTGAACACATTCGATTAACTTGTCTTAAACTTGCCTTTGGTTTCACGGTTGTTGATGTTGTGCTTGATGCTGTGGTTGCAGCTGAGGTTGAATCATCAGCGGATGCACAAGCCACGGCCAGGACGAGGCCAAGGAGAATCAAGGTTGAGAACTTCATCGTAGTATAATAGTTGGTAGTAACTGAAACGCTTGTTTTCACACTGAATATCCAAAGGAATTGGAGTGCATTATATACTCGCAAAGATCGTGTTTCAGTCTAATTAAGCTCGCTGATAAGAGAATGCAGCGTCGTGAGCTTAGGCTTTTTCGTTACTAATAAATTTATTTTTATAATTTTCATGATTAGAGAAATTGAGTATTGATTGCGTGAAACAAAAAACTATCTAAAATGAATAATTGTTAAAATATTAAAAGTTATTCTAAACATGATTACTGAATTTCCAATTAAATGGCTTTTTGTCAAATACTTTATTACTGGACTGGAGTATGGCATCTGAGAAGTAATTCCGTAAACATTTGTCAGCTCATTAACAATTCAATTTGCTGCATAAACGGGCCTAAACCTACTTAAACAAATGTGACTGAGACAGAGATGCGAAATGAGTACAAACGAATAGTTTGTTGAGTTGAATTGAGTTTAGTAGTTGGACTAACCACACATGGAAAACAGTAAATATTCAATTAACAGCACAAGCTCAACTAAAGCCGAACCCTTTTTGTGCCCTCAAAGAGACACACCTTTACCCCTTTACCCAATTTTTAGCCAGGCAAAAGTTTCAGAACATCTATTTTTTAGTTGTCTTCTTTTTTTGTGGTCTAATTTAGTGTATAGTTTGCTTTGATTTGGCAAGGGTTCAGGGTCGGGTTCCATCACTGCGGGCATTTTTCTAATTACATAGAAAATGCTGCTTTGAAGCCGAAAAAGTACGTACATAAATAATTTTTGGAATTGTATTTTATTTAATTTAAAACATATATTTGCTAAGCTACCGAAGGAACATTTTTGGCCCGACACACAGAAGATGCTGTTGCTGCCCCTCTCCTGCTCTACTACTCTCCTACTCTCCTCTGATTCAAGTTGTCGTCTCGTGGAGCGCCCTCAGTTTCTCCTTCCCCTTGCCCTTGCCCTTCTGCTGATGATGCTGTTGCTGATGCTTCCCCGCCGGCAGTTGGCTGCGACGATTGCGACGTCGCTCGAGCCAGCGTCGCACAAAGGGCGTCAGCAGCCGTGGGTCGACCGCATCCACATCGGACTCACGCAGCAACAGACTGACGACCAGGGCCACAACAATCGTCACCAGGGCGCCGAACAGTGTAAAGTACAGATACGAGATGCGATACAGTTGAAAAGATGCTGCCGCGGCGGGACTGGAAAATAGCAAAAAAAAAAAAAAAAATTAAAAGGAAATTAAGAAACCTACAGTTGAGTGTGCTCAACTGGGAAATACTCGATACACAAAGCAACAACAATGCCGTATTATTCTTAAATTTACCAAATGGTATATTGAAGAATGTTATGAAATCCAACAATTTTTGTATATTATACCAAATATACAAAAAAATACTAAAATATACCGAATTATAAAATATACCACATTAGTACATTAAAAAAACTAAAATCAAACTGGCTACTCATTTTCAATAAAGGCAAAAAAGTGCCGTATTATTCTTAAAATACACTACAAAATATACTAAAATATACAGAATAACATATTGTGTATATCGATAAATTATAACATGTAAAATATACTATAGAGTGTAAAATGTACTAGGTTATAGCTCAATCTTATTATTACCAAAATTTTTAAATATACTAATTTAGTATATTGATAAGAAAATGCTAAAATCAAACTCATTTTCAATAATATCAAATCAGTTTAGTATTAATCTTATAATATACCACATAAATATACCGAATGTACCAAAAATACTAAAATACACAGAATGACATATCGATATAGTATTCCACTTCAAATTTATACCAGACCATAATAGCCAATCGTATTATTATCAAATTATGAAATATACCAAATTAGTATATTAAAAATACTAACATCAAACTACCTGCTCACTTTCAATAAAAGTAAAACTGTGCAGAATTATTCTTAAAATATACCAAATCAATATACCAAAAAAAAATACTAAAATAAACACAAAGTTTCTGAGATCGAGGTGTTCACCCGGACATACGTACAGCTTTTATCGGGTCGCAGATGACTCCTTCTGTCTTTTAACTACATTTCCCTTACCCTTTCCCCTACCCTTCTACCCAATGGATTAGCGGGTATAAAAATTGCAACAAATGGATAACTTACGTGGTGCTGGCGCCATCTAACGGCAGGCTGCTGAACTCGCCGGGCACGCCAGCGAAGGTGTAATTGCAGCCCAGAGTCGAGTATGGCTTACGCTGATACACGATATCGCCAGTGACGAGATCATGCTGAGCACTAATGCACATCCAGGTCATGACCAGCAGAGAGGTGAAGCCGCCGAGCAGAGCGCCCTTGGAGTTCACCCAGGGCAGCATGACGCCGGCGGTGAAGATGCCCAACAGCGGTCCGTTGGCCACCGAGGTGAGCGTGATGGTCAGCTGCAGGACAGCGCCCAGTTTCTCCACGACGAACACGAGCGCCACAAAGATGATGCCGAAGAGCACGACAACGCTGCGCATCACAAACGCCGTTTGGGCCTCGCTCAGTGGCTTGCGGCGGAAGGTTTTCACGAAATCCTCGAGCACCACAGCGGACAGGGAGTTGAGACCCGTGGATAGCGAGGAGAGTGCTGCACTGAAAACACCAGCCACAAAGACACCCGGCAATCCCGGATACGAGCCCAGCGTCTCCATGACGAGCAGCGGCAACAGTTGATCGTTGCGCTGCGCCAGCTTCGTCTCCAGCGGATCGCAGTCCGCGTAGGTGGCATAGATCAGCAGCCCGGCATAGCCGCAGATGGCGAGAAAGGTCAGCACACCGGCTATGAATGTCCAGATGGCGATGCGAGCGTGTCGCAGCGTTGGCAGCGATAGATAGCGCTGAATCATGTTCTGGCTGATCGCATTCGATTTGAGCCAATGCGCCACGCCTCCGAGTACCAGCGAATAGAAGGTGTAACGCTCGGTGAGATCCGGATTGAAGTTGGGCGTCTCGATGCGTTGCGTTTGCTTGGCCCGTTGCCACACCACACTCGGACCCCCAATGTCGAGCGTTCCCTTGATCAGCACCAGCGCCATCGCCCCGAACATGATCAGTGTCTGGATGACATCGGTCCAGACCACAGCCTTCAGTCCACCAATGCAGGTGTAGAAGATGCACACCACGCACACGCACGGCGTCACAATGTGTATGTTCACGCCCGTTGCCTGGTTGAAGGCTATCGCCGGCACGTAGATCACAATGGGCAGCCACAAAAGCTGGAGAGTGAGGCAGACAGATCAGGGAAATATGTAAATACAAAGCAGAAGACAGACTGTGAGATATCCGATAACCATTGAGAATAAAAAAATGTATTTGGTATATTAATATAGTTCAAAATATACCAGATTGCCAGACAAAGTAACTACGAGTGTAAAACCTTAAATGCAATTGATATAAACTTAACAAATTCGCTCACTTCATCTATGTAACATATTTGGTTACTGATAACTTTAGATAACAATAATTCAATTATATACATTTCGTAATATAGATATTATGTTAAATTAATATTGCAAGTCAAAAGTAAACTTGACATTAAGAAAACAATTCACACTGTCAGATAAATGGAAAAATAAGATTTCATATACTCGTATGGCAACATTTACCTATATTTGTTCGGCTTTGACAATTATAGATGTTATATACATATCTTAAAGTGTTTAGATTAATAATTTGGTTGATTGATTAAGATTATGTAATGATTATGATTAACTAATCCAAATCTTGTTTTGAATGTTAATGTTTTTATTCTAGTTTTTCGAACGCTATTTTGTATAATAACGAAACAAACAAATCCGTTTACCTTGAAATTTGTTATGTAAGGTTGTGGCAAATTGCTTTGGAAATAATTTTTTTTTATTATATGATTATAATAAATATTACAATTCTTTTACAAGCTATTATACTATTATTTTGACAAAATGCAGAACTAAATTTTTTAGTAAGAAGAATAAAAATAGTAAGAAAGCCACAGTCTAGTGTTGAACAACACCAAAACAATGCGGTATGTTTATCTGATCGCCATTAAATTTTCGGGAATGACAAACAATATACTAAAGTACTAAAAATCTTAGACTTACCGATGCCATAATAAACATGACGGAGCCAAAGACACGTAGACTGCGGTTGTAGCGTTGCTCCAAATACTAATTCAAAAAGGGGCAATATAGTATTAAAAAATACTGAATAAAGATCATAAACAACAATATACCTTGTAGGTGGATATCAGATTGAGGTCATGGAAAACGGGTAGAAAAATATAGAACATACAGAGTCCCATCAGGATGAGGGATCCCATGATGTACATATACTGAGCACCATATAGATAGACTTCCGTTGGTGTGCCCAAAAGTGTGATGCCCGAGATGAAGCTGTCGAGTGGAAGAGTGTAAGAGTGGAGGGGGAAATTAAATAAGCATACAAATTACGACACAGACATCTATGAATTGTATCTATACTATGCCAGAGAGATTGCCCAAGATTGAATTTGTCACTTGACCTTCACTTCTGGGGCTTGTCGTGTGTCAGTCCGTCGTCTGGAAACTCTTTGGGGAGATCAAAGTGCGTTTTATGCAATTCAATTAGCCAATCATCATTTGGGAGGCGTTCAAATTGCCCGTTTACGGAGCTTTTCCTGCATTTGTGCGGGGCACGAATTCATGAATCTATTTGATTTTGTGCGTTGATAGGCACAGTTATGTAGCTCTGACTGTGACTGAGAGTGAGACTGTGTCTCGCAGCTGGACCGACTAAAAATAACACTTGATGAGCAGACATAACTGGCTGTAAGTGGAGCAGCCTCTTGGTTCTATGTTCTCTGTTCCCGGACATGCAAAGGTTGACACAACAAAGATAATCGACTTCAACTTACATGATAGAAAAAGAGAGTAGAAACTCAATAGTACTGGAAAGAATAGACTTTACATCAACTCGAATCTAAATCCAACTCTTTCTATCTGAAGTGAACTGGTTAAAATACTTCAACATTTATGTGCTTCAATATAAAGAAGAATTAGAAAGAATTTAAGATGTTTGCCTTTACATTAACTCTAATCTAACTCTAACTGAAATGAACTGCTTAGAATACACGAAGATTTAGTTGCTTTGAAATGAAGAAGAATAGGCAAGAATTGAATATGTTTGATACATAAATTTTAGTCTAAAACTAACTATATTTATCTGAGTTGCTTCAAAGTGAAGAACCATTATAAGGAATTAATAATGTTTAAATTTATATCAACTCTAATCTACATCTAACTCTATCTGAAGTGATCTGGTTGAAATACTTGAAGATTGAGTTGCTTTGAGAAAAAGGAGAATTGGAAAGAATTCAATATGTCTAAATCTAACTTTATTTATCTGAAGTGAACTGCCTGAAAATTGAGCTGCTTCAAAATGAAGAAGAATTAAAAAGAATTAAAGATGTTTGACTTTACACTCTAATCTAAATCTAAAGTGAACTGTTTAGAATACTTGAAGATTCAGTTGCTTCAAAGTGAAGAAGAATTTCTTTTTATTACCCATTATTAAATGCGAACAGAAATTCGTATATTTCCAACGAATTTTAAGCAGCAGTCATAAATTAATTAAGCATTGAAGACGAACAGACTTACCTCGCTATAAGTGACATGGTAATGGGAAAGATCTTCATTTTCCTGCCGCCCACCAGATATGAGGCAGCACTCTTGGCCGCCTCCTCGGGATCGCCATGCTTCAGTTGCTTCGACTCGCGTCGCAGTTGAAGGCAAAAGTGGATGCCGATGATGGCGCAAATTGCGAGCATGAGGCAGAAGACGACATAGTCGGGCCAGCCGAAGCTTTGCAGACTCGTTCTCAGCTCATCCACATGCATGTTCGTCTTCTTTTTTTTGAACAAAGGACACAACACAGAACACAAAAATAAAAAACAAGGAATGAATGAAGAGAGGTGATGAAACGATTCGCGAGTGATTCAAACACAGACACACGAGTGATTCACGGACTCCGTTGGCTGCACGTTCACAGCTGCACGCATCAGATGTGACTGAACTGAGAAGCAAGACACATCTGTGTATGCCACATGTGGCATCTTTTGCTCTGTCTTCTGTCTTCGCTGGCTTCGGCTCAGCCTCTCTAACGGATGAGACTGAACGAGCGAGCTGCCCAAACTAACTGTGTTTTTGTTTTTTTTCGTTTTATTATTTGATTCTCACTCTGATTTAGATTTAGATTTAGATTTGTTTTAACATTCGCATTGCGAGAGACACTAGAGCTCGTGTCTCTATTATTATTATTAATGATATTATATGTGGCACTTGCCACTCGCCACTCGCAAATACCCTGCTGAACGGGTTAGACAGTGTTGCATGTGCGTAACCAACGAGGGGATAAAACATTATTTACATTATTCGATTAAATTGAACACCATCTCAATGTTTTACTTTTGAATGTAATATTATATCGATATACCAAATATATATCTCGGCATATTTTAGTATTTTTTTTTATATTTTGTCGCAAGATAGGTTGTATATAAGAAACGTACACTATAAATACAATTTGAACGTAATATATTGACTGGTAATCAATTATTTAGGGCAGAAGGCAGGAAATGTGTGTAACAGATGAAAGGAGTATACATATATATTCTTGATCAGCATCCGTCAGTCAGTCTGAGAGTAGCGATAATAACTACAATTGGTATGATTCTTGATCATTTGACTGCGATCGAATAAAAATTGTAGAAGGCAATTAAGAATATTTTGTACTTTATTGCATAATTGGAATCTAATTTTATACCAAACATAGCTGTCGATATATTTTAATATTTTTATAATTAATCATAGGATAGATGGGTATTCTAACTTTGTAACAGGCAGATGGAGGCATCTCTGACCCCATACAGTATATATATTTTTGATCCGTGTCAACAGACGAGACGATCTAGCCATGTCCGTCTGTCCGTCTAGGTCTCAGAGACTATAAGAGATTATCTTTGCGCTCAGATCAAGTGTGTTTCAAAATTTTTCCCACGCCCACTTCCACCCCCAAAAATCGAAAAGAATCGAAAATTAAGCGTAATTTTAAAGTAAGTGTTTTTGGTTATTACAGATCAGATAAAAATTATACAAGTTATTTAAGAAATACGCCTACTTACTAGGGGTCTAGACTTGCTTATATATTTGTAGTACTATATCAATATACCAAATCTAGCATTTGTATACTTCGAGTTATTTTGGTTACACTGTATTGAATTATTATGCTCACATTCATTATAAAGTAATCCGATTAATATACTACCTTTGATAATATCTTTTAGGATTTTAAATCACAAAAATATAGTTTTCCTTACAAATATATTATTTTGAACAAATTAAAAAGCAAGCGTATAAATTAATTGCTTTAAAAAACTAGTAGAGTTCATTAGTATTATCAATAATGGATATTTTCTTGAATTATTCAGTCATTTTTACTATCGACTCCCATGGCGCGCTTTATCTTTAATAGGAATCGTGTTCAATAAGCTTCAGCACGCTTTCATTATCGGCAATCCAGGTAAAATTTTCGAGTATATAATACACTCCAATTCCTTTGGATATTCAGTGTGAAAACAAGCGTTTCAGTTACTACCAACTATTGTACTACGATGAAGTTCTCAACCTTGATTCTCCTTGGCCTCGTCCTGGCCGTGGCTTGCGCATCCGCTGATGATTCAACCTCAGCTGCAACCACAGCTTCAACCACAACATCAACCTCCCCGGAACCAAATGCAAGTTTAAGACAAGTTAATCGAATGTGTTCAGTCCGTTTTAATAATCAGTTCTTAATTTCAGACGTGTTATTTAGCAGCTAACCAAGCAAATGCGATCATTTGCAGCGGCGTTAAAAATTTTCTTTTCGTAGACGTCCTTTGTAAATTAGTCGTTGGCGTAAGAGATTTCAGCAATTCTTGACTAATGGTAATTACATGCATAAATATATTTGCACTTTCAGGCAATCACAAGTAATCTGAAGTGTCTCTGTGGCATTGCCGCGAAGTGAGAAATGACGACAGCGATGGCGATACTGATCACGAACACTGTAAATGAATGCGGAATCTAATCTATTTGTAATTTCTGAATCCTTTTTAATCTGTCCTGTGCATGCACTTTAATAAATTTAACCATTTTCCTGAGCATATAAGAATTTGACTAGTTATTGAGCTGTTAGATGTTGAATGCAGAAACTTCAATTCAATGTATTCAACAATTCAAATTTTTGTATGTTATGGGTGCAGGGTATTTAGTAGTTCATCATACTGACTTGACAGCCTCTCACTTGCTTCTCTTTCTGATTTGCTGAACATCAATTCAAAGGCGACAACAGCTGATAGCTCCAAGTTCGCGTCGCTGTTTACATTGTGGATCATCCACCTGCCCCTCAAAATTTCCACAAATTGGAGAACTTGACGCAAATTGGCTTTGCCTTAGATGAACACAGTGTCATCTTGTCATCGTCTTTGTTTTCTTTTCATTTTTTCTTGTCGTTTTGTTTCGTTTTCGATATTCTAAGCTTGTCAAAGTGCACCTCAAAAAGGGGGTTTCTTTATTTTATTTGGGGTGCCGAACTGTAGTTTGGTTGCGTAAATTAACTTGATTAGATTTAGTGAGCAATTTCAGCACCGAGCACCGAGCACCGAGCACCGAGCACTGAGCACTGAGCACTGAGAATAACTCAGTCCGATTCCGAGTTCAGCATATCAGCAGCATGTAGGGCGATGTGTGTGTGTGTGTGTGAGAGACAGACGCACTCTGTGATCGTGCCAGATATAGCAAGCGTAATTTGTTAGTTATCAGTTAGGATTAAAGTTAATTTGCTGAAATTTGTGATCACTCTGTGTCTCTTTGTCTCTTTCGTTTGACTGCGACTTATAAAAAGAATGTGCCAATTTTAGATCACTCTCGTTTTTGTTTGTTTGAGAGTGCTCGGCGAATTAATCAACTTATCTAGATATCAAATAAAACTGCGTTTTCGTTTCAACTCTTATAATTATGAGTTTACACAATGCTATTCATAAAATCAAACCATTTTGAGAATATGTATTCAGAATAACATTTATAATATGCTCTACATACTTTATTAAACAAAAAAAAGATGCTATTAGTATTTAGTTTCGATAACACTCAAAGGCTGCTAAACATAGGGTCTAGAAGAGCAGAGTTCGTTTTTAATGCTTCTCACATGTGAGAACCTCAAGTGAGTTCCGCCAAGGCAGCTGCAGCCTCGCTGCTCAGCACATCCAAGTTGATTTCGCCATCTGTTTGTTACAAGTTATGTAAAGTAAATTAAAGTAAAGCATGTAGAACAACATTATAATATACCGCTTGAAATACTTGCCTCCGATTTCAGTCCCAAGTCCGTCCACCGCTCGTCCTTCAGCTCCAGCGCCATTCATTGCCAGAACCGTGGTGGCCAGTTCCTTTATAGTTCGCTCCATTTCATCAATTTTACTCCAATGCTCGATCGACGGCGCTGCCCACGTCCAAGAGCACAGACAGAGGAGCAGTGCGACTGTCACACAAATCCAATGAGAAGTCATGACTACAATTTAATGAGCATTTAGCTGCTCTTTTTATAGTGGAAACAATACTGATCGCAATCTCTTTCTTGTTGTTCTGCACAATTAAAGGACCTAATTGTGTTCACATTGCTTCAATAAGCAGCAAATGAACTGTGAAGAAACGAGCTATTATCCATAAATTTGAGGTATTTGAGATTATAACTTGTTCAGCTCCGCAGATCGTAGATCGCATTAACGATTTGCGAATTTGATTCGCCAGCCTGAAAGTATGCAACAAACTTTTGCTTGACATAATTTAAGGTCCAAATCGTTGTCACATTATTTGTTTAATGAATCCATGTTACCACAAATAAACTGTGAAGTCAAAAATCATTTAAATTAATTTATCTTTTTTATGATTTGGATTATTACTTCTTTAGTTCGCAGATAGCCGCGATTAACAATTTGGCTTCGCACTTGCGTATTTGAATCGACAGCCTGAAAGTATGCAACAATTTTTTGCTTGACATAATTTAAGGTCCAAATCGTTGTCACATTATTTGTTTATTGAATCCATGTTACCACAAACAAACTGTGAAGTCAAAAATTATTTAAATTAATTTATCTTTTTTATGATTTGGATTATAACTTCTTTAGTTCGCAGATAGCCGCGATTAACAATTTCGCTTCGCACTTGCGTATTTGATTCGACAGCCTGAAAGTATGCAGCAAAAAATTGTTGCTTGGCAAAGCTTTGGAGACACTTGCAAATTTGTTAATAGCATGTTTACTGTTTTCGCAGCTTAGTACGAAGCAAGCATTGCATATATGTATATATATATATATATATATATATATATATATATATATATATATATAATTTATGTATATACGTATATTTTGTTCGTGCTGGCAAAAAGCGTCTGCACTTTGCTGTCAATCGAAGCATAAAATGAGCAGCAAGTGCCACTACATCCACATCTAAATACACAAACGAACGCTCACACACACACATATAGACATGTGCTGCAAATGAGTGCAGCGTAATGCACAGGTGTAACCAAACACACACACACACACATACGCATGGAGCCAAGTGTTGTGCGGACTCGAATCAGAATCAAAAATTCTATACGACGCACGCTGAACATGAATCCTGCAAATGAATACTACAAATAAGTACTCACAGTACTCATTCTGCGCTACACGAACAGACAACGTCGAGTCCATAAGTTATGCGCATAAAAGAGTTAAATATATATTGCCATATTCATTTAATATAATTTGGATATTCCATCGACAAGTGAAGTGAACTGAATTGAGTAAAGATTTTACTTTCATTGAGAGGAAAGTCAATTTTCGTTTTATTTTAGTTTCATTTTAGTTGCTCTCATGTATTTATTTGCAATCATCATTATTTTGAATACGTTTATTGAACCGCTCTCTGCGTGTCGTTCAAGCCCTGTATCTGCTCAATTTCTATATATTTCTTTTTGATATTTTTCGCCCTCTTTTCTTGCATTTCATTTTTAACGGCAACAGCAGCAGCAGCAGCAGCAGCGTTAGCGTCAGCGGCGCATTAATTAATTCCAGTGCAGCGATTTTTCAAGAAAAAGCCCTTTTTACACATTTAACACACGGCATGTGGGAGTGTGTGTGTGTGTGTGTGTGCTGGGATGTGTTTCTGCACTTGAAACATTTCTGCAGGTGTTGTAATATTATTTGGAATTATGTTGGAATTTTTTTAAGCATTTCGCCGCCGCCGCCGCCGTCGACGCTGTTGGAATGCTATGAATATTATTTGCTTTTTAATTTTGTTTCAAGTTGCATATGTCTCTCAGTCTGTCTGTGTATTTGTGTGTGTGTGTGTGTGTGTGTGTGTGTGTGTGTGTGTGTGTGTGAGTGTGAGTGTGTGTCTGTGCATGGGTTGTTGTTTATAGCTAACTTTACAGTTGAGAAAGCATTTCTAAAGTGGTTTTAATTAGTTGCCCCAACTGTTTTCGGTCTGGTTTGCTGCGGTTCAGGATGCGCGCAGTCCACGAATACGAATACGAATACGAATCCCCAGTCCAGCTCCACTTCTAGCTCCATCTCTAGCTCTAGCTAGTCAAGGAGCCAGGCAGCCAACCCGCTTTTTCCCCTCCTATTTTAAGAACTTGTTTGTGCTGAAGAAAAGGTTAAGTTTATTACAAGGCATGCACAGGATAGATTAAAAAAGGGATTACAAAATGTTTAGGTTCCATTCGCAATCGCATTCGTTTACAGTTTTGAGATTACAGTGTCCGCCAGCAGTATCGCCATTTACGGCGCTGACGTTGGGCTTTCCGTTGTTGAGGTTGAAGTCGAAGTCGATGTCGAAGTTGAAGTCGAAGTTGAAGTCGAAGTTGAGCTTGAAGTTGAGGTTGTCTCATCCGGTTGACAAACACAATCAATTGTGGTCACAATTTTCTATAAAGTGCAATTAATAAATTCATGTTTTGAAATCAGAAATCGATGGAGAACTTACTGTAACAAGAGTATGGCAAATTCGTAGAGGATCCCACACATTGCAGAAGCGATTGGTCAACTGCCTCAGCTGATTAGTATTACACGACTACAATTAAAAGAAAGTAGTTAAAATTTGAAGACTTTATTGCTAACTTGATTTAAACTTACCTCGGCACCGGGTGTCTTATGCATCAAGCAGACAAAGGTCAGCACAAAGCCTAGAAAAGTCAACGTCGAAAACTTCATATCGTATGTTAAATGCAACTGCAACTTTACTGAACTCCACGTTTAGCAATTCAGTACGTTTTATACTCCTAGTGGAGTCACTCACAAAACCTATCAAAACGTCAATGAGATCGAGATCGTGCCTTAGCCTAATTAAAAGCGACCACATTTCATAATCGTCTCGATTTCAGCGACTTTCGAAAAACAACTAACAGATAAAAAAGTTAAGGCAACTAAAAACTTGACATGCGCATAAATATTGACGAAATGAAATTCTAAAGAAAGGGAGAAAAACTGCATATTGTTTTACAGCATCTACGATTCAGGTTCTGAGAACTCCGAGTCTACGATTAGCTTATCAGTTATTCCAAATTGGCAAGCATCGTAAATGCAAATAGATAGTAAATGCAATAGATCTGATAAATACACACGAATGAATAGATTAAAATGAATATAACCAAAAGAACTCGCATATTCGACACGCTCATGTATACTTTATGATCTTGGCGATGTTGATAATGAACCTAGGAAAAATTTATTTTAAAAGTTTCGGTTCTACAAAAACTATAAAACATTGTAACCTTATCAGTTATAAACTTAAAATAGTTTCATGTGTTCGAAAATCATCATTCAATAAAATAGAAATGGAATAAAACAGAAAACTACAGTTATAATTGCAATGCAAAAGATCGTACAGTTAACGATTTGTCTGCATGAATTAATCCCGATTAATAAGCTTTAGTAAGCGATTCAAACATTTACTTCTAAGATCAGTGATGTTAGTGGTTAAGTGATTGTGTTGAGTGTGCTCGACTGTTAGATACCCGTTGCTCTTTTACCATAAGAGAAAAAATCTACCGCAAACTACTATAATATACCAAATGCTATATTTATTTAATCGATATACTATATATAACATAGGTCAAAGTAGACTAGATTCTCAACCAAAGCAACCAAGACGCGAAAAATATTCTTAAATACATTTCGTAATTATTAATTGATCGCAACCAAATGTTAAATTAAATTAAATGTTAAATGTTAAAAATGTTACCTTCGGCACATTTCGTTTCAGACAAACTTAATAGAACCTTTAAAATAAAATATAATTTATATACCGAAAATGCTAAAATATACCTCATGCTATATTTGGTATATCGATATACTGGCGCATTTAACAAACTAAGGTACCAAATATACCAGATTGTCAATCGAGACGATGAATAACACTTTTCCCTAAATAACTTTCACAATTTGTAAAATGGTTTACGGCATCTGAAAAGTCCCCTTCGGGGCATTTCGTTTAAGATAAACTTAATAGTACTTTTAATGATTTTTATTTAAGGTTGGGGTGTTATTTTTAAAATATACTAAATAAATATATCAAAAATTGTAAAATATACCGAAAGCTATATTTGCTATATCTATATACTGGTAGATTCAAAATAAGGTACAAAATATACCAGAATCTCAACCTAGATTAAAATACTGAAAATACTAAAATGTACCTAAAGCTGTATTTGGTATATCGTTATACTAGTCCATTCGAAATGAGGTACAAAATATAACAGAATGTCAACCAAGATTAAAATTCCGAAAATACTAAAATATACCGAAAGCTATATATATATTTCATACTAGTCTATTCAAAATGAGGTATAAAATATACCAGATTGCCAACCAATATTAAAATACTAAAAATACTAAAATATACCTAAAGCTATATTTGGTATATCGGTATACTGGAGCATTCAAAATAAGGTACAAAATATACCAGATTGTCAACCAAAAATTAAAATACTGAAAATACTAAAATATACATAAAGCTATATTTGGTATATCGTCATACTAGTCCATTCAAAATGAGGTATAAAATATACCAGATTGCCAACCAATATTAAAATACTAAAAATACTAAAATATACCTGAAGCTATATTTGGTATATCGGTATACTGGAGCATTCAAAATAAAGTACAAAATAAATCAGAATGTCAACCAAGATTAAAATACTGAAAATACTAAAATATACCTAAAGCTATATTTGTAATGTATAAAATATACTATAAATAGACTCATTTCCAACTTATTAAAAGTTCAAAAAAAAAGAACAAATGATTTCAGCAAAAGTGTGTTGGACTTCTATCACAGAGCTGTCGCCTAGTTATCGAAATGTTCTCAACTGTACTTCCTGATATCGCTGTGTGCGATGACACTGATGTGTGTATTAGGTCACTTTCCATATGCAAATGCAAATGCGAGCTTCTCTCGCACGCATCCTGCGAGTATTCGCATTCGTGTCCATTTCGTTGCCTCTTGAGCTGTGTTTGTGAGTGTGTGTGCGAGTGTGTGGCCAGTGTACACACTCATCTCGGGCCCATTTACAATAATATTTATCAAGTGCGCGCTCTCTGTACACACCCAGCTAGGAGTAGTGTCATATATTAGCGGCTTAGTCTGTATGGACGCGCCTGGGTCATCAGCATTCGCCATTTGCTGTTCGCCATCATCATCATCATCATCCATCCATTCATGATGATGATGATGATGATGAGGCGAGCCTATGCGTGGCCTCTAATTACGTCGCATTGTCATAACAGAATTGAGCGCATTTGACACGCAATTGGAGCAAGCACGATGACATGTGAGAAATGCGAGCGCAGAGGGTTAATCGAGGAGAGGAATGAACGGAGAACGAAGAGCAGAGAGCGGAGAATGGAGAACGGAGAATGGGAAAATTTCCAACTAAATAGTTGCCAAGCTGCTTGCAAGCAACTCAGTCAAACTATTGCTCGAACTCTCAAAAAGGAAATGGAAGCAGAGAGAGAAGGGAAGCAGAAGTGGAGAGGTGGAAAAGTGACAGTGACTGTGACAGTGTCAGTTAGCAGGCACTGTTGCATCAGTTTCTCTCGACTTTCCCCTTGCAGCGCGTTGCGCGGCTTAAGTAGATAAGAATTAATTGTTCAATGGCACGCATTGCACTTAATATTTGAATATGAAGAGTGTGTAGCATATGTGTGATGTGGACGACTCCTAGAAAACGAAGTGAAACGAACCTTTTTTGACTTATGCCCCGTCATTTGGGCCTGGGCCTGGGCCTGTTCCTGTGCCACGCACCTTGGAACTCAAACCTGCCTCGCTTAATCGGATAAAATTCATAATTATCGTTATTACTGTCATTCCTTCTAATGACCAGCGCACACAGCGCACAGCGCACAAATTGCGTGTACTTTTCTATTAAGATGAGCTATCAAATGCCAAACGCACTTTGACTCAGCGACTCCTTTTTTGCCGTTGATTTTTTATTCCGCTTCTCCACAACTATTCCTTTTCTCCCCCTCTTGTCATTTTTCAACTGCTCTTCTCGTTATTTTTGTTTGTTTTAACAAATACCCTCTAGTTTGAGCATTGGACTTTTATCAAATGGTTTGACGCTTTGAGAATCTCTTGATTCGGAAATTAAAGGATCACTAAGTCAGTTTCAAGTTTTTTTTCTGTATTTGAATTTTGAAAAGTAAAAAATTAATTTCTTATATCTCGAACAAACGCTTTTTGAAATTAATGGATTAATAAAACAGTTTCAAGTTTATTTTGTACATTGTAATTTTGGAAAATAATCAATTGATTTCTTATATACCGAACAAATATGCACAACTTGAAGCGGCAAGAATTATTAAACTATCAGAATCACTATCAAGCATACCTTAAGAAATACATCATAAAAGGCAACATTGAAGCCGAGAAGATAGATCCAAAGCACAGGAACAAAAGTGTGGTTAAGTTGAAGTGTCTCTGATTTAAGTCTTCGTTGCTCGACCCATTTTATTAAATTCAATATAAGAGTACTACAAAAATATATTTGATTGCCAAAGTCCGTTTGCAAATAAAAGTCGCAACATCGATTTAGCTTTAAATATATATGTACATATAAGGGAACTTATGTTAACGATAAGCACTGCGCACGTAACCACATCGAATGTACGAATAAAATTACAGTTAAGTTCAAGTGTGACCAGACAAAAAAGAATAGGATATTTAAAACTAAATAAGGTCACTTTTGTTAAGCTTAATTATGACATGGACACATTTACATTTGTTTTAAAACTTAATATCCCAAATATATTCATATATTTTTATAGTTCTCCTTATATATACTTTTCCTTTCTTTGAACACTCTGACTAATTTGTGGTTAGAGTACTTGAAATTCGACTTGTTGTCAATAGTATTTCCATAATATTCGTTTGTTGTTTTTTCAACATTACTTGCCCATATTTCCTTGGCTCTAATACACATAGACACTCACACACTACGCTCCTCCTCCTCCTCCTTCTGATGCCACACTCTGTAGCTTTCTCTTTGAGGGCGCACGCGTAAATTATGTAATTAAAATTCCGCACCTTAATTCAGGCAATTTATTACATGAGCTTTTGACTAATTGGATAACGATCTTTAACTATGTTTACTAAATACATGAAAGATACATCACAGCCATCAGGTAAATAGGCAAACAACAAAACTCCCTCTCTCTCTCCCTCTTTAATAACATAGACTGTCCTACACTCAAGTACTTAACACAGTCGAGTCCAGTTGAGTCGACTTATGAGTTCATACCCGCGACCCGTGATGATTGCATTTTTTGATAAGCTTCAAATTAATTGAATATGAAGGTGTGTGGCATTAATGCGCCTGATTTGCGTGCTCCAATCTCAAAATGAGAGTCAACCAAAAAAAAAAGTAAAATAAAATAAAACTAATGAAAGACTGAGGATTAGGCACACTTAAAAGGTTTTGTCATTTCGTGCAAGCCCACAAAATATCTCTCGAAGAGTTCTTGCGTTCACTTGCATATGTTTACTGATAAGCACTTTCCCATTCTACACATTTTAGGATATTATATAGTATTTAAAATCAACATATTCACCAATTCTTAAATAAAAATGTGTCAATACCTAAAAGAACATCTTTAACACTGTACGAAACAAGATAACATAAGTCATATTATTATTATGCTATATTATTTCTTAATACATTTCTGATATAAAGAAACAATTTTGTTGAATATTTTGGTTTACATTGAATATATGGAACTAAAGCAAACTATCCATCCCAATCTTATTGTTTCCCGTATTGTTATTTAATATACCATAAGTATTGTAATTCATGTGTGAAAATGTGCATAGAATTTAAGGAATCTATTAAACATTTTTCGAAGTAAGTTTTTTTATAGATCTAGGAATAAATCGATATGAAGTTTGTTGGCACCGGATCCGTGACTTAGTTAATGTGCCTTTTTCCATACTTCAAGCGGTTCACTACGCAGAAACAACAAATTGTATTGGATTAGTTAAAATCTTTGTTTTCTTTTCTTTCATTCATTAATTCTTTTTTTATTAATTTATTTAATTTATTAGATTTAAACCCAATTAATTGCGTCTTCTTGGGCTGACGTACATATCAAGAGTAAATCACGCTATCGAAATTTACAGCTGCATTACTACGATGAGCGGCATTTGATTGGCCTAACGGTAAAATTCCCATGCATAAAAGAGAATCGCCGATTATAAAGACCCAGTAGGAAATTCGCTTGCAGAATCCCAGTAGAAAATGGAGTTCAAATCGATCGTACTTATTCTAATCAAAATAGGTACGATAGATTTATATTTTAAGCTTGCATACAAAAGATCAAAATATTTGTAAAATACAAAATTTTAGATTTAAGATTTTTGCTTTCATTTTTGATCTCATAAACGCCTTTTATACTTTTAAGAAAATGTATTTATTTAATCCTAACAGTAAGAAAATTGTATGTAGCGAATGATTTCATTTTTGTACATTAATCTATTATTTGGAGTGTTTAGTATTAAAAGTATTATTAAATATATTCAGCTGCAATTTTTAAAGCGATTTAAGCAAAATAATAATAGAATAACTATAAAGAAAACTATCATAATGATATAATAGTTACATAATACAAAAAATACAATTTAATATATTCAGCAGCAATTTACAAAACGAATGAAGAAAAATTATAATATAATAACAATAATTCAGTATTTTCAGTATTCATTAATATATTTGGAATGTTCAGTATGAAAAAAATACCATTTAACACATTCAGCAGCAAAGCGGAATAAGCAACTTAATAATATAATAACTATAAAGAATACGCAAATGCTTATTAAACTCATATAATTCCGTGAATTACTAGAAAATTGTGGAGTATTTATTTTAGCTTCAAGCATCATTAAATCATGAAGTGGATAATTTGACAATTTCCATTGGTTTCGTTGCCAGTACTCTCTCTCTCTCTCTCTCTCTCTCTCTCTCTCGGAGTGAAGTGTAGTTAATAGTGCTGTCATAATTCTGACCGAGCTTGAGCATGAGCACAGCACAGCACACACACAATGTGAATGTAATTAATTTGCCCTAATGCGATGATACTCGACGTTCTGGTTAATAATTTTCACTTGCATTAATGGCAATTGAAACTGAAATTTGCCGAATGAAATCATTCGAAGCGTCGCGTTCGCGGTTCGGTTTTTGTCGTCGTTTTCGTTTTCGTTTTCGTTTTGGTTTTGGTTTTCGTTTTCGACAAACAAAAGGTAATTTTCATCATTGAAACGAAGCGAAGTTGAATCAATGAATGTTCGCGGAGTGAAGGTGGGAGTGTTGGGGGGGTCACAGCCTATTAAAATTGCCCGCATTGGCAAAAAAAAAAAAAAAAAAAAAAAAACTCAGAGAGGGGTTTGCAAATGACGCGGTGCGCTAAAAATAGACGAAAAGTTAGGGTCAGCTCAAGCTGTTCGTTCGGTATGCGGCACACGTGTATTTTAGCTAGAGGAGTGTGAGGGGGGAAAGTAGCGGAAGGGGAAGGGGAAGGGAAGGGGAGTGCGACAATTGGAGAATCCGACGACGAGTTGCCGCCAGTCCCCAGTCGCCAGTCGTGTTTCGTTGGTCAACGTAAAATGTTGTAAGCGCTTTTTGGCTGACGTTTTTGTTGTTGTCGCTTTTTGTTATTATTATTGTGATTGTTGTCGTTGTTATTGTTGTCGTTGTTGTTGCTGATGGCTGCACCAAGTGGACGGCTGATGGCGACAATGCTACTCACCTTAGTACTGCTCCTAGTTCAGGTAAATAACAAATCTCAAAATTGCTTTGCGTATTTAGTTGAGTTTCAATTTCTTTTGCTTAGTCACACGCATTGGAGTTCATGGGTGCCGATGACTCAGCATTGGAGCATCACGACGATGTTGGCGGAGATTCCGCCGAGCTGCCGGCCAACTTTCACAGCTATTCGAGAGACACCATCGCCAACTTTAATCCCCACAAACAGGACGCACACTTTCGCACCCTCTGGGAGCGTGTTCCACTCCAGAAGCAGGATGTGATCAAGCGCAGATAGCTGAAATATTGTATGAATTCGAATTCGAATTCGACTTTGTATGCCTTTCATATTCATAATTGATCTGAAGGCAAATATCATTTCACCCTCTAATACCCAAGAGTAATGTGAGTCACACATCATATAATTTGTATTATGATGGAAAACAACTAGAGGTTTTAAGGTCATTTGAATTATGATTGTCAGTTGTCAGTTGTCAGTTGTCATTCAATAATCAAAATTGCCAACTGACAAATTGAATTCAAATCACTTAAAAGCGCCTTGTTTTTTAGACATACAATACAAATTATGTGATGAGTGCCTCACTCTTGGGTTAAGTCATGGCAAGAGTATAGAATATGTTCTGGAAATAATAGTCATAGGCACCTAATGTAGATTATTTTTTTTTATATCATAAGTTGGTGGAAGATGACATCTTCGAAAGTATTTTATGTACTATAAACCATTCATATAATTTAAGTATATCATTTATTGCATAATCAATCTCAATCAGAATTGTTCTGTATTTCTAGTCCCAATTTAAACACATTCTCAATATATGTTAGCATTGTGTAAATTCTGTTTTTACAGCTCGAAATTGAATGCGAATTTGTCAAAAAAAAAACAAAATGAATCAGTTTTGACACATTCCGTATTATTATTAAGAATCACTCACGAAAACACTCACGAATAAATTGAATAATTTTCAAAAATATATAATTTTATAGGGTATTATATATTTGTGCCTTCATGAAATCTATGTAACAGGCTGAAGGAGTCGACTTCGACTGAAAAAAACGGCTAGTATATTTTATATACCATTATTATTGCATTTGGTATATTTAAGTATTTTTAGTATAATATTTTGACAGAATAGTACTGAATTGTTTTTCTTTATAGTGAATATCTAACAGTCCAGCAAAAAAAAACAATATTTAAAAAATGTTCGACTTATTTTTAGGAATACATTTTCATAACTCCCATATCAGCGGGTATTTCTTATTTACTTATACAGGATTTAAATTTGTTGTTAGAGTAGTAATCTATTGCTTCCATAACGTGACATATTGAATCGTTTTTTCAATGCATTGATTGATGAAATCCATTTAAGCTTCCTCCATTTCTAGCCGTTTAATCAAGAGGGATATATTATTTGAACAGCATTTTTTTTTAAAACATAGTTCATAGTGTCCAATAAAGAATCGGTCTGATAGTTGTGCTCTTCTTCGGTAAGCAAAGTGGTATATTGTGTACTCTGTGGTATATTTTGCGTGTAATAGGATATTTATATTCAAATTATAGCCTTCGGTATACTTTAGTATTTTTTAGTATGATCTTGTATATCTTGTATATTTTGAATGAAATAATATATCGATATATAAATGCCAGACTTTGGTATATTTAGTATTTTTTTGGTTTAATTCATTTTTATATACTTAAGAATAATATTGCATTTAATTTACTTTTAATGGAAATAGTTAGAGGATATCTCACAGTCGAGCAAATTGAGCCAAATTTGCCAGTACAAAATTGTCGACTTTGTTTTTCTATAACTCGCATATTATTTGAAAGGGTTTAAGAAAAATTAGCTTAAAGTACAGTCTTGAAGCCACTCTCTTTCATCTTCCCTCTCGGGAAATGACATTACTATACCATAGAGAAGAATATATGTGAGAATTTGAAGCGTATGTTTATCAAAGGGCATTAAATGAAATTTTGAATACAACACTTTTGCGCTGTCAATGTAAGCATGAACTATTCGAGGCGAGTCATCAACAAGAAAATGCACTTGTTGTCTTCATTGATACAACTAAATGACAGTGTGAGAGAGAGAGGGAGAGAGAGAGAGAGAGACTGTGAATTAAGCCAAGACAGCTAACAGCTGCTTTTGAAAATAGCTCTTCAGCATCGCTTAGCCAAGTTTATGGAGCAGTTATGGCAACCCGCTGTTGCCACAGTCTGATTACGTGGTATAAAAAAAACGTTGCCACTTCATAGAGAAACAGACAGAAACAACAACAACAACTTGCAAGTGGCAAGTGGCACACAGATTGGTCAGCTTCTGACCCGTGGAGAAGGGGGAGATGGGAAGAAGAGGGATGGGGAGGGCAGGCAGCAAGTGTTTGTGTTTGCCCCAAGACGTATGGGTCACTACTTGACGAAGCAACCCTCGAGAACGTGACCCACGCCCAAGTAGTTCTTTCGAAAAGTATAAAACAGAGAGGAGAATAAAAAAAAAAAAAAAAACGACGCCCCGAAACATAGCTAAAACTTTTTTATTTGCATTTTGTTTTAAGAATGAAACAGAAGCAAAAAATTAAGTAAAAAGAAAGCTGAAAAAAAAAATAAATGGGAGACCAATGGTGTTTATGCTCATTCCTGTTTCTTCGCTCGTTTTTTTTTTGGTTGTTTCTTCTTTGTTTTGTAGAAAAATGCACAAGTTTTATGCTTCTATAAAACTTTTTGTGGTAGAAACTTTGCACTTGTCTTGTAGCCCGCCGAAAGGGTTTTACAATGATGCGCTTCAAGCAACAGCTTACCCCTCTTCCCTTTCCCCTTTCCCCTTTCCCCATTCACCATTCCCCTCTCCCCGTTCCTGCTTGTCGCACTGCAACCCGCTTCGCTTAAGTGGGCGTGTCAGGCACTTAATATTTGAGACGCATATCAAAAAGTAGCGGCTAGTTATTGGTCTATTTTGTGGGTTAGAGACAAAAGTTTTTAGGCAGCGCATTTCTAATGCCACCTTTCAGCCCGCCCTTTTCTTTCCCTTCCCTTTCCATCCCTTCCCTATACATTCCCCCTCTCTTATAGCTGACATTGCGATTGTGTCCACTTAGTTAACTCCGGATTTTGGTGCTGTTCTCCGTCGTCGTCGTCGTCGTCGTATGGCTGCTATGCATTATCATTAAAATAAATTATTAGAGTCCGTCCGGAGCGCAGCAGCAACTACGCAACAACTAAACGCATTTTGCACGTTTTGCCTGAGCAAATTTTTTACACGATTTTTACAACTTTTTTCGGCGCATTCGGCTAAGTAGACAAAAGCTTTTCGCTGGACAACGGCAACTGAAGGTGAAGGCAAGTGAAGTGGCGAGAACGAGAGTGTACTGCAAATAAAAAGTCAAGTGAGTTAGAAGCAACAACAACGACAACAACAACAACGACAATGGCAACGGCATTTAGTTAGAGCTCAAAAAGGTTTGCAAGAAATAACTTTGCATACTTTTAGGCAGCGCATGTTAAATACTAAAATACTAAAATACTAAATGCAAGCCAAGAGACAAAAACACAATGACCGAGCCAGAGCTCTGCAGAGGTGCGAGTGGAGAGTGGAGAGTGGAGAGCGGTGAGTGGTGCTGTGAGTGGTCCAAATGGTGGTGGTGAGTGGGTGGTGCTACTTGCATGCGGAGGACCACGTAATTTCTCAAGCTGCCATTGCCTAACCACGTAAAGCATAAAATATTTGCTAGCTGTGACCCTTGCCTCACCCTGTCTTGCTACTTTCTTAAGCATTCTAATGCTGTCCACTGGACAGGACTGGACTGTAAGAAAAGTATGTCTAAGAAGTTGCCAAACAAGTTGCACTTGCGACGACGCTGCTCATTTGAATACATGGCAACAACTTTGACCACGCATTAGTTACACAACAAACACAGCACACAGCAGAGCAGGACTCAGAAGTGAAGTGAAGTCAAGTCCAGGCGAAAGCAAGTCAGTCCTTGTCGCTGACTTTGCCACATGCCTCATGCCTCATGCCTCGTGCGGCGAAGGTCCAGGCACATGCAATTTGTAAACCAAAGCGCATAATTTACAATGAACATTTCGGTTTACTCTAACGGTGCTTAAAGCTGACCACGCCACAGACTTCATCTTGTCTCAGTCTCAGTCGCGGTCTGTTGTCTGTTGTCTATTGTCTTGAGCTTGAGCTTGAGGTCATAAAATTACACACTGAGAATCTTAGGTAGCAAATACTCTCGAAGCGCATTGATCGAGAATCGCCGCTTTGCTAGTTTCCCCTTGCTGCTTCTCTTGCTTTTTTTTAGGCGTGTGGCTTAAGTATCTCAAGTTGACTACGACTGCTACTTCGGTGTCCTTCTGCTGCTACTGCAGTCAAGTGGCTGCCGTGGCCACGTGGCCCCCAACTCCGGAGCACTTTCGGGGTAAAGCGAAAATAACTTGTAGCAAATTAAGTTTGTTAGTAATTAGAACACCACTAAGGACACCTGAGCGTCCTGGCCGGGCCGTGTCGGGCCGGGCGAAATTTATATGCCAGTCGCATCACACTACAACTCAGAGCATGGCAGACAACACAGACGAGCACAACAATTAAACCCACAGCCCTTTTTTCCATTCCTTTCTTGTTTTTTTTGTTTCGTTGCTTTGCTTTTGGTTTTGAGCTTGTTGTGTTCAGGTATCTTCACAACCAGCAAAGTAACAAAAGTTCCAAGTCGCCTTGTCGAAAATTCCTCAAGCCGAAAGTTGGCAACTTTGATGTCCAAGCTGCTCCTCTTCCTCACTCTCCTCCTTTACCATTTGCCATTTGCCATTTGGCAGGCAGGCTGCACTCCAACAAAAGTATGCAACAAGGTTCTTGGCATGCGTCTGTGGGAGAAACAGTTGCATGAGGACTACCATGATGACGATGCTGATGATGATGATGATGGTGATGATGATGATGATGATGAGTAGCTACCAAGCCAAGTGCATGCCTGGACATCGTCCAGTTTCGCCAGTTTCCAGTTGCAGTTGCCCTCCTCGGCCACTTGAGCAATGTGGCCAAGTGGCAAAAGTTTCTTGCCTAAGCAGTTGACCTGCGTCGCCTTCTGGTCAACCTTCTCCACCTCAACACACACACACACACACACACACTCCATGAGCTTAGGAGGTAAGTACTCTCCAGAAGTATGGCATAGTCAGCGTGTTACATACTGTCAGCTCGTCTGTCATCCATTCACATCCATTCACTGCCTGTTCATAACTCACTTGCGAACTTGCCACATTCATAGCAGCAACAACAACAGCAACAACTGAGCTATGGATCAAAGAGATCAGCTTGGGGCTTACCTGCAAGGATTCATCTCAACTCCAATAGTTGAAAAGACAACAATATTAAATATTCATTTTACTTTACCAATTTTATTTACAACAGTCAAATAATAAAACCACTTTGTGTATATATTTATAAAAAAAATGAATAATTAAAAAATTACTTTCACGATAAAAAAATACTTTAAACGTGTAGCAGAGATGAAAGAATACTTAAAGTAAAAAGTGAGTTAAAAAGAAAAATAACGGATATGTTATCCATAGGCTAAAAGGTTATTCAGCCTCGTAAATTTATAAAAATCTGATAACAGGCATAATATATAGTACAAACATAATAAAGTATAGTCTGTAAGAGTCTTGAAAATTTGATTGCGATCGCATAAAAATTGTAAATGTTATTTAAGAAATACTACTTACTTCGAATCTTATTACTTTTATTTGATAATCTTATATATTACGGTATATTTATTTGCTATATTTACAAATTATTTATGTTATAGTCTTCTTTTAGTATGTTTGCAATACTAGCCGAAGACCTAAGTTGTCATGGCTCTTCTCCTAGTAGACTAAGATTTTTTCTAAATTTTTGTCTACTTTTATAAATAAAATAAAAATGTTGGCGATAGGTTATATTTTGGTATAATAATGTTTTGCTTTTATTCAAAATGCTTAGCGAGTATCTCACATTCGAGCACTTTCTTAATTGTTTTTTTTCTATACACATTACTATTTCCAGTATAATCTTGTATAAAATATTCAAAAACTCTTTCTTTGTACAATATTAAAAATTGTTTCCTATGCGTTAGCACAATTGTAAAAAAAAAAACAGTAAATCTAAAATCTTGGTTATACAACCCACAAAAAAAATATAAGTGCTTTTAAAAAGGCGTACAAAAAAGTTCTCTATGATTAAGAAAGGGGAATTTTTTAAATCACTAAAGAAATGTTAATAAAGTTCAGTTCTCTTAATGATTAGATAATTTTGAGGAAAACTGCGGGATGAACAAAATTGTACAAAATCTCTAAATTTTAATTGACTTCTTAATTGACTTCAGTAAATAAATTAATACAGTTTTATAATAATATGTATATATGAAGTTCACCATATAATATAGTCTGGAAATCAATTGCTTCAGGAATTCAAGAATTGATTGTAAAACTGACTTTTCATGAAGCTTCTATACTTCTTCATTTTTAAGACTTTTTTTATATTAGCTGCTAAATTGATTTCAGTTTAGTTTGGCATCAATAAAATCAATCCATGTTCTAGCTAGTTTCATAATAATATATTTAAAGTTCGCCAAGGAATTTGTCTTGCAATCAATTCTTGAATTCATGAACTAATTGCCTTAGTATGAAGCTAATTTAATGTGAAATATTGAATATAAAACAAAGCTATTTAAGTAGAAAGTTGCAAACTTAAGGATTGAGCGACAAGCTTAAGAAGTTCTCCCCCTTTTCATCAGCACTTTCACTGCATTAACACCAAATTAATTTTGTCTCAAAACACACACAACCCCAAATAAAGAGAGAGAGAGTGAAAGGGGGAGATGTCATGGACGGGGGTGGTAGTCATGTGTGTGTTTAAATGCAGGGCGATTGAATTTTAAACAAGAAGGACAAATGCCAGCAATCAAGTGAAGTCATGTTAAAAGAGCAAAGCAAAATGAACTCCCCGAGCAGCACAAAAGGACACCGAGTGAAAGGAAGAAGCAAGGCGAAGGCGAAGGCAAAGGCAAGGCATTGTAACTATAATCAATATGCAGCAGTCAATAAAGGACTGAATAGTCCTTTGGTCGAGAAGCAACAATTACAGCAGCCCAATGTGGACTAGTGGCAACCAAGGGGGGCAAGGAGCGATTGTGCCTCATAGTTTTGCAGTGCGTCGGTTAAATGATGTGTAATCGTCTTATGTGCACTTGAATGCCATTTGGCTTCTAATATGGCCAGCGAGGCGACAGACAGCACTGGCGACAAGGACCTGCAAGTATCGACATGAGCATGGCCAGCAAAGCAGCAGGACGAAGGACGAAGGACGAAGACAGCACAAAGGACGCACCCAGACTGGAGTTGAAAATGGGAGTTGGAGTTGAAGTTGGAGTCGGAGTCGAAGGCAAGGCAAGTAACCAATTCGCACACACAAAAGAAAACTTTGCCATAGGCTGACCTCAAAATGCACAACGGGCAACTCAGGCAGTGAATGCCTAAGGACCTTTTGCTCCTCGCTTGCCTTGACCCGGGCGCTGGAGCAAACTTTAATTTACAATCAATTCAGGCGTGAATAATAAACCACAAGAAACCAAACAGAGCCAAAGCGATGGCCAAAGACAACGCACAAGTGAAAGTGTTGCCAACTGTATCTGCTGCACTCCAGCACACACACACACACACATGCATGCACACACATGTGTGTGTTTTAAAATTTAGTTACAACACAACACCAAAAGTTTAGCAAGTTTTCAAACAAACAAAGCGCACACAGAAGGAACCCCAACAAACTCAATCTTCTCCCCTCCTCATCGTCTCCAGCCGCTCTCAGAAAACACAAAACCACAACACTTCCGCCGCCTGCTTCAACTTCCCCTTCCCCTTCCACTTCAACTTCAACTTCGGCTTGAAGTGTCCTGTCCGGTCCCTGGTGACGTCCTGCCTGCTGCCTGCTGCCTGCTGTCTGCTTGTCTAGCTAACGTCCCTAGGCTGGGCTATCAATATTGTTTTCCTATTAAATTGATCATTGGTCAGCAACAATTGTGGCCAAAGCGTACACAAGTGAATGTACAGACGGACAGACAGACGGACGGACGGACGGACGGACGGACGGAGTTGAGTGGGCCACTTGCCTCTCCTTTATATCCTTTGTCTCGGGACAACGTTGAGTGGCAGCCCAAGGGAGCTGCCACGTTCGACTGGCCACTTTTGTGCATTAATTGTACGACTCTAATGAAATTAATTGAAATGCTTCTTGCTTGAATGCTCTGAATTTGAATGCGAATGCGAATGCGAATGAGAGGTCGAATGTTGCTGCAAAATTCTTCTGCAACTGCAGCTGGTGTTGCAGTTATCTTTGGCATTTGCCATCACAACTGCCAATCAATGTGGCAGCCGCAGACAACAGCTGAAGAGTCGCTTCCAATTTGAGTGTCAAACTCTAAAGATTTCTCCTCTGTTATTGAGATTGGGCTGTATGGAATACATTTTCGACATGGAGTGAAATAAAAACAAGTTTGAAGACTAAAATACTGAAAAAATACTCAAATATACAGAATACTATATATGGTATATCGATTTAGAGCTATATTCAAAATATAATTAGATTGCCAAAGTAAGCAAGTAAGATCCATCCATGTATGTTAAAAATAATACCGCATTGTTTTGATTTTATTCAAAATTGGCAGCGGGTATCTCACAGTCGAGTACACTCGAATGTAGATTTCTTACTCGTTATTGTATGTATTAAAAGTTGTGACACTAGCTTTAACATTACAATTGCTAATCGATTTTAAATTCCAAGGAACAGAAACATTTATTCATACGGACGGACGGACAGACAGACGGATATGGCTTCCTGGCTATAGACCTCTACCCTGTCTTAAGCCCTTATCGTGTATAAAAATAATTCGGAAATAAGTTGTTAGAAATAATCTATATCTATGTGAAGTACGGCACTTCTGGTTGCTGGCAACGAGTGGCAACGCGAGCTTAGTGAAACGATATGGCAGCACTGATCGTGAAACCAAGATCGACGCGAAGTTAGTTAGTGTGTCGGCGTTGACAGGAACAGTTGTCCTCTAATCGTGTATATCATTAATCTGTTTATTACATCATTAATTCATTACTTTTATGTTAATAAACTATTTAACTTTGTTTCATCATAACATTTGTTATACTCTATTCATGATAAATTATAATGAATGGACGAATAATAATAAATTATATATTTTCATAGCTGACTAAAAAGTAACGAATTTTATGTTTTCACATTAATTAAATTAATCAAAGTCCGCAGAGCAATAAGCTCTCAAAAAGAAAAGAAAAAGTATTCTCAACTTTCATGATACTCTTCACCAATTGTCTCTATATTTTTTTGTTTGATTTGAAGAGTGCTCATGACTGCTCAATTATTAGAATTTTTGTTCTCCGCGACTATGTACATTCATGTACATATATTACAAATACTTTTACATTCAAATAAACTCTTTCGTTTTCACCAATTGTTTAGTGTTCGTATACTTCATTTAATATTGCCTACACACACGTATATTAACTTTGGGCTCTATTGGTTATTCTAACAACTCTCTTGTCATGATAGTTATGCTCTCTTTATCACTCTCTCATCCCTGTTACGACTCTGGACGGACATTTCACAACACGCTTCATCTATTTCATCATTTGCCTTTCGCAATATTGACGAAGGTCTGTAAATGAATTCATTGTTTTTCCTTCCCCGATTAGATTTAAATTTTAAATGACATGCTTTAACAAAATACTATAATAGAATTGCCTCATTTCTACTGTCTTAATATTTATGCACTACGCAACACTTATTTGATAAGCAATAGAAGAGATTAGAAAATGGATTATAGAGGTCAATTTGTGTGGGATGGACTTAATTGTAAAATAACAAAATGAAATAAATACAAATATTCCTAACCTACAGAATACATTTTTTTATATTGACTTTGTCTGATTTGCACCTTTAACTCTCTCGATTTTCATTCTCATTCCATGTGAGGTATCATTCAAGGCAAATGAATGGTCAATCTGGCATCGTTTATCGAACAATAGCTGAAATCAGCTTATACTCGTTGTGTGGCAAGTGGCAAGTGGCAAGTGCAGTTGTGGCATTTGCCTGCTATCCACAATGCATCCAGCCTGGCACTCAAGAGGAGGAGAAGGAGGAGGCAGCTTGTGGCAGCCAAGTGGCAGCCAAAACTCAACTCAATTATGCACAATTACAGACACAAACAGACCAAGTGGCAAGTTGCATGATGCTGCGGCACATATGCAGCTGCAGCTGCCACTGCCACTGTCTGTGTCTCTGTTTCTGTCTCTCTCTCCTTCTCTATATTGGCCTCTCCAGCGCCTATTTAATAGCCAACGACCTTAATAGGAGGCAGCAGGCAACTTAACTGCGCGTTGCAACGACAGAGCAGACCAGTTGCAACAGCAATAGCAGCAGCAGCTGGTGGCGCCTCCTCAATGCCATTTGCCTATTTTTTCCGTTTGGGAATATTTTGCTGGTTTCTTTTTTTCGGGTGCCTCGCAGCAACAACAACGATGCAATGCAGTTGCCCCTTGTGCCTGTGTGTGTGTGTGTGTGGGAGGCGTTTAAATTGCATGCATAGCTCATTGCTTGCCACTTGACGTGGCTGAAGTGGTTGCAAGTGGGGAGCGCGAGGAGGGAGTGGCGACTGCTGTCAAAATGCCATTGAATTGCTTAAATACTTTGAATCGTCGTCGTCATCGTCATCGTCGTCGCCGTAATGGGTTTTGCTCCTGTTCCCTTTCTCGCTCCAAAAAAAAAAAAAGAAGAGAAGAGTGATGCAACATATGCCAATGGCAGCGCATGAATAAACGAGCCCCAAAGCAGACAGACCAAATGAATGAATGAATGAACGAATGAATCAACGATATGAAGTGCAATCAATGCAAAAATGTGTGTGTTCAAGTGCCCCCCAAAACAGCCTGCAGCAATGGCAATGGCAATGGCAATTGCAGCATGCAACCAGGCCAGAGATAGCTATAATGTGTTTGCGATTGTGCAAGTGTGTGTGGGAGTGTGTGTGTGTGTGTGTGTGTGTGTGTGTGTGTGTGTGTGTGCGTGCTTAGGTGCAGCGGTGTGAAAGGATTATTCACACACTATTGATTTCAAATTGAGTTGACTTCAAATCCGTCTGAATTGACAGCCACTCAGCTGAGGCAAGGACGAAGGCAACACATGGCAACGGCAAAGCCTGCCTCTTTGCAAATGCTAGTGTATGTGTGTGTGTGCGAAACCGGAAGTTGACTAATGAATTTAATTTGCAGTGGGTGTTGAAGCAAATAGAGCGACAAACAGATAGGCAGACGAAGAGACAGACAAACAGAGAAGCAGCAAGCAGACAGACGGATAGACGGATAGAGGAGCAGACAGAGAGACAGACAGACGGACGGCCGGACGGACAGACAGACAGCCAGGGCTCGCATTCAGTTGAGCAAACGAAGATGATGAAGATGGAGCTGGTGGCGGCGGCTGCTATTGAAGCAATTTCAGTTACTGACTGATTGACTGCCACATGCTTCAATGCCGCATGCCGCATGCCGCATGCCTCACTGCCTCACTCACTTGCTGCTGCCTGCTGCCAGTTCTTGTTTGTGTCTCTCCCAGGCAGACGCGCCTGTAAGTAGGCAACAGCTTTTGCTGCTTTGTTTGCCCACATTTGTTTCCCAAAATGCATTTTGTGTGCTGTTTGGAATTGAAGCCACAGCATCGCTATCAATACCACCACCAGCTACAACAGATACGACAACAACAACACCAACGAGGATAACAGCAATTTAATCGACTCCTCGGGCAACTAATACAAATACAGATGGCATATTTGCATGCGTGTTTGCTGTTCAATTACTGCGCGCGATTTGAAGCCACAATTACTTCTACGATTTGTTATTCACTTTAAAATGTACATAAATACATTTAAAGATCGCTACTCTATGGTATATTCTAAATGCAATAGTGTATATTCGGTATATTTTAGTTCATTTCAACTCAACTTCAAAAATAATTCATTCACTATTAGGTTGAAAATCTGGTATATTATGTAATTATTGGCATATCTTAAATGCAATAGTAAATCTATATATTTAAAATAACATTCGCTATGTTTTAGTATTATTTGGGTATATTGATTTTAAATGCAATAGTATAAACAAATATAAAATTCAGTTTATTTTAGTTGTCTTTTTTTTTTGTATATTGATTTGATCTGTTAAGAATAATACCAAGATGCTTTGTTTTTATTGAAAATGATTTGTTCTTTTCTCTTTTGATTAACAATTATTTAAAGCAATTATTCAGTTCAACTCAACATCAGAAATAGTTTATTCACCTGCTTAACCACTTTGGTTGACAGACTGGTATATTTTGTACTCGGCGCGGTATATTTTGAATGTAGTAGTGCATCAATATTCCAAATATAAGATTCTGTTTATCTTAGCATTTTTCGTTAAACAAGTTATAATAAAATATGATATTCGCGTGATGTATATAGACTTTTATTTAATACTTTAAGAGTTTGTGGGTAATAAAAATAAACTAAAACTTAATCATAGTAGAATTGATCACACAATCATTAGTCTTAGCAAGCCAATTATTTACAAACTCTAAAATGAAAGTTAGACATGAAATGCTGTTGAAGAAATATTTACAAATTCTGTATGGCAAATGAAATAATGTGAAAGCTGTCAGAAGGTAAGTCAAGCTATTCAGTTGGAAGTATAGAATTTCAATTTAGTTTTACTTTGTATTGAGTTGGTGACACAAACACAAAAATCAACATACATACAACTACATAAGAAACATTCGAAATCATTTTTAATACACTTTCGATTCTCTTTTATTTGATTTTCTCAATTTTTTCGCGTGTGTCTGGTTCTCGTTATTTATGTGTCTCTCGACTCTCAGGTAATTGAAATAAATAGTATATAAATTAGTATTTAGAAGATGTAAATTGAGATGTGCATTTAGTGAGCGAACATGAATGAATATTTAGATAATGCCAGACGCCACATTCAACGGACGGTGATAAGTGGCTGCGATTCACTCAGCGAGACCCTGAACATGACAGCGATGTTCGCCTCGACGAGCGCCAATCAAATGCTCAACACTCTGATGCACCTGAAGGCGCTGCTGCTGCAGGAGGCAATGGAATTCATCGGTTTGAGTGGACGAGCGAATGTCGTAGGCGATTCGAGTGGGGCAACTGGCGCATCTGGATCTGGATCTAGATCATCGGAATCGGAGTCGGAGTCGGAGTCGAGGCAGCCGCGACTCGTGAGCGTTGTGTGCGGCTTTCCCAAGGACATCGGCATGTATCCGCACTACAGCAAGGGGCAGTTTGGCGAGGATGCCTGGTTCAGCACCTCCACCGACCAGGCCGATGCCCTGGGCGTCGCTGATGGCGTTGGTGGCTGGCGTGTGTACGGCATCGATCCGGGACAATTCAGTCGCTTCCTGATGCGCTCCTGCGAGCGTCTTGCCCACGCCCAAGACTTTGAGGCCACGCGACCCGAGCATCTCCTGGCTCGCGCCTATTGCAATCTGCTGGAGCAGAAGCAACCGATCCTGGGCAGCTGCACTGCGTGTGTGCTCACTCTGCTCCACGACAGCAGCACGCTCTATGCCGCCAACATTGGCGACAGCGGTCTGCTGATCATACGCGACGGTGCCATCGTCTGTCGCTCCATGGAGCAGCAACATCACTTCAATACCCCGTATCAATTGGCTGTGCCGCCGCCGGGCCAGGGGCTCAATGTGCTCACCGACGGTCCCGAGTGCGCTGCTCTTCTGCAGTTCGAGCTGCAGCAAGGCGATGTCCTGATACTGGCCACCGATGGTGTCTACGACAATGTCTCCGAGGAGCTGCTGGTGCGTGTGCTGAGCCATGCGAGCGGCATTTCCGATCACGTCAAGCTGCAGACCTTTGCGAATTCGATTGCGTTAATGGCGCGCTCACTCAGCTTCAATCCCAGCCACGATTCGCCGTTCAGCCTGAATGCCAGACGACACAACATCGATGCACCCGGCGGTAAACCGGATGACATCACCGTCATCCTGGCGAGCGTCGTTTAACTTCTCCACGCTTCACAACTGGCTGCCTACATCGAACATCGAACATCATCGAAGCCTGATCGGACTCTTTAATCATGTGGCAACAATGCTTAACTTCATCATCAATCCAGACAACTAAATCCACATACACTATTCTGAACATCCCAATATTTCGCTATTCATTCGCTAGACCCAACAAAATTAAGTGTTTTATCAATCATTGTTCCCCATTGAGTCTAATCAAATTGATAAAATAAATATACATTTGCAGCTGGTTTTAAGGCTGGAGAACATGAAGGAGAAATGACTCAACTTTAATCTTATTCTATCCTATTATAGGATGTTACTATTAGCAAAAGATTATGTACTATAAATATGTACATATTTCGAAATTGTTTATTACCAACGGTAGACATCAATACAAATTAAGAAACTACAATAATTCTTTCGAAATATAAAACAAGTATGAAAGGTTTAGTCGAGTGTGCTCGACTGTGAGATTTCAGCTACCTTTTTTGGAATGAAGTCATATTCTAAAAATATACCAAAAATGGTATATCGATATTGTACTACACTCAAAATATACCAGATTGTCCGTCAAAGCAATTGTGACCTGATTGCAATAAGTGTTTTTGACCATAAAAAAATAATTTCTTATGTAACTTCTACGAATTTGATATCAACGCAAACAAAACAAATCTTAAATACAGCAGTTATTATTTATCTAGCTTTAAAATTAAGCGTGGTCTGCGTGCAAACATAACAAATGCTCTATCTCTTATAGTCTCCGAGATTTAGGTAAGAACGAACAGATAGACAGACAGCCGGACAGACGGACAGACAGACGGATACGGCTAGATCGTCTCGACTGTTGACTCTGATCATCAATAGATATACATTATAGGGTCGGAGATGCCTCCATCTGCATGTTATATACATTTCCTGCAACCACAAATTTTTACCATACTCATATTAAATGAAAGTAAAACAGTAGGATATTATTCTTAAAATTTACCAAAATACAGTACAATTTACCGAAGATTATATTTGGTATATCGATATATAATCACAATAAAAATATAAAGTGTTGTATATACTGGCAACCACAACCGGAAGTTGGTGTCAAATATCTAAAACAAACTTCCACCCTATGTGGAAGTAAGAATACAACAAAAATCTTACTATAAACACACTCTCATATAGAAAGTTTCATCGAGTGGCATTTCTAACCTGAGATGCACAATCAAAACTCTTCATAGCACCTTGAATAAAAGATCCGAAAACCAACTCCCCCTCACCTTACAAAACATTAGAAACTCCACAACTAAATGATATCAAGGCTACTCGAGTTATTGTTGTTGTTGCTGCTGTTGTTGTCAGCTTAATTGAAAAATGTTGCCTGCTGTATGTCAACATTTTGATTTCCAATATGTTGTCCAACACTCTCTCTTTCTCTCTCTCTCTCTCCGAGGGAAAAAGAAGAGTGCTCCATTATAAATCGAGGGTGCGGTACAAAATTTTTAGCTTGAAATTTCACACGTTTGGGCGCGACATATGTCGCCAGGGCTGCACACAAAACAGGGCCGGAGTGAGAGGGAGAGCAGACAGGGAGCCGGGTGGCCAGTGAACGCAGAACACAGAAAGCAGAACGCAGACTGTGCAATGGCCTATGGCTCGGTTTAACCACTTCCGCACAAGGGCACAGCCGTCAAATGCAGAGCAGAGCAGAGCAGAGCACAGCACAGAACGGAACGGAATGCTGCCTGCCCCTTCCACACCACACTCCGTCCCGCTGGCTACCCAATGACATTTACCGTTAGCATATCAATAACACACGCTGCGCCGCAGACCGGACTCATAAAATATGGCAACGGCAGTGGCAACATTTGCCCGTCAACCTGAAACGTGACGCGTGATGCCTCGCCACACACTCTCTTTCTCTTTCTCTCTCTCTATCCACCTCTCCACTCCTCTCCGCGCTAGCCCTTTTCGATTAGGTGTGCTCTCGGTGAGGTCCGCGACCCGTTTGATTTTGCATTTCATGCAAATTTTTGGTGGCAGACGTCCACGATGATGACAACGAGGACAAAAGCAGGACGCAGGACTCCCATCATCAGAGTGAGACAGAGAGAGTGTGAGAGAGAGAGGAGAGTTGGGAAAGGAACGCGGAACGCTGTCGCATCATCGGAAATGAATCATTTGCTTCGTTTGCCGGCATCCGCTTGGCGCTTATTTCCGTTGCGTCGTCGCTTTTTGGCCTAAACCAGATCCGACCAACCAAACTGGCCAAACGTGGGCGAGACGAAGAGGGGGGAGAGTGAGTCCAAGCCTGACATGTGTGCGCGGCACGCTTCCGTGACGGAACATGCAGTCACTCCACCTGCAAAGCGGGAAAGCGGCAAAGCGGAGAAGGAAGCCATCGGCCAGGTGAACATTTTTACAGCGTTGCCTTTGACACCTGCCGTTCTCGTTCTCGTTCTCGTTGACGTTGTCGTTGTCGTTGTCGTTGTGTTAAATGCCCCCAACCGACTAAAACAGAACAAATATTGGTCTGATTTTAAAGCACAGACAAGCAATGAATGCGAACTTGTTTTACAAATACTATAATTTACAATTCAATTCTATTCAAATACTTTTGAGCTAACCAAAAAATGAAATGAAAAGTCTCTTCTAATAAGTTTGCTTCAACTAAAAGTTCTTCTTATCCAACAACAAAAAATGTTGTAATTTTAAAATCAAAATTTCATTAATCATCAAACTAATTTCAAGAACAATTGAAGTCATTTGAATGTATGAGTTACTTTTATTTTGGTAACATTTTTTTTAATGTAAAGAAAAAAGCCATAAGATCATAGTCGCTGAAAAGAATTTATTATTCATTTCAAACGCATGCTTGAGTTGGTAAAATTCTGTCAAAGTATTTATACATTCAGAATACATTTCATTTATGTAGAAGTTTCATTTAATGTTGAAAATAAAATAATTACTATGAAGCATTATCGCTATTATTAAAATTGAGATTACGTACTGAATTTGACATTTAAAAAAATACTTTAAGAACTATTTTCAGAACGTTTATTTAAATAAAAAAAGTTAAATGTTGTCGCATTATATTTCGACTCCGGTTAAATTGTGTAGAAATTAAGCTTCAAATATTCCTATTGAATTGTGTAGAACTTAAGTTTAGAATAAGCTAGCTTGAGGAATTTTATGTTGGTAAAGACGATCATAAATGGATTCCTCATAGAGAGCATTTGGCCACATCTACCCGATTCTTTTGGCTGCTCAACTGCTCAAACTTTTATCCAGCTGTCTATCTATCCGTCCTTCCGTCTGTCCGTCTGTCCATCTGTCCATTCGTCCTCTTGTTCGTTCATCCATCCATGCGTTTGTCCACACTCATTTGAGTCCCGCATAAATCAATTGCACTTGTCATCAACTCAATTAATTTTTGGCAAACAAAGTGCAGTAAATCAATTGCTTTGGCAGCTCGGCCCGTTGACCATGCCCTCGGTTGCCTTCGCTTGCACACACACACACATACACACGTTCGCAGGACCCCGTTGAATGTCCTTTGCCATTTCACTCCCATTTTTGGATATTTCTTTTTTTGTGCCCAACTCTTCGGTTCATTTTTTTTGTGTTGTTCTTTTTCGACGTTTGTCATTGGCATTTTTTGTCACTCGACTCGACTCGACTCGGAGTTTTTGCACATTTTATTATGGCGTTGCATTCAGCCTCGAATACCGAAGCGGACTAACAGACCGGCGAGGACAGACAGACGCCAGGACTACCGTCGACTGTCCATTTTATGAGCCGCCGCCCCATGCATGTTGACACTGTATCAAATGGGGTTAAAAAGTGATTAAAGTAGGTTTGGCAAATGTCAACAATGTTTATACCGTGGCCCTCTGGCCTGCGGGTTCCACTTCCACTTCCAGTTGGAGTCGGAGTTTGAGCTCCCGGGTTCTCTGGTTACTCATCCGACAGGGGGAGAGAGAGAGAGAGAAGGGGACTAACGTATCTGGTAGCCAGTGGCTTAGGCGTGTAACTGTCGAGCGAGTGCTCTTGACGTTTCGGTATGCAGACCCCCAGTCATCTCTCCCCCTTTCCCTTTCCCTTCCTCCTCCACAATTCCTCACCTTCATTCAATGGGCGCGACATTCGTTTGCCAAGCTCGATTCGATTTGCAATTTTTTACATCATCGCAGTCGCAATCGCAATCGCAATCGCTGTGCCCCGCATTGGCATCTGGAATGGAATACTCGAGTGCATGCAGCAGAACCAGATCCCAATCCCCATCGTCAGTCGCCATAGACAGCGTTAAATTATGCAACTTTTTTTCCCCGAGTGCCTTTTGCTATGCGAAAATTGAATTTATGCATTTGTGCTCTATCTCACATTCTCTCTCTCTCTCTCTCTCTCGCTCTCTTTTTATAGGAGAGTTATGGGTGTCCTCGTCAAAGCAACTGCAGCTGACAAGCTCAGATAACGCACTCGTATAGCCATCGATACAGAAAATATTACTATCCTATTATGTGTCTAATAGTAATGTTCTATGGAGGTATCATTCAAATATACATATATAAAAATATGAGCCAAATAATAAAATATTTTGTATCATTATACAACACTTGAAATACGTAATCTTTACAATACTTTAGCGAAGAAATCTTTATGTACTACACAACACTTAAAATAAGAAAGTATCCAAACATTATAATAACATTTCTAACAAGTAAGAAAACTACAGTCGAGTGTGCTTCACTTCGATGTTTTTTATTTGCGAGCGCAGAAGTGGGCGTGACAAAAATTTGAAACAAATTTGATCTGCGTGCAAACATAACAAATGCTGTCGAAAAAAGATTATAGCTCTATCTCTTATAGTCTCTGAGATCTAGGTGTTCATACGGACAGACGGACAGACAGACAGACAGACAGACACACAGACGGAGAGACGGGCATGGCGAGATCGTCTCGGCTGTTGACGCTGATCAAGAATATATATAATACATATTTCCTGTCAGCACAAAGTTATAATACTCTTCTACGGGTAGCGGGTATAAATATACCGAACGCATTATTAGTATTTCGATATAGTACGACATTACTTAGGCTGGCAATCTGGTATATTTTGTGCTGTATGGTATATTCTATAATATGGTATTTTATTTTGGTGCATTCTCAGAATGCACCGTAATGTTTTCACTTCTATCTAGTCATCGATTCAGCTTAGTTGGATGATAAATTCATGCAGATGTCCTCAATGAAAACCTTTTGAAAATAATTCGATATTATACTGTGGAACTTTATTTTAAGATTTGATTAAAATATATGAATATGTTGATGTGACCAATGCAATGATTTAAAAGCAATACTTATGTAAATATTTGTGTTGAAATGGTGATAGAATATCGATATACCAAGTATAGGCTTGGGTATGTTGTACTCAATTTGGTATATTAATTTTGTATATATTTTAAGATGTATATTAACTGAACTGTTATCATCTAAACTTGGCAGACTCTTATCTTCTATCAAGTCATCATTTCATCTTCGTTTGATGATAGACTCAAGCATATGTATATTCCCAATGAATTATGCTAAAAACCTTTTGACTAGAAATAGATCAATTAGCAAAATTATTGATAATGAAGGTGCATGAAAGGAAATTGGGAATTGAGAACTGGAAGAGCGAGTCCTTAAGCCGAAGCAGAAGTGTCAACTTACGAAGAGGTAACTAAAAGGGAGAGAGTTGGAAAAGGAGAATAACGGGGGATGTGGCACATTCATTAGTTAAATAGAAACTATGCGTATATGTGGAAAAGTCTTTGGTTAATCCCAGGGCATAAGGCAGCAGGCAGCAGGCAGCAGAAACAGCAGCAGCTTTGTGCGGCTGTCAGGCCGAAACGTGGGTGCAACATGGGGCAAGCAGTTTTGTCTTTGATGTTGCACGATGCATGCTCTCGCCCAACTGATTGTTATCCAAATAGTTATTTAAGCAATTCAAATTGTGGTAATTAAAAATGGCCAGTAGGCCGTAACCCGTAGCCAGCAAAAAGGGAAGGCGAGAGAGTGAGAGAGTGAGGAGTGAGTGTGGGTTATACCTAGACAATGGCTGAGGCCAGGCACTTGACATATGGAGCCGGGGATCCTGGACATGAGTAAGCACCCAGTGCCCCCGAACACACACACACACACACACAGAAACACACGCACAGGAGCCTGCGGCATAGCTGTTATTATTTTTGTCACTGACAAAGCAAATCACCGAAAACCAACAAAAGCAAAGCACAGAAGGAGCTGAGATTGAGCGAAGGAGAGTGAGTGAGAGAGAGAGAGAGAGAGAGAGAGAGAGAGAGAGAGAGAGAGAGAGGGAGAGGCGTAACAAACGACGTTGACATAGAGGCTACGCTGGCCATGGGCCTAGGCCTATAGGTGCTCCTCCAATCCCCCGAGTAGTTCACATCTCTCAGGGCAATTTTCCTGTTGAATTATGAGGATATTTGTTTCGTCATGAAAGATTGGCCCCAGCCAGCCTCCGACTCCAACTCCAACTCCAACTCCGACTATGACTTTGACTCCGGGTCCAACTGCGACTTCCAGTTGCAACTACTGCGACTCCAATTGCGTATGCGACCCGTTGCCTGCCCGGCTGCAACTCTTTCATTGTAATCCTTACTCAACTGTGTGTGAGTGTGGTATTTGTTTTTCCTCATTTCGGTTTTTTCCTTTGCTCCTTTGCCTCCGTTGTTGTTCTGCAGATTTGTAGTTTGGGTTCTTACGGGGTTTTCAATTTGTGTGGCGCCGCAAACAGAAATAGAAACAGAAACAGAAACAGGAACAGCTACCGAAGAGAATCGTCAACTCTTTGCCTTCGTCTAGAGCTTAGCCAGAAATGCAGTGTGCAGTGTGTGTCCTGCAAGTGAAATGCACTCTCCACAAAAGGCCAAAAGGGCAAGTGGGCAAATGAACCGGGTGCGGGAAAGAGGAATGGAGGAACGGAGGAACGGACGAACGGAGGAAATGGGGACAGTATCTGCAACTGTAACTGTAACACATGAGTCTTAGCCGCTCCACGGACTGGCCCGATTGCATCTACAATTCATAGAAATTTCAAACGATGCGTAAACGAAAACGGAAAATGCACAGCAAAGGGGGGAAGCAGCAGGAGCAGGAGCTACTCGGTCGGTTTGCTCGGTCATCTTTTGGCCAACTCTGGGGGGCAAAATGCCGGGGTCAAAAGTAAACGAAATTGTTGAACGCATTGCAATGGAAGTGCCGGGCAAGGAGCAGCCAGGACCAAAGGAGACCAGAGTAGTTGCACTACACCAAAAATTGCGTTTTTCGGCAAGAACGAGAAAGCTGCGCTTCGAGTGCGAGTGCGAGAGATATAGAGAGAGAGAGAGAGAGAGAGATAGAGAGCTGAAGAGATGAAGATGGAATGGTTAAAGGAGTTGGCAAATCCGACTTTGGTTGATGATGAGTGTCGTTATCGCTTTTGTGGAGTTTCGTTTTGTCACAGCTTCCCCTCCTCCGCTACTATACCTCTCTCTTTCATCTCTCTCTCTCTCTCTCTCTCTCTAGCTGCTGTATAGTATTCTATCTACAAACTTGAATTTACATTTCGATATATGGCTCTCACACAAACACACACAGAGAGAGAGAAAACAATCAAGAAAAGCAATTGGTGCGACTGCAACTGTTTGTGTGTGTGTGTGAGGCACTGTGGCAACCCTGGTGGCTGCAGTGGCACCCGGAACCAAGTCGTCGTTGAACATTTCGTAGTTGGGACTACGATGATGTAGCTGCACGGATTGATTTACGTTCGAAAAGATTTCTCAAGTGCGACAATGTGTGTGTGTGTGTGTATTTGTGTGTGCATAGCACAGTTATACAAACTGCTGACAGTGTTGCCACCCCTCTTCGTTTTATTCCCTCCCAAGCCAATCTCAATTCCAATCCCTGGTCCTGGAACATTTTCCATTCCTTTCATTCTTTCTCTGTTACCATTTTTCTATATGTTTTTGCATTTTGTCCAACAGCCAACGACGTCTGAGATTTATCAAAAGGTAATTTATATATGTGGGTGCGTTATTTATACATACTATGTGTACATACATACACATATAGTACACACTTCCCCTCCACCTCCTCCTCTTCCTCTTCCTCTTTTGTTTGCTGTTTACATTGCCTGCTGCAATCCCATTTTGCATTTGCAACTTACGCAACATTTTTAAGAGTATTTCGTCGCAAATTAATCGCCTGCCCAAGCATGACATACGACCCAAAGCCGGAGTCACAGTTGGAGCTGGATTTCGAGTCGGATCTTAGAGTTAGACTTACAGCTGAAGCAGCTTCAGGCTGCTTAGCAAATACAAAGTTGATCGCAGAGCCCTTGTTCCTGATGCTGCCTGCAACCCTCTTTTGATTTGATATTTTAGATATTTGACATTTGAACTTGGTTTCAAGTACTACTCAGTACAGCTTACTAAAATGAAGTATACGATATGGGCCTTTCTAGAATACATATATTTTGGTACACCTTTTTAGTAGATCTATAATACAAAATTCATTTTATATAATCGACTGAAATATACAAAGAAAGTCGTTGGTGCTACGTGCTACAAAAGTTACTTTTGAACTTTTCTCATAAAATCGCAAAATTCAGCGGATTTAGCTACACTTTTTATACTAAACTATTGTTGCAATAAGCCGAAGAATCATAGTCACTTTTGACATATACTTAAATTTAAATATGTTCGAATTTTGTATACCCGCTGCCTGCAAGAAATCTATGTAACAGTCAGAAGGAGACATTTCTATATCAAAATAAGTAAGATAGCCTTTGGTATATTTTAGTCAATATGCAGTTAAATTATTAAATTGGTATATGTTAAAATTAGTACCGCATTATTTTACGTTTATTCAAAATAGGTAGTGAGTATCTCACAGTGGAGCACACTCGACTGAAGCTTTCTCACTTTATTTTGTTTGATTTATGTTTCATATTGCTTCGAAAATTTCTAATAAAAAGTGACTAGACAAACATAATCCATAAGCCATCTCATGAATTAAATTAAATAATTTTTGCGCTTTACATAAAATACTAGATTCTAAAAGAAATACATGTTCACAATAAATAGGTTATAACAAATTATGTATTTATCAAAATAAGTAAATTAATCTTAGCATTTTCAATTTTAATAGAAATTATATTTACTATCTTGTTCATATACACATTTAGGCACATGCTTGAAATGAATAGAATTTAGTTTTTTTTTAGTATGTAATAAAATTTATATTGCTTAGAATACTAAAGAGAAAAACAAGGGTGAGTAAGCTATCATATTAATATAAATGTGACAATAAGAGTTTATATTTTAACTTTGTCTAAAACTCGAACAAACATTGTTAATCCACAATAGATAGATGGTATAGATTAATAGAAGTAATATAAAAGTAAATTCTGCTAATAGCTTCAAATACTCTACATATGGAAATAAATTTGACGATTAAAGCTTGGCGAAAGCAAAAAAAACTAAGTTGCGTCTATTCCCAGTGTTCATATTATTGTCAAGCATTAGCTCAAATAATCACAATCAAAGCGTCATGAGCATCGTCTGGCACTTTGAAGTCAAATGCCCCAGCAAAAGGGGGAAGGCAACGTCATCCTGTTGCGCTGTGGCGCGAGTATAATAAACATTTCTTTGGCATTGATTTAAATGCGGCCTAAACAAACTTTGGCTGGCCTAAATGGATGGCTGAATGCTTGGCTGAATAGCTGGTCGAGTCTCCGTCTCCGTCGTCGCCGTCTTCGTTGGCGTCTTTGCTCGTTTGTCTCATAAATAATCAACCAATTATTTTGCTGTCAATTTCAACACGGCCGGCGAAAACGCAATGCCAACGCCTACCAAGCAAAAGTGCAGGGCTCAAAGGGCCAGAACGAACGGACAAGGAACATGGCCAGAATGGCGACGGCAGATGGCCGTGGCCGTGGCCGTGGCAGTGGCAGTGGCAGTGGCAGAGGCAGGCAGGACATGCAACCCGCTGTGTCTTTGAGCTTTTGTGGACACGCAACACGGCACAGCGTCGCAATAAATTCTCTCGGCTGCAGCGCCAGCCGAAAAATCCACGCGAATGCAAAATCCACACACACAAAAAAACAAAACAAGTAAGAAAGCTTGAAACGAATGTACTCGACTGTGAGATACCCGCTACCCAAATATACTAAAAATGAAAAATATATAGTATGGTATATTTGATTATTTTTCAGTATATTAATTCGGTGTATTTCAAGAATCAGAGAGTTGCAAATTTTCCAGATTGTTAGAGATCCTAGAGACTGAAGTGCTGGTATTGTTCTGAAAATATACCAAACAAATATACTGAAAAATACCACAATATACCAAAGTCAATATTTGGTATATCGATAAACTACTACACTGTAGTATATTTTGAGTGTATTATTATATTGATCTACCAAATATGTATTTTTATATATTTTAGTATCTTTTGGTATATGAAATCGGTATATTTTAAGAATAGTAGAATTTAAAATATGCCAGAGATCATAATACCCTTCTACCCTGTGGGCAACGGGTAGAAACAGTCTGAGAACTAGACTAGAGTGAGAAAGTCTGTTGAATTTGTTCGCAGTAAGTTGCCAAAGCAAAGCAAAGACACAGCCAGCAATGTCTTGAGACAGCGGCAAGCACTTAAAGTCTTGCCTTCGATTTCACGGCAGTATATCATTGCGTTTTCAGTTACAGTCAGTCCAGTCCCCCACCCGCCTCCTGTTGAATTTGACTCGTTCTCTTGTTGCCGCCAAAAGGTTTCTCGAAATTCGCTTTTCCTTTTTCGCTTTTTGCACGCAGCACACGCACCGAGCGGAAGTCCTTTAGCAGATTATCAGATGGAGCGAAATTCGACTCGCATTGGATTTGTAATTGAAGGGCGTGTTCTTCGTTCTTCGTTCATCGTTCATCGTTGCTGCTGTTGCTGCCACTTGACTCTAGCAGCAACGGAAGGGGCCATTAAGTGATGCCAATGATTAACAACGGAAGTATAGATTTCGAGCATTGCTTTGCCAACTGTGGCTAATCGATGCCCAATGGCCGGGCCTAATGGCATTCGCCCATAAATCAAAGCCGCTCTCAATAATGTCAGTCGCTGCTCTCTCTCTCTCTCTCTCTCTCTCTCTCTCTCTCTCTCTTTTTATACCCGCTACCCATAGGGTAGAAGGGCATTATAACTTTGTGCCGGCAGGAAATGTATGTAACAGGTAGAAGGAGGCATCTCCGACCCTATAAAGTGTATATATTCTTGATCAGCGTCAACAGCCGAGACGATCTAGCCATGTCCGTCTGTCCGTCTGTGTGTCTGTGTGTCTGTCCGTCCGTCCGTATGAACACCTAGATCTTAGAGACTATAAGAGATAGAGCTATAATTTTTCTTCGACAGCATTTGTTATGTTTGCACGCAGATCAAGTTTGTTTCAAATTCTTGCCACGCCCACTTCCGCCCCCGCAAATCAAAAAAATCGAATAACAAACGTAACTTTAGAGCTAGAGCTACGAATTTTATTATACAATAATAACTATAGTAGTTATGATTCCTGAAAATCGATCGAATAAAAATTGTCGAAGTTATCAAAGAAATACTTTTGTATGGGCAAAACCGCCTATTTACTAGGGGTCTGAGTTGCTTTGGCAGACAATCTGGTACAATGTGCCGTCTATGGTATATTTTGAATGCGGTACTATATATACCAATATACCAAATATACCATTTGATATATTTTTAGTATTTTGCAGTATATTCGGTATATTTTGAGAATAATACCGGAAAATATATTTCTTTTGTTAAAAATGGGTAGCGGGTATCTCACAGTCGAGTACACTCGACTGTAGCTTTCTTACTTGTTCACTCTACACAGAACGAAAAATCACGAATAAATACATGGTATTAAATTGATAAGAGGTAAGCTAAAAAAATCGAAACTATACTTGGTATTATAACTATGCCACTTTAGTATTTGAATTTGTTGTAAGTGTGCCCATAATCACTTTATTATTGTATGCATTCTTTAGGCATATTAAGTCATGTTGTATGGTCACACTTTTAATCTTATTTTGGTCGCGTCTTAAAGACATTGTGGCTAGACACGCAATATAATGCAAAGAATAAATAGTGGCAATAAATCGGTATTGTGGTATTATATTATTATATATTATATTCAAAACTGGATTTCTACAACCCATATTAAATTTGTCAAGTGCTACAAAGATTTTATGCAGACTAGCACTCGTTCGACTTTAAATAACGAAGTTATTCAAATGAAAATTGGTTGTTCTTCATTCAACATAAGAAAACGGAATACGAGAGTTGACATCAAATCTTAACAGCGTGTTTACTATGTTCACAGAATATAATACAATATAATATTTCATCTATACTTAATCCAACATTTAATTATACTTTTTACGAAATACTTATCACCGCGAATCACTCAGCATTTGATTACAGGACCTTAGACCACATTGTATGGACGCTGAGAAGGATGAATTCTGTTTGAGAACTGACTTTTATGTCTTAAAATCCTATATCTTATATAGCTAATAATAATCTCATACTCGTCATATTTTAGTGTGCAATGTAACAGCACCCTCTCTTCGGTATGTCAAGTGCCTCTTTGATTTTTAAAAGTAACAAAACGAGGCAGCGATTAACTTTGATGTCTGTAACGTCCTCATATTAATGCTTCAAGGAAGGTCAAGATCGATTGGCGACTAATAAACTAAACTAAACTAAATTATGAGGAAAGCTCTCTGATGAGATTTCAATTATTGTGTAAAGGAACTCTTGATTGATTTGAGAATTTTGCTTTATTAATATAAATTTTCAATAATTTTTTCGAAAAATACTAAAATATACCGATGACTATACTTGGTATAACGATATACAAATTCTTAATTCAAGCGCATCAAATACTTTTTATGTGTATAAAAAGTGGAATAGAAGCTTAATTGCAATGATAACCAAATTAATATACCAAAAAAAAAAAAAAACAAAAACAAAAATATACCGAAGGTTGTACTCTATATCGATATGCAAATTCTAAATTTTATCGCTTAATATACCTAAGGTTAAACTTGGTATATCAATATATAAGTTTTTAATTTAAGCGCGCCAAGTACTCTTCTTATTTATATAAAAGTGGAATTGCAGCTCTATATTTACGGTATACCAAATTTATGAACCAATAAATAATAAAATATGCCAAAAATTATACATGGTATATCGACATACATAAGCACTTTGAGCACTTTATTCCTAGTATAGAAAATGGAATTGCAGCTCACACTTATGCTGGCGTCTAGCGTCTTTGCTGTCGCTAATCAGCGATTCATTTAAAAGCCAAAACACGCACACACACACACACATACGCATTCCTTATGTGTGTGCATGTATGTGAATTGTTTTGCCAACTGGCAGTGAAATGAAACAATAAACGTAAATAACTTTCAATTGAATAGTTTTGTGGTGGCAAATTTACGTACGCCACGACGTCAAAAAGGCCCCCGTCAGTTTTCTGGGCCGCTTTCTAGACCCCGGCTATAAAATGTGAGCCAAAGAGATCCGCAAGAGGGGGTGACTGAGTGGGGGTTAAGGGGAAGGACAAGGGGCAGCATACAATGGCGCGCCATTAGCAAGCGCCCCATGCATGTGACATTTTTGCAAATATCCCGCTTGCTATGCAACTGTCTGTGTATGTTTGTGTATGTGTGTGTGTGTTGATTGTAATTTTGTAATTTTCCGAGTTTATTATCTGTCAACATTATCACACACACACACACACACAGGCACACTTACACAGAGAGCAGCATTTCGTATAGGCAACTCTGCAGCAGTTAAACACGCAATACGCAAGCCTTTGGACGAGCCAAAGGGGGAGAGAGCGAGGAACTGCGGAGTCCATTCCAATGAATGGACCAGGGACCAGGGACCGAGTCTGGCTCTTGGTCTGGCTCTGGGTCTGGGTCTGGGTCGAAAGCGGAGCATTAAATGTTTGCCGCTGTCGCCATAGCTCTTATCTTGTCTCGCATAAAACGCAACAACACCAAATAAACTCATCGAATTTCTGTTGTTAATTGAAATAAAACTATTTTAAGTGTCCTTTGTATGTGAGTGAGTGTGTGTATTGTTGTGGCTCCAACTCCGATCCCAACTCCGATTTGAACTCCGCTTCTTTTGTCGCCTTCTTCTTCTCCTCAGCTGCTCAGCTATATAATATTTTATACATATAAAGGATGGCATTTCTCTTTGTAAGTTATTTCCAAAGTATTTAATGCCAACAGCGTCTTTTTGCTCATTCTTTTCACTTATATACACATGTACATAAATATGGATTATATCTATATATAACAATTTATAAAGGATAATATAACAATAATCTTCATCTTCTTTAAACAAGCGAGTCAAACCCGAATATAAATAGTTTTAAAGAACTAATTGTCAGTTGTTCCTGAATATCTAAATATTTCTTGTTCGATATTAAGAATTTATTTCATATTTAAGTATATAGATAAATAACAATCATATTTAGAAGGAAGAAGGAAATGTTGGTAGTCTATGGTATAATTTGAATGTAATAGTATATCGATATACCAAATATATGTTTGGTATATTTTGGTATTTTAATGGCAGGCAATGTTTGTGCTCCATGGTATAATTTGTATGTAAAATGGTATATGTATACTAAATTGGTAACATATATTTTTAGAACAATACCGCATTGTTTTACTTTTATTGCAAATGTATAGCTTTCTTAATTGTCTTAATTAAAAAAGTTTCAAATAAATACAGATGTTTGGATGTTAACATCTCTTAATAAAATATTTATTTATTTACCAACTACCAATGTATGATACTTTATATACAAATTATATACCAAACCTAATGAGAGATCGACATAATTATAAACTTTCATATTTATAAATACATTCACATAAACAGTGATATACTTATCACAAAATAATCTCAGCCTAAGTATAATTTGCTATATTATTGTAGTATAAACAACCATTCAGAGTACTATTATAATAAACAAATAAATAAATAAACCTGCCAATTATCTGCTTATAAAATATCATCTAGTTTGCTTCAAATAAATAAATGAACACACAATTCTGTCATATATTAATATCAAATAATTTATCAATGCTTAATAGACTTTATCAACGTTTACTTTAATTATTTATTTATTTATACAGATTATATTATATTGCATTCAGTTTTAGTCGATTTCAAACTGATCGTGTCAAATGGCAAATCTTAAGACTTTTCCATTTCGTATTTTGCTAAAAGCTCCGATTGATCTAGATTCACGAGCTTTCAATCACAGTTAGACATTACCTAACTGCTTCTTTAGCAAGTGCTTCTGCTTCTTTTTGCTCGTATTTGAGCAAATGGCCAGCGGCAAGAAGAAACTTGTGGCATACTAAGTAAAAGCCACTTAAACGACAACAATAACAACGTAACGTAGAAGCTGAAACAGAAGCACAAAAGAGAAAGAGATAGTGGAGAGTGGAGAGTGAGGAGTAAGGGAGAAGGAAAAGAGCAACCGTCACATACACGAAACTCATAAAAATGCTTTGTGGTTGGCATTTTTTTTTTGTATTTTTTTTATTGTGTAGCTCGACGAGCTTTTTGTGCTAACCTCGTCAGCAGGTTGCTCCTCCGCCCTTCGCTTTCCCCTGCCTTCCGTTCACCACAAGTCGCACTCATACGATATGCTTTAACTTTTTTCCGTCATTGTTGTCGTCTTTGCTGTTGTTGTTGTTGTTGTTGTTGTTGCTGTTACAAACTTTAGAAAGCATTAACACCTCATGCAAGATGAAACGTCGCAGCACAGACACATAGTGGAACGTGCTAGAGGCCAGTAGTGGGGAAGGGGGACGAAAAGAAGGAGGAGGAGGAGAGGAAGGACAGTGCAAGTTTGGTCTTCAATGCAGTCCAAAGCCTGCCAATGGGGTGCGGAGGGCAAAGAAAGCAAAGCGACGCGCAAAAAGAACTTCAAAACTCAAATAACATATACGTCATGGCAGCTACTGTCATTGGCCGCCAGGTGGCGCCTGCAGAGCGAGAACGCAAGTTCTCCAACACTCTTGACTCAACTCTATCTTTCTCTCTTTCTCTTTTACTGCCCCGCCTTTCGCTGTGCTGGCAGCTGTCAAACTTCATTCGATTCAATTAAAACAAGAGCGCACAAAATTCCCGACAAAATGCCTAATTGTTGCAAATTATCAATTCAAATCACGTTAAGAAAGCTGTCCGCCTCCTCACATTTCCCATATAAGAGAACATAAGAAAAAAAAAGAAAAAATTATCATGCAGCACGCTTAAATGGCTTTTCAATTAGATTATGTCATTCAAGGCAATGACAAGCAGCGGCCTACAGCCACACCCACACCCACACTCACAATTCACCCCCCGCCACATAAAGCGTATCAATTTCCGTTAAGGAATTTGTCGGCAACAACAATGGGGAAAAAAATACAGAAAAAGGAAGCCCTAAGCTTCACGCAAAATAAAAACAACACAAACAACTTGAGTTCATTAATTTTGTGTGAGGCGCAACAATTAACACGAAACCGAAGCGAGCCACGTTTCGCTCCCGCCCCCGCCCTTCCCCCATCAGAAGCCACCAAAAATGGAGAAGAGAAGAAAAAGAAAACAATATTCAGCAATATGGCAGGCTGGAAAGCACCCTACACACACACACACACACACCTCCCCTCGAGCATTCCCTTTCCAGTCCACAGTTCTCAGTTCCCAGTTCCCAGTTCAGTTCTATAAACGTGACGCTGCTAATTAAGTTGACGCATTTGCTGCCTGGCTAGCTATTTTACTTTGTAACGGTTTCTGCTCTCTCTCCTTCTTCTCCTCCTCCTTCGTTCGCTCGCTTCTGTTTATCGTGTTGCGTGTGCCTCGTTTTCGCTTTTGGCATTTGCCTCTGCTGCTGTCGTCTTGCGGCGAGCTTAGGAAATTTGCATGGTTGATTTGGTGTTAAGTTCGGTCGGAAGAGAGAGAGAGAGAGAGAGTTGACGAGGGGAAAGAGGGGAAATAGGGAGCACACAACAACAGGTGCGTCTCAATGAGTTGAAATTTGCGGTTGGCCTCATTATCATTACTATTGCCAAAGTATAAGTTAAACATGTTTCTAACCAACTTTTTGAGTTCCGACTTTTATCAGCTTTTAGAAACTTGGCAACTGTATTTATATGCTTTACATTTTGTATGACTTATTTTTAAATACAATTTGAAAATGAAAGGTAATCAAAAATAAATAAATTAGCTACTCATTTATGGTATTCATCTTTTCCCGATTTCGTCATTAGAAATTATCTTATTATCTTACAGTTTTCATTTCAAGTTTTTTAGAAGTCAACTATACTTTATAAGAGTTTCGATGAGTGAGGAGCTTTTTTGCAAACTAAAATTATTATTTGATGATCCACAAAAAGGATTCTCGACAGATTAAAGCTAAAGTCACGATATTATATCTTGCTTATGAAGAACTTTCTTTTGCAATAACTTCTTATAACAATTTTGTTTACTTCTACTTAGAAATATTTATAAGTAAATCTAATAATGTTTCAAACAATAGTTTAATATTTATAAATTTAAGTAGTTAGTACGAAATAAAATGCACTTTTCTTAGATTTTGTCAAAACGATTCGATAAACTTGACAACTGTGTCTAATCTGCTAATTATATCCAGGAATGGGTTGTTAATTTATTTTACTTTGCAATGAATAATTGTGTTTTATTTTAATATTCATTTATATTTATATTTATTATATTACATTTTTATATTTACATTTATTTTATTTTAACATGTTTTGTGTTTTTTTTTGTATTTTACTGTTTATTATTTTATTTTTTCGTTTTAAAATATATTTTATTTTACATTTTTTAATTTTATATTTTTTTATGCATATTAAATTTTTTTAATTTTGTTTGATCTTATTTTATTTTACTTTTTTTATTTAATTATCATTGTTTTTTAAATATTAACTGCATAATAATTTATTGTTTCAAGTTCAAGATTGTTTTGTCTGACAGCTATTTGATGACACTGTCTACCATAATTTGTAGTTTTCTTTAGAACTTGTGGCATTTTGTTTGTTGATTGATAAACAATTTGGCATTGAAAATTCAGCGTAATTCGCGGCATTCAATCAATAAAGCTAAGTCCATGCGCTTACTGGCAATCTGGAACAGAATTGGCGCAATTGAAACACTCCAAAGCCGCACAATTGTTGCTTTAATCTCCGCTGAACTCATTAGAATAACAGATGGCTTCTGCTTCATCTGGTTTGAGTCTGAGTCTGAGTCTGAGTCTGAGCTATCCACCATCCATCTGAAAATAAATTCACACTCCACTCACACGCCACACTTGAAAACAAGCGAACCACAACAAATTCTTCGACAATAACGAACACAGTCTGAAGAGCTTGAACAGCAACCTACAAAAAAAAAGGCAGAGAATTTATTGAAAATGCGTGCGAAAAGCACTTGAGAATTTTAACAGCCGTCGCTCGGAAATGTGAAGTGGCAAGCCAAGGACTGAAGGTTTGCTGGCCAAGGCTTCTTTCTGCTTTACGTATTTGCCTTTGATTTTATTATTTTTTTTTTGCATTTTTCAATTGTTGTCGATCGGCTTTTTTAGCTGTTGCTGTTTGCAGTTGTTGTTTGGCTCACATCAAAAGCGTGTGGTGCACTTGTGTGCGTGTGTGTGCATGAGTTCTCAAGTGCAACGAGCTTTGATTTCTTTCGGCTGCAACATCATATATGTAATTAGTTTAGTCAAAAGTTGGAGTACTACATTTTTCGGAGTTGCTAAAACTTGGCTGCTTGGCTGCTTGCCTGCTTGGCATCTTGTTTTCTTTCTTTCTTGCCGCCAGCTGAAAATTCGACTAACAAAAGCGAGGAAAAAAAGTGTTGCATACAAGCAGGCGCCATGGACAAGCAACCGAGCTAAAGGTGAACTAAGATGTGTGTGTGTGTGTGTGTGTATGTGTGTGTTGGAAAAGTTTATCAAATGTTGCGTACCGACCGCTGCTGTCCCTCCGCTCCCCTCCCCTTTCGCACCCTGATTACACTGCAACCAATGCTAAGAAAAGCCTGGCACCTGCCGACGCCTCGTTGTTTTTTCAACTGTCATTTTGACAGCTGCTACGGCTTCAGCAACGGCTACGACTGATGTTGCTGTTGCTGTTGCATGTAGCAAGCAGCAGCAGCAGCAGCAGACATGTTACACCTTTTGCTTGGCCCCAAGTTTTTTCTGCTGCTGCCAACTTGACTGACTGCATTTAAAAGAAGCAACCAAAGTTGTGCCTCAGATGTGAGTTGAGTGTCAGAGATAAGACGAAGACGCCGAATCGGACGCGCTGTAAATGCAGCTGTCAAAGCTCTGCCGCCAAGTTGCCGCACGTTGCACTTTTCAAAGTTTCAAAATAACACAAATATGCAGGCAGCACAACAACAGCAAGAACGAGATGATCCGAAGGAAAGAGAGGGAAACATCAAATCTTTAGTCCGAATAACAATGTCCTCAAGTATCCATTTCATTTCGAATCCTATTATCGAATAACAATCATTAATCAATCCGCATAATTTCACAATTGTGAAACTATTTTAAGTTACGGCAATGGGAGCAAAATGCAATTTTGATAAAATACTCAAGTGGAAAATGCTATAAATATTTGTAGAAACAACAAATTATACATAAATATCGTAATTGAGAAATAAATATAATTTGTTACAATGACTACAACCCACATTTTTAATCAAAATAGTGAAACTGCAAATAAAATGGAGATTAAAATGTAAACCCGGTTTTTCAAAAATATCTAATAAAAAAGCAAGTAAGAAAGCTAAAATCGAGTGTGTTCGACTGTGAGATATCTACTACTCATTTTCTATAAAAGCTAAACAGAGCGATACTACTCTAAATATAATATATACCAAATATACCAACAAATTCACTTACATATATCGAGGAATATATTTTGTATAAAAATATTACATTCTTAATATACCAAATACACTGAAAAAATACCAAGGGGTGAATTTGGTATGTCAATATATTATTACATTGAATATATACAATTTGGTATATCAATATATAATATTATAACATTCAAAATATAAAAAATATACCGAACAATACTTATATTAACCGTAGGGTATATTTGATATATCAATTTATTAATACATTCGAAATATACCAAATATACCAAAAAATTCTTACGTTTGCCTAAGGTTATTTTGGTAATATTAATATATTATTAGACTTATTATATAATAATCTAAGAAGACTGCAGTCGAGTATGCTCGACTGCGAGAGACCCGCTACCTATTTTGAATGAGAGGAAAGCCGTTCAATGTTTATTGAAATATACCAAATCAGAATACTGAAAAAATACTAAAATACACCGAAGACCATATTTGGTATATTTATATATAGCATTCCTTTTGAAGTGCATCATCATATAACAAAATACTAAACTATATTAAACTTTCAAAATATACTAATATACTAATCTATATAAAAATACTAAAATATACCGATGTCTATATATGGTGTATTGGTATAATACAAATACAATAGTATTGCGTATCTTTAAATAACCATAGAGTACAAAATATAGTGGATTATTATTACAATCAATATATACCATTTGGTATATCAATATAATATTACATTCGAAATATACCAAATGTACCATAGAATACAAAATATACCAAATTTTCAAGCAAAGAAACTTAAACCTAACTCGAGCACCATCTTCTTTTATGTCAAATTATTTCTTGAATAATCTCTGCAATTTGTAACTAAATGCAGCCAAACTTTTTACAAACAAATCATAAATACTAAAGCTATTATTATATATTGATACAAAACAATTTAAAATTGGCCACAGAAAGAAAATTGTTACAAATTTGTTTTATTTCAAATAATGACTTACATATTGTATTTTATATTTTAAATTATTTTCCTAGGAAGCATTATTTGCTGCAATTAAACCAATTTCTTTTGTCAAAAGCTATTCATCGAAATTGATGAAACGTTTGGCATTGTTGCCTCGAGCATGTTGTTAATATTCTGTGGTTATTTCTGTGTGATGTTTCATTAAAGTAGCAGAAGAGGAACCAATAAGGAAACTCATAAATATTCTATAAATTGGAATAAGAGCACATTAAAAAAAAGTTCTGCTGCTGCGGTCGTAGTGCAAAAGACGATGTGAAACACGATTTTTATCGTGTCAATAAATAAACAAGAAGCTAAGAGAACATTTTAAGGCCAGGCCAAACTTCAAAAGGCAGCACACGAACGAATCGGAACCGTAAAGCGGAAGTAGCTCAACAATTTTCAACACGTTTGTCGGTTCGTATGAGTGTGTGTGTGTGTGTATGTGTGTGTGGTCTTTTTTATCACACACTCACACCGGGCGAAAGAGTGAGAAAGGGAGAGAGAGAGACACGCACACAGGGAGCCGACACGGGAAAATCATAAAATTTTAACGAACCTATTGAAAGTTTACACATTGCCGCTTGATTTCGCCAGGAAACGTGAGGCGTGATAGGAGGTGAGGGGCATGGCGAGGGGAGGAGAACTGAAACTTGTGCCTGGGCAAAAGGACATGGCGAAAGTGTGAAAAGCACCATCGAACGGCAAAGATTTTCACACTTGAACATTAAGGAAATTTATGAACACACACACAAAGCAGAGACAGAGCGAGAGCGACATAGAGAGAGAGAGAGAGAGAGACGCACATGTTTCATGCATGCGCCCCGAAAAGTATGCTACAGGAAAATTAAACTTACCTATGTAAACAAGACAAGAGGCAAGCCAAGAAATGGTCGCACCCAAGGAGTGTGTGCGAGTGTCTGTGCGTGTGTGTGCGTGTGTGTGTGGGAGCGGAAGAACTGTGCGGAAGTTATGTTCAAACTTAATTTAAGGTTCAATAGCGTAACCAAAGAAAACCGCAAAAACTTTGCAGCGTCGAGCGAGGAACGAGTTTTGTGTTACATAAAATCTTGTCGTTTATTAGATTTTAATAATTCACACGATTCACACAACCAAGCTGAGCTGAGCGGAGCGATGTGTGTGTGTGTGGCATGTGTGTGTGTGTGTGTGTGTGTGTGTGGCGTGTGTGTGTGTGTGTTGCAGATACCTGAAGAAGACACATGACAGTCAAGTCGAGCCAAGTCGAAGTCGGAGCACAAACTAGAGTCAGTCGTTGTCGTTGTTGTTGCAGACGCGTGCATTTGAAGTCAACAAAAAACTAACTTTTATCTAGCAGCTTCCTCTTCCCTCTGCTCATATGAGCAACGGCAACACTTCAACTCAGTTTCTTTGAGCTACCTCAAGTTTCTCTGGCCCCTCCATCCCTCCCTTGTGGTGCACAAAAAAGCACCCGAAGGTGTGTTTGTTTGCACAACAACAAGAACGACAAATTTGTGGCATATCAGCGGCATGTTGCGTGGCTTGTTGCAAGCTCCTCTGCCAGATGCGGTGGCCAGGTGGCCAGGCAAACTGGGTTGCTGCTGGCGAGGATGGATTAAGTGAACATACGAGTTACGCCAAGAAATGCCACTAAAGGGAATTGATTTGCACAGACGCTCGCTCGCCTTGTCTGCTCTCTTTTTTGCTATTTGCAAGTGTGTTGCAAGTAGTACTTGAGGCTTGCCTGTACGTGGCATGTGCCACAGAAGTGGTATTTCACTTTCAATAATAATAATAATAATAATAATAATAATAATAATAATAATAATAATAATAATAATAATAATAATAATAATAATAATAATAATAATAATAATAATAATAATAATAATAATAATAATAATAATAACTATAATAATAATAATAATAATTATAATAATAATAATAATAATAATAATAATAATAATAATAAATAATATATAATAATAATAATAATAATAATAATAATAATAATAATAATAATAATAATAATTATAATAATAATAATAATAATACTAATAATATTAATAATAATTGCTTCATCGAAGAGTATCATTTTTTTCAACTATATTGTTCATATAAATATGGTATTCTATTAAAGCATAATTGAGAGGAGCTCCAGCATTATATTCCGATTAAGAAGAAATCACATATTAAATACTTTTCTGAAGCTTCATTCAAGAATACTGTCCAACAAATATGCACATTGTCAATATAACAAAGGAGTTTCATCTCATTTACTTATTTAACATAACTTACATTTCTTAAGCCACGTAATTATTATTATTTACATATTTCAACCAATGTTTCCCATTAAACATTTAGAAAGAGAAATTTGTAATGTGCTTTTAAGGCTTCCTAAATATTGTTATTTTTCCCATTAATAGTAGTTATTTATTCATTTTAGTTATGTTAAGTCTTCAATAAAATACTAAATTTAATTTTACATAAAAGAGAGAACTGGGTGCTGAGGCTTTTGATTCGTTTCTTAGTAGTAATTATAAGTAAAATCAAAGAATTTGTTTTTAATTTTAGATTCAATTATTATTATCCACAGGTATATTTGAAATGAATTTTGACTTACCAAGTGTAGCCTTCGGTATTTTTTTAGTATATTTCCGCTATATATTTCACACTCAACTTTCCTATTTGATAAACTCGCAGTTAGTAAATTTGTATGAAATGTATGAATGATTATTGCAGTTTTCTGCTGTTGGATAAATAATCAATGTTAATTTCGTTTAATCTTTTACTCAGTTCATAAATTTACTTGACTTTCACATGCATAAATAATGCAGCATTCGCAGTCAGTTGACCAAGTCAGAGGCCAGAGCAATCCCATCAATATGAAGTCTCAGCTATTCGAGTTGCTCAAGCTCTATAAACATTTGTTAAACACAATGCAGTTCTTAAGTTTCCAAGTCAAGCCAAGCCAACACAGGCAAAAAAGTATAAATCAGTGGAAAAATGTGCAACTTATGATCAAGTGTTCCCACAAGAATTGCAAACTTTCCATCCAAGTAGCTGCTCTTCTGCTACTTTTTTTCCAGCAGCCAGCAGCTAATGTTGTCAGCTTTTGTTTGGATGCCTTTGTTGTCTGTCGAAGGCATCATCGAAGTTATGTGCTGCTCCCCCGGCCTCCCCCGGCCTCCCCCGTCAGCCGAAAAAAGGTTATGCTGCAAAAAGTTTGCATAGCTGCGGCCCTGAGACCCTCAGAGAGAAAAAGAGAGAGAGAGACGAGTTGACAACATTGACCTTAGACCTGATGGGAAAAGCTAGGCGAGCAGCAAGGCAAAGGCATTGGGATCGAGCTGAACTACGACGACTTCTGGTGGCCTCCACTGTCATCCGGAGATAAGTGCATAAATAGTTCATAAACTATTTGTGCACAACAAAGTTGAAGAGCTGCTGATGCTGTCCATTGTTTGTTAGTTGGGGGCTTCTTTTTTACTTTTTACTGCGTAGATCTTTAAACAGAGGCTAATTGCATTTTACACCAATTAATTCGCTAAGCAAATAAATCGCTCTACGACATCTGCAAATACTGCCACAAAACCAAGAAAAGAAGTCGCATAACGAAATGCAAACAAAACATTTACGTTCAAGGTTGCAAATCAATTTGAATTTCAAATTAACATCGAGCGAAGGGCAAGCAAATGAAATGCTACCACAACTACACAACATTTCGGATAACTCTTGAGATTTGCGACTTGTAACTAAGAGTATGGGAAAGGGGCAAGGTGATTGCCTATTGAAATGCAATGCTTGCGGGCAGGCGGGCAGGCGGCGGCGATGAGGGGGGAGCAAACAAAAAGCATTGCACACAGCAGTCGAAATATAAATTGAATTTTCTACTTAAAGACAATGGCTGGCAAATTTTTAAGCAGCCAAGCAAAAGAGTGGAGTAAATGGAAGAGACTTTGTCGTCGTTTGTTATTTTGTCGAAAAATGAAAATATTAATTCCCAGCGGGTTATTTGCGCTCCTTTTGCCAAAAAATGCTGTCGTCGATGCTTGGCGAGCACAGAGAACAGGGCAGGACAGGACAGGACACAGAAAACACAATGGAAATGCACTGCATAGACGCACTCTGGACATTTGGCTATAGACACAAACGATTGCCGGAAGTGACAGACAGACAAAGACCGAATGACAGACAGGAGAGCGAGAAAGGTTGAAGATTTTGAGGAAAAAAAAAATGATGAAGAACAACTCACAAATATCCTGGAAAACAGCAGTTAACAAGAAAGTTCTTAAAAATTACATTTATATAGTATATTTCGAAATCTCATTATTGAGAATTATGTTAGATATTAATAATGAATTTACTCTACTACAATGTTATTAAAATATTTTTCAAGAAAAGTGAGTACAAAATTAATGGTATACAATTTAAAAACAAGTAAGAAAGCTACAGTCGAGTTCACTCCTACTACCTACTACCCGCTACCCATATTGCGGTATTTTTCTCAAAATATACCGAATATACTGCAAAAACACTAAAAATATACCAAATGGTATGTTTGGTATATCGATATAGTACACCATTCAAAATATACCATAGACGGCACAAAATACCAGATTGTCAGCCAAAGCAACTAAGACCCCTAGTAAATAGGCGGTTTTGCCCATACAAAAGTATTTCTTTAATAACTTCGACAATTTTTTATCTGATCGCAATCAAATTTTCAACTCTAGCTTTAACATTACGCTTGTTATTCGATTTTTTTGATTTGCGGGGGCGGAAGTGGGCGTGGCAAAAATTGAAACAAACTTGATCTGCGTGCAAACATAACAACTGCTGTAGGAAAAAAATGATAGCTCTATCTCTTATAGTCTCTGAGATCCAGTGTTTCATACGGACAGACGGACAGACGGACATGGCTGATCAAGAATATTAGTTAATCGCAAAAGAAATTTAAAGCGATGTTCATTATAATTTTATTTATTTTCTTTTCATTCTCCCTTATTTTAAAATTCATTAATATAAAAAAAAAGTTAATATAATACATAAAATAATTCCCCAAATGAATAACCCAAAGAAAACAGAAAAGTATTTTACTATTTAAATAATTATGTTAATTAGAAAACTATAAAAAAAATATTGAATGCTACTATTTAATTTAAATTTAAATTTAAGTAATTGAAATTGTTATTTTATTTAAATGAATATAGAATATAATTATTAATAGAGAAACACTGCATTTAAGAACGTTTAGTTTGTATTTTTATAAATTATAAATAAATATAATATTTATATCGTTATTCTACTAAATATCAAAATAAAATGCAATAATGATTCCAATTTGAACAACTTTGAAAGTTTCAATCAAGTCTGATCGACTGTGAGAAAAACTAAAGAGTAAAATATACCAAAAAAAAAAATATTTTAAATCTACAAATCGATGTATATGGTATATTAATAATAAAATTGAGTGCTTCACTATTGATTAAATATATAATACTAATTGGCTATATTTGCTATATCAATAATAAAATGAAAACAGTGCGGTATTATTCATAAAATATACTAAATTAATATATCAAAAATATACTGTCATATAAAAAAGGCTTTATTTGGTATATCAATTAAATAAATACCTAATAAATTTACAAAAAAAAATATTTTTAAAAAAAAATTATCATAAAATATATTTGGTATATTTATACAAAAAACATCAGTATCATTCATAAAATATTCTAAATAAGTATATTAATAATAAGCGAAAAAGAGTGTTTTACTACTCAAACAATATACTGAATGAATATACCAAAACTACTATGACATACATCCATTGGCTATATTTGGTATATCAATAATAAAAGCAATAGAATGCATTAGTATTTATAAAATATACAACATTAATATATTAAAAAATACTTAAACTTACCATTTATAAAATATACGAAATTAACATACAAAAAAAAACTAGAACATGCAATTGGATAAATTTGATATATCAATAATGAAAACAAAAGATTGCCTTAAAATTCGTAAAATATACAAAATGGATATACCGAAAAATACTAAGATATACCAAAAGCTATCTTTAGTATATTAATACTAAAAGAGTGTGGTATTATTCATAAAATATAATAAATTAATATATTAAAAAGGCTATACATTAATAAACTATTCATATTCATTATACAATGGATAACAGGTACATATATAAATATAGCATAAAAATGAAAAAACTGAATGCAAACATTCATATTATCGCGATGAAGAGAATTTCGAATGAGACTCCCCATCGAAGTGCCCCCTTCTTAGTCAATCGGCTGTTGGAAGGTTGTTTTTGTTATGGTTGGGCCCCATTGCAATGTTTTTTCCATTCCATGAGAGGGCGCTCAATCTTTCAATTTAGCAAAAATTAATTTATTACATCAATATTTATGTTTCACTTAAATTATAATGCGTGAATGCAGTCAGCCCCTGTCTAAACATTTTTTTATTCCATTTCCATTCATTTTGTCGGTCAGACAACAAAAGCAAACAGAGCCATGAACGTGGACTGGGAAGAGAAAGAGAGAGAGAGAGAGAGAGAGAGAGAGAGAGAGAGAGAAAGAGAGAGAGAGAAGTGCATAGATAGAATGGAAAATGGAAAATGCGACCGCAATCAGTCACAATAAATATTAAAAATAGCGCATAAAGTCAAACATTGGGGAGCTGAACGCTCGCCACTCAGTCTCACAGTTCTGAGCAGTTAACTGTTAGCCGCTAACAGTTTTCAGTTCTCAGTTCTCAGCTCTCAGTTTTTCAGTTGTATTTGTTGTTGGTGCTGTTTGGAAAAACTTTTCTAATAAAATAGTGGGAATCATGGTTGAAGGGGAGGCGGGTGGGCGTACGTTCGGTCGTTCATTTTAATTTTTTTTTAAGGGAAAAAGCAATTGCAATTGCAGAACTTTTGGCATATTCAAAAACCATTTGCCTATCAAAAAGTGTTTCAACAAATATTGACAGACTGCCACAGGGGCGATACCGAGTCGAGTCGAGTCGAGTTGAGTTCCGTTTTAGTCGAGTTGCGTCACAGAGAGTCTCTGTAGGTTCGACAAAGTGTAGCGGGAGACGAGGGGTCGGTGAATGTGCCATAAACTGGGTCGGTTGACTGCAACGAGCGGGTTAGATGAAGAGAGTGGGGAGAGGGTCTTGATGGGGGGCGTTATATAAAGTTATATTTCTATTTGCGCTATTTGTCTACAAAAACGGGCGAGATGGTGAAATTTTTGCGAAATGGAGAAAATTTGTGAAATGCCAAGTGCCAAAGTGGCCTGCGAGTATGGGTAAAAATCTGCCGTTTAATAAGCTCACAGTTTTTGTTTGTGTTTTCCAACACTGCAAACAGGCAAGTGCAAAAGCATTCTGAAGCCGCCTCATATGAGACTCACACACACACACACATGTACAACTTGCTAGCACAAGTCAAACACACACACACACACACACACGCATACACTCGCATGCTCGCTAACACTTGAGCTTTGCTTGGCCTTTTTTTTTGTGTAGTAGTATTTTCTCCTACAGTCGAGTGCGCCCTTTGCCACCCCGTTCACTGCTTCCTGTCCCTTTCCAACACTGCTATTTTGCTCATTTTTTTGGTGTCAATGAACAGTTTTAACATATTAGCAAAGTTTCTTAAAGTACACACATATAAATATGTTTGATGTGTGTTTGACTACGAGCTGAGTTGAGCAGCCAACTTGGCAACAGAGGCAAGCGGATAGCGGATGGCAGAAGAGCGGTGTGGAGGGGTGAGTGGCAGTGGCAGTGGTAGTGGGAAGGGGAAGGGGAAGGGGAAGGGAGGGGGGCTATGCAGTGTTGTATTGGTTGCTTGTACATTTGTGTATGTGCATGTGTGTGTGTTGTGTGTTAAGTCAACGTCAAATTATGTAAGATGCCATAATGAAAGTCAGCCAAGTGGCTGACTTTAGTGATCCTTTGAACCAAGCCAAGCGGCGCAGCTTAGCTCAACTCTCAGCTCTCAGCTCTCCGCTCTCTGCTCTCTGCTCTTCGCACTCTGCTTAACAATTCATTTCACATGTTGCCCTCAAGCCAAAGAAAGTCCCTTCGGATTGCTCTTTTTATTCTTTTACAATTTAATCTAAGCTATCACATGTTCAAATATACCACCAAACTACTATTAAATTGTAATTCACATTTCGTGCTTTAAATAAATATTTAAAAAAAAAAAGTTTGAAATATTTTGACACATTTGTAATATTGAAAAATTGATATTTTATAATTTCAGTTTTATTTTTGCTTTTTCTTTAGATCTGATTAGAAGCTTTTGTATTATTTTCTTTCATCTTGTAAATACTTTATTCTTCAATTGTTCTTTTTAAGCTCAGCTCAGCTCTCTGCTTAATAATTCAATTCACATGTTGCCCTCAACCCAAAGATAGTCTTCCTAAAGTTCCCTTCAGATTGCTCTTTTTATTCTTTAACTTTTTTTTTATAAGCAACAACATTTTAAAATACCTCACTAAACTAATATTTGAAAATAAAGAAAACAAAAATATGTAAAATTAAAGTTTGAAATGTTTTGAAACATTTTAATTTTTTAAAAATTGTTCTTTTAACTTTCATTTATATGTTATTTTGCGTTTTCTTTACATATGCTTACATACTCTTTCATTATTTTCGTTCATCTTTCAAATTCTTTATTATTTCAATTCAAAGAAAGTTGTCCTTCGAAATAATTTTTTTTTTATGCAACTCGATTTTAAATTAAAAAATTAAGAAAGCTACAGTCGAGTTTGCTCGACAATAAGATACCCGCTACTCATTTGGAGTACTAGCAAAACTGCGAAGCATTATTCTTAAAATATACTAAATTAATATACCGAAAAATACTGAAAATACCAAATGTTATATTTGGTATATCGGTATAGTACTACATTCATAACATACCAGATTGCCAGCCAAAGATTGCCCTTACAAAATTATTTCTTTAATTACTTCTACAATTTTCTGATCGCAACCAAATTTTCAGAAATCATAGGATTATAGGCGGAAGTGGGCGTGGCAAACCTTTGAAATAAAATCAAGTTTATCCAAACATAACAAGTGCTGTCGAAAAAATGTATAGCTCTATCTCTCATAGTCTTTGAGATCTAGGTGTTCATAAAGGCAGACGGACAGTCAGACGGACAGACGGAATAGATCTGATAGATCTCGGCTATTAATGCTGATGAAAAATATATATACTTTATAGGGTCGGAGATGCCTCCTTCTACCTGTTACATATATTTCCTACCCTATGGGTAGCGGGTAAAAGTCTTAAATCAAGGTTTGCAATCTATTTTTCAATCTAGAATAAAGCATTCTTGAATAAAGATTAAAATTTTATACTAAGATGTTTTGACTTTTAAAATGCAAATTTAGCATAAAAATCTTGATTTAAGATTGTTTCAACCCAAAAATTGTATTGCAGGATTATTTTTCTAATGATTGAAAAAAATCTTAAATCAAGATTTTCCAATCAAGATTTTGTTCTCTCTATGTATGGGCAGCTGGTATAATAATACAGCTGAGAGATCCCAAAAACTATTGCTTACTGTATCGCGGCCCTCACACACACACACACTCAGCACACACTCACACATCCACACACACACCCTCTCACCTATAGTGCTTACAAATCAACTCAATAAAAGTAATTTTCGATATTAAATTATCATTTTGCGCAATGCTCTCGTGCAGCTGTAACAACAATCAGACGAAGCCTCCTTCTAAGGAATAACTACAACAATATGAAAGGGGGGGCAATACGAAAGCGAAGACGAAGGCGAAGACGAAGGCGAAGAATAGAAGTTAGTTACAACAAAAGCATGTCGTGTCGTGCCATCGCTTAATCATGTCAATGATTTATAACGCTTTCAAGGAGCGCGCCAAAGACTCGAAGTTGTCGACGGCAAAGTCCGCAATGAGGTGAGGAGTCTGTGTGCCCCGTGGGCAGACAGAAAGAGAGCGACAAACAGTAAGAGAGAGAGAGAGAGAGAGAGGAATAGGAAAAGGGGCAGCTGATGACTTGGCAGACAAAGCGAAGCAAAGTATGGGAGTATAGGGAGGGGGGAAGTTTTGTGGTGGGTCGCAACATAAGTTTTGCAGCTACTTATATGATGGCAGGCGAGTCGGAAATTTATCTCACGAGAAATGATTTGGCTCATTATCAACAGCAGCCAAAGTGCACCGAATGCGCACGAAAGAGATGCAGACATATAGCTAGAGAGAGAGAGAGAGAGAGAGAGAGAGAGAGAGAGAGAGAGAGGAGCAAACACATCGAACAAACGCATAAATCAACAACAAAAACAGAAAAATGATTTATTTTTTTCTCGGGCAAGAGAAAGAGAGAGAGCGAGAGAGAGAGAGAGGGAGGGAGGGAGTCAAGGAAACTTGCCTCGAATATGATTGCTTCTAATAAGAAAAGTGGCAAAAGTGTGTATCACTTGGATAATGCTGACGACGACGATGGGGCAAGCAACAGTGGCTGCCACAATCATTGTGAGTGCTGCTAGGCACAGGCAGAGGCAGGAGAAGGGGCGTGGGCGGGGGCGGGGGCGGGGGCAGGCAAGGTAAACAAAGTCACAGCAGCAACATGCCTGCTTCCAATAATAAAGTAATCAAAGTGATATGGTGTTGAATGGGGAAGGAGCTGCAGCTGAAGCTCAAGCGGAGGCATGCCTCCTCTCATGTTGCCATGCCACACACACACACACACACACACACACACACACACACACACACATATCGCACATTGTGTGTCCAACTGTTTGCTTTCACTTCTGTCTCAATGTGTGTGCCCTGCGATTATGCCATTAAGATATTCCCCAGCCCCCACTGCCAATCGAATTATGGCCCCTCATCTGACAGGCTTTGTTGCCAGGATAAGCAACAACAACAAAATAATATAATAAAATACCGAACGTAAGCGTATGTTTACCACGATGCTTAAGGGACACAACAATATTGCTGTAAATACTCTTGTTAAACGATTAATCCAGCAACATTTATTGATTACGCGACATTTCAACATTCTTACGTACATATTTTAAAACACTTCCAAGTTTAGAAAAACAAATTTCAATATGCCACCAAATCTAATTGAAACTATTCAAAATTCCATAATATTTATTTATATACAATACTTAAAATTCTATATTCTTACTTCATACTAGTATGTATATATTAAACCATTCCTTGAATTTCAAAATACAACAACAAAAATAATATATTCATTATCTCTAAAATATAGAAAATGGAAATATGCGAAAATACTACTTTAAAATCGGAAAAATCTAATGGAAATTAGTTTAAATTTTGTAGATATGTAGTAATTTTGTAGTTCTTAATCTAAAATTAAACGAACCCTCGAAAGTTGTGTTGATGCCATAAAATTTTAGAAATCGAAAAAAATATACCAAAAAATATATGAAAAAATACGAAAAATAAAAATAAAAGAGAAAATCATATAAATTCAATTAGAATCAATTTAGTTGTCGTCATATGCAGAAAATTGTTAATATTATGAATCAACAGACATGTGATAAGAGAAATGAATTTAGCATTTCCACTACATTTTTATATTTCGAAAATTAATTTATTTATATAATTTTACATATCGAATGAAGTGAGTTCATTTTACCAATACATAATGGATCCGAAATAAAATTATTGATTACATTACATTAAAAGAAAATGTGAAGACATTGTCTCTTAAATTTCTATGCTTATCAATGGCAAGCCGGATGTTTCTAGTATTCTGAGAGAGACTTTTTAAAAATAGCATTGAACGAATTCATTTTTGCAAAGCTACAGCGCTCAGTAAGTGTTAACTTATTTTTAAATCACACTTTAAAGAGATCAAACTTGTTATTGTACTCCGAAATGAATTATTTAAAATGAATTTTGAAATTGAAGCTAGTTACATAAAATGAAGATGTTAATTATTCACTTATATGACTTTTTAATGTTTAGTTAAAGTTTTAGTTGTATTCCAAGAAAATCTAAACATTTTTGTGTTTGTCATTGTGTTTGTCTAACTTTTAAGGTAGCAAGTTTTTTTTTTAATGAGTAGCTTAAATTTGCAGATTAAACATATTAACGCCATCTAAGTCGAATCTTTGTCCTTTCTGTTGTTGTGTTGTTGCTTTGTGTTCGTCTTTCGTAGTTGTGTTTTTGCAAAACTATTTATTTGTAAATTCATAATTGAATATTGATTATTTTTCGCTTTTAATAATATTTGATTGTGTGTTGGTTACATCCTTTTGTCTAAAGGCACAAAGTTATAATAACTTCAACCCTATAGGCAGCGAGTATAAAAATAATATATTCTGCTCTTGATAATTGATTTCAATTAATTCATTCATACCGTAGTTTACAAAATATTCCAAGCATGCTCAGCTCTCTATAGTAAATACTTTTGCTCTAGCTTAAGACAAACAATACACTTCATGAGAAACAAAGCGAAGCCAATCTCCGAAGTTTACCTGTCCCATTTCATCGAAAACTCCATAGAACATATGTTTTGTCTGTCTTTCTATGTGTGTGCGCGTGTGTGTGTGTGTGTGTGTGTGTGTGTGTGTGTGTGTGTGTGTGTCTGTGTGTGTGTGTGCGGTTGCAGTGCAGCACTCAGCCCATAAATAGTTGCTTAATTACCTTCTCAAGTGCCAAGTGCGCTCATTCCTTCGGCGACCACGAAGCAAAAAACTTGTCGAAACAAAGCTGCAAAAGAAAGAAACTGTAAAGGGCGTGGTAGGGGGAGGAAGGGCGAACCAACTGAAAACATATGCCAAAACACCGATTGCAATTAATCTTGTGCATGTTGAGAGCGAGTTCCCTAAGAACTTCAGTTCCAACTCGTAGTCAAAGTCGAAGTCGAAGTCGAAGTCGAAATACACACCACGCACCTCCTTGCGGCTGCAGTTTTTGCAGGTGGCAAAGCTTCCTCTGTTTATTGGTAAACAACACAAGTTTTCTCAGCAGAAAGAGAGAGAGAGAAAGAGAGAAGGAGATAGTGGACAGAGAGGTGTGTGTGTGTGTGTGTGTGGGTGCTGATCTATTGTCTCTGCTTCTGTTGGCAGCACAAACTTTTGCTGCATACTTCAAGGCGCAGCCAAATAGCTCGACGTGTTTGCCTGTCTGTTTGGCTGTGTGTGTGTGTTTGCCTGTCTCCCACTCTAGGTACGTATGTGTGTGTATGTTATAGACATTTGTGAGGTATCCCTTAAATACCAATTTATGGCACAAGCAGATAAAGTCCCAAATCTGCACTTAATCTTTAGCATTGTTTAATTTCGACTCATTGAGTTAGCGCCGCCAAAAATGCTCCACACACACACACACACAGACACACACACACGCATACCTAAACAAACAGGCAAGCCACAAGCAGTGGGCGTGGCACGCCCCCCTTCCACAACAGCAACAGCAGCAGCAGCTTCAATGGAGCTTGGCATTGTTCAAAGGCGCGCGCGCTTTCAGTTGCTTGGAAAATAAATCGTCGTCGACGTTAACAATGTGTGTGTGCAAGTGTGCGTGTGTGTGTGTGTGTGTGTGTGTGTGTGTGTGTGGGTGAGTGCCTTAGTTGGCTATATGTGTGTAATATTCGATGCTTCATTGCAACCGCAGCAACAGCAACAGCAACGACAGTTCAACAGGCTGCGTCCTCTTCGCATGCCCCGAAATCCAATTCTCCCAAAGTTGTTTGCTGCTGGCTGCAAACTTACAACTTGCGCGTTATTTCCTGCCACACACACATCGTAGATGAGAGCTACCTACCCACTCACACACTCACACACACACACACGCACACACACACTCACCGTAACCACAATGCCCTGCGTACTTAAGGTGTTAACGCAAAAGCTTGACTCATAAAATATTGAAAAAGCCGCAAAAACTTTGCACCAAAAAACGTGGCAGGCAAACGACGCTAGAACTACACACTTTCCCCCCTTCCTCCTTCCTTCCATCTCTCCACCTGTTCTCTATTAGTCTTAGCCATGGCTAAAGAAATGCAAGCAGCCAAAAGAAAAAACAACACAACAAAAAACATCAACGAACAACGTATCCAACAACCATAAAGGTCGGAACCCCAAATTGAACGGTTAAGTGGCGAACGGCAAAACTTTTTCACCTGCCTCGGCTTTTCCCCCTTTCCTCCTGCACCACACCACAGACTCTGAGTCAGCCTGATCCGCTCCTGGAGGTTTTGTTTGCTTGACTCTTGGCACTTTTGACTAAATGGATTTATTGACTTATTATCACTATTCGCTACGCCTGTGCTTCCTCAACAAGTTAACATAATTGATTGCCTTCGCATTCGGCTTCACTCTGCGTTCGATTCGGCTATGAAAACTTTGCAAACATTTTAAATTTCGAACAAGTTCAATTATCATTTCTTATTAACTAAAATGTGTTCATTGTTAGTATTGATATTTTTATTTATCAAAATAAATATTAATCATTATTTATGTACAATACACGCATGTACATAAATAATGATTAATATTTTTTTTGCTGAATCAAATTGCGTTCGAAACGAGGTAAACAATAAAAGTTTAAATGTACCTCCAAAAAATGTTAAATTTCTTACAAATTCTATTAAAGTTGTATATTAACCAAGGCTTTTTCATTGTTAATATAATTTAGAAGCATTTAAAGTTAATAGTAATATTTTTTGTATTTTATTTCATTTTAACAACAATACAAAACTTGTTTATGTTTCATCTGAATTTTAAAATTAAATTCTGATTCAATTTTCGATGCCATACAAAGTCACTTAAAATTTCACATTGACCAAAACTTATTCATTGATAATATTATATATTATAATATTAAAATCGAGAGTGCTCGACTCGACTTTTAGACCCTTGTTACACATTTTTCATAAAAGAAAAAAAACGGTATTATTCTTTAAATATATAAAAAAAAAATGCATAAAGTATATCAAATATACCAAAAAAAAAAAAAATAGAAAGCTAAAGACGAGTGTACTCGACTATGCGATACCCGCTAGAATACATATTACTGCTACTACATTCAAAATATACCGAAAGGTATAAAATAACCCAAATATACCAACAACAAAAATACCACCATATTTTATAGTATTTATATACTTCTTACAAATTCTATTGTTGGTATTTAAATAAATATTGTACATTATTTATTTTAATTAGTGCACTATTTTATAGACAAATCGGGTCTTAGTTGTTTTGACTGACAATCTGGTATATTTAGTATTACTCTATGGTATATTTTGAATGTAGTACTATATCAATATTTATTTAAAAATAATACCGCACTCTTTTACTATTATTCCAAATATGTAGCGGGTATCTCGCAGTCGAGCACACCCGATTTCATACACGCCTTTAATATTTCTTTGGTCTTTTTCCGATCTTACCTCAGTGAAAACAAAACTGTTTATGTTTCCGATATCTGTTTAAAAATGTAAGTTTTAAGCTAAAAATGTCATTAATGTTTGCAATAAATTTGTGAATAAAAATGATTTGCTTTAGCAACAGTTGCTCAACTAGTTACAGTGCTTGGGGTAGCTGCCAGTAGTTGAAATAATTCATCAAATTATACAAATTTGCCATATAAATGTGTAATACAAATTTTTGCAGACGGCAGGCAAAACGAGCCGAAGGAGAGATAAAAAGTATCATAATAACAACGAACGAACGAACCAACAAAAAGGAAAAAAGGGCAGAAACGGCGGAAATTTAAATTACCTGTGCCGTAATTACACAAAAGAATATGCCAATAAAAATGACTTATGTATCAATTTCCTTTACGACGACGACGTCGACGACGACTTCACAGGACGAGGACGCAACGAGGACAACGATGATAATAATAAAAGCAGCGGCAGCGGCAGCGGCAACGTTGAGGCACAAAGCGAAAATTTCAATTTTATTTTTATTGCCTTATTGTGTATCAAATATTTACAATTATTTGCCATGAGCCATGAAAATGAGCCATTCAGCCAGACAACGACAGAGGGTGGGCGATGGGCGGTGGGCGGTGAGCGGTGGGTTGGTGGGCGTGTGCATGCTGATAAATTCAAATAAATTGTGCAGTGTAACCAAGGTGAAAATGATAGCAAAGTCCCCGCACAAGCGAACAAGCTACGAGTAAGCTAAGCAGGCAGGCAAAAGTTTTCGATCAAAGAGCGAAGGAAAATTGCATGGAAAATGGCTTCAGCTTCAGCTTCAGCTTCTGCTTCTGCTTCGGTGTCTGTCTCTGTCTCTGTCTCTGTCTCTGAATTGAGGCTCAGCGCCGCGCCACTTATTCATGGCATTAAAATTTTATTTTAATGTCATCGAGTCGTTGATTTACAGGCAGCAGCCACTGTAGCATGTGAACTCCGTGAAAGATTCATCCGAATATAATTTTAATAATATTTTATTGCCTTCGAAAAAGTGGTAATAGCGCGTAAAATGCCAAAGTCAAAGCCAGAATAAAAACCGAAATGAATGCCAAAGCCAACTGTAATATTTGCTGGCATTCAGAGCACTTTTCACTCTTGGCTTCCTTCCACACTTCCCACCTTCTGTGGGTAAAACGCAGTTAAAGTGATGACAGAACTGCAACTTCGAGAATATTTTAAAGTATTTAATGTATTCAGGAAAGTCACAAATTATTTGCGATTAACATAACGAATAATTTCATATATTTCAAATATATAACAAAAATATATTTATTATTTTACATATTTTTCATATTTTTATATGTTATGCTTTTTTATTTAAATATTTTAAAAATTAATGATTTTATTTCTTACATTTTTGTTTGCCATTATGTTGTATAAAATCATTTCAAACTTATATAAGATAATAATTCATTAAGATAATATCTAAAAAAAAATTATTTTTAAAAATATTATTAAATAAATGAATTATTAAATAAAATACTACTTTCGTATACAAAATTCTTACATTTTTCTAATTTATTTTAATGTTCATTGAAGTCAATTAACTGAACTTTAGTTAATAGCTTCAAAATTGTAACCTTTAAGTGAAATTAGTAAGTTTATATAATTTCTCAACTATAAACAAAAAAGAAAGGTAAACTAAATACAATTTAAAATCTAGTTGTTCTTAAATTCTATTTAAATTATACCGAATATCTAAATAACTCCCCAACTCATCAACTTCAAAATGTATCATAAAAACCTATTGCAAAAGTTCGCATCTATCCTTAAGTGAACTGAAACTGAACTTTTTTCAAAATTTAAGCACTTCCATATGTAATTGCAATTTACCTTCTGCTTTATTCTCAGAAAAAGCATTTATTGTTATTACCAATATTATTGGGCTTAAGTAATGATGATAAAAGCAACAACAAAAATGATCATTTCTATTGATTTTGGTTTCATCCTTTTCAGCAATTGGTTCTGCTCTTCAAAGTTACCAAACTACCATCCATTGGCATCTCATTATCACATCTATTTGTTTGTTTGTTTGTTTGTTTGCTTGTTGGTTTGTCTGTTTGTCTGTTTGTAACGAGTTCTCAGACTTCAAGTTGCAATCGCGTTTGTGTTCAGCTTATTGTTATGGCGTCTGGATGCTGTTTCGGAAAGGGAGAGAAAGTGTAGTTCAATTAACAACTGTCGGTGTAAGTATTCTCTGCGATGGATCCATTATGTCTAGTGGTTTTTCTTGGCCAACGCACAATTTCAGTTGCAATTTTTGTCTGAGTCGAATTGAGAATCTCGTTAAATGTAATGAAATGAAGCCATAAGAAGGTTTAGTCATCATCCTGTCGACTGTTCAAATTGATGTTAGCTGCAATAAAATAAATACGGGCAAATTCCAGATCTGTAAAATCTAAATATTAATAATCAGATATTGAAGTGAAAAACACTAGATTTTATACGGAAATCTAGGGCGCGAAGGTATGAAGAAAATATGAATGAAATTCATTTTTACAATTTTTAAACCTTTATAAATACAATAAGTAAATGCTGTAGGAGATTCTTATAGCATTTTGAACAGCATACAATAATACTTATAGTTTTTTTGATTCCGTAAATTTATAGAAGTTATTTAAGAAATACTTTTGTATGAGCATAAACAACTTCTTACTACGTGCTTTTTGGACTCTTTGGTATATTTTGAATGCAGTACTGTTGCAAAATACCTAAACCTACCTTTGGTATATTTGCAGTAGTTTTGTGGTATACTAATTTGCTTAAATTTAATACCGCATTATTTTGCTTTTATTCAAAGTGGGTTGCGGGTATCTCACAGTCGACCATACTCAACTATAGCTTTCTTACCTGATTTAATTATAAATGACTCTATTCAGTTAATCATAAATATTATGTACTTATCTATTTATTAAACTAAATTCAGTATTAAATACTAAATTTGGGGCTTTAGACTCTTGTAAATAAACTAAATGTACATATGTACGTACATTGATTGATATTCTGTTACAACATTGTATGAAATATAATAGATTGACAGGTTGCTGGACTTGTCTAACCCTGTTTTGAGATTCAATGATATAATTGATGTCAATGCTACTATATAATTGAGCTTTAATGCTTGCACTTTTGTTATAAAAAGACAAAGTAAATTCAGTAAATCTCTCCAATTTCTAAAGCAAACTTAAATTCAAAAACAATTGCAGAATGCGTTCTTTAGTATATAGTCCGTTGACAAAGAATATATATTAATACTCCAAGGACTTCACTAAAGCTGAGTTGGAAACTTTTTAAAGTGAACAAAAAATAGAATTTAATTAATTTGAATGCATGGTCTGAAGCTAGTGAGTGGATTGGAAGTTTTCATTACTGAATTAACACTCAGATTATAGATTTCATAATATTTCCAATTCCACAATTCTCATATCAAAATTATTTAATGTTCGGCACTTATAAAAATTTCTGTGAAAAATTTGGCTGCAATCTGATAAAAATTGTAAAACTAATCAATAATAAATAAGAAATAATAATATTATAAGGCAAACACCAGCTGCTGAAGTCATGTCTGAAGTTCTTTGGTGGACAATCTGTTATATGTTTAATGTAATTGTATATCAATATACCAAAAGTATGTATATATTTAAGTTTTTTTTAGAATATTAATATTTTAAGAACTATTTTGCTATTATCGAAATGGAATAGCAAGTATTTCACATTCAACTGTATCTTTTTTACTAGTTGTTTTTTATATTAAATTTGTTTATCCTGAGCTCAACCAAAAGAGCGTTAATTAATATAATTTGGTAGCTAGTGAATTGATTATTTGACAACTTTTACAACATTCGCTATGAAATTTCTTAGATTTCGCAATAGAATGGATTTTGGGCTACTCGCAGCGAAGAGCTGTTTAGATAACATTTTAGTTATAGTTTAGAGGTAACAACCAGTTGCAGAGTTACAATTGATAAATTAAAGAAACGATTCGCAGGCATCTAATGAAAATGGCGTCTTTTCATTTCATTTGCGTCACTTTCCTTATTTTTTTTTTTAAATCTTTTTTAAGCAATATTTATGGGCATTGTTTTTTATACACACATTCTTTTTGTTGCTTCTTTGGGGCTTCTTCTTCAGTTGGTCACCAATTAATTTTTATTTATGTGCTTTGCGTTTTTAACTTCGCTTCGTTTTTTTTCTGTTTTTTGTTGTCCCCCTTATCAAACAAACAGTTGGCAAAATGATAAATGCCGTTGCTTTTGTATATGTCCCGGCAGCACCCTTGCATCAGCCACCCCACTCCATCCACCTCCCGTTCCCCTTTCCCATCCCCTTCCCCTCACCACTTTTCGCTTCTCAGTCCCAGTCGCAGTCGAACGCGGACCAACCATTTGGTAATTTAATATTTTTCCAGCCAAAAGAAGAAAAAATTAAAAAAAAAAAGCAAGTATAAAAATTACAGCTAAGTGTGCTCGACTGAAAGATACCCGATAGCCATATTGAGTAAAGGTAAAGTATAGCGGTATTATTCTTAAAATTTACTAAATTAATATACCGAAGTATGACGAATGGTATATTTGGTATGTTGATTTACATTCAAAATATACCATAGACTACTAAAATATATCATATATGTTGGCGTTATTTCCCATCCAAGAGTATTTATTCAATAGCTTCTACTATTTTTATCTGATCGCAACCCAATTCTCAGCAATCATAAATATTGTTGGTATTATTGTATGTACGGAAGTGGGCGTGGCAACAATTTGATACTAAATTGATTTACGTGCAATAGTAAAAAGTGCTGTCGAAAAAAATTATATCTCTATCTCTTAATGTTTCTGAGATATAGGTGATAATACGGACGGACAGACAGACAGACGAACATGGCTATATCGTCTCGTCTGATGAAGAATATATACTTTATGGGCTCGGAGATGCCTTCTTCTTGTGCATAAAGTTAGAATACCCTTTTACCCAAGCGGGTAGCGGGTATAATGAATGAACAACTCGGAGAGTATATGAGAAAAATGATATTTGAGCGGAGAACGCGCTGCTAAAAAATGACAATTTTTAATTATCAAATGCGTTTAATGATAAAAATTGTTTATTGCGGGTATGAGAGGGTTTGTATTTTCTTCGTCTTTTTTTTCGTATTCTGTGTAAGCGGAAGTCGGATTGGGAGTTGAGAGTACATATTGTGGAGATGGGCGACAGGATAAAGGAGAGTGGGGAGTGTCGAGAGTGTGGAGAGAGTGGAGAGGGAGGGGAAAGAGGGGAATGTGGTTTCTACTTGGCCGGCGCTTTGCGTCTTGGCTTTTAATTTATGATTTATTTGTGTGGGTGGCTCGCCTATAATAATTAATATTGCACACAAGTGAAAGACACTGCTGCTGAGCAACACAATCCCTCAGGAGTGTGGAAGGCGAAAGGCGAAGAAGCGAAGAGGCGAAGAGGAGGCAACAACAACAACAACAGCTTCAACATGCGAGCAAACGCAATTTTTTCATAAATCTTTTGCCGCGACGTCGTGGCAGTAAGTGCAATGTCATTGAGGCAGAAGTGGCAGCAAGTAGCGCGGGGAATAAGCGACATAAATACATACACACCCATACACACACACACACACACACACCACATATGTTAGCAGGCCAAAAGCAAGTGTCGAGTTGACGTCTTTGCAGCTTTATCGTTGTCGTTGTCGTCGTCGTCTTTAGCCGAGAGCAAGGGCAAAGCAAAAAAAATTAAAAGTATTTCTCGAATTATTGTTAATGATGATTAAAAATATGTGTACCTACATATAGTACATAATACACACAGCACACCTCAGCACACCTCAGCACACCTCAGCACATACACACACACACACTCTGTGGTTTCCCCTCAGCTTATTCGGTTTTCTTTTTGGCTTCACGTGTTTCACAAACACATTTTCTTTTGCGTCCCCAAATGTCCTCGACTTCCTTCAGCTTTGACTCGAACCGAGCTGGGAGCAGACTCAATAACAATCACTGAAGTAATGTGCGAATGGATCAGGCAACTTCAGAGCACTTCGAGTCTTAAATATTCTGACGAACCAGCGACATTGCTCAGCATTAAAAACTAAGAAAAACTATTGTTTACAAACACATTCTAATAAATCTATCTTTAAGGAACAAAACAAAAGTTCTTCATTAATTTACCTAACATGGATAGCGGGTATCTCACTGTCAATCACACTCGACTGTAGATATCTTACATTTCTTTTCTTATTTCAAAATATTTTATTTGATATCTTCAAAATATTAGTTGTTATAGGTAAAGGGAATACAATATTTAAACATCCATTTGGAAATTGTGCATCTAGTAAGTGTTTCTAAATTATGTGGAATATGGATATTTATTACCATAATATATATTTCCATATATTATACATATCACTTAAACAATCGAACATATAAAAATAAATAAGCATGCTTAATAATAACTAGATTAAATCAATACATTTCGATTGAAATAATAATCTGAATGGTATTTGTGACAAGTTGCAAACTGAATTTTATTTAATATTGAAATTCATGCCTGAATTTGAATTTGAATTAAATTTAGTGGCCGAGACTTAGTATTCGAAATCACAATCTGACAACTGGAAATATAGTAAATGTAATCTGTTATAAGATACAATAACAATGGTAAGAAATATTTGATAAACTTGCAAAGTATTACAACGTTTCATTCGCTAGACGAAGCCACTTCAAGTCAATAAAAATCGCTGCATTATTGGCAACTATGGACTAATGAGAAAGATTTCTGTATTGAGAATTGCTGAGCAAATCCATAGTCAAAGGAAAAATTCAGTGGTAAACACGCCTATCAAAGATTTATACGAGTTCCATGATTTCAATATCGACTGCGAAACCATTCCTCAAAATAATTTCAATATTGATTATGAATGTGAAATAACCCCAAGGATGAACATGGAATTTCCGCTGTGGACTAATTTATCCACCGAAATAAAGAAGACTCCATTCAAAAAAAGATCATTGCGTAAACTCCTGGACAATGAATGTGTCAATCAAATTTCCCCGCAGCAGTTGAAAGATCGATTAAGCTCTCCACACGCAATCAAGCCAGAGAATCGAGGCAGAATAATTAAGGCAAAGGAACTATGCGATCCATCCTATAAAATTCGAGAGAAGTTAAACGCCAAATTAATTCTCCGTAACAACAATCGTCCCAAAAAGAAACAACATGAATGTAGTCCATCATTCATCTCCAATCTTCAGATTGTGCCCATTGAAGATCTGTTGCCACAGTTGGCTCTTTGTCTGCCACATCCACGATTTGTGAAACGCATTGAATTCGATTCGCGTCTTTTTGAAATCAACTTTATGGCAAACTCAACTCAGAAACTTCGACGATTCCAACAGATATTGCATTCATTTTATTTCGTTGTTTTCATTGGTTTCACATACATCATTCTTGCCACAACCAGCGAGATAATTCAGTACGTTGACAACCGGTTGCGATCCGTCACATCGTATTTCTTTTCCCTACCATAAGCCAATGTTCTCATATAGTTTGATAGATGACACTTTATCTCTTACACAAATCTTTACAATTAGTAATACCATTAAAATAAATAAAGAAAACATGAACAGAAATGAAAGAAAGAACACAATAAATAAAAAAAAATCAAGAAATAAGGAAATAAAGAAATTATTCAAGAAAATAAGGAAAGAAAAAATAAATAAATTGAAAACAAAATAATATTTTGTTAAGAATACATTTAAAGAATTTAGAAACTAACATCCAAATGATTTAACGCTTCTAACAAATTTAAGAAACAGAAGATAAGTACTTTAAATATTATTTTATTTCTCTTGAATACATCTCATTTAGTTACTAACAAATGAATGTTTCAATGAATAAAAGGTATTTAAGACTTATTCTACAGTATTAAGCATAATAATTATTATTGGATTTATTTTTATTGGCCATATTTCAATGATAAACTCAGCAAATTTTTACTTTTATATTTTATAATATGCTTATAATATTAAAAAGTTATTTATTTCTGTCGAAACTGAAACTAAATTTAATTTTTTCAATGAATTTTAGATTTTGTTGTAGTGTAATTAATAAAATTCGATCTTATTACAAAGATATTCGATCTTATTACAAAAATATTCGATTCAATTTTAATTTAACATATTTTTCTACAATTGGAGCTATGACTTTGAAATAATTTCCCTGTTTTAAGATAATTGAAAAATGAACGAATTCCTACGAAAAACAAAAATTGAACGAATTTGTATATTTTATCGTAAAACAGAAAATGTTCCTAAATTCCCGATCTAAAATATTTTGCTAAGCCAGAGCCATAAAAATAACCATTGCTTATTTTTATACCCGATACCCATAGGGTAGAAGAGTATTATAACTTTGTGCCGGCAGGAAATGTATGCCGCAAATCAAAAAAATCGAATAACAAGCGTAATTTTAAATTATTAATTTTTTAATAACAATAGTAGTTGTTATTCCTGAAATTTTGGTTGCGATAAGATAAATTGTGGAAGTTATTAAAGAAATACTTTTGTATGGGCAAAAACGCCTACTTACTAGGCGTCTTAGTTGCTTTGGCTAACAATCTGGTATATTGTGCCGTCTATGGTATATTTTGAATGGTGTACTATATTGATATACCAAACATACCATTTGGTATATTTTTAGTATTTTCGGTATAGTTTTAAAATAATACCGCAATATTTTACTTTTATTAAAAATGGGTAGCGAGTATCTCACAGTCGAGCACACTCGACTGTAACTTTCTTACTTATATATTATAATTTATATATTTATTTGTTGTTGAATATACTTTTCTTGTTGTTGTTTAACTTTTTATTTTTATTGAATTTTTCAATTATTTGAATGGTTTCATTCATTGAAGTATTTAAGGAATATTAGATTGAATCCATTTCCACATCAATGTGCAGGAGTATGCGATTATGATTTAGGATAAAGATTATAGAAGTTATTTAAGATATACTTTATTATGAGACTTGGCTGAAAATCTAGTATGTTTTGCACTCAACAGTATATTTTTAATTTAGCACTGTATCCTTACTTTTTAGTATCTTTGTGGTATATTAATTTTGTATATTTTAAGTGTAATACTGCACAGTTTTGCTTGCATTCGTACTTGTTATTTTTATTAACTGTTTTTTTCAGTTATTGCTTCAGTATTATTTCAATAGTTTGTTTCATTGAAGTATTTAACGAGTGTACTATGGGCAAAAAGTCCCGAATTGCGGCATTTTTACCATTTTTGAAGATAGAAACATGAAACTTAGTACATATACCTAAAAAATAAAGATGGAATTTCGGATTTTTTCTTTTTTCAATTGGACCACGCCTTCCTTCCCGCCCACCTTACCATGCGGTTATCATTTTCTTGTAAATTTGTTTTAAACTATTTTAATATAATATATTTAATAAAATTAAACTAAATTTATTAAATTAATATATTTTTAGGAAATTCACATTTTAAATTTGATTTGGATTCATGCAAAATTAAATCAAAAATTAATTGGAGCCCAATATTATGTTTTGTGACTTCTTGGTGCCCAGTTAATAATTTATTCTTCACAAAGCTTTTCCTCCAACTCCAGGGGAACTCTGCCCGAAAATTTCGACTTCGTTATCTCCGCCTTCTTCTATCTGATTATCATTATTGTCTACACATGCCCATGCTATTGGAAGCTAAAAATCAGGAGATTCCAAAAGAGCCATAACATCTCTTGGTTGGCTTTTTTATAGTTTTATCTTTAGATTTATAGTTGAAAGCAGTGGGTCAGAGGAATCCAATGCTCTATTAAATACATCTGATATAGTATTAAGACGGCTGTTTTTCCTTGCATGAGAAAACATATCGCGTTTGTACAATTTTTTTGCGCTCTTCTGACGCATTTTCGCGGAGAGCCCCTAGAAGAAGTACGGAGGCTTCCATAATTTGGTGCCAATGTTCCAGTACTTTATGCAAAATTGGAGACATTGGATACCACTCATAAGTATTAATGTATAAGTACATCAAGTACCTACTTTAAGTTTTGATGGGCATACCTCAAACTCATTATGTAGCAATTAAAATTATATAAACACTTTTCAAAACGGCATGCAACAATAGCATTGAATTTTCTGTTTCATAGACTAGTTCAAATGCTAATTTTCACTTTAACCTTGCTCCTGCCTCAGTATACGTCAAGCGTTTACGACCAGGCTTTTCGCGAGAAACATCATCTTAAGAAACTCAATTATGAACGATGATGCAAGCCATTGCGCAGGCTTTTCTGTTGCATTTTCATTAAGTATGTAAATTAGTGTTATTCAATCCGAAAAACTGAATAAGCTTATCTTTTATTAAGATTTGCTGAACACCACTTGTTACTCCAAAAATCCAGCAACGTTGAATTACAAGACGTAAATACAACTGCAACATTAAGTTTTGCCGTAAATCGGGCAAAAAACGGGCAACAATGTTAATCACTATTTGATTGTTAACAGTTTGGTTAATAACATTCAGCTTTAATATTGCCTCGACCGGCCTAGACGCACTAGTTACACTCCACAGTAACACAGATACATGTGTTACCAGGAACCTAAAAACATACCAACAACACATTGGACAATATATCACATGTACTACAAATTTAATGCCAATAATTAATATTACATACCTTGACGATTAAATTCCATATTCAAGTTTTTTTGTTTGATTTAATATTTGAATATAAAACTGACAGAAAAAATCTCAAATTTTCCCGCCAATTTTTTTTTTAGAGTGTCCAGACCATAGTCTTTAAATATGGGCGAATAACAAATTACCAACGAAATCTAAAATTTTTTAAAAATATGTTTCACTATTCTTGAAGTATTTTAATTAAAAAAAAAAAGTCAATTTAATGATACAGAACACAAAAAAAAATGTAAAAATGCCGCACCTTGCGACTTTTTGCCCATAGTGGAGTGTCAGCTTGAATTTGAATCCGTTTTAACTTCAATTTGCAGGAGTGTGTGATTATTATTTTGGGATAAAAATTGAAGAAGTTATCTAAGAAATACTTTTATCTGTGACTTTGGCTAAAAATCTGTTATATTTTGAAAATATACTGAATATAGACTTCGGTATATTTTAGTATTTTTGTGGTATCTTATTTAAAATAAGTTAAGAATAATACCGCGCATTTTTGCTTTAATTCAATATGACTCGGGTATCTCACAGTCGAGTACACTCGACTGCAACTTTCTCAATTGTTTTTTTTACTATTTTTTCGCTTATTGATTCTGTATTATTTCAATAGTTTGTTTCATTGAAGTATTTAACGAGATTGAATTTGAAGAAATTAATAATGAAATACTTTTGTCTGTGACTTTGGCTAAAAATCTTGTATTTTCTGAAAATATACTAAATATAGCCTTCGGTATATTTTAGTATTTTTGTGGCATCTTATTTGAAATATTATAAGAATAATACCGCACTGTTTTGCTTTCATTTACCATGGGTAACGGGTATCTCACAGTCGAGTACACTCGACTGCAGCTTTCTTAATTGTTTTTACTATTTGTTTAAATATTTTTTTGATTGTATTATTTCAATAGTTTGTTTCATTGAAGTATTTAACGAGTGTCGGATTGAATTTGAATCCGTTCCAACATTAATGTGGAGGAGTGTGTGATTATGATTTGATTATGATTCACATATCTGTTATGTATATTCGTGAGTGGGTATCGTGGTTACTCAACAGAGAGCGAGAGAGTGTGCAGAGGTGTATGTGGATGTGTATGTGTGTGTGTGTGTGTGTGTGTGTGTGTGTGTGTTTGTCTATTTCTGTTTCTGCTTCTGCTTCTGTATCTGTTTCTGTTTCTGTGTGCATCCCAGTGGCATGCAACTGCTGTCGGCTGCTGTTGCCACACTGTGGGGGTCGCGTGTGGCAGCACTCGATAACATAATTATCTGTCATAATCAGTAGGCGTTGAAATGTGCAATTTGAAGTGCAATTTAATGTGCACCAACAGCCAAAAACAACAACAACAACAACAGCCATGAGAGCAGATAGCACAGAAGTGCGTAGAGGTAGGAGAAGGGCAGGGGGAAGGGGGTGTGTTAGGGTTGCCAGGTTGCGGCGCTGCTTGGGGCGTTGCTTGCCATCATCATCATCATCATCACCATCGTCGTCGTCTATTCGCATTCAGTTTGAGCTGCGCGCAAAATTTGCATCAGATTATTGCAATAAACATAATTATGCGCACTGCATATGATTTTTCAATTAAACACATGCAACATGCAACTCCCCAAATGCTTGCAACGCATCGCTGCTGTTGCTGCTGTTGTTGCTGTTGTTGCTGCCACGCGGGTGGTTGACGCTGACGAGGCAAATAAAAAGCCATCCATACACTTATACAGCCTATATATATATATGTGTATGTGTGTGTGTGTGTGTGTGTGTACGTGTGTGTGGCATGGGTGGCACGGCCGAGGGGCATATTCTGTTGGCATGACCAACCAATTGCTGCTCGTTGCGGGTGTTTGTAATGCATATTTGTTAATTAAGTGTCGTGTGTGACTGTCTCTCTGTGCTGTGTGTGTGAGTGTGCGAGTGTGTGTGTGTGTGTGTGCGAGTGTGAGTGTGTGTGAGTGTGGCTGGTGTGCGCAATTGTAACGGTGCTTAAGTGGAATCAATGGATTGTAATGCACAGATAATCATTTTTAGCAAAAACACAACGCAAAGCCTCTTTCTCCTATCTCCCTTACTCCCTCTCTCCCCATCTCTCTCTCTCCCCATCTCTCTCTCTCTACTATCCGTAGCATATGCTGGGCGTTGCCACTCTGCTTGTCAATGACAAATGGCACAGCGTGAAACGGGACAAACAACAGCAGCAATTGCAGCCCGGCAATTGCAAATTGCAATTGCAAATTTCAATTAGACGAGGTGTTGATGCAGAAACTGCAAATTTGTTGTGTATTTGGCATTTCAAGCATATAGAACAAGTATAGCATGTCACCCACCTACCCACCTACCCAACCTCCTTCTCCTCCTCCTCCTCCTCCTCCTCCTCCTCTCACTAGATACTCAATGCGGTACCAACATGAGGGGAAGGTATTCTACTAGATGCATATTACCACAGCGTATTGCATAGCCTACAACAGAGTCAATAAATACAGGGCAGAGTCCATGGTAAAGCATCTAGGATTCAGATATATTTACATATATAGATATACAAGTATTTATAGTATATACCTATTAATACTACTTTACTTGTACTAGAACGTCTTCTTTTTTAATTTTTTTTATTTGATTGTCAAAGAAAAACATACATAAATATATATGTATGAACTTATATTTTCGTATCAAACCACACCGTATAGTCAAGTGTGACCATACAACAAAATATAGAATAACTAAAACTTAATAGGTCACGTTTGCTATGCTATTTATGATATATACGATATGGGCACATTTACAACAGTTACTATACCCACTTACTACGGGTCTTAGTTGCATTGGCTAACAATCTGGTATATTTTGTCTGTAGTATTATATCAATAAACCAAATATATAATTTAGTATATTTGCAGTATTATTGGTAATATATAAAATGTATATATTTTAAAGTATTGTAAATACCTCAATATTTTGCTAAAAAGAGTAGCGGAGTGGAGTCGAGCACACTCGACTATAGCTTTCTTACTTCTTATTAATGAATAATGAAGCAAATATACATACATATAAGTACATACATACATATGTATATATATATCTTCGATGATTGATTTAAATACAGCACTATGACGATAATTACAAAACTGTAAATTCAAGTAACAAATAAAGAAAAAGTTAAAAGTTATTTAAAGAATCATTTTATATGACAAATGGATTTTCCAATTTTTTTAGTGCTTTGGTTAACAGTCTATTATATTTTTAATCTATGTTATCATATATTTGGTGAGATTCCAAATATAGACTTCGATATATTTTGTCTTTTTTTTTTCGATATTAAAGTGGTATGTATATTATTTAAAATGTGTAGATCGTATCTCACAGTCTCCACTGTATCTTTCTTACCTGTTCTTTTTATGCGAGTCTAACATTTGAAAGTCAAACATACGACACAAAATTGATTCAATAGTCTGAAATTCTCGCTTATTGAATGTGCAATGCAATATTATCATTATTTATTCAGTATTAATCAAGATTCATCAACTATGATTGCGGATTAAAAGAAATGGGTTCTATATCTTTTATCTTGATATTTGTCATAATATGTATTTACTTTATAATGTTTGTAATATTTTAATATTGCAGCAGTCAATTTATTTGCTGTCAATTCAAGAGTCAAATTTATATTGTAATTTGAATTTTTATGATACATAATTTAAAATTTGTATAATTCTGAAATCACTAAAAACAATAAAAAATGAAATGAAAAGCAATTTGAAACATTTCTTGGTCCTTGAAAGCGAAAGCATTTCTTGTATATTTGAGCGATGAAGAAACTGAGAACAAACTAAGTCTACCTTAAGAGACATAAGTACACATATTCAGATATCAGATATATAAAACGCTTGCAGTGTCAAATGGATCCACCCAGAAACAATAGAAATAGAAATAGAAATAGTAATAGAAAAGCTGAACTAAAACAACAAAATAACTAATAATAGTAGATGATAAAAAAAAAAAACAGAAAATAAACGAGTTTCCATTAGGTGAGCGTAACGGAGGCAAGAAGTCCAGTGACGGGCATGTCCTTATCGAGGGTATTCAGCTCGATGAGATAATCGCCCTTGGGAGCATCGTCGGGCAGAAATGTTGTCTCCAGTTCGTACTTATCGATGGTGTAGGTGCCCTTTGGGAAGGGACAACCGCCCTGTTCGGGCAAATCGGATGACTTCTGCAGATAGGGATACGTGTCCTCGTCCTCGTTGACGAACTGACAGAACGGTTTCTCCACATTCATGACCATCGCACCCTTCTCTTGTGTGGAATCGTCATACATGAAGACTTGCATCGATAGCTAAAATAAATATGTATGTCAATGTATGGTAAATCATGATCGATATCCTGATCTATATAATGATCAGCTTACCTTTTGCTCGTCGCCCATATTCCGTTTGAACTCAAAGGTGCCGGTCAAGGTGAACTTATTTTTGGAGACCTTCTTCATGCGCAAATCGCCCCAATCGACCCATTTCTCATCGTCGTTGATTTTGGGATTCTTTTCGAATGAGTTCAATTCGACATTGTAGGCTTTCTCCTCGGCAGCCACAGCCACAGTGCATACCAAAAGTATCAACCCAAGACAACCCAAAAGACTACATATACGAGTACGAGTCATACTTGCCGCAACTCCACACTGACAATCTCTCTCAACCCGCTCTACACTATTTATACTATATACTCATACTCATACATATCATATATGGATGTGGTTCCTCAATTCAGTTTATCTCGCATGCAATATCGTTGTTCTGCATTCCAATTTTACTAACATTGTGTGCACTTGTTGGGCACATTGTAACACATCGATTTGCGAATGTTGTGTAAACAATTTATTACAGATAACTTTTGGATAATGTTATAGAGAATTAACTCACTATAAATCGGAGGTCATAGCTAATACTTTGAAAGTTCAGCAATACAGATGATAAACTCTTCAGCTTAAATAAATCTAATGCCATTTCAAATGTATTAAATTTGATTTCACTTTCTTCAAAATTTAAATAATATTTCATAGCTTTGTGTTTAAAATGTGTATAATAGAAAGTGTTGTTGAGGTTCTATTTATTGTATTATTATTTATTATGTATATAATATTCTATTATTATTTATTATTAATCGAATATCATAGCTATGGGATATGAAGCATTAGAGATACTAAATTTATTTATCTATGTATTTCATTCTTAAAAGAAAATCTACAGTTGAGTGTGCTCGACTAAAATATACCAAGCACCACAATTGGTATATCGATATAGTACTTTATTCGAGAGTATTCAAATATACCAGATTATCAGCCAATGCGGCTAAGACCCGAGTCGACAACTTTTATTCGATCGCAATCAAATTCATACGAACAGACGGACAGACAGACAGGCGGCAAGATCGTCTTGACTGTTAACGCTGATCAAGAATATATATACCTTATAGTGTTGGAAATGCCTATTTACGCCTGTTTACATTTCCTGCCGGCACAAAGTTTTAATACGCATTCACCCTATGAATAGCGGGGTATAAAAATTGGTTTAAATATATTATATATGTATATACATATGTAAATATCATTGAAAGTATATCTTTAAGGCGTGCAATATATATTATTTCAGCTAAAGTATAGTCAAGGATTTGTTGAACTGAATTCTTTGATAGCTACTTCATTTGGACTTTTATTATCTTTTTCTAACAGTGAAAAGTAGACTTGCGTGTAATACCAATAACTTTTTTAATTGATATCGAAATGTAATAGAACTGTTGATATTACTGTCATTTATCAGTCATCAGTCATTCGATTTTTGTGCTATGTGTTCTATTTAAAGAATTTGAAAAGGTTTTTCAGATAATGCATTCCCAGTTAACAGTTCAGTGTTGCATTTCATTATGTTTAGGGAACTCTCTGTTAACCGAAGCCACTTGAAAAGTCTATCTTTTGTCTATCCATTTTATTTTCTTCTTGTAATCTGTCTTCCCTAAAGGCGACTTGTAATCGTATTTGATTACTTTCAAATTTGTTATTTCTAGGTCATCTTGGGTTCAAGTTTTTCTTGAATTTGTTAACTTGAGATGGTTCAAAATTCCCCGACTTTGGATCGCCCCCCACTAACTAATACTGTAACGGGGAAAAATCAGCAAATTGCCAAAACTGTTCGTTGCTTAACTTTTCAACAAGGCCGCTCGCTGTTTGCTGTTTTTGGCCGTTGAAATTCTACAAATATTTTATGGCAACTAATCTCTTAACACTCTATTGAGACATGTAAACTTTTAATAGCATTTGCTGTGCCAAAAACTCGATGGGTTCGCCTTCAGTTCAGTTCAGTTCGGTTCGGTTCAGGCGGGGGGTATGGGGGAGTGTGGTTTACTCTGGTTTAGGGCGGTCTGGGGTTAATACTTGAACATCAGGCTAGGGCGCTGCGCTTGTCGAAAGTTTGGCACTCTCTGCTTTGCTTGTTTTATGGCCTGCAGCAGTTTTCGTGTTTGAACATCAAAAGTAATAAATTCATCGAACCAAAATGTTGCATGCCAAGCAAATGGCGACAACGACGAAGACAAAGACGATGGAGGCAGGTGGCAGTTGGCAGGTGGCAGGTGGTAAGTGGCAAGTGGCAAATGCTGCCTTGATTTTGTTGTTGTTTTAGGTCGCGCCTTTTGCCGTACTCAATAACTTCCGCCGGAAACACACACCTCCCCCCTCCACGCTCTCAACATCTCCTCTACATCTGACCCATTGCCAATTCCCACTACAAAGTTATTTAAGTAACTGTCTTGACTTGTTTTCGCCTTTGCATTGATTGTGCCTGCCACAACACACACTCACACACTCACACACACACACACACACACGCACATACACTCTAGTGGGGGCGGAGAGGCGTGTCTCCATAAATATCCATAATACAAGAGAGTGCGCTAAACGTGTGGGCTCTTTGCTAAAGTTTCGCCCAAGAATTTTGGAACGGAGTCCAAGGCTCTTATTTATTTATTCTATTTGTGTGCCTCGCCTCGCCTCGCCTCGCCTCGCCTCAAATCGTATTTCGTCTTGTGGTTAGTTCCACTAACTCGTATGTAGTACATACATTTTCCGCTAAGTTGGCCGAAGTCACAAATACTGAACGCATTTAAGTGATACACTTCACATACTCGAGCACAAACTAATAAACTAACACTTAAACCATTCGAATAAATTAATGCTAAAACTTTACAAAAAATGCATGTTCTACTCACTCTCATTGATTCCCGACAATTTGTTAGTGATTAGATAAAAATTGTGAAATCAGTTGTTTACTGCTCTGCATGGCAATCTGATATATTTTGTACTCTATGGTATATTTGAAAAGTAATCGATTTACAAAGTATAGTCTTCGGTATATTTAAGTATTTTGTAGGTAAAGCAATTTAGTATATTTAAAGAATAATACCGCAATGCTTTGGTTTTATTCAAAATGGGTAACAATTATTTTCAATTTGAATTTAATTACAGTGCTGGTAACTAAATTCTTTGACTGAATTGCTCATTTCACCCACTGTGTAGAGTGTGTGTACAATAATTACAAGTGAGTACTAAGTATGTACTTAAAGACAAAAAAAACGAAAAAAATGGGGGGAGCATGGGTTAAATAAGAGTCACGTAAGCAAATGCACGGCGTGTCATTTCAATAAAAGCCGTTCGCGTCGCAGTCGACGCCAACGTCAACGTCGTCGCAGTCGCAGTCGCTAATGCTGATACTGTTGTGTTGGGGTTCATAAAAATGACAGAGCATGGGCTCGGTCAGAAGACAAAACACAAAATGAAGAGACGAGGGAAATAAGCAAAGCGAAGTGTATGTGTGTGTGTGTTAAAAGAATTGCAGCAAAATTAAAATAAAATAAAATTTACGTTGAATTAAAAACAAGCAAAGGCAACAACAACAATGTGAAGAAGGCAGAGAGCGAAACAAATAACTGAAACTGAGTCGACGACGAGTCGTGACTTCATTTGCTTGACACTTGCACACCAGCGAATAAATGTGAAGGGCATCGGCGTGGCGTTAGCAGAGCAGAGCAGCGCAGCCCTGGCATCGTAAAAGAAGAGCAAAAAAACGGGAAAAAAGTGCTAGCTAAAGAAAAGGCTGCAAACGATTCCTAATTGAAAACTATTAAATTCTGCCTCGCTTTTTTTTGTATTTTCACGCTACTTAATTTTCTTCTTGCGCTCGCCTTTGCTCCCTCCCACTCTCTCGCTCTCTCTCTCTCTCTCTCTCTCGCTCACTCGTACTGATGCCTTCGTCCCAGCTATCTGTCCCGCTTCTGCCGGCGTCTCTTTAGTGCTGTCGTTCGTTCGTTCGTTTGGTCCAAATTGGAACTTGAATTTCATTTCGAATGACATTCGCTCCATCACGCGTCAACTGCAGTCAGCGTCGACGTCGGCAGAGCACGTAGTTGTCAACGGCAATGCGAAATGCGCAAAAAAAAAACGCGGACATTTTCATTTGAGCATATTTAATTAGATGCAATTATTTATGGTATTAAATAGATGAGGCAGTAAATGTGCTGTACACTGGCGTTGTCTCTTCACTCTCTCTCTTTCTCTCTTAGGAAGCGATGTGAAATGCAAAGTGAGATAAAAAAAAATTGAAATAAAATGCTAAAGAATTGCGTCGTCTTTTGCCATCGTTCGTTTGTTTGTTCAAAAAAGAAAAAAAACGAAAAAAAGGAAAAAAAACAGCAACAACAAAAAATTTCAATTCTTGGCACAATTTCTGCAGTGATGCCACGCCCATTCCCCCTGCGCATCATTTACCAACACAACCATAACAATGAGACATCCCAGCGAATGACGAGAAGGAGGTGGGAGGCAGAGAGCATGATAGGACATAGGACCACTTGGCCGAAGGAGTGCATTTAAATGGCAGGAAATTTGAAAAAAAATTGAAATTTAAGTCTTTGATATATGGAAGTCGATTTATTTGCCGCCTTTTTACCACTCCATCCCTCTTCCCATCCCCATCCCCATCCCCATCCTCAGCATCATGCGTATTATTTCTTTAAACTTTGCCATCTCCTTGACCAATTCCCTCTCTGCACTCTTCTTCCACTTTCCGACTCCTGTTGCGAATGATGCCCATTGTTGTTGTTCTTCTTGCTCCTTGTCAGCTTCATTCTCTGATTGAATGACGTCACTGCTGGCCCTTTACAAAATGTACCGTTACTAACTAGTATATGTTACAGTAGGATTCTATATTTCTCATCATCTATTCGATGTTAGTTCTTTATCTCTCCCTCTCTCTCCCTCTCTCTCTCTCTCTCTCTCTCTCTCTCTCTCTCTTTCTCTACCTCTTCCTCTCTGCCTTTTCATCCTCTTTTACCTAACTAACAAAAGTTATTTAAATTTAACTGACTCTTTGATTATTACATTACCTGATATCATTACCCTTACTTTATAAAAAATAAATAAATAAATAAAAATGATATCATTATATGAAGATAAATATAACAAAACCCATGTATATAAATGAATAAATACATTTAAAAATCTATCTTGAAAAAAAATTAAGTTTTATTTTAAATTAGCGAGTGAACACGAACATGCAATATTGATAGAACCTAAAATCTAAAATTTTAAAACTAAAAAATATATGTGTGTATACATATAATAATCGAAATATCGAATAAGGAAGAGTATAAACAAATTATAATGAATAATCACTTGCCGTAAATGTAATTTTAATAATAAATCTGTTTAGTTAAGTTAATAACAGAAACAGTTTCTTTAGCTAAATAAATATCAAAGCACAGGCTAAATATAGCATTTCAATTTAACTTTCATTACATTCAGATTTAAAATATATATAAATAAAACAGAAAGGCATACTTCTCTCTCTTTCTCTCTTGTCATGTCAACACATTTTTATTATCATACATGTTAAATAAGCTCATTTATTCACCTTTCGCCATCATCAATAAAATAAAAGCTATTCTCTTTTGGGATATCATAACAACCGACACTGTCCAAGTGCTGATAAGGTATGTTCGAATTGAATAATGATAAATGCACTTCAGGTAGACAAGTCTAAGCGGTCATTTGGGGTCGCTCTCCCCCATTTGTGTTGCGTGTTTTCTGTTTTCGGGGGATGTCGCAGTTAATAGCGCGTGACCATGGTATGCCAGTCAACCCTTTGGCACCTTGGCTAACGATGGTCACATCCCCAAACTGGACAAGACAAATCACACACAAATTGACAAGCGTTTAACATAATTTACACGCCCAATTCCAAACCCAAACCCAAACCTAAACCCAATGACTTGCAGTTGACCACATTCCACATAAATGCGATACGGGACACTTTGCCCAAGTATTGACCCTTTGCTCTTCTGGTCAAACCCTTGTCAACGTTGCGTAACCGAAACTATTAAAAATATCATCACAAAAAAGCAGTGCCCAAGACTTTGTCCGTTGTCATTTTTCACACGCTGAATGGCGTTACATATGTTCATGGTCAAATCGATTAAATAAATCATTAGCATCTTTTGTAGCCAATTTTCTTGCCGTCCGTCGTTTTTGTGTTTTTTTTTTTGTCGTTTCTTTTCGTTCTTTGTGGCGCGTGTCGCCAGTTTTACGAGTCTTTTGCCATTTTTTTGTTCTACTCCATTTTTCTTCAGCTCCCTAGTGTGCGTGCATGTGGAAATTGTTTTTTAATACGCGTATGACCGATTTTGGGGTTGGGAACTCTGTGTGTGTTTCGGCCCCCACGAAAAGTTGACATTTAATTTGTTGCGCTTTTGTTAGAGAAACGCAACTTTTGCGGTTCGAGAGTCTGGCTAATTTATTAGCGCAAAACTCCCAATAAGAAAACGCCCAAATATCGCAAGTGATTCAATTGCAATCTACAAGTTGAATCCGTTTCTATATACCCTATAATGATAATGATAATGATAATGATAATGATAATGATAATGATAATGATAATGATAATGATAATGATAATGATAATGATAATGATAATGATAATGATAATGATAATGATAATGATAATGATAATGATAATGATAATGATAATGATAATGATAATGATAATGATAATGATAATGATAATGATAATGATAATGATAATGATAATGATAATGATAATGATAATGATAATGATAATGATAATGATAATGATAATGATAATGATAATGATAATGATAATGATAATGATAATGATAATGATAATGATAATGATAATGATAATGATAATGATAATGATAATGATAATGATAATGATAATGATAATGATAATGATAATGATAATGATAATGATAATGATAATGATAATGATAATGATAATGATAATGATAATGATAATGATAATGATAATGATAATGATAATGATAATGATAATGATAATGATAATGATAATGATAATGATAATGATAATGATAATGATAATGATAATGATAATGATAATGATAATGATAATGATAATGATAATGATAATGATAATGATAATGATAATGATAATGATAATGATAATGATAATGATAATGATAATGATAATGATAATGATAATGATAATGATAAATTATTATTATTATTATGTATTATATATATATATTATATATATGTATGTATTATTATTATTATATATATTATATATATATATTATTATATATTATATTATTATTATATATTATTATTATTATTATTAGAATGTCTTCCATATTTCTATATTTCCTATTATCTCATGGTATACTATTTATTTATGTGAGCGTATGTATAATTCGGCTATAGGCATATTATTTTATTATTTGTATTATGAAGTAGACTTTTTTATATGTAGTCTCTTGCATTTCTTTGTGCGTCTTGGGGCAAATCAGACCAGTGTTTATTTTCTATAAATATAAATTAAATGGGTGGCGTGCAGATGTCCAATAAATTTTGCCATTTTCTCTTTTTTTTCTGTGTGTATTGTGAGACACCTTTTTATGCGGCATTGTGACCGTTGCTTTTGTGTCGCATCCCTGTCGCAGTCACGTCGAACCCTTTTCATTGTGACCGATACCCGGACCGGGTTTCAAGAATCCAAGCATCGTCGTTGTCGTTGTCGTTGTCGTTGTCGTTGTACTCCTCGTTGCCTTTGAATTCGAATAGGGCAAAATACCACAAAAAAGAGAAAAAATCATGTGACAATAGTTACTTTATTTTTTTTTTTTGGCCTTTTTTCTGACGTCGTTTGTTATGTCGCCTGCCATTTCATTTATTTTTATTGTTTGCTAATAAAACGCAATTTGTTTTATAGCCTTGGCCATCGGCTGAGCGTGCAACAAGTTTTACATCATTCATTTCCAATTAAATTCTATTTTTGCGTCTTAAAACTTGCAATCGAACAATTTGCAATGAACCAACTCATTCTACAAGTATTATATATATATATTATATCTGGCAATGCTTTTGTTTTAGTTGCTATTACAACACAAAAAAAAAAAATAAATAAATAGAAAATAAAACCAAACAATTTCTTGTAATTAAAATCCATGGCCTTTAGAGTCAGGCCAAGAGTCAGTCAGGTGCTCAGCTGCGCCAATCAGTCACAGCGAGAGTCAACCACCGAGAGTAGGCAGCATTCCGTTAGGTGAGCCACCCCACCACCCCACCACCCAACCACCCAACCATCCAAGCATCCTCCCCACATCCAACCACCGATTTCTGTCAGCTGCACTTGTCACTGCAGCGCAGACCCCAAAGGCGAACCTTTTTAGCTCCCTCTCTCTCTCTCTCCCTCTGCATTTCTCTTTCTCGTCTATGCAACTTTTTCGCCTTTTTTCATTCAAAATACTCTAACCAAAAAGCACTGATAGATCATTTTGTATATAATCTTATAGCAGTTATTTATTATCCTAATAAAATCAGCAAAAAATTCGACTTTCAATTATAGACAAATTAAACTATTAATTACAAAAATGAATAATTACATCGTTTTTGAAAATTGTTCCTTTATAAAACTCCATAAGAAACAGCTAAATATACAACTTCAATTACTTTTATCACCAGAAATAAGTTAGATCTTTTTAAGTTTTATTGCAAGAAACATTAATTATACTATCAACAAAAATTTTGCAAATATCAGAGTAATGACTATTTAAAAATTCAGAACTGTATACGTTTATATATTTTCAATTCATTATCTTCTCATCTTAAGCAATGAATATTTTAATATTTTATCAATATTGTTATATTATTATTTTTCAACTTAAATATTTTCCATATTAACAGCAGATTATTGGCTTTATATATTTTATATTTTGATTTCTAACCACTATTTTAACGATGAAATTACCATTAATATAGTGTTAATACACACATTATTTTTATGTAGTTAGCAATGAAAAGTGTTTTCTTATAACATTTTAATATCTTATCAATATCTAAATGTTGCAAAAGTAATGCAATTATTTTCAATACTAAGAGCAGTTCAATGCCATTTTAACTTTAACTTATAAATAAATGGTTTCTTATAATATTTTAATACCTTATCATTATTGATATGATGAAATTACTATCAATATATACAGTTTTTTTTCTATTATTTCTCATCTTTAAGAATAAACGAATATATTCTTACAATGCCAAAGAGTATTAAAACTTCGTTGGATTGCAAAATAGTTCAGTTTTGGAATATTCATTACTTTTTCTGGATTTCCTGTTGGCGCGCTTTTTTTGTATGCATCGTTTTTTGTTCAAGAATTACTGATTATTAATTCATTTTGAACCAGTGAGGCATTCATATTTCTGCGGAGCAGTGGGTCGACAATGTCCTTCGACAGAGCTTGACGTTGTCTGTCAATGTTTTGCTTTCGTTTCGTTTCGTTTCGTTTCGCTTCGTTTTATTTTGTTTCGCTTTTATTTTTTTTCCGTTCGTTTTACAGGTACAATCGTAGTCTGTCACTCTTTCTCGCTTCCTCCTCCATACACTATATATATATATATGTATTTGTATCTATATTTGTATAGCCTGGCCGGACCATAGACTTGAGAGGGAGGCGGAGACAGCCAGAGAGAGAGAGAGAGAGAGAGAGATGTCGCGAACCTGGCCAGAAGGCGACGCTGCATTCATTGTTAAATCATTGAGTTTTTACTGCAGTTTGGCAACGGGATTCGACGAGCGTCGTCGCATATCCAACCTCAATTTTGCGACTGCTTATTGTTGTTGTTGGCTCGCTTCGCTTTCAAGTGCGAGCTGTGTGGTAGTGGAGAGAGAAGGAAGGAGAGAGGATGCGAGTCCTTTGCCTTTTGCTTCGCCATGTCCATGTAAACAAAGTCAGTCAGCAGTAAGAAAACAAAATGTGGAAAAAAACGAGAGAAGAGAAGAACCTCGTTCCTCGCATCAACTTGGTCTCATCTCTCCCGCTCCCGCTCTCCCTCTCTCGCTCTCTCGCCTGCTGCTGTAACGAGAGAAGGACACCTGCTCTAAAATGCAAGCATTGCCTGGCCGAGGCCTGGGCTTGTTAGTCTGATTGGGTGGCTGATTGGTTGGACTGGTTGACTAACTGACTAACGGACCAACTGACTAACTGACTGACTGACTGACTGACTGTTTGAATCTCAGCTTGTGCTGCTGCTGCTGCTGCTGTGGCATCAAGGCATCAAGGCGTCATCGTCCTCGTCATTGTCGGCCCATTGCAATGCCCAGTGACAGTTGCTCTGGCCCAGCCACCGGGTTCCTCTAACAATGAAGCGGAAACAATGTTTACAATTTTTACTACATACCTACCGTATATATATATATATATATATATATATATATATATAGATATCTATATAGAGCTATGCATGTACACTTGCTGCTGCAACAACAACAACAACATTCATTCCAGTGACAGTCGGCGCACTCTCTTTTTATTTTTTCAGTTCTTTTCCTCTGCATTTTGTGTTTGCCTTGTTATGCTTTGTGTATTGTATACACATTGTACTCTGCCTTTCCCCCCCCCCCCACCCCTCTCTCTCTCTCTAGTATCTGCATCTTTTACCAGTTACCTGTTAGCTGTTACCTCTGCCATGTTTGACTGTATTTAGCCAGCGGTCATAAAGTTAATTTGTACAAAACTTGCAAATAATTCAAACATTTTCCTACATTTCTCTACTCTATCCTCTCTCCCTTGTCGTGTCCCACAGCCTCTCGCCTTTGGACAGCCCAACAATATGATCACATGCCATACGACCTTATCGAAAGTGACTTGTATTCCAGTAGCAGCTCATCAAATCCATTTGTTGACATCTTTTTGCAGATTTCCTAAGTTATTGTTGACTTTGTTGAGCAGCTTTCCTTAGGAAACTAACTTACTATTTCTTTAAGCAATATCAATATATACAACTTATTGAGTGAACACATCTTGTAAATAACAAAAATAAATAAAAAATTTATTATTTATTATTACAAAATCAAGTAAGAAAGATACAGATCTATTAAAAAACGGTATTATTATTAAGATATACCAAATTAGAATAACTAAATAATACTAAAATGTACTGAATGTTATATGCATACATGCACATATATTATATATTGTCCAAAATACATATATTAATCTTTATATATACCAAATTAGAATACCTTAAGTACTACAAATTGTAGTAAATACAAATTGTCAGTAAATACTGAACGTTATATTTGGTTATCCGTAATCAACCTTAAAGTATACCAAATCAGAGTGCAAAAAATACTAAAATATACTGTGCTGTATTTCGTATAATCATATATATAATAGTCAAAATGCCACAGATTGTTAATGCAACAATCATCTTTTTAATAACTCTTACAATTTTCATCTGATCGCAACCATATTTTCACACAAAGTTTGACAATTTTATTTTAGAAATTATATAAATTTCAGCGGTTTGAAAGAACACAATTTAGTATTGAATTTTACATTTTAATCCCTTATATTAATTGTATAAATTATATATATTATATATATTATATATATATATTATATTTTATTAATATTATAAAATAAAAGCACTTATAATCTTTGCACGCAAATGAAATTTGCTTAAAATTGTCGCCACGCCCACTTCCGCCCCCGCAAATCGACAAAATTTGAATAACTCACTTAAATTTAAAGTGAGCGCGAGTTTTGGTAGTACTTACGATTCCTGAATTTGGTTCCAATCAGATAAAATTGTAGAACTTATTAAAGAAATACTTTTATATAGGAAAACAATCTGGTAGATTTCGCACTCTATGGTATATTTTAAATGTGTACTATATCATAAATATACAAAACAAAAAAACGCAGTCTTTGGCATGTTTCAGTATTTTTACGGTATTATTAATTAATTAATTAATTTAGTTTATTTAAGGAATAATGTCGAAATTGGGTAACGGGTATCTCAGAGTCGAGAACACTCGACTGTAGCTAATAATATAAAAAAAATAATTATAAAATACAAGTTGCCACATCATTAAGCTGTCAATATTTGAATTGAATATTTGAAATAAATACATTTGATAAATCAACTTTTGCTTTCATTTTGCATTTTATTCTACAATAAATTTAAATAATTGTTGTCACTTCATTGAGCTGTCAATATCTGTCCGAAATATGCAAAATTCTTGATCGGCACGTTATATATGATACTGCTTTGCAGTCAGTAAGTATGTGTCTCGACAGCATACTTGGTATTTATGGGAGAGTGGCAAGTGCTTATAGTATTCAACACTCAACACCGACATTCACATAAAATTTCTAATTAACCAAAAAGCCTATTAAGGCCAACAAGGCTAACAACAAGCCCAGCACACACACACACACATACGCAGTGGAAAGACAAACCAAATGTCTCTCCACAGTGCTACACTATTTTATGATTAGGCAACTGGCAAACATTCAACACCTTTTAGCGGTGCCTAATGAAATACTCGCCTCTCATTTTCGTTTCGTTTCGTTCTCGTTCTCGTTTGGTTCTCGTTTCGTTTTCGGTGCTCGTCGCTTTGCCTCGCTCTCGACATAATTTTACTTATTACAATTTTATATTTTATAGATGGCAGCGATGGTGAAGGGGAGAGGGAGAGGGAGTGGGAGAGGGAGAGGGAAAAAGGGTGTCAAGGAAAACATATTCCAAAAATTACCAATTTTGTTGCTTACGATTATTACCTTGACAATGTGCGAGTTGCACTCTCGTTGCTTCGTTTTGCGTTTTCCGTTTTGCGTTTTCCGTTTGGCGTTGTCGCTGTCACTGTTGTTGTTGTTGGTGTTGTTGTTGGTGTTGTTATTAGGCTTGGCTTTTTGCTACACTCTGGAGATGACTTAACACGTAGCACATCATTAAAAATTTGGTGCCATTAATGCATAACACACACACGCAACATGATCAAATTGCCAATATGTCACACACACACACACACACGCACACGCACACACACACACACACTCCGTTGGGGTTGACTCGGAATGCATGAATAAGCAAGGGAAAGAGGAAGCGAGGGTTTCAGCGGGTAAACTAATAACGACAACAACACTGGCGAAACATCATCATCTTATTTACGTCTTTTTAACACCTTACCTGGGCCCAAGCAACACTCAAGGCATATGCTTACCCACCCACACACCCACACACAAATCCAGGCATCGTATGCCGTTGAACAATTAACAAAAGGTAATGTAAAATTATAATTATCACACAAAAGCACATTTGTTAATTTAAGCTAAAACAAACACCGAGCCAAGCTCACCATATACAAGTATGTATGTATGTACATACTTCTTCTATATGTGTGCTCTTCGGTTGTATTCGTTGTAATCTGCTGCTGCCTTTGTGGGTCTAATGGGTGGTGCAATGGTTCACCAACTCCCCCTCTTCCCCTCTTCCCCTCTCACTGTCTCTCCCGCTCAAGTCGCTTCGTCTTGGAAGACAAATTTTGTCGCCTAGTTTCTTGGCGCTGGGCAAAACGACCGATGCGTAACAATGAAAACTCCCCAATGTAATAAATATAAAAACAGCCGAAAAATATGCTATAAAATTATTTCGAGCCGCAACATCTATGAAACTTTCAACTAGAGGTGGTCGCAAAATGCTCCCAAATAATACGAAAATTTGTAAAAATTGCAATTAGAAAAAATCAATTATGCAGAGTTGGCTAACATTTAAATTAGTGAACAATTTAATTTCAATGTATCATTAACAACTTAAGAAAATATCCATAAATTAAAAATGTGGTATTAACAGAATTTATTATAACAAAAAACATTTAAATTAAAATCTTTACTTCATTCAAATTTATTATAAAACGCTTAATAAAATTCAAAAAATATACTTGAAATTTTAATCCAATTTACATTTATTATGAGACGCTTAATAAAAATATATGTTGAATTAAAAAATCAAATTTTTAATTTAATATTCAACAAAACATTCAAAGTATAATTTTAACTTAATTTCAATATATAATGAAACGCTTATTGAATTTTTCATAGTTTAAAAATGTGTTAAACAAATGTAGAATTTTCTAAAAAAATAAATTCCTACTTTATTTCATTTTTTTATGAAACACTCAATAAATTATACATTATTTAAAAATAGTAAATAAATTTTAATTAATATTTGCAGAATTTTCTGAGATTCGAATTATTTTATATTTATGTTCAATTTTGAGCCTTAAAAACATTTAAATTAAAATGTTTATTTAATTTCAAGTTATTAAAAGCCACTTATTAAAACTAAATTTGCTAAAATAAAAAATATTTCAATTTTGTTGACTATATTTGAAAATTTGTATTTGATATAAACTTCATATGATAAATGAATTATTGTGTCTACTAAAAGTCAGTTCGACATATATTTTTAAAATACATATAGACAATCTTTTTTTCTTCAATTATGTAAATGCGATATACGATATGTGTAAAGGCACGACTCACGCGACCATCGCTAAGAGCGTCGCTGCTTAATGGGCACATGGCGGATATGGCACAGGAACAAGTAGATTTAATAGATATAAAAAGAAGGAGGAAGGGAGTCACGAGAAGGGGAGAGGGGAGAAGCTGAGATGCGAAAGGCTTTAGACTTCATTGCATTGATAGTCAGTTGCTCAGCTGTCGGTTGATTTTTGGTTCGTTTGTCCTTTTTGCGGCACATAAATTTTATGTGCCAGGACCTCTGCCCTATCCCATCTGAAAATACAGGCACACACATACGCACACGCATACACATTAAACCCTTTTCGTTATACATCACACACACACATGAACGCAGCTCATTTATGGCTCGGTCTGATAATGTATTATCATTCTCATACAACGCGGAGGCCGCTTATAGTTTTTGTTCTTGTCGCGCTGTTTAGAGACGACGACTCGAAAATATTCACACCCACACACACACACACACGCACACACACACACACATATGCACACGCCTTTGAGGCGTTAATAATTTTTGTGTTTTTATTGTTGTTGCTTTTGGTGTTGCTGTTTTTTGAGTATTTTTCTTACTCTTTGCCGTAATTTATGGCCGTTACATTGTGGCGCTTCTTTGCATGGCAAACACTTTGGCATTTTAATGGGCATTAATGGCATGGTGTGAAGTAGTAGGTGGACACCGAAGGGGAGGCGGGGATGAGGGAAAAACAGGAAGGAAGTTGTGCGCCTTCTCGCAGAACACATTAAAATTATTGAAGCCGACAATGGCCATTAATTCGTTGCGCTTAGCGCGCAATAATGCCGCACATAATTGTTTATTAATGAACTATAAGTATTTTTATTGACAACGCAGTTTCAGTTTCAGTTTCAGTTTTCGTTGTCATTAAAGCCAAACTCCATTCATACTTTACCACAAGAATGTTGAAAGATTCTTCCAAATAAACAACAAGAGATATTGTAATATTTGCTTTTTTATAATATTTTTGATCATTTTGGATTTAGATATTTGAGAATTTTGCAGTCGAAATTCGTTGTAATTTGATTATATTATATAATTCAAGTGCTTTGTAATCCGAGTTTTTATTGATCTATTAATGCTATATAAAGTAGTTGCATTCAGTTGCGTAGTGCATAGAACTTAAAAGAAACCTCAAAGATAATTGTAAAGACGTATCGATACTTATTGCCAGTGTGCCCAGAAGAACTCAAGTAGGGTTGCCAGTTTCATATCCAACATAATTTTAATTGAATTAAAATTGTTTTGTTGATTTATAGATTTAGAAGTCGGGAAATGAAAAAAGGTGCAAGTCATAAAACATGCTAAATTGAGTTCCACCACGTTTTTTTTTTTCTATTTTTTATTTCTTACTTACATGTGTTACGATTTCATTTATGAAAATAAAACAAAACAAATTTTTAGATGTCGATGTGTAGTTCTCATTTTATATGCTCTCAATATATTTCACTTTTAGCGGGTTTGCTGCAGGAAAAATAAAGCAGAACGATAATTTAAAAATTGAATTACTTGACAACAATCACTAGGATCCTTCGGGTGACATATTTTTGACCTTTTCTTCGAAGACTCTGGCTACCTTGCCTTCTAGCTAGTATCGTGTATTTTATTGCGGTTGCATCATTCTATTAAAATGTAAAGTTGTTGGATATGCTTGATATCTGACCTGTCAAACTGCACACATAAAGAATTCTACGCTCTTAAATCGGTAGTGGGTCAAAGGACATTAAATATTTATACCTACAGTATATGAAATATGTAAGAGGCAGAAGGAGACAACTGGTTTATATTCCGCTCTATGGTATGCTTTTAACGTAATATCATATATAATATTTTAGTATTTTTTTCGTATATTCATTTGGTAATAGAAAATGGCTACCGGTATTAAAATATATTTAATGAGAAATAAATCCAAATGTTGAAGATTGACATATAATCTGGAGGAGAAGTGTACAAAATAAATCTCGTTAAACTAATATTCTCTCTGTATAAGCAATCTTTATAAATTGTGACTGAGCTCTCCATACCCATACCCAAAAAAATACTGAAATATAGAAAAGCATATATTTGATATGGTACTCGTAGTATATAAAAATAAAATAAATTACACTTCAAACAATGCAACTTTTGAAAGCAACCCAGAAAAGAAGTGCAGTGAATAATGTTGTTATAAAGACATGTATCTTGATATAAATTGGGAATCCCGCAGAATGCATGCACTGACTCGCATACACACACACAATCACATGCATATACCCACACATATGCATATGTATATACTCACACCCAACGATGCGAAAGGGTTGCTTGAAAGCAATTTTCCATCCCCCATATGAATGCGCGCGTCGAAACCTATTGAATACGCATCAGATATCAATACTTGGCCACGGTCACGACCACGCAGAGAGAAGAGTGCGTGCGTGTGTGTGTGTGTGTGTGTGTGTGTGCTACCCTATGTGTGGAGGATTCGATTTCGGTGCCACAAAATGTGGCAGCCAATCGCATGAGTGCAGGCAGCTGATTGGACAAATTTCATGCGACTTTGACTAGCCAAATGGACAAAAGAACCGAGGACCCAAGGACCGAGAGCCATAGAGTAAAAATACTATAATATATAAATGTGTATATGTGTGGGTGTGTGTGTGTGTGTATGTGTATGTGTGTTTGTATTTATAAATAGGAAAGATGCTGAAGCTGTATGGAAGTCGGTTGCAGTTGGCTTGGGTCGACTCCGAATGCCGCGCTGTAAGCTGTTGGAAAATGTGAAAAATTACATAATATGCGCTGAAAAATGTGCGTACATTTTTTGTTTGGTTTCTTTGGATGTTGCTGTTGTTGTCGGGCTGACCAGAGTAGCTGTTTTGTTTTTTCGTTTTCGTTTTCGTTTGTTTTATGCAAAACTTTTGCGTTTTACAATTCATTGCATATTCAATTTGGTTGGGTCGACAACGAGAAGGACGACTACAACAATGAGGAAGCTGAGGACGAGAACGAGGACAAAGATTGCCACAAGGGCACCCAAAAAAAAAAGCAAACAAACAGCAAAGGTCCAAAGCATATTAATAAGGATTTCATTAGTTTTATACATTTCGTTTTTTCTATTTTTTTTTTTTTTTTTTTTTTTTTTTTGTTTGCGTGTGTTTGTTTGTTTTTTTAACGACACACTCACACATTTACTAATGGGTCGATACTTTTTATTTTCTTTCTAGAAATTTTCTGTTCGTGTTTTACTTCGGTCATCAGTCGAGTCTCAGTCCTAATAAATGGCTGAACGTTTAGATAAATGTCTGTTATTTTGTATTATCGTAGTTTGTTTGACATGAAAAGTTGAGCAACTGAGCGATGAAGCAACCGGCCAACAGGACAGCTGGAAAGTCAGAGGTCAGTTGAAGTAATTCGGATATTTGTCGGAAAAGCTACTTTCCAGGGGAAAACGCACTCTATGGGGATCAATCAGCCATGCGCTGGCCGGCAATCATAACAAGCAATATGTTGAGAAGTGCTTAGAATAAGCTATGTCAACGTAAATATACCCTGTAAATGAGACTAAAAAAATTGAAAAGAAATTGGGAAGTGCAAAAAAGTAGATGTATATTTGTTATTGTCAAAGAATTTACTTATTATCTTTAGATAGATAGATTGTAAATAAATAAAGAATACATAAAAAAAAACTATATTTATTATTATTATTATTATTATTATTATTATTATTATTTGCTATTATTATTATTATTATTATTATTATTATTATTATTATTATTATTATTATTATTATTATTATTATTATTATTATTATTATTATTATTATTATTATTACTTATTACTTACTTATTTATTAATTTATGGTAATCATGACAACCCTATCTAGGGTTGCCAGACTTGTTGCTGGTCTCGGCATTGGGTCACTTCTTTGGGGATCTCCAGTCAGTCTTCATCATTCGCTTCCCAAGCTAACTTCTATTACCATATCCATTGTGGACTTTCGACTCAACACATACACCAAGTTTGTGTGTGTGTGTGTGTGTGTGTATGCGAAGGCTTTTTGTCTCTATTAAATTAATCGACGCTCATTTTTCCAACTTAACAAAACACTGTGAAAAAAAGTATAAACGATAAAACATTTGCTGGCTGCTTGCCGACTGCCTCCCCTTCCACCTTTCCCCCTACCGCCCACACTCTTCGACGCTGCTACTGCATCCACTTATTTGCCAGTGTTGTCCCACCCATTTTACATTTTTTTTACGTCGTTTTGTTGCTTTTAAGTAGCACTATTTTTTAAGGATTCTGTTTTGGGCGCCCCCAACCGCCGCTTCGCATCTAAAACAATTTTATTTTCTGTGCGTTTTTCATGCTTATCAAATACAAAACAAACGCACACGAGGGTTGACTATGGGATTGTGTGCAGGGTTGGGTATGTTTTTTTTTTCCTTGTTGCTGGGTTGTTGCGGTTGTCGAAGAGAGGAAGGGAGGAAGCTTGGTGCTTGTGGCATTTATGTTTCATTTGGCATTTTTGATGCGTTTTATTTTTTAATTTTTTGTCGGTTTTCTCTTTCGAGCATCACATTTAAAGTGACATTTCAATCAATCAGCGCGATTCACTGGCCATAATGGCTGCCAGGGGTCTGAGACATTTAAATGCACGATTTATGGCTGGCCATAGATTGTCCGATTAGTCTGTCGAATAATGAGCCCAAGCCCAACAAAAAAAATGGGTACGTGGAATGTCACTTCATTTCTCCAAAAAATAAGGGAATACAAAGAACACAATTTAACACTTTGCACATTTCGTAAGCTGTCTTATTAATTAAAGTACGGCAGCATTCACAGTTATGCACCTTCATCATGATTTGAAAAAATAATAACAATCTATAATTGGTATATCGAAATTGAAAATATACCATTGAGTACAAAATATGTGACAATCAAACCAGATTCTACAAATATACTAAAAATATACTGCAAAAATACTAAAAATACCAACGGCTATATTTGTTATATTGATCAATATATACCATAGAATGTAAAATATACCAGATTGTCAGCCAGAACACCAAAGATTCGTAGTAAGTTGCTGTTTTTGCCCAGACAAAAGTATTTTATAAATAACTTCCAGTGCTTTAAAACTAAAATTATATCTCTTATAGTAGTCTCAGAACCCTATGTGCTCATGCGGACAGACGGACGAACAGACAGACGAACAGACAGACAGACGGACAGACAGACGGACAGACAGACGGACAGACAGACAGACGGACAGACAGACGGACAGACAGACGGACAGACAGACGGACAGACAGACGGACAGACAGACGGACAGACAGACGGACATACATGGCTTAAACATTTTGGGTGTTGACGCTGATCAAGAATATATACATATATACGTTCCTTCTGTCTGTATTGTGCCTTACTTACTCTATGGGTAGATCGTACGAAAATTGAGCTGTAATATATATCGAACAGCAGCGTGTTTCTTGTATTCTAGAAATCTTAGCAACACGCATGCAATGCTGGGGAAATCAGTGAAAATCATAAGAAAGACAGCATAAATAAACACATCAACACAAAGGCAAAACTTTTTCTGCCCCACGGCAGATTCCACAGTTCTATGGCGTCTCCAACTTTGAGTTGGCATTGCCGTATAAAGGATTCAGTCCCCCTTCCCCCAAATGCTAATCCCCTTCACATGTGTGAGTGCGTATCTGTGTGTGTGTGTGTGTGTGTGTGTGTGTGTGTGTGGAATGCTCTTTGGCTTTGTCTGAAGACGACGACAACGCAGCGGAAGTCGAAAACAAAAAACATTTTTTAATTGCTTCAGATAAGACACAGCACACATAACTTGTCCCCCATACCACAACAATTCCCCCCTCTCCCACTCCTGCCACCCCTATGGGGCAACAAATGAAGAACACAGATGAAGAGTTGGACAAAAAAAAAAAACAAAAACGTGCAAGACGAAGGCAAAGCAAGCGGTAATTTTACAATTCAGCGCACATTTTGATGAGCTTCATAATTTTTGCTGCTCATTGACGTTCCCACTCATATCACTTTGAAAATAAGTTACTCCTTCTCCAACTTCATCTTGCCACTTCCACTTCCACTTCCACTTGCAACTTGCCTCATGCCACTTTCCACATTTGCCACCGCTCGTTGGCTAAAGCTGAGCTCCTCATTTACACATTTGAGCTACGAAAGCAGATAAGCCACATTTCAAAAAGAAGCAAGTCAAAGACCAAATATATTAATCGATTCTCTATATGGACAGTTGAAGAGAAATGGCAAAATACAGAACTATAGAAGGAATATGGAATTGTCAACTAAATCGAATGCCGAAAAGAATAAAATGGATTACCTTCACTTTCTCATAGTGGAGGACACTCGACTATAGCCCTGTAGAAGAAAAAATAAATAAAAATTACTCTTATTCAAAAATTCAAGTTTCCTATCTTAAATAATGAAGCCATATTTTAAGAAAATATAATATAATAATAGAAAGAAAGGAAAATAAATAAAGTAAACAAATTTAAAAAGAAATAATTAAAACTTAATTTCAAATAATTTAAGACATCAGAGAAATGAAACAAATAAAAAATAATTTTACCATTTTTTTACGAATTTTGATAGAAAGCATTAAATGAGGCAGAAAGTAATAAAAATAAAGAAAACTAAATGTTTAAGCAAATGTAAGTAATAATACATCTAAAACATGAAATAATCAAGGTTTGATAAAAAAAAGAAATAAAACAAACCGAATGTGCAATTTAAACAGTTTCCGTGGCATAACAAGAAAGTTTTTCAAAAGATAGTATTTTGTCAAAAAAAAAATAACAAATTTTACTTTCAAATAAATTTAAAAAATGTTTTGTCTGCAGTTAATGTAGAGTATTCAGAGTTAACAAATTTATTTTAAAATTAAAAAAAATAGAATTTATTGCCTACAGTTATTGAAGAGTATTCAGAGTTCTTGAAGATGCTTCAGAAATAGTCATCAGACTGCTCGAATTTTATGGCACTTGTCTTGGCGCTGAAATGTCGTACATTCGTTGCGTGAACTCGTCTGTCACACAATAATCAAAGACTCTATCTGTGCATCATTCAGTCAGGCAAGCAGACAGACAGACAGACAGACAGACAGTCGCAGTTCCACGTTGAAGATGTGGCACCTCCGCCCCTAACTTGATGGTAGGCAGGCAGTTGGTGTGTTTACACAATTACATGCATTTTACGCTACATAAACGAGATTAGTGCGTCGCTTACTTTTGCCTAACTTCTTTTGACACAATGCCACACACACACACACATACGGTACGCGCAACGTCAGCCCCATTAACAGAAGTCCTCCTCCCACTGCTCTCCCTTGGAATTGCTGAACAACAGTTCAGCCTAGACGAAAGTTGGCTAAAAAGATACGAGCCAACAACTCTTTGAGCCTTGAATGACTCTGACATGGCATATAAGACCATGAGTAGGAGTAGTAGGAGATGGTAGCGTCAATTGCTTTTGTTTTTTACTTGCCTTGAACTTTTTTTCACCCACCCCCACCTCGATGGGATGGGAATGTTTATCAGTGTATGTGTGTGTGTGTGCGTGTGTGTGTGTGTGTGTGTGACTCGTGCGTTTGCATTGTTAACAAGCGCAAATTTTGCACATCTTTTGTTATACAACGAAATTTATAGAGAGAAAGAGATCCGAGCACACTTATACGACGACGAGTATTCGAGAGGATTCATATAATACTCCTCCTACTCCTCACATATCTATATTTTTTATGACTTTTTGTTGATCTTTGTCCTCCTCCCCTCACCTCCCAGGCTCGTAGTTTATGTGTTTAACAAGCTCTATCAGCGCTTGTAAACGGGACTGCATCTTCATTATAAGTCTCTTTATTTAATTTTTTCCCTTCATTGTGGGGGTGGTGATGAGGCAATGTCTTAAAATAACACATAAACACATCCTCGTTTCTTTGTCCGACTTAATTCCCCTTAGAATAATATAAATATAGATAATCTTGAGCTCAATAAAATTTGTATTTTAAATGTAATGAAGACTGTCTGAGAAAAAAGGAAGTAAAAAACATATACACTACAACATTTTTGTAATTAAAAAATGCATTCAAAAAATATTTATAATACATTTTAAACACACTAGCTCTTATGCTAAAAATATACCAAAGTAATATACTGCAAATATACTAAAAATATAGAGAATGTCATATTTGTTATATCGATATATATATACATACATATATATTTATATTCAATATATACCAGAGAGTAAAAAGCGATCAAGACCCGACATCAGTTTAACAAATTCAAAGAACGCGGTGTAACAAAATTCGAATTATGCATCTAACTGGATTATCTTCTAATGCTCGACCATGAAGTACTCGTCATTCACTTTTAATAAAAGCAGAACAGTCCAATTTTGTGCTAAAATATACCAAATTAATATACTTAAATTATACCAAAATATACCGTAGGCTATATTCGGTATATCGATATACTTCTGCATTGAAAATATGCCAGGGGGTATAAGATATCCCAGATTGTCATCCAAAGCAGCTAATACGCGACATCAGTTTATCAAATTCAAAGAACACCTTGTAACAAAATTCGAATTATGCATTTAGTTTAACTGAATTTTTGTAATGCTCGACTATGAGATACCCGTTACTCACTCTCAAACCAGTGCGATTTTATGCTAAAAATATATCAAATTATTATACTGAAATTATACTAAAAATATACCGAAGATTTTATTTGGTATACCGATATACTATTACATTCAAAATGTACCACAGAGAGCAGAACAGTGCGATATTATACTAAAAAATATATAAAATTGATATACCAAAATATACTACAATATACCATGCACAATATTTGGTATATCAATATACTATTACAATCAAAATATGCAAAATAACACAAAAAATGCCAGATTGTCAACCAAAGCAGACATCAGTTTATCAAATGTAAAGAAGTCTGTGTACCAAAATTCGAATTATGCATTTAGTTTAACTGGATTTTTTCTAAATGTTCTCACAAACAACAGTCAACTGTCAACAGCTGTTGGACGCGGTGACAAAAAGTAACTGCCAAAGGCGAATGAAACAAACGAACTAAGTGAACAACGAGGTGGAGAGGGAGAGAGGGTGATACATAGGAAGGGGAAGGGGAGGAGGAGGGGGGAAGAGCTCAAATCAAAATGCCATTAAAGCGTGTGACGTTGTCGCTTAAGTGGAAGTAAATATTGTCATTACTCAAGCTTAAAATTAAAATTACCCACCTGGATGGAGCAAAATGATAAACTGCATAAGCCAACAGCAGCAGCAGCAGCAGCAACAGACCAAAATTTCGAATGCAAAACTTTTTCGCACAAGTGTGTGTGTGTGTGTGTGTGTGTGTGTGTGTGTGTGTGTGTGCATCCCCAACTCTCCCCGCCCCCAAAACTTGGTTGCCATACAAAAAACAGCAAAGAGCAAAGTCATTTTCATAACGACAACGACGCTAACTTCTTGACTAAGGTGCGACGCTTTCCTTCTCTCTCTTTCTCCTGAGACCATCTACCTCCCCCCTCCTCATAGCCAGCTGATGAGCTGTAACCCTGGTAAAACGAGGGGGGAGGAGATGAGGGAATCGGAGAATGGGAAGTCGCGTAAAATGTGCTACGTTAAGCACATCTGTTTTTTATTGCTTTTAATTTGCCATTAATAACGCATTCCAAGGCAAACGGACGCCGGCCGCCGAAAATGCTAATTTATAAGCATATAGATAGATACTGTAGTAGTAGTAATAATAATAATAATAATATTAAGTATATATACAATTTATATGTATATAGAGCTATTTCAGAAATCCAATTTTAATATGCCCTTAGCCAGACAAACATTAACTCGCTGGGGGCAAAAGTCACAGCCCAGCTCAGCCCAGGGCAACTGCAATTAGAGACGCTGCGAACACAACAAGCCTTGGCCCATAAGTCAATGAGTTTTTGGCACTTTTATGGCCAAACATTACGCTGATGCTGTTGCTGATGCTGATGCTGATGTTGTTGCTGATGGAGGAGGAAGACCGAATGGAGGCAAAAATAGAGTTCATAATGTCGCAAGGTGGCCAGAATGCCAACCTTTGACTTCAACTGGCAACCAAAATCACTCTGACTTCAAATTTGAGCTGATCGATTGATCCGTTCATAACAAAAAAACATATGCATACACTCATCAAAATAGACAAATATCATTTGTCTTAAAAAAACTGTACTCTTAAAACAAGACAGCTTTCAAACCAAACTCCTTAAACTAAGAACATTAGTATGAAAAGTGCATTAAGATGTTCATCTTCTTGATTTAGTTTTTAGTCAGAAATTCTTAGTACTATGTTAAGATTATAATATTGATTTTATAAGTTTTTTCTGTATATATGTAAATAAAGTTAATAATTTTGAAATATTTTGAAAATCAAAATTATTATTTGAGTTCGATAAAATGCTAAATACACAATTTAGCAAATAAAACACATTAACCAATGATTAATTGCAAAATTACAATTATTTTTTTCCTTTTTTTAGTTGATATTTTAACTACTGATTCTTATATTCTATTATCCCTTAATTATGTAATTATCCCTTAATAAATTGAAAGTTAAATTGGGATGTTATGCAAAATCATTTCTGCTCTCTGCATAATTTTAGGAGAATGTGGTGATATTTTTATATTCTATGGCATACTTTAAATGTAATTTGGTAATGGTAATTTCATTTAGTAATGAATGTAAATATAGTTCATTAATTTGGTATATTTTGCGAATAATACCGCACTGTTTTACTTTAATAGAAAATCACTCGATTTTAGCATTCATCAAAATATTTATTATCATAAAGTTAGAAAGAAATCAGCTTTAAAAGGGTTTTTGAATATTATATAAACATAATTGTAGATTCTTTTTTGTATTCGAGTATATCGAGCTTGCTGCAATTATGTAAATATGGAGAACAAGTTCATTAACAATTGGTAGAAGGGTAATGCACAGGGCATTTCGATAAAATGCGAGGAAAATTGTTGGGTATTAAATAAGTGTGGGCATTATCAAAAGCATTATTTGCATTATTGTGAGGGCTTTTGTATCCTGCACAGGACTGAGGTCTGTGAATTATGCAATAGACAAAGTCAGAAACGAACTGAAGGAAATAAAGCTGATGGGTGGGCAATGAAGAGGGGGAGGAGAGGAAAGGAAAGGGAATGCAATGGTTTGCCACTAACCAACCCGTTCGTTGTCGTCGTCGTCAAATGCAAAAATCGCGAGGCGAGCTTCCTTTTCCTTTCACTGGCTGTGCAGCAAAATTTCCAAAAATTCTATTATTATTAATAGAGGCGAAAAGGGGAGCAGAGCTAGTGAGCGAAAGGGATTGTGGAGGGAGGGGAAAGTGGTGGAGAAAGCGGGAAAAACTGGCAAATGAATGTGCAGACAACGATGCAAATGCGGCCATGACGACTGCCACCAGAATGAGAATGAGAATGAGAACGAGCATGAGAATGAGAATGAGAATGAGAATGACGATGAGCTTGAGCTTGAGCATGGAAATGTAGAAAAGGAATGTCGAAGGGGTTAGGGCAGATAACAGGGGAGCAGGGGGAACAGGGCTGACTGTCGTCGTGGTATGCGTTTGTCTTTTGCCCAAAAGTAGACTACAATAACCCGAAAAATGCACACAGTTTGCATTATAATGCGAAATTTTCGATTGCTCATTTGTGGCATTTACTTTTTACTATAAAAGTTTTATAGTCAAGCGGCTGAAGATGGCGCGACCAGCGACAGCAACAACATCGAGAGCAACAGCAACGGCAACGGCGACGACAACGACGACAGCTACAAAATTTTACACAATGTCATCAACGTCGCTGACAATGTTGGGCTGCTTCTACTGCTCCTTGGACAGAGCTTTCAGTTGGTCCGGCTTCTGAGCCACTATTCGACTGACACCCCCTTTCTTCCCTGCCCCGCCCTATCCTACCATGTTCTCTCTTTTCCCCACCACTCACTTCTGTCTGTCTACGCCCATCCTCCCAATTGTGTGTGCAATTTTTGCGCTCTAAACTTAAAGGATTACTTTTGGCTAATTTCGCAATGGAATGGGATAACAAGAAGAAGACAACAACAATTGCCTTTTGGCCAGGTCCGCTGAGAGCTTAAGAAATCGTCCAAATGGTCGTTCTCTTGTTTAGGCATTGCCACGACAAGTTGCTTTGATGTTCAAGAATGTGCATTTATTGGAATGGTGCATAGCATAGATATAGATATAGATATAGATATAGATATAGATATAGATATAGATATAGATATAGATATAGATATAGATATAGATATAGATATAGATATAGATATAGATATAGATATAGATATAGATATAGATATAGATATAGATATAGATATAGATATAGATATAGATATAGATATAGATATAGATATAGATATAGATATAGATATAGATATAGATATAGATATAGATATAGATATAGATATAGATATAGATATAGATATAGATATAGATATAGATATAGATATAGATATAGATATAGATATAGATATAGATATAGATATAGATATAGATATAGATATAGATATAGATATAGATATAGATATAGATATAGATATAGATATAGATATAGATATAGATATAGATATAGATATAGATATAGATATATAGATATAGATATAGATATAGATATAGATATAGATATAGATATAGATATAGATATAGATATAGATATAGATATAGATATAGATATAGATATAGATATAGATATAGATATAGATATAGATATAGATATAGATATAGATATAGATATAGATATAGATATAGATATAGATATAGATATAGATATAGATATAGATATAGATATAGATATAGATATAGATATAGATATAGATATAGATATAGATATAGATATAGATATAGATATAGATATAGATATAGATATAGATATAGATATAGATATAGATATAGATATAGATATAGATATAGATATAGATATAGATATAGATATAGATATAGATATAGATATAGATATAGATATAGATATAGATATAGATATAGATATAGATATAGATATAGATATAGATATAGATATAGATATAGATATAGATATAGATATAGATATAGATATAGATATAGATATAGATATAGATATAGATATAGATATAGATATAGATATAGATATAGATATAGATATAGATATAGATATAGATATAGATATAGATATAGATATAGATATAGATATAGATATAGATAGATGTACTCTCGGCTTACTTTCTTACTCTGCGGTTCATCTGCAGATGAGAGATGCTTCCCCTACTCCTCGCCCAGGTAGATTAGGCACAACGACGAAGTCAGCCACATCGTTGTCTCGTCCTTCGCATTCGCTTATATTAAAACCATTTTTCGCTTATTACCAAAAAATTTAAATATTTTGAAAATAATAAACTGCGGGTGAGTTACTAAGTGGCTGGCTGCCTGGTGGGTTAGCTGATGGCTGATGGGCTGTGGAGTTGGGTTGGGTTGAGTGGTTATAGGATCATCATAGCCCCATCGCTGGCATTGGCATTGCCATCGACAACAGTCGCAGCGGCAGCCGCAGCAACGCCCACAAAAGAGCAAACAATGTTGCTGGTTTCGGACCGAGTTGGATGAGTAGAGGAGGAGGATAAAGGGGAGGCGGCAACCAAATGATGCTAAGCAAGCGCTGGCCCACCTTTAACCCAACCAGGCTGCTGCTGATGCTGCCTGGCGTCATTACTAATCCTCCAACCCAAAAACCAAACCATTCGCCGACGACGCTCGCTGTGCGCTATCAGCGCGACTCGTGTTGATTGTCGCGCGTTGCCATCAATGATGCCACACACACACACACACACACACACACACACACACACACACACACACACACACACACACACACACACAACAGGCAACTGCCACCTGCCGCCTGCCACATGCCCCCGCCTATCATGGCCAGCATATCCATTTAGCCGGGTGTTTGTGGGTCTGCTGTAATGAGCATCATGCGTTCTATCTTGTTTGGCCGCGTCTGAGCTTTCCCATCATCGTCATCATCATCATCATCATCATCATCATCTTCAGCATGGCGATGATAATAAGAAGAATCGGAGGGATGGGCATGATAATGATGAAGTCGCATAGTGTCATATTTTTATGATTTTTATGTTAATTCATAACCAGCCCCTTCGCGGTTGAGGCGAGAGACGCAAAGGCGAGAGACGAGCGCCGTGTTGCTGCCAAATGCTTTTTAATCCTTTTAATGAAAATTAGTTCCTCTCAATATCATTTAATATATTTTCTTTCGCTTGGGTTTTCATTACTCTGCAACTGCTGCTTCCCTTGCCCCAACCCCAACTCCATTCCGAACCCCAACCCCAACTCCAACACCAGCCAGCTCATGCCACCTTGGCCTTTTTCGGTTCTGCGCTGTTCTGTTCAGTTGTTTTCACAGGCATTATCATAATTTCTGTTTGCAACCCTAAATCAACACTTGCCCCATGCTGTGCGTCTCGATAAAGGGTTACTGACTCTTCCCCCTACCCCTCTGCACCCGCTCTTCGCTTTTCGGTTGTGGCATATATCACAAGTAGCCGCTGCTAGTTGCCTCTGTTTCAGCTGCGGCTGCTGCTGCGGCTACCGTTGTCTTTGCCTTTGTCTTTGACCTTTTGCGTTTGATTTTCTATGCGGCGTTAAATGCCCCATCCGAGCACCCATCCCCCTCTCTTTCCTCTCCCTCTCTCTCTCTCTCTTTCCCTGTCGCATCATCGTCGTCGTTCACGTGGCTTCTTTGGCAAATTGAAAACCCAAAAGCACTAAAAATTAATGTCCGTAGCGAAGGTGTTGCCATATTTCTTCAAACAACTGCCAGACCGACTATCGACCGTAAGCGCAGACTGAATTCGCGATGCCACAATAAGCGAAGGCAAACTGTAGTTATTATACAAGCCAGTAGAAGTTAAACCTTCAACTTGATCTTTCTTAAGCAAACTGCGTTTTTAGCAATCATTCTTGGAAGCTAAGCTCATGTTTTCATATCATTATTTCTTTAAGTAGCCAAACATGTGCGAATCCATATACAAATTTCATCATTGCATATATACATACATATGTAATCTCTTAAAATTCTTATAAATACATTGACCAGTAAATCCAAAAATTAAGTATACGTAATTTGAAATTGTATTTGCTAAATTCATACAACAAAAAGAGGAAGCTTAACTGAATAGTCAAAAAATACGAATAATATATACAATAAACTGAATAAATATACGTGCTGAAATCAAGAATAAAATCTTAAATCAATATTGCTTGTATGTCAAAATTGAACCAAAATCACAACTCTAATAAATTTCGAAATTTTTAAATTCAAAATAATAATCTTGTTTAATAATCTAGTCCATTTTGAATGTAGTAGTATATTATATGGAAGTAGTATATTATATGGAATATTTGAGTATTCTCGGAATATTAACTTGGTACTTAAAAAAAAAAAAATAATTATATATTTGGTATACATATTTGTCAATAAAATAATGTCACGATTATGCTTTTTTTTTAAATGAGTAGCGAATATCTCAAATTCAAGCAAAACTGTATGTTTATTAAGGTTAAAGTTTGGTTTCTTAACCAAACACGATAAAGAGGCCAATGGACAACTGAGCATAACGAAGAAAGATTTCTAGGGATAAACTTGCAATCTTAAAAGCATAGTTTACGCATTTTTAATGAAATTGTGCAAAGCAGCGTTTGACATAAAGCTTACTAGATGATTACTGACAGCTCAATATATATTTAATAATATATAAAATTCATTTTTGTGACTGACGTCCGCTGTAGGTAACAATTTGGAATCTCACTCACGACAAAAATTTATAAAAGAATCACAAAATACATTCACAATCAATGAATTCATAGTATCTGGATCTCAAGATTGCCATGTAAATTCACCGTCTATATATATAGGGATATATACATATAGTAGATATATCTGTAGCTATTTGTGTTGCGTACATTTTCGTTTTCGTTTCATCTCACTTTGTGTGCATCCACCTTGAATATCCTTATGCTGATAGCAGCGTAAAATGTGCTTTTAATAGCTTTTCCAAACAGTAGCAGCAGCAACATTGCTCCAAGGCACTATGGGGCATTTTCCATTTTAACTGACATTTAATATTACGAGTAAACCATACGAGATTTTTTTACTGCGGATTTTCGAATACGACCAATAGATCTAATAAAGAAAAGTGGGTGTGGTAACACCTCTACCGCTCACAATAATCGGAAAAGTTGAATATTATTACTTTTATCAAATTTTGACACTAATTTATACTTAAGTTTCAGAATATTTCGGGCAATTTTAGAGCAAATTGCTCCATTCTTGGCAGTCATACATACATCCTAGTCCGGATGTGACCTGCAAATTTCGTGTTGATCAAATAAAAAAAACATGAAAGTAAAGAAATAAGAAAATAAATAACATTACTCCAGCCTGCTCTTCTCTCTATTCCCAACACAGCACAAATCTGTGTTGAAGAACGTGATGTTTTATCAGAAAAATGCGAATTGTGCCGATTGTGCGGAAAAGTACATAAAAAGACAAGTATTGATGGATTCAGAATTAACAATGCTACATCATAAACTAGGGCTTACTGCTCAATAATGCTTAATTGATTTCTAAAATCCTTTTTAAAGTTGAAAATTGTTCCTCAAAATGTAGAATTTATAAAATGACAAAATAAGCATACAAACACGCCCAATTTCAACAATTAATTATATTTAACATACTTAGAAACCTACAAAATTATTATTCATGACTTCTATTTTGTATTAATGGTTTTCAACATTAATAAATGAATAAAATATCCAATCTTAACTCAGGAGCTTTCGAATGCAACACCTGATTTAACAGCTGTTATGCTGAAAAGAGCTGTTAAGTTCCAATATTTTGGGAATGAACAGATTGATATCTTGTTAATCCATTGAACATAAAATGTTTTTATTGGGACAGCTACAGTCGGGTATGCTCGACTGCGAGTTACACGCTACCCACTTTGAATAAAATGCATCATACGGATATACCGCAATAATATTAAAATCAATAAATATGTTAGCATAGAGTGCAATTAAGACCCATAGTAATAAGGCGTTTTCCCTATACAAAAATATATCTTAAACTTCCTTCTTTAAACTTCCACAATTTTTATTTGATCGCAACGAAATTTTTTGGAATCAATAAAGACTATTGGTATTATTGTATGTTGCAAACATTTCAAACAAGTAAGAAAGCTACAGTCGAGTGTGCTCGACTGTGAGATACCCGCTACCCATTTTTAATAAAAGCAAAATATTGCGGTATCATTTTCAAAATATACCGAATATACTGCAAAAATACATAGACGACACAATGTACCAAATTGTCGGCCAAAGCAACTCAGACCCCTAGTAAGTAGGCGCTTTTGCCCATACAAAAGTATTTCTTTAATAACTTCCACAATTTTTATCTGATCGTAACCAAATTTTCAGGAATCATAACTACTATATTTATTATTGTATATACCAAAATTCGTAACTCTAGCTTTAAAATTACGCTTGTTATTCGATTTTTTTGATTCGCGAGGGCGGAAGTGGGCGTGGCAAAAATTTGAAACAAACTTGATCTGCGTGCAAACATAACAAATGCTGTCGAAAAAAAATTATAGCTCTATCTCTTATAGTCTCTGAGATCTAGGTGTTCATACGGACAGACGGACAGACGGACAGACGGACAGACACACAGACGGACAGACGGACAGACGGACATGGCTATATCGTCTCGGCTGTTGACGCTGATCAAGAATATATATACTTTATAGGGTCGGAGATGCCTCCTTCTACCTGTTACATACATTTCCTGTCGGCACAAAGTTATAATACCCTTCTACCCTATGGGTAGCGGGTATAAAAATTCGATCGAATATTTTTGGCCAGGCTATTGCCGGTGCTGGCAACTTAATCCCAGAGCACCAATTTGGTATTAGGAGTCAACATGGAACCCTAGAGTAATGCCAAAGAATCTCACAAACGATATTGAGTTCATTTGAAGACAGGAAGTACTGTTCCGCAGCGTTTCATAAAACAAGCGCTCGATCGTATCTGGCATTTGGGCTTTGTTTACAAGCTCATGTCAAGTGGTACCAGCCCCATTCTTCCTAAAATCCTACTTACATAGGCGCCTCTATTCTATGCTAAATGCGAATGGGCCGAATCTGAAATCTTCGAAGTAAAAGCAGGTGTCCCCCAGGGAAGCGTGTTAGCCCCTATTTTGTATACCCTTTTCACGGTAGACATTCCAGTACACTGCAGTGCTTGAAAGAGAAGATCTCGTTTTTGCAACATACGCCGACGACACAGCATTTTTAGCCGCTTCAAGCATCAGCAATCTTGCAGCTACAACTCACAAAACTGGAACCGTGGCTGCTAAGATGAAATGTCGCCGTCAACGAAAGCAACTAAGCCCACATGAGATTCGCAACCCGCCCTAAAATCTACTCGGAGGTATGACTGAATGGCACTACAAAGCCTGCAGTTAAAAAAGTCAAATATCTCAGCCTAACACTTGACAGAAGACTAACCTTGGCAGAACACATCAAAACAAAAAGAAAACAGCTGAGCCTGAAACTCCGCAAATGAGGTGGCTGCTGGGTTACAGATCCCAACTGAGCCTTAGAAACAAAGTCCTGCTATACAAAGTGGTACTCAACCACATATGAACTTCTAACATCGAAGTACTGCAACGCTTCCAAAGCATTACTCTGCGAAGACTAGTCAAAGCACCTTTCAATGTAAGAAACCAGGTGATCTACAGGTGCGCTTTGATATACCAGGAGAGACTGGATCGACATTGCAACCCGCTGGCCGCTAACGTGCTTGACAATAGCCAACATCGCCGACGTCTGAAAAGGCACCACCCCCTTGATCTTCCCTCTAGGCCACCCAAGGAGTGCTAGTAAACATTTCCTTGTAAATATCCCCTATATGTACAAAAAACTACAAAGCATTTACTTATTATCCGTAGATAGATTATAAATAAAACAAGTAAGAAAGTTACAGTCGAGTGTGCTCGACTGTGAGATACCCGCTACCCATTTTTAATAAAGGCAAAATATTGCGGTATCATTTTCAAAATATACCGAAAATACTAAAAAAAAATACTAAAAATATACCAAATGGTATGTTTGGTATATTGATACAGCACACCATTCAAAATATACCATAGACGACACAATGTACCAGATCACCCAAAGCAACTCAGACCCCTAGTAAGTAGGCGTTTTTGCCCATACAAAAGTATTTCTTTAATAACTTCCACAATTTTTATCTGATCGCAACCAAATTTTCAGGAATCATAACAACTACAGTAATTATTGTATATACCAAAATTCGTAGCTCTAGCTTTAAAATTACACTTGTTATTCGATTTTTTTGATTTGCGGGGGCGGAAGTGGGCGTGGCAAAAATTTGAAACAAACTTGATCTGCGTGCAAACATAACAAATGCTGTCGAAAAAAAATTATAGCTCTATCTCTTATAGTCTCTGAGATCTAGGTGTTCATACGGACGGACGGACAGACACACAGACACACAGACACACAGACGGACAGACGGACATGGCTATATCGTCTCGGCTGTTGACGCTGATCAAGAATATATATACTTTATAGGGTCGGAGATGCCTCCTTCTACCTGTTACATACATTTCCTGCCGGCACAAAGTTATAATACCCTTCTACCCTATGGGTAGCGGGTATAAAAACATGAAATAACAACAAAAATGAGTGCAAACATATGTTTATACCCGCTACCCATAGGGTAGAAGGGTATTGAATTTGGTTGCGATCAGATAAAAATTGTGGAAGTTATTAAAGAAATACTTTTGTATGGGCAAAAACGCCTACTTACTAGGGGTCTGAGTTGCTTTGTCCGACAATCTGGCACATTGTGCCGTTTATAGTATATTTTGAATGGTGTACTATATCGATATACCAAACATACCATTTGGTATATTTTTAGTATTTTTTTTTAGTATTTTCGGTATATTTTGAAAATGATACCGCAATATTTTGCCTTTATTAAAAATGGGTAGCGGGTATCTCACAGTCGAGCACACTCGACTGTAACTTTCTTACTTGTTTTATTATGGTCTATCTCTTATAGTCTCTAAAATCCAGTGTTTCATACGGATAGATGGACAGACGGACAAGAGTATATATACTATATGGGGTCGGAGATGCCTCCTTCTGATTGTTACATATATTTCCTGGAGGCGCAAAGCTATAATAATAATACAAATATTCTGCATCTACTTCACACACTACAATTTTTGCATGGAATATAATGCTTGTTCCGCTTGGAAGCCCAAAGAATCTTAAGCAAATCCATATCGTTTCATTAGACTAACTCACATTTTATAAGAAATAATCTCAACCTTAGAGTCGTCTAAATTTAAGATCAGTAACGGTTGCCAAACAGTTGGACAACAGTTGCCATTAGCTGTTTTTAGAAATATTGCGACATTGAATAAAATACATTTTCTTTCTAAGTCAGATTTTACGAACAATAAGACATAGAGACATTAAAAAATCTGTCCTAATTATACTTCGGAAAGAAAACTACAGAAATTAAATAATACAAATTACTTAGAACAAATAAAATAAACATTAATGAAAATAACTATCCCAAAAATTCAATTTTGAAAGTAACCTTTGCTAGAACAGAAAAATGAAGAAATTGTCTTAAAGTAATATTGCTTGTTCTTTTTCCAACTGTTTTATAATAACTCTAGGCAAAAGATACAAAATAACTCTATACTGAGACAAAAAATGAGTTAAAATTCAAAATAAAATTTTGAATTGTATATCAAAATTGGACCAAGAAGGATCATTCTTAAATGAAGATCGAAACTCGACAAAAAAGAAACTAAATTGCCCAATCTTGATTATAATCAAACCAATAAAAATTAACATCTTGTTTCAAGAATGGAAAAATCTCAAAATTAAACCAATAAGGCAAAATCTTAAATCAAGATCAATCAATCTTAGGTTTAGATTGTTTTTACAACAAAAAAATAAAATAGATTGCGTGCCAATTTTTTACACATTTATGTATCTTGTCTTATTTTTTTGAATATTAGTTAAAATGACCCAGGACCATAAAGATTTTCGGCATCTCTACATCTCTACTTACTAGAGAACTAGCAGAAACAAAACCACAAATAAGGTTCTAATTTTAAAGAGAGGAAGTTTCAACATTTTAAGAAACAAAAACAAAGTTCTTGAATTTGAGATATTCTCGCTCTTAAAAAAAGATTCATTAATCTCAAAATGATGATTAAAGAACAAAATTTTGTTTTAAGATTTGTTCAACCTAAAAATCTTGTTTCAAGACTTTATTAAGATCGTAAAAAGTTCTTAAATCAAGATTTGCAATCTTCTTTTCAATATGGAATAAAACATTCTTGTGGCAAGATTTTAATCTTAATTTAAGATGTTAAAAGACTTGATTTAAGACTTAGTAATTTAAAAATATTATTTCAAGATTGTATTTTTTGTTTTAAGATCGAGAAAATCGTAAATCAAGATTTGCTTTAAGAATGAAAGAGAAACAAAAAAGGCTTATCGGGGCTTATGTTTTAGTGGAGACCGTGTTATCCGCGAGCAGTCGGCCCTTGAATCCCAATCTCAGTCCATAGAAACTTTCAGATCGTATCGTAGTGCTATCATTTATGCTAGTATATAACCATTTGTTGGCATATAGAAAGCTTCTCGCGCAAAACCAACAAACGGTTTGGCCTTTTTCTCTCACATTTAGATGCTGATTTGTTTGTTAGGTGACAAACAGAGGTTGAACAGAGAGTTCGGACCGCGACCTAATGCATTTCTAACCTGACAAAAAGTGCGTCAAGCCATCAGAGGGAAGAGGGGGAAGGGAGAAGGGAGAACGGAGAACGGAGAAGGGTACCGGATGACCGGGTCGACTGGGAGAATTGTTGACACAGCGTCGCCACAAAAAACATTGGCGGCCGCGTTAAATGAAATGAAAAGCCAAACGCGCGACCGCGAAAATCAAACAACAATAAAAAATAAAGAACAGTGACGGGGCAAAGGGCAAATGAATGGGTGGTGAGGGGGTTGTAGTAAAGAACAGGTAACCGTGTGGAAAAGGGGTTTTTGTTGGTCTGCTGATGGGCCTTCAGTGTGTGTATGTGTGTGTATATGTGTGTGTGTGTGTGTTGTGTGGGTAATGTGCAATGGCAATCGCAATCGCAGCAACGCAACGCAAAACACAAAAACGAAAAAAACAACACAACAGTAGCAACCGCAGCCGGAGCCAAAACGCGGTGGCAGCATAAAAAAATAGTAGTTAAACCCAATTTGTAATTTGTTTGGCCAAATCGCGCGCGAGTGGCGATAAAAGACAACAATAAGAGCAACAACAACAAAAACAACAACAACAGCAACGTGGCAGCTAAACGCCGCCACAAAGCTAAAACAAGTAAGAAAGCTACAGTCGAGTGTGCTCGACTGTGAGATACCCGAATAAAAGCAAAACAGTGCGGTATTCAATTTAAACTATACGAAAATAATACATCGCTAAAAACTTAAATAAAATTATATATTTGGTAGTACTGCATTCAAAATATACCATAGAGTGAAAAATATACCAAATTCTTAGATCGAATAACTTGATTTGCGTACAAACATAAGAACTGCTTCGAAAAAAAACTTATATCTCTATCTCTTATAGTCTCTGGAATCTAGGTGTTCATTCAGACGGACGGACAGACAGCCGGCAGACAGACAGAAAAACAGACAGTCGGACATGGCTGGATTGTCTCGGCTGTTGACGCAGATCTAGAATATATATACTTTATGCGTTCGGAGATACGTTTTCTGCCTGTTACATATATTTCCCGCAATCACATATTCATAATACCCTTCTACCCTATGGGTAGCGGGTATAAACAGCAGCAGCAGCGGCCCTTGAATCCTTTTCCACACTAATACACAGGCCAGCAACCTGTATGTGTGTGCTGGCTCGCGATGAGAAACGTGCCGATGCATAATCATTGAGGCCATTATCATTTATTTTACTCAAAGGCTGCGCTCTTGTTGCTGTTGCCACCTGCGCTGGAAAAATCAAAAACACACGCACCAACCACAACAACAACGACAACAACAGATACAACAACAATTATTGCCGGTCGCTCGGTTAGTTAAACCAGTGGCTAATGCAGCAGCTGATGACCAAAGCAAAGCAACCACGCGCCATCCTCTCAACCCTTTCTATAGACATTTCTTTTCTGTGTTGCTTTCCGTCAATAAGGGACAAATGCTTTAAGAGCGACAATGAATTGATGTTGGGGTCTAAATGGACAGCAAGATCACTGACGAAGACGTATGTAAGTACGTACATTAACAAAATAAATATTGTTTTTTAAACAAAAATAAATTATTGTGTGACACGAGTTCAATACTCCAACTTTAATCTACAAATCATAGATCATCACCTATGTAGCATTATTTATATATTTTTTATACCCGCTACTTATTGGATAGAATGGTATTGTAAGAAAGGAGTCAGAAAATAAATATACTCTTGACTAGCAAATCTGTCTGACTGTCCGTCCGTCGGTTCGTCTGTATGACAGGCTAGATCTCACAGACTATAAAAGATAGAAATATAACTTTTTTCGACAGCATTCGTTATGTTTTGCACGCAGATATACAATACTTTGTTTCACATTTTTGACTATTTGCGCTCCTTTGATTCGACAAAAATCGAATGATAAGTATTATTTGATACAGACAATAAAACCTATAATATTTTTTATTCCACACAATATATACTTATTTATTGTATTAGTTGATATCTGGTATATCTTACTACTATATGGTATATTTTCAATGTTGTACTGTATCAATATACCAAATGACCAAACCATATCCTTCGATATAATTAAATATATATTCTGTACATTTATTTGGTATATCTTTAGAATAATACCGCACTGTTTTACTTTTATACAAAATGGGTAGCGGATAACTCACAGTCGAGCACACTCGACTGTAGTTTTCTTACTTGTTTTATAAGTAACAAATGATGTTTGCGTATAATTCAACAGTTTTCTGGTATCATTTGTTTAATTCTGAGTTTTTTTTTTATGTATTATATTAAAACTGTATAATATAGTTGCATTCAGTTGCCTTTTGCGTTGCCTTTGCCTTTGGCTAATACTCATTTTTAAAAATGAAAAAAAAGTTTAAAAAATCGCATATAAAACTCTTCTGTAATTCAGGAGTTATAAATAAATGCCATCAACAGTGGTCTCCTGTTCCACAGTGTATCGATACTTATGACAGTGAACACTTTCATTTGACATTTTTGATTTCAAGCCACAAATTCTTTTCCCCTGAATGAATGAAGGAATCAAGGAATTAAGAGCGAATTGGAATACTAAGAAATCATAAATAAAATGAAAAATAAAAAGTAATAAAAAATCAAAATAAGAAAAAAAAAGAAATAAAATGAAAATAAAAACAAGGCAAAGAAGACTACGATAATAAAGTGTATTATTGCGGGGCATAAAGAACTCGGCTGAGCTGTCTTTTTTCATTAGTCTCATGAATACCTTCCATATAAATTCATAAATTAATTAATTAAAACCAATGTGGCCCGCGGATAGACAAAGAGGAACAAACCAGCACGGGGTCGGGGGAACGTTCTACGCGTTCAGCGACAGTTGAACATTGAATAAGCATTAAGCGAGAGTATTGTAAGATATTGTGAAAATATTGTAGACTGGACAAAAAGGGTTGTCGCAAAATGCAAAGCGCAATCAAAGTAAAGGTAACAGTAACGGTAACTGTAGCTGGTAATGGTGAAGATAAAGGTATTAAAGATATTGCCACGACCCGCTAAAAGTTTATAATTCTTAATTAGCAGCGATGATGACAACTCGCTCTTGGTCGTAAGCGAAAGCCAAGCACCAATAAAATGACACGTGCCCCTTTAGAGGAATGAAATGTCATATACATATTTATCTTCATGTAGTTAAGGGACACTCTTGAGGTGGGCCGCAGCAGAGCAGTTAAACATTCCAGTTTCCTTCAGTTTCAATAAAACTTGCTCCACAGTTTTATTAGAAATTTTATGTTCTACATATTAGCTCGCCGTCTATGCTTTCGATTGAACCAATGAAAAAGTTTCCTGTTATTGATTTACTCATTCAGAACAAAACATTTATGCTACACTAGGAGAAATGACAACAAGAATGAAGAACTTTTCGATATTTGAAACTAGATTTCATTCTGAACAAGTAAGAAAACTACATTCGAGTATGCTTGGAAGTGATATACCAAATTAATATACTGAAAAAATACTGAAATGTACGAAAGGCTACCAAACTGAACAAAATGTGCCAGATTTTCAAAAGCAGCAGTCTTTAATTGTCATATAAAGTTTTTTCGTATATACAGTGGCGAGCAAAGTTGAGTGCATGTTCAGAACTCAGATTTTCGTCACCCACAAAATCATAACCACACAAGATAATCCAAAAATGTTTTATGTTTTATTTTGATTATTTTATTCTTAATAAATTCGAAACAAAAACAATCAACATCAAAAAGCCGAGACGATCTAGCCATGTCCGTCTATGTGTCTGTCCGTCTGTCCGTATGAACACCTAGATCTCAGAGACTATAAGAGATAGAGCCATAATTTTTTTGACAGCACTTGTTAAGTTTGTTTCAAATTTTTGCCACGCCCACACGCAAATCAATAAAATCGAATAACAAGCGTAATTTTAAAGCTAGAGTTGTGAATGGTATATACAATAATTACTATAGTAGTTATGATTCCATGAATCTTGGACGGCACTTTTTTTCATCAAACTTATACTGACCAAGGGCTGGTGAGTTAGTAGTCAATAAGCTTCTACTATGAGTGTTTCTTAATTTATCTTTATCTTTGTCTTATCAGATTCGTCGTTACTTCACGCATCCTCGACTGCAACTTATACCGGATCACAAAAACCAAAAAAACGTTCTTGAATTCATTATAAAATTGGAATTAACTCCTTCGCATGAAACTTAACAAACTCAACTCGACAACTTAAAACCAGTGAAGTTTGTAAACAACATTTCAAATGTTTGTTCACTTTTAAGTTGATACATGTATGAATTATGTAATTTGAGTTTATATTGTTACACTGGAATTGCAAGAAATTAATTTGAATTACATAAGAATTGGAAATGAATCCTTTATGTATTTATGTTATATCAAATGTTCAAGTTACAAATTTTAGATATAAATTAAATAATTTGAATTTATATTGTTACGGATTTGGAAAGAATTAATTCCAATCGAATAATATATGCAATTGAATGCATTTTGGGAGTGAAGTTTGTACCCAACATTTAAAGCGCTTCTTAAGTTTTTTACTATATATATATCTGTAACGAATTAATTTGAATTTAATAATAAATTAATGCTTTTTGTATGAAGAGACAAAAATGCTATCAAACTATTTCGAACTATGTAAAGTTTTAGTAGAAATGAGCGTTGCTTACGTATAGTACTAAATGGCCAACTGTTGGGGCTTTTAGCAACTCAGTAAAGCGAAAAACTCAAGTTTATCCTTAAATTTTATATTATCAGAAGTTGCACCACATTAAAACAAGGCAACTGCACCTGCACATCAAGAAGGGACCTTAAAAGAATTGTGCAATTCTTATTTTCGTTAGCTCGTAGCAAAATACTAAAATACATTTATCTCGAGTTAAATGTAGCTGCAGAGATCTAGAATTTTCCTAGCAAATTCTGGTTGTTGCAATTTGTTATTTCTCTAGAATTGCGAACTAGCAACAGTTATAAATTAAAATAATTGTAAAGCATAAAAATTTGAACTTTATTAATCAGCTGATTGTCATGAAAATCGTTTTTTATCGATATCGATAATATACCGATACACTTGCTGAGATAAGTTCACACTTCGATTTTTTTTTTTTTTTAATTTGTCCACCTGTGTGTGAAAAGATTTGTTGGATATTATTATTAATAATATAATAATAATATTAGTAACTCAGTCAGTGCAGGAAAGGAAGAATAAAAATTTCAGTAGCAATAGTTAACACTTCAATTTGATAAATTGTTAGTCAGCTATCAGCTAAATCGAGCTCTTCAAAAATGTTCATCGATTAAATCTACAGATATGGCTACACTGTAGCATTGTCGCCTAATAGACGCCTAATGGCGATTTACAATTAAGTTTATACCACAACGTTGAGCATCGCAATGTTGAACGACGCACTATGCGATAATTGCCAATTGGCAAAAATTGCGAATTTAAACTTGACCGACCAGATGGCACTATACGAAGCCATTGATGACAATTCGAATCGCATAAGAAAAAATCTGATCTATACCTGGACACAGCAGTCTCGCATTGAACTTTATTCAGAGGATTGTGAGATGCTTGAAAACAACCGATCGTTGTTGAACATATTTATGTCCAGCATCAGTGTGAAAGTGGAGCAAATGAAACTGGAGCGTGCACCAATGGAATTTTTGAAGATCTGCGAAAATTACTCTTTACCAAGAGTACAAGCATTATCCTACACATTGGATGACTCTCGTAGTCGTGTTGAGGCACAACAAATATTGACGAAAATCTTTCCTGACGTGCGCTGTGTTAAGCCTGATAAACGCATTTGCTACTGCTCGTTGTCGAAGTGGACGCAGTTTCGGACGCTAATCATTAGAGAAGAGTTCTTGTGGCGCGACCCAAACCATTATTGTAACCTTCGACATTGCACGTTGATTGAGGAACTGATTGCACCTGATATCTACATTATGAGCCATTCATTGGATGGATTCATGCCCTTGCCCAAGCTGCGGACCATTACTATTTGTGTGTCCCGCAGATATATAAACACGCCGCTTAACGCTCTGAAGAGTATAGACAAATACGGCGGTACTGAAGGCAATACAGACAACATACGCGGTTTGATGCTAGACGGAGTTTGGTGCACATATTCCGATCTATGCGGTGTGGTTATATCTTTAAGAAACCTTGTGCGTCTCGATCTCGACCGCTGTAGCTGCTTTATAGAGACACACCTCTGGACAATTGTAGCCAAAAGCCCATCGCTGGAAATCCTGGATATAACAAGGATGAATCTTGGACGACACTTTTTTTCAAAGAACCGACGTCTCATGAACAGAACAATGCGCAATCGCCATGCTCATTTGACAGTCATTTACGCTAATATTGGCATAAACGAAGTGCTGGTAAGTTAAAAGGCGAAAAGCTTATACTGAGTGTTTCTTAATTTACCTTTATCTTTATCTAATCAGATCCGTCATCACTTCACGCATCCTCGACTGCAACTTATTTCAGGGCGCGAAAAACTAACAGGCATCCCTGGACCCATTATAAAATTGACATTAACTCCTTTAGATATAAATTAAAAAAAAATGGGAAAGAATTAATTCCAATCGAAGAATATATGAATATTGAATGCATTTTTGGAATGAAGTTTGTACCCAACATTTAAAGCGTTTTTTAAGTTTTTACTATATATATCTGTAACGAATTAATATGGATTTAATAATAAATTAATGCTTTTTGTATGAAGAGACAAAAATGCTATCAAACTATTTCGAACTATGTAAAGTTTTAGTAGAAATGAGCGTTGCTTACGTATAGTACTAAATGGCCAACTGTTGGGGCTTTTAGCAACAGCGAAAAACTCAAGTTTATCCTTAAATTTTATATTATCAGAAGTTGCACCACATTAAAACAAGGCAACTGCACCTGCACATCAAGAAGGGACCTTAAAAGAATTGTGCAATTCTTATTTTCGTTAGCTCGTAGCAAAATACTAAAATACATTTATCTCGAGTTAAATGTAGCTGCAGAGATCTAGAATTTTCCTAGCAAATTCTGGTTGTGGCAATTTGTTATTTCTCTAGAATTACGAACTAGCAACAGTTATAAATTAAAATTGTAAAGCATAAAAATTTGAACTTTATTAATCAGCTGATTGTCATGAAAATCGTTTTTTATCGATATCGATAATATACCGATACACTTGCTGAGATAAGTCGACACTTCGGTTTTTTATTTTAATTTGTCCACCTGTGTGTGAAAAGATTTGTTGGATATTAAGAAAATATTAATAACTCAGTCAGTGCAGGAAATGAAGAATAATAATTTCAGTAGCAATAGTTAACACTTCAATTTGATAAATTGTTAGTCAGCTGTTAGCTAAAACGAGTTCTTCAATAAATTTCATCGATCCGGTCAGTGTGAGATCCCGCAATGTGACCGCACCCGTTTTTTTAATGTCATGAAAATCACATTTTTATCGATAAAAATACCGAAATATTTGCTGATTTACGTCAATATTTCGGTTTTTTAATCTGTCCACCTGTCTGCCAGATTTGTCGGTTATTAAGGAAATAATAATTCAGTCAGTGCAGGAATGGAGGAATAATAATTTCATCAACAATGATTAACACTGTAGTGGTTTAATAAATTGTTAGTCAGCTGTTAGCTATTCTTTTGTATAATAAAACCAACTTTTTAAACATTTTCATCGACTAGAAATTAAATACCGCAACGTGACCGCACTTGTTTTTGAAATGCCCTTTTACATATACGTTAATGGCCACACTGTAGCGTTCCAAGGAAAAAGACAATTTGAAGTTACATACATTGTTATACACCACGATGTTGGGCGTACTAAATGATTATTGCCAATTGGCAATAATTAAATATTTAAACTTGAGCGATCAATTAGCACTTTCGGAAGCCAGTGAAAACGATTGGAAAAGCATAAACATAAATCTGATCTCCGCATGGAAACAACAATCCCGCATTAAACTAAGTTCAAAGAATTGTGAGACGCTGAAAAACAACCGATCGTTGTTGAGCATATTTCTGTCCAGCATCAGTGTGAAAGTGGAGGAAATGGAGCTGGTGCGTGCACCAATGGAGTTCCTGAAAAGCTGCGAAAATTACTCTTTACAAAGAGTACAAATACTATCCTACACATTGGATGACTCTTGTAATGCTGTTGAAGCACAAAAAATATTGACGAACATCTTTCCTGGCGTGCGCTGTGTGACGCCTGATAAACATTTTTGCTACTGCTTGTTGCCAAAATGGACGCAGTTCCGGAAACTAGTCATTAGAAAATACGTCAGAATTAACGACCCAACCCGTCATTGTGAGCTTCCACAGTCCCGGTTGATTGAGGAATTGGTTGCACCTGACTTTTACATGATTGGCCATTGTCTCACCGGAAATATGTATTTGCCCAAGCTGCGGACAATTACCATTTGCCTGCTCGACTCATATGCAGAAACGAGAAACCCAACCTACAGACCGCTTTACTTTTTACATTTGTTAAACAAATACGGCGTCACTAAAGACAAGATTCGCGACTTGATGCTGGAGAGAGTTTGGTGCTACGAATCCCATCTGTGCGGTGTGGTTAAATCATTAAGAAACCTTGTGCGTCTGGGTCTCGACCGCTGTAGCTGCTCAAATGAGAAAAGTCTCTGGAAAATTGTAGCCAAAAGACCATCGCTGGAGATCCTGGATATAACAAGCATGAATCTTGGACGACACTTTTTTTCAAAGAACCGACGTCTCATGAACAGAACAATGCGCAATCGCCATGCTCATTTGAAAGTCATTTACGCTAATATTGGCAAAAACGAAGTGCTGGTGAGTTAACAGGCGAAAAGCTTATACTGAGTGTTTCTTAATTTATCTTTATCTTTGTCTTATCAGATTCGTCGTTACTTCACGCATCCTCGACTGCAACTTATACCGGATCACAAAAACCAAAAAAACGTTCTTGGACCCATTATAAAAGTGGAATCAAATCCTTTACATGAAATTTAATAAACTCAACTCGAACTAATGTTGAAGTTATAAGTTTAGATATAAATTAAATAATTTGAATTTATATATTATTACGATGGATTTGGAAAGAATTAATTCCAATCGAAGAATATATGAATATTGAATGCATTTTTGGAATGAAGTTTGTACCCAACATTTAAAGCGTTTTTTAAGTTTTTACTATATATATCTGTAACGAATTAATATGGATTTAATAATAAATTAATGCTTTTTGTATGAAGAGACAAAAATGCTATCAAACTATTTCGAACTATGTAAAGTTTTAGTAGAAATGAGCGTTGCTTACGTATAGTACTAAATGGCCAACTGTTGGGGCTTTTAGCAACAGCGAAAAACTCAAGTTTATCCTTAAATTTTATATTATCAGAAGTTGCACCACATTAAAACAAGGCAACTGCACCTGCACATCAAGAAGGGACCTTAAAAGAATTGTGCAATTCTTATTTTCGTTAGCTCGTAGCAAAATACTAAAATACATTTATCTCGAGTTAAATGTAGCTGCAGAGATCTAGAATTTTCCTAGCAAATTCTGGTTGTTGCAATTTGTTATTTCTCTAGAATTACGAACTAGCAACAGTTATAAATTAAAATTGTAAAGCATAAAAATTTGAACTTTATTAATCAGCTGATTGTCATGAAAATCGTTTTTAATCGATATCGATAATATACCGATAACTTGCTGAGATAAGTCGACACTTCGGTTTTTTTATTTTAATTTGTCCACCTGTGTGTGAAAAGATTTGTTGGATATTAAGAAAATATTAATAACTCAGTCAGTGCAGGAAAGAAAGAATAATAATTTCATCAACAATGATTAACACTGTAGTGGTTTAATAAATTGTTAGTCAGCTGTTAGCTATTCTTTTGTATAATAAAACCAACTTTTTAAACATTTTCATCGACTAGAAATTAAATACCGCAACGTGACCGCACTTGTTTTTTGAAATGCCCTTTTACATATACGTTAATGGCCACACTGTAGCGTTCCAAGGAAAAAGACAATTTGAAGTTACATACATTGTTATACACCACGATGTTGGGCGTACTAAATGATTATTGCCAATTGGCAATAATTAAATATTTAAACTTGAGCGATCAATTAGCACTTTCGGAAGCCAGTGAAAACGATTGGAAAAGCATAAACATAAATCTGATCTCCGCATGGAAACAACAATCCCGCATTAAACTAAGTTCAAAGAATTGTGAGACGCTGAAAAACAACCGATCGTTGTTGAGCATATTTCTGTCCAGCATCAGTGTGAAAGTGGAGGAAATGGAGCTGGTGCGTGCACCAATGGAGTTCCTGAAAAGCTGCGAAAATTACTCTTTACAAAGAGTACAAATACTATCCTACACATTGGATGACTCTTGTAATGCTGTTGAAGCACAACAAATATTGACGAAAATCTTTCCTGACGTGCGCTGTGTGAAGCCTGATAAACGCATTTGCTACTGCTCGTTGTCGAAGTGGACGCAGTTTCGGACACTAATCATTAGAGAAGAGTTCTTGTGGCGCGACCCAAACCATTATTGTAACCTTCGACATTGCACGTTGATTGAGGAACTGATTGCACCTGATATCTACATTATGAGCCATTCATTGGGTAGATTCATGCCCTTGCCCAAGCTGCGGACCATTACTATTTGTGTGTCCCGCAGATATATAAACACGCCGCTTAACGCTCTGAAGGGTATAGACAAATACGGCGGTACTAAAGGCAATAGAGACAACATACGCGGTTTGATGCTAGACGGAGTTTGGTGCACATATTCCGATCTTCGCGGTGTGGTTAGATCTTTTAGAAACCTTGTGCGGCTGAATCTCGACCGCTGGAGCTGCTTAAATGAGAAACGCCTCTGGAAAATTGTAGCCAAAAGCCCATCGCTGGAGATCCTGGATATAACAAGGATGAATCTTGGAATGGACTTTTTTTCATCAAACCGACGTCTTAAGTGGAACGTCATGCACTATCGTCGTGCTCCTTTGACAGTCTTCTACGCTTATACTGACCAAGAGCTGGTGAGTTAGTAGTCAATAAGCTTCTACTATGAGTGTTTCTTAATTTATCTTTATCTTTGTCTTATCAGATCCGTCGTTACTTTACGCATCCTCGAGTGCAACTTATACCGGATCACAAAATACAAAAACCCCTTCTTGGATTCATTATACAATTGGAATTAACTCCTTTGGATGAAGAATTAATTCCAATCGAATAATATATGCAATTGAATGCATTTTGGGAGTGAAGTTTGTACCCAACATTTAAAGCGCTTCTTAAGTTTTTACTATATATATATCTGTAACGAATTAATTTGAATTTAATAATAAATTAATGCTTTTTGTATGAAGAGACAAAAATGCTATCAAACTATTTCGAACTATGTAAAGTTTTAGTAGAAATGAGCGTTGCTTACGTATAGTACTAAATGGCCAACTGTTGGGGCTTTTAGCAACTCAGTAAAGCGAAAACTCAAGTTTATCCTTAAATTTTATATTATCAGAAGTTGCACCACATTAAAACAAGGCAACTGCACCTGCACATCAAGAAGGGACCTTAAAAGAATTGTGCAATTCTTATTTTCGTTAGCTCGTAGCAAAATACTAAAATACATTTATCTCGAGTTAAATGTAGCTGCAGAGATCTAGAATTTTCCTAGCAAATTCTGGTTGTTGCAATTTGTTATTTCTCTAGAATTGCGAACTAGCAACAGTTATAAATTAAAATAATTGTAAAGCATAAAAATTTGAACTTTATTAATCAGCTGATTGTCATGAAAATCGTTTTTTATCGATATCGATAATATACCGATACACTTGCTGAGATAAGTTCACACTTCGATTTTTTTTTTTAATTTGTCCACCTGTGTGTGAAAAGATTTGTTGGATATTATTATTAATAATATAATAATAATATTAGTAACTCAGTCAGTGCAGGAAAGGAAGAATAAAAATTTCAGTAGCAATAGTTAACACTTCAATTTGATAAATTGTTAGTCAGCTATCAGCTAAATCGAGCTCTTCAAAAATGTTCATCGATTAAATCTACAGATATGGCTACACTGTAGCATTGTCGCCTAATAGACGCCTAATGGCGATTTACAATTAAGTTTATACCACAACGTTGAGCATCGCAATGTTGAACGACGCACTATGCGATAATTGCCAATTGGCAAAAATTGCGAATTTAAACTTGACCGACCAGATGGCACTATACGAAGCCATTGATGACAATTCGAATCGCATAAGAAAAAATCTGATCTATACCTGGACACAGCAGTCTCGCATTGAACTTTATTCAGAGGATTGTGAGATGCTTGAAAACAACCGATCGTTGTTGAACATATTTATGTCCAGCATCAGTGTGAAAGTGGAGCAAATGAAACTGGAGCGTGCACCAATGGAATTTTTGAAGATCTGCGAAAATTACTCTTTACCAAGAGTACAAGCATTATCCTACACATTGATGACTCTCGTAGTCGTGTTGAGGCACAACAAATATTGACGAAAATCTTTCCTGACGTGCGCTGTGTTAAGCCTGATAAACGCATTTGCTACTGCTCGTTGTCGAAGTGGACGCAGTTTCGGACGCTAATCATTAGAGAAGAGTTCTTGTGGCGCGACCCAAACCATTATTGTAACCTTCGACATTGCACGTTGATTGAGGAACTGATTGCACCTGATATCTACATTATGAGCCATTCATTGGATGGATTCATGCCCTTGCCCAAGCTGCGGACCATTACTATTTGTGTGTCCCACAGATATATAAACACGCCGCTTAACGCTCTGAAGGGTATAGACAAATACGGCGGTACTAAAGGCAATACAGACAACATACGCGGTTTGATGCTAGACGGAGTTTGGTGCACATATTCCGATCTATGCGGTGTGGTTATATCTTTAAGAAACCTTGTGCGGCTGAATCTCGACCGCTGGAGCTGCTTAAATGAGAAACGCCTCTGGGAAAATTGTAGCCAAAAGCCCATCGCTGGAGATCCTGGATATAACAAGGATGAATCTTGGAATGGACTTTTTTTCATCAAACCGACGTCTTAAGTGGAACGTCATGCACTATCGCCGTGCTCCTTTGACAGTCTTCTACGCTTATACTGACCAAGAGCTGGTGAGTTAGTAGTCAATAAGCTTCTACTATGAGTGTTTCTTAATTTATCTTTATCTTTGTCTTATCAGATCCGTCGTTACTTTACGCATCCTCGAGTGCAACTTATACCGGATCACAAAATACAAAAACCCCTTCTTGGATTCATTATACAATTGGAATTAACTCCTTTGGATGAAGAATTAATTCCAATCGAATAATATATGCAATTGAATGCATTTTGGGAGTGAAGTTTGTACCCAACATTTAAAGCGCTTCTTAAGTTTTTACTATATATATATCTGTAACGAATTAATTTGAATTTAATAATAAATTAATGCTTTTTTGTATGAAGAGACAAAAATGCTATCAAACTATTTCGAACTATGTAAAGTTTTAGTAGAAATGAGCGTTGCTTACGTATAGTACTAAATGGCCAACTGTTGGGGCTTTTAGCAACTCAGTAAAGCGAAAAACTCAAGTTTATCCTTAAATTTTATATTATCAGAAGTTGCACCACATTAAAACAAGGCAACTGCACCTGCACATCAAGAAGGGACCTTAAAAGAATTGTGCAATTCTTATTTTCGTTAGCTCGTAGCAAAATACTAAAATACATTTATCTCGAGTTAAATGTAGCTGCAGAGATCTAGAATTTTCCTAGCAAATTCTGGTTGTTGCAATTTGTTATTTCTCTAGAATTGCGAACTAGCAACAGTTATAAATTAAAATAATTGTAAAGCATAAAAATTTGAACTTTATTAATCAGCTGATTGTCATGAAAATCGTTTTTTATCGATATCGATAATATACCGATACACTTGCTGAGATAAGTCCACACTTCGGTTTTTTTTTTTAATCTGTCCACCTGTGTGGGAAAAGATTTGTTGGATATTAAGAAAATATTAATAACTCAGTCAGTGCAGGAAAGGAAGAATAATAATTTCAGTAGCAATAGTTAACACTTCAATTTGATAAATTGTTAGTCAGCTGTTAGGAGGAACTGATTGCACCTGATATCTACATTATGAGCCATTCATTGGATGGATTCATGCCCTTGCCCAAGCTGCGGACCATTACTATTTGTGTGTCCCACAGATATGTAAACACGCCGCTTACCGCTCTGAAGGGTATAGACAAATACGGCGGTACTAAAGGCAATAGAGACAACATACGCGGTTTGATGCTAGACGGAGTTTGGTGCACATATTCCGATCCTCGCGGTGTGGTTAGATCTTTTAGAAACCTTGTGCGGCTGAATCTCGACCGCTGGAGCTGCTTAAATGAGAAACGCCTCTGGAAAATTGTAGCCAAAAGCCCATCGCTGGAGATCCTGGATATAACAAGGATGAATCTTGGAATGGACTTTTTTTCATCAAACCGACGTCTTAAGTGGAACGTCATGCACTATCGCCGTGCTCCTTTGACAGTCTTCTACGCTTATACTGACCAAGAGCTGGTGAGTTAGTAGTCAATAAGCTTCTACTATGAGTGTTTCTTAATTTATCTTTATCTTTGTCTTATCAGATACGTCGTTACTTCACGCATCCTCGACTGCAACTTATACCGGATCACAAAAACCAAAAAAACGTTCTTGGATTCATTATAAAATTGGAAATAACTCCTTTGGATGAAACTTAAAAAACTTAACTCAAACACATAAATTAAAATTTTTAACTTTAAAATTTCAAATGTTTGTTCATTTTTAAGTTGATTCATGTATGAATTATGTAATTTGAGTTTGGTTGCGATCAGATAAAAATTGTCGAAGTTATTAAAGAAAGAGCAAAAACGCCTACTTACTAGGGGTCTTAGTTGCTTTGTCTGACAATCTGGTATATTGTGCCGTCTATGGTATATTTTGAATTCTCTACTATATCGATATACCAAATATATCACTTGGTATATTTTTAGTATTTTTGCAGTATAATCGGTATATTTTGGGAAAAATACCGCAAAATATATTTCTTTTATTCAAAATGGGTAGCGGGTATCTTACAACCGACTACACTCGACTGTAGCTTTCTAACTTGTTTCTACTTGCGTCAAGAATGTATGTACTTTATAAGGTCGGAGATATCTCCTGCTTGTGACTTTCTTTTCCTGCAGGCACAATGTTATGATACCCTTCTACCCTATGGATAGCGAGTATAAAAAGTTCTTCAATAATAATTTTAAATTTCAATAATCGTGTTGAGATTAATCATTTTTGTTTTTCGATTGAATAGTTCTTCAATATGAAAGCTAATTTACACACACATAAGATTTCGCACTCTGTATTATATTATATTAACGTCTATTGCAGCCGATAACTCATGAAAATTACTTAAAAAATGTATAATTATTTAAAAACAAGAATAAAATATATGAATACATTTTATTTTGTATAACAATAAAAAAAATATTTAAACATTTAAAATATTTAAAATCAAAAATTTGATTTGATAAAACCCTTTTTATATGTATGTATGAATATAACTCTCATTAATTGTATGAATTAATTAACGGAAAAAAAAGCTCAACCAATTTATTGACGAGCAAAATTAAAGTAAAGTTGAGTAGATAAGATATACACATCATAGAAATTTGTGAAGTAGTTTAAGAACAAATTCTTAAGACTACGTACATTAGTCCAAAAAATACCAAATATTTGAAATAAGACCAAAAATTCTAGATTTAGGTTACAAAACGCTGTAATCCATGGAAATTTCTATAAAGTTTTTATTTCAATTTTAGTGTTTTCGATCATATCTCAGTTAGTTGAGCTAAAAAGAGAGAAGATCCTGGGTTCAAATCTGCGCGAATCGCTGATTACGGAATCGTAAGTAAGGTAACCAATCAACTGAATAACAGAATGCGATAGTTAAATCATAAATTGATAAAATATTAAATAGGTATACAAAAACCATTAAATATCATATAATTTGTATCTTATAATAAGATTTAAAACTAATCGATACACTATTTTCTTCTTATCAATAAGAACTTGTGTCTTGTATTAAAAGTTCTTGAAATCAAGATGTGTTTTCTACCATTAGAATTTTCATGTTCTTATCGTACTTTTGAGATCAAAATTCTTAGTACTTGACTTAACAATATTTTGATTTCAGTGTAACTTTTTCTATGCGCTAATCTATTGATTATATAATAATTCGATTGCATGATATTCTTGACTCGGCTAACTTGCTTTCAACAGAAACACTTTATGTAATTATTAGTAGCCTTACAACATCAAACGTATGTAAATAAGCAAAATCATAAACAAATTAAAAAAAAATATGCAAAAAAGACGAAGAGAAAGCAATGAAGAAGAAGAAGAATATAGAAGTAAAGGAAAGATGAAAAAATGCACACACATAAATTTTATAGTCATTTGCGCATTTAATTAAAATTATGATAAAAGCATGCAAAATATTTCGCAAGCGCATATACGACGACTTATGTGTGTGTGTGTGTGTGTGTGTGTGTGTGTGTCTGCGGGAGTGTCATATAGAGAAAAAACGGGACAACATGGAAACGGATAAATGAATATGTGTTGGAGTGGTGGAGGCAGGAGAGGGTACAAAAAAAAAAGGAATTAAAATAAAAATTGCTTATAGCAAAAATCTTGCGCTGTAATTACATCATTTATGCAGGACGAATATGTCGTTTTGTTGGCTCTGACTACTGTTCCTTATTCCACCCCTCCCCTTCCCCCTTCCACGGTCTACTAGCACTTGGCCGCGGCCAGACCACATAGCGAAGCCGAAGGACTAGGACGAAGGATGCGAGCCAAGCAGCACGCGCACTCCGAATGTGCATATGCCAAGCATATCTGTGTCTCTCTATATGTGTGTCCGGTATGTGTGTGTGTGTCGCTGCCACTAAGCGAGCGTGTGGCAAATGCCTTTCAAATAAATACGAAATGGTCAGCGGAATAATAATCAGCGACGACGACGACGACGATGACGCTGTCTCGGTGACAAGGCGACACGTACAGCTCCACAAAAAATAGAAGAACAAGAGATCAACGTTACGTTGCCTGCAACAGGAAACGGATATGGGAGCACACACCAAGACACACACACACACATATGTAGACACAGAGGCAAGCACACACAGAGCATGACGAATGAAGAGTAAACTAAGTAGCGGGTTTTGCTCACTGCAACTTTCAAAGGCGCTACTTAAGCCTAGAACATTCCACAAGCGAATTAGACTTCAAAGTATTTCCGTTAATAATTACAAAAATTAGTTTAACGATTTTTGCAAGAGTGTGTCAAGAGTGAGAAGAAGAAGAAATGGTGCTGATAAGATTGTTATTATTATTATTATTATTATTATTATTATTATTATTATATATTATATTATATTATTATATTATTATTATATTATTATTATTATTATTATTATTATTATTATTATTATTATTATTATTATTATTATTATTATTATTATTATTATTATTATTATTATTATTATTATTATTATTATTATTATTATTATTATTATTATTATTATTATTATTATTATTATTATTATTATTATTATTATTATTATTATTATTATTATTATTATTATTATTATTATTATTATTATTATTATTATTTAAAATTTTAAGACTTTAGAACATGGTCTTTTTCCAGTGTATAAAGATAAAGATAGGGAATCACAAGATAGAGACAGAGGTTTAGTTTTCAATTGATCAAGAATTTTGTCATAAATGTTATGTTATGTTATCTTATCTTATGTTATGTTCTGTTATTAAATTGAAAATAAATAATATTTTCGCTCAATGAATTAAATAAAATAAAGTAGTATATTTCTCTAGATTGTTGCGAGGCATTTGCGTCCGATTTGTATCAAATACTCTAACTCTTCCCGGTTCTCTCTTACTCTTATTTTAGCTGCGGTCATATCTCACTCTTTCCACACTCTCCACACACACTCATTATTAACCGTTGCCATTGCTGCCACGCCCACTCGCTGCATTTAATATGAGAAAGCATTTTCAATTTTTTATGCGCTCAGAAAAAAAATGATGACAACAACAACAACAGCTACGAAGACGACGACGAAAATTGTTACTTGGGTTGAGGGATATGCATACCTACATATAGTAGTTGAGGGGGGACGGGGCGGTAAATGGAGTTGGAGCTGGCCACATGGAGCCTTCGTATGCTCCACATGGCAGCCACAGTCCAGAGATTCGCCGATGTCGCTGCGATACTTCCGCCAATGTGGCACAAACAACTCCACAAGAAGCCAAATTAAAGTCGAATTTCCGATGCACTTTTTCAGCTAATAAATTGATAATATTAATTTAGCGAAATCGTGGGATTAATATAAAAGAATCCAATGAAATTGATGTTATATTACAAATAAATGGAGTGGAGGTCAATGTGTGTGCTTCTACTTAAATGGACTAATTCAAAGAAAAGAAATTAACATTTAATATATAACCTTTAACGACTTATACGCAGAGAGAAAAAACAATCTTGAAATAAGATTTGTAAGTTGAAGAAGTTTAGAATTAACACTTTCATGTTTTATTCTAGATTCAAAAGTAGATTACAAATCATAATTTAAGATTTTTTCAATCTTAATATAATATATACAATATTTAAATAAGATTGTTAAGTTGAGGAAATCTTGAAATAAGATTAAAATCTTGAATGAAGAATGTTTTAATCTAGATTTAAAGTAAAGTACTTATCATAATTTAAGATTTTTTCAATCTTGAAATAAGATTTTTATGTTGAATAAATCTTAAATTTGTATTTTAAGATTAAAAACATCTTATTTTAAGATAAACACAGATCACACTTATCAAATTGAAACGGATTGATTTCAAGTCAACAGAGTTTGATTTTCTAAGAATAAAAATTCAATTTTTATTCATTATTCTGAATTATTATTATTAATCTAAATATAAAATTTGAATTCCCACTTAATGCTGAATTCCTATTTCTTGAGTACAATCTTTGAATACATTTTTAAATTCTATTTCTATATCTTGTATTTTGTATATGCTTTGATAGTTCAAATTGGCAACAGTAATTTAGCTAGAGTTGTGCTTTATGTCCTCTGTAAGAGTATGAAAGTTAAGGGAATACTTGTATGTTGAAAAAAGCGCTTCGGCGCAGCATTTTGTGGGCAGCCGAAAAGACGAGAGAAAAATGTTAAAAAAAATAAATGTATTTCAAAAAAATTGCTATATATTTTTATACTCGTACATACAAATGTAAAGGAGCACTAATTTTGTAAGGACACGAGCGCAAAGGACGGACATAGGAGAGCAGAGAGAGAAAGAGAGAGAGAGAGCAAGAGAAAGGAGTGCTAGTAAAGGGAAGAAAGACAGAGAGAGAGAGAGAGAGAGAGAGAGAGAGAGAGAGAGACTGAGGCGGAGGAGCATGTGGCGCATAAGTAGACGACGGCGACGTTGACATAAAAAGCGCTTGCCACACATGCACACACACACACACACACACATACATGCGTGTAGGGTTAGGAGTAGTGGTGGGTGGGTGGTAGAAGGGGTGGGGAGAGGGAGGCTGAGGGGGGGTTTCGCTCATGCTAAATGGCCGCTGGTCAGCAGCGGCGTACAAATGACGGCTTCCGCTTGTGCATATTAAGCGTGAAGGATAATAATTTTACACACACACACACACTCAGATATTAGACACACTCATACGGCATATATAAAGCATAATTTTTTTCATAATGCATTCTTAACTTTTGTCTTTTCTTTTTTTTTGGGTTTTTTGTTGACCAAAATGGGTATTAATATTACTTACGGTTAAAAATAAAAGCGCAACTTCTGTCTGACATGCTGCGGAAAGTGTGCTGTAGAAAGAGATGGCACATCATGGGTGCGAGTGAGAAAGAGAGAGAGAGAGAGAGAAAGAAGCAAATACATCCGCGCATTCGCTAACTGCTGTCAGAGCTCTTCTCACAGCACTATCACAGCATCAAACAAGGCCAACACTACCACATTTATTCACATATACAAAATGCTTCGAATATTCAAGAAATACATGTTTATAAATACATTCAAATACATATGCCTTAAATAAATTCAATCGCAACTGATTTATATAGAATACAATATGACTGCGAAATCATGTCAGATGCAATGATATCAAATAAAATATCCAATTAATGTCAACTAGGAGTCGATGGCCTTAGTAGCTAGCACTCCCTTCTTTTAGTTATTATATTATTTTTGTATAATAATTAAACACGTACAAATAATAATGCCAAAACAAAATCTAGATTGAAAAAAATCGTGATTTTCTATGACTTTTTTGATCTTAAAAAAAAACATTCTTGACATAAGATTTTTAGGTTGAAATCATTTTAAATCAAGATTTTTATGCTAAGTTTGCATTTGAAGATTAAAACATCTTATTTTAACACCAAAATCTTCATTCGAGATTGATTTATTCTAGATTTAAAAGAAGATTGCAATTCTTGATTTAAGAATTTTTCGATCTTAACAAAATCTTCAAACAAGATTTGGTTCTTCAATCATAGTTTTGAGAGTTTGAGTCGACTATGAGATACCCGCAACCCATTGTTAATAAAGCAAAACAGTGCAGTATTATTCTTAATATAATATATTTTATATACATATATACCTAATAATATACCGCAAATGTACTAAAATATTCCGAAGGCTATATTTGGTATATTTATGAAGTTGTACAATCGAAATATACCACAGAGGTCAAAACATACCAGATTGTCAACCAAAGCAACTAAGACTCTAGTTAGTAGGCGTTTCTGCAAAAGTATTATTATATAACTTATACAATTGTTATCCAAATGTGCAGGAATCATAAATACTGTAGTCATTATAGTATATTATGTAACACCTGGCTTCAAAATTAAGCGTGATATTTGATTTATGTCGATTTTGAGGAGCGGAAGTGGACGTGTCAAAATTTCTAAGCAAACTTGATCTGCGTGCAACCATAAAAATCTACATATATCGAAAAATTATATCTCTATCTATGAGATTTATGTGTTCATACGGACGGACAGACAGACAGACGGATATGGCTATATCGTCTCGCCTGAACAAGAATATATATACTATATCACAGATGACTTCTTCTGTTTGTTACATACATACATTTCCTGGAGGCACAAAGTTATAATACCCATCTACGAAATGAGTAGCGGGTATAAAAAAGAAATATTATTGCACTGCTAGTTGCATTTTTTTTTAATTAATTGCTGGAATCCAAGAAATGTTCCATTTCGGTAATATGAGTAAATGTATTTAAGCAGAGTACGCACCGCACTTATGTATGGCTGCAGGTGAGACAGCTATTGCTAGTGGCATTGGTCTTAAAGGGGGGGTTCTTTAGGGGGGCAGAGTTGGCAGAGTCAAAGCTGCTGCTGCTACCACTGGAGACTACTGGTGGTTAGCCAATTCGAGAATGTTCAAGCTAATCACATACAATTCAATTCGTTTTACAATTTCGACTAATTTCCATTTCAATTAACTTGCTAAAATGTAATTTAGAGCGCAATGCGAAAGAGCCTTGCACCAGCCAGTCAGCCAGCCAAAAAAGGACGATGATGGCACAATGATGATGATGTTGTTGTTGTTGTTGTTGTGGTTGTAGGTGGTGGCAATGATGATGCTGTTGCTGTTGCTGTTGCACTGACAGCAACAGGACAGTCAGAGTCCAGACGGAGCACACATAGCTGAAGGCACAAATCTGTGCGGTTGGTAAGCGCTCAAAATCGTAATTGGACTACAACTGTAAAATCAAACAACTGACTACTCCCCAACACACAGCCTCACAGCCTGGCCAAAAACACGCCAACTGACTAACTGACTGACTGACTGACTGACAGACAGACAGACAGACAGACTTCGCCGACAGGTGAATCGCATCGCCCACGTTCCATCGTGTTTTTGGGCGCGCACTGACGAACTGACAAAAGCATAAACGAATCATCTACATGGCTGCATTTTGCATACACTTACACATACACCCTTTCACTCACACACACACAGACATAGACCCTTCCACTCACACAGACAAGCTAGCTGAACATTTTTTGTTGCCTGCAAGGCGTGAGCGCAACAGTTGCAAAATAGTCATTAAGTCGGATGCAGTCGACGGCAAAACAAGCAGCTAACTTGCCCAAATGCTTCGTTGATCAGTAATCAACATTTCCAAATTATGCCCCAATGACACTGGCTCTAACTCTCTGTAGCACAACACAAAATTCTTAATTACCTAAAATATTGTAAAGAATAATTTCAACGATTACAATTTTACTAACAAATTTAAAAAAAGACTAAAAATTGACATTAATTTATTGATTTCTACCAATAGTGTATAAATTTAAATGTCCCTTATAAATAAATAAATTACCTTAAGTAATTAATGTTTTATAGTACAACCAATATTGCTAGGAAGAACTGCAACCAGTATGATTATACCCGCTTTCCAATCAAGAATTGATCTAAAACGTTTGATTTTGATTTAAGATTTTGCCTCCTTTGTTCAATTTTAAGATTTGTCCATTCTTGAAACAAACAAACAGAAAGTGTAATTATTTTGTATGGCAAGCAAGTAAGAAAGCTACATTCGGTATATTGTGCACTGCGTGGTATATTTTGAATATAGTTCTACATCAATATACCAAATATTGCCACTGGTATATTTTTCGAGCATACTTGACTGTAGATTTCTTACTTGCTTTAATTATAAATTATAACAATACGTGATATTGCTATTTTTGATTTGAAGGTTCATTGTAAATTATTGATTTCTATCAAACAATTTTTTTATGGTATAAAAAGTTAGCGCATAGATGTCATTTTTATTTCTTATTAATATCCAACTTATGTAATGTAACATAATATGGAAATTTTGGAGTGTATAAACAAATTGTTTTTGAAAATTCCTAATGTATGAATAATATTGAAATATCGATAGATCATTGTTATAATAATCTAGATACTTTTCAACCACAAAAATAAATTTATAAGTTTAGTAAAGATTTGGCATTTAATAAATGATACAAATGGTTTTATTTGATTGTATTTTAGAGTTGATTGAATTACTTAACGGATCATTTAAAAATGCTTACGTACAATCAAAGTTATTAAATAAATAATAATATCAATCTATTAAACGTCTATTCGACATTAGTCGCCAGACAAATTTTAATAAAGTACTGCAAAAAAAATTAAAAATGTGCTGTCGACATTTGGAAATTTATTTAATTCATCGTGGCATATCTTAGACCCCACACAGTGTTCCGTTCCGTTCCGTTCCATTCCATCCCATTCCGTGCACTATTTTGGCCTATGTAGCGTTAAAATGTCGACGCTTTGCAGTTGCATGGCACAAATTTCACGTGTAATAAATTTATTTGACTTGGCCAAGCCAGAAGGGGTTCATTCTCCTACCAATCGCAGTCGCAGAAGGAGGAACAACGGATGCGCCATTCGCCAAAGTTACGAACTACTGCGACAAATTTTGCACCGGGCAAAAGCTCTGAACGGGCTTCAAATGTGTTCGGCAATGAACATTAAGCGTTACTCACAATTTCCTTCACTCCGCGCATCAGCAATAAGTCCATTAACTATATGTCTGGATTCACGCATTGTTTAAGAATTACAATTTGGTAGTTATTGTATGTTAGTTATTTCGATTTTATTTTAAATTCGAATTACTTACTAACCAATTATGTTTTCTCTTTAAAATAGTGGATCTTATTTTATAAAATATTATAGTTTCGTAAATAAAATACATTATTTTGTGACAATCGTCTGGAATGTTTTTAATTAGTTTTCTTCCTAAATGAAATGTTTATATTTTTAAGTAATTATTTAAATTTGATTTTCAAGGTGTGGAAATAAAGCTTTAATAATAATACTCTACAACAATAACGGAAATTACTTTATTCTTTTCATTTACATTATTTTATTTGTTGTATTTTCGTTGTTATTCTATTCCTTTATTTTATTTTTTACTTTAATTTATTCTTTTCATTTATATTTTAATTTATTTTTTACTTTATGTTATTTTATTTTATTAAATTTTTATTTATTTTCATATTTCTTCTATTCACTTTTCTTTCCTCTTATTTTCTCTTATTTATGCCTAATTTTCTTTTCTTCCCTCCAATTTTCTCATATTTTCTTGTATTTTCTCTTATTTTTTATATCTTACTATTTTATAATATATTATTTTTTCATATTTACTTTTATTTTCTCTTCTCTAATTTCATCTTTTCCTCTTTTTATTCATTTAATTTCGTTTCTTTTCTGCTCTTTTATTTCGTTTTATTTTATTCTTCTTTTTTTACTCTATTTTATATTATTTTATCACATTTTCGTTTATTTTCATATTTTCCATTCTATTTACTTCTCTCTTCTATTATTTCCTCTTGTCTATTTTTTATTTATTTTTCTTTTCTCTTATATTATTTTATTTTTATTTATTTTCTCATATTTATGCAAAATTATTAAATTGTAATTTTGTCGTCTTAACCTGATATTCATTTGGGATTTGTTTTTGAAATATTTCTCTCTTTGATCAATTACTTAAAATATAATAATATCAATTTTTGCGTTTCTCCTTTTCGGTATGGGCAGTTTCACTGTTAAGGTTTTCGGATATATGTCGGGAGGAATCTATCTGAGGTGCATGAGCCAAGGTTCTCTGCTAGATACACGAAATGTGAATGTGGAGGGAGATAAAAAAGAATTATAAAACGCAAAGTTTTATACAGAGCTGGGAATGGCAATGACAATGTTTCCTCTGCGTGTAACTTTTGCTCAAGGATTTATAGTTGGTTGGTGGATGTGAATGGGTTGCTGGCTTGGTTTGGGTTGGATGAGGACTTGGCACAGGGCAAACCGAGTTGTCATAGCGACGCATCATAGGCACAGCATAAGCGCCACTTGGAAGCTAAATGTGAGCATGTATAAGTAAATTGTGACTGTGAATCTGAGTCTGAGTCTGAATCTGAATCTGACTGTAACTGTAATTGTAACTGTGACTGGTTATGGGCTTGGGTTGGAGTTGGAGTTGGAGTTTGGGGGTCTGAACACTGAGCACTGAGTACGTGAGCGTGCGCCGACGTCGCCGCCTCAAAAGCCATTTGTGCTAAATTGCGTGTAGGGCAACTAATGAGCGGAGTTATATACCGACCGAGGGCCAAAGCGACGATGCGCGGCTGTTTATAATTTTCGAAAAATAAAAAAATAGCGCAAAAGAAATGAAAATTATATTTATATTTATATACACAGTCAGCTAGCGTCGAGAGATATAATACAGAGGTGGAAGTGTAGGACAACAGTCGCTGGCATTTATTTATAACACAGCGACGACGACAGCAGTGCTGCGAAATATTTTTTCAAATAAAATGTAACATTCATTTGCGAATGGGTCTTTCGCCTTCTCTTTACGAAACTTTTGCATTTGAGTTATGCGTGCCAAAGGGTTTGCCACTCGCCAGTTTCCAGTTTCCAGTTTCCAGTTACCATTTGCCATTTGCCATTTGCCACAGCTCGCAGTTCTCTGTTCTCAGTTCCCAGACTTTCAGCTTTGTCGAGCTGGGGCCATTAAGCGAAAATTATATTGGCCCGAAAAGGTAACAAATGCGCTGCCAAGGTGCTAATATCGATGCTGACACTGCCTACCAGCTGAGAGACAGAAAATGTTCGCAAAACAGATGTGCTTCGAATATAATGAAACTCTTTCTGGATTCCAATCAATATTTAACTTTGCCAATACAAAACTCATCTTCTAAGTGAAAATAGTGAGCCGGATCTAAATAAGTCCCAAATTTTCATATAATATATATATACTTATACTTAAAAAGTTTTAATTTGTTTATCCGCTACCGGAATGGTAGAAGGAAAGGATATGTTAGCTTTGTGCCTTCAGAAAATATATGAAAAAGGCAGTCAAACACTTTTCGAAATCATTTTATATATATATATATATATATATATATATATATATATATATATATATATATATATATTATAGATGTTTAACATATCTATATTAGTCACATTTACAAATCGATGTACATCCGCAGAAACTTCCCACTTCTGCTGAAGTACAACGATATATATTGGTTCTTCTTCTTCCAGTAGAAAACTCAAACTCGATAACAAGATTCATTTGAACTGCTAACATTGACTTATAATATCGAAAGTTTTTTCCACTATGCTATAACACATCATCAGAAAAACTCAACCATAAAAAAACAAACCATTATTAATTTAAATATATATTAACCCCCGCTAATAAACTTATCGGAATTAATTCATCCACTGACATCGATAGCAGTTGATTGGTTGGCATCACGGAATAACAACACGCTGTTTTTCATTTAAACGAATATACTCAAAATTGTATTTCCACACATTGGCGATGGCGTTTACCTGTGTTCACAGAACGAGCAACTAATAGCTCCTACGGAGAAAAACTTAATAGAAAAACAAAAAAAAAAATATGTACTTACTTTGTCGTTTTGTATCGTTTATCGATAGACTGTATTAAAAGTCAGTTGAATCTTTAACCTTGAAACAGCACGTACTTTTTTCGTAATAATTAATTGTTTATTAATGGATTTAGTCACCGCCCAAACTGATAGTTTTATGTGGGTAGATAAAAAAATCTATTTTTCAAACAGCAGAATCAGTCATCTCCGACCCTATAAAGTATGTATGTTTATTATCGATCAGCGTCAAAAGCCGAGGCGATATTGACATGTCCATCTGTCCATCTGTCCGTCTGTCTGTCTGTCTGTCTGTCCGTCCGTATAAACAACTAGATCTCAGAGACTAAGAGAGATAAAAATATGATTTTTTTCTATGCATTTGTTATGTTTGCACGCAAAACAAGTTTGGTGTAGATTTTTACCACGATTTAAGATATATTTGTATACCACTCGTATATTGGGAACTTTGATTGAACATCCGCCATATTTTGTACTCAAATATCAAATATTGGCTAATCTAATTATGAGTAAAGGTTTTGCTGTTGACACAAAAACGCTTAAACAGGTTGCTGTCGCTTATCTGGCAAATGAATTTTAAGTAAACAATAGAAATGAAATCTAGAGTTGCGTCTCATTAAGTGAATGGGGTTTTAAGTGTTCCACGGGCGCTGTTGTGTTTTTTTTTTGTTTAGTACAGTTGTGCTTAAGCCTAGTTAGGAATTCATGAGCGTATCCCAAGGCAGACAAACACCATCATCACTTGCGGTCACTCACGAATGCTCGTAGTTGGAGTTGGAGTTGATGTTGGGGTTTGGGCAACGCCAGTCGCACTGATTCATGTGGCCTGGGTCTGGGCATGGACATGGGCACAAGAGCAGCTGCTACTCCTGCTGGCTGGCTGGCGAGACCTTCTTACGAATGTAATTTTTATTTACACAATTTTAAGCTAATATTACGTTTGAGCCACGCCCAAAGCCGGACAGAGAAACCGAGAAAAATACAAAACAAGAATAAAATAAACCAAGTAAGAAAGCTACAGTCGAGTGTGCTCAACGAACAGATACCCGCTACCCATTTTGAGTAAAAGCACATATTGCTGTATTCATTTTATAATATCACAAATTAATATACCGCAAAAATACTAAAAAATACCAAAGTATATTTTAGGTGTATTGATACAGTACTGCATGTGAAATATACCATATAATGAAAATATATATACCAGATTGTCAGCCAACGCAACAAAGTCTCTCTTTAATAACTTCGACATATTTAATCTACTCGCAATCAAACAATCAGGATTGATAAACAATGTATTTATTATTGTTTGTACCGAAATTTGCGACTCTAGCTTTAAAATAACGCTGTTAGTCAAGTTTTGTCAATTTGTGGGGGCAGAAGTGGGCGTGGCAAAAATTTGAAACAAACTTTATCTGCGTGCAAACATAACAAGTGCTGTCGAACATTATATCTCTACCTCTTACAGTCTCTGAGATTTAGGTATTCATACGGACGGACGGACAGACAGACGGATATGGCTATATCGTCTCGGCTGTTTAAGAATATATATACTTTATAGGGTCAGAGAAGTCTCCTTCTGCCTGTTACATACATTTCCTGTGGGCACAATGTTGTAATACCCTTCTACTCTATGAGTATCGGGTATAAAAATGAGAAAAAAACGCGTCGGCGAATTTGTCCCAAAAAAGGATTAATGAAATAAAATTATCTCTTTTTCGGCGTAACGCGAACCACTCGCGCTCTTAGTGGGAGTGGGATAAGGAGAGGGAGATGAAGATGAAGATAGGCGGACATATGGGGGTGTGGCAGGGGGGCGTGTAATGCGACAGCCTTCTGTTTTCTCTGTGTAGTCGAGTTCCCTTTATTTTTACTTGTTTTTTTTTCTTTTTTTGTACTTTTTCCCCTTTAATTGTAATGCCTATTTCTACCGTGTCTTTCACTCGCTAAGCGTCGTGTGTTGCCGGAATTTGCGGAGTGTTGGAAAGTGGACGAGCGGATGATACTGAGGCATCGGGGATTGGGTATCGGGGACCTCATCAAGTAACAACACGTACAAATCTTTTGTGTACCGTTGTCTGGCCATTGAGGCCGTCTCGCTCGCACTTTCTCCAAGCACTCGGAGTGCGTGTCTTTGCAGACGATTTTTTTGTTACCTTTTTTTCTAACTTTATTTGTTGTCGTTGTTGTTGTTGTCGTTGTTATTGTTGTTATTGCCGTTCAGAGCAATTCTCATATTTTAACATTTTTAAATGCATTCAAATTAAGTAGCACGCGATGGGTTAGCTAACTTAAGGAAAGGTGGTTGTGTTGGCTGTATAAAGGGTTGCATAAACAAGATAAAACAAGAAGAAAATAAGAGAAAACTAAATTGCATATAAATAAAAAAGTCTATTGCTCGACCAAATTCTTGTTGTAGCAAAATGGAAGGGTGGCATTGTTAATTACTGTGGCATTCTATGACTAAACGTAAACGTGCAACGACAGCATCAATAATTGTTAAAGCAGCCAGAAGGGTCCAGTCGATGATATTAATGGAAGAAAACCGTGATGTGTCAAACGTTGTTGGGTGAACAGCTTTATATGTCATTTAATCAAAATCCCTTTGTTTCACTTGATTCATTAAAATCATTCTCTGAGAAATGAGGTAGGTAGGTGGGATCATAGACCAGTGGAGGTCCGTAGATGTGCCGGTGAATGGTATCTTCGTCTCATAAGTTGCACAGTATGGATGCATTTTTGGCAAAAGCCAGCTACATCCGTGAAACATCCTGAAGGTTGTTTAGGCACGGATAATCGAAGTTTTTTATCCGGAGTCGGGATAACGCTGGATATCCACAGAGTTAAAGAGTTACAATCCACAGAGTCAGTTCAAAAATCAAACATTTACTTCTTGATTCGGTATTTAATTGTTCAACTAATTCTGTGTGAGGAATAAAATGGTGAAATAAACCTGCAATCGTAGATCTATGCTACAAAATTCTGAAATCAAACGAGTCTTCTTTTATAATTTGAATGTCTTTGGCATTGTTAAAATCTTTAGATTTAATTGATACGAGACTCAGTTTTATTTTTATCGTGAATAATAATAAATAGTAGTAAGTGCTACATTATATAATAAATGCTAATTAAATAGGAATAATAAAATTACATTTTTTGTAGCATTTTCTTAGTTGTGTGTTGAGTGTTCAGCAATTCAGTTCTCGATGAATATTCAGAAGTGTTGCCCCGTTTCTGGTTTTGCTCTGCTGTCGAAAAGTGTGAATTAATTCAATTAAGCGTAAAAGCCAAGGCTCAAAATGTGGTCGGATTGAAATTTGCTGACACATAACAAGAGAAACAGCTTGCTTCCGTCTCTGGCCTGTTCTCTCCTCTCATTTTCTAGTGGGTGCAAGTCCAGAAGTGGACGAGAAGTTGCGCTCGCTCGCTACTGAGAAGTTTATCAAACAATGGCCAACAGGATTTCAAAAAGTCGCGCATCATTTCGGGCGACAAATGACTACCGACTAACAGTCGGACTGACTGACTGACTGACTGACTGACTGACTGACTGAGTAACGACAGTGGAGTGTCTATCTGTCAGGCTCTTTAGCTGTAGATTTGGCGTCGGCTCTGCTGCTGTGTTGGCTAAATGAAATACATAAATGTCATTCATTCATTCATTCATTTATGCAAAACTTGTAATAATGACAACTGTGGTATGATTCGGTAGCTCAAGTATTGTGGGGAAGGGGTGTGGGGGGTTGGAGGCAAGTATTCGTGAAATCCGTGCAGGCGATGAGCAATTTTTGTTGACTCCGTAAGATTTTCATGGCGCTGGCGCCCAACGTGGGGTGGCTATCAAAATTTTGTGTGAACGCGCGAAAAATGTTTGTGCCAAGGTGTGTGCAATGGGTTTGCTGTGACGACGACGACGACGATGAGGATGATAATGATGACGATGATGATGATGCCAGGCGACGACTGACTATTAAGCTCACCTTTTCTACGCTCTCCACTCTGCATCTCCCTCACCCTCTCTTTACATTTATATGTGTATACATGTATATATATATATATATATTTATATATATATATATATGTATTTGGATTGTTGTTGTTGCTGTTGTGTGCGGTAATAAAATTCTTAATGTGCCATTAAATCCTTCCACTGGCAACGTCATCAGCGCGTCATGACTTTTGTGAGCCGCCGTCGCTAGCAAGAGGAACGCTGACTGGTCTTTGGACCTGGATAACTGCTTGCTGTCTTGGAATTCCGCCAAGCCAAAGAAATCTAACGAAAATTTTGCTACGAAATGGCACGTAAATAAATTGCAAAGATTTGTCGTCTGTTGAGGATGCGAACCTGGCAACAGCAACGACGACATCGACATCGAGTGGAGTGAGTCAAACACCTGCCCCATAGACAACGCTGCGCTGTGGTTTATCCGTCTGTCCGACTGTCCTACTTTCCCCCCTCCCTCCACCTATCACGTTTTCTGCTGAGCAAAAGGACAACAAATGAGTTAACATTTTTGGCGTTGCTTTGCAAAAGCCTTGGCAATCGTTGTACCTACTGATGGCATACTCTTCCTCTCCCTCTCCAACTTCAACTCCAACTCTTGCCCGCTGGCTGCTGTCATTATGATTATTGTCATTTGGTTGAGGTGATTCAATGCATTTAGATTGCATAATTAAGTAACACGCGTATTTTATGAAAATCTTTAACGCAGACTTCTTCAATTTTATGCTTTTATCTCAACAATAAATGCGATCTTTGAGCCAAATTCAAAATATGAAATACGAAATACGAAAATTTCGTAACCACATGCACAGTGGTTATGAGTTTAATTTTTGGGAAACATTTTGTGGCTTGGGCTGCATGCGGCACGCTTGAGTTGTGGCAAATACACAGACCTATCACCTGCAGCGCAGAGCAAAGGAGCAGAAGAATGAGTTTTTGCAGTACTCACAAACACAAAAAGAAATGCGTGCTTCACCCAGTTGCAAACAAAACAAAGTCTAGCAAAATTATAAAGCACTCAACCTGTATTACAAGTTTTGTTGTTTGGCCTATGGTTTCGATTGTGATAAGTGGCACAAGCACACACACACATACACACCGTTAGCGTTTTGCAGTTGCAACTTCGAGTATTTAATACCTGTCGTCATTAATATTCGCTGCTTCTGCTGCTGCGGCATGGAACAAAAGCCCACTTGTCGATATTTAACATAATTGTGCAATTGTGTGGCAGGTATGCATACATATGGTATGTGCCACATGTGTGGCACATGCACGCAAAATCAAAAAGAGTTCAAGTGTCTGCATTTAAGTCGCAAGCGGTGCCCCCAAGTGTCGCCTGCCTCCGCCTTCGCCTTCTGTCTCCTGCCTCATGCCTCATGCCACACTCAGGCAGTTAATGGTTCTCCTTGTTGCAAGCGGATGTGCAATTGCAACAAGATGTGTCCTCCACATGCCCCCGATAATTACAGGCGTATTGTTGAGCTGTGCTACAGCCACAGAACTTGCATTTAGTTTGGCTAGACCACAATTTTTTTGTAGAATCATGTTTTCGAATTGATTTTTATACTCGGCACAAAAAAGACAAAAGGGAAGTATCAAGCTCGTGGCCAAAGACAACAAGATAAACAACAAGTAAGAAAGCTACAGTTGAGTGTATTCGACTGTGAGATACCTATTTCGAATAGAAGCAAAGCTGTGTGGTATTAATTATACCAAATTAATATACTACAAAAATACTAAAAATATACCGGATGGTATATGCGATACCCATTTTAAATAAAAGCAAAGTGGTGCGGTATTAAGTATAAAATATACCAAATTGATATACCGCAAAAATACTGAAAATAAACCAAATGATGTATATTTGATATATTGATATGGTACTACATTGAAGATATATAATACTATATAGTGCAAAATATACCAGATTTTATTTAATTACTTTGTCTGTATATACATATGTATGAATATATATCGTATCTACTGTTGACGCTGATCAAGACATACATATGTATATATGTACTTTATAGAGCCGGAGATGCCACCTCATACTATGTAGTTGCTTTCACAATCTGAAATATTTTGAGCCCAATGGTATAATGTGAACGTAATAATATACTGATATAGTAAATAAAGTCTTCGGTATAAAATTATATTTTTTTGGTATATTCATTTCATACATTTTTAGAATAGTAACGGACCTTTTTGTTTTTTTTTTTTTTCGAGCACACTTCACTGTAGCACTCTTAATTGTTTTTCAAATCTATTAACTTTTGTTGTCCATATTTTTGTTGGATTCTTTTAGAATCGCGTATTTTTTGTCACCCAAATTTAGCATTTTTTTGCAATTCGTTTTTTTTTTTTAATATTTTCAAGTCGAGTTCTTAATAATTTTTTGCACTTTTTTTTTTGGGTTTTAAATGTAGCAATCTTTGTATTCCAAGTCTATAGTTTTATTGTAATAAAACTGAGTGGAAAGTCTGTTTTTCTTTATAACGTTAGTAGGCGAACAATTAGAAATTATTTAATCAAAGTAGGCGATAAGTTGACCTGCGGGCTGTGCTCAGAGATTTAGTCTCATTCGGTTGCCGTTCACAGTACAGAGCTAATGTAAAGTAGTAAATTTCAGAAGTCAAGTCAACAGTACAAAAAAATTCTGGCATAATTAATTTTCTTCGTTTTCGGCTTTCACAAAAATTTCTTCAAGTTACCATTCAACTCATTAGGTAAAGAAGTGCGCTGTAATTGAATTGAATACATCTAAATTAAGTCGCCACACACAGATCGAACACACTCATCATGCAACCAACATCATCGCGGTTCTTCGGCTGTTTGTGGAAGCAGCAGCTCTCATCGATGATGCGTCGTCAACTGCAGTTGCAGAAGATCACCTCACGTCAATTGGCATCGAAGGGCGGCCGCAATAAGGTGAAAATGATGTCACAACGCGAGACTTCGACTCAGACTCAGACTCCGACTCCGAATCTGGCTCATAATCTGACTCCGGCGCATCCAATGAGGCGCGAGACGAACATGTGGAAGGATCCCCTGAGCACGGACACCAAGTGGTTGAGCGCCCGCGATCCCCGCCGCTATAGACCAGACTTTGGCCAAACCGAGCCACATTCGTTGCGCAAACAATTCATGCGCAGTCCCGACGAACGCACTCGCGACGCGATGACTCGCGATTGGGAGGCGGCGACTCAATTGAATGAGATCGGTCGCCGTCAGGCGCAGTTGGTCGCTCAGCAGCGCCATCACGATAAGATGTACAAGCAGTTGGACAAAAGTGAAGTGACTTCTCGACTTGGACAATCTCAATCCAAATATGCGGCCAAGCAGCAGCGTCATCATGCAGCTGACCAACGATCCAACGAGGATTAGTGTGAATAGCAGTAAAAAAAAACGGAGAGACGACATCAACGAGAGAACAGTTCATAATTCATTTCTACCATCAACTCCTTCGCATTTTCTATTATGGTGTGTGGGGTAAGAGAGAATGAAACTGACTTTTATTTCTATGCTAGTCGATGGCATTTAATGGCCACGATATCTGCTGATTGCCACAGCCACATTGCCTATGAAATGTGTATAATTTAGTATAGTTTTGTGCTCTCGATATGTCTATGAAATGCGTATAATTTAGGATACGAAATGTGTATCACTTAGCATAGTTTTATGCTCTCTCTCGATATGATTGACATTCTCCCCTTACACTTTGGGCATTTGACCATTTTTTAAAAGTGTCCCAATTAGAAAATTGTTCTGTTCAATGCATTGACAAAACATCAAACTGTTAATTCTCAAAATATTAGAACTTAACAGTTCTTTTGAGCATTACAGCTGTAAAGAAAGCTGTTGTATCCGAAAGCTCGTGAGCTAAGTTTGCATATTTCATTCATTTATTAATGTTGAAAAACATTAATAATAAAAAAAGAAATCATGAACAATAACTTCGCAGGTTTCTAGGTATGTTCAATACAATTAAATGTTCAAATTGGTCGTGCTTATATGCGCATTTTGTAAAGCAACATTTTGAGGAATAATTTTTTAACTTTGGAATGGATTTTGAAAATAATAGCGTAATTTAGCAGTAAATCAAAGTGTGTGATGTAGCTTTGTTGATTCTGAATCCATCAATGGTTGTCTTATTCTGCACTTTTCTTCACAATGTGCGCCATTGGCATTCTTCTCAGAAAACCTCACGATTTCGAACGCCGATTTGTGTTCTGTAGAGAGAAGATGAAATCGCAGTAAAATATCTCGAATTGTTTTCTCGTAATATTAAATGTCCGTTCAAATAGAAAATGCCTCATAGTGCAATGTAAGATTCGTTCAAAGATTCTCTTCTTATTCTTAACTGAATTTTCTTAAGGTATTTGTATTTCGAGATATACCTACATAAGTAATGTTGGCTGTGGTATCATCGAACGTAAAGTCTTTTATACTCTGATCTTAAATAGTAATATTCGTCTACTGAAAATGTTAAATGCTATTTACAGGTATCTACCGATGGGAATTTCATTTCAAGAAATGTTAAATTTTATTAATTACCGAAAGCGCGATGTTTTCCAAAATATCTTGGTTACTTTTCTGTTTACAAAATTTGGATGTGCTTTATTCCATAATTCTGAATGATTCTCAATGAAAAACAATAATTTATTCAAATCCAATATCTTAACCAATAAAAGCGATTTCAACATGAGCTGCTTAAAATATTTTGTTTTTACTTTTTATTTACTAAGATAATTGAAAATTCGTTGCTTCTCGCAATACATACAAATTAAATACCTTCGATATGGATTATAATTTTTAAGTGTATTATTTTTTGGGTAGCAGCAATATCACAAAAATATAAAAAAAAAAATGTAGGAAACGAATTATGACTCATTGACTTCTAATTACTTTAATATTGGTAAACAATTTGCAAATTAGAAAATTTAGTTGAATTGATTTTGCTCGAAAATTTGAACGATTCCACAGAAACCCAAAAATTATTAAGGTTTTTAGCAATTTCATCAACAATTTTGAGCTTGGATGTTTAGCATTTTATTGAATTTTGATCGTTTTAAAACAATTGGCTTTAATTTTTATATATATTTTTAAATTTTATAATTCAGGAAACATTTAAAAGTTGTCTCGAAACACATGAAAAGTTAACCAACAACTTTAAACGTATTTACAAATTTATGACAACTCTTTGTGATTGGGAGTATTAAAGTGCAATCAAGATCCCACTTGAGACTTGACAGAAGCATAAATTCCCTCGAAGATTTTCACAAATTGCACCATAATTTAAATGTGGCATCGCTGACACGGACTTCGAAAATCTCAATCGAAAAGGCGGCTGCACTAAACGCCAGAGAAATAAAAGCCGATTAATAGCGAAATCATTGCGCTCAAAATTTTTTTAGCGGAATGGAATTGAGGCGGAATTGAATAGAAGAGTATTAATTATAGTGTTTTAGCAAGTTTAGTTAATGTCAAATCAAAGGTTGCATTTGATATTCTCAAATGATTTTGGAAATTTTGCTCTGGGCTCGTCGTCTTCCCTCGACGAAACAGCTTTTTGAAATTTTGTTTGGTTTTGGCTTTGACCAAAGCGCTGGCGTTAAATGAACAAAGGATTTCGACACCACAAGCGCAGCGAGCAATTTAAATGTATTAAGGGTCGCTGTTGAGCCACAGAACACGGAACAGAGAACACAGAATACATAACACAGAACACAACACAGAACACAGAACAGCTGCCCAAATCGCAGAAGGCCGCAAAAGGCGCAACAACTACAATGCAACAACATTGGGTAATGGCAACATTTAAATCAGTTTTAAAAAACTAAGCAGCGCAGCTTATGCCACGTCTCAAAGCAACAGCAAAAGCAACAACAGAGCTGACACAACATTTAGAATATAAATTTCGTTGAGCAAATCTCAGGCGCGGCATCCCCAAGGTGCAACGCGTCTGCAGCGGGGTGATGCGGGGTGCGGGGAACGAGATGCGGTAGCCAAGTCAAGCCACATGTGCACCGGAAGAGCGACAACGACATGGTCCAGGGTTGCCAACAGGGTTACCAACTCCCAAGGGCAAAGCAAATGAAGATGGCGTTAATGATTCTCTCCCAATAATAATAATAATAATAATAATAATAATAATAATAATAATAATAATAATAATAATAATAATAATAATAATAATATATATATAATAATAATAATAATAATAATATAATAATAATAATAATATATATATAATAATATATAATATATATATAATATAATGATAATGATAATGATAATGATAATGATAATGATAATGATAATGATAATGATAATGATAATGATAATGATAATGATAATGATAATGATAATGATAATGATAATGATAATGATAATGATAATGATAATGATAATGATAATGATAATGATAATGATAATGATAATGATAATGATAATGATAATGATAATGATAATGATAATGATAATGATAATGATAATGATAATGATAATGATAATGATAATGATAATGATAATGATAATGATAATGATAATGATAATGATAATGATAATGATAATGATAATGATAATGATAATGATAATGATAATGATAATGATAATGATAATGATAATGATAATGATAATGATAATGATAATGATAATGATAATGATAATGATAATGATAATGATAATGATAATGATAATGATAATGATAATGATAATGATAATGATAATGATAATGATAATGATAATGATAATGATAATGATATGATAATGATAATGATAATGATAATGATAATGATAATGATAATGATAATGATAATGATAATGATAATGATAATGATAATGATAATGATAATGATAATGATAATGATAATGATAATGATATGATAATGATAATGATAATGATAATGATAATGATAATGATAATGATAATGATAATGATAATGATAATGATAATGATAATGATAATATAGTATATACTATAGCTGAGCAACTCTTTTGTAGGGCACACACGCTTGACCCCCAGGCCCCCAAAGTGCATTTCGCCTATTTAGGGTTTCGAGTTGCGTTCTTCTTCGCATCGTTTTTTTATTGTTTGCCCTTTTCGGTGTAGGCAAATGCTGGGCTGTCCAAAAAATACGAGTGCAACCGCCCACCTACAATATGCATATACATACATATGCAGCTCTCGAGCTCTACTTTCGACCTCCCTTTGCCCTCTTCAGCCACTAACAAACGTCAAAATATAATTTTTGCGTGGATTTGCGTTTGCAACAACAGCAACAGCAACAACAACAATCACAATAACAACAACGAGGTAAATAGAAAATAGAACATTTTTTAGCACTTTTACAACTGGCTGCTGCTTATCGCAATGCTGCCAACGAGAAGCAGCGACGGAGGCACATTAATGTGGCCTATGTGGCTGCAAACTGAGGAGGATGATGAAGAGAAGCAGAGCGGGTGGGAGAAGGAGAGGGGAAAGGGTTTGTTGAGGCAGTTTGCCGGCGTTGCATGTCCTACTGTGAGACATAATTTTTAATAATCTACAACACGACCGGGCTGAAAAGTGACAATGCTGGAGGTCCTAGTCCCCTCTCTCTCTCTCTCTCTCACTCCCTCTCACTCTCTCTGTCTCTCCCAAAAATATACGCGCATGCAAATGGCTTAATTTAATATACAATTATACCCTGTAAGTGGTTAACGTTGAACACACTCCATTCACATTCCAATCCAGGCAATATTTTTTTTTGGCCTTGGCTTGGTTTTTAATCAACCCATTATTTTGTTGGACTAGTTAATGAATTGACATCCTAAAGCAAAAGAAATATTAATACATTATACATTAATACCAAATTAAAGATCATTTTTATTATTAGGTAATTAAAACTATAAGTATAATTAAGCTATTTTATAATTAACTAATAATACAAAAGAACAATTAATATGTTTGATTTATTTTATGTTGAACTTGTAGTTTTAATTACTTAATTATTTAAACATAAATATAATCACTCAAAATACGAAACAATAATAAATTTTATTAAAAGTTTCATATTTAGCTAAGCTTTTTTTATAATTAACTACACAAAAAGAAAAATTAAGAATAAAGTCTTGATTGTTTGAATGTCAAAATTTAACCAAGATGTTTTATTATTAAATCAAGATCGAAAATCTACAATAAATATAGATTGCCCAATCTTGAAATTCAAAATTATAAGCTTGTTCCATGAATGGAAAAAACTTAAACAAAGAAGGCAAAACTATAAATCAAGATGAAACAATCTTAAATTTAGATTGTTTAAAATATACAAAAATAAAATATATTGCGTGTTTTTTGTAAACATCTTCTTTTAAGCATTAATGTGTGTTGTTTACTTTTTTTAATTAGTTTACAATTTTAATACTTACACCTTTATTAGAATAAAGAAAACTTGATTCACGATTTTAATTTTAAAATGAGATGTTTTTAATCTTCAAATGAAAGTTAAGCATACAAATCTTAATCTTAATTTAAGATTGCTTCAACCTAAAAATCTTATTTCGATATTGTTCATTTTAAGATCCAAAAAAATCTTAAATCCAAATTTTTTCAATATTTTTTTTCTCTCTGTGTAAAAATACAAAATAATAATAAATGCCATTTAAAGATCGACATTAAATTTAAAATAATAATCAATATCATTATTATTTTAACTTTAAAGGATGATTTAAGAAAAATTCAAACATAGAACAATTAAAATGAATTATATCATCAAAAGTTTGACTTTAAAACATTTTATTTTTCAATGCATTTCAAATTTATTTGAAATTCATAGGAAAAGCATAGTTATTATAAGTTAGAAACTAACAAAGTTAATTGACAATTTGGTACAGCAATGAAATTTATTTATTAATATAAAAATTAGGACAAATTAATTAAATAAATATAATTAGGTAAGAACTTAAAATGATTATGAATTTAATTTAATAAAAATATAATAATTTAATATAATAATAATAATAAGATATAATTGAAATTTGAAAAAAATTGTGGCTATTTCCAAGTATTTTAATTAATATGTTCAATTAAATTTTGTGTTTTGTAAAAAGGAATTTACTTTTTATTTATAAGCAGTATCTGTAGGTCGAGCATACTCTGTCGAATGTTGGCCTTTGGCAAAATGGTGAAATGGTGCTAAGGATAATGTGTGCATGTATAGGAATATTCACGCAGATTGTCTTGTCTAAGCCAGAGATTGATGCTGCTGCGACGCAGCGGCCAAGAAAGAAAAAGAAAAACGAAAGTCACAGCAATAGCAACAGCAACAGCACCTCAACCTGCAAATGCCGCCTTCCATTTTCACTCCCCACCTCACTGGCGAGCACAATCCCAGTTGCCGTAATTAAATTACATGCGAGCAACGTTAAGTTGCCTACTTTTAGGCTGAGACATTGTCGCCTGCATACATAAAGATGGCTAGAGCGAGAGAGAGAGAGAGAGAGTGCTGTGTAAAGTGAGGTAGGTGAAATGTGGGTGGGTGGCATTACACATACGACTCGTAGGCTGCGTTCGGGGCATCTCTGGCAGCCACTGAATGTTGTAATTCAAACGACAGCAACGGGTTAACATTAGCGCACTTTTTATGACCCGCGCTGGATAAGTAATCCTTGCTCCTTGTTGTTGTTGTTGTTGTTGTTGTCCTTGTAGTTGTCGCTCTCCTCTCTTGATGCTGCTGCTGCTGCTTGCGGCTTTTCTCGCATCTCTATGATTAGCGTTACAATTTATGCCAACCGCAAAGGCATTTGCGGCATCAACAACAACTGCAACTCATTCGCGACAAAGTCAACTCTTGCAACAATGAATGTTGCTCATAGAGAATCAATGCTTAAACAAGACAACAACAAATATAATAACATAATTCTTTAATTCTTTCTTTAATAACAATAATAATGAATAATGATAGAAGTCAAATTTCAAATTTCCAGAAATTGTAATTTCAAAAAGATTTCAAATATTCAAAAATGATTTAATTTATATTAAACATTCTCGATCCACTGAATTTATATAATTTAAGTATTATCTGAACACAGAAATTCAAAAAATATTTTCATAGCCATCTATTACTGTGTTCATTTTTATTTAGTATATTCGTTTGGATTTCGATTTTAAGGAAACGCAAAAACAATGCGGTATTATTCTTAAAATATACCGAATTAATATACCGAAAGAATACTAAGATACACCGAAGGATATATTATTATATATATTTCACACAAAAATATAACAAGCGAAAGATCTGCTTTTTTGTAGTATTTTTTAGTATATTAATTTGGGTTTCGATTTTTATTATTATTGTTGTTCATAAAATATAACAATATTGGAAATAACGAAGGTTACATTTGTTATATTACACACAAAAATGTGACAAAAACTATAATATAACAAAAATGGAAATCTATATATTTGAGTGAACTCAACAACAAATCAGTGTAGTATTCATTTTAAAATATACATATTTAATATACCAAAAAATATTATAAAGCAGATCTATGGCTCTGTTTGCTAATTTGTTAAAATATCTAAAATATACTATAGAGTGCAAAATATACCAAATTGTCAGCCAAAGCAACTAAGTCCCGTAGTAAGTAGGCGTTTTTACTATGTAAAATTATTGTTTATTTTATCCAAATTTGTATCGCAAACTTTTTAGGATTTATAACGGCTGACCTCGAAAAATAAGTCGAAGTTTAACTCTAAGCGGTGTCAATACTTAGACAAATTTACTCAACTCAACTAAGAAAATACTTGAATGCAAGTATGTAGTTCTAGATTACATTGCATTACCATTAGATTTCTCTATTTTATTAATATTTACTCCTCATTTACTATATTATTCTGTTTGTGTTTTTGGTTAATACTTATAATCTTATATATCACGGAATCCCAGCACCTCAGGCACTGAGAAAGAATGAATCGCGACATCTACACTAGAGGTGGAGAACTATCGATGGCACTATCGGAACTATCGATGGTTGGCCACTATCGACACGCTATCGATAGCGGCACACACTCTCGATAGTGGTCTATCGCTATCGTCGATAGTGGTCGATATTTTTTCAAAAAATTTTGTATACCCACAACCTTCATAGAGTCGGAAAGCAGGACAAATCATTTCAAATAGGCGTACAAAATTATTGGTTGAAATAAATATATAAATAGCATTTAAGGTAAACTAAAATAATAAAAAATCATATTCGAATAATAATTATTTATTATGTTCAGATTATAATTGGAAAACCAATTTCATACTTTCATACTTCAAATAAATATTGATTATTTCAAAAACTAATTAAATTATATTTTTTACTGCACTATCGACAACTATCAACGATAGATAGTCGATAGTTTATGGAAACTATCAAGCAATATCGATGGCGCAGACTAACGATATTTCTCTACACTAACTAAGCTATGCGTGATTTAATTCAAGCTATCTGCTCTCTTCTCACCTCGATTCAGTCAACAGTAGCTGTCCCGCTCTCACTTCATTCCAATAATGGAGCATTGATCACGCTGAGTGTGCAGTAGAATTTCAAGATGGCGTCTGTGTTCAATTTGCTTGTGAACTCTGCATGTGACTGTGTGGTGAGTTGAGAAGACGAAAACACACCACAGACACGAATGTGAACATACATATGAATGTATGTACATACATATGTATGTATGTGTGCGAGTTGTTCGTGGGCAGCAGCTGTGTTGACCAAATGTGGACTTAGGACGTGCTTTTAATTTTTAAAAACTGCTTTTAAAACGTGATAAAACACGTTGAAACTGCAAATAGTTGCACCACACACATATGTATGTGCATATGTATGACATTCTCCATGTGTGTGAGTGTGTGTGTGTGTGTTATAGATGCTAACATATTTATATATAGAGCGATATTTTTTATATAACGTGCGCAAATCCCAAGCCACTGATGTGACCAAAGAAGAAGAAAAGGAAAAGCTGCAAAAAAAACCAAACATGGAGTGAAGGGAGCGAAAGAGAGATAGCGTAAAAAAACGCTGTGTAAAGCGTGCATTTACATAATGAAAGATGTAGCAATATGTGACTGCTGCACACCCCCAACTCCCCCTCCCACCATCAGCACCATCGTGCAAGTCCAGCTGCAGATGTCGGGGAAAGGGATAAGCAGCAAACGGGACATCATGTGCGTGCCATTTTTTTTTTTTGTTTCATTTTGCTATGCACAGGAAAACAAAAAAAATTAAATTATAAAATATTGAGGCGAGTAAGAAATGCGCAAAGGACACATACACACACACACACACACACAGACATGAGCACAAGCAGTGCAAATGGGTTTGAGTGTTTGTTGGGTGGGGTTGGGGTCTCAGTTAAAAGCAGCGCACTGCTTGCCTCGGTTGGGGGTTTGAGGCGCTAGATGGCGCTGTGAACCACACTTACCGGGCACACACAGAATTAATGTCCTTTTAGATACAAATGCAATTTATAAAGCCCGACGTGTGTGTATGTGTGTGTGTTTGTGCGAGACGCTCCAAAAAATGCTTTCACATGCTGCTGCCCCACACACACACACACACACACACACACACACACCACATGCCCAGCACATTTTTTTGCAACATAATTTTGAATAACATTAAAATTATTAGCTACAAATGCATAGCAAAAAAAAAAAAGCTAAAAAAGAAAGAAATGGGCGTAGCCCAGGGCAACAAATGTGCATAATGAGCTCTGGTCAAATTCACAGACGTCAGGTTGGGGTTTGCGGCACAGCTAGCCGAGATTTACGCGCGACAGTTCGCTCTCTCTCTCTCTCTCTCTTTCTCTCACTCTTTCTCTCTCTGCTCTTCCTCTGGCGTCGTGGGACTAAACACTTTTCAGTTGATATCGCAAATCCTTTTTCGCAGCGCTTACATAATGATATGTGGCCAGCCGCTTTTTTTCCATCTTGTCGCTGCCTGCGGTCGCTGTGTGTCTGCAAAGCGGGGGGAGAAGAATGAGAGAGGGGAGAGAGTGAGAGAATGAGAGAGCGCGAGCGAGAAAGATAGAGGGAGAGAGAAGGGGGAGGTGAAAACATGCATTTGCATGCAATTTGCGTTTGTTGATTTTTCGGACCACTCGCAAAAAAAAAAAAAAAAAAAAATGCCGCCAGTTCGGGATTTGCCCAAGAGACTCGATAAGCATCCGCCACTTACTCCACATTAATAATCCACACACACACACACACACACACACACACACACACACACACACACACACACACACACACACACACACACACACACACACACACACACACACACACACTGAGGAGTCAACATTGCGCCAATTGCAATAAGAAGAAGACTTTCGGGACATAGAGAAAAACAGCTTGAAACACTCAATAAGAATGTGTTAAGAGATTCCACATCTCACTTGAAATACTGAAATATACTAAACTATACAGATCGTCATATTTAGTATATCGATATACTACTACATTCAAATAAGTAAGCAATCTGTGAGTTACCCGCTATCCATTTTGAATAAAAGCAAAATATTGCAGTATTATTCTTACAATATATACCAAATTAATATACAGAAAGAATATCAAAATATACCAAAATCTATATTTAGTACATTGATACTACATTCATAATATACCATAGAGTGCAATATACCATATTGTCAGCCAAAGCAACTTAGACCCAATTTAACGATATAAAAATGTTTCTTAAGGGCCAACACCACTGTAAAATTAAAAAAAATAATCATTTATTTTTTGCTTAAAAGATAGTTCAACCGTTCTAGAATACAGTAAAAACAAAAGTTGGGCGGAAAAATAATTTTTGTTCCCTCAATTTGAGTTTTTTTTTATGTAATAGTAAATCAAAACTTTGAACGCGTTTTACTCGAAACATAGTTTTTGAAATTGGTTCGCAGCATAGCACGAATAATTTTCAACATTTATGCTTGAAATTTTGACTATATGCTTAGGTCGCGAATTCGCAGAGAAAGTCGTACGTGTTATATACCCCATATACCCATAGGGTAGAAGGCTATTATAGCAGTTAGAAGGTATATATTCTTGATCAGCGTAAACAGCCGAGTCGATCTAGCCATGTCCGTCCGTCCGTCTGTCCGTATGAACACCTAGATCTCAGAGACTATAAGAGATAGAGCTATATACAGATGTTCGACAACATTTGTTATGTTTGCACGCAGATCAAGTTTGTTTCAAATTTTTGCCACGCCCACTTCCGCCCCCGCAAATCAAAAAAACCGAATAACAAGCGTAATTTTAAAGCTAGAGTCGCAAATTTTGGTGAATATAATAAATATAGTATTTATGATTTCTTGTGATACAATTTGATTGCGATCAGATAACAATTGTAGAAGTTATTAAAGAAGTACTTTTGTTTGAGCAAAAATGCCTACTTACTAGGTGTCTTGGTTGCTTTAGCCGACAATCTGGTATATTGTGCAGACTATGGTATATTTCGAATGCGGTGCTATATCGTTATACCAAATATACAATTTGGTATAATTTTAGTATTTTTGTATTTTTGGTATATTATAATTTGAAAAATACCGCAATATTTTGCGCGTATTCAAAATGGGTAGCGAGTATCTCACAGTCAAGCACACTCGACTGTAACTTTCTTACTTGTTTCTTATGTTATTTCACACGGGGCAAATGTGACATTTTAAACATTTTGAAATACTCTTATATGAGGATAACCCAGATATATAGTGCTATGGAAACAAGCCGTAAGGCATTTCCACAATTTACTGACCAACAAAAAAAATATGACCTGAAACGCAAGCAATTAGCTAAATTCGTAATCTTTGTGCTCCAATTCAAAAATATATCTCCTATTAAATATTACGCTAAAAGAAATGCTCAAGAAACAAGATTTTGGTCTTAGTACTAAGAAATTCCTTCTAAAGAGTGTGTCAATAACATTCAAGTCACGAGGTTCGAACACACATCTTGATTTCAAAATCATTTGATATAGAATAAAGTTCTTATTAATGAGAGAAAAAAGGCATCATCATTATCACTGGACTGTCACAAATTAACACTCACATAAAAAACCAACAACAACAGCAGCCAACACATCAACAAAAACACGTTGGCTACTAACAACGACAACAAAAAGTGCAACAGCAACTGCATCGAAGTCCCAATTATTTTTGTGAACTTTAAAAATGTTACTATTTTTTTTCTGAGTATTATAAAACTTATTAATAATAAGCACGGCATTCAGTTTCCAGTTATTCAATTGTACGAACATTCCTAGTTATAAAAAGCTTATCGAATCGTGCAGCAATTGAACCGACGACTTTCACAATGAATAATTGTTCACAACAACTCGACTAACTGAGCTATGAACAAAGACACATCAAAATTAGATCGGGATACAAAATATAGCTTTTGGTATATTAATTCGGTATATTCTAAGAATAATATCTCATTGTTTTGCATTTAGTGGAAATTAAAGGCGGGTTTATTACAGTCGAGCACACTCGATTGCATATTTCGATAAATTCTCAAATTTGCAACCTAAATCCAATAATTTACGTCTCATTTTGAATACTAAAGCATTTAATAGCATTTTTATACCCGCTACCCATAGGGTAAAAGGGTATTATAACTTTGTGCCGGCAGGAAATGTATGTAACAGGTAGAACGAGGCATCTCCGACCCTATAAAGTATATATATTCTTGATCAGCGTCAACAGCCGAGACGATATAGCCATGTCCGTCTGTCCGTCTGTGTGTCTGTCCGTCTGTCCGTATGAACACCTAGATCTCAGAGACTATAAGAGATAGAGCTATAATTTTTTTTTCGACAGCATTTGTTATGTTTGCACGCAGATCAAGTTTGTTTCAAATTTTTGCCACGCCCACTTCCGCCCCCGCAAATAAAAAAAAACGAATAACAAGCGTAAATTTAAAAATTTTGGTATATACTATAATTACTATAGTAGTTATGCTTTCTGAAAATTTGGTTGCGATCAGATAAAAATTGTGGAAGTTATTAAAGAAATACTTTTGTATGGGCAAAAACGCCTACTTACTGGGGCTCTTAGTTGCTTTGGCCGACAATCTGGTACATTGTGCCGTCTATAGTATATTCTGAATGGTGTGCTGTATCGATATACCAAACATACCATTTCGTATATTTTTAGTATTTTTTTTAGTATTTTCGGTATATTTTGAAAATAATACCGCAATATTTTGCCCTTATCAAAAATGGGTAGCGGGTATCTCACAGTCGAGCACACTCGACTTCAACTTTCTTACTTGTTAATACTAAATTCTAATTATAGTAATTTTTTCCTAAATTTGTCTTATTTTAAGAACTCAATTTCAAAGATGAATACTCTGGATGTTAGGAACTGATCTTTTTTAGTGTTTTATTATATTTATATTTTTCAAATTCTGCAGCTTCTAGTTTGAATTCTTCTACTTCAAGAGGTAATACTATATATTATGTATACCAGCTAAGTACCATAAATTTATCAAAATCTTTATATATAATTTACCAATTCTTTTCTTTAAATTCACAACAAACGCTTTTCTCGCTACAAGTAAAAATATCGTATATATATTTAATTAGCAAATTAGCAAACGTATTTAACTTAGCTTTGTTTAACTTATTTAACGTATACACAATATAATGCATACCATCAGTATACCAAACAATTTTAAAAGACCTCCAACGATTATTATTTTAATATAAAAATTATAAATAAATTTATAATAAATGTAACTCTCAAAGGTAATTTAAAAAATTATTAAATATTCATACAGTTTAAATTATGAATAATTCTGAATTATTTTAATTCTAGATCTCAACAAAAAAGGAAAAAAAATTTTCTCTCTCTACTTTTATTTACAATCTGTCTTTAATAACAACAAGTAAATTGTGTAATAAATAATAAATTCACAGAAATAGCTGTTATCCAATGAGTGCTGCTTTTATACGTAATGTCTTTTTAGTTGCTTGGATTTATCTCTGGGTAGCATCGAGTATGTGGAATCTTTTCAGTCTCCTTAGTATTAAATTATTGTCTGCTAGACTTATGGCTAATTATATTCGTGGTTGTGGAGTCTATCGATGTATTTCTTACTAAATTTCTTTATTTCTTCTTTTATGGTTGGAATATTAAGATCTTTGTGAATACTTGCATTTCACATTTTTTTCTCAAAAACAAAATTAAATATATACAGCATAATTAGGAATTGTATTTAAAAATAGTTTACGAGTAGACGTAAAAATTCTAAAGCATTGTAAAAATCAAAAATTAATTAGAAAACAATTGTTTAATAAAAATTAATAAAAAAAAAAAAGAAAAGAAAAACAGAATTAGGAATCAATTGTAAACGTGACTTTTTTTGAACGGCAAAAATTTGAAACAAACTTGATTTATAATCTATCTCTTATAGTCTCTGAGATCCAGTGTTTCATATGGACAGACACACAGACGGACAGACGAACATGGCTAGATCGTCTCGGCTGTTGACGCGGATCAAGAATATATATACTTGATGGGGTAGGTGATGACTCCTTCTACTTGTTACATACATTTCCTGTCGGCACAAAGTTATAATACCCTTCTACCCTATGGGTAGCGGGTATAAAAATTATAGGCGATCTCATGCACGACTCAAGAAGAATTCAAGGTTGAATAACATGATGGATGTGTTCAATAGATCCATGCACTCTTCTCTTATCTAGCCTTTATCCCAGCAAAAGGTCAAATCAAAATATGAAAAAAGTTCTGCCACATGAATTGTTGGAACTTTTAGAAATAATATTCAAGATGAAGAGAGTGATTTTGACTCCGACTCTGATAGTCAATTTTCTTTTGAGCTGGAAGCAGAAGAAAGTTAAGAATGTTTAATTTACTAAAATATAATTGTTTTCTAATATTAAAACCAAAAAGAAACAAAATTACCTTTCTTTTACTCATTTAGTAAACACTGCGCTTCGGCGTGGCCAGATCAAACTACAATAAAAGTTTGTTTATATCTTTATAATGATCTTAATATCAAATGTGCCAAATTACAGCGCCCTATGAACATTTTTGGAATACAGGACATACAAAAAAATTGGTCAATTCGACCAGTGTGCATTAGTTATATTTACAATAATATTTGAAATGATAAATTTCTTAATTTTTGTGTATATTTTCTTTTATTTTTGTGTTTCTTCTTGTTGTTTTTGTTATAATTATATCATAGTGTAGTGTTACATAAGTCTTAGCTAAAACATCATGCAAAGTTCTTTTCAATTTGCCATCTACAAATGCAGTTTGCTTTGTGCTGCACTTGTTGCAGCTGCAGCTGCAGCTGCAGTTGCAGTTGTTGTTTCTATTGCTGCTGCTGCAGCTGTTGTTGCTGCCACTTTTGGTGGCTTCATCCTGCGCTTGCGTCGCTTGCGAGCCTTGCGGCGTCCGCGATCGAACTCTCTGATGTGATCAACAATGAAATGCTTAAAGTCATCGCCCTCATATTGGCGACACGACATTGTGAATAATATTAGCGAATTAATATAGAAAAAAAATCTTATATCATAATTATCCATAGTTGTATTTGTGCCATGCTGCTTCCGCCTGCGCTCCCGCTCCTCCTCCTCACGCTGCCACTTGCTGCGATGCCACTGTTGTGGCAACTGTTGCTGCTGCTGTTGTTGCTGCTGCTGCTGCTGCAGCTGTTGTCGTTGCTGCTGCTCCTGTTGCTGACGCTGATAGTTGGAATAGTTGTGCTTGCGCACTTTCGGCGATGGCAGCAAATGCAACATTTCGTCATCGTAATCGTTGTGGCGTCGTTGGCGCTTCTGGTTGCTGCTTCCGCTTCCGCTGCTGGCAATTGTGTTGAAATGTTGATGTAAATAATCGTAAATGCTCATGCTTCGAATGGTGACCAAATTGATGGTGTTGCTGTTGTTGTTAATGATGTTGCTGATGATGATGCTGTTGTTGTTGATGTTGCTGATGCTGGACGATGCGTTCGTATTGTAGTTGTTGTTGCTGTCAATGGTCATTTGCCGTTTAAATGGTCCCGATTTATGCGGCGCCACATGCTGTAGATACGGCCAACTGCCGCACGCCTTCTGCGCGCTAGTTGTCGTTGAAGTTCTCATTGTTGTTGTTAGCATTGGCTTCTTCTGTTTAGTCGTGTGTGTTGTTGTTGTTGTTGTGGTATTTACATCGCGAACATTGTGATCTACAGCAGTGACTGCAACCCGTCAATGGTCAGTGATTAGCGGACCCCAGAACATTTTCGATATTTTTGTATCGTCCTCGGTCAAAAAGAATTGACGTCCCAAATGAACAAACTCCTTTAGCGACAACTGGCCATCGCCATTCTTGTCTATCACAGCAAATGAAACGGCAGCATCCTCTTCGGTGAGTCCCAGACAGCGGAAGAAGAGCTTATATTGTTCGAGATCCAAGTGGCCAGTGTGATCAAAGTCAACGGCCTGCGAGAACATGAAAAACAGAAGTCAGCATATTAATTAAGTGCATCTTTAGCATTCAATTGCCACATCAATTACCTTAAACAAATACGGCAAAAAGCGTCCAATGCGCTTGGCCATTTTCTTGTCATTCAGTCGATGATGCAAATCGGTTAAGAATTGCTCGGCATTAACCAGATTATATGGCGTTATCTCGCCAAATTGCTCCTCCCACGTCTGCTTAATCACATCGTTGAATTCGGCGGCCACTTCGGGCGACAAATGGCCCAAATCGCTGAAACGTTTTGCCAGCAAATTGAAATCATCATATGAGATGACACCATCGTGATTCACATCCATAATGCGATGCAAGGTGCGCATCTTGCGGCGCCAAAACTCAGAGTCGCCCTAAAAGCGAAGATAAAAATGAATATAAGAATCGACATAACAATTGTAACTTAAATATTTTATTTTGCTCTACAAAGTTATTCTAATTTTCAAAATCAAATTTAAATTCAATTCCGAATTGTGCAACTGCTTGAACTGCTTGATGCACTTCTTCTCAAAACTCGAATGCCGCATAGTCTAGACACAAACCATACGCTGCTTGCTACTGCGCTTGCGCCACTTGCTTACAGCAAGCGAAGAGTTCAAAAAACGACATTGAGGCAAAAGTCCAAAAATTACAAAACCCGATTCGAGCATTTACACAATTCAATTGTTGTTGTTGTTGTTGTTGTTGGTTTTGACCACGTGGCCACGTGGGCCGCGAGTTCGTTCACTTACCCGCTCGCTGCGCTTAACATTAGCATTGCGACGACGTCGCTCGAACTCATCATCCGAATCCGAATCGCTGTCGCTTTCCTCGCGACGCATTGTGGCTGCGCCTGCTGTTTTCTTTGAATATTGGCGCACTGCTTGAATCATGGCTGTGCGGCCGGACATTAAATGCCATGGCGCATGTGTTGCACAGCTCGAATTTATCACAACCAGGCGCTGCAAAAATACACAAAACAAAGAGAAAATTCTTTAAGTCACAGTTGCGCAATTATTGTGAAGCAGTTCATATATCGACTGCTTGGCGGATACGCCCACACACTGCTTGCTTGCTCCATTTTAAATGAAACGCCATTGCTGTTGTTTTCGCTAGCATATAAATCAAGTCCATAAAATGATGTTTTCGTCTATTTGTTTGTTTGTTTTTGTTTTGTTTTGTGCTTTGTGTTTACTGTTGCATTAACAACGCGCTCGCCCTTCAGTCGTCGTAGCTATGTGTGTGTGTGTGTGTGTAAATAATAATTACATGCGATGTACACATGTGTTGTTGTTACTCTTCTTGTTATTGTTGTTTTTATTATTGCTAAGGTCAGTTCTGGATTCTTGTTTTGGACCGGTTTTTCTCTACAAAAGATTTCACTCGCTATGTTGGCCATGAGAGGAGTGCTCAACAGTTTGAGAGTCACCACGTGGCGGAAACCCAACGGAAAGTATCAGACCAGTGGCTGCTCAACTTGCACTGCAAGCAGTTGGAACTACAACTTCTCCTTGACCTTGTGAGTGCAACTCTCGCTTACACACACACACACACACACACACACCACGCACAGATCTCTTTCTATTTGTATTTGAAAAGCTCATTAAGTGCTTTTCTTCAAAGATTCAATAACATGGAATTGCATCTATTAATGAGTTTTCGGTTGCTGTTGACAGTTTGTTTTGAGATAACTTCACTCAACGTTTCTTTTTTCCTTTCCCCCTTTTTTTGTTGTTTGTTAATTACAAGACCCGAAAAGTTGTCAACAACATTCAGAGGCAACTCATTTTTGGGTTGATAATGGCATGAATATGATAATGCTGATGTGGATGATATCATTTGAAAGCATACAAAAAAACAAGTTTCTTGTTGCTGGGCCTTAAAGATTGGCTTAAATGCAAATGACAGCAATCACGAGCCTCTTTTTCAAGTTTGCTCGAAAACACGAAATCTTGAACAAAACAAAAACCAGATCACAAATAACATTTGATATATGTATGTTTTTTATTGTGTGGAAAAGGAAGTTGAAGTCGAGCAACAGGTCAAAAAACAAAAACAAAGCACAGTAGGCGAAGGTTCAGGCATTTGCTAGAACGAACGAATCAATGAAATTTACATGGTGGGGGGTGGTTTGGGTCACAGCTAAATGCGTGCTCTGTACTCTAAAACTGTGCAAGGGTCAGCTGTCAGCTGTTGTCAGCGACTTCCGTTTCCTCTCCTCGCACACAGGTAACTACTTGTTATTGTTTTTTGGCGCTTTGCGCATGCTGAACTAAGTTGCTTGCAGAATTTGCGCAGTTTAGAGACGCCCCACATATTGTGTTTGGTGGGGGGTTTTCGGGGGATGGTTTGAAAGTTGTTTTCACCCAATGCTCAGTGTTGTTGTTGTTGTTGTTGTTGAAATGAAAGATGTGCGTTTTCAACAGCATTGCTGTATGTTTAGTTAATAATTGTGTGAATTGATGAATTTATGTGCTGATCTCTACAATCATCATAATAAAATATATCATTTTTCACTGTCTATTGTCAAAATTCGCCTCGTATTTGTTTCTACCCCGTGCCACGCTTGCAAAGTGCTTCTCAAACCCAACTCTACTTCAGTCTCTCCCTCTCTATCGCACACACGCACACATACAGTTGACTGTGGCCTCATTTCTTGTAACTATAACTGATGCCCTCCTCCCACTTGCATTTGTTAAACGCTACTTTTTTGGAGCGCTTTGTAATTAAATTAACACACAAACACACACATATTACACTCATATACATATGTAAAGAGAATGAGAGAGATGCATACAAATAAACAGACGCTTACATTATTGTTGTAATCGCCCGTTGGCTGCTGGGTTGAGAGTGGTGAGGGGGGGTGCTGCAGGGCGCCCATCGTTGCGGCCATATTGCGTTCCAGGATTTCTCTCGAAGTGCGCAAAAGACCGCGGCTTACAATGTTGAATGCCATCTCTTTCTCTTTACAGTTCTTCTTATGTTAACACTCTTTGTTGTTGTTGTTGTTGTTTTTTATTGTTGTATCAGGCAAGCGAAAAACAGTGTTGTTGTTGTAGTTTAGTTGCTGCTGCTGTTGTTGTTTTTGAATTTATTGTTGTTGCAGTTGCAGCGCGCATTTATGTATAAAAACCGGTTTGAAGACAACAAACACACTCACACAAACCACAGATACACAGTGAAGAAAACTCTTTCACAAAACAAAAAAAATTTGTTGCAGTTTTGTTTGCTTTTGCGTATTACACTTTGCTGCTGCTTCTCCTTTCTGAACTTCTTCTTCTTCAACTTCTTTGCTTTTGATTGCTTTCCGTTAAACACAACCGTTCGCTGGCGCGTTCGAATTCGTTTTGACAGCGGCAGTTGCGGCGAAAAGAAATGAAAACACAGCGACGACGACGACGGCGACGGCGACGTTGTAACAGAAGCAGCATACATATGCATGTTGTCTGTGTGTGAGTGTGTTTATGTAGAGGGGAGTTCAAGCATGGAAGGGCTGCGGCGACGTTGCCAGAAAAATACAATACAAACACACACACACACACAACCACTTACATAGAGCTGGCAAGAAAAACAGCAAAAAAGCAACTACAAACAGATGTTGCACGCCGGCCAAATGTGTTTTGTAAAAAAAAAGCGACAATGCAATTGAATGAAGAGAAATTTAACGAGTAGAAATGCATGTAAAAATTACGGTAGTTTTATTTGTATACTGTTTATTGATAATGTAAACGAATAACTTTTTTTTGTATTTAGGTCGTCTGATGAACGAACAAACTAAATTCACACACACACACGCACACAAACATGCACACATACAATTACAGCGAAATGTAACGAATGGTCGAGCGAGCGAGTTCTCTGTTTTCGTTCTACTTCTTCTACTTCATTGCCTCACGCACAAATAAGCACACACACACAGACACATCCAAGAGTGCTTAACACACGCATACAATCAACGTACGTGTACTTTGTACGTTTGGGTGTGTGCTTCTTGTTTGTGCTGTTCAAATATTGTGCCCCTTCCCCCATCCACCTAAAATTCTCCTAATCAATCTTTATAACCGGCCGATAATACGATCCTGCTGCAGCAAGTGCTGCAAACTTAACAGCGATGACAATTGTTATGCAAGGTAACAGACATGCTCAATTTAACATCTGCTACTGCATCAGCTGTTAAGCATACAATATTTACAAACATTGCATACTTATGCAATTACATGCACACATCTGTGTCTGTGCCTGTATTTGTGTGCATACGTGCACTAGTTTTGTCTTATGGTGTTTACCAGGCAAGTTGGCTTAGACTGCAAATGGCCCCCCAGCAGCGTTGTTGTTGGTGTTGCTTGCTGTCTCCGGAGTGCAATGCACTCGGGGTGCATTTATATGTATTGGTGACTGTCTGGCTGAGTTTCGCTGTGTGTGTGTGTGTGTGTGTGCCTGCATGTGTACGTGTATAAGAACATCGTGCGCATCGACATCGGCTGACTGCCAAAGAGTCACGTAACAAATCCAAGCGCCACTGAATGCAACCAATTAACATAGAAGCATCAACAATAACAACAACAGGTTCAAGAGAATATGCATTCGTTTACCTTGCATTCAAATCGAATCTATCAATTACATTTTCCCATAGTACAAACTACAAACAAACACATTTCACGTACAGTGGGCACTCCACTTGAATCAATTTTAGTCAGTTTTAATATTGAAATGATTTGTATACATCAGAAATAATCGCCGTTGTGTAGACATTGTTTTTTATGTTTTCAATAAATTTTATTTTGAAGAACGAATCCGCTCAAAAGGAGTGTTCGCTATGGAGCTTTCACTGTATTCGTATTTGCGTATTCATTTGCCCAAATTTATCTCGCATATGCATGCACAGTGACACACAAATTATTTGCTGCTTAACAAGTGTCAAATTAAAGTTCGCTGATACGTGTCAAATAATCTGCGAACCACTGTTCAACGCACACACGCACTTACAGTTACAACAAAGCCACGCTTAACCAATACAAAGCAAGGCACACGACCAATTGAAGCTTGGTATGCAGATCATGTTCTTTTTTTGCTTGCAAATATTCATTCTATTGTTGACCAACGTTCTTCCTGTAATTTCACCGAGGTGAATGAACAGCTGCGAAATTGAATTACGTAATAACAATGCAATTGCACATACTTACGTTTATCAATCCATTTATATCGTTTGATCAATATTAATTTGTAATTATCGTATTTTCAATCGTGGGCAGCATACTAAATGTGACGTCACGGGCGCAAGCCAGGAGTCTGAAAATACAGAATAAAAAAAAGACTGCGTAGTTTCAAAAGTTTACATTTACATGCTAATTGTACATACACACATACATATGGACATACATAGATGGATGGTTAAGTGAATGTGGATGAAAATAAGAAATCTCGTGTGTTTTACTGTAGAATTTTAAGTGTGGTGCGTATGTCTGTATCTGTATGCTTTATAAATCTGCGCCCGCGCCCGGCTTATTAATATGCGGCACCTACACACCAATAAACATGTGTAGATGTATGTTTGTGTGTGTGAACATACACGCGACAGTTGTAATTGTAAAGTGTGATTGTTGGAGCAAAACATACATAGATTTCAATGTCCGTCTATCGGTATGTACATAAGTATATACATGTGTATGTCTGTATATGTGTGTAATTATGTATCTGTATTTACATTTATATGTATGTATGTATGTACGTCTGTTTGTAAGCGTGCTTTGTTGTTGCTGTCTGGCATTGTTTAGAAGCTCAAGCTCTGCTTCTATTTTCGCACAGTCTCTTTGAATTTAACATCTGTGTTTTTGTTTTGGTTTTTTTGCGTTGCCTGCGCATTTGCCGTTTGGCGCTCTTTCCAAGGTTGCCATATCGTGTTTTCTAGATTTCCGCAACGCCATTTTTTTTTGGCGTACGTGTTGCGGTGTTGTGCCTCATTGTCGTCTGCCGGCTCCACGCCAGCAACAACAACAACAGCAGCTGATAGTTTCTGATACACACACACACGCGCGCAAACGCAGCTGTATTTGCATGTTGATCTGTAATGTGTGTATTTTTGATTTCATTGGTGGGGTGGGAGGGAGATGCTGCGCTTGATGCTAAAGCAGATAGAAGAGTTGAGTTGACTTGACCCAATGCAACATGAGAGCGAGAGAGAGCGTGCGCGACGCCGGTCGTTGTCGTCTGTGCTCTCGGGTCGACAGCTCGCGAGCTCGGCATTCGGCTGTGCTCTGTGCTGAAGTTTTTGTATGCGGATTTTGGCACGTCGTCATGCCGGCTGTGTCACTAGCCTCACTTTCGTATCTGCCTTTTTTCCTTTTTTTATTTTTGCTTTGCCTTTGATCTGCTTCTTGCATAAAATGACATGAAATTAATTGCGTCGTTTTGTGTGCGTTGCATATGTGTGTTGTATGTATGAATGTGTATGTGTGTTATGTATGAATGTGTGCGCGTTTATATGTATGTACAAGCGTGTTTTTGTGGTTGGTGGCACGACTAGACAACATATGCAACGTCTACGTGCGGCATGCAACGTGTCCTTTCTGTTGTCGTAGGTTCTAGTCGTTTAATTTGAGGGCCATAGGAGTGCTACGCATACACACTTAAGCACTCACATGCATAGACAGCAATACACATACACATAGACAGCCATGTGCATGTTTACAGTTATTCATGGACAACTGAAACTGTCGCCTTATCAGCGACCTGTTTATGCTATTTTTCATTTATCGTTACTTTTGTTGTTGCCATTGATAAAAGCAACAACAACAGCGACAGCAGCAATTGCGTCCATCATAATTTTGTAAGTGTCGCGCGGCGACTTTATGTAAAAAAAAGAATAAAAACAAAAGATTAGGCCAAAAAGTAAACAAAGCGAGGGCCGCTCCACAAATTGCATTCTAAATAATGTCAAAGTGTTTTCCAAGCGGCAAATAAGATGGCAGCCCTCGCTTAAATGATTAGTCCAAAACAGATTTGGTAACGCTTAAATTGGACAAATAGGAGCAAGACTACGGGTAAACATTTTTTTAATTTATTTCCCTCTATGTGTGTTTGCTTTTTAGTGTGAGGTTATGTCACACAACCAAAGTTCAAAAGTTGGCCTAGCTTTAAGCGAATTTTATGCAAAATCAATTTAAATGTTGTTAATGATTATGCGCTCAAATTAAAAACTATTCTATAAACACGAAAACCATAAGTGCGACCTTGTGCAGCAACAAATTTGTTGTTTTCAACAAAAAAGGCAAAAATAAAAAAAACCACAACAAAACAGCGAAATCAAAACAACATGTGAAAAGTCTAAACAAACACAACACAAATGCATGCACATGTAAATATGTAAATATATGTGTGTGTTTATTGTAGTGCTGTAATCCACACCAAAAGTGCCCCCACTGTGGTGGTAGCCCTGACAGTCTGCGACGATGGAAAGGCTTCGTCGTACAGTGTTTACTCAATAAATGGGTCAGTGGACGAATGCGATCGTGTTTCTCTCGTTCACATACTTATCAATGATACACCTACATAATTTGCTTTTTAGTTTCAAATTATTCGTCAATATACATACATATGTAAATAAATAAAATATATTTTAAAAATATTCTTCTAATCAAGTGTTTGTTATTTGTAATTGAGACTGTGCTATTTAGCGATAAGACAGACGCCTCCAACATGCTGGACAAGCGCTAAGTGGTAAATGCTAAACTCCATATTTCGATGGCCCTTCGACCAGCAGCAGACTATTGTAAATTTATAGCTATTTTTAGATGCCAAAATATTGTTGTGCTTTATCTTTTGAAAGAAAATAAGGGTAATTTGTAAAGTCGGCGACGTTGAAACCGGCACGTTAGCCAAAAAAAGCAAAAACAAGAAATATACGTAAACAAAATTGTAAACGAAAAACAAAAATAAGTAAACAACAACAAACCGTCACAATTGTAAAGTACTTATCTGCTTACATTTTTTGGGGTCGCTTCAAATAATCAAATTGATGGATCTTTTGCAAAGTGTAAACACATGGGGATAATGCCATGGGGGCTTTTAGCATATGTAAGCGACAGGTGACATAAGAAACAGTTTACATAATGTCGTGTAGCATCGTATCTCTGGGGACTTCACTTATTTTTCAAATTTGCGCGCCGAAGTAGAGCTGCATAAACGTAAAAGTGTGAACACACTTCAAGGAAAAAGTTTCAGTGTTACCACACATTTAATTGGTATTTAATGAAGTGTAATTATAAAGTAGCTAGAATTCAAAGCAAATTAGTTAATTTTAAAATTCTACTCCCCTTTTAATTATTTTTATTGTAATTTATTTAAAAAGGAAATAAATGATTGAATTTAAAATTAAAGTTTATGATTTGTTCAGCAATTACAATGCGGATACTTAATTCCTTTTCATATTCATTTGAATATATGATTTAAAATAGTTAAAGTAGGCATTTATCAAAAACAAAACCTAACCGCATTGTCCAATTAATTATTGTTAGATTTATTGTGTCAAAATTGCTATCTTCTATGTCGAAAATACTTGGTTTTTCCTATTACATTGTTCAGTGTAATTAGTACGATATTGTGAATGCGGTATATTTCGGTATATTTATCGACGTAAAAAAGTAAATATCAAAATTGGCGTTGCTGCCACACGCCGCGGGTCTATGCAGAAAAAAGGAAAAAATAGCAGCAGCAGCAGTGATAGATTTATTGATTTTAATATTGAAGTTTTGTAGCGAACACGCGCTAAAATCAATTGATTTATACCAATAAAATGGAGGCGCTGGTGAATTATAGCAGCGAGGACGACAATGATGAGGATGGTGGCTACGAGATAAGGGTAAATACTCCAAAAATTAAATGACGAATGGGTCAACAAGAAACTGAAATTATCGAATGCCGAATTCTCAGCGCACTTTTTTTCGTTTTTTTTTTGTGTATACATTTTGCCGAAGCGTGCATGCTGCTTGTGTGTGTGTGTGTATGTGTGATTCTCCAAGTGCGCGTGTGTGTGTGAGTAGGGCAACTCTATAAGCAAAAATATAGCAATTTCTTGCAAGTCAAAATCAAAACAATTGCACACACGTACCCCCTCTTCCTCCCCCAATACTCTACTATCTAAAAGAAAATAATGTAATGTAGTTGTATATTTAGTGCTTTAGTAAAATAATGCGAATTTGCTGTTTCTGAATAGTTGAAAAATTCCCCTAGGCACCACAACAACAACAACAGCAGCAGCAGCAGCAGCAACTAGAAGATGCAGCTGTGGCATCCACATCACGACGTCGTCGTCGTTCACGCTCCAGCTGCTCACAGCAATCGCAACCGCCGTCATTGGAGACATCATCTTCAGTAACAACAACAACATCTGCTGCTGCTGCCGCCGCCGCTGCCGGCATGCGACATAAAAGCAAAAACAAAACTAACAGCGAACGTCACAACAACACCAACAGACGTCAGCGTCGACGCTCGAGCAGCCGCAGCCGCAGCGACGGCGGCAGCGACAGTGGTGCCAGTGATGACAGTGCTGATGTAAACGACAAGGCGAATAAAAAAGGTCTGGCAACGCTGTCGCCATCAAATGCCGCATCCAAGGTGGCGGCTGCGGGCGATCATCAGTCGCATTCACAAATGCCGCAAACGCCGCCTTTGCCAACCGCTGGACGACGCGGTGGTGGTGGCGGTGACTCAGGCGGTGGCCATCATCACCACCATCACCATCATCATCATCACAGGAGCCGAAGCAGCCGACATAATAATACTAATAATCACACTGATGAGGTAAACTTTTCATTTCAATTTGCCACTATAGTTAATATAGAAGTTGTCGCCTATAAAACAATTTCCAATGTACCCCAAGATTGAACACAAAGCTGACTGAACATAATAATATTAAATATACCGAAAGACATCTATAGTAAAAATTTCAAAAGAGAATTCCATTTAAGAAATGAAATATCGGTCTAGCAACAAATATGAAAACTACACACAAGAAAACTTGTAACCATTCTTTGTTCCCCATATATAATTGTTAATGTAATGGCTGTGCCAATTAATTTTTGTTGTTAATAGTTCGTGACATATATTTAATTTATATTTCAACTAAATTGTTTAAAACATCTGAACATTTTCAAAAAATTCTTAAGAATGTATTCAATTTAATTTGGTATATGATATATGCTGGTAGTTGAAGAAGATATAATGAAAATATCATAGAAATCAATGTATAATAATTGAATCTAACAAACTAAATTATTTCTATGCATTGTTACGTTTCATCGGGATTTTCCCACTGGGGGGGGAAATCGCATAATTCACCAGTTATTATGTATTTAAACAACTGAAAAGGTTTTGTGGGTCTTTGGCACATTGGAAATATTTATAAGAGGCATTTTATTTATTTTTGGTTGTAGTTTCAACTGTTTGTTTAACTGTTGTCCATGCGTTAACTTTCCATACATGTTTTACATGGTTATCGACATACTATACTATATATTATATGTATATACGTTTTTAATCTAGTTTTTACAACTTAGTTGCCACTTGACAATGGCAGTTTTTTTGTTTTTTTTTTGTTTTTGTTCGTTATTGTTTTTCCCCCCTCACTCCCGAAATGAGAATCTATAAATTGATTTTTTGTTTTTGTCTGGCTGCCTTTTATTGTCTGATTTCCCCCCACAACATGTGTGTGTGTGTGTGTGAGTGCGAATGTGTGTGTGTATGCTGGTCAAGGACTCTTCTATTTCCTTTTTTTTTGTTGGTGTCGGATTCAAGGTTGTTTGTAAATTAATCTCTCTATGTATTCTATTAGCAACTATTCTAATTTGTAATTTTGTTAGTGTATTAGATAATTAAGCTTAAACATTTATGCAACCTTTATATTTATATATGACTAAAATATACCATTTTATTATTGTTATTATTATGTAAACAAAACCAAAACCAAAAGCCAAAAGTAACAATGCAAAAAGTCTCGAACTCAAACTCAAACTCAAATCTGACGACGACTCCACATCGACTTCGACTTTGACTTGACTTGACTTACGATGACTTGAGGACAGTTTTTAGAGTTATTAGAGTTGTTTGCAACGCGCCCAACAGGGTTTGTGTGTCCCACTCCTTTAACTCCTTGAAACACACACTCTGACCGCATGGTTTGCGACAAAGAGCGAATGATGATCGAGACGCATCAATGTGAGTATAGCAACAAATAATAACAATAACAAAAAATCCCAAAAACAAAAAAACAAAAAACAAAGAAACAAAACCAAAAACTTAGCATATTTAATCTACACACACTTATCAACAAACAACACACAAAAGGAAAGGATTGCCGCCGCATCACTGTGATCTGAACATCATCATCATCATCTTCATCGTCATCAACATGATCATTACTTGCAGCCAAACGAATGGACAACAAGCTAATAAAGGACACGAATCTCCAACATCAACATCAACATCAACAGCAACAGCAACTACAACAGCAACAACAACGCCACAGGCAACAGCTCTTTTATGTTGGGGCAACGTTTTAACAAATTGTGTTATTTGTCACGTTTTTATGATTTCCAAGTTTTGAATTGATTGCAAATTTCATTTTAAATTGATCACTTTCTCGCTCTTAGAGAAGTTTGCTGCTGCCTGAACTTCGATGCCAAGCAAATGAAATTAATATGACAACCTGCTGCCTTGTGTCTTCTCGTTGCAGGAGGCGCATGGACGCAGCATCAGCGGAGGCGGAGGCGGAGGTGGAGGCAACAGACAGCGCGACTCGGAGCGTAGCAGAGACAAGGAGCGCGACAAAGACCACAGCAAGGTAAGTCCGTCTCGCTCTAATTGGTGTTTGTATCCCTCTCTAATCGAAAGTTCTCTTATTTTTCTGCACCACAGAGCGAGCGGCATCATCATCGCACCAAAGAGAGCAACAAGGATAGTGATTACAAGCGAGAACGTGATCGCGATCGCGATCGTGAACGAGAGCGAGAGGATCGTCGCGGCAGCGGCAGCGGTCGGGACAGGGATAGAGAAAGGGACAGGGATCGGTCGCGTCATCACAACAAGGATTCACGCTCCAGCAACAACAACAACAACAATAACTCATCCTCCTCTTCGACGTACAAATCTCAGTCGCAGTCACAGTCGCAACGTCGCTCCTATGACGATCATCGCAGTCGTCATCGTCGTCGCGACTCACGCTCCCGGTCCCGTTCGCGTTCACGATCTCGTTCACGCACGCCCGCTGGAACGCCGTCGGCATCGAATCGCCGCCGTTCACCACAACAGCAACAGCGAAAGTCATCCGGAGGCTCCTCATCACAAGCGCAGACATCACGCAAATATCGAGCACGCGGCTCGCGCGACTCCAGCAGCCGCTCTAGATCGCCCAACGATCGCTCAAACTCGCACGCAAAGAGGCCAAACGAATTGGAGTCCTCTCGCGGCATGGCAACACCTGGAGCACTACTCCTGGGCAAGACGGGAGGAGCTGGTGGAGCCCTCTCGGAAGCTGTTGCCCTCGCTGCAGCGGCAACTTCAAGTGGAGCCGGCGCCTTAAGTGGCGGCGCCGGTTTGCTCCCCACACCCAACTATGCACCGAAGATACCATCGCTAATGTCCCTAGAGCTGAGCACACCGCCCATTGTGGAGGCACAACAACACCAACACCAACAGCAGCAGCAGCAGCAGCAGCAGCAACAACAGCCGGCAGCCTTGCAGTTGCCCAAATACTATAATCCGGGCATTATCAATGCCAATCGCTATGCGGAACAGCAGCAGAAACGCAAGTTACTGTGGGGCTCCAAGAAGAGCGAGGATTCGGCCAACAAATGGGGCAATGCTCACTTCTCCCAGGACTCGGATGGCAAAGTGGCCTCCAAGTTTATGCGCCTCATGGGCATTAAGAACACCGGCGACAACAACAACATCAGCGGAGGAGGAGGCGGCGGCGGCAGCGGCGGCAACAACAGCAACATCAACTCAGCAGCCACCGCAGGAAGTGCTGACAAATCAGATGCAACGACTGAGCCGAATAGCAATGGCAGCAATGCGTCTGGCTCGGGATCTGGAACTGTGCCAACCGATGTGCAGCAGCGTCAGCGCATGTTCTCCAACATGGAGCAACAATACGAAGTGGCACGTGCCGCCACACACACAATGCGGGGCGTGGGCCTTGGTTTTGGCTCCCAGCCACGCACCTATTAAGACGGCGACGGCATGAGAGAGAGGAGAGGGAAGGGAGTATAAAAGAAGAGAAGAGAAGAGCTGAGAAGAGAAGAGCTGAGAAGAGAAGAAGAAACATTTAGCAGCCACACACGACACGGCGAGGAAATTTGGAACCCTTTTGCGTGCAAAGCTGTATATAGAACGACGACGCGACGCATCAAATACAACACCTCAGTAGTCACCTCACCTCACACAAACACTCACACACACACACACACACACAACTGTTCTGAAATAGCAATGTTTATTTGTCTTAACGAAGGATTTCTCTATTTTTTTTTATTTCAAATAAATGTGCAAGAATTGTTCCAAATAATCGTTGTTTAATCGGGGAGGGAAAGGGAGGGAATATTATATATTAAAGTGCTTGGTCCGATTCTGATTACGATGATTATATTTAGTAATTTCATACTATTCAGAATGTAGATTATTTTGATAAAGCTTTTGCAGAGATAAGCCTAACAACAAAATATGTGTATAATGCACCCTTTGTTTCCCAAAGATAAGAACAATAAATTCCTCTTATTTTATTTAATAACTTATCACAAATACAAGGTTGCGGAATAGGTTTTAAACCCAGCATAACAAAGAGTTCGAATGTTTTTTTTTTCAATTCAAATGTCATAGACATAGAATTGTCTTGGAATGTGAATAATAACTCTTAATTTAATGCATTGATTTTAAAGCTCATTAATATTTCAATTTATTTAATTTTGAACAACAATCAATATTTTCGTTTTTAGTAAAATATAAATCTAAATCAGATATGAGAAAGTGTGATTCACTTTTGTTTTTTATTTTAGCTATTATGTCTAGCGTATCACAATTTTTGTATAAATTTATTTTACGTTTAACAATCATGATTGCTTGAGTGAAAATTCAATAAAATTAAAAATTCTATAAAAAAAATCACGTAGATCATCTCATGCAAATTTGATTAACATTTCGTAATCATTTGAAAAAATAAAGTAAATAATAAATAAAAACTAATAAATATTTCTCATGCATATTTGATTAAAATTTCGTAATACTCAAGAAAGTTAGTATAGAAACTATTTTTTTTTTGTATTTTGATACTTTCTACTTATTTCTAATGATTTGATTATTTAAAATAAAATAAGACTATAATTAATGTTGGTGAATAAAAAAGAAGAAAAAGAAAAATATATTTTTATTTGCCTAAAAAATAAATTGAAATATTTAAAAAACATAATTTTTGAAAGAAAGCATCTAAATCTAGCGGTTAAAAGGCTGAGTGCAGAGTGATTGCGCGTCACAGCAGCCAGCTATTTGGCGAGCACAAACAAAGCTGGGCGATAACTATCGCATGCGCCGTGGCGATATATCGATAGCAGCGATGATGACAATAACAATAATCAGCTGAAGCAGCTCTTGTGCCACGCAAAATAATAAATTAGTTATTTTTTAAATTTAAGTCAATTGAACGTGCAAAGCAAATAGCAGACACTACCCCAGGGTGCATGCAACATCGGAACGCAGAGAGCAGGCAGCATGTCGTGGCTAAACAACAGCCTAAACACCATCAAAGGACAACTGACGAACTTGGCCCAGGAAGTGTTGGCCGACACCGCTGGACCCGGCGATGAAGAGTATCGTGGCGATGAGCTAAACACGAAGACGGCCCTCGAGCTGCTGACGGAGACGCAGCTGCAGAAGGAGCAGCTGGACAAGGTGTGCGAGGATAAAGATCGTGAGGTAAGACGTCGTCGACGGGGGGAAACCCCCGAAATTGCAATTGCAGTTGTTGTTGCGCAGTTGTTGTTGTTGATATTGTTTCGTGGTCGCAGTTGAAGCTGCGTAAGCAAGTTGAACGCACTTCGCACTTGTAGGACTTCGTTGCTCTCCAGCAGCAACTGCCAACAACAACAACAACAGCAACAGCAACTTGCAACGTTGCGTTTTATTTGCTTCGCCTGAGACAAGACATTTTTGTTTAATATGCCGCCTTCTTCTTGCCCAACAACAGATTGCCGCACTACGCAAGCAGATTAACACATTGAAAGGCCAAAAAATTAGCAGCGACAGCGACAACAACAAAGCATCAGCAGCAGCTAAAACTGAAGCTGCCGGCGACACCAAATCGCTGGTGAGTGGCAAACAACACATTGATTAACATGGCTATATTTGTGGCAGCTGCTGCACTTCCTGCTTGCAACATTGCACCACGAAACTATATAACTTATTCAATGTATATCCACATAATATGTTGTACATACATCTGGCAACTTTGCTTTCCCATATCGAGCATTGTTTGCCAGCAGTCACGATAAGCAAATGGCATCGGTTGCACATCAAATATTCTCGCTCTCTTTATGCGCTCTCTATATATCCCTAAATTAATATTTAAATTGTGATAAGACAGCAAAAAAGTCAGTTCAGGAGCAACGACAACAACTGGCCTTATCTGTTGCTGTTGTTGTTGTCGTTGTCGTTGTTGTTGCCGTTGCCGTTGCAACGTGTCATCTTATCAATGCTGGTTACCTGCTGCTGCCACATTATGTTGCGCATAGCGATAAGCAGCAACCCCAACTATTACTATTATTATTTTCTCTTCTATGGAACTTTACGAAATTTTCTATTTGATTTCATATTGTGTTAAGTTTTATTTGCTCGCTTTCTACTCCACCATAAATCGGATGTGTTCTGTTCTTTTCTCTTTCTCTTTCTGTTTCTGTTTCTGTTTTTTTTTTATTCGCCCATATGCTCCACTCCTGTTCATATCTCTCTGTACTATATATAAAAATATGTAGGTACACATCCTCGTCATCTGCCCGCCGCCCTATTTGTTTAATTTACCGAATTATTTCTGATTAGGTCGCCTATCATCAATCCATTGCTCCATCCTATCCCCTCTCGACTCTATCCTATCCTATCCTATCCTACTCGACAATACCCTACCCTTAACCGAAAGCGAAACCCTTACCTCCCCACAGCGACCTGCGACCCAACTGATATTATTGTGCGACTGCAATTGGGTGGGGTTCTGCTGAGCATGGGAATGGGAATGGGAATGGATATGGGTACGGGTACGGGTATGGGTATGGGTAGGGGCTTGGGCTCTGTATCGTTCTCTATTTGTGTTCACCGTACACAACTGTACTTGCTTGATACCTATGAGAATACTTTTCGAAATGGGAAGCTCAGGATTTTAGAACTCGAACTCGAACTCGAAATATTATTTACTTCTATTTGAGTTAAAAATTTGCAATTCCCAGCAATTAGATTATAAAATAATAAATAAATAAATATTTGTTCAATGTTTATAATGCTAGCAATAACATGTTTCATTACAATAACTTTATAATTTTATCTACAACAATAATTTCAATATAATAATATCTATGTATAATACTTATAACTAAACCAAACCCTTTACCTATTTACATATCAACAAAACGAAAACAAGAACTCTTAAGTACAGATTGAAGTTGAAATTTTTAATGAATTGGAATACTTTTCGAAATGAATTCTAGAACTCGAACTTGAAATATTATTTACTTCTATTTAACTAAAGAATAGATTTTAGCAATTTCTTTCCCAGCGATCAAAATTTACTTGTTCCATGTTTATAATGCTAGCAATAACATGATTCATAATAAGAACTATATAATTTTATGCACAACAATAATTTCATTGTGATCATATCTATAATAATAATTATAACCAAACCTAAAACCTTTACCGGCTTACATATCAACTAAAAAAAAAACAAGAACATTTTCAACGAATTGAAACTTGAGGAATTTATGAAACTAAAATGTATGTTTATATTTATTGTTATATGTATAAAGTAGAAAGCATTTTAATAGAAGAACATTCAGGCAGACATTCATAAAAAATTTATGAATGAAATGCTATTAAAATCAAATTTATATGAGCAAATGATTTTTGTAATCGAATGTTCACTCTCTTCAAATTACTTGTATATTTTTAACAATGAATATGCTTTATAGAGCAGTGACAACTTTATGAAATTCCCATTACTTGTGGAATTCATATCTTTATTGATGGCGAATCTTTTAACACTTCACACCAAGTGAATTGATAGCGTTTGTCTGCAATATTAGGCATAAGTTGTACTCGGGATACTGCGAATAATTACAAATAATTGAATACACTTTCTTTCTTGATTTAGCTTTCATATTTCCCTGAGCATTCTTTAAAGCATTTATTAATTTTTATAAATAAGAATTTGCTTGGGAACTTTCTTTTAATTTGTTTATCAGATATCCCACGATATGTGAGTTATGATTTAATTTCAAAAATATTATGTAACATGCATAAGAACACATATCTGACTTTATAAAGTATATATATTCTTGAACAACATCAACCCCCGAGACGATATGGCCATGTCCCTCTGTCCGTCCGTCTATCTCTCTATCTGTCTGTCTGTCTGTATAAATACCTATTTTTGTATAACGCTTCCTTACTACGAGTCTTAGTTGCCTTGGATGACAAGTTGGTATATCTTGCGCTCTTTGGTATATTTTAAGTGTGATTTTATTTCAATATACCAAATACATCATTTGGTATATTTTATAGTTAATACCGCACTGTTTTGCTTTTAATCCAAATTGGTAGGCGGTATCTCACAGTCGAGCACACTCGACTGTAGCTTTCTTACTTGTTTTTGTACTGTTTGGGAACTTTGCCACTCCCACTTCTGTCCCCGCAAATTGAAAAAATGGAATAGCAGGCTAGAGTTACGCAGTGATAACTAACTATATTCTTAATGATTCCCAAATATTTAGTTGCAATCAGATAAAAATTTTAAAAGTTTCTTAAGAAATAATTTTACATGACTGCTGTTGGATCTTAATTGCTGTGATTGATAATCTTCTCTATTTTGTACTGTGTGGTATATTTCGAATGTATTAGTATATCGATATACTAAATATTGACTTTGGAATATAATAATTTTTTTTTTTATTATTAATCATTTGGTATGCTTAGCTTTTTTTGAAAATTATTGGCGGATATCTTATAGTCGAGCACTCTCGACTGTAGCTTTCTTACTTGTTAACATATTCTCAAATATTGCAAGTAACTTGAGTTATAATTTAATTTAAAAACCTTTACTAGATCATATGTATTTAGTATATTATTTTTTATTTGAGAGCTTCTCAAGATTATAAATAGATGCATAATACAATATTTTGAAATTATTTGTATAGTGAATGTATTTGTTGCTATATTATTAATCTCCTTATGCTATGAAGCTTTGCTGAGCTTTGTTAATAAAGCGTGAGTTATTTAAAGTTTAAAACTTAATCTATGATTTAAAGGAGAAGTGGTTAACATTATTGGAATCCTTTTTCCTTATAATATTGTTAAGTACGATGATTATTTGGTTGGTTTGTGTGACCAAAGTAAAAAAACAGTCCAGGTGTCTCATTCTCTCTCGTTCGGCTGGATATCGGATGTTATCTGTGGGTGCTTTATTCATTATCTATCTGTCGGATCGATCGATAGTAGCCGCCATATTGTTGTGCATAATTGAGGCAAGCGAGCGGGTTGGCGACAAAGGACAGATAACAGATAACAGAGAGACGATGCGACCCCATTAACCTTCCTCCCCCAGCCCATCCCCAGCCCCAAAACATTTGAACCATTTGGTTAAACTTGGTCGATTGTTATCTTATCCGGGCATACGGATGCGAAGTGGCCAGGCCATGATTCTACAGTGACAACTGTTGGCTTATCAATATCGAAAGGTTTTTTTTTTTGGCCGGAGTTGGGGTTGTTGTTAGGGGTTGGATTCCGGCTACCTATAAAAGGGCGACTCACCTGCTCATTGTCATTCATTTCATTTCGTGCGATCGTCAACCGATTCTCCCGGTTCCCGACTTCGACTCCGACTCCGACTTCGACTTCGACTTCGATTCCGTCTCGTTTAAAACCCGCATAAAGTGTTAATTTCTTGAAACGTTTTTCTGTTTTTTTTTTTTCTTAATTTTTTTTTTATTTGAACTTTTGTTGTTTTTTGGTTGTGTGTCACAGTTGTTGTAGTTGGTGCTTGGCCTGAAAAAACAAAAACGCAATTTGCATTCGAAAATCGTGTGAAATTTTCCAAAAGAAGGTCAACCACACACAACGAACACACACACACACACACACACTCATAGAGACTCATTTAACAGTCGTGCGAGTTTTTCTTTTCTCTTCGGTTTTGTTTGCATTTTTTTTTCTACTTTACATTTTTGTTTTTGCCGGAAATCGCGATTGCAGTTTTCATACGAGGTGAGTTACAGTTTTCCCCCCCCGAACTAAAAAAAAAACCGCCCTTCAAAACAAATAAAAAGAAAGGAAACGATAAACAAAAAAAATTCTACAAAATAATAGAAATATGTTATACTAATAATATATTTGCCATGCGCCAGCGGCTCTAAAGCCAAATTAGTTTAATTGTTCAATTTAAACGCAATGATTACGTGCGGCAAAGTGGGACAAGGAGAGCGAGGCGGGCAGACGCTCAACGCACCTGGCGTTGATAATGAGTCAAAGCAGTAGGTGGGGGGGGAGAGCAGGGCAGCATCAAAATTGAAAGCTGGTTGACATGTGGTCGGGTAATGAAGCGACGCTGCAGGAGACTGTGGAGAGGAGAGCTCTCGATGAGTGGAAGGGAATTAGAAGCGAGAGTGTGGGTGGCTGGCTGCCAGAGGGCATGGGACGGTAAAGGGGTAAGGGGTAGGGGGGTAAAGGGGTTAAGGGAAGCTGGCATGCATTGGGCCGGAAGCACGGCATGTTGGCAGCGTCGTGTTCCAACAACAAATATAAACTATTTGGCATTAGCAGCTAATGTTACATGTCCAATACAGTAAAGCGATAGGGTGAGAGAGGGAGAGAGAGGGAATTGAGAGGGAGGCGGAATTCGAGTTGATACCAATGGCTAACGTTAGCGTTAGGTCATCATCACAAAGCGACTCGAATCGGCAAAGAATTTCAGGAACGAAGTTTGCTAGATGACTTGGGTGGGATGAGTTGAGAAATCAAGGAAGATAGGAGGTCAGGAAGCTAAAAAGTGAGAGCTAAGGTATCAATGAGTCAAGGATTAGGGAACTAATAGGTGTAGCTAGTTAATAGGAAGAGCTGTTAGAAAGTCAGGTAGTGAAGAAATTAGGGCATATATTGCTAAGCGATTGGGGAATAAAGAGCTTTACAAGATTAGGGATGGGAGAGCTAAGAGCTCAGGACGCTTAGAGGACGATGAACTAAAAATTTGGCAAGTTCCGAGAGCAAGGAGTTAAAGGGTAAGGAAGCAAATTTATTATGGAGTTACTGGACGAGAGCCAAGATATCAGGGAGTTGAAAGCTAAGAGAATGGGGGAAAAAGACGTTGACGGTTGTAGAACACAATAAACATGAATGATGGAAGGTTAAGGGGTGATGTAATTTACTAACCTGTAATTCAGGTGTTCAGGAAATTGAAAGTTAAAAGTTATCAATTGATAAGGCTATTATGTGGCTAAAACATCAGGGTGTTAGGTTAGGAGAGAAACAAAACATCAGGAAGTCGGGATCATGAACATCCAACTCTCCCATAACAAGCTTATGTGATGTTAGAAGGAGATTAAGTTAGGACGTCAGGTGTTGATTGAGTTACGTGTTGCGGGCGACAGGTGATGGTTAGTTGTTGGCATTGTTTGTTTTGGTTTTTTGTTTTGTTTTGTTTTTTTTTTGCCACGTCAGTCGCAATAGCAAACAGCGAATCGTGTTCCATTTGACAAAGTTGATTTGTTCCGCTCGGTCAAACTGTGTCAAATGGTTTTCAGCTGCAGTTGTTGTTGTTGCTGTTGCTGTTGCTGTTGTTGCTGTTGCTGCTGGCGTCGGTGGGACGGCATTGGTTCTGCCTGTTAGCCATGGATCGATCGGAGGAGCCTTGTCCAATTTGCGTGTCAATCGTCGATCATCACACCAACACACACCAACACACACACACACAAAGTCATATTTGATATGTGTGTGTTTATATTGTGTGTTCATGTTCATGTTCGTCTCTCCATTCACTTGTTCCACATGCGACAGAGAAAGGGAGAGTGCGTGAAAGAGACAGTGACTAGCGAAAATTATACGTATTACGATGAGCGAGCTTAACTCAAATGTTAATCTTTAGCTCATTTCCTGGTTTCGGTATTTTGCTCAACTTTTCTAAACACGCAACTGTTTCGTACGTTGATACCCTGTAAAAAAGAAATTTAAACTCTTGACTTTCCTTTTCTTTTTTTTAACAAAATGTTTTTTTGTAATTTATTTTTGAGTTGAAATATTTTTAAATGTTTATATGTAAATCATAATTTATTGAGCTAAATCTATTTCATCTTTCTCATATTCAAATTCCTTTTTCCTAAATGTTATCGATATTACATATTTATTTCCAATTTTAAAATATTCATTTGCATTTGAACTAAAAAATATGAGTTTAAACTTTTGCAGTATTTTAACATTTTCTGAGAATTGAATTTCAATTTGATATGTAACTGTAAGATTTTGAAAGGAAGAGAGTTATAATTCAATTTGATATTTCTAACTTGAAAATAAATGGTGAAAATATTTAGCAAAAATAAGCTAACAATATAAAAATTCAACTTTGTCCGTAGTTAAAATCAAAAAAACAACTAAGAAAGTAAAATCCCCATTATCATTTTCAATACTATACAAATATACCAAATTTATATACTGAAAACATACTAAAGAGGAATTTCAACTTAAAATTAACCTCAATATGCAACTACTAGAATTTGGAAATATTTGTGAATAAGCAGAATAGAGTTGCATTTCAATTCATTTCCTATACTCTACAAATATACCAAATCTATATACTGAAAACATACTAAAGAGGAATTTCAATATAAAATTAACCTCAATATGCAACTATTAGAATTTGGAAATATTTGTGAAAAAGCAGAATAGAGTTGCAATTCAGTTCGAAATTGGAAATTTGAAGTTAGCCACAATAACTGCAAGCACTGATCCATTGATAATGATGATGATGACGATGTTATGATGAGTAGTAGTTGCTGCTGCTGCTGTTGTTTTTGGGGGGATGTTTGTTGTTAGCGAACTATCAACGTGATCGAAAGGTCGTATAGCGATCCATCCATCTGTCCATCCATCCATCCATCCATCCATCCATGCATTCATGCAACGTGCCAGTTGTCATTCAGAGCCTAACCAAATCCCCAAATGGTCAAGCAGCGAGTTACCCATTGAATGAACCTGCAGCTATGGGGGAGTTATTAAATCCCCTCCCTCACCCCTTGAAAATGACAATATATTTAAGTTGTTGTTGTTGTGTTGCCTTCTCAACTGGCCAGCAAATTGTTGCATGTCGCTAAGTGCAGTTTCTGTTGCTGCTGTTGTTGTTGCTAGAGAGAGACCTGCAATTATTTTATTACATTTTGATAGCTGACATTGTTCGTAGTTGTTGTTGTTGTTGTTGTTGCTACTGCTGTTGCTGTTGCCTCTGTAGGTTTCTATAAACAATCAACGAAGCGAGCGGCAATTTTCATTAACTGCCCAACTGAGAAGCTAACAATGCCATTGCACAGTGTCCCAATCCGAGTCCAAATCAATTTTGGCCTGTGAACACACACACACACACACACACACACACACACACAAAAACACATACATATACATGGTTGTATTGTCATAATTCACACACAGATGGCGCTGCTGCAACAACTTCCGCTCAACTCAGCTCAGCTCGACAAGCATTCAAATTGTCTCGTCGCGTGTGTGTAACGAGGCTTAGACCGAGGCCTAAACGATGGTTTAGACTCCTACTACCTCCAACCTTCAACCTCCCCCTCAACACACACACACACAAAACACATTCAACTCATATCTCGATGCGGGCAGCAGCTGCAGCTGCATTGCGACTTGACGATTTCATTCAAATTTCAATTTTCATACTCGATTCTAAGTTTTTCAACTCGACTCGACTCGACTCGACTCGCTTCGCTTTTTTTGTATTCTCTTGTTTAACCTTCGTCTTAAATTATATGGGTGCAAACGTGCATACATGCGACACATGCGGCTCATTGTTGCCACATGTGCCACATAGCCACATAATTCCAAGTACTCACAATCAATTACTTGGCTAGTTAGTTAGTTAGTTAGTTAAGTTTGTGCTCCGATATCGATCAATGTTGTCCTTCGAGCTCTGGTATTTGACTTGAAAATAAAGGGAAGAAAAAACAATAACAAAATCAAATTTTCTTTATAGCTAACAAATAACAAGAAATCTACAGTTAAGTGTGCTCGACTATGAGATACTCGATACCCACTTTCTTAAAAAACACTACTATTACATTCAAAATATACCATATAGAGTACAAATTCTACCCGACCCTACAGCAGAATCCGTTTTTAGCATAAAAAATGACATATTCCATTTTGGTAAATATATATTTCTTGAAGGCACAAAGTTATAATAGTAGTAGCGGGAAGAAAAACAAAAATGATAAAGGAAATTCGAACATTATCCAAGTACAAATGAAAATAAATAATTTATTTTCCTAGCTTCTCGATAGGCAACAATATGTGCTTAGTATTAAGAATTACATCAGAAATTTTTGAGTTGGTTTCGATTTCAGATTGTTGCATTATTTTTGTATAAGCATAGTTGTGAAGATATATGTAGTCATGTAAGCTATAATTTGATACATTCAATAATAACTACAGTTTTTTATGGTATCTAAGATGCGATCGGATAAAAGTTGAAAAAGTTATTAAAAAAAAAATGGTGATATTTTATAAGTATACCAAAATGTAATTTAAATTTAAATTTGAAATATTGTTCATATTATTTGTGCTACTTCTTAATAAACGTTTCAATAAATTTTAACTTTATTGTGATATTATATTGACATACTAAATCTGACTTTCGGTATATTCATTAGGTATATTCTTGAGATTGTTATTACGACTTAATAAACGTTCTCTATATTTCAATAGACTTAAAATTTATGGTGATATTATATAGATATACCAAATATGAAAATCGGTATATTCATTTGGTATATTGTTAAGATTATTATTACCACTTGTTGTTCAATTTGTTTTTAACAATTATATTGATATATGGAATATTATAATAGATCGATTCATTTTTCATAATATCATAATATATAAATTCAAATTCAAAGCACTATTTATTTATTTACATACCTACATACATATTTGCAATAATTTATCGCCTTTATTTCCGTAATATTAAATAATACTACAATAATATACTAAACATGGAGCTACTCTTGACTTCAATTCCTATTGCGATAGTCTAAGGTACAGTTCTCATAAATTGTTTCGATGGCTATATGCATAAAACAATATGTAATACACAGCTTTTCAGGAGAACTGCAGACTACAACAAGTGGCTGAAGTTATAAGCTGTTTTAGCAAATTGAAATAAATCTTTAAACAGCTTTTTCACTAGTATTTCATGTGGTTTTTCTCACATGTTATCGCATAATCTCAACAACTGCTGCGGTTCTCTCCTCGGTCTAGTCTCAATTATTGACTGTAACCAGACGCATTGCCTCGAGCCTCCTTCCCCTTCCCCTTTCCCTCCCCCTCCCTCTCCATCGTCCGTTTGCATCTCAAGTGTTTCTTGTTCAAAGCCAAATGCTAATAAGCATTAAATTATGAAAAGATTTTTCGTTTGCAGGCCAGTCAGGCCATAAATGACGAAATTTAAGCGCCCATATTTATAGCCCAGACTTTTTGCACTGGAAAAACTACGTGCAAAGCTTTTCTCATGGTAACAACCAACAACTAAGCCCCACCGGGGGAGTGAAGAGTGCAGCACAAAAGCGAATACTGCGTTAAAGTTTTTATTGGCAACTCGCGCAGTTGCATAAACACAGCAACAGCAACAGCAACAGCAAAGCGACAACAAAATTGAAAATATGTTTTGTTTGCTGGCTGCTTGGGCAGCCAGTCGGCCAGTCAGCCAGTCAGCCAGTCAGTCAGCCAACTAAAATCGAAAATCCCTGAAACTAGAACGCCCAAATAACCCATGGACCATAAAATCTTTAAACAAATTGCGCAAAGCGTCACGTCGTCGACGTCGTCGTCATCGTCGTCGTCGGTTTTGCCATCTCTTGACTGACAACACACAAAATGTGCTAACGCATTTTTTTTCTTATACATATACATATTTTGTTGTTGTTTTTTTGGTTTGCGTTTTTCCAATTAGCCAGCAAACCAAGAGGTTTTCTCCTTTGTGGCAGCAGGAAGTCGCACAGCAATGTGGGCCACTGGGTCAGGCGAAAAGCAAAAGAAATAAAAGATCACAGCATAGTTTGCAGCGCGGTGAATGAAGAAATTCCAACTTATATTCAGTGAGTTGACTTGACTTAAAATGCAATTCTGTTTGAACTGAAATAGCTTTTTCTTTGACAATCAAAGGGCAAAAGGAACTCTATTCTATAATAGCATTTAGTTCAGAATATTAAAATAATACTGAACATTCGCAGCAAGTTTCGCATTATAAAAAGCGATTTCTCCTTAAATCAAAATCAAAAAGAACTGCTTTAAATATAGGTTATTGTAATTTTTAATACTGATTCCTAAATTACGTTCGGATAAAAGTTGAAGGAGTTATTTCAGAAATAGAAATATATTGATATACCAAATATGACTTGCGGTATATTAGTTTGGTATATTGCTGAGATTGTTATTACAGCTTCTTGGTTCACTACATTCCAATAAATTGCATTTTTATAGTGATATTCTATTGATATACCAAATATGGCTTTCGGTATATTAATATATTATATTGTTAACATTATTATTACGGGTTCTTAGTCAGAATTTATGCAAAAAAATACTACAAATTTGAAGCATTGTTGAATTCTTCTTAGATTTTCATTTAAAGTTAGTAAATCAAAATTGAAAAGTAATTATATAAACATATATAATTTAAAATATTTCTTTTAAATCGAAATTTAAACAATTTTAAATAAAATTCGCAGCAAGCATAAAAATTCGATGAGTTCTTTCAAATTACTTAATACAATTTGTAGCTGAAATCTTTGCCAAAACTCTTTTGTTATTTCCACAAGAAATGTCATAGTTTCTGTGGCATGAAATGCCATTGTCAACGACACAACAACATGGCCGCCGGATATCCTGTGGCACATGTGAATATTCATTGGAGTAGTCTGAATGCTCCCGGCATCTCTGTCAAGTTGAGCTTGTGTTGTGGTTGAGACTTGCTGCATGTATCTGTGTATCTGGCTCTCTGTGTTGTGCCTCGCGGTAGTGCAACCGCATCCGTTAACGCTGCCATTGTCTGTCTCTGTCTCTGTATCTGTCTCTGTCTTTGACTCAACTAGAGATGGACGTGTGTGTGCAACACGTATTGGGATTTCATTAAAGTGATGTATTTTGCTAAGAATAAGGGAATTCCTTAAATTTATAGTGAAGTGACTGAAAAGAGGCTGAATATGCTTATATAATATAATTCAATTTAGTTTTAAAATCATTTATTTTATATTCATTCATTTGTTTTGAGCATATTTTGTAATAAGCATAACATAAGAATATTTAGTGCATACGATACGAGTATAAATCGTAAATTTCTCGTAAAAGTTGTAGGAATTATTTAAGAAGTATTCCTGCTTTACTTGACATTCTGCCATGTTTTAAATATAATAGTATATACATATACTAAATATGATTTTCGGTATATTTTGGTATTTCCCCAGTATACATTAATTTGGTATTTGAGAGTAATTCCGTTTCACCATTTCACTCTTTTGTAAATATTCAAATTGAGGTGGTATATTAAGAGGAATAAATCGAGTTTTAAAGTATATTGAGATACTAAATATGTCTTTCGGTACATTTTGGTATTTCCCCAGTATACATTAATGTGGTATATTTTGAGAGTAATTTCGTTTCACCATTTTACTCTTGAGGTGGTATATTAATAAGAATAAATCGAGTTTTAAAGTTTTTTTTTATCGTGCGGCCTCTGACACATCTCTGGCCAAAGAGGGGCAATCTAATGACCGAGTTTGCTCCCAACTCTTGAGCTGACTCGACTCGACTCGAATCGGTATTCGTTTGGTTTGGAATTGAAGCGCGTTATTTGAATTTGATTTCTTGTCTGAATTTTAACAGCAATGTGTTAAATGGATGCCAATACAAAGCGGCTCACCGATTGTCCATTTGCCATAGCTCGACTTGATGTTGTTGTTGTTGTTGTTATTGTTTGTGAGACGGCGGCGGCGACGGCGGCTTCGGCGATTCTCCGTGACGTGCCACCAGGTACCGACAACGATCCATTCCAAGTGCTATGTACCAAAGAGAACGCACTAACAATATGCTCTGTATACACACACACACACACACACACACGTACATATAAATATGTATAGGTATCCGTGTAACTATGTATCTGCATCTATATCTATGTATCTTCATATCTTTGTGTAGCTGTAGCTCTGTTTGCCCCGCTCTAGATAAACTTTAAACATTTTGAGACGTCAACAGAGACAGAGACGCAGGCAGACAAAGTTTTTTTTTGTCATTGATCATTATGCATCCGCATCCGTGTAAGATACATTTGCTTGGTATCTATGGATAGAGGCGACTCTCCACACACACACACACACACACACACACACACACACATTTGTAAGCTATGCGACTGCGGCTCGTTTTCCACATATTGATCGAACGTGTGCAAATAAAATACAATTTAAATATTTATTATCTTTGCAGTTCGTTAGCATCTTGTATCTGTTTAAACACAGCCTCGACTTGGCCTCAATTTTGATCTGCTTTGCCTATACCCCACATACATATATCGCACATAGTAGAGATCAACTCACTCTCCCATCTTATTTCATATAACATATAGCATATACATTTGTTTCTATACCCGCTACCCATAGAGTAAAAGGCTGTTATAACATTGTGCTGACAGGAAATGTGAATAACAGGCAAATGGAGGTATCTACGATTCCATAAATTCTTGACTGGAAACCAAAATGATCGTATAGCAAACGTAATTTTAGTACTTACAATTATATCTACACTTTTTATAATTCCCAAAAATTGCATTACAATCGGATAAAAATTGTAAAAGTTATTTACTTGATATGGATCATATGGCAATCTGGTATATTTTCAGTTCGATGGTATATTTTGAACGTAATATCGATATACTAAATATGGTGTTAGATATATTTCAGTATATTTAGGTTTTTTTTTACATTTATTAAACGTGGACATCTCACAATCAGATATATTTTGAACTTTATGATATATTTGGAACGAAATACTGATATACCAAATACAGCCTATGGTATATTTTAGTATTTTTGGTATATAATTTTGGTATATTTCTAAAAAAATACCGAAGCGGACATCTCACAATCTGGTATATTTTAAATTATATGATACAAATGTATGAACGCAATATTGATATACTAAATACGTGTTTCAGTATTTTTGGTATATTAATTTGTTATATTTTTTTAATAATACTAAACGACTCAGATTTATATCTAGTATATTTTGAACTTTATGATACCATCATATATGAAACATAATATCAATATACAAAAATAATCTTCGATATATTTTAGTATTTTCTTTGATATATTTTTAGAATAATACCGAATGGTTTAGCTTTTATTCAAAATGGGTAACGGGTATCTCAAAGTTTAGCACACTCGACTGTAGCTTTATTATTTATTATTGATTTTTTTTTTGACTGCTGTTTTCCTGGAATATGTACAATTTATACAATTGGGTCGATAAAATTGGCGCCATTTGGACGCCCGAGTTGCGTCTTAAGTTTTCTTTTCCTTTTTTATTTTCAAATATCACAATGCAGAACCTGGCAACAATTCGATTTGCATTTGTAACAGAACGAAACGCATTAGAACAAACAAATACAAAAAGGAAAAAAAAAACAGAAAAACAGAAAAGCAGAAAAGAAAACAGAACTTGTAACTTGTTTCAGTGACTGTTGCTGATAAAGGAAAAGCCCCCCAAAACTAATTAACGCCTGCAACGTGTGTTTTGCGCTTTGCTTGTGCTCTGCGGGTCTCTGGCTATGAGTTTGGGGCTTGTTGCTGTTGCTGTTGTTGTTGCCAGTTGCTGTTGCTGTTGCTGATATCGTGCCAGCAACTGGCAGCTGGCAAAGGGTGCGAAAGAGAGCTCCCGAAATTGAAGCGTAACAGAGTGTGCGAAAGGGAGCGAGTGATGTCGAGTCAGGTATACTTCACTGTATTTTTATCTGCTAATTAAACACAGACGCTCGATCGCAATACAACGACAACAACGACAACAACAACAACAACACCAACACCAACGACAACAACGAAAAACAAAGCTACATTAACAGCCCCGTTTAAAAGTCAACGACGTGGCCATATAGAACTTCCAAGTATGTGTGTCGTTATATACACACACACATACATGCATATACATGTGTGGATATATATTCACGTATCTAGCTATCTGCATATTTTCGACTCGAGGCGAGTCGAGTTGAGTCGTGGCGTTAGAAGAAGTCCACAAATGTGCTCTAGAATTTGCACAATTTCGCTGACAGCAGGAATAAAGCTGCATTGCAAATGTGCTAAGAGATAAAACAAAAACAAAAACAATAACTATATTCGCACCATCTCTATATAGATACATCTTATCCAACTAGACGAGCCCGCTTTGCTATGCTCCTCAGCTGTTAAAAGTTGATGCTGATGCTGACGCTGATGCTTAGCCTTAATTACACTGCCAAAAACCAACTTCGATTTGAAACTGATTTGTTAGATAAAAATTAGAGATTATGATTATATACTTCTTTGATTATTGGAGCAGATGTATAAAAGAGGAATATTGCTGGCACATTTCTTCAATTAAAGTTATTTTAATGAGGCTGGAAAGTAATGAATTTCATTTTATACTTTTTCAAGTATTTAATAAACAAGGAATATTACTTAAAATTCTTCTAGCTGTTTTTATTGTCTCAGATATCTGATCGGACAGATAAACTTGTTAGCATATTTCTTTAACTAAAGTTATTCTATTGATGATGAGTTTTTCGCTAAGATATTGATCATTTAAATTTCATATTCCTTGAAGTATTAATTGATATTGCTTTCAAATTTGCTAGCTCTTATTCACAAATGTCAAAGCAGATTTCTGCAATAAGAGTTCTGTTAGTGTTGATTTGTTTTGTTAAAAAGTAACGATTTTAATTGCATATTACTTCAAGAATTGAATGATATGAGTATAAAAGAGGAATATTATGTTTAAATTTAAATTATTGTGGCTGTTATTCTTATAGTCTTAATCGGATAAACGGGTTTCTGCAATTACATTTTCTTTTTGATAAATAGTTTTTCGTTGAAATAGCAGAAGTTAGAATAAATAATTATATGTATGTATATCGAATATTGAAATGAGATAAATGCTTTTAATGTTGCCTGGTTTATTTCTTGTGATCGCAATGAAAGATCTTTCTTCAATGTAAAGTACATACAGTACTATATTTAAATATTTTTGGGAATATCGAGAGATGAAAATGAATTTTCTGCCTGAATAATTGTAATTTCGCTCAGTGTAAGCGTTACAGCTTGCGCTTTTGGAGTGTACCTGTATCTGTATCTACACCCTAGACTCCATGCTACATGGCGCACATCTAATACTGTCCACCTGGAGAGGCACACACACATAGAAACACACACACACACACACAGACACACACATATATCACTTGGATGCGACACCTATGCTAATGTTTGTTTGCCCATTTCCAACAAGTTGTTGCTATCTCTAAAACTAAAACTAAAATTTTGAGATCACTTGTGGGCAACATACATACAAAAAGCGCAGCGGACGTCGCAATCGCAGTCGCAGCGTAGTCGACGTCGACGTCGACGTTGACGTTGACGTCGGTGTTGAGAACAAACAAAATGAGCAAAATAAGCAAATAAAAGTGACGACGACGTCGCCGTCTCTGTCTTCGTTGACAACAACAAAGGCTGAAATAAGTACACATGCAATAGCAACAACAACAAAAACCAAGAATTCTTTTTTTTTCGTTTTTTTTGTATTTTTCTCTTTACCAAAAGCAACAACAACTACAACAAACGTCACTTAATTTCAAGTTAAATAGCCGACGCGCATTATTTGAGTTTTGAAATGGAGAGCACAAGTCGAAGTTGCACACTCACACTCACACTCGCACACACTAACACACATACACACATATGTATATATACATATATATTATGGCATCCACATGGATCTAGGCACACTCACACCTTATGGACATTGGAAAATGTTAAATGTGTGTGCACAACTGGACGACGGTGTCTTGACTCTATTTGAATATGATTAGATGATCGATGTGCAGCTAATAGATTGTTAATCCCCCACCAACTGCAACTCGAATGCAGCCAGACGGAAATGAATACTTCATATCACGAATATCATTCTTTAATGTAGCTGCGATCAATCGAATCAGGGCAGGAGATACAGTTCCCCTAAATAAGGTTCATTACAATTTATTAATAGATAAAATATTTCATATATATTCTTAGTATTGTTCCCTAAAAAGAGTTTAAAGATTCCAGGAATCCAAACAATCCTATCCAACAAAACTAAAACTTTCGAGATTGATAGTGTCAAAGATAGAAATCTTCTTTGAAATTCCAAATCTGTAGTTGCATTTATTTCTATCTTTATTTAAAACACATCTGACTAATATAATATCTGTTAGTTTGAAGCAAATAATAATGCAATGTTTTAGTAGTGTAAAATGTTGTAAGTAATAGAGAAAATTAAAACGAAAAATGTGAATTTTAATGGAACTGTTATTTATTATTATGAAATCATAAAGTTTTGATTTTGTACAGTTCATTCATAATGTTCTAAGTTCTCGTTGATTAGCGTTTATTAAAATTGGAAACATGAAATACAAAATGCTGGCTAAGCTCCAGATGATCCACGCAGCTCTACAGTCCATTGCACACACATACACACACACACACACACACACACACACACACACATACATACAGAGACAGCACACACACACTGTCGCATTCACTCTCAAGCTTACGGTGCAATGTGCTGACGGGGCGGCGCTTGGCCGACAGGAATCGCCATAGAGCCCCGCCGGACACACACACGCACACACTCATGCAACCCAAGCAATTGTGTGCGTGTGTGTGTGTGTGTACGAGAGTCAACAGTTGGTCGTTGATCGTTGTGCTGCTCTTTGCTGTCGCTGCCAATGCGCTGCAGCGACGCCAACGACGACGACGACGACGCGTTGTTGACTTCGGGTCGGGGTAATCGGGCCGGGCTACACTTCGATACCGATCGTTGTATGTATGTGGGCTATACGGGCATTCGTGTGTGTGTGTGTGTGTGTGTGTGTGTGTGTGTGTGTGTGTGTGTGTGTGTGTGTGTGTGTGTGTGTGTGTGTCGCGTCTCTCAACGTTCAACGCTCAGCACTTTGCTATTTTCACCCATGGCGCACTGCATTGCGTTCACTCGTCGATCGGTCGCGTTGCGGGAAAGACGTGAACCCGGACCAAAGTTCTAATACAAAAATTCAACTATTGCCGGTTAAACATTAACACACACACAAAAAAAAAGAAAAAACCATAAACATTTTTGTTGTTTAGGGCACATTACTTTACTTGACTATTTTTTTCCGTGTTTGCTAAAGTTGTTGCACAAAAAAGCAAAAAAGCAAAAAAAAGATTTCAAACGATCAAAAATAGTAAAAACCAAAAAACGCAACGACGTCGCTGCCAATCGCCAATCGTCGTTGTCATTTGTTTGTCGTCGTTGACGTCGCTGTATATGGTATATTTTTTTTTGTTTTACCGCTCACCGTTCAGTGCCTTGTCAAGTGAAAATTAACCGGGTTTTTTTCCGTTCTATGTACTTTACTATAATTTAGTTACAGTTTTTTCTATTTTTTTTTGTTTGTTGTTTGATTTTTTTTGTCGCGGAAACTGCAACTGAATTCTTTTACAAACAGCAAAAAAAAAAAAAATTAAAAACACTAAAACACTTTTAAACGGAAAACTTCGACGCGAGACATTGTGACAGAGAGCGCCATAAATTCTCAGAGCTGCCAAATCAAATATTAAAATTTTGCTGACAGCCGACAAAATGTAAGTTTTTTTTTGCTTTGTGTTTTGGGTTTTTTTTGCTAATTCTCATTATATTTACATATGTATGTGTAAGTACGAATACGAGTACTTTTAACTCGTACTTACTTATGACTGTTTCACTGAAGTGTCTGGTCAGCAACGAGATATCGTTGTTGTCATCGTCATTGTTGTTGCCTTGACTTCTCGACTTTTGTCTTAACTTTTGTCTCAACTTGACATCTCCTCTTATTAGCGTTGTATGTTATTATTTTTGCTGTTTTTTTTTTGGTTTTGGTTTTTGCACTGCGTGCATTAAATTATAATTTTAATACCCTGTACCCATAAAATTGCTAAAACTTGTCATCGTACTTTGTACGTGCAACTGCCTGAAGTAGATCCTATTAACTCACAAAGTTCTTTTCAATGATCTTTACCCTGTACACAGGGTATTCTTTTTTAGTCATATAGTACACCCAACAAACGCTGAGTGGTATTCAATGACCGAAAATTGCTCAAATTTTTGTAGTTACTTTATAGATATATACGACTTTAGTGCACTCAGTGTGTGTGTGTGTGTGTGTGTGTGTGTGAGTGTGTGTGTGTGTGTGTGTGTATTGGGAACAAGTTTCAGACAGCAATCGCCAACTTTGAACATCATAATTTAATTGTTAATAGCTTTCGAGGTCTAAGAACTTCAAACTTGACGATTATACGCTTAGCTGTACACAAAAGTGACGAATGAATAGGATATTTTCGTCAAGTTTCGTTGAGTTGAATGCCGCAGCTTGTGTGCGCCACCCAAAAGCTGCTTGCTACGACACCGTCTAACTGCTATGGCATCTGCTCCTCTGTTGTTGAGGATTGGATGCATTTCTTGGTATCGTTTTTGGCGAATTCCGCAATTGCATTTCGACGTTTCGGGAGAATGCAACCGAACACGAACTGGACGCAGAGAAACCAGAGATCTACACTAAAACTCAAAGCTAAAGTCAAACAGCAATTACTTTGGCAGATGGTTGAGTTTCACAAAATACGATATGAAGCGATACTTTTATATGTGTGTATGTATGTATGTGTACACATTATACGAGTATCGTTCCCCCGGGGCCTCTTTGACCGACGACCAACGATCAACGAGGCGCTTTGAACCCTTCATCCTCCTGAGCACGCTGGCAATGATTCAGTGCGAGGCAATAATTGTTCCAATATTTATTTATAAACAATCAAATTGACGCAGGCTTAGTTGGGGCATATGGCATATGGAACCCATCGCAATACTTTCCATTTGCCGCGAACCTGTTGGGCTGCGGTTTATGGTACTGGGCACGCCAACGATAAGATAAGTTCCAGTCCCAATCGCAGTCGCCAGTCGCCAGTCGCTGCTATAGCTGCTTTAGCTGCGGGCCCAACCATGGCAATGCCAATGGCAATGACAGCGGAGTTCTACTACTAAAATGTGTATGACAAATCGCAGAAACTACGAAGAAACAAACAGAAATAGAAACAGAAAACGAAATCAAGCAAATACTATATCTGTAGCACCCTCTTGATATAATTATAAAATGAATTGTTACCATTACTATTACTGCATGATATATGTACATACTTCAAATATTTCTTAGATTTACTCATTAACTTTGACTCACATTTCTGTAGAATTCCATAGCATTCCATAGCATAATGCCTTCCCCTCATCGCGCCAATTGACATTGATAAGGTTTTAACGCAAAAACGAAAAAAAAACGAAAAACGAAAAATAACTCAAATGGAAAATGTCTACAATTCCTCAAAGTTAAAGTTTGTTCGTTCATTTATTTATTACTTATTTTGCACATGTTTGGAAATCCATTAATACTTATGCTGCTCTCAATTTGCCTGGCTGCACTTGATAAAAATTCTGTTACTTACTCGATAAGGTCAATGATTTCAAAGAACTGGAAATATTTGTTCTCGGAAAAACATTAATAGGATTTCTGCTTTTTTTTTGTTACCGATTTTATGTGCTATATTAAATTTGTTTCTGAGGATTTCGATTTTATTACGTATACGTTTGTCATTGGCAGTGTTCTAAAATCTATGGTATTTATCTGGATCTATAGAATATTGTAGAATTTCTGAGCTATCATCAATCTTCATTATGTATTAAAACTTGATTTGTGCTACCTATAATTTTGTCGACTTGTAAACAAGTGTTTGATAATAGTTTTTGTTTTCTTTCTATGAATTCGTTAGTTGACTTCTCAATATATGGGGAACTTCTACACTGTAAAAAAAGTTTGAAAATCGTACTAGGAATTTTTGTCTGAAAAATTCGTGAAAAACAGAAAAATCTTTCAGTTAGAAAACAAGACCTAATTCTTATTAGTAGGAGAAAAGAAGCTTATGGAATTAAGATTATATGGTTAAGATATTGCACATTCTATTTTATTGTGTTTTTTCTCCGTATACTAATTTTATTATTTAATACACATTCAATTATTCGGTTATATATTCGGTATATCTTAAGCATTCTATTTACAAAATATTTATCATCGAATCGCATAGCATTTGAGTCCAGAACATTCTCAGGCTAGAACGAAGAAAGGTTGACGAAAGCTCGACTAACTAGAACTTGAAATTTCGATGGATTCGAGATTATTTGTAATCTTTGTCTAGTATTTTCGGTATTACTTTGAGTATTAGTTGCTTTGGCTGACAATCTGGTATTTTTTTCACTCTTTGGTATATTTTGAATGTACTTCTATATCAATATACCATATGTCGTTTTGTATATTTTTAGTATTTTTGCCGTATCTTCATTTATTTTGGTTTTTCATAATGGGTAATGGGCATTTAGCTTTTTTACTTGCTAAATCGAGTGTTTTTGATTATAGAAACTGATCTTTTTTCAGTGTATTTTTTTTTTAAATATTCTTCAAGTTGACAATTTTTCGATACAATTTTTATACAAATTATATTTTATCTTTATACCCAACATATATAGTGTTTGTAATTAACGATATTTACATAAAGTTAGTTTGTATCTGCAGTCTTTTGGCACAAAGGCAAACTTTCAAGTATTCTTATTAGTTTTGACACGTGTTTTTTTTTTTTCGTTGTGTATTTCTCTTAATGTCGACTGTTTACTTCCGTTTCCGTTTGCCGCCGTCTAATAAGTACTTGCCTCAATTCAGTTAGACTCCACAGTACTTGTATCTGTATCTGTATCTGTGGCTGGTGACTGTATCTGTATCTGTGTGTGTATGTGTTGCCTTTCCCTTGGCGTTGGCATTTTCTTTATCTTATCTGTCTGACATTTTGTTGGCGTTGTGTTGCTCTCGTTTATTGTTGTTATTAGAGGCATTGCCGTGTTTGCATTTCGGTTGTCTATGCTATGTACTCGCTGTGTACATATGCTATGTATACATAGAGATATATACGTATGCATGTATTTGCTTTGGCTGTATTTGTCTCTAGTTTTGGATATGTGTCTCCCTACCTCACACACTGACGCACAACATGATCGATTGTCTCTGTGAGAGCGAAAGAGAGAGAGAGAGTGAGACAGTCTAGTACTCTGTCGCCCGGCTTATGAATAATTTTACTAATATTTGTTTATGAAACACAAGTGTTTTTCACACCCGCACACACACACACACACACACACACACACACACACACACACACACACACACACACACACACACACACACACACACACACACACACACACACACACACACACACACACACACACACACACACACACACATCGTTACATGCCTGTGTGAAGATAACCCAGTTTGTACAGGTGTCTATAGAATACTTATGCGTGTAATATATGCACATAATTATACAAATTATATTGTATATATATACCCAGCATATATAGTATTTGTATACTCTGCCTTTGCCAGCATGCTAGTTCTTATCGTTGCCGTTGCCGTTGCCACGCCCACATTTCTTCGACCTTCTTTTGTTGTGCTAATTTTAATTAAATTTGCTCCGTTTACGATCAGCCATTTTGGCTTGTCGTTCGTTATTGTTTTTGTTTCTGTTTCTGTTACTATGCTTTCCTTTGCGCCCAACAACCGAGCAACCAACCGAGCAACCAACCAAGCAACCAGTCATCATCGTCATGGGTTTTTATGACGATTTTGTTGCTGTTGCTGTTGTTGTTGCTTTCTTACCATCGTGCTGCGAAACTTTACCTTATCGCATTTCGTTGTCGAATCGCTTTGGGTCGGCCATCTTTCAACTCGCCCCGACTTTAGCTCGACGCGAGACTCTTTCATAAACTCATTAACGTGATCATGTCTCACGCGGTAAAACCAATGATCACCACCTGATCCGTCGTTTACAAATGAAAGATGCTTTCGATTCGGTTATGTGGCTAGGATTTCTCACATTTTTTTAAAAGTTATACAGTTCCTGGTACAGTTGTGTTTGGTTTCCCCATTGAAAATCTCGTAACATATTTAATACATAGTTATAATTATTCATAAACCGATCGTCTAGCATAATTTTGCTGTAAGGGGAATAACTATATAACAAGCAAACATAAAAAGTCAAAATTTAATCGAAATAAGGGTATTTTTCGTGTTTATGAGATTATTTTGTTTTCGTTTATGATATATCGTCTTAGTTAAAATTAGCAAGATAAAAGAAATATTTTGGAGTCCATAAAATATATTATTCTACTAAAAAAAATCAGCCATAAGGTTGGAATAGAATGGTCTAATTTAGCAATCGGAATAAGGGGAACTTCTGCATAAAAACATTATAAAGGTTGACTAATAAACCTTACAAAGTATTTTTAAGTTAAGATTAAGATGGTAGAAAGAGTATTTGAGGATGTACAAATTTATTATTCTAGGTGGCAATAGAATAATCGAATATAGTTGTAGGACTTTAGCGAAATAGGGAATTTTTTTGTTCTAGGCATAATTAAATATGTTTAGCAAGATACAAAAATATCTTCGAGTGTAAAAAATTTGTTCTCCGTTTGTTTATAAGGAATAATAGAATAACCACGAAAATAATTTAAATAAGAGGAATTTCTGCATATCAACTAATTTGAAGGTAGTTGAAAAGATCGGCATGGTAGAAATGGTATTTTAAAGTATTTCCATCTATTCTACAATGTAGCAATAGAATAATCAAGTATGGCTGCAGAAAATAATCGAAATAAGGGGACTTTTTTATTTATGGGATAACTAAATATCGTGTTGGTTCAAATTAGAAAGATAAAACAAATATTTCTCAGTGCAAAGAATATATTTTCCATAATATAACAATTGGCTAGAAGACTAATAAAGTCGGTGGAAATAATTGAAACAAGGGGAATTTCTGTATAATATATATTTGGAATGTACCGGAATATATAAGCTTGGAAGAAACGTGAAGTGTGGAAAATCTATTCTATGTAGCAATAGAAACCGGAATCCCGGTATTTTGATTTTTGATATAACATTGAAAATAAGAATTATCATAACAGTCAAAATTAGCAAAGTAAAAATATTGTCTAATGTTGTCTAAATATGAAATGAAAATGAAGTGAGAAAGTAAGATGATGGCAAATTTCAATTCAATTTCAATTCAATTATAGAGAGGTAAATTTGATAGATGTTATATTAAAGATAGAGAGCAAAAGTAATGTAGTTGTTCATAATAGATAAGAATGAGAAGAATAACAGATATATTTAAATGTAGTCAACAAACTATGCATTTAGATAATATTTAGTACGGATGAATCATGGTTTATTTAATATTTAGTTGTGAAATTCATTTTGCGCCGGCGGGAAATGTCTGTAACATTTTGAAGAAAGCATCTCCGATCTTATAAAGTATATATATTCTTGATCAGCGTCAATACTGTTTGACCCTATGAACACCTAGATATCAGAGACTATAAGAGATATATTTTGTTGACATCACTTGTTATGTTTACAGGCGGATCAAGTTTGCTTCAAATTTTGCCACGCCCAAACATAACAAACATAATTTTGAAGGTAGAATCGCGAATTTTGTTATAGACAATAATAACTATAGTGTTTCTGGTTCCACAGAATTTGATTGCGATCAGACAAAATTTGTAAAGTTATTTAAGAAAAGAATTTATGGAAAATTACAGCGATTGCAATCGTATTTTGGCTGCTTTGGATGACAATGTGGTATAATTTGACCTGTGTGGTATATTTCGAATATAGTACTTTATCGATAGACCAAATATGATCTTGGTAAGATTTGGTATATTTTAAGAATAATACTAATATTCAAATTGAGTAGCAGGTATACCACAATCGTGCACACTCGAATGTAGCTTTCTTACTTGCTTTTTTGTACTTTACTTTTATGTAATGAATCTTCTCTGTTGTTGTGGAATCACATTTTGAATACTTTCGTTTTCTTCCACACATTTCAAGATCTTCGATCTCTTTGCTCTCTCTCTTTTCCGCAGCAATCTGGCGAGGAGCAGAATGTGGAGGACAGCTGGTGCTGGGAGCCCATGGGCTCGGAGTCGACAGAGTCGACAGGCAAATCACAACCAATCACAGGAAGCGGCATGGTGGACGTGGCACTCGATGGCGCTGCAGCGGCACTCGATGTGTCAAGGTTGAATGGTTTGGTGGCAAGTCTGGAGCAGCAGAATGAGGAGCTGCGCAATTCATTGGAGGAACTGGACGCACAGCACGATCTGGCCATGCAGGATGTGCTGGGCCACAAGACACAGCTGCAATCGCAGCTGACGGAGCTGAAGCAGTTGCAGGCCGATCGCCTGGTGGAGCATGAGTTGGCCATGGCCCGGCTGCAAGCACAGCTGGTGGAGGATCGGGAGCGGCAAAGAAGCGCGGCTCAGGCGCAGTTGGAGCTGGAGCAGCGGGTGGCGGAGCAGTCGCAGGAGCTGCAACGCAATGTCCTCGAGCTGGCCGAGATGCAGCAGCTGCTGGAGAAACGGGGCGCCGACAATGGCGAGCTGATCGAGCGTGTGCGTCAGGCCGAAGCGGAGCGCGAGAAATTGCAGCGCGAGCTGGAAGAGTTGGCCAAGCTGGCCAAGGAGAAGAAGACATCGGAGTCATCGAACAGCTCATCGACGGGCAAACACAGCGAGGATGAGTTCATTGTGGTGCGCAACGCGGATGCGTTGGCTGGCTCCAACTCGGATCCAGATCCCGATACGGATGCCACGACGCCACCGAGCAAGGAGAAGCTGCGGGACAAGCTCGTCTCGCTGGAGGCGCGCATCGCGGAGCTTTCGACCCTCAATGCCAAGCTGCAGGATGGCGACCTCGAGCGTCAGTTGGCCAGCAGCGTGCTGAACGAGCAGCTGTCGGAGCTGGAGACGCGACTGCGGATCAGCGAGAGCGAGAAGGAGCAACTGCAGCTGGAGCTGCAGCGCAAGCTGCAACAGCTGATGCTGCAGAATCAGGAGCTCAAGCTGAACGCCGAGGCCGATCAGGAGACGCATGCCAACGATCTGGAGCAGCAGCTAGGTGCACTCCGAGCCGAGAACAGTCAATTGCGACAGGAGCTCGATGCGAGCATTGCCCAGGCCAAGTTCCGTCAGGCGATTGCCGAGGAGAAGCAAGAGATCACCGACCTGGATCTCGATCTGGATGATGTTGGTGTCAGTGCTGACAATGATCCGCACAAGCTGCGATCCCTGCTCGAAGCGTTGCTCGCTGACAACTCGGAACAGGCGCTGGACCGCACGCATCGTTTGCTCAACGAGCGCTGGCAGCGTTTGGACAGCACCGAGCAGCGTTTGGTTGATCTGCAGGATCAGCAGCTGATCGCGGAGCACGAGAAGAAGACCCTCGAGGCGGACATATCGCAGTACATACTGCAGTGCGACGAGCTGATGAAGAACAACGAGCTGCTGCTCAACGAGCTGGACAAGTTCAAGCGCAACAAACTGGAGACCATCGAGGAGCACCACGAGGAGACGATCGCTCAGCTGGAGTCGCAGCTGGAGGAGGCACAATCCCAGTTGCAGCAGCAGCAATTCCAGTGGCTGGAGCAGTCAAGAGCCAATGAACAGCAGCTGGCCGAGCTGCGAAGTCAAGACGAGGCACAGCTAAAGGAAAAACAGCAAGAGTTGACGCATCTCAAGACACAAACCCTGGAGGTGGAAAAGCTCAAGTTGCAGCTGCAGCAGCGGAACGAGGAGCAATCGCTGCTTAGCCATCAGCTCGAGAGCCAAAAGGAACAGCTGCTGCTCATCGATGCACTCAAGCAGCAGCTCTCGGAGGTGCAAGCACAATTGAAGCAAACGCTGACAGCACAGGAGCAGCAACAGCTGCAGAGCAAAGAGCAAGTGGAGCAGTTGGAGTCGCAGCTGGAGCTGCTCAAATCGTCGCAACAGAGCACAAGCGCCGAGAGGAGCGAGCAAGTGGCGCAATTGGCTGAGCAACTGCAGCGAAAGGAGACGCAGCTGGCGGAGACGTTGCAGCAGATGGAACTATTAAGATCACAGCTAGACGAAGTCAAGGCACAATTGAAGCAGCAGGCGGAGAAGTTGCAAGAGAGCGAAGTGCTGAGATCGCAGCTGGAAGAAGTCAAGGCACAACTGAAGCAGCAGGCGAGAGAAGCCGGAGAGCAGGGCGAATTGGCTGAGCAACTGCAGCAAAAGGAGACACAGCTGACGGTGACGTTGCAGCAGAACGAAGTGTTGAAATCGCAACTTGTCGAATTCAAATCACAAATCCAGCAGCAGGCGGAGAAGTTGCAGCAGAGCGAAGTGGTGAAATCGCAGCTGGATAAAGTCAAGGCCCAATTGGAGCAACAGGCGCAAGAAGCCGGAGAGCAGAGCACAGCAGCATTGGAACTGGAATTGAAGCCGCTCAAGGCGCAACTGGAGACGCTGAACAAGGAGAAGCTTGAGCTGATCATGGCGGTGCAGCAGAAGCATGCGGAGAACACACAATACTATGCGGAGATACAGCGATTGCAGCCGCTGGAGCAGCAGCTGGGGGAGCAGCTGAAGGAGCGTGAAAAGCTCTGCGATCAGATCAATTTCCTCAAGGAAAAGTCCGACATACTCACCACAAATTTACTCACGGAGCAGACGAATCAACGGCTACTGCAACAGCAGCAGGTCGAATCTCAGGAGCAACAGGCGAATGTGCAACGTGATCTCGAGCGATTGCGTGCCCATCTGCTTGAGATCGAGGAGCTGCACACTCAGGAGAGCGTCGAGCTGCAGCGTGAACTTGATGAATCGCGTGCCAAGCAGACGGCCCTACAGCAGGAGGTGTCCAAGTCCAGCACCGCCTACACCTCAGCAAGGTGAGTGATTGAGAATTTCCCTGTGTCTCATTAGTTAGTGCTCCCAACTGTCCCTTATAATTTCTAGTTATCTATGACATATTTTGAATGTACAATAATAATATATTGTTATACGGAATATAGCCATCGGACATTTGGTATATTTTAAGAATAACAGTATATCGATATACCGAATATAGCCATCGGCAAGGTGTGTGATTGAGTATTTTCACTGTCTCTTTTAATTTCTGGCTATCTACTCTTATGGCATATTTCGAATATAATACCGAATATAAGCATTGGTATATTTTAGTATTTCTTGATTATTCATTTAGTATATTTTAAGAATAATACCTCATTTAAAAGAATATTATATTATATACTAGTGGATCAAGTAGACTGTTGCTGATTCATCATTCCCTGTTCGTGCACCATTATAAAAAGCAATTCGCCCCAAGTCACGCTGGCGATAAGCGACGCGGCGAGACGGCGACATTGAAGCATGAGCACAAGCACTTGCCTGTCTGTCTGTCTGTCTGTCTGGCTGTATGTGCTAATTGCATTCGCTATGTTTTCGAACTAATAAAATTATCGATTATTATCGATAACAGCCAATAACGGAAATTAGCGGCAACACGTGCGTTCACTTTGCTAATTAAAATAACTGTAAATCTACAACTTGAAAATATTATAAATCATGCAATATTTTCGATAGTTGTGCAGCCACTTTCAATATAATCATTTGAGCTGCAGCAGTTGAGTTAATATTAAGAAATGTATCTGTCTGTTAATATCTTGATTGATACAAGAGTTGGAGTAAATATATTTGAAGACAGGGTTTTTGCTTTTATAGTATATACAACATAAATAATAAATAAAAATGTAGAATTAGATATATAATTTCATCACAGTCTGCAGCCAATGCCTATACAATAATTTGGGGTGCGATATATAATACAGTGCAGCAGTTGAGTTAGTATTAGCAATCTTGTCTATCTGTCTGTCCAGTTACATAAACATCGATATTTCGGTGACTGTAAGAGTTGGAGTAAATATAGTTAAAGACAGTGATTTGTATTTTTAAAGACACCATAAGATATCACAAGTAAGAAAGTTACAGTCGAGTGTGCTCGACTGTGAGATACCCGCTACCCATTTTTAATAAGGGCAAAATATTGGTATTATTTTCAAAATATACCGAAAATACTAAAAAAATACTAAAAATATACCAAATGGTATTTTTGGTATATCGATACAGCACACCATTCAAAATATACCATAGACGGCACAATGTACCAGATTGTCGGCCAAAGCAACTAAGAGCCCTAGTAATTAGGCGTTTTTGCCCATACAAAAGTATTTCTTTAATAACTTCCACAATTTTTATCTGATTGCAACTAAATTTTCAGGAATCATAACTACTATACTAATTATTTTATATACCAAAATTCGCAACTCTAGCTTTAAATTTACGCTTGTTATTCGATTTTTTTGATTTAAGGGGGCGGAAGTGGGCGTGGCAAAAATTTGAAACAAACTTGATCTGCGTGCAAACATAATAAATGCTGTCGAAAAAAAATTATAGCTCTATCTCTTATAGTCTCTGAGATCTAGGTGTTCATACGGACAGACGGACAGACGGACAGACACACAGACGGACAGACGGACATGGCTAGATCGTCTCGGCTGTTGACGCTGATCAAGAATATATATACTTTATAGGGTCGGAGATGCCTCCTTCTACCTGTTACATACATTTCCTGCCGGCACAAAGTTATAATACCCTTCTACCCTATGGGTAGCGGGTATAAAAATACTCTCAATCTTGTATATTTGACACTCGAGTACAATGTAAATATATAAATATACCAAACATAACACTTAGTATATTTCTAGTATTTTCGCGGTATATTAATTATTTTATTTTAAAATTAATATGGCTAGCTAGTATATTGCTTACTTGCTTTTAGTTAATTTTGCCATTTCTGGTGAGTGAGCTTAGTATTATTATTTGGTAATAACAACAACAATAGCTTCACCAATGTTTAACAATGCATTGTCAATCTGCAATTTCTTTGTCGCTGCACAGCATCCGGGCCAATCAGCAGGCGGAGACGCTGCAGGCACAGCACGCGCTGCTCCTGCAACAACGCGATGAGCTGCTGACCAAACTGGGAGTGCTCGAGGATCGCGAGCTGAAGCAACAGGCGGCGCTGACCAATCTGCAATGCGCACTAGAACAATTTCAGAATGGTTTGTAGAGCTTGCAACGATCTTCATGAACTCGAAAAAGTAATGGAAATTATTTCGTTTCGATTTAGACAAGGAGCATGAGATTGAGATGGGAACACAGCGCATGCGTCGAGAGCTGCAGTCGCAGCTGGAGAAGCAGACAACGCTGCAGTCCGAGATGGCGTCACTGCAGCAGCAGTTGACCGAGGCGAATCAGGGACTCCGGGCTGCGGCACGTCTCTCCGATCAACTGGAGGCCGGACAGCAGACGATCGCCGTGTTGAGAGATGAAGGTGAGTGCGCTTTAGCTGTTCAATTCCCTATCAAATTTGTCTACTAACCCAGCAAGCATTTAATGCGGAACTCGTTCGTGTATCTAAAAAACAACAAAATCAAAAAAATCAAATTAAATAAACGCACCATTAAATTACCGCCTAGCAAATTACCAAATAACCTCGGCATGTTCTTAACCCACGATTCACATCATGGTTTACCCAGCGCCTTAATGTTAAATGCAAAACTTCTTATCACGCATAAAACCCGCACCAAAGTTCTTGCTAGAGAAGGAGAAAATAGAAAAGAGAGAGAGAGAGAGAGGGAGAGAAAGAATTGTGCATGTGTATGAGTGAGTGAGAGAGAGTGCGAGTACGAAAAGAAGAGAGAAAGAAGAGGAGACGTCACTTCACCCGGATTCTCAAAGGTAAATATCAGCTGGTAATTCTGGGAGCAATGCCATATATGAAACACTCGGAATTTCAGTTGGTATCGACTTTTTTGAATTGCAATTTATCATCAAAAAAAAAAACAAAACAAAAAAACACATAAAACGATAATAAAAAAACGTAAGATCGCACCTACGGCATTGTGGCAATATTATTGGCTGTAAATTCTACTTAAGTTGGTTATCAGGTAAAATGCAAATCTTCCATTTCCGAAGCACATAATCCCCAAACATTTATCCTCAACCAGTGTGTGTGTGTGTGTGTGTGTGTAAGGATTTATATAGTATTATATGGCTGCACTAACTGAACACAAGCACCAATACTGGCATCACCGGAACCAACTGCTAACTATTCTACCTCACATCTCCCTATGGGTTCTACACACACGGAAGCAAACACCTCATGCCTACACACACACATACACACACACGCGCGCACACACATATACCAACACTGAAGCAATATACCAAAATGAATTATACTATTATATACTAGCTTGGCTTTTATGTTGTATTGCTTTAATTTACACAAATTGTTATCAATTTTTTGTTTAATTTGTAGCTTAGATCTTTAATCCAAAAAAATGTCTTGAAATCCTCTGCAGTTGAAATACTAAAAATAAGTTTTGGTATTTTTAACTGCAAAGGATTCAATATTTCACTGTTCTTTCACTACTTTTTGTGTTTTAGTTCTGATTTATTAACGTATTGTAATTTGTTGTTCATTATTAGTTAATGCATATTTATAATTTATTTATTGTGAACGAATCTATGTTATGTATTTATTTATTTATGATTTATGATTTATGTATGTATGTATTCGATTGATTTATCAGTTCTTCTGCGTATGAAAAGCCCGTATCGTATAACCGTAATATCCGTATGACGTATAACCGTAAAAACCGTTAAACAAAATACCAAAAAAAAAACAGAAAACAATTGCCTAGATGTTGTTGTTAATTTATCTGCAGCATTGATTAATCTCAATTTGTAAATGTGAGCGATTTTTCGGAATTTGACGCACTCACTTTGCAATTGGAGATTGCTCGAGATTGCAGCTTATGCCACATTACATATACATATACACACTCCCACACACATATATATATAAATATATAAATACATTTATATATTTATAATATATCTATATATTTAATATTGTACTTGATTACTTTTCTCTGTTTGTTGTTTGCCCGCTACCTAAAATTTCAATATGAATTGTATTTAGTTTTGCAACATTTTTTTTTCTCGCTGCATTTGCAATTTGATTTGTTTTGTCGTCGATTTGCTAGCAACAAAATTCTAGTACTCGAAATTTGTCTATCCTACGTCCCACCTCCCAAAATATGAAATGCAGTCAGAGCTGACCGAATGACCGTATGACTGACAACTGACAACTGACCGCAGCCGCATCTTTTTGCCACAAAGCAAGCCAACAGCAACCGCATCTTGCCACACCCCAAAAAAAACAAAAAAAAAAAAGCCATTGCCTCCGCCTCCGCCACCGCCAACGCCACCGCATCACGTCTGTTTTAGCGTCTGTACGGTTGAGTATTACATCAGGTACTGGTGTGACTTTTTAACCAACAACCAGTACTTATGTCATACTACGCCGTGCACTTGTCGCACTAACCGCATGCTGAAGACCTACAAATCAAATATAACATATATTGACAAAATGCAACCAAAGCAAAGCAAAGCGCGCGCGCTCTTCGTGTATCTATTAGTCTATTCTTACTTATTCTATTAAGCGTACTTTAGTTCGTTCGATTAATGCATTTCATTCATCATCAGTGGACAGCCTGAAGCACGCCAATCTGAAGCTGGAGCAGAGCCTGAGCAACAGCGAATCAAGTCAGACGGACAAGATTGACAAGAGTCTCATCAAGAGCCTGCTCATTGGCTACGTGGTCAGCGGTCATGCCCACGACAAGCAGCAGGTGCTGCGCATGATTTCCTCCGTGCTGGACTTTAATGCCCAGGAAGCCGACAAGGTGGGACTCAATAAGCCGCAGAGCAGCTGGCTGGGCAGCATTCTAGGAGGCAGTGGCGGTGGCAGTGGTGGATCCTCAGCTGCTGGCACAGGTAAGCGAAAAAGTGTGCGAATGAAATGCATTTGCCAACTAATACTCTTCTCTTCTGTTTTTGTGTTCAGGTAACGAGAATCTGCTGCAGGCATTTGTGCAATTTTTGGAACAGGAATCACAGCCGCAAGCATCCGCACAGACTCGACCCACGCTGCTTAGCATGGCCAAACAACTGGAGGCGGCGCCACTCCCAGATGCAGTCCACAGTGCAGTGCCAGCAACAACTTCAGCTGCTGCTCCGGCAACATCTGCAGGAGCAACGCCAATGGCAATGGCAATGAGCAGCAGCAGTGAGCAACAGGTTGGAGCGACGCCGCCAACGCCGCCGATGCAAACGCTTCTCATGAGCAGCAACGAATTTGCACCGACTCGCAATTCTAGTTCGATATTAAAGGATATTCTGAGTGACTCTTGATTGTTGTAGAATATCCCGGACTTGTGTTTGTCTGTGTGACTTTCGTGTTTTTTTTTTGTGTCTAATTTAATATTAATACAAATAACAAGTTTAGTAATTGTATATCAAGACGTGCAATTCCCTAATTCCCCTCAAAAAAAACGAATGAGTATCGTTTATCGTCCAAGAACACTCCAATCCTTGCATGCTTGCAATGCCAATCGATTCCAATATCAATATCCATCTATGTATGCCTCCTCAATGTGTGTGTGTGCGCAAGCGCATCTGTAAATATGTAATATGCAATATGATAATACTATTCTCGCAGGGGACACCATTAGATTAGTTCGGTGTCCCGCTGGCTGCGATCTATGCGCCTTAATAGCAGCTCGCCTGACAGCAGCAACTGAACATACAAATATTAATAAATAATATATAAACAAATTAAACGCTCTTTCTATTCATTACGCAAATTGTGGTGATGGGTTATAATCAACGAAAGGAATATTTGAAATTTAATTTTGAAAATATTTTTAAAATGAATTTAAGTAAATTCTTAGAGAATTGGATGTCACTCTCAATATAAAATAAAATCAGTTCTATGGAATATATGACAACTAAAGGCAATCTGAATGGTCTAAGCCCTTTAACCTGATAGTAGTAACAGAAAAATTATATCATAGTTAAACAAAAATAAGAATACTTCAATCGAATGCAAGATAATGCGGTATTAATTTCAAAATATACAAAATTAATATACCCCAAAAATACAAAAAAAAAACATCCCAATTGCTATATTTGGTATATAGATACGAGTATATATTACATTCAAAATATACTATAGAGTGCAAAATATACCAGATTGTTAGCCAAAGCAACTAAGACCTCTAGTAAATAGGCAATTTTTGTCCACGCAAAAGTATGTATTTCTTTAAAAACTTCTACAATTTTCATCTGATCGCAATCAAAACATAACATAATAAAGACTATAGGTATAATTGTTATTATTTTATAGGATCGAAGATCATTCTGCCTGTTACAGACTTTCTCCTGGGTATAAAAACAAGTTAGAAAGCTTAAGTCGAATGTGCTCGAAGGTGAGATGACCGCTGCATAAAATCAAAAAAGTGCGGTAATATTCTTAAAATATACAGAAAAAAATACTTTAAAAAATTCTCAAGTCTGTATTGAGTGCAAAATACTAATGGGAAAACCAAAGGCTATTTTTGGTATATCAATATACTATTAAATTTAAAATTTATTATAGACTCAAAGTTATAATATCCTTTAATGGGTAGCGGGTGTAAATAATTTGAGCTGTATGTGTATTTTGAACTATTTAACAAATTCAGCGCGTTTATTCTTGTAGGTCAAGAAAGAACAATTCATAAAGATTGCAAAGCTTTTGTTTATATATTTAGTTCCAAATTGGTTTGTGTCCCCGTTTGCAGCATAAGCGAACTACTTTGGTTTATGTCTGCGATATGTGGTGAACTCTCTCAGCAACTGTGTGAGTTTCGGATTTGTCATGAAGCAGTCTATAAGTACAATGGATCTATTTCAATAAAATATGGTTAAAATGAAGAAAATCTGAAATGAATGGAAAAAGCTTTACGTAAAAGATTCTCACTCAAAAACTTTGTTGGGTAAATAATAAATTGCCTTTAACTCGTAGAAAGAAACGTAGCATACTTTTAGGACAATCTACAATTGCAATGCAAATGCAGGGGAGCAAGGTTTACAACCCTTAACTTAGTCCTTAACAACATTAAACCTGAGAACTTGTCAAACACAAAACTTTCAAAGATGTGTACTATTTGTAGCATCATTTAAGACAACGAGATGCTCATGCAATCGGACATAAATATATGCAGATGCATAATTTCATCTTCAAAGATAAGAATCGAATCCTTATGCTGATTATTTTGCTATCCATCGTCACAAGGCCTCGGTGGCGCAGTAGGCAGCGCGTAAGTCTCATAATCTTAAGGTCGTGAGTTCGAGCCTCACCCGGGGCAGGTAACTTTTTTGCTGCTTGCCGCCAAGCAACAATGTTCTATTAATAATTTGCTGTTTTACCTTTGGCCAAGAGTAATCAAGAATTTGTGCATCCAACTTGCGAATGCCTCGCCAATAGTTTTGCTGTTTGCATAATAAATAAGCAGCAAGGTAAGGTAAGGTTGGGCTATTTGCATCAATACACGTATGTAGAAAGTATTTTTACATGTAACATGTACTTGAGGTACCACTGAGTACTATTAAGTGTAAAGCCATTTTACGGTGTTATTTATTACAATTTGTCTTCAATTTTATCGCGTTATTATCAGCATTATGGCGCATGTGTAGCTGACTCAGGTGCGCATTCAATTCCTTGGACTTTGGGCCACCTCAAACTTAATCACACTTTGGTTAGATATCAGAAAAATAAAATACAAAACCTCAAAGTGACGCGAGGAATGTGAATATAGCGTGACATTTATTCAGAGGAAGTTTTGTAACCGAGGTGAAAGCTAGTTTGTTAGGAGTCGAAATGAATACTTAGAAACTAAGAAGCTTAAGGTCTTTGCAGACAGTGCTTTAGTGATAGAGTTAGAGTTAATTTTCATTGTATCTAATCGTTTTAAATAAATAAATCAATTTGAAACTAGAGTCCAAACTAATTTAATTCTCCCTCTCTCTCTATATATACAATAGATATGTATAAATGGTGAATTCTTTAACCTTTCGCTTATCAGTTGAATACAGCGGTAATTATTTGTGTTTTGGGGGCAGGTCTTAGTTGATATATGCATGTAGAAATGTGCGTATACTGGACTATATCGCGCAAATATTTCTTTTATTATACCCCGCATTTATGAGGTCCCTATGCCAAAAAAAAGCAAGTGAGAGACAAAGACACACCCACTTTTGCACTTTGCTCCACAGTGTTATTAATAATTGAAGCTTATCGAAAAACAATTGTAAAATGCAAACCATTTTATGTCGACGACTTGACCAAAGTTCTTAAGGGGAAAATTTATTTTAGACCAACCATCGAGGAAGTCGCCATTTGTTCAACTAATGCTGTTGCTTTTCTGTTTCGCCATTTAAATGAGACAAAGAAGTTTCCAAAATATAATCACTAGCCGGACATATTTAAATATTGTGCACAAATAATGATAATGTTCAAAGAAAGCTGAAGATTAGAAAGGTGACAGCGAGCATTATTCCAATTTATTCAAATTGAGACAGGAGAGAAATTTGCTTAAAAACATTTTCTTATATCAATATAATTCCAATTTACTCAAATTGAGACAGAGGAGCAATTTGTTGAAGATCATTTTCTAATATCAATATTTAGTAAAATTTGAATTCCATTTAAGTATCCATAGACAATTGATTAGTATTCATTCTTCTTCTGCTATTCAAATTTAAATTTCAAATTATATTCAAGTTGCTATTTCCGAAATTGTTTGCTAGAGTATTAACAAGTTGGCTTCTGGAGTTCAGCATTTCGTTATTCATTGATCAATTTGTAAACTTGTTTAAATTGTTATGAATGAATAAAGTAGAAATTAGTGTGCAAGATTTTGCGTTTATTTGATAACTTGGTATAATAAGCTCATGAGTTTTTTGATTCCCAATCAATTTCTAATGCAATGCAAATGGAAATAGTTAGCAAACTTGAAGTCGACTGTCTGAAGATCACCGATCAAATCATAAGTATTCACATACATATTTTTACATATGCCGCCACAAGAATAAGTATAGAGTATATTTCTGTGTGATTTCTCATTTGACTTAAAGCAATCCCCTTGGCAATGGATGCGATGAGGAAGAGAACTTTAGGCTGTTTGCCAGATAAAAGTTACAGTGGTTGCAAAGCAATTTATTCGCAATGCAAAGCATTACAAAAAATATATATTTTGTAGTATTTTTCATTATTTAAGGTTCATAGCATTTCTTTTGATTAAATTAGTATTCAGCTCACTAGAAGCTAATTATAAATGAAACATTATACAAAAATATTGTGAGCGACAGTAATATACACACTCGTATGTATGTATTATATGTATATATATATATATGTTTTATATATGATTAATAAAATAAGGAATATAAATACATGCTAGATAATGAAAAGTTTGTATGTATGATGAACAAATTTCAATAGGAAGAAGTTCATAAAATAAAGCATTTCTAAAACAATCTCATTACAGGGTAACCACCAAACTTGATCCGATTATTTAAATTGTTAACTTGCTTTGAAGGCGCTTTTTAAATGTAAGTTTTCGGTTTATATCTTATCTAGTGCCCTGTGTAGAGTTGATCATGCTTTGGCGCCACGTTCAACATTGAACTTGGGGACACTGTGGCTGATGAGCAAATCAAATTGTAATCGGTATTCCTATCGTAATGTATTTATGAATATGTATTTAGCTCTGTAAGTGTGTGTTGTACATATAATAATTGCATGTGTGTGTGTGTGTGTGTGACCATCGGAGTGTCTGTGTGTGTGAGTGCTTACTGATAATCGTGTCCCGCTCCGACGCCAGCAATAAATACGAACGGCAAAGGCGCAAAAATTCTTATCAACGAAAATGTATATTATAAATACAGACAAATAAAAATTTGTTGTTGTTTATTATTATTATATTTTTTGATTGTTGAAATAGTCGAGCCCAAAAAAAAACTAATGCCGAACATTTAGAGGTGGCAAAGGTCGGTGGGGCGAGGGTGGGCGAGTAAAACTAAAGACCAAAATAACACAAATACATGTGTAAAAGCGAAAGTAAATGTCGAAAACGCCGCCGTTGAACATGTCAAATAAATAGCACAACACTCATACAAACGAACTCGTGAGAACACACGCACACACGCACACATAAGAGTGGCCGCACAGTAACACACATACGAACAACAAATACGCACAGAGAGCGGTATTTATGTGTGTATGTGTGTGTGTCTTTGTATTTCACTTCGGTGTTTAATACTATAATTCACAAATTTGTTTAGTTCAGTTCGCGCTGGAGAACGTTACGGAAAAGTCGTCGTCTGTTGTTTTCATTATTTTTCTCCGTTTTTTTTTTTGCCTGTTACGTTGGCGTCGCGTTGAGCAGCAAACGACAACAACAACAAAATAAAAATAAAACAACAACAACAACAAAAGCTAAAAGTATGCCGGCTATGTGTGTGACGTGAAAATTTTACGCATTTACCAAAGAGTTTAGCATTAATTTAGTGATGTTGTCGTCTAACCTTCTGCGCCAGGCCAAAAAGACACGTGCTCTCTGCACCAGATCCTGACTGAATCACCCTGTGGTTATGTGATGACATACAATAGTATTAATACGATACGATATGGAGTGTGTTAGTTACATGGCCATGCAGTTATTGGCATTATCGGTGCAGACCTGAGGTGCCGTTTAATGTCTGCTATCAGCCATCAATCAAAGTCTTCAACTGATTTAGCTTGTCCCATTGTCGCATTCTCGCATTCTCGCATTGTCCCATTGTCCCATTGCATTCGCGCACGCGCGCACCTTCTTGCCAATCAGACTCTCTCTCTTTCTCTTTCTCTCTCACGCTGTCGCGCTCTGTCTACGTTGCCCGCCATTTGCTAATTGCTTGTGCTTGTGTTTACAGTGGCTAGCATAAGGCGAACACCGCCTTCCACGTGCTGTAAAATACTTTTATTAGCATAATTCACTAGTGTTGCGTTTTTTTATTGTGCAAATACCCTAATTATACCCTGTAAAGCAGTTTTCAAAACGCGTGACGTGAACGCAATACGTTACACATTGCGGAAGTTTGCTGCAACTTTGCTGCTGTTAATTCGCTTTGTTTGATTTCACAAAAATTCTAATTATTTTCCTTTGCCAGAGATAAAAAAATTTGGGGTATGCACTTGGCTTCCCCATCTGCGCTACCCTGTAACATCAGGATGGTGTGGTGAGATAACAAAATGATGCACACTGAGTATTAAGCAGTCGAGTTAGCTCATCTTCTTCTCTGCGCGTTGTTGACTCTGCTTTATAGCGACTCGAGAATCATATAAATTATAGACCCTAGCGCTAATATTTGTTCTTAGCTTAGTCGTTATACAGCTATACAGTTAGTTAATCAGCTCGGCAGTATACCGCACAAGTTCATAAATATAATAGGAGGATTTCGGAGTCTACAAATTTGCCATATAGCTAATTTACTACAGTTTTGTTTTGTCATTTCCTCTGAAGGATCTCTGATCGCTCGTCAATTTGCTGATAATGATTGCGTCAAAAATCAATATATACATACATATAGGAAATAACTACGTACGCGCTTAATTGAAGTACTATATGTACATATATGTTTAGCATCTGTATTATCAGCATATTGAATAATCAGCAATCAGCTGATGGGGGATTCTCTTCGAACAGAGCGTTACAGGAAAACGCGGCTTAAGAATTCAAAATCACTTGTCGGAAATGTCACGTTTTTTTCTTTGCCGCGAATATTTGGATACTTGATTGATGCAGAGAGACCGATATAGTTATGGTCGCCTTGAAGTTGGCACTAACGGGGGGTCGAAAGCGTGACTGTCCATGGATATCGTCACCTCACCACGTGTGTGTTGTGCTTCTTGATTGATTACTTTGACAAGGTTTCTGGTACACACACGATGACAGTTGCCGTTCAGGAGTCAACGGCGTCTTATCAGACAACTTTGGGCTGACCACAATAACTACAATATCTCAAACTCATTACATTAAGACATTCGCATAAATTATGACTGTCCAGTCGTCATGTATAGTGTCAGTGTCTTCCGAGTTCCAGTAAAGTCTGTTTGCTTGGTAAATTACCAAAAATATTGCAATAAAAGTTAGTGGTAAACAACAAAGTTGCTAAGTGGAATTCCCTGGAAGTTGTGCTCTCGAACTATTTGCAGTTAATTATTGTGTCTGGGTCTTTTCAAACTGTGGGCATGGCTTTCAAAATATTGTGAAATTAAGTTCTTGAATATTTAATATTATTCGTAATGCGTTAAGGTAACATCTTATCTCAGATGCTGAAAAAAGCTGTTTGAATTTGAAACTAAAACTGTCTTTATACGAATCTCCCCTATTGACACTTTTTTATGTAATAACTTATACTCGATGCATTTTAAATAATAATTTCAAAAATCTCTTCTATTGCCTATTTTCTGATTGATTACTTCTGATATAAACAAACAACCTACAGTCGAGTGTGATCGAATGTGAGATGCTCGCAACCCAAGCTAAACAGTGCGGAATTCGTTTTGAAATAAACCAAATTAATATAGCGTAAAAAGAATAATAATGTACCAAAGACTATATTTGGTATATTGATATGGTACTACATTTAAAATATACCATAGAGTGCTAAATATACTAGATTGTCATTCAAACCAACTAAGACCCCATTGCAGTTGGCGTGTTTGTCCGTTCTAAAGAATTTTTCAAATAACTTCTATACTTTTTGTCTGATCGCATCCGAATTTTCAGGAATCATAATGCACCAAAAACCGACTCTAGCTTTAAAATTACGCTTGTTATGCGATTTCTATCGATTTGGGGCGCGGAAGTGGGTGTGGCAAAAATGTAAAACAAACTTGATCCACAAACATAGCAATTACTGTTGAAAAAGAATGAAATCTTTGTCTCTTATAGTCTCTGAGAGCTAGGTGTTTATACAGACGGACAGACAGACAGACATGATTTTAACGTCTCGGCTATTAAATCTTCTTTTTTATTTGATATCTGTATGTATGATAACCTAAATTATTTTAACTTTGATTAAATAATTCGAAGTTAATAATGTCTTATACATAACATAAAAGATTTAAAGAATCTTCTTTTTTCTATTTGATAAGTTATGTTAAAATAACTTTTATTAGATGTATTTGAAATTAATAATGTGTTTATTGTTTATTTTTTATATTACCATATAGCTTATATTATCTATTATCTTATTTTTATATTTGATACCATTTGTTATAATATCTTTTATTAGATGTGTTTGAAATTAGAATTAGAAATGTTGTTTAGAAGCTTCTCTTCATTTGGCATGCGATTACTTCTGCGCGTCACTGTTGCAACAGTTAAAAGTTTTCTCATGTTCCTATAACGTTATTTGAGTTGCTAAATAATAATAACAATTACAACAGCAGTAACAATTTAAATGACGACGACCTTCAGTAGCTGGCAAACTGCTGCATTATACATACGTATTATATGCCATGACTGGGCATCGGATCAAGCAATGGGCGAAAGGGGCGAAAGGGGCACAACATACATACATAGATAGTAGCATTTAGTGAGGGGTACGACGATGCTCGGCTTTAGACGAAAGAGGAAAGTTCGCTCGGGAAACTGACTAAACTTCTGGCTGATCTGGACAATGACTGCTCTCAGTCAGTTCATCAACTGTTGTGGCGCCATTAACAGTAGAAAAGAGTTGAACATATTGTGTCTGTAGAATTTGCCAAATTTCGTTGTTCGTCTCTTGTGGCGATCACTGTCGTCAGTCGTCAGTCGTTAGTCGTCAGTCGCGTCAATTGCAGATATCGTTTTGGGGGCCACATAAGTAGACCGTTACGCAGGCGGCTTTCCAAGTGGAAATGTTTGAGCTTATCAGCGCGTGCCAATTTCGTCGTTCGGCTGTCACTTTGCGCCTCAGTTTGGTTCGGTTTTATGACGAGTCGACAACGGACTCGGACCCACCGACTGGAAGATATCTTTCGACTCGATATCGCCAACAGCAACATTTGTTGTCGGCATTTCAGCATTTATGAGTGCAACTCACTTGGTATGGTCAGTGCTTGCTTTTATGATGCGCTCGTTCGTTCGCTCACCCGATCGGAACAAGTCAAAGTCTCAAGAACCCAACATGGCTAAATTCGATACAAAAAAAGAAGAACAAAATCGCAACTTGTGGCGTCGCGATAACAACAAGAATAACACCAATCATTGAAGGTTTTTTTTTTATTATGGTATTTTTTCGGGTTATTTATATAATGGGTGTTACTTTTTGTGGCCGTCACGTTTCCAGCCCAAAAATGAACGAAAATTAACAGGAATTCAATTAAGTACAAACAAAAAAACGAAAAAGAAAGCAGACAAAATATCATTTGTGGTCAGTGTGATCAGTGGCAACATTGTGCTCGGTTGTGTCGCAGGTTCATCAATCTCGCTGTGGTTTGTTAACCAAATTCATTAAAGAAATTGCAAGTAATGATATGATGGAAATAATTATGAAAACTAATAAGGGGCGAGAAATTAATTAACACGAGTAACAAATCAATATTTCTGAGGATCTTGTGATTCTAATACTTGTGATAATAATTACTTGCTCTTAAATAATATATGGTTAAATAAAATTCATTTATAGTTTCAAATGTGTGAATTAATCTTATCTGTGGCGTTTCAAAAACTTAACAAACATTCCGGAGAAAAGCGTGTAGTTCGTTTTTATAAGTACTCATACTTTGTGTTTTTGGGATCGTATCTTTAAGTGCGGTCTGGTTTGGTAACTCCGTGTTTCTCTTATCTCATCAATTGATCGCATAAAACATACTGTGAAATTGTCAACTTGTGTAAATTTGTTGTGCCCAGTGAATGAAAAAACTATATTTAAATTTAAAATAGTGTTTATGACTTATATACAAATGAAATCAATTCGTTTTACATGGAATGGTATTAATTGATTGCCATTAATCGATAGTAATTAATCAATAGTACTAATGTAAATGAAATTGCCAGTTTGAATCAATTTGTCGAGCATCAAATTAACTTCAAAGTTGTTCTTATCTCGAAAGTTACATAATCATTAAATTGATTTTAACGTGTCAATTTATGTACATAGAATAAAATTATCATTAATGCAATTAATCGATTGTAAAAATGTAAAATGAATTTATCAACTTGTGTAAATTGTGCCAAGTGAACGCAAAAACTATCTTCAAAGTTGAAATTGGCTTCAATTCGTTAAATTACAACAAATTAAATCGATTTTAGTGTATCACTTTATGTAGAATAATTTTGATCAGTAATGTGATCGATAGTAAAAATGAAAGCGTCAATTAGGCTAAATAGATAGTGACAAGAGAATGCAAAAACAATCTTCAAATTTACATTCAGAATAATATTATGAATGTGATTAATCGATAGTATAAATAACAAATTAATCATTATTGAGAGTACCCAAAATAGATTAGAAAAAAGACATAAAACAATCACGTCAATTAAAAAATGAAGTAAGATACAATTCATTTAGTTTGTAATTAGAATGAAAAGCAATTTGCTAAATTCATTTGATCGAAATGAATACTTCAAGCAAACATTTTAATTCAAGACTTGCGACAGCAACGATTAGTCGACAGGTCAAATGAAAGAGAAGAAGTATAATTAAATCGGAAACAGCTGAATCAGTTTATTTCAGCATTTCAATGTCAACAACAACGATTGCAACAGTTCTCAATCAAGCTCCAAGCTAGCTATATTATATCGAAAATCGTATCACTCTATAATATAATAGATGTTACATTAACGAACCAGTAAACAATTCAGTTGTTGTTTTTTTTTGTCGTTTTATATAAATACATGTATGTATTTTAGTAGTTGAATAATTATTTACATACGAATGTGTGATATTGTTTAGTTAATAGTCAGTGTCAATCTCCGGGAGAAAAAACAACACATTGAAAGCGAAACAGTCACAATGATATGCATAATTTGTGAATGATTTTTGGGGTGTGCTGCTCATTAGCTATTTTGAATAACCTCTGTGATCTATGAGCGAGAATTGTTAGCTGGAGATTGCTTTGCTGTAATCAATCGTTGATCTGATGCTATTCATCTCACTCTCTCTCTCTCTCTCTGTATTTTGTAGACTTAAAGAGCGTACACAAAAGCCAAAGATCAGTGACCACCCAATGTGATGCAAGCAACAAGCATTGAAGCCCTTTAAGATGACTGATTACAAAAATGGCAACAGCAGCAACCTCAACAACAACCTTAACAACAACAACAATAACAGTGGACTAAGACTGACGGTGCCCAAGGTGCAGAACGCTGCTGCAGACCAGCCGCCAAAGTATGATCAACAAAAGCCACCCAGACAGATAACAGCAGATTCAATGCAAGCGACAGCACCGCCTCTCATCCAGCCCCAGCCCCAGCCCCAGCCCCATCCGCATCACCAACGGCCGCAGCAGCCAATAAAAAAGAAACGTCGGGACAAAAGCGATCTGGGCGATGATTTTGTGGCGCCCGATGGCGGTTGGGGCTGGCTGGTGGCCATTGCCAGTGGCGTTAATATTGTAAGTAGTCGATCATCATCATCATCATCATCATCATCATTTGACAGCCACAATTAATTGATTGATCCTCAACAAAACAATTGCACTTCCAGCTGGTGACGTTCGCGCTGGCCCAGCAATTTGGCATCATATTTCGCGATCGCATGGCCAGCTTGGGGATCAGCAGTTCAAAGCTGACGACCATTATCAACACACAGATTGCTGTTTCCGCTTTTACGGGTGAGTGGGACACCAAAGCCAGTTGTTCACATTCCAAATTCCAATTCGATATATCGCTACAATTGTCCTTTATCTCAGAGTGATGTGTAGATGTTTTTTAGCCATGATTGAACGGATGTGAACTTTGAAATAGCAGTGAGACAGAAATTAAACTACATAACTGTTTTTGTTGTTAGCTGAACGCTTGCACATTGTTCTTGTAAAATGGAACATAGAAAGTAGAAATAAGAAATAAGCAAAAACCCAACAAGATTTGTCCAGTTTTTCTGTTGTGTTAATATTATTACACAAGTAGGCCAGAAATGTTGCAAACGTTGCGAGCACTTCGTACCCTACAATCTAGTATTATATCAAATCGGTTGGTATATTTTAGTATATATCAGTTTGGTATGTTTTAACGAGTATATCTCACAATTCAGTATTATATCGATATACGAATTAAGTGTGTTAGTATATTTTAGTATGTTTTTGGTATATTAATATTATATATTTTCCCGATAATTCCATACTCATGCGTTTATTAAAAATAGCTGTAACTTTCTTACATTCTAAAATAATACAATTCAAATATCTTAAAATTCTCATATATCCAGGTATCTACGAGTATGTATGATCTTTAGTTTTGCCTAAATCTATAATCTTCAACTTCATCATTAATTGTGTTATATTTATGATTTTTAGTAGAGTTTCAATTTGAAGATTCGACTATTAAAATGCATTTATTTGAAATCATAAATATAACACAATTAATTGTCATTAATTGTGTTATATTTATGATTTTTAGTAGAGTTTCAATTTGAAGATTCGACTATTAAAATGCATTTATTTGAAAGGTTTAAATTGAAAGCGTTATCTTTACTTGGAATGTGTACAGCTTTGGCTGTCTTTCATCTTTACAAACTTCCAGCTGAGTTCTTGCTAATCTTTTGCTTATCCACCCATCAAACAGGTCTGCTCAACGGTCCACTCTTCCGCCGTTACACGTATCGGGCGGTGGCCCTCTTTGGCTCGGTGCTGACCTTTGTGGGCCTCTTCTGGATGGTGTTCGCAGACACGTTCACCGTGTACATCCTCAGCTTCTCGATTATCTATGGCTTTGGACGCGGCCTGACTGTGTCGGCCTCCTCGCTGGCAGTGAACACGTTCTTCAAGGTGAAGCGACGCACTGCGACCGCTTATCAGTTCGGTGTCGCCGGCATGGGACCCATTGTCTGTCCCTATTTCGCCACCTACATGCTGAACATGTTTGGTGTCCAGGGCACAACGCTGCTGTTTGCGGGTGCCTCGTTGCATACGATCGCCTGTTCGCTGATCTATCAGCCAGTGAAATGGCATGTGGTCAAGCGGAACAAGGATGCGGAGGCGCTGCAGCCGCCAAAGACACAAGCGCATTTGGACGACGAGGACGATGACATCATCAAGCATGTAGTTGAACCGGAGACACCAGTATTGCCACGCGCCAACGATGGATGGTTCGGATCACGAGCCTCGCTTAACAGCAGCGGGACTCGGAATCGCGTCAACACCTGGGACAAGCAGCAGCAGCAGCGGCAGCTGGATGGAGAGAATGGTCACTTTGAGCTGAAGCGATTGAACAGTCGCGACTCAACTGGACGTCAACAGCGTAGCATTTCCATTAGTCACAGCATCAAGGAGGAGCCACACGATCACGAGGAGGTCGAGTACGAGTACGAGTTCGAGAAGGAGAAGGAGCAACAGTTGCCGCTGAAGGCGCCGATCGAACTGATCGATGAGGACGAGGCGGAGCGACAGCGTCGCAAGAAGTTGCCCTTCTATCGCAAGGTCGTGATCTTCTTCGATCTGGACTTGCTGCGGGACATCACGTATGTGAATCTCGCCGTGGGCATCACACTGATCAATTTTGTGGAAATCAATTTCGCCATTTTGACGCCATTCATATTGAGCGATCTGAACTTTAAGCCCGATCAGATTGCGTTCGCCATGTCGCTGTTGGGCTTGTTCGATCTGATCGTTAGATTTCTGGTGCCGCTGATCACGGCCAAATTCAATTTCAGTAATCGCACATTCTTTGTCATCGGCATCTTGGGTATGTGCATTGGCCGTATCTTCCTCTCGATGACCTCGAATTTCTATGTGATGGCTGCCATCTTCCTTTGGCTGGGCCTCAACAAGGCCTTCCGCACCGTCTTCTGGTCCCTGATCATTCCCAGCTATGTGCCACTGAAGCGTTTACCTGCCGCCGCCGGACTGCAGTTGCTGATGTCGGGTCTCTTTTCGATGGCCTTTGGTCCCGTGATTGGTAAGTGTCTCTGCATGTCTGCATGTCTGCATGTGGTGTGTTTGTGTGTGTGGCATACTAATACCCTAATATCGTAATATACATAGGTCTGATTAGGGACAGAACGAGCTATGCGTTCACGCTCAACTGTCTCAATGCGTTGTGCATCATTGCGATTGCGTTCTGGTATCTGGAGGACTTAATTCGAGCCCGCTCTCCCAAACCGAAGCCAGTCGCCAAGGTGGATGCGAAGTGAGGCCTCCAATCTGAAAGTACTGAAACTGATGTCTGCCCGCCCAGCTCCCCAGCTCCCCAACTCCCCAACTCCCCAGCTCCCAATCCAGCCACAACCCCAACCATAATTACATTCACGTCGACGTCCACGTTCAACTCCCTCCCATCCCACGTTATGTGGAGCTTAGCCAAACTTTTCGTTTCTTGTTGATTTATTATTATTTTATTATCATTAAACAATTTTTTTTTTTGTGAAACACGTTTATTATCCGTGTACATTTTGTATATATGTATAATTGAATGTAGCAAATTATTTTTATTAATTATAATAACTGTTAATAATATGCGTAAGCTACCCAACTTGAAAAAAATCGTATTTTTGACTCTTTACTAACTGTTGACTGACTGACACGTGCCGCAATCAATTCTCATTTGATTTATATTCCACCGCACTTCAGTGCTCTCTACAATTAAACGGGTCACAACGATCAGATGATCAATTTGTACCTCTTTTTAGCTTGGTGTGATTTGAAGAAGGCATTTTTGAAATCGTGTGTAGAAACATTCTTTGGGGTTTAAAAAGAATTCATAGTGTCAGCTAGTTAAAGTTGTGTAAGTCTTTTTCATATGGGAAGTTATTAACTGAAATTTAAATTGTATTGAAAGAGTCAGAACAAATTTGAATTTTGTGAAATTTGACATCCCAATAATAATAAAAGAGGCTTCAAGACATTCCTTAGAATAATATGTTTAATGTGATTTAAATTATGTTGAAAAGCTTTGAAATATATATTTTTTAGATTGTACAAAACAAAACGTGGTTTTAATGGAATATTTCTTTTGAGATCTTCAATTATTAAAGGTATATTCAAAATGAAATTAAAACTAAAATATTATTTGACAAAATTTTCTACACTGAAGAAAAGTTTCTAAATCAATATTTTGGTCTTAGCACTAAGAATATCCTTCTAAAGAGTACAAAATAAACCAAATGAATATACTCAAAAATACAAGAAATATTCCGAAGGATATATTTGGCATATATATGTATATCCTTCGGTATATTTTAGTATTGTTCAATACATTCATTTGGTATACATATTTTTATAATAATACTGCACTGTTTTACTTTTATTGAGTACTCAAGACACTTCCTTACTTGTTTTTAACATGATCTTATTTTGCAATCCCATTACTTAAGATGAATGTTTTTGATTTTAGAAACTGATGTGTTTTTTTTCAGTGTCATACCTTAGACAATTAAATATGTTGAGTTGAAGAAATTTGTGATTGTTTGACAAGCAAATCAATTTCAGATTAAATTATCCTAAACTAAAGTGAATAAAATTGTCATGCTGCTGATTTGGTTAACATGTTTAACAAATGCTAAAACAACTTCCGTCAATAGTTGAAGCATGCGAAATATTGATTAGAAGGCAAATAGTATATCTCATCGTCGACTTTGTCACTATTTGCTTGCTTGTGTTTGTCTCTCACTCGCTCTCGTTCGCTCTCGTTCGCTCTCGTTCGCTCTCGTCTCAGAAAGCGTCAAGTCATGCCGGGCAGCTCATCATCGAACGATGTGTCATGCAATTGCCGGGTAATTGGATAGCGTGCCGGGCATTGTCGCAACTAACTGACAATGTTGTGAAATACGTTCCGCAATGTGCGTGAGTGTGCGTGTGTGTGTGTCTGTGTGTGTGTGTAGCAACAGGCTGTAAACGTTTGTGTTCGCAGCCCTTTGGCTGGACACAAAATTTGACTGATTAATGAAAAGCTTTGCAGCCAGACAAACTGATCTTAGTCCTCAGTCTGGTTAATATGCACATGTAAACCGGTTGCTGTTGCTGCTGTTGATGTTGCTGTTGTTGATGTTGCTGTTGCTGTTGTTGCTGTTGGGTTGCGGTTGGCTCTCTGCTCTACTCTGCTCTGTCTGTCTGTGAGCTTGTCAGTTGTCAGTTGCCGGCTGAACTTGGTCAATAAACTAACCGCACAAATGCGCATCCTGCGCAGTGTAGACGTCTCCGCGATTCGCAAAGTGGCTGTTAAATTAAGAATTTGCATAAAATCGCTAAAGAATTGAAGATGCAACGCTCAAACATACTATATGTTGTTAAATCGGAATAAGACCGCAGTTTGAAAGCAATGAAATAGTAGGAGTTTTAATAGCTCCTCTGTCCTATGCCATGTTAGTTTGGTTAGCAGCACCCATAAAGACCCAGATAAATTCCAATTCAATAAACAATTCCATAAATAACATAATAATAATTCTCATTGCCGTGAGTCAAGTAGAAAGTGACTTTTAAATACTATACAAGCGACAACAGGTTGACGCATTACCTTCGGATTCGGTTCTGTTTAAAAAGAACTTCCACTTGTTGCGTTTCTCTCTCCTGTAAATATTTGCATGCATCTTCTTTCTGTATGAGTTTCCGTTCCTATTTATAGTCGCTTTATCTTTATGGCTCCTTCGGAACTCATTCCAATCTCGTTTAGTAATTCACCTGTCTGAATATTTTCTTAGCGCCAGTTCATGGTAATCGCATTTTGAATTATTCTAGTCAAAACTTTCTGATAAAAAAAACCTTACACTAATTTATTGTTCTATCGAAATTGTCAAAGTTTCACTTTACGACAATTAAAACTGGAAAGCTAAACGGAAATTTGTATTCGGATTGAATTTTTGTCAAAATTAAAAAACAAATTAATCGAATTCAGCATTGAATAATTGGTAATTAGTATTATTATATATTATTATTATTCCTCTGCTAGGTGTAGCAAACTAATCCGAATATAATTGTGGACTGCTAATTGGGGTCTCCCAAGATGATAATCATGTTTCGTATGACGTAAACACAGTGTTTATCGTTCCAATATAAGGTGAGGAGTCAACAAATATATGCAAATAAATGTATGAATATATCCACGTATGTGTGTGTGTGTGTAAATTAGATACATCAAAGCAGCTTAAAACAAATAACACGCGTGCACAGATACAGCTAGAGCTACTAACAGAGATACAGATACAGATACAGATACAGATACAGATACAGATACAGATACAGATACAGATACAGATACAGATACAAATGCAGATATTAAACAAACCTCAGGCAAAGCTACTGGAACTCTAAAGTCACGAGAGTCGTCTAAAGAGTTCTCAACACAACTTATTTACAATCGAATTTACATATTAGGCTAATTCTCAGTCGAAAAATATCCCGTGTGAGAAAATATTGAAAAAATAAGCTTGAAACCATTTTAAAAATAAGTAAAGGTAATTTGTTAAGCTCTACATTCGTACTCTATTTAGAGCTAAGATTGATTGAAGAAACTTTTTACGATTTGTTGTGTTTTTTTCGTACTAATTTGTTGTCTTAAAACAGAAAGATAATTCCATAAGATTTGTATTTATTCAAAATAAAAAACAAATGTTTTGGACTCTTTTGTCTTCGCTTTAAATCGTGAGAGAGAATTACTAATATATATTTTTGTAATTTTCAAAAGTCTCGACACAACTTTTCAGTAAATTAAAGCAAGCTGATAAGCTGATAAATTTGTGAAGCACTAGAAATACCCAATCGACCAACAAACCATTTCACTTTGAACCCCGCAATTAATTTCGAGTAATCATTTTCAGCGATATTATGTTAACTTGTTTATGATTGGCACTAAAATGTGATTCATAATGTGTGTGAGAATGGATTGCGTTATTATTTTATTAAGCGGGCGTAACTTTACAACTTCGAACTTAGATAGCGACCCTCGATCTAGTATAAGTGAGTGACACTCATTATTATCTAAAATAATAAATTCTCATGGTGAACTATAATATATGTAGACACAATATTTATATGTAGTATTAAATTTGCGATAATTGCACACGATTTCCGCATATATGTAGTATGCACACACACACACATACACACACACGCTCACACTTTTCTACACTTATTTGATTGTAAACAGACATATACAATTAAATGTTCTCTCTTTCTGTCTGTCTCTCTCTCTCTCTCTCTCTCGCTCTCTGTGTTTGCGGTGTAATCGACTTTATGACGGCGCTCTAACCACCTGTAGAGGGCGCCAGCGTCGGGCAAGGGCAGGGCCAGAGCGAGAGCGAGAGAGAGGGAGAGAAAGCGACAGCTTAATGTGGTAACTACGTCATTAATCAATGCATTCTATGATAGAGAGTGGAAAATTGGTTAAAATTATTGGATTGTTTGATTATTAATAAACTCGGTTCGTAGACTTCAGCATGATTAGCGTCGTAGCGGCGTTGCGTCACATTGTGATTATAATTGTAAGCTTATCATCATTCAATGAAATAGTTCAGTGCAGTTTGAACTTGGCAAAGCAGCAAACATTAAACTGACTTAAATGCCGCGATGCGTGCGGTAGAGTGTATGTGTCTGTGTGTGTGTGTGCGTGTGTGTGAGTGTATCGATAACATCTGGGCAATTGCTAGTTAGAAACAATTATCCATCAATCTTTTGGGCTATCTACCTGATGTTATCTATGATTTGTGTTTGTGTGTGTGGCCGCCGTTCGTCAGTTGGCAGCAGTTGGTCAAAGTTCCATCTTCAAGTCATCATTAAAATCAAAGTAACGCTGCCGCTTCCCAACCCACCAAACGGATCGAACGATCGCAATTAACATTGCTAATTTCAGCGTCACAATGATAATGTATATTCTGTGAGTCGAGTTGCTGCAAAATCATTGCAGTTCACTGCGAGAGAGAGAGAGAGACAGAGAGAGCGAGAACGAGAGCGAGCGTGAGAGAGACTGCAAATGATGTGGACAAGTGCAGGGTCGAGAGATCTTTTCACTAAAAGCCCGGTTTGTCTACTGCGGTGGCCCACGCATTTGGTTTAACTGTATTTCTGCCGTCGCTTCCATTCCGTTGTGCTCTGCTCTGCTCTCTTTGCTGCCTTCGAGTGTGTGTTGCGATGGTGATGCGTGCCTCTGCAAGTGCGCGCGTGAGTATGTGTGTGTGTGCGTGTGTGTGTGTTCTTCAGTGCTGCTTGCGTGTGTCAGTGTGTGTGTGTGTGTGTATGAGTGCTTGTGGCTGTGGCTGTGCCGCCGCCTGCCTGTTGTAGATGGCGATAGTCGTTGTAGTTATGAAAGTCGACGCATCGAACACCCTGTAAATGGCGCTTCCCCAAGGGTGATAGTAGAAACTTCAATGAATTATTAGAGTACAGCAAATGCATATTAATATATTACAAATAAGTAAGTAACATAAATTATAGATCAACATAAAATCATCCAAGTCAAATATAATATGAACATAGCACTTTGAAATTCTATCTTCATTTTACTACAAGCAAACTTATAAAGACAACCTACATATATAAACACAATATACCTAAAAGTAATATTAAGATTACAACTAAATGTGGTATATTATTTATTAATTTAAATATGTGTAAATTACTGGAACAAATCATTCAAAATAATCGTGCACACAAAAAATATGAATATCTAAAATATTCATAACATACTTTGTATTTAGCTTACAATAATTTCCAAATAAGAAGAGAATAAATATGAAATAATCGTAATTTATTTATAGAAGTAAAATGTGTAACTGAGAATATTTTAAGTTTCTCTTTGTGGACAAATAAACCAAAAAAAAATATGTATGTATGTATAGAATTCGTCATAGTATTACAATAAATTGTTATCTTCATGATCGCTCAAATACCCAAAACAACACGCATTCACTTCAGCCAACGAAATGATCATGCTTGCAAGCAGCTGCTGCTAATAGTACAGGGTATAGAGCTATAAAGCAGACAGCTCAGGCTTGTGCCTAACAAGTCGAGTGCTGGACGCGTAGCAGTTAACAACGAGAACGTCAACGATAGAGCTACAATATATTAGCAACCGAAAGCAGAAGACGCAGTGAACAGGCTCCTTAAATGTAATTACAGTTGTGTTAACATTAACATTCTAAAAGTAACATAGTATCACCACATTAACAGTGAACTCGTATAAGTCGTTTACATTTCAAGTTCTGTTCTTTTTTTTTTTGAGTGTGTGTGTTTTGAAATTCAAACAGTAAATGCGCCAAAACAATAATCGCAACCTGATATTCTATCATCTTTTTTTCTATGTGTGTTGAGTGAATGAGTTTATCAATGAAGGTTTTTGATTAAAAAAACAAAAAACAAATAACAAAAAAGAAAACAAATATCAATAAAAAAGTCGAAGAAAACAAACGTTTGAACTGAAGTGTAGCGGTTGAAGGGCGCTGTGAGAGCTGTGAGAGCTGCAAAGCAACAAGCAAAACAGCCTCAACAAGTGTTTAATAAAAACGCAAAATAAAAACAAGAGTCTCCGAGTCCTCGGTATCTATGACTGGAGCATGCGCCTTCAACGTTGCCCTCAGTCGGGACTTCCCGCGGGCCCTCAAAAAATTTAGTGCGCCTAACGTTTTATCATGCGGCGCAAAAACGCTGCACCAAATTAAATTACCAACACTTTTTTTTCTTCCTATGTATTTTTGCTGCTGCCCGTCCTTGCAATTCAATATTCTGTAATCTCAATTTGGTTCATCTTTTTCCTTTTTCCTTGTGTTGCCATGGTGAGGTGCGTAGAGTCAACATTATAAGGAAGAGCTGGAGTAATCAACAAAACAACAAAAAGGTCATCCTTTGAGCTTTTCATAACGTTTTTTAAGCCACTCTTCCACAAAGGTATTTCCTCAATAAAACCAAATGTGGAAAAATATCGATGACATTTCTTAAATGCAATTCATAACAATTTTTATACGCTTATCGCAAGCATTTGTTAATTTCTAATGCTTCATTGCTTCGTTGCTTATCACATTAGAACATTGTGCGAATTTTAAGTGACTTGCGTTGATTGGTAGTAGAAGTAGTGAAGCTTTCGTGGTTTCATAATACAACTTTTGCCTTTTAACGTCTAATCAACAAATTTGTATTTAATCTATAACGAAGCTTAAAGCTCTACGCTCTTAACTGTTGCTCTCAACAATCTTCGATTGACTTTGTAACTCGTAGATTTTACTGCCTTTTTTATAAGTATGTATTATGACTATTTCAATTATTTTCTATTCATGCTTATAACAAATTGAGTGTGTAATAAGTTTAAAATGTATATAAATTCCATTTGATTTACAATCTTGCTGATAATTGAATGCAATCATGCCCCAAATACGTAAACCTTTTTTATATTATTACGAAAATGTTATTTTCATGCTTATAACAAATTGAGTGTTTAAGATTCTAATGCTTCACATTAAGAATTTGTATTAAATTTGAAATTGATTTATATTTTCGATTGGAGAATCCTAGATAGGAAATGAGAAGAAAATACTTCAAAAGAGATGAAGACCTCCAATTGAATGCATTTACTTGTTAAAGAGATTGTAATTTATACAGAAATTGTAAAAAGTTGAAATTGGAAATTAATGTAGATTTTCGATACTTAAAATCTTACTTAGATGAGCAGGAAAATAAAAAAATTTAAAAAAAGCCGAATATTTTGGCTTCAATTATCAGCAAGATTATAAACACAAATTAAATAAAGTTGAAATTGTACAATTTTGATTAAAGAATTTTACTTGGGTGAGATGAAAATATTTTAAACAGTTTAAAAATATATGTAGAACCTTTTTTATATTGTTTGAAGTATTTTGTTCTCACTCCAATCGAAAATCCACATTAATTTAAAATTTAAACAGTATTGAATTTGTTGCTGATAATTAATTGCAACCAAGTCAAAATGTTTTCCCCATATCGATTGATTTAATTAAAAGGAAACGCGTATACATTTTAATTGGTACTCTGCTTCTTCAACGGGGAAACATGAAATGCAAAATATGCACCCCAATTAAACGAATCAAATTACTGCTGCAGATTCTTGGCGCTTTAAAAAATAATAATTACTGGTTGATTATCATAACTTAAGTACAATGTATGAATGACTTTGCAACGCAAATCATGAATCGCAATACACTTTGAATATTAACAGCGGAGTATTATTCTTATTATCGCCTTGGTTATCGCATAGATTGCAATCGCATTTAAATGGAATTCCGAAAACGATAAGTGTTCGATGCAAATACACTTTCTTTCTCTTAAACACACAAAGAAAAGACAATAAATTCCAAATTATTATTACCCATTCAGACTGATGGATATATTGTTTCGGTCTGGAGTAAAGAGAGTTTTGGTTTGCCTGCCATTTTGTTTGGGGATATGAACATCTTATGTTTGTCAGCACACCCAAGTGGAATTAGCATTAGGGAATATCATTCGTGGGTGGGGGAGTAGGAGGCCAACTTTGATGTATGGTTAACCCTCAAGTGGCTTTGGCTGCAATTCGGATTGAATTTCAGTCGCATTCCCATTCAGAGAAACACTTAACGCTCACACTTTACCGGAGTCAAATTGAAGTACGTGAGTTTATTTGGTTGAGCATAACGCGAAGAAATACAAAAGACCAAAAATAACTGACAAACTGACTAGAAAATGACTTGAAATGCGCATTAAATGCATAAATAGGCAAACTCGCATCGGGTCTGAAATACCCAAAAACCGAAACCCAAATTCAAGGCGGCATAGAAGGGAATGGGAACGAGAACGAGACGAGACGAGAACGGATCGGGGACAACGACAGCGACAACGACAACGACAACAAGAACGACAAAGGCGTGACACATGTGAGAATGCGCCTTTCGTTGGGATTATTCTGCGGTAGCGCGCTGCCTGTGGCAACCTTTATGCGCAGCTGCACTGTGCTGCACAATCTCGCAACATGCATACGGCAAACTACAAAACAAACTACAAAACTACAACAAAATAAAAGTCATCGACAACAGCTAAATATAGTAACAGCATAGTGACAATCATACGTCAGTCACAGCTACTAAAACTATCAATGGAAATGAATTGAAATGAAGTGCATTTCTTTTTTTATTTTTGCCCCCCTTTTTAGTCGATGGAATAGCTAATCCATAAGGCAAAATAATCAGAGCCAGAACAGTCCTGGCACACAAACATTGCATTCGATTTTCGAATTTCAATTAAGATCTTTCGAGCTTAGCTGGGATTAGGTTGACACAATGCAAACTAATTTCTTTCAACTAAAATATGTCAATGTCTCTGCAACTTAAAATGTCCAACATATTCTTTTTTGTAACTAGAAATAACACGACTAAAGTATCTAAAAGATGTATTCCTAATAACTATTCAATATTATGGATATTGATCAACAACTACAACTCAATCTTTGATCTAAATTATATAATTACAATTTTCTGAACGAGAACAGTTAAGATTAAAGTAATTACAAGTTTTAAGTTCATTTATAATAGATTAAATATTTCAATATTAATATTAATTTATTTATTTCTATTAAACTTTTAACACCAATTGACGACAGTGAAAACTTCATTATACATTCAAATTATGTTATTAAAATGTTGAGAACGAGAACAGTTAAGATTAGAGTAGATGATAATAAAATGAAACCTCTATTATGAAATTACATTAGAACAGATCGTTTAGCGTTTAATACATTGTCAGCTTTCACACAATAGCTGTTGGCTTTAATAGTTATTGTTCTCGCATCACTGATCAACGGATTGAACCATTGAACTGATTTGTTCAATCGATCGTTAACCACCTTCGAATCTGTTATATAGTCCACATATATGGACAAAAATTCCCACGTACACACATAGAAGCACACTTTGTAGTTTCTATTGTGAGTGCAATCAATAACGAATTGTGAATGTGTGTGGTTCTGGATATCCATGGGCTTTAATCAACACTCATTGACACAATTTAATTGTTCGGCATTCGGAGTGAAGCAAATTAAGCAACGAGCACAATTCTCGATCACATGCACTCAGAGAAATTCATTTAACATAAAGTTATTTTTTGGATATTATAAATTTGATTGCGTAGCAAATCTTATTCAGATTGCGTTACGTTTTTCGCTCAGTGTATGGACATACACATGAGAGTATAATTGAAAAATTGCGCCGTTCGATTAATCTCAATTAAATGGCGAACAAGCTGCCAATTGATTGGCGAAATAAACACACAAAACAACAACGAAGGGAGCACGAATCGAAGACCCAACTTCCGCTTGGACAGAGTGAGAGTCAGAGTCAGACGTCAGACGTCAGACACAAGATACAAGATAACTGATGTGAGATACAGATGCAGATAGTAAATGTATCTGCAGACACGCTCTCGCTCTCGCTCTCGCTCTGGCTCTGACATCTCTCTGACATTAGCTACACCTGTCGACATGTGCCATGTTCTGTGCTAAGTGTACAAATATGTGAACTTGAGGCACAAGTGTTTCACTGTTTGTCTTCTGGTTCCTCGCGACCCGAACTGATAACATTCAACATTCACAGAAGAGTGAGAGCTGAGCTGAGGGTGAAAGGTGTCGGGAAGGGAAAGGGATTCCCTTCCTTCAAGCTAATCAATAGCGCCGACGACGTCGTCAACGTAAATGTATCTATGCTTTATCTTTATCTTTTCAAATGAGTCAACGGGCCAGTCTAATTACCCACTGGGCAGAAGCAGAGGCAGAGCTTGATAAGCTGCATGGGATATGTGAGCATTACGGACGGTATCTTAAGTATTTTATGTTTTCAAGTGTTTGGACTGTAGCTCTGATTTTGTTTTTCCACAACTTATCGACATTATTTGTTCCAGTTTTAATTAAAATCTCTATAACAAGTAAGATATGCACTATCTGTTTTCAATCAAAGCGAAGCATTGCGGAATCATTTTTACAATATACCAAAATATTATACCGAAAAATATAAAAATATATCGAATTCATATTTGATGTATTGATATAATATTACATTTAAATTATACCATGGAGTGCAAAATAAAATACCGAACAGAATACTGAAATATACCGAATTCTATATTTGGCATAATGATATACTATTACATTTCAAATATACCTTGGAGTGCAAAGTACACCCGCAATCCAGTTTTTATATAAGTAAAACAATGCGAAATTATTCTTAAAATATACCAAAAATGAAAATATAAAATATACCATAGAGTGAAAATTATATCCGCTGCTCATTAAATATGCGAAAAAATACTAACATATGTATAATCTTAAAGCAATATTTAATATATATCGATATACTATTACACTTACAATAGCATAAAGTACAAAATATGATGCTGCATTCGCAAAGCTATAATACTTTTTTCTCTAGGAGTACCTTGAACACTACATACATATATACACATTGATTTAGACCTTCACTGAAGGCAATTTTCGTAGAGAAGAGTCTGATAACAATTGATTTGAGAAACCTAACAAAAGTACTAGAATTCCCCAGTTGATTGCTCATTTACACAATTTATTGAAAGCATTGCGGGAACTTCTAGACGCCGATGGCCAGATAATGTGTAGCATGGATCGAGAGAGGTGGGGAACAGAAGAGCAAAAGCCAGTAGTCGGAACCACTTAACATTTAGCCCCTTTCTTCTTCGTCTTAAAAGATTTGTTATCAAACAATTAATATTTATCAGCGCATGTTGATAATTAATCATGACAAAGGTTAGAGATCTGTCTGAATGAGTTGTATTTTGTATAACCAGTTTGTCGTTGTGTATTATTTAACGGCATTATTACTCATAGCAACATATGCTAGGAAACCGGCTAGAGCAATCGTATTGAGATACTACTACAATGTGTTTGCATAAGATTTCAAATTCGATTTCAATGTTTCGTATATTTGTGAAATTCATTAATGAATTCTTCAACCAGTGACTTGCGATTTATCGCCTGGAACACACTTGTTTCTGGATCTCCCCATGCTAGACTCAGATAGTTAATGCTTCGAAGTAATATGTATGTTGATAATGGTAATCGTGACAGTACGTTTTCTTAGTACTTTATTTTTTCCAATGCTGTTGTAGTTTATTATTGTCCACTCGGCATGATTTGCAAAACAGCTAGAAGAAAACACACAAATACGTAATGATCGCAGCGACGACAAATCACAGCAATTTCGCAAACCGGTAACAATAAAGTTTTTGTTGTTGATCTTATGCATAGAGCATGTTTGTAGATAATGTATTGATATTGAGCGATCGCTGTGAATTCGATTCAACGTTCGTTTCGTTAGGTAGCTAAGCGAAAGTTTTTTGTTTCTGCCCCCACACACACGCACTTGATGCAAAGTGCTGTTAACTCTGCTAAGTGCTGCTTCTCTTAGTCTTCGACTTGGTCATGGTTTTGCTCTCGCAGTCTGCTGTCTGCTGTCTGCAGTCTGCAGTCTACGCAGCTCTGTCTTCTGTCTTCGGTGCTGCCTCGCAGCCTGCCAAGATCTTTGACAGCGGGCGTCAATTTATGGCACGCTTCGATGGAGTTCAATGGCAAACAACAAGACTGACAACGACGACATTCACTCTTTTTGCAATCTCAATGAAGACATCCAAGTGCCAGTCGGGCAGCATCCCAACTGACAACTTGCACATGGCAACGAGAGAGAGACAGAGACAGAGACAGAGACGGAGACGGAGACAACAACACCGGCTGCACAAGTTGAGGTCCAGGCCAGTGAGTTTGTCGCCGAATTATCGCTGCATACATAGAAGCCATGCCAAGCTATGCTATGCTATGCCTTGCCTTTGAGGGCGACTACACTGAAAAAAAAGAAAGGCAGCTACAGTCAAGTGCCGTCGAATGTGGAATATCCGCTACCCACATTGAGTAAAAGCAAAACAGCGCGGTATTTTACTTAAATATACCAACTTCATATACCATTATACTAAAATATACCGAAGGCTTTATTTGGTACATAAATATACTATGGCATTCAATATATATTATTGAGTACAAAATATGCGAGATTATATAATTACTATATATATTAAACCCATTTCTCAAATAACTTATTCAATTTTTATCTTTTCAACCAACCAAATTTTAATTCAAATCAGAAATCATATTTATATTCACAAAGTTATAATGGATTTCAAGATTAGTATTGTCGTTAGCATTGAGTTATTATGATGACTTTCCAAGACATTCTCAGACTGCAATAAAGTAAGTCTAAAAATTCGATAACAATTCTATAGGATTTAGAGGAATTCAATAATTTTGTAGCCTAAATCTAGTATTTATGTTCCTATTTTCATTTGTATTTTGCAGACTAATGTTTTAAGTTATAATACATAATTTTTAATATGAATGTTCTCGATTTTGTAAACTGATCTTTTTTCTCAGTGTGCATCTCCCCATTAATATTACAGTCTCTTCATTATTTTTACAACTACAACATAGACGTTGTTTTTTGTATCCCCTTCTTTTTTTGTGCTGTAGTCTTATTTATTTTATGAAGGACCCCCTCTCACTCGCTCTGTAGAATCAAGTTTCCTTTACGACACAATTCGATGGGGGCTGCGGTTCAATTTGATGGCATCGGTCCATTAAGTCTGTTGCCTGACAGTGCCAATGCATTGATCTCCCCATTGAACCAGGCGGCACACCCGCTAAGTGATTTCCTCAGCTGTCACCATCTCTATCTCTGTCTTTGTCTCTCTTTCTCTCTCTCTCTCTCTCTTTCGCTCGATGCATCTCGAGCATCTTCTGCGCTTTGCATACAAAACTCGCAAGTACTCGCGCAAAATCAAAGCTAGACTACATCCATAATAGGCTTGCCCCGTCGTACAATATAATAATAATGGGACAGGCATTTGCGATAGCGCTGTCATGCCGCCAATGTCAATAGCAATAGGTATACGTACATACATATGTATATATAGACTATAGGCATAGCCAATTAGCAATTAGAGCATTATCTGGCATTTGCCAATAATGACGAGGTGTGCCATGATGTGCCAAAAGGATCCAAATATCAAAAGCAATATAAGTACGAGCATTAATAGCGCAATTACCTTTGAAATAGCGACAATTTGGCACTGCAACGATTGATTTTGATAAATCCAAACCAAAAAAACACTTCACAATTGGTTTGTCGATAGTCAGACAGTTTGCCATCGATTCGGATTTTGTCTTTGGTATTTTGTAGGACTATAAAAAAAATGTGGCTTAGTCATGTCTGATTAAAGTTGATATAAGAACAATGACAAACAAAACGTGATTAAACTGCAAAAGCTTCATCATTTCTCATCGCATCTGTGGGACAAAGTCAAAGACATTATATTGAAAACTTCTACTTATTTCATTTGAAATACATTTAAGTACAATATGAAATTTAATTTGAAATTTAATTTATGTACAACATAATCTAAGAATAATGAAAAATAAAGCGTAATCAATGCAACTAAGCTGCAAACACTTCATCATTGCTCGTATCTTATAAAAATTATTTTAAAGTGTGTTATAGAAAGTGTAATAAAATATTTACATCAAATACAAAAAGAGTGAATTTAATAATTATGAAAAACAAATTAATTAATTAAAAAAAAAAACAACGCAAAGATGAAAAACGATTTTTGATTTATTTTCAAAATAATATGAAATATGTCAGAAGTTGTTGTGAAAATATTATCATTTACTTTAAAATCATTTGAAATACATTATTAAAATTATACTCGTATAATACATGGTGAAGATCAATGCAACTAAGATGCAAAAACTTCATCATTTCTCATCAAATCTTATAGCAATTATTTTAAGTCTGTGGCGAACTTCTTACTATTTAATTGGAAAATTATTTAAATACAAAATAAAGAAGTAATTTACAATTTATTTATATAGAACATAAAGTTATTTTATGAATAATGAAAAACTTCTTTTTTCTTTCTCTCATCTTATAAAAATAATTTGAAGCATTTCATGTGAAGTTAAAGATATTTTTAATACTGTCGAAATTATGGCATTTAGTTTGTAATTACATTGGTAAAAGAAATAAGGCTGCCGCTTTTCAAATAATTTGTATAGAATTCACTTAAATGTCAGGCACAGAAAACTCAAGTGCTCATTTGAGATAAACTTCAGCAGGCGTCGCATCAATATAAGTAATTTATTCTCACAGACTTGTATCTAGAATATCACTTCAATACAATACTGCACTTCTCTAAACCGTTCACCAACAAAAACAATTCCACGAACATATATAAAATATATATTTTGTAAATTGTCATTTTATGTTTATTGCCTCTCATCCGTTACTTAATGTTGATCCTAGAGCATATCTTATCTTTGTCGAAGATATTACACTTGAAGTTCCCTCAATACGTTTTCGATATTTATTGTTTGGGTAGAGTATATGTAAAAAAAAAAACAAAATATAGTAGACAGCAAGAGGCCTTCATTATTATCAACGTTATGGACTTGCTGGCGGGTTTTCTAATTAAAAATAAATTACCGAACTCGCACTCATTACTCAACCGACTTTCACTCTCGTCTTGCAGACGACGACAAGTGTTGTCATTAACACCAGCACATCGATGGAGAAGTCAACGTTAACGCAGAAGAATTATGCCAGTGTCTACAATGAGACGACAAAGCCAAAGAAGCCAAAGCGACGCGACAAAAGCGATTTGGGTCCCGATTTTGTGGCGCCCGATGGCGGCTGGGGTTGGGTGATCTGTGTGGCCGCTGGCTTGAATAATGTAAGTTCTATCGAAATGATCGAATACGTTATGTACTAAACGATTCTTCTTCTTTCTTGTGGGCAGTTCTTTATGTTTCCGGCACTGCAGCAATATGGATTGATCTACAGAGTTCGCATGACTTCGCTGGGCTTTGATGCCAAGGAGACCACAATTATCGTTAACGTCGTAATGACCTTGTCCTCGCTAGTGGGTAAGTACTCCTTCTTCATCTTAACTGAATCCCCAAACTTTAATTTATTCACATTCCAGGCATCGTGAATGGCGCCATGTTCCGCAGGTTCACATTCCGTCAGGTCGCGCTGACGGGCACAACTCTCGGCTTTCTGGGGATCTTTCTCTCGGCGTTCTGCACCACCGTCTGGCAGTACATCATCTGCCTCTCGCTGATCTATGGCGTCGGCCTTGGCCTAGCCATGGCTGCCGTTTCGCTGGCCGTCAACACCTACTTCAAGCAGAGTCGTCGACGTGCCACCGGCTTCACGTGGACCATCACCGGGCTGGGTCCCATCATATTCCCCTATGTGTCCACCTTTCTGCTGGACTTTTACGGTGCCCAGGGAACGATTCTCATCTACTCGGCCATCGCTCTCAATGCCGTGCTCTGCGCCATGACGCTGCAGCCGGTGATGCGTCACGTGCGCAAGCCGGAGAAGCCCGAGGTGATTGTCAGCGAACACAAGGACCAACCAGAGCTGCTCGAGGCCAATGGGAATTTACTGGCACCGAGCAACGATCCGTGGTCGGACTACGAGTGCAAATACTGTCAGTATCAGAAGCGCACCAAGCGCAGCATATTCTCCTCGCAGTATCTGTTCAACGACGACGATCCCGAGCACCCGGGCTATGAGATTACCGATCCCGGTACTCCGATGCTGGCGCGTGCCAACGATGGATGGTTTGGGTCGAAGCTCTCGCTAACCTCTGAGCGTCGTCAGGTGCTATTGCGTCAGGCATCCGTCTCGGTCTCGGCCGCAGCCACTAAGGGTAGTCGGGACAATCTTGACAAGCTGGAGGAGGCCAGCGAGCATCATCAACAGCACGATTCATCGGCGGCGCTCTACAAGCCCAACTATTTCAATCGCGAGCGCGAGGATCTGGGTCGCTATGCCAGCAAGTCGAGTGTCTACTCGAAGCCCGGCGGAGGTGAGGAGTTGCTCCGTTGCACCTGTGCCGAGGACAAGGCGCTGCTGCAGAAGACCGCCGAGGCACTCAAGCTGGAGCAGGCGGCACTTCAGGCGGCCGAGGAGGCCGAGGAGGAGGCCAAACGCAAGATGACCTTCCGTCAGAAGGTCAGCAAATTCTTTGATCTCGATCTGTTGCGCAATCTGACCTTTGTCAATCTGGTGATTGGCATGAGCATCATGATGTTTGGCGAAATGAACTTCTCGGTGCTGACACCGTTCATCCTGCATAGCTACGGCTACACCGACAGTCAGTGCTCGATGGTGATGTCCCTGCTGGCGTGCATGGACATCTCGGTGCGTTTCCTGGCACCGCTCTGCCTCGAGAAGGTGAAGCTCGACAATCGCGTGCTGTTCGCTTTTGGCATTATCTGCATTGCCGTCGGCCGTGTCATCGTCACAATGACCTCATCCTACAACGTGGTTATAGCGGTCTTTCTGCTCATCGGTTTCGGCAAGGGATTCCGCACCATATTCTCCCCATTGATCATACCCTCGTATGTGCCATTGCGTCGTCTGCCCGCTGCCTCTGGACTGCAGCTGATCTTCAACACGTTCTTCTCGCTGGTCATGGGTCCCCTGCTGGGTGAGTGCAGCTACCTTTCTTCCTTCCTTCCGACTTTGTTATGCTAATAATAATCTCTCTTCTCTTATGCATGCATAGGTGTCATCACCGATGCTTTCGGCTACAGTTCAACCATCCACTGCATCAATCTTTTGACAGCCATCGCCCTGATCATGTGGGTAGCCGAGTCGATGGTGCGACGTGCCCTTGGCAAGCCATACAATCCACCGGAGGAATAGCCTTGTGTGTCCATGCGGCACTCGAGCAATCTTAAAATAGCCTAGACAGCAGCCAAGTGTAAAGTATTACCTTAACACACACACACATACTCCAAGATATTACTGCGAGTTTGTTACACTTATGTAGTACAGATTAGCCTACACACTAATATATATTTATTTAAGTATTGCCATTAAGTTTAGTTTAGGTTATCAATTGTCATTTAATCTGTTAATGCCAATTACTTTGTACTCCTCTGTATATATGGCAGTTGCTACTTCACTTATGCGATTTTATTCATACTTATTTTTTTTCGTAATTGTAAATTATATGTTGGGCATTTTCATTTAATGTGCTACTGAACTGAATTACCATTTGCTGTTAACTTAGATCTTTTGTTCATATTGATTACGAGTATACATTAAAAACCTTACTCTAGATGCGTATGACTTTTTTATTTCTCATTATATCCGCTAACCATAGGAGAGAAGGGTGTTATAAATATATGTAACAGCCAGAAGGAGGCATCTCCGACCCCATAAAGTATATATATTCTTGATCAGCGTCAATCCGCCTGTCTGTCTGTTTGTTCGTCTGTCCGTATAAACACTTGGATTTCACAGCCTATAAGAGATAGAGATATAATTTAATTGTTATGTTTGTTTCAAACATATCAAGTTTGTTTCAAATGTTTGCCACGCTCACTTTCGCTCCCGCCAAGCGATCAAAGTCGAATATCAAGCGTAATTTTGAAGCTAGAGTCAATTTTTGGTACATACAATAATAATTATAGTTTTTATAATTCCTGAAAATTTTGTTGCCAATTGTAAAAGTTAATTAGGAAATACTTTTGTCTGGACAAAAACGTCTACTTACTGGGGGTCTTAGTTGCTATGGCTGACAATCTGGTATATTTCAATGTAGTACTATATCAATATACCAAATATATCTATTGCTATAGCTTTAATATTTTTTCAGTATATTGGTTTGGTATACATATATTTAGTATGTTTGAGGTATATTGAATTCGTATATTTTGAAATAAATTCCGTATTGTTTTGCTTTCATACAAAATGGGTAGCGAGTATCTCACAGTCGAGCACACTCGACTGTAGCTTTCTTACTTGTTTCAAGTATGTTTCTGTGTGTTCACAATTTGATTCAAAGGTATAACAGTCACCTTTTTGCTTTATTTTTATTGAGTAAAGCTGATAATCGTAATTCAATTTTCTAGTTTTCTTAGAACTAAGGTATTGGACATATAGAAAACTGTAAATATTATGATAGGAATCATGTTAGAATTGTGCTGACTCTCGAAAACTAAGTGCTAGCTCATACTGTATGAACAGCAATTTAAAATATCATAGCCGTGATTTTTATTAGGTGAAGTTTGTATTTCAATTTCAATTTTCTAAATTTCTTAGAATTAAAGTATTATAAAGACATCACACAAATGTAAATAGTATAAGAGAAATCAAGTTAGAAATGTGTAGAAAATTGAATTGAAATTGAAAATACCCATAGCTGTCTCTTTGACTTCTCCTTTCTTGAGTGAAGAATTCGTAGAAAATAAATAAAATAGTACAAACAGTAGTAATATGTGCATAGAAATTTGTAGAAAAATATCAAACCTATTCAACTAAATAGCACTGTTGATAAATAGTAGATTATAGCGTCGACTCGCTGCTAGTTAACAGCGCTCTAACAGCGTCCTAACAGCGCTGTTAAATGAGACCTGCACGTCAAGCAGTTGTCGTTCTCTCAATTTCATTTAGCCGTTACGTTGTTTCGCCAACAGCATCGAGCATCGGGCATCGGCCATTGGGCAACGAACATCGTCGGTATTTCAGTTTGTTTGAGCAGCTAAGGGCGTCGAGTCGCCAATTAGGACACATCACAATTAAAAGAGAAAAAGAAACGGAAAAGAAATTGCAATTGAAAACGAAAACGAAATCGTCCCAGAATTTGTATTATTTTTTGTTTGTTTGTTTGTCATCGGATCATCCGGTGTTCAGTGCGTGGCGACCTTCAACTTGATTTTGAGTGCCACGAAAAGTGCAACTGAAAGATGTGACATGTGCAATTAGTGTGTGCGTGTATGTGTGTGTGTGTGTGTGTGTGCGAGTGCGCACAAAAGTAAAAATAAATTTGTTGTAAAGGCAAAGGCGACTTTTTATTAGCCATCAAAGAGATCAGGTGCCAAGTTTCGCATGTGCCAACGACAAGAACGAGGCAAAACCGATTCAAGAGCCCCCACATATCACATCGATATACTGCAATAGTAAGTACATACACTATATATACATATGTACATATGTATATACGGTATGTCTGGTCTATGATTAACGATTACATGACACCAAACTACCTCTCTATGTCCGTCCACACATCGCTACGCCCGTTCACACGTTCTTATCACTCGTGACACTCGTGCGGGCGCCACCACGGCAATCTCTATGAGATCAGCCACGCCGCTCACCTGGCCACTATCAGAGTCGGCTCCATTATTATACCCGCTACCCACAAAGTAAAAGGGTATTATAACGTTGTGCCTATAGGAAACGTATATGGAAAACACAGAGGAGACATTTCCGATCTACTTAATGGGATCGGAAATGTCTCCTTCCTCCTTCTCCTATGGATAATTCTATATCACTACACTATACCACTTACTAGATACCATATCAAAACATTTTTATACCCGCTACCCATAGGGTAGAAAAGTATTATAACTTTGTGCCGGCAGGAAATGTATGTAACAGGCAGAAGGAGGCATCTCCGACCCTATAAAGTATATATATTCTTGATCAGCGTCAACAGCCGAGACGATCTAGCCATGTCCGTCTGTCCGTCTGTGTGTCTGTCCGTCTGTGTGTCCGTCCGTCTGTCCGTATGAACACCTAGATCTCAGAGACTATAAGAGATAGAGCTATAATTTTTTTTCGACAGTATTTGTTATGTTTGCACGCAGATCAAGTTTGTTTCAAATTTTTGCCACGCCCACTTCCGCCCCCGCAAACCAAAAAAATAGAAAAACAAGCGTAAATTTAAAGCTAGAGCTGTGAATTTTGGTATATAGTATAATTACTATAGTAGTTATGATTCCAGAAAATTTGGTTGCGATCAGATAAAAATTGTGGAAGTTATTAAAGAAATACTTTTGTATGGGCAAAAACGCCCACTTACTAGGGCTCTTAGTTGCTTTGGCCGACAATCTGGTACATTGTGCCGTCTATGGTATATTTTGAATGGTGTGCTGTATCGGTATACCAAACATACCATTTGGTATATTTTTAGTATTTTTTAGTATTTTCGGTATATTTTGAAAATAATACCACAATATTTTGCCCTTATTAAAAATGGGTAGCGGGTATCTCACAGTCGAGCACACTCGACTGTAACTTTCTTACTTGTTTTATTTTGAATAGAGATTAATCTTATTTCTCTTGATTAGCAGTTTATTTAGCGCTAGGAATTATATATTAAATTCTATTTTAAGATGATTGCAAAAATAATCGAAATCGTAAGAAAAAAAAAGGATTAAATTAATATATTTTATCGTAAAACAAAAAATGTTTCTAAAATCAATCTTAGCGCTAAATATAGTGCTAATCCACAGCAATATGTTATCAATACCTTTTACTTATTTTTTAAATTGTTTTAGTTTATGAATTTTGATTCACTGTAAATAATGTCACACGCGACATTTTTCGCCAGAGAATTACCCATATATATGCTTGATCAGTTGAAACACGTCCGACCGTATGAAATACTGGAACTCAAAGGCTATAATTTATTTATTGCACTCAGCTGTGCCCACGCCCACTTCCGCCCGACTATCGAAATCGAAAAAAAAGCATAATTTTAAATATTACATGTAGAAAATACAGATGCTGTAGTCGACTTTTAGTTTAGCTTTGATTGTCAATTTGGTATATTTTGTACTCTTTGGTATATTTTGAATGTATTAGTATATCAATATGCAAATTATAGCTAACGGTATATTAATTGTTTTGCTATTGTTTTGCAAATGGATACCGGGTATCTCACAGTCGATAATACTCGACTACAGCTTTCTTACTTGTTATACATTGAACCCGAAAATACTTCGCTAATAAAACTTATGAATTTCAATGCTTGGCGTATGAAAAATAACCAATCTTTGTTGTCAAGCAGATCGAAATGGGGATTGAGATTTGTGAAATTCACACAAAAGGACCTATGATGATGTGAAAAACGGTTTAAAGCCCTCCCCTACATAATCTTATCAATGTTATCACTGATAGCTGATCAATAGTTTCCACTCATACAAGTAACAATGCTCGTTATCTCACTATCTCTATAAATTGTTTGCCTCCAAGTCAAGTGTGTTGTATGAATAGGCACAATATGGTTCATGTTCTATAATCGCCAGCAATATTAATTTTTATGGAGGGTAACTACATAACTAACAGATAAAGATAAGATCAATAAATGACTGCAGCTATTGATTTCATTCATACTAAGAAGTTTTAAACGAAAACACATCTATGGAATTTGTTTTGGTAAATTTCCTTTCAATATCACCGAAAACTTTTCCCATCGTTGAAGAGGGTGAACTTAAGAACTTTCTCGTTCAAGAAATTTGAAATATTCACTCATCTAAGTAAGTTTATAATCTCTACACATCGATAATAATTCGTAGAAACCTTTTAATTTTAATACAGCTTTCTCTATACTATAACTTGTAAAATAATAAATTTTCCGCAACTGATTCTATTAATATTCAATGGCAAAATAATTTGAATAAAGTTTACTCACAACATTCACTCGTAAAATCGCATGTCTAATTTATTCCACTATAAAGCCGCATGTCTTCTAGCGCGATAACTGAGAGGCAATAGATCGCATTAAATTGTGGTGTAGACAAGCAAATCATTGATCAGATCTGAACACTATAGACATATACAATAAAGCTGCTGTTTGCTGTCTCCGATCAGCGTTGATCGGAGACAGCTGTCGTTAAAGCCAGGCCCACATATCGCTGTATATATTGACCTTTAGCATGTTTCTTCAGCAAATAACATATGTAATATATAGTATATTAATATACTGTATAGCCATTGTACCTGCAATGATTCACACACGAAATTAAATTTTTGGCATCGAATTTTTGCGCGCTAACTTTGTGAATTGGAGTCTAGTCATATGACGATGCTGATAAGCGAAAGAAGAGAGATTTGAGCTGTGGTTGCCAAACGCCCCAGCCATGAACCCGGCTCTTCGACTTAGGCTGCGTGACAGAACAGCAGCAAATGAGTCGAAAATCTGGATGCCAAACAGTTCGTTGTTGGGTCTGGTCAGCACAGGTTCTTTTCTCGTTTCTAGTTTCACGTTTCATAGGCGGTGCATCAGCTTTGTGTATTGACAAGTGATCGTTAACTTGCGATTGCCAATTTCCAATGGCAGGGTTGCAAATCATTCACACAAACTGACATCGCTGTAGCTAACAATTGGCGACAAGCATCGAGCCAGCATGCAGTTACGCATCATCAGTACGACAATTTTCTAAACTGTTTATTTTCCTCTTGTAGTTATGGTGCCGACGGAGAAGAAGGTTTATGAGGATACAACACAACCGTTGCCTAAACGAACATGTGGCTACTACAATCGCAAGGATAAAAGCGATTTGGGCGTCGACTTTGTGGCACCTGATGGCGGATGGGCGTGGCTGGTGTGTGTTGCCGCCGGCGTATCCAATGTAGGTGAATGTTAACCACTTTACCTTTTTTATACCCGCTACCCATAGGGTAGAAGGGTATTATAACTTTATGCCAGCAGGAAATGTATGTAACAGGTAGAAGGAGGAGTATATATATTCTTGATCAGCGTCAACAGCCGAGACGATACAGCCATGTCCGTCTGTGTGTCTGTCCGTCTGTCCGTCCGTCCGTATGGAGACTATAAGAGATAGAGCTATAATTTTTTTTCGACAGCATTTGTTATGTTTGCACGCAGATCAAGTTTGTTTCAAATTTTTGCCACGCCCACTTCCGCCCCGGCAAATCAAAAAAATCGAATAACAAGCCTAATTTTAAAGCTAGAGTTACGAATTTGGTATATACAATAATTACTATAGTAGCTATGATTCCTGAATTTGGTTGCGATCAGGTAAAAAATTATCGAAGTTATTAAAGAAATACTTTTGTATGGACAAAAACGGCTATTTACTAGGGGTCTTAGTTGCTTTGGCTGACAATCTGTTATATTGTGCCGTCTATGGTATATTTTGAATGCGGTACTATATCGATATACCAAATATATCATTTGGTATATTTTTAGTATTTTTGCAGTATAATCGGTATATTTTGAGAAAAATACCGCGAAATATATTTCTTTTATTCAAAATGGGTAGCGGGTATCTCACAGTCGAGTACACTTGACTGTAGCTTTCTTACTTGTTTGTGCTGTCTTTTTCAATATGTGTGTTTATACCCGCTATCTATAGAAGGGTTTGTGGAAAGTTATTTTGTACTCTATGACATTTTTTTATTAGTGTAGTCATAGGAATATTTTAGTTATTAATGATAATACCATTCAGCTGCGTTACTTTTTTATACCTGCTACCCATTTGATAAAAGGAATTTATAACCCTACGTATTTATACCGATATTTACAAATCGATTGGTATATTTGAAGATGTTTTCGGTATATGTGTGTCCGCATGTTCTGAACTCTATGATACATTTTGAACGTAGTAATATGTCGATATACGAAATAAAGCTAACAGTAAATTTTAGTTTTATTTCGGTATATTTTAACGAGAACACTGTTTTGTTACTTACTTTTATACCGCTAACCATAGAGTAAAAGGCTTTATCATGTTGATATATGAAAAATATCTTTCGGTATATTTAAGTATTTTTTCAGTATATTTGTGTCTACCTATTTTGAACTCTATGGTATATTTAGAATGTAGTAATACATCGATATACTAAATATAGCTACCGGTATATTTTAATTTTGTTTCCGGTATATTTTGACGATAATATCGCACTGCTTTCAGACTTATTTTAATAGCTGTTACCTATGGAGTAAAAACGTATTATAACTTTGTGTATATTTTTACATCATTACCATACTGCTTTCTTACTTGCTTTTTCGTTTGTTTACTATGTACGTCGACAGCTTTCACTGTATCCTTGCCTGCAACAATTTGGTTTCATGTTCCGAGAACGTCTCAATTACCTGGGCATGAGCAGCTCCCAGGTTACGGCGATTATCAACACGAATCCCGCTGTCTCGGCGTGCACGGGTCTCCTAAATGGCCCCATGTTTCGACGCTTCACCTTTCGCCAGGTGGCCATGGTCGGAGCGCTGCTCTGCTTCACCGGCATCACGTTGACCGCCTTCTGCGAGACCTTTGCCGGCTACATCTTCGCCTATGCGGGACTTTACGGTGAGCTGCACTTTGAATGCTGCACTCTGACTGAACATTAGCTTTAATGACTTGTATTACTCAAAGGGTTCGGCATGGGCATCAGCGTGTCGGCCTCATCGCTGGCTATCAACACGTATTTCCAGCAGAAGCGACGACGTGCCGCAGGCTTCTCGTGGACCATCACAGGTCTGGGTCCCATCTTTCTGCCGTATCTGGTCACCTTTCTGCTAAGTGTCTACGATGTGCAGGGCACGGTGCTGCTCTTTGCCGCCATCTCGTTGCACGCCTTTGTCAGTGCACTGATATACCAACCTGTGCGATATCACACAGCAGCAGCTGCTCCAAAAGGTACAGCAACGACAGATGCAACGCTGATGATGCTGGAGCAGCAGCCGGAGGCGTTGTGTTCACATTGTACACTGCAGCGTAAGCGGGAACCGGGCGGCATCTTCTCCAGCCAATATCTGTGCCAGGACGACGATGCTCAGCGGCCGGGCTACGAGATCATTGAGCCGGGCACTCCGATGTTGTCGCGGGCCAACGATGGCTGGTATGGCTCCAAGTTGTCGCTGAGCTCGGGACGTCTACGCTTTCGCACCATCTCCAGCTCGAAGGATCTGGAGTTGACGCAGCGCCTGCATTCGCCAATTAGCGAGGATCAGCAGCCAGAGGAAGAGGACTTTCTGCGACCGAATAACTTTCGACGGGAGCGCGATGAGTCCAACCTTGAGTCGAAGCTATGCTGCACTTGCTCCGAGCAGCGAGCTCTCTATGCACGCCTTCAAGCGGAGCCAGAACCAGAATCAGAACGCAATAACAATGTGCAACAAACTGATCAAACTGATCAAATGAGTTTCCTGCAGAAGGTGATCACGTTCTTCGATCTGGATTTGCTGCGTGACATCACATTTGTGAATTTGGTCGCCGGCTTAACGATCATAAATTTTGGTGAACTGAATTTCTCCATTTTGACGCCGTTCATTCTCACGGACTTTGGCTTCGACACATCCCAGATTACGGTGGCCATGTCCCTGATGGCCGGCATGGACATCATTATGCGTTTTCTTGTGCCATTTCTCACCGAGAAAATACCCTGGGATAATCGAGTGTTCTTTCTGATCGGCGTCGTGGGCATCGCCATCGGACGCACCATTGTTGCCAGCACAAGATCGTATGGCGTCATTCTTAGTTGCTTTGTGTGGATTGGTCTCTGCAAGGGAGTGCGCACCATTTTCTGGCCTCTCATCATACCCGGCTATGTGCCATTGAACCGTCTCCCCGGCGCCTCTGGCCTCCAGCTGCTCATCTCCGGGCTGTTCACACTCCTGGGTGGCCCCTTTGTAGGTGAGTATTGTTCCTTTCAGTTGCCATTCCCACAAAAAAGATTCTAATTTAGAGCACGCTCTTCCTGCAGGACTTGTGAGAGATCGCTACAATTATTCGGTGGCGTTGCATTGTCTGGATGCCATGACATTTATGGCAGCTGGCGCGTGGGCTCTGGAGGCGCTCTTGCATCGTCGCAGACGCAAAATGGTCAGCTAATCTTGTGATCCCTAGAATTTCACCTATATCATCTTTTTTTTGGTAGACCTAAGTTACGTAAAATAATTAATATACACACATAATGTACATATAGCCATGAAGTACAAGTACATAAGCCACGTTCCATTCAAGAGTTTTTGTTTTGTTTTTAAAGCACTAGCGAAGAATAGATATACATATGTAGGCGGGGTTTATTGATTTAACGTCTTTTTTCACTAAATATTCCAAAATATGGTTTGGGTTTGAGTAAAGGTTAAAATTAATCCTATAAAGTTCTTAATTCTTTCACAGAGCTAGTTTATTTTCATTTTTGGATGTCTTAATTGCTGAGATAAATCACGAAAGTAATTGAACAATTCAATTAAGCAATACGCAAATTATAGTTTAGCAAGAACAATCTTGAGATTGGGCACATATTTTTTTAACCTCAACTGTATGTGTTTATTATAAGCACTTGTATGATTAACAATGCGAAAGATTACCTTAGGGACCCGTCTTGAAACATAAACCTAATAACGTAATTAACTTGACTATTAATGGAATTAGTTTTTTAACTATACATAGTTAATTAGTCAGTTATATATACATAGTTAGTTATATATATGTAGCTTTGTATAATAATATTAATATTATTTATGCCTCTAACTGAAACGTATCTTGAGAATATATGTATATGCCGTCCCCGAAAGATGGTGAACTATACTTGATCAGGTTAATGGAAGACCGAAACAGTTCTTATGTGCAAATCGAATTGAAATTGAAATTGGCGAAAGACCAATCTAGTAGTTGGTTTCTTCCGAAGTTTCCCTCAGGATAGCTGGTGCATTTAACTGTTGTATTTGAGGCCTTAGGGTCGAAACGATCTTAACCTATTCTCAAACTTTAAATTGGTAAGAACCTTAACTTTCTTGATATGAAGTTTAAGGTTATGATGTAATGTGCCCAGTGGGCCACTTTTGGTAAGCAGAACTGACGCTGTGGGATGAACCGAACGGAATCTTACGGTGCCCAAATTACCAACTCATTCAGAAACCATGAAAGCCGTTGGTTGCTTAAAACAGCAGGAAGGTGATCATGTAAGTCGAAATCCGCTAAGAAGTGTGTAACAACTCACCTGCCGAAGCAACTAGCCCTTAAAATGGATGGCGCTTGAGTTGTATAGGAAACCTTGGAGGACTGAAGTGGAGAAGGGTTTCGTGTGAACAGTGGTTGATCACGAGTTAGTCGGTCCTAAGTTCAAGGGGAAAGCTGTAAATTTTCAAATAAAGAAAAGTAACTAAAATTAACATTTTGTCATAAATAAATAGCTTGAATAATTTTGAACGAAAGGAAATACGGTTCCAATTCCATAAACTGTCCTTTTGTTATTAAATATGGGCCTCATGCTGATCCTGGCAACAGAAACGATCAACAGACCGTACCAATATCCGTAGCTGGTCTCCAAGGTGAAGAGTCTCTAGTCGATAGAATAATGTAGGTAAGGGAAGTCGACAAATTAGATCCGTAACTTCGGGATAAGGATTGGCTCTGAAGATTGAGATAGTCGGGCTTGATTGGGAAACAATAATATGGTTTATGTGCTCGTTCTGGGTAAATAGAGTTTCTATCATTTATGGTAGTTTCTTGTTCCCCGGATAATTTAGTTAATTAGCCAATTGTGGAATTTTCTTGGTAAAATTTTTAAGAATACTAGTTGGGCAACCAGTGCTTTTAAATTGTAACGATTATCAATTAACAATCAATTCAGAACTGGCACGGACTTGGGGAATCCGACTGTCTAATTAAAACAAAGCATTGTGATGTCCCTAGCGGGTGTTGACACAATGTGATTTCTGTCCAGTGCTCTGAATGTCAAAGTGAAGAAATTCAAGTACCTCCACTTATCGTACGAAACGATTCTTCAGGTGCGTAAAATGGGATCAATTTTGCAAAGCGTTAATTTTAAAATGAGATAACAAGAAAGTAAGCTTCAACTATGTCTTGGCCAAGACATTGCATATTTGGAAATTGCCGTAAAAAGGTTATCTTAAAATCTTTTGAGTTAGTATATTTAAATTAATAATTTATGTAAGTGTATAAGAAAGTATTTAAGCAAAGCCCATATAACGCTCTTTTTGCTGCGAATATTATTTTGCTTCAGCCCAGTGGTCGAATAAATAAATAACATGTACTGTTGCATATTTTTAAGATCAGTTAAATTACAATTATTTTTGAAGTGTCAACTTAAGATACACGCGCTTATTGCATACTTTTAGTATCTCACAAATAAAGGTAATCAGGGGTAACACCACTGCACTATGGGGCATTTTCCATTTTATCTGGCATTTAATATTACGAGTAAACCATAAGAGATTTTTTACTGCAGTTTTTGGTATTATGTTACTATATTCTCAAGGAATGTATCATATAAAAGTAGGCGTGGCATTACCGCCCACAAAAATCTGAAAAAAAATTGAATACTACGGACACCTGTGGAGTTAGTATTATAAAATTTTTACACCAATATGTACTTACCTTTCAGAATTCGACACGCCCATTAAAAATTTCCGCCCTCAAAATTTTGAAAAAATTTAATATTTTGAGCAATTGAGCCATTCTTGGCAGACATAATATAAATCCTAGCCCGGATGTGCACTGCAAATTGTGCCGATCGGATCAAAAACATGGAAGTTATTCACAAAACATTGCTTCAGACGGCCCTTCTCACTATTTCCTACAGAGCACAAATCGGTGTTGGAAAACATGAGGTTCTCTGAGAAAAATAAGAATTGCGCCAATTGTGCGGAAAATTCAGAAAAAGACAACTATTGATGGATTAAGAATTAATAACACTGCAACATACAGTTGAAGTTATTGCTAACTTATGCTAACTTCATTTTCAAAATCCTTTCCAAAAGCTTTTAAAAAAATTACAAAATATTAGTATAAACACACACAATTTGATTAATTATTTACATTTTTTACGAAATTATTATCCATGACTTCTTTTTGTATACCCGCTATCCATAGGGTAGAAGGGTATTATAACTTTGTGCCGGCAGAAAATGTATGTAACAGGTAGAAGGAAGCATCTCCGACCCTATAAAGTATATATATTCTTGATCAGCATCAACAGCAGAGACGATCTAGCCATGTCCGTCTGTGTGTCTGTCCGTCTGTCCGTATGAACACCTAGATCTCAGAGACTATAAGAGATAGACAGCATTTGTTATGTTTGCACGGAGATCAAGTTTGTTTCAAATTTTTACCACGCCCACATCCGCCCCCCGCAAATCAATAAATTCGAATAACAAGCGTAATTTTCAAGCTACAGCTGCGAATTTCGGTGTATTCAATATAAACTATAGTATTCATGATTTCTGAAAATTTGATTGCGATCAAATTGTGGAAGTTATTAAAGAAATACTTTTGTATGGGCAAAAACGCCGACTATCTGGTATATTGTGCCGTCTATGGTATGTTTTGAATATGGTACTATAACTATATAGTACTATATATCATTTGGTATAATTTTAGTATATTTGTATTATTTGTATATTTTTAAAATCTCATATATATATCTCACAGTCGAGCACACTCGACTGTAACTTTCTTACTTGTTTATTAATAGCTTTCAACATAAATAAATGAATAACAAAGTTCACTTAAAAAAAAATGCGAACTTAGCGCGCGTGCTTTTGGATCCAACAGCTGACTTTACAGCTGTTATGCTCAAAAGAGCTGGTATATATACATGTTTTTGGTATGAGCCATAACAGTTTTATGTTCTGTTAATGCATTGACATTAACATTCTTCTAATTGGAACATTTTTCAAAAACGCCTAAATTCCAGCTAAAATAGAAAATGCCCAATAGTGCAGTGGCTTTAAGTTTTAAGAACATGCAAGATTTCATAAAATAATTATTAAGCATATCTTAAAAATGTTTTCACAAAACATGGTCTCACAGCTCTTTACTAGAGATTAGTCTCTAAAGAGCTCTTTATACCCAATACCGTTGGGTAGCGGGGGGTCTCAGAGTTGAGCACACTTGACTGTATTTTTTATGTTCTTAAAAAAAGCTTAAAAGTGTGCAATATTTCGTTCTCCAATCACAAATTTGTATGGCAGTAAATTTTATTTATTCGCCTGTTGCAATTCTCAAGTGGTTCTGGATGGGAGCTGGACACTATCACTCTCAATGCGTGATGGCGCCGCAATCGCTTGTCCGCAGCGGTGTCATTTTCGCGTCAGATTTGGATTTTTTTGAAGTGTGAAGTCTGATGAGATCGATATATCTTGACTGTATACTATCAACTTACACCGTTATATTTGATCTTGGCTTCGTTAAGCATAGTCTCCAATCTTGTCAGCCTGGACTCGGTATAACACGCAAACATCGCCGACGACATGCTATATATAAAAGGTATTTGATTAGCATTGTAATTGTGATCATTTGCATAGTGTAGTAGTACTCACTCTCCAGGTTTTTCAGTTTTATCCACTTATCTTCGGTCATCTTATGCCTGAAGATCGTCATCAATGTCTCGACAAAGGGAGCCCAAGCACGTAGCTGCTGCACTTTTGCACACTATGGTGAGTCCTTAATTACTTCCATAACCTCATCTTCCGTGTCACCCATAGTTGGGTTTTTTGATTACAGCTTTTAATGACATGAAATGAAATCCAAATTTCCAAATTTTTTCAGAAATCACAAATACTATAGTTAATTCTGTATATACTCGTACAAATTGTCTATTGTATATAAAATTCGCGATTCTAGCTTTAAAATTGCGCTTGCTATAGCTCTATCTCTTATAGTCCCTAAGATCCAGTGTTTCATACGGACAGACAGACATAACCTGATTGTCTTGACGGGGTCCCCGTTGCAGGTTCAAGTCGCCACGAGTACGCTCGAGCGATTTGCTGAACCACATGGGGGACGCTGCATTCGCATCTAAGCCACAGATAACCGGATTGCTACCAGCAAGTAGTAGTACGAGTATGGAATTTAAATACGCAATGTACGGCTCCAACGCAGTGTTGTATTGGCAATACACGGAGCTCAGGAGGATTGAGTCAAATCTTCCAGTGACACTCACGCATACGCCAAAGTCCGTGATGAGCGACTCAATCGGCATACAGATGGCATCCGGGTCGTCCAAAAAGATGGCAGCCTTCGAACGCCGATCACACGCATTCCGGACGGAATGCTCGTAATGCCGTGAGATCTGTCGACGAACGGTTTCTGCACCAAAGCGAACATGTGGCGGGAATCTCGCACCCGAGTTGCAAACTCGATGGTAGCGGCTCGACCTCGACCACAATTAGCTTGGATGAAGCTCAACATTTTACCGACCACGGCTTCGACGCCATATGCACCATCTTCTTGAAGGCCGACGGCGAGAACTCCTCCTTGAAGTGGTTTTCATAGAGCTCGTCCATGAAAACCTCCGGGATGATCGCTGTGTCCACGTCGAACACGGTGATCTTCGACCTCACTCCACGGTTGGGCTCAACCTCCAGGCCGACCTCATTGAACTTCGCGTTGACCACCACTTTATTGATTTCGTTCCTTGACGGCGTACGGATAACGGCGCCACCGCGCTTCAGTTCACGGACTTCGTGAACCCTAACGCCCAGAGCTGGAGCAACTTGGCTCCTTACCTTATCCCAACACTGTCGGGTCCTTGCTCGTCACCACAGCCGACCACGTTTCAACGGGCTTCTTGGCTGCAGGAGCACTTCTAGGCGCGGCCATCGGGCCAACGCCGGAGACAGCTCTGGTGGCGGCACCACTCGCATTTGGGGCCGTGAAGGGCGCAGCAGTTTGTTGGCATAGCGCAACTTTCGTCTCTAGGACGGCATTACGCACAGCTAGCGCGGTCACCAGCTCGCTAAGCCTGGCAGTTGCCTCCAAGACGGCGATGGCCGCTACTGGCGCCAGTCCAGCGTGCAGCACAGCGGACCTCACCGTCTGGTCTGAAAAGCTAAAACTGCCTCACCCGTGTGGTTGGCGGGTCTTAGAATTCCTCCACAGCATATCCCTGCTTGTCGTTTGAGGCGACTAAACGGAAAATTCTTTTTGGGCTGTCAGTCCCGAGCCGAAAAGCTAAAACACCGCTGCTTGTCGTACGAGACGACTAAACGGGGTTGCTAGTCCGTCTGTCCCGAGCATATAGCTAAAACTGACTCACCCGTGTGGATGACGGGTCTTAGAATTTCACCACAGTGGACCCCCACTTATCGTACGAAGCGATTCTTGAGGTGCGCCACCAACGCTAACTGTTTAAACTTTAGTTTTGAGAAGAGCTTAGTAAAATTGTCTACATCCTTCTTAAAATGGGATAAATTTTGCAAAGCGTTAATTTTAAAATGATATAACAAGGAAGTAAGCTTCGACTATGTCTTGGCCAAGACATTGCATATTTGGAAATTGCCGGAAATTAAAATTATTAATAATTGTATAAGAAAATATTCAAGCAAATGCCATACAACGCTTTTTTTGTTGCGAAAATTATTTTGCTTCAGCCCTTTATCCTGCATAGTTTATTTATCTTTCCCCTGAATGAAATATATTTGCCTTTTGTCTTTTTTTGCAAAGAAAGGTTTGAAACTTTCTTTAAAAAAATCAGTTGAACGGCAATCGGCTGTTTCCCACAAAAAAAGGTGATGCCACCTTTTTAATGGATTTCATTCCGGTTATTCCAACAATTTTTTTTTATAAATTTTTAGCAACAAGTAAGAAAGCTACAGTCGAGTGTACTCGACTGTGAGATACCCGCTGCCCATTTTGAAATGGTTTATTTGGTATATCGATATAGTACCGCATTCAAAATATACCATAGACGGCACAATATACCAGATTGCCAAAGCAACTAAGACCTCTAGTAAGTAGACGTTTTTGCCCATACAAAAGTATTTCTTTAATAACTTTCACAATTTGATCGCAATCAAATTTTCAGAAATCATAAATACTATAGATTATATTATATACACCAAAATTCGCAACTGTAGCTTGAAAATTACGCTTGTTATTTTTTTATTGAATTTATTGATTTGTGGGGGCGGAAGTGAGCGTGGCAAAAATTTTAAACAAACTTGATCTCCTTGCAAACATAACAAGTGCTGTCTATCTCTTATAGTCTCTGAGATCTAGGTGTTAATACGGACAGACACACAGAGGTACAGTTGGACATGGCTAGATCGTCTCGGCTGTTGATGCTGATCAAGAATATATATACTTTATAGGGTCGGAGATGCCTCCTTCTACCTGTTACATACATTTTCTGCCGGCACAAAGTTATAATACCCTTCTACCCTATGGGTAGCGGGTATAAAAAAAGAAGTCATGGATAATAATTTCGCATGTTTGTACTATATCTTAAATGTAAAAAATGTAAATAATTATTCAAATTGTGTGTGTTTATACTAATATTTTGTAATTTTTTAAAATCTTTTGGAAAGGATTTTGAAACTGAAGTTAGCATAAGTTAGCAATAACTTCAACTGTATGTTGCAGTGTTATTAATTCTTAATCCGTCAATAGTTGTCTTTTTCTGCATTTTTCCGCACAATTGGCGCAATTCTCATTTTTCTCAGAGAACCTCATGTTTTCCAACACCGATTTGTGCTCTGTAGGAAATAGTGAGAAGGGCCGTCTGAAGCAATGTTTTGTGAATAACTTCCATGTTTTTGATCCGGGCTAGGATTTATATTATGTCTGCCAAGAATGGGGTCTCTTAAATTGCTCAAAATATTCAATTTTTTCAAAATTTTGAGGACGGAAGGGGCGGTGAAAATTTTTAATGGGCGAGTCAAATTCTGAAAGGTAAGTACATATTGGTGTAAAAATTTTATAATACTAACTCCACAGGTGTCCGTAATATTCAATTTTTTCAGATTTTTGTGGGCGGTATTGCCACGCCTAGTTTTCTATGATACATTCTTTGGGAATATATTGTAGTAACATAATACCAAAAACTGCAGTAAAAAATCTCTTATGGTTTACTCGTAATATTAAATGCCAGCTAAAATGGAAAATGCCCCATAGTGCAGTGGCTTTAAGTTTTAAGAACTTGCAAGATTCCATAAAATAATTATTAAGCATACCTTAAAAATGTTTTCACAATACATGGTCTCACACCTCTTTACTAGAGACTCTTTATACCCAATACCGTTGGGTAGCGGGGGGTCTCAGAGTTGAGCGCTCTTGACTGTAGCCTTCTTGTTATTTATGTTCTTAAATGATCAGCTTAAAAGTATGCAATATTTCGTTCTCCAATTACAAATTTGTATGGCATAATTGCAGGTTTGTTTACATAAATTAAAAACGTAAACAGTGAATTTTATTTTTTCGCCTGTTGCAATTCTCAAGTGGTTCTGGACGGGAGCTGGACAGTATCACTCTCAATGCGGGATGACGCCGCAACCGCTTGTCCGTCGTCCAATTCTAGCTGAGCAATGAGAAAACATACGATTAGTAGAAGGTTCGCAAATCGAGCAGGAAATTCAGTACTTACAGCCAAGGGCATTGATGACATTGCGCAGCGCCAGCAGACCCTTGTTAATGTTGACGGCCTTTTTGACAGTGGTGTCATTTCCGCTTTTTTCCCGTCAGGTTTGGATTTTATTGAAGTGTGATTACGGGAAAACAGCGGGCAGCGGGAATTTAAGCAGCTTTTTTTTTAGTTTACTTTTAAATTGAATTTAGCAGCTGAAATAGTTAGCGTTTCTTATAATATTCCACATAAGATATTTATCCATCTTTGTTACTGAATTTAGACATCGGGGATGATTCAAAAGCGACATCATCTACTCGATATGTTTTATTATTGTAGTCTGTTAAAACAATCATGCCTATCACTTGAATGTTTTTCGACAAAATGTGATACAAAGTATCCGTTCTCATCACTTTGTGAGAGATTTCAGCGCATAAGAGTAAATCAGATTCATGATGACGAATTGAAGTTATATACCCCGGCCCCATTCGATTTGGATTTTCTTGAAGTGTGATTGCGGGAAAAATGTGAAAACAGCCGGCAGCGGGAATTCTTTTTTTTTTTATATTACTTTTACTTAAATTTTAGAGATGTTTTAATTGAATTTAATGGCTCTGCCTCTGCAGACGGTATCATAGCGCGTTCCTGTGAAGAGCTTAGCATATATTCCCTGTGTTCCAGCTTGTACTCGTTGATCACAAGCTGATCCTCGTCCGGTCGAGTGAGTGGCATGCCTAGGGTGTTGCTAACACTGCACACCGACTCTTCTTGCAGTTCAGCCACTGGCTGGCTGTTGGCTTGTTCAGACTCCTTGAGCATTTCCTCTAACTGCGCACAACGTGCAACACGCACTCTGTTTTTTTGGTTGGCTGGCAACGCAAAGCCTGTTGTGGAAGATTAGCATCTTCATCAATCACGATCAACTCCGTGTGATGATATAACTGTAAATGATATGAAATAATGAATTTAGCAAGTCTGATGAGATCGATATATCTTGACTGTATACTATCAACTTACACTGTCATATTTGATCTTGGCTTCGTTAAGCATAGTCTCCAATCTTGTCAGCCTAGACTCGGTATAGCACGCAAACATCGCCGACGACATGCTATATATAAAAGAGATTTGACTAGCATTGTAATTATGATCATTTGCATAGTGTAGTAGTACTCACTCTCCAGGTTTTTCAGTTTTATCCACTTATCTTCGGTCATCTTATGCCTGAAGATCGTCATCAATGTCCCGACAAAGGGAGCCCAAGCACGTAGCTGCTGCACCTTTGCCCGATATGGTGAGTCCTTAATTACTTCCATAACATCATCTTCCGTGTCACTCATAGTTGGGCTTTTTGATTACAGCTTCTAATGACATGAAATGAAATCCAAATTTCCAAATTTTTTCAGAAATCACAAATACTATAGTTAATTCTGTATATACTCGTACAAATTGTCTATTGTATATAAAATTCGCGATTCTAGCTTTAAAATTACGCTTGCTATAGCTCTATCTCTTATAGTCCCTAAGATCCAGTGTTTCATACGGACAGACAGACATAACCTGATTGTCTTGACGGGGTCCCCGTTGCAGGTTCAAGTCGCCACGAGTACGCTCGAGCGATTTGCTGAACCACATGGGGGACACTGCATTCGCATCTAAGCCACAGATAACCGGATTGCTACCAGTAGTACGAGTATGGAATTTAAATACGCAATGTACGGCTCCAACGCAGTGTTGTATTGGCGATACACGGAGCTCAGGAGGATTGAGTCAAATCTTCCAGTGACACTCACGCATATGCCAAAGTCCGTGATGAGCGACTCAATCGGCATACAGATGGCATCCGGGTTGTCCAAAAAGATGGCAGCCTTCGAACGCCGATCACACGCATTCCGGACGGAATGCTCGTAATGCCGTGAGATCTGTCGACGAACGGTTTCTGCACCAAAGCGAACATGTGGCGGGAATCTCGCACCCGAGTTGCAAACTCGATGGTAGCGGCTCGACCTCGACCACAATTAGCTTGGATGAAGTTCAAAATTTTACCGACCACGGCTTCGACGCCATATGCACCATCTTCTTGAAGGCCGACGGCGAGAACTCCTCCTTGAAGTGGTTTTCATAGAGCTCGTCCATGAAAACCTCCGGGATGATCGCTGTGTCCACGTCGAACACGGTGATCTTCGACCTCACTCCACGGTTGAGCTCAACCTCCAGGCCGACCTCATTGAACTTCGCGTTGGCCACCACTTTATTGATTTCGTTCCTTGACGGCGTACGGATAACGGCGCCACCGCGCTTCAGTTCACGGACTTCGTGAACCCTAACGCCCAGAGCTGGACAACTTGGCTCAATACCTTATCGGCAATCTCCTTGCCCGACACTGTCGGGTCCTTGCTCGTCACCACAGCCGACCACGTTTCAACGGGTTTCTTGGCTGCAGGAGCACTTCTAGGCGCGGCCATCGGGCCAATGCCGGAGACAGCTCTGGTGGCAGCACCACCCGCACTTGGGGCCGTAAAGGGCGCAGCAGCTGGTTGGCACAACGCAACTTTCGACTCCAAGACGGCGTTTCGCACAACTAGCGCGGTCACCAGCTCGCTATGCCGGGCAGTTGCCTCCAAGACGGCGATGGCCACTAACGGCGCCAGTCCAGTGCGCAGCACAGCGGGCCTCACCGTCAGGTCCGCACCCGCAAGCTGAGCCAATACGGCATCAGTAACTTCCTTCACCACACTGGCAGCCACAAAGCTACCAGCAGGAGCTGGACGGGCAGGCGCACTCAGTCGGGCGACAGCGGCCACCGTAGCGGATGCAGGGGCGGCAGTATCAACTTCAGCGACTCCATCGGCGACTCCAGCGGCGTCTGCAGCGGCGACTTCGTTGGCGGCTGCTCCATCGGCGTTGGCTCCAATGAAGGAGACTGCCAGCCGATTAGCAGAGGATGCATCATCGCTGCCAACCAGGTTGGGCGACGATACAGCCTTGTTTCGCGGTCTTCTGCCTCGTTTCCCTCGTGGGCGATCCTCCGAGACGGACTCTCGCTCGATTCGCTGCATACACTGGCACTCGACCTAGTGTGCATCATGATGCCAACGGTCGCAGTTTAAACCGCGAAAGCAGTAAACCGCGCATGCAGTACAACCACAGTACAATTATAAATTACTGTAAACAAAGCACCGCAAATTCACTTATTTACACTCTCGGCGACTCAATCAGCATACAGATGGCATCCGGGTCGTCCAAGAAGATGGCAGCCTTCGAACGCCGATCAGCAAACACACGCATCCCGGACGGAATGTTTTTGAGATGTTTTAATTGAATTTAATGGCTCTGCCTCTGCAGACGGTATCATAGCGCGTTCCTGTGAAGAGCTTAGCATATATTCGCACTGTTCCAGCTTGCACTCGTTGATCACAAGCAGCTGATCCTCGTCCGGTCGAGTGAGTGGCATGCCTAGGGTGTTGCTAACACTGCACACCGACTCTTCTTGCAGTTCAGCCACTGGCTGGCTGTTGGCTTGTTCAGACTCCTTGAGCATTTCCTCTAACTGCGCACAACGTGCAACACGCACTCTGTTTTTTGGTTGGCTGGCAACGCAAAGCCTGTTGTGGAAGATTAGCATCTTCATCAATCACGATCAACTCCGTGTGATGATATAACTGTAAATGATATGAAATAATGAATTTAGCAAGTCTGATGAGATCGATATATCTTGACTGTATACTATCAACTTACACTGTCATATTTGATCTTGGCTTCGTTAAGCATAGTCTCCAATCTTGTCAGCCTAGACTCGGTATAGCACGCAAACATCGCCGACGACATGCTATATATAAAAGAGATTTGACTAGCATTGTAATTATGATCATTTGCATAGTGTAGTAGTACTCACTCTCCAGGTTTTTCAGTTTTATCCACTTATCTTCGGTCATCTTATGCCTGAAGATCGTCATCAATGTCCCGACAAAGGGAGCCCAAGCACGTAGCTGCTGCACCTTTGCCCGATATGGTGAGTCCTTAATTACTTCCATAACATCATCTTCCGTGTCACTCATAGTTGGGCTTTTTGATTACAGCTTCTAATGACATGAAATGAAATCCAAATTTCCAAATTTTTTCAGAAATCACAAATACTATAGTTAATTTTGTATATACTAATTGCCTATTGTATATAAAATTCGCGACTCTAGCTATAAAATTACGCTTGCTATAGCTCCCTCTCTTATAGTCCCTAAGATCCAGTGTTTCATACGGACAGACAGACATAACCAGATTGTCTCGGCTGTTGACAGTGATCAAGACTTTATATATTTTATAGGGTCGCAGATGCCTCCTTATGTCTATTACCTATGGGTAATGCTCTGCGATTTGTCGCGTGCGACCATCTTTTCACGCCACGAGCACGCTCGAGCGATTTGATGAACCATATGGGGGACACTGCATTCGCATCCAAGCCACAGATAACCGGATTGCTACCAGCAAGTAGTAGTATGGAATTTAAATACGTAATGTACGGTTCCAACGCAGTGTTGCAATACACGGAGCTCGGGAGGATTGAGTCAAATCTTCCAGTGACACTCACGCATACGCCAAAGTCCGTGATGAGCGACTCAATCGGCATACAGATGGCATCCGGGTCGTCCAAAAAGATGGCAGCCTTCGAACGACGATCACACGCATTCCGGACGGAATGCTCGTAATGCCGTGAGATCTGTCGACGAACGGTTTCTGCACCAAAGCGAACATGTGGCGGGAATCTCGCACCCGAGTTGCAAACTCGATGGTAGCGGCTCGACCTCGACCACAATTAGCTTGGATGAAGTTCAAAATTTTACCGACCACGGCTTCGACGCCATATGCACCATCTTCTTGAAGGCCGACGGCGAGAACTCCTCCTTGAAGTGGTTTTCATAGAGCTCGTCCATGAAAACCTCCGGGATGATCGCTGTGTCCACGTCGAACACGGTGATCTTCGACCTCACTCCACGGTTGGGCTCAACCTCCAGGCCGACCTCATTGAACTTCGCGTTGGCCACCACTTTATTGATTTCGTTCCTTGACGGCGTACGGATAACGGCGCCACCGCGCTTCAGTTCACGGACTTCGTGAACCCTAACGCCCAGAGCTGGAGCAGCTTGGCTCATTACCTTATCGGCAATCTCCTTGCCCTACACTGTCGGGTCCTTGCTCGTCACCACAGCCGACCACGTTTCCACGGGCTTCTTGGCTGCAGGAGCACTTCTTGGCGCGGCCATCGGGCCAATGCCGGAGACAGCTCTGGTGGCGGTACCACCCGCACTTGGGGCCGTAAAGGGCGCAGCAGCTGGTTGGCACAACGCAACTTTCGTCTCCAAGACGGCGTTTCGCACAACTGGCGCGGTCATCAGCTCGCTAAGCCGGGCAGTTGCCTCCAAGACGGTGATGGCCGCTTCCGGCACCAGTCCAGCGCGCAGCACAGCGGACCTCACCGTCTGGTCCACACCCGCAAATCAATAAATTCGAATAACAAGCGTAATTATCAAGCTACAACTGCGAATTTCGGTGTATACAATATAAACTAGAGTATTTATGATTTCTGAAAATTTGATTGCGATCAAATTGTGGAAGTTATTAAAAAAATACTTTTTTATATGCAAAAACGCCTTCTTACTAGGGGTCTTAGGTGCTGTCTTGGCCGACAATCTGATATATTGTGCCGTCTATGGTATATTTTGAATATGATACTATAACGATATGGTACTATATACCATTTGGTATAATTTTAGTATATTTGTATTATTTGTATATTTTGAAAATCTCATATATATATCTCACAGTCGAGCACACTCGACTGTAACTTTCTTACTTGTTTATTAATAGCTTTCAACATAAATAAATGAATAACAAAGTTCACTTAAAAAAAATATGCCAACTTAGCGCGCGTGCTTTTGGATCCAACAGCTGACTTTACAGCTGTTATGCTCAAAAGAGCTGGTAGATATACATGTTTTTGGTATGAGCCATAACAGTTTTATGTTCTGTTAATGCATTGACATTAACATTCTTCTAATTGGAACATTTTTCAAAAACGCCTAAATTCCAGCTAAAATAGAAAATGCCCCATAGTGCAGTGGCTTTAAGTTTTAAGAACATGCAAGATTTCATAAAATAATTATTAAGCATATCTTAAAAATGTTTTCACAAAACATGGTCTCACAGCTCTTTACTACAGATTAGTCTCTAAAGAGCTCTTTATACCCAATACCGTTGGGTAGCGGGGGGTCTCAGAGTTGAGCACACTTGACTGTATTTTTTATGTTCTTATAAAAAAAAAGCTTAAAAGAATGCAATATTTCGTTCTCCAATCACAAATTTGTATGGCAGTAAATTTTATATTTTCGCCTGTTGCAATTCTCAAGTGGTTCTGGATGGATTGCTACCAGCCAGCAGTAGCACGGAATCTAGATACGCAATATACGCTTCCAACGCAGTGTTGTATTGGCAATATACGGAGCTCAGGAAGATTGAGCCAAATCTTCCAGTGACACTCACGCGTATGCCAAAGTCCGTGATGAGCGACTCAATCGGCATACAGATGGCATCCGGGTCGTCCAAAAAGATGGCAGCCTTCGAACTTCGATTAGCAAACACACGCATCCCGGACAGAATGCCCGTGATGCCGTGAGTTCTGTCGACGAACGGTTCCTGCACCAAAGCGAACATGTGGCGGGAGTCTCGCACCCGAGTTGCAAACACGATGGTAGCGCCTCGACCTCGACCACAATTAGCTTGGATGAAACTAAATATTTTAATGTCTAGCTTGCACCCTCGCTAACACCGCACCATATATTGGGCACGTCTCCGACAGCATGTAATGCCCGGAGGGAAGCCCCTTGAAACGGCAGTTTCGGCAATCCACCGGGCTAGCACTTTTCGACACTATAGTGCAGTGGCTTTAAGTTTTAAGAACATGCAAGATTTCATAAAATAATTATTAAGTATATCTTAAAAATGTTTTCACAATACATGGTCTCACAGCTCTTTACTAGAGATTAGTCTCTAAAGAGCTCTTTATACCCAATACCGTTGGGTAGCGGGGGGTCTCAGAGTTGAGCACACTTGACTGTATTTTTTATGTTCTTAAAAAAAAAAGCTTAAAAGTATGCAATATTTCGTTCTCCAATCACAAATTTGACAGTAAATTTTATACTTTCGCCTGTTGCAATTCTCAAGTGGTTCTGGATGGATTGCTACCAGCCAGCAGTGGCACGGAATCTAGATACGCAATATACGCTTCCAACGCAGTGTTGTATTGGCAATATACGGAGCTCAGGAAGATTGAGCCAAATCTTCCAGTGACACTCACGCGTATGCCAAAGTCCGTGATGAGCGACTGAATCGGCATACAGATGGCATCCGGGTCGTCCAAAAAGATGGCAGCCTTCGAACTTCGATTAGCAAACACACGCATCCCGGACAGAATGCCCGTGATGCCGTGAGTTCTGTCGACGAACGGTTCCTGCACCAAAGCGAACATGTGGCGGGAGTCTCGCACCCGAGTTGCAAACACGATGGTAGCGCCTCGACCTCGACCACAATTAGCTTGGATGAAACTAAATATTTTAATGTCTAGCTTGCACCCTCGCTAACACCGCACCATATATTGGGCACGTCTCCGACAGCATGTAATGCCCGGAGGGAAGCCCCCTTGAAACGGCAGTTTCGGCAGTCCACCGGGCTAGCACTTTTCGACACTATAGTGCAGTGGCTTTAAGTTTTAAGAACATGCAAGATTTCATAAAATAATTATTAAGTATATCTTAAAAATGTTTTCACAATACATGGTCTCACAGCTCTTTACTAGAGTTTAGTCTCTAAAGAGCTCTTTATACCCAATACCGTTGGGTAGCGGGGGGTCTCAGAGTTGAGCACACTTGACTGTATTTTTTATGTTCTTATAAAAAAAAAGCTTAAAAGAATGCAATATTTCGTTCTCCAATCACAAATTTGTATGGCAGTAAATTTTATATTTTCGCCTGTTGCAATTCTCAAGTGGTTCTGGATGGATTGCTACCAGCCAGCAGTGGCACGGAATCTAGATACGCAATATACGCTTCCAACGCAGTGTTGTATTGGCAATATACGGAGCTCAGGAAGATTGAGCCAAATCTTCCAGTGACACTCACGCGTATGCCAAAGTCCGTGATGAGCGACTGAATCGGCATACAGATGGCATCCGGGTCGTCCAAAAAGATGGCAGCCTTCGAACTTCGATTAGCAAACACACGCATCCCGGACAGAATGCCCGTGATGCCGTGAGTTCTGTCGACGAACGGTTCCTGCACCAAAGCGAACATGTGGCGGGAGTCTCGCACCCGAGTTGCAAACACGATGGTAGCGCCTCGACCTCGACCACAATTAGCTTGCATGAAGCTAAATATTTTAATGTCTAGCTTGCACCCTCGCTAACACCGCACCATATATTGGGCACGTCTCCGACAGCATGTAATGCCCGGAGGGAAGCCCCTTGAAACGGCAGTTTCGGCAGTCCACCGGGCTAGCACTTTTCGACGCTACATGGCCGGTCTGCCCGCATTGGCGGCATACTTCATTCTTCAAACGGCATTGTGAGACCTTGTAGTCGAATCCCACACAGCGATGACACGCGTATGTACGGACGAGCGACCTACAGCGGAACGAAAATCACTTGATATAGACCCTCCCGGTCTTATCAAGCACCGCTTGCGCTTTTTAATCACATTCAAGTGTCAGATTGATTCTGGCACCATCAGTGACCGACCACGGTTTCGATTCCATATGCACCATCTTTCCGAAGGCCGCCGGCGAGAACTCCTCCTTGAAATGGTTTTCATAGAGTTCTTCCATGAAAACCTCCGGGATGATCGCTGTGTCCACGTCGAACACAGTGATCCTCGTTAAATTTTGCGTTGGCCACCACTTTATTAATCTCATTCCTTGACGGCGTACGAATAACGGCGCAACTCTAACGCCCAGAGCTGGAGGCAATCTCCTTGCCCGACACTGTCGGGTCCCTGCTCGTCACCACAGCCGACCACGTTTCCACGGGCTTCTTGGCTGCAGGAGCACTTCTTGGCGCGGCCATCGGGCCAATGCCGGAGACAGCTCTGGTGGCGGTACCACCCGCACTTGGGGCCGTAAAGGGCGCAGCAGCTGGTTGGCACAACGCAACTTTCGTCTCCAATACGGCGTTTCGCACAACTGGCGCGGTCATCAGCTCGCTAAGCCGGGCAGTTGCCTCCAAGACGGTGATGGCCGCTTCCGGCACCAGTCCAGCGCGCAGCACAGCGGACCTCACTGTCTGGTCCACACCCGCAAATCAATAAATTCGAATAACAAGCGTAATTATCAAGCTACAACTGCGAATTTCGGTGTATACAATATAAACTATAGTATTTATGATTTCTGAAAATTTGATTGCGATCAAATTGTGGAAGTTATTAAAGAAATACTTTTGTAAATGCAAAAACGCCTTCTTACTAGGGGTCTTAGGTGCTTTGGCCGACAATCTGATATATTGTGCCGTCTATGGTATATTTTGAATATGGTACTATAACGATATGGTACTATATACCATTTGGTATAATTTTAGTATATTTGTATTATTTGTATATTTTGAAAATCTTATATATCTCACAGTCGAGCACACTCGACTGTAACTTTCTTACTTGTTTATTAATAGCTTTCAACATAAATAAATGAATAACAAAGTTCACTTAAAAAAAATATGCCAACTTAGCGCGCGTGCTTTTGGATCCAACAGCTGACTTTACAGCTGTTATGCTCAAAAGAGCTGGTAGATATACATGTTTTTGGTATGAGTCATAACAGTTTTATGTTCTGTTAATGCATTGACATTAACATTCTTCTAATTGGAACATTTTTCAAAAACGCCTAAATTCCAGCTAAAATAGAAAATGCCCCATAGTGCAGTGGCTTTAAGTTTTAAGAACATGCAAGATTTCATAAAATAATTATTAAGCATATCTTAAAAATGTTTTCACAAAACATGGTCTCACAGCTCTTTACTAGAGATTAGTCTCTAAAGAGCTCTTTATACCCAATACCGTTGGGTAGCGGGGAGTCTCAGAGTTGAGCACACTTGACTATATTTTTTATGTTTGTTGAACTACTAAGCTTTTATAGTAGCTTTATTTTCACGTCTATTGTTTATAAATAAAACACGCAAGTTTCGAATTCAATTGTTTATTGAGATGGTACATATGTACGTATATGTAACCACCTTAGAATGGTTGGCTGTGACTTGCGTAGTACTAAGCTTCGCCACCGAAAATTCAAAAAAAAATTTTTTCAAAATTTTTTTGCGAAAATCGCTTTAAAATCGTTTGCCCATGCTTGCCCATCTTTTAGTTTTTCGAAAAAAATTTTCGTTTTCGAAATTTTAAATTTTGAAAAATTTTGACATTTTTTCGCAATGAATGAATCAATCGCCCACATCTCGAAATTATGAAAACTAAAGCTCTGCAACGGTAGCCTCAAGTGTTTTCAAGTCTGAACATATCTCAGAATTTAAAAATTTTAAAAAAATTTGAAGGTTTTCAACTTTTTTGATTGCCCATACAAATTCATCGTTTGCGCAAGTTTCAAAGTCTCAAATTTTTGCCAAATTTCAAAATTTTTCAAATTTTTTTGACTTTTTCAGACTGCCCATTTGCTATTTTCGTTTGCCCACCCTTTAGAATTTCAAAATTTTGCCGAATTCCAAAAATTTTCATACTTTTTTGATTTTAGCCTATGGCCCATACAAATTCATCGTATGCCCAAGTTTCAAAGTCTCAAATGTTTGCCAAATTTCAAAAATTTTCAAATTTTTTTGACTTTTTCAGACTGCCCATTCGCTATTTTCGTTTGCCCACCCTTTAGAATTTCAAAATTTTGCCGAATTCCAAAAATTTTCATACTTTTTTGATTTTAGCCTATGGCCCATACAAATTCATCGTATGCCCAAGTTTCAAAGTCTCAAATGTTTGCCAAATTTCAAAATTTTTCAAATTTTTTGACTTTTCAGACTGCCCATTCGCTATTTTCGTTTGCCCACCCTTTAGAATTTCAAAATTTTGCCGAATTCCAAAAATGTTCATACTTTTTTGATTTCAGCCTATGGCCCATACAAATTCATCGCTTGCCCAATTTTCAAAGTCTCAAATTTTTGCCAAATTTCAAAATTTTTCAAATTTTTTTGACTTTTTCAGACTGCCCATTCGCTATTTTCGTTTGCCCACCCTTTAGAATTTCAAAATTTTGCCGAATTCCAAAAATGTTCATACTTTTTTGATTTCAGCCTATGGCCCATACAAATTCATCGCTTGCCCAATTTTCAAAGTGTCAAATTTTTGCCAAATTTCAAAATTTTTCAAATTTTTTTGACTTTTTCAGACTGCCCATTCGCTATTTTCGTTTGCCCACCCTTTAGAATTTCAAAATTTTGCTTAATTTAAAAAATTTTCATACTTTTTTGATTTTAGCCTATGGTCCATCCAAATTCATCGTTTGCCCAACTTTCAAAGTCTCAAAATTTTGCCAAATTTAAAAATTTTTTTGACTGCCCATTCATTGTTTCCATTTCCCACCCTTTATAATTTCAAAATTTTGGGTTCTATGCGTCACTTGGCTATGTGAATCTTGCTTGTGCACATTGATTGATCGAATTTATTAGAAATAGGACGTGAATCTAAAAAAAAATGTGATTATTTTTTTTTATAATTACTTAAAAATTCAAAATAATCAAAATATTGTTTTGAAATATGAAAAATTAAAAAAATATGAAATATCTTATGTGAAATATTGTAGTAGCGTTTCTTATAATATTCCACATAAGCTATTTCTCCATCTTTGGTACTGAATTTAAATTTGTATTGCATACTTGCAAGTTTGTTTACATAAATTGAAAACATAAACAGTACATTTTACTTCTTTGCCTGTTGCAATTCTCAAGTGGTTCTAGCGTTGAACGTACTTGTATAGCTAGCATATTGACAAACTGCAGGGACTCGGTAAGTTCCAGACCAATTATAGTACATATGTGTCATTTTGTACGTTAGTATTTGTATCTTATCAGCATTCAGACCCATGCTGTCATGCAAAACATTGTAGTTTGTTGGAGAAACAGTACCTTGTTTTATGGCCTGTGAAACCAAATAGAAATCATAACGCTCGGGCAAAGTGACTCCATCGTCGACGACGGTTCCAGGTTCAGGATTTTTTTTTTATTAACAAAGTAACGTGTGTATTCTTTTTATTATAACAATAAATGCCAGATTGCAACCTTTCTCTCCTTCCGCCGATTTATAGATCTCGTCCAGTCGAGTTTTGAGGAATTTCTCCTCAATATTGAATACTTGATTTAGCTGACTATCACCTACACCGTCGCCGAAAAAGAGAATGCGATTGGACAAATTCCCATGATGCTCACGATATGCCTTTAGTGCACATGTCATATTCATTAATATTTGATTAGACACTTCCTGACCCTTCATATGCTCAGTAACTGAAGAGAAATAACGTGTGGAGGACTTCATATCCATAGTAGCTACAAAAGCGCCATATGACTTGTTTTTGTTCTTAAACGAGTGGCATACATCAAATCCAACGGTCATCAATTCATTTATAGGAAGTTTTATCATCCATGGAGCACCCATTAGTTTGGAATTCATTTGTATTACATCTTTGGTTGCAATCGACATAAGACCGTTTGATCTATCCGGGCGGGTACTGGACGATCAACACACGTTTGTTTCTTAATGCAACTATATTTCTCTTCGTTAGGAGACTTTATAACAATCATTACAATTCGTGGATTTTTAGCGGCAGCATTATCGATCGCTTGCAAATAAGTCCCATTGCGATCATCCGAAATTTCTTCATATCTGGGTTCGCTCATATGAAGTCTCATGTCTCCAGATGCCTGCATACGCAGCTTCACAAACTGCTGTACTTCACGCTTTGACCGACTTGGTGTTATGACATACCAACGTTTTATGTATGTCTACGTTTGTAAACATAGCGTCTTTACGACATTTCTATGTCCAATCAGCGCGGGCATCGCATAAATAGCGCCTTTGATATCCAAATACAATCTTCTGTGGCGGCAGAAATCGAGCACGTATCTCAACAAATGCAGAATCCAATTCAACATTCCACGATTTCAACATATTAACACTACTTTCCGATTTCTGCAGGCGCTGATTAAATGCACGCAACCTATCAATTCGTCGATCGGGATCAATTATAGTATGCTAGCCCATTGCCTTCATTAATTAGAAGTCAGATCACATATCGTCAGTTAAACCAGTAGCTCGAGCCAATTCAGGAATTAACATTATCAATTGAACAGCACCTCCTCTTATAATATTCCACATAAGATATTTCTCCATCTTTGGAAAATAATACTGCTGTGGATAGTAAGCATCGAATGGAATTATGGCCGGGGTATATAACTTCAATTCGTCAACATGAATCTGATTTACTCTTATGCGCTGAAATCGCTCAAAAAGTGATGAGAACGGATACTTTGTATCACATTTTGTCGAAAAACATTCGAGCACATGATTATCAGGGTGCCTTTAAGCGTGAAGTGATAGGTGTTGAGCCACGAAGCTTTTTTAGTAGCTTTATTTGCACGTCTATTGTCTATAAATAAAACACGCTAATTTCAAATTCAATTGTTTATTAAATGGCACATATGTACGTATATGTAACCACCACTTTGGACTATTTGGCTGTGACTTGCGTAGTACCAAGCTTTGCCCCCGACACGATAACAACAGATTACAGATCAAGAGTCAAAACAAGAGTAAGAGGCAATTAGCCGATCGAGCTGCAAGCGATCGCTAACAGAGAGCATACAGCGCTGCCGGCAGACGATGTCACAGCATTGCATTAACATGCGCTGTCTGCTGCTCCCGACATACTCCCGCCGTTGAAAGCCTATCTTTCAACATCATCCTTCAGGGACAGTAGACAGAGTTTGTTTATGGCTCTCCGGGTGCTGCCACACGTCGTCTTTAACTCGGCAACTCGACACTCGCCGTCCTTGCCAGGGATGAGCGCCATGACACGGGCTAGCGGCCACCGAAGAGGAGGCAAATTTTCGTAATTCATCAAGAACAAATCGTTGACTTGGAGACGACGATCAGGAGTGCGCCACTTGGATCTTTGCTGGAGAAGAGTCAGATACTCCTCCCGCCATCTATTCCAGAAGACCTGCTGCAGTTGAGTGACACGCTGCCAACCATCCAGCCGAATGTAGTCCAACGTAGTTAGGAATATCAAGAATCGCGGTTGGAGGACCACCAAACAGTAGATGAGCGGGAGCCAGCGCATCCAAATCGTCAGGATTCTCTGAAACGCTGCTATCGTTGACACTGTTGCTGTGGTTGCCATTGCTATTGCCGTGGTTGCTGGGACTGCGACGCTGCGACGAAGTGCGCATCGCGCGGACCTAATGGAACAACGCCAGACAATCGCGCAGATCACGCTCTTTCATCTCGGTGCTGGTGCGCAGCGATTGCAGCTCCTTGCCTAGCTCCTTTACCTGCTCCAGCGCTTCCTGATCGCGAATGCGTGTCTGCAGCTGCAGATGATGGGCCATTTCGTAGTGATACGCTTGCAGCGCCTGCCTCTTCTCTTCATATTTAGCCTGCAGCTGGGATTCGAGCTCAAGGAAACGCTCCTTGGCCAGCAGCTGCACTTCCTGCATTTTGTCGTATGCTTCTTCCAGCTTGCTGCGTTGCAGATGCTCCAACTCCTGCTGACGTTGCGTCCATTCCACATCCCTGTCGTGCAACTGCTGTTGCAGCTCTTCGCAATTGCGCTGCGTCTGCTGCAGCCCGGCATTTGTCTCGGCAAGCGTTGTCTGTGACTTCTCCTGACAGCTCAATTTGTCCATCTGCTTGGACATGCACTGCACAACACTGGCGAGTCCCATCCGTTGGCATTGCTGCTGTTCGTTATTATCATCAGAAACATTTTCCGCTGTCTGCATTGTACCGTCTCCACCACCAGCAACGATCCAACCAAGGCGGGTCTTCTGAAGGATAGGCAATCCATCTCCAAGGTCAATCTGTCCGTCACATAACAAGCCGTAGAATAGGCTTGCACCAATCAGCAGGTCCACGCGCTGCGGACGATTGAAGGCTGGATCAGCTAACTGAATGTTAGATGGAATCGCCCAACCGTCGATGTCAATGGGAAAGTTCGGATGGCTGTTAGTGATTGTTGACGTCACAACAGCTTGAAGACTGACAGAATAGTCGGAGATGCAAGAACGCATACAAACATTGACTGTGCATCCTTCAATAGAAACGCCTGTGTCCCCGAGGCCAGAAACCATAGCATCTGATCGCGTCCGTTTTAATTGTAACTGTTGGGCTAAATGGGACGTCATCATGTGGATTTGCGAACCGGAATCCAGCAGAGCACGACAAGGAACGAACGACCCAGCACGACTCCTAAGCCGAACAACAACAGTACCCAAGAGTGCAGCATCAGAACAACGAGATTGGGCAGCAAGAGACGTAGAAGCTTGAGGCTGCAGAGAGGCAGACGAATCAGCTGACGAGGCTCGTTGCGACGTCTCGAAATGCAACAACGAATGATGCCGTCCACCACAGTTACGGCAAGCGCCAGATGTGCAGGATCGAGTTTGGTGTCCTTTCCTTAGACAGTTAAAGCAGAGAGCGAGCTTCTTCACTTCTTTCTGCCTCAAGAAGGGAGACAAATTTGCAAAGATGGGGCAGGAATATATGCCGTGACCAGGCGCGTCACAAAACAGACAACCATTTGCCCTGCTGGGGCTAGGTTGGGCCACAAACGCCTTCCTGCTGCCGTTATGGCTAAAGTTTCTTCCCAACTGTGGCCTGCTGTGTGACTACCCATGCTGTGGTTGCCATTGCTATTGCCGTGGTTGCTGGGACTGCGACGCTGCGACGAAGTGCGCATCGCGCGGACCTCATGGAACAACGCCAGACAATCGCGCAGATCACGCTCTTTCATCTCGGTGCTGGTGCGCAGCGATTGCAGCTCCTTGCCTAGCTCCTTTACCTGCTCCAGCGCTTCCTGATCGCGAATGCGTGTCTGCAGCTGCAGCACTTGCTGCTCGGCGGCATTCAGCTGATCCTGCTTGTGACGCAGATGATGGGCCATTTCGTAGTGATACGCTTGCAGCGCCTGCCTCTTCTCTTCATCTTTAGCCTGCAGCTGGGATTCGAGCTCAAGGAAACGCTCCTTGGCCAGCAGCTGCACTTCCTGCATTTTGTCGTATGCTTCTTCCAGCTTGTTGCGTTGCAGATGCTCCAACTCCTGCTGACGCTGCGTCCATTCCACATCCCTGTCGTGCAACTGCTGTTGCAGCTCTTCGCAATTGCGCTGCGTCTGCTGCAGCCCGGCATTTGTCTCGGCAAGCGTTGTCTGTGACTTCTCCTGACAGCTCAATTTGTCCATCTGCTTGGACATGCACTGCACAACACTGGCGAGTCCCATCCGTTGGCATTGCTGCTGTTCGTTATTATCATCAGAAACATTTTCCGCTGTCTGCATTGTACCGTCTCCACCACCAGCAACGATCCAACCAAGGCGGGTCTTCTGAAGGATAGGCAATCCATCTCCAAGGTCAATCTGTCCGTCACATAACAAGCCGTAGAATAGGCTTGCACCAATCAGCAGGTCCACGCGCTGCGGACGATTGAAGGCTGGATCAGCTAACTGAATGTTAGATGGAATCGCCCAACCGTCGATGTCAATGGGAAAGTTCGGATGGCTGTTAGTGATTGTTGACGTCACAACAGCTTGAAGACTGACAGAATAGGCGGAGATGCAAGAACGCATACAAACATTGACTGTGCATCCTTCAATAGAAACGCCTGTGTCCCCGAGGCCAGAAACCATAGCATCTGATCGCGTCCGTTTTAATTGTAACTGTTGGGCTAAATGGGACGTCATCATGTGGATTTGCGAACCGGAATCCAGCAGAGCACGACAAGGAACGAACGACCCAGCGCGACTCCTAAGCCGAACAACAACAGTACCCAAGAGTGCAGCATCAGAACAACGAGATTGGGCAGCAAGAGACGTAGAAGCTTGAGGCTGCAGAGAGGCAGACGAATCAGCTGACGAGGCTCGTTGCGACGTCTCGAAATGCAACAACGAATGATGCCGTCCACCACAGTTACGGCAAGCGCCAGATGTGCAGGATCGAGTTTGGTGTCCTTTCTTTAGACAGTTAAAGCAGAGAGCGAGCTTCTTCACTTCTTTCTGCCTCAAGAAGGGAGACAAATTTGCAAAGATGGGGCAGGAATATATGCCGTGACCAGGCGCGTCACAAAACAGACAACCATTTGCCCTGCTGGGGCTAGGTTGGGCCACAAACGCCTTCCTGCTGCCGTTATGGCTAAAGTTTCTTCCCAACTGTGGCCTGCTGTGTGACTACCCATGCTGTGGTTGCCATTGCTATTGCCGTGGTTGCTGGGACTGCGACGCTGCGACGAAGTGCGCATCGCGCGGACCTCATGGAACAACGCCAGACAATCGCGCAGATCACGCTCTTTCATCTCGGTGCTGGTGCGCAGCGATTGCAGCTCCTTGCCTAGCTCCTTTACCTGCTCCAGCGCTTCCTGATCGCGAATGCGTGTCTGCAGCTGCAGCACTTGCTGCTCGGCGGCATTCAGCTGATCCTGCTTGTGACGCAGATGATGGGCCATTTCGTAGTGATACGCTTGCAGCGCCTGCCTCTTCTCTTCATCTTTAGCCTGCAGCTGGGATTCGAGCTCAAGGAAACGCTCCTTGGCCAGCAGCTGCACTTCCTGCATTTTGTCGTAAGCTTCTTCCAGCTTGTTGCGTTGCAGATGCTCCAACTCCTGCTGACGCTGCGTCCATTCCACATCCCTGTCGTGCAACTGCTGTTGCAGCTCTTCGCAATTGCGCTGCGTCTGCTGCAGCCCGGCATTTGTCTCGGCAAGCGTTGTCTGTGACTTCTCCTGACAGCTCAATTTGTCCATCTGCTTGGACATGCACTGCACAACACTGGCGAGTCCCATCCGTTGGCATTGCTGCTGTTCGTTATTATCATCAGAAACATTTTCCGCTGTCTGCATTGTACCGTCTCCACCACCAGCAACGATCCAACCAAGGCGGGTCTTCTGAAGGATAGGCAATCCATCTCCAAGGTCAATCTGTCCGTCACATAACAAGCCGTAGAATAGGCTTGCACCAATCAGCAGGTCCACGCGCTGCGGACGATTGAAGGCTGGATCAGCTAACTGAATGTTAGATGGAATCGCCCAACCGTCGATGTCAATGGGAAAGTTCGGATGGCTGTTAGTGATTGTTGACGTCACAACAGCTTGAAGACTGACAGAATAGTCGGAGATGCAAGAACGCATACAAACATTGACTGTGCATCCTTCAATAGAAACGCCTGTGTCCCCGAGGCCAGAAACCATAGCATCTGATCGCGTCCGTTTTAATTGTAACTGTTGGGCTAAATGGGACGTCATCATGTGGATTTGCGAACCGGAATCCAGCAGAGCACGACAAGGAACGAACGACCCAGCACGACTCCTAAGCCGAACAACAACAGTACCCAAGAGTGCAGCATCAGAACAACGAGATTGGGCAGCAAGAGACGTAGAAGCTTGAGGCTGCAGAGAGGCAGACGAATCAGCTGACGAGGCTCGTTGCGACGTCTCGAAATGCAACAACGAATGATGCCGTCCACCACAGTTACGGCAAGCGCCAGATGTGCAGGATCGAGTTTGGTGTCCTTTCTTTAGACAGTTAAAGCAGAGAGCGAGCTTCTTCACTTCTTTCTGCCTCAAGAAGGGAGACAAATTTGCAAAGATGGGGCAGGAATATATGCCGTGACCAGGCGCGTCACAAAACAGACAACCATTTGCCCTGCTGGGGCTAGGTTGGGCCACAAACGCCTTCCTGCTGCCGTTATGGCTAAAGTTTCTTCCCAACTGTGGCCTGCTGTGTGACTACCCATGCTGTGGTTGCCATTGCTATTGCCGTGGTTGCTGGGACTGCGACGCTGCGACGAAGTGCGCATCGCGCGGACCTCATGGAACAACGCCAGACAATCGCGCAGATCACGCTCTTTCATCTCGGTGCTGGTGCGCAGCGATTGCAGCTCCTTGCCTAGCTCCTTTACCTGCTCCAGCGCTTCCTGATCGCGAATGCGTGTCTGCAGCTGCAGCACTTGCTGCTCGGCGGCATTCAGCTGATCCTGCTTGTGACGCAGATGATGGGCCATTTCGTAGTGATACGCTTGCAGCGCCTGCCTCTTCTCTTCATCTTTAGCCTGCAGCTGGGATTCGAGCTCAAGGAAACGCTCCTTGGCCAGCAGCTGCACTTCCTGCATTTTGTCGTATGCTTCTTCCAGCTTGTTGCGTTGCAGATGCTCCAACTCCTGCTGACGCTGCGTCCATTCCACATCCCTGTCGTGCAACTGCTGTTGCAGCTCTTCGCAATTGCGCTGCGTCTGCTGCAGCCCGGCATTTGTCTCGGCAAGCGTTGTCTGTGACTTCTCCTGACAGCTCAATTTGTCCATCTGCTTGGACATGCACTGCACAACACTGGCGAGTCCCATCCGTTGGCATTGCTGCTGTTCGTTATTATCATCAGAAACATTTTCCGCTGTCTGCATTGTACCGTCTCCACCACCAGCAACGATCCAACCAAGGCGGGTCTTCTGAAGGATAGGCAATCCATCTCCAAGGTCAATCTGTCCGTCACATAACAAGCCGTAGAATAGGCTTGCACCAATCAGCAGGTCCACGCGCTGCGGACGATTGAAGGCTGGATCAGCTAACTGAATGTTAGATGGAATCGCCCAACCGTCGATGTCAATGGGAAAGTTCGGATGGCTGTTAGTGATTGTTGACGTCACAACAGCTTGAAGACTGACAGAATAGTCGGAGATGCAAGAACGCATACAAACATTGACTGTGCATCCTTCAATAGAAACGCCTGTGTCCCCGAGGCCAGAAACCATAGCATCTGATCGCGTCCGTTTTAATTGTAACTGTTGGGCTAAATGGGACGTCATCATGTGGATTTGCGAACCGGAATCCAGCAGAGCACGACAAGGAACGAACGACCCAGCACGACTCCTAAGCCGAACAACAACAGTACCCAAGAGTGCAGCATCAGAACAACGAGATTGGGCAGCAAGAGACGTAGAAGCTTGAGGCTGCAGAGAGGCAGACGAATCAGCTGACGAGGCTCGTTGCGACGTCTCGAAATGCAACAACGAATGATGCCGTCCACCACAGTTACGGCAAGCGCCAGATGTGCAGGATCGAGTTTGGTGTCCTTTCTTTAGACAGTTAAAGCAGAGAGCGAGCTTCTTCACTTCTTTCTGCCTCAAGAAGGGAGACAAATTTGCAAAGATGGGGCAGGAATATATGCCGTGACCAGGCGCGTCACAAAACAGACAACCATTTGCCCTGCTGGGGCTAGGTTGGGCCACAAACGCCTTCCTGCTGCCGTTATGGCTAAAGTTTCTTCCCAACTGTGGCCTGCTGTGTGACTACCCATGCTGTGGTTGCCATTGCTATTGCCGTGGTTGCTGGGACTGCGACGCTGCGACGAAGTGCGCATCGCGCGGACCTCATGGAACAACGCCAGACAATCGCGCAGATCACGCTCTTTCATCTCGGTGCTGGTGCGCAGCGATTGCAGCTCCTTGCCTAGCTCCTTTACCTGCTCCAGCGCTTCCTGATCGCGAATGCGTGTCTGCAGCTGCAGCACTTGCTGCTCGGCGGCATTCAGCTGATCCTGCTTGTGACGCAGATGATGGGCCATTTCGTAGTGATACGCTTGCAGCGCCTGCCTCTTCTCTTCATCTTTAGCCTGCAGCTGGGATTCGAGCTCAAGGAAACGCTCCTTGGCCAGCAGCTGCACTTCCTGCATTTTGTCGTATGCTTCTTCCAGCTTGCTGCGTTGCAGATGCTCCAACTCCTGCTGACGCTGCGTCCATTCCACATCCCTGTCGTGCAACTGCTGTTGCAGCTCTTCGCAATTGCGCTGCGTCTGCTGCAGCCCGGCATTTGTCTCGGCAAGCGTTGTCTGTGACTTCTCCTGACAGCTCAATTTGTCCATCTGCTTGGACATGCACTGCACAACACTGGCGAGTCCCATCCGTTGGCATTGCTGCTGTTCGTTATTATCATCAGAAACATTTTCCGCTGTCTGCATTGTACCGTCTCCACCACCAGCAACGATCCAACCAAGGCGGGTCTTCTGAAGGATAGGCAATCCATCTCCAAGGTCAATCTGTCCGTCACATAACAAGCCGTAGAATAGGCTTGCACCAATCAGCAGGTCCACGCGCTGCGGACGATTGAAGGCTGGATCAGCTAACTGAATGTTAGATGGAATCGCCCAACCGTCGATGTCAATGGGAAAGTTCGGATGGCTGTTAGTGATTGTTGACGTCACAACAGCTTGAAGACTGACAGAATAGTCGGAGATGCAAGAACGCATACAAACATTGACTGTGCATCCTTCAATAGAAACGCCTGTGTCCCCGAGGCCAGAAACCATAGCATCTGATCGCGTCCGTTTTAATTGTAACTGTTGGGCTAAATGGGACGTCATCATGTGGATTTGCGAACCGGAATCCAGCAGAGCACGACAAGGAACGAACGACCCAGCACGACTCCTAAGCCGAACAACAACAGTACCCAAGAGTGCAGCATCAGAACAACGAGATTGGGCAGCAAGAGACGTAGAAGCTTGAGGCTGCAGAGAGGCAGACGAATCAGCTGACGAGGCTCGTTGCGACGTCTCGAAATGCAACAACGAATGATGCCGTCCACCACAGTTACGGCAAGCGCCAGATGTGCAGGATCGAGTTTGGTGTCCTTTCTTTAGACAGTTAAAGCAGAGAGCGAGCTTCTTCATTTCTTTCTGCCTCAAGAAGGGAGACAAATTTGCAAAGATGGGGCAGGAATATATGCCGTGACCAGGCGCGTCACAAAACAGACAACCATTTGCCCTGCTGGGGCTAGGTTGGGCCACAAACGCCTTCCTGCTGCCGTTATGGCTAAAGTTTCTTCCCAACTGTGGCCTGCTGTGTGACTACCCATAGCGTATTGCAGAGTCTCGAGCTTCCGACATCTTTCGTCCAGAAACGTGAAGAACTCAGTAGCAGTCGGCACTTTATCGGCGGCAGGATTGTCCAATGCCCTGCTATCCTCCCACGCCGCCTGAGTTTCCACATCCAGCTTTTGCAGCAGCACGTAAATGATAATGCTGTTTGCAATATCCTCTGGACGGCCCAGAGTCTTTAATGCCCCCATGTGAACATTTACCTTATCGCTAAACTCACGGAGTTTAGTGGCCACGGATGAAACTTTTCAACATCATCTAAGTCGTTGTCCTTGTCAATGACAGACTCGAACATTGACCAAAAACTCGCGTATTCCGTATAACCTCCACCGAACGTGGGAAGTTTGAGCTCTGGTAGACGACGTCTTTTAGCGCGGGCACTGAGGCCATTAGCCGAAGGATCGATGGTCTCATCACGCCGCAAAGTGGACGACCGAATCAATTGACGTTCACGACTGTCAAATTGCGCTCGAACACGCGATTTCACTTCAAGAAAACGCTTATCGAAATTGTCCCGCGTTTCACTACCGATCTTATTATAATCGATCTCCTCTAGCGCATTCTGAGCCAAGTCAAATGAAGCTTGAGCACGTTCTAATAGCTCCAACCGTACTGCTAATTCAGATGAATTAAACGCGGCTAGCTTAACTTCGGAAAGCGACGCATCGAGTCTTACAAGGCTATCATAGAGCGATAAAACCTTCCGTTTGAAAAACCGCGCGCGATTTTCGACAGTAGTCGCTTGCTCGTTCATCGAGTTTTCCATTGTTAGGCTGATGTCAGAGTGCGCGCGAGAAGCGATGCGATAATATTGGGCGAGAACGAGCGATAAACCACTGCAACCCTTTTCATATGCAATCGCTCGAAAGATGTCAGAGTGAGAGCGAAGCGAGTTGCGAGTTCAAGCGAGAAAGCGAGAGCAAAGCGAGAGAGCAGTTTGTAACCTGCTTTATCGCTTCAATTGTTTTCTTGCATTCTTTGATTTAATTACCGTTTATTTTCAAACCTTACAAAATAACAATGTAACTCGCTTCTCGCAAAGCTCTCACTCTGACATCTTCTCGCTTTGCTCATCGCTTCTCGCATCGCATCGCTTCGCTTCGCTTCTCGCGCGCACTCTGACATCAGCCTTAGGAGTTAACCGCACTTGTGCTAACTGGCAATTGCTCACTTTGTATATCAAATTTACTGTGCAGCGCAGCAAGAAAAACGCGTCAAACCGCGATTACAAACACGCGCGGTTTGCTTAAGCACAGCAGCAGTTCAAAGCAAGACAAAACGCGTCAAACTCGCGATCACAAACGCGCGCGAGTTGCTTACGCACAGCAGCAGTTCAAAGTTAATCAGTTGATTAGCTGATTTAGATCACACAAACCGAGAGCATAAGAGATAGCAACAAGAAGGGCAATGCACGCAGCTGCGACAGCGGAGTAGTGGAGCATAGACAAGCGACAGAGAGCGGAGAAGGTGTGCAAGCAACGAAGCAGCGGCGAACATGCGCAAACAACGGAGAATGCAAGAACAGAAATGCACCGCTTGTTAAATATATATGCATATATACATATATATTTTTCTTCGCACTATCGAAGACACTTTGCACTTTAAATGTTTCACTAATTGTTATTGTTATTTTTATTTATGCTTAGTTATTTTCAACAATTATTTATGCAAATCAATTGCATTCACAACACTAAGCGAGAATATGTATCTCGCCGGGGCCTCCAAATGTTGAACTACTAAGCTTTTTTAGTAGCTTTATTTGCACGTCTATTGTTTATAAATAAAACACGCAAGTTTCGAATTCAATTGTTTATTGAGATGGTACATATGTACGTATATGTAACCATGCAGCAGATGCAGCGCTGCTGGCAGACGCTGTCACAGCATTGCATTATATGCGCTATCTGCTGCTCCCGACAATGTTCTTAAAAAAAAAAAGCTTAAAAGTATGCAATATTTCGTTCTCTAATCACAAATTTGTATGGCATAATTGCAGGTTTATTTACATAAATTAAAAACGTAAACAGTAAATCTTATTTTTTCGCCTGTTGCAATTCTCAAGTGGTTCTGGATGGGAGCTGGACATTATCACTCTCAATGCGGGATGGCGCCGCAATCGCTTGTCCGCAGCGGTGTCATTTTCCCGTCAGATTTGGATTTTTATACCCGCTACCCATAGGGTAGAAGGGTATTATAACTTTGTGCCGGTAGGAAATGTATGTAACAGGTAGAAGGAGGCATCTCCGACCCTATAAAGTATATATATTCTTGATCAGCGTCAACAGCCGAGACGATCTGGCCATGTCCGTCTGTCCGTCTGTGTGTCTGTGTGTCTGTGTGTCTGTGTGTCTGTCCGTCTGTCCGTCCGTCCGTATGAACACCTAGATCTCAGAGACTATAAGAGATAGAGCTATAATTTTTTTCGACAGCATTTGTTATGTTTGCACGCAGATCAAGTTTGTTTCAAATTTTTGCCACGCCCACTTCCGCCCCCGTAAATCAAAAAAATCGAATAACAAGCGTAATTATAAAACTAGAATTGCGAATTTTGGTATATACAATAATAAGTATAGTATTTATGATTCATGAAAATTTGGTTGCGATCAGATAAAAATTGTCGAAGTTATTAAAGAAATACTTTTGTATGGGCAAACACGCCTACTTACTAGGGGGTCTTATATACCATTTGGTATTTTTAGTGTTTTTAGAATATTTGGTATATTTTAATAATAATATCCCAAAATATATTTTTAGTATTTTTGTAGTATAATTGGTATGTTTTGAGAATAATACCGCAAAATATATTGCTTTTATTCAAAATGGGTAGCGGGTATCTCACAGTCGAGCATACTCGACTGTAGCTTTCTTACTTGTTTTGAAGTGTGATTGCGAGAAAAATAAGAAAACAGCGGGCAGCGGGAAATCTGGCTTTTTGACCAAATTTAAGCATCTTTTTTTTTAGTTTACTTTTAAATTGAATTTAACAGCTGAAATAGCGTTTCTTATAATATTCCACATAAGCTATTTCTCCATCTTTGGTACTGAATTTAAATTTGTATTGCATACTTGCAAGTTTGTTTACATAAATTGTAAACATAAACAGTACATTTTACTTCTTTGCCTGTTGCAATTCACAAGTGGTTCTAGCGTTGAACGTACTTGTATAGCTAGCATATTGACAAACTGCAGGGACTCGGTAAGTTCCAGACCAATTATAGTACATTTTGTACGTTAGTATTTGTATCTTATCAGCATTCATACCCATGCTGTCATGCAAAACATTGTAGTTTGTTGGAGAAACAGTACCTTGTTTTATGGCCTGTGAAACCAAATAGAAATCATAACGCTCGGGCAAAGTGACTCCATCGTCGACGACGGTTCCAGGTTCAGGATTTTTTTTTTATTAACAAAGTTTTGAGGAATTTCTCCTCAATATTGAATACTTGATTTAGCTGACTATCACCTACACCGTCGCCGAAAAAGAGAATGCGATTGGACAAATTCCCATGATGCTCACGATATGCCTTTAGTGCACATGTCATATTCATTAATATTTGATTAGACACTTCCTGACCCTTCATATGCTCAGTAACTGAAGAGAAATAACGTGTGGAGGACTTCATATCCATAGTAGCTACAAAAGCGCCATATGACTTGTTTTTGTTCTTAGACGAGTGGCATACATCAAATCCAACGGTCATCAATTCATTTATAGGAAGTTTTATCATCCATGGAGCACCCATTAGTTTGGAATTCATTTGTATTACATCTTTGGTTGCAATCGACATAAGACCGTTTGATCTATCCGGGCGGGTACTGGACGATCAACACACGTTTGTTTCTTAATGCAACTATATTTCTCTTCGTTAGGAGACTTTATAACAATCATTACAATTCGTGGATTTTTAGCGGCAGCATTATCGATCGCTTGCAAATAAGTCCCATTGCGATCATCCGAAATTTCTTCATATCTGGGTTCGCTCATATGAAGTCTCATGTCTCCAGATGCCTGCATACGCAGTTTCACAAACTGCTGTACTGCTTTGACCGACTTGGTGTTATGACATACCAACGTTTTATGTATGTCTACGTTTGTAAACATAGCGTCTTTACGACATTTCTATGTCCAATCAGCGCGGGCATCGCATAAATAGCGCCTTTGATATCCAAATACAATCTTCTGTGGCGGCAGAAATCGAGCACGTATCTCAACAAATGCAGAATCCAATTCAACATTCCACGATTTCAACATATTAACACTACTTTCCGATTTCTGCAGGCGCTGATTAAATGCACGCAACCTATCAATTCGTCGATCGGGATCAATTATAGTATGCTAGCCCATTGCCTTCATTAATTAGAAGTTAGATCACATATCGTCAGTTAAACCAGTAGCTCGAGCCAATTCAGGAATTAACATTATCAATTGAACAGCACCTCCTCTTATAATATTCCACATAAGATATTTCTCCATCTTTGGAAAATAATACTGCTGTGGATAGTAAGCATCGAATGGAATTATGGCCGGGGTATATAACTTCAATTCGTCAACATGAATCTGATTTACTCTTATGCGCTGAAATCGCTCAAAAAAGTGATGAGAACGGATACTTTGTATCACATTTTGTCGAAAAACATTCGAGCACATGATTATCAGGGTGCCTTTAAGCGTGAAGTGATAGGTGTTGAGCCACGAAGCTTTTTTTAGTAGCTTTATTTGCACGTCTATTGTCTATAAATAAAACACGCTAATTTCAAATTCAATTGTTTATTAAATGGCACATATGTACGTATATGTAACCACCACTTTGGACTATTTGGCTGTGACTTGCGTAGTACCAAGCTTCGCCCCCGACACGATAACAACAGATTACAGATCAAGAGTCAAAACAAGAGTAAGAGGCAATTAGCCGATCGAGCTGCAAGCGATCGCTAACAGAGAGCATACAGCGCTGCCGGCAGATGCAGCGCTGCTGGCAGACGATGTCACAGCATTGCATTAACATGCGCTGTCTGCTGCTCCCGACATACTCCCGCCGTTGAAAGCCTATCTTTCAACATCATCCTTCAGGGACAGTAGACAGAGTTTGTTTATGGCTCTCCGGGTGCTGCCACACGTCGTCTTTAACTCGGCAACTCGACACTCGCCGTCCTTGCCAGGGATGAGCGCCATGACACGGGCTAGCGGCCACCGAAGAGGAGGCAAATTTTCGTAATTCATCAAAAACAAGTCGTTGACTTGGAGACGACGATCAGGAGTGCGCCACTTGGATCTTTGCTGGAGAAGAGTCAGATACTCCTCCCGCCATCACGCTCTTTCATCTCGGTGCTGGTGCGCAGCGATTGCAGCTCCTTGCCTAGCTCCTTTACCTGCTCCAGCGCTTCCTGATCGCGAATGCGTGTCTGCAGCTGCAGCACTTGCTGCTCGGCGGCATTCAGCTGATCCTGCTTGTGACGCAGATGATGGGCCATTTCGTAGTGATACGCTTGCAGCGCCTGCCTCTTCTCATCATATTTAGCCTGCAGCTGGGATTCGAGCTCAAGGAAACGCTCCTTGGCCAGCAGCTGCACTTCCTGCATTTTGTCGTATGCTTCTTCCAGCTTGCTGCGTTGCAGATGCTCCAACTCCTGCTGACGCTGCGTCCATTCCACATCCCTGTCGTGCAACTGCTGTTGCAGCTCTTCGCAATTGCGCTGCGTCTGCTGCAGCCCGGCATTTGTCTCGGCAAGCGTTGTCTGTGACTTCTCCTGACAGCTCAATTTGTCCATCTGCTTGGACATGCACTGCACAACACTGGCGAGTCCCATCCGTTGGCATTGCTGCTGTTCGTTATTATCATCAGAAACATTTTCCGCTGTCTGCATTGTACCGTCTCCACCACCAGCAACGATCCAACCAAGGCGGGTCTTCTGAAGGATAGGCAATCCATCTCCAAGGTCAATCTGTCCGTCACATAACAAGCCGTAGAATAGGCTTGCACCAATCAGCAGGTCCACGCGCTGCGGACGATTGAAGGCTGGATCAGCTAACTGAATGTTAGATGGAATCGCCCAACCGTCGATGTCAATGGGAAAGTTCGGATGGCTGTTAGTGATTGTTGACGTCACAACAGCTTGAAGACTGACAGAATAGTCGGAGATGCAAGAACGCATACAAACATTGACTGTGCATCCTTCAATAGAAACGCCTGTGTCCCCGAGGCCAGAAACCATAGCATCTGATCGCGTCCGTTTTAATTGTAACTGTTGGGCTAAATGGGACGTCATCATGTGGATTTGCGAACCGGAATCCAGCAGAGCACGACAAGGAACGAACGACCCAGCACGACTCCTAAGCCGAACAACAACAGTACCCAAGAGTGCAGCATCAGAACAACGAGATTGGGCAGCAAGAGACGTAGAAGCTTGAGGCTGCAGAGAGGCAGACGAATCAGCTGACGAGGCTCGTTGCGACGTCTCGAAATGCAACAACGAATGATGCCGTCCACCACAGTTACGGCAAGCGCCAGATGTGCAGGATCGAGTTTGGTGTCCTTTCTTTAGACAGTTAAAGCAGAGAGCGAGCTTCTTCACTTCTTTCTGCCTCAAGAAGGGAGACAAATTTGCAAAGATGGGGCAGGAATATATGCCGTGACCAGGCGCGTCACAAAACAGACAACCATTTGCCCTGCTGGGCTAGGTTGGGCCACAAACGCCTTCCTGCTGCCGTTATGGCTAAAGTTTCTTCCCAACTGTGGCCTGCTGTGTGACTACCCATAGCGTATTGCAGAGTCTCGAGCTTCCGACATCTTTCGTCCAGAAACGTGAAGAACTCAGTAGCAGTCGGCACTTTATCGGCGGCAGGATTGTCCAATGCCCTGCTATCCTCCCACGCCGCCTGAGTTTCCACATCCAGCTTTTGCAGCAGCACGTAAATGATAATGCTGTTTGCAATATCCTCTGGACGGCCCAGAGTCTTTAATGCCCCCATGTGAACATTTACCTTATCGCTAAACTCACGGAGTTTAGTGGCCACGGATGCTCCTGCCTCCACCTTCTTGGTACCCAAAAGATCCTTGATGTGCGACTGGAACACAACTCGGTTGTTGTTAAACCGATTATCCAATATATCGAGAGCCACACGATAGTTGGGCCTCGATATCTCCAACGACCGAACTGCATCCAGCGCTGGACCAGTTAAACACGATAGCAGATGTTGAAACTTTTCAACATCATCTAAGTCGTTGTCCTTGTCAATGACAGACTCGAACATTGACCAAAAACTCGCGTATTCCGTATAACCTCCACCGAACGTGGGAAGTTTGAGCTCTGGTAGACGACGTCTTTTAGCGCGGGCACTGAGGCCATTAGCCGAAGGATCGATGGTCTCATCACGCCGCAAAGTGGACGACCGAATCAATTGACGTTCACGACTGTCAAATTGCGCTCGAACACGCGATTTCACTTCAAGAAAACGCTTATCGAAATTGTCCCGCGTTTCACTACCGATCTCATTATAATCGATCTCCTCTAGTGCATTCTGAGCCAAGTCAAATGAAGCTTGAGCACGTTCTAATAGCTCCAACCGTACTGCTAATTCAGATGAATTAAACGCGGCTATCTTAACTTTAGAAAGCGACGCATCGAGTCTTACAAGGCTATCATAGAGCGATAAAACCTTCCGTTTGAAAAACCGCGCGCGATTTTCGACAGTAGTCGCTTGCTCGTTCATCGAGGTTTCCATTGTTAGGAGTTAACCGCACTTGTGCTAACTGGCTATTGCTCACTTTGTATATCAAATTTACTGTGCAGCGCAGCAAGAAAAACGCGTCAAACCGCGATTACAAACACGCGCGGTTTGCTTAAGCACAGCAGCAGTTCAAAGCAAGACAAAACGCGTCAAACTCGCGATCACAAACGCGCGCGAGTTGCTTACGCACAGCAGCAGTTCAAAGTTAATCAGTTGATTAGCTGATTTAGATCACACAAACCGAGAGCATAAGAGAGAGCAACAAGAAGGGCAATGCACGCAGCTGCGACAGCGGAGTAGCGGAGCATAGACAAGCGACAGAGAGCGGAGAAGGTGTGCAAGCAACGAAGCAGCGGCGAACATGCGCAAACAACGGAGAATGCAAGAACAGAAATGCACCGCTTGTTAAATATATATGCATATATACATATATATTTTTCTTCGCACTATCGAAGACACTTTGCACTTTAAATGTTTCACTAATTGTTATTGTTATTTTTATTTATGCTTAGTTATTTTCAACAATTATTTATGCAAATCAATTGCATTCACAACACTAAGCGAGAATATGTATCTCGCCGGGGCCTCCAAATGTTGAACTACTAAGCTTTTTTAGTAGCTTTATTTGCACGTCTATTGTTTATAAATAAAACACGCAAGTTTCGAATTCAATTGTTTATTGAGATGGTACGTATATGTAACCACCTTAGAATGTTTGTCTGAGACTTGTGTAGTACTAAGCTTCGCCACCGACACGATTACAAGCGTTTTTACAATTCAAGAATGAAAACAAGAGAGACAAACAATTAGCCGATCGAACTGCAAGCGATCGCTAACAGAGAGCATACAGCGCTGCCGGCAGATGCAGCGCTGCTGGCAGACGCTGCACTATATGAAAATTTGACCACTTTCTCTGGCCAAAATTAATATCTCAAGAACGGAGCAAGATAATTCAAATCGGTTTTTGCATTAGGTTAAGACAACCATTATCTATTGAAATAAAAAAAAAATGGGTGTGGCACCGCCCCCTTTTTTTAATTTAAGCAATTTTGCGAAAATGTTTAAAATACTATTTTAATATACAAGAAATGTTTCTATAATAATTATTTTATATATTTTGTAACATTAGTGGGCGTGGCACGCCGTAATTTAATAAAAAATTACAAAAAAAAAAAATTTCATTCAATTTGTTGATTGATATTTTTCATTGTTTTTTGTGGTAAAATTGCTTTTTCCTACTTACATCACATACTACATATAAGAGTTAACAAAAAAATCAATTTTGTGTTTTCTTTCTCGACATTAATTTTCATTTAACCTAAAACTCTAAATTTTTGCAGTTAGATTACCTTCTAAAAATTAAAATTTAAGGGGTTTGTGGTTATTTGTGATCTTTTTAATTACTCTCATTTGAACAAGAATGAAATACTCTACAACATAGAAAACATTTCATCAAGTCCCTCTGGTGCCCTCACTTTACACAGCTTTCGAAAAATGAGACTCCATCAAAAATATCCATTTTTTAGGTTACTAACAATTTTAATCTATTCAGGGGACAACACGAATTTTTTACACATTTGACAAGGACAAACACATAATACAAACCACTGTGGATAGAACTCATTTCAAAAATTTTAGCAATGTGCTTTAATTTTTCGCTATTAACAATTGGAAAATTGCAAGAAAAATGCAATATGCAAAAACACGTGAACTGCCATTCACACAGCTGATATTTCTTGAGTGGCGCAATCTATCGAAAATTCTGGTATGCAACATTGATGAATGATCTATTGTGAACACATTGCACCTAAAATTAGTTCAATCTGCCAACTTTCAAAAAATTACTTTTGGCCAGAGAAAGTGGTCAAATTTCCTATAGTGCGCTGTCACAGCATTGCATTAACATGCGCTGTCTGCTGCTCCCGACAATGTTCTTAAAAAAAAGCTTAAAAGTATGCAATATTTCGTTCTCCAATCACAAATTTGACAGTAAATTTTATACTTTCGCCTGTTGCAATTCTCAAGTGGTTCTGGATGGATTGCTACCAGCCAGCAGTAGCACGGAATCTAGATACGCAATATACGCTTCCAACGCAGTGTTGTATTGGCAATATACGGAGCTCAGGAAGATTGAGCCAAATCTTCCAGTGACACTCACGCATATGCCAAAGTCCGTGATGAGCGACTCAATCGGCATACAGATGGCATCCGGGTCGTCCAAAAAGATGGCAGCCTTCGAACTTCGATTAGCAAACACACGCATCCCGGACAGAATGCCCGTGATGCCGTGAGTTCTGTCGACGAACGGTTCCTGCACCAAAGCGAACATGTGGCGGGAGTCTCGCACCCGAGTTGCAAACACGATGGTAGCGCCTCGACCTCGACCACAATTAGCTTGCATGAAGCTAAATATTTTAATGTCTAGCTTGCACCCTCGCTAACACCGCACCATATATTGGGCACGTCTCCGACAGCATGTAATGCCCGGAGGGAAGCCCCTTGAAACGGCAGTTTCGGCAGTCCACCGGGCTAGCACATTTCGACGCTACATGGCCGGTCTGCCCGCATTGGCGGCATACTTCGTTTTTCAATCGGCATTGCGCAACCTTGTGGTCGAATCCCATACAGCGATGACACGCGTAAGTACGGACGAGCGACCTACAGCGGAACGAAAACCACTTGATATAGACCCTCCCGGTCTTATCAAGCACCGCTTGCGCCTTTTCATCACATTCAAGTGTCAGATTGATTCTGGCACCATCAGTGACCGACCACGGTTTCGATTCCATATGCACCATCTTTCCGAAGGCCGCCGGCGAGAACTCCTCCTTGAAATGGTTTTCATAGAGTTCTTCCATGAAAACCTCCGGGATGATCGCTGTGTCCACGTCGAACACAGTAATCCTCGTTAAATTTTGCGTTGGCCACCACTTTATTAATCTCATTCCTTGACGGCGTACGAATAACGGCGCGACTCTAACGCCCAGAGCTGGAGGCAATCTCCTTGCCCGACACTGTCGGGTCCCTGCTCGTCACCACAGCCGACCACGTTTCCACGGGCTTCTTGGCTGCAGGAGCATTTCTAGGTGCGGCCATCGGGGCGACGCCGGAGACAGCTCTGGTGGCGGCACCACCCGCACTTGGGGCCGTAAAGGGCGCAGCAGCTGGTTGGCACAACGCAACTTTCGTCTCCAAGACGGCGTTTCGCACAACTGGCGCGGTCATCAGCTCGCTAAGCCGGGCAGTTGCCTCCAAGACGGTGATGGCCGCTTCCGGCACCAGTCCAGCGCGCAGCACAGCGGACCTCACTGTCTGGTCCACACCCGCAAATCAATAAATTCGAATAACAAGCGTAATTATCAAGCTACAACTGCAAATTTCGGTGTATACAATATAAACTATAGTATTTATGATTTCTGAAAATTTGATTGCGATCAAATTGTGGAAGTTATTAAAGAAATACTTTTGTATATGCAAAAACGCCTTCTTACTAGGGGTCTTAGGTGCTTTGGCCGACAATCTGATATATTGTGCCGTCTATGGTATATTTTGAATATGGTACTATAACGATATGGTACTATATACCATTTGGTATAATTTTAGTATATTTGTATTATTTGTATATTTTGAAAATCTCATATATATATCTCACAGTCGAGCACACTCGACTGTAACTTTCTTACTTGTTTATTAATAGCTTTCAACATAAATAAATGAATAACAAAGTTCACTTAAAAAAAAAATGCCAACTTAGCCAGCGTGCTTTTGGATCCAACAGCTGACTTTACAGCTGTTATGCTCAAAAGAGCTGGTAGATATACATGTTTTTGGTATGAGCCATAACAGTTTTATGTTCTGTTAATGCATTGACATTAACATTCTTCTAATTGGAACATTTTTCAAAAACGCCTAAATTCCAGCTAAAATAGTAAATGCCCCATAGTACAGTGGCTTTAAGTTTTAAGAACATGCAAGATTCCATAAAATAATTATTAAGCATACCTTAAAAATGTTTTCACAAAACATGGTCTCACACCTCTTTACTAGAGACTAGTCTCTAAAGAGCTCTTTATACCCAATACCGTTGGGTAGCGGGGGGTCTCAGAGTTGAGCACACTTGACTGTATTTTTTATGTTTGTTGAACTACTAAGCTTTTTTAGTAGCTTTATTTGCACGTCTATTGTTTATAAATAAAACACGCAAGTTTCGAATTCAATTGTTTATTGAGATGGTACATATGTACGTATATGTAACCACCTTAAAATGGTTGGCTGTGACTTGCGTTGTACTAAGCTTCGCCACCGACACGATTACAAGCGTTTTTACAATTCAAGAATAAAAACAAGAGAGACAAACAATTAGCCGATCGAGCTGCAAGCGATCGCTAACAGAGAGCATACAGCGCTGCCGGCAGATGCTGCGCTGCTGGCAGACGATGTCACAGCATTGCATTAACATGCGCTGTCTGCTGCTCCCGACATACTCCCACCGTTGAAAGCCTATCTTTCAACATCATCCTTCAGGGACAGTACACAGAGTTTGTTTATGGCTCTCCGGGTGCTGCCACACGTCGTCTTTAACTCGGCAACTCGACACTCGCCGTCCTTGCCAGGGATGAGCGCCATGACACGGGCTAGCGGCCACCGAAGAGGAGGCAAATTTTCGTAATTCATCAAGAACAAATCGTTGACTTGGAGACGACGATCAGGAGTGCGCCACTTGGATCTTTGCTGGAGAAGAGTCAGATACTCCTCCCGCCATCTATTCCAGAAGACCTGCTGCAGTTGAGTGACACGCTGCCAACCATCCAGCCGAATGTAGTCCAACGTAGTTAGGAATCTCAAGAATCGCGGTTGGAGAACCACCAAACAGTAGATGAGCGGGAGCCAGCGCATCCAAATCGTCAGGATTCTCTGAAACGCTGCTATCGTTGACACTGTTGCTGTGGTTGCCATTGCTATTGCCGTGGTTGCTGGGACTGCGACGCTGCGACGAAGTGCGCATCGCGCGGACCTAATGGAACAACGCCAGACAATCGCGCAGATCACGCTCTTTCATCTCGGTGCTGGTGCGCAGCGATTGCAGCTCCTTGCCTAGCTCCTTTACCTGCTCCAGCGCTTCCTGATCGCGAATGCGTGTCTGCAGCTGCAGATGATGGGCCATTTCGTAGTGATACGCTTGCAGCGCCTGCCTCTTCTCATCATATTTAGCCTGCAGCTGGGATTCGAGCTCAAGGAAACGCTCCTTGGCCAGCAGCTGCACTTCCTGCATTTTGTCGTATGCTTCTTCCAGCTTGCTGCGTTGCAGATGCTCCAACTCCTGCTGACGCTGCGTCCATTCCACATCCCTGTCGTGCAACTGCTGTTGCAGCTCTTCGCAATTGCGCTGCGTCTGCTGCAGCCCGGCATTTGTCTCGGCAAGCGTTGTCTGTGACTTCTCCTGACAGCTCAATTTGTCCATCTGCTTGGACATGCACTGCACAACACTGGCGAGTCCCATCCGTTGGCATTGCTGCTGTTCGTTATTATCATCAGAAACATTTTCCGCTGTCTGCATTGTACCGTCTCCACCACCAGCAACGATCCAACCAAGGCGGGTCTTCTGAAGGATAGGCAATCCATCTCCAAGGTCAATCTGTCCGTCACATAACAAGCCGTAGAATAGGCTTGCACCAATCAGCAGGTCCACGCGCTGCGGACGATTGAAGGCTGGATCAGCTAACTGAATGTTAGATGGAATCGCCCAACCGTCGATGTCAATGGGAAAGTTCGGATGGCTGTTAGTGATTGTTGACGTCACAACAGCTTGAAGACTGACAGAATAGTCGGAGATGCAAGAACGCATACAAACATTGACTGTGCATCCTTCAATAGAAACGCCTGTGTCCCCGAGGCCAGAAACCATAGCATCTGATCGCGTCCGTTTTAATTGTAACTGTTGGGCTAAATGGGACGTCATCATGTGGATTTGCGAACCGGAATCCAGCAGAGCACGACAAGGAACGAACGACCCAGCACGACTCCTAAGCCGAACAACAACAGTACCCAAGAGTGCAGCATCAGAACAACGAGATTAGGCAGCAAGAGACGTAGAAGCTTGAGGCTGCAGAGAGGCAGACGAATCAGCTGACGAGGATCGTTGCGACGTCTCGAAATGCAACAACGAATGATGCCGTCCACCACAGTTACGGCAAGCGCCAGATGTGCAGGATCGAGTTTGGTGTCCTTTCTTTAGACAGTTAAAGCAGAGAGCGAGCTTCTTCACTTCTTTCTGCCTCAAGAAGGGAGACAAATTTGCAAAGATGGGGCAGGAATATATGCCGTGACCAGGCGCGTCACAAAACAGACAACCATTTGCCCTGCTGGGGCTAGGTTGGGCCACAAACGCCTTCCTGCTGCCGTTATGGCTAAAGTTTCTTCCCAACTGTGGCCTGCTGTGTGACTACCCATAGCGTATTGCAGAGTCTCGAGCTTCCGACATCTTTCGTCCAGAAACGTGAAGAACTCAGTAGCAGTCGGCACTTTATCGGCGGCAGGATTGTCCAATGCCCTGCTATCCTCCCACGCCGCCTGAGTTTCCACATCCAGCTTTTGCAGCAGCACGTAAATGATAATGCTGTTTGCAATATCCTCTGGACGGCCCAGAGTCTTTAATGCCCCCATGTGAACATTTACCTTATCGCTAAACTCACGGAGTTTAGTGGCCACGGATGCTCCTGCCTCCACCTTCTTGGTACCCAAAAGATCCTTGATGTGCGACTGGAACACAACTCGGTTGTTGTTAAACCGATTATCCAATATATCGAGAGCCACACGATAGTTGGGCCTCGATATCTCCAACGACCGAACTGCATCCAGCGCTGGACCAGTTAAACACGATAGCAGATGTTGAAACTTTTCAACATCATCTAAGTCGTTGTCCTTGTCAATGACAGACTCGAACATTGACCAAAAACTCGCGTATTCCGTATAACCTCCACCGAACGTGGGAAGTTTGAGCTCTGGTAGACGACGTCTTTTAGCGCGGGCACTGAGGCCATTAGCCGAAGGATCGATGGTCTCATCACGCCGCAAAGTGGACGACCGAATCAATTGACGTTCACGACTGTCAAATTGCGCTCGAACACGCGATTTCACTTCAAGAAAACGCTTATCGAAATTGTCCCGCGTTTCACTACCGATCTCATTATAATCGATCTCCTCTAGTGCATTCTGAGCCAAGTCAAATGAAGCTTGAGCACGTTCTAATAGCTCCAACCGTACTGCTAATTCAGATGAATTAAACGCGGCTATCTTAACTTTAGAAAGCGACGCATCGAGTCTTACAAGGCTATCATAGAGCGATAAAACCTTCCGTTTGAAAAACCGCGCGCGATTTTCGACAGTAGTCGCTTGCTCGTTCATCGAGGTTTCCATTGTTAGGAGTTAACCGCACTTGTGCTAACTGGCTATTGCTCACTTTGTATATCAAATTTACTGTGCAGCGCAGCAAGAAAAACGCGTCAAACCGCGATTACAAACACGCGCGGTTTGCTTAAGCACAGCAGCAGTTCAAAGCAAGACAAAACGCGTCAAACTCGCGATCACAAACGCGCGCGAGTTGCTTACGCACAGCAGCAGTTCAAAGTTAATCAGTTGATTAGCTGATTTAGATCACACAAACCGAGAGCATAAGAGAGCAACAAGAAGGGCAATGCACGCAGCTGCGACAGCGGAGTAGCGGAGCATAGACAAGCGACAGAGAGCGGAGAAGGTGTGCAAGCAACGAAGCAGCGGCGAACATGCGCAAACAACGGAGAATGCAAGAACAGAAATGCACCGCTTGTTAAATATATATGCATATATACATATATATTTTTCTTCGCACTATCGAAGACACTTTGCACTTTAAATGTTTCACTAATTGTTATTGTTATTTTTATTTATGCTTAGTTATTTTCAACAATTATTTATGCAAATCAATTGCATTCACAACACTAAGCGAGAATATGTATCTCGCCGGGGCCTCCAAATGTTGAACTACTAAGCTTTTTTAGTAGCTTTATTTGCACGTCTATTGTTTATAAATAAAACACGCAAGTTTCGAATTCAATTGTTTATTGAGATGGTACATATGTACGTATATGTAACCATGCAGCAGATGCAGCGCTGCTGGCAGACGCTGTCACAGCATTGCATTAACATGCGCTGTCTGCTGCTCCCGACAATGTTCTTAAAAAAAAGCTTAAAAGTATGCAATATTTCGTTCTCCAATCACAAATTTGTATGGCATAATTGCAGGTTTATTTACATAAATTAAAAACGTAAACAGTAAATCTTATTTTTTCGCCTGTTGCAATTCTCAAGTGGTTCTGGATGGGAGCTGGACATTATCACTCTCAATGCGGGATGGCGCCGCAATCGCTTGTCCGCAGCGGTGTCATTTTCCCGTCAGATTTGGATTTTTTTGAAGTGTGATTGCGAGAAAAATAAGAAAACAGCGGGCAGCGGGAAATCTGGCTTTTTGACCAAATTTAAGCATCTTTTTTTTAGTTTACTTTTAAATTGAATTTAACAGCTGAAATAGCGTTTCTTATAATATTCCACATAAGATATTTCTCCATCTTCGTTACTGAATTTAGACATCGGGGATGATTCAAAAGCGACATCATCTACTCGATATGTTTTATTATTGTAGTCTGTTAAAACAATCATGCCTATCACTTCACGCTTAAAGACGCCCTGATAATTATCATGTTCTCGAATGTTTTTCGACAAAATGTGATACAAAGTATCCGTTCTCATCACTTTGTGAGAGATTTCAGCGCATAAGAGTAAATCAGATTCATGTTGACGAATTGAAGTTATATACCCCGGCCATAATTCCATTCGATTTGGATTTTCTTGAAGTGTGATTGCGGGAAAAATATGAAAACAGCCGGCAGCGGGAATTCTTTTTTTTATACCCGCTACCCATAGGGTAGAAGGGTATTATAACTTTGTGCCGGCAGGAAATGTATGTAACAGGTAGAAGGAGGCATCTCCGACCCTATAAAGTATATATATTCTTTATCAGCGTCAACAGCCGAGACGATATAGCCATGTCCGTCTGTCCGTCTGTCCGTCTGTCCGTATGAACACCTAGATCTCAGAGACTATAAGAGATAGAGCAATAATTTTTTTCGACAGCATTTGTTATGTTTGCACGCAGATCAAGTTTGTTTCAAATTTTTGCCACGCCCACTTCCGCCCCCGCAAATCAAAAAAATCGAATAACAAGTGTAATTTTAAAGCTAGAGCTACGAATTGTGGTATATACTATAATTGCTGTAGTAGTTATGATTCCTGAAAATTTGGTTGCGATCAGATAAAAATTGTGGAAGTTATTAAAGAAATACTTTTGTATGGGCAGAAACGCCTACTTACTAGGGGTCTGAGTTGCTTTGGCCGACAATCTGGCACATTGTGCCGTCTATGGTATATATTGAATGGGGTACTATATCGATATACCAAACATACCATTTGGTATATTTTTAGTATTTTTTTTTAGTATTTTCGGTATATTTTGAAAATGATACCGCAATTTTTTGCCTTTATTAAAAATGGGTAGCGGGTATCTCACAGTCGAGCACACTCGACTGTAACTTTCTTACTTGTTTTATATTACTTTTACTTAAATTTTAGAGATGTTTCAATTGAATTTATTGGCTCTGCCTCTGCAGACGGAATCGTAGCGCGTTCCTGTGAAGAGCTTAGCATATATTCGCTCTGTTCCAGCTTGCACTCGTTGATCACAAGCAGCTGATCCTCGTCCGGTCGAGTGAGTGGCATGCCTAGGGTGTTGCTAACACTGCACACCGACTCTTCTTGCAGTTCAGCCACTGGCTGGCTGTTGGCTTGTTCAGACTCCTTGAGCATTTCCTCTAACTGCGCACAACGTGCAACACGCACTCTGTTTTTTGGTTGGCTGGCAACGCAAAGCCTGTTGTGAAAGATTAGCATCTTCATCAATCACGATCAACTCCGTGTGATGATATAACTGTAATTGATATGAAATAATGAATTTAGCAAGTCTGATGAGATCGATATATCTTGACTGTATACTATCAACTTACACTGTCATATTTGATCTTGGCTTCGTTAAGCATAGTCTCCAATCTTGTCAGCCTCGACTCGGTATAGCACGCAAACATCGCCGACGACATGCTATATATAAAAGAGATTTGACTAGCATTGTAATTATGATCATTTGCATAGTGTAGTAGTACTCACTCTCCAGGTTTTTCAGTTTTATCCACTTATCTTCGGTCATCTTATGCCTGAAGATCGTCATCAATGTCCCGACAAAGGGAGCCCAAGCACGTAGCTGCTGCACCTTTGCCCGATATGGTGAGTCCTTAATTACTTCCATAACATCATCTTCCGTGTCACTCATAGTTGGGCTTTTTGATTACAGCTTCTAATGACATGAAATGAAATCCAAATTTCCAAATTTTTCAGAAATCACAAATACTATAGTTAATTCTGTATATACTCGTACAAATTGTCTATTGTATATAAAATTCGCGATTCTAGCTTTAATATTACGCTTGCTATAGCTCTATCTCTTATAGTCCCTAAGATCCAGTGTTTCATACGGACACACAGACATAACCTGATTGTCTTGACGGGGTCCCCGTTGCAGGTTCAAGTCGCCACGAGCACGCTCGAGCGATTTGCTGAACCACATGGGGGACACTGCATTCGCATCTAAGCCACAGATAACCGGATTGCTACCAGCAAGTAGTAGTACGAGTATGGAATTTAAATACGCAATGTACGGCTCCAACGCAGTGTTGTATTGGCAATACACGGAGCTCAGGAGGATTGAGTCAAATCTTCCAGTGACACTCACGCATACGCCAAAGTCCGTGATGAGCGACTCAATCGGCATACAGATGGCATCCGGGTCGTCCAAGAAGATGGCAGCCTTCGAACGCCGATCAGCAAACACACGCATTCCGGACGGAATGCCCGTAATGCCGTGAGATCTGTCGACGAACGGTGCCTGCACCAAAGCGAACATGTGGCGGGAGTCTCGCACCCGAGTTGCAAACTCGATGGTAGCGGCTCGACCCCGATCACAATTAGCTTGGATGAAGTTCAAAATTTTACCGACCACGGCTTCGACGCCATATGCACCATCTTCTTGAAGGCCGACGGCGAGAACTCCTCCTTGAAGTGGTTTTCATAGAGCTCAACCTCCAGGCCGACCTCATTGAACTTCGCGTTGGCCACCACTTTATTGATTTCGTTCCTTGACGGCGTACGGATAACGGCGCCACCGCGCTTCAGTTCACGGACTTCGTGAACCCTAACGCCCAGAGCTGGAGCAACTTGGCTCATTACCTTATCGGCAATCTCCTTGCCCGACACTGTCGGGTCCTTGCTCGTCACCACAGCCGACCACGTTTCAACGGGCTTCTTGGCTGCAGGAACACTTCTAGTTGCGGCCATCGGGCCAATGCCGGAAACAGCTCTGGTGGCGGCACCACCCGCACATGGGGCCGTAAAGGGCGCAGCAGCTGGTTGGCACAACGCAACTTTCGACTCCAAGACGGCGTTTCGCACAACTAGCGCGGTCACCAGCTCGCTATGCCGGGCAGTTGCCTCCAGGACGGCGATGGCCGCTTCCGGCGCCAGTCCAGTGCGCAGCACAGCGGGCCTCACCGTCAGGTCCGCACCCGCAAGCTGAGCCAATACGGCATCAGTAACTTCCTTCACCACACTGGCAGCCACAAAGCTACCAGCAGGAGCTGGACGGGCAGGCGCACTCAGTCGGGCGACAGCGGCCACCGTAGCGGATGCAGGGGCGGCAGTATCAGCAGCAACTTCAGCGACTCCATCGGCGACTCTAACGGCGTCTCCAGCGGCGGCTCCAGTGGCGACTTCGTTGGCGGCTGCTCCATCAGCGTTGAGTTTGAAACTAATTGCCAATTTCTTGGCAGCCAGATCAAACGGGGGAACGCCAGCAAGAACTTGCAGTGCCACAGTGGACACTGTACGGCACACCGGCAGGAATCCAAGAAGGATGCGCCTTTGGCAGGAAAATAGGTGCCTCCTGGCCCCTACTTGTCTCATCGCCGTGGCATACCACACTGAGGCACCAAATAGCGCACAAGGCACCATGAGTCCAGTGTAAATGGTCCGCTTGGCACGGGGACTGATCCCCCCAGCCGATCACGTAAAGACGCGATATGCGGGTTGAAATTCAACCGCTCGCCGACCGTGATGCCCAGATACCGGTATTTGTCAACGTAGGGCAAGCTTGCTCCAGCAAACCGTACCCCAGGTCGCCTATTAGCCGATAATTGGCCTTTCAGCAACATGACAGCCGTCTTACTGGTGGAGACGGACACGCCTACCTCTGTTCCCCAAGCTCCTACGATGGACATATATTCCGCTCCTTTCGACTTCAGATCGTTTCGGAAGTTTCCCTCGACGAGAAGCAGCAAGTCGTCTGCATACGCGCTCAGTTTGCACAAAGGCTCCAATCGCCGAAGAAGCACATCCATCATGAGGTTCCAAATGAATGGACCACTGATGGAACCCTGTGGGCAACCTCTGGTCACCGGCACAGATGCTTCCTCGTATCTGCTAACGATGCACGCACTCCTGCCAGAGAAGAAGCTTCGCCACAAGCTGGCTTCTCGGCAGCCAAAGTCCATCAGTCGGCGTAGCACAGCATCCCACTCCACGTGGTCAAATGCTCCTTTGAAATCCACGAAGATTCCGAGTACATATCTTGCCGGGCTGGCGTCGACAGTACTCTTCACGTGTCTCTAGGCATCCTCCACACAGCGTCCAGGTTGAAATCCCCAAATTGTCATCTGCAGCCCTCTGGGAGCATGTCCTTCATTCGGCTGACCATGATACCCTCGAGCACCTTACCAAAGACTGGTAGCAGACATATACCACGATAAGAGCCAGGATCGCTCCTGTCCTTATCGGGCCCCTTGAGAAGTGGCACAACGCGCGGGCGTTTCCACTCAGAAGGGAAATGTCCTTCGGCTAAACAGCGGGAATACAACGCTGTAAGATGCTGAGGAATAGCACGCCAAACCTCCTTACAGATCACTCCAGTGATGCCGTCCATGCCAGGCGAGCGTCTGCTCCGTAGCCTGGCGACACAAGCACTCACTTCGTACTCGTCGAGTGTGGGCGGAAGCACATCTGGGATGGCAGTCGGTGCATTCGACTCCGCAACGGGGAAGAATTTACGGAGGAGCACTCGCGCACAGTCGTGCCATGTTACGACTGGCTCGCCATTTACCCGTAGGCAGCCCAACTCGGAATTCCGTTTGTGACGTCGGCAAATCCTGTAGACATGCCCCAGGGATCATCCCGATTATCTCCAACGAAGCGACGCCAGTTGTCCTCCTTTGCCGACAAAATAAGCTTCTTGTACTGACCCACGGAGATCCGCAGGTCAGTAGCAAGTCGCCCTGCTTCATCGCTGCCACGACGACGAGCATTCCGTCGCCTCAGTCTCCTGATCTCTCGGCGTTTCGTACTGAGGTTGGCATTCCACCAGACCACTTTCCGAACGGCTCTCGGCTGCCTGCGTCCAAATACATGGTCGCATACACTGTGCACCAGTGCACCCGTTGCAGACACCTGGTCATCAATGGACATCTCCGTGTAGTCCTGCGAGAATTCCTCAAGCTTGCATACAAGCTCACCACGGAACGACTGCCAACGTGCATTGGAGAAGTTCCAGGACGGAACAGGAGCATCGCTCTCAACTGTGTCTCTGGGGTCTCGCGTCACCTCAACACAGATCGTGTTGTGGTCACTGAGGTCCCACTCGTCCACTCTCCAGTCATATGTGGCCCACATAAGCGCTGCTTCGTTGGCAATCGTGACGTCGATATCACTCCGTCCGCGGTGATTATCGAACGTATACAAACTACTGACCTCATTTAGCACGCCGGCTCGGGATTCTTGAATCCATTCGGTCAGCAGCTCACCCCTTCGGCGGTTCGAGTCGCCACGAGCACGCTCGAGCGATTTGCTGAACCACAAGGGGGGACACTGCATTCGCATCCATGCCACAGATAACCGGATTGCTACCAGCCAGTAGTAGCACGGAATCTAGATACGCAAGATACGGTTCCAATTCAGTGTTGTATTGGCAGTACACGGAGCTCAGGAAGATTGAGCCAAATCTTCCAGTGACACTCACGCATACGCCAAAGTCCGTGATGAGCGACTCAATAGGCATACAGATGGCATCCGGGTCGTCCAAAAAAGATGGCAGCCTTCAAACGCCGATCAGCAAACACACGCATCCCGGACGGAATGCCCGTAATGCCGTGCTTTCTGTCGACGTACGGTTCCTGCACCAAAGCGAACATATGGCGGGAGTCTCGCACCCGAGTTGCAAACTCAATGGTAGCGGCTCGACCTCGACCACAATTAGCTTGGATGAAGCTAAACATTTTAATGTCTAGCTTGCACCCTCGCTAAGACCGCACCATATATTGGGCACGTCTCCGACAGCATGTAATGCCCGGAGGGAAGCCCCTTGAAACGGCAGTTTCGGCAGTCCACCGGGCTAGCACATTTCGACGCTACATGGCCGGTCTGCCCGCATTGGCGGCATACTTCGTTTTTCAATCGGCATTGCGCAACCTTGTGGTCGAATCCCATACAGCGATGACACGCGTAAGTACGGACGAGCGACCTACAGCGGAACGAAAACCACTTGATGTAGACCCGCCCGGTCTTATCAAGCACCGCTTGCGCCTTTTCGTCACATTCGAGTGTCAGATTGACTCTGACACCGTCAGTGACCGACCACGGCTTCGACGCCATATGCACCATCTTCTTGAAGGCCGACGGCGAGAACTCCTCCTTGAAGTGGTTCTCATAGAGCTCGTCCATGAAAACTTCCGGTATAATCCCAGTGTCCACGTCGAACACGTTGATTTTCGACCTCACTCCACGGTTGGGCTCAACCTCCTGTCCGACCTCGTTGAATTTCGCGCTGGCCACCACTTTATTCATCTCGTTTCTCGACGGCGTACGAATGACGGCAATCTCCTTGCCCTACACTGTCGGGTCCTTGCTCGTCACCACAGCCGACCACGTTTCCACGGGCTTCTTGGCTGCAGGAGCATTTCTAGGTGCGGCCATCGGGGCGACGCCGGAGACAGCTCTGGTGGCGGCACCACTCGCACATGGGGCCGTAAAGGGCGCAGCAGCTGGTTGGCACAACGCAACCTTCGTCTCCAAGACGGCGTTTCACACAACTAGCGCGGACACCAGCTCGCTAAGCCGGGCAGTTGCCTCCAGGACGGCGATGGCCGCTTCCGGCGCCAGTCCAGCGCGTAGCACAGCGGACCTCACCGTCTGGTCTACACCCGCCAGCTGCGCCAATACGGCATCAGACCCTTCCTTCACCACACTGGCAGCAACAAAACTACCAGCAGGAGCTGGACGGGCAGGCGCGCTCAGTCGGGCGATAGCGGCCACCGTAGCGGGTGCAGTGGCGGCAGTAGCAGCAGCAACTCCATCGGCGACTCCAGCGGCGGCTCCATCGGCGGCTCCAGCGGCGGTTCCAGCGGCGATTTCAGAAGCGGTTCCAGCGGCGGTTTCAGCGGCGGTTCCAGCGGCGGCTCCAGCGGCGACTTCGTTGGCGGCTGCTCCATCGGCGTTGCCTCCAATAAAGGAGACAGCCAGCCGCTTGGCAGAGGATGCATCGTCGCTGCCAACCAGGTTGGGCGACGATACAGCCTTGCTTCGCGGCTTTCTGCCTCGCTTCCCGCGTGGGCGATCGTCCGAGACGGACATCTCGCTCGTATCGCTGCATACACTGGCACTTGATCTCGTGTCCATCATGGCGCCAACGGTTCGCAGTTTAAACTGCGCAAGCAGTTAAACCGCGCAAGCAGTAAACCACACACACTCGCAAGCAGTACACAGAAAGCAGGAAACCACACAAGCAGTTCAATTAAAGCAGTTCATCGTACAAGTATTACACGCGTTGCAAGCAGTACACGCGTTGCAAGCAGTACATTCAAGCAGTGCAGATCACTCAGTTTTTGTCCGCGACGAAAACAATAAGCTCTTGCACTTCACTATTTACAGTAATTACAATTACTGTAAACAAAACACCGTAACTTAGCTTGTTTACTATCTCGGCGACAATTACAAAGTACCGCAATTTCTTAAACGAAAACAGCGCGCACGTCTGCTCTGGTCGACAGTCGAAAACAAACTGAGAGCCCGGTGAACTAAAGACCAGTGTTTTACGTGTGCACCTGTCACAAGTGACTTATCACACGGTGCCCGAGCACAGGGATCAATTTAAGCGTTGATCAGCGCCCCCTTGAAATTCACCGCAGGTACACATTTGAAGAGCCAGTTGTTTGGACTGGACACTTCCTCCTGTGTGGGGAGCGAGGCCCACCTAAAATCTCTTCCGATTTTTGGTTATCGGCAACCGGTTGTATTACGCAACTCCAAGTCGAGCACTCCGCTCTCTCCGCATTTGGATGTAAACCACAGCCACCACGATGCTCCCGAAGGGCCACAACCCGTGCCAGGACGGACAAAAGTCCGCGGACACCTAGCTCCCGTGGTACCAGAAGACCTCCGGTCAGGTTTCGTACCACAAGGGTACTACCAATTTAACTCCAAACAGTTTGCGTTGGTGACGCACCTCAAGAATCGCCTCGTACGATAAGTGGAGGTCCACTGTGGTGAAATTCTAAGACCCGTCATCCACACGGGTGAGGCCAGATTTAGCTTTTCAGCTCGGGACTGACAGCCCAAAAAGAAATTATCCTTTTAGTCGCCTCATACGAAAAGCAGGGATAAGCTGTGGAGGGATTCTAAGACCCGCCAGCCACACGGGTGAGGTAGTTTTAGCCTTTCAGCTCGGGACTGCCGGCCCATTCGTCGTCTCCTGGTACAACAATTGCCGACGCCTTGCGAACACGGCATCGGCAAATGTTTGCAATAGCTGCATCCTCTCCTGTGTCGCCACCGCTCCAGAAACCCTCCAGACGCTATGCAGGTATTCGATCCCAAGTCCATCGAGGTGACGCAAATTTGCATATATGGGGCATACACACAGAACGTGCAGCGCATCTTCGCACCGCATAGACATGCAGGCGTTCCGCTTAGATGTCTCTCAAGCAGAAATGCATTCAGCGATCCATGGCCTGTCAGCAGGAATCCAGCACGTAGGCTGAAACCGAAGTCTCGCTTGCTGAAGACGAACCCAGCATCCGGGATAAAAAGATGAGTCACCCGGCCGGGTTCATCACCATTATCCCATCTGCTTTGCCACTCCTGCAGCACACGGTCGTCCAGCAACGCCATCTTCTGCTTGTGATCAAGACCCGACAGATCTTGACCAAACAGCCAGTCGCTCTCCTCCAGCGGGTGATCACGCTTGAGTTTGAAACTGATTGCCAATTTCTTGGCAGCCAGATCAAACGGGGGAACACCAGCAAGAACTTGCAGTGCCACAGTGGACACTGTACGGCACACCGGCAGGAATCTAAGAAGGATGCGCCTTTGGCAGGACAATAGGTGCCTCCTGGTCCCTACTTGTCTCATCGCCGTGGCATACCACCCTGAGGCACCAAATAGCGCACAAGGCACCATGAGTCCAGTGTAAATGGTCCGCTTGGCACGGGGACTGATCCCACAGTCGACCCGTAGTACGCGTGCCAAAACACCAACGACTCCGCTCAGCCGATCACGTAAAGACGCGATATGCGGGTTGAAATTCAACCGCTCGCCGACCGTTATGCCCAGATACCGGTATTTGTCAACGTAGGGCAAGCTTGCTCCAGCAAACCGTACCCCAGGTCGCCTATTAGCCGATAATTGGCCTTTCAGCAACATGACAGCCGTCTTACTGGTGGAGACGGACACGCCTACCTCTGTTCCCCAAGCTCCTACGATGGACATATATTCCGCTCCTTTCGACTTCAGATCGTTTCGAGAGTTTCCCTCGACGAGAAGCAGCAAGTCGTCTGCATACGCGCTCAGTTTGCACAAAGGCTCCAATCGCCGAAGAAGCACATCCATCATGAGGTTCCAAATGAATGGACCACTGATGGAACCCTGTGGGCAACCTCTGGTCACCGGCACAGATGCTTCCTCGTATCTGCTGACGATGCACGCACTCCTGCCAGAGAAGAAGCTTCGCCACAAGCTGGCTTCTCGGCAGCCAAAGTCGATCAGTCGGCGTAGCACAGCATCCCACTCCACGTGGTCAAATGCTCCTTTGAAATCCACGAAGATTCCGAGTACATATCTTGCCGGGCTGGCGTCGACAGTACTCTTCACGTGTCTCTAGGCATAGTCCACACAGCGTCCAGGTTGAAATCCAAATTGCCATCTGCAGCCCTCTGGGAGCATGTCCTTCATTCGGCTGACCATGATACCCTCGAGCACCTTACCAAAGACTGGTAGCAGACATATACCACGATAAGAGCCAGGATCGCTCCTGTCCTTATCGGGCCCCTTGAAGTGGCACAACGCGCGGGCGTTTCCACTCAGAAGGGAAATGTCCCTCGGCTAAACAGCGGGAATACAACGCTGTAAGATGCTGAGGAATAGCACGCCAAACCTCCTTACAGATCACTCCAGTGATGCCGTCCATGCCAGGCGAGCGTCTGCTCCGTAGCCTGGCGACACAAGCACTCACTTCGTACTCGTGGAGTGTGGGCGGAAGCACATCTGGGATGGCAGTCGGTGCATTCGACTCCGCAACGGGGAAGAATTTACGGAGGAGCACTCGCGCACAGTCGTGCCATGTTACGACTGGCTCGCCATTTACCCGTAGGCAGCCCAACTCGGAATTCCGTTTGTGACGTCGGCAAATCCTGTAGACATGCCCCCAGGGATCATCCCGATTATCTCCAACGAAGCGACGCCAGTTGTCCTCCTTTGCCGACAGAATAAGCTTCTTGTACTGACCCACGGAGATCCGCAGGTCAGTAGCAAGTCGCCCTGCTTCATCGCTGCCACGACGACGAGCATTCCGTAGCCGTCGCCTCAGTCTCCTGACCTCTCGGCGTTTCGTACTGAGGTTGGCATTCTCTCGGTTGCCTGCGTCCAAATACATGGTCGCATACACTGTGCACCAGTGCACCCATTGCAGACACCTGGTCATCAATGGACATCTCCGTGTAGTCCTGCGAGAATTCCTCAAGCTTGCATACAAGCTCACCACGGAACGACTGCCAACGTGCATTGGAGAAGTTCCAGGACGGAACCGGAGCATCGCTCCCAACTGTGTCTCTGGAGTCTCGCGTCACCTCAACACAGATCGTGTTGTGGTCACTGAGGTCCCACTCGTCCACTCTCCAGTCATATGTGGCCCACATAAGCGCTGCTTCGTTGGCAATCGTGACGTCGATATCACTCCGTCCGCGGTGATTATCGAACGTATACAAACTACTGACCTCATTTAGCACGCCGGCTCGGGATTCTTGAATCCATTCGGTAGCAGCTCACCCCTTTGGCGGTTCGAGTCGCCACGAGCACGCTCGAGCGATTTGCTGAACCACAAGGGGGACACTGCATTCGCATCCATGCCACAGATAACCGGATTGCTACCAGCCAGTAGTAGCACGGAATCTAGATACGCAAGATACGGTTCCAATTGAGTGTTGTATTGGCAGTACACGGAGCTCAGGAAGATTGAGCCAAATCTTCCAGTGACACTCACGCATACGCCAAAGTCCGTGATGAGCGACTCAATAGGCATACAGATGGCATCCGGGTCGTCCAAAAAGATGGCAGTCTTCAAACGCCGATCAGCAAACACACGCATCCCGGACGGAATGCCCGTAATGCCGTGCTTTCTGTCAACGTACGGTTCCTGCACCAAAGCGAACATATGGCGGGAGTCTCGCACCCCAGTTGCAAACTCAATGGTAGCGGCTCGACCTCGACCACAATTAGCTTGGATGAAGCTTGCACCCTCGCTAAGACCGCACCATATATTGGGCACGTCTCCGACAGCATGTAATGCCCGGAGGGAAGCCCCTTTAAATGGCAGTTTCGGCAGTCCACCGGGCTAGCACATTTCGACGCTACATGGCCGGTCTGCCCGCATTGGCGGCATACTTCGTTTTTCAATCGGCATTTCGCAACCTTGTGGTCGAATCCCATACAGCAATGACACGCGTAAGTACGGACGAGCGACCTACAGCGGAACGAAAACCACTTGATGTAGACCCGCCCGGTCTTATCAAGCACCGCTTGCGCCTTTTCGTCACATTCGAGTGTCAGATTGACTCTGACACCGTCAGTGACCGACCACGGCTTCGACGCCATATGCACCATCTTCTTGAAGGCCGACGGCGAGAACTCCTCCTTGAAGTGGTTCTCATAGAGCTCGTCCATGAAAACTTCCGGTATAATCCCAGTGTCCACGTCGAACACGGTGATTTTCGACCTCACTCCACGGTTGGGCTCAACCTCCAGTCCGACCTCGTTGAATTTCGCGCTGGCCACCACTTTATTCATCTCGTTTCTCGACGGCGTACGAATGACGGCGCCACCGCGCTTCAATTCACGGACTTCGTGAACCCTAACGCCCAGAGCTGGAGCAACTTGGCTCATTACCTTATCGGCAATCTCCTTGCCCTACACTGTCGGGTCCTTGCTCGTCACCACAGCCGACCACGTTTCCACGGGCTTCTTGGCTGCAGGAGCATTTCTAGGTGCGGCCATCGGGGCGACGCCGGAGACAGCTCTGGTGGCGGCACCACTCGCACATGGGGCCGTAAAGGGCGCAGCAGCTGGTTGGCACAACGCAACCTTCGTCTCCAAGACGGCGTTTCACACAACTAGCGCGGACACCAGCTCGCTAAGCCGGGCAGTTGCCTCCAGGACGGCGATGGCCGCTTCCGGCGCCAGTCCAGCGCGTAGCACAGCGGACCTCACCGTCTGGTCTACACCCGCCAGCTGCGCCAATACGGCATCAGACCCTTCCTTCACCACACTGGCAGCAACAAAACTACCAGCAGGAGCTGGACAGGCAGGCGCGCTCAGTCGGGCGATAGCGGCCACCGTAGCGGGTGCAGTGGCGGCAGTAGCAGCAGCAACTCCATCGGCGACTCCAGCGGCGGCTCCATCGGCGGCTCCAGCGGCGGTTCCAGCGGCGATTTCAGAAGCGGTTCCAGCGGCGGTTTCAGCGGCGGTTCCAGCGGCGGCTCCAGCGGCGACTTCGTTGGCGGCTGCTCCATCGGCGTTGCCTCCAATAAAGGAGACAGCCAGCCGCTTGGCAGAGGATGCATCGTCGATGCCAACCAGGTTGGGCGACGATACAGCCTTGCTTCGCGGCTTTCTGCCTCGCTTCCCGCGTAGGCGATCGTCCGAGACGGACATCTCGCTCGTATCGCTGCATACACTGGCACTTGATCTCGTGTCCATCATGGCGCCAACGATATGATACATTCTTTGGGAATATATTGTAGTAACATAATACCAAAAACTGCAGTAACAAATCTCTTATGGTTTACTCGTAATATTAAATGCCAGCTAAAATGGAAAATGCCCCATAGTGCAGTGGCTTTAAGTTTTAAGAACTTGCAAGATTCCATAAAATAATTATTAAGCATACCTTAAAAATGTTTTCACAATACATGGTCTCACACCTCTTTACTAGAGACTCTTTATACCCAATACCGTTGGGTAGCGGGGGGTCTCAGAGTTGAGCGCTCTTGACTGTAGCCTTCTTGTTATTTACATATGTTCTTAAATGATCAGCTTAAAAGTATGCAATATTTCGTTCTCCAATTACAAATTTGTATGGCATAATTGCAGGTTTGTTTACATAAATTAAAAACGTAAACAGTGAATTTTATTTTTTCGCCTGTTGCAATTCTCAAGTGGTTCTGGACGGGAGCTGGACAGTATCACTCTCAATGCGGGATGACGCCGCAACCGCTTGTCCGTCGTCCAATTCTAGCTGAGCAATGAGAAAACATACGATTAGTAGTCGGTTCGCAAATCGAGCAGGAAATTCAGTACTTTCAGCCAAGGGCATTGATGACATTGCGCAGCGCCAGCAGACCCTTGTTAATGTTGACGGCCTCTTAGACAGTGGTGTCATTTCCGTTTTTTTCCCGTCAGGTTTGGATTTTTTGAAGTGTGATTACGGGAAAACAGCGGGCAGCGGGAATTCTGGCTTTTTGACGAAATTAAAGCAGCTTTTTTTTTAGTTTACTTTTAAATTGAATTTAGCAGCTGAAATAGTTCGCGTTTCTTATAATATTCCACATAAGATATTTATCCATCTTTGTTACTGAATTTAGACATCGGGGATGATTCAAAAGCGACATCATCTACTCGATATGTTTTATTATTGTAGTCTGTTAAAACAATCATGCCTATCACTTCACGCTTTAAGGCGCCCTGATAATCATCATGTTCTCGAATGTTTTTCGACAAAATGTGATACAAAGTATCCGTTCTCATCACTTTGTGAGAGATTTCAGCGCATAAGAGTAAATCAGATTCATGTTGACGAATTGAAGTTATATACCCCGGCCCCATTCGATTTGGATTTTCTTGAAGTGTGATTGCGGGAAAAATATGAAAACAGCCGGCAGCGGGAATTCTTTTTTTTTATATTACTTTTACTTAAATTTTAGAGATGTTTCAATTGAATTTATTGGCTCTGCCTCTGCAGACGGAATCGTAGCGCGTTCCTGTGAAGAGCTTAGCATATATTCGCTCTGTTCCAGCTTGCACTCGTTGATCACAAGCAGCTGATCCTCGTCCGGTCGAGTGAGTGGCATGCCTAGGGTGTTGCTAACACTGCACACCGACTCTTCTTGCAGTTCAGCCACTGGCTGGCTGTTGGCTTGTTCAGACTCCTTGAGCATTTCCTCTAACTGCGCACAACGTGCAACACGCACTCTGTTTTTTGGTTGGCTGGCAACGCAAAGCCTGTTGTGGAAGATTAGCATCTTCATCAATCACGATCAACTCCGTGTGATGATATAACTGTAAATGATATGAAATAATGAATTTAGCAAGTCTGATGAGATCGATATATCTTGACTGTATACTATCAACTTACACTGTCATATTTGATCTTGGCTTCGTTAAGCATAGTCTCCAATCTTGTCAGCCTCGACTCGGTATAGCACGCAAACATCGCCGACGACATGCTATATATAAAAGAGATTTGACTAGCATTGTAATTATGATCATTTGCATAGTGTAGTAGTACTCACTCTCCAGGTTTTTCAGTTTTATCCACTTATCTTCGGTCATCTTATGCCTGAAGATCGTCATCAATGTCCCGACAAAGGGAGCCCAAGCACGTAGCTGCTGCACCTTTGCCCGATATGGTGAGTCCTTAATTACTTCCATAACATCATCTTCCGTGTCACTCATAGTTGGGCTTTTTGATTACAGCTTCTAATGACATGAAATGAAATCCAAATTTCCAAATTTTTTCAGAAATCACAAATACTATAGTTAATTCTGTATATACTCGTACAAATTGTCTATTGTATATAAAATTCGCGATTCTAGCTTTAAAATTACGCTTGCTATAGCTCTATCTCTTATAATCCCTAAGATCCAGTGTTTCATACGGACAGACAGACATAACCTGATTGTCTTGACGGGGTTCCCCGTTGCAGGTTCAAGTCGCCACGAGCACGCTCGAGCGATTTGCTGAACCACATGGGGGGACACTGCATTCACATCTAAGCCACAGATAACCGGATTGCTACCAGCAAGTAGTAGTACGAGTATGGAATTTAAATACGCAATGTACGGCTCCAACGCAGTGTTGTATTGGCAATACACGGAGCTCAGGAGGATTGAGTCAAATCTTCCAGTGACACTCACGCATACGCCAAAGTCCGTGATGAGCGACTCAATCGGCATACAGATGGCATCCGGGTCGTCCAAGAAGATGGCAGCCTTCGAACGCCGATCAGCAAACACACGCATTCCGGACGGAATGCCCGTAATGCCGTGAGATCTGTCGACGAACGGTGCCTGCACCAAAGCGAACATGTGGCGGGAGTCTCGCACCCGAGTTGCAAACTCGATGGTAGCGGCTCGACCCCGATCACAATTAGCTTGGATGAAGTTCAAAATTTTACCGACCACGGCTTCGACGCCATATGCACCATCTTCTTGAAGGCCGACGGCGAGAACTCCTCCTTGAAGTGGTTTTCATAGAGCTCAACCTCCAGGCCGACCTCATTGAACTTCGCGTTGGCCACCACTTTATTGATTTCGTTCCTTGACGGCGTACGGATAACGGCGCCACCGCGCTTCAGTTCACGGACTTCGTGAACCCTAACGCCCAGAGCTGGAGCAACTTGGCTCATTACCTTATCGGCAATCTCCTTGCCCGACACTGTCGGGTCCTTGCTCGTCACCACAGCCGACCACGTTTCAACGGGCTTCTTGGCTGCAGGAACACTTCTAGTTGCGGCCATCGGGCCAATGCCGGAGACAGCTCTGGTGGCGGCACCACCCGCACTTGGGGCCGTAAAGGGCGCAGCAGTTTGTTGGCATAGCGCAACTTTCGTCTCTAGGACGGCATTACGCACAGCTAGCGCGGTCACCAGCTCGCTAAGCCTGGCAGTTGCCTCCAAGACGGCGATGGCCGCTACTGGCGCCAGTCCAGCGTGCAGCTGGCAACCAGGTTGGGTGACGATGCCGCCCCCTGTTTCCGCGCCCGTCTGCCTCTTTTCCCTTTTGGGGGATCTTCCGAGACGGACATCTCGCTTTACTCGCTGCACACACTAGCACTCCGATCTGGTGTGCATCATGATAACAACGTTCGCAGCTTAAACATCGCAAGCAGTAAATCGCGCAAGCAGTAAACAACGCAAGCAGTAAGCAGCAGTAAACTGCACAAGCCGTACACGTTTATCAAACAGCTGAAGCGGATCCAATCCAAGCAGTTCAGACACAAGCAGTACAAGCGGTACACTCGTTGCAAGCAGTGTACTCAAGCAGTCCAAATCACCAAGCTTTTGTCCGCGACGAAAACAATAAGCTTTTTTCAAATTCTTTATTTTCAGTAATTACAAATTGCTGTAAATAAAGCACCGCAAATTCACTTGCTTACACGAAACAGCGCGCACGTCTGCTCTGGTCGACGGTCGAAAACAAACTGAGAGCCCGGTGGACCGCCGAAACTGCCGTTTCAAGGGGCTTCCCTCCGGGCATTACATGCTGTCAAACCATCGAGTTTGCAGCTCGGATGCAAGACTCCCGCCACATGTTCGTTTGGTGCAGGAACCGTTCGACAACACTTCTCACAGCATTACGGGCATTCCGTCCGGGATGAGTGTGTTTTCTGATCGGCGCTCGAAGGCTGCCATCTTTTTTGGACGACCCGTCCACCCGCCATCTGCATCTGCATGCCAATTGAGTCGCTTATCACGGACTTTGGCGTATGCGTGAGTCTCACTGGAAGATTTGGCTCAATCTTCCTGAGCTCCGTGTATTGCCAATACAACACTGCGTTGGAACCGTCCATTGCGTTTTTAGATTCCATACTCGTACTACTACTTGTTGGTAGCAATCCGGTTATCTTTGGCTTGGATGCGAATGCAGTGTCCCCCCATATGGTTCAGCAAATCGCTCGAGCGTGCTCGTGGCGACTTGAACCTGCAACGGGGTGAGCTGCTGACTGAGTGGATTCAAGAGTCCCGAGCCGGCGTGCTTAGTGAGGTCAGCAGTTTGTATACGTTTGATAATTACCGCGGACGGAGCGATATCGACGTCACGATTGCCAACGAAGCAGCGTCTATGTGGGTCACATATGACTGGGGAGTGGAGGAGTGGGACCTCAGTGACCACAACATGATCTGTATTGAGGTGACGCGAGGCGACGGATACAGAATGCTCGTCGTCGTGGTAGCGACGAAGCAGGGCGACTTGCTACTGACCTGCGTATCTCCGTGGGTCAGTACAAGAAGCTTATTATGTCGGCGTCGCATCGTTGGAGAAAATCGGGATGATCCCTGGGGGCATGTCTACAGGATATGCCGACGTCACAAACGGAATTCCGAGTTGGGCTGCCTAATGCGCGAGTGCTCCTCCACAACTTATTCCCAGTTGCGGAGTCGAATGCACCGATTGCCATCCCAGATGTGTATCCTCCCACAATCGACGAGTACGAAGTGAGTGCTTGTGTCGTCAGGCTACGGAGCAGACGCTCGCCTGGCATGGGCGGCATCACTGGAGTGATCTGTAAGGAGGTTTGGCGTGCTATTCCTCAGCATCTTACAGCTTTGTATTCCCGCTGTTTAGCCAAGGACATTTCCCCCTGAGTGGAAACGCCCACGCGTTGTGCCACTTCTTGAGCGGCCCGATAAGGTCAGGAGCGATCCTGGCTCCTGTGGTATATGTCTGCTACCAGTCTTTGGTAAGGTGCTCGAGGGTATCATGGTCAGCCGAATGAAGGACATGCTCCCAGAGTGCTGCAGATGGCAATATGGATTTCAACCTGGACGCTGTGTGGAGGATGCCTGGAGACACGTGAAGAGTACTATCGACGCCAGCCCGGAAAGATACGTACTCGGAATCTTCGTGGACTTCAAAGGAGCATTTGACCACGTGGAGTGGGATGCTGTGCTACGCCGACTGATTGACTCTGGCTGCCGAGAAGCCAGCTTGTGGCGAAGCGTCTTCTCTGGCAGGAGTGCGTGCATCGTCAGCAGATACGAGGAAGCATCTGAGCCGCTGACCAGAGGTTGCCCACAGGGTTCCATCCATTCATTTGTCCATTCATTTGGAACCTCATGATGGATGTGCTACTTCGGCGCTTGGTGCCTTTGTGCAAACTGAGCGCGTATGCAGACGACTTGCTGCTTCTCGTTGAGGGTAACTCCCGAAACGATCTGAAGTCGAAAGGAGCGGAATACATGTCCATCGTAGGAGTTTGGGGAACAGATGTAGGCGTGTCCGTCTCCACCAGTAAGACGGCTGTCATGTTGCTGAAAGGCGATCACCCGCTGGAGGAGAGCGACTGGCTGTCCTGCTGACATACCATGGACCATGGATTCTGCATAGGAGAGGTCTGAGCGTAACGCCTGCATGTCTATGCGGTGCGCGAAGACTATATATGCAGATTTGCGTAGGATGATGATGGACTTGGGATCGAATACCTGCATGGCGTCTGGAGAGTTTCTGGAGCGATGGCGACACAGGAGAGGATGCAGCTGTTGCAAACATTTGCCGATGCCGTGTTCGTAAGGAATCGCATTTGTTGAGCCAGGAGGCGACGGATGGGCCGGCAGTCCCGAGCTGAAAAGCTAAAACGGCATAGCGACATATCTCCGCGCGACATATCTCCGCTCGGTACAATTTTCGAGCGGAATTATGTCGTTTTTTTTTGGCGGAGATATGTTGTTTTCAAAACGTCATATCTCCGCGCGGAGTTATGTCGCTTTTAAAACGTCATATCTCCGCTGAACAAAAAGCGCCATATCTCCGCGCGGAGATATGACGTTTCAAGGCGAAAAGTTACATCTCCGCCGATTTATTAGCAACTCATCTTCCAATAGAATAAATTTAATGTTTTTTTTTAAATTAATTTCATACAGAAAGTTGAATAGAAAATCTTAATAACTTAACGATAATATCAATCCCTTAAAACACGCAGTTTCCCATAAGTCTTTATTAAGTATATGTATTATTTTTATTAATTTTTACATAAATCAGTTCAACTTATATATTATACATATGAACAATTCTCTGACCGAATTTGTGTGAACGTCATTACAGTGAAAAAAACATAAACTATACACATTTTAAAAATAAGGAAAGGTTATTCTCATAGCTCTAGATTAGTAAGAATAACTTTCACTTATTTTCAAATTGGTTTAGTTTATGTTTTTTTCACTGTAAAGACGGTCCCACAAATTCTGTCAGAGAATTGCCCATATTACATACATTTATTTAAATGCATGAAACTTAGTTTATTATTTTAATTTTTTAATTATATATATAAACATTACGGATAGCTTCTTTGACAACTTGTTGACACGTTGGACATTTTGGTTCACCACTGCCAGGATCGTTAGGATCATCGTTCTGTTCTTGATTATGAGCCAGAATTTGATCCCAACATCCTGCACAAATATTCAAATGATTACATGGGCGTAATAAAACCGATTTTGGTTCGATGAGACATACATTGCAGGGATTCATTTGAAATATAGATGAATCGGATATTTGACTAGATTTTGAGTCACTCGACGAAAGCGATGATGTTGATGCCTTCATTTCAGATGACATTCCCGACAAATTAGAGTCCATATGCACACTGTCGAACAGGTCCTGTTTTTTAAAACGGTCGTGTCAAAAAACCCTGTATGTCAATTTCTCCCTTGTCAAACAAATCCATTGCATCCATAATTTTTTGAGCGCGATCCTGAAATTAAACTTTTATTATATTTTAATGGCTTTAATTTTATTTCGTATATACTTACACGTATAGGTTTTGGTTGTGTTGAACCTATCCCACCATTTTGAAAGAGAAGAGCGAATTCTCGACTTTTTTCATACTCCGCATCAATTATACATTCCACAAATTTGAAAAAGTGTCCCTTTGCTCGAATTTTATTGCCCAGATTTAAATTGTATGCTTTAACTGAGCCCGTGGTTCTTGTGGATCGTTTGTATACCGATATATTTTTAGGTCCTTCCTATTAAAATTAAAAGATGAATGAATAAGAGCATACATTTAAAATGATGAAATAATTACTTTCTGAAGCCACTGCTTCTTAAAATATTTTAAAAAGGGCGAAAACATCTTCTTATCTAAGGCTGTGGCTTGAGCTTCAAGAAGACTAAATGCTTTAACAATCTTGCATTCCGGTAAAAGAGGTAAATATAGAAATTTCATAAACAGCATATACGCATGTTTATTGCACGAAAGCATTTTCTCCAAACCAATAGTTTTGATTGCATTTCTTTTACATGCTTGGGTAAAATGGAACCAGCAAGCAAAGAAATTCATATTTGGATGCAAATTTTTCAAAGCGTTGCGCATCGCCTTCTCATAATCCGATATAAATGATGCACCATTAAGACAGAAAATGTTTGAGTCAACATATGTAAATAGGTGTTGGTAACAGAGCTCTGTTTTACGAGTCATCAAAACAAATAGGAACGGTGTTATCTAAGAAATAAATAATAATGTCAAAGAAAAAATAAAATTGAACAAACAATAAAATAATCACCTTTTGCATGTGTTTAACATAAATAAGAAGCAGTTGCTTAAAGTCCCCGAAAGGGCAAACTTTAAATGTAGCATCTATTAAAAAATGCCTATTCTGCTCCTCAATATTGGCTTGCATCAAAGTGATGACCTTGTCAGACGCAAATACACAATAGGCAAATGAACTTGATGCATATAATTTCTTAAAAAAAACTTTCGGAAAATTTCCTTTTGTCATGCCAAAACGGTTCATGATATTTTCATCATTGAAAGCATCGCGCACGTCCTCGGGAGTAATTGGAGATTTTGGAAGAAAGGGTTGTCTTTTTCGCTGTAGAGTGCGTTTCACCGTATCATAACTTATTTCTATTTCCTCTTCTCCATTTGTTTTTCTAAATTATTATAAAACGAAACAAAAAATATTAAATTCAATTATGTATATCAATTTCTGAATAATACATACACACACACCGTCATGTCTTTGAATAAATATACATATGTACCATATATATGTATACTAATTCTTGTATGTATGCGTGCATGTACATATGTGTACTTACCTCGCGAGAACATCATTAAATATTTTTTTGGTGTCGTCGGAATTGGTTTGACACTTCAATTTTATTTGCGACAGCACTTCGATTTTTTCCATTTCATGGCCTTTTGGTCCATGAATATGCTTAGTATGCAATCCTTTGAACGACACACATATGCAATATCATTCGATTTTAATTGTTTATTTTTTATGTAAATTTGTTGGTCACTTGGAGTATATAATAATTGAGAGCAACCTGCACGGCTTCCTTCCTTAAACTCAAATTTGATATTGTCCAAATCCATTTTACTCGCTCTTATAAAACCGACAACGCACACTTATTGAAAGCCCGGAATCGATTGATTGCATTTGCAAGCGAAGATCAACGAACATTTTTCGCACACGGTAATTCCGTTTTTTCTATTATAGTATTATACATTGAAAAAAATTTCTATGACACTAAAAAATGCATGTTTATTTAGTGTTATAGAAATTTGTTCAATATAATAGAAATAACGGAATTTGCGTATGCGAAAAATTCTCGCTGATCTTCGCTTTGCAAATGCATACATATATGTATATTTCTATATATATATACATATATATATAATTTCCCAAATTTTTTAAAAGTGTACTTAACATACTAGCAAAAAATGGGATACCAAGAACTTTGCAATTCTGGCGCGTTCCCACTCATACATATGAGTGGGTACATACTCATCAGTGCTGCCATCAGGTGTGACCAGATTAAGCAATAATAGTATCGCCTATTTCCACTGCACCAAAAAACCTCGGTTTTTTTCGTTCAGGTCGAATGTTACGTTCGCCCAATGTAAAAACCCATAAGAAAAAAAGTCGGCTCGAACGTAAAAGAACTGAGTGGCAGTGGAAATAGGCTATACTCAACAACAAGAGGCGAAATCAGAACGTATATCGGTAATCGAGCTTGGAAGCTAGACAAGTGGTTATAGCGCGCTGGTTATTTAAACAGATTTCTGTTAAGGTCGCTGTCTCTGCTGTTCAATTTGAGCGCCGAAAACCCTCAATGGGGAATATTATTTTGATGCGTATACAAATATATTTTTGTTGACATAATTATACATGTGTATGTTCATACGTATGTACAAATACATATATTTACATATGTTAATAACAAACGTATATGCATGTATATGTACGTAATATTATAAATTATACATAATACATTATTCATTCAAGTGTAAGATGAGTCTCTAATAAATCGGCGAAGAAATGTCGTTTTCAAAACGTCATATCTCCGCGCGGAGTTATGTCGCTTTTAAAACGACATATCTCCGCTGAACAAAAAACGACATATCTCCGCGCGAAGATATGACGTTTCAAGGCGACATATCTCCGCGCGGAGTTAAGTCGCGTTAAAACGTCATATCTCCGCGCGGAGATATGTCGTTTTTTGTTCAGCGGAGATATGTCGCGCGGAGATATGTCGTTACCCCGCTAAAACTACCTCACCCGTGTTGTTGGCGGGTCTTAGAATTCCTCCACAGCATATCCCTGCTTGTCATTTGAGGCGACTAATCGGAAAATTCTTTTTGGGCTGTCAGTCCCGAGCCGAAAAGCTAAAACACCGCTGCTTGTCGTACGAGACGACTAAACGGGGTTGCTAGTCCGTCTGTCCCGAGCATATAGCTAAAACTGACTCACCCGTGTGGATGACGGGTCTTAGAATTTCACCACAGTGGACCCCCACTTATCGTACGAAGCGATTCTTGAGGTGCGCCACCAACGCTAACTGTTTAAACTTTAGTTTTGAGAAGAGCTTTATCCCATTTTAAGAAAAATTTAGACAATTTTCAACATTTTTCTTAAAATGGAATAAATTTTGCAAAGCGTTAATTTTAAAATGATATAACAAGAAAGTAAGCTTCGACTATGTCTTGGTCAAGACATTACATATTTGGAAATTGCCGGAAATGAAAATTATTAATAATTGTATAAGAAAATATTTAAGCAAATGCCATACAGCGCTCTTTTTGCTGCGAATAATATTTTGCTTCAGCCTTGTGGTCGAATAAAGAAATATACAGGCACTTTTGGTTTTCGTTTTAGGACCAAAACCGAGATTTTCATTTTTATGTTAAGTTCTCCGGTTTTCACAAGTTTTTGGTTATCGTTTTGTCATAGTGTCGGACTTATCGGTCGCTCACCAAAACGAAAATTGTTGTTTCCGACGGCAAAATTTTATTTCCAAATCTGGGGTGGGGTCAGAAATTAGTCGTCTTAAAAATAATTACAAGCCTAATTGATCTTCTAGCGGTCTTAAAAGAACGACAATGAACCAATGAATCAACTACTTTTTATACCCGCTACCCATAGGGTAGAAGGGTATTATAACTTTGTGCCGACAGGAAATGTATGTAACAGGTAGAAGGAGGCATCTCCGACCCTATAAAGTATATATATTCTTGATCAGCGTCAACAGCCGAGACGATATAGCCATGTCCGTCTGTCCGTCTGTCCGTCTGTGTGTCTGTCCGTCTGTGTGTCTGTCCGTCTGTGTGTCTGTCCGTCTGTGTGTCTGTCCGTCTGTCCGTATGAACACCTAGATCTCAGAGACTATAAGAGATAGAGCAATAATTTTTTTTCGACAGCATTTGTTATGTTTGCACGCAGATCAAGTTTGTTTCAAATTTTTGCCACGCCCACTTCCGCCCCCGCAAATCAAAAAAATCGAATAACAAGCGTAGTTTTAAAGCTAGAGTTACTAGTTTTGGTACTTACTATAATTGCTACAGTAGCTATGATTCCTGAAAATTTGGTTGCGATCAGATAAAAATTGTGGAAGTTATCAAAGAAATACTTTTGCATGGCAAAAACGCCTACTTACTAGGGGTCTGAGTTGCTTTGGCCGATAATCTGGTACATTGTGCCGTCTATGGTATATTTTGAATGGTGTGCTGTATCGATATACCAAACATACCCTTTGGTATATTTTTAGTATTTTTTTAGTATTTTCGGTATATTTTGAAAATAATACCGCAATATTTTGCCCTTATTAAAAATGGGTAGCGGGTATCTCACAGTCGAGCACACTCGACTGTAACTTTCTTACTTGTTTACTGTATTCTAGGATAGTTGAATTATATTAAAAAAAAAAAAAACAAGTAAGAAAGCTACAGTCGAGTGTGGTTCACCCGCTAACCATTTTGAATAAAAGCAAAACAGTGCGGTATATAATATATTACAAAAATACTAAAAAATGTACCAAATGGTATATTTGGTATATCGATGTAGTACAACATTCCAAATATACCATAGACAACACAATTTACCAGATTGTCAGCCAAAGCAACTAAGACCCCTCGTAAATAGGAGTTTTGGACCATACAAAAGTATTTTGTTTTAATAACTTCGAAAATTTGTATCTGATATCTACCTAATTTCAGGAATCACAGACTATAGTTATTATTGCATATACCAAATCTCGCTCTAGCTTTAAAATTACGCTTGTTATTCGATTTTTGTCGATTTGCGGAGGCGGAAGTGTGCGTTTGAAGTGGGAAGTTTGAAACAAACTCGATCTGCGTGCAATCATAAAAATGCTGTCGAAAACAAATTACAGCTTTATCTCTTATAGTCTCTGAGAACTTGATGCTCATACGGACAGACGGACAGACAGACAGACGAACTGATGGACATGGCTAGATCGTCTGGGCTGTTGTAGCAGATCCAGAACATATATTCTTTATAGGGCCGGCACAAAGTTATAATATGAAAATTCAAATTTTTGAAAATTCTAAATTGCCATTTTCGCCCTGGAAATAGATTAGTAGAAAGATATTTCATTAACATTCTTTTTTGATTGGCGAAGACTAGAATGCCCGTCACTGGTTGTGGGATGTCAAATACAACTCAAAAGGCGTTAACTATCAAGAGCCATGGATGCCAGCAGAGACAAAGCACCGACTTTGCTTTATATCATGGGATACCAGATGTTATAATATCTATAAAGTAGAGGTGGAACTTTGAGTCTTAGCATAACTTCTCCTTGGCTCATCACATAATCCACCAATTAGTTTGCCTTCAGACAGCACCTGAAAGGTTCAAACCCTTGCCTTACACTAAAACACCTACTCACCACTCCAGCTATTATGTTCGAAGGCTTGTACTTAGAGCAACGGGGTGGGGGGGTATAAGAACCGCACATATATGTATGTGGTAAATAAATATACATAGTTCGAGTAAGTAACGACACACAGTTCAAATACAAATATTAATTTATTAGTAAATATTTTTGCAAAACTTACAAATTTCCTCGATTTATGCGCTCTTACAAATTACATTAAATACATTAAAGTGACTTTGATTGGTATTTCGCTTTTTCATAATTTGTTGTTTTCACTTCTTTTTTCTTTTCCTTATCATTCTGGCTTCCTATAACATAAGTAGTACACACACACGCAAAGGAGGCGTGGCCAGCAAAATACTTCCCATATGGAATATATATATATATTCAATATTAAAGCACTAGAGTGGCATCTGATTTCGCATTTCACATTACAAAAAAAATAGTACAAAACAAAAAAAAAACATTTAACCAATACATGTATAACTAAATGTACGTGTAAAGCTACCAAATGCAAGAATACTCTAAAATTGGTTTAAGGCTTACAATATAAACTTCGCTGCACTCTTCGCTCTCCGCACTCTCCGGAGGAAATATATTACAATAGTTTTTCTCTCTCTCTCTCTCTCTCTTAGTGTTGTCTCTGCTTGTAAATTCCTTGATTCACATCCGGGTTCTCTTCGTTTTTGTTGTTTTTGTGCTGTTGTCTATCTGGGCGAGGGCGATATCGTTGACTTGGCTGTGGGCCGTTGCAGTGCAGCCGCAGTTGGCGCCGCTGTCACAATAGTGATTACCTGAATGTGTTTGTTTGTGCGTATGTGATATGTGTGCGTATGGGTGACATTTGTGAGCGGATGCGGATGTGGATGCAAATGTGGTTTATGTGGTTTGTGTTTGTTTGTTTGTGTGTGTGCGTGTGTGTGTTGGGACGAAACAAGGCAAGTTGAGATTACGATTACATGTCAGAGCGAGCGAATGCTGCGATTGTGATTTACTTTGGAGTTGCCATCGATGATCTCCACTGGCTCCGCGGGCACATACGCCGACAAGCCCCTGAGCCCAAAGATATCCGGCGTATAGTTGCGCAGCTGCTCCGTTGCAGGCGTCGCTTCAACAGCTGAAACATAGTTGAAATGATTATGAAACATTGTTTCGAACTCAGTCTGGGAATTCCTCATTACCTGTTGCTGTCCCTGGCGTCGGTCTGATGCGCGGAAATCTCGGTGCAGGCGTCTGATAGACCGGCGATTGCACCGACGCTGCAGCAGTTGGCTCACTGTGCTCCGACTGATGAGACTGAGGCTGAGGCTGATGCTGATGCTGATGACGAGGCTGTGGCGTGACCACATAAACCTTCTCGTTCGTCTGTGGCAATATGGCAACCTTGGCCTGCTTCCACAGCTCCATGGGCGCTGGCGTGCTGCGCACATAGAGCGGCGTTATCAGCTCCTTGGCTGTCGCTGTCGTTGTTGTCCTTGCTGTTGTTGTTGTTGTGGTTGTTGGGGGCAAGCTCGTTGTGCTTGTTATGGGCTGTGTGGCATAGCTGTGACGATGCTGCTGCTGCTGCTGCTGCTGCGGTTCGTAGAAGTCCAACAAGCGATTGTCATCGACGGGGGGAAAACGCTTCAGCTGCAGTTGCTCCAGATTGTTAATCGACGTGGACAAATCGCCTCCATTCGCCTGACTCGCGCTCACACTCCCTCCCAACTCGAAGCCACCGCGCGTAATCTTCGACGTTGACGTTAATGTCTGAGTCGGAGACGGAATCGGAGTCGCTGGGGTTGTGGTTGTGGTCAGGTACTCGCTGGGAATGTGCTTGGAGCGACCGCGAATGGTTGGCGTGCTAGGACGATGCGAGAGCGAGTTGTACTCCTGCTCGGTCCAGCCATCGATGTTGTGCTGCAGCTTCGAGATGTCCACGCCAATCATCGGCGCGGGACGTCGCTTCGTCTCTCGCTCTCGCTTTAGCAACTCGCGCAAGTTGGTGGCAAGGATTTTGGTCAGATATTTGGTAGTGCGTCGCGTGTTTGGCGGCGGCGCTGCCGTCGCTGTGCTCACCAGCTTCGACTCCTGCTGCTCGTGCAGCTCCACATCGTTGTCCTGCAGTTGTTGTTGCTGTTGCTGCTGCTGCTGCTGCTGCTGCTGCGGGTGTCGCACATTCCAGCCTGGCGTCCACTGGGAGGGCTCGAAAGGACGCGGCTTCTGCTTGGTGGTGTACGGAATAATCACCTGCTGGGGACCCGGCGGAGGCGGCGACATGCCAGCAAACTGTCCACTCGCATCGATGGCGCCATATGTAGACGTTGGCGTGGGCGCATGCGTTGGCTGGCTGTGACCGAGTCGGAAGTTCAGCTCAGAGGGATCGCGGGTGAAGGGACGCGGCGGAGGGGCCACACCAGCTGCACCGCCATGTGGCGTCATGTGATTGATGGGCGAGTCCAGCAGTCGCTTCGGTGTCTCGCGTTGCCGTGCATCGCGATCACGCGACGGCGACGGTGACAAGACGAGATTATGGTTTAGCTCGATGGCCGCTGGCGTTGGCTGCTCGGTGGTTGTCTCGGAGTAGAGCAGCGATTCGTACTGAGGTGTCACAGTGCTCGTCTCGGCCAGCTCCTGATACTGTTCGGCAAAGTACAGCTGCTGCTGCTCCTGATCTGTTTCCTGTTCCTGTTCGTGTTGCAGTTGCTGTTGCGATGAGGCCGCGGGATAATTGTCCGCTGGCGGAGGCAGCGTTGTCTGCGGCTCAAAGTGTCCCAGTTCGGTGAGCAGCTGCGAGGCTGGCAAATGCTGATGCACTGCACCGCTGCTCAAGTCCTCCAGCTGATAGCGCACCGTGCTGATGTCCTGCTCCTGTTGCTGGTGCTGGTGCTGTTGCTCCTCTGGCTGCTTGTGATTGCTGGGCAGCGTGGCGCCCGTCTGTCCCAGATCGATGGAGTGCGACTGCACGAAGGTGGCCGGATACTCCACGGAGGTGACAAAGTCCGTCACCTGATGGCTCTGCACAATCTCAAAGTTGCTGCTCGTCTGCTGCTGTGCTGGCGGCGACGCCGTTGGCACCGGCACCGGTCGCAGCTCCGAGTGTGCTCCCACATTCTCCAACGGCAGCTGCTGTTGCAGCGGGTGCAGCAGATGTTGCTGCTGTTGTTGTTGCTGATGTTGCTGTTGCTGATGTTGCAGCGGTCGAAACTGCTGCGCATTGTAGAGTGGAGGCAATGCCACTTGACTCAACGCAGGCACAGGCACAGCGATGGGCAGAAAGACACTCGACGATGGCGCATGGAACTGCACAGCACGCTGACGATGCTGCGATGCCTGCGCCAAAGGTTGCTGCTGCTGCTGTTGCTGTTGCTGTTGCTGCCAGGCGGAGATCAATTGCTGCTGTGGTAGCTGTTGCTGCAGCACTTGTTGTGTTTGCTGCGGCAAATGCTGCAACTGCTGCTGCTGTATATGCAGCGATTGCTGTTGAGGTTGCTGATGTTGCTGTGGCTGTTGTGGTTGTGGTTGAGGTTGAAGTTGCTGCTGCCCCATCATTGGCACCCAGGGATACTTGTTGCACTGGCCGCACGGCTTCCCAGCAGCATCGAAATGCTGCGCAGGCTTCGGGTATGCATAACTCAGTGATCCGGCGGCGCTTAGCTGTTGATCCCGCGGTGCTGTGGCAGCTCCACCCAAGCCAAACCAACGCGCCACACGCGTCATGAAGCCAGTCTCCTGCGCTGACTCCGAGTACCCGGCATGCGTCAGTCGCTGCGCCACAGGCAACGCTGCATGATGAGGGGCAACAACAGTCGCTGCTGTCGGCGCTGGCGGTGGTATCAAGTGATCAGCGGGCTGCGGTGGCGGTGATAGTGCAACTGTTGTTGATATCAGCAGCCAAGTGGCCAAGGCAAGGCTCCAAGTTGCCCACTGCTGTTGGCTGTTGGCTGGTGTCGCCTGCAATCAAGAGAATCAACAGAAAGTGGGAGTGAGTACACTGAGCGAAATAGTAGAATCACAAATATAATTATTTTCCTATTTGTAGTAAAACATTTGAACACAATAAAATATTTGGAGAAAGTAAGAAAGTGAGATATCCGCTACCCCCGCAAAGTAGTGGATTCATTTTAATATATACCGAATTAATATACCATAAAAATACTAAAAATATACCAACGACTCGAATTGGTATTACTTATATAGTATAATGTATATTTGATGATATGTTTAACAATATACCATGGAGTGCAAAATTTACCAGATTGTCAGCCATAGCAAGTAAGACCCGTAGTAAATAAGCGTAGTATTTCTTAAATGACTTCTACAATTTCTATCAATCAGAAAATATATATTTCACAGGGTCGAAGATGCCTCCTTCTGACTGTTACATACATTTCACCCTTCTACCCTATAGGTAGAGGATATAGAAAAATGTTCAATATCAAATTGAATATACATATACATATCTGAACTTACTACTAATGCAAAGCATTCAAATCTGCTAGTAATAAGTTCAATCTAACAAAGATGGAAGTCGAATGTGCTCGAATGTGAGATATTGCGTTATTATTCTTCGAATATACCAAATTAATATACCAGTTCTTTATTTAAATTCTATTCCTTAATATACCAAATTAATAGTAATAATAACTCGACTGCAGCAGCCATTTTTGTACTATATAAAATTATTTGATAAATAGCGTCTTCAATTTTCATATTTTCAGATCTCATTAGAACTGTAGTTTTGATTGATTTAAATAAAAAAATAAAAAATATACCGAAGCTATTTTATTCAACATATAAACCAGATTATGAAGCGAAGCAATTAATGCAGCAGCAGTCCACAATCTACAATTATTTCGGAAACCAACCAAATTTTCAGGAATCATAAAGACTGTAGTTATTATTGTAACTTTGAAAAACAGCTCAAGCTGCAAAGTGGTCAAATAAACATAAATATATTACAACTGTGCCAAGCTAACTGACTCACCTGTGTAATGGGCAATCAGTAATTGAAAATGGATGACGAGACAAGGGGACGTAAAAGGGGGTTAGGCAACCGGGTAACCTGACTAAGCAAGAAATTTCATTTTCACATTTCACTTTTCGGCTCATAAATTGAACGCCTCAGACATTGGCAGCCATTAATTTTGTCTAAATTGGAGCAAAAACCATAAATGATTGGCATTATTGGTCCGGTTACGAGACCAGCCAGCCAGCCAGCCAGTCAACAAGCCAACAAGCCAACCCCCTTCCTTCCCTCATTCACTCTTCCAATGGCCAGACCCCGGAGGCATTCAACGCTCAGCCGGTTATGCGACTTCAATTCACGGCCAAGGTCTGACCAGCGCTCGAGGCGAAGGCGCCACTTGACGTGAGCTCTGAACACAAACTGGTTATCTGGTTACAGTAGCCACGCGTCCAGCGCGTAATTGTTGAACAGACCTCTCCCCCTACTAAACGATTAACGAGCAACAGGTGAGCCCAACGATATTATGATGATGCTTGATTCAAGTGAATTATTGAATGAGTTGAGCTATTAGACAGAGTGCAAATTAACTCGATGGCTATAACTGTTACTCACTAAAGATGATTTATCGAAGATGTCAGACTAGATTTTTCAATCTTGGTACAAATCAATACAAATATGTATATGTATATCAAAGACTTCAGAGTAAGTCCAAAAAATATTCATCTTTGAACGTAGCCAATGACTTCCCATTTTCATTCAGTTTGGAATATTTCCGTGGTTTCCAATTGATAAAGAATTTTTAATTGCGCCGATAAAACAAAATCCAAAACGAAGGCAGCAAATGACAAAGACAAAAAAAAAAAAGACGTGCTTTATTAATTGTATTGATTGTCTGATCATGGCGCACATTTCATGTGTTCAATATGATAATGGGTATTTTTCAATTGCAAAAGTTACGCACAATAATACTGATTGCCATGAAGAGTAGACGAAATAATATGACTAAACTGACGTTGACCAAACGAAATTCCAAGAATGTTAAACTTAACCAATGATAACGATAAGCGACAATAATAATCAACAATAATAATTCAAATACGTTTATAATAACAACAGCTAGATATAGTAACCCTGAGCAAAATAAACGCGTGTCACGAAAGACAACTGTCAAAGACATAAACGAAAAACCGTGAAATTGATCTTCATCGTGTCACGCGCCCATCTCTAGCTTATTGACAACGCATTCCGTGTTGAGTCTTGGTTATCTCTACTAGTATTTCCCCCCTCAACCTTAACCACTTTAAAGTGGCGTCGCCAGATTAAAAGTCAATTAACGTCAACGTCCCCGAAAGTGGAGAGAGAGAGAGAGAGAGAGAGATAACCACAGGGATAGCACAGAGTCACAAAATGATGTACACTGTGTATATACATATGTATATATATTCTTATATTATACATCATCATCAATGCAAGCAACTGTATATATATGTATATGTGTGTGTGAGTGTTACTGTGCCTAATTGCTGGCCACTTGTTGTTGTTGCTTTCTCCATAGTGAAGCGGGGCGGGGTCACGGCCCAAATTCTTAATTGAGCCAAGCCAATGGCCAGCTACCGGCCGCCAGGTGGCGTCAGCATCATCATCAGTGCAAGCAACTGTTTTTGCTGCCACTACTTTTGCATTTGCTTTTGCTTTCCATGCAGCAATGCGACCACAAGTAAATAACAATAATAACAAAACAGAAACGGAAAACAGAAAACAGAAAACTGCATGCAACATTCGACGAACCCACAAAAATGTTGAACTTCCTTCCCCATGTGCGTCTAAATGTCAATTTACCATTATTTATGGTTGCTTTTGCCATTCGCCCCGCTCATTGACATCCATACATATTTCTCTCTCTCTCTCGCCCTCTCTTTCCCAGCTCCACCTTTCTGCTCCCCTTCCTCTTACTCTTCTCTTCGATTTATGGTCAATAAGTGTTTTCAGCTGCAGTGGCAAACATAGTTTTATATTTATGGCACGTTTTCTTACCAAACGGAAAACTTGGCTTCCACTATAAAAAATGTATAATTTAAATTCAAGTAAACAAATAAATTAAATTACGTTTTAATGGACACTACACTGACAGTAGTTGCATATGTATGCAACTTTTTAAGATCATCTACTCTATTCTTTTATATATATATATCGAGCAATTAAGCAAAGCAATTAAGTTCCGACAACAGCAGCAGTTTTTTACTATGCAAAACAATTTCCTTAAAATAACTGCTTCAATTTCCATCTGGCCGCAAACAAAATACTATAGAACAGTAGTTCTTTTTTTATGTATCGTGTATAAAACCAAGTTCTGCCACTTTAACTAAAATGAAGTCGGGCATCAAAATAAATAAAACTAAGAAAATAATTTGGCTACTATATCACATAAATTGTAGACCATTTTTATAAAACTTGTAAGTAACTGAAATAGGAATCCGAAAGCACGTTCTATTTAACATAATTGAAACAAAAAATAAAACCAAGCGTCAAATATAAAGAATAAGGGGTATACGATAGAAATAAATATGACGATTTCACGGCATTTCATGAGGTGTCACAACATGTAGCAAGTTGCACATTCGTGGCACTATTAGCCCAATTATTTACATTATATTTGACAGACACTTCGTAGTAACTTTTGACTCCGGGATGGTTTTGTTTTTCAGCTGCTGCCAACTGCGCTAATTATGTGAAAATGAGTCGCACATTAAGCTCAATATCAATGGCAATGGCAATGGGAATCTGGAGCTTTAAACAAGATAGATAGCGGGGGGGCAGTCAAAAAAAAAGTTAACACAACAATGGGCGTTGACTTTCTCATAATTATTTTGGGGAACTTCGCCCATATGCGACGGTGGATTAAAGAGGCGTGTGGAGAGGGGAGCAAACGCAACGTAATTCAATTAGAGGTGCTGCGATGAGATGATGTGAGATGAGATGAATCAAAACAAAAGCAACGCTCAAATCTGCGGGGGCTTGAAGGCTTATAGTCAAGTATCGCTATCGTTGTTGTTGTAGTTGTTGTGGATCTTAATGTCACCGTTGTTGTTGTTGTTGTTGTTGATGTTGTTGCTGTTTGCTGCTGTCATTGGTAATAAATTGGGGTCACCGCAATTTCGAAAGAAAGTGAAATTCTGCAACTGTTGCCTGACTCCAGCCACAGCGACAGCCACAGCTGATGGATGTCTCTAGGTCTCTCTCGCTCTTTCGCTCTCTTGTCCGCTCTTTCTGCATACATTTATAACCCGTTTCGTGTCGATAATAGAGACTGTCGACTGCACTCCTTCGCATGCAACCTTGGCTTTGCACTTGAAAACGCCATAAGGTTTGACAAACGACCCCAGGCGGGCAGACAATATCCAAAGCCAAAGAAAAGCTAAAGCCAGAGCCAGAGCCAGAGCCGGGACCCAAACTGCCAACTGCAAACTTCATGCGATTCAACAATGCGCATGGGAATCTTTAAAGCAGCGACGTCGTTGTGTGGCACACTGGCACCAAACCATATTTTTCTTTCTTTCTTATCCAACCAATGACAATGAAAGTGCAAAAGTCGCAAAATCAAACAGATTGTTAATTATTATTAATCATTAGCTGACTTTAATTGTGTTGCAAATTCTATTACACTTTTGAAAAGTTGGAAATACATTTCACTTTATTGTCAATTTGAAATACCATTATTCATATACAATAAAAATAATTCAAATCTAAGTCCACAAATTTGAAGTTTTTGCAAAAAGTTTTTGTTTTACAATTTATTTATTATGTTTTATTTTTCCATCGTAAACTGTTTAAAATACAAAACTGGCATGTAGTCTTATTTTGATTTCTAATTATATTTGTAAAGATGACTTAACATTTTATTATAAAGTGCTAAATAGTAATAAAAATATATATAGAGATTAGCGACTTTTAGTTTTTTCCAAAATTGTATTTAGTTTTTTTTAATTGATTTCAATTCTCTGACTTTTATTTTATCCAAAATTGGATTTGATTTGTTTGAATTACTTTCAATTTCGTAAAAAATAAAATGCAGCAACCATTTATTGATTCTTTTTTCTTTTTATTTTGAGTTTAGTTAAGTAATTGAGTATTTTTAATATATTAAAAATAAAGATTTATTTGATTTACTTTTGTGTTTTATTTCTAGCAATGCATATTATTATTTCTAGCAATATATTTGAATTTTTGAGTTTAGTTGAGTGATTGAATATTTTTCATTTCTACTTTTTTGTTTTATTTCTATCAGAGAATGACCTAATTGACTTTTTTGTTTTATTTCTATCAAAGTATGACATAATTGAGTTTTTTGTTGATTTCGTTTGCGTTTCATTTCTAGCAAAGAGTTCCACTGTGCGCTGGTTGCTGCTGTTGTTGCTGCATCAACCGCAATTGTTGTCGAGCTCATATGCATGTCTATGCGGCATCTATTATACATGTACATAACTACATAAATATGATCGTGTGTGTGTGTGTGTGTGTTTGTGTGTATAACTAAGTATGCGTACACATGTCTTTATAGCCGTATGAACCTCGACATCTTCCTCGAGGTCTGTGTAAAAGTGAAATTGTCGATCAAAAATGTGAAAAGGCGGCAAATGCAAAAACAAAAACTGTCACAAGCGTGAAAATCACAGTACAACTACACACACACACACTCATACACATTGGGTTTTCCATGCGTCAACAACAACAGCAACAACATTCGCAATAATTCACATTATGTGCTCGTCGCATTTCTTTTCCAGCAGCTGAAAGAAATTAATTATGAAAATACTCATCGCATGGCTGTAAATATTGTTGCTTGGAAAAAGGCAAAGGCAAAGGCAAAGACAAGCAACGCCCTAGGCGGTAATAAAATTCAATGCAACTGCAATGCATTTTTTTATTGTCACTTGGAAGTTGGAATGATTGTTAAGATGGAAAACATGACCCATAAAAACTAGCATTACAATTTATTAGGTTTCTGAGCCAAAACTGAACTTATAAAAAGTGCAACGGCGAGTGTGTACAACAAACAGATACCCTGCAAGTTCAATTAAGAGTAGTACTATATCTCAGAAGATGTAGAAATATTTTGCACATCATTCCCAATAAGTTGGGGTCAACTTGGTCAAGGTATGAAGAAAGGGCAGAAATTAGTTTTAAGGTGATCAAGTGCAATATAATATTTCAACATGCTGACATAATTTTGAAGTCGTTTTATTAAAGAAAGGAGATTGAAACTATATATGAATATGACATATAACAAAGCGAAAAGAATTTTTTTCTCAGTTTTTAAATATTTAAAATTTGAAAATAGCTTCTCTAAAATTTCTAGCTATTTTTATGATATATTTCAGATTTCAATCATTTGAGTTCGCACAACTTTAGTATCTAATCACCTCTTATTTATTTTATTATTATTATTTATTTATTATCATATATTATTTATTTTGTGTTATCTATTATTAGTTAAAGCTATCTGTGTATATTTTTCTCACTAGATTTTATTTTCAACTTTTTTGTTTCAATATCTAAAATATTATCATACATTTCCTACAATTACTAGCTCTTATTAGTATTATTTTTAAATATTATTTATTATCCATATATATTATTTATTTTATTTATTCGATTATTTTAATTTATTTATTCGAGAATATAAGTTTTTTTTTGCACTACATTTATTTTCTACTCTTTGGTAATAATATTAATAATAATAATAATAATAATAATAATAATAATAATAATAATAATAATAATAATAATAATAATAATAATAATAATAATAATAATAATAATAATAATAATAATAATAATAATAATAATAATAATAATAATAATAATAATAATAATAATAATAATAATAATAATAATAATAATAATAATAATAATATGTTTAATTATTTACTATGTAATATCTATAATTTATTTTATATGTTTAAGCAATGAACGAGTATTTATTTGTGACTAGATTTTTGTTAACTTTTTTGTTTCAATATCTAAAATATTATAATACCTTTTCCACAATTACTAGCTCTTTTTCTGGGCATAACAATAATGAGAATACTGAGTACTTTCATTTGATTTCGCAATGCTAAGGTATAGTATCTGAGCTGAAAACTTTTCCGTATTCACGGGAAGCCACTGCGGGGCGGAAGCTTCTGTTGTTTTTTGAATGCAGCAGCTGAGGCAGCGGCAGCATTTGATTTTGCAAGTTGCCAGTGGACAACTTTTCCAAATGACTTTGCACAAAATGCAACACACAAAGCGAGAAAACGTATAAAAATTACTGAAATTATGCATCGAAATCTGGGCCATAAAACAAAAAAAAATATATTAATCACGTGACACGAGTCTTCTAACGAATTCCCAATAAATATTTGCCAGATAACGCGAAGTAAACACTTTGCTGACATAAATAACTGAGCTGCTGTTATCAGGCAAGCTATTTTAGATACTGTACACGTCAGGCCCTATATATTATATTTATACTACATATATATGTAGGTAAGATACATATATAGTAGAAAACAACTGCCAATCAACTGTCAAACTATGTTATTATCAGCCTATTGAATGATAGTTGAACTAATATTATCATCACCCGCATGCCCCTACAAAATTACTTGATTTGACTGGGAAACTCAAGCAGCTTCCTCCAAAATATTCTCTAACATAGGCAATGTCTCATTTATCAACATAAAATTCATGAATAAAGACGTTACATAGTTTTTTTGCCCGCTTATTAAAGGTATTATAACTTTGTGTCTTTAGCAAGCAAGCAAAAGTAAGTCGTCTCCGACCCTACAAAGTATTTATTTCTTTAGTATATTTTAGTATATTAATTTGGAATACTTTTAAAATAATACCTAACTGTTTATTTCGCACATATGCATATTAAATTCAATAGTCTATCAATAAACCACATATAAACTTTGATATATTTTAGTATTTGTTAGTATTAATTTGGTATACTGTTAGAATAATACCAAACAGTTTTGCTTTTATTCCGTACATATGCATTTTAAATACAATAGTAAATCGATATACTAAATATGGCATGTAGTACATTTTATTACTTTTCCAGTATTATTATTTTGGTATGTTTTAAGATTAATATTAAACTCGTTTGATTTTAATCCATATATATGTATTTATGCATTTTTAATGCAATATTATATCGATATACCAAATCTGACATTTAATATATTTTAGTATTTTTCAGTATATTTTAAGAATGATACGGGACTGTTTTGCTTCTATTCAAGTCACTTGACCTGACTCGACTGTAGCTTTCATATTAGTTGTTTTTATGACCTCATTAACACTCTATGTTTTGGGTGGTTTCGCCTCTATGAGCTAATGACTTTATTAAGCAGCCAGGATTGTATTTGAGAGTTATTACTCCAAATTGAATAACGAATAACCGTTGCAGCCTCGAGCTGGCCTTGCCAGCAGTCAAATGTGGCAAATACTGCATGAAGCCACTTAATTTGATTAGTTGCGCCTGCTGATGGTTGGTGTTGGTGTTGCTGTTGCTTTGACAGCCGCTTCACTGGCTCCCAAAAAAAATATATATATGTATATAAAAAAGACATTTGCGCAATTTCTTTCATGCAGACACAGACAAAGTAATTTGTGAGCTATGCGGAATCATATGGGAGGGAAGCAGCCAGAGCAGCTCGAATTGGAGTTGGAGTTGGAGTTGGCAGAAACAGAAGCAGAAATTGTAAAGTCAACAATTGTGACAGCACGCAAGTAATTAACTAGTTTTTGTTTTTGCCTCATTTTTGTTTTGTCGCGTAATCGCATTATAAACAAATTAAAGCCATGTGCAATTTAATGGCAACAGCAGCAGCAGCAGCAGCAGTCGTCACATTCTCCAATCGATCAGTTAGCGAATCATCAAAAAGGTGGCGCCATCGCCTTCTCCATCGCCATCGACATATTGTCGATGTAACCAGCAATTCGCATTGTTTTTTTGCATAATCGCATCAATCGAAACTATTGTCATTCCACCATGAAAGTATATTCAGCAGCACTCCCGGAAGACCGCAGCATTTATCACTCGTTGCCTCGTTGTTGGTATTGTCGATGTCGATGTCGATGTCGATGTTGTTGTGGCAATTGTGAGACTATCAATTACATTCCATACATGTAGACGAGCATATCCCACGGTTATAGGATGGATTGGTTCACCGACGAGACAAGGAAGATAAAGCATACACACACTTTCAGCAAGAGGTCCTATTTAGTAGCTTCATCCCAAAAGAAGAATTATTTTGGGAAGTGCTTCGCTATATTAGAGATTTAACTAATAAGTGAATACAAAAATTCTTTAGTTTTTTTTTTATGTGCGCTACAGTACAGTACAACATGCGGATACAGTTACTTTAAACCACTTTTTGTCAAGAACTATTTTGTGAAATGCTATTTAATGTAATAAATGATCAACATCACGAAAACAATATATAGAAGAAAATGACAATTCTTCAAAACATTTAACCAAATACGAAATTGTTTAGACCTATTCACTACTTCATCTGATTAATGTAAATATATTGTAAAACTTGTTATTAAGAATTATTTTGTGAAACGCTTTGAAGAATTAAGAATTATCAAAGTCAACAAAACAATTCATAAAAAGTTCAACTTAAGTTTTAACCAAACACAAAAATGTTGAAATCTATTTGCTACATCATCAGATCAATGTAAGTAGATTCAACAACTTTTTTACAGGAAATACTATTTGATAAAACGCTTAGATATATTGGTATATAATGGAAATCTTATTTAAATTAATAAATTATGAAAATCAAGAAAGACAATACATAGAAGTTAAGTATAAAAAAGAACAAATCTTTTTCAGATTCAACCAAATTGAAAACTGTTTAGATCTAGTCGTTATATCTTCAGATTAATGGATTGAACACAACAACACAATACAAACAGCTTCAAGTTGTACGAGAATAAAAAAAAATCTTGAAAAGTTTAGATCTAATAGACCAATGTATCTGAATGAATGGTGATAAGGGGAAATTTGAAATTGTGACTTCTTATAAAAGGCAATGCTTTTAAGCAGTGGCAGTGAGAGAGAGAGAAGCAGATTGTTATAAAAGACATAGTAAAACAATTGGGCAGATCGCAGCGCACAATCAACTGACAATGATACACAAAGCTAGCGAAAATGATGTGGCCAAGACCCCCAAAGAGAGGAGACAAAGAGAGTAAAGCTCCCACAATTTCGAGTAGCAACAACACGAGAGAGATAGAGAGAGATAGAGAGAGAGAGAGAGAGCATAATAGTAATAATAATAATAATAACAACTCGTAAGATTGGTAACATAATCGGCGCATTGTGGATTTTTATTGTTATTTCCATTGTCGCATGGCGCTCCAGTCACCCACAACCCACAACCCACAACCCACAACTCACAGCCCCAAAGGGCAGAGCCCACAAGCTGAGCGCCCACGGCGCCCCGCACTATCACCTCTACAGCTGCCCCCTCCCTCTTCCTCTCCCCCCTTTCCGCCCACGACATCGACTTCAACACGGCAGAAAAAAAAGCACAAGCAAAAAAAATTAAAATAACTACACAACCGGCACGTCAGGTCGAGTCGAGTGGAGTCGAGCCGGCAAAGACGCCGCTCAGGCAAAAAAAAAGATACGAGTATAACAAAAAAACAACAGCAAAAAGTGAAAATTTGTCCGTGTCCAAAAATTATGCGCTTTTCACACGCGCAGCTTCAACAGCAGAAGCAGCAGCGGCAACAACACTTTGCCCGTGTAATTGCTGCTGGGATGTGGAGTAGAAGGAGTTGAGATAGAGATTATTGTGGGGCAGACAGCAGGGGGGATTAAGTTTATTTTTTTTTCGTTTTTGTAGTCTTGTGTTTTTCAAGACGTGTGACAACGTGCGCGTTGACTTTGTTTGGAAAACTTTTTTACGTAGAACCGGTCGACAGTGTTCCGTGTGCATCTCTCAGGCTTTGGTTTTGGTTTTGGTTTTGGCTTTGGGTTTGGCTTTGGGTTTGCTTTAGTTTGATGTCGCGCCACGGCTGCAAACGCAAAAATTCACGTACAAGCGCATAGTTCGCCTATGGGGGCAGATCAACAGTGGAACAGTGGAAAAGTGGAAAAGTGGAACAGTGGAGAGGGGGCGCGTGTTAAGGGAAAACTGCTCACAAGCTGGCAGGCTGGCTGGAAAAGCACAGAGAGCAGCACACTGAAACCCACTTTAAGGAAAATGGAATTAGTTGTGGAAATCTTTATAACTTTAAATAGATCTAGTTAACGATAGAATTCATGTATCGTAACATAACAGATTGTTCAGCTTTAACAGAATTATGTTAAGTGGCTTAAGTTTCGCCATCTATCGTAACATAACAGAGTGTTATGCGTTAATAGATTTCTGTTAAGTGAGCCAAGTTTTTTCAATGTATCGTAACATATCAGAGTGTTCTATCAAATAGCTTAAGTTTCCTTAATGTATCGGAATATAACAGAGTGTGAAAATATCAAAAGCAAACGTAGAAAAACGAAGATGACCGCAGCAAAAATTGATAATAAAAAAAGCTATGCAAATTGCACTACTGGTTTTTAAAAAAATCATTATTCTTCTATTTAAATATATTATTTCTTTCTCTGCTTCAGTTTCAATTTGAGCAGATACATAAGTTTATAAATAAAGGCAGACCCACAGTTTAGGGTTAACGATGAGAAATTATTTTCTATTTTGCACGACGTATCGTTTTGAAAACTGTTAACTAGATGCCCTTTAAAATAGAAATAAAATAAAGAGCTCAAATTACTATAAAAAGGGTATAGATTAAGAATTATTTCGCTTATTCACACAACACTTTGAACCACTGTGCAGCAGACGACAGCGACAACGACAACGACGCTGAACTTGAGTGTTGAAAATTGAAATTTAAACAAAAGTAAAAGTTGTTGTTGTAGCAGCTCGCTGTTTCTAGCCATTTTCTATTGTTGTTGAACTTTTTCGGTTTTCTTTTGCGACCATTTCTTTTCGGGGTCAAATGCGAGCACCGGCGTCTGCTCACCTGTGTGTGTGTGTGTGTGTGTGTGTGTGTGTGTAGACATACATGTGTATATTAAATGCATGCACCCTTCCTATTTGGGTAATTAAGATCTTGTTGCCCAGCCTAAGTGATGCCAATTAAGCCACATTTTATGGACTGTCGACCTGGGCCGATGGGCCACCAATGACCCCCCGCTGACCCCTCGCTGACCGGGCAGCTTCTCTCTGAATACATGGGGTTATAATTTTTGGCAGCGCATTTCCCACTCACTGCAACAGAAGTTATGCAAGTTCTGCTTCTGCAAGTTAAGCGAAAGAAAAGCCGAAAAATCGTTTGTTCGTTCGTTTGCTTGTTTGTTTTTCTTCTTAGTGAGAGATGTGTGTGGGAAAACTCTTTTTGGTACTTTTGGACAGGCCTCAATTATGAAACCGGACGACCAGTCAACAGTCTACTCGACGACTCCACTCGAGACTCGAGTCGAGGCTGAGGCTGAGGCTGAGACGAGTGAAGTGAAGTCACATAAATAACTGACACTCTTTGTAAGTTGTTAAAATTGAAGTGAAATTGCAACTGATTATTTGAATTGTTGTTTTTCTTTTCCATTTTTTGTCTTTCGTTTCTGTATTTTTTCGGCCATAAAAAAGGGCATAATGAGAAAAGCCAAAGAGCCGCAAAGCCGCATAATATTTTATTTTTTAGTTATAATTAAATGACGCGACGCAAGAGCGCTTATAAATACTATAAAGCATTGTTATTGTTGTTGTTATTGTATTGTTTATTGTTTGCATTCGTATTTTATCTGCGTTAGCGTCTCTTTCATTAATTTCAAGATATTTACTTGGGCACCATCTTAATTGGCCGCCTCTTAAATCGAGAGCGAGTCAACTGAAGATATTAAATGAGCTCATCTCAGCTCATCTCATCTCATGTGGATGTGGAAGTGGATGTGGATGTGGATAGGAACGTGTAACACACGCTGCGTATACATAATATCCATAACTTCATATCGCTTTACATAAATCCCGCAATTGCTGGCATTATATAATCTAATCGTTATAGATAATAATCAGCAGCAAAAGCAACAGCAGCAGCAGTCGACGATTTGTTCGCAAGACCAATTAAAGCCAATCGCTGATTAATTATCTCAATATGCTAATTTCTTGTTGACTTTCGCAATGCGAATTCAATTTAGAAGCTGTTGATATATTATTGAGTGAGCGGGAAATGTTATCATTAAACGATGGGAGTGAAAGTTTAGACTAATTCGCACCTAATTAGTTCTATTGATAAATTATATTCAAATAGTTGGCAAATAACTAGAAACACTTTACGATCTTTCAGTTTGCTATTTGACCGGAAAAGGGAAATGCAGGAAATGATATTGTAACGAGTCACCAAAAGTTTCTCCCAATATGTAACTTTAAGAGAATATATTTCAAATGCAACTTACAACAAGTAAGAAAGCAAGTCTCGAGTGTGCTCACCTGTGAGATATCCGCTACCCATTTTCGATAAAAGCAAATGCGGTATTTTACTCAAAGTATACTAATTTAATATACCGAATACATACATAAAATATACCGCAAGCAATATTGGTATATCGATATGATACTCAAATTATACTAATTTAATATACCGAATAGAATAGAATAGAATTGGTATATCGATATGGTATTTAAAATATACCATTGACTACGAAATATATCAAATTAATATGCCGAATATCTATTTTTATATTTCGCAATCTAATTTTCGTATATCGATATAGTATGCAAAATATACCATCAACTGTAGTTGATGTTGTAACAGGTACCAAGTTTTCAACCAAAGCCACTAAGATCTGTCTTTGCTGTTGACTCTGATCCAGAATATATGTATATGTATACTTAATGCAGTCGGAGATCACTCCATGGCCAGATATAATAGATATCATGTCAAAGTCTAGGATAGACTAGATATGAGCACACACATTGAATGGAAAGTTGACCGAGGGCAGCGTCATCCAACGATCAACGATCACATCGAAAGAGCGAGACCTCTAATAGAGGTTCCCATAGCACTCATTGGGCTTATCTATGGGCGATCTGCCAGTGTGCATGCCAATTACGCATTATATGGTTGGCATTAACCATTGTCTGTAATACTATGTATTTGTGTTGTTGTCTTGTGGCGTTTTCGTTTTGGGCGAAATGAAAGATCGATTCGGCTTTTTGGCATGCGAAAAGCGCAGCGAACGACGCGTTTTGTGTTACATAAAAAGAAATAAATAAAATAAAAATACCGAAACCAAAACCGAAACTGAAACTGAAACTGAAACCAAAGACCGGCAATGCCCAAAAAACTACAAAAAAATTATGTTTAAATATATTACATTGGTATTGCCATTGTTAAAGTTAATGTTATTGTTTTTGATGTGAAGTATGTGCTTCGGCAGCTTCAGTTGCGGTTCGATGGGGTTCGCATGCGTAACAGGTGTGTGCCGAGTCACTTTTTGGTTTTTTGGTGTGTTGGCCATTGCATTTCAATTCCAATTTCAATTTCAATTTCAATTGAAAAAGCGAAACAAATACAAATGGGAAGAGAGCCCACTAACAGGCGAAAAATCATATATGCCCAACGCGACACGCATACCACATACTCGTAGTCTAAAAATATCCAACCAAATACCTGCCACGAGTGCGTACACTGTGCCGACTTTATCAAATGAGCCTCGCTTCACTATGAGCTGAAGATGAATTTATGCAGTTTTCAAATGACTATCGTTAGCATCATCAAAGCATCAGGAGACTACAATGCGAAAAATCACACTGGGATGCGACCTCATAACTCCAAAATGATCATCGAGCTCCCATATTGCGCATTTGCCAATCACCCAGCTTTTCAACACCATCGCACAACTTGGCTACTGGCCGGTAAGATGGAAAGAAGTGCCCGATTATAATAATGATAGCAATTACCGGGAAACATTCCACAAAGTCTGATAAGCGCCGTATAGCCTATAAGCCTACTTTCATGCTTATCTAAACGCCTTGATAAATGCGTTTTCTATTCGGATAAACACGTACCTTGGAACAATCAGGAAGGAATCCCGTCACAGAAAACTATTTGGATTTCGTACAGAAAGCACGGAAGCTCAATTGAGCTAAGTCCCCACCGGATAACATCAAGCCGATTCGGAGACAGCGTTCGAAAATTCACGAGAGTCTGTACTTGCCTCTGCATTTCAAGACCTCTCTCAAGCATTTGACAGAGCAATGGCTAGAAGGTCTAATGTACAAGATCGAGACAGCTCGCTCCTCAGAAAACCCATAAGCTTACGTCGAGAGTCTTACCTTTACGACAGATCGCCATTTGTCTGAGATGCAACTCTGCTATATCTGATGTTTTCACTGTGAACTTACTAAAGTTCCTCAGCAGTGTGCTAGGGCCAACACTAACGCCACTACATAGCAGACATTGTGTACAAGCTAGTACGAATAACAACATCTACGTTTGGAGATGATCACAGCTATTCTTAGCTCACCGAAAATGCCCGATGCCTATAAGAAATCCCACAGCTAGCTCGCGTATGGTCGATGTTGAAAAATGGCTATCAGATTGGCGAATTAGAGTGAACGAACAAAATGCAAGCACGTTACATTCACCCTGAACAGACAAAACTGCCCGCCGCTAACGTTAAACATGCATCATCAAATCAACTGAATCAAAAAATCCTGCGACCTCATAACTCCCAAAATGATCATCGAGCTCCCATATTGCGCCGTTTGCACTATCACCCAGCTTTTCAACACCATCGCAAAACTTGGCTACTATCCAGTAAGATGGAAGAAGTCAATTATAATAATGATAGCAAAGCCGGGAAAAGACCACACAGTCCCCACGTCGTATAGACCTATAAGCCTACTTTCATGCTTATCTAAACTCTTTGAAAAATGCGTTTTGATTCGGATAAACACGTACCTAAGACTCCAGGAAGGAATCCCGTCACATCAATTTGGGTTTCGTGAAAAGCACGGAACAATTGAGCAGGTCAACCGGATAACATCAGAAATTCGGAACGCGTTCGAAAAACGAGAGTACTGTACTGCCATATTTCTAGATGTCTCTCAAGCATTTGACAGAGTCTGGCTAGAAGGTCTAATGTACAAGATCAAGACAATGCTCCCCAGCAACACCCATAAGCTTTTAGAGTCTTACCTTTACGACAGAAAATTTGTTGTGAGATGCAACTCTGCTATATCTGATGTTTTCACTGTTGGAGCTGGAGTTCCTCAATAGTGTGCTAGGGCCAACACTGTCCTCTACACAGCAGACATCCCGACAAGCACACGAATAACAACATCTACGTTTGCTGATGATACAGCTATTCTTAGCCGCTCAAAATGCCCGAGGCAAGCAACTGCGCAGCTAGCTCTTCATATGGTCGATGTTGAAAAATGGCTATCAGATTGGCGAATTAGAGTGAACGAACAAAATGCAAGCACGTTACAGAACAGACAAAACTGCGAACGAAACAACACTCTACTCCCGAGAAACGAAGTGACATATCTACCCTCGGGGCACCCAAAAGTAAAGCTAAAAGCCAGCAGCCTATTGGCTTATCAACGCATGCGTAACAGGTGTGTGCCGAGTCACTTTTTGTTTTTGGTGTGTTGGCCATTGCATTTCAATTCCAATTTCAATTTCAATTTCAATTGAAAAAGCGAAACAAATACAAATGGGAAGAGAGCCCACTAACAGGCGAAAAATCATATATGCCCAACGCGACACGCATACCACATACTCGTAGTATGTAAGCCCATAAGATTGGAGCGGATGATGGATAATGCTTAATACCAGACACACGTAATTGTAGCACCTACAAACTAGGTAGGTGGGTGGGGCAGCCATTGCCGAGGGAAGGGGAGTTTTTGGGTCTGTTGTGGCCGAAAGCCCGAAAGCCCGAAAGGGATGTGAGCGGATTAGTTAACCATAAATGAAAACCCCGCCGCCAATTGTCAGTTGTGTAATTGTTGCATTTCATTAAACCAAATGGTATTTCAGGAGTGACCAATGGTCAACTTCGAGTGTGTGCAGTGTGCAGTGTCATTGACTGCTTAATGCGTCCAAAGATGCGCACGGGCCACAATTATATAATCGCTGCTTGATGATGGCACTTTAATTGACTGACGCTCGTCGACTTCGTTGCGACTTCAGCTGGAACGTTGACGACTTTGTCATGGGGTTATTTTTTTGCTTTTCGTTTCGTTTCGTTTCACGAATATGCACTGCAGGAGACAGAGACAAACAATATAAAATAGAGCGAGAGAGCGAGCGGCACTTGGCACTTGCTTTCGCAGCAGACGACGCATGAACGTGTTGATGTGATAATTCATTTAATTACAAAAATTCATGGCTAATGCATTGGGAAGTGCAAAAGTGGTTGCAGTTTTAGCCAACATTGTTTTACCCTTTTATTAACTCGTCCGGTGCGTTGTCATCAACAACGCAACAACAATCGCAGATACAGACACACAGACTGAGACTGAGACTGAGACGATTGTCAACTAAGTGCAACAGTTGGCCCACTGCCAACGATTCATAAGCAGCTTAACAACAGTCAACACAATCTTGGCCAAATCACTGAAAGTTGGTGAATGTTTGCAATAGGCAATAATATATTTATTTGCACTTATCATTTCCATGACTTCCACAGAACACAGACTTAATTCACTAAACCTTATGAAAGCATATCTCTAATTTACAATAATATTCTATTAATAATTAATTATTGTTTTGTATTTTTATACCCGCTAATCGTAGGGTAGATGGGTATTTAAACTTTGTAACAGGCAGAAGGAACCCGAGACGATATAGGCATATACGTCCCTCAGTCTGTCTGTCTGTCTGTCTGTTTGCTATGGTAAATCGCAGGTCCGAAAAAACTAGATCACACATTTTAACATTTTCACCCAGATCAAGTTTGTTTTAGAATATTGGCACGTCCACTTCCGCCCCCGAAAATGGAAAATATGTTATGAAATTAGAGTCCCGATTTTTTGTGCATACAATCATAACTACAGTCATTATGATTCCTAAAAATTTGGATGTGATCAAATAAAAAATTGTATACATGGCAAAAGACGGCAGCAGACACTACGGCTTTTAGTTGCTTTAGCTGATCTGGTATACATATTTTGTACTCTACATTTATTTTAAAGGCAATAGTTTATATAGACAAATTATTATATTTTATGACGAATACCGCAAAAATTTTAAAATTCACATTAAATTGGTATATTATACATACTAGTATGAAGAAAAACAGAACTTAATAGTATATCGTATGCCAAATATAACCCTTGGTATACTTGAGTTATTTTTTTGTATATTAAATTGGTATATTTTAAGAATTATACCGCAACTCTATACTACCATATATGTATACGATATATTGATTTGATACTATATATAAATGTTTAGTATATTAGATTAGTATATTTTAAGAATAATAACGCAACATAACAGTCTATTGTATACCAAATATTACCCTTGGTATATTTTGGTTATTTAAATTGGTATAGTTTAATAATTATACGGCACTGTTGCACTTTTCTTGAAAATAGGCAACGGGTGTCTCAAAGTCGAGCACTCTCGACTGTAGTTTTCTTACTTGTTTTCCCTATTATTTTCAGTTCAATGAGGACAATGAAATTCAACTATCAAAGAGAATACTCACTAATAGAATAAAACCATTTAAATACAAGATTCACGAATAGTAAAAATAATCATGGTTATAATGAGACACTAAAAAATAATATTATAATTTAAATAATTATATTCATTAAGTAAAAGCAGTATTCAAAAGAACATTTTGAATGTTTTCTTTTATGTGCTAGCCGTAAATTTCTATTCAAATGGTTTGCAATTGTTTTCAACTTGCATGTGAAACAATAATGAAACACACACAATCTGAATCGGAATCTGCATGTTTCGCTCACCTTCAACAATGGGATAAGAAACAGCAGAGAGATGCTTCGAGAGAAACAATTTAACGTTAAGAAAGTGGAAAGTGATTGAAGAGCAAAGGAGGAGACCGGCAGCAGAGCAACAGCAACTGTTCGTTGCGAGATCATAAAACCCGAACACGAACTCCGCCGAATGACCATTTTTAAGCCCTTGACATTCTACCGAGTCATGGCATGGCATGACATGGCTTGGCTTGGCTTGGCATGGAAAACCTGACCTAGCCCTAGACGGAAAAACCAACTCATACACTTGGCTGAGATGTGAAAATTCTTGGTAACACAAATGGGCGTTGCAACGTCGCGACGAGGTTTGTTTTTATTTGGTATGTTTGCTTTTGCTTTTGGCTTTTGTTTGCCTTGAATTACAATTTTCCGCACTTACCATTTTCACAGTGTTGTGCAGCAAATGCCTACAACAGTTTCCCAGGAAAAGTCTGAAGTGCGAATTGTTTGCCTTCGTGCTCAACTTTGCCTCCTTCGCCGTATTTCTTGTTTTCCTCTTATTTTTTGTTTTCTTTTTGCGTTTACGATCTCTCAGGAACACATAAACACCTCTAAAATTTTTACTTTCCAGTTGATTTTCTTGATGATGGATCGATCCTTGCGAAGCAAATTCGTTTGAATTTTCATTAACTAAATACTTCTATACGTACATAAATGATAATCAAAGAATTTCACTTGAAAAAAAATAGAAATAATGTTGACAAAAATTGCGAATTGTGAAAATTGTGCGCACTTGTTATTGAATTTTCACTTTTATTGTCGCGGCACACAGATGACACCGTTTAATTTAGCTCGAAGCTCACCCACGGATCTCGAAACGAATCTCGAATCAAATCGAAGCGAGTCGCTCACTATACACACACACTATGTATCTCGGACTGGATCTCGATCTGGATCTCGATAGTATCTCGATTTAGTGTTTAATCTCGTTAATCTCGAAGAAGCTATCGAAGACCAAAAAAAAACAAACTGCACATGCGCGCAGGCGCCCACAAACTGAGTCGCGCGCATGGAAAATGCGGCAGGTAAAGCGAAGCAAGCAAAACACGAAGACGCAACGCGATGCGATGCGACGTCGCACCGTGTGACCGACCGACCAAAAGAGAGAGAGAGAGAGAGAGAGCAAACTAGAGAGTGAGAGTGCTGCCGGCGAGAGAAAGAAAGAGCGATAGACCCTGTTGTTGCTTTTGTCGCTTGTGTGCCTAGCAAATAAGTAAGTACGTGAGCGCTCGCGGGCGGCTTTTGCTCAAAGGCAACATGCAAAATGTTGCAAATAACTGTGACAACAACTGCGAGACTCTGCCTCAAAATTGAGATTGTGATTGAGATTGAAATGCAGATGCCAGATGCTGTTGCTGTTGCTGTTGCTGATGCTAATGAGAGATTCAAGTTACAGTTACAGTTACAGTTGAGCCACTGACATCCTTGCGATACGATAACGTGAGCTCATTTTCTGCTATGATTGCAGTTTCATTAGGCACATATTTTCAGCTAACGACTTTCCATTTCCAAATGTCGCGTTGTTTGCAAATTATTCTATAATTCTTTCATTCTCGATTTCTTACCATTGAAGACTCCATATCAAATCCATTTGCCAACTCATTCCTTCATATATTTCATTTCATTTATTTACATTTATATTATTTATAAAATAGTTGTTTTCCTTTTTTCATTACTCTTCACAACTTTTGTATTATATGTATTCATTGGCATTATATATTCATTTATATATATTTGCTTATTTACATATATATATATAATATGATTTTATAAGAATAAAATCTTGAATCAAGATTATATAATGTCAAAATTGAACCAAGAATGTTTACTCTTAAATTAAGATCAAAATTATACAAAAATTCTAGATTTCCCCTTCTTGAAATGCAAAATTATTATCATGTTTCAAGAATATAGTATGTCTAAATTGAACCAAGAAGCAAAATTTGATTATTAATACAACCACATCCGACCCCGAAAATCGAAAATCTATATAACTGGTGGAATTTTGAAACTAAAATTTCTGTATAGAATTTTTGGTATATATGTATAATACAATAATAACTAATCTCTATGACATCAACAACTTTGTTTGCGATCAGATAAAAATTAGTTGGTATATTGTTATATTTTAGCATTTTTTGCAGTGTATAAATTTAGTATACTTTAAGAATAAAACTGCAATGTTTTTCTTTTAACAAAAATGGATGGCTTTCTTACATGTTATGTTTAATTGACGGTTGAAAATGTTGTCATTTTAGTTGTCTCTTTAGTGATTTTCTTGATTTATTATACCCGCTACCCATAGGGTAGAAGGGTATTATAACTTTGTGCCGGCAGGAAATGTATGTAACAGGTAGAAGGAGGCATCTCCGACCCTAAAAATATATTCTTGATCAGCGTCAACAGCTGAGACGATATAGCCATGTCCGTCTGTCCGTCTGTCCGTCTGTGTGTCTGTCCGTCTGTCCGTATGAACACCTAGATCTCAGAGACTATAAGAGATAGAGCTATAATTTTTTTTTTCGATAGCATTTGTTATGTTTGCACGTAGATCAAGTTTGTTTCAAATTTTTGCCACGCCCACTTCCGCCCCCGCAAATCAAATCGAATAACAAGCCCCCGCAAATCAAATCGAATAACAAGCGCAATTTTAAAGCTAGAGTTGCGAATTTTGGTATATACTATAATTACTATAGTAGTTATGATTTCTGATTTCTTTGGTTGCGATCAGATACAAATTGATGAAGTTATTAAGGAAATTCTTTTGTATGGGCAAAAACGCCCACTTACTAGAGGTCTTAGTTGCTTTGGCCGACAATCTCGCATATTGTGCCGTCTATTGTATATTTTGAATGTGGTAATACATCGACATACCAAATATACCCTTTTGCATTTTTTTTAGTATTATTGAACTATTTTCGGTATATTTTTAAAATAATACCGCAACATTTTGCTTTTATTCAAAATGGGTAGCGGGTGCCTCACAGTCGAGCACACTCGACTGCAGCTTTCTTACTGCTGAGAATAAGAAAAAAACTTCTTCGAAGCTAAATCACAATTTGAACCCTTCAGTTTTTAACTCATTCCTTAACATTTTATAAACAGTTTGCCATCATTTGCAAAGCGTTGACACAAATTTCAAAATAGTTTACGAAGATTTTCGCATTTGCAAAATCAAGTGTCTCATTTGCAGCAGTAGCTGGCAAAAGTAATCTATCTGAATTTGATTAGATAATTTCATGTTGTTTTAACTTTACCTGGAGCTTAAGCTTTCATGATCTGTTTAGTTCAATGGGTATTGCGTTTGTCCGAGTTATTGTTGTTATTGTTGTTGTTGTGTACTCTAATTAGAGATTACCAAGTCCAAAACGTAATGGATGGAGCTAGTTTCTTTTTTGTTTTTTTTTTCGGTTGTGTCTGTGTGTTTAACTTGTTACTGCTGGTCCAGCAATAAGAGCAACAAGAGCAAAAGCAACAAAGCAACACAATTGTTGTCCCATTTGGCTGAAAAGGTCGTATAATTGTACAACATTTAAATGGTGATCTTGGATGGCATATTTCTCTCAAATTATTTGATGTTTCAGCAACAGAGATGAAAACAACGTGTAAATGCGCAAATTACATAACAAGTGCCGAGCACAAATAAAGATACAATTGTATCTGGTCATTTATCTCAGCTAACCCCGCTCCTCCTCCTCCTTCTCCTCCTCTCGAGCCCACAACTGAGTGAGTTGGGCGCAGTTTTTGTGTTTGATGTCTCCAAGAAAATGTTCGCACGAAATGTATTTGATGATTTGTTAAGCCGCCTGTTTGTTGGTTGGGTCAACTATGCAACACATCTGAGTGCCAAAGAAAGTGAGGAACAAAACTCAGCACTGTTAGATACACAGCTTACTCTTGCTCTAGCAAATATACATATGTACATAAGTTGTAATAGCCACGTTTAGGGCCAAAATGGCACAGTCTCCCCTCTCTTCTCCTCTCTTCTACCTCCGCATCTACCTCTATCTACATATCTACATCTTTCTCTTCTCTCGTTTCTCGTTTCTCGCCTCTTCGTACGTGCAGCTCGTCTCATTCCATTTACCGTGCTCCTCTTATGCTTATCACATCATCAGCAGCCAACTTAGCGGCGAACGGGGAACCGAAGACTCCGGGGGGGAGGTCATCTATGTACGTGCCTGGACTGCGTCCATTTGCTAGTGTCGATTTTTGCATTTGAAGCAAATGTTTTGTGTTTGGGCTCGCGCTTCAGCTGAAGCTAAAGCTAAAGCTCGGCCTGCTCTTTAATTGTCGCCAGCGTTGAAATAATTTTAACGAGTTACGCGCATGCGCAATTGTCCAACCAAGCGACGGTTCCAGCCTGGCCCACCGCCACCGCCACCTCCCCCTCTCTCTCTCCCCCTCTCTCTCTCTCTCTCTCTCTCTATCTGTCTCTCTCTCTGTGTTAGCCTTATGCAATTCAAATCGCACTGCGCTGAGCGGCACTTTCACTCATTTGAGAATTCATTGAGTTGTAGCCACCGTGCGATTTTCTTGCATATCTATAGGGCACATTGCACTCCTCCATTTCCCCATCCATTAATCAATCGGTGTGTGGCATTTACCTCCAAAACAGATAGACCGAATTCCTCAATGAGTAGTCTAGCTGGAAAAATACGTTGTGTATGTGATTTTTTTTTTTGTCAAATGCAGTGCACAATCTTTCTAAGGTAAAGATAAGATTAGATAATGCTTTCAAGAAAGTAAATTCCTAGTAATGCATTTTGTTTTGCGTCTTCTCATTCATTAATAAGCATTTTGTAGAATAATTAAATGCCATTAAGATGGCATATCTGTCTGTAAAAAACAACTCAAAATTTTGTGATAATACTTTTTAAGTTCATATACCAATTTACCTTGTGTCATAAAAAAAGTATAAAACATGAAAAATAAAGATTTGATTGTTATAGGTCCCTATATTTGATACCCCATAAAAATGAGGTATGCCTGTCTTTTCTTATTTTTTATCCCCCCTAGCCATAGAGTAGAATGTAATACTATATCGATATACCTGAAAAATATGCTAGTATATTTTATTACTTTTTGACACATAATCTTTATTGTTATTCAAAATGGGTAACGGGTATCTTCCAGTCGAGCATACTCGATTTTGAAAGCAGTATTAATTTTAAAATATACCAAATTAATATACTGTAATAATACTAAAATATACCAAATGCTATAATTGGTATATTCATATTGAACATTTACTATATAGCGATAAATATACCAGATTCTCAACCAAGACCCCTAGAAGTAGGTGTTTTCTCCAAACAAATTATTTATACACGCTACCCATAGGGTAGAAGGGTATTATAATTTTGTAAGTAACAAGTAGAAGGAGGCATCCCCGACCCCATAAAGTATATATATTCTTGATCAGCATCAACAGCCGAAACGATATAGCCATGTCCGTCTGTCTGTCTGTCTGTCCGTCTGTCCGTATGAAAGCCTAGATCTCAGAGACTATAAGAGATACAGCTATAATTTTTTTTCGACAACATTTGTTATGTTTGCACGCAGGTTAAGTTTGTTTCAAATTTTTGCCACGCCCACTTCCGCCCCGCAAATCAACAAAAATCGAATAACAAGCGTAATTTTAGAGCTAGAGCTGCGAATTTTAGTATATACAATAACAACTATAGTAATTGTCATTTCTGATTTGGTTGCGATCAGATAAAAATGGTCAAAGTCATTAAAGAAATACTTTTGTATGGGCAAAAACGCCTACTTACTAAGGCTCTTAGTTGCTTTGGCTGAAAATCTGGTATATTGTGCCGTCTATGGTATATTTTGAATGCAATACTATACCGATATACGAAATATATAATTTAGTAAATTTTTAGTATTTTTATAGTATTTTCGGTATATTTTGAGAATAATCAAAATGGATAGCGGGTATCTCACAGTCGAGCACACTCGACTGTAGCTCTCTTACTTGTTTATACGTACAGTAATTCAGTTAATTGGTACCATTACTTTTAGAGTAAATTGATACATTAGCTTTCAAAATAATATACATCATGCTGTTATGCTCCGTATTCTATCTATGTTATCTACCGCCTATGAATCCAAAATAAAAATAAATTTAGCATCTAAATTCAGAATAATAATACAAAGTTTAAAGATATCCTAAAAACAAGAGATCTCTGAATGTGACTCATCTCAAGAGCTCGCTCACTCTCTCTGTATTGTGCATTATCGTTCAGATAAGCGGCATTAACCGTAAACAGTCTGAAATTTAGTGGTAGTATTATGCGCCATAAAAGCCATGTTTCTACAGTTACCAGGTTACCCATGGAAATAAAAGAAAATAAAACTAACTACGAGTAGCTCTACACATGAAAGCGCCACGTGTTATTGCAGTGTAATTTTGGATCGTAATACATATCTGAAAATCTTTGCCATTTTTTTTTTTGTGTTTTGATTGACAATTAAACGCTTTAATTGGAAAAGAATCTGAAGCACCACTTTTTGATAAGATAGCAAAAAGACAGTACTTCAGAATATTTATTTTATTTGGGGTGAAATCGGAAATTAAATCACCGTCTTATCGAGCCATTAACTATTTTCAAATTTCAATTAATTTCGGTTAATATGTATATATGTATGTGTGTATATGAACTACAATTTATTTATTTCTTTCGATAAAATGCTAAAGTTGTGTATTGGTTTCTTTTGTACAGCGGTATGTATTTATTATGTATGTATTTCTGGCTATATCCCTCGACTCTCTAATAGTCATCCTCACAGTTGTAGTCAGCATCACAGTAGCTGCTCCATGGATCGAACTGCATTGGCGTCGGGCAATCCAGTGTGACGGGTAACACATCATTATCAGCCGTCTCATAGCACAGCACATATTTGGTGCAATCAGTTTCGTCTGGCTGGGTTCCCTTAGTGGCACAAATGGCCTTCTTAGTTGTAGACTGAGTAGGTGCTGCCGTGGTAGAAGCGGTAGAGCCAGTTGAAGCAGTTCCTGTCGGTGTTGTAGCTGTTGTTGGAGCGGTTGTTGGAGAAGTTGTTGGTGCAGTAGTGGGAGCTGTCGTTGGAGCGGTGGTTGGGGAGGTTGTTGGTGCGGTAGTCGGAGCAGATGTAGGAGCAGTTGTAGGAGCGGTTGTAGGAGCAGTTGTTGGTTCAGTTGTTGGAGCGGTTGTTGGAGCGGTGGTTGGAGCAGTTGTAGGAGCAGTTGTAGGAGCAGTTGTAGGAGCAGTTGTTGGAGCGGTTGTAGGAGCGGTGGTTGGGGCGGTTGTAGGAGCGGTGGTGGGGGCGGTAGTGGGAGCTGTTGTTGGAGCAGTTGTTGGTTCAGTTGTTGGAGCTGTTGTTGGAGCGGTAGTTGGTGCGGTGGTTGGAGCGGTGGTTGGAGCAGTTGTTGGAGCAGTTGTTGGAGCAGTAGTTGGAGCGGTTGTTGGTTCAGTAGTCGGAGCATCAGTGGCGTCAGTGAGAGGAGCAGCAGAAGGAGCATTCGTTGGCTGCGGACTTGTGGTGCTTTCATCCAGATTATCTGGGGGAACGGTCGGGTTCTCAATGTCCCCGCCATCGACGGCCTCAACTTCACGCAGCACGCTCACACAGCGTGCCTGGCTAGCGTCAAACACATATCCATCCTGGCAGCGCAGAGGCGCCAGAGCGTAGTCTCCATTGGCCTTGACCATACAGGCGTAATAAACCTGCGGACTATCCGTTGCGGGAATAAAGTCGACATAGCTGCAGGGATGCGTAGAAACGGCAACGGCCGCGAACAGCAGCAAGCTGCAGGCAAGAGTCAATTGCACGTTGAACATGTCAATCGAGAGAAGGATTCACTGAACAAAACCAAAAAAAAAACACCAAACGAGTTCGTATAGTGATATCGCTTAAAAGTCCGGTAGGCGTTTCGATAGACTAACTGGATGGGCAGTTGGCTGGTTCCTTTTATAGCTGGTCAGTAGAGATTCCCCATCAGCGATTAGCGCTGATAAAGAGACAACCCATCGATTAGGCGCTTCATTTTTTAAGAACTTTTGTCTTTATTCATGCCGGAAAAAAAAAGAAATTAATAACAAACATAACTAAATTGAAGACTAGGCAATACACGAGCATAGATTATCAGAAGGGGTTTTTAGTGATTGTTGAGGTTGGGGATGGGGTTGTGGTTGCTTGGCGATTAGATTTCATTGCTTGCCTGCTCCACAGACTCAACGCTCTCCACGGACACTGGCTTTTTGGCCTTGGCATCCTTTTTGGCCTGCTCCTTGGCCGCCTTCTTAGCTAATTTCTCCTCAAGTTTCGCCTGCTTGCGTGCCTCCTTCTCCTTCTGCTTCTCGGCCTTCAAACGCAACTTCTCCTCGGCCTTCAGTTGCTTCTGCTCACGCTTGATCGCAGCCAAATCGCTCGACTCCAGCGATGGCTGGCCGGGCACAAACTGTGTCCAGTCGTAGCGCCAGCAACGATTCACCAAGGGCTCGAATCGTGTGCCCGCCGAGCAGCGCACAACATACTTGTGATAGCCACCCTGCAAGCTGGCCGAGCAGACATAGTAGAAGCTATCATCGCTGCCGGCGAAGCGACCAGCCGCCAGGCAAGCAAAGCCATCGTCATTGCAGCTGGACACATCGCGCAAGCAGCGACCGTAGCTTGGCGAGAAGGCGCTCAATGGGGGGCACACCATGTCGAAAGCCAGCAGCTCACCGGTCAGGTCATCCAGCAGACAGTTGTGGAAGCGCTGGCAATCGCCACTGATGTGGGGATAAACGCCAGCCGCCTGGCACTGGAATGCTGGCGGTGCCGGGGGAGTGGGTGCAAGGGTGGTGATCACATCGGCAGCCTCAGTTGTGGTGGTCGCTTCACTCTCCTCGCTAGGCGTGGAAGTGGCTGGCTCGTTAGGACTAGCGGTGGTTTCCTGTTCAGGTTCATTAGGACTAGCGGTGGTTTCCTGTTCGGGTTCATTGGGACTAGCGGTGGTTTCCTGTTCGGGTTCATTGGGATTGGCTGTGGTTTCCTGTTCGGGTTCATTGGGATTGGCTGTGGTTTCCTGTTCGGGTTCATTAGGACTAGCTGTGGTCTCCTGTTCGGGTTCATTGGGAACGGCTGTGGTTTCCTCCTCGGGGCCTGCTGTACTCTCCTGTTCCGGCTCCGCTGTTGTCTCGAGTGCCTCATCAGCTGTCGTTTCGGTATCCTCAGTGCCAACCGTCGTTGCGATCAGTTCCCAGCCACTGCCCTCGCTCCAGGCATCAGCTTGTCCGGCAACTGCGTTGCCATCACCATCCCCACTGAGAGCCACAATGCCCAAGGACTTGGTCAGTAGCTGCAAGTAATTATTCTCTTAGATATCCATATCCTTAAGTACGAATGTGGCTGGCTGGCTGGCTGTCACTTCACTTACCAATGCTGCACAGAGAAGCAATACAGATGTCGCTGTCGAGAACTTTCCACGTCGTGTTGTCATCATTGTTTTGGTTGTTGTTTTAGTTGCTGTTGCTATTGTCATCGTCATCGTGTTGCCAGTGGCTAACTTCGGTCGATCGTTGTATGAGCTACTGGCATCATCCACACTTCATTATATACCCGGATTCTCAGCTATAGCAGCGCAGCAGTACAGCAGCCGGGGGATGCTTATCAAATCTCTACGAATCTCTGTAGCTCTATCTCGATCTGCAGGCTATCGTATATAGTGCAAATAAACGCTCGCTTTGACGTCGTCGTCATCCATGGCAAAATACAGTTGTAAAGCCATAAAATCAGCTGTGCGAACCGAGCACCTGCCACGCCCCAGTCTCCCAAGTGCCACACCTACTCCCACCTCACCACTTTGCCACCGCCTGTCCGCGGATGTGAAACGGAAGTGTGTAAAGATAAGCAAGTGCGATAGGAGGTCAAGCGGCGACGACGATGAGGCGACGCTACTTTTCGGCTGGGCCCCGATTGGACACACATATGGCGGGAGTGTACACAATGTACTCGGTTCTATCTAGTACTAACATTGTATATCTCTCGGATAATACGTCCAATGCTTGTTTCCTTCCAAAAAAACAAGCATGAATCATTTACATGTTTTCAATATTTCATCAGGCACTTTACTCTTCTCCGTTTCTATTGTGCTTTATTTTACATATTTTGCAAATATTTATGATAAACTAAAACCCTAACTTATTCAATAATAATACAAGTACATTTATAAAAATATCTTATTCCACATACTTATCCCAACATCATTTATATTCTTAAATATTATTATTAATTACTTATAATTAAGAATGTACTTCAAGAATTTTAATCTAAAATCAAATTCGCTTTATAATGCACTTTAATTGTGCGACAAATTTTATATTTTTGACTTTTACACTTTTTTATAGAAATTAATTTATTAGCATGCATTTATCTTGAAACTTGTGTACTATTAGAAAAAAAGATTTAAAAAAAACCTACATTGCGGTTGTATTCTTTGAATAATTCACATATTCAAAGAGCTGTTTCAGATGAGTATCCATCATATATTAATCTCTAAGTTACATTGTTGATGTATTTTCGTCTTCTTGTGTTATTTCCAGCTGATTATTCAGGTTAAATTCTTGCCTGATTACGCACTTCTTTATAATCCGTTTTTATGACATAATATATAGTATTAACTCAAGCATGAACATAAAGTTATTATTTCTGGGAAAAATCACACCTTATCGCAGTTTCTTTAGCTTGGAACTTTTTAATGAAATTAAAATTTCCAGATACTTTGACGAGCCACCCTACTGCATTTAGTGCTCGGTATGCAAATAGATAATTCCGTTACACAATATTGTTGCTGTGTTCAGTCAAATTCCTGTGAGGAAATGAGAGCGCAAGAGAGATAGAGAGATAGAGAGATAGTAAGATTGAGGGATAAGTGATCAGCTGGCGAGTAGCCATAAACATAATCCTCGTCGACTGCCAGAACTGCAGGAAAGCCAACAACGTCACAGAAGACAAACTTTTTTTATTTTTACATATGTACGAGTATCTGACGTTAATCTCTCACTCTCGCATACACACACAAGCACACAAGCACAGTGACATGTCGGTGGACAGACAGAGACAGAGTGATGGAGGAGGTGGAGGAGGAGGAGAAGGAGTAGACGCAAGTGGTGGAGGAGACATTGGCGCTTGGTGCAACCGTCTGTGCGTGTTTGTATGTGGAGAGATATCTTCAACGTGATAAGCGCGATTATTATCACAGTAGATTGTTTTTTTTGTGTTCTTTTTGCTTTTGCCATTATCTAAACGGGTTTTGTGGTTTTGGTAAATGATGAATGCCAACGGCCAGACAACGCGCCTCACACAAAACCCGGAGAGTACGAAAAAAGCAAAACGGATACGGATTGGAAATCGGATTCAGATTCAGATATAGAGACAGATTCGGATTTCGATTCGGACTCGGATCATCCCCTCACAATTGGCTATCGAAACGAAAAGAGCAACCGAGAAACCAAGGAGAACGAATGACGACAATGCCAATGGCAACGGTGGTAAACACCTCTGCCGGCACTCCGGTGGTGCCTCGCCGCGCCGGTGCCCGTGCCACAGCCGGCGTGCAACGACGTCGGGTGGTCAAGAAGCACATTCAACAGAAGTACATGCTCTGCGGCTTTGCCATACACGTAAGTATCTCTCTCTCTCTCTATCTCTCGGTCTCTCTTTTTGTTGCTCTATGTGAGTTCTTGTTTTTTTTTCTTGTAAGGCATTCCTAGCGACTCCGGCATATTTGTACGGAAACGTTGTGGAGTCCGACAAAGATCTGGTATTGCGCATTTGGCCAGCGATCGTTTATCAGGCCACTGGCGAAATCTGTCGCTCCATCATGGAGCATCTGGACACAGAGTATAGTGGACGGGCTCGCGAGACGACGCAATATCGACGCATCTTTCTGCTGGCCACACTGATTGCCTGCATATCACTCATGATTAGCGGCATCTTGTTCTCATCCGCCTGGGTTGTGGTCACCACAACCACACAAACGGTGGCCATTATCTTCTATGGCTTCTTTGCGGGTGAGCATCAATGTTTTGCAAATCACAGCGAAATATTGTTTTCTTTCACTTTTTCCCTCAGGCATTGGATCCAGTTTGTATCTGTGGAAGACGCACGTTATACTGGAGGCAGTGCGTCCGCGTGAGGATAAATATGTGCGGAAAACAATTCATTTGTGTGGCGAGGCATTTTGCCAGTTGTTCCTATCCTTTGTCTTCACCAGTCTGCGCACACTTTATGGCACCGCACAGTCGATAGTCTTGATGTCCGCACTGCTGGTCAATCTGATTCCCTTAAGCCTCATCATTACCAAGCATCGTGAGGATGCCTTCAAGACCAAACGCATCTCGGTGATCAAAGCGGAGAGCAGCTTCGCAGCATTGCCGTTGCGTGGCGCGCTCGTTGCCAGCTTTGTGGCCGATCAATTGGATGGCCTCGATGTGGCCATGTCATGGCGCAATCCTGCCACGGCGTCAGAGTTGGCCAGCACAACGGCAACGGCGCCGGTTGCCGCTGTCGCTGCTGCTGTTGTCGATACGCACAGCAGCTATATGCTGGCCACAGATGAGGCATATGTCACGTATGTGAATCCCAATGGTGTGGAAATCATGGAGATCATACCCGAGGAGGATGAGACGGTGTCCATGATGCGTTCAAGCAACGCCACCATTGACAACTATGGCATCTCGCAATCCCAAATGCTGCACAAGTCACATTCCAATGGCCGTCTCTACACGCAAAATCCGCTTAATCCTGGCACTGGCACCGGCAGCTCCTCACCGTTGCCCGAGACCCATGCGAATCTGGTAAGTCACAAAAGGAAAAAACGAAAACACATTGAGTTAGTTAAATTGTTGTTGTTGCAGCATCGCATACGTCGCATGTCGCTGGCAGTTACCTCACACTTGTGGTGGAATCTGCTGGACAAGATTGCGATGCCGCTGCAGCATGCGCTGTTCGTGCCACAGCTGTATGCCACCACGCTGCTCATTTCGGCGGACATATTCAGCTATGTAATGTGCCTCACTGTGCTGCCCGGTCTGGCAGTCAGTCATCATGCTCTGAAGAACGCCGAGATACCGTTTCTGTTCTCGCTGCTCGCCTTTCCTTGGATGTGCTTTTCGCTGATGACGCCACGTTTTGGTTCAAGTCTCTACAAACGCAAACTGCAATGGTATACATTGGGAAGCATCTGCAAGTGTCTGGCGCTCATTTGTAAGCATGACAAACCACAACTCCCATCCAACACTTGCAAAAATTTCCTCCATCATTTGTCCATTTAGTTATCAGCTTTTCCACGTCCAAACTCCTGCTAAGCGTTTCAGCTGTGCTCTTGGGATTTGGCCAGGTGGTCACCGCATTTCTGCAGGAAATGGTCTTTCAGCTTGGCATGACGCGCGCCAATTGGACGGCCATCCGTCGGCCCGTTCACTTCACCAATGGCCTATTGATACTCATTTGGGGCGCCCTCGCACACTGGATCGTTGTGCACTATTCGTTTCAGGCCACCGTTGGCTTGGCTGGCACCTTATATGGCGCCACTACATTGCTGTGGAACTTTCTATCTTTTTGTTGCCAGAGCAAGGATTAATTGACGATTATGTAAAATCTAGTCATCAGGATTTTTAAATTAATAAATACATTCACGCCTGCGTAAACTTCATTTGACGGACAATTTCTTTTGCTCGCAATGTGTCACGTTTTATGTCGATATTATGATTATTTTTGCGTGATTATGATTATGCGTGATTATTATTTATTATCAAACACAAAAAATTATATACCTCTAATCGTATTTTTTTATTATTATTATAAAGTACATTTTGATTTTACAACGATTTTTCATCACCTAAAATTGCTAGGGCAACACTTTCGATATTTTTGTATTTTATATGGACACACCGTTTTTGATGCTATGAAATTATTATCGGTAACAGTACTTGCGCTTCAGTGTTGCAAAACGCTGTACATACATCTTTTCAAGCTAATATATCGAATATTTATAGAAATAGAGTGATATGAAAGTGATTGCAGCTTTTTTCAATGTACTTAATATTCACTACATTAATTAATACATCAATATCAACTGACTAGTAATTCAAAGAAAGTGTCAACCATTTTGTATTATTGTGCTCAAACCTTTGTGCACTTTCATCGTCTATGCAAAGGTGCGATAACCCAAACATCGATAAGTTCTTTCTCCCATCTGCACGCTTAAGTCTTGGCGAGCGAGTTTTGTTGCAAAATTTCACAATTTATAATATTCTCTTCACTTTGTGATATTCTCACCGGTAAGTGTGTGCGCCTCACAAATGCAACAATAATACTCATCGAATACACATTGCACGCGCTCATTAATATGTATAAGCAACGTGTAGTTGTGTGTGAGAACAGCGTCGTCAGCCGGCATTAAATTAGTTGGTTCATGTACATTGATTGGAAATTACAATACAAAATACACATAAAGAGTGCGTGGCAATTGCAAATAGTATCAGCTTGTTTGCGACAACATTGACTTACGCAGTTTGTTCGCTTTTCACTACAAATTTCGGCGTTCTCGATTTCGTTGTTGTGCCTTAGTGTTGTGTTAGCAAAAAAGCGGCGCGCGACATCGTCAAACAGACGATTAAAAGAACAAGCAGGAAAACAAAAAACATCAAATGGCGGCCATGTTCAGTTTCAATTGATTGTTTCTATTGCAGTTTGTTTAGGGCTTGTTTAGAGCACACTGTTAACCAGTGTGCACACATTAGCTGTCAATATACTGCCCTGTCGAGTAACTGTAGCGGCCACCGGAGCCAACTGGAACCCACAGCAACAGCAGCATAGTGTCATACTAGTGAACGGTACTAAAGATGGCTTGACATTCAACTGCGACGGAGATACTGTTTTAAATTATGTGACAAAGGACAACTGCCCTTATCCAATTTATCCAACAACGACCACCGACAACAAAAACTTCCAGCAGTTCCTCAAATACAACACTAATCAAAAGGGATTCTCGTCGTCACAACTGAAGACTGAATTCGACCAGCAGTGCAGCAGCAGTAACAACAACGCAATTCATTTAACAACAGCAGCAACTCGAACAGGGCCATCAACAATAGAAACAACTGACCGGCGTCTGGAAGTCGTACAACGTGCCTTGGACTTCATTTTGGATACCATCGAGGACCATCGTCAGGTGGATAATCATTGGGCCATTCTGCTGTTGCTGCGTAAATTGAGCGATGTGCGCGATTATTTGTTAAGCGAAGAGATCGATGAGTTTTCAATAGCGGCACAATTGAAACACGAATTTGATCAAAGAATCCAAGAATTGTCAACCAAAATTGATAGTGTAACAACAGAAACACTCACCTCAAATCACGATCCGATGGGCTTTGATCTGTTTAACAAGATTCGTCAATGGTTACAGCTGGGCGGACGAAGCCAACAACCCAAGGATCAACAATCTAATCAAACGGTTGGAAATGACGTTGAACATAAACGCAAGCGCAGGTAATAAACATAGTATTAAAATCGAATCCCATCCAATCCAATCTCATTGATGGATGTGCTTAATTTATTTGTATTTTAACGCTCTTGTTTTTCGCTTCTAGCTATCAACTTTCGAGCAACGAGGATTCCGCAGAACGTTTGATTAAATATCGTCGAGTCGATAATACATTTCCCAAATTCATGCCGAATGACGGTGAGTATTAAATTTTACTCTATATTGTAGTCCTCCTGCGTCTGTTAAAGATTATAATCTCAAATTAGATTTATTTTCCTTTTATTAATTTGTCTTATTTTTAATTAGCTTAAAATTATTATGAAATAGTGTTATATTTAATTAGTATATTCAATATTACCCTTCAAAGATTCATTAAAAATAAGTAAATAAAAGTACATACATATATCCTTAATCTTAAAAAAAAAAAAATTTCATCTTAATTCTTTTGTTTGCAATGTTTAATATTTGTTAGCTCTAGGTAATATAAAAATGAATTACAATTAAAATTAAAGTTTTCACGTTTTTGTATTTTTCAGCTGATGACTACAGCCATATGGCGGAATCCAGGCAGCGCAACGATCAGGACAATAATAGCAATAGCTTGGCATGCCAAAGCCTAAAACGTCTTTCGATGTTCAACGCGCCACAAACACGTCGCGCACGTGTTCGCAACACGCAGACAACAACAATCGATTTGTCGGACTCGGAGGAGCAGCAGCAGCACAACGAGAGCAACATTTATCAGGCGTTCTCCGATCGTCTTGTTGTAGATGTGCCCACAATGCCGCGCTCCGAATTCGGACGCACTTCGTCGGCCACTCGACCAAATCTACTGTACTCCGATGCATTGCGCTGCGGCACAAATGGCTTTGCATCCGATCTGCACTTCTCAAGTCCATCCAATAGTCTGTCATCGTCGGAGGCGCGTTTGAATGGACATGCCAGCAATATGTACGAGTCGAGCGTAAGCAGAGACAATGTTCTGGTCTTGGAGGATGAACGCAACGAGCACAATCAGTATATTAATCTAATCAACAATATGACGCTGCACGACAGCGTATGTCCAACATTGCCCCGCCGCCCTCCTGGCTTGGTGCGCGATGCGAATGAGAAGCCACCAACACCGCCGCGTCTGCAGCGTATCAATAGCAATGAGGACGATTGGTATCGCGGTGTAATGAAGAGCAAAGCCGAACGACGTCCATCTTATACACTGGATCGATCCGAGTACTTCAAGCTGCTGGAGAGCAAAACAAAACATCAATATGCACCCCAGCCAATGCCAGCGCTGGGCGGCATAAAGAAAACACCAGAGATAAGTTACTCGGGCATTGAGAGCGTTAAAACTATGCCCAAAAAGGACAGCGACAAGTCGACGTTATCGAAACCCCAGAGTGAACTACAGAGCGAAACTGTCGTCAATAAGTGAGTTGTCCCAAGCCCTTCTTTTTTCTTTCATAATGCATTATATAAACATCTCAATTTGCAAACCCAGCTCGCTAGTGCAGTCGCTTGCATCGACTGTGATTTCTCGGCCATTAACCAAGGCTTTGCAGCAACGTCATCGCAGTTGCATCTACTATTCTGATAACTTTCAGAAGAACCTTACCGAGAAAACGGTGCGTAAGCATCAGCAGGCTATCAATGAGAAGCAACAGCTAATTCAGGAGTGAGTATGCGTTTGCATTCCAATCCATTTGAACTAGTTATTTATCCGTTATTATCAACGCTTTGCAGAGCCAACAAAGCCACGGAGGAACGTAGTGCATATGAGCAGAATGTGCTTGAGGCATTGTCTAAGCGCCGCTTTATAGGCAAAACTATATTTGTGTTGGAGAAGTTTCCATCGGCTGAGGAGGAGGAACCTAAAATTATACCATTCACTGATGAACATCAGCAGCGTTACAATGAACTCGTCTATGGACCGTCCCAAATGGTAATTTCATATTCTATTTTCCATCATCCGAATGGTATTTGATTTTCAAAACCTTTGGGCGCGCTTAAAATGATACTGCATATCAACGGCTGATGTTCTCATCTAATGTTTTGTATCTCTCTCTCTCTCTCTCTATCCCTATTGCTATCTCTCTCTGTTTGCTGCTTAGCTGCTCGTCTCCAAGTTCAGCCTCAATATCACTCGCAGCGACATCAGCACGCTCACTGGCAGCTGCTGGCTGAACGATGAGATTATTAACTTCTACATGAATTTACTCACCGATCGCTCCGAAATCAAGAAGGGCAAGTTGCCCAGCGTTTATGCGATGAACACGTTCTTCATCCCACGTCTGCTGCAGAACGGTCACAGTGCCGTAAAGCGTTGGACACGCAAAGTGGATCTGTTCAGCAAGGATATAATTCCAGTACCCGTGCATGTGGGCGGTGTCCATTGGTGCATGGCCATCATTCACATGCGGAACAAGACGATCCGCTACTACGATTCAATGGGCAAGCCCAATCAGATGGTGTTGAACGCCCTGGAGGCATATCTGCGCGAGGAGTCGCTCGATAAACGCAAGGTGCCCTTCGATACCAGTGACTTCAAGATCGAGAGTGTTCAGAATGTACCACAGCAGACAAATGGCAGCGATTGCGGCGTCTTTAGCTGCATGTTTGCCGAGTACATTACACGGGATCAACCGCTGAGTTTCTCGCAGGAGAACATGGAATATTTCCGCAAGAAGATGGTCCTCGAAATCTGCGGCGGCGCACTGTGGAATTAATCGATTGATTGATGTGGATTTAAGAACACCAGCTCAAGCAGCGCCGGCTCCCCCTCTAGAATTAATTATAACTTTGAAGTCTTCTAACATTAGTGAAGAGAGCGAGAGGACTGGCGCTGCTTGAGCAATAAAAATAGTTTATTTATTTTTGGTAATTTGGCGATATCGTCGCTTCTCTAATGATAGTAATTAAATGTAAGCATTTCCTTTCCCGAATTTCATCTAGATGCATTTCGTTTTTCATTCTCTAGATTTTTTTTTCATCACAACGGGTTAACAATGATCTTATTAACAGGATACAACACACGATAACCATACATTTATATTCATATTCATAATCCAACTCGTATAAACTCGCGAAACGCACATCGGAAAAGTCAACAATTTTCCCCTTATAATAGTTTAGCATTTTGCAATTAAGTCGCCGAAGTTATAAGCAATGAACAGAACACACATTTTAATTAACTCAAACTACAATTACCTGTGTCATGTAATAATTTTGTTAACCCGTACATTTAATAAAGGAAAAGAAAAGAAAACAGTACAAGTCTTATAGCTTTTCATTTGAATCGCATTTATGTGCCGTCATGTAAGTTTACTTACTTTGTCATGTGCTTCATATGGCAAACCCAGCATACTATTTTCTTATAAATAATAGGCTCTTGAGACTCTTCTCATTTAACTATTGCTACTTAGTGTTTTTTATTGGAGGAGAACTAATCTGCCTAACTTACCTTACCTTGCTCTTATTTCTCAAGAGTTGCTATATTTACATATACGTATGCAGCTTCGCATTTTGATTAAGGGGTCACAAAATATTGAATTTTTTTGCTCAAATTAATGCATACTAAAAAAAATTGGGCATTTCCCATTTAGTAAAGGAAGCGTCGCATATAATGCAATGGCATATCAAAACTTTGACACGGTTTTTGTAATTGGCACGCACCATGACTCGAATAATTTTAAAATTTTCGCATGACCATATCTTTACACTACGCAGAGAATATCGAACCCTATGGATAGAATAACAACAATTCTATCTACTTTGTGCCGGCAGGAAATGTAGAAGGAGGCACCTCTAAACCCATAAAGAATTTATATTCTTAATCAGCGTAAACAGCTGAGATGTTAGAGCCATGTCCGCTATAACACCTAGATCTCAGAAACTATGAGAGTAAGAGATATAATTTTTTTGACATCACTTATGTTTGCACGCAGATTAACTTTGTTGCCCACCTCCGCTCCCTCAATTCGACAAAAATTAAAGAACAAACGTAAAGCTAATCTCGAATTTTGGTACTGTATTTAGGATTTCCAATTTAATTGCGAAGGATATAAAAAATAAAAGTTATTAACAAAATTCTTCTGTATTGAAAAAAAAAACGCATACTTACGACGAGTCTTAGTCCAAAATGTATTAATAGTTAAATGCAGCAAAGCAAAGAAAACAGCAATTTAATTCTAAAAGTCGTAGAGAAGGCTTTTGAGAATTTACCGTTCAATTAAAATTAGAAAATAAATAGTAAAAATTACATTGTAAAAGGAAATCGCTGAGAAGACTTCTTAGCATTTTCAGTTAGTTAGTGAATGAGGCCACAGAATATTATCTAGATGGACGAACAAGAAATTCAATGTTAGGTCTAAAGGCTCTTAATAAGACATCTATAATACAAGTAATTGTAATGGATTATGCGATAATCAAAGAAGTCCCTGATAAGTGATTGTCCTCGTAATCGTTTTGATGATGATGATATATGCGTGTATTATATCTTATAGTTGTTGTGGTTTGTCACTTTCAATGAGGATGATGCGATTAATCAATGAGAAATGTCTAGTTTTCTTTCTCTATTCAGTAAAACTGGTTTATAATGCACCGTCGCATTTTGGTTTTTTGTATCAATCGTTGACCGATATATAGTGTACTTTTATTATAATAATATTTCATTTTACCAATAACAATTTTTTTTCTTTTGTTAATCCAATTATTTTGGTGCAAACGTTGTTCTTGACCAATCCCTGCGCCTGTTATATGTTTAAGTTAAGGACTCAAAACAGGCAATGTAAAAAGATGACAACGGCATCTCGCTTATATGAAGAAAGAACTCAAAGAAAATGAAAAATAATACTTTCTGAAATGGACGCAAAACAATTATAATCAAATTTGAGGAAATTTGCCTTCATAAGCGTACATCTAGCTAAATTATTTTTATTTTCAACTATTTTTACAGGATTGTGTAAATTCATAGAAAAAAAATAAAATTAAAAAAAAATTACCTTAGTAGCTACCATAGTATTGCTAATATTCTTCAAACTTATATATACACAATATGTAATCCAAGTAAAAAGTAGTTTTTCTTATGTTTTCTCATTGTTTTTGATCTTTTTTTGTTTGGTTTTTTTCATTTTTCATTTTCGTGTCAAATATTACGGTTATTATAGAAGGGGGGCAGGTAGGGAGGGGAAGGTTTTTGGGAAAGCTTAAAAAAAAACGTATATATTGTTTTGTTTGTATGCGTGAGATAATGCCACTTTCAGAACTTACTCGTAACGTTGCGAATACACACTAAAAACAAATTATCACTTTTCTAAAAGTTTATTTGTATTAGTTTACTTTTCTTATAACAAGCACAGGGAACTGGAGTTTCTTTTTTGTTTCGTTTTGCTTTGTTTGTGTATTCATAGTAAATGGATTTAAGGATATACTGTTATCGAGAACTAAAAATATATGTATGTTATAATCTACACGTCTATGAATATCATCTCGGTGGCGAGTTGTTCTCTGGCAAAACAAAAAATGATTCAAAAAAAGTATTATGAAAATAATATCTGTACATACATTTGAGGTATATAACGTGACCATCGATCGATCGATCAGGTGTGCGGTATATGTTAATAAAGCATCGACCTTTATAATGGCGATAATCAATTTGCATACGATGTTATTCACCCCGTCTCTTTCTCTCTTGCACTCTGTCTCTCTCCATCTCACCCTGTCGCTATGTAACTTTCTCTATCGTATGTGTGTCACGCCATATTTTATCTAATATGTACCCGCTAGTTTATATGGTATTAGGAAGTCTCTCGTTTTATATTTATATTATTCCAGATCTCGCTTGATACATACATACATATATGTATATGCGTATATACATATATACATATCAAAGTAAGCCTGCATCATCAAGAGCTTTTGTCATTCGCGTATAATCAATATCAAAAAAGCATGATTTACTCTATATCGTATATACATATATATACATACATATATGTGAGTGTACATATGTTGTGTGTTGAGTGTGTGGTTGTCACTGAGTTAACTGGCCGTCTGCACAAAAGGATCAAGGATATCACCAATCCAATCCAATCCAATCCTCTCAAGCACCGGCAAATACTTTGCTAGTGTACAGTGTACAATATCGCGGCGTTACTGAAGGATCGCTTCGAATCAGCTCTTATTATTAGTTTACGATTTTAATAATACTTCAATATATGTGTTATATGTACATGGCCAAGACCACAACAGGCGTGCGTCAATGTCCGTCTCGTTATTGTTTTTCATGTTCTATTTCTTTTTTCTTTTGTTTTTCCATGCTTCTTCTTCTTTATAATAGTGCGTACTCGAATATCTTTTAACAGCCTAAACATACATTGTCATCATATTCATAATACATCTGGGGAATCTGTAATCTAATAGGTTCCGTCCCTTCTTCCGGCTACCCGAGCGAATTATCGCATCGATCTAACATCCAATTTTGGTTTTATGTATTTACACAGAGAAAACTACATAAATTAAACGCCAAAAGCTATTTAATTTATTTTAGGAAATTCCTACCACAAAAAAAAAAAAAAAAATTATAATACAAAAAAAAATCCAATTCGAATGGGAACTTCCCCAGGCTCAGGGAATGCAATTATTATGTTGATGGGGATCAGATGAGAATATAGTATATATAAATTGTATATTTAATTTACTTTCACGATATTGATTAAAAGATGTTTTTGTTATTCATGTTTAAATGCTGACAGTATATCGATTGAGATAATTTAGTATTACTTTTGTGTATTCTGAAATAATATGATAAATACATATTCAATTATGTATATATATATATATGTTACTGTATAGTTTTATGTACGTCTGTGTGTTTGTGTGTGTGTATGCATGTATTTATATATATACATAATTATGTAGAGAGATATCACCCGCCACTGAGTTAAGTATTTGAAATTATCACGCTTCAATTGAGTAGTGTTTTTTTTTTTTTTTTGCAACTCAAATGAGTAAACGCATCGTTATTTAGGTTTTCTTTTCATTATTGGTGAATCATCTAACTTTAATAAATGGGAAATATGTACCAATATACGTAATATGTATGTATGCATATATACACATATGTTTTTCGTAGGTTAAGTGTGGTAGCATTGTTGATGTTCTTCTTCTTCATCTTCTTATTTGTTGTTGCTTTTGCTGAGAATGACATGACGATGTGAGGATCGATCTCTTTCAACTTTCATCTCGATCTTTTTTACGTTCTTTGCTTTTTTTGTTTGTTTTGTTTTATAAAATAATTCGTTTTCTTAGTGTTTTAGGAGAAACTTATGATTGAAGCACAAAAATAAGATTTGCCGACAGATGAATGTCATTTTAATCTAACCATATACTTATTACTATTATAGTATTCTTAAAATAAAACTTATAAAAGGTTTCTTTGTGATTTTCTCCTTCAGTAATTCATGGAAATTTGATTACTTATTATTAAAAAAAAAAATTAATATAATTAATTTCATATATATATATATATCTATAAATATATATACGCGCGTGTATATATCAATATACATACATATATACATATATATACATGCATACACACACACATATATATATACATATACATATACATATATCTATCTATATATCCAACACACATTAGTTAACCTGATAATAGATCAACCAACAATTATGATTCCTTCTTGTGTTCGTGATGACCAACGATAGGTTATAAATAGTGAAGAGTATTTTACTGCTAAACTTATTGATTCTCGTCATCATCACCGTCACCATCATCGTCATCATGCTGCTCATCCAGCTGCTGGTGCTGTTGTTGGGCAGCAGCTGCTAATAACGCCGCTTTCTGCACTGCTTGTGCTTGCGCCTGCAGCGACGCTTGCATCGAGGGTGCTGACATGGCAATTTTCCCGCTTGTCTTGTACTCGGTCATTTCCTAAAATATTCCCCAAATATTAATACAACACTCATTCAATAGTTGTGGATGTCTCATTCTTTTCTTACCCGTTCATATCGTGCCTTGTCACGCTCTGCCATCGACTCGTACTTTTGCTTGACCTCTGGATCGACGTCCGACCATTTGCGGCCCAGCTCTTTGGCAATATCGCCAACGCCGAATTCGGGATTAAGAGCCTTAACCTTATTTCTTTCATCATTGCAGAACCAGAAGAACGCAGACCTAATAAAAGATAAAATGCAAATGGAAATTAATACATTATGCATGGGAGCTTGGATGATGATGATAAATGCAAATATACATATATAGGGAAAGGGAAAGGGAAGGGGGTGGGGATGGGGATGGAGAAATCATAATTGAAAAATGTTAATGTTAGTAGAGATTTTGCTACGAACTCACAATGAACGTTTAGGCGCATTGGGGTCCTTGATTTGTTTTCTTTTCTTCCCGCGACCCACAACCGCACCCTTGGGCGGCACATAGTTTTGCATTTCCTGTTCGTATCGCTGCTTGTCTTTTTCAGCCATTTCGTGGAAGCGTTTCTTCTCCTTGTCAACCATTGTCTGGCAAAACAAATTAAAAGCGTTTTAAAAGAGAAGTCCATTAACTGTTAATATCGATTGCATCACTTACCTTCCATCGTTCAGCGCATTTTCGCGAGAATTCGGCGAATATCACCGTCTCATCGGGATGCTTCTTTTTGTGCTCCTCTCTGCAAGTTTGTACAAAATATGCGTAGGCGGTCATTCGACCTCTGGGTTTCGCATCAGCTTTTCCTCTGACCATTGGGCTCTGCAAAACACAAATGGATGAATAGGACTTGCATTAAAAAGTTGTCCCAACTAAGTAAGAAAAGCGAGCAAAACTTACGGCTGAGTTGATGACATTTTGTTGCTGTTGCTGTTGTTGCATCTGTTGCTGCTGTTGTTGTTGCTGCTGCTGTTGCTGTTGTTGCTGCTGTTGTTGCTGCTGCTGTTGCTGTTGTTGCTGCTGCTGCAATTGGGCAGCTGTGTTGGCATCTACTTGGCCCTGATTGGCAGCCGAATACCACCATTGGGAGCCGGGCACCGCTGCAGCGGCGGCGGCTTGTGCCATATTTAGACGGTAATCGTAGCCGGTGGTTGCCGCATTCGAGGTGGCAACAACTTGGGCCATTGTCGTGGCTGGATTGGGGAAACTGCTGGCCATTTTGTATGTGAATAGCTGTTGGCCAACGCCGGCGGTGGTGTTGGAGCTATTTTGATGCGCCTGCTGTTGATTCTGCTGGACAACTACTTGATGCTGTTGCAACTGTTGCTGTTGTACTGCAGCCGCTTGTTGTTGTTGCTGCGCAGCCAGTTGCTGCTGATAGTGTTGAATTGTTTGCTGATCAATAGTTTGTTGTTGGGGTTTGTTGTTGTTGTTATGATTGTGTTTGTATATATATGTTTATGTTTATGTAGATGTAGATGTATATATTTATACATACATACGTAGGTAAGTGATCCAGTGTGAGGCCAAAACAAGAGCGTTAGATAGAGAGAGAGAGAGAGAGAGAGAGAGAGAGAAAGAGATAGGGAGAGATGAAAAGGAATGGATTCTCCGCGTTGGCATCACACTGAATCAGATATATCATGTGTTGGGCATGCAAAAATCTATTTTAAATAACACATGATCAGCATTATGATCGACAACATCGACTACCCAAAAAAGCTATCCTGACTAACGCATATTTCCACTTCGCTTTAAATGTCGAATAAAGAAGGCTCGCTCATCATTTGAATGGGTATTTATAATACACAATTGAAAGACAACTACGATCTCTAATAATGATCTGACGATATCTCTCTCGATTATCGTTATAGAAAAAAGGTGATCAACCCAAAAAAAAAAAAAACTCAGGAACAAAACTGACCTAGCAAGACAACCAAATACAAGTGCATTTATATATTGGCGTGCCTAATTAATCAACGAAAGTAATCGGAATTAAGAATTGTCTACGTAACGTGCACGAAAAAATAAAGAGAGAAGAGAGGCAAAAAGATCATACAAAATCAGCAACATTGGCGTTTGGCGCCAAAAACGATCAACTCTCGCCTGCTGTATTTGTTTGTGTGCGTCACGCTCACTTGCCTCACACATACACACACACACACACACACACGTACGTAGCGTGCATATGGAAAGTATTCGGTGAATACGCGAATGAAAAAAAAAAAATGGTTGGAGTAACAACAAAAAATTCGCGAATGGAACATGTTTCATTTCTCAGTGGTTCCATTCAGATTTATCAATACACCAACCAACCACGCTGCGTTTCTTATTAGCAATTCTTGCGTTCACAGTATGTAAACAAGTTGTTACGCATATTTATGTACATATGCACAAACAAACATGCGAGCATGTGCATAAAGCTATCAGAGTGTATGTATGTATGTGTGCAATAATAAAGTATAAACAAAAACAATGCATTGTTTTGTTAGAGCGCGAGGCATCGTCGTCAGCTGTTTGCCGATTTCGATTTTTCATTGAAACGCACAGCAACAACTGGAACTGCTGGGGATGGGGTTCGGTTTCTTTTTTCAATAAAAGTCACGTTTATATAGAAAAAGAAAAGAGCAGGTTCACACCAGACGCGGTTCGTGTTCGTGAACCAGTTTATCGACTCTTCTCTTTTATGCTCTTTATGCCAGGGGTGGCTAAGCTATTAATGTACAATAAAATACAAAGGCAACACTGGTCAAACATATGTATGTATGTTTGTATGTACAAATGTATGTACAGGCCATATACACATGTAGAATATCCCCAAAATAAAATGAAATGGTCAATTATGATGTAAATATATCTGCTTGTATGTACGTGCTGCGTACACTTGTAGAAATACTATGTACATGCATAACTAAAAACAAAATGGTTGTACAGCGGGAAAGAGCAAGAGAGAAGAGAGAGCGAGTGAGAACTGACAAAGCATTTCGAGTTTACACACAATCGCACACACATAGTAGTAGTTGTCTGCTTATAGCGAGACACACACACACACACAACCACACAAAGAGAATTCGCATGGGGCAGACGTACATATGTATGTACATGTCTTTATATGCATACATACAAACATATGTATGTACGTATGAATACAAGTATATACATGCAATTTCAGATTACGCAAGCCTCGTCAACTTTTCATAGATATGTATGAATGTACATAAGTAGTTACATACATATATGTGTATGTATGAATGTATGTACGTGCCATATGCATGTGGATGTACACATACACACATAGCCTAGCGTTGTTTGTGTAGCATTTGCAAATATCAAGGCACATGTCATTTCCAATTTTATATTGTTAAATATACACACAATTGAAGGTATGAAAACATACATACATATGTACATATGCATACATACGTTCGCTGTATGCAATTCTGGCTGTGTTCTAAATTAACAGCATGCGTATGTAAACATCGCAGCAGCAACTAAATAAAATAAAAAATGGCGACCATAGATGCGCACGCAAAATACAAAATTTGCTTGTATGAGTGTGTGTGTGTATTGTCTTTACGGCGTCGCTGTTCGACTACGTGCAAAAGCATACATACATAAGTTTGTGTGTGTTTGTGTTGTATGTTCATGTATTTAGTTTCTTGGCAAAATGCTCATATGCTGAGAACACACACACACACACATACATGAATATACAATGTATGTTTGTATGCAGTAAGATTCCAGCATGGCCATTGTAAAATTTCCATACTCTATGCGTATGCGTTTCAATCTCACATGTATTTTTATACATACGCATATGTGTGCTTGAATGTTTATATGTGTGGATGTGTATATAACAAATGGAAGTAGTGCGTGTGTTTGCCAATTTTATTTGTTGTTGGCGGGAAAAATGCAAAACTAACTAAAATCAAGCAAAAGAAACAAAAACGCCATACCTACATATGTATGTATGTTTCTCAATATGTATGTTTGCCTGTATGTATGTGAATGTTTGTATATATTTCTGTATGTATGTATGTAACTATGAATGTTTGTATGTATGTGCAGTTAAGCTTACCTGTATTTGATGAAAGTGTTCCATGGTTTTAGCCGATTTCTGATCTCCTTTAGCGGATTGGAAGGGGTGGTGGTGTCGGCGGAGAAGGTGAAGGGGATTCAATCAGTTGTAGTTGAAGAGTTCAACTTTGTTAAATGTTTCTCTGTTCCTCTGTTCTGCTTCTTGCACTGCACACACACTCACACACACGCAAACACAAACACACACCACAATGGGGATAAAATAAGTGTTGCAAGCGAGTTTCCAACTAGCATTCGTTTTTCCTTTTAATTTTTTGTATTCTCTATGTATGCATGTATATGTATGTTGTAGTATGTACGTTGTTCTATTGATTATTGTACATACAGATGATGTACGAAGGAACAAAACGGAGTCACGATATAACTTTATTTTTTCTGTTTTTCGTTTTCGTTTTTTTTTTTTGTTTAATGTTTCCGATTCTTACGACAAATTACAGCGTAACAGCGAACGTAACGCAACACAACGCAACGCGAATCGTTTTTGTAGAAGTGTTTTGTGCGGTTGTTGTTGTTATTGTTGTTGGCTGTTTGTTTTTAGTTAGTAAAAAATAAACAAACGAGGCAACGCAACGCAAAACGCAACGCAGCAGCTTGTGCTTTATTGCAGGGCACAAGAGTGTGTAAATGTGTTTTTGTTGGTAGCATACAATATCAATGCGGAAAGAAAAGATGAGGTTCGCGCGCCGCTCGCTTGATTGAAAACACACACAGAGAGAGTACCAACAACGAATGCAAAGGCTATTGAATTGAATAGCCGTCTCTGCCGTACTGTGCTTCATAGCCACAGCCACGGTTCGGTTGCCTGGCTAGCGCCAGCGACTTCTGTATGCGTTGCCTGCGCAAGTGTGTGCAATCCGTGTGAGTCCCTCTCGCCCGTGTGTGTGAGAGAGCGTGAAGCGAGAGAGTAAAAACGGGCTAAAATGAGCGAATGATGGCGGCGGGCGGCATGCTGCTCTCATAGTGTACGCGTACACTGTACAGTTTTACTGAGCGCACTTTCTCTCCTGCTTGGTTTTCGGTATTTCTACTGCTGAGTGTTCAGTGTGCTGAGCGAGAGCGTTTGTCTGTCTGTATCTGTGAGTGTGTGCGTTTATACACGTGGTGGAGGGAAACACAGGCCTTATAACATTTTTGGCTTATTACTTTTTATACAAAGGTTTACACACACACACGCGCACATACGTACATATATACGTGCATACATTCTTGTTTATATGTACGTAGGCATGTGTAGTGTCTGTATAACTAGATGTGCATACATACTTTTTGTTTTTCTTATTACTATAGTTTTAAATGTGTGAACACATCCTTATGTACATCTTCCACATTCATACATTTCTGCACGTCTTGTACCTAAAACTTATAAACTTTCCATACAACATTCAAATAAGACAGAGGCATACATACATACATACATACATACATATGTCCGTACATACGCGTACATATGTACATATGTACGTTGTATATGTACATGCAGATGTAGATGCACACATATGTATGTACTTATTGTCAATTGTATGTACACGCAAATGACCATTGTGTGTAGTCTGCACGTACATACATATGTACATATCTATGGATGTATGTATGGGTACTGCACATCAAAATGTACATACACAAGTTTTGTTTATATGTATGCATCCCCATGCCAAGGCGACAATACATTCTCACCATATTGGTTTGCATGTGTGCGTTTGTTTTTCGCCTCTACACAAGCACAAAAAAATGCATGTATTGGGTATATGGTATACACACACAGTGATATGCTTGCTACATACACATGTTTCATTTTGCGTTCCTCGTCTGACTGTACTTCCCAGCTCTCTCAATTTAAAAAGAGAGTGAGAGAGAGAGAGACACATTTGTTGGAATAATGCAGCTGTGTGTGAACGTGTGTTAGTGAGGTCACAAATACCCAACACACAAATTTTCTTCGATTTTATTTGATCATCATCATCATCAAAAGGGTGTTTTTACAAACTAAAATATATGTACACACCAATTGAAATGTACATATTTCTTAATCTATTATTTATTGTTATTCTTTTTTTTAGCCAAATAAAATAAATTAATTTTCTCAAATATTTACATATCGGTTATTCTTTTTTTTTAGCCAAATGAAAAAAATTAATTTTCTCAAATAATATATGTACACAATTAGGGTAAAATCAAGGAAAATCAAAACTTTGCAAACATAAAATGCATTTGAATTCTAAAATATATTTTCTTAATTGCGCTGAATGTTTATATTCGATTATTGTGCATCTTATCGAAAAATATTGAGAATACAACCCAGTGAGTGGTTCTATCAGGGATGGCGATCAACATTTTTATGTTACTAGTTCTTTGTGTTTTATATGTAGAATAATGTGTTTCGTTTTATTTGACAAACCCCATATTATAAATAGAAAATACCATAAAGTCCTACATACCGTAGATTGTTAAAAATGTTGGCGCATAAGTTCGAAAAACATAATTTCATAATTTTGTTTAGCGATGCATCTCTGTTCCGTTCATTTCGTTCCACATGGTGGCGGCTTGTCATCTGTTCGTATGCATGTATTGATATGTTTATGCATGTGTGCATGTGTGTGTGCCAGCTGTCGGCATTAGATGCGAGTTATTGTTTGATTTGAAGCAAACACATTTGTAAACGAACGGAACTGAAATGGCAAACAAAACAGAAATACCGCTACCAGCTGAAGACCTCGACTGGGTGCAACTGCGACAAGATCTGGGCCCCGTTGTCGAAGTGGAGACAACCAAAGAGAAACTGTTGCGCAAAATCAACGAGAACCCTTTAGTGCCAATTGGTAAGTTTCATCACCCATTTGGTTTTTTCGTTTTGTTATGTAAACACTAAAAGTGTATTTAATATTTCGCATTAATTTCGTTTGCATACACTTAGGCTGCCTTGCGACGACAGCGGCATTAACAGCTGGCCTTTACAACTTTCGCACCGGTAATCGCAAAATGTCACAATTCATGATGCGCACTCGAATTGCGGCTCAAGGATTCACTGTGCTCGCCCTGATTGTGGGCGTGGTAATGACATATGGCGACAAGAAATCAACAAAATAATAATTTATCGATTCAATGTGATTGTTGTGTAAATTAAAGAGTTCGACCTCAAATTTCTATTCTAGCATAATCTAAATAATATTTTTGATCATTCATTGTTGTTTGTTATTTAACTTTATAAGATAGGATCGATCTTAAGTGCCTTCTCTCTAAATATATCATAGTTTACATATATGGCCTAGAAAAGCATCGCTACTGCTCAAGTAGTTAAAATAAAACTGAAAAAAAGAAAAACTAAAAACAAAAAAGAGATCAACTATTTTCGCTCTGGATCAACTGATCAACTGTGCTCATATATATACATATCACTATATACATATATATGTATGTTAAGAATTTTGGACCCTGATGATTCAAGATGAATATTTTAGTTAGGTTAATATTTTGCGGAAATGTTACGATCAGATAGAAAACTTAAGCTTAGAAAATAAAGAAGTCGAATTGTATATATGGGTAATTCCATGACGGTATTTGTCCCGTGCGAGACTCTTTACATTGAAAATAACATAAAGTGAAACAATTTAAAAAAAAAGAAAATGTTATTTTTATAGCTCTAGATAAGTACTTTAATTAGAGCTAAGAATGGTTTTTGAATTTTCTTTCTGTTTTGTTTTCTGTTATGATAATTGCAAAAATTAACAAAACGCAAAACCAAAAAAATTATCGAATTTATATATTTTATCGTAAAACAGAACAAGTTCCTAAAATCAATCTTAGCTCTAAATATAGTGCTTATCTAAAGCTTTAAGAATAACATTCACTTATTTTTAAAATTGTTTCAGTTTATGTTATTTTCACTGCAGTGCACTGTAAAAAGTCTCGCACGGGATCCATATGTAGTAGCTTTCGTCACATTGTATGTATATTCCTTTACAATAACAGACAGTCCGAGAATTATTTTATGTGAGGTTAGAATCTCGAAATTACTATTTGAACTTTATTACGATCGGATAAAAATCTGTAAGACAAAGAAAATTAATTTCGTTCGGCAGCGTTGGTCACACTTAATATTCTAATACGTTACTCTCCAAATTAATATCAATGTTAGCAATCGGAGCATTATTTTTTGTGAGGTTGCCTTTTCTTGAAAATTGCAAAAAACAACAAATACTTTTGGAATTTTTTTTTGAGAAAATGTAGTAAAAGTAAAGTAAGTTGTATACATGCCTGTGTATTGGATGGGTGTGGCCAAAGCTACGGGGGTTGTGTATTATCCCCTTGGTTGGGGAAGATGCGCGCGCAGGACTCTCTGGGATGTGTGGGGCGCTAATGTCAATTGTGTGCAGTACTCAGTTCAAGGTAGTATTTCATCAGTATAGGACGTTATTTGATTAAGGTATGACAATGTTTTGGAAAAAGAGAAAAAACACAAAAAAAATGCAACACGATAATTGCAATGTTCAAATACTTTATAATGATAAAAAGGACAAATGATCAAATTGCTGAGAAACGCTTTATTTTGAAAGTTGTAAACATGAAATATACAGAATATATGCATATATTGTACATATATATATATATATATATATATATATATATATATATATATATATATATATATATATATATATATATATATATATATATATATATATACATATGTATATATCACTGCAGGGCGATTGACCTGATTTAGTTGGTATTACTTGCAATTATATGTTTTATTTTGAATTAAAGGTACAAAACAACCCCCAAAGGGGGAAGAAGGTGTACACAAGAACACAAAAACACACACACAAACATATGTACACATACATGCATAGGCATTTGGGTAGATAACATAATGTTAGCTGAATTATGTATATTTGATTCATTATTTTTAACAGACGTCGAGATGAATATATTGTTTGGCAATTGTGTGGGAAGCTGCGATCAACTGGCGGGTCCGCCGCCAGATTTTATTTTGTCGATGCCGCCGCCGCCGTTGCCCTCGTTCCTAATATCGAAGCCCAGGCACATCGATGTTTTGCTGCCCTCAAACGAATCGCAGCCCTGCTTTGCGGCCTTCATGTGCGGCCAGAGCAGTCAGCACAATGACAGCGGCAACGAGCTTATGGAACTGGTGCGAAGCGATTCCAAGGGTTTGGAGAATGTTTGGTTCTTTGTGTCTTCGTGCATTGGCATCTTCGTGCTCGGCTGCTTCCTGGCGCTCATCGTCATCAGATGCAGAGAGTGAGTAGTCCAGAGTTCTTTGTTTCTTTCATTTGATCTCTGGAATTATAGCAGTTATAGTCAGTAAATTTGGTAAGCATACATACTCTTCAGATATGTGGTGGGAACAATTTCTGAAAATTTCATTACTCTCGCTCGATTAACTTGCAAGTTAAACGAGCCTGTCTGTCGGTCTGTCTGTCTGACCGTTTGTAAGAACTCAGAAATCTCTGGAACTAGATGAGCTAGAACAACCAAATTTGCTGACAATACTTGTAACGCGACCCCACTTAATGCAATGTTTTTTTTTTTGAATTTTCAGCACATTCTTCTCGTACCACGATGCAAACATCAAGCAGACGGCCATCAATGCACTGGGCGAGGCCACTAAATCGAATGCATTCACTTCTGGCGGCATTCTCTATCCGTGCGCCACGGCAAACAGTCGCGATTTGCTCCAGAGCCAGCTGGTCAACGACAGTCGTCTGCTGTGGGCCACTCTAACGCCACATGGCACCCGACATTTCATCATCGAGAACTCGCAGGATGGACACTACGAGTCCGTCGACTATCGCGGCAAGGCGCACAATCAAGTCTTCCGCGGTTATGCAAAGCAATCGCAGTCTTTCGTTAAGGTAGTTTCAGGTGACTTCCCTGTTAGTGCTCGCGTATCAACTACAAATGTTGCATTCTCTTTGCAGTCCTTTGATAACAATGGTTTCGTTGACTACGACTACGAGGATCCTACACCGTTGATGGACTCCTATCATGATGACATGGACTCGGGCTATCAAGAGCCACATGAGGTCACCGGTTCATTGAAGCGTTCGCCACTTCGCACATTGGCATCGGGCTCAGTGTCGGTGTCGGGATCGGGTTCATCGCCCACAGCTCCACACGATTATAATGCGAGTGTATCAGCGAATCAGGCGAATCAGATTCCGGCGAATCAGGGCAACTCGTTGTCCATAAGCCGTAAGACAACGTTGTCGCGACGCATCAGCGATGCCTCATCCCATAATGGCACCTCGATGTAAGCTTGATTAGTCGGTATAGCAATCACGTTATGTAAATTAAACATGGAACAGGAAAATGCAGCCAGCGTACGTCACCAAAACGAGAGAGAGAGAGAGGGAGAGAGGGAGAGAGAGTGAAAGTTGAGAGGCCTGTCGTCCAATAAATACATCACAATAAGAGACAAATGACAAACAAAGTTGGGCTCGGCATGCCGAACATTCAAATACCCTGGCAGAGAGTGCATTCCTACTACAGTTGTTCTGTTGCAATACCTCGAAATCGATTTCGAGACTGTGTGTGTTCCTATGACAGATATAGCAATCCGATCCGACGGATCCAAATCGACGGATCTGCATAATATTACATTAAGATAACGTTCGGAACTAAGAGTGTAGATTACTTAGATACAGACAGACAAACATTATTCTGCTTGGGTATAATAATAATGGAATCAATGAAAACTAACTACAATATGCAGTATTTACGTAATCTAAGGAATCTACATATAGAACTCGCATGTTGAATAAGTCTAGAGTTGTGCTAATTCTTACTTAACTGCTAAACACTAATATTGAATCGCTAAATAATTCCATAATCAACACGTACTATAACTATAACATAACATAATAGCGTCCCATAGCTGAGACCTTTGAAAAACGATTTTGCATCAAATAAATTCATTTCAATTGTATTTTACACTGCGATTTTAACAACTTAACTAATTTGATTTATATTTACTTTATGTTTAACATGTCCCATTAAAAATAAATAATTATAACGAACGTCGCATAAATTATGATTTAGGTTGCAAAAAAAAAAATACATATATAAATATATATTAAAATAAACAAGAATTTGTATAGTCGACTATATGCTCGACTGGAGGTTGCCCTGTGTCCAGGTACGCCTTGCTGTATGCATAGATAATTAAATAGATCGAATCCGGAAGACGGATTACGGAAATCATTAGTCGAAGATATATCGGTTTAATCATACGAAGCAGATCGAAAATGCCGTTTGCTGACTTTAATTCTCATTATAATTTGAAGATAAAGAGCTTAAGTTGTTTTAATCTTTAAGATCTGGCTTTTTAAACAGACGGACGGACAGACAGGCGGACGGAAATTGAAATTTGTTCTGCTGGCTGTCGAAATGTCAGAACTTATACCCTTTAAGTAGGGTAATGGGCATAGAACAACGGATACTGGAACAGGGGCAGCATATAGAATAATTAACTAATTTCGATTTAGCAACTTAATATACTCTTGATCCAATCATGCAGATGCACCTCAATGACATTGACCTGATTGTAGTTCTTCAAATGGAACTGATTGAAGGCCGTGGTCAGATGCATGACAGCGGACACAAAATCGCTGAGCCGCAGAGTGCCATCTTTGCGTATGTATCGCTGGATAAGGCAGTTCATGATGTCCGTGCTCAGCTGGAAGCCAATGTCGTACAGGGCGTCACGCAATCGCTCCGCACGTAGAATGCCAGCTTTCTCTTTCGTGTACATTTTGAAGACACCTTGCCATGACTTGAGGTTCACCATAAACGTTTTAAACTGCTGGAACGTGATCCGACCGTTGCCCGTTTTGTCTTGCAGCGCGATCACCTGACGGCAGATGTCGATGTTGGCACATCCCTTGATGTAGTCATTGGGCAGACACGCCTCCAGCAGTTCGTGCAGTTCAAAGCAATTGATCGTCTTGTTCTCATCGGCCAACTGCATGTAAACTGGTTCGTATTGGCAAACGCTCTTGATCTTCTGCACATTATCGTCGCTCTTCAGCGAGGGAAACGGATCGAGCAGTATCATCGTCTGTGTCTCCAGGCACGACAATCGAAATGCCGCGGTGCCCAGGATGCGCACCGTGAACTGCGCCTCCTCCGCCGGCTCATAGGTGGTGGGCATCAGCACATAGTGTCCCACCTCCAGTTGGGTATGATAGCTAACGTGCCTTGTGTTCCCATAGTCCGAGTTGAGGAAGCTCACGTGATTCTTGAAGAAGTCCTTTTGGAGACACTCGTTGAGGCTGTAGTCGCGATTCCACATGTACATCGTGAAGCCAATCACCTTGGGCTCTACCGCAGTGTGCTGATTGAGGGCCACCACGATGTCCTGTTTCTCCTGAATGGATATCATAAGCTGTGGATTGATGTGAAACGATTCGTGGTTGCGACAACCGCCCGCTGTCACGCCCCGCTTCCATTGGCCTTGATACATTTTCATTTTCCAATGCAAGGGACGTCCCTTGAGCATCTCCTCGCCACTCGCCGTCTCCGAGTCCAAGTAGACAACCTCGAGGGTGGTAAACGTTTGTACAAAATCATAGAACGAGATCCAGAACTCCCCCAGCTCCAGTTGTCCCAAGAGGCGTCCACGCTCTGCGGCAGAGACACGCTCCCAGGTCTTAGAAAGCGGCGACCAGTCTCCAGCGAAGTGCGTTTTGTCCCCAAACGGTTTCGCCGAGAACGTGTCCTTCATGCGAATCAGCTGCACCGAGTCACCTATCACCGTCTCCACCTTGTCCAGGCAAGAGAGTCTGCAAACCCATAGTAGAATACAAAATTTATAATTAATCGAGGAACCAATAAAACGGGTTATCTTTCAATGAACTATCATTCTTAATTTCCATGTTTGGAGTTTTATACGCCTTTAAATATTTTACTTTTAATAGATTAGAAACAAGATTATTTACGATTTCTTTTACTTTCGCTTCAGAAGTAACTTTTTGTTTGCTCACAAAATAAATAATACATAGTTTTAATGAAGTACGATTATTTTATTACCATCAATTTTCAAACCAAATTCCTCTAAACCGCATATATATATATATATATATATATATATATATATAATAACAAAGATTGGGAAATATTAAAAAAATCAATATTTGTATTCTTTGTATTTTTGTAGAATTACTGAAAATCAATATTTTTTTTAACAACAAATTTGAATAATCAATGAATTTGTTGAACATAAATCATATACTATCCATATGTATGGTATTTATTTTTATTGTGACTCGACTTGCCTGTAGTTGACATTGAGCAGAATGCCATTAGCCAATCTCTCGGTGGTGTTCTTCTTCTGCACTGGCGCATTCTTCACAGCGATGCAGGTGACAATGCAGGTGGTGGCCAGCTGATCCTTCAGCGTCTGCGGCCGAATGCTGTCCGCCACAATGGGCATGCACTTGACCACACCGCCGAGGAGATCGGTTAATCCATCCGATCGCGTGCCATACTTGAGGGCCTCATAGGAGCCATGCAGCTTGGCAATTGCCTTCTCTAGCAACGCGGCCCAAAAGCAATTCGATGCCTGGGGCTGCATGAACGCCAGTCGACCATTGATCGTGGGCAGACGATCGTCAACGAGCACTTCAACCCATTCGCCGCACCACCAGAGGCGAAAGCGATAGATGCCCAAGGATTTATCCAAGCCCTGATCGGCGGGCACCACGCGATAGAAGAGATTGCGCAGCGAGTATAAAACGCCCAAGCACGAGACTAACCACCGATCACCCATTTTACCAGGTATCACATCGAATTCGGCGTTCTCGTTGAGGAACGAGGCTTGGGGATTGTTCAGCTCGGCGATGCGTTTCCATTGGAATGTGAATGGGGGCGTTTGATAGTAGAAGACGGACGATTGTATTGCTGGGAAATCGGCGTCTTCCCACAATTGATTTCGCGATCTGCAATCACTGATAATGCGCTCGTATTTCGATGCCATCATTTATTTTGTTCACATCACTTCGATTCGGTTCGGTTTGAATTTGATTTTAATTTGATTTCGATCAATTGACGATTTGCCAGTAGTTTGCGTGTGTTTTATTTTGTGAAGTGAAAGTTAATTTGTTGCTCACTGCCACCTAGTCTAAGCCATTTCTTTCTTGTAGTGTGACCAGCTCTGCATTGCGAGAAAAGCCTCAAAAGCCTAAGCGCCTAATCGCCGCAGCTCAAGTCGCGCTTGCGCTTGCGTTGCGCACAGTGGGTAATTGAAAACATTGAGAAAATAATTGTAAGAATATGTTAGGCAATGTGCTATCCCATATAAATAAAATGTACATATAGCTTCAAATAATAACATTTATTTTTAATGGCGCTTTTTATCGTTACGCTACGTACGCCAAGGCGCCGAAGCCCACTGTATATTTTGAGAAAACATGAATGAAAGGGAATTTTAATAGGTCATAAAAGTGTGTGTTGTAAAAATGCTTGTAAATTTACATTTGTTTTTATTTGGCACTTTCGATTATGTCGGCCTATTCTTAAATATGTTTAAGACCGAGTTTTATTCCAAAAATATATTCTTTTTAATGTTTTTTCTTAAATTTATTAAAAATAATCATTAATTTAAATATAATAATAATTATGTCTAATTGTAAGTCACTATTCTTTATGATCTCCGTCTTAAAACACACTAGAGGTTATTCCAGGATGGCATTGCAAATAATAATAAATCATTAGGGCAATACCTATTAAATATAATACTATGATTGCAATGCTCAGATATAATGGAATATAAAATATACAGAGAATAATGTTCTGCAATAAACAAAACGTTAAATACAACAAATACTTGAACTTAGTAGGCGCATCCTTAACAGGTGTATAAATAAATAGATAAACTATTCCAAATGCCAGGCACAATATATAATTCATGATGGCCGACTTTGAGAACTTTGGTTGATCAAATACAAAAACTAATGTAGCACTTAAGATTATCTGAATAATACTAGCTATGGATGTCTCCATTGGCACTTGACTGGCCACATACGCTATACAAACAGTTCGCGAAACTAAAAAGAAAATTAAAATCAAAATAAAAAATATCAATTATAAAATTGAATAAAACTAACCCGAAAAGCAAAGCAAAAACCAAAACTGAATAATCACTCCCCTGGTTCCTATATCATGCTTATCCAATTGGACCAAGCGATTTGATCGATTATACGACACTAATCCCCATGCAATACTTAGGAAATATATTGAAAACGTTATTGCACGAAAATCTGAAAAATAAATGCAAATTCACTTTTACATTAAGCTCACGCGATTAAAATTGACGACTTATAATAATTACAGGTCAATGTCTTTATATATCGCAAGACAATCGCCAATTGCAATATCTTTTGTGGAGCAGTTTCCGAGAACGTATCGAAAAGTCGCAGTAAACCAACATTGCACTCTTCCTTTAAGTAGCCGCGATAGCATCTAAAAGAATTTTAAATTGCAAGCAATTAAATCAGCTACCCAGCTACTTGATCGATTAGTTGAAATCCTTGGAAAGCAATCTTACTGAAACTGAGCGACCTTATCACCGTGTTTTTTAGCTTCATTGTATTGCAAGGCCCAATTAAGAGTACGTGCATCTCGAAACAAATACGAGAGAACGAGTTTCCGTACATGATCCCAAGGGTTGTAAGGTTTATTCTTCACATTGGTAATTACCATTCTATAAATGATCAATTAAGAGCACATTGTGAATGGTACTAATTACAAATAGATTTACATATTAAATTAAATTGCTTACATTGTTGAGTAGATCATTGATGTCAAGATCATAGGTAATACTATGGATAGAATCGTCCAATAGCAGTAGGCAAATGACTTTGAGATCCAGTAATCATAGGCTAGGCACCAGTTGAGTATGATCGTGATAAATCGCATCAAGGCCGAAATTACAGTAAGCGTTGAGCTAAATACAGTTATTTGATATGACGCAACGTTCGCAGAATCGACATTATCCAACCGCAGCCCACAGGCGAAGTCCATTGTTAAACATATATGTTTCGATCATATTAAAACAAATCTCGACGAATTCTTATTGCGACAGCGATGGCAAAGTCAAGTTTAGCAGTTATCGATAACACGATTGACATACAAAATGCGCAAATTCTTGCATTCAAATATACCACAAAATGATCAATCAATCATTGATTCAATACCATATCCATTAGGCTCATAATCCGTTGATTTTTGAACGACCAATTAAAACAAGATTTAATGATTTGTTTTTGTTTGTATGTTTGCCTTTTTTTTTGCAGTGTTCATTTACATATATTTGCATTTTGAGATTCATAAAAATGATAAATTTTTTAACCAGTCCGTCCCATCTATGAGATTTCATTTTAGTTGGAAATAATAGAATATACTACAAATACATACATATATAATAAGAGATTACCATAATAAATTTATAATGACAGAATAACTAGAGGGATTCTATTGCTAAGAACAAAGAGATATGTGATATAAATGTCAAAGAATACCATTAATTCGTTTATACTGCTGTTGTACTTAATTTATAGAGTAGAATTGGCTTCTGTATGCATAATTAGATAAGTTTATAAGTATAGTAAATTAATGATTTGCTGGCATCAGCATTCATAACACGATGAGATAAATATAATGTAATGAACCCAACAAGTCGAATGAAGTTCATCTTTAAAAATAATACAGTTTGTGTAAAACAAATGTGAAGAGAGAAAACATGAGATTCGGTGAGGTATCCAGGAACACATTACTAGCACGATCGCTAATAAGTGGTAATGTATGATATTTGCGACAAACCGTCTCGTTGCGTATGAAATTGAACATGGACTCAATTAGATTGGCAGGCGTGATTTTTGTACAGTGCTCCAAGTGCCGGACAACGCACAGCTCTAAGTTTCGGATGTCAGCGCATTCCGTCTCGCCCACAACCAATTTAGGCAATTTTTTAATCTTATTATTCTCGCGTATATCCGGATTGTTAACGAACGTGGATAATGTGCTATTCCAGCACTGCTCAATGTTATCCCGCTGCGATCCGAGGCACTCGGGACCCTCCTCGGCAATGAACAAGGCAATCTGATCGCCATCCTTGTGACAAACGAAATTCAACAAACTCTGAACAATCCGTTTGATTTCCTGCTGACTTTCCTGCTCCTCGGGATGCAAGCATGGCAGCAGCTTGTCGGTGAATGCATCAAAGCATTCGGTGGCATTTGAACGCTTCTTGCAATACTTATTGAACACCACATCGAGTTCACCGAGAGGACTCGCCTCCTGAATCTCCTGTTGCAGTGCCGTAACATTGACCAGCGAATTCATGCATTCGGTGAGCGCACCGAAAGCCAATTCGATTTCAGTGTACGCCAAATCTCCATCGGATTCTCTGCCGGTTACTTCGGTGCATTTGTTGCGGAACAGTTCCTTGAAGTCGTTGTAGCTGTAATTGGATTTGGCAATATCTTCAGGCAGTTGGCTTTGCAAGTCGATTTTATCCAAATTTAATTGTGCACTTGAGCAAATTATTAACAGCAACCAGATGTAGGCGGTTGCAAACACTGGATCCGGTTGTTTCATCTTGTTTGTATTTTGTAATATGTATAGAAGTTAATTTAATAAAGGTTTGTTCGCGACTAAAATTCTATTTTATTCCGCCAAGTAGCTGTATTACGCTGTGTACTGCATTACGAGCACTGCTCAAATGCAATATGTTGGGGTTTAGCGACGAATTTAATTAAATATGCACGTCTTGAGCTTGCACTTTGAAATCTGACCCTTCCTCTGTAAATTTTGTAAAATTATTAATTAGTCACTAAAGGTGTGGAGATGTTCACAGATGCATCGCTTTCTATCGATATATCGATGGTATTATCATGTCATGTTTGCCATTCCAACGAATTTTTGCAAAAAAAAATACGCTTTTAGTTTGAAATTCTGCAGCTTTCTTCCGTGGTTACGCATATGTTTTGGTATTTTTACTATTGCAACCGATAATATACTAAATATCTCCAGGTATTGTATATCGGAATCGCTGGAATAGTACGATATTCAAACCGTTCAAATGAACCAGTTGCCAATTTTTAAACTAAAGCCCACTTTTGGCGGTTTAATTTTCTTTATTAAGAATTAATTATTTATTTGGATGTTTTGTAAACATTACTAGAATGCTCTTGCATCAAAACATTCTCACTGCAGCTAACAGCAATTCCAGTGCTCGATAACAACCACAACCAAATACCGAATCATCGGTAAGGTGTCATCACTATCACTGAGCCAAGTCGAAGCGGGAAACTGTTTGCATTGCTTCAAATTGTATCCGCATATCAGAATTGTTTTTCGTAGTGCAAAATGTGTGATACTGGTAATTTAATTGACCTATCGGGTTGCGATGAGCCTGATACAGACACGACGGAGGCAATTGAGGAATGCATTATAGTTGAATCAACGCATTTTAAAGGACCATATGATCCTTTCGATTCAATGGAAAAAGAGGCCTGCATTAAGGTTAGTTTATAGACACAGACACATAAACACCTATTTATTTATTAATTTCAACAACGATTATCCTATTTCTTTTGTTTAAATGTATTTATTTACAATTGATATATTTAGCATAATATTGGAGATATCGTTATAATAACTATAGAGATCCGTTATATACGTTTTTTATGTGTACTAACGATGTTTATAATTTTTGTACAGGGATTAAATAAGATCGATGAGAAACGTCCAATGCAAAAACAGGAAAAGGTGGGCAACATCCAACTTGAATATTCCGATCAAGATCTTAACAATGAAACGCCACCGGTTGCCATGGACTTCGAACAGTCGTCGGATGCCATAAAAGTGTCCGAATCACAGACGTTGCAAAAGCAGGTGATCCAATTGAATGCACTCAAGATGTCCAGTATGGGAACGCCTCCACCACATCATTTATCCACGAAATTCTCGCGCAATGCGATGCTCACAGAAAATCTGCAAATGATCGCCGCAGAGTCACCCATTAAACTCATCGAAGATGAGCCGAATCTCGTTCCAGAGGCTGCTGCTGCCACGTTGAGCGACGATACGTGCTCGAATGAGGAGTTTGAGGCCCGATTAAAACAGCTACGCATTGCCATGCTGGAGTCACCGATCAAATCGAAGCCTGCAGCAATTAAGCCAAGCCCAAAAACAGAGCCGCAACAGGCAACTGTGAATGTTGGCAAACTATTGCAGGATTTACAATGCTTGGTTTGCCAGCATGTCGATGTCTCGCAGCGGCAGCAGTTTGATACACTTATCGCTTCGATCAGTGCAGCTGTGCAGAGAAGTCCTCCACCAGCCGTTGATGAACTGATGCCCAGCTACAAACGTCAAGCGACATTTGATCTGGATCTTGAGCTGCAGCAAAAGAAATCCGCCGAGTGCACAGAGTATGTGGTAGGCAGCAAGATGCAAGACTTTCCCGATGCCATGACCTGCTCCTCGGCCACATTTGATGGCGAATCTCTGGCCACCGATAAGGCAATAATACCCATAATTGACAGCGGTGATATGTCGCCTCCGAGTGTACCACAGAAGCAAGAATCCTATCTAACTGAGGTAGTCAATGATAATTTGGCACTGCAAATCAATGAACTGCTCGAGCGGCACAAGCTGACGAAACTGCAGTTGAATGACATGGTACCACAGTGTGATGACACCGAGACGACGAAACCAGTTGGCGGACCAACAGTCATCTTAGTTGTGAACTCGACGGTGGGCAATCAGTTGCCCAGCTACGTTGTTCAACCCCACACATTATCTAAGACGCAGACTCAACATCCAAGTTCAAATAAAACAGCAGATTGCAGCAGTAAGGCGAACACATTTCGACGACGCTCTTCCTCGCTGTCCATACACGACAAGTCCAAGCAGGAGAGACCCAAGTCATTGGTCAAGCAGTCATCGGGAGACAGCAGCAACGTCAGCGCCAACGTCAACGTCGGGAGCCATCCGATGCCCTTGAAGGAGCTGTCCGTGGTGGGTGATAAATTCAATGCCATGTCCTCCTACAGACAACGTCGCAATTCCTTTACCGTTGGCAGCAAAGCGAACGGAGGCGCCGCTGCCAATGCCAGCGTTTCAGTGATTAGCCATGGTCGAGCGTTGGCCAGCGGACGGAGCAAGGCGCTAACTATTAATGAGACGAACATCAAATCGTTGGCTGCGGCCACTAAAGACGCGATACCCATTAAGCGCGTTGCACCGATGGTGAAACCATCAATGTTGACCACAGATGTTAAACATTTGAATTCAACAGTGCCGCGTTGTCCGGGCCAAGAGACTCCCATGCCAATCAGATCGAAGCCAGGAGGCAATAAATTGTTCTGTACCAGCACACCGATGCCACAAATGCGTCGATCCTTCAAGCCGATGGGCAGCAACTATTCCTCCTCCTCTTCGAGCTTGGCAACGGCAGCAACAACAACGCCTAGTGTGCGTTCCATGGGATATGGAAAGAAGTCGGGTCCATAAATGCTTATTGTGATTAACTAAAGAACTTAAACAATTGAAAAAATGTTATGATATATCAGAAATCCGTCTAATCTTAATCCAATTAATATTACGTTGCACAAGTTTTTGTAAGTTGAGTTGAAGCGAGTGCTTGTTTTATTTTCTTTTTTTCTTTCATCGCCTTGCCACTCGCTTTATACTTGATATCATTTTAATTATTAAAAAAAATGCATTAATTATTAACATACGTATGTGAATGACATTGCCTTTTGTATCTAATGTTGTAATGTTTGTTACTTCACTTCTTGCTATTAATCTTGCTCTTCAGAATGCTCAGCTGGGTCAAGCAGCTGTCGCGGTAAGTGCGACGCTCCGCCAGCTTGTCCAGCGGCACCAATTCGTTCAGTTGCTTTGCAATCACGGCCGCTGTGGGTCCCTCCATTTTGGGTGTTGGTCCCATCGTTTCGCTGACCGCGTAGATGGTCTTCGAGTAGCGTTCGTTGTAGTTCTCGATGCCCTCGGCATTCAGATGGGCTGTCTCCAGGGGTCCCAGGAAGGCATAACGCATGCCCAGACCATCGCTCATAACGCTATCGATGTCCTTCACATTGAGAATGCCGGCCTCGACCAGGCGCCAAGTCTCATTCAGGATGGCATACTGTATGCGGTTGAGGGCGAAGCCTTCAATTTCGCGGGACAATGTGACGGGTTTCTGGCCAATCTCGTCCATGATGGCGCGTGTCTTTTGCACAACCTCTGGCTTCGTCCATGGAGCTGGCACAATCTCAACCAGGGGCACATAGTAGGGCGGATTGACGGGATGAGAGACAACGGTCTGTCCGGAATAAAACAAAAGGAAAACAAATGAGTATGTTGTAGGTTGTACCTAATAATTGTAAGTTTAACATACTACACGAAAGTTGAAAGTTCTAAGACTTCAGAGAGATTCGGTAAAAACTTTAAGAAGCATTCAACATTTTCAGACTGTGCTGCTCGTGGCAGGTCAATGCAAGGACAAATTGCAGATAACAACCAACCATTTGGTGATATCGTGATTTGCTTACTCACGTTATGTTTGTGCTTCAAGTCGGCGGTGAACAGCGATGGCAAGAATGTGCTGGTCGAACTGGAAATGATGGCGTTGCTCTCGACGACGGCATCGAGTTTCTTGAACAGATCCTGCTTCCATTCCAGTTTCTCGGGAATACATTCCTGTATGAAAATGGCTCCCTTGGCCAACTGCTTGAGGTCGTTGGTGCCCGAAATGCAACTGAATTGCTGAGCTGCCGTCAATTGACCGCGCAGCAGTCCCTTCTTCTCCAAGTCAGCCAATTCCTTCTCGGTGGCCTTCAGGGCATCCGACACCTGTTCGGGCAGAATGTCGTAGAGCATCACCTGGTAGCCCACCGAGGCGAACAGCATGGACCACGAACGTCCGATCAGGCCGCTGTGAATATAAAAATATTTCAATTTCAACTCCCAAAAAGTATTGTCCGAAGTGTTGTTTAGCTCTAATTCCCATTGAATTGAAGTCTGAAGGACAGACGGAAATGATTGTTAACTATATGTTTTTATAGTCTTTAAGTTTAAAGTTCAATGCGAACAATTTTAATAGCATTTGCATTGATATGCTTGGGGGATCTATACAATTTTATGTGTTTTTCGAGCTTAAGGTTATCACAGGGATAGGACATTTGCTCAATGTCAAAAATTTTGGTAGTTACGGATTTAATATGATTCGAGTTGAAGGTAATTGAAGCAGTGGAGAGAAGGAATATACAGATGATCTTTAAGTTAGAAGTAATCTGAAGAAGATGAAGAAAAAATGACGTCTGATTGATTTGTTTTGAGGTAGCTGTAAACAGTTTTATAGATAGAATCAAGATCTTCTTCGATTTTAAAGTGATATTTGAAGAAGGACAAACATTCGAGAGTCTTTATCTTATAGAAGAATACTCGTGGAAATATAATCTCAAAGAGTCTGACAGACATGTCTGTTGCTATAGGTTCGGAAATTATCCACTTGAATCCTTGGAGCTGTTCCCATCCTAGTTCACATTCTCCTCTTCGTCCACTTACCTGCCAACGATTCCGATTTTAGCACTTTTAATCTGCGACATTTTGATTATATGTTGTGCCTGTGGCTGTTGTGCTTTTGCTTGCTGAAGGAAAGACTACTCGATGTGGCGGAGCCCCCAATGCGTTTGAACACCAATTTGTTAAGCGCAACCGGTTTTAATACTTATTATTTTGGGCGATAAGAGAACCAAAGACCGAAAGGTGAACGCGACCTACATATGTACGCCACGCCAAGTGTGATGTGTTGTGTTGTGTTCTGTTCAGTTGAGTGTTGGTGATTTTAAACCGAGATAATAATGTGGCCAGGGAATTCAACTTGTTTTATTGGTACCACACAGCAGCAGCAGTGGCAGCGGCAGCGGCAAACGAAGTGACGACAGCAGCGCAGCGCAGCGCAGCAGCAGCAGCAACTGAGCGGCAAACCAAAACATTGCGACCCTCTGGTAAATTTACAGTCGCTAATTACTTTTGAATTTGCACAAAGCACGCAATGCAATCAATTACATATCTTTAACTGGTGCAACCGGTTTCGATTTCCAAATAATTGTGCACATACGATGCATACGATATATGTATATTATGCACATGCGATATATATTATATACATAACACACATACATATGTACATACAATGTGCGTGACAGGTAGCGAGCGCATTTCCAAGCGGGAGGCATAAAGAGAGACAAAATGCCCTTAATTTGACTTTTCATATTTAATTCACTTTTATAATATTTGCCGACCAAAGGAGTATCTATGTGATTTGTTGTGTATGTGAGTGTGTGTTTGCACTACGCACAGTGAGAAATTTATAACTTTCCGTCAGAGATAAACACAAGTGTTTCAATCATAATACACTTCGTAGATACTATATAAGACTTTATATTTAGACTGAAGTTTCCTCACAAAATATTCCACAATAAAGCAAGTGACCTTTCCAGTTATGTTCAAGGAATTATGTATATGGAAGCGCTGTTTCTTCAACTTATCTTAAGTCGTGATCTCATTACTATAAGCACTTACGAAAAATCAATAAACTCATTAACAAGATTCGTTGTTGATATGTGGTATCACATAGCTGGGAAATATGATAAATTTAAAGTCGAAATAAAAGTATTGTAGTAAAAAAAAGAATGAAGGTATGGTTCTCTCATCAATTATCTACAAATATTTTATAGCAGTAATCAAATCAAAAGCTTGTTAACTTTAGCTACTGAGATCGGAATGTTTATACTCGATGGAATCGCTATAGAGGTATAGAGAAGGCATATACAATCCGAATCGTTCGCGCTTATCGCGACTCAATCGATTGTAATCAATTGGTTATAGTATAATAATAGTGTATAATATATTTTAAGTGAATTGTAAATAAGGTAGCTTTTAATGGGCAACTGATAAAAGTACGTATACTACGAGGCGTTAGTTAGCATTTCTAAGTTATAATATTTATTGACTCGTATTATAAAAAGGTTAATATATATGTTAAGCTATTTTCAATCACGAGTGCCCATTTCTTGCATTGCTAGTCAGATGAATTGCAGGAGTCTTGGTTCGACTGTTCTCTCTTGTTTTAGGCAATTCATTTTATATCTGTGAATTGGTTGATTCAATGAGGATATGCGACTATATCCAGATATTGGAAAAGCTTATCACATATTGCAGGATATTGCCGCCTTAAGTAATATGTGCTTCTTATGTGAATGTGTGTAACACTGTTTCCCAATTATATCATATCGTAAGGAGGAACTCATTATTAACTTCAGTTGTTCAATTGTTCTCTAAGATTATCTGAAATATGATCCTTTTTGTTGAATTCACTCTTGTTTATATCCAATTCATTAAAAAATTCAATTGATAATTGTTTGCAAATGTCTGAAATGTTGTTTTAATCTTGAATTTTGAATGCTCTCCAATCGTGTATCTCTGTGTATATATATCCACTTAAAGGCGTTCGTTCATAATTTCTATATTACAAAATCAATATAAATTTTGTTCATCTCTTTTGTTTTTCTTGATGCGTTCATTCATTTGAAAAAAAAAAGTATTAAAATAACTAAGTGGTAATGATATCCGTGTCCTTATAGCGCCATTTTGCGACCCTCAATAGATATTTCAACGGCACGACGGCATTCCTTCGAGCGTTTCGAGTCCAAAAACCGTTTCATATGTTTCTCATAACGATTGGGCTTGCGTTTAGTGGACTAAAATTCGAACAAACATAAAATCAATATCGTTAAAAGTGCGAATCAAGTTGGTGACAACTTACTGTGGATATTTCGCCTTCAACGGTTGACTTGGGGCGAATCACATAATCCTTATTTGAGGGCATTGGAACTCTGGCACGAGCCACCCAGCCAGGATCACCGGGACGCAGTAGTTGATCGTCACCGGTAAAGGTTTGATTTAATGATTGCGGATCACTTGAACTGGCGGGTTCCGGCTCGGGACTCTTGTGACGATTGCGCGACATTTGGGCCAAATCACGCTCTTGACGTTCCTCTTTGCTCATGGCTGAGAAATCACAGCTTAGGTTGAATATAGGACGAGCCCATTCCGAAATCAGACGTCCGGCACGGTCACGATTTGATTTGGTCTCTAATGGATGCTTATACAAATACATCACAGCCTTGCCAATGCCCGACTGCTTCAAATAACTCTTGTCTATAGTTGGGAACTAAAGCGGGACGGCATGCGAATCAGAAAGAGATGGGTTTTACATACGAGTTTGGGCATGTCGGGTGGTCAGTCATTTCATACTTACGTCGGATAACAGTTTTAAAATGCTCTCGCGAATTTGGAGGCAGGGTAGGCTTTTGTTTGGCAATGGTGCCAACCAATCGGTGAGCACATTGAGTATGTTGTGCTCCAAAAAGGCCAACTGTAGATGCTTTTTGATCAGTTGTGACATCACTTGTTTGAGCATTGAAATTTTCTTTGTTGCCGGCTTTCCGGTCAAGTTCAGCTGTCGATCATCGTCCGATGCGTTCTTCATATTGATAATCAACTGATCAATGAGATCGTCATTATCGTTGATCAGATCGATATCACGCTTGCGTCGGCGCACACGTTTCTCTTCCTTCTTCCTCATCAACATGGCATCAAAGTCGGATACAAAGTTGCTGTTCCTAGAGCCATTATAGTGAAAATTGCATTAGATATTTGAGAAGTATTAAATGGACATTCAAAGACATACTCTGGTTCATTGTGCAGTGGCGTATTCTCATCGTCGGAGCTTTCGACGTTCTTTTCTTGTTCATTTTCGGCCAGAGCAGCAGTCTCCTTTCCCTCATCCTCGTCCTCGTTATCAGTGTCTGTAATCTTAGCCCGCTTCTTGTGCAGCTTGGGTGCGTCGTCTACAAAATGGAGGTGATACAATGATGTGTCTTAAACATTTTCTTTGCTTAATGCGTAAGAATAAGAGGCGGACAGACTAAAGATGGGATTCTAAGGGATTAACGGGATTCAAATTTACCTTCCGAATCGCTGTTAATGACGCGTTTCCGATTGAATTCGTTTTGCGAACCAACGGACTCGGCAACACTCTTTGAACGTGATCGACTGCTACGTGAACCATTGCGTTTCTCCTTGCCCGAGGCAACACTGTTGGCACGCGATCCGCTGCGTGATCGAGCCGATCCACTGCGGGAACGACGCGATCCACTGCGCGAGCGACGTGATCCACTGCGAGAGCGACGTGAACCGCTTCGGGAACGTCGTGAGCCACTACGAGAACGTGAGCGCCTTGAGCCTGAACCACTGCGGGAGCGCACCGAACCAGATCCACTGCGTGAGCGCCTAGAGCCGCTGCGTGAACGCCTGGAGCCACTGCGCGAGCGTCGGCCAGAACCACTCCGCGAACGTCTCGAGCCGGAGCCGCTGCGCGAACGTCGAGATCCAGAACCACTGCGTGAACGTCTGGAGCCACTGCGTGAACGTCTTGAGCCCGATCCGCTGCGCGAACGCCGAGAACCGCTGCGAGAGCGAACTCCCGAGCCGCTACGTGAACGTCTAGAGCCACTGCGCGATCGATTGGATCCCGAGCCACTGCGCGAACGGTGGGAACCGCTGCGTGAGCGCTTCGAGCCACTTCGAGAGCGTCTGGAGCCGCTGCGTGAGCGATGGGAGCCACTGCGCGAGCGCCTGGAACCGCTGCGTGAACGATGGGATCCACTGCGGGAGCGCCTGGAACCTGATCCACTGCGCGAACGATGCGAACCGCTGCGTGATCGCTGGGCAGAGCCACTGTGCGAACGTCTAGAGCCGCCAGAGCCGCTGCGTGAGCGTCGTGAACTATCGATTGCACTATGATGGCTGTGACTACGACTGCGGCTGCGGGACTTGCGTGGCGAGCCATTGGCCTCCTCTTCCAGCGATGTGTCATTCACTGATGCGGCAGCGGATGTCGAATCCACTTCATTGTCTTGCAGATTTTTAGTTGTGCTGGCCAAGATTGTGGCAGTGTCAACGTCTTGTCCATCCTCGGCCATGTCGACCGCTGTAAAAAAAACCAAACACCAGAAAAACGTGTAAGAAGCACGCTAAACAAGCCAAAGCAACAATAGCAAAGCGCTTGGCGTTTTTCCTTTTTCTTCTTTTTGTTCCTTCGCCATTTGTGTAATAATACCTTTGGTGGCCTCGACTTCCATATTTGTTGAGCAGTTCAATAGAATGCTGCTCGAAGGGATGCGTTGCACTGCACTTATTCCAAATTATCTACTTTTGGGGACGAGGGAAAATAATTTATATTTTTGAAGACCGCTTCAAATTTGACTAAATAAAATACGAGCTAACACACATACACGCACAGTTGCATGTATGTATGTATGGCATAAATGTCGCGACACAGCAGAGACGCAAAAAGGAACAAACGGAAGCGGAACATCGATTTTCGATAACAATTTACACATGTGTAGTTCGCATGGAACTGGTTCGATTATGAGCAATAATATTAAAACGCTAAAACAGTAATCACCTGCTTGAACGGGTGCTCGATAATTATCAAATTAGATTACTAGATAACATATGGGGTAATTGATCACATCTGTGCGAGTTCGTAATCGAAAATTATCGAATTGCAGCGGTTTGAAATGCTAATTGCACCAATTTTATTTTGATGGTAGTGCTTTATTATATTGTTATTTAAACTATTAAAAAAGATCGTCGTTGTTGAGTCTGAATGTTAGTTGAATTCGAGTATATTCCATTTTAAACACCATATCAGCAGATGAAATTACAAAATACATTTGATTTATCAATTTTCGGTTAATTGTATAAGCTTAAGCTAAATCGAGCTAGGATTATTCACAAATTTCACATGCAAAATCGCACGTCATAACTGCTCCCACTCAATATTAGGTTTGTTATAGTGATATGAACTAATGCTAAATTGAGGCAATGCATCTCTCCGAATGCCATTATTATCCGCATCCACCGCCAGGGCAGGTGGAGCAACTCATTGGTGGCTGATGATTAATGCGGCCAATGCGTCTGTTGGGTCTCAGACCTCCGCCTCCACCACCTCCGCCTCCACTTCCTCCACCACCGCCGCCTCCACCGCCACCCCAGCCACTGCTGCGACTATTGCGATTGTCGCGATTATTGCCATCACCGCCGCCATTGAAGGGAGCCACCAATGTCTGGAAACTATTATACAAAAAACAAAAATGATATACTACACATAGTCTGCAACACGGTATGGGAACTTACAATTGTATGACAAGATACCAGAGACCCACAAAAATTGCGACTATGCGTTGCCAGTCCCAAGGGCGCTTTTCCCAAACGCGACCATCTACAAAAATCAAAAGTAAAATGAATTACATATTACACAATTACAATTAGTTATTACGTACTGCGGTCGATGTACACCATGATTTTTTTTTATAATAACTTAAATACACCACCTGATGTATGTATTTTCGTTTGTATTTATTTTTATTTTGACAACTACAATGACGTGTCTATAACCGATGAATTAGTATCGATAGATGCGTTGAAATGAATCGGTAGTTGCTATTAACAGCGCGCAATCGAAAGCGAGATATCGATATTGCGTCCATCGATAGGCTCCGATGGTTTCATAGTTTCAGTGTAGTGCAAAAAAAACAGCCACACACAAGTTGCAATTTAGCCATAACAAAACAAATCGGCCAACGACGCTACCATTGCGTCTGGCGTCTGTTGCTGCACGCGTTCTTAATTGCTAAAATAGTGTAAATATCCGTCTACATATACATCTTCAATACAAGCAACAATAGCAACCGTGGAGCTGACACAGGCCACAAGTACGACGGTCAGCTGCTACCTTGAGCCTGAGGTTGAGCCTGAGGCTGTGGTGAGGTGAGTTGTGAGGTCTTGAGTTGTGCGAGATGAGCTCAAATTGAATCCCAAAAGCAACTAAATGCGTGTGTCTCTAACCAAGTTTACAGCCAGCGCATACAACTACTCAGACTAACTAACAACGTTGTCGTTGTCGTCGTCGTCGTCATCATCATATGCGTCTTGATTTATTTAAAGAACCTGACAAAAAGCAACTTGTGCTTGAAGTTGCACCTCCCCCGCAGTGTTTGGTATTTGTTGTTTGTTTTTATGACACGCGAAAGGTGTGATCATTATACCAAATTCGCCACATTGCCGGCGTATGCGCTGCAATAGCGCAGCTTACCAGTCAACAACTGACTATACACTTTGTGGCTAGTCCCGAACTACTTCAGTGGTAAACGACAGTTCAAAGCATGGCTGGTGTGTGGCACAAGTTCTCTTTCCAAATGGCACCAATGATTTCGCTAGTCGTGTACTAGTTCTTTGTAGACATACACAAGTGTGTCAGGCAATTAAACAGGTTAACAATTGGAGCGCGTGTTTGGCTTTGCACTTGCCGTTTGTCAACAAAAGATTTACACTTCAACTTGACCTTTCGCGGCCAAGCAAGCATGCATGCTATGTAAATTTGAATATACACACGTGTGTGTGTGCGTGTATGTGTCTGCGTGCGTGTGTACGCCTGTGTGTTCCGTATCTAAATCAGCAGCAGCGGCGGCGGCGGTCACAGCTCGTTGCACGCCGTCGCTCGCGCTTTGCCGTTTTGGCGTTTTGGCAATCTTGCTCTGCGTGCCGCCGCATTGCCTGAATTTGGTCAGTAATCGGCAAACAACGCGCGCGTACGCATTTTTCTAGCTCTCGATTCGTCGATACAATTTTTTCGCTTCGTTTTCTTTTTGTTTGCCGTTTTTTTCCTTTTTTGATTAGCTGACATCATTTGGCTGGCCACTGGTCAGTAGTGTTTTTATTTTTTTATAGTGTGCGTGTGTGTGTTTTGTGCATAAATTTTGTTTATCACGGTTAACAAAAGAATTCCTTCTATGTTCTTGTACGTTTTCTTTCTCTCTCTCTCTCATTTTATGCCGTCAGTCAGTCGGTCTACCGTTATGTCAGCTACTGTTGTTGTTGTGGTTGTTGCACAAACGATCGAGCGCTTTGCGTGAACTGAAGGAAACGAGTACGTGTAACGTGTAACGTGTAACGAGTAACGAGTCACGTGTAACGAGTACCAAGCACAAATACTCGGTGATTTTAAGCTGTCGCCTGGCTCTCTTCTACAACTTCCTTTTCCTGCCGATCTCTTGCATCTGTCTCTCTATCTCTTTTTGTCTCACACACACACACCCACTTACTATCTCTCTCTGTGTGCCTCAACAATGTATTCAGCGGGTAAATAAATAACAATCGTATATACAATGTATGTATATATATTGTACGTATGTATGTATGTGCATCCTCAATAATTACAATAAATAAACATTGATCAAGTTGCCATTTTCGCCATTTAGCAATCATCTCTTCACTCACATTCACATTCACACACACACTCGCATTTTCTCACATGCAAAATTCCACACAATTCTATTTGATTTCGTATTTTTAGACAGTGTGTGTCAAGAACAAACACTCAACATTTATGTACATACATATGTACATATGCTCACAAAATTTGTATGTATTAACATGTGTACACACATGCATACATATGTGCTAGGTTAATACGTCACTTTTGTTCTTGTTGCACATTTATTGTTGAGCTTTCATTTGTTTATTAAACTAAACGCACTCAACACTTGCCCCCAAAATGTCAAGCATTTAAGCTTCACATCTGCATGAAGTCATCGACATTCGTCGGCAGCACACGAACATCCATAGTTTGTTCTCTTTCTCTCTCTCTCTCTCTCTCTCTCAGTTTGTATCTCGCATTCGCACTCGCATCTAAGCCGGAAACGGATCATCATCCATTTTGGGAGAGCGGTCTTAACACCCCCAACCAAAAGTGTAGCATGCACATTTACATATTCGTATGTCGCCTAGAATATGTCGTTTGCCTTCTGCTTCTGTTTCTGTTCTCTTCTGTTCTGTTCCAATTACATAATTGACCGTATTTCAATGACCCCTCCAGCCACTTGACGATGAACAATCATACATACTAATGTGTCAGTATCAGTAGCGACTGCCTTCGACTCTCTGATAACTTCAATTTCGATTTCGTTTTCCAATTAGGCAGCTTACAGTGGGCACTTCTATAGGTAGATCTTCACAGAATCTATGAACCAAAAGTCAGTCAAGCAATATTAATATGTATTATTATTCGAAACACTTATTGGTTGATCTCGCTCTATAAAAAATTATATTCGTTTTGTCCGTTTCCGTTTTAACTGCTAAGGACTGACAAAATGTTTTATTTTTCCAATTTGTATTTGTGAAATGGATATTGCACTCAAATTAAATTATGAAATGATATAGAAAATGAATAACTATGAAAATTTGTACATTAGTTGTGTCTTTTAATTGTACTCTTAAATTTGATTACAAAATTTATCAAATAATCATTCATAGATTTAAAAATATCAAATCAGTGTAGACTTTTTAAATGAGCACTAAATTCATCAATTCATTGATAATAATTTAAATGTGAATAATTTATGAAAATGCAAGGAAAAAATAAAAAAAAAACTTATAATTCATTGAAAATAATTTAAATAATGTAAAGAATTTATAAAAAGTAAAAAAAAAATGGGAATTTCGCAATGCAGCATCTATTTTATAGAAATACATTCTTTGTGATCATTATAAATTCATGATCTATATATTCAGTAACAGATTTATTAGTGTAACTAAATTGATTTAAAAATGTAAAGTAAATATTGATAGTATGTATTTACTATTTTGAATATTCGAACGTGGCATATCGAGGTATCACTGTGACATTGATTTTAATTAGTAGTCGCAATATTTGGGTTTTTATCATACGATTAGCGTTAAAAGCTTCTGTACGTTCGCCTTATCAGCATTGCACAACTCACACCGAGTAGCAAGTATGTGTAGTATATCATCCAGTACTCTGCTTTCATGGGTCATTCTCACCTTTTTCTGTTGTTGTTGTTGTTGTTGTTTATATCGATCACCGTTCTGTGTATATGTGTTAATGTTTGTATGTGTTTGTGAGAGCAGGCGATTAATGACACCACGTTGTACTATTTACAGTGCGCACCCACGACTACGATTATCCCGAATCGGAAATGGATGAGCGCGAGAGCCTCTACTTTGATACGATCTCGCTGGCCGAATCGGAGGCAGCGGCGGCGGCGGCACATCGCAAATCGCTGTCACAGTCGCGCAACACCATTTACCATTCGGCGGTGGATCTCGCCGGGGATGAGTCACGCAACAGCCTCCGATTGGCGAGCGGGTCCGCTGCTGAGCACATGCGCCTAGCCTGGCAGCCGGGCTATCGCCAGTCGACGGCCTTGGAGCACTTGAATGGCGGTGCCGATCATACGGATGCTGCGATCGCCGCTCAGGTGCTCGCCCTCCAAAATGGACGCACACATCTGCCCACTGGCATTGGGGTTGGAGGCGGTGGCGGTGGCGGTGGCATGAGCGGTGGCGGTGGTCACTATGGTCATGGCGCGACTGCTGGCGGTGGCGATGATGAGGTCTCTAGACGTCTATTAAGACAAAGTAGCACAGTTTCGAATAAAGATAAGAAATTGCCAATTACATACTCCCAGTGGAAATTGAGGGTAAACAACCAACAAAATCAAAATCAAAACAAAAACAAAAAACCAAAACATCAAAATACCGTTCAACAACAAGAAGCACCAAAGCATTTATTTATCTCAAGCAAAGCAACCAAAAAAGCAAAATATATAATACTTATAATATCGATGACAATCATGAACGCAGTGCTCTCTGTGCTCTTATACTATAAATCTTTCTCTCGCTATCTCACTCTGTCTCTTACTGTCGCTGCATCCCTTCACAGTGCTTCTCATGACATCGCTCCATCTCTTTCTCATTCATATGTTTATGCACTCTTCACTCTTCACTCCGTTCGGCTTTCGATATAGATATACAAATGAAACACACACACACACAAACTTGATTATTTACTGCATTTTGCATATTTAATTATTTACTTTCACACACCACACACTTACACACACCCTAAACACACACACACTTATGAAGCCCACGCATTTTGTTTCTTGCCGCCTACGTTTCTCACCGTTTTCTTTCTCTTTTTTCTCTCTTTTTTCAATAGTTTGCTTGCGGGAATGGGTAATGGCAATTTTTTAGCATAATAATATTAATTAGCTTTAAGTATATACCATTTTTTCAATTCTTTTCTTTTTGGTTTTTTTGTGAAATGGCCAAATGCAAATTACGGTTCGATTCCAGTTTCCGTTTAGATATTTCAACTGGTTTGTTTTTTGTTCGTCAGAATTGCATTTATTATAATTATTTATCTGCTAATTCCATGCTGCTACTTGATTTTGCATATAAGTATTTGTGTGTTAGTCCAGAATCCAGTCTGATTAGTTCCAAAAGTAAAAAAGAAAGAAAAAATACATAGAAATGTGCTTGCAACATTTCCATTACCAAATACGATAGAACACGATTCTCGGAACGTTATCTTACTATTCCAGCTGACTTAGATGTTTCGTATTATTGTATTGTGTATTGTGTGGAGAGAGGAGGACTTCTTCATTGGACCGAACTGATCCGAATCGAACCGAACCGGCTGGGCAGCTTGCCAAACTGAGAAACTGAGAACAAAGAGTGTTCAGTGTGATTTAGATCGGTGGGGAATCGGCATGTTTTGCATTTCTTTTTCGAAAGCTGTCCACTTCACGCTAGTCGCCGCATGCGATGCTAACTCCGCTGTAAGAGAATTATTCCCTGGGGGGCTTAATCAGATTATCAGAATATCAGATCAGTTACACATATTTCTAAGTCACGCGGCACTCGCACCTACACGCGCTTTGATATCTTTCGTTTTTTCTCATCATGTGTATATGTATATGACCCTTATATTTATATTTATATTTATATTCATAGAAAATCATATAGAAAACAGATTTGTACTAATTTCAATATCTTGCTCTGCTCTGCTCTGTTTTGTGCTGCAGACGTATCGACGCTTTAACGATGGCAAACGAAGCGTGGACTTTGTGCTCGCCTACAATGGCGAGGACCTCGACGAGGAGGCTGCGAATAAGCGCAAAATCTTCGAGGCCAATCTGATGCGCGAGGGCATCGAATTGGAATACTACAAGGAACAGTGGGTGCACTTCATCAAGCTGCATGCGCCGCCCGATGTGCTCCATCGCTACGCCGAGGTCCTCAAGATCAAGATGCCATTGAAGCCCATACCGGGACAGGAGCAAATCATTGCGGAGACCACGCTGGAGTTGAAGTCGTGGTTCACACGAATGTGCCGCAGCCTCTTCAGTTCGGTGCAATTGAATACGGATGTGTTTCCCGACCGCGAACAACGCATTCACATGGAGTTTGCGCAAAAGTATCTCGAGCTATATGATAAGGAGCATCCCAACTATTTTGATCCCAGCACACGGTATTCCATCATCAATTTTGTGATGCAGCGACAGCACTTCGAGCAGGGCGAGGAGAAGGCTGACAATCTCGGCATCGAGAAGCTTGTCGAGGACGGTGTCTATTTATGCGCCTACACGTTGCACGACGTGAGTGAAAAGAACTTTCTTGCAACTGCAACTACTTCATAAATCCGCTACTCATACGGGTAAAAGGGTATTATGGAAATGTCACCATTAAGTGCATATATTCTTGTTTAGTCGAGCTGATATAGCCATGTGCGTCTGTCTGTCCGTATGAACACTTATGTATTTCTTCGAGACTATAAGAGATAGAGCTGTATTGTTGTAGCACGCAAATCAATTTTGTTTTAGATGTCACTTCTAATAATCGAAAACAAGTCATTCGAGTAATACCCACTATCAATTTTTTTAAGTAAAACAGTGAGGTAGTATTATTAAAATATGCCAAATAATATACCATACAAATGCTAAAATATGCCAAATAATATACCGTAAAAGTACTAAACTATACCAAAGACCATATTTTGTATATCGATGAAGCATTACACTCAAAATATACCATAGTATCGTACAGATTGTCAGCCAAAACAGCCAAGACTTGATTGCAATAGACATAATTTGCCATACAGAAGTGTTTCTTAAATAACTTATACGATTTTTATCCGATCGCAATCACAGGTATAAAAACATAATCAAACAAGCGAAATTTTAAAGCTACAGTCACTACAGTCACGATTTTCGGTATTTTCAATTATCATATACAGCCTTGCTGTTGTAAAAGTTATTTAACAAATAATTTTATATTGCAAAAAGGCTGCTGCTGTAGCGTCTTAATTGCTGTGGCTTGCAGTTTTGTATTCTATCATATATTTAGATTTATCAAATAGTATATACCAAGTATAGCCTTTTGTATATTTAAGTATTTTTGTTATATTGATTTATATTTGATTTAATTTGGTATATTTAAAAATAATACTGAACGGCTTTTTTTTGTCTTAATATTCGAAAGTTAACACGTTTCTTATTGCATTTTGCAGAAAGATCGCCGAGGTGAGCTGCTAAAGGAATGGGCGAGCATTCGCAAATGGAAGAAGTGAGTTAAATATACTAAAGAGACTTTTCTTTTTGAGTGCTGTATTAACTACTTTCCTTTCATTCGACAGTCTGCAGCCGTTGGACTACGTGAAGGACTATTTTGGAGCCAAGGTGGCGTTATATTTCGCCTGGCTGGGTTTCTATACGCACATGCTGATGCCGGTGAGCGTGCTGGGCATCTTCTTCTTTTTGTACGGCTTTGTTACGTGGTCCAGTGATCCGATCAGTCAGGATATTTGCAATGACAACGATACGATCATGTGTCCACAGTGCGATAAAGGGTGCAACTTTTGGCGCCTCAACGAGACGTGCACTTCATCGAAATTCAACTATTTGATAGACAACAAAATGACCGTGGTGTTTGCCTTTGTGATGGCCATTTGGTCGGTGATCTATCTGGAGCTGTGGAAACGCTATTCGGCCGGTCTGGTGCACCGTTGGGGTCTGACGGGCTTCAATCATCACGTCGAGCATCCGCGTCCCCAGTATTTGGCTAAGGTGTCACAATCGAAGCGTCTCAGCAAGAAGCTGGGGGAGGCAAAAACCTTGGATCCAGATGTGCCCTTCTGGAGCATCAAGTTCTGGCCTAACTTTACCAGCTACAGCATTATGGTCTTATTTGTAAGTGCTGCGAAATTGAATCATTCGAAAGTAGAACTCGTCGTAGTAATCTAGTATTGATCACATTTTGTAGATCTGCATATCAGTGATCGCCATTTCGGCGATCATCATCTATCGCATGGCACAGCGGGCCTCACATAGCATTTTGGCCAATGAGAACACAATGACATACAAGATAATGGTGCTACCAATTACAGCCGGTTTCCTCGATCTGATCGTCATCTCTATACTGGATCTGGTCTATAGCAGCTTAGCGGTGCGGCTCACAAATTACGAGTATTGTCGCACACAGACCGAATACGATGAGAGTTTGACCATCAAGAACTATGTGTTCCAGTTTGTCAACTATTATTCATCGCTCTTCTACATTGCATTCTTCAAAGGCAAATTCGTTGGCTATCCCTCCAAATACAATCGCATCTTCAGCTTTCGCCAGGAGGAGTGCAATCCGGGCGGCTGCTTGATGGAGCTCTGTGTGCAGCTGGTCATCATAATGGTTGGCAAACAGGCGGTGAATGCCATCGTCGAGATGCTGATACCCTATTTAATGCGCACTGCCAAGGAGCTAAATCAGAATTACGGCTGGTTTAAGCGGCACAGCGAACAGAAATTGGTCCCATCCACCAATCAATTCACCGAGGACTTTAATCTGCTGCCCGCCGAGAATAACTCGCTCTACGCTGAATATCTTGAAATGGGTGCGTACATCTAATAAAGTATATAACAAGTAGGAAAGCTTCAGTTGAGTGGGTTCACTACTCTTACAAAAAAAATACATTCTATAAAATACACCAAATTATTATACCGAAAATATACTATAAATATATCGATGGATATGCCTTTGGTATATCGGTATAAATTGTACAACATTGAATTTTCAGGAATCATAAAAGCTATTGTTATTATTGCTTATGGATAATTCTCTGGTGAAAATGTCACGAGCGACATTATCAAAAGTGAAAAAATATAGAAAACCATAACATTTTTTTATTCTGAGGTAATATTAATCTTAAAGCTCTTGATTAGCACTTTAATTAGAGCTAAGAATGATTTTGGAATTATTTTTCTGTTTTAAGATAACTTCAAAAGTTAACGTACTCAAACCAAAAAATTTACTAATTTATAATCTTTATCCTGAAACAGAAAAAGTTCCTAAAATTACTCCTAGTTCTAAATATAGTGGTAATCCAGAGATATAAGAGTATCATTTATTTATTTATAAATTATTTATTATTTTTTTAACTGTAAATAGTGTGCACGCGACAAATTCCACAAGAGAATTACGCATATGCCGACTCTAGCTTCTAAATTGCCCTTGGTACTTAATTATATCTCTAGCTCTTATAGCCTATGAGATCGAGTAATTCATACGGACAGACAGACGGACGGGCGGGCGGGCATACGGACATGGCTATATCGTCTCGACTGTTGTTCCTGATCAAGAATGGGGTATGGGGTCTTCTGCCTGCTATATACATTTTCTGCAGGCACAAAATTATAGTAATCGGATATAAAAAGCTATATTTAACATTTCTCTTTTTACTTTCGTTTCGTGCAGTGATCCAATACGGGTTCATAACGTTGTTTAGCTTGGCATTCCCGTTGGCGCCGCTGCTGGCGTTGATCAACAATGTGATCGAGCTGCGCCTCGATGCCATCAAGATGCTGCGATTCGTGCGACGTCCCGTGGGAATGCGTGCTCGTGATATTGGCGTCTGGCACAGCATAATGACTGTTCTCACGCACATTGCAGTCGCCTCTAGCGTGAGTACAAGCAAAGTGGAAGCAATCTCATTATATTTTTGTTATAAAAATTTGTTGCTTTCGATAGGCTATGATAATTGCATTTAGCACAAACTTTATACCAAAACTAGTCTATAAAGCGACTCACGATGATCCCGAGCTGAACGGCTATCTCAACTTTACAATGGCTGCTTTTTACACTAAAGACTTCGAGACGGACACGCTGCTGAATGTCAGCGCGACTGCCAACGTAACGGAGTGCTACTACACCGAGTTTCGCAACAATGCTTGGGAACCGAATCCCTACAAGAGACCCGTGGTCTACTGGAAGATATTGACGGCTCGTCTCGCCTTCATTGTCATCTATCAGGTGAGCGTAGTTGGAAATTGATTCTAGTATGCTGATGGCTAAATGAGTTGCTTTCTATTGCAGAATATTATTACCATGCTGCAGGGCATTTTGCGCTGGGCTGTGCCCGATGTCTCCGGTCGTCTGCTGAAGCGAATCAAGCGCGAGAATTTCCTGTTGCGCGAGCACATCATCGAGTTTGAGAAGAGACAGGCCCAGGAATTGACGCAGACCAAACTGCAGAGTCAGCAACAGCAGCAGCAGCAGCAGCAGCAGCAAACAGTTGGCTCTGAGCCAGAGGATTTGTTGCGTCAGCGACTGAATGGCAACAACAATAACAACAGCAACAATAAGAACGCTGCTGGCGACAGTTCGACCACCTACGTCTGAGATTCTATCATCATTATCATCGTCATGATCATCAGCAGAAGAAACCAAGTGCATTTTAGTTGTAAGCCTCGAATGTTGATTTGAATTTGTTACCGGGGCAAGAAGAACACGGCTTATATACTTTTGTATATAGTACATCACACACACACAAATACATACATATTTATGTGTACATAGTATAAATTATATTATTAATTTCTCCACTACTTTTGCCCTGAATTGTTGTTGTTAACTATGTGCTGTACTTAAGTATAGAAACTCATTTTAGATGCAATTGCTCAAGGCGCTAAATACTTTTGTGTGTGTGTGTGTGTGTAACTTAAGAATACATTTGTGTATGTGTATGTGTATGTGTATATAGTGTGCATACATATATCAGGATAAGTGTGAGCAACTGTTGCATAATTTATGTTCTATATATGTAAATCCAAAATGAATTGCCAAATTGAAAAGTGTTCGTAGAAAAATGCGACTGATGCAACAGACACTCGAAATTATAGACATCACATCATATAGTTGTATGTGTGTGTGTGTGTGTGCATATGAGGTATTCCCTATCGAAAAATGTTCTGATCGGCACTGAAGGTTAAGCTTATTCCTTAAGCTGTTAAGAGTTATGATTGCTTTGAGGAACTTTTTCTGTTTTACAATCAAATATATTGATTCGTTAATTTTTTGTTTTTCGTACAAATTCGATTAATTTTGCAATTATCGTAAAATGGAAAAATAATGGCAAAATCATTCTCTCTTAAGATTCATGCCAAATTCATCTTAATTCAATTCATTATTCAATATTTCATACTCTAAATAGTACGAGAATTTCCGATTTGTGTTTTTTAGAATGCCAAATATATGAATGTTGCATAGACACACGCACACACATACAATTTTTGATAGATGTATCTAGATGCACTAGTAGTAGATGTATCTTTTGAATCATACTGGTTATTTCTAAAGCATAAGCAAAGGCGAAAGCGAAAGCGAATTCATTTGTACCTTGTCGACACACGCGTAAACAAACAAAAATACCAAACTAATCAGATGCATATGCCTAGCAGATGCATATGCATGTTAACACTAATAAACAATCCAATGTACCTTACAATTTACACAACAAACAAACGAAAACAAAACAACAAACAAACAAACAAACAAACATTACACATGTTTATAGTAGATTCGTACATGTCCTATGTGTGTATTTTTGCGTGTACTTTTAACTCGTTTTATTTTTCATTTATAGTGTATTATTTTTTTAATTTGAATTTTATTGTTTTCTCGATCCTTTTGTTTTTTGTTTAATGTCTTCGCTAAGCACACACTGCATACATGTGTTTTATACAACAGCAAATTACGAGATACGAAATAGTATATTTTATTATTTTGATAAATATATTTATATATATACAAATGAGATGCGTTGCGATCCGCAGAATGTTCTAATGTAAATTTATATAGCATTGTTAACATTTTACAAAACACAAAACAAAAACTATTAACAACCAAAATGTAAATTGAAAATAATTATAAAAATAATTGTATAAAAAAAAAAAAAAAAAAAAATAAAAACCAACAAAACATAATTTCTAAGATCATAACTGGAAACTATGATAATAAAATGAAATATGGAAATTATAATTTGTGGAGTTTCAACTACCTTTTTTTTATCTTCGAATTGACATTTTAGAATTTTAAGGGTATTTTTTTTTAAGGTGAATAGAATAATTTGTAAAATATTAAGAAAATCGGCCGGCCAATTATTATGTGTCCTTAATGATTTATCTAATCAATACAATATTCGAAACCTTATGAAAATGCTTAAGAGCTGAGTTGCAAGTCTTTCTTTTTTGTACAAAAAAGAAAGAACTCGTTTTTAATAAAACAATATTTTAAAAAGATACCAAAAAATTACTAAACTATACTGAATACTATATTTAATATACAGAGTTATAGTGCTACATTTAAAATATTCCATAGACCAGGTTGTCAACCTAAGCAGTATTTTGGTATATTTATACATTTGGTATATTTTTATATATTAAGTATATATTTAGTATTTAGTATTTTAAAATGAATACTGCCCTGTTCTGCTTTGATTAAAAAGTATCACACAATCGAGCACTCTCGTCTGTAGCTTTCATACAACAAACTTGATCTGCCTGCAAAAGTAACAAATGCTGACGAAGTATTATAGCTTTATTTGTTATTGTCTCTGAGATCCAATGTTTCGCATGGTTAGGGTAAACAGACAGACAGACGGACGTGGCTATATCGTTCGTCTCTATATTATGTAACCGGCCCGTTACATATATTTATAATAAATGTTATAATACTTCTCTACGCTATGGGTAGCGGATATAAATAGCTTATATCTTGAGCACATTCTTTTGGAATCGTTGCAACTTCTATTTTAAGCATCAGGGTTAGGTCTATAAGCCAAAAGTCATAATAAAATATACTGGAATTTAGAAATGAAAAAAAAAACAAGTATAGGATTTTTAGCTCATGCCATATTTGTTAAGTTCGTTATGTTGGCAATAATCTGCGACAGAATATTGCAAAATATAACTGAGTTTTAAAATTACAATCAACACCAAGTCTTTTATGTTACCGAATCAGAATATATGCACTGAAAAAAACCAAGTTCTAAAATCAAGAACATTTGTCTTAAAAATCGTGTTCTTGACATAAGACCACTTAAAGAACTAATTCTTAAAACTAAGAACATTAGTCTAAAAAATGCCAAATTTTCAAAATAACACCTAAAATTCTTGTTGAGCTCTGTTGACTAAACTGAGTGTAAGTAGAAAAAAGAAAATTAAAATATAAATAATACTTTTTTGATCTTATATGATAATTCGATTTTTAGTGTTAAAAAAAACTATAAGATTTGTACTTCTTATTAATAAGTGATTGGGTCTTAAATTAAACGTTCTTGATGTGTTTTCTAACATTAGGATTTTCACGTTCTTGACCCACTTTTGAGATCAAAATTCTTAATTCTTCTGTTTGCTTAAGAAAATTGTTCAGCTTGCAATCTATTCGGAATTATTCGGATACCTCTACTTGTTATAAAGTTTTGCGTTCATTGTTGATCCGATGTGTCCAGTGCTCTATCGTAACTGACACTACAGTGCAACAGGTCAGTGCGGCAGAACCGGAAACTCGATCGTATGCAATCTATGAATGTCATATAGCATAACACTCGAATGGTGGCAAATCAATTGGAACCGTAGACGAGGGCGAGGACGAGGGCGAAAGCGAGGGCGAGAGAGATGACGATGGGGATGGGGATATAAACAATTGAAGCACATCAAGCTGACACACAATAATGTGCTCCAGTTCTAAGATCAGCTAGCGTGATAGGTGCTAATTTAATCATCTGTAACTAAATTGAAATGCATCTGACAGAAAGCAGATCGCAGATCGCAGATCTCGCAGTCGCAGTCCGTTCAATTGTCTTTGGCCAGTCGAGCAGTTGGACGATACTTTTGAGCTTAGCTACGAATCAGTTGGCGCAACGCTTCAATGGCATTTGCATTTGCATAAGTCGCAGCACACAAATATAATAATAATAAAAGAACAACAGCAACAGCAACAACAACGAAATCAGCATTATAATAGATTTGTCAACTTTGAACCGCATTTGCATCGAGATCTTATCGCTCAACCCTCTGAAACAGCAACCATCACAATGTGCTCCAGTTCCGTAAGTATTTAGTCGCGATGCTGCGTCGTCTTTGGCAAGCAGCTGCCTGGTCGCTGGCTTCCACTAAGCCGAATCCCTGCCAAGTGTGTCCAAGCAATTTCAGATAAGCCGCTTATTGCATTATTGCACATCACAACATTTCATCATTGTTCCTCTTTTTGTAATTAAAAAACAAAACAATCATTTTAGCAACGATATATTACGTCTATAATATAGATAAAAGTGCAAATTGATCGCGTGTTTCATTTCCATTAGTTTCCATTACTGAAGTATCCATTCTATTATTCTTCATTAATAATATCGATTTGGTGGCCTTGAATTTCTCCCCTTATCTAAGCACACATTATTCTATTGTTTAAATTGCATCCCATTCCATAAAAGTGGTACACAAGAGAGAAAGCAATGGAAATGGAACACAAGACGTACATATGTATATACATATGTTCCTATATTTATTAGTTCTGTGTTTCATTTACATTTGTTTCCATTGCTGAAGCATTCATTCATCATTAATATCTAAGTACACATTATTCATTTGTTTAATTTCCATTTGACCCATTTGATTCCCAATCTATCTATCATATATTTATTAGTACTGTGTTTCATTTTCATTTGTTTCCATTGCTGATTTGGTGGCCTTGAATTTCCCCCTTTATCTAAGCACATATGTATTATTTTATTGTTTAATTTGCATCTCATTCCATAGAAAAGGTACACAAGAGGGAAAGTAATGGAAATGGAACATAAGGCATACATATATAATATAATACATACATAATAATAATTCTGTGTTCCATATACCATATGTCTATACGTACAGTGGAGAGACTTTAAGGTGATGTAAAATTCGTAAAAATATGTTAATCGATTTAATTTCTTATTTTATGCATCCCCATGTATCCACTTATGCCCGCCACTTTATGTACACATACATATATCTTAGCTCTGTGTTTCATTTCCTTTGCTTTTCCTCTTGTGTACCGGTTCTCCACACCGACATATGTACAGACGTGTGCAAAGGTTGTGTGTTTCATTTCCATGCGTTCCCCCTACATATTATTCGCAGTAAAACGCTATCCCATTTTTCAAAACATCATAATTGCAATCCATGTGGTTTAGCTAATTAATTTAACCGCTTTTCCATTGTTTCTGCATCCACCTGTTTCGCCGTAGTGGGTTTTAATTATAGTACATTTGTGCCAATTCCATTTGTTTCATAGCTGCAAGCTGCATACATTATGTTGAATGCATTGAAACTTGAACTATTTTGTCTTACTTTGAATGCACTAACAACACATCACTCAATTTTTAAAATACTTTACTCTATCTTCAAGTGCATGTTATGCGTTCCATTTCCATTCGTTTCTCTGCAGCCCAAAAATATTAAGCAGCTCTCTGCAGCAGAACGTGAAAAGTTCTTCGACTCTTTCGATGTGGTCTTCTGCGATTGTGACGGTTGGTTTACATTTTTAGATCATACTATCTAGCTTTTAATGAATTAATCATTATGAAAATAATAACAATTATTATTTTTAAAATTGAAAACATTCTTGAATCAAAATTTTAATCTTAAAATAAGATGTTTTAAATGTTAAAATGCAAATTTGGCATACAAATCTTATTTCAAGATTGTTTTTTTAAGATCAACAAAATCTTAAATCAACATTTTTCAATCTAGATTTTTTTCTTTCTACATATGTACACAATCGTTAAGTCTAGAGTCTAGATTGTTGTTGATTTAGAACCACGTTATTCTTCCATTGTGTTCATTGTTGCAATCTTTGCTTACTTAATGTAAGCAAACGAGATAGGAGCATTGAAATGAATCGAGTAATGTTGGGAATTGGAAATTAATTTAATTTTTCTATTCGAAATACACAATTTTAAAAAAAAAATGCAATAAAATTGAAATTTTCAATTTATCGTTTGCTTATAAAAGAAAATCAACAAAAGTAAACAGTCCATTAACATAACATATATTTGACTTACTGTGTAACTAGTCGTATACGCAACAAAGCTGAAGCTTTACATTATGTTGCGTATACGACTCCGAATATTTCTGAAGATGGAGAAAACGAATTTGTGAAGAAAGAAAAGGGAGATATATTGTATAAAGATAGAGTTTAATCTATGTTGTCCCTTGCAGGCGTTGTCTGGTACACTTTGCGTGACTTTATACCAGGGTCAGCTGAGGCAATCTCCGAGCTGCAGCGTCGCGGCAAGCAGCTCACCTTTGTGACCAACAACAGCATTAGCTCCGTGGAGCAGCATCTCCAGAAGTTCGCTAGTCAGCCCGGACTAAGCATAGACAAGGTAAGCACCAAAGTTTGTTCGAATAATGATCAAACTCCAATCCCCACTCGATTGGTTAATGCAGGAACAGATTGTGCATCCGGCTCAGACGATTTGCGATCATCTCAAATCGATTGGTTTCGAGGGACTCATCTACTGCTTGGCCACGCCTCCCTTCAAGCAGTTGCTACGCGATGAGGGCTTCAATTTGGCGGAGGAACGAGAAGGATTCGTGATCGAGAGCATCGCGGATCTGCGTGATGCCATCTATGGACGGCAGGAGGCGCAGGCGGTGGTCATCGATGTGGACTTCAATCTGAGTGCCACGAAACTTATGCGCGCCCATATCCAGCTGCAGAATCCCAACTGTTTATTCCTGGCCGGCGCAGCCGATGCCATGATTCCCTTTGGCACCGGCGACATCATCGGTGGGCAACCCATTAAATTCTATTCTGTTCCTTACTCTTGCGTTACTCTCTCTCTCTCTCTCTCTCTCGCCCTTCTTTTAGGACCCGGCGCCTTCATCGATGTGGTGGCCAAGGCGAGTGGACGGCAGCCCACGGTGCTGGGCAAGCCGGGTGAGGCACTGCGTCAACTGTTGCGCGATCGCCACATCGATTGCCCAAACAGTCGCGTCCTCTTCATCGGCGACAGTCTGGCCAGCGACATTGCCTTTGCCCGTGCCAGTGGCTATCAGACGTTGCTCGTCCTCACCGGCGGGGGGCAGCGCCGAGGATGTCGCCAGCTTGCCCCCCGACCACGCCCACTTGCCGGATTACGTCTGCGATTGCCTGGGCGACCTGTCGGATAAGTGGAGGAAGTGAGGAGGTGAGGAGGTGACCCAGATGGGCATTTCGCTCAGTTCTAAAAAACCCAATTGCACAAGATTTTTTTTTTGCATCATTGCTAATTATTTAAGAACTTTTTGTTTCATATAATAACCGAAGATCGTAGAATATAGTTTTGAATAAAATTCCGAATTTTTAAAAATTAAAAAATAAAGGTAAAAAAAGATAAATAAATCAAGATTTTTTCAATCTTTAAGATTTCAGTTGGTCTTGGGTTCAAACTCTAGTCGGTTCAAATACAATATATAAAAAAAAAGGTGTAAGTGTTAAAATTGTAAACTAATTTTAAAAAGAGTAAATAACATACATACACACATATTTTAAAGAATTTATAAACAAGTAAGAAAGCTTCAGTCGAGTGTGCTCGACTGTGAGATACCCGCTACCCATTTTGAATAAAGGCAAAATATTGCGGTATTATATTCGGTATTTCCAAAATATACTGAAAATTATACAAAATACTAAAAATATACCAAATTGTATATTTGGTATATTAATATAGTACTACATTCAAAATATACCAGATTGTCGGCCAAGGCAACTAAGACCCCTAGTAAGTAGGCATTTTGCTCATACAAAAGTATTTCTTTAATAACTTCCACAATTTTAATCTGATCGCAACCAAATTTTAAGGAATTACAATTACTATAGTTGTTAGTGTATATACCCGCTACACATAGGGTCGAAGGGTATTATAACTTAGAAGGTAACGCCTACTTACTAGGGGTCTTAGTTGCTTTGGCCGACAATCCGGTATATTGTGCCGTCTATGGTATATTTTGAATGTGGTACTATATCGATATAACAAATATACCATTCGGTATGTTTTTAGTATATTTGTAATTTCGGTATATTTTAAAAAATACCGCAATATTTTCCTTTTATTCACAATGGGTAGCGGGAATCTCACAGTCGAGCACACTCGACTGAAGCTTTCTTACTTGTTTCTTTCTGTGTAAGCATCTAATTCTCCTGGAACATTTTGTAGCTTTAAAAACAAAAGTTTTAAATTTGTTGTCATCAAGTTAAAACTTGTGAAATAATCTACAAAAAAAAAAATCAGACTAATAAATAATTTAAAATGATCGAACCAATAACAATCCCAATAGTAAATAATGTTCAAAATAATCTTTTAACATATTAAAGTTTCTTAAATAAACCATTTAAACAAAAAATCGTTCTTACATTTCGTTAATTGTCATTCAAAAATTAATAATCTTAATATTTCTAATTTATAGTCATGTTTCTAGAAAATTATAATTCGCATGAATTAGTTCGTACATAGAAAGAAAAAACATGCTAGAATCAAGATTAAAATTATTAATCAAGGTTATAATATGATTTAACCAAGATGGTTTATTTCCAAATTCTAGATTGCCCAATCTAGAAATTTTATTCTTGTTTTGAGAATGGAAAAATATTAAAATTTAACCAAAAAGACAAAATCTTGAATCAAGGAAATTCAAACATTTTAAGAAACAAGAAAAATTTAAGGTTTTTTTTTTATCTTAAAAGAAGATTTTTAATCGCAAAATGATGATTTAAGAACAAAATCTTGTTTTATGTTTTTTTTTTTCAACATGAAAATTTATTTCATTTTTATAAGATCGAAAATCAAATCAAATCAATCAAATCAATATTTGCAATCTTCTTTTCAATGTAGAATAAAAGATTCTTCTTAAAATTAAAATTTAGCATAAAAATCTTGATTTTAGATATTTCGATCATTTTCATTGGGAACATAAAATGGAAAATAATCGAGATAACTAAGAATATAGGGTATATAGAAGGTCTGAACACGCAAAAGTTGTGCGATTTCAATTATCTTATGCATAGTTCAAGCAAGTTCGTTGATAAGATTAACGCAAGTGAAAACATCATAAATTATAGTGATACTATAAAAAATAAAACGAAAGTACTTCTCAACTCAGTATGATGTATTAGATTTATTACAAATTCTCTCTCTCTCTCTCTTCTCTAATAAATAGGGGGTTACACGATATATTGGTTATTTTATGGGCAAAAATAACAAGCATAATCTTATGGAACATTACAATGTTATATACAAAAGAGCCAAGGAGTGCAGTAATCAGTAAATCAGAACGATCTTTTCCTATACCTATTGTAGAGTATTTGCTAGCTCGTCAAACTCTTCGTTCTGCGATCCTTGTCGGTGAATAAACTATCAATCTTACAGTATCTAGCTAGACATGCGCCTTGGGCGCAAGTGTCTCGAATAGTTTCGCCAAATCGGCCGCACTATCCGCATAATAATCGGGCACCAAATCGGGTGAAGTCTCCGCCTCGAGTTGCTCCAGCGTACAGCCTCCGGTGAGGACGAGCAACGTTTGGAATCCGCACATACGACCAAATTTCACATCCTGCGCCAACATATCACCGATCATGAGCACACGCTTCGGATCGCTCACCTTGTGATGCTCAATGAGCATATCGCCCAAAGGACGTCCAGGTTTGCCCAGCATCGTCGGCTCCTTGCCACTGGCCTCGACTAGAATCGAGGCAAAGGGACCTGGTCCAATGATGTTGATGTCCTTGGCCACAGGCAGCAGACGATCCGTGGCGCCGGTCAACAGCAGGCAATCCGGATGCCGCAGATAAAGATGCGCGCGCAGCAGTTTCGTCGAGGTCAAATTGAAGTCCACATCGATGACCACAGCACGCACTGGCGATTTGTCGAAAATATGCTTCGCCAGATCCGAGTAGGTGTCCTCGATAAGATGATTAGGCTGTCACCACCCAAAAAAAAAGAGAAATACAAGTTAGAAATGAGCTAAAGCAGTTAAAAGAAATTTAACATTAACATAACAGCCATAAGTTAATAGTGTTCGCTTAACAGAATGATTGAATGATAAATAACAGAGCTGAGCAAAAGAATAGGAATTTGTAGAGTCAGTCGAACACTGATTAAAAAGAGTAAAGAAATAAAAAAGCAAAAATGTTCACTTAACATAATAGTAGTTGAATGTTAAAAAACATAAGTTACAACTGAATTATTTTTTTAAGTCAAGTTTTTATATGATTGAGGAAACAAAAAAGTTCACTGCGTAGAAATTTGGTATCTCAAGCGTACTTTGGTATCTCAAGCTTTTACAGAATGTTCGCTTAACAAAATTATTGAATGCTGAATAACAGAGCTGTTAAGTAATAACTACATAGCCTATTTTTTGAACATCGTCCAAGTTATTTATACCATTGAGGAAAAGAAATAAAAGTTGTCTGTGTCGAAAGGAATACTGACAACAAGTTTTCTCAAGCTTTTACATACTGTGAGATGAAGATATTGATGTAAGGAAATAAATAAGACAAGAGTGTTCGCTTAACAGAATGATTGAATTTTAAATAACAGAGCTGTTATTATACGATTGAAGAAAAGAAATAAAAGTTGTCTGTGTCGAAATTTGAGGAATTCTGATACCAAGTTTGCTATCTCAACCTTTTACGCCGATTAAGAAGAATAAATAAAGCAGGAATGTTCGCTTAACGGAATCAGTAAATGTTATTAATGTCGTACTTCTTTATTCGATTGGAAGAAAATCTTTGTCCGACAATTTGGGGAATACTGACATCAAGTTTAGTATCTCAAGAATAAATAAATAAATGAACCACTTGGGAAATACTGACATCAAGTTTGCTATCTCTAGGTATAACAGATTATGAGATAAAGGGGTTCATAAGGACAGAGAGTCGAATACTGATTAAGAAGAATGGGAATGAGAAACAGAATGTTTTCCCAATTGAGTATACACACGGAAAAGATTAAACTGAGGAGGAGTGAGAATGGAATTAGGTTAACTTACGCCATCGATCATCTGGAAGCCGGCATCGTGGAGCACCTGCTTGAACTTTGGCGACGCTATGATGTAGATAAGTCCATCGAAATTGATGCTGCGCAGGTAGTGGACAATCGACTGCGCTGGATGCCAGATTTGCTCCTTCTGCACCTCCATGCCCACCTGGGCGAAACTGCGCACTGTGGACTCGACGGCACGTGCACTGTTGTTGGTCACATATGTGATGGGTTTGCCGGCCTTTTGGAGGGCGGCAAAGCCATCGGGGGCATGGGGCACGTTGTGCTGCAGAGTGAAGATGACGCCATCGATGTCCGTGAAAACGCGATCAAAGGAGTCGACAAAGCGACGCTTCTCTTCCGTACTCAATTGCAAAATGTGACGAGGTCGCTGTAAGTGAGTGATAAAAAACAACAAAATAATGATTCGTTTGTAATTCAAGGAATCCGATGATCAAGCAGTGACTAACGCTTGCGACGCTGCTGCTGTTGCTGCTGCTGTTGTTGGCCATGACGAAGGTGGTGCTGCGGTTGCTGCTGCTGCTGCTGCTGCTGCTCAACTAATGTGACAGACTCGACTAACGCATCATAAAAACTAAAAACTGCAAAGAAAATAAATTAACACTTTCCAGGCGACGGCGTTCAAAGACTAAGCGAGCGAGCGAGCGAGTCGAGTGAGTGAGTGAGTGAGTGAATGTACAGCGTACGTATGAGGAGGTCGCTCCCGTTTGCTATCAAGAAACCCACAAACAAAAACCCAAAACCGAAAACAAAAACAATAATGAAATTGAAACCAATAACTGTTGTTGTTGTTGCTGCTGCTGCTGCTAAAACTTATCTCGACTCTCTCTTCTTTGTGTTTATGCACTCTCGCAGTTTCACCATCGCTCTCGCTCTCTCTCGCGCTGTCGCTGTCGCTGCCACAGCCGCAAGTGCTTTCCTGCCTGCACCCACAACCCAACCTGTATGTGACAAAAGCGTGCAAGTGCACAAATACATACAAACACACGCATATATGCACATACATATGTATGTAAAGACCGCTATTGCAACGGTTTGTGCTGGTTGAAGCTTAAAGTGTAAACGATATTCGAATTAATCTAATCGAATTTCCAAGAAACAACACACACATATGCACATATTATGAATATGAATGAAGTGTAAACAGGAGATACTATATGTACACATCATTATGAAAGTCAGGAATCTATTTATTATAATAAATTCATTTTCATCTTTTTGAGTGCAAAGTAAACTAATAATTTCAATTAGGAAGTGTTAAAATCAAATTAATGTTTATAATGTTTGATTTTACTATAAGCAAAAGCAAAAGATTATACATTGTGATGAAATACAAGAATAATGTCAACAAGTGAAATTATTATCTAAAATCTAAGCGTTGAAATCTAATTTAATTTTACTAAGTAGTATTCAATTTACAATGAAATAGGTCCAATAATACTTCTAACGGTTATGTATTATTTATTATTTAATATGTTATTTCATGAGTAAAAACTAACCAAAAATTTAAATTGGCAATTTCATTAAATTTTACTTTGATGTTTAACTCAATAAAATTCTCAAGCTTTTCAATGCAAACTTTCTATAATATAAAAAAAAAATTGTTGGAAGCCTAACAAAAGTTATAGTAAAATTACAGTATACAATTTTACAATAATAATATAATATAATATAGTTTGAATGATTACCAGTATAATGTAATTGATATATGTATATAGAATATCTGTAACAGTTGCTGAGTAGAAGAACAAGTATTTATATAAACAGATTCGTATTGATTTCCAAAAGTGAAATTTTCATTGATTATATATGTATGTATATAAAAATATAATAAAATCTATTGAATGAAAAGATTACTTACTCGGATATAAAAGTTCGGTGATAGATAAGTGTGATGATGCAATTTGCTGTAGTGAAAAGTGAAAAAACTCCACATCGATATCGCATTAAGGGTTTAAAGCTAAAGCTGATATTATCATATAAACTGCAATACTTAAAGATTAATAAAGAAACATCATTGTTATGGTGCTGTTTGTTAATGTCGAATACACAATATTGATATAAACACGTGTTATCACTTATATATATATGCCATTTTGATAAGCCTTTTAGTGGCTTCTTATCAATGAATGGGGAGGAACATACATATCTTAGCTACAGAGTTAAAGTTTTGGCAAATCTCAAAATAAATACTTTTTATCAGCGGCCATTCACCTATTTGAGAGCATTTTATCGCGTGCCCCAATTCCAAATAGCAAAGAACAATTCGTAATTGGATCTATACTATATAGTACACCGCGTAGACTGTTATTCGTTTCGAGACGTTTATATTTTATATTATTTTAGTGTAACTATTTTGTATGAAAGCTAATAACAATACTATGATGGACAATTTTCTAGCTAAAAAGCTTATTGGATGATGCCGCAGAATGTTTAATTCCTTTAATAAAGATTCATAATTTAAATACCGGACCAAATATGGAGAAGAAAGTAACGGTAAATTCGAGAATTTATGTTATTTAACACAGATCACAGTTTCGGCAGGCTAAGAGTAAATTTTCAGAACATTTTTGTGTATGTACGTATTAATAAAACCATGTTCTGCAAATATACCGAAAATATCACAAAAATACTGAAATATACCGAGGGCTATATTTAGTAAATCGATACACAAGTACTACATATTAAATCAAGAAAGAAAACTACAGTCGAGTGTGCTCGGCTATGAGATACCCGGTACCCATTTTTAATGAAATAAAAACAGAGCGGTATTAAATTTTAAAATACACCAAATTAACAATCTGTTTAATACTGAAAAAATACCAAAGCCTATATTTGGATTATTGATATAGTACTGCATTCAAAATTTCTCATAGAGAGCAAAATATATCAGATTGTCACAACTCAATTTCCAGGAATCATAAAAACTATAGTTGTTATTGTAAAAATTACGCTTATTTGATTTTTATCGAATTGGTGGGTGCGGAAGTGGGCGTGGCAACAATTTGAAATAAACATAGCAAATACTGTAAACAAAAAAAAATATATATATATAATATATATGTATATGTAGTTGTAATACCCTTTTACCCTATGGGTAGCGGGTAAAATAATTGTTTGAAGAACAATTTTAGTACTTCACTCTTCAGTTTAAGTGTACTAATATTTATGTTCAGCGAAAACAGATTCTTTCTTGCACTTGTTGTTAGGTAATCAAATAATCTGGTAATAAATATATGTATAAGCAAAAAAAAATGTCGCTCATAAGTTGAAGATGCTTGCTATGTACATATATCTTATAAAGCTCCTCAAATTTACCGCCAACGTCCAAAACAGCGTCATAGCCGTCAAGTTGTAAAAATGAAAAAAAAAAAACATTACATTTGGCTCTTTTGGTTAACAGTGAACTGTTTAAGCATTTTTAAATTGATAAGAATCGAATTTTCTTATAATCGGCAAATAATTTATTAAAATATGCAAATATATCGTAAATATTGCTTTCACCTCCGATATTTCTTATCAATAGTTGGCGCTAAAGTATCGGAACTTTTTTGAGTAGTATTAAATTAATACTAAGTTAATACATATCGATTACAAACACAAGCTAACATATACATATAAACGTGCATACACATGCACAAAAATATCAACAAGCAAAAGACAGAACCATTCGATGACTGTTGCTGATAAGCTCAACTGCATTAGATTCCTTGCACTAATCGTGCTATCGATAACTGCCGATAATATTAACCATATAAAGACAGAAAACATTGCTAACGCTTTCGACTCGGTCTAAGATAATAGGTGGCGCAATAAATTAAAATATTAAATAAGCCCGCGATCACTTTGTAAATGTAAATGACAAGGATTCGCAAAGTGCAGCCGGAAAAAGGTGAAAAAGACACAAACTGATAAGCACTGCAAAAAAGTTCATTATTATCCATAAATATGTGCGGCAGTTGGAACAGCACAATGGACAGCACCAGCGGAAATAGCAGCAGAAGAAGCAGCACTAACACCAACAGCGATATTGATAACCATTCAAAAGATTGCAGCAGCAGCAAAGTGAACTGCACTATTTGCTTGGAATCGTATCGATCGGTTGACAATATCTGGGGAGGCACTTGCGGTCATGTCTTCCACTGGAAGTGCCTGGAGCGTTGGATGGAAAAGTGAGTGAATGTTGTGGTGATACAGTCTGATCTCAATTTAATTTATTCTTGACCAGCTCGGAACAATGCCCAACTTGCCGCAGTACAAGTGCCACGTTCTTTCCGATTTACTTGAACTTTGATGAATCGGAATCAAATCACTTGCCCAATAAAAGCACACAAATTGAGTATAAATATGAATATGAACATGCACTATAAAGCAGCCCTTGTGGGCTCAAAACTTCGTTGTATTACACCCTACCAATTGATACATTTTTATAATGAGTACTAAAAACTCACGAGCTATTAAAATATCTGTGCCGGCTGTATGCCAATGACACATGTAAATAAATAAATATTTACATATACGTACTTATATCACAGACGAGCATTACTTTCCAATTAAAAGCCAAGATTTGAATTGATTATACACTCATTTATCAAATACTTCATTTCCCTGTTGATATTCGAATATTTCGCGGGCAATACTTCTATATTATTTCGATAACGATAGACGTTTGCAGTCAATCAATTGTATTTTATAATGGCAAATTTAGTTTTAGTATTTTTGCGTACTTTGTTTGCACTGTAAACTCTGCAGTGCGTTTGAATTGGACAGCAGATCAGTAGTTCGGTAAATAAAGACAATTGCAAATACAGATAAAATTGCTACTATCATCTACTACCATCAACAATTTGATGTGTGTGCGTATGTGAGTGTGCAACAATTAAGTAATTGGTGTAAACAAACGCATTATATAGTTATTTTTGCGTGAAATCAAACAAGTGCGCATGCAAGTAAGTTGCATTGTGCATTCTATAACATTTCTCTAACATTTTAATATTAAATACTGCCTTGTGTAAACGAAAGCATTTGTTTGCTTGTTGTTGTTGTTATTGTTGGCATAGTTTGTTTAACCAATAATCTCGAGGAGGCTCGTACTCAGTATTGTTTTGTTGTTGCTGCCTAGTGTGATTATTTGGGACGAGGCCGGAGCCGGAGAATTGGCGCTTTGTCCATATGTCTGTGCATGTTTGTGTGTGTGTTTACAGTTGTATTTGTAAATTTTGCATATGCCGTGTAGTGCAAGGAGGGTCGCTATTGTCTCTTTGTATGTGTGTGTTTTTGCGTCTGTTGCACTAATATGTGTGAGTGTGCATGTTGTGCGTTTGCAAGTACAACAAAAATTGTATTGCGACAGACGCAGACAATACAGAGTTGCTTTGCGGCTAGCGCTGTGCGTTTTGTGCTTGTGGTGAGAACTCTGTTTTTTGATGGTGGTAGCACACAAATCAGGGTTGTTTTGCACTCACAAACTAAAGGCAAAAAAAAATCAAGCAAATATTTGTCAAGCAAGCATAATTAATTTGTGCTGTTTGTGCAAAAGCAAAATCAACCAATTGTGTTTGTGCTTTTGTTTTGCGTTTTGTTTTTGGTGTTTTTTGCGCGCCGCTACTGCGAGCACTGGACAACACTGGTCGTCGGCTCTGGTGTGAAACCGGGTGGTGAATTGAAGTTTGCTGCTGTGGTGAACTTGCGCGTCTTTGTTGAGAAAAAAATGTCGACGCGAAAAGTATTTAATCATTAGTCAGAAAGCCTGTCTACACTTGATGCTTATTATTGTTGTTGTTGTTGTTGCTGTTATTTAGTTGTATTTTTTCGTGTTTTTCGTGTGTGTATGTGTGTGTGTTGTGTGCTGTGGCAAGAAACAGATGCAAAGCAGCAAAAGTTATGTAAATGCTGCAAACTGCAATTGTTGATGCAGCGAGGCATTAGAAATAAACTCCATACGACACGACGACACGGTGGCGCTCCTGTCGACCGCAAAGTGAAACTGCTGCAGTGGCGAAAGTCGCCAAAAACGTACACAGACACAAAACACAGCAGACAGACAAACACGCACACAGCGAATAAGCAAAATAGCGAAATAGCAAAATAACAAAAACAGCAACAAAACGAAACTAAGCGAAACGAAACGAAACAACAAACAAAACGGAGCAAAATAAGAAAGCAAGCGAAGCATGGACAACTGTGACCAGGACGCTGGCTTTCGTCTGGGGCCGATCAAGGAGGAAGTGAAGCCGGATATCTCGCAGCTAAATGACAGCAACAACAGCAGCTTTTCGCCCAAGGCCGAGAGTCCCGTGCCATTTCTGCAGGCCATGAATATGGCCAACGTGCTTCCCGGAGTCGGTGGCAATAACAACAACGCCAATCAAATGGCCGCCACATCACAGCAGCAGCAGCAACAACAGCAGCAACAATATCCGCCAAATCATCCGCTGAGCGGATCAAAGCACTTGTGCTCCATCTGCGGGGACCGGGCGAGTGGCAAGCACTATGGCGTCTACAGCTGCGAGGGATGCAAGGGCTTCTTCAAGCGCACCGTGCGCAAGGATCTCACATATGCGTGCCGCGAGAATCGCAACTGCATTATCGACAAGCGGCAGCGCAATCGCTGCCAATACTGTCGCTATCAGAAGTGCTTGTCGTGCGGCATGAAGCGCGAGGCTGTGCAGGAGGAGCGACAGCGTGGGGCACGCAGCTCGGCGGCACGCAACAGCGCTGGTAGCGGCAATGCAACTGGACTCGGTGGCGGACCCGTTGGAGGCGCAAGTGGCAACAGCAGCGGCGGCAACTTGAGTGGCAGCAATCTTGGCAGCGGCGGCGGCAGCAATCTGGGTGGCGCCTCTGATGAGTTCATGGCCAACAATGTGTCCCGCGACTTCACCATCGAACGGCTGCTGGACGCCGAGCAACGGGCAGAGACGCACAGTGGCGATCAAGCGCTCGCCTTTCTGCGCGTCGGACCCAATTCCACCGTGCAACCGGACTACAAAGGAGCCGTATCCGCCCTGTGCCAGGTGGTGAACAAACAGCTCTATCAGATGGTAGAGTATGCACGCCTCATGCCACATTTTGCCCAACTGCCACTCGACGATCAGGTCATACTGCTGAAGGCCGCATGGAACGAGTTGCTGATCGCGAACGTCGCCTGGTGCAGCATTGTGTCGCTGGACGACTCGCTCGGCGGCATGGGGCACGGGGATAGCGCCTTTGAGCGGCGATCGCCGGTGATGCAGCCACAGCAGCTGTTCCTCAACCAGAGTTTTTCGTATCATCGCAATAGCGCCATCAAGGCGGGCGTGCATTCCATCTTCGATCGCATTCTGTCAGAGTTGAGTGTGAAGATGAAACGCTTGAATCTCGATCGACGGGAATTATCGTGCCTCAAGGCGATCATACTCTACAATCCGGACATCAGGGGCATTAAGAATCGAGCGGACATCGAGCTCTGTCGCGAGAAGGTTTACGCCTGCCTCGATGAGCACTGTCGCGTTGAGCATCCCGGCGATGATGGACGCTTTGCTCAGCTATTGTTGCGGCTGCCTGCGTTGCGTTCGATCAGTTTGAAGTGCTTGGATCACTTGTTTTTCTTTCGCATCATCAGCGATCGGCCGCTGGAGGAACTGTTCATTGAGCAGCTGGAGTCGCAACCGCCGCCAGGATTGACGCTCAAGCCCGAATGAGTTGCAGCTGATGAGGACGAGGACGATGATGATGCGCTGTTATCGTTATCGATGTCCCTGGAAATAGATATATAGAATAATGATCGATGATCGATTGGATCGGAATCGATTGATTGTGATTGAGTTTATGCGCATTTCTCCCCCCACTTACCCCTTTTAATTTAATATGAGATGATACTACATAAAATATAAAATATGTCATTGTTTTTTTTTTTGTATACTAGAAAATGTTGCCCATACTCTCTCCCTCTATTTACATTTATCGCCCTATATGCGATAAAACAAAAAAAAATCGAAAAGGAAAACAAAACATAGTTATATGTATGTAGTACATGTATATATATACAAATATATATATATATATATATATATATATATATAAACATATTATAAATGTAAAACATACAACTAAACTAAATCTGTAACAAGCATTGTAATTATTTCTTAAAATAATTATACCCACAACAAGTTATAAAATACATGCAAAATTAATATAATGTACGAATACAAATACGAATATACATAATATAGTTATATAGCTGTAGATTTTGCGATGTCCAAGTCGATTTCGCTGACGATGTAGATGTCGATGTTATTATAGATATAATAGCCGAGAGTGTGTGCGTGTGTTTGTTATTTTTGCCTTCATTTGTCCTTGTGCAAAAGAGAACGGGCGAAATTGTCCTCGAAATGATTTGGATATTTGGATGTGTTGCATTACAGTGGATACTCGCTAAGCTCACATCGTTCCACTCGACACTGACGTTGCCGCCGCCTCAACTTTGCCAAATTCCTGAGTCTGCACAATTTATGATTTATTTAAATTTAGATGTCATAACATATGCCAATTTTCAGTTTTTCATATTTCCATTTATTTTTTTTGGCAGCGGAACTTTCGGTTAAAATGCAAATAAAAAGTATATGACTTATTTTCGAGAAATTACACCTTCTATTTTAATAATCACAGTCTTATCAAATTTCAATTAGCTTCGAAAATTTGCGAAATAATATTGCTGGATTTGAATTGCATTGAGAGCAGGGATCGTAAATATTATAATTGTATTTAAATATATAAGAATCTTTTTTTTTTTGTTGAAGTATAGAAAAATACCAATTGAATGTAAAACTTGGAAAAATAATTTTGATTTAAAATCACTTACCTAATATAATTTAAAAAATAAAATAAAAATGTGTTATAAAAATAAGAATTTTTATCTCTTTTTTTTTACAATGACAAGAGATAAAATATAATTTTTATCTAAAAATGTAGAAAGTTGTGAAATAATTATTAAATATTGATTTGAAATTGTTTGTCTAATTTTGAAAATATACTAAACAAAAAAAAAAAGTTGTTTTTATGAGGAAAATGGAAACTTAATAAATATTTCACAATTGAAAAATTAAAAAATCAAAATTTCAAATAAAGAAAATCATTCTGTTACTCAATGAAAATGTATTTTTTTTTTCTAACTCTCGTATTTATTTCAAATCGAATTCATTTTTCGATTAGAAGAATTTTAAAAGAAAATTTAAACATTTGAATAAAGTTGGGTTTACTGTAATCGAAATTTGAAATTTGTGTTGCCCCGGAAAAAAAAACACGGAACTTGTGGGAGGAAGATATGTTGCTGCTACTAGCTTCCATAGAAAGTGTGTCTGCTTTATGGCTGATCGTGAATATGAATATATATAAACATAAGTATGTGTGTATGGCAGGCATTTCTTTCAATTTTTATTAAATTTATGTATGTTTTGCGTCGAAATACATATTTTCAGAAATATGGTATTAACGCACAAAACGTTTAAAAATAGATATTGTTTTCGAAAAAGAACAAGAATTGCCGCGCTGACGACGCACATTATGGGGCCAAAAATAAACAATTTCGACAAGCGTTTTTTCTTCTTTTTTTGCGACCACGTAATACCCTGATTACACCCCCGCCCCCACTCTACTTTTCCTTGTTATCTGGAGGTTGAATCTAGCATTTTTGACTGTTTTTCAGCGAGAGCTTTTTTTTTGCCTACCGCTGCTTGCTCCGCTTTGCAGTCCTTCGCACAAACACACACAGCAAAAAGCTCACACACGCGTGATTGCGTGTGCATTTCGAATTGCGTTAGCGCTATAAAATATTTAATCAATTTCATAAATAATCTGTCTATATGTGTATATCGCGTATTCGAGTAAATATTATATGTTCGATCTTCTGTTTTGCACGGAAAAACCAAGTGGCATGCCAATAAAAATCATGTGCTCCCCGCCCCTATCTCCGCTTCCTAAGCATATTTTCGGTCCACACATACAAGTACATATGTATTGGAAAAGAGTTTTCGAAGCGAAATTAACAATTTGCTATTTTTGTAGCTAGGCGGGGGCGTATGATGCGACAGCGCGACCCCGAACAGACGTGACAAACAGACAGACGAACGGACGAAGGAGCGGACAGCTCTGAGCTGACAGATACGCATTGACCATCAGCAGCAGCCTCAGCAGCAACAGCAAACAACAAGTTGTTGTTCCACACACACGTACACAGATGCACACGTAAACAGAGACAGGCGCAGGCACGCATACAATGACAGGGTGGCTCGTTTCGCTTCATTCAGCTGCAAATGCAGATGCTTTGAAACTGTTGTTCTGCCGCTTCTCTGGCCGCTGTTGCTGCTGCTGCCGTCGCTGCCTTGGTGTGTGCGTTCCGTTCAGTTTTCTTTGTTTTTTGTTGTTGTTGCATTTCCAAAAGCTAACGGCTTTATGCTAACAGTTTCTACCTGTTGTTGTTCTCTTTGCATTTGTACATATCGATAATTATCGAGTCTCTCTTCGGATGCCAGACAACTCGCACACACACATGCACACATGCATAGGCGCACTCGCGCAGCATCACTGAAACAGCACAATAACAACAATAGTGTTTGCTGGCCGAATTCATACTTTCTTCTTTGCCTTGCCACCCACTCCCACATGTATGTGTCGTGTGCTTGTGCTTGTGTGTGTGCGTGCCTGTCGCTTGCAGCTGTATATGTGTGGGTGCGCAGTGCGCACTCGCTCGTGGGATCTTCGTGTGTGTATACGAAAACGACGACGAGAGGCGATCATTGTCGTTGTCGTCGTCGTGCATTTGCTCATGCCGTAACTGTTGTTGTTGTTATTGCTGCGTCGGCTGCTGCACAGTTTTCTTTGACTGCTGCGCTGCTGCGACGACGGCACTTCTGGGTCGTCGCACACGTACGATATTCAGTTTTTGCTGGCGCGACATCAGTTTTGAGTTAGCTATCAACGCGAGCGGGTCTTTCTCTTTGCAAGCGACAAACGTAGATATTTCCTCCCATCATACATATTGTTTTGTTGTTTTTGTTATTGTTGCTGTTGTTGCTGTTGGTTTTTTTTTACATTTTTTTTTTTATTTTGAAAATTTTTGGTATACGAAAACTGAAAAGGAACAAAAAAACGAAAAAAACAACTATAATTTTCCTTTTTTTTTGGTTGAAAAAAATACGTACACTAAATATATAAAGATATATACATATATATCTACATATAGTATATCGATATATTGCTATAAAAAAGAAGCTTTTTCAACGTACAATTTACGAATGTGTGTGTGCGTGCGAGTGAGTGAGTCGGGTATATATGCAGGTATATATGTGAATATATATATATATATAAATATATATTCACAAATACCCGAAAAACTACAAGTATGTATATGTATACATTTTTATATATATCAGTTTGAAAATGGCAAAAGAAAAATGATTGCTATATCTGTGCTAAATACTTTGAAACGGATCGACCCAATTATATGTATCATATATATCGCAAATACATATGACATTCGTATTCAGAATCACAATCTGAACCACAGACTCAAATTCAATCCCGAACTGAGTCTGAATCAAAGTCTGAGTACTTACTCAACATCGTGGCATATATATATAATATATATATATATATGTATGTATGTATGTATGTGTGTGTGTGTGTGTGTGTGTCTGTGTGAACATTTTCAAAATTGTTTCAAATATGTACTACATCCACAATCCCATCCGATCCAATCCAATCCAATCCCTTCCCCCAGTTCCTCTCTGAACAAATACACGGGGCACATGCGTTGACGTTGACGCCGAAAATAAAACTTTTCAAAACACATACTATTTTTAAAACGATACCAATACGAATCGCAACGCAACGCAACGAAATGGAAATGAAAATGAAACGAAATGGAAGCGAAACGGATTGAAACGAAACGAAGAAAAAGCGAAAATGTGAACAAAATAAATTAAGTAGCCAAATTATTGTTGGTTATACAACGTTTTTCTGCTTCTTCTCCAAATTGTTTGCGTTATTTCTTTTTGATTTTTATGAACACATATGTTTTTACATATTTTTTGTCACCAATCAAATTTTTTTGACCGAAGATCTACAATTCGCATTCATCGATCGCATTAACAAGCTGTCTTTGAAATAATCGATCACTGATCGATGAACTTTTCTTATGGCGAGACCCTCTAAAGTCGCCCCTCAATATATTTGTTGTGCACTTTACGTCTCCATTTCGTTTTCGTTTTCATTTACATTTTCGTTACCGTTTCTGTTTCTGTTTATGAAATTATCGATGGGTGATCGCTAATGAAAATATTTGTGCTATTCACTCTCGCATATTGCAGATTAATTTTTAAGGATCATCTACGAACGAACTACCCTCCGCCCCCTCTCACCAGATACATACATTGCACTGTTCTCTATTGTTGTTCTTGTTTGTGATCGATCCCCCCTACACCTTTGAATAAGTTCTATGCCCAACTTCGAACGATCCATTTGCGAATTCGAATCGAATTGATAAAGAAGCAGAATTAAGCTTAAAACAGTTTTGCACACCCACACCCACAGCCACACACACCCACATACACACAAGCAGCAACTGCAACTGTTGATAACAAAAACAAAACAAAAAAGAAAAGAAAAGAAAAGAAAAAACAAAATAATCGAGATATAATAACGAAAAGTGTGCAACCCCTTCAATCGAACAGCAGCGACAGCAACTGCACCACCAGCAACTGCACCGTAAAAAAACAGCCACAACATGATGATGGAGAACGGACTCTCCATGGAGTACGGAGATGGCTATATGGAGCAGGAGGAGGAATGGGAGCGCGAGGGATTGCTTGATCCGGCGTGGGAGAAGCAACAGAAGAAGGTGAGTGTGACCAAAACATGCATTACTTACACTTACTTCCTGCTATTCATGAATAAATTGGGTTGGCCGTTGGCCATTAGCCATTAGCCATTAGCTATTGGCCAGTGCTGCCAACTTGATTTCGAGATTTAATTAGAGATGACAAATTGATTGCCATCGATGTTATCGACTATTCATATTGAATGTGTAGAATTGAGGCGGCGAAGAAGCAAAGTCGAATTTAGTCGAGAAATATAAAATGTATGCGATCCTCAGTAGTTTCTATAGCTGACATATAGAGTATAGAGTATATACTCTGATGTAGATATAGCATATATACATACATACATCAGTAGAAGACATACAATATATACATACATACATATATCCGTTTGTATATGTAGATGTTTCTTCGATTATGTTTCAATATTTGTGAGGCGGCGAGCCAGTAGCCGACGAAAAGCTCAGCGCACAATTTAAAAATAGATTTGTTTCATGGTTCTTTTCTTAAATGTTTGAAAAATGTTGAACAAAAATAAGTGTTTTTTTATTTGCTCTGCCTGGTGGCTGACTTTGGCTGCTTGCTCTTCTTCTACGTAGTTGCTGTTGTTGTTGTTGTTGTTGATGATGATGGCAGTGGTTGCCTTGGCATCAGGAATATCGTTCGACACACAATCATTTATCACTGGAAACCTCAATTTCAGTCTTATTCTGTCTGTTGTTGTTGTTGCTGTTTTCGTGCTGTTTGCGCTGTTTTGACAATACCTGCTAAGGCCATGTCTAACGATAGAACAAACGCCCCCACGCACCCACCCGCAATCCCCTCGCCCACTTAATTAACCACCCACCACAAAGCCCCCGAACCGAAGTCAACGCCAAACAATCTACCGAAGGTTAAACACAATGTTCTCCATTCAATTATGTTGTGCTTGCACTTGACTCCCCTCACCTCACCACCCCATACGTAAATGTAAAGTACTCACCTCTCGCTCTCGCTCTCGCTCACTCTCTTTCTCCTCTTTCAACGGCATTTGTCGTCGCTGTTTGTCTTGTTCTGTTTTCAACGGAAGCGGCTGCCGTTACTCTGCAACAACAATAACAAATAACATGCTGCCACTGTTTAAATAGTTGTTAGATATGACTCAATGGCAGCTTCCCAGCTGCAGTTCCTTCCCCCCCCCCTCTTCTCGCCCACCTGCTCGATAAGCTTTTCAATCAGTGGGTCATGAATCTTCCCCTTCCCGCTGCGAACATTTTACGCTGCCTCTTGATAAATTGGCAAATGATGTTTATACCTGTTTCACTTTAATTAGCAGGGTATTGCAACTTGGTGTAAAAACATCAACTAAATAACTATTCTCTTCTTTAATGACTTTTAGAGCTAAATCTTCTAAATTCGAGAAACATTTATGCCTAATTCGTAACTTGATAATGCTCACTTCCTGTTCAACCGAATCGAATCGAAAAATAGAAAATCGTTTCTTTTTTAGCTTATTTTATAACTGCATATCAAAATAATGGTTTTAGTATCGCTAAAAATTGTCTTGGCTGACAAATTTCAAATAGTTTCATAACGATCGCATAACTTATTCCAGGCTCTTTTAGAGGTCTTATAAAATTGAATTTCGGGTATCTAACGTTTGAACATTCTCGATTATATATTTGGGTACTGCTATTTTTGTTGGGTTTTCTTTTGTTTTTAATCTTTTTGTGAGCAAATGAAGCGCATCAAATGCTTCAATATTGTCAATTAGCCAGCCAAAGTCCCCCGTCTGCTTCTTCTTGCCGCAGATATTTATATACATAATTCTAAAAATTGCTAAAAAGCATATATGTATATGCATTAAAAAAGAAAAATTCGGTAAATTTAGTGCAAGGTTGTGGTTTTGACACGCCGATGAATGGGTCGGTAAGGGGTAGACGGAGGGGAGGGGCAGACAATTTACAAATATAAATAGCCAGCAATATTATGAAGCGCTGCAATTTCCACACACACAAACACACACACACACACACACACACACATAGCAATGCACCTGCAATGCTCCTGGCCAAAGAAAATTGTTGATTTCAAACAATTTTGATTTTTGAGCTTGACACACTCGCTGGGGGGCAACCGTGCACAAGAGAGTGGAATGGTGTGGGAAGGGGGTGGGGGGGTTGAGTACTTGTATCAACTAGTTGATCTATATATACATTTCGTAATCGTAAATTACCGCACCAGAGAATTTCGTCTCGTCATTATAAAAGACGCAGCAGCAGTTGAAATAATGAAAGCAGCAAATCGTTGTTGTTGTTGTTATGGCTGATGTTGTTTCATGTGTTTACATTGGCCAAAATGGAAGGCTGATGACTGTGTGAACAGCGCGCTACTTTGCTCTGCGCTGTGTGTGGTGTGGTGGGAGGTGGGCGGTGAAAGGTGTGGTGGGTTTTGGGGCAGCTGTGCAGGTGTGTAGGCGTAGGCTGTTTTGTTGTTTTGTTTGCGATGACTCTCACTCTCTTTCTCTCTCTCTCTCTATCTCTCCTCACTCTCGATCTTTTTTCGTTCGCTTGGCCAACTGTCCCTGTGTGAGTGTACGTGTGTGAATGTGATTCAACAGCAGCCTATGCGTCATCCACATTGCAGCATACATTTTGTGTGAGTGTGAGTGTGTGATTGTGCAGAGGTTATACTACTGTGAGTGTGTGTGTGCGTGCCTCAGGTGTTAGACATTTGCCAGCTGGCAGGATTGCCATAGACAATGACTTAACTAAACGTGTGCACTGAACCGACAATAACAAATCATTTTTTTGCGCTTTTTGGTTTTTAACAACGGATCAACAACATTTGATAGCTATTTATCGATATTCGCTTATCGATTATTTGTGTAGCGCAACTAAAATGCGAAAGCATCTTTGCTCGCTCTTGCTCTTCACCCCATTACGCCGCCTGACTATGTCCGTGTGTGTGTGTGTGCGAATGAGTCCATGCTATGAGGCCGCCTCAAATTACATTCAGCTAAAAATGGTGTGTGCCAGAGCGAGTGCGCGTAGCTGAAGAGCTTTTTTCCGAAAGCTCCCGCCATCATCGCTGTCGTTAGCGTTGGCGTCTGTTAGACTTGTGCTTGTATTTTATTTGGGCTTTTTGTTGTTTTTGTTATTTTGACGCGTGCGCAATTTGCGTTGTGAGAACCAATGACCGATTGCTCAATCGCAAAGAGATCAGAGATTCCTTAAGAGCAGAGCAGAGCAGAGCATTACAGAACAGACAGCAAGCTTGAATAGCTTGAAAATCGCTGCCTGATAACGGCTTTGACTGCAGCTAAAACTCAAAGCGGCAGCAAAAGCAGAAGAAAAGGAAGACATTCAAACGGGTTGACGACGGAATGCGGCAGGCACTTAGCCCCACACACACATACATACATATGTATGTTGTGTGTGTGTAGCTAACTAGCTAGCGGGAAGCGCCAACGACTCGTTTGGCAACGCAGCATTGAGACAGCGGCTTATCCCCTCTCTCTTCGTCCACACCATCAATGTGTGTGTATGTTGTGCTCTCTTTCTACTGCACTGCTGGCCTAGTTGAACGTGTTATTGTTTGTGTGCTTAATGTAATGCAGAGGTAATCTGTCTGTCCCCAGCGCCCGTTTTGATACACATGCACACACAAACACACAGACACACAAACACGAATACACCCAGGCAGACTGACTTAAGAGCGATTTGCATTAACAGTTGCATTTCTTGTTCTTGTGCTGCTGCGGCTGCCCGGTTTGCTGTTTGTCGTTTGTCGTCTTCTAAGCTCGTCTTACAGCCTCAGGCCTCAAGCAGCAGCGACAAAGCGACAGCGCCACAATCTCAACTTGGTTTGATTCGAAAACTGTCACTGTCCCATTGTCTCACGCACGCATGTGTAACTGTAAGCAGCTAAATGGGCAATAAAGCAGCCAAAGCAGCCCGACTTTGTTCCCATTTATTTATCATTCGTCTTTCATTTACTTTTCCAACATCATTTTCCCAGCTTAGTGACGGGCAAAGTGAAAGACAGCAGAAAAATACAGTGTATGCATGTAGATGGGGATGGCTTACCATCCCTACGACGTTCTAATCTAGCGGTTGTCCATTGTTATGCATATCGATATATGTGAACCTTTATCGATATGTGTTACGCATTTGTAAATCATATCCGCTGCTTTCCTTTTCACTGTTTGTTTCGATCATTGATCGAGTTGAGTTTTGGATGGCCAGCTGAATGGTTTCACACTCACAGGCACACATACAGTCTCAGTACTGTGGCCCAGCTGCATTTGGCGGGCGTGTGGGCGTGCCATGCCCAACAACAATAACAAAACAATGCAACTCATATACAAGTTGTAAATTTACAAGCACCAAAAACGCAGACAGCAGCGTCGGCGCAACTCCAAAATAATGAAGTGTGTGCAAAAAAAAAACTGGTTTATTTATTGTTTGAATGTATGGCTATACACATGTACACGGACACACACTTACATACACATGCACATTGTCTTTTTCTTGTTTTCTCTTTGTTCTTGCTGTCTGTCCCCATTCGGTGAAAAATAACTGCAACTGTCAGCCGCAGTCGCGGTCGGCGTCGCCGTTGTTCTTGTTGTTGTTGTTGTTGTCGTTATCGGTGCAATTGCCGTCACAGCAGCAGCAGCAGCAGCCTTGCCAGACCGGCAAAAGTGCTTGTGGCTGAGCTTTTTTGTTCTTCAGGGTCTCAACTTAAAGAAAGTTGGGGCTGTCTAAACTCCTTTTCCACTTCCTCTTCCCCTTTCCCTTTTTTATGATCTCTTCCGCAGCTCCCCAAATTTTAGGAAATATACAATGTTGAGCTCGATTTATATTCTTGGCTAGAAGAAAACCATTAATATTGATATAATATATAGGTATACAAGAATGGGTAATTCACTGATATACATATGTATATGTATGTATTTCACTAGTCCTTAACTGTAAAATAGGTCAATTGATTATTTTTATTTTAACTGATATGTATTAGTCAGTTCTTTGTACTTAAAAGCTTGTTCAAATCATTCGATTCTATAAGAGAAGATCATTCTGAGAATTGTCTTAAAATGTTCTATTTATAGCTACCACAATAATTATTATAATTAAGGATATTTATACAGATAAGATAATTTTGTTGGTAACTTTAATAAATTGATTTGTGGTTAAGAAGGATTTTCTCATTATGTTAGGAATTTCTATAAGTAAATTGCTTAGAATCAGAAAACAACTAAAATATATTTGTAATCCTGTAACATCCGTTGCGCTCTTCAGACATTTACCGCGTGGTGTAACAGTCATTTGCGTAAGGCCGGCACTGCCATCGACAACATCGAGGAGGACTTCCGCAATGGCCTCAAGTTGATGCTGCTGCTGGAGGTGATTTCCGGCGAGACTCTGCCCAAGCCCGATCGCGGCAAGATGCGTTTCCACAAAATCGCCAACGTGAACAAGGCTCTTGATTTCATCGCATCGAAGGGCGTGCATCTAGTGTCGATTGGTGCCGAGGAGATCGTCGATGGCAATCTCAAAATGACGCTGGGCATGATCTGGACGATCATCCTGCGTTTCGCCATTCAGGACATCTCCGTCGAGGAGATGACCGCCAAGGAGGGTCTGCTGTTGTGGTGCCAGCGCAAGACGGCGCCCTACAAGAACGTCAACGTACAGAACTTCCATCTGTCCTTCAAGGTAAGTGTCTATGTGATGAAATAGTGAATCTATACTGCATACATGTAACATATATTGCGAATATACTAGTCTAATATAATGCACACAATCTATTTAGGACGGTTTGGCCTTCTGTGCGCTCATCCATCGTCATCGCCCAGATCTGATCGACTATGCCAAGCTTTCCAAAGACAATCCGTTGGAGAATCTGAACACTGCCTTCGATGTTGCTGAGAAATATCTTGATATTCCAAGGATGTTGGATCCAGATGGTATGTTCGCAGTTATTTCCTTTTGTACTTTCCAGCTTAATCATCTAAGCTAGCTCTTAAGATAAGTGATGTTTGATGACTTAGGCAGTATTTTCTAGCGTAGGATCACTTAGTTTTAATAATAATGATAATGCTTCAATTCTCTCTTACAACAACGAACAACAACACCCGCGAATCGATGACAGATTTAATCAACACTCCAAAACCGGATGAACGTGCCATCATGACGTACGTCTCCTGCTACTATCACGCCTTCCAGGGAGCCCAACAGGTTGGAAATGTGACGCATGTACCCGAACCCACAAGACAATACACCTACGTCCCGAATAATTACAATGTGACTAAACTTCACATCTCGATACACATAAATATGAACTATATATACTATATATATTCCATTTCTCGTTCGCATATGCCTATATGCAATACTATATATATTGCAGTTTTTGTTTTTTGGAGACAAACAAAAAAAAAAACATGAAATCCCCAAAAAATACCGCCAACCGCCGCCAAAGAATGCGCTTCGTCTTCTTGTTTGTTTTCGATGTATTAACGCCAATAATACACAACAAAATAACTCAAACACTGATCTCTAGATGGATATATATGACATACGTATATATATATGATATATACTCAAGGAGTATATACTGCAGACCACATCTCTGTACACAGTGTGTGCGCTTTATGCTGTGCCCAGCAAGCGATTTAACTAACCCATTCTCCCCGTACTAAAACGATGAGAGATTTGCCGCATTGGTATTGGAGAGCTTTCAAAAAAAGAAAAAGCTCACGCAGTTCTCCATCTCTCTCGCTCCTGCGCATGTTGCATCTGATCCATTTGCTCTCTGCTCTGCTCTCTCATGTTATGTTATTGATTACTGTATAATATATTTATTTATATGTATTACTCTACGTACTTATTATTGTGACTCTTCGAGCTCAGATCATGCTGAATTATGCACCATTGTGAATCGCATCCAAGCGTGCTTTGAGCTCAAGTCCAATGCGTTAATCCCTAGGCATGCTTTAAGTTATGATAATTAAGCTACTAACTCGCTCAATATCAGATATACTATGTATTATATTAATATGCCCTGTAAGGAAAGTTCATGTCCGGAGAGGATTTGTAAATGAAGGCAGAAATAAAGTGAGAAAGGTCAAGAAAATGTAAGCTTCTCGCTAAGATCGATGATAAAACGAATTTAAATCAACTTCGTCTAAATAAAATTTAAACTGAAAAAAAAACAATATCGAAAGTATTAAAAAAGAGACGTCAATTTAAGTAATATCCATTAGTCGGGGAGTTCTGATTTTGAGTTTGTGAAATATGTACATAAATATCTGTAGATCGGCATATTATATTACTATGAGTACTATTTGCATATTGAGCGTTTACTTGCTAAGTTGTGTTCATGATATGCTTGCCCGAAGACTAACCGACAAATAATTCAATTTTGTATGTTTGTTGCTTTTTTCTCTTTCTCTCTCTCTCTTTCTCTCTCGCTGTCGCTCTGCACTGCAATGTTCATCAACAACAACTACAACAACAACTACAATACTCTGCTACTGCTCTCGCTACAACAACAAAACGATAACGATAATGATAACGATAATGCTACAACATCAACAACACACCACCACGATCACCAAACACCAAAACAACCAAACCAACAAAAATACAAAAAATATACCACCATACCACATCATTGATCTCATGCAGACTTGCAGAATACTGCGCTGCCCGATGAGAGAGCTGTCATGACCTATGTATCATCGTATTATCACTGTTTCAGTGGCGCCCAAAAGGTCTGTTACACCCCCATTCCCATTCCCATTTCCATTTGCCATCACTACTGCTGCCCACTGCTCCTCATCTCTGCCTCAACATCTATTGAATCTCTCATATCAACAATTCTTTGCCATTGGTGCAATTTTGTTATCGACAGCCTATCCATAGTTCAGCTCGCACTCTCCTATCTCTCTGTCTCTCTCCCTCATTGTCTGATACATGAACACAAACACTCACACGCTATTCGCTACTCGCTACTCGCCACACGCTATTCGCAACTCGTTACACTGTCGACGGTGCGCAAGGATACGCGAGGAAGAGGAAAAACACCAATTGGCAAATGATCCTTTAGAGCTGCTCGGAACACTGCTTGCCTGTCTGCCTGCCTGCTTCCCTAAAGGGCTTTCTTCAATTCAATTAATATTCAATTTCAACTAATGCGACTTTCGTTACGCTCCGTTTCGTTTCGTTCCGTTCCCCTCCCTTCCCGTTACGTTTTTGTATTGCTCGTTCTCGTTCGTTCGTCTCGTCTCGTTCTCGTTTTGCATTCCGAAAATTCTGAGTTTGGTTGTTTTGCGTTTGCGTAAATCCCCAACACTCAGAGTAATTGGGCTGGAGAGTGACAAAGTCTTTGCTAATCACACCTTCTACCTACGTTCACAATCGATACAGGCGGAAACGGCAGCAAACCGTATTTGCAAGGTGCTCAAGGTCAACCAGGAGAATGAGCGTCTCATGGAGGAGTACGAACGTCTGGCCAGCGATGTAAGTTGCACGCTTTAAATTGATCTAGCGAGTGATATTGCTACTCGTTGCAATGGTTACAAGGATGCATTCCCCAATGACTCGTTGCAACTTGTGATCTCGCTCGAAAGCTGATAACTCCTTTCGCTTTCTCGTTTAATTGCATTCGGCATTCCTTTCTGCTCTCCTTCGCGTTTAGCTGCTGGAATGGATCCGTCGCACCATGCCATGGCTCAACTCCCGCCAGGCGGACAACTCGCTGGCCGGAGTACAGAAGAAGCTTGAAGAGTACCGCACGTACCGTCGCAAGCACAAGCCACCACGTGTTGAGCAGAAAGCAAAACTCGAAACTAACTTTAACACGCTGCAGACGAAACTGCGTCTGTCCAACCGTCCAGCCTACTTGCCCACCGAGGGCAAGACAGTGTCTGACATCTCCAACTCATGGAAGGGTCTCGAGCTCGCCGAGAAGGCCTTCGAGGAATGGCTGCTCGCCGAGACCATGCGACTGGAGCGTCTCGAACATTTGGCCCAGAAGTTCAAGCATAAGGTGAGCGCCCAACGCTTTCTAATAACGAGCAATCGTAACAGCTTTCATCATCTCTCTCTCTCTCTCTCTCTCTCTCTCTGACGTCCTAGGCCGATGCCCATGAGGACTGGACCCGCGGCAAAGAAGAGATGCTGCAGTCCCAGGACTTCCGTCAATGCAAGCTGAACGAGCTGAAGGCCCTCAAGAAGAAGCACGAAGCCTTTGAGTCTGATCTGGCCGCCCACCAAGATCGCGTCGAACAAATTGCCGCCATTGCCCAGGAGCTCAAGTAAGTTTGCTTCCCCTTTCACAAGTTCCTCCCCATGATCTCTCCTCAAACTGTCGCTCAATTGTTTGTCAAATTACTAATCCAATGCTTACCTTGGACGCTCCCATTCGTCATGGGCGAACTACACAAAGTGTGAGGTTAGGTTAAACGATCATAGATATCTCGCAAACGTTCTCATCACATTGTAATCGACGGGGGGAATTTACCAGTTCAATGTGCTCTTCATCGATCAGCTGCAGATTTGCATTACTCATTGTTATTCACAATAGTTCTCGTCTCGATGATCATTTTGAGTGTTAGTTTAATTCTTTTCCCGCATAATCAACGTTCATTTTTATCGACCGAAGAACCTTGATCTTCTAATCCATCTTGTCATGAACATCAATTAATGGTTTTAATTTGAAACCGATCTTCATCGATCTTTACCTCATTTCAATATCATTAGGGATATCATCCGTATTCGTTAAATGATCATTTGGAGAAAGATATCGTCTAACTTCTCTTCTCACGTTCTCTGCTACAGCACTCTGGAGTACCACGATTGCGTTTCGGTTAACGCACGTTGCCAGCGCATCTGCGATCAGTGGGATCGCCTCGGTGCCCTGACCCAGCGTCGTCGCACCGCCTTGGATGAGGCTGAACGCATTCTGGAGAAGATTGATATCTTGCATTTGGAGTTTGCGAAGAGGGCGGCGCCATTCAACAACTGGTTGGACGGCACACGCGAGGATCTGGTCGATATGTTCATTGTGCACACCATGGAGGAGATTCAGGGTCTGATCCAAGCGCACGATCAATTCAAGGCGACACTCGGCGAAGCCGACAAGGAGTTCAATTTGATTGTGAACCTGGTGCGTGAGGTCGAATCGATTGTCAAGCAACACCAGATACCCGGTGGCCTCGAGAATCCCTACACCACGTTGACCGCCCACGACATGACACGCAAGTGGAGCGATGTTCGTCAACTGGTGCCACAGCGCGACCAAACGCTGGCCAACGAGCTGCGCAAGCAGCAGAACAACGAGATGCTGCGTCGCCAGTTCGCCGAGAAGGCCAACACCGTTGGACCCTGGATCGAGCGTCAAATGGATGCGGTCACAGCCATCGGTATGGGACTGCAGGGTTCGCTGGAGGATCAATTGCATCGTCTGAAGGAGTACGAGCAGGCGGTGTATGCCTACAAGCCAAACATCGAGGAGCTCGAGAAGATCCACCAGGCCGTCCAAGAGTCGATGATCTTTGAGAATCGCTACACGAACTACACGATGGAAACGCTGCGCGTTGGCTGGGAGCAGTTGCTCACCTCGATCAATCGCAACATCAACGAGGTGGAGAATCAAATACTGACACGCGACTCCAAGGGCATCAGCCAGGAGCAGCTGAACGAGTTCCGCTCCAGTTTCAATCATTTCGATAAGAATCGCACCGGTCGCTTGACGCCCGAGGAGTTCAAATCGTGCCTCGTCTCGCTGGGCTATTCGATTGGCAAGGATCGTCAGGGTGACCTGGACTTCCAGCGCATCCTGGCTGTCGTCGATCCCAACAACACCGGCTACGTGCACTTTGATGCCTTCCTCGACTTTATGACCCGCGAGAGCACCGACACCGACACTGCCGAGCAAGTCATCGATTCCTTCCGAATCCTGGCCGCCGACAAGGTAAGCGACGAGCGAACAATACATGAATTTCATTTTGAATCTTTACTTACATCTCCTTCCTTTCTCTCGCTTCCCTCTAGCCATACATATTGCCCGATGAGCTGCGCCGTGAATTGCCACCAGATCAGGCCGAATACTGCATCCAGCGCATGCCACCATACAAGGGACCCAATGGCGTGCCCGGCGCCCTGGACTATATGTCGTTCAGCACAGCTCTCTATGGCGAGACCGATTTGTAAAGCAACGCCACCCAACACCACTAACACCCCTCCCCATCCACCCCCACTACTCAAAGCTCTCCCATGTGCCGTGGAGCAGAGAGATCATATAATAATTGATAAATTTTAATAATGATAATATTAATAAACATAGATTTATTATTATACTACACTCGTAAAGGTAACTTCAAACAAAACAAAAAAGAATAAGAAAAAGAAAACAAGAGCAAACAACAACAAAAAAGATGCAAAAATGAACATATTATAATTTCGAGCGAATTATATATATTGTATATCTCGATGTATGCCATCTTCGACATACTACGTACATCTTTAAAAAGCCGATTGTTAAATAGCAAAACAAACAACAAATGCATATCGAATATCCAACAAAGAAAAAAGAAAACTACAACAACAACAACAAAACGTCTATAAAACATTATTTTTTGAAATTTTTGTTAATAAAACAAACAAAACAACAAATCAACAAAAACAACAACACAACAACAACAAAGAAAAACAAAGCAAATGCTAAAAACAAAAACAAATTCTAAAGTTAATCAAAGAAAGCATATTGTAATATGATCCTTGAGGAAACAGTGAGAAAGAGCAAAAATGGAGAGAGAGAGAGAGAAAGAGAGAGCAGCTAGAAGAGAGAAGAACTAGAGGCACAACCAAACAGAGAGAGATAGAGCGAGCGAGAGAGACAAAGGTAACACAGTTAGAACAGCGCAGACGATACAAATTTCTTGGCGAAGAATCGAGCAACATTTTATTGACTTCCCCCGAGTGCAGCGATCACTAGAGAGACACAGTGAGGGAGAAACGGAGAGAGAGAGAGAGCGAAATAGAAAGAGAGGAGGAGTACAGGCATAGCTGGCTTAGTGAAGAGGATAAAAAGGAGATTAAAGAGATGATATGAGAAAACAGCCAATAAACTAAACTATTTATATACATATGTAGCTATTTATTCATCGAAATGAAATCAAACTACTCGTATACATATTTATTATTCATACTACATACATATATTTATTTTATTTCCTAGAATTTCACAATTTCAGCACTCGATACTAAAACATTACAAATTTAACATTAAACAAATCAAAAAAAAACGAATTACAAATCAAGAATCCTAATGATTTCTATCCATTTCATATACATATACACACACACAAACATATACGAGAAAGTGAAATAAAACGATTATTTGGTGATATTGTGTTTTAATATACATCGCCAATTTCACTTGGAATCTTCTCTTGAAACGTATTTTACAACCGAACCGATTCATCATGAACTTTACATCGCTTTCAATGAACTCAAAGGATTGCAAATCGATCGTTTGCTTCTATCATTAACCATAGAATACTGACAAGTCGTTGCTCAGACAACTCTTTTATTGCAGCGAATAGAAATTCATAGCATTTGGCGGATTTTGTTTTTCGAAGTTGAAGTGAAGTTTGGCAACTGTGCGACCAACGACTTCACTTTTTATTCCTTGTTTTTCTTGGCGACGAATGTTTACGACTGAAATGACTTTGCAATTTTGTGAATTCTGAGCAGAAAGTGCGATGAATGCATTTCGATTATAATTTATTGCTGCATGGCGCATCATGAAAGGAAATCGAAATCTCCAAATATTCATAGTTTTCCTACATTTTTCCAACAGCAAAAGCAGGAGGAATGAGGCCGAAGCATTTACATTTTGTGATGTCCATATCGTCATTTTAAATGACGAACTTGTTTACAAAACGCATTCGTGGATTCAAAAAGTAATCACATTTTTTAATAAAACCGGCACAGTTAAGTCAATGCTACGTTCTGGTAGGCGGCCGAAGCTGACCGATTGTGAAAAGCGGAATGTTTTGAAGGAGGTGGAGCGTAATCTCAGGGTAGCGAAAATTACCCAAGACATACAACATAACTAAAAAAAAGGAATTAGATGATGAGACAGTCCGTAAAATTTTGAAATATGAGAATCTTCATGCCTGAGTTGCGCAAAACAATCCTTCATATCAGCCGTCAATAAAACAAAGCGTGTGGAATTTCAAAAAAATGGACAAAGTAATCTTAGTGATCTGAGCAAATTCGGCATAAAAGAACGAAAATGTGGCACTTTGATGTTCAAAACTCTTCGCCAACAGTTAAGTTCGGTGCTCAGTGGATCCGACAGAGGCCAAAAATGATAAAAATATATAACATCGAATTGAAACAAAATAAAGACACATTGTCTCCTAAATGTATAAGTTTATCAATGATAAACCTGGTTTTTCTAAAAATCTAACGGGATATTCTAAAAATAGCATCAAACTCATGAACACATGTTTATTTAATTTGCTTTAATAAACTGTTTCCCATCTGCTAATCGCACTTGAAAGAGAACAAACGTTGGCTGTTGGTGCTCCAACATTAATTATTTAAAATTAATTTTAAAGCTAAAGGAATTTATTTAATCAATATGTTAATAATTGACTTTCCTGTAAACGTTTATTTTGTAAAATTAATTTTGGCGACTTTAATCCATTGTGTGTATTTTGTGAGCATCTTTCTTATATTTAGTTAAAGTTATAATTGTGTTCCAGAAAGTTTTTTATATGTATGTCATTGTGTTCGTCTTACTTTTCGGGTGGTAAGTGTTTTTAAGTTAGATACGGAAATATGCAAATAACATATGTGTTTATTATTAAATACATACATATGTACATATGGTATATTGACGTCATCCAAGTTGACTCTTTCCTGTGTAGTTGCATTGTGTTCTTCCTGCGTGTTTGTGTTTTTGCAAATCTATTTATTTATAATTTTATATTGTAATTCATATTTGTTATAATTAATATTTCATTTTGGGAAGTGCATCCCATAAGTGTGCATTTTTGCCTCTAAGTTTATACCCGCTACCCACAGGCCAAAAAGGGATTATAACTTTGTGCCGGCAGGAAATGTATCTAACAGGTAGAAGAAGGCATCTCCGACCCTATAAAGTATATATAGTCTTGATCAGCGTCATCAGCCAAGACGATCTAGCAATGTCTGTCTGTCCGTTTGTCCATCTGTCCTTATGAACACCTAGATCTCAGAGACTATAAGAGATAAAGCTATATTTTGTAATCAACAGCATTCATTTTTGCACGCAGATCAAGTTTATTTCAAATTTTTACAACGCCCTCTTCAGCCCCCACAAATTGACAAAACTCGATTAACAAGCGAAATTTTAAAGTAAGAGTCGTAGTAGAGCGAATTTTGGTATATGTAATAATAACAAAAGTCTTTGTGATTTCTTTAGTTACGATCAGATAAAAATTGTCGAAGTTATTAAAGAAATACTTTTTATGGGGAAAAACGAGGTCATAGTTGTTTTGGCTGACAATCTGGTATATTTTGCAGTCTGTAGTATATCTAGAATGTAGTACCATATCTATACAGCAAATATACCATTTGACATATTTTTAGTGTTTTGTGGTATATTATTTCGGTATATTTTGAGAATAAAACCGCAATATTTTGCTTTTATTCATTTTATTTTATGGGTAGCGGGTATCTCACAGTCGAGCACTCTCGACTGAAGCTTACTTGTTTGAATCTACCGCGGTGGTGTGGGTGTAATAGTATGAGACTGATGGTGGCATGTGGAGTTGGCAACCTGATCTTTATTGATACCACAATGGACCACAAGGCTTATATGGACATTCTTAAGCGCAGCAAAATTGAGTCTGGCAGATGATTTTTGATTCCGACAGGATAATGATCCCAAGCACACTGCGTATAGTGTGAAGCAGTGGTTGCTTTATAATACAAAACATGAGCTGCACTCACCGTCGCAGTCGCCGGATCTAAGCCCGATTAAGCATTTATAGGATTCGCCTTCGTACAATAACGTCGAAGGAGGTGATTTGGATGAGTGGAGCAAAATGCATCTGCTTTCACCGAAGTTCAGTCTATGCCAAAACGGTTGAAACACTGCACTAATTTTAATAATTTAATTTAATTTAAGTTTGTACGCACACTCTTCTTGCCCAAAAACTTGTGATTTTATTGTTTTTCAATTTTAATTAAATATGGTTAAGTTTACAATTGAAATAAATAAAATCTGGTCATAATTTTTCAAAATATGTATATGCTTCGTTAATTTAAAAATTTCAAGAAAATATCTATCTTATCATCAAAGTTTTGCATTAAGTGTGTACGCAGACTTATTCTGGTTAGTGTATATACTCTATATAGCCGTAGATGCCTTTTAAATTCACTTCCTCCTGCTGGCACAAAGTTATAATAACCCTTTTCCCTATGAGTACCGGGTATAACAAAAACAATTTTATGCACTTTTTTCCAAAACAATTATGTCGACCAGGCTGCACACTTCTTCAAATTCAAATGGTAATGCAGCTGATGTAATCTCTGGCAACGAACATAATTTTTTGACTTCCCCGCATTAGAAAAACAAAGACAAAAAGCAATGGCTGTGAAAAACGAGTTCTAATCCTTCATACTATCTAGGGCAATATTTCAAAATGGTAATTGAAATGCACTAATATTTAATATTTGCTGACCATACATAAATAACATATGTAAATATATAACTCCCTTAAGTTTGGTTTAAGACCAGACAAGACTGCAATCCACTATGTTGAATTTGACCCGTTTTCGTGGCCAAAACTCATTTTTCGCAAGTATTCAAATTTCCGTTTTTTTAATGTTACCATGTTGAGAAATGATCAAATCGCGATATTGTATACATAAAATGTTATCTTAACAGTTTAATGTTAAAATAACAGCTGTTAAAGTAAGCTGTTGCAAGCAGACACCACGTGCAGTGTTAAATGTTAAATTTGCGGTGCAATTTCAAATTGACATATCTTCCACAAAAAATCATTAAATAATAAAATTCAAAAAGAATATCACTTCTTCAAGTTATTACTATGTGTTGATACTAATATGTTTCGTGTTTTGTTAGTATTTTTCTAATAATTTGTATATTTAGCAAGTGTTGTCCCCTTGTCACTTTTCGAAAGAAAGTTGAACTTTCCAAAAGGTTTTAACTAAAATGTTCAAATTTGTTCAGTGAGTGTGTATATACATGTTGTAGATTTGACAATTCTGAATTCATAATATGTAAGCTCATTATGCGTTTTTTGCGGTTTTTTGCGTAATTTGAATTATTAGGGAGCAACATTTTGATCAGAATTGCAGAACTGCTAGAAGTGTGGCGTAAGCAAGGAGCTTTTGCGAGAAACAAAATGCCATATACACTTTCATAACTTGTTGATCTTGCTGTCCTATTAAGATTACTTGCGTTAAACCCTGAAAAAATCGTCACTTTTCGCAAAATGATAAACAAGCCCTTGGTCAAGCCTTTGAGATTTTTTTTTCTTGAATAATTTCCATATTTTTTATCCGATCTGGACCAAATTTGCAGGACGCATTTGAAATAGGACATTCATCTTGTGTTCCAAAATTGGGGTCTCTTGAAAATTACTTTAGATATTCGCTTTTTTTCAATTTCTGTGGGCGTTGACACGCCCACTTTTTTAAAATACCTTTCTATAGTAATAACCTTCATTATACAAGAAACCTGCATTCAAAAATCTTGTTAATTTCAAAAATTTTAATTTTGGCCACAAAAATGGGTCAAATTCAACATAGTGCAATCGAGTGAAATGAAACCACTATTTTGTATTTATAGTACTTATCATATGGGGTTTATTTGTATTTGTTTTGTATAGTTTGATGTTTTTTTTTTGTTGTATGGTAACAAAAGGCTGGAGATCGCATCGAAATGGGATCTGATCCTTCCTTATATGTTGTACAAGAACTGAAATTAATGCATAAATAAGTGTAGTTGGTAAATGGTATACAAGAGTAGTAATTATTACGCGTACAATCAAATCACACGCACAAGACTCAAACACACACATGCACATAATGACTCACACATGGACACATTGGGGGGTAGGGATGCGGGGATGTCTGGGGGGAGGGCAAACCAGGTTCTTAAAGCAAATGTGCATCTGTAAGATCAGTTTAATATACTGGTATATACTGCTCTGTATGTTTGAATGGTAGGTCCCCAAGCCCCATTGGGGCAGACAACAGTTGGGGAAAGCATAAATATGTATGTATATGTATGTTAGTTTGTATATATATATATATATATATATATGCATATATGCTCTATATCTAAATCTGTCTGTATATATATAAATATCTATTACTCGACGACAACCAAAAATATGCTCAACATTCATAATTTGATTCTCCGTTTACAAATACATTTTCAATGTTTAACAACAACGATTGAATTTATATGTATAAATATAACTATGCTTAACCAGCTAATTCACAATTAAATCTCTGCTTAAAATAAATATATATATATATATTTTTCTTTTTTCAATAGTGTTTGTTTTTTTGTCGTTTTTTGGAAAGCTTTTTTAATTTTAGTGCAATTTGTGATTGATCGCACTGTTATCGATAATCGCAGAGCGATAACGATTTTGCCAACGAAAAGAAATCGATAAGAACCGAAATGAAAATTAAACTGAAAAATATACTTTGAACACTTCGAGTGCTTTTCCTGTTCTTTGTTGTGTTGTTGTGTTCATGAAACTTTTGAATGCATTTTCGTTTTTGTTTTTATTGATTATTTCGTACTGTTGTTTGTTGTCTGTATATAAATATGTACAAAAAAATAGTTGGAAATCAAACATAAATTAGGTATTAATATAATCGCAACATTAATTCAATATGTCGATCATTTTTAGTGGATTCTTCTTTCATTTCTTTATAGAATTGTAGTCTTTGTGTAATAGTAAATTTAATAAAAAAAAAGCATCTTAAATGAGAGTAACTACTAACTAACTCTGGTTTGCGAAAGTGTGTGTGTATGAGAATTTGTGTATGTGTGTGTGTAGCCGAGACGACGCGACATAAGTTCGAAGGCGGAACAAGCGAGCATCCATGCGCAACTCTACAAAATATTCTCTTTTCCTCTGCCAACAACATTTTTGGCAGCATTTAGTTTGTGCTCTGCCCTCTCTTTCTACATGCGTGCCGTCTCTGTCTAGTCAGTGCATTTATGTACTAGTAATTTGGTATATATATAATACACGAATGCCCAAATGTTGTAATGATGTGCCGTAAAGTCGAATAAAAAAAATATATGCATATATGTATTTCTTCCTTACATATACATATGTGCATCTGCCTTATTTCTTTGCTGATGATGATTATGTGTGTGTGTGTGTGTGTGTGTGTGTATATCTGTTCGCGCAGTATGTTAACTTTAAAGGCATACTTAACAATGATTCAATATAGAACACACCCCGAGCACTAATACTACAATGCCTATATACTATATATCATATCGTATCATATTGTGTGTGTATATCTATAAAGAAGTGTATGTGTGTGTGTCCCCCCCTCTACTACATATGTAGTGTATATATCTTTTGTATTTCTAAGGTATTTAACTTTAGACCTATAACACACCACGATTCTGTCGCCATTTCTTCTTGCTCTGTGTTCATGCTTATCGCTGTCTCTCTTCATTCTATTTGTATAGTTTTCAACTCTAGCCGTATGTATGTATGCGTTTGTGTGTGTGTGTGTATAATGTGTTTCGGTGTGTTTGTGTAGTTTGCCTATCATCTAAAATCCTTCTTGGGCGTATCCATTGATCCGCGATTGTTTCTATGGAATATGCTTGGCCAACACTACTATCTCTATATATATATATACTATCTCTATATATATATATATATGACTCTGATCTCTCTCGCATCTTTTCTTCGTCTTAAAGTATCAACTGCTTGCGCTTCAAATGCATCCCATCATCGTAACTCGGTTGTTGTTGGGGCTTCAGTTGTTCTCATTCCTTTGAGCCTGAACCTGTCAAGTCTCCGCCACCTCCTCCTCCTCCGCCCATGTGCTGCGGTATGACTGTCAGACTCTTGGGTATCTTGGACATGATGACATTATCGATGAGCTTCTGCTGCTGCTGCTGTTGTTGCTGCTGTTTGAGCGTGAAAGTAATCCCACCTCCACCACTGCCACTCCCACCTAATCCGCTGCCGCCCCCACTGATGCTCGTCGCTGTCGGCTTGCTGGTGAGGTGCGGTAATTTGCTGGCGTTTCCAGCTCCGTTGCCATTGCCATTCAGTAGAAACTGCGAGTGATCCGGATAGTTTTTCCACAGCCACGAGGTGTTGTTGTCCAATCCGCTGCTGCTGCCCGTCGCTGCAGCCGCTGCCGCAGCAGCCAAGGCATTCACCAGCATCGGCTGATAGTTGGTCGCCTGCGTTGTCGTCGTCGAGTTGCTGCCGCTGTTGCTAGTCGTGGTCGCATTCTGCTGTGGGTTGCTCAGTGGTGGCATTGGCTTCGGCGCCAGACGTGCCAAACGCAATCCGCTACTGCCGCCTGGCTGCAGCGTGGGCAGCTGTTGCTTGTGTTGCTGCTGCTGCTGTTGTAACTGCTGCAACTGCTGGCGTGCAGTCTGTTGAGCTGCTGCCATTTTGCTGCTCAGGCCAGCAAAGTTCGACGAGTGCTGTTGTTGCTGCTGCTGGGATTGCGACTGAGACTGCGACTGCGCCTGGCCACCACCACCTGGCTTCGACTTGGCATTCGTCTTCAGCATCTGGTCGCGCATCAGCTTCTCGCGTCGCAATATGCACATGCGATTGTAGTCTATGATGGAAATGAGGTATGGCTTGCCGCCGGACTGCACCTGCACTTGGGCCGGTAGGCGACGTCCGTCGGCTGTTTGGAACAGCGTCGGCGACTTGTTCGGCACCTTGTGCTGCTCCTTCAGCGGTATCAGTGTGGGCTTCCAGCTCTTGCTGTCGTGTCGCTCCTGCGGCGACAGCGAATCCGGCAGCATGATCACACTGGGCGCGTTGGCAGCACCGCTGCCGCCGCCTGCCCGAGGCAATTGGAGTCGCTTGCCAGCCAGTCCGGGCACCGATGCAATCGCTGCCGCTGCTGCTGCTGCTGCAGCTGCCGCTGAGTTGACACTAGTTGCGATAGCCACGCCACTTGTGCGTCGTCGCTGCAGACTGATGAGCTCGGGTGGCGAGCTCAGCAACTGTGCCACATTCGTCGCTGCTGGCTTGCTGGGCTGTTGCAACACTGCAGCAGCAGCAGCCAGAGGTTTCTGTTTTTGCTGCTGCTGTTGTTGTTGCTGCTGCAGCGTCAGCAGCGACACCGACTGCTGCTCCAGGTGGCTACGCGCAAGCTGATTGGCCACATCCAGCAGCTTGAGCGGCTTTTCGTTGTTGTTCGCATTCGCGGCGGGTTTGTGATTCGATTGGTGCTGCTGTTGCTGTTGGAGTTGCTGCTGTGCCGCTGACAGCGGCAACAACTCGACTGCCTTGTTCAGCAGATTGGTCTTGAGAATGCTGCGACTGTTGGCTGCCGCTGCCGCAGCTGCTGCTGCGCTGCTTGTGGGCACTAAAGGCGGCGCATCCTTGCTCAGTGGCATTTTGTGTGCTGTTGTCTCCTCGACTGCTGACGACGCTTGCTTCCCGCTTTCCTTGGGTCGCGCAGTGATGGTGACTGCATTCGAGCTGAGCTGCTTCGTCAGCTTGTCCACGGACACATTGCGCAGGCGTTCAAGCGGCGTATAGTCTATATCCTCCCGGTTCTGGTTGCCGTTATTAACACCACCACCACCACCACCACCACCACCATCATCATCATCGTCGTCATCGTCATCATCGTCGTTCAGCTCAACCAGAGGAATGACCGCCTCCTGACTTGGCGGCTGCAACAACAGCGAATCAACGCTGCTCTGATTCTGGCTCTGCTGCTGCTGTGGCGTAATCAGGGCACTTGCTAGAACGCTGGCGGCATTCGTTGACGCCGCACAGCTGGAGGAGGATAAGTTGCTGCTGCCAGCTGTTGCGGTTGGCGGCGACTGCGACTGACCAGCAGCAACATCAGCTGCACTCTTCGCATTGTTCTGCAGTCCGCCGCAGTGGCCATGATCGTAGGAGTTGAGACGCTGACGCACCGTTTGTGTGTAGACGCTGGCATTGGGCGAGGCGTGTGGCGCAAGCACCAGATCGCCGTTGCGATAATACTTCTCCAGCAGTATCAGATGGCGCAAGAAGGAGCTCTGATTGCCGTACGGCTTCTGCAGCTCCTCCCACAGGCGACGCGTCGGCTCATCGTACTGCAGGAATGTTTGCACCCGTGTCCAGCCCTCGGGCGTGCGCTGGCTGCTGCTGCACCCGAAAGGCACCTTGAACTGCACGCCCAACTCCTCCTCGCCGTGGAAGAGCTCCCGCATCGATATGTTCGGATTGCCGCGCAGCACATTCGAAATATCAGCAGCCTTATCTTTGCCAACGCCGCCGCCGCCGCCGCCGCTGCTGGCAACGTTCGTCGTTGCTGTCTCGCCGGCCAGGTTTTGCTGGAGTATCGCCTGCAGCTTGGACATTTGCTTGCTGGTCGCACTGGCTGCAGCTGCGACTGCGCCATGGGAGGACGAGCTGCTCGAATTCGAGTCCGTCGCGGGCCCGTCGTAGTCCACCACCATAGGCAGCTCTGTGGACGCCTCATCGCAGCCAGCTGCCGACGATGCCGCCGACGCTGTGGCTACGGCAACTGTGCTGTTCGTCGAGGCGCGCACATCTTCGTCGTCCGCCTCGGAGACCTCGTTGCTGCCGTCCTGCAGATTGTGCACCTTGAGCAGCCTGCAAAGCGAGAGAAAAGATAATTATAGTAAATATCAAGGAAGAAAGCTAAGACCCTCTACGCATATCGAATAAAAACAACATGACGTATTAACTTTAAAACATACCAAATTAATGTTCCCAAAAATACTAAGATATACCATATACCACATATAAGGTATATTGATATAGTACTACATTCAAATATACCAGAGTTAAAATTATTAGGAATGTATATTGATATAGTAATATATTCAAATATACCAAACAATTAAAAAAACAGTGCGGTATTAATTTTAAAATATACCAAATTAATATACCGCTTAAATAATAAAAATATACCGAAAACTATTTTAGGTACATATATGGATATAATTAAGACCCCTTATAAGTAGATATTTTTTTCCCATACAAAAGTTTTTTTTGAATAACATCAACAATTTGTATATGATGGCAACCAAAATTGAAGGAATCTTAAAGCCTATTGATTGATTAATTTTCTCAACATTTCAGTTCTAAATTAGCTTTTAACTTTCGGATAGCGCCAGCTCCTAATTAGAATATCTACTTCAATGTAGAAGACTGAAATATTTCAAGCAAATTTTGTAGCTTTAGCGCTTGAAGACTGCAAAAAGATAAGCAGACGGAACATACTTTACTGGGTCACCACAGCTGCCTTTTTCTTCTGTCTCGGGGACTTCCTCTTACCTCTTGCGATAGTTCTTGACGAAATCGGCCTTTTGAGACTTGGTACTGTCCGGCGGCTTCATCAGCAGATTGGCAAAATAGCGACACAGCTTGCAGACGGCGGTGCCAACGCCCAGCTGCACAGGAATGCCCATCTCGGCCAGAGCCTTCTCCAGCCGATCAGTGTCCTGCTGCAAATGATGCAATCGATTAACAATAATCCTTACGACAAACACAAGAGCAAATCTACACTTACCGAGGTGATGTGGTACATGTGATTCTTGCCCAGGCGACGCTTGCACAGCACACAGCCAGAGGATTGAATGACAGTGTTGTAGTGCGGCTCACAGAGCCAGACGTTCGATGTGCCCACGGGTATCTCGAAGATCAGCAGGCATTTCTTGACGCTCTTCCGCACGCATTTGCGCCGCAGCGAATGACTCGCCCCATCGGCACAATCCTTGACAGCGCAGACACGAGCCGATGCGGAAGCAGCGCCCGATGAAGTTGTGGCAAAGTCAGCATCGGTTGCATCGCCAGCAAAGTGCTTGTCCAAGCTGTTGCCGCCTGCAGCAGCGCTGTTGTTGTTGTTGTTGCTGTTGGACTCGAGGTGTCCTGGCGCAGAGATGCGTTTCTTGTAGCTGGGCGCATTGGCACGTCGATCCACATGGCGAAAGCACGCATCGCACAGGCAATTATCCACAGTCAGTTTCTCCTCATCTGCACAAAGATACAAAAAAGAATCTCTTAGCAAAGAGACACAAAAAAAAAGGGAAAGAACAGGTCAACTTACTTGCGAGTATCTTTTGCTGACGCTCAACGGACTTGATCTGGCCGACGTGGCAGGGCGTGTCGTAGAGTCCGAACTTTCCGCTGCAGTAGTAGCATTGATCCTCGCACAGACGTCCCGGATGGAACTTGAACGAGGAGGCCTTCTCTGGTATGAGTATCTTCTCCTTCTCGTCCTTCTTCACCGTCTGATAGAAGCTGTGGTCCAGTTGTCCACCTTGGCCTTCCGAGTGTGACGAATCTGTGGTGCAACAAAACGATGTAAGCGAGATGTGTCGAGTGGCAGTAAGTGGGAATTCCATTAGGAATTCCTCAAATAAAATGTTATTGTGGAATATTGGGGAAGGGAAAAACGGAGAGCAGAAAATGGAAAACGGAAGAGCAACAAACAAAACAAAACTCAACAAAACGTAACAAAGTCAACATGCAACAGAGGCGGCAACACGCACCATTGTTATGTTTGCTGTGCTGCAAGTGTTGCTGATGTTGTTGTTGCAACTGCTGCTTGTTGTTGCCGTTGCTGTGATTCTGATTGTTGTTGTTGTTGTGATGGTTGTTGTTAGTAGAGCTTAGACGGTTAGTTGTCTTGCGGCCGGCGTTACCCAGATTCGGATTTGCATTCGATTTGCTCGCACCTTCGTTCTGTAAAATGGAGAATTGGACACAAGATCAGTTTTACTCGTAGAAGCAGCAGCAACCAACCACACTTACCTCATTCTGTATCGTGTAATAGTCTTCGGCATGGGCCCCATGCTGTCCATCGGCCGCCCGATCGGTGGCCCCGTGTCCACGTGCCCGTCCCTTTTGGAATGTCATCTTGAGCGATTGTCGTCGCACACCGTGCGCCGAGCTGCTCGCCGCTCCCGCATGGCCGCCTCCAACCACGATGCCACCTTTGCGCGTTGCACTCCCAATGCCCGACGTCGTCGGCGCTGCACCACCCGAGACGCTTGCATTGCCCGCTCCTCCGACAGCAGCGCCGTGTATAACGGTGCCTGTGGGCACCGCAGCTGCTCCTCCCGAGCCGCCGTTGCTGCTGCGATTGAGCTTGATGACCGTCTTGAGTGTGCCGCTGGATTCGATGTGCGCATTGCCCTTGGCAGCGGACCGCTTGCCGCTGGGATGATGCTGCTGTTGTTGCTGCTGGTGGACGGCGCGAGTGTGCGCCTCCTGGATGTATTCCTGACGCAGCTGCTCGGCTGCCTGATGTGTCAGCAGACCGAGATGCTGCAGATGCAGCTCCTTCTCGCGACGCAGCAACTCATCGTCGCCGTCGCCATCGCCATTGGTTTCCATCTTGGTCACGATCTTGTGCTCATCAATTGACTTCTTCGCCTCATCCACCATCTTCGGTTTTACCTCTTCCTTTCCCTCAACCTCGGCCTCCGCTTCCAGCTTGGCGGCGACAGCACTGTCCTCGCTCTTGAATGCCAGATCAATGTCCATGTCAATTGATGATTCGCAGTTGACAGCATCGCCACCGGCTGCGACAACGATGCCATCTGCGGCCGCAGTCGACACATTCTCTTTGTTCTCTTCGGGATATTCGACGCAATCCTCGCTGAGTATTTGCATCTCGGCATCGCCATCGCTCTCGCCATCGGCGTCATCATCAGCATCAGCCTCGGCATTGGCCTCCGCCTCCTGTTCCTCGGTGTAGGGTGCCACCTCCAGGTCGAGCTCCACTTGGCTTGGTTTCTTCTTTGCAACTTCCTCCTCAGTAGGCGGCAGCTGTTTTTCTTTCTCAACCTCCTCTTCCTCCTGCTTGTCCTTCACGACAGCTTCCGCTTCAGTGTCCTCAGCCTGCTGCACAATCTTGATTGAATCACATGGTGGCGTTGTTGGCTTATCCAGTGTTGACGCTTTGGTGGCGCTAAGCGCATTGCCACTGGCATCCAATACGCCTTCCTTAGCCAGCTGCTCCATAATCTCGCTCTCGAAGTCATCGTAGTCATCTGCCTTGGATGCTTGCTCAGTCTCGCCGTTTAGCTCGCCCGGCGAACTCATTGTCTCAGCAGCAACAGCAACAGCAACGGCAGCAGCTGTCGCATCTTCCTCCTCCCCTGCGGCTGTTGTTGTTGCTTTCTTCTCAGCAGTTGTTTCCTGCTCATCTGTGGTCTTTTGGTCGTCCAGTATTTCAGTGGTCTCATCGCCGCTTTCATCGACACGCAGTTCGTCCATGGCCGCGGAGGAGTAGGCGGAATTATCCTGTTTGCTCTCCGCATCCCCGTCCAGCTCAAGGATCAACTCCGTTTCGGCCAGAGTTTCGATTTGGGCCTCAGCATCAGCTTCGACCTCAACGTCAGCTTCAGCTCCCGTTTCAGCCTCAGCGTCGACTGTCGTTTCCGTAACAATTTGTACGATTTCGCCCAGCTCGGGATCTTTCTCGATGCCCAGATTGTTGGCCAGAAATTCGGGCTTCTTATAGAACTGCTTTACGCTAATGGCGCTGACACCCTCGCTAATCATTTCTGGGCTCAGCGAGGGCGCCTTGCCAGCTTCCGTCTCGTTCTCGTTCGCCGATGCGGTTTCTCCCGCCTCTATTTCTGTTTCCTGACCTGTTGCCAAGTCCTTGACCGTTCCCTCGACTGCTGTTTGTTGCTCCACCAGTTCATTGGCAGGTGATGCCTTGATTGCAACCGGATCAGTGTCGACTGTCAGCGGCTCGATGCCATTGGAGCAGGCGGCAGCACTTGTTGATGGTGGTGCCTCCTCGACGGGCTCCGGATCGGTCGGTTTTGTGGTCACCCCGGCATCAAGGCTCTCCTCAAAGTCCATGGTCATCTTCTCCTGTTTTATCTCTGCCGTGGCCAGCAACAAATCATCCATGGAACTGGATGCCAGACTATCCTTGGAGTCCTCGTCAACGCCAGCGTTGCCGGACGACGACGACGTCGGCTTGGCGACCAGGAGACTGCGATTCAATGAACCGACCCGGCGGCGCTTCGAAGCCGTGGGCGGCTCAGTGGGCGTGGTTGCCAACAACAGACACGGCGAGCCGGCCTTGCTGTGGCGTGTGGCACGTGTGCTGCTCCCAGTGCAACTGACGGGCGTAGTCCGCGTTTGGGGTCTGCCTCGACCACGTCGACTGGCCGTCGATTGCTGCACAGCGGGGGAGGGCAACTCGGGTGTGTGCATGGGAGTATCCTCGGTGTCGGGCAGCTCCAGCTTGATGTTAAGCGTTGACGACGAACCCGACGACGACGACGAGAATTTGGCGGGCGTGACAGCGACTTCATCGCCAGCCAGCGATGCCACACTCGAGTCGGGATCGTCGTCCTCTTCCTTGACCTCAACTTTGGTGTATTTCAAAGCCAAGCTAGACTCGTTGGACGCGTCGTCGATGGAGCGCTTGCGCTTAAGCAGCGCTGGCTTTTTTCGACGACCCCGAGCCGGCAGCTGGGGCTCGTTGTTGACCGTTGACGATTGCCGGCGATTGCGGGTGACGCGTGTGTTGTTGTTGGCGGCCATGTTGTTGGCCAGCTCTTGAGCGTGTGCTTTGCGTGTGACACGATTGCAGGTTGTGGCGGGAGTGGACACAGGAGTGGGAGTCGGAGTGGAAGTGGCAGTTGTTGGAGTTGGCGTCGTCTCTTTTTCTTTATCTTTACTGTCCAGCACTGACTTGACATTGTCTTTTGTGTCTTTCGCTTCGTCCTCGAGCTCAAAGTTAGCCAACTCCTCTTTCACATTGAGTTCGTCCTGCAGCTTCGCCTCGCGCATCTCCTTTATGGACTTACGACCGCGTATAATCTGACGATCCGTTGAGCCCTTTCTCTGGTTATTTTGGCTGTTGCTGGGCTGCTGATCCTCGCCATCGCTGGCAGCACCCAGCAGCAGTGGCGATGACAGACGCGTGTTCCGCAGTATCTTTGTGTCCGTCAACGACTTTCTAGGCGAGCCGCTGTCTTTCACAGTCGCCTCTGGCGTCGTCTCCTTGTCCTTTTCCTTCTCTGTTGGCCCTTGCTCTACCTCTTCCTCAGGAGTTGTTGTCTCCACTTCTCCATCAGACGCTGCCGTTGTTGTTGCTGACGTTCCTCCAGTTGCAGATTCATCACCGCCCGATACAGTTCCTTCCAATTCAAGTGTGGGTGATGTTGCTACATTATTGTTATCCGATTTTGCTGCTGCTGATGTTGTTGATATTGCTACTGTCGCGGGCTTGCGCGCCGACATCCTCGAGCTGTCACGGGGCAAAGCTGGTGACGCTGCTGCCGACGATGTCGACGCTCCTATTTTGACGCTTTCAATACACTCGCCGCCGCCGCCAGCTGATCCAGCTCCTGCTGCTGCTGCTTGCGGTCGTCGATATGTCTGTGACAACGAATCTCTGGCTGCTCAGCTTGTAAATACTTGAGAGCGTTGTTGTGATTTGGTCCCATTTGTTGACTACCTGCGAAAGAGAAACGACGATTTATTAAACACAATGTGACACGCCTATTTTCTGTTGATTTAAAAAATCATGTACAAAGTAAACGCCTGCCTTTCCGAGCACAAATATTTAATACTCCATAGTACTTAGTTTACAACCCAAGGGGTTTACTTTTATTTTTCAAAATTATAATCCATTATTATTGAAAGATACCATTCCTTAATCTTTTCGATAAAAATGGGTTTTTGTTTGGGTTTGTAATATTAAATGTTTAGAAATGCAATTTGAAGAAAGTTCTTATTGTAGAATTAAATGTCGGAATTACAGCCTCAGATCTTATAGGTTTAGCTATTAGTGACCCAGAACCTTATTTAGAAGAAGACAGTTTAGTATTTGCTCAAGTATAGCGCTCTTGTACGTTCATTCATATATGTACATGCGCAAATAAAGTATTTAACGTATAGTAAATAAATGAAGATTGAAATTTAAGCGGCGAGCTTAAATGAGTTTTTAGTAGAAACGCAAGCTGCTTTTAAAAACCAGCTAGAAAATAATAATAATAAAATGAAAAGCATAAAAGTGGCCAAAGCGTTCGAGTAATTTGCTAAAATACAGCTGCATTTAAAGTAACTTTGCAAGTATTGCGCATACGACGCGTTGTCCGTGGTTCCTATTGACAGCAGCAAAAGGAACGTCGCAAAACAACAGCTATAGAAGGAAGAGGAAGCAGGATGCGTAGAAAGCTGTGTTCTGCGATGTGTTTTAGATTCGCAAGACACACTTCGCATACTGTGATTGTCACTCTCACACCCCGTTAGAGTCACTCCTCCCTTTCCTCCCTCACTCTCTTCGCTCTCGTTGGCAAAACGAGTTTGAAAGCAACAGCAGAAACAGCAGCTGGGGCTGCCAGAAGAAACCACAAGACAGCTACTACTAAAGTAGCTGTTGCTGCCGCTGAGAGAGCAACTTTATAACGACATTCAAATTGCGAGAGAGAGAGAGCGCAAAGAAAATGAAATACGAATTCATAGTCGAAGAGAATGCGAGAGCACATGGCGAATAATTACCGCAACAACGAAATGAAGAACTCAATAATTTTGGCTTTGGACTGATCCTGTCACTAGAGTTGATGGCGAACAGCGAACGAAGAAGACGCGCGTGCGAAATGACAGGCGCCATTTTTGCGCTGCCTGTCAACAGAGAGCGCCAGAAGCACACAAAGACGAAGCGAAACGAAGAGAGCGAGCATGCAAACGAGAGACGGAGAGAGAATAGAGGGAGAGCGAAATTGGTTATTTGTTTGATTTGTTGATGGGTAATATATTTTTTGCAACAACTGCAACTGCAACTAAACTGCAGCGACTCAGATTCGACCTTCGCCCAGTCGCCTGTGTGGCGATTCTAGCATAGGAGACAATCCGACATTTTCATTTGCATTGCCCACTTTTAACACTACACTTTCCTCACACAGCACAAAACGGATTTAATAACACTGACACAACACACACATTCTCACATACACTGCTGCTCACAAACACACACAGAAAGTGACAAGCCGGAGCCGCCACCACCCTCTGCAGCAGAGCAACGACGAAAGCAGTGGGAAGGCAAACACACAAATGACAGCGACAACAAACAGCGAATAAAGGAAATAAAAGCGAATCGCAAATAACAAAAATCCAAAATGAAGTCAGTATACATAATGCTCACACTAACACGCACACACACATATGTACTGCAGGCTCAGTCGTGAGTATGCAAAAAACAAAAATTAAAAAAACATTTTAAATAAGAGCCAACAGTAATGTCTCGAAAATTGAGAAACCGATAAATGCAGTTGTAAACACACTCACAAAACACACACGCGTAGCACGTAGCAACAAATCAGCAGCAGCAACATAGGGAAAAAATGGTATTTAATTTTCGTTGCGTTCGCTGCACATTTCTTTTGTTTTGTTTGCAAGCCAATATTACCCACACTGACTTTCCAAACGCTTGTATTTGTGAGCGAATATATAAAACAAAACACCCGTTTAATGTTTGTGTATTTTAAAATTTGTTGCTCCGTTTTGGATCCAAATCGGGCTTGTACTGTGTGTGTGCGCGATGTGTGCACAGCGTTGCCGCACGCCAGGGATGTAGGGGTAAAAAATATCGATAGCAAAAATATCGCGTGGTGACAGCTTCACCTCACACGCGATATATGTGCATATCATAGCCATATCGATGTTTTTACACAACAATTTTGCAAACATTTTTTAATGTTTTGATCTATTACTTCATCAACGCTATGTCAAATTTGCGAGTAATTTGAATTGATAAACAAAACAATATTATTTGTGGTGGTTTGCAGATTACACACAAAGTCGGAAAGCGACTGCAGCAATCAGGTGTGCTACAGGTGGAGTAGAGAACACAATGTAATTTGCATATGGTAAAATGAGGATTTGCGGCTTTTGTATACACACACTTTCAACACACAATTCACAATTAATTCTGGACCGTTGTTGTACAGAAACCATAGTTTGCATTGCGAAATTACCTGTCACAATTTGGATTCGAAATTAGCAGTTGCAATTTGCGCATGCCGATTGGTCACACTGCAAAATATATTTACCGCCTTGTTTATCATTTTGAATTTCGATAGATTGATCGGCGGCAGCTGAGCGCGTTTATTATTTACATACTTAAACATCTCTCTGTGTGTGTGTTTATGCTCGTGCGTATGCGTGTTACACTCACTTTTAAAGGATGCATTGAAAATAGCGAACCGACAACAAATTAAATATTACGAAGAGAGCATGTTGATGAGCACGAAATGTTCGCATGTATAATACATACATAGTTGTGCGTGTATTTTATGTAAATGAACGCCGCAGTCCAAGGACGAGTTTTGTGGAAGCTGGAAGTTAGAAATGAGCGCAGATCGTGGAAAGAGGAACGGGGAGATGAATGCCAGCAGGTGGCCGGGTAAAACTTCAACGGGGAAAACTGTTGCCCCAAAAAATTCACGTGAAACCACAAAATTAACAAGCATTTTTTAGTTTTGGGTTACACTTCTTCGGAGAGTTGAATTTTGTTTTTGTTGTTGCTCAGCTCAGCTGTGATTTATGCTGCACTTAATTTGTCAAATGTTTTTGGCTTGTTTGTTGTTCTTGCGAACATTGAAAGTTTTCTTTGAAATTATGCATGGGAGCATTTTTATTTGCAAGCGATTTGCCATCCACGCACACATACAAAGCTATTAATGCATGTATGTTCACACAACCATAGGCAGCGACACAAACACACACATATGCGACGGGGCACACACAAACACATTCACAAACAAGAGGCAGACGACGACGATACTTACTTAATTCTCTTTGTTTTTTTCTTTTTCAGAGTCGCCTTCGCATCATTTGCGAATTTTCCGCATTTATATTGTTATTCAATTAAATCGCGTAAATCAATTCGTAGTATTTTGTTGTATTCGCGTTGAATGCGAATCAAAGTCGATGAAAACGCGGTCAGTTTTTAATATACTGCACCACACTACACCAAACACACAAGCCAAAGCAGAGAAAAACAAAAAAAAATAATAATAATAATAAAATAAAATGCAGAACCCGACCGACAGAGTTGTGAACGCAAACACGGTACGAAGTGAAATAACAAGGCAAAATGGCAGCGCACAACATGTTGAAAGAGAGCGACCAAGAGAGCGCAGAGCGAGAGCGAGAGCGAGAGTGAGAACGAGAGAGCGGTGGCGGCGAAGTATGTATTCGCCGCCATTTGCCATCGCCGTCTACTCTGACTCGACGACAACATTTCAAGTGCTATCTTCGAAATACTCTTATGCTCACACAACTAAACATAATTAAAGGATGTATACAAATCAATATCAAGTTTAAAATCTTAATCAAGCACTGCCATGGTCACAGAGTCTTGTCGTTAATGCATCAATTGCATTCCAAGATTTAACAAAGTTGCTTGACATTCCCATTCCTTTTCATTTCCTTTCGTCGATTTCCGCAATTCTGCTGACTGGTAGGAAGGGTATGCGCAAGTCGACCAAGATGGGTCAGCAAAATGTACAATACTAACTTGTGCTGAATACTCACGTTTGTCGTTTACCGTTTGCTGTGTCTTTGCTGCTTTTGGCTACTGCAAGGACTTTATGGCAAAATGCAAAGAGCATTCGCTTCGCTTCGATTCGGGGGTAGCAATAAAACTAAACTAAAGTCTTGCAGGCAGCTTATGTACTTCGATTCGCCGCCGCCTGATGTGGCTGCTGCTGATTTTTTTCGCTTTGCTTTTTTTCGTATGCAAATTCATTTATTCATATCGCCGCCGCTACTTCAGCTGCTGCTGCTGCGTCTGTCACTATTTCGCTCTCTTCAGCTGCCGCTGTTGTTGTTGCTGCTGCTGCGGCGGCTGTTTTTCTTTTATCGGAAATGAAAGAGGCAGCACATTTCTTTTCAAATATGGCGAAAATGTCGAAAGTCCCCGACTATTTGCGCACTTCCATCTACTTTAATGTTTTATTTTTTCACACAATAACACATGTACTTATGCGTGTCTTTCGCGTTATTGGTTTAGTCTTTATAGTGGTATTGGTAAGCAAAAGCACAGCGGCAAAGGGCGACGCTGTTATTCTCGTCTCATTCTATCACGCCGTTGTTGTTTTTGTTTTTGTGACGTGCTCAAGTGAATTTCGCTTGCTGAGTGGTGAAGTGGACGGCAATCCTGCAAGTGGCCGACGACGATGTCGACGGAGTCCTGTTTCCATTTCCAACACACACCTGCTATAGTGTATGTGTGTGTGTGAATGTGAATGTGGGTTAAAGCCAGCAAACTTAATTGCGCTGACGACATTGTTGTTGTGTTATTTGGACTCGAGCAAAAGGGCAGCGGGAAAATCAATAGAACAAATAATTGTACATTGTATGCAGCAACCTATGCATGTACATCATGTTGTGAAAAGGGGGTCAAGGTCAAAAGGATGTGCATCTAACTAGGACATTTTTTTTATATGCCGACCTTCTTTTTGATATAACTGTTGCATCTGGGCTTTAATTATTATTACATCATTTTGATCTACATTCATGATAATTATATTAATATAATTGAAAAGTCCATATTGCATGCAAATAATCGATGTAGTTTGCACACCACTCCTTCGAAAATTAATTGAGTGCAATCGAACATATCGATATATTTCTTCACCTCACACACACACACACTCATCCATATGGATGTAGGGTCGCCATTTAATTATTTGCAGTTCACCACCCACCAGTCGTTCAATTTCACCTTTGTCCAGTGACTAGAAATATTTGGCAAGCATGCTGCACTTTATGACTCCCTTTCTTCCTTTAATACAATGCAATTTAAATATTATGAAACATTTTTACTTAGCATGATTAATTTGGTTTCATTTCACATCTAAATCGTGTGTATATAACTAATATTTAAAAATTAAGCAAATAAGTAGATATCTAGTATGTACGTACAATAAATGTTGTAGAAACTTTAAGCGCTCTGGCAGCCACATTCATGTATGTTATATGTATGTATATATGTGTGTGTATGCATGTTCATGGGTGTGAATGTATGTATATAAACACTGAAGGCAATACAAATTGGAAAAAGCAATGGCCGACAAAACGCCACGACGCAGCTATCAGCCATGAATCTGTTGGCAAAGCAGAAGCGACGATAAACGTACATACGAATAATAGTGGGCAGGCATAATGCACAACAATAAACGGATGAAAAAATGAAAAGAAAACTTCCGGTAAAGCTTCAAGCTCATCGCGAAATGGTGAAAAACACACATACACACAACATATGTACATATACATGTACATTCGCCCCAAAAAAGTAAGAGCAACCAAACCCATATGCATACACACATACATACATATTTACATATGTGTGTATATATGAAAACCCACGTGAATCAGAGAGGGAGAATCGTTAAGAACAGGAGAAACAGATGGAGAGAGAGTGAGAGAGAGCGCCATGATCGCGTTTGCGAGATGTTCGCGGCGAATTCGAAGAGTTTTTCTTAGGCATTTGCCTGTTTCATTTTCATTAGCTTCTCGTCGACATGAGAAAAGCCAAATGTCTTTGTATTTTTTACATACACAAGCACATCAGAAACTTTCATGTATGTACATACGTATGCATACATACATACATACATATGTGCGTATGCATGTATAAGTATACGAAGTGCTGTCCGCTGACGTGCTGTTTTTTTCTTCTTTTGTTTTTGTTTCGTTTCTCTCTCTTCGTATGCACAGCGAACTGTTTTACGCCATATTGGATTGTGGCAAACCGACAGTAGCACTTTTCTATTGCTTTTTTAGGACTTTTAGAGCTCGATTTATGGATATTTCGTGCTTTTAACAGTTAGTTGAGATTGTCAACTACATGTTTTAAGGCAGAAATCCAGCATAAATGCTATTTATATAGCCATAAAATGCATTGGAAAAATGACCATTTTTTATACAGTTCGCACATGCGAGCGTTGCCACCTCGTATTATCGTCACATGCATGGCAGCGCGCACAGCTGTTTTTCTTACAGCTCTGGCAGCGCTGACAGCAGGAACAGGGCTGACAACACACAACGCCGGCAACACAAAATTAAATGCAAAACATTAAAATGATAGTAAAACAAAACATGCTGCTTAAAGGAATTGTGTTGTGTATAATCTTTATTGCGGGCTGCGCTGCGGTAAGTAGAGAGCCAAGGGATGCACAAATGCTGATTGATATCATCTATTGAATAGGATCATACAACGTTACCCGAGAGCTTTGTGAATGCCGCCCAGCAATCGACGCATACCAATAATTGGGCGGTGCTGGTGGATGCATCGCGCTTCTGGTTCAACTATCGTCATGTGGCCAACGTGCTCTCCATCTACCGTTCCGTGAAGCGTCTGGGCATTCCTGACTCGCAAATCATTCTAATGATTGCCGACGACATGGCATGCAATGCTCGCAATCCCCGCCCAGGTCAGGTGTACAACAATGCCAACCAGCACATCAATGTGTATGGCGATGATGTGGAGGTCGACTATCGCGGCTACGAGGTCACCGTAGAAAACTTTGTGCGTCTGCTCACGGGACGCACCCAGAATGGTACGGCACGGTCCAAGAAGCTGCTCTCTGATGCAGGCAGCAATGTGCTGATCTATTTGACGGGACATGGTGGTGACGGTTTTCTCAAGTTCCAGGACTCAGAAGAGATAACCAGTCAGGAGTTGGCCGATGGCATTCAGCAGATGTGGGAAAAGAAACGGTGCGTCTAGTTGCCAATTTTTCTCCGTTTTTTTTGTGGATACTTTATCAATCTCCTTGCAGCTATAACGAACTCTTCTTTATGGTGGACACTTGCCAGGCGGCCTCGCTCTATGAGAAGTTCACCTCACCTAATGTTCTGGCGGTGGCCAGCAGTCTGGTCGGCGAGGATTCGCTATCGGTAGGTGTTGCGCTAGTCTCATCAACTAAGCGATTGCTAATCTTGTGTGCCTCATTGCAGCATCATGTGGATCCTTCGATTGGCGTCTACATGATCGATCGCTACACTTATTATGCACTCGAGTTTCTGGAGAAGGTTCAGCCCTTTAGTAAGCGAACAATTGGCGAATTTGTAAGACAATTTTCGAGTATTTTGTAAGGAGCCTGTAACCAAGTTGTTCATGTTGCAGCTGCAAGTGTGCCCCAAGCGCGTCTGCATCTCGACTGTCGGTGTCCGCAAGGATCTCTATCGACGGGATCCGCATAAGGTGCCCATCACCGACTTCTTTGGCGCTATTCGGCCCACTCGCGTCTCCACGGAACGCATCAATGTGACGCTGGCCAACGAAGAGTACGTTTTGTTGTCGTCATTCCGAAAGATATTTCCTTTAATCACTCGATTCGCAGGGACTTTGTTAACGATGTCGCAAATGTGCAGCAAAAGAAAGAGTTCAAGATCATAATGGAGCCACAGTTCACAGCTGAATTATTGAAATGACCTGAATGTACATAGACTAGCTTTGGTAAGGATTACTGCGTTGAGATGGCGATGAAGAAACAGAAAGAGGAAGACAGCGAGATAGAGAGAGAGAAAATGAAGTCGAATGTTGTACACATTTCATGTGATAATATTAACTTTATTCGTAAATACATTTCATTTCATTAATTTATATTATATTATTATTATTAATATTATTATTAATACATGTGTAATTTATTAAATTTATATGTGTGTGTGTATGTGTGTCGCTTGTGTGTGTGTGTGTGAGTATGTCTTTTTGTGTTTGTGATCTCGTATCGTGCTTTAAAATTCTCAATTATGGGCTTAGTTCACACTTCGTCATCGTCATTCTCAAAATCTATTTGAATTTCCGTCACCTTCATTTGTCTATTTGCTAACAATTCTTTTTTTGGGTTTTCTTTCAGATCATTCGCATTCCGCATTGTAATTACATCAAATATATCTGTTTTTAAATTATACTTTTGTTTTTGTCGTCTTTCTTTTTCTTTTTACTATCAAAACGCTCTCTAATCCATCAAGTAACATTCATATCAAATCTAAAAAAATTAAAAATAAACAAAAACCATACATACAATATCTCTTGTATACTTATATAAAAGGTATGAGGCAAGTTCGAAAAATTTGTTTGATTCGACAAGCACTCTTACAGTTTGTAGAATCCACATGAATTCACGAAAAAAAACAGTATTAATACATCATTTTATTTTTGGTTTTTTTTTTCTTTGTTTTCGTTTACATCCTTTCGCTAATTTGGTATACACAAAAAAAAAACATCTTTAAAGAGTAACAATGGCATTTCTTGCGCTGTTCGCTTCCTGAACGTGTCGAGATCGTCCAGAACTTGCACAGGACGACGATTACTCTTTAACGTATGGAAGGATCTACATGTTCTTCTTTCATTATAATTATCTGCTATCGTTATTATTTTCGTTCATTTTCATATACATATGTATAAATCTTTTGTTGTTGTTCTTGTTATTGTGTGAAATTATGTTGAAAAATGCCAGATAATATCGATATATATATGTATATATATGTGTTTCATTAGCTTTTATTGCATCAGTCCCATTGTTTGAGTTTTAGGTTTATCGATTATCGATTATGTAAGTATTAAAGGGATTTTGTTCTCAAGATCGAGTTAAGCACCATAAAAAAGTTGTTACTCCCCCTCGCAACTGGCATAACACGCTCAATAATGAGTTCATAGCTCTCGATTTCTCTATATGCAAGATATATATAGATATGTACAATGTACATATCTTTGTCGGCTTGAGCATTTATCGTATGAAATATCATATCATGTGGTGCATTATCATGTTTAGCGAGTGCTGCCCGTGGAACAGTGAGTACTACTTAGGATCATCTACATTTTCGATTTATTTTCTTTTCGTTTCATTTCGATTTTCGGTTAGTTTGATTGGTATGTGCGCATCTGGGTATTGGAATGGATTTCTTCTTCTTACTTCACTTTGCCCGTGTCTTTAAAATTAGCTAACTAATCGTTATGGATGCCAGGAGATGGCAGGATGAGAGAGGATGGTGCTACGGGGGGAAATTGTAACAATAAACCAGTTTGCAAAGTGCATTTCTATGCGCGTGACTCGTTACTGCTTACTCGTTACTCGTTACTCGTTATTTACAATGACATTAGAGCAAAACCGAAGAGAGGATACCAAATTTTGAAGGTTACGGTCTGGCTTAGGCTTAGGGGGTAATGGTTTATCGGCTATCGACTATCGTCTATCGGCTATCGATTAAGATTGAGATTGGATCTGCTGGTGCCATTGTCAGTGCAACTCTTCTCGTATCTTGCCTACGTATGTATATATTCTGTATATAAATATGTTTATATGCATGTATTGTAGTATATGTGGTTTAGAGCTGGATATAACGGGATGCTAAGCTATATATACGATATATAGAATGGATTTACCAGAGAAGCCTTCTTCTTCTTGTCCATTTCTAGCTCAAATGCAATGCAATGCAATATAGTTACGATTTAATGCCTAACACTTATTTGATAACACGCAGTGCAAAAATATGGTATCATCGTCTTTAATCACGATCATTATCATTATCATTATCATTATCTTTATGTCCATTATGTTTTCTTTTTCTTCTCCAGATGTCTTTGCTATGCCTTATAAAAGTTGCTAGATTGTTATATTCTTTTTTGTTTATAATTTCTTTTCTTTTTCTCTTATGTTTCTTATTCATTTTCATGACATTTGCTACATATCCTTAAGTACTTATGCCTATATTTTATGCTGTGTCCTTTATACGAACTTTCAATATTAATTCTTTCCTATTTTTCATTTTGTTTTTTTCTCATTTTCGTATTTTTTCTTCTGTAAAAAAAAAAACACACTCTACGGAAAATCTTGAAAACAACTTGAAGGCAATTTCATGTCAGACTCTTGCTTTAAACTTTTCTTAGCTACATAGATTACGCATTATGTTCTCATTTGACTTTTTCGGTATCTTTCTCTGTCCATCATCTGGTTCTCTACTATATAGTATTTTTGTATGTGTGTGTGTGTTTCAGTTTGTGGATGTGGATGTGTGTGAGGGCGGAAAAATGTATGGCAAGCAAGGAGTTTTGTCAGTTACTTCAATATCATAATAACCATAATATTCTCCTTAATTTTTACAGATTAAAGACTCGATGGCAAAGAAATCAGCATTTTCTAAACAATTTGTATGCTAATGAATAAATAATGTACCATATGTATGTGTGATAGGAAACCAATTTTGATATCGTTTCAAGTGTGTGCTTCATACGAATATTGTCGTGGTCCATTTCAAGAGCTATCAACGTTTTGGGGATAATGTTAGCTGGTGCAATGGAAATCTCTCCTAAAAGTATGCAACATTTTCGTTCGATTGTGCACTGAGCCAAAGCCAATCTGGAACTTTCCAAGGACATTCTTAAGCATTCGGCGCACATTCCAATTGCAGTGTTGAGGACCTTTGTGGGTTCGTTTTCGTTTTCGGGTTCTGGGTTGTGTTGGGACAAGGGGCATGGGGCAGGGCAGGGAAAAAAAGGAGCAAATAAAAATGAAAATATTTAAGAATTACATTTATTAAAAATGTTGTTAAAAAAAATGTATACAGACAGCAAAAAAATCAACAAAATTAATACATTTACAATAAATGGTAGTGCGACGATATCGATAACAATCGCCAATCGATGAAGCCCCCAATTACGTGGGGCGTATTTGAGGGTATTTCGTCGATTCGACGCGATCGCGATAAAAAAGAGGATATACACAGTTGTATATATGTATATATCTCGATACATACGTACAATATGCATATGTATGTGTGTGTACATGATTATATATAATGTAATTTGTATGTACTATGCGTAATTATATGTGTTTAGTATGTGTATGTATATAGGCACATATACACACAAGTACCTACATATATATACCACGTATATATATATGTATGTATAGATCATCGTAATCATAATCGTAATCGTAATAATAATAATAATAATAAAAAATAGAGATACATATATATATATATATATATATGTATATATATATAAATATATATATATGTATGCATATATATATATATATATATTTATATATATAGTATGGTATAGTATATAAATGAATAACTATAATTAGTTTCTTTTGTTTTGTTTTTAAGTGTATACACATACATACAAACATACAAACAGATGTAAAACTTGTATGCATATTTCTCATTTCTCGATCGATTTCATCTTCATTAATATTATGCGTATTTAATGCTTATTATTAAATGTATTTTAGTATGTGTGGTGTGTCTGTGTGTGTGTGTGTATATGGGCGTATGCGTGTGAGTTAAATTTGTATATATGTAGTAGTGTGTGTGTGTGTGTGTGTGTTGCAGTTTATTAACCTAACATTACATAATATGCCATTGTAATAATTTAAAGTAGAAATTACGCATTCTGTGTTATCGATAACATTGCATATCGATAAGCTCACACCAGCCCAGCGCCCTTTATTTCCTCCCTCCCCTTGGCCCATTTTTCGCCTGCAGCCTATGTGTATGTGTGTGTGTGTAGGTGTGTGTGAATTTCTCTACAAAAAGTACTTAGAACGAATACAGTAAAAACTAGCTAAATACGACTACAGTTTCTATATGTATATAATATATATATATCTATTTGTATTATATATACATATATGTGTATGTGTGTGTATATTCTTTATGTGGTTTGCTTTTCCTTTTGTATACATACAACACAATGTATATGCTATTCAGATCTGTGTATATATATTTAATTATAATATATAATTTTTATTTCTTGTATATATATGTATATAAAAAAAAACATTTTGCAATTATCTTTGCACTCAACAATGCGCATTATTCTTTAGCTGTGTGTTTGTGTTCGTGTGAGTGGGTAAGAGTATATGTGTGTGTGTGTGTGTATGTGTATATGTGGCTACTCTTTCGCTCTCTCTCTTTCTCTCTCGCTCTCGCTCGCACTTGCACTTAACTCATCTTAACTGATCTCATTATTATGATACATGTTAACACTTAACTTAGGTTTTTTGTATTTTCTCTTTTTACTTTTTCTTACATTTGCTTTTCGTTTCTCTTTTAAAATTTGCAGACAATATCAAATATCAAATACAAAAAAAAGTTTATATAATTTGTTATTTATGTATATATGTCTGTACTAAAATGTTAGCGTGTATGTATGTATGTGTGTGTGTGTTTTTAAAAGAATATAGTAGTAAAAGCATAATTGATTTAGTTAAAAAACACATCTGCGTTTAATGCCGTTTAAAACCACAGGAATTTAGCTCTCAAAATCAAACCGAACCGAATTGAGCCAAACTCTGTTCCATTCCATTTCATTTCAATTTCATTTTCCTGTTTCTCTCTCTCTCTCTTTCTCTCTGTTGCAGTCTTGTGTTCTCAGCTTGGTTTGTTCGGTTCAGCATGAGTGCGTGTGTGTATGAGTTTATGTGTGTGTGTGGGTGTGTGAAGTATGCAGACTGTGCTAGTTTCTAGGTTAGGTTACAGCTTTAGATTTTAGGCTATACATTTTTGTAGGTTAGGTTTCTAACAATTTGCGTGTGACGAAACTTATTTGAATAAACGACAAAAAAAAAAAAAAATGAAATACATATATCGAATAATGCGAATTCGCATCCTCTCCCTCTCTCTCTTTCTCTATCGTTCTTTCGCTTAAACTCTCTTTCTACATTTGTTATGCATGTAGTAATAATTGTTAATTGATAGCTGATAATTGGTAGTTGGTAATCGGTAATTGGTAATCGGTAATTGGTAATTGGTAATTGGTAATCGGTAAATCGATAATAATGATAATAAAAAACATGCTTTAAGTGTACGATTCTAAAATAATTCAGTCATCAGGTAACATTGTTTTGAACACAACTACAGTAACAGAAGCTGAGGTCACGGGCGTGCGCGTAGGCGGGCGCATGGGCGTGGCAGCGGCAGCGGCATTATAATTATTTATATTTCTATAATTATTATTATTACTAATCATGTTGTTGTTGTTGTTGCTATTATTATTATTGTTGTTGTTGTGGTTGTGGTTGTTGTTGTTATTGTTGCTGTTGTGTGGTGCTGTGGTTGTTGCTGTTGTTGTTGTTGTTGTTGTGGTATGTGGTATTGTTGCTGGTTGATGTTGTGGCTGTGCTTGTATCTGTGTCGTCGCCGTCGTCGTCGTCGACACGGCATTCCATTGTTGTTGTGGTTGCTGTTGTTGTTGCATTGCTGGGCGCATTGTTAATGAAGTCGGTGTGACAGTCGTTGCTGTTTCTGCTATTGCTGTTGCAGCATCGCTCGTTGCCAGCAACATGTCATCCGTCTGCGTATGTATTGTCGCCGTGCTGGTTGTTGTCGCCGGCACGTGACAACAGTTGCCATTGGGCAGCGATGTTGTTGTTGTTGCTGCTGCTGCTGCTGCTAGCAATTGGTATGGAACATTAGCTTCTGAATCACATGGATCACACATTGTGCTGCTTACCATTCGCCTGACTCTGACTCTGACACGAACTCGAACAGTTGTTGCTATTGTTGTCGATGTTGCTGTTGTTGCAGTTGCTGTTGCTGTTGCGTTGCCGCAACTCCAAGGCCTTTGGCATTGGTTTGGCAGTGATCGTTATTGCTCCTGGGCCTGTGGCAGTGTTGCTTGTCAAATTGATTATTCTTCTAGGCAGTTTGTGTTGCTGTTGCTGCATCGCCAGCAACTGTTGCTGCTGCTGTCGTGCTGTTGCTATCTCACTTAGACTGGCCAATGTCACCGCCGTTTTGAGCACATGCGCTGGCGGTGGCGTTGTTGTTGTTGCAGTCGTCATTATCGTTGTTGTTGCTCTGGTTGCGCTCGTTGATGATGTTGCTACTATCGGTGATGTTGCTGTGGCTGTTACTGTTGATGTGGCAGCTGCCATTGGACGTTGTGACATTAAGGCCGTTTGTAGAATTGATGTATACTGTTGTTGTTGTTGTTGTTGCTGCTGATGTTGCTGTTGATGTTCAAGTCTTTTGCTCTCTTCTAAGCTGTTGTTGCTGCTGCCGTTATTGTTGCTGTTGTTACTTGATGCCTCCTGCACCATTGCTGCTGTGCTACTGCAGTTGCTGCTGCTGCTGGTATTCTTATTGTTGTTGACTCCATCGATTGTTGTTGCTGTCGCCGAGTTGCGCGCTATTTGATCGGCAGCAGCTGTTAGTGTTGCCAATGTTGCTGCCGCGCCGCTCAGCAGCGAATTCTTCAAAATCGATGAGGACGACGACGATGCGGACGATGTTGCTGCTGTTGTTGTTGTGGTTGCTGTTGCTGTTGCCGCCGGCAGCAATAATGGTTGCTGCAGTTGCTGTTGCTCTGTTGTCCCAATTTCAATCTTTATCTTTGGCAAATCGAGCAGCAAAGCAACCTGCGCCTGCGCCTGCAACTGTTGTTGTTGTTGTTGTTGTTGATGTATCCTCGATTTGCGTCGCGGAGTCAAGTGTTGCTGCTGCTGCTGCTGTGGGTCGTTCTGCTGTTGACGCTGCTGTTGCTTGTTGGCTGGCAGCGGCTGGTGGTTAGTGGCTGGCAACAGGCCGTGCTCAAGCATTTGCTACCTTATGCTCGCCGAGTTGAGCACGAAGGGCACGTAAAACATTTTACTCTCCAACAACAAACTGGCTGCCGCTTGAATCTGAAATCAAACGTTTGATTGATTAAATGATTGATTCAGTAAAGTGTCGCTTAAGGGTATTGTAGAAAATTAATGACAGACTTCAATCATTGATTGAATGATGTTCAATTATTTATATTGATTTGTTTTTTTTTTGATTGATTGACTTATTGATTGATTAAAATTTCATTGTTTACTTCATTCATTTACCCTTAGGTTGGATGATTGATTGCCTATATGAGTTAATGGTTGTCCACTTGCTCCATTGAAGTTAGCGCGATTGGACGATTGAGAAATTAGCGATTTGATTTATTTGTTTACTCAAAAACAGAGGTGTTGCATTAGTGAAGTGATTGAGCATAACTCGAGTGTGATTGAATGATTGACTGATGTTGAGTTATTTGACTAATTTGTGTAATGCATCAAATTAATTTGTGATTGATTCAAATTTTTATGTTTACTTCATTTATTTAGTCTTCGGTTGGATGATTGATTGTCTATACGAGTTAATGATTGGCTGCTGTTTTGATTGATTGCTTGAATTAGTGTTGTCTACTTGCTTGATTGACATTTGCTCGATTAGACGATTGAGAAGTTGGCTTGATTGAGCATAACTCGAATGTGCTTAAATGATTGATGCCAGTTAATAGTGAGTGCAATTGAAATGCAGGAATTCAGATGAATGTTTGATTGATAGACTCAATGGTTGTGGTTGTGGTTGACTAAATGAATCAAAGCATTAGTTAATGATTGATCTATAGAGTGATTTGATTACAAGCTGCCTCCACTGGTTGGTCACACTTACCTCGGGTATGTGGGAGAGCAGCTCGCTGAGTCGCGCCTGGGGATTCTGTGGCGAAGAGCTCTGGAGATAGGAGCGCAGCACCTGAATGTAACGCTCCTGTATGCTTTCCAGTTCCACTTCTGCTGAGGGAAAAATAAAGAGAGATTAGTGAATAACCAGATAAAGAGGGAGAGAGAGAGAGAGAACGTACCTTTGTTCAGCAATATGTAAACCTTGAGACAGACATACTCCTCCATCTTGAGCTTGATGCGACGAAACATGATCGTGATCTGGGTCATCTTGTCGACCATGTGGCCAACATCGAGCTTCAGCTGCTCCATGGCAATGGGCTGGCCCATGAGGGTGGTAAGGCAGGTCTGCAGGGTACTCAGATGCGAGTTGACCTCGCTGACAAACTCGGGATCATCCTTGTGCAGCGTCATCGGCAGCTGTGTCGTTGGCGTCGATGTCGGTGCTGGTGAGCCGTGTCTGTTGCTGTTACTGTTGATGTTGCCGCCGGGACTCGATGCCGTAGCGGTCGTTGTATTGCCAACGCCACCGCCACCGCCACCGCCAGCTCCACTGGAGGAGCGTTTGCCGTGCAACGCTTGGTAGGCAGCCGTGGTAAGGATGAGTATCTCGTGCCATTTGTCGGTGAGCAGTTTGGTATGGATTTCGACAGGTATCTCCAAATAGAAGGGCAACTTTTTGGTCCACGACACCAGCTTGTGCACAATGGAGTCGCCAATGTTGCAGAGCTTCTCGCTAATCTCCGATTTGTCCTCGAGGAACTCGCTGAAGTGCGGCAACGTGGCAATGTCTTCCATGGCATCGCAATCGATCAGCGTTTGGATCATGGAGAGCGCGTGCTCATAAGAGATCTGTCTGTCCTTCGATGAGCTGACCGCCGAGTCGAGTCGATGTCGCAGATGGACTATTTCGCTGGGATTGGTCAGTGCAGTCTTCAGTATGGTGCCATTCATCAGATGCGCGGGCAGCGACGCCTGTTGCTGCTGCTGCTGTTGTTGCTGCTGCTGCTGCTGCTGTTGCTGGTGATGGTTATGATGTTGCTGCTGCTGTTGCTGCTGTTGTTGGCTGGCTGTTGGTGGTGCCACGTGATGCGGGGAGGACAACGACAGATGCGGCGACGATTGCTGCTGCTGCTGTTGCTGCTGCTGCTGATGTTGCTGTTGCTGTTGCTGGGCTGGACTGTGCATTGGCGGCGCCTGCAAATGCTCCGCCTTGAGCACGGGACCCAGAAACATTGGCTTCAGATCCCCTGCTGCCGCATGCCCCGCCGCCAGCAACTTCGATTGCTGGTGCTGATGCTGTGCAGCAGCAACGGCTGCCGCCAACTGTTGCTGCTGCGGCGAGAGCAGATGATGCGGCGATAACTGCGATGGATGACCGTGTCCCGCTGCTGGATGATGATGATGGATGGGCGACAGCAATTGTTGCTGTTGTTGTTGCTGCTGCTGCTGTTGCTGCTGTTGTTGCTGCTGCTGTTGCTGCTGCTGCTGTTGTTGCTGCTGCTGCTTCTGGTTGGTCTTCTTGTGCTTCTTGTACTTCACCTTGTACAGATTATAGACGGCTCCACTGTTGCGTCCACCTGGCATGCGATCCTCCCGCACGGCTGACAGGGATCGAAAAATGAGAGGAATTTCTTGAAATTAGTTGTGTACACTGGCTGATGAAAGTATTCGATCGCTTTTCAAACTCTGGCATGAGCAAATGCACATTAGATATGAACACATCTCGAAATAGTTAAAAACGAAAATTTAGCTCACGAAGCATTTTCTTTAGTTGCTTTCTTTTTCAATTGTACAAGTTCTCCATTCGATCTGGATTTTATGTAGTTTTTGCTTTGATATCTCGCACTAAATGTCAGCGTAGAAGGATATTCTTTATTTTTGCTTGAGGGAAATGTATGTAACAGGCAGATGGCAGTATATCGATATACTAGATATAGACTTATGTATATTTCAGTATTTTTCCAGTGAACACGTACAAATATATCAATATACCGAATATAGCCATCGTAATATTTTAATATTTGTCAAGTACATATTTTAATTTGGTATATTTTAAGAATAATACCACATGATTTTGCTTTTATAGAAAATGGGTAGCGGGTATATCCCAGTCGAGAAGACTCGAGTGTAGCTTTCTTATTTCTTTTTTTGCTTGATAAGAAGACGAAGAAGTACAAGTATACCAAGTATAGCCTTCAGTATATTTTCGATGTTAAAGAAGCACAAACATTCCAATATAATTCGCTATATTTTCGAGATTGAACAAGTACAAGTTTAACCTTTTGGTATATTTTTAGTATTTTTCCAGTATATTCATTTGGTATATTTAAAGATACGCATTGTTTTGCGAGAATAGTCGATCGTGGCTTTCTTAAGTACAATACAAACCAGATATTATATAAAGGAGCATAGATGTCAGGAATTGAAGCCAGTTTGCTTCGATTCAAATTGTGTTCAAATGAAAAGTTGAAGAGCTGAAGAGGAAGAGTATACTGACCTTGCAGCACCATGCCCTGCTCGATGCATTTCTTAAATCGACAATACTGACAACGGTTACGCTGTGCTTTGGTTATCTCGCAGGTGCCATCGGCGACACACGTGTAGACGCGACGATTCTGCACGGTGCGCTTGAAGAATCCCTTGCAGCTGCAGAGAGGGAAGAACAGCAGAATGGGAAACATGTGTTAGCAAAGGAGTAAAGGATGAAAGGATGAGGTGTGACTACGACTTGGACTTACCCCTCGCATGTGATGATGCCGTAGTGCAGACCTGTGGCCTTATCCTCACAGATCATGCAGACTAGCGGCTGATCGTCCTCATCCGTGGGTTCGTGCGACGCCTCCAAGGAGCGTCCGCTGCCGCTGGAGTTCGAGTTCGAGTTCGAGCTGCCCCACTGCTGCTGGGCACTCAGGTTGAGCGCCTGCAATTGCCCCGGCGGCAGCTGCGAGTAGTCGCCGGCCCACAGACGCTCCATGTTGAGGGCGTGCGGTGTGCGGAACTGATGTGGGCGCGGTCGCATGTCCTGGATGCGTGTCTGGCCCAGCGAGAGCAGCAGCTGGGCTGCCTCCTCGTTGTTCTGCGGTGCCACCGGACCCACCGGACCCGGCGTGTGTGTCGGCGTTATGGAGCCCGTTGATGGCGACGATGCGGTCTGCAGGCAATGTTGCTGCTGCTGTTGCTGCTGCTGCTGATGTTGCTGCTGTTGCTGGTGTTGCTGCTGCTGCTGCTGTTGTTGCTGCTGCTGCTGCTGCTGTTGCTGCTGTTGCTGTCCGGCTGTGGGCGGCGGTGGCTCGTAGCCCCAGACCATGGTGCGCACCCCACAACTCTCGCCCATGATGACGGTGGGCGTGCCCCGGGGCGGCGTCTGTGACGGCGTCTGCGGCGACAGCTGCGACGAGGACGACGATGACGATGGATGCGGCGAGGGGCAGAGGGGACCGCCAATCACCTCCGGCTTGACGCCGTTGATGCGCGCATTGCTGAAGCAGACCATGCGCTGAGCAGCCGCTGCCGCCGCCGCAGCTGCAGCGGATGGCTGCATCAGATGAGGTGGCAGGCCAGAGGATGCGGCTGCTGCTGCCACAGCCACCTGTTGTTGCACCTCGCTCTTCACGCGAAACAGTATGGCTGCATCGCGACTCGAGGGACGCAGCGATTGCAGAGTGGCCGAGTGCATCAGCGACTGTTGCTGCTGTTGGAGGTGTTGTTGCTGCTGCTGTTGCTGTTGTTGCTGTTGATGGTGTTGTTGCTGCTGCTGCTGCTGTTGTTGTTGTTGCTGTTGCTGTTGCTGCTGGTGCTGCTGATGATGATGCGGCGAGAGGTGTCGCTGTGCCTGACCACCGACACCGATACCGACACCAACACCGCCACCGCCACCTCCGCTGCCTCCTCCTCCGCCTGTTGTTGTTGGTTCCTTTTTGACGCGAATCAGCGAATGCGGCGAATGTTGTTGCAAATGCTGCGGCGACTGTTGCTGCTGTTGTTGTTGTTGTTGTTGCTGCTGCTGCTGTTGTTGCTGCTGCTGCTGACCAAGCAGATGGTGCAGATTGAACTGCTGCATTGACTGCATCGAGAGCTGCGGCAATTGCAGCTCCTGCGGCGGACTGTTTTTCCGCAACGTCAGCGGCTGCGTCAGCTGCTGATGCAGATGATGTGTTTGCACAATCGCCGACGGCGCCATCCCATGTCCGTGTCCATGGCCATGTCCGTGTCCGTGCCCGTGTCCGTGTCCATGGCCGTGGCCATGCAGATGGCCAGCATGCGGATGGCCGTAGCCATGGCCATGATGCGACGCCATCGGAGACGGCGGACTTCCTCGACTCAGATGTTGCTGCGACGAGCTGATCGAACTCGAACTTCCCAGCGATTGCTGTTCTCGCTCTCGCTCTCGCTCTCGTTCTCGATCTCTTTCACGCTCCCTTTCGCGCTGTGTTGTGGACGAGGGCGAGGCGGAGGGCGGCGGCTCGGCCTTGATGCGCGACGGCGTCACCAGCACCGTCACATGTCCCGTCGTCGCCTGCTCCCGCTCCACCAGCTCGCGTTCCCTTTCTCGATCTCGATCTCGTTCTCGTTCTCGTTCTCTTTCCCGCTCTCGCTCTCGTTCTCTGGAACGTTCTCGCTGCTCTCGCTCATGCCGCTGCTGCTGCTGATGCTGCAGATAGACGAGCATTTTGGTGGGCGACGCCTGAATGCGTTCCTCCTTCACGCTCCTGATCACGCTCAGATTGCCGCCAGCATTATTATTGTTGTTGCTGCTGTTAACCTTGCTATTGCTGTTGCTACTGCTACTGAGCAGCCCATTGCTGTTGCTGTTGCTGTTGCGACCCGTTGTTGTCGACGGCTTCTCCTCGAGCGAATCGGGCGAGGCCCGACTGCTGCCGTTGCTGGAGCTCGAGGCGCCGCCATTGTTGTGCGGCGGTGTTGGCGTGCCACGCGATCCTGCCGCACCGCCAGCAACTGTTGCCGCCGCCGCCGCGTTGTCGAGCGCCAAAGGCGGCGTCATCGCTGACGGCGGCGGCGACATTACCGTCGAGGCAGCTGCTGCGCTGATCGCGTTGCTCGATGAATGAATTTCAGTCTGTTGATGCTTTGTGGTTGTAGTTGCTGTTGCAGTCGCTGCTGTTGCAGCTGTTGATGTTGCCGTCGTGGCTGCTGCTGCTGTTGGGGTTATCGTGATGCTGCTGCTCGGGCAGGACGACGACGGCGTCGTCGCTGATGCTGCTGCTGTTGACGATGCCGATGACGATGCTGATGCTGATGCTGATGACGAAGATGATGTGGAGACGGCGGCTGCTGCTGCCGCAGATGTGGATGCTGCCGTTGTCACTGTCACCGTCACCGATGGCAGCGCTGGCAGCGGCAATGCCAGCGACAGCGGCATCGGCAGTGGCAACGGCAACGGCAACGGCAGCGGCAGTGGCAGCGGCAATGGCAGCGGCATTGTTGCCGTGCCGCTGTCGCAAAGCTTCGGCGACATCGGCGCCAAAAGATCCGGCGACGAGGTGGATGTGTCTGCTATCGATTCGCCGTCACTGCTGCATCTTGAATCAATTTTGCGCCGCTTGAGTTTGAGGTCTTGAAAAAGGCTCATTTTATCGAGCTCGCTGTACGGGCCACGGCTCAGTGTCATAATTCCTGCAATGGTAACAAGCACAAGCGCACACCGTGCGTATACGCAATACGTTAGTCTAACAATAATCACATCTTTACTCATCTGCTCTTCAGCAGCCAAAACAAGTTGCTATCTCTGCTCTGCTTGCTGTAGATGCAATTGTTAACATTTGAAAATAATATGACAATAATCAATCAATTTTTAAATCTCTAACAATGTTTAATTGCTATCATCATCTTGTTTTTTGTTTTCCTCATAAATATTGTCTGACAGCGTAAAGTAAGAAGTATTTTTTAAAGCCAAAAGCTGCATTGCAATTAAAAATGTACAGATTATTTTCCTTGGTTCTTTCAATGTTTATGAAACTGATATTCATTTGAGTATATGATTTTAATAAATATGCATCAACTATTTTTTGAGACTTAAAAATATATATGTGTATGTATATATAAAATCAATCATATTTTATCACGTCTATGAACAAAATACATAAAAATCTGTCAAGAAATATCTAATCTATCTGAGCAAAGAGTTTAATATTATACATTTTTTACTGAGCGGTATTATTGTTAAAATATACCAAATTAATATAACCCCAAGATACTGAAATATACCAAAAGCTTAATTCACATATTGATTTATAATCCGGTTTTATAATTTCTAACGCTTATTTCCTGATATTGATTTAAAGTGCGGTATATTTAATTAATATACTGACAGAAATACACAAATTTGCGAAATTCTGTATTTCGCATTGATTTACAGTGCGGTATATTTGGTATAACATACCAAATTAATATACCGACAAAAATACTAGAATATAACAAAAGCTTTATTTCGCATATTGATTTGAAGAGCGGTATATTTAAACGGTAAAACATACCAAATGAATACCGGAAAAATACTAAATTAAGCCAAATGCTTTATTTCATATATTAATTTCCAGTGCGATATTATTGTTCACATATATGTACCAAATTAATATTGCGACAAACAATAGTAAAATGTGCCAAAAGATTTATTTCCACTGTACTATTTCCAATATACTATTCAAAATGTATAATAGAATGCAAAATATGCAAAGAAAAATACCAAAATACTTTAGTTCGTATATCAATATACAAAATAGACCAAAAAAATACCGAAATATTTATTTAGTACATTGATATTCTGCTATTCAAAATATATTATAGAATACAAAATGTTCGAGATTGTCTCGCCTGCTGACACTAATCAAAAAAATATACTATATAGTATATTTTATGGGTTCGGAAACGCGTTCTTCTGCCTACATATTATTTGCATTTCGTGTTGGCATCAAACCGTTATATTTCTGCCTTATGACCCATTCTATACGGATTTTGATCAAAATATTTCGGAACAGCAACGTTATTTATTTTTACGTTTATCTTGAGAGAAGATAGGTTTTTCTTGGGGAGTTGGCAATACTACGATTCCCATGGCCATGACTTTGTTGCGACAGTTAGTTAGTCAGTTAATCGTTTCGCATGGATGTTAACTTGTCAAACTTGATTTGGCGCTTAGAATTTTCAATTTCAATCTCGATTAGATTCGAATTAACATTTTCGCATATCCTACAGAGAGAGATAGAGAGCGAGAGAGAAACTGGACTACAAACAATCACTGATCTGCGTCGAGTTATCGATCAAAGCTGCAAAATGAGTCAGTAAGTCATTGAATTATCGATTGTTAAGCTATCGAATTCGCGAAATTAAAGAGTTTTTGAAAGCAGTCATAACTTAAGCTTCAGTTGGAGTTATTTCTATTGTTCGGCGCCTACTGATCGCCAGGTGAATCAGACACATAATAATCGATCAGTTTAGTGTGTTGTTGTTGCTGCCATTTTTTGCTGCTTTGCGTTTTGCGGAAGTTTTTTTGTTTTTTTTTTTGTTGCTGCTGCTGCTGCTGGTCAAATGGCCAAAACAAAATTTGCATTTACTTCCCCACAAAAAGAGCTAAGCACAAACTGGTTGTGTTTGCTGACGTATCAATGTGTGTGATAAGTGTGTGTGTGTGTGCGCGTTGGGGCATGCCGGCTAATTAGCTACTCGCTGATCATTCGCTTGTCTTCGCGCGACAAAAGAGACATCAACTCTGCTCGAAATGGGTCAAAATTAAACGACAAACAAATGGACGCAAAGCGATGCGATGCGATCGGAACCAAGTGGAACGCGGGGGGTAGAACGCTATCAGCATTTCTCTGTGTGAAGATAAGCGCATGTGTTGCAAGCTGTTGCAAGCAGCAGTAGTAGGAGCAGAAGGGGGAGAAGGGGGAGGAGGAGAAGGAGGAGGAGAAGGGAGCTAAACTTTCGATCGCCAACTGAAAAATATAGCGATCGTTCGCTCGCCAACTCACTCACTCTCACTCTCTCTCTCTCTCTCTCTCTCTGTCTCTCTCGCTAAATTAGTGACGCTCTTTAGATGTGGTGCGTTGGCCCAACTCTCCCTCACTCCCTCCCTCTCAGTTCCCTCTCCCTCTCGCTATCTTCGTTCGCTTGTGTGTATCTATCTAATGTCGTCGCTACGCATGCCACGATCATTTGCCGAGCAAGCAGCAACAGCAACAGCAACAGCAATCGACAACGACGCCGACGACGCCGCCATCGACAATGTCGCGTTTGTGTGTGTATTTTTAAAATTTGACCTATTTTCATTATCAAGCGCAAGATTATTCTAAACAATAAAAACTCAATGCGTGTGCTGCGTATATCTGTATTTGTATCTGTATCTGTATCTGTAGCTCTCTTGCTGTTGCTGTTGCTATTGTTTCTGTGGCTGTGTTGGCGCGTGGTAGCAACAGTCAACATCAACAACACCCACACACACACGCACAGCTGTTGCTCATGTCGCTTGCACACGCACCTGCGACGCCTAAACAAGAACACAATTAAAGCTTCCCAATTGTTGCTAAAGTTTCCTAACTGCAAAATTACAACTGCAACTCTCTACAACCCCGCACTCTCTCTGTCACTGCCATTGCCACTGCAACTGCCACAGCACTCTTGAGCTTCCCTCGAACACAATTAACAAATCTCTCAGAAAACACTCTAGAATATGCTTTAAAGAAATGTGATATCGATTTACTACTATATAGATAGACAGTATGATATCTGCGCCTAATGTATTTCGATATTTTGTTTTCCTAATTGTTATCTCAGTTTGGTATTGTAAATTTTCATTTAAGACAAGAAAGCTACTGAGCGTACTATACTATTACTATATTAAAATATAGTAAAAGCTTTATTTCGAGTATTAATTGGCAGTACGGTATGATTACTAAAATATACCAAATTAATATACCAAAAATACTAAAGTATTGTAATAGCTTTATTTCGTATATTGATTTATAGTGCAGTATATTCAGTAAATTATACCGAATTAATATACTAACAAAATACTAAAAGATATCAAAAGTTTGATTTCGTATATTGATTTAAAGTGCGGCATTGTTGTTGAAATATACCAAATTAATATACCGACAAAAATACTAAAATATAGCAAAAGCTTTTCTTCGGATATTTATTTACAGTGCAGCATTATTATTAAATTATAATATGAATACCGAAAAATACAAAAATATATCAAAAGATTTGTTCATACTATATTTTAAAAATTTGTCATAAAATACAAAAGCTATCTGTAATTTGATGATTGTTTTTCGTTACTAAATCAAATTATCCATTTATATTTTCCTTTACTATCTCGAAGTTTTTTTTTTTATTGATTACTTTTTCTTTATTGATAACAAATCTCTTTCGGTTGAATTTAGAATTGTAAAGAAATGCGATCTCTATTTTTTAGATAAAGCATGTAAGAAATTTCAAACTAGAATTGAACGTAAATAACTAACAACAGATTAAAGACCTATCAAATTCGGTAGGAAATATATTTTGGTAATGATTGATATATTGCAATGGCTAACTGACTTCGAATAAAGTTCTTCGTCGAAATAAAGTTATTAAAGGTCAATTATATATTAATTGAAGATATAACATACACTACATAATTATAGAATAGCAGGTAGGTGCAGTTTATCATAGGTTAAGATTCAAGCCAAGTGGTGTTAGTAATGATTTGGTTTTATAATTTTCTGTTTTTCTTTTTTTTTTATGTTTTTACAAATTTACCTATGGATGTCATAATTTTGTTGTTGCCGATTCGTTTCTTGAATTTGGATTGCAAAAGAATGCGTAAGAATTTTGTGTGCCGATTGGAAAATTGTTTGTTTTTCTTTTTCTTTTTCTGTTTGTTTTGATTTAGAGTTTGATTTCGATTTAGTTTGAGTTTCAGTTTTTCTGTTTCAAGTTGGGTTTGGTAATTTGTTGTTGATATACTTGTTGCAATTGCTTGCTTTGTTTTGGTTGCTGCTATGTTTGTAGTTCTTGTTGAGGATGTTTTTGGAGTAGTTGGTTTTGGTGTTGAGGTTGAGGTTGTGGTTGTGGTTGTGGTTGTACTCGTGGTAAGCATTTAGGATCTGTAAGAGGTGCATGCCGCACTTGCCACATCGCGGCAGAGCTTGGCACAAACGACAAAATGAATATTCAATTTTTTTCTATTGATTTTTGGATTTTTGTGTGTATCGAATAATCGATTGTTGCTATTGCCAATTATCGTTTCAATTGTTGTCTCATTGTTTTCATTTTTTGCGCGCATTTCATTTGTCACTTGCTTTCTTTTTTGGTTATTTTGTTTTTTGCTGGGGAGTGTTTGGAGCATGTGTGTGTGTGTGTGTGTTTGGTTGCGGATGGGGCGGTGGGGGGCGGGGTTGGGCGTTTGATTATGATACGATAAATATGAATATGATGAACAGAACGAATCAAAATACTAACTGCAAATGGGCGGCATACGAGATTTTTTCTTATAATAATTATTGTAGTTGTTGTAATGAATGTTGTTGTTGTTGTTATTACTGTTATTGTTATTATTGTTGTTGTTGCTGCTGTTGTTGTTGTGAGAATTGCACTTGCTGCACTTTTGAGTGCAAGCATTTTGTGCTGCTGCCTTGGTTGCCGCCGTGCAAGGAGATGTTGCTGTTGCCCCTTTCACAAGAAAGTCATGTTGCTGCTGTTGGTGTGGCTGTTCCGCCTGCTGCTGCTGCTGCTGTTCGGCTGCAACATGTTCGGACGTTGAGCAGGATGTTGCGGCTGTTGCAGCTGCCGCTGCTGCCATTGCTGTTGGTGTTGCAAGCGCAGACGCAGCGGCAGTGGCAGTGGCAGCGTCAACATCGTTGCTATTATCGTTATCGTTCGCGTTTGAGTTCGCATTCGCATTTGAGTTATCGTTATCGTGATCGCCTTCGCGCTCGCCATGATGGTGATAATGATGATGGTAATGATGATGATGATGATGATTATCATTCATAAATTGTTCTTGTTCATTGTTATTTCCGCTTTGGAAACCGGAATCGCAGCCAAAACTCAATGCGTCGTCCGCCTCAGCATCGACATCGGCATCAGCATCGGCATCGCCATCAACGTCGGCATCTGCGTCGACGTCGGCGTCTCCGTCAGCGTCAGCGTCGGCGTCGACGTTGACGTTGACTACGCCAGCGACGACGACAACGCTGCTGGTGTTGCTGTTGTTGAGTGCAGCAGCATGCGGCAGGTTACCATTGCTATTGCTGTTGCTGTTGCTATTGCTGTTGTTGCTGCATTTCTTGAGCAACGTTTTGTTTAGCGGTGTCTTGATGATGGTTAACTTGCTGCTGCTGCCGGCGTCCTTGCCAGCAACATTGTGGTCGTTGTCGCTGTTGAGTTGCTCATCGTCATCGATGCTGCTTCTTCGACTATTGTTGTTATTGTTGATGTTGCTATTGATGTTGCAGTTATTGTTGCTGTTGCTCTTGTTGCTGTGGTGACCATTGATGCCCCTCGGCGTTGTCTCCTCGTGCGTCGAATGCTGACCATTCTGCTTGGCCTCGACACTGGACTTGGCTGCTGCAGTTGCAGTTACATTGGCTGCCGTTGCTGCAGCATCGGCCACCAGCACAGCAGAAGAGGCAGCAACAGCAGCAGCAGCAGCAGCAGCAGCTGTCACCTTTGGCTCCAGACTCAGCGCTGCTGCTTGATTCACATTCATTTGACTTGCTTTGCTTGCGATAGCTTCGCCGTTCTTCTTCACTTCTGATGTTGCAGACGCAGCTGCAATTTCTGTGGCTGTTGCTGTTGCAGTTGCAGTTGCAGTTGCAGTTAGGTTGGTGCCATGGCTGGCGCTGGGAATCGTTGGCGCCAATAGTTATGACGCATGCTGGCAGCACATTGATTCGAATTGAATATTTTCTGTCTTTACTTCGTTGTTGCTGTTGTTGACTGAGATCACTAATCGATCAATCGATAGTTTTGTATCGATAACACACACACGCACACACACACGCACGCAGAAAGAGAGACCCAACAGCAGAGAGTCGTCGAAGAGACACAACAACAGTTGAATAAACTGAGCAAATGCAAAAAAAAATGAACTAAAAGAAAAACAAAAACGAAAAAAAAAAGAATAAAATGAATTGGCGCATACACAACACACACAAGCAAAAGCCGACGCACACACATACACATATCCTTTTATCTCGCTCACTTATTTTTTTTTGTTTTTGGTATGAAATGCACACTGAGTAAAATGGTATATGAGATGAATGCACTTTGCTCTCTCGCCATCCACAAGGTGAGTTTGTGTGTAAGTGCGTGTGTGTCTGTGTATGTGTGAGAGGGAAGAGGACAGCAATTAGATCGCTTGCATAGCTGACTGCGTAAATCCGTTAACCGTTAAGAATTTTGCACACACACGCACAGACACAAATACACACACTCACGACGAGAGTGCATTTGGAATTGTTGTTGTTGTTGTTGTTGTTTTTGTTATCTTGATTGATTGTATGATGATTTTGTGTGTGTTTTCTGTATATTCTGTATTATGTTGTATTTTGTAAGATTTGTATTTAGCATTCATGTTGCTTTTATTGTTGATGGCATTTTGGCGATATCCGAATTCGCATTCGATTTTTATATGTACCGTTAAACTGTTTTGCAGCCGCAGAAAGTACGCGATACGATGTTGTTGTTTGTTGGATTGTTTGTTTGTTTCTTTGTTTCTTTGACTCGCCGACAACGACAAAAAGTAATGCAATTCACAACAAAAAACAAAAATATTCACTACCAAAAAAATCCACAAAAAAATAAATAAATCCGAAATGCGAAATATCCAAAATCACAACAAATATTATGAGATGCGTGTTATCGTTTATTGTTGTTGTCGTTGTCGTTGTCTCTTCCGTATAATAACACACAACAAACAGCAGACAACGGACAGCAGGCGATGACGACGACGACGACGACGACGAAGAGTCGCTTTCGCGCCGAGTGTTGTTTTCCTCGTTACTGTTACTGTTGCTGTTGCTGTTGCCGTTGTCGCTTTTGGGTTTTTGTTTTGTTTGATGCTGCTGCTCCGCGGCCAACGTGCGTACATTCGAACGAAATAAAGTGAAATGAAAGGAGTAAGCGAGCGAAAGAAAGCAAGCAGCAGCCACAAACAGTCTCAGCCCCACTCAGTCAGCGACGTCTGCGCTGGCGTCGCTGCTCGAAACTAACGCGCAACTCTATACAACTATTTAAAAAAGCGTCGACGCCGCAGCTGCCGTTGCTGCTGTTGGTGTTGCTGTCACTGCCGAAAGCACAAAGCCAACGATCGGCAGCGCCAACGTCGTCGTCGTCGTCGGCGTCACAGTCAGCCGCAGCAACATTAGACGTCGACGTCGACGTCAATGGCGACTGCAAACGAAAATGAAAACCAATAGACAAAAAGTAAAAAAGCACACCAACACACAGACGCACATGAGCATGCATAGCGCAGTCAAAAACACAAACACATTCACATGGGCGACGTCGACGTCATAGTTATGCTCGGCAAACGTTCGGCCAACGTTGCTCGTTCGGCTGCAATAAGCGCTAGATAGATAAATAGAGAGCACGAAGAACGCCAGCAATGGCGCGACAGAGACATCGCCATCGACAACGACAGCGACAGCGACTGTGCGTCGCAGTCGTACAGAGAACGAGAGTGGGAAGCTCACTCTAGCTTGCTGGCAACTTCTATATGCAAGCATGCATGCTAGTTTCTATGTATGCATGAGTGTGTATTGCAGTTGGCGTTGTAGTCACCCTCCCCCAGGAATAACTCCATGTTGCGTTGCGTTGCGTTGCGTCTGGCGACAGTTTCGCTTGGCGTCGGCGTCGACGTTGAAAATAGAAAATCAGCTAAAACTTGATGGGCTCTCTAGTGCCCCCCTCCACCACCCCTTACATCGTTTATGCTGCTTCAAGCATTTGAATTAAAATGTGAAGTTGCCGAGTATGTGTGTGTGTGTGTGTTCGTTGACCGGCGGCTTGACAGTGGGTCGCAATTATTACAGTAACAGGAAAAGCTTTGCTTTGACTCCAACTTCGACTTCGGCTGCCGACTCGTGTTCGAGTTCGGATTCGTGAGTCCTCTCAGTCGTGTCGCTGTCGTTAACTTACGTCAACAGGCTAGAAAGAGAGCGGCCGCGGAAGATTGCAGGCGCTTATGCAAAGGTTCAATGAAATGAAACATAAAACTGTGCCACCAGCGTGCGCCCGACTGCAGCGACGTCCGCAGCGCTGTTGACGCCGCTGTCGCTGTCGGGTGAAATAAAAAGCTTTCAGCAGCATTAGAGAGTGCGAGAGAGTGAGTGTAATTGTATGAGTTTATGGGTGTGTGTTTGTGTGTGAATGCAATGGGGAATGCTGCAAATGCTTCCTGGCTCTCACAGCAAATGCAGATGGGATCCCGGTGCTTGATCAGTGGGTGACACACACACACACACACCTAAATATACATATGGCTATGTGCACGCACACACTTGCGCACTGCACAGTGACAGTGAGTAAAAGGTAAAAGTTAATTTGAAAAAAAGAGCACAATAACATCGACGATTGCGCAACGGCAACTGCGCAAGTGGAGCGCAACGTCAAACGTCGACATCAACATCAACATCGACGTCGACGGCGGCAGCAGCATTAAGAAGCAACAATGTCATGAATTGCGAAATGTGAATTGTAAGTCTAGAGGGGACGTAGAGCGATGGGAGGGGGAATGTAGTTGACCAAAATGAAAATAATAAATATTTTGTATGTTGCTTTGTTGTGCGCGACTTTTGCTACACAAATTTATAACATTTAACATGTCTTTTGGCAAAGCTCACTACACAACTTCACCACACCCCCACTCCACCCCATTACGAGTTAACCGTTAGCTTCTTGGCTCGTTCGTTGACCATTGTCTCGAGCACTTTCGATTTCAAATACATTGCACGCTGTTAGCAGAAGCAGCAGCAACCACAACAACAACAGTGGCCAATAGCAGTAACGACAATGCCAACAACAACATCAAATTCAATATGTAATTGTTTGGCGCACATTTCATTTCCTTATTGCTCACTGACATTTTGCTTCACTCACACTAACATACAAACACACAAGCAACAAGTAAGAAAGCAAGCGAATGGAGTATGCTCGACTTTCAGATTCTCATTAAGTATTTTTCGTGTGAAGAAGATAATGCAAATAAAATGCTCAATTCGACTATCACAATTATTAATATTATGTAGTCTTCAATTGATGTAGCATCGCATTTTGCCACTAATTTGTAATACCCTTCTTTGTTGTTTGAGTACTTGGTATACGAATGGCTTACGACTTTATAATGAGCAACAACAATAACCACAACAACGACAACAACAGAAATGCGAGCAAAAGCAAACGTGTCAAGTCTACTGTGTATTGCATTTACTGTTGTTTTTGCTATTGCCGATTGTAACTTGTAACGCAGGAAGCTTAAAGCCGCCTAAGCTTGTCTTTTGCTTTGGCGTACACACACACACACACACACACACACACACACACACACACACACACTGTTGCGCGCTCTTTCAGCACTCCACTCTCTCATAGCAGCAGCAGCAGGCGCTCTCTTTGGCTCCAGCTGGCAGGCTGCTGTTGTTGACTGGCGCATTGGCGCAAGTGAAAGTTTGTTGGGTTCTTTCCTTGTCCATGACACGGATCGCAGAGAGGCGATAGCAAGACAGCGTGTGTGCGAACGAGAGGCAGCGAGGCAATGATAGCAAGCTCGCATGCGCGCATGCTGAACTAAACGAGACAGCATGCGGAAATATGCAATTGCTGAGAGTGACTTCAAATGGTAGAGTGGCGAGAGCGAAAGATCGAAGAAGAAACAGACAGAGAGACGGAGAGAGAGAGAGCGGGAGAGAGTGCTCTCTCGCGCATTTGAGCGAGCTTGCATGCTTTGCGTGTTGTTGTTTTGGAAGTCTACAGCTACAACTACAACTTCAACTACTACTCACCGGACCACAGCGCCGGGCCAGGCATAATTGTAGGCGTCTGTCTCTGTTACTCCCGTTGCTGTTGTTGTTGTTGTTTTCGTCGTTCTTTTACTTGGATAACTTAGATCCTTGTTGAGCTTATGTGCGCTTCCAGCACTTGCTGCACACAAAAACTCAATTGACAAATTGTCGTCACTTGCACTAAGTTGCACTTCACTCAAACAAAAATAAATCAGTTTCTACTTCTGTTTCTGTCTTTCGCAATTAAATGTTGTTAATATTTTTCTTAATTTTTCATCTTTCGGTATTTTTGTTGTTCCTCGTTTTAACGCGTACCGCGCGCTGACTGCGTTCGAGCCACAAACGTACTGAAGTCAGTCAGTGCTCTGCCGCCGTTGCCGTTGCCGTTGCCGCTGCTGCTGTCTGCACTCTGCTGCCGCTGTTGCTGCTCTTGCTGCTCTTGCTGCAATTGAAGCTCCGAAGCCAAAACAAAGCCAACGGCAACGCCAACGCTCTGCCGTCGTCGACGCTGGCGTCAGTTGCGAAGTCAGCAGCAAAGCGTTTTCAGCATATGCGAAAATCACCTCAAGCTGCAGTTGCCGTTGTTATTGTTATTGCTGTTGTTGCTGTTGTTGCAGTTGTTGGAGTTATGCTACAAGTGCCGCGGTTGAAGTTGCTCTAGTTGTCTGCGCTCTTTGATTTTTGATTTTTTGTTGTTTTTTATATTCTCAATTCGGATTTGTTGTTGTTTAATTTGCGTGCATTTATTTTTGGGTGCTGCGTGATATTTTCATACTGTGCGAATTATTGCGGCCTGCTGACCGAGCGAGCGACGAGCGACGAGCGTTGTTGCACGGCGGTCTGGCGGATATAACGGAAATGTGCAACTGGCAACTGGCAGCCAGCAAAACGGCAGCGAAATTGTCAAACGCTTGCAGCGACAGCAAACGAAACAGAAACCGAAACGCCAACAACGCCAACAACAACAACAACAACAAGAACAGCAACAGCAACAGCAACCGAAACCGAAACTGAGACCAAAAACCAAAGCAGAGAGCCGACGTCGCTCTGCACACCGAGCAGCGCAAAGCCGAGCAGAACAGAGCAGAACCCGAGCAGCAGCAGCAACGACGACGACGCGTGGGGTTTTGTTTTCCTTAGCCCCCAAAAGCTGCTGCTGCTGCTGCTTTTGCTATTGCTGTTGCAATTTTGCTAACTGCCGTTTGCTCTTGGCTTCTAACGGCTTCGTCAAGTGCACTCTCCCTCTACCTCTCTCTCTCTCTGTCTTTCGCTGTCGCTCTCAGCTGCTTGCTCTCTGCTATTGCTTTTGCTGTTGCTGCTTGCATCATAGACAAAGCTTTGGCCCTCTTTTGCAGCCAATGCATCATCCTGCTCTCTCTCTCTGTGTGTGTGTGTGTGTGTGTGTCTCGCTCTCTTTGGCCTCAACACTCGTCAACTTTTGCAGCGCTGTTGCTTAATCAAACAATGTTGCAGTCATCCCAGTCCCCCTCAACCCTCCCCACCCCCGCAGCCTGCAGCGAGCAGCGTCCCTTGCGTCCTTCGGTCCGTTCGCTGTTTGGGGCGCGAGTCAACCAACTTTAGAAGGTCATGTGGACTTAGTGCAGCCGAAATATCCTTGGATGATATTGGAATTGCACTCACACATACAAGTGCGTATATAGATGAGTGTATGCGTATGTGTGTGTGTGTGTGTATGTGTGTATGCTTCTATGCTTACCTAGAAGTCGCCAAGGGAGCTGAGCCAATTGCCTCGTTGTTTGCCACCTTTTAGTTGTCATAGATACCCACACACACACATACACACACACACACATACACACACACATGCATATATTTATATATATGTATATATAGTATATTAAATATACCATACGTATGTGGCATATGCATTATCCATGCAACGTGACCAACTACCAAAAATTGCTCACTTAACGGAAACTTCGAGCAACATTTGCATTAACTAGCATAACTGTATAAAAGGCTGTCTTGAAATTGGGCAAATTGGCATGCCCACATATTATATTATCGACTATGCTTCTTGAAGGTTCTGTTTTACAACTTCATGATTTTATATTTGCAATATTTTTATCGTATTTCGTTTTTTGATTTGAATTTCCAACGATTTTAGTTGTAATATAATTTAATGATCTTTACAATATTTACAATATTTAATTATGCCATTAATGATATAATGTACGAATTGTTTTTATAAAGTATATATACTTGAAATTGTATTCCTTTTTATTGGAATTTTAAATATCGTTAAGCTTAGAGTTTGTTTACCAACATTAACTCTAAAATTAATTGTATTTTGTGTTATTAAATTAGATAGTACAATTTGATCAAAATATATATTGTATGAATTGTCTTATACAGGAATATATAGATTTTTTTTAAATATTTGTGATATCAGATTTGATGTTTCTTATGTAGTCTATTAAATAATATGTTTATTGTCTAACACAATAATAAAGTTGCATATTTCATTTAATTTTTATACTGGCTTGCTATGAATTTTTAAAATAATATTGTGTATTTAATAAGAATTGTTATCAGCCGAAGGAATATAAAAGGAATTTATATAAACCGGAGTTTTTAGAATATGTAAATTTGCATCAGCAAAAGGAATTTTGAATAAACTCTGAGCTTTTGGAATGTGTTAATTGGAAAATAGTCAAATCTAAATATTTAAAAATATAACGAATCTAAAAATAACTCTTGATGTTTATACCCGCTACCCATAGGGTAGAAGGGTATTATAACTTTGTGCCGACAGGAAATGTATGTAACAGGTAGAAGGAGGCATCTCCGACCCTATAAAGTATATATATTCTTGATCAGCGTCAACAGCCGAGACGATCTAGCCATGTCCGTCTGTCCGTCTGTGTGTCTGTCCGTCTGTCCGTATGAACACCTAGATCTCAGAGACTGTAAGAGATAGAGCTATAATTTTTTTTCGACAGCATTTGTTATGTTTGCACGCAGATTAAGTTTGTTTCAAATTTTTGCCACGCCTACTTCCGCCCCCGCAAATCAAAAAAATCGAATAACAAGCGTAATTTTAAAGCTAAAGTTACGAATTTTGGTATATACAATAATAATTATAGTAGTTATGATTCCTGAAAATTTGGTTGCGATCAGATAAAAATTGTGGAAGTTATTAAAGAAATACTTTTGTATGGGCAAAAACGCCTACTTACTAAGGGTCTTAGTTGCTTTGGCTGACAATCTGGTATAATGAGCCGTCTATGGTATATTTTGAATGCGGTACTATATTGATATAGCAAACATACCATTTGGTATATTTTTAGTATTTTTTAGTATTTTCGGTATATTTTGAAAATAATACCGCAATATTTTGCCCTTATTAAAAATGGGTAGCGGGTATCTCACAGTCGAGCACACTCGACTGTAACTTTCTTACTTGTTTTATTATGTATTTCATTGAAGAATATTATTTTATTCTAAGTGAACTTAAATGGCTTGATTTTAATTCCATTTTTGAATGAGATCAGTTATTTTATGTATGAATAAGGAAATGGGGTATTGCTTCATAGTATATTTTAAATTAATGCTGATACTTTTAGATTTAATGTTTATAGATTATTAAAATATTCGATTTATATAATTGTCTTGTTATGATTTTTTAAAAGGATTTTTGGGATATACATATATATTTCAAGTTAACATTTGTATTTTGATAATAATTTTATAGAAATAAAAATGAAATTTATTTCAGTCATTGTAAATATTGCGAGTTTGATGTCGATTAAACATTTCATTCAAGAAAAGTTGTTATCAATTCTCTTGACTATTATAATTATATAGAAAAACATATGAGTGGAGTGTGAGAGAAACATCATAAATATTTATATACGAGCGTGTGTGTGTGTGTGTGTGTGTGTGTGTGTGTTTGTGTGAGTACTCTATAAAATGCACACAAGTTGCAGTTGCACTCTAATTGCCAGTCATGAGGTTCAACAACTTTCACACAAAAATCCTTGAACGCCATTTGCATAAAAACCCCAACAGCCAGCTGAACAACAGCAACAACAACGACAATAGGCTGGCAGAATAACAACAACAACAACAACAACAACAGCGACAGCATTAGCAACAAGATTACGTATACGCCACCATTGCGACAGACGTTGTCGGGGTAGTTGGGCCAGTGCAGACAACGTCGTCTATTAACCGAGCAGCGAGTGGCGAGTGGTGAGTGGCGGGGTGGCGAGGGGGGTCGAGGGGAGGGAGCTGTGGTGGCGAGGCAGGTCGCGTCGCCGCTTTGTAGAATGTGGTAGAAGAAAAACAAAAAAACAACAAACAACAAGAGGCGAGAGGCGAGAGTTGACTTAACGGTTGTTGTTGTTGTTGTTGCTGCTGTCGTTTTTCTTGCTCCGCCAAAATTCGATCAAATTGGCGTTTTGGTTTTTGCGGCTCGCAACAAATGTCAAGTGGAAAAGCATAAAAGGAGACGCGAGGAGAGCGAGGTGGCGAGACAGTCGACAGTCGACAGTCGACCACAAACTGAAGCGAAGCTGAAAATCAAACCCGAATTCGAATTCGAATTCGAATTCACTATTCGCAAATTCGATTTAAAGCCAGCGACACAGCAACGATGACGACGGCGATGAATGTGAGAGAAGCCCATGACTCTGAGTCTGAGTCTGACTCTGACTCTGAGTCTCAGTCCCAGTCTGAGTCTGAGGTGTGCGATTTTTGTAGTAAAGTGCAAAATGCTGACACTTGATTGTTGCTGTTATTGCTTTTGCTATTGCTATTGCTATTGCTATTGTTATTGTTAGTGTTATTGCTATTATTGTTTTGTGAGCCACTCGCGTAATGTTTCTGGGTCATAGATATTTGTACATACGACATACAAACACACACCCCGAAACTCTCACACTCGCTGTGACAAGTTGTTGCAACTTGCAACTCAAATAGGGTTTACCTTACCGGCACTGAGGTCGCTGATAATCCCAACTACATAATATATATCGAGTAGGCCTGCATCAATCTTGGCAACTCGAATAGATTACAGCTGACTTTCAAGTACTCAAGTGCAGTTGGCCCAATTTGCTGTCAGAGCCTTCTGCTGGTAAAGCCATCAACTCTTCAGCTTTGAGGGCTTCTTACTTTCCACATGTTTGTGATACATATATTCGACTAGTTCAACTCTCCCCACATACCATATGAATAACAATATGTTGGAGTAATAAAATGCATACAATTCCAGTATTTACAATACAACCTTCTAAGGTGCTACCAACTTAAATGCTAAGAAGAATGCATTTCATTGTTAATAAATTCATAATTTTTTGTGTTTGAATTATTAAATCCATACAGTTCTCGTATTTAACAATCTAAATACTATGATATAAAAATGCATTTCATTCCACTATTTAGAATACAGCCTTCTAAGGTGCTACCAATCTCCTTATATACTATATGAAAAGCTCTTAGAAACGAATGCAGTTCATTGTAACTGAATTCTTAAATTTTTATATTTGAACAATAAAATTCATAGAGTTCTAGTACTTAGAATACAATCTTCTCCGGTCCAATACAAATACTATGCAATTAATGCGCTTTAAAAGCATATGAATGTCAATATATTGGAATAATAAAAGGCATTTAATTCCAGTATTTAGAATACAACCTTCTCAGGTTCTACCAATGTAGCAAATAGAAACGAATACAGTTCGTTGATACTGAATTCATAATTTTGTTCGGGACTTATCCATAAGAAGCTACTACATATCAGATTAGAGTTGAGCCGTACTCACCTTATAAAACGAAAGTCCAACGCTGCAAAAGAAATGCCTGCGTCATTCCCTCTAAGAACTGCAAGTAGAGCAAGAAGAAGAAACACACAAGATTAGCATAAAGTGTATAATGGGATGGCGATGGGTTGCATTTAGTGAGGTTATGTGCACCTTATGCAATGCACCGAATGTACATATATGTATAGTATTGGATATGTTGCTATCGGGGGCCTCTGCATAAAAATAATTTATATCGAATTTGGGTGACCATTTGACTTGACTTGTTCCATATTCTTATCTCCGGTTTCTTACACACATCGAGCGAAGGCGAGGGAGAAAAAAAGAGAAAGAGAGAGAGAGAGAGAGAGAGACTGAGCGAGTGCATGAAAAGGGAAGGGAAGTGGAAGGGAACTTTTCAGGTGGTGCTGGCAGCTATCAAGTTTCTACCCGGTGCCGTGTTGCTGCTGCTTTGCTGCGCTTTTCTAAATTCGAATTCGACTGCTCGTTTGGCCTTTTTTTCATTTTTAGGTCAATTTTGACAGTTGCGTCGACAGTCGGACACTAAATGACAGCAACAGCAACAGCAACAACAACAGCAACAACAACAGCAACTACGGCGGCGGCAATATGAAATCCATAAAGACTAAGATCGATTCGCTCTCTCGTCAGAAGCACAAGAAGCTACAACAACATAATCATCATCATCTCATCATCAGCATTGACAGGCGTCGGGCGCTGGGCCAAGAACTTGAAATTGTGTGTGTTCTTCATGTCCGTCTGTCCAACTGTCTGTGTGTGAGAGAGTGTTTGTGTGTGTGTGGGTGGATATGCAACTGGCAGCTGTTGCTGCCTCTGCTGCTGCCTCTGCTGCTGCGGCTGCTGCTGCTGAAGCAGCGAGTACAAGGTGTGTGCGTTAAGGCAAATGCTACTCTTGAATACTTTCGACTTATCTGCAAGCGCTCGAAGAACAAACGTTTGAGACACTGCCACAAACTAAATTGTACTAAATTTGTACTAAATACAAATAACGGATGACATATAGTACATATTTCTTTTCTAAATCGATAGATAATGTTTTCAAGAATAGCTTCACAGTTATGTTTACAAACGATTTCCTACTTATTTTAAAAGGTAAAGAAATTATTTTGGCGACACAATTGTACGTATGTAAAGTACACAACATTTCTGAGTAATTCAAATGAAATTGTCTTAATTCTATGTAAGAATTAAAACCTATAAAATACCATTTTTTAACTAATCTTAATAGTGTATTTTCAATGTTATAGTATATTGATATACTAAATATATAATATAAAGTATATTGACATAGTATTACTTTCAAAATGTATCATAGAATATAAATGTAATAGTATATCGATGTACTAAATATATATAGTATATACAATTAAGCAAATAAAACCCAATGTAAGCAGACGTTTTTCCCCATTTAAAAGTATTTCTTCAATTTATTCTACAATTTTTATCTAATTGCAATCACATTAGGTATCACAATTACAATACTTATTATTGTATGTACCAAAATTTGCGACTCTAGCTATAAATTTACTTTTGTTACGTTGAAAAAATTTGAAACAAACATAACATGTGTTGTCGAAAGAAAATTATATCTCTATCTCTTATTGTCCCTGGGATTTAGCGCTTCTTATGAACGGACGGACAGACAGACAGTTGAAACCGATCAAGAATATATGTATATACTTTATATGGTAGGAGATGACTCCTTCTGCCTGTTACATACATTTCCTAGAGACACAGATCACAGATCTAAAAATATGGAAAAATAAAGCCTAAAAAAAGGTTAGTAAAAACTCCGCATGTTACTTAAAAATGATCTCGCTTAACAGTAGAATTTAAGCAACACAGAAAATACAAATGTATTGAGATTATATTAAGAACTTTAGCAACGCATTGAAATGAATTCATTTTATAAAGTATTTATATTTTTGAAATTACTTCAAACAAGTGGAGCGTTATTATGATATTTAAATTTGGTGTATGATAATTTTTGTATTGCCTCATTTTCGTTTCTCATTTTAGTATTAAGGATGTAATTATCTTAAAATGCGTCTTTAACTTGATGAAGATGAAGGTCATAAAGGAATTTATGTTTTAATATATATTTTAATTGTGCAGCAAATCGTTTTAGGGTTTAAAAAAAAATCGATTTGTTTTTTGCTTAAAAGATAGTTTAACTATCATAGAATAGAGAATACCTCATTTTGGATTTAGTGTGCGGACCGTCTCATGTAATGTAATAGCATATCAAAACTTAAAACGCTCCAAAATCTAGGATTACAGTGTTACCCCTTAAGAGTAAGAAATTAAGTGAATTAATACAAGTAAGAAAGCTACAGTCGAATGTGTTCGACTGTGAGATACCCGCAACGTATAGTATATTCAATAAACCCATATTCTACAAATATGCCGAAAAAATACTATAAAATACTGAAATTAAACCGCAACGCATTTTCAATAAAAAACATATTCTACAGTTATACCAAAAATATACCACAAAAATGCTGAGAAAAACAAATTCACCGAAAATATATCAAAAATACTGAAACATGCCGAATGCTATTTTTGGTATATTGAATACAAATTATACCAGATTGTCAGCCAAGGCAGTAGACGTTTTTTTTACCATTCAAAAGTATTTCTTAAATAATTTCCACAATTTCCCACTGGCACAACAAAAATATTTATTTTTCTCTCTCTCTTCTTTTATTTTCAATCTGTCTGTTTAAACAATAAGTAAATTGAACAATTAATATTAAATTTACAGAAATATCGGTTTTCCAATGAGCCCTACCATTGCATTATTATAACATCTGTTCAGTTAGTTGGATTTATGTATCGGGCAGATCAAGTAATTGGTATCTTTTCAGTCTTTTTACTGTTAAATTGTTTTCTACTAGACTTAAGGGTAAATTATGCTCGTGGTCATGGAGTCTATCGATATATTTCTTACTAAATTTCTTTATATCGTCTTTTATGGTGGAATATGTGGAATAGAAGAGTATAAACTATATAGTCAAGATAATTCAAGATCGATGTGATCTCACATGAATTTCTCGCAGTGCAAGCAGATGTGTATAGGGCGCGTTATTTATGTTTGCTAGTGACCTATATCCCACACACAGCGACAGCAGACAGCAGACAGAGAGGGAGAGAGAAAGATAGAGGGGAGAGAGAGAGAGAGAGAGGACAACAATGGGCAGCACTAATTACCAAAGGTACGTGCTGAGCAATATTGTAGAACGATCGACTCTCGCTCGTTTTCATTTCACTTCTGTTCGCTTCTCTCGCGTGTTGTATGGAAATGTTTCTCGACTGTCTGTCTGTGTGTGTGTGTGTGTGTGTGTGTGTGTTATCGCTGCATGTGTGCGTGTGTGGGACACCTTCAACACATCCCTGGACGCGTATCAAGTTGAAGGTTTATTTTTGTTTACAATCATTTTCGAGCGGCAGCAGCAACAACAAAAGCTCAGCTACCCCAACATAGACCGCCGCCTATCTGCGGTCCACCCCTCACCATCCACCCCGCGCCTTCCATAACCACTCTCCCTACCCTTCCCCCACCCCTGCCGAATGCCACACGCCCACACATCCAACAAGTAGGTCGCCATCGTCATCCGCAACGTTTCGAAATAGAGAAAAAAAATGAAATAGAAGAAAAAAATATGTTTGTGTGTTTGCTGTTGTTGTTTTCTTTCATTCGTTTTTTCTTTCTATCGTTTTTTTTTTTTTTTTTTTTTTTTGTTTTGTATTTGGTGCGTTTTTTACGAGTGCTTTTTATCTTATCGGCCGACAGTCATCGAGTCGAGTCGAGTCGAGTCGAAATTCTTTCTTTTTGCTTCTCTCCCTCTCTCTCTCTCTCTCTCTCTCTTTCTTTCTTTCTTTCTTTCGTTCTTTCGTTCTTGCATGCGTTCTAAGTCAACAACAAATGTTCGAAGCATATTTTGTTTGTCTTGCTCTCCCGCTCTCTGTGTATTTGTTCATATTCTTCGCACCCGGCACAACAACAGCAACAACAACAAGAAAAACAACAAACAAACACAGCATTTTGATTAAGTCACATTGACTTCCACACGCCCTGCACTGCCACGCCCCCACGATCAGCTGTGGCGCACTCATACGCCTCGCATCTCGGTTGTAGGGCATCCAACCAAATGAAATACATAATTTTCTTTCAAAGATAAAACCAAAAACACACGAAAAAACAAAATCGAAAAAAAAAACGAAGAGAATATAAGAAGAAACCATTTGAAATCTGGGTCAAACTATTTTACGTACGGAATATATTCCGCTGTCTATCTCGTCTCCCCTCTCGCTCCCTCTCTCTTCCCCTCTCCGTCGTGTATTTGCTCTTGCTTTCTTTTGGCCAGCACAAAAAGACAGCAAACAAAGCGAAAAAGCAAACAAACATATGATCTAACTACAGATCCTTTGTTGTAGTGCTCTCGGAGTACATATTTACCTACTCGCTCACCACCCCCTCACTACCCACATACTATATAGCTGCCATATACGATTGTTGACTGACTGCTTGCTTGGCATCTTTCGAGTGTCCCACAAAACTATTCACGATAATGGGAATAACACACTCACAACTAACTCGACGTAATTCCCATTTCAGAACTGCTCCCGATTTTGTTTGTGTTTTTCTGCCTTTTTTGCGAATACAAAACTCAATTCAGACAACTATCAATATATTCCATATATTCATTGAAAATATGCCACAGATAATTCATTTCACTTTACTATATATTTGTAGTGAGAGAAATGAATACTCATTTTAAACTCTGATTTTATGGTACTTTCTTTTTGTTTGAAACCATTTCAAACATATTTCATGTCAAATTGCTATTTATGTTGTACTTATTAGGAAATCAATTCTATTTATTGTTGATGACTCTCAAGAGAGCCGTCGATGTACATATATCATTTGAATTCCATTCGTTTATGTTATTTATATTTACTTTAAGATTAACTGGAATCACTTTCAACACAATTCTACAAATGTTTCAATGAGAAAATTGGCAACCGAAATAAAGTTTTCAATTTTATTTATGCAATTTAGAAAGAGAAATTAAATGAAATTTAAAAACATAATTCTTTTTGAAACAATATATTAAACGGAGATTACATAATAAATAAAGTATAAATTTGATCTTTACTTTGATCCATTTCTATTATATTTTATCTGTAACGAAAAACGTAAATATAGTTTATGTAAGTTCGAATAATTTGATGTAATAATTTCTTGCAGTACTATATTTCATAAATTTGTAGTAAATTAAATATAAATTACAAAAGATTCGTAGAATATACAAAAATTACTCGCATGAATACACAACAATGTTCAAATATTAAATGCAAATTAATTGCAATTTATGTACCACAATTATAAGTTTTTTCTTTGATTGCCAATCAATTTTGTTTACATTTGAACAGAAAACAGAAAACAGTAGAGTGTGTGAGAGGCAATATTTTGCGAGACACTAGCTGCGACATCAACGCTAACACTAACAATAACAATAACAATAACACCAGTTGCTAACGATACAGTTATCGTCGATAATTTACGATCATGAACGGATGGCGATCAGCAATAAGTTGGACAACGGCGCGTATGCGCAATCTAGCTGTGCATGGCTCGACTCACTCACTCACTCACTCACTCAAGGATAACTGCCTAAGATCGTTGTTGTAGGTGCTGTGAGACGTTATGATATATGCGCAAAGAATGCGCCATAAAAGCAAGCGCAAATGAATTGCGAATGAAAATGAAATGAAAAAAGTGCAGCAATTGAATGTCGGCGATCGTCAGCGGATCGCGATCGTCAGCGGACGAAACGCGGGCGAAGAGGAGAGCGGCCATAAAATGCGCTGGTGACGCGGAGCTGCTCTGAGCTGTGTGGCCCAGACTAATGCTAATGCAATTAACGGTATTTTATGCTAATTTCAACATTGAACTTAACATCTAATCGTAAAGCGCAGACGCCGGACGTTCTAAAAGACGCAGACACTGAGCTTAGAACAAGTTCTCATTCTCATTCTCATTCTCGTTCTCATTCTCTCAATTCTCGCTGTTTTTGTTTTCATCGTCGTCGTCGTCGTCGTCGTCGTCGCTGATCGCCGACAGTTGCTGGGAAATTGATATTTATGTGAGGAATGTTGAAACACATGCCAAGCCGTCAAGCCGACAAGCCGACAAGACATAAAAACTTGGCTTGGCATCTGTCACTCAACTCAGCCAAACTGAATGCAAAATGGTCACACTGATTGCTTTGTTCAACAATTTGGTATATTTCGTGTTCTATGGTGTAAATGGCAGCCAAATATAACATTTGGTATACTATATTTAAGTATTTCATCTGTTGAATTATTTTGTGTATCGAAATGTAACATTTGGCACATCTCAGTATTTATTCAGTATATTTGTTTGGTATATATTGTACTGTGTGGTATATTGTGCACGTATTAAACACCAAATAGTCGGTATAAATTCGTATATTGAAATATTTTTCGGTATATATTTGGTATATTTCGTGCTCGTTTTCATTTGGTATATTTATATATTTCATCGGTTGATTTATTTGGTATATTTGGTATATAGTAGTATATATATAAATGTAACATTTGGCATACCTCAGTATTTATTCAGTATATTTGTTTACTATATATTGTATTATATGTTATATACCATATACTTGGTATATGTTAAAAAGTTGTATCGGAATATTTAGTTGGCATATTGAGCATGTATCATTTGGTATTTTTATACCCGCTACCCATAGGGTAGAAGGGTATTATAACTTTGTGCCGGCAGGAAATGTATGTAACAGGTTGAAGGAGGCATCTCCGACCCTATAAAGTATATACATTCTTGATCAGCGTCAACAGCCGAGACGATATAGCCATGTCCGTCTGTCCGTCTGTGTGTCTGTGTGTCTGTCCGTCCGTCCGTATGAAACACTGGATCTCAGAGACTATAAGAGATAGAGCTATAATTTTTTTTCGACAGCATTTGTTGTGTTTGCACGCAGATCAAGTTTGTTTAAAATTTTTGCCACGCCCACTTCCGCCCCCGCAAATCAAAAAAATCGAATAACAAGCGTAATTTTAAAGCTAGAGTTACGAATTTTGGTATAGACAATAATTACTATAGTAGTTATGATTCCTGAACATTTGGCGATCAGATAAAAATTGTCGAAGTTATTAAAGAAATTCTTTTGTATGGGCAAAAACGCCTACTTACTGGGGGTCTTAGTTACTTTGTCTGACAATTTGGTATATTGTGCCGTCTATGGTATATTTTGAATGCGGTACTATATCGATATACCACATATACCATTTGGTATATTTTTTAGTATTTTAGTAGTATATTTGGTATATTTTGAGAAATATACCGCAAAATATATTGCTTTTATTCAAAATGGGTAGCGGGTATCTCACAGTCGAGTACACTCGACTGTAGCTTTCTTACTTGTTAAGTATTTGATCGGTAGATTTATTTGATATATTTTGCATATGCAAAAATAGCATATGACATACTTAAGTATTTTTTCGGTATATAGATGGTATATTTCGTTTTTTGTGTGAATATATAAATACTAAATATACCATTTGGTATATTAAAGTATTTTTCTTAGTTTATTTGTTTGGTATGTACTGCGCTCTCTGGCATAGTTTGCATGTAATACAATACAGTATATAGAAAAGTTCTGAAACTCAATATATTTATTTTAGTTGTCAGATTATAATGATTATAATGACACTTGCATAATTATATTAGCAGATAACGGAATAATGGATTTTAAATAAAACAAGTCTTACAACAAAGCAATTGCTTTAGATTGTTGTCCCTTTTTCAGTCAATTGTTAAGTTATCGATTATTTGTGCACAAGTGTCATCTCCAGTAATATAGCAATCGTATTATTAGAGATGAGAGTTGCACACAATTTATGATTTGATATTTTTTTTACTTCAGTGAGGAACGTATTTGAAGCCAACTTCGTTATTTCCTGCTGAGTTTCCTCTAGCTGCTGCTGCTGTTGTTCTTGCTGTTGTGAACTTTGCATTTTGGCAAGGACATTTGCAACCACTAAAGAGGGAGACGAAGAAACAGGAGCTGTGGAGATTGAGGCGGGAAACTGAGCTTGGGCTTGGGTTTGGGTTTGGGGTCGGGGCCGTGCACAGAATCCGTTGAAATTCATAGATTGAACTTGCACTTGGGCACAAAACAAACAAATACACACATACACACATACACACACACACACACACATACGAACAGACAGTGGAAATGTGTGGCGAGAGGAAGGTGGAGGATGGAAAGAGAAAGAAGGAGAAGAAGGGGCAGCGTCGCTTTACAGCCGCGAGCAGGACGAGGACACTGCTAAAATGCTTATGGTAGGTCAGGAGCAGCCATCGCCATCGCCATCGCCATCGCCATTTACGAAAGCTTTTGCTTTCCTGACCTGCCTCACGTTGCCGCGCATTGTGCACTCTGTCTGTGGCACGTACTGCGCAGGAGCCAGCCACAGCTGCCCCCGAAAGCAGCTGCTGCTGCTGTTGCTGTTGCTGTTGCTGTTGATGCAACGAAACGTTTATGCGTGTCGAGTTCGCGATTTTGGGCAAATGTTGGCCACGTGTGGCAGCGTGTGTGCGCTCTGTTCATGGCATCAACGTGTGGCGGCAACGTGGCGTATGCGTGTTATGCAGCAATTTCCAAGGCAACTCGCCACGAGAGTTCAACGCACCTCGCTGCATAACGACGACGAGTCCAAGGACACTTTGCTAAGCAGGACGAGCAGCCCCAAAAGGGTGGGGGCTAAAGGGGAGGGACGGGTCTGGCTGCATGGCAGTTCGCATGATTTGAGGCAACCGCAATACGCATTCGATGTATTGTTATGACTATGCTGAGACTCGACAACTGTGCCACAACAGCCCCAAAATGGCATTGACAACGACTGGAGAAGAGGTGAAGAGGTGAAGAGGAGGAGGACAAGGAGGAGGGGCAACAATCTGTGTGTGTGGCAAGTTGTGGCTCAACAGGCGACCTCTGATCACTGCCTCAATTCCAGGCCAGGACGCGACAATGCGACTCTTTGCATCTACGATTAATTGGGTCACTCGAATCCCCTTCGATTGCACTCGCAAATCATTCCGATAATTGCTAATCAAATATCCAAATCGATGCGAATTATTCCTGCATATTCAATTAGCTCAGCGGCAATTAAATGGCTTTTTTCTAGACTCGCGACTTCAAAGCGACAACAAAGCGCATCGTAATCAACTATTGAGAGTGTAAACCACTGATTTGAAATAGAAATGCAAAATGCAAAATAAATAGAAGAAAGTAAAATACAACTAACATTCATGACACTTTTCAATGGCATAATAATTAAACAACTAAAAACGATGATTAACAACAACATTCGCAACAATTTGGAACAGAATAAATGATTCTTGTTTTGATTGTCGCTTTAATAAGCAAGTAAGCTGTCAAATTAATACACAAAAAAAAAAAAAACTGAAATATACTGAAGGCTATATTTGGTATATCGATATACTATTATACTCAGAATATACCAGACAGTATATACATGCATACATAATAAGCCGTGCATTGTTTTTGAAATATCCCAAATTAGTATACTATAAATATACTAAAATATATACTGAAGTTTGTTTTTAGTATTTCGATATACCATTGCATTTAAAATATACCATAGAGTAAAAAATAAACTGGCTATTATTGATCAAATATACCAGATATAATACAAACAAGTAAGAAAGTTACAGTCGAGTGTGCTCGACTGTGAGATACCCGCTACCCGCTTTTTAATAAAGGCAAAATATTGCGGTATCATTTTGAAAATATACCGAAAATACTTAAAAAATACTAAAAATATACCAAATGGTATGTTTAGTATATCAATATAGTACCGCATTCAAAATATACCATATACGGCTCAATATACCAGATTGCCAGCCAAAGTAACTAAGACCCTTATAAGTAGGCGTTTTTGCCCATACAAAAGTATTTCTTTTATAACTTCGACAATTTTTATCTGATCGCAACCAAATTTTCAGGAATCATAACTACTATAGTTATTATTATATATACCAATTTGCAACTCTAGCTTTAAAATTACGCTTGTTATTCGATTTTTTTTGATTTGCGGGGGCGGAAGTGGGCGTGGCATAAATTTGAAACAAACTTGATCTGCGTGCAAACATAACAAATGCTGTCGAAAAAAATATAGCTCTATCTCTTATAGTCTCTGAGATCTAGGTGTTCATACGGACAGACGGACGGACACACAGACACACAGACGGACAGACGGACATGGCTATATCGTCTCGGCTGTTGACGCTGATCAAGAATATATATACTTTATAGGGTCGGAGATGCCTCCTTCTACCTGTTACATACATTTCCTGCCGGCACAAAGTTATAATACCCTTCTACCCTATAGGTAGCGGGTATAAAAATAATACTTAAATAAATATCGAAGGCTATTTTTGGTATATCGATATACTATCACAAACAAAGTATACCATATAGTACAAAAATTCAACATTATTAACCAAAGCAGCTAAAAATCGTTTTTTTTTTTTTACCAAATAAAATGATTTCCTAAATAAGTTTTACAATTTTGATCAGATCCCAACCACATTTTCAGAAATCTCAATAACCGAAGTTTGTATGTAGCAAATTTAGCTTTGCTTGCAATCCAATGTAGACTTTAATATCTACAATATATTATTTTATATAAATTATATAATAAAATATTAAAATATAAAGAAATACGTATTATGTCTTATAAATGTAATGCTATATCAATAATATAATGTTATTATCATTAGTTGAACAAGTAACGAGTAAGAAAACAAGATTGTGAGATACTCTCACGGTATTATTGTTAAAATACTCGTATCTTAAATTAATATACCGTAAAAATACTCAAAATATAAATGTTGTACTTTAAAAAGAATATGTTGTGATTATTATTAGTTGCATAATAGTGAACAAGTAAGAAAGTCGAGTGTGCTCGACTATGAGATACCCTAATTCTCGACCTTTCTCTCATTCTCTCCCTTTCCCAGTCTCTGTTTTGTGTTTCTCTTCGATCTCCTTCAGCTAGTTGTGTCATCTTGAACTTGATGCAGTCATTATTTGGCCACAATATTTCATAGATATTTTTTGCACACATATTTGTCTCTAATAGTTTATCATTACCCCTACCGCTCCCTCTGCCCTTCCTCTCTCTCTCTCTCTCTCTCTCTCTCTCTCTCTCTCTCTCTCTCTCTCTCTCGCAGTTGCTGTTTCGCATTTGAATTGCGCATTGTGCGAATAGGCAAAATGTTGTTGTGCTTTTTATGTTTGCTGGGTTTGTCATTGTGCAGGGGCGTGCATACTTCAACCACCCACACACACACACACACATACAGACGCACACACACATACACACGCACACTCGCACACGTATGGAAGCATAAAGAGACGACGCTAAATAGATGGACGTTTGAATTGCTTCGTGCGTTGAATTCAAGCGCCAAGTGAAAGTTGTTCAATTGTTTATTATGATTATTGTTGCTGTTGCTGTTGCTGTTGCTGTGGCTATTACAATTGCTATTACTTACAGTACTCACTGTTGTTGTTGTAATTGTTGTTGTTGCCAGCAACAATTTCCATTTCAATTTCAATTTCTGAGTCTATTTCAATCTCAATAATTATTTCGATAGAATATTACGCATACGACTTGTGGCCAAGTTCAAAGGCAACTTCCAATGTCCAGTTGCTCTAAAATTTTGTTATTTACAACCTCCTAACACCCCTGACTCTACCTTTTGAGCCTTCCTTTGAGCTGCCTTCTTCTTTTGTCGCCTTCTGTCACGCATTTTAAGTTTCAGTTTTTTTCATTTATTTTTTTCGTTACTTTATTATTTTGCAAATGAAATAAAACTAAAATGAAGACAACGCAAAAATGCAAAATAAATACAGCCGAAAAAGAAATAAATAAAGAAAGAAAAAAAAACAAAACCTTTGCGCCGCACAAAATTTGCACTTTTTTCACTTTCTCCTTTTGTGCACGCTTTTGACATTTTAATTGCTATTTGCCCATTAAATGCAAAGCGAGAAAAGCGCAAAGCCAGCCCCAGCCGAGGAGTTGGCGAGAGAGGGCGGACAGCCGGACAGACAGACGGACGGACGGACGGACGGACGGACGGACGGACAGAGGGAAGCGCTTGAGTCGCTGTTTGAAGTCAAAGTCGCCGTTTTGTAGCCCATAACTGGGCAGGGCCATGGTCATGTGTGTGTGTGTGTGTGTGTGTGCGTGTACATACATGTGTGAGTGTGTCGTTGTGGCGTCTCCGCTGATCAATTCTGATCTATATTCACAGCGCAAAAGTTCATTGACTGCGAATGCGCTGCAAATGAATTTGCCACACAATGCACGCCACAAAATGGGGGGCAAATGGGGGCGTGCCCCACGCTCCCTCATTCGCTGAGTCTTGTGCTCTGCTCTGTGCTCTGCTTTGTGCTGTGTGTGGGGGCGAGTCAAGCTCAGCTTTTGGGCACGCCGCAACTGCAACTGCAACAACAACAACAACAACTACTACAGCAATAACAATAACAATAGCAGACAAACAGCAGGCGACCAAGAAGCGCAATGTGATCGACTAAGAAATACCCAGCTTCACAACATATTTTTTTCTTAAATTCTTCAATAAATATGTTCTTAAATATTTTTCATCCTTAACTTGATCTTCGCTTTTCTTGATTTGTATCTTGCATTCTTTCTTCATCAATATTTAACTTGATCTGTTTCTCTCTCTCTCTTTCTTCATCAATATTTAATTTGATCTGTTTCTCTCTCTCTCTCTCTTTCTTCATAAATATTTAATTTGATCTGTTTCTCTCTCTCTCTCTCTCTCTCTCTTTCTTCATAAATATTTAACTTGATCTGTTTCGCCTCTCCCCCTCACTCTCTTTATTAATATTTAACTTGATCTGTGTCTCGCTTTCGTCCTTTGTTATATGCAACTTTATCTGTTTCCCATTATTTCTTCATCAGTATATCTATCTATCTCTGTTTCTTTCAGTCTGTCTTACTCTACAACTTATTCTGTCTCTCTTTGTAATGCATTGTCCATCTCTCGATTTATTTCTTCATGTCTAAACTATCTTACCGATCTTTATTGCTTCTCTTTTGTTTTGGTTGTTCTCTCTCAAAGATCCTTTTTGACTGCACACGGTTTTAACTTCTCTCTCTCTCCCTCTCTCTCTCACTCTCTCTATCTCTTTCTTATCCACTTCCTACTACTTCGATACCACCCCATTGACTGTTCCGCCTTACAGGGTATGTCTTTTACCATTGGCGTCGTCTGCTCGGCAAAGTCGCGTCGATCGCAAAAAAAAAATGCAAAAGAAATAACAAGAGAAAAAGCAAACAGCAAATAGAGAGAAAAAAGTGGACGGCAATAAATGGTTGGTTGAAATTATGTAACATTTACCCAGTAAACGGCAAAAGCAGCAGGAAACCTAGAAAAACGTTCAATGAAAAGTGAAAAAGCAGCAGCAACAACTGCAAAAAAAAACCGCATCACGAACTCTAAAAACAACAACTGCAACTGCAACTTCGATTGCGACTTCAATTTGCTGCAGTTGTTGAAAGGAAAACTTGTCCAAGGCGGCGCAGCCAGTTTTAGCTTAAGCCCACGTTAGAAGTTGGCAACAGCAACCAGCAACCAGCAACCAGCAACTAGCAGCCAACAACCAGCTACAGCCACAGCCACAGCAACTCCTGCTACAAGAGCCACATCCAAGTCCAAGTGATTGCAACAATGTTAACGCTGCCAATACCCGGCACACAGCGAGTCGAATCGGGTATATCAGATCGCTATATGCGAGCAGCATATTTTCAATTCGCACATTAGTTGCAAACAATACGAAAGAATTGAAATCTTAACTTGACATATCAGAAATAAAGTCATCCAATCTAGCTCAGCAATTAATTAAGATTGCTACATGTTCAACTTAAAGAGTTACAATTAATGAACAAGTTAATGAAATCACATCTCGCTTAACGGCAGCGAAAAAGTAGTTCACTAACCGAACTAAATCGCTTCAAACTAAAGGTTCAAAATGATAAAGCAGAAAATCTGCATTTTTAATTTGAGCTTTTAATTTATATAATATTTCTGGAAACTTTACTTCATATAAAACAGCTAATAACAATTAAGCTGCCAATATATCGAAAATAATCTTGAGAAATTTTATATTTTTATCCGAAAGATACAAAATACTAAACATTTATTTTGTTTTTATATTAAGTATTTATAGTCAACTTTATATATCGCATGATAAATTTTCACTTCAATAAATCATTTTATTTGACAAAAAAGAGATCCAGTTTTGAGTCTTAAACAATTCTGTTTACAATCTAGTATAAAGTATATACTGAATATAGCATTCAGTATTTTTCTCTGTATTTAGTATATTTAAAGGAAAGTTCCGTAATGTTTGGCTGTTATTTTAAAATATTATATAATATTCGGTGTACAATTCAGTATTTTTTCGGTATATTTATTTAGTATATTATAACGAAAATATCACAATTTCTGGCTTTTAATTAAAAGTCGAGTATAGAATATAATATTTGGTATATAATTCAGTATTGCTTCGGTATATTTATTTCGTATATTTTAATGAAAATACCGAAAAGTCGAGTACACACGATTGTCGCTTGCTTACTTGTTATATTATTCGATTATGCTCGTTCAACATCAAGCTCGGAATACGTTTATGTTACTTGAAAATTGTTTATTCACTGTGGTTTCTAACACACACATTTCTAATCAAAAAGGTCAGTAAAATGTAGAAAAGTATATGAGCATTAAGCGTCATTATGCGGTATATTCGAGTCGATCAGACTCGCCTATTTGGCTTCTCTGCTCTTGCTTTTGGCCATCGTCGCTTTGTGCGCTGTAAATTCGCTTCCTTGTATGACATAACACAACACTGCCAAACCAAGTGGTGGGCAGCAACAGCAACAGCAGTAACAACAGCAACAGCAACTGCGGCAGCGGCTGCAACTACGATGACAACGTCGATCTTTACCTCCACAACAGACCGTGTGCCACATTCCAGTTTGTTGCTGTTGCTGTTGTTGTTGTTGTTGTTGTTTTCTTTTTGGTTTTTCTTTTGTTGCCGCCTGGAAAATCCCGTTTTTTCCCATTCACTGATTCGATCAGTCGGCGTAATGAAAATGAGAAAAATGGCAACTAACTAACAATGCCAACTGCAACTCGTAGAAAAGCAACAACAACAGCAACAACAACGGCTGCAATTGGCAAAGCTGCAACGTTGCACCAAAGTCGCTGTCATTTGGCGAGTTGCGAGTTTTACTTTCGTTTTTCACGTAACAATCGCAACAGCAACAACAACAACAATTATGACGACGACGACGACGACGACGACGACGGCAACAGCAAAAGGAAAATGGTGTTAGCAGGCAATGTTACCGCAGTCGACAATCGGTGTGTGGCAAGAGAGGCAAGAGAGGCAAGAGAGGGGCACGTTGCACGGGCTTGGCGATCAATTTCAAGCGGTTGCACGATAAGCAGGAAGTGCAACATGGCAAATGTTGCAGACAGACAATTGAGCCGACAGACGGCAGTTACATCGCCGCGTTGCCGAGTTGCAGAGTTCCAGAGTTGCAGAGTTGCCAAGCTGCAAAGTTGCAAAGAGTCAGAGCCGCGTTTGCCATTTGACAAATGCATTAAACTTGCACGTTGCACGTTGCATGTTGCACGTTGCATATTGCATATTGTCCAACGCACACACACACACACACAGCATACAGCAACCCAGCAACTTTTTGTTGTTGCTGCGCTTTGAATGCAAACGAAAGGCAGCAATATGGCACATATAACAGTTGCGGCACATGGTATAACAGCTTTCGATTTTAACAGTTTAGACATTGAGTATAATGCGCTGCAATTATAACAGTCAACACTTTTGAATTGCCATTTGGCATACAATATACTGATCAATCGTATAACAGTTGACATATATAACAGTATAACGCTAGGATATTTGGATAGTATGTCAGTTCTTCTCAAAGAGCGTGCAAAAACAAAATTATTATAAGAATATGCACTCAAATATTACTTTTTGAGTGCATATTCTCAATTCGAATATATAATAGTAATGATCAAAGGCTAACTTATGGCAGCAATATGGCACATATGTATAACAGTTGCGGCACATGGTATAACAGCTTTCGATTTTAACAGTTTAGACATTGAGTATAATGCGCTGCAATTATAACAGTCAACACTTTTGAATTGCCATTTGGCATACAATATACTGATCAATCGTATAACAGTTGACATATATAACAGTATAACGCTAGGATATTTGGATAGTATGTCAGTTCTTCTCAAAGAGCGTGCAAAAACAAAATTATTATAAGAATATGCACTCAAATATTACTTTTTGAGTGCATATTCTCAATTCGAATATATAATAGTAATGATCAAAGGCTAACTTATGGCAGCAATATGGCACATATGTATAACAGTTGCGGCACATGGTATAACAGCTTTCGATTTTAACAGTTTAGACATTGAGTATAATGCGCTGCAATTATAACAGTCAACACTTTTGAATTGCCATTTGGCATACAATATACTGATCAATCGTATAACAGTTGACATGTATGTATAACAATATAACGCGAGGATATTTGGATAGTATGTTAGTTCTCCTTAAAGAGCGTGCAAAAACAAAATTTTTATAGGAAAAGAAACAATACAACAATATGCGTGTATAACAGTCAATGATCAACGGCATTATATCACCAAAAGCATATATTTATTTATATGGAACTACAATATTCTACAACAATAACAAAAAACATAATCTAAAAGGAGTTCTCTTCGAGAAATAGCTACAAATTGTTCGAATTTTATCATAATAAGCATAATTATAGGAGTACATACGTATAACAGTTGAAAGGCTTGTAATATATCTGTGCTATATGGACAATGATTATAACATATAACATTTATATAGAATAAAACATCTCATTGGAGTATTTTCTTTAAGGAATCTACGCAAAAAGAAACTATTTGTATATGGAAATAGGTGAGTATAACAGAATGAGATTGTATAACAGAATAATAGTCTTTTTGAAATATTCTTTTCAAGGAGTCTACACCAAAATAAAAGATTTTTTCATATGAGCATAACATAATGAGTTTATATAACAGAAGAGCATCTCTGTTTTTATATAAAATTAAGCATTAAGCTGAGTATAACAGCAGCATACTCGTAACAATGTGTCAACTCATAATAATTATTATTGTTATTATTTTATTAAAACAACAAAAACAATTCGTTATTGGTATGAAATGAGTCAAAGCGACTAAGTCATTCATAATTAAACAAGCATAGCAGCAACAAATCATTCATCAGTCATCAGTCAATAATAAAGAACTGTTATATGAAGAAATTCATATTACATTTTTAATTCCTTCCAATTGATGGCATCTGTCTCCTTGTATATTCTTTACACTCTATACAATTACTTAACATTTTTCTCACGCTTCATTGATGAGCAACACATTGATAGGATATTAAATGAACAACTCAAGGAATTATGAGGAACATAATTATTGAAATATGAAAATATCTACACACAAAGGCAGAACGTGTTAAAGTCTAGAATAAAATCTTGAATCAAGATTGTTTCATGTGAATATTGAATGAAAAAGGTTTATTCTTAAATAAAGACTGAAATTTTACAAAAATTCTAAATTGCCCAATCTTGAAATTCAAGTACTGTTCAATCTCTAAATGGAACCGAGAAGATAAAATCTGAAATCACGATCAAACGTTCTAACATTAAGATTGTTTATTTATACAAATAAGATTGTTTTTTTAAGACCGAAAAAATCTTAAACCAAGATTTGCAATCTAATTTTCAATCCAGATTTTTTCTCTCTAAGTATTTATTTCTTAAGGCTATTAACAAGAAATAAGGATAAATTTGAGTTTTTGGCGAGCATTTGTAAAGATTAGTATTTGCATGCGAAACTAATTTGACAATTAATTTAGCATAACATATCGAAATGAACGATAAATTATCGATAATATGAAAACTTGTCAGATAGTAAGATTTGGGAGATGAAACGAAAGTGAAACAAATTGAATCAAATGGAATTGTTATACAGATACTCGTAATAATAAAAGGTTAAAGCTTATTTTTAGAAATTTAACCATTGTTGTTGACCTAGCTGATGAAACGTTTAACTGATTATTGAATGTGAAAAGACTAAGGTCTAAGGATTCGACTGATTTTGAGGCGTGCTGCAGACAGCCTTCTTTCTAATCAGCCGAATTGCATCTTGCAACTTTCACGTTTATGGCCTGGCTTAAATGTTTGCGTTGCCAAAACAGCAACATTGAGTCTCACACAGGCAAGCGGAGGTCTAGGGCTTCAACTTCAGCAACAGCAACAGCACCTTCGCATTCGCATTCGCATTCGAATTCGAATTCACCTTCGCCTCTCTGGCCGCCCAAGTTGCCTGCCATCTAAGCATCGAAGCAAACGTAACCAAGGCAACAACTTGTGGGCCACACCAAAAGCGGCAACAAACAGCAAACGATCGTCGCGATCGTTAGCCAAAGTTAGGCTCAAAAGCGAGAGCGAGTCAGAGAGAGAGAGAAAGAGAGAGAGAGAGAGAGAGAGACAAACTGCAGCGAACTGCAAAAAAAATATGTAATAAAATTTGAAATAAAGCAAACACGTAAGAATAAAAAGTGGGCAAGGAAAATGGCATGAAAATACCCCGTAAATTTGTATATACAGTAGAATCCGGTTTTAGCGACTTTCAAGGGACCGTCGTTATATCCGGAAGACCCACTAACCAAAAGGAGAAAAATCCAATTTTGTTTATTTTATGGTTATTAATGTTTTTATCAATTTAATTTGTATGGGGACCCACCAAGTTATAGCCGGATTCTACTGTACTTATGTTATATTTATTTCATGTATCCTAAAATTTCTTGAAATATTGTAGAATTCCAGTAAATTGAAATCAAAGTTCTATACTTTTTATTAAGCGCTTCCAAAGAATTCCATAATGTGAGTTTGTAATATGAATTTGTATATCTATGAATTTTAATGTTTGTAGGTATTCTTTACTTAATTAAAATTTAATTAAGAAAAATAATAGTGAAAATGTAACTTTTATGTGAAAGAAGGAATAAAGAAATATTCAAATTATGAAATCGATTAACGAGAGGATCAGCAAAGAAATTTGCCAATCATAAAGATATAATTTGCTTTGAACATAGTTTTTATTGATGTAATTCAAATTATATAAAGTAGTTGCATTCAGTTGCAGTTACTATCGATACCTATTGCAGATACTATCGATACTTGTTGACAGTGTGCCTAGATAAATAATAGAAAAGTTGCCAGATGCATATTATATAGTACATATATGTACATATATAAAGAAGTTGCATTCCGTTGCATGTTGCAGATCATAAATGGACTCTCACTTCAAAAAGGATTGCATTGAAGTATCGATACTTGTTGACAGTGTGGCCAGATGGCGAACAAATCCCAAATTCGTAGAGGGTATTTATTGTTAGAGAGGAAAAGCTTGAACAAAAACAACGAATTCCCATTATCATTTTGTTGTGGATGAAAAACCGAAACCAGTTTTCCATGAAAGCAAAATGGCAAATAAAGTGAAGCAAAAAAGCGCAGCACAAAAAAAAAATTAAGTCACCGTTAAAAGAGGCGACGATCAACTTACCCCGTTGCGTGTCCAGTTAACGAGGGGGAAAGGAAGGGGGAAAGTCGAGGGAGCGCAAGCGGAGGCGGTGACGGAGACGGAGGTGAAGAGCAGGCGTCGCTTGGTTACTTCATCGTAGCGGAGAGAGAGAAAGTGCCAGGAAAAACTGCACAGCAAAGCAAGAGGGTGGTGAGAGGGGGATGGGAAGAGGGGGGGGAGAGCTGCCGTTGCAGTTGCTGTTGCTGTTGCTGCAACGATGGCGTGTCATGGCCTCCCGCTTGTTGCCACCGCCACCGCCGTCGCCGTCGTCGTTGTGTGCCGCCTGCAACATTTCCCCATTTCCCATTGCAATTGCGGTGCAGGGGACGCGAGGCGCGGAGATGTGGCACGTTGCACGGTGCGCGTTGCGCTTGTTGCAACTTCAGCCATGATTATGTGGCATTAACTTTAGCTTACGTAACCTCCAATGCAATGCAACGCCAAATGGAAATTGTAAATCATATGATGGTCGACACCGACACCCAGTGCAACATGCCCCCCCCCACCCACCGCTCCACTGCTCCATCCGCTGCCTCAGTGCGCGCAGCTTCAAGCTCGAATGTTGCGCAAATGAAACGAAACAAGGAAAACAACAACAACAAACACAACGACAACGACAACGACAACGGGAACAACAACAATGACAAAATCAAAATCAAAGACAACGGCGATCGTCGTCGTTGAACGTGAAAAGCGGAAAACTTTTGCAGCTTTGGCACATAAAAAATAATTTATGCACACGGACAAAGAGCCCATTACAAGAGACGTATCAGGGGAGAGGGGAGAGGGGAGAGCGGAGAGGGGAGAGGAAAATGCGGACTGACATAAGCTTCGACTTGGCAACGAAATGCGAATACCCTTAATGAGCTGCACCTTGAGCTGCATCAATCAATCAATCAATCAATCAATCAATCAATCAATCAATTGAATTTCCATCTCGATTTTATTAACGCATTTCAATAAAAATAAGAAAAGAATTGATATATCTTAAAATACATTTGAGAATCAATTGCAAATTGATATTAATAGTAAATCCTTAAATAATGAGAATCGATTTCGCTAAAAGAAATACCAATATAGATATTCTTTCACTTTTGAAAATATATTATATATTTATTATTATTATTGTTAATACAATTTGTTGTATTCTTTGGAATTGTTTTCCATTGTTTTTTAATAGATGCTCAAATCAGATGATATAATCTGTAGCTTATCTGATAACAAGTGAAACATGCAATGAAGATTAGTCAAAAATAACTGACTTCCAAATTACACCAACTGGTGTTAAGTCGCTTATGAACATAAGTATTATGTTAATTACTTATTTTCCCATATAACGATCATTTAAATGACATTTTAGAATTCCATTTATTTCAGCCTTACAATTACTTAATTTATTTACTATTTATATTGAAATACGTAAGATATTACGTATACGTAACGTTGAGACGAATGAAAAGGATGCGATTACGTATACGCAATATGTGAAAACGATCATGTTCCGTTTATAATATTAAGTATACGTAACAAATATTAGCTATACATATTAAGTATACGTAATAATCATTTCCATATGAAATAGCAACTTTTGCATTTCAAATATATTCATTTTACGTAAATTAGAAATCTGTTGTAAAATTGTTAAGAGAAGATCTTGAAATCAGATATTAAGTATACGTTAATTGTATGTATGTATATCATGAGACTGTCCTCCATAAATGTTGTTTAAATTGATTGCATCTCATTGTACAGAGCACATGAATACAAAATTAATTTCAAATTATAAAATGGATGAAAAATGCCCTTTGAATAGAAAATGAAAATGCAAGTGGTACATTAAGTATACGCAAATTATAACTATATATCGAGACGATCCTCTATAAATATTTTAGATTGTTTTTGCACCCAATATCGAGTGCATGAGAGATCTCATTGAAATAGGAATATTAAAATAATATCGGATATTTTTATGTTTTAGTTGTAGACAATCCTCAATGAATGTTTTGCATTGAATAAAAGTTAAAGCAAAAACATCCTATGAAATGGAAATACTCATCGGATATTATGTATACGTAAATTGTATGTTATACAATGAGAAAGATGTCATTGAAATAGGAAATAACAAACCAATATTATAGTATATTCTTATGCTTCAGTTGTAGACGATCCATAATGAATGTTTCTACATTTTTCATCCCATATTTGGATATTTGGGATAATTAAATGTAAAACACATTCTTTGAAGATGAAATGAACATCGTATATTATGTACATGTAAATTGTTATACAATAAGAAGGATCTCATTGAAATAGCAAATGAAAATGTTCCAATATTATTGGATATTTTTATGTTTTAGTTGTACACGATCCTCAATGAATGTTTTTACTTTTTTTTCATCATAAAGCAAAAATCATGCTATGAATAGGAAATGCACATCGTATATTATGTATACGTAAATTGTAGGCTATAGTGAGGCGATCCTCGACATATAAAACTCATATAGTATGTGAGCAAAGGGGACGATGCTGGGGGCAGTTTTTCTTGTGCTACGAGTATCTGGCATACCAAGTGGCAAGTGGCAAGTGGCAAGTGGCAAGTGGCAAGTGGTGGCACCTTGAGGAGCGAACACTTGGAAGAGTGGCAGCTGGGGGGATAGTCGCGGCTTGTGGGTGTTTGTTAGGTTGTTAGGTTGTTAGGTGTTGCATAAGCTCTGTCTGTCATTGTCTATTACGAAATGTGTGTGTGTGTCTTGCTATCTCGCTCGCACCTTGGCACTTACCTATTTTGTGTGATCCTGCCAAACGATTGCGTGCAATTAACAGTTCCTCAGCCGGGCATTTCTGCAAAGACAACATTGTAGTGATTAGTGAGTGTATGTGTACGTGTGTGGGTGTGTGTGTGTGTGTGGGTGTGTGTGTGTGTGTGTTTGTGTACATCACTAAAGTAATACTGCATGCATACTTAGGCACAACTACATATACATATATGTATAATGCATGTGCTTAAGTATGTAGTCACATTGCCATAATCATAGTCATAACTGCAGCCCAACTCCCCCATCCACTGTCATGCTTCCTCTTACTCACTCTCTCTCTCTCACTCACTCACTCACACACATGCACACACACAATTGCATTCGCATACTAGAACAGCAGCATGGCAAAAAAAAAACCGAGTGCATTTCACTCTTGTTTTCGATTTCATTTTCGTTCACTCGCTCGGTCGCTGGGTCGTTGGAGCAGTCATCGCAGTCGACGTCGTCGTCGTCGTCGTCGTCATCGACGTCGTCGCTGTTGACGTCAGCGTCGACGTCGACGACGTTGTCGTTGTCGTTGTCGACGCAACCATTGCAATTGCAGCATCGTCTGCGCTCGCCAACGTCATCAACGCAGCAAAGCTTTTCTAAGCTCTCTCGCGTTCGCTCTCTTTACAAGCCATCTCGCTCTCTCACTCTGCACAATGCAGCGCTGCTGACGTCGTCGTCGCTAGCTTATGTTATTCAATAGTGCACGCTGCTTCGTGCGCTGCATTTGTGTGCGCGGGTGTCAGTGTGTGCGTGTGTGCTGATGTGTGTTTGCTATCTGCCGCCGTCGTCGCCATCGCCATCGCCATCGCCGTGGTATTGTACGTTGCCTATTGCCACTGCAACGGCTGAAACGACCTCCTACAGGTCTTTGACCTAGTGCGACGACGACGTCGCTCTCTTGCCTCCCTCTGCCTCTCCCTCTCCCTCTCACTCTCTCTTCCTCTCTCTTCACTCATTACTCTTCGCTGTCAGTCGTTTGCTTAGCTTTTCATTTGCACGTTATTATTATTATTTCCTCGCTCACTTGCTCTCACTCGTGCACATTTCGTATGCAGGCTGTCGCACACTCATTCTCTCTCTCTCTCTCTCTCGCACACGCTGTTCGTCTAGTTCGTTTTTGTTTTTGACTCGTTTTCGTTGATTCGTTTGCCTAGTTCGTTTGCTTCTTACTGTTTGGCTTTGGCTTTGGCTCTTGTGTGTTCCTAGTGCATGCAATGCACTTCCCTCCCCCCATCTCCCCATCTGCCCACTCCCGTCATCACTCCCTCTCATAGGCCTGCTACTATTATTACTCGTATTTGGTTTTCTTTCGAATATTTTCTGTTCTCCTCCTCGGACTTCGTCTTCGTCTCCGTCTCTGTCTCCGTCTCGCTGATAAGGCATCACTGAGTGCTGAGCGCGCCTAATCGATGCGCCCCTCTATCTCTCTAGCTCTCTCTCTCTCTCTTAGAAGTTTGTGTGTGAGGTGGTGGGTTTTGGTTGCCCGCTGCTTTTGTTGTTTTCGCTGGCTGCCGTTAACTGGGTTAGTTTTATTTGATGTCTGGCATTTTATTTCGGCGTCTGTTTGCATTGTCCATGCGGTGGACCTCCATGTGCATACAATGAATGTATCCCGCCCTCCCTCCACCCTTTGGCGCATCCTGTATGCGATTCCACATGTGGATTGCGTGTGGAATGCAATGTGAGGATGGCATGTGGCATGTGGCATGTGGCACGTGGTTGCACGTGGTGCGTTGACATTTCATCGACGTTGACGTCGCGACGTTGAAACTGGCACAGCCTTCGACCATGTAACCACTTGAGGCGACTGATATAAACTCACTCACACACATACATACACATGTAGAAACATGCACAGACATGCATAGACATGCATTGAAATCTCTGCATTGCTCTATAAACTTTTAACCCAATTCTTATGCCTTATTTACAGAGACAGCCACGTTTTTATTGTATGCCACTTACTCTCTGTCTCTCTCTCTCTCTCTCTCTCTCTCTCTCTCTCTCTCTCTCTTCCTTTTCTTCTTCATCTCATTCCTGCTTCTATGAGGGAGTCATCCGCCTTGGATTCGCTCGCTTTGCCTTTCCCGTTATTTATGTGCTATTCATTTTCGAGCGTATTTTTATCAGAAGCAACAAAAGCATTGGAGGGCGAGTTGAACAAGAAGAAGCAGACGAAACAGAAGAAGCTGAAGCTGAAGCAGAAACAGATGCAGATGCAGATGCAAAAGAAGAAGCAGACTAGCAAAGGGGCGAATAACCACAAAATCACAAGGAACGCAACAAACAAAGCCCAGATGAAAAGGTAACAGTGAAAAGGCAACAGGATAACAGCACTCAGGCAATAAGCACACAGAAAGAAACAAAAACAAAAACCATTCAGACCATCCTATTCAAAAGAGCAAGTTGAGCATCCACTCGACTATGCGATACCCTGCTCTTAGCCAGAGACTTTACAAAATAAATCAAGGCAATCTTTAATATTACAATTTGATTATGTTTTTGGTAAATTTTGGTATAAAACATACTAGAATGAATTATGTTGAAGAAAATCGAATATCTTATTTTTTAACCAGAAAATTTAGAAGAACTGTTTTCAATTATTTTAGTATTTTAATTGTAATTACAATCATTTCTTTACTATGTATGTAAGAATATAATTTAAACTAAATTTTTTTTTAATAAATTTTCCCATTTACAATATGAGCAGGATTCGAAAAACTTTATATTTTTTTAAATGATTTCGTTGTAAACTTCTATCATCATCATCGGAAATTGGAAAATGTTAAAATTTGTTTTAAAAACAAATAAATAAAGCAAAATTATGCGGTATTCTAATTGAAATATACCGAATTTGAATAACTAAAAATACTGAAATGTACGAAAGTGTCTATACCGTGTATAGATATAGAAAGTTGCAAACAGTCAAAAAAATTAAAGCTAGATCGTGATATATCAATATACTATTATATACAAAATATACCATAAAGATTAAAATATACCAGAAGTAGATATGTCTCTTATAGTCTTTATGATCTAAAGGTTTACACGGATAAACGATGCCGCTGATCAAGAATATATACTTAATAGGGTCGGAGATGTCTCATTATATCCTATGGGAAGCAGGTGAAAACATATGTTTTAATGCAATATCAACAAATAATATTGCATTAAACAATTCTGAAATTACTCAAAAAGAATAAAGAATTATGGAATTCATATGAAGTCATCTTAATTTGATTTATTAAGCAATAAACATTCAATACAAAATGCGATTCTGTAAATTCAATTTGTAAGTTGTCAATTTCAATTTCGGTAGCAAACATTGCACAAATTGTCATAAAGACTTTTCTTTACTTATCAAATAGCAGACAGAAAGAGTTGGAAATGAGTTAAGGCGAGGACGAAGACGAAAACGAAGACGAAGACGAAGAAGAAAACGAAGTCAATGCAGAGTAGCCGAAAAATCCTCGACCTTTACATCTTGGCTCAGCATTTAATCAACAAAGCAGCCAAAGCAGCCAAAAGCAGCGGCAATTGCAATTGCAACTGCAACAATTTCCATGCCGAATTTGTGTGGCAAGCAAGCAAAAAGTCAATGACTTTGCCACAAGCAACATACACAAAAAGGAAAAAAAAAAACGAAAAACAAAAACAAAATAGAAAAAATAAACAGAGAAACAGAAAAACTGCATAAACATGATGTGTCTGTGTGTCTGTGTGTGTGTGTGAGTTGCATCTATATGTGGACTGGGGCATGAGCTAGCTGCACATGCATCGCACTGTGTGCAACAACAACTGCTGCAACAACGACTCTCGAGTGCCAACTACTGCCCTACATTCAAGGCAACGACTCTGAGATAAGCGCACACACACACACACACGAGACACACACATGGCCACTGCCACCAGACACTTCTATGAGGCCCCCAGCGGTTCTGCCCCCCACTCACCCCTCCTCTTCGTTCACCCCTCTTCTGTACACAGCTGTACACAAAACAACAGCGCAACAGAGCAACAAAAATGCCGCTTCAAGTTCCAGAGTATGTTCCGTATGTGTATCGTATGTGTTCGCTGTGTGTATATGTGTATGTGTGTGTGTGAGTGTGTGAGTTTGTGCGAGTGCGCGAGTGTGTGTGTGTGTAGACATTCTAAGCGGTCATAGTCCCAGTAAACTTTCGCCTGCCGCATTTGACGGCTGTCGTGGGCGTTTTGGCCAGCTAAAGAGCGCAGAGCAACCCATCGAAACCACCCAAAAAGCAACCCCAACTAACTGCAACTGCAACTGCACCCAACAACATTCCCATCCCATCCCCATCCCTATCCCCATCACCAAACCCAACTCTCAGTCATTGCTTTACCTGCAATTTAAATGCCAAGCAGATCATGAGCACGACTCACAATTACCCTGTCTTCAAATTCGGCGACTTTGTCTGATATGATTTGTATAATATACATACATATCTCTTCTATTTGGTCTTCATTAAATAAATGGAAACAAGAAGAAATCTACAGTCGAGTGTGCTCGTTATCCATTTTTAATCAAAAAAAAAACAAACAAATTAATATACCAAAATATACTAAAATGTACAGTGAATCGTACATATATGTATGTGTAGTATATATAAATACCCGCTGCCCATTCTCAATCAAAATCAATACAGTGCAGTATTATTGTTAAAATATAGCAAATTAATATACCATATACTAAAATTTACGATGAATGTTTGTATATAGAAATACCCGCTACCTATTTTCCATCAAAAGCACGACAGAGCAGTATTATTGTTGCAACATACAATATAATATACCATAAAAATACTAAAATTTAGCGTGAATCATACATACACATACATATATAGACACTGTGTAAGGAATATGGTATATGAAAATAAGGTATATGAAAACTAATTCTGATTATCAAAAAGTAGCTTTCTTTTTTTGAGTTCTATACGCATTGGCATACGAATTATTTAATTTCAATTTTGATTCTAAAGATAGTCCATCTGATCTTTTTAAAAATAAAAGTTATTTTCAAATATTTTTTACACAATATTTGATTTATTTTATATTTTTTCGTAGTTTATTCTTTAAAGAATTTTATGTAAATTGCAGATTTAATTTATGCACACATATTTATTTACGACTACAGTCTATATTGAAAACGAGTGTTTCATTTTGAAGTGAAAAGAAGTCAAAAAATAGTTTTAAACGAATGCAAATTGTGCTCGTAATAATTCTACTAACAATTAAGCATTCCTTGAAATATATTTACTTATAATATAATTGAAATTCAAAGTGTTATGCCATAAATGTAACTTCGTTGAATGTTATAAATAAAGGATATTTGAAAGTTTAATTCATTGACTGAACAATAATAACCCACTTTTGTCACTTTTTCTTTACGAACGACAAACTGCGTGAGAATTGTGAATTATTAATGCAGCTTCGAATATGGCAAAAAGTAACGCCTTCTTGTTGACTTCTATGACAAGTAAAAGTAATATGTTAGTATGTTTGTTCCATTTACATAGCGTATGCGATAGATGCAATTATTTGTCAACGAGTTTTAATGATAGACCTTCTTCATCGACCACAAGAGTCCTCAAATTCGGATCGCTCTTTCGATTCAATCACTAGATTTAATATCTGGCAAATTACGAAATTAACTAGAAGTACTTGTACTTGAATTGGCTGAATAACAATTGTCCTTAATGAAGCCATTTTCTTAGATATGTAGTTTAAATGAAGGCATGCTGGAAGGGTATTTAATATTCGAAAGAAAGACGAACGCCTTCTCTCTCGTAACACCAAGCTTTGGGATTCTAAGTTGTAAATTAAACATATTATTTTAAGTTTTAAATCATAGTTTGTTTGTTTTCTTTGCTTTTTGTTTTGTTTTGCGAAATAAGCATGACTTTTTTTTTTCATTCTTTTCTTTTGTAGACTACAGTAAAACGTATGAAACTACTAAATGTCTCCGGAAGAAAATAAATATATAGTATATACGTAAGGTTGGTTATATATGTTAGATATATGGATAATTGTTAATATGTACAAAAGTTCAGTTTGGGTAACTTAACCCTTTCGGGACGGGGTTTTATTTCGAAAACCAAGATAGTTAGAGAAAATCATTTTTCAGATTCTGAAAGATGACTAAAAATAATTATGTACTGCATACTTGGAAATCCTGAATTCGTTCTTTTATCCTGGGACATATAATCCCAATCCGTTTTTTTGGGTGGGATTTAGAATCCCAATACATAATTTGAGCGGGATATATAATCCCAATACATAATTTGAGTGGGTTATATAATCCCGATCAACATTTTAGATGGAACGGAAAAGGAAACTAGATCACAATGCTATACAAGGTATTATGCTTGAGGAATCGGACGACGACTTTGAAAATTCTGAAAGCGACTTTGTCTGTGACAGTTCGGATGAAACAGATTCGGCTTCATAATCTGACGGCGATACTGAGGAGATTATTCACAGCGGGACTATATGTCCCAACCAAAACATAGATTGGGATGCTATGTCCCACTTTTATAAATTCATGTATAGCTTACATTATAAAAGTGATAACCACCTCTAATGTTATTAATTGGTTAGAACAAATATTCTTTTCCTCGATTATGCACTAAAAGTGACCACTTACTAGATTTTACGTATATACTGTGCAAATCTTTTCATCGAACTGACGAAATTTGACCGATGTTGAGAAATTCTTCAGCGACTTGTGCGCACACGAAGATATTCACCGTTACTTTTTTGTTTACATTATGAAATAGACACTTAAAACTGTGTTTGGGATATTTCATAAGTGCTCTAGCATTAAAATTATAGAAAATACGATGCAATGAAAAATTTTGGGACGTATTGTCCCAGTAGTCCCGAAAGGGTTAAAGAATACTGCATTCTGTTAATGATTGTTGATGATTTGCTATGAGTGACGACTGCTGCCGATTCTGTTATACTTTCTACTTCTGTTATACTACTTCACACGACTGCTGATCTTCTTCTTACGACTAAAGTTCTACTTCTAACTTCTAATGACTATCGATTAGATATATGTTCATATTTTACACATTCAATGTAATTTATGAGAGAACAATTTATTGAAAATACCAAGTGTTACTTTTTTCTGGCCAATTTAAGGTTAAAATTACTGAATTTACTTAAGGCTTTTACATATTGTTTCTTTTCAATCTTTTCATTATGTGATTTTACGATTTCTGAATCTTCTAAAAAATCAAATATGTATAAAACAAACATTTAAATATAAGCCTTAGTAGCTAGCACTCCCTTCTTTTAGTTATGATATTATTTTGTATAATAACTCAACACGTAAATAAATAAATAATATAATTTAACCAAAAAGAATTATTGCACAACATCATAACATTTGTTGCATAGTGTTTCTTTTTTTATGGGAAGTAAAATACTATTTACTATATTTAAATACTATTTTATTTAGCTAATAACTTTCACCATAATGATAAAGGTATCTCTAAAATGTTCGTTTCAATAACAAATTTGACTTTCAATGTTAGTCTATCACGTATATGAAATTGATCTATCACTGAGTAATGAGTTAGACTACTTTTCAAAATAAATATCGTTTTTTGTTAATCGTTTAGTCGAATTTACATGTGGATTTTGGATATATAGTATCTGTTTTTCATTCTTTACTGTAGTATTATGTTATGTCAATTTATCCCAGATTTCCTATGTCAAATCTTTGTTAGCTAGGATTACGTAGTGCGAATAGAGTTTCTTGTGTCTAGTTTTGCTTCCTGGTTTCGTGTTGCAAGTTTCGTGATTCGAATTTCGGTTTCATTTTCGGTTTGCGATTCGTGTCGAGTTTCAAATTTCGGCATTGTATTACATTTAATTGCGTTTACTCGCACTTTGAACTTGCTTTCAACAATGCAACTCATTCGCTCTCTCTCTCTCTCTCTCTCTCTCTCTCTCTCTCTCTCTCTCTCTCACTCGCTTGCTGTCTCTGTCTGTGGCGTGCTTTACATTTACATTTTTGTGGTGTTGAGCGTTAAATTTCACTAAACTTGAATTGAAAATTTTCATGATCAACGGCATCAACGATGCCATGTAATCTTCCCCCCTCCACCAAAAAAAAGCATCTGAGACAACAACAGTCAAAAGGGGCAACACTTAACAGAGCGAATGCTGTGAGGGAGAAGGGAAGGGGAGTGGAGAGAGGGGAGAGGGGACACAAAAGACAGGGGTGGGGCGAAAAGGGAAAGATATGGAGTAAAAGTGAACGGGCAAGTTCAAGTTTATTTTCTGAAGAAAACAAAAAAAAACATGCACACACACCATAGAGAAAAAGAAAGAAAGAAGAAAGAAAGAAACAACAACGCACGAATTAAGCTACCAAAAAAAAATGAGGAAGAAGCAGCTGCAGAAAGACAGCAAACAAACACACACAACACAACACAACACAAAAAAGGGCGACAGAATAACATGCGACACACAGCGCGAAGCGAGGGAGGAGAATGATGATGGGAGGAGGTCTCCAAAAATGGAGACTGCAGCGGAAGACGGTGAGTGAAGGCGGAAGGTGAAGGAAGGTGTGACTGAAGTCAGAGCGAGAGGCAAAGAGTAAGCGAGTGGGAGTTGAGGAGGAAGAGGAAGAGGAAGAAGATGACGAAGGCAGACGCATCTGCAGCTGACACAAACACACTCACACTCACACACACACTCACTCATTTGCCTGCATGTTGACCCCCAAAAAAAAAGAAGAGAAAAATAGCAGCAGCCAATTTGGAAACTGTGTGTGGAACCGGTTTCAATTTTCGGCTCGAACTCAAACTCCAACTCGAACTCGCTGCTGACGCTGGGTCGCTACCCTCAGCGAACCATAAAAACCGAACACCGAACACCGAAAACCGAAAACGGAACAAAACAAAAACTAAAAACAAAAAAAATGAAAATAAACCAACAAAACTAACAAACAAACATAAAACAGTTAAGAGACTAAACAAGTAGTTAGCACAGCACTCAATGCCCTTTGAGCAAATTACAATTCGAGTTTCAATAAAAATCATTATCAGCTTTTGCTCGCAACATAACAACATCAAAATTCAAGCAAATCACTAAAAAACAGCGAATTGAAAGTCAACTTCATATCAAATCAACACCCGACAAATATATTATAATATTTATTCACTTCATAAAATAAGTAAATAAAAAATTATAAACTGAGATTTGAATTTTTACCCACTTGTATTTTCCAAATTTCATATAAATTATCGAAAATCAAATGTAAATTCCTCACTAAATAGTTCTAAATAGTTATTATTTATAATTATTTTTATACCCGCTACCCATAGGGTAGAAGGGTATTATAACTTTGTGCCGGCAGGAAATGTATGTAACAGGTAGAAGGAGGCATCTCCGACCCTATAAAGTATATATATTCTTGATCAGCGTCAACAGCCGAGACGATATAGCCATGTCCGTCTGTCCGTCTGTCCGTCTGTCCGTCTGTCCGTCTGTCCGTCTGTCCGTCCGTCCGTCCGTCCGTATGAACACCTAGATCTCAGAGACTATAAGAGATAGAGCTATAATTTTTTTTCGACAGCATTTGTTATGTTTGCACGCAGATCAAGTTTGTTTCAAATTTTGCCACGCCCACTTCCGCCCCGCAAATCAAAAAATCGAATAACAAGTGTAATTTTAAAGCTAGACCTACGAATTTTGGTATATACAATAACTACTGTAATAGTTATGATTCCTGAAAATTTGGTTGCGATCAGATAAAAATTGTGGAAGTTATTAAGGAAATACTTTTGTATGGGAAAAACGCCTACTTACTAGGGGTCTGAGTTGCTTTGGCCGACAATCTGGCACATTGTGCCGTCTATGGTATACTTTGAATGGTGTACTATATCGATATACCAAATATACCATTTGGTATATTTTTAGTATTTTTTTAGTATTTTCGGTATATTTTGAAAATGATACCGCAATATTTTGCCTTTATTAAAAATGGGTAGCGGGTATCTCACAGTCGAGCACACTCGACTGTAACTTTCTTACTTGTTTAAATTAGAATATATAAACAAAATAGATTTGCATAAATTATAATGATTTTTCGACCAAATGAAAATTCATCATAGTTTCAATAGCTCTTTTTATAGATTTATCCATATTTAATGGCGTTTCTAGAAATTTATGATAATTGAATACAATTTATTTTTCAAATATTATGTTTATGATTATTTTTGAATTTGATTAGAGTACCAATAGATTTGATCGCTAATTCCTATGCTTAAACTGATCAATTTTTATTCTTTATGTTATTTTGCAGCATTTAAAAAAAATATATAAGAATTCTAAATATATTATATACATGCGATATCTGTGTATTATCAACTAAGATCTTGAAGAGATTCTTCAAGTGCCTTACACTAACAGATTGAAGTTTTATATGATTTCTGGCAGAGCTTTTGAAACATGCAGCAATTGCAGGGTATTACAAAGTGCGACTTGTGCAATTGTATCAGATGCCCTTTACACTTTCTACTTGGGGGTCGACCGGCAAAGTCGTTACAGCTCTCACTCTTTTACTCTCTCTTCCTCTCTTCCTCTCTTTCCCTGTCTCTCACTCGGACTCACATTCGCTCTCTCTGCGGTGCGTATTGTTTGTAGGGTATTGCCAAGTGGCGCTCTTCATGCCGCTTTTCGGTCACTTGAACTTCCAGTTTTTTTTGGGAGCGAATTGACATCCAACAAAGGCTGCGAAAAGGGCGTCAAGCTTGACCATTAAGCGTTCATTGACATTGAAGCGAGGCGATGCGAGGCAGGGCGTGGCAGAGGGCGGCAGATGGCGAGGCGACATTTGAATGCGCTACCCATGTGTGTGTGTGTGTGTGTGTGTGTGTGTGTGTGTATGTGTGTGTAAGGAACTGTCAGTGGAAATGGTCATCATTCATATTTTAAAAAGAAAGCGGCAAAAGAGAGCGGGATCGCTTGCAGGGAGAGCGAGAGAAGAGATGGGGAAGGGGAGGAAGGGAATTCGGGGGAGTCAGCTGTTAGGCTGTCTGTCGATCTGCGTCAAACAATTTTGATGGCAAGGCTTGCCAGCGAGGTAATCGAATGAGCGAGAGTGAGCGAGAGAGCAACATGCATGTAGTTGAACTTTTTCAAGTACAGTACTTCAGCTTGGAGCTGCGACGTCGTCGTAATTGATGTGAAAGTGAAATTTTGTTTCGCTTACATTTTGTTGTTGTGTTTGCTTTATTTTACATTTTGCTTATCTGTTTTACTTTATGCGTTATGTTGCTTTAAGGGGCGTGGCAGCCAACAGATCGACGGGGAAGGTGAGGGGGGAAAGAGTGACCATAACCTTAAGTCACACACAACACGACTTGGCCGGCCAAAGTCAGAGCGGTGATCATCATTCGCTCTGACTTTGGCCTTTTCAAGTCGCAATCGCAATCGTTGTTGCAGTCGCAGTCGCAGTCGCAGTCGATGTCGACGTCAGTTAATCACGCAAGTCATGAGTTGCTTGTTTCTTCCCATTTCTTCGCTGTGACCCAAAGAACACGTGCTGACTACATAGCACTCACTGGCAGCGACGTCAGCAGCAGCGGCAGCGAGAGCAGTAGCAGCAGTGCTGCCACTGCCAGCGTCAACGTTGACGTCAACGCCAACGCCAACGCCAATGCCGAAGCCGAAGCCAAAGCGAGTGCGTGTCGGTGTACATGCGTGTGTGTGAGTGTGTATATGTGTAGTCGACGTCGTCGTCGTCGCAACGGGTTCAATGGCTGACCCAATTTCGGGCAAAGCGTCGAATGAGTGGCAAGAAGCAGACAAGAGCGAAGCACGCACTGTGAAGTGAAGTAGAGTGAAGTGTACTGTGAAGTGAAGTGGAGTGTGGAGTGTGGAGAGAGCAACACAACAGTGGAGAGCAGAGCAGTACGATGGGGTGAGTCGCGGTGTGGTGTCGTGTGGTGTGGTGGTGTGAAGTTAAGCAAAGTGTTGGTGTTGGAGTCGAACGGGAATAGTTGTGAAAGCCAAATACTAGCTATAAGTGAGCGAGCGAAAGAGCAACAACAGAGAATGGGAGAGAGAGCAGAACACACAAAAAGTGCCACAGGAAGAATGCAAGAGCATAAAGTTCAGTGTGCAATGACGAAACGTTTGCCGATCAAAAGCTCTACGCTCCATGCTCTATGCTCTCTCGCTCTTCCACTCTCTCCCGCTCTCTTTGCCTTGCGCTCTGTTTGCATTTGCTTCTATGCTTAAGCTGCTGTCACATTTTTGTTGTTGTTGTCTTTGCTGTCATCGTTGCTCCTTCTGTTGTTGTTTTTTTTTTTGCTATTGCTGTTTATACTATCGCTTTTGTTGTTGCTTAGGTTTTATACCCGCTCCACAAAGAGTAGGAGAGTAGCATACACCAGCCAGTTATAAAAAGTATATATTATATAAATATAAAAATAAATATTTTCAAAGCAATATTGCTTTAGAGTTGATCTCAAAATTATAATTAATAATAAGAATTAATGTGTAATTGGTCCCTACTTGTTTTTTGTAATACTATAAAATGACTGCTAAATAATAATAATAATAAGTTGCGAAATTAAAAATGGAACTAACTTTTATTTTAACTTTCAAATTATATATTATATTTACTTATTGTTTAATACATTAAAAATGAATTTAGGATGTTAGCGGAAGAACTTTCGAACATTTTTAGTATATTTTAATACTATCTATATGTATCTTATATGCGGATATCTCGTAGTTTCGAAAGTTAGAATATTTTTAGTACATTTCAATACTAACTATACATGCGGGTATCTCGCAGTCGAGTTCACTCGCTTTTGTTAGCTTTCTTACTCATTGTTGTTGTTGTATTTTGCTTGATTGGCATTCATGTGATTGTTTCGCTGTCGCTTTTGTGTGTTGTGCTGTGTTTTGTTTTGTTGTGCTGTGGGTTCGTTGTTACTTTTATGTAATTTCATTTATTTTCACTCTTTCCGTGTGCGCGGCTCTTACTTCGTACTTGTTCACTTTCTTTACCTGGCCCTGGGCCGCCGAGTGCGACAGAGACGGCGCTAGGCTGTCAGAGCCAGACAACGAGCTTCAATGCAAAGCAATTGGCAATGCAATAATTTCTCAATGTTATACGCACTTCATGTCTGCCTGTCAGTGTGTGTGTGTCTGTGTGTGTGTGTTTATTTGTGTGTACTCAAATGTTATTGCTTGACCGTCAACTGCGTCGCTGCGTTCAGCAACGTTTGCCTGTGGCGTATACGTAATGTGTGCAATGTGCAAATTACGCATACGCCCCCTTGGCCACACACACACACACACATACACACAGACAGAGAAAGAGTCAGCATTGAATGCGGCCAAACAACACGCAAAACAACATCACAAATCGAAATTGGCAAAAACACAAACACAACAAATTGCATTGAGCATCATCATCATCATCATCATCATCATGCAACCTCTCCCACTACCCTGCCCCCCTTCCTCTCCTTGTACTCATCGTTCTGCTCATCAACATCCACAACATCAGCTCACAATTGGTCGATTACGTGAAAGTTTATTGAACTTTCGATTTCGCTAACAAATTTCAATTCAAAGGTGGCGCACAATTGCACGCGAATACAAATATGATTACACACACATCTATCTTGAGTGTGTGTGTGTGTGTGTGTGTCTATAGTTTGCTCAGTGAGTCGCTCGGTCAACGAGTCAATGGCGGCTGTTGTCTGCTCGTTGTTGTCAGTCGACAAACCGCATCAAATGCAATACAACACACACACACACACACACGAACTCACATCACATGAACACAGCAACGTCACCGACGCCAAGATACCCTATAACTATTTTCAAGCATGTCTTCCTATTGATATTCATATTTTATTAATATATTTCAATTACAACAAAGATGTGTGAACCGTCAGGCAAATATTTAAATCCTTTACTATAAAAATCAAATGTTAAAAAGATAATTTGATTTCAACTCGGTTACTAACTTGCAGTTAATCAAAACTGTCTACCAAAAATCAATATCCAAATTAGAGAACACTTTTTTATGCTACTATACTCGTAGAAGACCAGTTTTCAGTTAATTTCAATATCCAATCTTAATAATCTTTCTTCCATTTCAATAAATGTAAAAATAATTCCTTTCTTTTTTCAGTGTAGTTATAGGTTGGAAATGTATTTTAACTTGTGTAACAGGCAGAAGGAGACATTTCCGATTCCATAAAAAAAAATATATATAAGAATATGCATATAAGAATATATATATTCTTCATCAGCGTCAGATGCATCAGTAAATAGTTTATAGTCTGTTTAAACTCTTTTGTATATTTTGTATATCGATATACCAGATCCTAGATCTCAGAGATATCAATATATATGTAGTTTAAAGTCCATTTTGATCTCTATGGTATATTTTGTATGTAATAGTAGATCAATATACCAAGATCTCAGACCTGGATCTCAGAGATATATGTATATACATACATATATATAGTTTAAAGCCTATTTTTATCTCCGTGGTCTATTTTGTATTTAGTAGTATAACAATATATCGAATATATATTTCTTTTCGATATACTAATTTGGTATATTTTAATATTACCACACTGTTTTACTTTTTTTGAAAATGTATAGCGGGTTATCTCAAAATCGTGCACACTCGACTAAGTATTTTTCTTTTGTACAACGTTTTTAAGTAAACCATAGCAAAAAAAAAACTTCAACATAAAGTCAAATACTTTTGCCAACTTCATGTTTGGTTGTTCAATAGTTTCACTCTGTCTTTTTTCCTCATCTGATTGCAATAAGAAATTGTATTCGGTATTTCAATAAAATAATAATGAGACATTATCAAAATAAAAAAAAAATAACCAAATCATATAACACTGTTATTTAGAATTTAAGCGATTTATAAAAGGAATTTCATATAATATTTTAATAATAATACATTCTAAGAAATGAAAAAAGAATCGAAATAGATTGTCAAGGCAAGTTACATGAAATAAATGCAGAGAATTGCTCAGAACAAATATTATTTTGATATCGTAATTTATATGAGTTAAGCAAAAAGCGGAAAATCCATACATATAAATACAATAAATTTAATAAATATTTGCCGAATAAAATAAATCTCCAAAGGCATAAATATTACGTTTTTCATTGCTTTCAATTTTGGGTTTTAGAAAAGTTTTTTTCTAAGCGACAAGCTTTTTGGTTTTGTACTTCATTCCAAAAAAACAAAATATAATAGTGAATCCAAAAAATATTAAAAATATTTTAAATTGATAGTAAGACGCCACAACAAAATCGAATCAGGCAAAATAATAAGGATTGAGTTGGATTTATTATTCATTTGCATTTCATAGTTCGTTTCTCATGCATTGCTGGCAGGTAAAACTTCAAACAACTCGGAACAGATGTTAAGTATACGACCCTTTGTCGTGTTGTTTGCTGTTTGTTGTTTGTTGCTGTGTGTTGAGCCTTCTTTCTATGCAATTTTAGTTACTGCTTATTGTTGTTGTTGCTTTTGTTGCTTTTGATTTGGCTTGGCACTTTCCATTGCATAACCAAAAGTTGATGAGAGCCGCTGAAAGTGGGTGAAGATGCTGGCGGCGAAGGGAAGCTGAAGGGGCTGAGATAAGGTGAGGTGAGGTGAGTGTGCACACACTTGAAAGATGGCCAAATGGACACTTCAGTCTCCCTCCTTCCACTCGCCTCCATTCGCTTCCTTTTCCCACCGTCCACTTTGCAAATTTACTTCCTTGTTTGCATTGGCAACAACAATTTGCCGTCGTTTCCCACGCACACCCCTCTATCTCTCTTTCCCTCACTCTATTCCTCTGTAGCTATCCCCAATGGCCTCGACAGCAAACCGACTCGGCCTTCCTGATGCAACATCAACATCAACAGCAACAGCAACAACAACAACACCCACAAGGAACGCTTGCAACGTTGACTCTATTTAGGTAGAGAAGGAGGAAAGGGCGGGAAGGGAACGTTGTCTGCCTCAAACCACCGACTGTGCACCTTTGTCAAGTCTGTGTGTGTGTGTGTGTGTGTGTGTGACTTGTCATGTTGCACATATGCACGCAACAATGAAAACAACACGACCAACAACACAGCAACTCGTCATCAACATCAACATCGTCTCTCTCTTTCACTCGCTCTCGCTCTCGCTCTTGGTCTCTGCTTCTTGTCTCTCCCACACACACACACACACTGTGCTTCGTCTTCCTTCTCTCTCTCTCTCTCTCTCGCTCTTGCTCTCTCTGCACTGCAATTGGCGTCACTTGCGTCGACTTCGTGCTGCAGTTTGCATCATCACCTTGTGCCGTTGTCAGGGCATTGGCACAGTTTCTCTGCTTCTGCTTCTGCTTCTTCTTCTTCTTCTATAGCGAGATATACACACAGAGACACACACACACACATTCATTTCGTATATATACTATATGTGTGTGTGTACGTCTGTCTGTCTGTCCGCCTGGTTGTGTCTGCATTCACATTTGTTTTCCTTCATTTGCTGTGCTTGGATTTTCCTCTTTTCACATTTCGCAGTCGCTTTTCTCGCTGTCATTGTCGTTGTCGCTCTTCTTGTTCTTCTTCTTGTTCATCTTCATGCTGTTGTTGTCAAAAGGGAATTTATTGCTGGCCAGCACTATTAAGTTCAGCATTATACCCGGCAATCATCCCCCGACAAGGGCACTCCAATGCAGCGATAAGCGACAACACATCGCTCACTCCCACAAATTCCTAGTACACTGAGCGAAACTCATAAGCTTAACAAGCTTGCCATAAACAAAATTCAATAATTTATACAAATTCTGAATCTTCAAAATGTGTTCTAATATTAAGTCAATCTTCGATTATAGTTTCGAGATTAAAGACTATTGTTTTAATAATGAAAATTACTTAAACTGAATAATCTATTATTTGATTTGTGTTCTTCTGTAAAAATTAGAATCAAACTCCTAAGCTCAACAACTTTTTCAAGAAAAAATATTCAAAAACTTATATAAGATTTGAATTACGTTTAGTTCAATCTTCATTTACTATCGCTGGGTTGTTAAGGTACTCATTAAGTTGTACAGGCTAATCACTTTATAAATATTCTAAAAAAGATTTAAATCTTCAAAATGTCTTCTAATATCTTCGATAATCATTTTGAGATTAAAGAATCTTGTTTTAATATCGAAAACTGCTAAAGCCGAATAATCTTATACTTGTTTTTTTAGTAATAAAGTAAGCCATAAAAACGTACAAATTATTAAACATGCACTTTCAATCGAATGTTCTGCTTAAAAATATTAATTGCAAATGTAGTTTCGTGTCTATTATAACATAAAATTATAAAAAAAAGATCATTTTGATTCGATCAATCTAAATCGATAATGTTTTATCCTGGGTTCCAATTTCCTTTCTTATAGAATCTAGAAATTGGATTAAGAATTCTTCGTATCCCACAAATAATTTCATATCTATCCCTAAATATTCTCGAATCAAAAACTTTATTGAAGAACATATAATATATTCTGTGTTTAATTTTGACATAGTTTCTTCGTGATGGTAAACTTGGTTGTCTCTACAAATAATTAATCACCAGCAAGCATATATAGACGTGTTACATTCATCTAACCATCCGCCATCATATAGACCCAATACTTTAAAGCTAGAGCAGCTAATACTATAAAATTTCATATTCATAGCAGCTATAGTATTATAGTATTCGGTTTAAGTTGTTGCCTCAATCTTGAGGAAAAAAATTCCTACCTATGTTTGTACAATATATTATTAGTAGATTCATTAAGAATCGGGAAACTCACAGTTCAACACTGTAGTTACGATATAATGCGTTTCAATTGGAATCTTAAAATGTAATGCAATCCTCATATAAACTCATAAACAACTTTTTTCATTTAGTTATCTTATTTGAAATTGACAAAATTGTTTAATCATCTATAGACTTACAAACTATATTTGTGAAAGAGCATTTAAAAATTAATTTCGTCTTGATGTTGATAATAATATTAACTAAGAAGCTAAAAGTAATAAAATAGAATTTCGATTTCGAAACTCCGACCAAATTTTGCATAATACAGCTGATGATTGGGATGTGGAAGACTTACCGGTTTAACAGCTGTTGATGAGGCGACGTCTAACGCTGCGATTCCAACCTCGCGAAGTTGGTGATGGGATGGCCTGCAAGAGAGGAGAAGACGTGTGAAGAACAATGATTAAACGGCTGAAAGTTATGAAGGAAGCCACAGGTGACAGAGAAAGAGACAGTGAGGGACAGTGGGGAATATCCTCCCCCCCCTGCATGGGAGCATGAGATAGAGAGAGAGAGAGAGAGGGGAATAGACATGGAGGGTTGACCACGTCACGACCCTGGGTTTATTTTTGGCGCTGCTGGCAAAGCTGTGTGCCCGGGCTGCCAATCTACGCGGCAGGCAAACAGGGCTGCCAGATGCCAGATGCCAGAGTGAACCCTCGCCAGGGCAGCGCAATGGGGATGGACATGGGCATGGGCATGGGCATTGGCAGCGAGGAGGGAGGAGGCAGCGCTGCTATGTTGAAAATCAATGTCTATGTCTGCGGGACCACAAAAGCTTTTGAGGGTCGCGGTGAGGGACGTTTGCATTAGTGTTGTCGCTTTGCTTATCGCTGTTATTGCAAATGCAATTCGTGCGAAGCTTTTTTCGTGCACACGCACACGCTCTCTTACAGAAAGCTTTTGCATGCACGCTCTCTCTCTCTCTCTCTCTCTCTCTCCTCGTCGCTGATTGCGAAAAGGAAAACGTCGTGTCGCTAACGCGACCTGCCGCCTGCACTGTGCTATTGGGATAGGTCCAAGTCCAGGCTGTCTGCATGTGTGCGTGCTTGTCTGTGTGTGTTTGAGTCTGTGTGCGTGCAAGTTTTGTTGTTTTGCTTTGTAATTGCGGCTGGCGTTCGCAGTGCTAAAAATAGCAAATGATTGCTGTTGCATTTGCCGCTGACTCGCTCTGTTACTCTGTCGGTTAGTCAGTCAGTCAGTTAGTCAGTTAGTTTGCTCCTCCTCCTCCTCTCTCTCTCTCTCTCTCTCTCTTCCCCTGACATACACTCTCACTCACTCCAATCCCACCTGGCCATGCACTTTGCTTTGGCTTTGCTCGCCTTTTTCGCTTGCATTTTTATTTATTTTTATTTCGCTGCTCCACAACAACAACTACACACATTTACTGTTCGCGGCTGCTAAGAATTGCTCACACACACAAGCAGACTATCGCACACCCGCCTCCCCGCCCCCTCTGCCATGGACTGCACAATTTTGTTTTCATGCAAAAAGGTTGAAGACCTTTCACCTACTTTTGTCGCATCGAACGACGCACAGTAGCTCCAAATGCATTTTTTCGATGCGAAAATCAAAATATTCTGCTAACCATAGAGAAAAGTTCTGTCTTCATTGTACTTATAGTTTATCAAAATTATAATTTGTGCTAAGAATATGTAAATATAAATTAAAACATTTTAAATGCTACTATTTGAATGAGTTTGATTTTATAAAAAAAAAAAACAAGTAAGAAAGCTACAGTCGAGTGTACTCGACTGTGAGATACCCGCTACCCATTTTGAATGTTTTGCGGTATTTTTCTCAAAATATACCGAACTGCAAATTACTAAAAATATACCAAATGGTATATTTGGTATATCGATAAAGTATCACATTAAAAATATACCATAGACGGCACAATATACCAGATTGTCAGCCAAAGCAACTAAGACCCCTAGTAAGTGGGCGTTTCTGCCTATACAAAAGTAATTCCTTAATAACTTCAACAATTTTTTATCTGATCGCAACCAAATTTTCAGGAATCATAACTACTATAGTAATTATTGTATATACCATAATTCTAGCTTTAAAATTACGCTATTACTCGATTTTTATGATTTGTGGGGGCGGAAGTGGGCGTGGCAAAAATTTGAAACAAACATAACAAATCCTGTCGAAAAAAAATTATAGCTCTATCTCTTATAGTCTCTGAGATCCAGTGTTTCATACGGACAGACGGACAGACACACAGACACACAAACGGACATGGCTAGATCGTCTAGGCTGTTGACGCTGATCAAGAATATATATACTTTATAGGGTCGGAGATGCCTCCTTCTACCTGTTACATACATTTCCTGCCGGCACAAAGTTATAATACCCTTCTACCCTATGGGTAGCGGGTATAAAAACAATCATTCAAAGAAAATGGGCAGCAGGTTTGGAGTCTTTGAAGAATTTCATTCCAATAAGAAATATTCAAAATGTTTGCATCTCACATATGTATTTGGCGCTACTGTGCGACGTCGCCATCGTCATCGGCACAGGGCGAAGACGAGAAAGAGAGAGAGAGAGCGAGAGAGCCGAAGTCGAGTTGAGTCGAGCCAAGGCAAGCCAAAGACAAACAACAACAATAACTGCATAAAAGTACACTGCACAAGAGCACAACTAGCAAATACCCTTTCCAAGCAAAACAGGCACAGTGAAAGCTCTTAATCCGCTATCAGAAATTATAATTTAAGTATGTTTTGAGTAATTTCTACATTTACTCTTTTATTTCATACAATGTTCTTCATAATTATCAATTTTAATTGTTATGAAATTAGAGCTGCCTTCCTCAATGTCTAATGTCTAATGTGATCGTTATTACATTTTCTTATTCATCTTTCATATAATCTTTACCAATAACTGCACTCACATAACTGTATGTGTACTTATCTGCAATAAGCAATTAATATAAAAATAATTAAAGTTTATTTTATTTTAAACACGTGTAACAAACTAGCCAAATCATACAATATTTTGATCGGTTTATTAAAGGAATAACTAAAATATGATGCAGTGTGTTAAAGTTACAACATATCGAGGAAATAATATAGTAAAGCCACTAAACTATATTCACATAATTGACTTTATTTCTAAGTATATATGTAGTCTAAAACATGACTCAAAATGGAATTCAATACACAAATTCAAAACAAAGTACAACATATTGGCCTGCGAAATGATGCGACCCATTGAAAGAGTGTCTAAACTGAAACCGAAACAGATGCAACGGCAGCGGCTGTAGCAGTCGAATATGACGTGTTGGACGAGGAGAGATGATGGTGGGGAGAGTCAACTGAGTTACATGTGTAAATGTCTGAATGTTGTGTGTGTGTGTTTGTGTGTGCTCATATATTTAGCACATTTAGTTTGTTCGATTTACAAGTTGTTGTTGATTGTTGTACATATGTAGTTGCATATTGAATGCATGATCGCATAATATTCGATATTCGATATACGATACTAAATTGCAGCTGTTTTCTTTCCCACCCTCTCTCTCTCTCTCTTTCATTATTTCTTTCTTCGCCCCCTTTTATACCCTTCGCCGACTCTTTTTGAGACCCTTGCTTTGCGAGATTATTTTGCGTTTTGTTCTTTCTTTTGTCTCTGTTGACAGAGTTGTTGTTTTTGCTTCTGTTTTTGTTTTTTGCAAAGCCAATCACAAATTATTTGGGTCAATTATAAATATTAAACGCAATTAGCAATGAAATTTCAATTTCATTATCACCAACGCCAGCAGCGACGCCAGCGCTAACAGCAACGGCTACGGCGACGGCAGCGACGTCAGTGTTGGTTTCGAGAAAAAATATTTTGTTGACGACGACAAGCAGCGCGAATGATAAGCTGCACAACAACGATGAGTGTGAGCGAGACAGCATGATTGGGTTCGGCGATGAGCTGGGCACGAAGAGAGGGGAAAGGGGAGCAACCGTCGCCGTCGTCATCGTTTGTTCTCGCGCAATGTCAAGATTATTGTGACCTTAATTTTTGGACACTGTCAAAAATTGCGTTAAACATCGAAATGTATGTAAACACTAACACCAACAACAAAAAGAAATAACAGTTAGTTCGATAAGCAGAGTGACTTCAAAAGCAGCAATAAGACAAGGAGGAAGAGAAAGAGGCGAAAAGGAGAAGAGGAATAGGAAAACAATCCTTGACAAATGCCAGATGGCTTATCGCAAAACTTCTAGCATGCAATTGTTACACCCTTCCCCCTTCCCCCTTCCATATTCCGAACCCACCGTTAACAACTACAACTACTGCTCTTATTATTATTTTTACGTGCACGCCAAATGTCAAAAGCAAAAAGGCAATTGCAACAACAAAAAATCTTCTATTACACACAAAGACACTCTCGCACACATTTGATTGTCTTTGACTTGGAAATGACCTTAAACTAGGTTAAAGCTCGCTAAAGTTGCCCAAGTTAGGTCGAGCAATTGCAATTGAGTGTGACCAGAGTGGGGGTTGTGCTTTTTTCTATGCAAACAGCATACAAGTACATTTATATGTACATATATGTAAATGTGTGTGTATGGGCATGCTGAACTTAAGTTCAGAAATTTCTGTGCACCTAAGCATGACACGGTGAGAAAGGGATAGAGAAAGAGAGGGAGGGAGTGAAAACTCATGAATATTTGAGTAGGATGAGCGATGAATATGCAGGAAACGATCCTATGCAATGCAATAAACAGTTGCAGAAATAGAATGTAGCAAGCTATTCTAATTACCCACACATAAATACATATACTTATACATACATATGTACATACATGTTGCATGAGTGTAATTATTTTCTATTTGCCAAGAGAAAGTAAAACCAAAAAAAAACTCGTCGCACGCAGACACACACACACACACACACACACACACGCACATACATACATCACTCATTGCTCATCAAATTTGACAGCTACGCTTCGTTTTCTATTGTGACCCTTGCTCTCGCCCACTCTCTTGACTTACCATTGTCATTGCGTAGGCGTTGAGCCAACTGCGCAGCGAGAGAGAGAGGGAAAAAGAGAGCGTAAGCTAAACGAGCATGACTACACATAACAAGGGCCAAGCAAGCAACTCACTTCATTGCTATGTGAAGCTCAGCTTAGCGCAAAAACACACACATACACACACACACACTGAGAGTGCACCAACGCAAGAGAGTATAGCTGTGTGAGAGAGAGAGAGAGAGAGAGAGCAGAGCAACGGCGGGCAAAAGGTGAATGACATGTTGCTCATAGACTTGGCCATTCGCTCGGAGCACAATTCGGCTTTGACTTCGTTCATACCGACAATGCAGAGCGCAATGCTGTTGTTGCTGTTGCTGTTCTCAGCTAAAATTGAAGCGACAAGCGACGAACTTTCAAATAAATAGAAAAAAAAACAGAAACAACTACAACGACAACGACAACACAGAACGAACGCAAAGCTTTCTGCGCCCACAAAAGCTTTCGTTTGGTTGTTCGTCGTCGTTACATTTGCTGCTCGTTCGGTAAAACACGAGGCGAGGCGAAGCAACGTTCGGCAAACGGCAATGACAGTGTAGCGATGCCTCGTACTTTACATTCTGCCTCTTAGTAGGTCAACAAAATTCCGGACAATGGCCTTTCGCTTTCGTCTGAACGTCTGCGATGCGTCGCTGTCGTTATTGCTGCTGCTGCTGGTGCTGTCACTGCCGACGTCGCTGCAACTGCAGCTAGAAGCAAAGCTAGCGACGGCGCCAACTGCGCGGCAGCGCAGCGAGCATGAAAAAATGTAAATAGAAGCGACGCGAAGGCGACCGACGGCCACCCAACCGACCCCCCTTTAGGCACACACACACACACACACACTTGTAGACGTAATCACATGCAAGTTTGTTTGCAGTGGCGACGACGATGAACATGAAGATATTTGACAGTCGCTGCCGCTGCAGCGCTGCAGTTTGTTGTTGTTGTTGTTGTTGTTGTTGTTAGTGCTGCTTTGACGATGGCGTAATAGACATGTCCGCCTCCCGCTGCGGCAGCGACAGCAACAGCAACAGCGTCTGCGTCTGTAGCAATGACTGTATCTTCGGCTGTGGCTGCAACTTAGCTACAACAACAACAACAACAACTATTGCTGACGCTGCTATTGATTGCCAGCTAGAAGCTCGTTTACCATGTGCCATGTGTGATGTGTGATGTGCGATGTGGCATGAGGTATGTGGCATGTGGCATGTGGCATGCTGTTATGCACCCATCCCCCCACTCCCTACTATTGCTGGTAAGCCAACATTTCAGCAAACTGAAGATGCTCAATTGTCCAGCATAATCGATCTTAACTTGAACCTCAATGCATCAACAAGAAATACAACAAAAACAAAGCAGAAAAACAACATCAAGAGAAATGGAAAAATATTTCAAAATAACAGTACATACATAACACTCAAACCTCATACATTATAATAATATTAAATATTGAACTGCGACACATTTTCAATTTGAAAACTCGAAATAATTCAATAGAAAATAAATAAATCACTGCTCTAAGGAAGAAATATTTACCAAAGACTAAATTTGGTATATTGATATAGTACTACTATATATATATATATATATATATATATATTGTCTGCCAAAGAAACTAAGAATCGTAGTAAGTAGGCATTTTTACCCATACAAAAGCATTTTTTAAATAATTTTGACAATTTTCGGCAATCAAATGTTCAAAAATCATGAAAAGTATTGTTATTATTATTAGAAATGGGTGCGATATATATTTATATATAATTTATAGGGTCTCCTTCTGACTATTACATACATTCAATGGAGGCACAAAGTTATAATATAGAAATAAAAATAAACCAAACAAATCTAAATTAAGAATAGCCCAAATTTGTATTTATATATTTTGTTGTTGATAATATAACTAATGATAATTACTTATCACTATGTTAAATGTAGTAAAAATTAAATTGAAATGTTGCATCTTAAGCAGTTATCTTACTGAAAATAATTTAGCAGATGAATTAATGAAATTGGTTAAATATTAAATCTTGTATCTGTATAATATATACATCTATATATAATATATATCCTGAGTTTAAATGTTGCGCAAGTCGATGAAAAATATTTCATAAGTTAAGTGATCAACATACGAGTACAACTGAATAATTGAATGCGCTAATTAAAGCATAAAATAGTCGAATTATACATAAGTAAATCTTATAATTATACTTTTGGTCTTGAAACTATAAGATTTCTTCTTCTTCTTAATAAGAACTTGGAAAATGTTCTTGAAGTCAAGATAAGTTTTCTAACATTCGGATTTTCATGTTCTTGGCGCACTTTTGGTAGCAAAATTCTTCGAATTATAACCAATAAATTGATTTTAGAAATTTTATTTCTGTGTAACTAATGTTATTTGAAAGTAGATAATGACCATGAAGATAATAATTTCGAATATTTTAAAACAAGTAAAATTATATATTTTCAAATGAAAATAAAATTTGTTAATTATAGTAAATAGCTCGATAAGAAGAGAATAAATGCTGCCTAGATAATTGTCAAGATGATAATCAAACTAAATCAATGTAAATGTAAACAATATTATTTGTAAGATTGATGAAAACAAATTAAGTTAAATAGATAAATCAATGAACTAGAAATTAAATATTTACGCAGCGACAAATTGAAATGAATAAAACGAAGAGTGAATAAGAAATAAATCAATTGAAATCAAATGCGGACAATTAACGGTATTTTGGGATTTCTATAGAGATAGCGAGGCATATTAATTAATGGAGAGATTCGAGCCGAGATTTATTGTGGACATAGAACTGCATGATATCATGTTGAGCACAACCTCCCCTTCCTACCCTCCCTCCCCTCCCCTCCGCTCCCCCCTCGGGCTGCTGTCTGAGGCATGACTACATATAGAGAGCTGTGGCTGCCATTGTGGGTGTCGAAGGACGACGAAGAGCAGATAGAGGAGGAGGGGGAGGAGGAGGAGGTGCATCCTCAGTGTATGTAGGTTAAAGGGCAGCGTTCGTTGCACTCGCCGACTGAAGGACAGCCTGCTAGTTGAAGGGGGGAGGAGGGGGGTGCCATACCAGCAAAACTAAGCGAAACGAAACGAAACGAAACACATGCGAATCCTTGACGATGACGATGACGATGACGATGACGATGACGACGACGCAAAGTCGAAGTCACGTACTTTGGAGTGTGCTCGAAAAGGCGGCGACACGGCAAGCCAAGCGAAGCCGAAGCCGAAGCCAAAGCCAAAGCAAAACTAAACTAAACTAAACTAACCAACAGCTACCAGGCAACCAGCTGCAGACAGGCTTGCAACACATCGTGCCCCCTTCACTCCTCTCTCTTTCCTCATACTAGCAGCAAAAGCCAAGCCGCAAAAAGCAACTGCATATTTATGAGCACACACACACACGCACACACACACATTTGTGTGTATATGTATGCATGTATGTGTTTGTTTTGCCATGGCTGCTGAAGGTTGTTGGCACAGATTTGCGCTTGTCATGCCAGCCAAAGGAGCCAAAGGAGCGAGAGTCCATTGTACCCTGCGAAGGATGCGCACTAAAATCCTTCATCCTGCCAAGTCAGCAAACAACCTTGGCGACATTTATATGAATGCATGTACTTATTTATTGCGACTGCGATTGCGATTGCGATTGCGATTTCGTAATTTATCGATAAAGATTGGCGCCCATGTTAATTGCACACACTTACACTTACACTTACACTTACCCGTTGCCTCTGATGCGATTGTTGCTACTTTTGCTGCTGCTTCTGAATCGATCTCTGGTTCGTAAGATAGACGCGATTGTTGATGATGTATTTATTGTTTTGATTTTTGGTAGATAACTGCCAATATTCACATTGACTCGATGGACGCGGGCAATACGGGTGCTGCAAAACAAACAAACAAAACGTGCGAATTTTATATTTAGTACAAATTCGTTTTAAATACAATTTATTTTTCGAATGTCTACGCTTGACTTGTGTCCTGGCTAAGCTCAGCAATTGGCATTGTTGGCACACGCTGCGCACAGATGGCGCCACAATCAAAGCGTAATGCAGCCATCGCTGCAATAGATGGCGCCAGCGCAAAAAGCTTTTGCTCGCGCGCAACTGGCGACCATGTGCGCAAGTAACATGCATAGCCAAGACACAAACCACCAACTTCAGTGCCAGAAATAGCAGCAACGGCTAAACAGCAATAAATATTATGAAATATGTACTATGTGCATGTATATATGCACATGCAATGTGTGTGTGTATATATTGTTCTAAATGAAATACTTCCTGTAGATGAGTTTTTCTGCCTTATTGCTAATATAATGTTGTTTGAAGTCATTCGCTGTTGCTTGCTTGGCCAACGTGCGCCAACTGTTCTCTCTCTCTCTCTCTCTCTTAAATATGTACGCGCTCTCTTAAAGCGGCTCGCTCTTTGTCGTGGGAATTGAGCTGTCTCTTGAGTTGACTGTCTGTTTTGAAGTTGCTTTTGTTGTTGTGTTTGTGTGTCAATCGGTTTCATTAACCCGGCGAACTCGACGTCGACGTCAACGTCAACGCCACCGTCGACAGCGGCAGCGGCAGCGCAAAAGGTCAACACAGTACGTTTCACAGCGCAAACATAAACACACGCTGTCTGTATATGTGTGTGTGTGTGTGTGTGTGCACTTGGGGCACAACTTGTGTGCCGCCTGTCGCAACTTGAACTCTAAAATGTCACCTAATACCAACAACGGTGCATGTAAAGCGCCCCCCCTGCCCCCTTTCCTTTGTAACGGGCACCTGCTGCACCCTTTGACCCCACGTCCGCTGCAGTGCAACAGAAATGCGGAAGAATCTCACAATTGCACAAATAAAACGAAACGAAATGAAAACAACAAAATTACACTACTCCCCCCTTTTCCCCTTTCCCCCTTTCCCCTTTCCCATTTCCCCTTTCCCCATTACACTTCTCATCCAGCACACACAATAACAGCAACAACAGCAAATAATAATAGACAACAAACTTGCAGTAAGTGCTGCGCACACAGCGCATTTCCCGCTAAAAATGTTGGGTGTTAGCAGCAGCTAGTAAATACAAGTATTGATTGACTTCAATTTATGTTTTTCGCTTTGAACACTGCTATTCCAATGAAAATGAAAATCATAATGCATCCCTTTTGTTATTATCCCTATTTGCTTAAATATTGAGTTAGCAATATTGAAAAAATTGTTGAATTATTTCAAAATAAATACTAAACTGTAATAACTTAATTTTGTCTCGAAGTTGCGTTTATTTATTAATTTTAAACACATATGTAGGTCGTAAGCTCTGCTATTTCAAAGTTCACAGCTGCACATACAAGAAATGTTAAGTTAAAAGAATTCATTTCTTTTAAATACTTTATTACAGTCCCATTACTTCTTTGATTTATTAACTAAATATTTCAACAAAGAATTTTCAAGCAAATTCGAAAACTTTAATTTGATGAAATAAATCACTGATTTATTATTACATTTTAATATGAAGTCAACGAATCGAAATCCTTACTTCAATTGTAACTTGTAAACTTGTGTATTGTTTATCATTCCCCAACACTTTTATTGGTTCATCAATCTTTCAGTCACATGGCATAACATTTAAATGCTTTCTTTTGCCCCGCTTTGCAATCTATTTTGCTCTCTAATCGCGCTAAACTTTAACGATTACTTTAACAACAAAAACGAAAACGAAAAGTATGTAAATTACTTAATCAACATTTCCATGGCACATGTGCGTGTACACGATAAAAATGAATCAAGATAACAAATACTAATTAATAGATTAATTCAGCCAATATGAATATACATAATTATACGCCAGAATGGAAAGACTATGAAAGTGTTTCTCGACTATGAAAGTGCGAGTTTCCTGCCAACAGATCAATATAAGAAGAGCATTTGCATTTCAGATCAAATAAATACAAGTATAAAAATCGAAAATAAAAATGTTTTTACGCAATTAACATAATTTAGAAAATGAAAGAAAAATTAAAAACCAAATATTTTATTTTAGGAACTGTATGATAACTTAAAAAAATGTTTAAATGTTATCTCAAATTTGGGTAATTTAATAAACATTCTGATGAAGCTTAAAATATTAAGAAAGAAAGTTTTTTCTAACGTTTTTCCTAACGGCATGAGCTCACTTTTGCATGGTGGAATTCCAATAACTCATTGCCTAACTTTCAACAGCTCCTATTACACTAAATGTGTTAAATACTAAGGAAGTGCAACAATTATTTTAATGAGTAACTAAGAAGAAATTAATTTTCTTATGTATGAAGTTCAAGGATAAGATCACTGCTGATCACATCAAATAAAAAATTATTAGAAATGAAATATCTAATAATTTATTCTTATGATCATATCGTACAAATCAAATATCCATTTACTGAATTCACATTATATTTGGGACTTTAATTGAAACAACTGATTTGTTATTCAAGTTCATCAATAAAGAATAATTTAATGTATGTATATGTAAAATAATGTTCGCTGCATTGTGTTTGCATAAATTTAATTTAAAATTTAAAATGCTAAATAAATGCACTTACTGGTGAAATTAGAAACCTTCTTTATTATTATACCCTCCAAAAATTTCGGTGCAATCAGAAAAAAACTATAAGTTATCACAGAAAACGGGTCTTAGTTGCATTGGTTACAACTTATGGCATAACAATTGAATATATTCAAAAATAATACCGCACTGTGTTAATCTTAAAATTCAAAGTAATAATAATAAGTATGCGGGTGTGTCACAGTCGAGCACATTCAACTGTAGCTTTCTTACTTGTTATTTTCATTTAGGCTGTAGTTTGATGACATGTCATTAATCACCACTCACTAGTCAGGACAAACAACTTTATGTACACAAAATATAGATACAAAAACAGAAAAAAAAAGAATTTTTAACATATCAAAATAAGTAGAAATACTAAAATGTTCCTTATTGTTTCAAATGTAGAAATTATTTACTGTGTTAACGAAGAAGAATCTTCAGTAAAATGCAGATAAAATCATGATGAAATCAAGTCCGTGTTAAACCTCAACCCGACAAAAATCATGAAATTCGTACAAATATAATAAGTTCAGAAGAAGGTTCAATATCTTTTATGACAGACGTATTTTCTTTATAATAATAAATAATAGGATTTTTTTTTACGCAAATACTCGTATTTGTTTTTGACTGGAAATGCCGGCAAACCACAATGCACTTAAATTTGAAATTTCTTAAAAATAAGTATTGTATAGAGTTGAAGAATTGGATAAATTAAACGATTGCATTTTAAAGATTGTGGCATGGGAACTTTGAACTGTTCTCTGGCTTCGTCTTGTTCTTGTTGCTGGCATTGCTTTTGGCATCGTTTTGTTTGTCAACAGTTGGTAGCACCGCGGCTCAGAGTCGCTTACATTTGGCCTTGTTGTTGTCGTTGTTGCACTCCGAGTGTGAGTGTGAGTGTGAGTGTGTATGTGTGTGTGTGTGCATAGCAGAGCACAATACAAACAAAGGTAACCCCGGCGAGCCGGCAGTCCTACAACCGTCCTCTGCCACACACACTCTCATACACACACACACACACACACACAGAGCAGGTACCGAGAGCAGAGGGAATGCCCGAAGAAGACATGCAAAATAAAAATAGATTTTTCTCGGTATATAGGATAACGACCAGGAACGACCCCAAAGCCAAAGCTCTCAGCTCGCACGGCCAACGACCGGCAAAAACACACGCACACACAAACGACGCGACGCTAACCACTCCGCTCCGCTCCGCTCTTCTCTGCTCTGCTCTGCTCTGCTCCACTCGCCAACACAATCAACCATTTTGCCTCTCGCTCGCGTCTACACAAATCAGATGCCAATGTGTCCCTATGCATGAGCAATGTGAGAGAAAGGGAGCGAGAGCGTGGCAAAGAGAGCGTGCTCTTGGCTCTCTTTGGTCTTTCGTGTGCTTGCTCCCTTAAGCCCTGCGTGCAAGCGTGCGTGTGTGTTTATCTGATTGCCTAACTGTATGTGTGTGTGTGTGTGTGTTTGTCCCTCTTTAGGTCCTACCGCACAGCAATTGAAAGAGCGAGAGCTGTTGTGCGTTTGTTGTAGGGGTTGCTGACCTCTTCTCAGGGTCGCCAAAGGTTGTTCAACCCAAAAAGGAAGCAGCGCTCAATGTATGCCGTTTGCCGTTGCCGTGCCACAGCAGTGGCTGCTAAAGTACCAGATAGAGAGCGGCAGAGTGAACGTGTGTGAGAGAGAGAGTGAGCGGGGGTGCAACGGAGGAGGCTCCACGCCTGTTTGTGTCCGTGTATTTATGTGTGTGTATGTGTGTGTTTGGGCGCCAAATGTGTGCTGGTCGTTGCCCTCGCCTACCTACAACCCCTGCACCCCCCGCCCCAACCGATCCCACTCTGCCTGTCGCTCTCTCGCTCGTGCCGTGACGTAATGCCGCAACAGGGCATTTCCCGTGCTCCGTCTCTCTCCCTCTCTTCATCTACTTCTACTTCTTCTGCTTTTGCTTCTTGTTTTTACGTTTTTTGCGCGCGTTTTCAAAGTTGCAACTCAGCAGGGACTTCAACTGGGGTGCAACTCTTGCTGTTGTTCTTATTGCTGCTCTTCTTGTTCCTCTTCTCGCTCTTATTGCACTCTGTGTGCATAGTTTGATATTGTCTGAGGTTAGGGTTGAACGCGCGAACGAGCATTGCCTCTGCCTCAGCCTCTGCCTCTGCTTCTTATTGCTCTTGTTCCTGTTCTTCTTGGCCCTGTTCCGAACAGTTGCCGTTTATCTAACTGTGTCCATTCCTCCCTCCAAAGTCCTGTTTCCATTGTCTTTTCATGCATGCATTCCTATGTATCTCATCTCAACTCTCGACCCTCTTTACATCGCTGTTATTCGCCATCTCTATTTCTATTTCGATTCTGTTCATCTAAACATTATCTATTTATTTAATATTCATGTAAGCCAAATACTAAAAATTTAAAGCAGCCCCGTTAAGTTTCATTTTTTTACAAATCACATGAATTTCATTTGTGTTGGTCCCTCATACCAAACAAATTTCATTACATATTATCATATGATATAATTTCATCCTGTTATTGTTTATTTTCCTTTAACACACTATATATATTTTTTTTTCTGTCTGTGTTTCCGTCTGTGTGTCTGTGTGTCTGTGGGTCTGTCCGTATGAACACCTAGATCTCAGAGACTATAAGAGATAGAGCTATAATTTTTTTTCGACAGCATTTGTTATGTTTGCACGCAGATCAACTTTGTTTCAAATTTTTTGCCACGCCCACTTCCGCCCCCGCAAATCCTAAAAATCGAATAGCATTTTAAAGCTAGAGGTTTGGTATATACAATAACAACTATAATAGTTGTGATTCCTGAAAATTTGATTGCGATCAGATAAAAATTGTGGAAGGTATTAAATAAATACTTTTGTATGCTCAAAAACGCCTTCTTATTGGGGGTCTGAGTTGCTTTATCCGACAATCTGGTAAATTATGCCGTCTATGGTATATTTTGAATGTGGTACCATATCGATATACCAAATATACCGATCGGTATATTTTTAGTATTTTAGTAGTATTTTCGGTATATTTTGAAAATAATACCGCAATATTTTGCTTTTATTCAAAATGGGTAGCGGGTATCTCACAGTCGAGCACACTCGACTTTCTTGTAACTTTCTTACTTGTTTTTTTTGTTGTTGTTCCGTATAATTAAATGGACTTTATTTTCTGAATTAGAATACTTCAAGAGTACAGAAACATATTTTTCAAAATTTGTAGACTTTGTTAGTATTTTGTTGTTCGTCAAAATTTAAAGACTATGATCTGGCCAGTTTGTGATTTTTTTTGTGAATTTTATATTCAAATATAAAGTCAAATGAAAAAGCTTGAATGTGGAGTTTTATCGACAAGGTATGTAATATTAATTATTAGCACTAAATGTTTAGTACATGTGATATAGTGTTCAATCGTACAATGTGTTGTTGGTATATTTTTAGATCCCTGCTGACAAATATATCTGTGTTTCCGTAGAATGTAACTTGTGAGTGTAGGCCAGTCGAGGCAATTTTAAAGCTGAATGTTATTAACTTATCTGTTAACAATCAAATAGTGGTTAACATTTTTGCCCGTTTTTGCCCGATTTACGAAAAAACACAATGTTGCAGTTGTATTTACGTCTTGTTATTCAACGTTGCTTGATTTTTGGAGCAACAACAGCCGCCAACAAGCTGCTGTGAAGCAAAATATCGATGAAAATGATTCAACTTAACCATTTTTTCGGACTAATTAACACTAAATGGCCAAAATCCAACAGAAAAGCACGTGCAATAGCTTGCATCCTTGTTCGAAATTGAGTTGAATTGAATTGAACGTAAACGCTTAAAGTATAGTAAGGCAGGACCAAGGTTAAAGTGAAAATTAGCATTTGAACTAATCAATGAAACCAAGTAAGAAAGCTACAGTCGAGTATGCTCGACTGTGAGATACCCGTTACACATTTTAAATAAAAGATAAATATTCTGGTATCATTTTCAAAATATACCAAAAATGCTACAAAAATACAAAAATATACCAAACGGTATATTTGTTATATCGATATAGTACCACATTCAAAATATGCCATAGACAGCACAAAGCGTGGGCGTGGAAAAATTTGAAACAAACTTGATCTGCATGCAAACATAACAAATGCTGTCGAAAAATATAGCTCTATCTTTTATAGTCTCTGAGATCTAAGTGTTCATACGGACAGACAGACATGGCTAGATCGTCACGGCTATTGATGCTGATCAAGAATATATATATATTTACATTTCCTGCCGGCACAAAGTTATAATACCCTTCTACCCTATGGGTAGCGGGTATAATAAACTAACAAGAGGTGATATAGCTCTTTTGGAATCTCCTGATATATAATGGTAATCAGGTAGAAGAAGGCGGAGATCTAAATTCCAAATTTTCGGGTTGAATTCCCTGGAGTTAGAGGAAGAGCTTTAGGAAGAATAAACTATTAACTGGGCATCAAGGTATGGAGTCACAAAACTTATATAGAGCTCTAACTAATTTTTGATTAAATTTTGCAGGGATCCAATCAACTTTATAATGGGAATTTGCTAAAAATATATTAATTAAATACATTTGTGCACATTTATTAAAATATTTTAAAACAAAATTTTAGAAAAAACGAAAATTGTTACCTTATGGTAAGGTGGACGGAAAGGAAGGCATGGTTCAATTGAAAACAAAAAAATCCAAATTTCTAGGCTTATTTTTTTAGTTGTTTCATGTTTCTATTTTCAAAAGTGGTAAAAATTACAAAATTTGGGACTTTTTGCCCATAATAACATTCTTCTTTATATTCCTATTTCTCTATATCTCTATTTCTATATCTCTATTCCTATATGTCTATTCCTATATCTCTATTCCTATATCTCTATTCCTATATATCTATTCCTATATCCCTATTCCTATATCCCTATCTCTATATCTCTATTCCTATTCCTATTCCTATTCCTATTCCTATTCCTATTCCTATTCCTATTCCTATTCCTATTCCTATTCCTATTCCTATTCCTATTCCTATTCCTATTCCTATTCCTATTCCTATTCCTATTCCTATTCCTATTCCTATTCCTATTCCTATTCCTATTCCTATTCCTATTCCTATTCCTATTCCTATTCCTATTCCTATTCCTATTCCTATTCCTATTCCTATTCCTATTCCTATTCCTATTCCTATTCCTATTCCTATTCCTATTCCTATTCCTATTCCTATTCCTATTCCTATTCCTATTCCTATTCCTATTCCTATTCCTATTCCTATTCCTATTCCTATTCCTATTCCTATTCCTATTCCTATTCCTATTCCTATTCCTATTCCTATTCCTATTCCTATTCCTATTCCTATTCCTATTCCTATTCCTATTCCTATTCCTATTCCTATTCCTATTCCTATTCCTATTCCTATTCCTATTCCTATTCCTATTCCTATTCCTCTTCCTATTCCTATTCCTATTCCTATTCATATTCCTTTACTGATGCCTTTACTGATGCCTTATCGTCTCGCCCTTCAATCTCATTGGGATCCCATCACTGTGACTGTGACTTTGATAGTGACTCGACCTAATCAAGGAACGCCCGGCAACAGAGTGACTGAGTATATCGCTGTCGCAGTCGCACTCACTGTTGCTGGCGCTCTTTAGTTGGTTTAGTTGTTTCTGTCTTTTACTTGGGCGCTGGACAGCAGTCTTTAGTTGTGTCGTATCAATAAAAGCGTCGCTGATGTTGGCGCGTGCTTCTTTTATCGGTCATTAGCCTGCCCGCAATGCAAGCTGGAGAGGGAGAGGGAGAGGGAGAGCGAGAGAGTTGGCAATGGCTACGGCGTACAAAGAGAAAGGGAGAGGCGAGAGATAGGAGGGATAAGGCAAATGTTGAGCCTATGTGTTGAGCGCCATCTAGTGGCCATCAATGCGTCACACTGCGTAGTGTTCGCTATCAATCACACATGACGCTGACGTTAGCGTCGATGTCGACTGCGGCGCTAGCTACGTCGCCCACAAACAGAAAGGAAAAAGCCATGACCGTGAAGTTTAACGCCCTCTGGGGGCGATGCCACACACACACACTCACACATAGAGAGACCACAACACAGTCGTATCAGAGTTGTTGCTGTGGCAATTGCTGTTACTATTGTTATTGTCTTGCCGCCCACTAGTAGTGTGTGCGTGAGTGTGCGTGCTCTCTCCTCTCTCCCCACCCCACAACACTACACAGCAACAGCACCAGCAACAGCCACTTGCCTTTGCCCTTCGCTTGCCATTGTTGTCATTTTCTTCGTCATCAGCGTCGCTGCCGCTGTCGACGCCAGCTTCGCAGTCGTCGTTTCTTTTTTTTTTTTGTGGTTTGACATTGAACTCGAAATTGACGCGCGCCGCTGGGCAAAAGTGCTGCCCATGCTCGCGCTCTTTTTTCCTTTTGCACTTGTAGCCCCTTCCACTCCTCACCACTCCCCACCCTCGTTATCAAGTCACCATCAATGCTATCGCCTGTGCCTTGGCCTCTCTTTTCATCTTTTTGTGCGTCTTCTTGCAAACTCACGTTGCTGTTGCTGTTCCCATATACGCACACACACACACACACGCACATACTTAAGGCATGCGGGCGCTCTTCTTCCCTACTCTCTCTTTGGCTCTCTCGCAAGCAGCTCTGCTTATTAGCAATTTCATTTTGACTATGTGGCCACATTTGCTTCTTCTTCTTCATGTTGTCGCTGTAGTTGTAGTTGTTATTATAGTTGTTGTATTTGTTGTTGTTGCTTTTGCTGTTGTTTTTGCCGTTTGCTTCCTCCACAGTTGTGGACGCTGCAAGTTCACTGAACTTTCGGGTAGAAAGCGCTACAAAACCAAAAAATAAAACCTTTTTTCGGGCTTTCGGGTTTTTGGGCTTTGGCTTTTACTACCGTGATTTCTATGCGTGTGTGTATGTGTGTGTTAAGTGTATGTACTCGTGTGTATGTGTGTGTGTGCGGAACTACCAACGTGATAATTCGCGAGTGAACGCCTTAGGAAAGTGAAGCTCAAACTTGGCTTCTCAACACTCTCCACTCTCTCTCTCCACTCTCCACACTCCATCCCTTCTTTATTTTGTTGTGTTTACTTAACTGATTTACACAGTTTTTATTGCCGCTAGCAGTTGTGTGACCCCAAGACGAACTCTTCTCACGTCATGCATAGCTAGAGCCCCATTTGACCCCGCCAACTTCGTCCGACACCCACCTCTTGGATTTTACGGTAAATGGCTTTACTCCCCCCCACACACACACACTCTTGCCACATACATTGGCATTGAACGGTCTTTGGCAAGTGACCCAAAAGTTGAAGTCCATGCAGATTGGATCTCTTAATGTCGAGAGAATACGACAACTGGCATTATTTGATGTATCGATAACTTATCCATCTATCGAACTTAATTTTTTCTCTTGGCAATTAATTATCGATCTTTCATTTATTTTAGCAAAGATCAGTTTCTGTTTAGATTCTATTATTTCCATTCTCTCGATATCTTTCTTCTGAGTTAACCTTAATTCTCAATCAGTAATTTCATCTCTATCTTTCCGATATACATAACTAAATACTATTTTGTACAATTGTATGAATTCTGTTTGTCTGTCTTGTCATTTCTTATCTTATCCTTACTTAAATTAGTAAGTTTCCTCTCTCTTCATATTGAATCTTTAAACAATTCATAGCCATTAAATCAGTATCAGATCAGAAACAAATCATATATGTATAAGCCTTTCTCTTTTTACGCCAAATCGATTAATTTTTATGCTCCTTTCTCAACTTCTTAAATACATGAATCTGTCTACCTACCTATGTACATTTTCTACTACAAAGCCATTAATAACGCATTTGTTGTTCCGCTATTTATGAATGCACAAGGAGTGCAAATATGTGAACAATGTGTTATATTTAAATGTGCATTTCCTCATTAGTCAGTCTTCACAATTAGTCAGCATTCATGCTAAGGATGGTATTCATTTTGCAAAAGATTCATTGTCGGAAAAAATGCATCGATAAATTATAAAACAGTTATATGAAGATTTAAAATTATTGAAAGTCAGCTAACATTTGAAATGACAAGGATTTTTGCAAATCATGTTAATATGCATTACTTAACATATGTTACCTAGAAGTTAACATTTCAGTTGATAACCTATTTGGTTCGATCGTGGTTTTATTATATTAAAAGATTCCAACGAAGTTCCCTAAAGCGGACACTGACAGTACGTGTTTATTGACCTTGGTTCTTAACAAAAATGAGTCGAAGGAGAACAAAGACACCTTCTGATGTGCAATATTATTTTATTCATCTGAATTATGAATATATATTGAGGTGATTCACCTATCTTAGAGAGGATATTGTAACCACAATGAATTTTAATATTCGGTTTTATATTCATATTTATTTCTATATATTTTGTGTATTAAATATTTCTGCACCACAAGCAGAATTTATTACAACTAATAGAAAATCGACAACTGAAACTTTGAAATACTTTGATATTATTATTATTATTAAGTCACAAATATTTGTAAGAAGTACTATAACATATAATTCCCAAATCTGATCTCTAGCTGAATATCGATGATCGAAATAGCAACCGTCAATCAATGATTCCGATCTTAAGTTTAAGTTTCAACAATTCAACAAGTTTTATTGCATTCTTGAGCTAATCCCATATGTTATAAGTAATATTGTATGTTGTGTATATGAATGCGATTATTATACTAAATTCGAAACGTATGTAAATATTTTAGTGATGGCATCTTAAAATGAGATTCATAAATGACGACAAAGACTACACTAATAACAACAATAATAGCTATAGCAATAGCAATAGCAATAACAATAACAAGAGCAGCGAGCGAGCGAGCGAAATGGACAACAACAAGAACAAGAGCGAGAACAAGAACAACAACCAATTTTATGAAAGTCACAGTCAAGGTCAACATGCGTGCAAAGACAGACACACACACATGCACACAGACAGCGAGCGCAATGTTGGCAGCCCCAAAAAGAAAGAGAGCCGGAGCGATAAATGCATACATACAAATAATCATATGCTGATTGCTTGTGTCTGTGTGTGGGTGTGAATGAGAATGTAGAGTGCGATCGAGAAACGTGTGTTCGAGTGTATGTCTGTTTTCTTCTTCACGCTTGCTTTCACGCACTCGACGCGACTGTAAAGAATTCGCATAGCGACAGACGAGGACAGCAAGAGTGGGAATCGTATGTGCGATAGAAGTGTGAGTGCGAGTGCGAGGGCGATGGTGAGAGCGAGTGTGGGTGCGGTGTGATCACTTGTTTGTGTTTGTGTGCATGTATTTGCCGACAAGGAAGTGCAGTGCAACAGCACAACACAGCACATTGCCATTTTGGCATCAGCAAACATCGACAAATAAATGAAATCAACGTAATTTCGCTTTGGCCCAGCCACAAAGCCGTCTCAGCCGTGAAAAATGACTCACTTGCTCCCCAACAGCAGCAGCAGCAACAGCAGAAGCTGCAGCCATACACACTCGCAAGCAGGCATACACACAGATACTCATACATAGTCGCACACACACACACACACACACACACACTGCAGATGTTCTCTCATAAGTACACATATGTATGTGTATGTACACATACACAGGCGCACATGCAAGTCGCACAAAAGGAAAACAAATGGCTAGGTCGGTCGTTCACCTGCGTTCGCTTTGGCTTTCAAGCTTAAGAGAGCGCTTCGCAGCCAAACGAAAGAGAGCCGTATCGCATCGCATCGCATATGTAGGAATCGTGTGCGCGCCCCCACAGATGATTGCCACGGGACGTGTGTGTCTGTGTTTGTGTTTTTGATTTGTATTTGTGTACACAGGCCGGCCGGCCGTTCATTGCTCTCGAATGTTGGGTTCTCTCTCTCACTCTCTGTGTCTCTCTTTCTCGTACGTTGAGTATTTCATAACGCTTCTGGTTTTGCTTGTTGTTGTATTCGTGTCAATGTTCTATCGCATTTTGTGTTGTTGCTTTCGCTCTTGTTTAGGGTTTAATGACATTGCCGGTTTTCTGTTTTCTGTTTTTTTTTTGCGCTCGGTCGTTCGTTTGCCTGCCTGCCTGCTTGTTTATTTATTCTTGCAAGGCAAATAGCAGCAGCAGCGACGTCGCAGCAGCAGCAAACTACACACACATATTCACTTGGGTGTATTTAATGTTGGATACAGCCGTAGGGCCGGTGTATAGTAGAAGCTTGCCCAAACATGCCCAAATAAATCATACTTTCCAAATAAGCAAAATATTAACACCACTGCTAATTGTAAGCAAACGAAGAAAAGAGAAAGGCACTTGAGATTATTATAAGAAATTAAGTGTTAGTCCAAATGAGTTATCAAAATCATATCTACATTTAATCTGTAACATTTGCACCTTAGCTTTAAATTTAAGTATCTCACATTGGCTTAACAACAGCATAAGCGACAAATTTGTAGGGTGCACGACGCGATGTCAGCAGCAGCAGCAGCAGCAGCGTTGATGACGCCGCCAACTCACGACAACGCTGCAACTTTTTCAGTATTTTCAATATTGCATACCCTGTAAACATTTTGCATAAAGCGTGATCACTCATTTACCTTATAACAATGTATAATAATAATTTATTTATTTTTATTCAAATTCAGAATTATAAATAGCTTTAAAATAAAAATTTAATAATAATTTATCTAATTCGATGTTTAATGTTTTTTGTAGTTGCCCATTTTGTTGTTTAATGACAAAAGTATGCTTTCAAGCCGTAAAAAAAAACAAATCAAACTATATTTAAAGGCTTTAAAACATTTGATTTACTTGTTTGTCGTATAATTAACTAACACTAACCAAATTTATTTGTATTCATTACGCTGAGTATTCCCCATTTCGGAATGTTTACAGGGCATTTTGTCGCCAGCCTTGCGAACAGCTGTCATTTGTTTTACTTGTTTTACTTTTCAGTTGGTGTTGTTGTTATTGTTGTTGCTGCGGCTGCTGTCGGTCGTTCGTTGGTTTCGTTGCTTCGCTTCCTCGTATTCAACGACGACGACGATGACGATGACGCTGCCGCCGTCGACGTCGCTGCTGAAGCTTTATATTTTGTTTTTGTTTTAGCGCTCGCACAAATGTGTGTTAGCGGCGGTCATTCACACCGAACGTGCCCTTTCGAGAGTAGTGCGCGATAGTCGCTCTCTCGCATACGCTCTCTCTCACTCACTCTGCGTCTCTCTTTGGTCGTAAGAGCAAGAGTGCGTGAATACAACAGAGTTGATGTGTGCTTGCATGTGTGTGTGTGCGTAGCAGCAATGGCAGCGGTAACCGCAAAACGCAACTTCGACATTGTGCTGTGGGAATTTACATTGAATATTGCGTGCATTTGCGTGTGTGTGTGTGTGTGTGTGTGTGAAAGTTTGTATTTTTAAATGTTTAATTGAATATTAGAATCATTACGGCAACTGCTCAATACTGGTGATGATTGAGCAGGTGGATGCCAAACTGCATCCTAAGGAATTTGTCAGACGCTAAGCGATTGACGTCACTTCTGCTGAATTACGCAATTTACGTTACGATGGGTGACTAATTTAAGCATATCTTAAAAGCACACGCATTCACACATACATACTTATGTATGTATATACATATGTACATAAATATACTGTATGGGCATGCAGACGAATGGAAAAAACGTAAAGCGTTGGGCACCGTGGAGTAGTGTAAAAGTAAAAGGTCATTGAACGAACATTGTACCTATTTCTGCTATTTACACACACACACACACACACACAAACATAACCATCACGTAGGCGATTGTTATTACTACTTACACACACATTTATAGATTTATATGTATTTGCACAAACTAAAACAACAACCATGCAATGAATCAAGCCAAGCCAAGCAAAGTACTTTGCCTTTTACACACACACATTCGCCGCACTAAGCGAAAAATGGAGAAATTGGAGAAATGGAAATGGTGAAATGCTGAGCTGAAATGAAATGGAATAATGGGCAAGGGCAAGTGGAAAGCGTCGTCGTCGTCGTCGTCGTCGTCGTCAGCGTCAACGTCAACGCGTCAACGACAGCGACAGACGAGTGAGTGAGCGAGAGCGCAATAGCAAATAGACGAGTGACAAGTGAGAGCGCGTCGGCAAAGCTGTTGAAAGAGCGAGACAAAAGATGAAGATCAGCACAGCACAGATTCCTGCACATTACAATGCGTATGTGTGAGTGCGTGTGTGTGTATATGTGCTCTATGAATCTGTAAGCACATTCCACAACGTTTGTGGATCGCAAGAGGGAGATCGAGGGGAGATTAGACTGCTGACCGATCGCCACGCTCTCGACTAAACTCTTCATATTCTGCTTCTTTCTGATTGCTGAAAAAAGCAGCGAAAATTGCAACAATCCAAAATAACAACACAACAACAAAGTGCTAGAAAACGGCCAACACGACAATAATAATAAGTTGACTTCAACTTGATACCAAAGGCATATCGAATTCTTGCCCCATGACTCATGTCTTTGTCGCGCAATCGTAATCGATACTTGACACTTGGCAAATTATCGATTACAAAGCGTAAACTTCTTCAGGCGAAATACCTTTCGATGCCATTGAATCGAAATTGTTTGCAAAAAGCTTCAACAGCCGATCGCACAATTTCGCAAAGTTCGATTTATTTTCAGTGCGAAGCAAATGCAATTGTAATGATCGGATTCTGCAGATAAATATTGAAATATGCATAGAAAACTTTGGCGTAATAATAATGGAAAAAAATATAATAATGATAATAATAATAATAATAATAATAATAATAATAATAATAATAATAATAATAATAATAATAATAATAATAATAATAATAATAATAATAATAATAATAATAATAATAATAATAATAATAATAATAATAATTGGCTGTCGATGATCGTAGATTATAGTATATTCCTCTCTATCGACAGTTGTAACTTTCGACACAACAGGCAAAGACAACCCTCTAGGAGAAGCGTTACTTCGCAACATTACGGATCTGGGATCTAAAACGCAATCAGTTGCAGCTGCTACGTATTTATCGTATCAGAGGGAATGAATTCGTAATAAAGTCACACAAGTAAATCCAAACACCAATCAGAATGTATTGATTGTAATATGAATAATGGTTTTAAGAACCAGAACAAAGTTCGTTGATTGTGAACAATGTAACATATGTATGTAAAATACAGTAACGAATAAAGTGCAAAATATTGACTTGGCAATAAAGCTAAGCAATTATTGTTATGAATATTAGAGAATTGAGTGAATAAATTCAATGAAATGGTTTAAATATTTTCATAATCATTGAAAATGTCAGAATGTTCAATGTATTTAATAATGAATAAACGAAGTTGTGAAAGAAGCAATAAAAGCAAAATATTTCGGTATTATTTTTAATATATATCGCATGTACCGAAAAAATACTGAACTATGCCAAAGTTTATATTTGTTATACTTATATACTATAACATTTTAAAATATACCATAAAGCACGAAATTTGCCAGACTTTAAATTGTTTCTTAAATAATTTCTACACTTTTAATTTCATCGCAACCGAATTTTCAGGAATCATAAAGAATGTAGTTATGATTGCATGTATTAAATTCGACTATAGCTTAATAATTGTAGAATTTTACTAAATGATTAGTAGATAAGATTAAGTAGAGAAATGCTTTTTGTTTGAATTTATACTGTAAGTATAAAATAATTCTTGCAGTTTGTATAAACACAAGTAGTTGACTGAATAAAGTTGACAAATTAACAATAAAAAGAAAACATTGTTGTATGATTTTTAAAATATTCCGAAAAAAAAACAATAAAATATGCCAGAAATTATATTTGGTATATTGATAAAACAGATTGTTAACCAAAGAGTTCAGCAGTCATATAAAATTGTTTGTTGAATAGCTTCTAATTAGAAATATTTTTTAAATGTAACAAAAATTGTCTTTTTTTTTAATGCCAATCATTTAATTGGCATACAATTTTTAAAAAATTAGGCAATTAAAAATATAAAAGTAATTCTTCTTCTTTTCTTTGAATTTATATCGTATATAAATAATACTCTTTACAGTTGGAAATTTGAATAAATGCAACGAAAGTCGAAAGCAATTGAAACAGCAGAGCAAATTGTATCTCAGGTGGTTGCTGCATTTATATAGTATATAATAAAGTATGGTTGACAAGAAGAAGAAGAAGTAGAAGAAGAAGAGTGGAGTTAGAGTGCTGCGAAGGCGGAAACTTGGGTCGAGAGAAAGGCAGTAATCTAACTAACGATGTAACTACGGACACTTTATCGAGGCGCTGACCTTTCCATGGGAGTGTGTGTGTGTGTGTGTGTGTGTGTTGACAGACTAGATATAAGTGCGTGTGTGTGGGTGTGTTATGCTGCAAAGCATTGTCACTCTGCTATCAAATAGCAATGACAACAGCAGCAACAGCAGAAGCAGAAGCAGCGGCAACAATGGCGATAAGCGTGCACAGTCGATTGGGATCAAGCAACTACGAGTAAGTCCACATGTGTGAGTGTGTGTCTTTGTGTGTGTGTGTGTGTGTGTGTGTGTGTGTGTGTGTGTGTGTGTGTGTGTATATATTATATATTTTACCCAAGAGAAAGAGTATTTATTACAATTTAAAATAAAGTGCAAACATATTTATATAGATAACCACTTCAACCTGCATGAAGACATATTCCTAGGAAATGAATTAGGAAATTAAACCAACAAACCTACATCATTTGATCTATTATTATACGAACTGTGTAACTAAGTTGAAAAACTGTATATAGACTATAAAAGATCCATTCCAACTCTATAGTAAAGCATAACTGAGGCATAAGGTATGTTAATAAATTAATAAACAAAAATACTGTTACTAAGTATCCATACTTCCCGGACTCCATTTATTTTTTGTATTTAAACTCGACATAGAAAAATTACTCTAGTTATATTCAAATAGAAGTGAAAATACTATTATATATTTTTGAAATAAAATGGTATTGTGTCGTTCATAGGTTTAAAAAAAATCAAAATAAAACTTCAATCTTTATTAAAATTTAGATGAACCACTCCTCGACATTATTCATTTAAGAATTGACATTTTGGCATTTTTATTTCAGGTATCTCTTTATTTTTTATTTATTGTAATAAACATTGAAGCAATAACTATTTAGAATTTGCGTAATTTGAAATAAATTGAGTAATGATTAATTTTTTTTGATTTAAAGCTGCTTTTCAACTGGCTCTGGTCACACTTGAAAGGTGAACCGTCTGTTTCGTAGTTAAGCAGAGTCTGCTTAACTGAAACTCTGCTTGCTTTTCCTATATGCGATAAAGTATGTATTAAATCATGGCACATAACTTCAGGGCGATAAGCGGTTACTATTGCTACTCTCTGAGTCTCTGTGTGTGAGTGTGAGTGTATGAGTCTGTGTGTGTCTGTGTGTGTGAGCAGGTGTATAGTTTTAGCAGGGAGAAGCGAGTGAATAAACGCGGACATGCATTAAATAAACGTCAAGTTCATTGGCATTGATTAAAATGCAAAGCGAAATGAAACAACAACAGAAAAAAGCAAGATAACGACAACGTATACGTAATATTGTAAATGTGCTCTCTCGCTCTCGCTCTCTCTCTTTCTCTCTCGCCCGCTCGGTCGCTCGCTTTGCTGGCTGCTTCAAGGGATGGGAAGTGCAAAACTCCAGCTTACAGCTTACAGCTTACAGCTGCCCTTGTCCCTAGCTCTATATCTTCATAACATCTTCTTGGCTCGCATCCCCCGTTTGTTGAGATGAAGATGTGACCATTGTTGTTGTTATTCTTTGTTGCTTAAAAGGGCTCTGAACTGTAGGCAGAAGAAGCAAAAGAAGAAGCAGAAGCAGCTGAAGTGCTTTTGGGTAGCAATCGAATCGAATTCGAATCGCAGTCGCTGTCGCAGTCCCAAAGATATATCATCGAAATCGAACCTTGTCACTGTGCATGGGCATTTCCTACTCCTCTCTCGCTCAGTCTCTCGCACACACATACACACATAATTGCCTGCTGCGTGTGAGTGTGAGTGTGTGTGTGTGTGTGTGTGTGTGTGTGACAGTCTCTTGCGCTCTCTTCCTCCCTCGAACTGTGGCGTTGAGTGCTCTCGTCGCATGCACGTAAAATGGGGGTTACATGACATTGAAACCAATTTTGAAGGTTCAACCTAATGTCGCTCACACACACACACACACACACACATAGAGAGAGGCACACACACACACGTGCACAGCTGTGTGCATTAGAGCAGCATCCACATTAAATTCATGCACACGTATTTATTTATTTGCGCTGCCCTTGTTACTACATTCAATTTTCGAAAATTTCATTTAAATCGAAGCAAACCAAAAAACAGGCAAAAAAAAAACAGAACAGAACAGAAAAGCAAGAAAAAGAAAAGAGAAGCAAACATAATTCTTATTCGCTGGATTTGTTCTTCGTTGCTTTGCCAGCATTTTACGACCATGCCCACCGCCTTTCCTTGGGCTTATCGTGCGTTCGCCAACCCACCCGCTACACGCACACGCACACACACAGCCGTAGAGAGAAGAAGAAGCAGACGCAGACGCTTGCAAAGCTATCAGGAAGAAGACGGACAGCGACCAAGTCAAGCAACTTTATCAACGACAGCCACATGCTCTTTTTCCCTATGCAAAATGTCAAGTGTGACCAAAGTGTGCAAAATCATTCATTTTTATTACTTAGTAGATCATGTTTATTATTAAAATTGATATTCAATATACGAAAAGTTACATAAGAGCTGATTTTTTGTTGTCTTTATTAAAGAGTAGCTCTTGTTCTTCATTCTCTCTAAAAGTTAAATATTTATTAAGTGTCTTGAACTCTTTGCACCTTACGAAAAAACCATTAATATACAATAAATGAAATATGAATACATAAATGCATATATGTATATTAATAATATAAAAATATGCAAGTAGATATCATATTCACGAATGGGAAAATCTAGTTACTATGTATTTTCAATTATAATTACAACTTCAAATAAATAACGAATAATAAAGAATTAATTGGGAAGACTATTAACCATTAAAATAGTCATAATGCAAATAACATAACACATCGAATCCTTTTTTGAGTAACATTTAAACCATATTTCATTTCATTTTAATTTGAAGATTCTGATTTTTGTGGGCTTGTTAAAAAACCCAAACACAACCCATTCTAAACCTTCTTTTAACATAAAGTACAGCCACATGTTTGCTTTGATAGATCTAGATAAAGATATTTTAAAGATATGACAATATTACCACTCGAAATTATTTTAAATTTTGGTATAACAAGTACAATAATAATTATTGCATAATTATCAAGGGCTCAAAGGGTCAGATCGCAATCTCAATCTGTGTCAAATTGCATCACACACACACACACACACACGCACATAGTTGCATTGCAAAAGTTTGGAGCAGAAGAAAAGAGCATTCAGAATGTATGTACATACAAACAGAAAAAAGAAAGAAGAAAAAAACGTTGAAGAAAAAGCGAACAACAACAACGGGCAAGTCAACAGTCGATTGTTTATCAATGTGTAAATAAACTCGCTTTTGTATGTGTATGCGTGTATGCGTATCTATGTGTGTCTCTGTCTCTCTGTGTATGTGTATGTGTGCGTGTGTGTGTGTGCTTGTAGCGTTGCCCAAAAATTTCAATAGCAAAGGTCAATGAACTCGCGCCGTGCCAGTGCCTGACGTTGTATGACGATTGCTCTCGCGCTCTCTCGCTCTCGCCTGCTTACTCACACTCACTGCTGAGCTCTTAGCAGCATGCATGACTGTCTCTGCTCGCATGAGTGTGTGTGTGTGTGTGTGTTTGTGTTCCGCATTGCGCGCTCTCTTCGCATCGTTTAGCGTTGCTCTTTGGCTTTGACTATGTGGCTGGCTCTCTTTGACGTTATGAACGCTGCTTCCTCGTTGCGTTTCATTCATAAACAGAGAGAGCGCCGCGCGGCCAGATATCGGCCAGGCCAACGAACCGAAGGGCCGTTCGCGGTTAACATGTGCTTTGACCCCCTCAGAACCAACCCCCTCCCATTACAACCTACCTACCTCCCTCCCTCCCTATTCTCACGGGAAACACAGAGCACATTCAACCACCATTGAAGCAGCAGCAGTATGTTGAACCTTAAACCGTTACTTTACATCGACTTGCATTTTGTAAATTCAAGTGGCAATTTGGATTAATTTTTACTGTTTTACTGTTTTTACTGTTACTTACATTAGCTGTCGATGTCCTTGCAGCGGCGACATTTTTGTGGCCGACTGGCGCTCATTTAATATGATCCTCTATTGAGCTTTGCTGCCGCTGCCGCTGCTGCTGCTACTGTTGTTATGATGAAGGCGTAATCCATGCTCTGTCGCTCTGCCAGCGAGCGCTACAAAGTGGAGCTTTAATCGTTACACCTCTGCTGCAGTTGTAGTTGTTGCTTTTGATGTTGCTGTTGCTCTTGTTCTTGTTGTTCTCTTAAGTGTTATCTCGCTCAATTGCAATGCAATGCGTTGGGCTTTAAGCTTGTGTGTATGTGTGAACGTGTGAGTTTGTGTGTGTGTGTGTGTGTGTGTGTGGGCTTCGATTCAAGATGCAGCAGTTGATGTTTTCTTTTGTTTGTTTTGATTTAATCCGTTGCAGTTATTATTTACACATTCTCTATACATATTGTGATTTATGTATAACATATTATATAGACACTTATTGCATATGTGTGTACATATATACTTGCACTATATATTTAACATGTACCTAATTATTAATAACATTTACAACTCCGCTTCCAATTACGATGTTGTTGTTGTTGTTGTTAATGATGATGATGAACACATTGGCGGGGTATCGCTGATGCTTAACTTTATCCTGGGCTTATTTCATTAAAGCGCTGTTTGGCTTAATTTTTGCAGTTGCACATTTCTTCTTTTTTTGATTCTTTCTTTTTTCCTTTTTTATGGGTTTTGCATTTCTTTTACTTTTATTCCTTTTTACTTTTCTCACGTCACTTTGCAAATACAAAATCTGCAACAGAAACAACCACAAGAACAAAAATATTACGCTTTGGTTTTGTTTGATCGCAATTTGTTGTTGACGCTGCCGCTGCTGGCAATGCTTAGAGTGGAGCGAGAGGGGGAGAACTGTTAGTGCTAAGAGCGGAAGAGTGATAGAGAGAAAGAAGCAGCACAACAACAAATTGCATTAGTTAGCGATTGCACAATTGGGACGAAACTCTGCGGTTATCGTTGTCGTCATCGTCATCGCCATCGCCATCGACAGGCGTCCTTTGATTGGCGTCTTGGCGCCTATTCCGCACAACGGGCACTTGACACAAAACTATTGCACTATTTGGCCCAACAAAAACCAAAAACAAAAACAAATCACACTTTGTTAATCAGAAATAATATATACATCTATTTATGTGTATATTTATGTACATATATGTATCATTTCATTTGCAGCACATTATTTGGAATTCGTCAAAAAAAAGACAACAAAAAAAATTATAACCAACTGTCAAATATCGTTGTTATCCGGGCGCGAATCGACAACAGCTCGCGGCGAGTGAAATTTGAAGAATGAGAGAGAAATTTTGGTTCGTTTTCTTGTTTCGTTTCGCTTGTACTTCGTTTCATCTTTGGCGTCGGCTGGCCGAGGCCGAAGCTACATACACGACGCGCTTAAAAGCAGGCTACAAAAATCCCATCAACGACTGTTACATCTGTTACTGTTACTGTTACTGTCACTGTTAAGTCTTACATGTCTCTCTTAGAATGCACATTTACTCTTGCCAACATGTTAATGTTATGATACTGTTGTTAGACCGACAAAGTTTGCATTATATTTTATTTTTGTTCTCAAACCTAATACTTGTATTATTATAATTAATTTGTTTTGTGTCAACTACAAATACATAAAAGCTACTAATACGAAAAGTGCTTGCTCAACGAACATTGTTAGTTTAGTATGAACTTTCGTCAAGATTGGATGAGTATTTCTGTTATTTTTTTTATATATTGTGAAAAGTTTGAATTATGTTCAGCCAATACACAAACCATCTTCGTAATTTTACAAAAAGGGTTCAAGACTAGCTAACAGCTGACTAACAATTTATCAAATTGAAGTGTTAACTATTGTTAAAGAAATTATTATTCTTCCTTTCCTGCACTGACTGAGTTATTAATATTTTCTTAATATCCAACAAATCTTTTCACACACATGTGGACAAATTAAATAAAAACCGAAGTGTGGACGTATCTCAGCAAGTATATCGGTATATTATCGATATCGATAAAATACGATTCTCATGACAATCAGCTGATTAATAAAGTTCAAATTTTTATGCTTTACAATTATTTAAAATTATAACTGTTGCTAGTTTCCAATTCTAGAGAAATAACAAATTGCAACAACCAGAATTTGCTAGAAATATTCTAGACCTCTGCAGCTAGATATATATAACTCGAGATAAATGTATTTTAGTATTTTGCTACGAGCTAACGAAAATAAGAATTGCAAAACTCTTTTATGGTCCCTTCTTGATGTGCAGGTGCAGTTGCCTTGTTTTAATGTTGTACAACTCCTTATAACATAAAATTTAAAGATAAACTTCAGTTTTTCGCTTTACTGAGTTGCTAAAAGCCCCAACAGTTGGCCATTTAGTACTATACGTAAGCAACTCTCATTTCTACTAAAACTTTACATAGTTCGAAATAGTTTGATAGCATTTTTGTCTCTTCATACAAAAAGCATTAATTTATTATTAAATTCAAATTAATTCGTTACAAATATATATATAGTAAAAACTTAAGCGCTTTAAATGTTGGGTACAAACTTCACTCCCAAAATGCATTCAATTGCATATATTATTCGATTGGAATTAATTCTTCATCCAAAGGAGTTAATTCCAATTGTATAATGAATCCACAAAGTGGTTCTTGTATTTTGTGTTCCGGTATAAGTTGCAGTCGAGGATGCGTAAAGTAACGGCGGATCTGATAAGACAAAGATAAAGATAAATTAGGAAACACTCATAGTAGAAGCTTATTGACTACAAACTCACCAGCTCTTGGTCAGTATAAGCGTAGAAGACTGTCAAAGGAGCACGGCGATAGTACATGACGTCGCACTTAAGACGTCGGTTTGATGAAAAAAAGTCCATTCCAAGATTCATCCTTGTTATATCCAGGATCTCCAGCGATGGGCTTTTGGCAACAATTTTCCAGAGGCGTGTCTCATTTAAGCAGCTCCAGCGGTCGAGATTCAGCCGCACAAGGTTTCTAAAAGATCTAACCACACCGCATAGATCGGAATATGTGCACCCAACTTTGTCCAGCATCAAACCGCGTATGTTGTCTGTATTGCCTTCAGTACCGCCGTATTTGTCTATACCCATGAGAGCGGTAAGCGGCGTGGTTACATATCTGTCGGACACACTAATAATAATGGTCCGCAGCTTGGGCAAGGGCATAAATCCATCCGATGATTGGTTTATAATGTAGATATCAGGTGCAATCAGTTCCTCAATCAACGTGCAATCTCGAAGGTTACAATAATCGTTTGGGTCGCGCCACAAGAACTCTTTTCTAATGATTAGCGTCCGAAACTGCGTCCACTTCGACAACGAACAGTGGCAAAAATGTTTATCAGGCTTCACACAACGCACGCCAGGAAAGATGTTCGTCAATATTTTTTGTGCTTCAACAGCAATACGAGAGTCATCCACTGTGTAGGATAACATTCGTACTCTTGGTAAAGAGTAATTTTCGCAGATCTTCAAAAATTCCATTGTTGCACGCTGCAGCTTCATTTGCTCCACTTTCACACTGATGCTGGACATAAATGTGTTCAACAATGATCGGTTGTTTTTAAGCATCTCACAATCCAATGAATAAAGTTCAATGCGAAACTGCTGTTCCCAGGTATAGATCAGATTTTTTCTTATGCGATTCGAATTGTCATCAAAGGCTTCGTATACTGCCATCTGGTCGGTCAAGTTTAAATTCTTAATTTTTGCCAATTGGCAATTATCGCTTTGTGCGTCGTTCAACATTGCGATGTTCAACGTTATGGTATAAACTTAACTGTAAATCGCCATTAGGCGTCTTTTGGGCGACAATGCTACAGTGTGGCCATATCTGTACATTTAAAAAACGGGTGCGGTCACATTGCGGGATCTCATCGATAAAAATTCTTGAAGAGCTCGTTTTATTTTACAGATTGCAAAAAGCTTGAATTTTGTTTAGCCAATACACAAACCATCTTTGTAATTTTATAAAAGGGGTTCAAGACTAGCTAACAGCTGACTAACAATTTATCAAATTGAAGTGTTAACTATTGTTAATGCAATTATTATTCTTTCAGATGGTAATGTCCCGCCAGTCAGAAGCAACTGATGGTGATCTTTATTGTTCTATTACTCTTTTAGCAACTTTAACAATTATTTGGCCTTAGGGATAATGTTTACAGGTACATGTTGCCTGCTGGGATTGACTTAATAATTAGTTTGAGCTAGATAAATGTTGTCAGTTACGTTGCTAGGGTTAAGGAACAATGTTCCTAAACAAATATAGTTTTAGAGCAATTGCTGTTTCTTATAAGCTAGGTTTAGGTACAATTGAATCTTATGAAGCTACAGTTTTAGTTTAAGTATTTGACATGAGTAACAGATTTAAATTAGGCGTTAAGGTGGGTTTGACAAGACTTAGTAATATAGAATTAATCTAAATTTAGTGTTACAATTTTATTACTGTTATTCTTCTCTCTTTTTTATTTTTATATTTATGCACATGTTTAATACGCTTAAATATTTTATATTTAATAAATAACTTGCAACTCTGCCGCTAACATTTGTCAGTGTAATTAATTCTGTGGAATTGGCGGATGATACTGGAGCCTGTAGTATTTTGCTACGAGCTAACGAAAATAAGAATTGCAAAACTCTTTTATGGTCCCTTCTTGATGTGCAGGTGCAGTTGCCTTGTTTTAATGTTGTACAACTCCTTATAACATAAAATTTAAAGATAAACTTCAGTTTTTCGCTTTACTGAGTTGCTAAAAGCCCCAACAGTTGGCCATTTAGTACTATACGTAAGCAACTCTCATTTGTAATAAAACTTTACATAGTTCGAAATAGTTTGATAGCATTTTTGTCTCTTCATACAAAAGGCATTAATTTATTATTAAATTCAAATTAATTCGTTACAAATATATATATAGTAAAAACTTAAGCGCTTTAAATGTTGGGTACAAACTTCACTCCCAAAATGCATTCAATTGCATATATTATTCGATTGGAATTAATTCTTTCCAATTAACTTTACTTAACTTAATTATTTAATTCATCTATAAACTTAAAACTGAGGAAACATTTGAAACGTTATTTACAAACGTAGTTAATTGGTTAAGATTCATATAAAGGAATTAATTCCAATTTTATAATGGGTCCAAGAACGTTTTTTGGTTTTTTGTGCCCCGATATAAGTTGCAGTTGAGGATGCGTGAAGTGACGACGAATCTGATAAGATAAAGATAAATTTAAATTAAGAAACACCTAGTATAAGCTTTTCGCCCTTTAACTCACCAGCCGTTCGTTTTCGCCAATATTAGCGTAAATGACAGTCAAAGGAGCATGACGATTGTGCATTGTAATGTTCATGAGATGTCGGTTCGTTGAAAAAAAGTGTCGTCCAAGATTCATGCTTGTTATATCCAGGATCTCCAGCGATGGTCTTTTGGCTACAATTTTCCAGAGGCTTTTCTCATTTGAGCAGCTCCTGCGGTCGAGACCCAGACGCACAAGGTTTCTTAATGATTTAACCACATCGCACAGATTGGATTCGAAGCACCAAACTCTCTCCAGCATCAAGCCGCCAATCTTGTCTTCAGTGACGCCGTATTTGGTTAAAAATTTGAAAATGTAAAGCGGTCTGTAGATTGGGTTAGTTGTTTCTTCATATGTGTCGAGCAGGCAAATGGTTATTGTCCGCAGCTTGGGCAAATACATAAATCTGTCGAAATAATGGCCAAGAATGTAAAAGTCAGGTGCAACCAATTCCTCAATCAACCGGGACTGTGGAAGGGCACAATGATGGGTTGGGTCGTTAGCTCTGACGAATTTTCTAATGACTAGCTTCCGGAACTGCCTCCATTTTGGCAACAAGCAGTAGCAAAAATGTTTATCAGGCTTCACACAACACACGCCAGGAAAGATGTTCGTCAACATTTTTTGTGCTTCAACAGCAATACGAGAGTCATCCAATGTGTAGGATAATATTTGTACTCTTGGTAAAGAGTAATTTTCGCAGATCTTCAAAAATTCCATTGGTGCACGCTCCAGCTTCATTTGCTCCACTTTCACACTGATGCTGGACAGAAATATGCTCAACAACGATCGGTTGTTTTTAAGCGTCTCACAATTCTTTGAACTTAGTTTAATCCGGGATTGTTGTTTCCATGTGGAGATCAGATTTATGTTTATGCTTTTCCAATTGTTTTCACTGGCTTCCGAAAGTGCTAATTGATCGCTCAAGTTTAAACATTTAATTATTGCCAATTGGCAATAATCATTTAGTACGCCCAACATCGTGGTGTATATCAATGTAACTGTAAATCGCCTTGGAGCGCTACAGTGTGGCCATCAACGTATATATAAAAGGGCATTTCAAAAACGAGTGCGGTCACGTTGCGGTATTTAATTTCGAGTCCATGAAAATGTTTAAAAAGTTGGTTTTATTATACAAAAATCAGTCTTGTAATTTTCCAATTGGGTTCAAGAATAGCTAACAGCTGACTAACAATTTATTAAATCACTACAGTGTTAATCATTGTTGATGAAATTATTATTCTTCCATTCCTGCACTGACTGAATTATTATTTCCTTAATAACCGACAAATCTGACAGACAGGTGGACAGATTAAAAAACCGAAATATTGACGGATCTCAGCAAATATTTCGGTATATTTATCGATAAAAATGCGATTTTCATGACACTTCAAATTTGTATACTTTAAAATTATTGCAATTAATTCTTGTTGCTAGTTTGCAATTCTAGATAAAAAGGCAATTGACAAAGGAAAAGCTGAAAAAAAATTGGTACAACCAGAATTTGCTAGAATTATTCTAGATCTATGCTTCTATAACTCGAGTAAAATGTTTTGTTTTATTTCAGTAACGAAAATTCTAACGAAAATCATGATTTGCAGGTGCAATACAGTAGCTTTGTTTTAATATGGTGCAAACAAAATATAAAATTTGGGTATATTCTCCAGTTTTTCGCTTTACTAGGTTGTTGAAAGCTCCAAATGTATGGCAATTAGTACTATACGTAACGAAAGCAATGCTATTAAAGTAAATTTTGGGGACATTAACATTTTTTCACGCACTCCTATTTCTAGCTTATTCTACTTATTAAAGATTTCTTTTTGCAAACATTTTGTATTATTTAAATATATAAAAAATGGTCACACTGTATTGTAATATATCGAAGAATTGACACGTTTTCTTAATCGCGATACAAACATTATTGATAAAAATAAATATCGCAAAAGCTTGATACCCAACAAATTTAACTATAATAAAATGATGGCAAAATATTTTTTGAGATTTCAGAGAAAATACAATAAATAATTATTCGAAAGATTTTGTTCATGACGTAAAAAACAAAAGCAATTTAAAAAGTTGTGCGCGCCTATTGTGAATCAGTATGAGTGAACAGTATATTTTTTGGGATATTTTTATTATTATTAGCATTAGCTGTCGAAAGGAAAATCAAATATTGAAAATGTAAAACTATTAATTATACAATAAAAAATACTTTACATTAATTCAAGAATTTCTTATTCGATAAAAACACAGATATCCAAAAATTTCAAAGACATCGATGCATCGATATGTGCAATCGATGTTTTTGCATCACTATAGAATGTGAGCTTGCGGTCACGCTGAACTAGCTGGGAGACAAGTAAATGTGAACAGTGAATACTGAGACTTCAACGCTTTCGGTTGGAATACTGCTGGACGGGTAATTATAAAAGCCACGTGTTTCAACCCGCTGATACGGGCAGACCAGGCTGCTTGTTGGCTCACATTGTCAGTTTGGTTCAATTGTCTTTTTCTTTTCTATTCTATTTTGTTTTTTTTCTTCTTGTGGGTCTCTGCGATTTGCAAATTGCAACTGTCATTGCGCTAATTGATTGCGGTGCGGCGACCCAGCAACAGTGAATAAAGTTAACAGTAACCGCAACGTGCAAAAAATCTGTCAAAAGGAGAACAGCAAACATACTGTTGTTGTGCACATATACGAAAGGGCATCAACAGCAGCAGTTAATAATTAATTGTTGTTACAGTGTCTCATCATTTGTATTTCAATATTTTTTTTGCGCCGTCTCGTATATTTGTTTACTTTGTTCGGCTGACTGCTGTTTTTTGCGGCTCGTGTCGCTGTTTATTGTTGGTCTTGTTGTTGTTTGTTATTGTTGATTTTTGTTGGCCGTTCAATTCGATTAGAGTGAACGAACGCGCAACAGCATGGCAAGCAACAACGCCACAGCAACTGCCACCGTTGATGCCACCAACAAATGCAATGGCTCATTGAACTCGCCGGATCTTCTGGAGCAGCCGGCTCGCAAAATAATCAAACAGCAGCCGCAGCAGGATTATCACCTGGAGCCGGAATTGCAGGACGGTCTCAGCTGCAATGATTTGTTCAAAAATGGCGAAGGCTTAACCTACAAGTAAGTGACCGTTCCGCCCTTCAATACCCCTCTCACACTCCTCACTCAATTCACATGCAACAGGCCATAAAAAAGTGTCGGCGTCTTTCATCTTTCAAAGTAAACAAATAAGTTTCCACGCATAGACGAGAAGCAAGCTTTCAGAAATTATTGCAGCAAAGTTTTGAGGAGAAAAGAAAAGCGGAAAAAGCTAATCTTATTTCTAGCATAATTATGATTCCCTTTTATTGTTGAAAAAAGAATATGAATAGAACTGTACTAACGTAAAAAGACAGCGTACTCTTGAAATTCAACAGTCGCGTTATCAGCAGGTGCATCGATTTTATCGGTCAGCTTTCATGTACTATATGAATAAATTAATTGCAGAGAATAATCGAGGCTACTTTATGAAGAAGATCTAAATTAGAGAAAAGGATAGAAGGGTATTATAACTGTGTGTAGGTAGACAGAAGGACTTCCCATAAAGAATATATATTCTTGTCGCCGTCGACAGCCGAGGCGATATAGGCATGTCTGTCCGTATGAATACCCACATCACAGAGACTATAAAGAACAAAGCTATAATTTGTTTTAGATTTTTGGCACGCTACAATCACACGCTCTTTATGATGCCTGAAAATTTTGCTATGAAAAAAACAACTGATGCAGTTTGGTTTTAGTTGCTATGGTTAACAATTTGTCATATTTTCTACTCTGGAATATATTTTTGAGCTCAATACTATATTGATATACCAAATGTAGCTTTCGGTATATTTTTGTATTTTTACGATATAATAATTTGGGTTATTTTAAGAATAATTTCGAACTGTAGAGGGTATCTCACAGTCAAGCACATTTGTTATCAAATCTAGTATTAGTACCGTATTAGTATAGTGCTTGTATATTTTTAGAGAAATTGTTTGTAAATAAATAGAAGCTATAATCCAGACCAGCTTTGTTTAGTCAATAGAAATGAAGTATGCTATTTATCGAAATATCATTAAAAATTCGTGGTTTAAACTGGATCATGAAGCGAATGACAATGCTTAAATTCTTAAAAGCAAAAATAAGTGACAATATTTAATTCATTAATTGCTTATATGCCAAAAAGTTGTCAAATTATTTATAGTGAAAGAATTCTTGAAATTTGTGCAGCCAAGTAAAATGAAATTATAAATATGGGGAAGATGAGCTCGCAATGTTAATCCGATCTGAAATGTAACTTCGCTCCATCATGAATACTCAGCTATATACGCACATTTCTTCTCACACATTTCATCCGATGTCTGACTATGATTATTTGTTTGTTCACCTTCACACCCTCACATAGCGATTTTCTCATATTACCCGGCTTCATCAACTTTGCCGCCGAGGAGGTTGATCTCAGCTCGCCACTAACCAAGGCCATAACATTGCGTGCTCCGCTCGTCAGCTCGCCCATGGACACGGTAACCGAATCCGAGATGGCCATCGCCATGGCGGTAAGTCAGAGATGTGAATAACATGCGAAACTAGTCGCATAATAATAATAATTATAATAAGGGCACCCACAAAGCAAGGCTGCAATACGCAACGCGATCTTGATTTCGCTTTCAATCATTTCTCTCTCGCTCTCGCTCACGCTCAAGCTTGCACTCGCGCTCAAGCAAAGCATTAATTCTATTCTATGTTATCAGCATGGTACATATAATATTAACATTACCGCTGCATGTTAAGTGAAATCGATATGCTGCGCAGCGCAGCCTTGCAGTTGAATGGTGTCGATAACCGATAACGTTGCGGCCAATGCACCGATGCAGTGTGACCATTTTGCATTGTCAATCATTAATGTTCTGTTATCCATTTCGTTTGTTTTCAAGTTATCAGTTTTGCCTTTTTCCATTCAATTCAATTCAATATAATTAGCTTCATTTCCGATTGCATCAGCTTCAAATGCTTACTTCTTTGTTCCGTATAAACATCTACGTACATAGATCTCGGAGAGGGTTCAGCAGATATTGCTGACGACCTTTTGGAGGTTGCTCTTCAGTTATATATCTAGTTCAACTTGAACTGAACATGCTGTTCAGCTGGGAGTATGGGGTTGGGGTATTGAACAGTCGAGAGCACTCGATTGCATTTTGTTTGTTTTCGGTTTTTAGTTAAAAATTCAACTCTTGCGGTCACGCTGCGAGGCACATCGCCTTCGGTCTTCCAGCATATAATATATGTATGCTATACACATCAGTATTGTAGAGTATAGCCTGAACATATATGTATGTATGCATATATATAGAGTATCGGTGTCGCTCCAGTTGTGGTTGTAATTGAACACTCTTATGCGCCTCTATAATCGCAATTGTTTCCTTTCCAAAAACAAAAAAAAAAAAACAATGCTTGGAAAATGTTTTTTCTTTTCTTTGGCACCCACGCGCAGCTGTGTGGTGGCATTGGGATCATCCACCACAACTGCACGCCGGAGTATCAAGCGTTGGAGGTGCACAAGGTTAAGAAATACAAACATGGCTTTATGCGTGATCCATCGGTGATGTCGCCGACCAATACCGTTGGCGATGTGCTCGAGGCTCGACGCAAAAATGGCTTCACTGGCTATCCCGTCACCGAGAATGGCAAACTGGGCGGCAAGCTGCTGGGCATGGTCACGTCCCGTGACATCGACTTCCGTGAGTATAACCCCGAAATCTTGCTCTCCGAGGTGATGACCAAGGATCTGGTCACCGCCCCCAATGGCATCACCTTGCCCATGGCCAATGCCATACTCGAGAAGAGCAAAAAGGGTAAGCTGCCGATCGTGAATCAGTCCGGCGAGTTGGTTGCCATGATTGCACGCACCGATCTAAAAAAGGCCCGCTCCTATCCGAATGCTTCCAAGGATTCCAATAAGCAACTGTTGGTGGGCGCTGCAATTGGCACACGCAACGAGGATAAGGCGCGTCTCCAGCTGCTGGTGGCGAATGGCGTTGATGTCATCATCTTGGACTCGTCGCAGGGCAATTCCATCTATCAGATCGAGATGGTCAAGTACATCAAGCAGACGTATCCCGATCTCCAAGTCATCGGTGGCAATGGTTAGTAAATAAGCGGTGTGTTTCCTTTCCTTCCAGGTATAGATCAGAATGATAGACAAATTATTACAAATATGTTAATTTCGACATTTGAATCAGATCAAGAACCAAAGTATTTCAATTTGTGTAATCAATGAACTGAACACACCATTTAAATAAGTTATAATCTATTGACATTCATTAAAGTTTGGTAGGTAATTACTAGCATGCAGCATCGAGTGCGATGAACTAAAACAAAACTGATCTCTTCTTATTGGAAACACGCTAGCTTCGTCCGCGTAGTTAGTTTTCAAACCTCAACTGAGTGTAAGCAGAGGCGAAGAATTACATTCAATGCTAACCTGTTCGTATTGCACGATAAACTGTCACAAAGCTAATTTCAAGCTTGGTTTGCGTAGCTACTTTTCAAATCAATGTTTAAACTTTAACTGAATGTAACCAGAGTCAAAGAACTGCAACCCAACTTCAATGCTAACCTCTTCTTATTGCATGTCCAAGTGTCGCAATCTATGTTCTCTAAATACAGCCTCGTAGCTCTTACCTTTAGAACCACTCAGTCAGGACAAGGATTTTTGATAGATTACATCCTTATTTTAATCAATATATTAACATTTTAATCGGAAATTGGAAATTTTGTGACGAACTCCTTTCTAACGCCTTCCCATTTCTCGCAGTTGTGACACGCGCCCAGGCCAAGAACCTCATCGAAGCTGGTGTCGATGGGCTGCGCGTCGGCATGGGATCCGGCTCTATTTGCATCACCCAGGAGGTGATGGCTTGTGGTTGCCCACAGGCGACAGCCGTTTACCAGGTCTCCACGTTTGCCAAACAATTTGGGGTGCCCGTTATTGCCGATGGTGGCATCCAGTCGATTGGACACATTGTCAAGGCATTGGCATTGGGCGCCAGCGCTGTGATGATGGGCTCCCTGCTGGCGGGCACATCGGAGGCACCAGGCGAATACTTCTTTTCGGATGGCGTTCGCTTGAAGAAGTATCGCGGCATGGGCTCCCTCGAGGCCATGGAGCGTGGCGATGGCAAGGGTGCGGCCATGTCGCGTTACTATCACAACGAGATGGACAAAATGAAGGTGGCCCAAGGCGTGAGTGGCAGCATTGCGGACAAGGGTTCCGTGTTGCGCTATCTTCCATACTTGGAGTGCGGTCTGCAGCACAGTTGCCAGGACATTGGTGCCAACTCGGTCAGCATACTTAGGTGAGTGCCAATCGAAGAGTGAAAGAAGTTCAAAGAGCGATAACTGAACTGGAGTGTCTTTTTTTGGCTTGCAGACAAATGATCTACAATGGGCAGCTGCGCTTCATGAAGCGCACCCACTCGGCACAGCTGGAGGGCAACGTGCACGGCCTCTTCAGCTATGAGAAACGTCTCTTCTAACAGTCAAGCAGCGCTGCCACGTCGTCATCCTCGATTGGCGGCGATACGGGGGGCGCGCAGCGACAGCAACAACAGCAGCAACATGCACATGCAGCCAATCGAGCCCAGCATCAACGGCAGCAGCAGCATCAGCAGGGACAACATCTCGCAATGATGCAGCGTGCTCATCGCGATTACATGGCGCAATCCTCCAACTACATGAGAGACAACATTACAAATGCCAATCGTAAGCGGCCCATCTAATGGGATGTGTCGTGCCACCCCCCTGCCCATCCCCATCCCCCTCTCTGAGGAGAAGAAACCCATTAATTTCCAAGTTTAGTTAGTTGTTTAATCATCTTTGAAATAGCTCGTAAGGCTCTTGTGTCGAATTGTCGAATCTTTCTGCAACTAAAAACAAAAAGGGAGTTCAACTACCTGCTATCCACTACAAGAAGCAGTTCGTACTTATACCCTAAAACTACATATATATACAATATATATACAATACAAATTATACACATCCTTTACACACACATACAACACATATGTATAGAAAGTATGTATACTCTTTATGGCCAAAACATATTAAATATACAATTTGTTCTGAAGAGAAAAACGATTCTAATTTCTTCTGTGTGGTTCCTCATTCCTCATTCCCGCAATAAATCATAATTATTAATTATAATATTTTATATTTGATTTGATTGTACATAATCATATGTAGGCACATACATAAATAAATTGCATGTGACAAATGGTTCCAAAATTATTTATTGTTTGTATTGATTTTAAAAATGTATTTATTATTTGTTAGTTTTATTGATTTTAAAACGCATCCAACTATTTGTGTTTTATTTATTTATTGAGTGAAAAAGCTGTACAACCGATGAAGGAAGCGTTCTATAACATCGCAGTTGAAGAAAATTATTTTTCACCTAACCCGATAAAGGTTGTCTATAAGAAATTGAATTAAAAACTAAAAATATGATAACTTGTGATTTGTATCAATATTTATAATACATATATCGAATTTTCTTGACCAGGTGCAATTTTGCTTAAACAATGCTGCTGAAAGTCTTTTACCAAAAGAAACTAAGAGATTCATTATTATTATCTGTTTTTTTTATTATCATAATATTTATAATTTTAATTTTGATTCTTGATTTAGTTGTACATATATATAGGTACATAAATATATATAAATAAATTACATTCGACAAATGCTTTGACAAATTAATGATTTCTTTTCTTGCTCATCTTGTTGACCATCTAAGATTAGGGTATTATAAATATAGTGCTCTGAGAGAATAGTTTCGAATAATAGCAATAAATGTAGTAAATATATGAATCAAAAATATTATTTTGTATTTGTTAAGTAAATGTTTTCGTGTTTAGTTTGTATTTCGTTTTCTACTATCGATTTTTTTTTGTTTGTTTGTATTATTTTTAAATTGTAGCTAAGATTATTGACAAAAAGTTTTGTGCGGAATGGAAAAGAAAAAGAAACAAAAAACAAACCCATTTTAAGGACACTTAAACAAAGCTTAATATACAGTATATATATGTATATGCGCATGTGTGCGTGTATATGTGTTTCTCTGGGGGGTAAGAAGAAGCGCAAACGTGAAGCCTTGACAAATTTGAGGTTAGGTTGAGCAAAATGATATGCAAAGCGATCTCGACTCGAGTGCAACACTCGCAAACACACACACACTACACTACACTACACACCCATGCGCACACATACACACGCACACTTGCATGCAGGCAGGCATATCAAAAATATATATGTTTACGGTATATGTATATACTCTATGTAAATATTTAGGTAGGTGGACTGGGGACTGGGGGCAGAATCGGAGGTCGGGAGTTGGGAGTAAAGCAATTCAATGGGTTGGATTGTCTGGAGCGAGACAATGCCATTTCTCATGGAAGTGGTCGGGTAGACGGATGCAGTCGAGCCACTGCTGCAGCCGATCGCCTTTGCTTTGTGCGCCCAGCTGCAGGCTGCCCAGGAAGTCGTTGCTTTTGCCCAGGTCCTTGTCCCACACGGTCAGAATGAGCATCTCCTTGTTGAGATCGTGGGGACTGGCCTCGAAATAGAACTCCTCGTTGTATATGGGATTCAGTGTGCGCCACTTGACGCTCGTCTTGTGCTTCTTATTCTTGTGCGCATCCGGTTTCAGTTGTCTGTACCAAGCAGCGAAAAGAAACAAGTTACTAGCGAAGCTCAAAAGGCTGAACCCAATCACTTACAGCTTGACAAAAGGATCCGAGCTACCATTGTTGTCCATGGCCAGCAGATTGATGCACTGCTTAACGTTCACGACCAGCGCCCGGCGTTTCGTGTTGTAGCAGAGCGAGATGAGCATCTTGCCATTAGGCCAACTCTGCGACATCTCCGCCTCATTGCTATATTGATCCTCCACGCCCAGCGGCACTGATATTCGATACTGCGATGTGCTGTGCACCTGAAATACAAATTCCAAAACCATTGTAAAATTTGACAAATAGTTCATAAAGAGTATTATAACTTTGTGCCTGCAGGAAATTTATGTAACAGTTAGGTATGCCGAGTTTAGATATACATATGTATATATTCTTGATCAGCGTCAGCCGAGACGATATTGACATGTCCGTCTGTCTGTCTGTCTGTCCGTATGAACACCAAGCCCTGAAAGACTATAAAGGCTATTCATTTTTTTGTGACAGCATTTGTTTTGTTTGCTCCCAGATAAAATTTATTTCAAATTTTTGCAACGCCCACTTCACTTGATTTTTTCCCAATGGGTAGCGGGTATCTCACAGTCGAACACACTCGACTGCAGCTTTCTTACTTGTTTATTTTTTTTATATTCCTACTCTAGCTACATACTATATGTACTCTAACATAAATATACGAGATTGAATTTATTATCAAGATGCTTTATTCAATGTCGCAAGCTGTCACCAGAATAGCCTGATTTATACTCCAGCAATCTGCAGTCTTTGGCCTATGCAGACTCTGCTTTTTATATCCGCTACGCGTAGAGTAGAAGAGTATTCCAACTTTGTGAAGAAGGCATCTCCAACGCCATGAAGTTTATGTGTTCTTGATCAGCGTCAACCGCCGAGACAATATGGCCATATTTGTCTGTTCAGAGACGATACAAGATGGAGCTAAGACAGACTTTATGATTTCTGAAATTCCTGATTTACTTGTAATCAGATAAAAATCTTGAATTTTTTTTTAAGAATTAATTTAATATGGCTAAAAACGGCTGCTGCGTCGTGTCTTAATTGATATTGTGGTATGTATTTTGTAGTAGTATATCGATAGACCAAATATAAATTTCGGTATATGTCAGTATTTTTTGCGGTATATTGAATTGGTAAATTTGAACGAATTGTTGTTGCACCGTTTTGCTTTTGTTGAAAATGAGTCGAGCACACTCAACTGCATCTTTCCCACTTCTTTGAGCATGTTTCATAAAATTTACAAATGTGGTTAACACCATAGCTAAGAAATAGTTTATGTACACTCTAAGTGAATTGTGCAGTATTAGTACATTTGTTTAATTAAGATTTCCCATTTGAAATGATTGATTTACATAATATTTATATTTATATCCCAATCATAACAGAAATTTGGCAAAATAAAATTGCTTTGAGGAATTTCTCTATGAATTTGGAAGGGGCACTTTCCATATGCTAAAGATTTCAACTCACCGTGGAGAGACAAACCTTGGCAGCGCCAAGAAAATCGTGACCATATTTGTCATCGTCAAAGAGCGCCACATAGAGAAGGGAATTGCCGAGCTCCTCGGGCTCAACACCAACAAACTGGAGGGTCTCATTGAAGTCCGGATTGCGGGTCTTGTGCACAGTTTTAGTGCGTTGCCAGCGTGTGTATTTGGTGTGAGCCTCCGGCGTAATGATGTTCAGCTTGCAGTAGGGATCAGCCAAGCCGGCGGCATCCATGGTGGGCAAATCTCGAGCACGCACCATGGTGCAGTCCAGACTGTGGAAGCTCTCCCGATAGCTGATGGCAATCTCCAGCCAGCCGAGCAAAGGGTCGCGACAATGCTGCTGCTGCTGTTGATGCGGATGTTGTGACGATGGCAACTGTTGTTGCTGGGATTGGGTGGCCGAGTTGCCAGAGCCGGAGCTGTCGCTAAAGGACCACGACGAGCTGACCGAGCTGCGTCGCAGGAAGCTGCTCTCACGGCGCAATTGCGCGACCGTCGACACATTCGACATGCTCACATTGTCGTAATCCTGGCCAGCCAGCAGATGCCCCGGACCCTGACCCTGACCCTGACCCGGTCCCGGTCCCGGTCCCTGACCCTGTTGGCGGCCAAAGAAGAAGGAGTTCGAGAGTTTGCGTTCGCCGCCATCGATGAAACTGCGAATGGAGCCGTAGGCGCGCAATCGAAAGCTCTCATCGCGCTGGAGTCGCGATGCTGCCGCCGCAGATGCAGCTGCAGTTTCCCTGCTGGTGTTTCCCTTGGCGGAGGAGGCGCCATCCAGCTCATCCTCGCCCTCGGACTGCCCGCTGGCGTTGCTGCTGCTGCTGCTGCTGTCGTTGACCCTGATCGTTAGCTTCTTGATGCGTGCGCCACGCGTCGGCGTCCCGTGGCAACTCTGCACCGCCCGCCCTCCGCCTGTGGGTGTGGCCATGGGCGTGGCACTGGCACTGCGCGGCATATCGTAGTTGGGCAGACCCTTGAAGAACCATGCGCCCGACTTCTTCCACATCTCGCGCGTCTCGCTGCAGATGCGACACAGCCAAATCTCGCGCGTCCGTTCGCTGTTGTTGTACCTGATGTTGATGTCCACGCTGCACTTGGTGCACACCGATTTGCGGCAGTCCTCGCAGATGATGCGCTGCGGTCGCAACAGTCCGAAGGTGTCGCCACATAGCCGGCAACAGTTTGGACCCCGCTCGACCGCATGCAGCTTGATCTTCTCGACGCGCTCGACGAGGCGGCCAACGCGTTGTCGCTCCGCTGTCTCGATCTCCTCGTTGCGCCGGATCACCGATATGATGGCCTCTTGTTCCTCGGGGCGCAGCGGTTCATTGGTCTTTGAACTGCTCCAGCCGGCTTTCAATCTGCAACAAACACAATTGCACGTTTAATACACTCTGCGCGAAGCGACGTCAAGAAAAATACTAATTTCCCCTAATACTCGTATTCCCCTCATTGAGGGATATTCTAGAAAGTTTTGGGCCTACAAGAAATGTATGGAGCAAACTACTCGTAAAAAAATTATTTCTTCTTTATAAATTCTGGAAATCTCAGAAATCTTAGAAGACATTCAGAAAATCACAGTCGGGTCATTACGGTATATTTTGAATGTAGTAGTAAATCGCATTACCATTTCTTATATCTAAGTAATTTTGTTTTTATACCCGCTACCCATAGGGTAGAAAGGTATTATAACTTTGTGCCGACAGGAAATGTATGTAACAGGTAGAAGGAGGCATCTCCGACCCTATAAAGTATATATATTCTTGATCAGCGTCAACAGCCGAGACGATCTAGCCATGTCCGTCTGTCCGTCTGTGTGCCTGTTCGTCTGTCCGTCCGTCCGTATGAACACCTAGATCTCAGAGACTATAAGAGATAGAGCTATAATTTTTTTCGACAGCATTTGTAATGTTTGCACGCAGATCAAGTTTGTTTCAAATTTTTGCCACGCCCACTTCCGCCCCCGCAAATCAAAAAAATCGAATAACAAGCCTAATTTTAAAGCTAGAATTTTGGTATATACAATAATTACTATAGTAGTTATGATTCCTGAAAATTTGGTTGCGATCAGATAAAAATTGTTGAAGTTATTAAAGCATTACTTTTGTTTGGCAGAAACGCCCACTTACTAGGGGTCTGAGTTGCTTTGGCCGACAATCTAGCACATTGTGCGTCTATGGTATATTTTGAATGGTGTACTATATCGATATACCAAACATACCATTTGGTATATTCTTAGTATTTTTAGTATATTTGCAGTATATTCGGTATATTTTGAGAATAATACCGCAAAATATATTGCTTTTAATCAAATTGGGTAGCGGGTATCTCAAAGTCGAATACACTCGACTGTAGCTTTCTTACTTGTTTTTTTTTATGTCGGACTGTCGGGTCTTAATTATTTTACGGTATATTTTGAATGTTTTAGTATATTGCTTTATTATATTTAGCATTCATAATATTTAAGTATTTTTTTCGGAATATTCATATTTTAACAATAATACGTTGTTTTGCAATTTGGTTGTGATCTGATAAAAAATCTCAGAAAAATCGACTACTGCTGTTGATCAATTTATGGTATATTTTCAATACCGCGTTGTATATATCGCATTACCATATTTAGCATTTGTTAAGATTATGTATTCTTTTAGAATATTTATATTTTAATAATAATACCGAATTCGCTTTGTTTTATCTTTATTGAAAAAATTTGGATGCGATCAGATCAAAATCTTAGAAAGTATTTAGGCAAAATACTAAAAATAAATAGCTAAAATAAATAGAGGATATTCCTATAACAAAACATTTTGGAGGTTTAAAACCGGGAAAATCCGAAAAGGATTGAATTATTCTTTCCATGTAATATACTTGAACTAAGCACATGTGGCATGTGGCATGCGGCATGCGGCATGTCGCATGTGGGGTCAGTGTGCGGCAAATGAGGCTCATTAATGTTCGGCTGCTTAATGCGCTATTCATGTTGTTATTGTCAGCTCAACTGAGTCTCAGTCTCAGTCGCAGTCGCAACTCCATGGCCAAAATGTCAAGTTCAAAGTTAATTAAGAAACAACGACGCCTCGACGCTCAGGGGAGCAGCGAAGGGTTGACATGGTGAGGGAGGAGCGGTTAGAGGCCAAGTTTGGGTCCATGTTCGGAGTTCGGGCTTGCGCGTTTTATAGCCACTTTGGTATCACTTACACATGGCATTAAAAACGCAATCGCTTGTCAACCATACGGGCGCAAGCACACACACACACACACACACACACACACATTCAGACTCCCACACACACACACACAAGCACACACACATATGGATGTGTGCTATGTAAATTAGGGTGGCCCTCTATTGTCATGTTTGCAGTTCGCCAGTTAACCCTGTAATCCCTGCAAACATTTGTGAAGTGCTGGTGGCCCCATTACTTTTTGTTTTTGTGTTTTTTTTTTTCCTCTGGCGTCAGCATCGCCAGCATTCAACAGTTGGTTCACTTAGGCGCTTCTATTAAGCGCCACCCAAATCCCAATGAGTTTTGCTAGAGCTGCTAAATTTGTGGACAATTTTGGGTGCGTTTAGCCGCCATTCTTTTTATTACAATTAAGATCATGAAATTTCAAATTAAATACAAAATGTGAAAAATAAACTTTTTTGCTAGAGACAATACATTTGGGAACTTTTTTGTGCGTTTAGCCACCACTCTATTTATAATAATAAAAAAAATATAATTAAAAAAAAAATCAAATAAAATTAAATAAATTGAATAATAAAATATTTTGCTAGAGCTGCTAAATTTGGGGACAATTTTGGGTGCTTTTAGCCATCAAATTAAATAAAAATGTGAAAAATAAACTATTTTGCCGGAGATATTCAATTTGGTGACAATTTTGAGTGCTTTTAAACAACAGTATATGTACCATACTGTATTATTAAATTTAGTATTGAATACTAGATTTAACCCTCTAGTGCCCAAGAGCTCCTCTACACAGGCAAAGTTATAAACACCTGGCCTTACCCTGTTTTTTTTTTATAGTTTTGAGTTTTTCGTATTTTTTAAAATGAATTCCTAAGCGTTTGCAACACATATCAAAGCTAACAGAGCTCCAGACATTTAAGCTTCGTAATTTATTCATTTCGGGCGCAAAAAATTGTTTGGCAAAAATCGTTAAACAAAAAAATGTTGTTTTAAATTTAAGAAGTTTGTTTGCTCGAATCAAAATTATTATTATTGTTCATAGTCTCGACAGCGCAACACACAAACCCAAAAAAAAATGTTCGTTAACTTGTTATTGCTTTTGTAAGGTCTAATCGGTCCACGGTCTATTAATCTCAATCTGAGCAAAAGCAAAAGTATTTCAGAATAAACCTTTTAAGTGAACACAAAAATAATTTTTAAAATTTATTTTACAAATTTATTTATGATGAAATTAACTTCAATATAAAATGTACAATATAAATAATTTGATGTGATGCGAAATAATTAAAAATAATATATAAAACGGAAATGATTTTGATACTAGACGCATTTATAAAAAAAATTATATTTAATTAATTTTTTAACTGATAATATTAAATATGAACTCCACAAAAAACCCACTGCTTATTTGAAGTTAAATAGGTTTCATTTTTTTATAATTTAAAGTTTAATTTAAATTTAAATTTTAGTCAAAAATTACGGCTTAGATTAGTTTATTTAAAATAATCGAATATTTAAAAACTTTATTGATAAAATTAAAATAAAATGTACAAAATCAAACATTTTGGGACTATTTGTGTGACTTAATTAAAATCAAAATGATGAAATGAAATACAAAAACAAAATGATAAATATAGACAAGTTTTTCCGCTTTGTTTACTTTTAAGGAATTATAAAATCGTGTTTATGAATAACTCTTCGCGTTTCCTTGAAATTCTCTATCCGGCTTTATTGTTGAGTTAAAAAGAACAGTCCTTAAATAAATGCATCGAAAACGAAAGTTCTAATTTTAGATTTATAAACAATTCATAATTGTGAGTTACTTTCGCAACTCAACTTCTCCTTATTGAAAAGGAGTTGCGCCACTTTGCACGTCCACCTGTAAAGTTAGTTGCTCCTTATTAGAAAGGTATGTACATACATACATATATAAGGCGCTGCCGAACTTGGCTACAAAATTTGAATATTTTCTAAACATGCAAATTAACCTTCACGCCAACTTTCTGCAACTTTGTTGGCTGTGAAGAACTGCGAAGGAAAGGTTCGTAAGTGGCTGTCTTAATCTTGTTACGTTCTCAGAATGTTTCTGATATTGTTGAAAATGAACACTTCGCCATCGAAGAAGGGCGTAGTTTGTTTCTGTTTCAGAGAATTAGCAGATGCACAATTATAAGTGAACTATCGATAAAACGTATTGTGACTGTTGCTCTATTTAACTTCACATTGAAAAACACTACGTTACCAGGCTGCTACAATTTATGAAGTATTTATAAACAAACATACATACATACATATTTTTTACAGAGCAGCGAGGTTCATGGAAATATGGCAGGCGAGAGCAGAACATCAATTTCGCACATACCCAACTGGGCTCACCCCATATACACACGTACACACACGCACACACATAGTATGTTATGTATGTATGTATGTTCAACAGTTTGACATGCAAATCTGCCTTCATGCTCTCTCGCTTCGTTTAGTTCTTTTTTGCTGTTTGAATTCGTATTTGAGTTCCTTGTATTGCGGTTTCGGTTTCGGTTCAGTTCGGTTTGGTTTTGTTGCCTTGCCTTGCCTTGCCTTGCCTCGGGTTTATTGACTTGCACGTGCCATACCAATTTACAGTACACACTCGATATGACAAACTCGTTGATCACTTTAAAATAATAATAATCTAATACTTCAGCCATTTGAGTGACAGCAACAGCTTAGTATATATGTAACTTCTGGTATAAAGTATATTTCGTGGACAAATAAGCCGCCACTTTGGGCTTTACAAAAACCACATTTTGCGAAAAGAAGACTTGATATTTTTCTCATTGACGAAAGCAAACGAACTTTTTACTCCTATGTTGTGTGAAATAGCGAAATTAAATTGTTTTTGTATTTGTATACAATTAAAAAAAAAAGATAAGCAGTCAATGCATGCTATCGCGTATCCACTGTATTTGCAACCATGTATTTGCGCGTGTGTGTGCGTTAACCTCGCCAGTTGCCTTGAGGGCCGGGCCATAAGCTTCAGCCTCAGCCTCAGTTTCGATGCGTGCTACTTTCGTGCAGGCTTCTGAAGGTCTGTGTCTGTGAAGCTGGTGCAACAGGCAAATCGAGTTGCAGGAGTTGCGTTTTGTTGCATTTGCGTGCTACAAATAATTTGCTTGTCGCATTCGAAGCACTTAAAACCCAATTGCCAAATGCACTTAACAAGTATGCACAATGATTTGCATTTTATTTTGTTGTATTTTATGAGTATTTTCAAGCATAACGGCAGTTCATCATGCGACAACTGCCGTCGCCTTATCGTCCAACAACAACTATGCATGCACGTGTGTGTGTGTGTGTGTGTGTGTATATGGCCGATCAAACTGTCGTTGGCAATGCTAATTATGTGTATGTGCTGCCCACGCGTCGCCATTTTTGCTGCGCGTGTGTTAAATGTTGTTTAGACAGTTACAAATCAAAGCGTTTGCCAAATGATTGATTAGCTAATTATACAACTGACATAACTGAGCAGACACAAGCACACAAAGTTAGATAACATGAACTAACGCCTGGATTTAATTCACTGCGCTCGTCGATCTCTTCGTGTGTGTTATCGATAACATGCACTTTTATTTTTGTGCACAGTCACGCCTAATCTATTATTATTTTTGCATCCGAGAACAGCTGTAATTTTATGCTTCTTCTTACTTACGCGGTTGAGCAGACACAGGCATATAAAGTTGGATAACATCAACTGAACTCCTGTATTTAATTCACTGTGCTCGTCGATCTCTTAGCGGGTTATCGATAACTTGCAGTTTTGTTTTTGTGCAGAGTCACGCCTAATCTATTATTATTTTTGCATCCGAGAACAGCTGTAATTTTATGCTTCTTCTTACTTACGCGGTTGAGCAGACACAGGCATATAAAGTTGGATAACATCAACTGAACTCCTGTATTTAATTCACTGTGCTCGTCGATCTCTTAGCGGGTTATCGATAACTTGCAGTTTTGTTTTTGTACACAGACACGCCTGGTCTCATTATTTTGCATCCGAGAACAGCTGGCATCGTATGCTTCTTCTTACTTACACGGCTGCCTGCCTGCCTTGAGCTGTAATTTGAATTTCAAGTACACGCTTGTCAGCACTTCAACAAACGCGCTATGCGGCGCGGCTCCCCTCTCCCCTCGCCCCATGCTCCATGCCACTGGCTGGCTAACCCACCCAGACATTGGCCGGTATCCATGTCCAGGGTGCATGCGTCACGCACAGCACAGCAGAGCAGAGCAGAGCAGAGCACAACCGAGCAGCACATTGTTTCTATGCTATTTTATGTGTACAATGTGTACTCGAAATGGAGCTGCGAAAAATGAGCGAACGAACGGAAGTGTAAATTGAGCACTTGAAACCTGCTGCCGTCTGCCAGCTGCCTGCTGCCTTCTGCCTGCTGCCTTCTGCCTGCCACACAGCTTGGCATGGCAGCGCGGCAACAACGCCTGCTGTGTGTGCTCTGTGTATTTTGCGGCTTGCCATTATGCATGAAATGTACTCCACTGGCTTGTCTTCTACTTGTATTTAATTCAGCGTAAAGCTCAATTCCCATATTCAGAGAGTCAGCTGGGATTGCGCTTCGCAGTATGCTACACACTTTGGCTTTGACACAACATATGCTGCTAGTCTTGCCTCGCCTACGCCTGCTACGTATGTGTGTGTGTGTGCGTGTGCGTGTGTGCGCGCTAATGTAATTGTACATGTAAATGGGCAGACACTCCCCTCGCCCTTAGTCCCTCACCCCACCCCTCTCGAATGCTGCCCAGTTCGTTGGTCGCCGTTAAATTGCAATAAATTATCATGTGGCGCGGCGGCGGCGGCGGCATTCATAAAAATAAGCGAAAATTATTCGCGCATTATTAAATTTTAATTAATCTGTCAGCCAGCGGCATGCCAGCAATTATGATTAGGCCCAGGACGAAGGGCAGCATGTGGCTACGGCTTCAGTTTGGCTTTTTGGCTGTCTGTCTTAGGTCTTCTTGGGTCCTTGACAGCAGCACACAGCCAATTCATGGCCACACACACACACACACACACACACACACAACCACACACATGCACACATACATGGCTATCTCCTTACGTTAGTGTGTGTGTGTGTTTGATTAGCTTTAAACGCGAAACATTGTTGTATGTGGCTTAATCAAACATAAACACACACACACACACACGCACGCACATTTGGAGAGTTGGACAGCAACGCGACTGACGCAGTCAAAGTTAATTAAATTAGAACCAAAGCTTTTGTCGACACATTCTATGTGCGACAATTGAGTTGGCATTGCTGTTGTTGTCCTTAGCGCTAACTGTTGCGCGCCGCTTGTCGCCTTATCAGCCAGCAGCAACAACAACAACGATTACAAAAAGCCAGCAGCTTTTGTTTATGACGCGCACAAAGCCACAAATACATCCACATTTACATTGTCGTTGTCGTTGTCGTTGTCTCTGTCGCTGTCGAACTTTTGCAGCTGCGCCCAATTGTTGCATTTTATCAATTTGTGTTGCCTACATTTGAGCGCACTCTTCATGACCACCAGCTTTGTCCTTGCGCTTCTCTCTATTTAAAGCGTTAACTAACTTCTACTTACTTGGCACGCAAGGCCAGCTGCCTGTCGCTGGGGCAGACAAACTTGTTGGCCGTATTATTGCGATTCGCGAAATCCATCTTGTCACATTATTTACGCTCACTCAACATTTCACTTCGTGTTGTGCTGTTTCCCGCATTCAATTAAAAACCAAAAAACCAACCAGTAGTGTTAAAACAAACACAAACACACGCGCACACACAAAAAACACGCGTGCAAATAAGGCGCACTCTCGTCTTGTTATTGTTGATTTCAACTGTTGTTTTGCGGCATACAACACAAGAGGCAAACAACAACAAAATGAGAAGAAAAAAAAAATAGCCACACACGTCTAGATGCGCACGCAGTTGGTGAGCGACTATCGCTATTCAATTTGTAATGTTGCAGCCACAGTGACAAAGCAGCTACAACTGTATCGCTTTTTTAAAAGCTGTTTTATTTAACATCTGTATCGGTGTGTGTCCACAGACAAATAATCTAAAACATACTTTTTAATGCTGATAGAATATACCAAAATACAGAACTACCGAGAATTGCAATCTGCAATCTGGCCACACTTTCACACTAAGGATGCGCCACGTTAAACAGTTTTTTATTTCGGTACTTTTCTTAAAGTATAACCCATCTCAGGAATATTTGTTCCGCTCCCACAGAACAGATTATCGTCAAAAATAATAATAACAAAAAACAGCATTGTTTTGCTCAGACGAATGAAGCAATGTTTGGTGAGTGTAAGGAATGTGAAACTCGAAAAATGCCGAAAATACACTTCAGGCAGTTTTCAGTATTTTTATACCGAATGTACTTATTATGACGTTCATGGTCTCACTATGCTGTAATTCTGTTATTTGAATTGATTATGATCGATAGATTGCGATCGTATTAGCACGATACGATAGCAAAACAAACATTAATGTGCCAACTCCAATTGAAGCACTGGCAACTGCAAAATATAGCAAAATGAAAGGCTGAGGCTGAGAGGTTTAGCAACTTGCGTCTGGTTGGCATGGGGTGTTCGCTGGTAGGCCTCATTCATCAAAAAACAGCCTCAGTTTCAGTCCCTAGCTTCGCATATTTGCACGCGCTGGGCCAAAGCAGAGCTCGTTTGGGGAAACAACACTTGAGCACGAGCACGCATCAGAACGCTCTATATCTGTCTCACTCGCCACTCACCGCCATTCGCGCCTTGTCTGTGTGTAACCCCTGGCAACTCTCTCTTGCTCCCTGTCTCGCACATCAGCTTGACTACTGGCTTCCGGCCACATAATTTCATTGTATGCTTTTGTGCGCCGACTAAAATGCCAACGTTTTTCTTTTTTTAATTTTTCTCTTTTGCCTTGCCCGGCTATTTGGTGTAATGAGCGGGTGGGGGGAATGGAGGAAGTATAAGTTAGTTTGGCGACATGGTTACTGCTGGTTGCTGGTTGTTGTTGTTATTGTTGCTGCCGCCGGCAAATGCTGCGACTATTGCCTTGCCAAACACGTAGCCACAAGCAATAGCCGCAGCCACATTTTGGGGTGTGGCCAGTGCCAGCGGCTCCTGTGCATTCAATTGGAATTTATGCGCGACGCCTTCAACTCCTTTCTAATAACAACAGCAAACACACGCAGTCACATTGGCATCTGTGCAGCCTGAAACCTGTAAACGCTAAGAATGTGTCCAATCATTTGAATGGAACTGACTCCCATATCTCGGCACACACTGTGCATTATCCTTTGACATTCATGCATGTATGCGTATGTGTGCGTGTGCGTGTGTGTGTGTTTGTCAGTGTGCGGTGTGTGTGTCCATTTTAAATAAATGCTGACAGCCAAATGAAAATATTTAATGTACGTGCCAAGTTTTCAGCACTGACATTTCGCATGTCCTGTCGCGTCCTATCTTGTAATGTCCTTTCTTGTCCAGTCTCGTCCTGTCCTGTCTCGTCCTGTCTTGTGTCCACCCACTCACCCATCCTGCCATACTGACATCTGACTTCTTCCACCTTTCACTTTTCGTGTCTCGTTGTTGTCATTGCGCTTCATACTAGCTTGTTATACCCTTGCATACACTAAAGGGTATTCTAATTTATTCATGGCATGTGTAACGCACACCTCATATCTTCTTTATGCATGTGCATACTATACATATATATAAATTATTGATCAGCTACGATGCTGAGAGTTTTGTCTATGCAAATTGCTTTTACAGCTAAGCTTTCTCTTTATGATTGAAATGTGAACTAGAAACATGTCAACTTAATCTGGTGAGCAATTAATATGAACACGTAAGAAGGCTACAGCGAGATACCCGTCAAACATTTTCTATTAGACTATATTTGGTATATACATACATTCAAAATATACCATACAGTACAAAATAGACTCGATTTCAGATGGCAGTTTTTACCACACAAAAGTATTTCTTAAATAATTTCTATAAATGTTATCAAATCGCCAATAGGAATTTTGAGAAATTGTAAACTGTTAGTATTGTATGTAATAATAATCACGGCTGTATCTTCAAAATTTCGTTTGCTATTAGATTTTTTTTTTGTTATAAATTTTTTGGAAATAAATATTTAAAACTTGATCTCCGAGCGAAAGTAACATTTGCTGTAATTATTGCTCTATTTCATGCGAAGGAGCAGACAGACAGTCAGACGGACATGGCTATATCGTCTCGTCTGTTGACGCTGATCAGGAATATATACACTTTATGCGGTCGAAGTTGCCTCCTCTTCATCTGCCTTTCCCCTTCTACCACCCATAGGGTATCAAAAATTAACTATACACATATATACAGTTGAATAAAAAAGATTTTAACTGTTTAATTTGTATTACAAAAATTAAAATTGAACACATCAAAGCAACAAGAAAACAGATGAGTCTGAAACTTTGGCAGATGAGGTGGCTGATGGACTACAAATCCCAACGGAGCCTTAGAAACAAAGTCCTGCTGTGCAAAGTGGTACTCAAGCCTATGGACAAACTAGATTCAGCTGATGGGGCACAGCCTCAACCGGTAACATCGACGCTTTTAAAACATTACTCTGCGAAGTCTAGCCAAAGCACATCACTACGTACATATGTATATAAGAAACCAGGTGATCCATAGGAGCCTAGGGATTCCAAGTGTAACCGAAGGTGTTAAAATGCTTGAAATACCAGAAGAGACTGGATCGACACTGCAACCCACTGGCTATTTACCATCTGGACAATAACCAACATCGCCGATTCTCTATAGATTAATAGATTGTAATCAGAAAAAAATAATAATAAATTTTTAAATAAAAAATGCCTAATGCATATATTTGTGAAACTACAGCTGCGAGCATAAAATACCAGCACGTAATTATTAACAATTATACTGAACAATCAAGAAATCATATCAGATTTGCAACTAACGCAATCAAGTCTCGACAGCTACAACCTCATTTCTCCCACTTAAATTATGTCCTCAACAACTTATATGCATTTTATCTGATCTGTAACCATATAGACGAAAATTGTTATAAGTATTTTTTTTTTTCGATTTGTATGGGACAGTAACGAGCGTTGTCCAAAATCGTAGCTTAAACTCATAGAATTTATCTTTATCCTATGGATAAAGGATATAAAAAGTAATAATCCAAATTGACGTGATTTTCCATATTGCAATTGTATATCAGAGCAGCGTATCCACCCGTCGACTTGTCGCATTCAACTATCTCCTCTGGGTAGACCTTCTAAATACCATTTGTTGTGGATTTTTGTTTTGGTTTTTGTTTTTGTTGCTGCTGTTGAGTGAATTAGGCATTCTAAGCGCGTCGGCGTCACAGTCGTAGTCGGCATCGGCATCGGCATCGGCATTGTAAAAAAGGGACAAGCGGGACGCCAGCAACGTACGAGGATAGCCTTAAGCCAAGAGCATTCGTCCTTCGAGTCAAGCGACGCTGCGGACCCTAAGCTCTTAGGGCTTAATGAGTCAACGTCGCTGGGCGAGAGGGGCTGACACTGGAATCACTTTCAGACTGGCACATATCACGGAGTCTAATGATCACATCTGCGATGCTGCTCCAGATAAAAGCTTAATAATCTGATAAGTTCTATAAGCTAATGCCCCGCAGCAAGGCCCACCCGAAGCGTGACTAATTCGCATTCAAATACTTGAATCCGTTATTTAGCGGTTGTATTTGTAGTCAATTTGTGCTCGCCATCAACTGAATGGATTGGCTTACGTTGCCTGTGTATTCCACCTGCTGATTTTGCACATTTTAGACGTTCGCGGTGGCATCAAGTGAATAAAAAAAACTACAACAAAGTCTCGAAAAATCAAATCCAAATCTTTTCTGTATATCCTATGCTCAAAACTATGAATGATCCCGTTTTGGGATTCATTTGATTGACAATAGTATCATTTCTTTGTTGTTTGGTAATTAAACAAATTCTTCAGAAAAAATATTTTCGTCAGCAACTAAAAAATAAAACATTAAGTATTAAAGAATATTTTGATACATAACAAAATGTTTGAAAAACAAATTTTAATTATTCGGCTTCGGGAGTTTCACAGCACACGACATTTTTGTTAAAATATTTTTGTAAAAATGTGTTGGCGAATTCTACTGTTCAAAATTTGATTTGCTTAAAAAGATTTCCGCAATTTGCTACTGTAAGGTGGTTGAAATTAAAAATTTTATATTTATTTTCTTGAAGATACAAACACAACATTTCAAATTTGAAGATTACTTTACTTTTGAGCGGGTCTATTACAATCAGAACACAACTGAACATAATGGATTTATTTTTTCTTAAATTTAACAAAATTAATGCAATTACAAAAATTTGATTTTAATTTGTATATTAGAAATAATAATATTTAACATACATACATATATGTATCAACCTGAAAATTATTATATGTGTGATGCCAATGGCAAGTCATAGAACGTGTTGACCCATTTACCATTCACCAAAGTTAATTTGAAACTTCGCTTGAAATGAGGACAGAAGTGTACGTGTTTTCATAAAATGATTGGGGTAAAGTTCTCAGCGTCGGCTCACCCTTTATACCAGACTCTACTTGGAAAATAAAAAAGAAGAACTTTCTTAACAAAGGTTTGAAAAAAAAAACAAGAACAAGAGCATTTTTTTATTTAAGAAGTCCACGAACAGTTTTTGCTTGGAATTTTTTCGTACATTTTTGTTTTGCAATGTATAGAAGCATTAAACTAAATTCTGCGTTTATATAAATTCAATACCTCTCTTAGTTCGGTAAGTATAATGATTTAAGATAGTCGGTTGCTACTAGTTAAAATTATGTGTTATCCACTATATATCCATATAGTATATTAGACAAGAAAAATAATAAACCAAAAAGTATAGACAGTATATTAAATATTGTTATTTCTACTATAAAAGTTTAATAGTTTTGTTAAACTGGTAAACTGTAACTTTCCACCAATTTTATGCTATTGTATCCAAAACAAATCTTAACAAAATAGGAGTAACGCAAGCAAAAATATTACGAAAACTATCTAATGCTCCCTGGTACATGCGCATGAGAGATATAGAGAAGGATCTCAAGGTCCCCAAGGTTGACGATGCTATTCGGAAGCATTCGAATAACTTTCTTCAGAGAATGGATTTTCATCCCAACGCATTAGCGAGAAGGCTAAGAAATGCTCCAAGAAAGAGAAGACTGAGGAGGTGCCATCCACAGGACCTACCTACGAGGTCCCTTGTATAACATAATATATATATGTTATGTATGTAGTATAATAACATATAATACATAGTATTGTATGAATAATGAATACATAATATGAATAATTGTTAGTATTTTTTTTTTTTTTTTTAAGGTGTAACTTGTCAAGCTGCCAAAAAGGTAGCAGAACACCTGTTAAATAATAAAATATACAAATTTTTCCAAAAAAAATTATATTATTAAGCAAAAAAATATCAGTTCTTCCAGCTAAAGGCTAAAGCAAGCAACGCTAATTTACATTAGTTACACATTTTGTTATCTATGGATTTATTATTATTTATAAACTATGCTTAAAAAGTGATAACAATAATAATAATAATAAGTTGTTCAGTTATTTACTTCATTACAATCCCAAATGTCTCCTGCGACACTAAATATAAATTGTAAAACCCGGAACTTGTTTCGATGTCTACTTTGGATGCTCCATCATTCATTGTGATGTTCTCACATCCATTTAGTGTGGTTATTGTTGTTGTTGGGGCCATCCATCACTTGGGGTTATCCCTTTAGACGCATCGCGAAGCAGCAGCAGCTAGTTAATAGAGAAAAAACCCCCCGCAGTCATTTGCAAATGTTTTCTTATCATATTCGTAATTCCGTTTATTTTCAGCATTTAGTTTCAGTTGTTTCATGTTTTGTTTTGTTTTCTTTTTAATGTCTTTGTTTATCTTGAAGCAAATTTCTACACAACATTTGCGATTTGTATTTCTTATGTATTTGTTTTGTTCAATTTTGTTTTTTCATTGCATTATCAAAAAGTGAAGGAAATTGTAAACGAGGGTAGAAAATCAACTGAATAGCTTTGGGTATGTTATGTATATAGATAGTACTATTGATTTGGGTCTAGCTGTTATTTAATTCCCATTTACTTGATTTAGTTGTTGTAGTTGTTGTTGTCCGCTGTGTTTGCTTTCTTTTTGTGTACTTCTATTTATTTAAATTTATATAATTATATTAAGGTTGTTCATTTTTGTATTCTTTTCTTTTTCTTTAACTATTCTAGACTACGATGATCATTCAAAGCTGCACTATCGCTCCTCATTCACTCGCTAGGACAACAAAAAAAAAAAGCGTTTACGATATTATTATATTTAATGCATATGGTTCTATCATAATCTTAACTCGCCAGAAACTGTTCGAATTTGACTAACACAATCATAGTAATTATAATTGTAATTGTAATTATAATATTAATAATAATAATAATAATTAATAGTACAGAACATAATTGCCGAAAAAAAAAGAAATATTAACAAAGAATTTTGCATTCAATTGCGGAAAGGATGAAAGTGCTGTGGCTCAGAGCTTAGCTATTGGCTCAGATTGTGTCCATTAATCGCGGAGCGCTTTTTGTTTGGCATGCTTCTTCAAGCCGGTGGTGGGCGTGGCTTGGGCGGCTGACGATGTTGACGTCGAGTTGCTGCGCGTCTTCTTGTGCAGCCGCTTGTGATAGCTTTGCGCCAGCGAATTGACAATTGATACAACGAAATAGCAAACCATGCCAATCACAAATGTCTCAAAGATCTTGGACAACAGATTGCCGGAGTCACCACCGCTAGCGCCAGCGCCGCGTCGATGCAATCGCTGCTTCTGGTTCTCAAGGAATCCCTTAAACGGCTGCTGCAGCTTCCGGCCAAAGATTGGCAGCGAGGCCAAAAGATCGACGGCACGCTCGATCAGAGACTCATTGAACGCAATAATCACAAAGACCTTCTGTATATGCATCTTGATGATGGCCTTGCCAATGAGCGTGGCGCCAAAGAATGTCCAGAATGGCACCAAGAAATGGCCACACGTGATGCCAGCCAAATCGAACAACGGATTGGGAATCTGCAACAAATAAGTCAGCATCAACATAAGCAAGCGTTTCAAATGAATGTTCAACATACGCTTGCACAAGCCAAGATGCCAAAGAAGCCAACGCGCTCGACCACACGCTCCATGAACAGTTTGCCCTTGTCCATGAGACTGAGGTTCTTCTGGTGTCGCTTCGCATTCAGGGCTTCAAACTCGGCCAGCTCATCGGCATCGTCCGGATCGTAGCCGGAGAGACGTGCCGCCTTGGCCATAAAATAGGGAGGAAGTTCGCCGAGCGCAGTGCCAGCGCCCCAAAGGAATGCCTCCAGACGCACCTTGGTCATAATGGACCAGATATCCGGCACACGCTTCACATACGGTTCCTCCGGACAAATGATGCTACAAATGGCAACAATGATTAGCTCAAAATGTTGTAAAGGAATAAACAGAATATTCAACTCACTCGTCGGGATAGGGCGGCTTGGGAAAGTTTAGGGAATTGCATTCGTAGGCGGCCAATGTGACGCTGGCTATGTGCGGACCTAAGTAGAGCAGAAACGTATGGAGACCGGTGCCGAGGCCAACGGATGAGAGAACGCCGAGGCCAATCCAGTAGACAAAGAACCAGGTGTTGCGACGCACCAGCTCAATGATCATTTGATGCGGCCCATCGATCTTGTAAATTATGCTAAATACAATGCCTAATACTATTAAAACAGCCAACAGGCCGCGTTGCTGCATTAATCTGAAAAGGACGGAGAGAGAAGAGAGAGAGAGAGAGAGAGAGAGAGAGAGAGATAATGGTAAATTGTGTACTATTGAAAAGTTATGGGTAAATTATAAACTAAGTTAAATTTAGCAAGAGAGCAGATGATCTAAATTACTTTGTTTTCTACGTCTAATGGCTAGGCTTTAATTTTGAATTTATGTTAAAAATTATCCTTGGTGATTGTTATCCTTTGATTAAAAACAAAACTAAATACATACAAAGGCGAAAAGATTAATAAAAAAAAACATACTTGCACATAGAAAACTTAATTATTAGAAGAATTGTGTGGCTTTATATTACATTTCGTTTAAGTTAATACAATTGTGTATTAAAGCGACAGTTAATAAATTGTGCAAATGTTCATAAAATGGATTTTCTTCTTATTGAACAGGCAACAGCTTCGTCTCTTCCGCTTTGTATTATTGTTAAGCATAAAAACTTTATCTAGAGGATTGAGCTGAAATGTTAAAGCTAAGTGGTAATCAAAAGGTTGAGAAAGTGACACTAAAAAACGTTGTCAGCTTAAATTGCTGTCTAGCGTTATACTTAGGACACCACTAAGGGATGTAGAATAATAATTTAAATAGCTAGCCCGATAAGAAGGGGCGATGACGATTCAACTCACCTGCTGCTCCAGGTGCGCAGCAATGCAATCAGTTCAAGTGCACAGTATTTGGACGTCTGCAGTGGACGACGCCAGAGCACCAGCTGTGCACGCTCGTTGCGCTCTTTGTCTTTTTGCTGTTTATCCTTTTTGCTTAACTGCATTTTGCTATTGTTGCCAGACTTTGTGTGTGCCGCTGCTGTCGTCGCTGTCGCTGAGCTGTTGTTGCTGCTACTGCTACTAATTGTTGTAAATGAGGTGTTGCTGTTGGAGTTGCTGCTGCTGCTGCCGCTGCCGCTTTTAGTGCTGCCATTGGGCGGCTGTTTCTTTTGGCTCTTGTTGTTGCTGTTGCTGCTGCTGCTGTTTGTGTCGTCCTGTTTGCGTTGGCGTGTGCTATTCGCATGGCTGGCTGTGTCCTTTTTGCTGTGTTGTGACATTTAGGCGAGTTTCTACAAAAACAAAAGCGAAATAATCACTAATTTGATTTTTAATTCAATGAAGGCGATCAATTTATTTCGTTAAGCAGTGTGACCAGCTGTCGTTGCTTGACTTTCAAATCGAACAGCTGTTGTGAGTTATCGATAATTTGAATGATCGTAAGGCAAAAAATAAAATATGCATGGTGTTCCTCCAATTGTAATTGCTACGAATATTTGCAACAAACAATTACAGTGTATTTGTATATTTAACGATTTGAAAAGCAATCAGAACCTTCAATGATTTTCCGATTGACCCTTGTTTCATAAGTCGGCTGGGCTACTGGTTTTATCCGCTATACTGCCGGTTTTTCTTTTTGTCTTTTTTTTGGTTAGTTGGCAACACAGCAAACTAAAAATACGCGTGTATTGCTGCTTCTGCCTCTTTGTGTCATGTGTGTACATACATACATACATGTATGTACTTGAGCGCGCGGGAAAAGCACAACAATTACAACAACAACAACAAGAACGGCGACGGCGGATTATCATACGATATTCAAGCACCAATAAAATGAATCCACATGCGTTACGTTCGTTGCTAAAAACAGGGCACCAACGCACACACACACGTGTTGTTTACCTATGCATGTGTACGTGTGCATGTAATTTTTAAAAAGCGTGGCAGTTGACAACAACAACAACAATGAGAGCGTCAATAACACAAGTACATAAAAATCATGCTGACCAGCAGCAAAGAGTGGACAGATATTAATACACACACACACACACACACACACATACAGCTGTCTATGCGGGTTTACGGCATTTAGGGTGGCCCACACGGGAGGAGGGGCAACGGCGACTTCTGCGCTGCTGCTTAATCAGCTGTTTGTCTGCGCATTGTTGTTGTTCTGTTCGAGGCTACAGTCTCGCCATACACAACACTACACGTATGTGCCATACAATTGTATGTGTGTGTAAATGATAATTGAATAAAAAGCGCTTAGTTGCCAATGCTGTCGTTGTTGTTGTTGTCGTACGAAACGTTTCTTATGCAGTGGCAACTTCTGCACTCGGCTGTTGTTGTTCTTCTTCTTGGTGTTTTTTTGTTTTTGGGGTGGCAAATGGCGCAGCGTCGCCACAGCATTGAAGAACACAAAAACCCCATATACAAATAGCAATAACAACAACAAAGGTAGACACAAAGCCAGGGCAACGACAAATGAATGCATCAGAAAAAAACGAGCTCAAAACAAAAATCAATTGCAGTGCACATGTCGTTTCACGATTTTTTGCCATGACTACACAAATAATAATTCATGTGTTTTTCAATAAGCACAATTTGTTTGCATGGCAATATCAAAAACAACAACAACAATAACAAACACTAAAGTTAACACTTCTCTTTGGACGTCGAGGCGCCTGTTTTGTAACTAAGGGCGGCTGATTTGTGCCCTGTATTGTAAACTGCAAAAAAAAAAACGCACACACACAATAAAATTTTACCTGATTTCGGTAGTGTAAATTAATTGATAATTCTCTTGCTACTCGACTGCACTTGTTTTTTTTCACATAAAAACGAATAGAACGTAGTTAATTTATAAAATTCACGAAGCCTACGCCTGACATCAACAACACGTACATCAAACTCCGGCTAAACAACAGAATTCTAACTTTTTTCTTAAAGAAGAGCTTTATGAAAAGCTCTTTCATTTAACACCTGTGTCAGGGTGTCACCATATGCAATTTTTCCAAAATGAACGTTTTAACGCCTAGGCTATATACCAAGATAAAGAAATCCCTACAACTCTCACTTGGTCACACTACATTTAACAGTTTCTAAAAACACACAAAATGGCGCGTCACCTTTAACCGCTTTTATGTCATATATCTGATCAAATATTTTACAAAATACAATTTTCGCAAAAATGTGAGATAAACATTTTTCATCCGAATGAAAGCAAATAGTAAGAAGCAGTTAATGCTCCAAAAATCAAAAAAAAAAAAAATGGAGCTCCTAGTATCTTACTGTACACTATTAATTATATTACATATTACGCTGTTTACGGTCATACATTTTAATCAGATAGCGATAATAATAATATAAAACATGGTCGGGTTGCCAATTTACCAGTGCTAGTGCATCGCATTAACGATTTTCTTGTTTTTCTACGCTTAAAAATACTGAATTGCTCATGTAAAAGTTGGACTGTAAGTCTGTTAACGGTTAATGTTATGTTGATTGGAATGAGCAGAGCTATCGATATTGATTATTGTCAGCTATAAAAATACTATGTACCTAAATTAGTAATATGACTTTTCGATTATCGATTTCGATTATTATCATCCAGAAAAGTATTATGTACCGAAATTAGTACTATTTTCCCCGACACTTGAGTTCTGTTTGTTTACTTCGTAAGGCCACTGAAAATATAAAACGGTGTATGACTTATCACTAAAGATAACAAAGCATACGCTTTGTGGCAGAATAGATTTGAACGATTGGAGCATATCTTTCCCAGGGATGAACTGTTTGACCGATAGGCCTAGAGGGTGAGCCAGAGCGGAGGAAAAATAATAAAGAGAATGCAATAACAGCGAAATGTTGTTCGTTTGATTTTTTGGACGAGTTAGTCAACTGTTTTTATATATTTTTTTGTATTTATTTAATTAATAATAGATTAATTATTGTACGCTTAACCGAGAGAGTCCTATTCGTAACCATACACACTAAATATGCACAAAATTTTGTTGTATTATTAGACATAAAGTTCAAATGAAGTAAAATGTCTACATCATCAAACATGAAAATTCTACGATACACAAGAGAATTGCAAGATTTAAAAAAATATATATTCATTAAAAGGGGAGAAACTGAACAAACTAGTGCCAAGTAAATAATGTTAAAGCATAGGTAATTTTCAAATACTAGCGCGAATAGAAAATGTTGTTATCAAATAATTTTCACATAACATTTGTCTTGGATTTTTTTGTTTACATTTTTTAAGATCTTTTTAATTGTGTTTTTGTGGTGTTTTTCTTTTTCTCAATATTTCTTTTTTTGTTTTCTTTTGTTTGTTATTTCACTTTACTGCCTTAGACCTGCACAATTTGTTTAGCTATCATTCTTTTTTCTTTTCCATTTTCGTTTTTTTGCATTATATTTTAAACTGCATTGCTAAACGTAAAATATATGTATGTATATATAGAATTTTCTGTATAGGTTGTTGTTTGTTGCATGGGAGAGATGCAGTCAATTTTCTACTTGTCCATGCCGTAGACATTCTCATCGGAGTAGGCTATGTACAGGAAATAATCCTCCTCGTGATGTTCCTACAAGTGAAAGAGATGAAAAAAGCCTGGTGTGAGCAAAGCGTATTGATGAAATTAGGGTGGAGATATATGCTTACCTGGTAAAGGGAGCCCATGGTTGCAGATGTTGGGGGAATGACATTGTTCACGAAGAAGAAGAGTGCATCCTCGGGACGCAGGTGAATGCGTTTGCGGATGAGGAAATAGAATTGGCCGACAGTCAAATCCGATGGCACCAAATACTTCTTTTTGTCCAAATCACCGATGCGCGCCTTTGGTGCCTTCTCAACAATCACCTGTAAAGACGAAATAAAACGAAAAGGATTTAGTTACGTGCTTGTATATAATAAAAATTATTTAAATTGTCAAATGAAAACGAATTGCGTCTTTGATAAAAATAAGCAACAATAAAAACTACGTGACGATACGCGATACGTTTTCCACACACACACACAAACACACACGCAAACACGTCGAATGCACATTCATCATTCTTACGTAGTTTGCTAACAAATTGTAATTGCATGTTTGCGAACAAAGAGAACAAAGTTAATTACAAAACAACAACAATGTGAACGGTTAACAGGTTGTGGTATTCCTGCGCTGCTTAAAAGGGAAGGAATGCAAGTGGAATTCTTAGCATAACATTGCTGTTAAGATAAGCTTAAAGCTTAGCGTATAAATTGCCAAAAAAAAACAATGTTGTGTTTGCCTGACACCCGTCCGCCCCACGTCATTGGCCGTTCTCAAGGTGAAGGTGGCCTGCGGCATTATTTATGTACATTACGTACATTCATACCATATATACATACACAAACAAACTACATATGTATGTATATGTACATGTTATTGTGCACAATATAGACATACATACATACATATTTGCCACTGAGCGACCAGCTGGCCTTGCCTGCATTTGCTTGCTCATCAGCTGTTATGTGATTTGTGTTAGCTGCTTGCCAAAAAAAAATTAAAATAAAATGAAATGCAACAACAATATTCTTTTGAAATCCAAAACAAGCAAAACACAAATTGTGGCTCAAATTTAGACATTAGCCAAACAGAAACAGAGAGCATTGCGTTCGCGCGCAATAGAAAAGGAGAGAGAAAGGGATGGAAGGATGCTTGCAATGCATGATCATCATCGCATTATTTTGAAACACAGAAGAGAGCTTTTGGCAGCAAGGTTGTACTGCATTTTACTGATAAGGGGATAAAGAGAGCTTTGCTCTCTCCAGAATGTGTGACTATTGTATTCATTTACGCCGCCACCACAAAATTGTGAAATAAGCAAACAAAGAGTAAACAGTACAAAAGTTCCTATGACTAATTGCGAATGCGAAAAAAACAAAAAGAAATAAAAGCAACTATTTCTGCTATTAGCCAAATTCATGGAGTGCGTTTGCTTTTTTTATGCGCAGTAATTAAGTAGTCTAGCGAGCATTTTCGCGAATCAACAAACGAAAACAACAAATTTTTGATTTACAATCAACAAAAAAACAAATAAAAAAACAACTGGCTGGTTGGCCGTGTGACGGGAATGACGAGTGGGGGCATCAAACGCTGTGAGGGGGGATTCACGAAGCAACCAAGTGAAAAACAACAATTCAACAGCTGGGGGAGAGCGAGTCAGCTATCTAGCAGTTGACTCGTTCGCACTCACACATATACAAGCTGAACAAAGCCTGTTTCGTGTGTATGTACATGTATGTATGTGTGCGTGTGTGTGCAAACACCAATTTTGTTTGATTTTCACTAGATCTTTTGGCAAGTATTAAGGCTGCCAAGTGCATTTTCTTTTCATACAACAGATGTGAAAAACTGCTCTTAATAATTATATGCTCAGTAACGGTCATAAAATTATTAACAATTACTGCTGAAGTGAATATGCGCATTATTGATTTTCCGCACTGAACAACAACAACCAAATAGAACGACGCAAAACAATCGCATACATACAAACAACCCACACAAAAACACACACGCATACACACATGCATACATAAACACACACAGAGTAGGGCTGGATAAAATATACGTATATACATATGAAGGTAAAGAGAAATAAATAAAGAAAAAATAATTTGTACTCACAGGCACACGGTCAGGATATTTACGGCGGATCTTGTCGCCTTCGGCGCGACGCTTTTCAAATGCATGCTCCTCCTTGTATTGAAACTTCATGATTGTTCTTGTTAAATAATTGTATAAGAAACGCAGTTTTCACTTTATACTCTTCAGACCAAACAACAAAAAAAAAGCAAGCTGTCACTCTCGTATGTGTTTCACTTATGATGGCTGCGCACTTCATTCAGTCTAGAAGTAGAGAAACATCGATATATCGATACATTTGAAAATGGCTTAATCATCGATATTTTTGTTTCGGTGAATATCGATATTTTGCAGAAAGATTATTTATTATTAAGTGTTTATTATTATGCTTTTGGATGAAATCCAACAATCTTTTTTATAAAAGTTTATTCTGAGTATAATTTCCTTCGAAAATATGATGGGAATTGATATTCGCATACATCGATGGTAGCAAAAATGGTAATCGAACATTTGAAATATTTTAAATATGGATGTTTTTGCAGCGGAAATATAGTCTTATGCCAAATGTTTGAAAGCTCGTATTTTTCGGCAATAATTAAATTTATTTTGAACATCATTTTTAAAATCCAATTAGAATGCAGTGTGGCCATATATTTAATTAATAATTTTAGTGTTGACAAACTGTGTTGAAAAAGAAAACTGTAAAACAGTGTTGTAAGTAGTGAAAACAATCGAATTTCGAGGTAATGAATCGATGACTTGGACTCATCTCTAAGCGTTGGTTCTTTTCCTCCGTGGTTTTCGAGTAATAAGATGGCCCCAACTGTAAGTGCTCCAGAAAAATCGTGAAAATGTTGCGCCATCACAAATAAAACATTCAAAATAAATGCAAAATATGCAAGCATCAAGTGTGTGAAATGCAATGAACGTGTTATTTGAATTGTGCGACTGCAATTAAATGATATACAAAAGTAATAAAGTAATATTTTTTTTGTGTGTTTGAAATAGGCCAAGACCAACAAGGGTGATACAAAGGCGCCGGCTGCCAAGCCCGCCGAGAAGAAGGCGGCACCAGCCGCAGCCAAGGGCAAAGTTGAGAAGCCCAAGGCTGAGGCTGCTAAGCCCGCAGCTGCCGCTGCCAAGAACGTGAAGAAGGCGCCGGAAGCCGCTAAAGACGTTAAGGCAGCAGCTGCTGCAAAGCCCGCTGCTGCTGCTAAGCCCGCAGCCGCTAAGCCAGCTGCTAAGGATGCCCCCAAGAAGGCACCCGCTGCAGCTGCTGCTCCCAAGAAGGACGCTAAGGCTGCTCCAGCTGCTGCTAAGAAGCCCGCCACCACCCCAGCTGCTGCCCCTCCAGCAAAGAAGGCTGCGCCAGCTGCCGCCAAGGCTGCTGCTCCCGCTGCTGCCGCCGTCGCTGCTCCAGCTGCAGCAGCTGCTGCCAAGCCCGCCGCCAAACCAGCGGCTGCTAAGCCCAAGGCAAAGGCTGCTGCTCCAGCGCCCAGCAAGGTGACGAAGAAGAACGTGCTGCGCGGCAAGGGACAGAAGAAGAAGAAGGTGTCGCTGCGTTTCACCATCGACTGCACCAACATTGCTGAGGACAACATCATGGATGTGGCCGATTTCGTAAGTACTTTGCCAGTCACAAAAAACTGCTTCGTTTTCCCCAGAAGCAGATTAAGATCTCCTAATATTAACAAGAAGCAAACACTCTGGAGAGCAGGGGAACATAACCTCAAAGCGACAACAGTGACGTCAGCGGCGTGTTCGTTCGATATCGATAACAAGCGATACCACACCAAGCTTTTCATTGCCGCAAACAGCAAGAGGCTCTGGATAAAAAGTTGTGGTTACAGTAAAAACTCTTCGGTAGCGATTAAACTGCACGCGGCTAGTATTGTGCTGCGTACGGTTAACAACTGCTGGAACAATGGAATATTCTCCATTAGTACACAAGTATTTTTGTGTTCGTCACTGTGGTCTATTTTGGTTTTTTTTTTTTAACCACTAAAATCGATATCAATCGATTGGCTTTGCATATCTGTTTTAATTTTTTTTTTTGCGTTTATCTGCATAAAAAAATTTCCTTCAGTTCGTGATCGTGCGACATGCAACGCGATTTTTCAGTAATTCTTATCTCTGGGTAATTCCCACACATAAAGGGGCTCTGGACACTGCACAACGGGGTAGCCTCTGATCGCCAGGACCTGGTCTGGCCAGTTTGGTGCAACCGTCTGTGAACAGCGTCAAGTCGTGCTATGTCTACCGCCACGTGGTGGGCCCTGGGTTGATCGCATCACAACCGTGGTGCGTCAGGCCGAAATTCATAGTGCGCCCTGCTATGAGCGTGTACAAAAATCTCTTAGTCACGCTGCAGGTTTCACCATTCAACATTCAATAGCAAGCAAAGCAATTTCAAAGAGACTTGGCTCTCTGCCTTCTGCCCACGAGTGTTTATGAAACACTTAGTCCACAAAAGCAGCTAAGCGGGGAAACTTGTGTTAAATTAGCAGGGCGCCTTACGACTGCCCGCCACACAAAAGCGTCATATATCCACGTCACCTCGAATTGGATCAGGTAATACGGTAAATCCCAGGGACAGCAAATTATGATTATAATTTTTAATGTAGACATTTTTTAATTGTTTTGGAGCGATATGAATTGTAATTGAATGTCATTTAGAACAAACTATTCATATCGTCCATGATTTCGAAGTATGAGATTTTGATGGTTTTTCTCGACGATATTGAGTTGTTTTTGTTTTTTAAGTATTGTTTTTGACACTACCGTTTAATACCATATTTAAAATTTCATCGTCAAGGAAGAACATTCAAATTAAAATGCAATTAGATTAAATATAACTTATAATGTTTACTGTCTCCGATGCAACAGCTTCTTTGCTCCTATCTTTTTGTGTCAAATAAATTAAGGCCACGCCGATTTGCCGTCAGAGAGTGAAAGCTTTTGCGAGTCGCTCTGATGGCAGTGTACTCAGTGGCAAATTAAAAAAATTGGTCACTCTTCTTTATTTGGGCCTTTTGCTGACCTTACCATTTGCTTTTGGCCTTAACAAAGACAGAGACAGCACTACTACTACGTCTAGTATTTTTCATCTCAATCCAATCGATAGATTTTGCTTCGAGTGGATTTACTTGCGTTCTCTTTCTAATTGATGCATTTCTCTTTTTCGCAGGAGAAATATGTGAAGGCTCGCCTTAAGGTCAACGGCAAGGTGAACAACTTGGGCAACAACGTCACCTTTGAGCGCTCCAAGATGAAGTTGATCGTCAACTCCGATGTCCACTTCTCTAAGCCCTACCTCAAGTACTTGACCAAGAAGTACCTGAAGAAGAACAGTCTGCGTGATTGGATCCGTGTTGTGGCCAACGAGAAGGACTCATACGAGCTGCGCTACTTCAGAATTAGCTCCAACGACGATGAGGACGATGAAGCCGAGTAAAGATTACAACACAAAACATTTTTTACAACTGTTTTCCAATGACTAATACATGTGTCATGTAGCAGAATAACATGGTTACCAGATTAAAACGCGTAAAAATATAATCTTAACATTGTTTATTCATTTGTTGTTTCCCTTTTTAGACAGGATTTTGTTTTGAATATGTTCTACTCCAGTTATTAATATGTTTATGTGAAGCATGTTGGAGAACACTTGTTACTTAAATATACACAATGTTCTCTCAAAGTTTTCGATCAAACTGTATAATATATTTTGGTTAAACATCACATTGTTAAAGGTCAATTCAAGCAATCCATTACCAATATCTCTCTAGCATGTCGATGGGTTTTTATCTTTTTACGACAATTTCCTCTTTTGAGTAAATGTAAATTCCTTGAATCATGGCTACCGATTGTTAAGAGACTATAAATGAAATCATGATAATAGGAAATAAATTGTGGTTGGAATTTTCCAATTTGTAGTTTGAAAATTAAAGATCAGGTTCGAAAATTTTCACACCAATTTTTAAAGATAGTAAATGGTAGATTTGGATATTTTGGAGAGTACTCGCATCGGAAGTGTATTATACTGTGCTTTAACATTTGTTCAGTTCTTTTTTATACCCGCTACCCGTTAGGTAGAATGGTACTATAACTTTGTCCTTTCAGGAAATATATATAACAGGAGAAGGAGCTATTTCTCAAACTAAAAAGTGTATCAACAAGATATAGCTTCATATGTCCGTGTGTCTGTCCGTTCATATGAATAACTAGATCTCAGAAGTTGTAAGAGATAATTTGTTAATTTTGCATTAACAGATTAAGTTTAAGTTTTAGATTTTTGCCACGCCCACTTCCGCCCACTCAAATTGACAATAATCGAATAACAAGCGTAATAATAAAGCTAGATAAATACATTCAATAACTACCGAATTTAGGACTCCTGAAGAATTGCCTATGATCAGATAACAAATTGTGGATGTTATTTAAGAAATGATTTGTATGGTTACAATTTCCTACTGCAATAAGTTGCTTTAGCTGACAATCTGGTTTATATATTTTGTACGCTATGGTATATTTTAAATACAGTACTATATCGAAATACCAAATATTATCCCTGGTATGTTTTCAGATTTTTTTTGTTATATTTTTAGGATATAGTTTTATTAAAAATGGAAATTGGGTATCATACAGTCGAACACACTCAACTGCAGCTTTCTTACTTTTTTCTTGATGTCTGTAAAGTGAAATACAGATTACTACAAAAAGTGTGATTAAAAGTATTTTTATTTCGTTAGTCGGCACTAATCTTTTGCAACTGTTAAAGTTAACGTTAAAATTACGTTTTACTGAACAATGTATTTTTTATTGCTGCAAATATTTTGCGGTTGAAAAAACCTGTAACTTTGTTGTGGATTTTCAACTATCCGAATTATTGAAAACACATCAAAATATTTAATACGTCTGTAGATGTTTGTCTATATGGTTATTTTGTTGTAATTAGCTGATTGAATGAATGTTTTTCTCCTTGCTGCAAGTCGAAACAAGACAGACCAGTTCTTTATAATATATATAAGGGAGAATGTCATTTTGTTTAGTACGCGCATGCATAATTAGTAGTTAATAATTCTTACTGCGCATTTGTTCTTATAATTGTTGCTTTCAAATGCATGGAATTTAAGTCTGAGAAGAGTTCTTCCCATCCGTTTCTCCATAATATATCATATGTACGAGTATGTATATACGTATTGCTATCTTCCTACCTCTCCCTCCCTCTCTCTTTCTCTCTCTATACTTCCTATGTTCCTATCTCTCTTCCTTCTTCGATTCCATGAACCACCATAAATAAATAGTTGAGGTCAATCCATATTTTTCTGTGTATAGTATACACTGTATACCATAAAAATAAAGCACAGTTGAAAGAGATATTTGGAGTCATCTTCAACTGTTCCACGATTGGGTGAGAGATGGTATTGCATGATTGAACAACAACAGTTCAGACAGACAGTTGTTCAATAAAAGTGAAAGCTGCTGCTGTTGGGTGTCAAGTGTTTTCTATTGTTCAAGTTGTTGCTGTGCAGTCTATGGGAAAAGAGTTTTGCCAAGAAAAAGATCAACTTTGGCAGCTTGGAGTGCGGGTGTTATGTTTATTAAGCTTTTATTGAATCAGTAATTATGACCAGAAGAACAAACACGAATAAAAAACAAAACAATAAAATATATAATACAAAATTGAGCAAACAACTGTGAGCTGTGGCTTAAACGAGTGTTTAAGCGTATTGTAATACTACCAATTGATTGAAGATTGATTATAAGCAACAAATTGCGATATATGTATATATATATAGTATACTATACTGAGATATGTCTTTTCATTTCCTTTTTTTTTTTGTGTTAAGTGGTCCACATTTTGTCTTGAGTTTCTTCAATTTTTAAGTATTTTTTAGAGATTCACAGTTAACGTTACAGGGAATATTGATGCATTCGAGCTTAGCTGCCTTATCATCATCACCATCATCGTCGTCTTCGTCTTTATCATTATAATCATCACAAGTGAAGGCCATTGGTATTAATATATCATCAGGCGTTTAGTTTTCAACCTACAACATACGAATTAAGAATACTCTACGGACAATTACTACAATAGTTAGCAATGCAACCATCATCCACATCATCATGGTAATTGCATTTAAAAATTGCTGCTAGGGTCGCGCTAGAGGACGTGGATTTGTGTGTGGGTTCGTGGCTAGGGGTGCAGTGGGTGAGGCTAATAAAGAGTGCAAAGCAAAAAACGAAACCAGAATGACGACACTTAATTGCCACCCGCTGCGGCAAAGCGCACCACAAAAGCAGCCAGAGCAGCAAACATCGGCCACATGGCGTGCAACGTGCTGCTGCAAATGCTGCTGGCTCCGCTGTTGCTGGAGCGCACAGCTGCCTGATCGGGTGGCAACAACGCTGGCTGGCTGGTGGTAATCGGTGCCAATGGTGCCAGCGGTGGCGACATCGCTGCTGGTGGCGAGCCAAGGGGTGCAAGGGGTGCTGGCTCCGAGCCGGGAGCAACAGCGGGCGGTGGCGGTGCCGGATAGCAGGCAATCTTCTCGACCTCCACCATTTTGCTGCTGTCAGTGGGATCCGTCTCGTTGACCTTGGTTGGCACACAGATGATGCTACCAGCTGCCGGTGATGCAGGTGCTACCGCTCCCGCTGCTGCTGGATCCGTAGTATTCGACATGGGCATGGTGGCATTGTCTGGCGCAAATGGTGCGAGCTGAGCGGGCTGCATTGCCTCCATTTGAGTGCCATTCACTGGAAGAACAGGAACACCTGCTGCTGCTGGTGGTGCTGCTGCTGCGCCTGCATTGATGACCGTGGTGCCATCGCTGGCATTGACGGGCACACCATTGTTAATGATAATGATGCGATCCTGGCCAGCTGCGGGTGCAGGTGGCGCTGCGGCCACGGGATGGGACGAACTGCCGCCAGAGGAGCTCAACAAATGAGTGACCACTGCGCCAGTGGCAGCGCCAGCCAATGCGCCAGTTACTACAAAGAAAGTTGATTGGTTACTTGATGATTCACCGATTGTTGTTGCGCTTTGTTGTTGACTTACGAAAGCCTGGACCAGATGAACCCGATTGCTGAGGTGGTTGTGCATACAAGGTGGCGCCTGGTGGCAACGCCGCGCCTGCCTGATAGTACGTGGCACCTGGTGGAGGGGCTGCAGCTGCAACCGGATGATAGCCAGTGTTGGGCATATGTCCAGCAGATGGATAAAAAGTGGCGCCGGGGGGCAACTGATTGGGCTGATAATAGGTAGCACCTTGTGGCACGCCCGCATATTGCTGTCCATGATTTTGACTGGGCTGGATGGGGGCATGGTAGGAGGGTTGTGGTTGTGGTGCGGCGCCGTAGTTGGGTGCTTGATAGGCGGGCGCTGGCACAGGCTGATGTGACTGACCTTGTTGCTGTGGCACATTCCAGCCGATGGGCGAACCGTTCTGATTATTATTGTTGTTGTTGCCAGAGACGGGCGAGTTGGCGGAGTGAGTTTGCGTGGCGGTCGGTCGATTGGGTTGAGCGTTGTAGTTGTTGGAGTAGCTCAGTTTGGTCAGATCAGCATTGTTGCTATACTGTGGTGGCGGTGGCTGAGTCACACGGCCGCTAGATGGCGTCTTGCGCTGACTATTGCCTTGGGCACGACGGGCGTCCACAACATCAGGCGTCGTCAAGAGCAATGCCAATAAGCTGGTGACGACAACAAATGCGCACTTCGATGCAAAAGCCATAGTCACGTTTAACGATTTTCTATATGTACAATATGTACAAGCAGACAACGGAAATGAGATTTATTACCCTTTTGCAACAACTGTATATATTTTAAGCTACAGCTGTATGTATGTGCAAATTTATTACTGCGACTGGCTAAAAATCAAGCGATCAAATATCTCTCAACAAATAATGTAAATACGTGCATGCTAATTACCGAAAAGAAAAAACTTGTTTTTGCTTGCTCGCTCACGCGCTCGTTAGTTTGTTTATACACGATTACTAAGTGTTTAAGCACTACGACGAACAACAAACGACGCGCTCTGTCTGGACACCAAGTTCGGTTTAACAATAATATTGCGAAACTCAATCGGTTAATCAATGCTAAAAAGTCGCAGAAATATCGATGATGATATCGATGTCTTAGACATTTGTTTAAACATTGATTTTCTCGGCTAAACAATGATGTTCAGTGAAGGCAAATGTTATATTTAATAAATGTGTTTATTATTGAAAGCATATTTTTACATAAATTGCGAGATTTTAACAAATAATCTATTTATTTATCAGCTGTTCATAGGATATACCAAAATACAAAATGCAGCAACCTACAAATCACAGGGTACGGTCTCACTATTGCTCAATTTTAATACGTCGTTGGCAATAGTTGGTAACGCGATCAGCTGTGCTCAGGCCTATCGAATGCAGCTTATTTTAAAACTACTCTTATATCGATAACGTGACGATATTTATCAACAATTCAGCCGGCAACGGCAATAATTTGCATTCTTTATATATATCGTTTTTAATTTGTTAACAAAACATAATTGCTGTTGTTGCTTTGGTTTTTTGATAACGATTGCAATCATATAACTGTATCGAATTTGCATTCCACGCACACGGAATTGAGCGCGAAGTGAGCGAGATTACTGTGCACGGGGGAGGGGCAATAAAAGTGGGCGAGATACGTGGCAATGATGATATGACGATGATGATAATCTTTTTGCGGTACAACAAATCGACAAGCTGAACAAACAAATTGCAATAGTGAACGAGGGATAGTCAAGGGACTCGCAAGGATGTCGGCAACGCTGCGCTATCGCGGCGATAAAAGCAATTTGCTTGAATTCGCCAAGAATCTGGATGCATTCAAAAAGGTGCCGGAGAAGTACACGGAGACCACTGAGATCGGCGGCACACGTAAGACTTGCATGAACACCATATGCTGCACTATGCTATATCTTTGCCACTTTCAGTGTCGCTGCTGAGCCGCCTGCTTATCGTGTATCTGGTGTACACGGAATTGCGTTATTATTGGCATGAGACGGACATTATCTATCAATTTGAGCCAGACATGGCGCTTGATGAGCAGGTGCAGATGCATGTGGACATCACGGTGGCTATGCCCTGTGCCTCGCTCTCCGGCGTCGATCTGATGGACGAGACGCAGCAGGATGTGTTTGCGTATGGGACGCTGCAACGCGAGGGCGTCTGGTGGCAAATGTCCGAGTCTGATCGCAGGCAGTTCCAATCAATGCAGCTGACCAATCATTATCTGCGCGAGGAATACCATTCGGTGGCGGACATCCTGTTCAAGGACATACTGCGCGAGCGACACGATTTGCCGCACAGTGAGAATCCGCAGCGTGCCTCACACTCGGCGGCAGCGCCACCACCTGGTGCACTGCAGCCCCAGCCGCAGCCACAGCCACAACAGCAGCAACCCCATCCACATCCACATCCGCACGAGCTGCCGCAGTCAGAGAGCAAGTTCGATGCCTGCCGCTTGCACGGCACACTGGGCATTAACAAGGTGGCGGGCGTGCTGCATTTGGTGGGCGGGGCACAGCCTGTAGTGGGCTTGTTCGAGGACCATTGGATGATCGAGTTCCGGCGCATGCCTGCCAACTTTACGCATCGCATCAACCGGCTCAGCTTCGGGCAATACTCGCGGCGCATTGTCCAGCCACTGGAGGGCGATGAGACCGTCATCTACGAGGAGGCCACCACGGTGCAGTATTTCATCAAGGTGGTGCCCACGGAGATTCAGCACACGTTCAGCACAATTAGCACATTCCAATACGCTGTCACCGAGAACGTGCGCAAGTTGGGTACGTCATCAATGCATCTCCACCTTAAGTGTATTAACTAACTCTCTCTCTTTATTTCTATCTGCCTACAGACTCGGAACGGAACTCTTACGGCTCGCCGGGCATTTACTTCAAGTACGATTGGTCCGCCTTGAAGATTGTGGTCAGCCACGATCGCGACTATCTGCTCACCTTTGTCATTCGACTCTGTTCCATTATATCGGGCATCATTGTCATTTCGGGCGCGATGAACTCGCTGCTTCTGACGCTGCAACGTCGCCTGCTTCAGCTGTTTGCTCCGCAGCTGTATCAGCGTCATCTAAATAGCCAGCAGTCATCAGCATTGCTGGCATCGTCCTCCTCATCGCCAGCAACGTCGCCTCCGCCTGCGCTCAGCGTCGCCGTTGCCGTTGACAGCTCAGCAAAGGTAAACGTGCCCACAGTGCCGATCAACGAGCTGCTGCTGATGGCCAATGTGGATATATCCGCTTATCGGCCAACCACTGCGCCGGGCAAATAACACACAGACTAGTGGAATGCGTAATCTCAGTTATAAATGAATCCCAAACTCTTCTTTATGATACATTAACAATGTAGCAGCTACTTTATTTGCGCTCTTAGTGTTACAAATTTTAAGCCAAAACCAACTCTTGTACATACAAAACACAAATACATAACATACGATATACAATAAATGTTACACACACAACGAAGAATAAAAAAAAAACACAAATAAGTATTCTACAGTCGAGTGTGCTCGACTAGTGGATACCCGCTACACATTTTTGTGTACGACAAATAAAAATGTTGCTTGCATGGAAAACATTTAAGAGGTGGTTTACTTGTATTGACGTGCGTGGAACCTAAAGGTATATTGAGACATTTATTTATTATTTTCAGCAGAAATTAAAGAGATCGGACAGAGTAAATAATATTTACTATTCGATCGTAAGGAAACCTTTTAAAAGCTGTTAATTCTCTTTTCTTAGGGCTGTGACTTATATCAAAATGAACTTGATAAACATATACATAGTAAAAGCTACAGGAATATTGTCAGCAAATTTGATAGCTGAAGCCCTGAAGTCTCTGAGATCGAGACAGAGGAAATACAGTATATAATATTATTTAGTATGCGATCGAAAGAAAATGAATTGAAATGTGCATTTTAACCTATTGAAATATCATCAGCAAATTTGAAAGCTATAACTCTATGGACTTTCGCTGGTCCATGATGATACACTGCGCAACGGGTATACAAAAAAAAAAAAATAAATGATTGTAAACATTTACTGCTCGTGACCCAAAATATTCGTGTCCAGGTTGCTGTAATAGCGAGCTCCCGAGCGACGATAGCCGAACATGCTCTTGAGTATCTCCAGGCCAGAGTCGACTGTGGTGCGCACATCTCGCTCGCTGCCCAGTTTCGGATTAATCTCGACCAGATCCATGCCCTGGACCCGTTTCGTGTCACGCAACGCCTCCACGATGCTGATGCCCTCGCGCAACGTGAGGCCACCTCGCACGGCGGTGCCAGTGCTGGGTGCCACGTTGCTGTCGAGTGCATCGATATCGAAGCTCACGTGTATTTTATTCGCCGGATTCAGAGCGTCCAGTGTCATCTCGATGATTTTGGGTACGCCAACGCGATCGATTGACTGCAAGCAAACAACACGAATCAAGACTTAGTACAACTGCCCGCTAGATGGCGCTGGTAAGAAAGCTTTGCGCGCAAGCTGCATAGCGATTGGCGGCGGCGCTAGATGATGGAAACTAAACTAGATAACTAGAACTATGATGGCGGCCATTATCGATAGTCGAAATGTGCAGCCGTCTCGCTCTGGCCTTCGTCTCTGCCCCCCTTGGCATACCTCGATTGAACTAATGAGGCGATAATAAATTTGCAGCTCAGCACAAAAACATTAAACCATTTTTCAACAGACGTCGAATTTTGCACGAGTCATAAATAATGGCTGCTGTTGCTGCCTGCAGCCTGCTGCAGGATGCAAGCGGATGTGGCTGAGCACGTTGCAGCAGCAGCAGAGGCAGCAGCAGCAACCACCGTATTTTTATGTGATCGTCTCGGATCGGAAGTTGTAACGACCAGTTGGCCAAGGGGTGGGCAGAGTGGCAGAGAGGAGGCGCTGCCCTGCCTAGGGAGTGTCCTGTCCTGTGCTGTGTAACTTTGCCTGCAGCTACAGAGAAGGGTGCAGACTGAGCTAGGATTCAATTTCGCAGCCCCCCGACAAAGCGAGCATTGGACAACCCCTATAAATGCGATGCGAGCTTGCACTTACAGCACACATTCACACACACACACACACACTCACACATGCGCATACATTTTCGGATGTAACGTTGTTGAGGTTGTCACGCACGATCGTTATGCGTTATTTGATCCCCCCAGCCTTCAGAAACCCGAATTTTACAATCCTGCGAGCGCGCGCTTGTGTATGTGTGTGTGTGTGTGTGTGTGTGTGTGTGTGTGTGTAATTTAGTGTCCCTCGATTCTACTTACATCCATGGCATAGTAACGTATTCCAAATTTATTCAATATGAACGCCTCGTAGGGGTCAATGTCCCTCAGTCCAATGTACACCAACTGATCCTTCGGCAGACTGAAATGAGTCACACAATGCGAATAGAAGAATGCGTGTGAAAGTTGTGTTGATCAAGTGACATGTGGAGAATTTTAATTATCTTCAATAGGAATGAACATATTCTACATTGAGGTTATGTTCGACTGAACTTTTAAACAAATTGGGTTATACATAGTGCTTATGTTATAGCTAAATAAAACTAGATGTCTCATGGAATTGAGGTTGTATATGACTTAAAGAAAACAGACTGCAGTTATATAGCAATAAAACTACATATATATAATTAAGGTTATGGAGAATTAACCGGTAGTAAAACAATGAAAACTATAAAATTATTGTTGAGTTAGCTAGCATTTAAGGACTACAGAAAAAAAACCAGTTTCTATCGAAGATTTAGAGATTTGAAACGATGAAAAGTTAACAAAGAATTGCGTTAATGGAAAGGTTAGAAATGCAAAAAAAAATGGTGGAGAGTCAAAGTGATGGAAAATCAAGGCAATTGTAATTCAAAGTTGTGCAGAAGTTTGGATGCTATGAGGAAATACAATTATGCAGTGTTTTCTTGCGATTTGTATATATGTATGTTGTAGTTGTAAAATACTATAATACTATACCTATAAAACAAATGAGGAAATGCATTTTACACTTCCTTTTTAAGGTTGCGTCGAATTGCGAATCTATTTGATTTTAGATCTTGTTGAGGGGAAAGGGCAACGATCAGCTGCATCGAATGTGTCTGTGAGTGTGTGTGTCTGTGTGTCTGCATGTATTCTAAAGGATACTGATTAGTAGGCCAGGTGGCATTTCAGTTTCCTTTTGAGGCAGTCAACTGTGGCAATGTGGCACTGTGGCGAGCGAAAGGAAATTCAGCATAAAAGGAACAGCACACATGCCACAATTAAAATGGCATGCAGTACAGCGACCCCTCGCCTCTTACTTTCGCCAGCCAGCCATCTCTCTCTCTCTCTCTCTCTCTCTCTCTCTCTCGCTTTATTTCTGTCGCGTTTCCTCGCTCTCTCCTTGCTGCTCCCTCGCGATCAGTTTTCTCGGGTGTCTTATGGTAATTTAAATGGTGATTATTATTGTTTAGTTTCAGGGAAAAACTGCATCTGTCGATCGCGTTGTGCAGCGAGACGTGCAAAGTTAAAAATGCCCTTAGCACAAAGGACGGAGGACGAAGGACCAAGGACCATTATGTAAATGTAAAAGGGGGAAGGAGAAACAGCGAGGGGGTTGATGAATCATGCACTCTCGGGGACTAGTTTTTCGACCAGTTCTAGAGCAGATCCAGCTCCTAGGCACTCCTTGCAACTACAGATTGGTGCAACAAACTCAGACTGCAGCGAAATGGACGAGTTGACTGTTGTGTTTTGTTGATTTTTTAGTTTGTGTTTATTCAAAAACACACGCACACACAGACATGCACACAAAGCGAGCGTCATAAATCGCTTAAGGGTGCGGCGGCCAACCCCAAAAACGAGAAGAACAAAAAAGAAGTGAAGGAAAATAATGCCGTGCCCATTGTTGTTGTAATCCGGTGTAGTTGGCTGCTGATTTTTAATCCCAGTTTTGTTGTAAATGCCAAGGTGCGTTTTGTTAGCTGGCGAAGCCAAAAGGATTAAGCCGCCGCCCCAGTATCCCGCATTCCCCTTTAGCATCACATTCGCATTCAATCGACAAAATGTGTTGCATACTGCGCGGCGACAGTGACAGCATACTGAATGTGTGCATGAGTGAGACAGGGCGAGCGCCAAAGAAAGCACGTGGCCAGCACTCACGTACACACTCCTTCTCCCACCCACTCTCGACTCACAGTCGGCAAGGCATGCGTCAGCAAAACAGAAGTTGGCGCAAATTAATTATTATCAGCAATGCTTATCGGCAAGCAAATAAATACACACGCACATATTCGTACTGTGTTAAGCTAACCACTGGCTCCCATTTCAGTTGGCGTCCCCCTTTGATCAGAGCCAGCAAATTTGGCATTGTCACAACAATCGTACATATGTACATATGTACCTATGTACATTCATATGTACATGCATGTGTACAATGCTGCGCTCAACTCCCATTTCAGCTGGCGCCACCCTTCGGCCAAAGCTCACAAATTTAGCATTGTCATATCGCGTATGCAATGCATGCACACATATGTAGTTTCGTGTCACACACACACACACACATAGTAGCTTGCATGCATGCATAAATTGCGCTTATCTGGCAATGGACTTGCGGCACTTGCGCGTCGCCGATCTGTCTCGTCTGTCCACCCCCTTTTGGCCTTTAGCACGTTCGCAGTGCTGCTGTCTGGCAACCCAGATCTAAGCTAAAAACCACCCCAATCCAGCCAACACATTGCTTGCTTGAGTTACATTTTTATGTTTTTGCGAGCAGCGGCGACAGCGGCAATAACAATGTGTTCACTGCGTGTAAATTGGAACAGACAGGCGGCGGCACATTTGTAATGCCAGGCCATAAAAATCAGCACATGGAAACCGGTGGGCAGCGCATAACAGGAAGCACACACACGAACACAATCACACACACGCACGCACACACACACAGTGAGAAGCGAATACAAGCGCAATTAAGCACACGCACGCACGCATGCCAAAAAACCCTGAGCCAAGTCCACAGTACACAGACACAATCACACACACATACACATACGCACTCTCACGCTACTCTGGCTTCGATAGGGGGTGTAAGCAAGCACAGAAACAGAAACAACCCCGTTGGCGTTGGTGGTTGTTGCACTGCAAAAATACGTTTGCTGAAAGCCAAAAAAAAAAACAGTATTAAAGCGTTAAACAGCCCTCGTGCTTTGCAAGGATAATGCACCAAAAAAACGAGAGAGATAGAATACAGGAAAAGAGGGAGAAAGTACATAGAAAGAAACACAGAGCATCATAAAACGGTTGTCGACCTCATAATTAGTATCTATGGCATCCAAAATTCCAGTTTTCGATTTGCAAAACTGATCGACAGCCGCCTTATTTCGCAAATCGCAATTCAAATTTAAGCCCAGAAAATATATTTCACCATTGACCAAATTGCGACTTTCTGGCAACACTTGGCGAGTTGATTTGATCACCTAGCTTACTTGCATGACGAACATGCTTGATGCGAACACAAATCTAAATGCACGTACATATATATTTAAGTGTACATACATACATATATGTGTGAGCGCTGCCAGGCTACTGGAAAAAGCAGCTCCAAAAAGTCATTTCTTGAATTTAAATAATTTCCAAGAATTCTGCATGTTTTGTAATTGTTGTAATAAATACAAACATTGAATTTACTTGTTGGCGCTATGGATATGGAAATTGTTCATTTTGTTCTTAAAAACAACGGGTGGTCTGCGCTGAGTAGTTGATGCTCAGCTCACAAAAGGAGATTTCCTACGTCAGATCACCCACCATTGGCACCCGGTTTTCCATACACAAACAGGAGACGAACACGATTACCTGAGAGCGCGGTCACTGCCGTCCACTCTCAGAGAGAGAACGACATCAAACAGGGAAACCAACAACAACCATGGAAACAAATGCGCGCAACGTCTCTCTTTCTCTCTAGCATTAGCTCTCACTCTCTTTGCACAAGACTGACTACAAACGTGTCGCACATACGTAACATGAATGCTTATGTGTGTATTGTGTGTGTGTGTGTGTGTGTATCAGTGTTGCCGTTGTCTACGAGGGTAGCAGCAGAGGCAGCAGCAGCAAGAAGAGGAGGTTGTGTGTTGCGTTCGCTTTTGAGTTCGCGTCATTTTCATTTCCACGCTAGACGTTGTACGCCGCAGTACGTTTGAAACGCTCTTTCTCTGTGTCGTTGTGCGCTGCCTTCACAGCTCTCGTGTGCTCTGCTCATTTTGCAATTGATTTTTTTCGTTTTTTTGTTGTGTCCAAAGGAGAAAAGTAATGCAAATAACGTATACAACTTGTTTAAACTTAAAATCAAACACTAACTCAAAGTGAACACGAACAACAATCTGCAACTGCACTGCAATAACAAACAAACAAACAAGCAAGCAACAATAACAACAACAACTAGAACAGCAGCCGCAACAGCAAAACGTAAGCGTAACACTAACAACAACAACAACAACAATGATACGACAACTATCAACTGTAACTACAATAGCAGCGGCAGAAATAAAAGAATGCTACTAAAATTGCCAAAACGATCACAAAACGCGCTGCATAATTGTGCAATTACATACAAACATACACACGTACATTCGTTTTTATGTGTATGTGTTTTTTTTTGTTGTTCTTGAATGTTGTTTGTGCGCGTGTGTGAGTGTGTATTGTATGGAGCAATTTTCAAAACACACTTAGTACGTGTTTACATACATATGTATGTATATTTTGTATGCTAAAACTGAGAAATTACAATATATGCAATAGGTATGAGGAGAATCGGTAGACAAGGCTTGGTAAAACGGTCGGGTGGCATGTAGCGAGGGGGGCCAACAAACGCCAAACAGTTCAACAAACTCAAAAGAGAGGCAAAAGAGTTAAGCGAGATCAGTGCAAAGAGTAGTAGACAGCATAGTAGTAGTAGAAGTAAAGCAATAGTAGTAAGAGTGAGAGTAGTAGTATATTAATCGCAGCAGCAGCCGCAGTTGTAGTTGTAGTTAATATTAGTATGTATGTATGTATGTACGGGTGTGTGTGTTTGCTGTGTGTTCAAATCTACTGCCGCTGCCGTCGCCGCCGCATCACATTTTCTGCCTGCGCCGCCGCCGCCGCTCTGCTCTCTGCTTCTGTGTATCTGCGCTGTCAGTGTCCGTGTGTCTGTGCAGCTGTGTGAGTGGCAAAAAGGGCGCAGCTAGCATATCGATTTTATGTGCAGCGAAAAAAAGGAGCATTGTACGCCGACAAAAACAACTACACATCAAAATAGTAGTAACTAGAATTCAATGTATTCGAAAAATTTTTTTTTTTGAGCAGTTCTCATTCAAACAACAAAATAAAACGCCGGCCAGATTTCAAATAAATACAAAATAGTTTTAGTACAAATTTTGTGAGAAATCGAATTGTGATTATTTCAAAACAAAAATATATTTAGTAATACTAGTGTTGTATGTGTGTATTTTGTTGCGGCAGCAAAACTTTTCAACTAAAGAACAACAACAAACTTGTAATGATGTAGTGGAAGTGTGAGGGAGAGAGAATTGTGCGGAAATACAAATTAGAACGATTCAACGCTAAAGCAATGAACAATTCATATTTGTTGTCGATTTTTTTTTTGTAAATTTTTGTTTTCAAATTAAGAAAGAACAACAAACATAGCAAAGCAGCGCGTGTTTTAATTTAATAAGCGCGTCGCTAGCAACAACAACAACAACAAAACTTATAGATACTAAGTGCGTGTGTGTATGTGTGTGTGTGAAAAAGCAAACATGCATATGTATTCATATCATGTGTATGTGCCGTGTGTGCGTATGTTTGTGTATTCACATGAATGGTGAAATATGCGCGCTAGTTAAATAAAGCATACTCACACATACATTTAGAGGCATGCATAGAAGAAATAGCAGCAACAACAAGAACAACAAAAACAACACAACAGCAATACATTGTATATATTGCAAAGCCAAAGGCAAAGAAAGGAGCGAGAGGGAGAGCGAGGGCGGTAGGTCGTTCGCTTGCCTGCTTGCTCGTTCCCTCACTCGCTCGCTCGCTCACTCAGTCACTCTCTTCCCAATGGCGCTCGCCATAAATTAGCACAGTGCCTGAGAGACGCAGTAGCAGCAACTGAGAGAGATACTGTTATAATCATCAGTATTGAAAAACAAAAATCTAACACAAAACTACAACAACAACAATGGCAGCAGCAGAATTGTCCGAAAATTGTGTAACAATAAAAAAGAAATGAAATTAATATGTACACACATATTTATTTAATGTGTATACATAGAATTTTGGCTAAGTATCAATGACTACTTCTCATTACTGCTGCCGCTGTTGGTGTAGTTGCCGCCTTTAGGTTTTGGGAAAAATCGATGAAATCGATAAATGCGCGATACGATAACAGAGCCCAACAACAACGAGCAAACCAATTTACCGCTTTTTTTGTTTTTGTTTTTATTCACTCTTTTTGATACAACTACAACAACAATATCGACAACGCAGTAGACGACGAAAACGACTCCAGCGTTCAAATAACTGTTAGCAAGAAAACAAAACAAACGAAATAGTCGCAATTAATTGTGTAGCTAAAGAAACAGAACATATCCTGGTTCATCAAGTGCGAGAATCCTTGCCCTAAGAAGAAGCAGCTATAGACGAAGGAGTTGCGCCGTGTACAGCGCGCGCGCATATAAAACAAAAGAAAAAAGAGAAGGAATTCAAATTCAAATTTGCGGAAGAAGCAGAATTTTAACCGAAAAAAGTGAGTACTAAATAAATAAATACTTTAATTTTAAATGCATGTGCTGACGAGCTGACGAGCTATGATGGATCAATGAGGACAGAGGGGGGATGGTGGGAGGAAGGCAGAAAGTGGTGCAGACACTTTTAAAATCTCAGTTGTCATGGAAATTGAGAGCGGCAAACTATGTATGTACAAACATAGTACATACATATGTATGTATGTGCGCTCTTCTCTTCGCTGCTCTTGGCGTGTGGGCGTGCAAATATGTATGTAGTATATACTAAATACACACTCACACATTCAATGTGCTATGTGCAAAATAGATGTGTATGTATATGCGTGCGTTTGTCGCGTGTGTCAGTTTTCGTTTGACCTTTTGACTTGAGTGCGACGAATCACACAAGAGCTAGAGCTAGAGCGAGAACGAAGGAGTAGAACTCAGCAGCAACCACCCAAAAAGTGCAAGTTCACACACAGAACACAGAGATCATCATCAATGCAGTCAGCAGCCTGTCGGTGTTGCCAGACTGCTGAAGGCACGGCAAAAGCAGCGCACATGGTTCTTTTCTGTTATTAATCCAAGGGGGTGGCATTGTTCTTTACTTTTGTTGTGTTTAACCCTTGTGCGAGCCAGGCGTACACATTTCATCCATTTTCGCAAAATAAATATTACAACTCGGTGTTTTTTTTTTTTTTTAATAACTTTTAGGGGTTGCATGTTTTTTGTTTTGGCTTGATAGAGGGTGGGGAGGGTGACGGGCGGTTGCTCATTTTGTAGTTTTAAATAATTTTTTTTTTTTTAGGCTGTAGTTGATTTGTTCGTTATTGGTTTTCATGGTTCAAGAGGGGGTTGTGTGAGCTGCTGTGTTAAGAGTTCGTTGCCGCTATATACCGTATATAAGCATGTGTGTGTGTGTGTGTGTATGTATTACATAACTGGGTTTGGCCGGGTACGTGTTTTGTTACAATTGCCAGCAGTAGGAGCAGTGGCAGCAGCAGGAGCAGGCGAGAGAGTGAAAGAGAGAGAGAGAGAGAGCGAGATAGAGAGAGATAGCGAGAATGTAACGGCAGCATAGCACGAAGGCTTTGCAAGGACCTGCGCTCAGTAGCATCGCGTGCTTGGGACGTAGCGGGTCTCGTAGCGGCAACGACAACGGCAAAAACCAAAAGCAAAATCAAAATCTAGAAAAGCTCAGCAAACTCTCCACCTAACACAAAAAGAAATATTAAACCAACTACCTCCTTTGCCCGCTGCGCCGTTAATATATTTATAGGTGTGTGTGTGTGTGCGTGTGCGTGTATTAAATAAAGTGGCTTGTCTGTGTTTGCGTCTGCTGAGATTGTAAGCTCTTGCTCTCTATCGCTCTCACTCTTGTTGTGTGCGTGTGAGTATTTGTTTGTGTGTGTGTGAGAGTGCAAAAGTAAGTTCCGAAAGTGGGCCGCAGGGCGGCGCTAGAGTGCGCAAAGCTCAAACTAACCGTTAACCAAACTAAAACTTGAACCGAAAAGTAGATTGCAAGTAATTGGTATTTGTAGTTTAATGATTGACTGACTGATTGATGGATAGATGCAGTTACTAACACACCTTGCAAATGGTTTAATCTTGACATTTAACTCTTATTCTCTTTCATATGCTGTGTCTGCGTTGATCTACAACAATCCGATTTCCCATTCGAACTCCAAATCGAAATCGAATTCGAATTCGAACGGCAACAAATTTGAATCTGAATTGAAATCAATTGAAGTGGACTTTATGATGGCAAATACAGGCGCCGCCGGCGTGGACACACAAGCCCAACTAATGCAGAGTGCAGCGGCCGCTGCGGCGGTGGCAGCCACAAATGCCGCCGCGCCGGTGCAAAGTGCAGCAGCGGTGGCAGCAGCGGCACAATTGCAACAGCAGCAGCAGGTGCAACAGGCGATATTGCAAGTGCAGCAGCAGCAGACACAGCAAGCGGTTGCCGCTGCCGCCGCTGCGGTGACACAACAATTGCAGCAGGCGCAAGTGGCGCAGCAGGCGGTGGTGCAACAACAACAGCAACAGCAGCAGCAAGTCGTGCAGCAACAGCAGCAGCAAGTGCAACAGCAGCAGCAGCAAGTGCAACAGCAGCAACAGCAACAGCAGCAAGTGCAGCAGCAGCAACAGCAAGTACAGCAAGCTGTGGTTGCCGTCCAGCAACAGCAGCAGCAACAGCAACAACAGCAGCAACAGCAGCAGGTGCAGAGCAACACCAATGGCAACGCTGGCGGGGCACAGAACGGCAGCAATGGTAGCACAGAGACGCGCACAAATCTCATTGTCAACTACTTGCCACAGACGATGACCGAGGACGAGATCCGATCGCTCTTCTCCAGCGTGGGCGAGATCGAGTCGGTGAAACTGATACGCGACAAGTCGCAGGTCTACATTGATCCACTAAATCCCCAAGCGCCCAGCAAGGGCCAGAGTCTCGGCTATGGCTTCGTCAACTATGTGCGTCCACAGGACGCCGAGCAGGCGGTGAATGTGCTCAATGGTCTGCGATTGCAGAACAAAACGATCAAAGTGTCATTTGCCCGACCCTCCTCCGATGCCATCAAGGGCGCCAATCTGTATGTGTCTGGGCTGCCCAAGACGATGACCCAGCAGGAGCTGGAGGCGATCTTTGCGCCATTCGGTGCGATCATTACCTCACGCATTCTGCAGAATGCCGGCAACGATACACAGACCAAAGGTGTGGGCTTCATCCGCTTCGACAAGCGGGAGGAGGCCACCAGGGCGATCATTGCGCTGAATGGCACCACACCGAGCAGCTGCACTGATCCCATTGTCGTTAAGTTCTCGAATACGCCCGGCAGTACCAGCAAGATCATCCAGCCGCAATTGCCCGCTTTCCTTAATCCGCAACTTGTGCGACGCATTGGCGGCGCCATGCACACACCTGTGAACAAAGGACTCGCCCGCTTCTCGCCCATGGCCGGTGACATGCTTGACGTGATGCTGCCCAATGGCCTGGGGGCAGCTGCGGCGGCGGCAACAACGCTCGCCAGCGGACCTGGCGGAGCGTATCCCATATTCATTTACAACCTGGCTCCCGAAACCGAGGAGGCGGCGTTGTGGCAACTGTTTGGCCCATTCGGGGCGGTGCAATCGGTGAAGATTGTCAAGGATCCCACAACGAATCAATGCAAAGGCTACGGCTTTGTCTCGATGACGAATTACGACGAGGCGGCCATGGCCATAAGGGCACTTAACGGCTATACCATGGGCAATCGTGTGCTGCAGGTCAGCTTTAAGACCAACAAGGCCAAGTAAACACCGCGACTGCAGACAGCAGACTGTAGACTGCAATGACACAGGAGAGCAAGTACACCCCTCAAAATAGAAACAAAAAACACCCTTAACTACACAATACAATTATCTAGTTGACACGGAAGCAGAAGAGCAGATGCAGAAGAAGCAGAGAAGAACTCACGTATACATATATAAATATGCATGGTATCAACTAAACTGGTAACTAAGCGCAACAAAAAACAGTATGTGTAAAACACACACACACACACACACACATATGCAAACAAACACACACAAAGACGGACAGACAGACTGACGGACGGACAGACAGACAGAGAGAGAGAGAGGCGGGCTTTTAGCCCAAGCCGAGGAGAAAAATCTCGTCTAAACAACGAAACGGCGGCCAAAACGCCGTTGAGGCCGTTGCAATAGCGAAATTCTTGTTTAGCATTTAAGTAAGCGAAGAGCCTAAACTAAACTTAACTTGAGACATCGTGTCGATTGCAATATTTAACAAAACAAAATAACAAAAAAAAAAAAAAAAAATACGAAAAAAAAACAACAAAAACTAAACAAAATTAGTCGCAAAGCAAAAAAAATAACAAAGAAATCTACAAAACAAAAAAAAAAACCAAAAATGCGATAAAGCAAACCAATGCATATTAATAATTATTTATGAAATTTAACTAGCAAAAAGAAACAAAAAATTTTAAAATTATTAACTAAGAATAAGCAGCAATGAAATCTTCCAGTAACGAAAAGAATTAACAAAATGCAAATGAGATGAACAAAAAACCTAAAAAGAAGCTGTTAGTTACACTCCAATTTTTCTACGAAACAAAAATAACAAGAACAACAAAAAGAAGATAAAAACTGCAAGGAAATGAAAGAAATTTCACATGATATTTTTGGATTTTTGTGACGAGTCGCGTTAGAGATTTGTTTTCCCCATTTTCTCGGCTAGCTTAGAAGCAAAATGAAAAGTATTCAAATGAAAATAAGTAATGGATAAACAAACACATACATGGAGGCTGCTACAGTATTACAAAATATATATAAACAAAAAAAAAAAAAGAAACAAATTAATGAAATTTAATAATTATTATACTATATACAATAGCGATATATTGACATAAATGTATATTGTATTTAAATTTAAATTTTAATGTTTTGTGTTTGTTTTTATACATATGAAAAACCAAGCTAATGCAAATGAGAGCCAAGCGAAAATCCAAGAACAAAATCTAGCGTCCGACTCGTACACACCCACAAACACAGAAATAGACACATACACACACACACACACGTGAAATACACCCAACACAAACATGGTCACATTGAGAGATGACAAATTGCATGAAGCTGGAGAAATTTTTTTATGGTCAAGTGTGCAAAATGCAGCGATAACGATAACGTAACGATAACGATAGCAATGCAAGCAGTTTACGCGAATAACAAACAAGATAAAGTTGAAGAGAAAGAGTTGTAGCAGAAGCTGAAAGAAAGTGAAAGTGGAAGTAGAAGTAGAAGCGAAGAAGAAGCAGAATGCAGCAGCAGCAGAGCAGAAGCGATAGCAGTAATACAATAATTTATGCGCAAATTTGAAACATTTTACTAAAGTAAATAATTGTTAGTGAATATTATACTATAATATTTATATATACCTTATATACTTTATATAATGTATAGTAAGCGGCATAAGAAAACATTTGCTAACATTTTTAGAGTTTAAAAAAAACAAGAACAAAACCGTAGCACAAAACTCAGTAACTAAATAATAACAACAACAACTTGAATATGAACATTTTTTATATGACAAAAGTTAAAAAAAAAAAAAAAAAAACAACAACAAAAAAAACCCAATATATTAAACAGCATTAGCAAAGCGTTTTTCTAGTTAAGTAAGTCAAACTTTTTGTTATAAAACTTGAAAGAAAAAACGATGTGAAAATGAAGAAAAATTCAAAATGACGCTTTGCCCTCGCTGCCTATTGACAAAGAATGAAAATCGAGGTTAAGCAGGAGCAGGAGAATAATCAGAAGAAGAAGAAAGAGGAGAGTACAGTCGCGTTCAGTATTATGTGGTACTGTGCGGTACCGTTAAGTTCAACCGTCTATCTATCGATAACACACACACACACACACAGTAAACCCTTTCCATACACACAAAACAAAAAAAACAACACTTCGCACATCCAATGATCATTGATCTTTGTGCAATTTCTGCGTTTTATCATTGCTTACACACCAAACCAAACCAAACACTGACACACACAACATATCTTTGATTTCTTTGAGAGTTTCTATATTTGAGTTTTGATTGATTGGTTGATTGATTGATTGGTATTTTTGTATTTGGTATTTGGTAAATGCGTTTTGTATGATTTCTTTGTTTATTTGTGTTTTTTTTAACATAATTGAAGCGCTCGTTGTTATTATTCAAATTGCAGCCATGCATATTTATTTATTGTATACCATTTATGGAAAGAGACTTAATTAGAACATGTTTCTTTTTTCCAAAAACATATACCATACATACATGTATGTATTTCGATTAATTTCAATAATGATTTTCTTTATAGTAGGTACAATACGTCTAGTTACAATTAATTTATGTCAACACTACCTATTTTAAGTTGTATCCAGAAACAAAAACAAAAAAAAACCAACGAAAACACTGACAACAACAAATAAGAAATACCTTAACACAAGATCCTTAGCAAAAAAAGAAAGAAGAGAAAATATGTGGAATGTAACAAAAGCGAAAATTGCTTGTGTATAAACAATATTCATAATTATAATTATTATTATTTTTTTCATAATTATAGGAAACAATTTTTTGTTTGAACAAAATTTGCAACAAGAAATCTAGTCAGCAAAGTGAAGGTAGAGCAAAAGCAAAAGGAAGTCGAAAGTCAGAAAGATGAATTGAGGCAGCCACACGCCATAGAAAAAGATATATAGAAGGAGAAAAATACGCGTGTAGACAAAAAAAATGCTAAATATTTTCGAAACGATTAAAAAAAAATTTATATTATTATATTCTAATTACAAATATACCATAACTACCATATAGCAAAAAACAAAAAATGAAAATTACATTTAAAGCAACAGCAAGTAGTGCAAGCCCCGCCAAGGAGAATGAAAAGAGATCCCAGCATAGAAACCCCTTCAAGATGATACTATCAAATGATGGAAAGAATAGAAAACAAAACTTATGTTCTAGCTAAAATTTAAGCATAGCAAAATTGAGCGCGCCAGTCGATAACAAATAAAGAAACACACACTTTTAAAAAATTTCATGACATACACAAACATTTATACACGAGCGAAATTTTAATTTATTCACATTTCTTTTGTAATGTCGAAATATCCAAAGATTTATTTTCATTATATTTATATATATATATACATATATGTATAGTATATATATGTACACAATATTATCGTATATTATGTATTATTCCCGTAACTGTACTAATTTCTTTAATGAAATGAAGAAGTGGAAGATTGATAGCAAAATGTGTGCAAGAAGAACAAAGAGAAAGAGAGAGAGGGAGAGGGACCGAAGAGAGTTGTCTTTTATTTTGCGTGCTTATTGCATTCAAATGAATTTGCAATAATTCTTGTGACTTCTATTTATGCATATGTCTATGTATATATCATTCATATGCATATATATCTGTATAAATAGAGTGAAAGAAGAATGCATATGGAATGAATATGAAACCATTTAATGATTAAGTGAAATTATGTACTTGATTTTGTTTAATTTATTTGTCGATCATAATCTTTTTTCAATTATACTATTATTACGTAATTATAATATTGTGCAATAGTTTTAAAATGCAGCAAACAACAACAAGAACAACCGCAAACAACAAAACATGCATCTCAGCTAAATTACAATTATAATTTCTTTAAGTCTTAAAACAAAATTAAAAGAAAAAAAAAACAAACAAAAAACAATCTAAAAAGAATGCATAGAAACGAAATGAAAAGTAAATCATTTATTTTTATGTAACTTAAATATATTAATATTATTATTCAAAAGAATACACAATATAACAATTATTTTTTTGCGTGTAATTTACGAATTAAGGAAATTTGATATATTTATATATAATATATTATATACATATATGTATAATTTTTTTCTTTACCTTTAAGTAAAACCAAAACAAAAGCAAACAACAACAGAAACAAAAACAAAAAAGAAAAGAATATGAAAATATTATTTATTGTACTTTATAATTAATTTAATTTCAAATCCTATTTCAATTGCAAATACAATTCGAACTCGAATTCGAATTCGAGTTGGCAATTCAATTGCTTTCACTTGAGCGAAGCATACAAGATAAACACACGCAAAAGAGAGAGCAATTAAGCTGGAGCGTTGACAGATCTTCACTCCAATCGAAGCGCTCTCTCTCGCTCTCTGATTCGGACTTAAAGCGCCACAAAAAAGAATATGCTTCTGCGTTTTTTGAACATTGAAAACAATATATTTTTTTTTTATTTAATTTGGATTTTTGATTTGTATTTTAGTTTACATATTTTGCTATTGATTTTATTTCTTTTACTTTATATTTATTTGTATACTCTGTCATTTTCCCACACCCACACACACATATACACATGCACATATTATAAACCCTAGCGAATCCGGCGCATATTATATGTAGAGATATATAACCATATATATCCAATATAATGTTAAGGTCATTGTAAACCAATTGACTCGACAACTAAAAAAAACTTGTGTATCGAATTGTGCTTTTGTTTTTTTTTTTTTAATTTATTTGATTTATGATTTTGATTTTATCTGTTTTGACAATTTCTTTTCGATTTGATTTCTTTTGATTATGATTATGATTACTACTCATTATACATATGTTTAATTTTTATGATTTTTATAATTTGAATTTTTGCCAACAAAATATTAACTACAAGAAAAAAAAAGGAAAAAAATATACAAACAATAATTTTTCAATAAAAAACACTTGATAAAATTGTCGCATAATTTTTTTGTTTTCATTATTTTCTGTGTATCTCTTGTATTATTTTACTTTTGTTTAAATCTTTCTTTATGTTTGTTACTTTGTTAAAACTTTTGTTTTGTGTGTATGTCTCTTCACCCACCAGTTCGTAAACGTTCCCTTTGTGTGCGCAGACCGGATCTTATCCTATCATTACCCCCCAGCCATTATACCACGGATGCAATCGATCTCCTGTTTCGCTTTCTGTGAAGAGCAAATTCCCAAAATGGAATACCAAATATTCCAGTCGTAAAGCTAGTCAAACGTCAGAAAAATTAATGATCTCATCGCATTCCCATAAACCCAATATTTTTCTATTTTGGGGCAGGAACACCTAGTCAAAACAGTCAAACCGCGGCCGTTTCTTTGATTTTACTAAACTACTTTACTCAAGTATTTCGTTTAATATCTTCAAACCAACAAACACTCACACACACACACACACACACACACACACACTCAGACACACATTCCACTTAATGAAGAACCTGACGAACTGGACGAAAAGTTGCAATTTTAACTAAATGCGATATTATTTTTGTTGTGTGCAAAACGAGAATTTAATTGATTTTAATTGAATTGATTATAAATTATGATTAGTTAGCCTTAGTCTTATGCTTAGTTATCGTATATAATCTATATAGTAATATGCGCTTATTATTTATATATACACTTATTTATACAACAATAACAACAAAAAAGGCGAACCTCAACTAAACTATAACTTAAACAAAAAAAAAATTTCAAAAAAAAAGGATAATAGTTGAAGAGAAAAGCAGCATAACAGACAAGATACGCCAGATATGAAATATGTATATTATGATTATGATTATTACATTATGATCAAGATCAAGATGCGATTATTTAATTTTTTTATTATATCGAATACTTAATAATATTTATCCAACATTCCAAATGATATTTCAACAACAACAAAATGGAAAAAACAATGCAACCAAAAACAAAAAAAAAACAAAATTAATATTATAAATGTATTTGCAAAATATATGATTATGAGTTTTTCTTGCTTTGCATGTCGAATACACTAAACTTGGTTCCGTTATCTTTCAGTTCATGTTCAACTTTGGTATCCTCATTCATTGAGTTCTGTTTATTTGGCTTTCTCTGCTCATTTAACACGTTTCTTTCTGTTTCGAATCGTATCTCTTTTCATTTGAGTTCCCCCTTTCCACCGCTGTGTCGATTTCTAGCTTCGTCTAGTCTATAGTCTAGTCGCTGCTTTCATTTCCGAGCTCAACGTGCGTTCTCCTTTTTTTATGCGTTTCGTTTCCTTTTTGTTCCCCATGCGCTCTTTCGCTCTCTCTTTTTCCTTAGTTGAATTCTATGCGCTCTTTCTCTCTCTCGCTCTTCTGTCGATCTCTTTGTTGTACACTTGCCCCCGCTCCCCTTCCGCTGTTCACTATTCATGCAGGGATATCGCGTTCAGCTCATTCAAGTTTTTTCGTTAAACTTTTGTGATTTTGAGTAACTATTGCCATTGATTTTTCTTACAGTGTAATTTGAAACTCTCATACACTTACACCAACACCAACATCACTTCCACATCCACACAGTTTTTCTCCAAAATGTTTCAGTTGTTGTGCTACAGTCTCCAACCAACGAAGTGTTCCGTCTTTATATAAAAGCGTATAAGTTTTTTTGCGCAGTGTATTTACAATCTACTTAGTTTGATTTTGATTTAGTGTGTAAGTATGTAAGCCAAATGAACTAACCCAAAAAAAAAACCAAAAAAAAACATAAAACAATTATGAAAACAGAACATAATTATTAATAGATCAAAAGAAACAATTAACAAGCGAAAAAAAAGAACTCTGAAAATGGAAAAATGAACTTTTTGCTTTTCACTTTGATTTCATTTTGTTAACTTGCTCAGTTCTTTTGCGCAGTGTATATCTCTCTTACTCTCATGTTCTCGCTCTCTTTCTCTTCACAAACATTTAAAATAATGAAATCTTTGTCCGATTTTGCTGAAGATTTGAGAAACTCAACAATCCAATTCAGTCGTCCGATCTGATATATTGCGAAATGACAAATTTAAATGAATTTTTAATCTGAATCTTGAGTGAAACAGACGAACGGACGGACATATAATGATTCAGGTTTTGAATATAGATTTGTTTATATCTTCCTTTTTATACTTTTTACTGTCGTTTGTTTTTCGGTAAGTAAAATGGAAAAGCAGAAAGAGGCAGACATGGCATAGAGTATAGATGGATGAGAGATATAACATCGCCCCAAAACAACATACTCTCGTACTTAACCCAAAAAAACATAAACCAGGCGGCTAATATATAATTTCATTTGCTTTCCTCTGTACAGCGTTAATTTTCCTCAAATAATAAACATCGCCCATGATGAGTTTTGACTTCAAAAATGGTTTTTTGTACTCTTTTTTCTATTGTAGCTAACCAAAAAAAAAAAAAATAATGATTAAAAAATGAGTCGAATACATTTCTAATTTGTTTCTTTCTCTTGATTTATTTTCAGGCGTGTGTTGTTCGATTTTGAATTGAATTTGACATTTAACATTTACATTTAACATTTAACTTGACATTAGTTAATTAATTAATTAATTGAAGCGCAATAATGATTGTATAATTATATATGATTCCATTCGATATTGATTGTAATTACATTATTTACATACTTGGCCCATATGCACATACATGCATCTATAAAAAGATATGTATGTATATTGCCATATATATACTCGTATATAAACCACACACACACATTATATATTGTAATTTCCTTGATTTAATTACAGTTAACGCAACGCAACGCAACAAAACAAGACAAACGAAAAACGAAAAAACAAAAAAATTAAAACAAAAACAACTTTTATAAGTTTCGAAGAGATCAGCAAAATATCAAACAGCTTAACACCTTTCCTTATCCCCACCCCTTTAAAAAGTAGAGAAAGAAAAGCGTACTGAACGAAAATATTCTTGCAGAAACTCACACCCTAAATTGATCGATATACACTTACATATGAACATATGTTATTTTTTCCGTTTATGTTTTCGTTCAAAAATATCCATACAGGATTATTTGAATTCTATAATTTGAACTGCAAGAATATTGGAGGCTTACAAATGAAGGAGGAAAAATACAAACCCAAACCTTAAAGCTAACACCGATAGTTGTACTTATAAGCAAAGCACTTTGATTGAACAATAACTTGAACTTGAAAGTTCAGAAGGGGAAATATTGTATAGTTTGCGTTTGGTTTTGAATGTCTTTATTTAGCATACGCACCTAGAAAGTCGAGAAAAATAACCTCGTATTTAAAGTCTAGTAGACCAAAGTCGTAGTCCTTATCCCAAAGTTAGAATATGTATGTATATTCGTTTAATAAAATGTCGCATAGCGATGACCAAAGAAGTAACAATCACAACCAACTGACAACTCTAAACAACCACCCGCCGATCTCTACGTTATATAAATAGATATATATTATATATGTATTTATATATAAATGCTTTATTTGAGTAATCCCAACACTCGAAAGAATTTATTAATTTGAAGAGCTTTAGTTTATCTAAAGAAAATGTTCTATTGTTGTACTTACATATGTATTATGTATGATATTTTGTATTGTAAATAAGTGTACACACACATACACACACACACACACACACACACATCAACAATAATTTGTTTTAGTGTAACGCTCTTTGTTTCTCCCCCCTCCCACGCACAACACACACTATATCTATCTCTGTCTGCCACAGAGTAAATGCTTGTGCTCATCAACAACTAAAAAAACGACAACAACAATAACAACTTAAGTTTTTGCGTTTTAGCATCATATTTTCATCGGTTTTATCGATTATTGTGATGTATAATTTTAAGTTATCCAATTGATTGTCTCTCTTCTCTTACTACTTATTATCTATGTATGTACATAAACAAAAGCTAAACCAAAACTATTTACAAGCAAATAAGCCATATTTCGAAGCTAGCGAATTAAATTTGAATTTACGATTTTCGTTTTCGGTTTCGGTATTTCGATATTTGATTTGATTTGTTGTTTTTTGTAGATTCAACACCCAGCACCAGAGCCAGCTACGACGGCGGCCAATAGACGCGACTTACATACATAGACTTCAGGGGCAACCCACCCCCTTTCCCAGCCATTATGCACCTCTTATACTCTATATACATATATATACAATATATTATCAATAGTATATATGTATGTGTGTATAACAGTAAAACTAACAATAGACCGAGATTTTGTTAATTTATTACTTTCATTTTCGTTTTCGAATCTCAGTTCAAAGTCAAGAACTTAACGGGTGTCCTCTTCAGTTCATTTGTAGATAATAAATATACATACAATATATGTACATATACAGTGGATCACAGCTTATTTCAACCACCACCAACCGACAACTTTGAGTTAGTATACTGGCCAAACTAAAAGAGGTATTAACTTTATTTAAACGCAGGATTGTAGTTTAATGTTTTAACATACAAGATACTTTTTCATTTATCCTCTAATTTTTTGTTTACTATATAAAATTATTGAAAAACAAAAAAATGCCAAAAAAAAAGTACCACAGCTTATTTCAACCAGCAACTTTGCTGCTGTGCAAAGATCAGTTTCCTAGGAAAATAACGGTTCTTTATTGATCTATTGCATTGTGTATAGTATTTTTTAATGCTTAGAAGTTAGATTTTCGACATTTTAAGGTTTAGATCTCGAAATACACGCGTGTTTTACGAAATGGGTCCGTGAACCACAATTGAGAAGGAAAATGACGTCATAACTCCTTTAAAGAATGGATTATCCCGTCCAAAAAATTATGAAATGATGCATCTGAGTGCTTAGACGGTGCAGAGCATCATTCACGGTATTGTTTCGCGAAAATATAGTGCATTAGAAGGGCAAAAATGTACCCATTGAAATTTTTAATGAGACCGACGCGCGTTATATTGTCCGGAAAATCGGGAAAATCCAAAATTTTCGCCACCAAAATTTGCCAGTGTTATAGAGGAGGAATTGAGTAAGGCGTGCCACCCAGAATCAATTCGAGAGTACTTCGGGAAAGTAATTTTAATGACAGTACAAGGCGCAAGAAACCGTTTATAAGGCGCGCGAATCAAAAGGCTCCTTTGAAATTTGTCAAGGAGCATGTGGGAAAGGATAAAAACTTTTGGAACTTAATCATATTTGTGGACGAGTCCAAAATCAACATTTTTGGCTTGGTTGGAGCTCCATATGTCGGTCAGAATCCAAATTCCGGGCTTCAAAACATAAATTTAAAGCCTACAGTCACGCATTACGGTGGTAGCGTCGTGGTTTGGGCCTGTAAGTCCACAGCCGTAGTCGGAAAACTCAATTTTATTGACGCGACCATTGACTAGACTCAATATCTAGAGGTACTGAATGTCAATTTGATCCAAAGTGCAGATAAACTGGGCATTAAGGATGATTTCCGCTTCTACCAAGACAATGACCCTAGGCTTAAGGCAGGAATTGGGCAAGATTGGCTAATGTGCAACTGTCGTCATGTCATGAAACCATCAGCTCAGTAACCTGACATAAATGTTGTAAAAAATTTTTGGGCCATTTTGGACCAGAACATCGGAAAAGGCCAATTTCCAACAAATCTAACCTTAAAATGGCTTTAGTGGAAGAATGGGACAAAATTAGCCTCTATATCACAAAAAAATTGGTGGAATCTATTCCCAACTGTCTGGAAGGAGCTATTAACCAAGAAGGAGGTCATACGAAATTCTAAATACACAGTTTAACATATTTATATTTAGTTATTTTCAGCTGGTTGAAATAAGCTGTGGTACTTTTTTTTGACATTTTTTGGTTTTTCAATAATTGTATATATTAAACAAAAAATTAGAGGATAAATGAAAAAGTATCTTGTATGTTAAAACATTAAACTACAATCCTGCATTTAAATAAAGTTAATACCTCTTTTAGTTTGGCCAGTATACTAACTCAAAGTTGTCGGTTGGTGGTGGTTGAAATAAGCTGTGATCCACTGTATATATAAGTTAGTATATACTATATTGTTTTTTGCAGCTTTTATAGAAGTCAAGACTTGACATAGAACGTATTCTTAGTTATTTTAGCATTTTGATTGACTTAAATTTCGTTACGAATTACGTTTTGTTTCCGTTTTGTTTTCTTTCCTTTTTCTTCTGTTCTTTTCCTTTCTGCATGCCACACACACACACACATTATTACGTATTCGCCATTCATCATACACACATACATATATATGCAATTATTTGATTCCGTTTCAATTCACAGTAAACAACTCTGTTATCATTTCGTATTTTTTTTTTGTTTTTGTTTTTTGTATTTGTATTTATTTGTTTTTTGTTCGATTTAGTTTTGATTGTTTTAAGATTCTTGGTTTAGGTTCCCAAAATACAAATTGAAAACAGAAACTGCCAAAATGACAAGAAATGTTATTAAATTTTCGTACGTTGTCAATTAATTAATAAGAAAACGAAAATGAATTCAACAGAATCCTAAGACTGAGATTACAACAAAAAGAATGCGTGTAAAATAGCGAAAAGCAATGAATAATTATTATTAAATAACGTAAGAAAAACGTTAAAAATAATAGAAAAAAAAACAAACAAATCGAAATGCATAAATCGAAAACAAAAATCAAAAACTTGGTTCATTATGAAGACTGTGATACGGGAGCTAGCTCCCAGCTTCAACTACATAGATCTTAATGCAAAAAAAACAAACAGCAACAAACATCTAAAACACCTAAAGAAACGATAACTAAAATTAGTTGTAAGATTTTTTGCAAGCGATTTTTGTGTGTCTAGCTGTAAGCAACTTTAGCGATAACAATAACGATTACGATAACGAGTGCAATAAAGAATGTAGCAAATGCAATGAGAGGGAGAGAATCGATAACGATAACGATAACTCACCAGTTCGGCGCAATATCGTCGATGGCGGCATGCTGCCAGGTGCCGCGCAGCTGCTGCAACAGAAACGAGACGGGCATCCCGTGTATGTTGCCCGACTGCGACGTGCTGTGCAAATTGATGTCCGCGTGCGCATCGATCCACACCAGCGAGAGATTGGGCGTGTGCTGCAAATGCCCCGCAACGGAGCCTGGTCCCCCGAAAGACACGCGTTAAAATTGTATTTTGAATTTGCATTGTACATATGTATGTACATGTATGTATATACATACATATGTAGTACAAGTCAATAATAAGCTACACACCAAAGCCAATGGCGTGATCACCGCCAATTGTGAGGAATTGGGCATTCTGCTGCAGCATCTGTTGCACCTGCTTGATCAGCGCCAGATTGCAGGCCATAAAGTCCGCATAATTGCGTATGTGGTGGTAATGCTGGCGCTGCTGTTGCAGCAGCGTCTCGTCCACTGCATATTGCAGGTTGCCGTAGTCCGTGATGATCAGACGCTCTGTTATCGCATGCAAATCGATAAAACCAAAAACGATACAAATAAATCGCACCATCGAATAAACAGAACACAATCAAAACAAACGTCTTTCATTTCGAACTCTCTACTCAATTCGTATTCGTATTCGCATTCGCATTCGCATTTTGCGTCTCACTCACCGTCACTGCTCTGCAACACCTGACGCAACTTATTCTGACGCAGCAAATCGGGCGCTAGCTCCACGCCTTGCTTCGACTGTCCTTTGGCAAAGGGTACACCGATGATGCCCAGATGATGTGATGACGTCGCTGTGCTTAAAGCTCGCTGCAATTGGCAGCGCGACGCTAGCGCCATCTGTCGGGTCCACCACATGTTCTACTTTGTTTTTTGCGTGTGTGTGTGTGTACGCGTTGTTTGCTCCACGCTGGACAACTGCGGTGACAGTTCTGAGACTGAGACTCAAGATGTCACTCTGCTCACTTTCGCCGCTGTGTGCTGTCAACTATCAACATCGCCTCCGCCCTCCTCCCTCCGTCGTCCGCCGCTGCTTTTGTCATTGGACAACGTGATAATGTCGCCCCTCCACTTGAACTGATAAGGCAGCGGGCCGTCGGCTGCTGTCGCGATAACCTTGATCCTGGCCGCATACACGCATTCAAACGCACACACACACACACACACAGACAGACGCTTTTGTAACTATCGGGGAAGCGAATGAATCTGCGCAATTGCTCAGCGACAAACTTGATTTAAACTTGAACGCATCTCTTTCTGTTGACTTTGCTCAATCATCGATTTGTAGCGTAAGCGCACAGTCGCCAATCTAAAGCAACAACAATATAATCTAGAATCTAGAATCCCCTCTACAATTTTTCCATTTTCCTGTCTTCACTTCTTTTGTCATTAAAAACAAATTATGTATTTGTATTTATCCAGATGCTGTTCTAATTTTTTATTAGAACGTTTTGCTCGCGTGCAGTCTTGTAGTGAGTTATTCTTTCACTTTTCAATAATTGACTAGCGAAAAGTATTTAAATTAAATTATATTAGGCAATCTAAAAAAATTATGGCAAAACATTTTTATCAACCTGGAAAGTGTGTTAGAAGTTCTACACCTCAATTTGTTATTTTGTTGACATATTTCCCAGAAGAATAACATTTATATTAATTTCCTAATTTGCTAATTTAACAATATTGTTATACCCGCTACCCATAGGGTAGAAGGGTATTATAACTTTGTGCCGGCAGGAAATGTACATATGTAACAGGTAGAAAGAGGCATCTCCGACCCTATAAAGTATATATATACTTGATCAGCGTAAACAGCCGAGGCAATCTTGCAATGCCTGTCTGTCCGTCTGTCCGTATGAAACACTGGATTTCAGAGACTATAAGAGACAGCATTTGTTACACCTCCAACATTTGCCCACTTCCGCCCCCGAAAATCAACAAAAATCGAATAACATGCGTAATTTTAAAGCTAGAGTCATGCATTTTGGTGTATACAATAATAACTATAGCAGTTGTGATTCCTGTTGTTCCGGTTGCAATCAGATACAAATTGTCTTACTTGGGATCTTAGTTGCTTTGGCTGACAATCTGGTATATTTTGCCGTCTATGATATAATTTGAATACGGTACTATATCGATATACCAATATACCATATGCTATTTTTAGTATTTTGTAGTATTATCGGTATATTTTGAGAATAATATCGCAATACTTTGCTTTTACGGGTATCTCACAGTCGAGCACACTCGACTGTAGCTTTCTTACGTGTTTCATTTTTTAACTATCAAAGCAATTTGCTAAATATTTTACTTCGCCGTTGTTAAATATTATAACAGTGTAAAACTTATTTCTGAACCGTGAAGATCAAAGATATTTAAATAAAAGTAAAACAGACCAAAGTCGTACAATTACTGTTACTTGGAAATCAAAACAAATTAATTTTAAAGCATTATAAGGTAAATCGCTTCTGGCCAATTGTCTCCCATTCCCCTCAATTTAATTATTTCCACATATAGCGACTGTATAAGAAGCAGAGCATGGTGGAAAACTTTGAATACATCGAATTCCAATGGTCGCTTACTACGTTTCTTTTTTACTCAACCAACCTTTCATTACCTACCTGGATTACAAAATATTTTATATAATACCAAACATACCATAGTGTACAAAAAATACCATATTATACCAAATGTACCGTATAAATCAAAATATACCATACTATAAAAAGGCTCAATTATATCCTTTTATTAAATTTTATCTTCTTCTTTTCCGTATTCCATTACCGACATTCCCATAAATCATCACATACAGAATTCCCAATTTTTTTATACCCGCTACCCATAGGGTAGAAGGGTATTATAACTTTGTGCCGGCAGGAAATGTATGTAACAGGTAGAAGGAGGCATCTCCGACCCTATAAAGTATATATATTCTTGATCAGCGTCAACAGCCGAGACGATCTAGCCATGTCCGTCTGTCCGTCTGTGCGTCTGAAAATTTGGTTACGATCAGATAAAAATTGTCGAAGTTATTAAAGAAATACTTTTGTATGGCAAAAACGCCTACTTACTAGGGATCTTAGTTGCTTTGGCTGACAATCTGGTATATTGTGCCGTCTATGGTATATTTTGAATGCGGTACTATATCGATATACCACATATACCATTTGGTATATTTTTAGTATTTTTGCGGTATATTCTGTATATTTTGAGAAAAATATCGCAAAATGTATTTCTTTTATTCAAAATGGGTAGCGGGTATCTCACAGTCGAGTACACTCGACTGTAGCTTTCTTACTTGTTTTTTTTTGTGGTGCAGACTTTAATATAATAAATATAGAATGTTTACAAATTTGTTCTGAATAGTAGCGATAGAATACTTTGGGGCTTTAGACAGCCAATTTATTTATAAATTTCATTGGGGGGATGGAAGACCTCCAGGGAATATTTTCGTGATAACCCCATCACCCCATCCAAAAAAAGAAGAGAATGTGTTTTAATGTATATATTATTTTATTTGTTGATTAAGGTACTTGTATTTGATTTAGAATATACGTTTGTATATTCGTGTGTTATGTGCACCATTTGGAATATTGTATAATTAGTTAAAGTGTGCCTCATAAAAGTTAAAATGTATACTTCTAAAATCGTGCAGTATTACAACTATATAAAAGTCGCTTTATCCGTCAATAATCATAAGGGTGCATTCTCTCTAGATAATATCAAGCATTTCATATAAATATTGCATTAGAAAATCATTATAAAGCTAAGCACTAATCATTGCAAAAGTTTTGGTTGCGAATCTCTTTGAAGTGATCAAAATTGCGACAAAAATGTATCAAGATTATGGAATCAGAGCTCAATGTAATGCAAATTGTTTCATGAATAAATTTTGGATTATTCTACACATTTAAATGAAATGAAACAGATCAAAAGAGATTCCCCCATTTAAGCTATGAATCAAATTCATCGTGTTCAATGATGAAGTTGCGTTCGTTGTTGCAAATTTAATTTGGAATGTATGTATATATGTATATTTTATGCATTTCATTTAAAATGCTTGTCAAGTTGTGAATATTATTTAAAAAGAGTGTCATTTTACAGCTATACATATTATATCAATAGAATCATGGATATATGGTAATATTAATATTGCATTGAAATAAATATGGAAAACTGTGAAGGATCGCTTAATTAAACTAGATAGATATCGATAATGATGCGATGGCGTGCATCAAATTGACCTGGAATGTGTTTTAAGGTTACAGATTGCTTCTCTTAAGTGATTCTCCTCTACTATATATAGTGTATATAGCTCTTTTTTTTCTTACTTTTTGATTTCGTGTTTTTCTTTTCTTTTTTTTTAGTTTAAAAGGCTCAGTCTTAAAAGTAGTTACAGTTACGGTGTTGGACAGCACATACATACATACAATATCTGATCGGAGATTCGATATAAAGCTGAAGATCCCATATGTATGTATGTCGACGTGTATGTACATAGCAACCAAAAAAAAAAAACATACATATATTATTATATATTAACTAGAAAAAAAAATTAAAATGTGGATAAATATGATATAAAGAGCGATTGGTTTTGCTGAAAACGTTTGGAATCACAGTTATGTTGTGTTGTTGTTATAACTCTGTTTTTTTGTTGTTGTTGTCCTTGAATGTTGTTGGGCTTCTCAATGCTTGCGGCGATTCTTGTGATTGTGCAACATGACAATCTCATCGCCGCTTTCATCGGCCACATCCAGCTCCAGCTCTGGCGCCATATCCATCACCACCTCGTCCTCGTCATCCTCATCATCCGTATGCAAAATGTGCTCCAGCTGCTCCTCGTCGAAGTACGGCTGAATGGTCATGCCACCTACCCAGAGAGAAAGAAAAGGTAAATAAACATAAAGATAAGAAAGCATTTTCAAGCGGAATTATTCATAAAATATACCAAAATAATATAATGGCAAATACTAAAATCTATTAAAGGTATATCGATATACTACTCCATTTAATATATATACCATAGAATACAGAAACATTGTTTCTTAAATAACTTCTACAATATGCATACTACCGTAACTAAGTTTCAGGAATTCAGGAATTATAAGACTGTGGCATCCCAAAGTGTTGACTCCTAGGAAGTTCTTATTGAAACATACGTCGACCACACTGCTATCCTCATCAGGAACCATTCACTTGGCAGTTGTATGAGGTCGCCGCGAAAACCCTTTTAAATATGAGAGTAATGGATATCGAAAGAGATCTAGGGACCAAGTGTTATTTTAATAGACTGGCCTTACACCCAAATGCGCTTGCTCAACGTCTCTTGGCAAAAGGAGTCTAAAAAGACTGAACCTGCAGGATCTGCTTACTAAGTTTATTTCCTCACCTGTCTGTGATGTACATTTACTTAAGTTACTCTTAATGTATAGTAAATTTAGTCGTGATCTCATACTATGTTATGTTATAATGGGCCATATGTGAAATTGTTAATGTATAATTAGGTTAGGATGTCGCACCGGTAGCAGTAGGCTTATTTAAACAACCTGAATAAATTAAACAAATAAACAAAGACTGTTGTTTTGAATGTACGTACCAAAAAGCGATTTGCGAAGGTATAAGTGAGCGTGGCACAGTTTTAAACTAATTTGATATGTGTCCCTAAGATAAACGTGTTCATATGGACAGACGCACTTCAATATGTATACTTTATGGGGTCCTAATACAAATTCCCTTCTACGGGTAGCGGGTAAATAAATGGAAATTCGCTTACGCTTAATGGGGGAGCGAAAGAGCTCCGTTTCGCCATCGTCCCCAGCATCCTCGTCCAGCTCGAACTGCTCCTTGCCCTTCTGCGGTAAGAGGGAAAAGTCGTAGTAGGGCATCTTGCCGCGATGGCGACGATAGAACCAGAACTGTGCGCACAGCACACAGATGACGACGCCCACAATGATGAGTACGCTGGCGACAAGGATGAACACGAAACGGGGTAGGCCAAAGACGCGGGCATTGAACTTGAGGTGGAAGACAACGTTCTCGGTAGGCTGTCCAGCCTGAGGCAAACGAATGTCCCGGGTGGCCTCAAAGTGTCGCGGTGCCTCCACCTTGAGCGTCACCGCGCCGACGGGCACCGAGCGCAGATAATATTCACCCATGCTGTTGGTAAAGTTGCGCAGACGCGTCAGACCCGCCGGATGGATGACCGAGATCTTGGCATTACGTATGGGATGATTGCCGTCGTCGAGCACAATGCCAGTGATGCTGGTCGTACCGCTGCTGCTGCTGCTGCTGCCGCTGCCGTTAGCGCCATTCAGTTCGGTGACCTCGCCACGGATCAGGCTGAAGGCGTGCAGCTTGATGGCACCCAAGCCGATGAGCTGGCCAGACTGCACCGTTGTCTTGATGATCTGCGACTCGTGGTTAGGCGCACTCACCTCCAGGCCGTAGAGGCCCTTGGGGAGCATCAGCTGGAAGCGCGCCTCGTTGCGCGACACGTTGTAGATGCCCTCGTGCTCCAACAGTCGGACAAAGGCCTCGCGCAGCGGCTGTCCCTTGTCGTTCTGCACCAGGCCACTGATGCCCGTCTGGACTAGGCCCAAAAAGTTCTTGATCTTCTCGATGTTGGTGCGCCAAACGGAGGCGATTTGACTGTGCGCCGGCATGCGACAGCAGGACAAACCCAACGTATACATGGGAATCTTGTAGAGTTTGTACATCAGATTGGTAAGGCGATCGGTGGTCTCGCGATGGAGTTGCCTGGTGGCCGAGCTGCTGCACTGCAGCGGCGAGTAATTGAACTCGGTGCGCTGTATGCTGTGCGCGAACTTCTCCAGTATGGAGTCGCCCTTGGGATAGCTGAGCTCCGAGCTGCCGGCACTGAATGTCAGCATTAGATCGAAGTGCTCGTTGCGCAAAAACTGCAGCAACAGATCCCGCGATGCTTCCGTCTCGGGGCTCAGAATGCGCTCGGCCAGCTCATCGGACACCACGGGGTCGCACACAGAATTGCTGCAAAGAGCGACATCAGTTAGGGCTGCCATCGATATGGACATGACAAAACAATACTTACTTGGCGTTGTACATGCTGAAGATCGACATGAATTTCTCCGTTTGCGGCAGGAAATAGATGACGCTGCGCTCCAGAAGCTGCACCACAGTCGCGTCCTGTAGCTTGTGTCCCTCGATCAGGTGGCGCACCAGGTTCAGCATAATCTCTCTGCCCAGCGGCGCTGTTGTATCGTACAGCGAACTCATCACCAGAAGCTTGTACTTGTGTTCCTCCGGCTCGCCAATCTGCAAGGGGAGAGCACACATGAATTGAGCATATATACATAGCAAGTAGGGAAACTGCAGTCGGTGGGGTTAATTCTTAAGATATACTGCAAATAGTACTCTTAATATACCGAAGTCAATAAATGGTATATCGATATTAAATTACATTCACAAGTTATGCCAGATTGCCAGCCAAATCAACTGAAACGGACTTTTCGAATTGCGGGAGTGGACGTAATCTATAAACTTGATATGCGTGCAACAATAACAACTGCTGCCGAAAATAATAGCTCAATCTCTTATATTCCCTGAGATCTAGATGTTCATATGGACGGACGGACAGGCGGGCAGGCGGTCGTACAGACAGACGGATTTGGCTTTATCGTCTCGGCTTTATGAGGTCGGAGGTGCCTCCTTCTATTTGTTACCATACCCTATACGGGTTCAGATATAGTTGCGTCGCTACTCACATTCGAGGTCAGCTTGATGTAGTTGAAGTGGCGACTGAACTCGTTGTCCGCATACCCGAAGCTGGCAATCTGCGGATTCTGATTCTCAAGCTCGGCCAGACGGTTGCGCACCTCAGCATTCGTGTGGTATCGGGTGTTCACCACATTCTCGATGATGCGAAAGTCGTTGGCCGACGCCCAGTGCTGCGGATCGTCGCGCATCACCGTCACATCCAGTCGCATGCCGAAGGGCTCCGCGTCGGGCACTTCGACCTCCACTCGCAGCGGGGCGAAGCCATCGGCCAGAACGGTGACATTGTGGCGTCCCGGCAGCGTCAGTTTCCAGTAGTCGCCGAAGGTGCCGCTGTACGTCGACTGATTGCCGCCATTTATCCCGACGGCAGCGCCAGCTATTGGTGTGCCAATGGAGCTGCGGACAAAGCCGTGGACACCATGGTGCACTTGCTCGATGAGCTGCAGCAGCGGCTCACGATTGTCCTGCCAGTACTGGGGCAGATCCTTGGCCTCGGGAAACTTGTCGCAGCCCATCTCGATAGTCAGCTCCATGCAACCGGCGCGCACATAATTCCAATCCTGCATGCCACCGGTGACACTGTACCACTGAGCGCCATTTGTGATGCCATCGGTGAAGAGCTCGTTCTTGAAGAGCGCACACGGCTGGCCCAGATGCATGGTGGGATGGGCACGGGAATATACCAGAGCGAGATGGCGGAACAGTTCGTTGTCCTCGGTGGGATTCAGCTTGCGGCCACTGATGCTGGAGTCGCGCAGACGCGAGTACGGATCATTGAAGTCATTCTCGTTGTCATCGAACGGATAGTTGGCCACCAAGGAGCCGCCATGCAGATTGGCCGACAGCACAAACGGCAGCGAGAGCGTCCAGTTCATCACGGCAGCCACCTCGGGTTCGGTGACCTTATTGAACTTATCGGTGCCATATTGATCCGGGAAATTGCGATTCAAGTCCACGTTGTGGGCGTTGGCGCGACCCAAGGCGCTGGTGCGATCGCCTTCCCGCGATATCTCATAGCCATCGGGATTCATGCTGTACAAGAAGTGGATCCGTGTGCCATTCACCAGACGCGTCACACGCTCATCGTTCTCGTAGCGCTCCAGCAGATACTTGGTCAGCAACAGGAGCATCTCCTTGCCGACCACCTCGTTGCCGTGCATATTGGCCACGTACTTGAACTCTGGCACGCCAGGCACATGTGTGCCCGGGGTGGTGGATATCTCCATCACCCAGAGATCGCGATCCTGCACGCTCTTGCCAATGCTATAGAGGCGGGTCAGCGAGGGGTAACTGGCGGTCAAGTTCCTCAAGAAGCTGCAACCAAGTGGACATGTTACAGCAACTGCTCAAGGTGAGACAGACGAACGCTTCGACTCACCTCTCCATGGCCACATAGTTGTGATGCTCGAAGGGCGTGGGCGTGAGGAAGCCATCGAATTTCTGCTTAAGCTGCTCCGGTGGCTCGGCCCGTTCCACTTTCTGTTTGCGAAAGTTGCCTGCATTGAAGAAAGAGTTAAGAAATTGATGAACGAACGAAGAACAGAACAGAACAGACAACAAAAAAGAAAAAGATGTGCATCGCCATCGAACTTGACGCACGCAATGAGTGGCTGAGTGTGAGAGCGAGAGAGCAAATGCAATGCAAGAACCGAAACCGAAACCAAAACCAAATCCGAAAAATAGATAACTAAAGCCAAGACATGAACCAAAGTCAGGTGCCGAATCGCAAGATGCACTTTAAATAAGAGCGATAATTTAACGATATACTATGTAAATAAAATATGTGTATGTGACATGCGAAAAAGCAAAAGCGATTTTGTTGAATTATGGAAGTTGATAGCGCGACGTGGTGATTTGTTGTTTGTAAGCAATCAATCAATTTGTGGTTTCATTTCATTACACATTTATTTCGATTAAATTAGTTGCAAAAGGAGCAAGACGAGATCGATGTCGATGTCGAGAGAGATAAAGATAAAGATAGAGAAATAGCAATTTTAAAAACGAGATAGAGAGCAAAAACAGTCGTATTTCGTATTTCGTATCGAAAAATTAACAACGACGCATGTCTGTCTAAGCCATTATGTTACATACATACATATGTTTGTTGATTTAAACCCTGAGAAATTATTGCATTTCGTAATACTGTAACTTAACAACTTAACTAACTAGTTTGCACCAGTTTAGTTGCAGCGCGAACAATTTGTCAACTGGACTTAACAAATGTCTAGGCTAAATATTATAATAGTTTTACAATAAAAGTAATAATAAAGAGTATACATAAATATGCCAAATATAGTCGAAATTGTTATCCAATCGTTAATGTATATTGTTTGTAATTGTTATCGTAGTTATTATGTTTTCCAATAAGCTTTTTAATGGAACAACTTAACAGATGGATGGCAAATGGATTCAGTCCGGGTTCGGGTTCGGGTTCAGATTCAGGATCGGTTTACGGATTAGGGGTTGACAGTTTGAGTTTGGTTTTGCTTCAATGAAAATAAAACGCACTACGCAAAAAACAAAATTTTATTTGGCCTGTTCTTGTTTTCTGGTTCTGTTTTTCTTTTCCTCTAAATATGCCATTATCGTTATTATTGGAATTATTCGTTCAACTCCATATGCTTGTCAATCATTCAATACGTATGCATAATGTTGTGTTAACAATTTGTTCAGACTCACGCTGACATTTCTAAAATATTTAACAATCTTTTAATCGATTTGTATGTTTGCATATATTTATATATCGGGATCTATATATTTATATATGGATATTGAAGACATGCATATTAGGCTGCTTTGTTTTTTGTTCATTTTGTTCGCATATATATATGTTGCGTTAAAATAATTTTTACACATGATTTTCGTTTCAGTTTTTTTGGTTTTAGAGTAAGCCACTAAATGTATATAGTAATTTGTAAAGTATATATATATATATATATATGTATGTATATGTTCTTGTATAATTGAGAGGGGGATTTAAAGGCCATTGTATGGCTCTTGTGGGTGGGGTTTTCTACGAGTAACGCACTGCTTTCAAATACTCTTGTATGTACAAATCAAATTGTCTAAATAGGTAATATATAGCATATACATATACCATATGTTTAAATCTCAAATTTTCAAATTGATATTTGGTGTTGTAACTGTAACTGCAATTCTAACTGTAACTGTAGCGGTGGCTGTGTCTGTGTCTGTGTGAATGTTCATTAGCTGTGTGTGTGCGTTAAGAGAGCGAGAGAAATAGAGAGCGAAAGCAAAAAAGAGAACCATATGCTGTGTGCGTAAAAATAAAAAGAGATTCCACAAATGCAAAAATGAAACTGAAAACTGCTACAAAATGCACAAGGGAAATATGTGTGTGTGTGTGTGTGTGTGTGTGTGTGTGTGTGCGAACGTGCGTTTAGATGCAGATAATCATAAATAGATAGAACGAGTGTGTGTGTCTGCTTGTGTGTGGGTGTGTGTGGGTACAATGTTAGTAATAATCGATTAGTTAGTTGAGCGATAGTTCGATGACGGTGCTTGTGACGGCTGCGTGTGAGGTTGCATTTGTTCGCGGCGGCGACTTCTTTTGTTCTTTTGTTCATGGGTCGACGACAGCGCTGAGATGTCTTAAGATCTTGCACAACACCCGTCGTCCGTCTAGTGTCTAAAAAAGTATGGATTGTAATAACTGCTAATACCATCATAATTGGTCTCAACGGGCGACAGCTTGAAGTCGACGCGCATTGCCTCCGCATTGTCATTGGTTACATGCAGCTCCTGGGGGGCGCTCGATTGATAGCTGCAAGTGAAAACAGGAGATACAGGAGGATTCAAATTGACAGATGGATCTCTTACCCAAAGGCCGCCGCATAAACACTGTAGATGCCTGGGGTGAGCAGGCGCCAGTATTCGCCACGCTTGGAGGTGCGGATGGGCTTATCCTCGAGACCGGAGACAACAATGGTGGCATCCGCAATGGGGTAACCGCTGGCATCCTGCACCAGACCCTTGATGCCAATGTGCGCCTGCTTCAGCAACTCCATCAGCGGACGCTTGTTGCGCGCCCATTCCGTAGGCAAAGTGCTGGCCGCTGGGAATTTGCAGCACGACAACTCGATGGTCAGCTCGAAGCAATTGCTGAACGCATAGTTAAAGTCCTGCATGCCGCCAGAGAGCTCATACCAATTGGCACCGTTGGTTATGCCGCCGGCAAAGGTGTCGTTGCAGTTGTTGCCACGTCGCATGATCGGATGATTGTCCGAATACGTGTGTGCCATTTGCTTGAACACGCGATCATCCGGTGTGAGACTCTCTTCGCAGCAGTCGTTGTGCGCTCTGCGTTTCAGACAGCAATACTATTAACATCGATTGACTGACCAATGGGTTAGGGGGGTGGTACCACTTACAGAGAGTTATCGTAGGGATAGCTGGCGACGACAGCTCCGCCATGGAAATTGGCAGATAGCACAAATGGTTTGCTCACAATCCATTCGGCCAAGGCGGCGGTTTCCGGCTGACGTGACTGTGAACGCAAATGATTGACATGCTGCTGATCCAGACGATCAGGGAAATCCCGATTCAAGTCCACGCCAACGGCGTTGCCGCGTCCCACATAATTTGGCAGCGATTCGCAGTTGCCCTCCTGCAAAGTGAGAGAGAGTGAGAGAGAGAGAGAGAGAGAGAGAGAGAACCGAGAGATTAGTTAATTGTTTACGTGCATTAAATATGTTTATAGGTAGTTCCTCTGGCTTTATTATGTTATGTAGGCAATTTGGCATTCAGCTCAGACATGACCAAACTTGATAGTCAGGTCGCAAAGCTCTTACAACATATGTATATTTTCGTTAATGTATGCAGTACCAGTGGCTGAGAGAGAGTCGGAGCGGGAGTGAGAGAGTGTATTGTGCAATACGCGCTTAAGGCTCTGCAAAAGCTCAGCATAAGCTTTCTGCCGCTTGATCCTCTCTGCTCGTAACGGCAGCAACTGTCAATTAAATAATTGGAGCAAACTGTCAATCGATCGAAACGGAATCAGACAATTGCTCGTGCTTTGGTTGTATAATAAATTAATTGATTGCACTCACATAGAATATTCATTATATTATTCATTTCTATAGTATGTATTTGTATGAATGATTTTATAAAACTAGGCTAGTCACAGTGGCCGATCACGCAAAGTGGCGGCATTCAAATTACTCCAGGCGGTTGGGGGCAGGAAAACGGGGGGGCGGTAACAATGATAGAAAAAAAACAGTATACTTTAACTACATACAATTGTCAAAAGCTTCAGAGTTTGCAGAGTGCAAGCAGTGGGAGAGAGCTTTGGCAATATGGATGCAGGTACGTTCAACTTAACACACACACACACAGACGCTCATATATGTACATATGTGCAATGCAATTGTAGGTAAATCGATAGCAGATTGCATATCGATAGCAGACACATTTACACAGTCTGATGTTTACTCAAGCCTAACCGTTAATTCGCCCTACGCTCATTCGCTAATCAACACACATCGAGCGGAATTAAAGCAATTCATGTGAAAGCAACAAGCTTCGCAATATGTCAACAACGAAGGGGCGTGCCAGAGAGGAAGAGAGCAAGCCTACGCAATCAAAAGGCAAGTGCGCAACAGCGACGTCACACACTCACATACACACACACACACACCTATACGATAAGCAGCGCAAATTCTGCAGGGCAGAAGCTGGGCTGCGTTGGCTTCACATTTCATACAGTACTAAGAATGTACATATGTATGTGTGTATTTATGCATCGGTTATCGATTTTTCCCAGGCACACGCAAACAGGTGATGACAATAATTTGATAGCACACAGACACATACCTGGGAGAGAGCATAACCGTCAGGATTCATGGTGGGCATCAAATAGATATCGGTGCTGTTCACCAGCTGGGCCACCTCGGTGCTCCGTTCATAGTTGCCCAGCAGATACTGAGCCAAATAGACAAGCAGCTGTCGCCCCACTGTCTCATCGCCGTGCATGTTGGCAATGTATTTCACTGGCGGCGTCAACAGCGCCCGCTGCCTTGTGCTCTGCGAGATCTGCAGCGCTAACAGATTGCGTCCCTCCAGCGAACGGCCAATGCTGTGGACACGCGCCTGATCCGGATACGCCTTCTCGAGCCGGGCAAACAAGTCCTCGAGCTGCTCCTGGCTGCTGTAGTGTGGCAGCTGCAGAAAGCTTTCGTCCTCCTTGATGACATAGCCCTGGACGAGCAGCGTCGCCATCAACGTTGTCATTAGCATCAATGGCAACAGCCGATGCGAAAGTTTTTCTAGCCACTGCTGCATCATTGTTGTTGCTGGCTGCTGCTGTCAGTTATCACTGGAGTGCAAATTAAGCGAGCGGCCCGCTTTAGATACAGCGCTACTACAAATAAAACACCGTGTGTACCTCAGTCACCGTCGTCGTCGTCGTCGTCGTTGTTATTGCAGCAGTAGCAGTAGCTCCACTCGATTCAGTTCAGCTTCAAAAAATGTACTGTTTGAAAATTTGCTGCGTTGATTGGCCTTAAGCCCGTGCTGCCCGCCCGCTGTCCCACTGCCGCAGTCGACGTCACTGCCACTGCCGTCGCCGTCGCTGGCGTTGGTGCTCTGCTGCTGAGAGCGACGACGTGCGATAATTGTAGGGAAATTACACGCCAGAGAGCGTCGCGTTGCCTCGCGAAGCTTTGTCAGTCACGAGTTTTGTTGTTGTTTTCTCTCGATGTGTGCGTGTTATTTTTTTTTTTATATATATGTACATTTATTTGTTTTGTTTTGTTATTGCCGCATGTTATTGCGGCGACACATTGCGTTTAAGCACAAATTAATAGTTTCTCGGTTTTTCTCTCTTTTATTTGTTATTTATTGTGTACGGGGTTTTTTTCTTCTTCTTGTATTGACTCGCAGTCTATGTACATATATGTGTGAGTGTGTGTGTGCTTGTATGTGGCTTTTAGTTTTCGCACATCTCGATTCCAGCCCAGCCGTGTGCGGCGTGCGGGCGGCGTTGCCAGATGCAAGTGAGGCGCCTGCGCCAGTCATCGGCGCGAAAGAAAGAGCGAGTCAGCATGCGTCGACTTCAGCAGCAGCGCTGTCGACGATGCGCTGCGATGTGTTTATGCTTCAATCGTCATCGACGCCTACGCACGTCACATGTGTCACCAGGCAAAAGGATGTTATTACTGTAGCCTACATAAAAATCGATAACTTGCGAGTTTTTGTGACGTCAGAGCGCCCAGTGCACTAACAATAACATTGAGCGTGGGCTCAATTGAAATTATTTTCGTATACACCCAGACGACGGCCTTTCTTGTATGCGTGTATGCATGTGTGTGAGTGTATTTAACTGTTATCAATTGCTCGCGCTATCGGTTGAGCGAGAACGTTTGTGTGTTGTGTGTGTGTGTGTCTTTGTGTGTAAAGATAGTCCAGCTGTTTATTCACACCAGCCAGTTAATGCCAAAGTTTATCTCCATCGATTATGAAGCCCTAGATCGAACAGATCTATAAACTGAAGCTCGTAGATCTGTCTTAATAAATTCAAAGAATAGTTTCAATATGCACATATTGCAAATGCAATCGACAAAACTCTTGACATACATTTTGTACGTTGATGTTTACACTTACATACATACTTTCATATGTATGTATGTACATATGTGCGCGTCTGTATGTATGATCTAGTTGTGTTCGATACAGTGCTACAGTGTCAACTAAATAAGACGAATTTCTCAATGCAATTCACATTTTTCCAAAGCAAAGATTAACAAAATGTCGATGCAGAAAAGAAGTCATAAAGCTGTGACCTAAAGAGCACTCGACTAAAAGATACCCTGTGTGATATGCGGTTTCTTTTTAATAGTCGAGTACTCTCAAAAGATTTTTTTTTACATAATATTTAATTGCATTTTAATTATTTGTTATTAGTATTATTCGAAAGCTATTATTATTATTCGCTATTATTACGGAATCCAAGAAATAGCAAACTGCCTTGCAAAAAAATATCAGCAACAATCAACAATTTTTCTTAATGTACTTCAATTTTTTGATTTTCAAGATTTTATAAAATTTAAAAAATCCTGAAAACATACACAAATAACAATAAATATGCCCCACTTTATGGGCGTGCAAAAAGAGCACATATGTATGTACATCGTGAAGACAACAATGAACCGGTTGCATACAGTGTCTCAAATCGCAAGAAACTGTTCAAATACTCTTTCGCTGCAAAGATTGTCAATATAGGGGAAACAGTTGAAATACTATAGCGACGGCTTCTAAACCAGTTTTGTGGTGCTCTGGCATAAACATCCATACACTCATTCGTACATACGTATGGTTGTGTATAAATGAAGATATTAATGTATATAGTAGATGTACTCGTAATTACACAGTACATTGCAACAGATGACGTCAGGCGGACAAGGGGGGAGGGGGGTGGGAGGGAATGGATTAACACCAACCCAACATTAATTTTGTCTTTATTTATAGTCCCGGTAGCCATAAAACTGTCAGCACAATCAAAAGAAATTTGGTATAACTAATTCGTATGACCAACTAATCTAATCAGACAGCCATTGAAAGCGGTGACAGAGATACACACCAAGTCATAAGTAATGCCATATAATGCCCATAATAAGCAGTTTTAATCCACGTTTTTTCACCTCTCTCAAATAACCATATGCCGCAAGCCAAAACATGCCACATGTCGCAAGCCACATGCCACATGCCGCATGCCGCATGCCGCATGCCACAGTTATAACTCCCGTTCTGTGATAAAATTTGGAAATCTTACTTTGCTTTAATGGCCCATTAATTTTCTATCAATAAAAAAAGGCGATAAAGCTGTGTATACTTGATATCGCTACAGCTAAATATGACACAATATGCAAACAAACACTTTGAATTCCCTGCAATAGATTAAAGAGAACCTCGAAATGTCGATAAGGCAACTGGCAGATAAGCGAGTTCGTGAGTTTTTAATGCATGTTTCGTGTGAACTGGTTGTCCAAGATATTCTATCAACTCACACTAGAAAGTTATTATAATATATACAACCGGAAAAACTTGACCGAAGCTTTAAGATTTTCTTTTCTTTTCACATATGGAACATCAACGAAAAGGATATTCATGATATTACGATTACGATTGCATTAAGATGCAGTTGAAAAGTTAAGATCTATGAAACATCTTTTGCAAAACATCAAAAATAACCCACGCGAAGAAAGGAAAAAAATTCATAGAAAATATATAAAATAAATAAAAATGTGTAATGATTACTTGCACAACTCGATGGGGACTCGACATTCATATAATACCATAATATATACAAATGAAGATTGGGGAAGAACCCATTTTTTTGTTTAGTATACAACAAAGTATAGAACGAAACAGAAATGAAGACCAGAAATATGAACTTAAATTTTTTGTATAACAACAAGACAGAAAACTGAGGAGTGGCAATGACCATGATGACACCTTCCATATTTGCGCACCCGACAAGTGTTTAACATTATGTTATCTCTATTTTAACATCTGCATAAGATTTGCTGGCAAGCAAATACATACTTGAAATATCGCTTGACTGACTTTAAAGAGCTCTCGATGGGGATAGAGATCACTTGAATAACCACTCGATGTCGATAATATACACAAGCACTTAGCTTGCCTTCGACATACATAGATGTAGACACAATTGCTAATTAACCGATCGTGCTACGTTAATCCCAAACTGGGTCAAAACACAATATGCACTCTCTATTTCTCTCTCTCGCTCTCTCTCTCTAAATATCTGTCAGTTTGGACTTGTGAGGCTCTCTTCTTGTAGCTAAGGAATGCTATAGTTTAGTTTCGATTCTGTTGTGAAAGGTGAGCATGGTTTTCTTGAGAACAAAGCCAAGTCACAGCAAGTGGCTGAATAATAGCCTGTAAAGGTACAACTCATGAAATGAATCAGACAACACTCTCACATGTATATACGTATACGTCGTATTTGGTATGTGTAAGTATGTAGAAGTACATTCACTTTTTGGCAGGTTCACTCAGGTCTGCAGCTGTTCACAGATTGAATTGTTTCACATTTCGAGAAATGAAAAAACCCATAAGCGCAAAGAACCTCTCGTTGTTTCTTAGCATACCCGGCAGTCAACATCGCTAATGTGTATAACCAATTTGTGCCAATGAATAAACGGAAGCCCTCAGGTATACATTCATTTATTCGTGACTGCAGTCAGTTGACGACTTTATCAGCTATTGTATATAAGAGCTCTACAGCTAAAAAAAAAGTGCAAGCAAAAATATAAATAAAAAAAAAAACTGGATAATTCCAATTTATATTGTAAAAAATGAATACATTTTTAAAATCATTCTCATCGCGGAAAACAATTAAAGCGTTATTGCATAATATCATTGTTTCGATAAATAATATTTTGTTAACTTATATACCTTTGTTTGATCAATCGAAATATTTGTTTTTTTATTTATTTTATTATTTCAATTTTTACCAGGTATCGCGCAATCGAACTCAATTGACTGTTTTGGACTGGCTTCTCTCTTTGTAATAAAGTCGAACTGTTTATCAATCCTAATAGAGCGAGAACTTAAATGAGGGGATCGGTTTGCTTAATCTGCGATAACAGTAACTCTACTTCTACTTGAATGGATAACTCACCTTGGCAAGGGCGAAGCCATCCGGATTCGCACTGGGCAGGAAGTGTATTTCAGTTGTATTGAGCAATCGCTGCACTTCCTTGTCGATTTCATAGCTACTGGCCAAATATTCGGCCATGTAGAGGACGATCTGGCGTCCGAGGGTCTCGTCGCCTTGCACATTTGCCACCAGCTTGACCATGGGACGCAGCAGATCGCCCGTGGTGGCGTCCGATGTGGGCGCATTGAGCGCCAGAGCGTTCATGGGACGCCCCTCGATGGTGGTGCCGACGACATAGGGTTGGGCCAGCGTCGGGTAGTCCTTGTTGAGACGTGTGAATAGATCTCCGATTTCCTCATTGCTGAGGTAATGTGGATTATCCAAGAAGCTCTCGATTTGCTCGATTACTTGCACTTGCGCGATGGCAGCCGGTGTTGTTGTCGGATTGGCTGCCGCAAGACACGTAAGAGAGACTACAACTACGTAAGCGAATACGTACATTTCGCGACGACACGTAAGCAGCCAATAATAACAACGAAAGAACCACAACAATGATGCGTAGGCGCTGGCGCGCGCGCCGCGCGGAGTTGCCCGACAATAGACAAAGATCGAGCGAGCGAACGAGAAAGAGAGAGAGCGATCGGTAATCACTTGTTGAACGAGACGATAAATTGCAATCCGCTTGCTCACTTTCTTTTACTGTGATATGCAATTAGGGTACACTGTAAACTAGACAAGGACAGCAATTGAACACTTGTATTTAGCTAATACTTGTTGAGACTGCTTTCTTTCTTTTGCACTTGCGACTCGTGAAAATAGGTGACAGCGACTGGGACTGGGGCTTGATGATGACGTGCACTAACCAAGAGCCGCTCTTAACTTACCTTTAAAACGCACACATACAGACACAGAGACACTGCACTAACTACGCACTAGCTGGCGCAACTGACTGTCACTTTGTATTCGCAGAATTAATTTGTTAAGACACTAAATAATATAAACACATATAAACAAAAATATTACTTAAAAGAAGAGCTTTGTTAAAGCTGTTTTATTTGTACGAGTGCGACCATCAGCAATATTTCCTTAATGTTTGTTTTAAAGTACCGATATATACCAAACTATTAAAGCCAAAGAGTTGCCACCTGGTTACACACCATTACTAAACAATCGTATGTTGAAGCAGCTAACTTCTATTTTCGTAATAAATTTTCATGCTGGCTGAAAAATTTTGTTTTTAAAATTTTACCTTCTGTCGCTATAATCTATAAGAAGCTACAAGTGAGCAAGGGACAGGTAATGAAATCGATATTTTGAAGTGTGGCTGTATGTGAGCTAAAATATCGGTATTTTTATTTTATTTATCGATTTCCATAGCTTATTATTACAGCAATATATTTTGCGGCATTAAAATGATTTCAAATATTACCGTTCGCTGATGTACAATTCTTTAAAGCGAAGCAAATTATGACTAAAAGCATTATTAATTATCAATAATACTACTCTTCACAAATGACGAATGAAAAGCTGATAAAATGGACGCACCCCAAATTTGTTTGAAAGATTCGAGTACATAAATTTTAGGTCTGCAACTATGTACATATAACTCGGAGGAAATATATTATTTTATTTTACTTTTTTGTTATCTAACGAAATTAAGAATATCACAACTTTTTTTTGTATGGTAGAACATGTTTTCAAACTTATTTATTTGTATATATGTACATACATATGTATGTATGTATGTATGTACATATGTACTTTAGTTGCTAATGTATAAAAACTTAAAATGGCATAATATATATACATACATATGTATATACATTTGTACATATGTATTATCGTTGTTTGTTTTTTAGCTGCAAAATTTACGATTGACCTTTTACATTTGGATTTCCAATTGGAAAAATTAGAAACTGCAACTTACTATTTTCAATTAATAGTCTTTTAATACTAATATTATTACATAAATTCAGTATTTGGTTGAGGGTACCCAATTGACTACAACAAATGTGCATCATCTGTGCAGGAAAGTAGCCTCGTCTAGACATACATATGTACATACATATGTACTGAGTTTCCTTAGGCTCACATGTGGAACATTTAATACTATACGTGACCTATCATAAGTAAATCAAAGCTAAGTAGCAAGATTTTGGCTTTTCACTCCTTTAACTTCGAGCGATATTATAAAATAATGCTTTTGCTGCTTTTCCCAAAAATCAGAAGTCGCAGTCAAAGCATGGGTTAAAATCGAAAAGCTACGAAAATTCAAAATTATCAACAATCGCCTCATTTCTTTATTTACTTTCTGCTTTGCTGTTACTTTCGATCATATACATACATACCCAACTGCAGCACTCGGTGACTTTCGGAAGTCATCGGTAGCCACAGGCGAGAAAATCACTGCTTTTTGTTTGAGCTGCTTACGATCTGTAGCATAGTCAAAAAAGAATTGATTTTCGCGACTGTACTGCTTATGACTTCCGAAAGTCTCTGAGTGCTGCAGCTGCGAGTTACATACATATGTATATACATACATATGTATGTATGTATGTACCTACATATATAATCAAAAGCAATAGCAAAGTCGAAAGCAAAAAAAATAAAAATGGCGACTGTTGATGATTTTTTTATTTTCGTGTTCATTCGCTTCTTTCTTTTTAACTTACGCTGCTGATCGCAAGCAGCTCAAACAAAAATCAAAAGTAGCAAAAAAGTCTAATGCGTTTGATTTTCGCGACAGTCCTGCTGATGACTTCCGAAAATCGGCGAGTACATATGTATGTATGTATGTATTTAAATACATACATACATATACATACGGTCAAAAGCAATAGCAACGTCGAAAGCAAAAGAATAAAAATGGCGACTGTTGATGATTTTTTTATTTTCGTGTTCATTCGCTTCTTTCTTTTTAACTTACGCTGCTGATCGCAAGCAGCTCAAACAAAAATCAAAAGTATCAAAAAAAAAAGTCGAATGCGTTTGATTTTTTCGATCGAAAGCAACAGCAAAGCAGAAAGCAAATAAAGAAATGAGGCGGTTGTTGATGATTTTAAATTTTCGTAGTTGTTTGATTACTGAAGTTTTTTTTTTTTTTGGGCCTGTGACGATTTTTATGTATTTCTATTCGTACCCTATTCCGTATTACATATCACACTATGAATATAAAAATTAGAAATAATGGTAATGCTCAAAATATTGTTTTACATCACACAAGATCCCCTGGATATCCTGTTTAAACAAATTTGTATTTAAATATAGTAGTCATTTCCACAATAACTTGACACTACGAAATAGTCTGATCGCATTTTTGTCTCTTCATACAAAAAGGCGTTAATTTATTATTAGATTCAAATTAATTCCTTACAGTTCTATTGTAACAATCAATTTGTAGTTAAATTGTTTGAGAAACATATATATATATATGAAGTAATAACTGAAGAAGTGTTTTAAATGTGGCGTACAAACTTCACTCCACAATGCATTCAATTGCAAATATTGTTCGATTGGAATTAATTCTTTCCAATCAACTTTACTTAACTTAATTACTTAATTCATCTATAAACTTAAAACTGAGGAAACATTTGAAACGTTGTTTTTAAACTTAACTGGTTTTACGCGTTCGAGTAGTTAATTAGTTAAGAATCATATATAGGAATTAATTCTAATTTTATAATGGGTCCAAGAACGTTTTTTGGGTGTTTTTGTGCCCCGATATAAGTTGCAGTTGAGGATGCGTGAAGTGACGACGAATCTGATAAGATAAAGATAAGTTTAAATTAAGAAACACCTAGTATAAGCTTTTCGCCCTTTAACTCACCAGCCCTTCGTTTTCGCCAATATTAGCGTAAATGACAGTCAAAGGCGCATGACGATTGTACATTGTAATGTTCATGAGATATCGGTTCAATGAAAAAAAAAGTTACATCCAAGATCCATGCGTGTTATTTCCAGGAACTTTAGCGATGGTCTATGGGCTACAATTTCCCACAGGCGTATCTCACTTGAACAGCTCTTATGGTCGAGATCCAGTCGCACAAGGTTTCTGAAAGATCTAACCTCATTGCACAGATCGTAATGTATGCACCAAACTCCGTCCAGCATCAAACTGCGTATGTTGTCTGTATTGCCTTCAGTACCGCCGTATTGGTCTATATACCTGAGAGTGATAAGCGGATCATACAATGGTTCGTTTCTATTTCCATATTCGTCGGACACGCGAATGGTAATTGTCCGCAGATTGGGCAAATGCATAAATCCTTGGAATGAATGGTTTATAATGTAGACGTCAGGTGCAACAAATTCCTCAATCGACGGTAATTGTCCAAGGAAACAAAAATGATAACTATGGCGTTCGAAGTACGGATGTACAACGATTAGCTTCCGAAACTGCGTCCACTTCGACATCGAGCAGTAGCAAATAGCAAAATCAGGCTTCATACAGCGCACCCCAGGAAAGATGTTCGTCATTATTCGTTGAGCCTCAACACGACTACGAGAGTCATCCAATGTACAGGATAATATTTGTACACTGGGTAAACAGAAATTTTCGCAGATCCTCAAAAATTCCATTGGTACACCCTGCAGCTCCATTTCCTCCACTTTCACACTGAGGCTGGACATAAATGTGTTCAACAATGCTCGGTTGTTTTTAAGTGTCTCACAATTCCTGGAAGTAAGTTCAATGCGAGTTTGTTGCCCCCAGGTAGAGATCAGATTGATGTGTATGCGATTCGGATCGTCCGAATCGTCTTCATAGGCTTCGTATAGTGCCATCTGGGCGGTCAGGTTTAAAAGCTCAATTATTTCCAATTGGCAATAATCGTTTAGTACTTTGAACATCGTGGTGTATCAATGTGTATATAAACTTAACTGTAAATCACAATTTCCACTGCGGCGTGCGTAGTATCTATTGGCGACTGTTAGGCGGCAACGCTGCAGTGTGACCATCTCCGTATATGAAAAACCGCACATTTCACATTATTACGTTTTACCGCGAAAAGCTTGAATTTTGTTTAGCCAATACACATTAGTTAGCTAACAGCTGATTAACAATTTATTAAACCAAGAAAGTGTTAATTAATGTTACATTCGTTAAAACTCTTCCTGCATTCGGTGATTTATTAACATTTTCTGAATATCCAACAAATCTTTTGACAGACAGATCGACAAAATTAAAAAAAAAAAAAAAACAAAGTATGCACAAATCTTGGCAAATATGTATGTATATCGATATTTTTATTAATAAAAATGCCATTTCAATGACAATCAGCTGATTACAGTTCGAATTTTTTACGCTTTAAAATTATTGCAATTTGTTAAGACACTAAATAATATAAACACATATAAACAAAAATATTACTTAAAAGAAGAGCTTTGTTAAAGCTGTTTTATTTGTACGAGTGCGACCATCAGCAATATTTCCTTAATGTTTGTTTTAAAGTACCGATATATACCAAACTATTAAAGCCAAAGAGTTGCCACCTGGTTACACACCATTACTAAACAATCGTATGTTGAAGCAGCTAACTTCTATTTTCGTAATAAATTTTCATGCTGGCTGAAAAATTTTGTTTTTAAAATTTTACCTTCTGTCGCTATAATCTATAAGAAGCTACAAGTGAGCAAGGGACAGGTAATGAAATCGATATTTTGAAGTGTGGCTGTATGTGAGCTAAAATATCGGTATTTTTATTTTATTTATCGATTTCCATAGCTTATTATTACAGCAATATATTTTGCGGCATTAAAATGATTTCAAATATTACCGTTCGCTGATGTACAATTCTTTAAAGCGAAGCAAATTATGACTAAAAGCATTATTAATTATCAATAATACTACTCTTCACAAATGACGAATGAAAAGCTGATAAAATGGACGCACCCCAAATTTGTTTGAAAGATTCGAGTACATAAATTTTAGGTCTGCAACTATGTACATATAACTCGGAGGAAATATATTATTTTATTTTACTTTTTTGTTATCTAACGAAATTAAGAATATCACAACTTTTTTTTGTATGGTAGAACATGTTTTCAAACTTATTTATTTGTATATATGTACATACATATGTATGTATGTATGTATGTACATATGTACTTTAGTTGCTAATGTATAAAAACTTAAAATGGCATAATATATATACATACATATGTATATACATTTGTACATATGTATTATCGTTGTTTGTTTTTTAGCTGCAAAATTTACGATTGACCTTTTACATTTGGATTTCCAATTGGAAAAATTAGAAACTGCAACTTACTATTTTCAATTAATAGTCTTTTAATACTAATATTATTACATAAATTCAGTATTTGGTTGAGGGTACCCAATTGACTACAACAAATGTGCATCATCTGTGCAGGAAAGTAGCCTCGTCTAGACATACATATGTACATACATATGTACTGAGTTTCCTTAGGCTCACATGTGGAACATTTAATACTATACGTGACCTATCATAAGTAAATCAAAGCTAAGTAGCAAGATTTTGGCTTTTCACTCCTTTAACTTCGAGCGATATTATAAAATAATGCTTTTGCTGCTTTTTCCCAAAAAATCAGAAGTCGCAGTCAAAGCATGGGTTAAAATCGAAAAGCTACGAAAATTCAAAATTATCAACAATCGCCTCATTTCTTTATTTACTTTCTGCTTTGCTGTTACTTTCGATCATATACATACATACCCAACTGCAGCACTCGGTGACTTTCGGAAGTCATCGGTAGCCACAGGCGAGAAAATCACTGCTTTTTGTTTGAGCTGCTTACGATCTGTAGCATAGTCAAAAAAGAATTGATTTTCGCGACTGTACTGCTTATGACTTCCGAAAGTCTCTGAGTGCTGCAGCTGCGAGTTACATACATATGTATATACATACATATGTATGTATGTATGTACCTACATATATAATCAAAAGCAATAGCAAAGTCGAAAGCAAAAAAAATAAAAATGGCGACTGTTGATGATTTTTTTATTTTCGTGTTCATTCGCTTCTTTCTTTTTAACTTACGCTGCTGATCGCAAGCAGCTCAAACAAAAATCAAAAGTAGCAAAAAAAAAGTCTAATGCGTTTGATTTTCGCGACAGTCCTGCTGATGACTTCCGAAAATCGGCGAGTACATATGTATGTATGTATTTAAATACATACATACATATACATACGGTCAAAAGCAATAGCAACGTCGAAAGCAAAAGAATAAAAATGGCGACTGTTGATGATTTTTTTATTTTCGTGTTCATTCGCTTCTTTCTTTTTAACTTACGCTGCTGATCGCAAGCAGCTCAAACAAAAATCAAAAGTAGCAAAAAAAAGTCTAATGCGTTTGATTTTCGCGACAGTCCTGCTGATGACTTCCGAAAATCGGCGAGTACATATGTATGTATGTATGTATTTAAATACATACATACATATATGTACATACGGTCAAAAGCAATAGCAACGTCGAAAGCAAAAGAATAAAAATGGCGACTGTTGATGATTTTTTTATTTTCGTGTTCATTCGCTTCTTTCTTTTTAACTTACGCTGCTGATCGCAAGCAGCTCAAACAAAAATCAAAAGTATCAAAAAAAAAAGTCGAATGCGTTTGATTTTTTCGATCGAAAGCAACAGCAAAGCAGAAAGCTAATAAAGAAATGAGGCGGTTGTTGATGATTTTAAATTTTCGTAGTTGTTTGATTACTGAAGTTTTTTTTTTTTTTTTGGGCCTGTGACGATTTTTATGTATTTCTATTCGTACCCTATTCCGTATTACATATCACACTATGAATATAAAAATTAGAAATAATGGTAATGCTCAAAATATTGTTTTACATCACACAAGATCCCCTGGATATCCTGTTTAAACAAATTTGTATTTAAATATAGTAGTCATTTCCACAATAACTTGACACTACGAAATAGTCTGATCGCATTTTTGTCTCTTCATACAAAAAGCGTTAATTTATTATTAGATTCAAATTAATTCCTTACAGTTCTATTGTAACAATCAATTTGTAGTTAAATTGTTTGAGAAACATATATATATATATGAAGTAATAACTGAAGAAGTGTTTTAAATGTGGCATACAAACTTCACTCCACAATGCATTCAATTGCAAATATTGTTCGATTGGAATTAATTCTTTCCAATCAACTTTACTTAACTTAATTACTTAATTCATCTATAAACTTAAAACTGAGGAAACATTTGAAACGTTGTTTCTTAAACTTAACTGGTTTTACGCGTTCGAGTAGTTAATTAGTTAAGAATCATATATAGGAATTAATTCTAATTTTATAATGGGTCCAAGAACGTTTTTTGGGTTTTTGTGCCCCGATATAAGTTGCAGTTGAGGATGCGTGAAGTGACGACGAATCTGATAAGATAAAGATAAGTTTAAATTAAGAAACACCTAGTATAAGCTTTTCGCCCTTTAACTCACCAGCCCTTCGTTTTCGCCAATATTAGCGTAAATGACAGTCAAAGGCGCATGACGATTGTACATTGTAATGTTCATGAGATATCGGTTCAATGAAAAAAAGTTACATCCAAGATCCATGCGTGTTATTTCCAGGAACTTTAGCGATGGTCTATGGGCTACAATTTCCCACAGGCGTATCTCACTTGAACAGCTCTTATGGTCGAGATCCAGTCGCACAAGGTTTCTGAAAGATCTAACCTCATTGCACAGATCGTAATGTATGCACCAAACTCCGTCCAGCATCAAACTGCGTATGTTGTCTGTATTGCCTTCAGTACCGCCGTATTGGTCTATATACCTGAGAGTGATAAGCGGATCATACAATGGTTCGTTTCTATTTCCATATTCGTCGGACACGCGAATGGTAATTGTCCGCAGATTGGGCAAATGCATAAATCCTTGGAATGAATGGTTTATAATGTAGACGTCAGGTGCAACAAATTCCTCAATCGACGGTAATTGTCCAAGGAAACAAAAATGATAACTATGGCGTTCGAAGTACGGATGTACAACGATTAGCTTCCGAAACTGCGTCCACTTCGACATCGAGCAGTAGCAAATAGCAAAATCAGGCTTCATACAGCGCACCCCAGGAAAGATGTTCGTCATTATTCGTTGAGCCTCAACACGACTACGAGAGTCATCCAATGTACAGGATAATATTTGTACACTGGGTAAACAGAAATTTTCGCAGATCCTCAAAAATTCCATTGGTACACCCTGCAGCTCCATTTCCTCCACTTTCACACTGAGGCTGGACATAAATGTGTTCAACAATGCTCGGTTGTTTTTAAGTGTCTCACAATTCCTGGAAGTAAGTTCAATGCGAGTTTGTTGCCCCCAGGTAGAGATCAGATTGATGTGTATGCGATTCGGATCGTCCGAATCGTCTTCATAGGCTTCGTATAGTGCCATCTGGGCGGTCAGGTTTAAAAGCTCAATTATTTCCAATTGGCAATAATCGTTTAGTACTTTGAACATCGTGGTGTATCAATGTGTATATAAACTTAACTGTAAATCACAATTTCCACTGCGGCGTGCGTAGTATCTATTGGCGACTGTTAGGCGGCAACGCTGCAGTGTGACCATCTCCGTATATGAAAAACCGCACATTTCACATTATTACGTTTTACCGCGAAAAGCTTGAATTTTGTTTAGCCAATACACATTAGTTAGCTAACAGCTGATTAACAATTTATTAAACCAAGAAAGTGTTAATTAATGTTACATTCGTTAAAACTCTTCCTGCATTCGGTGATTTATTAACATTTTCTGAATATCCAACAAATCTTTTGACAGACAGATCGACAAAATTAAAAAAAAAAAAAAACAAAGTGTGCACAAATCTTGGCAAATATGTATGTATATCGATATTTTTATTAATAAAAATGCCATTTCAATGACAATCAGCTGATTACAGTTCGAATTTTTACGCTTTAAAATTATTGCAATTTGTAAGTTGTTAGTTTGTAATTCTAGAGAAAAAGAATATGGAAAAAGAAAATGGGTACAACCAGAATTTCTTTTTTTTTATTTTAGTATTGTGTTATCTCCCAATGCAAATAAGAACTGGAGTTAAAAAAGACTTGTTTTTAATATGGCGTAACTTCCAAAAATATAAAATTTGGGCATATACGCCAGTTTTTCGCTTAGCTGAGTTGCTCAAAGCTCCAGATTTATGGCAATTAGTACTCTACGTAAACAATGTACGAACCATAACTAAAGCAATGCCATTAAAGTAAACTTGGGGCCTATTGTTTTTCATCACGCAAGATCCCTTGGCTATCATGTTTAAAAAAATTTTTATTTGGATATAGTCATTTCTACAATAACTTGACACTACGAAATAGTTTGATAGCATTTTTGTCTCTTCATACGAAAAGCATTTACATATTTATTATTAGATTCAAATTAATTCCTTAGAGTTCTATTGATACATATACTATATATTTTAAATGTGACCTACAAACTTCACTCCACAATGCATTCAATTGCAAATATTGTTCGATTGGAATTAATTCATGCCACTTAACTTTACTTAACTTAATTACTTAATTCATGTTTAAACTAAAAACTGAACAAATATTTCAAATGTTGATCACAAACTTTAATGGTTTTCATTTCTTAACACTAATTGACACTCTGTGACACAAAAACTTAAATAGTTAATTTAAGAAGTTGCAGCCGGAGTATGTAGTTCAAATTTCATAATAGGTCCATAGCGTTTTTTTTTTTGCTTTTTGCAACTTTGTAGAAGTTGCAGTCGTGGATGCATAAAGCGACTATGCATCATCAAAAACTCTAATGGGACACGAATCAGTTTGAGCTCCTCCACATTTTCATTGATGCAGTTCAGAAATGTATGTAACAATGGTCGGTTGTTTATAAGTGTCTCAAAATTCTGTGGACTAATTGCAACGCGAGTTTGTTGTTTCCAGGTGATCAGATTTATGTAATTCCAATTCGCTTTGGCTCCATTGGCTTCGTGTGTCAGGGAATTACCGTTTGCTGCGTCCATTATCGCGGTGTTTTGAATGTAGAAAGTTAATTTTGAATTGCTTATTGCTGCAATTCAGTTTCAAAGGAACAGCTGCTGCTTTGCGTCTTTCCCTTTTATATTAACAACTACTACTGCAAGTATTTCGCGGCAACGCTACAGTGTGGCCATATCGCATAAAAAAGGACACAATTTAAAAGCGAGTGCGGTCACATTGCAGAAGCTAATATTGTGATCACACTGACCGCTTTGCCAAAAGCCACCTGACTGACAATTTATTAGGGCACTCAAATGTTGTCAATAATTACATTTTATCCACTCGCTGAATAATTGATATTTTCTCAATATCTGTAAAAATAGCATGTGCTTCAATCACGCGATTCTATGATGCAAGGGTTAACATCAAGTCGCATTATTCAAACACCTGTTTTGGGGGTAAGTGTAAACAAACTTATGCAGGTAGAACAAGATTATCAAAATTAAAGGAACAAATAAATAATGCGAAATCAATCAATAGCGATTAAATTCGTCTCTTTTCTTTAAACATTTTCTTACGCCTTTCCTTTTATTTTTATTGTGATTTTTAAGAATTACAAAGCATTGTGAAATCATTTCAAAGCGCCTAACGTTCTTACTTGATATTTATCGATATACTACTTTTTATCGATAATCATTGCCGCATCGTTGATGATGCAGTTCCATAGACGTTCCTCTCCATGCAAACTGGTAGATAAAAAATATTTGTCGAAAGATTCCACTTTATAGAAATTCTTAATTATGCCGCAGTATAAGCAGGAACTATAAAAAATATAGACATTTCTCATGAATGTTGTGCTGCGCACATTTGTATATCGATACATATGAAAATGGCGTGTGTCTTCCCATCGCGAATTGTGTATTTGGCGCGTACTCAAAAAATACTTGGTTAAATTCCCATTTATTTGTGTTTTTATTTTATAATGTGCTTGGCTTTGCTTATACAATTTAATAACAACATATTCCATAAAGAACAAAAAAGATTGCGTTGGCCTATCATTATAATAGAAATGATAAGAAAAGCCCAAGTTTATAATATTAAAACGTGTATATATCAAAAATTAGTATAATATGGTTATGTTAAGGCAAATTTTTGAAGAAGTGCATTCTTTTCAAATGGTATCAGACATTTGGATTTGCATCATAAAGTATTTAGAGTTTATACACATATGTATGTATACTATATAGTTACGGCTACGAGTACAATAGGTGTGTATTACGCCATAGCAGAGTCTTCGTCTTAATTTTATGTGAATTATATGTAAGGTATGTCCGTGTACTCAAATTGCCACAGCTTATAGATTGATCCTTCAACGCCGCTGCTTGGATATATCGACTTCGGATGCCGAAGAGTGATTTTGTTAGCTTAGCGGAGCGTAGTATTTGTTTTAAGTGTAAAAAAGAAAGCTTGCTTGGTGTTGGTTGTGATATTTTTGTCCGACACATACAAAAGGTAGACTGCTTCTTAGTACGTTTTCAAGTAAAATGGTAAAAAAGATTTGTTGGTGTTCAACGTTTCCACAATTTGACACGATTTCAGTGTACGTACATATGTATGTCTCGAGTAGGTTCAGTAAATATATTAGTATTGCAACAGGTTTCCATTCACATTACATTCGCTTGCACTCTCACTCTATCTCTCTCCTTTTTCTCCCTCGCTTTAGCTTTGAAGCTATCGAGAAACACAATCGGAATACAACGTATGCAAAATCAATAATAAATCATTTAAAATTCATAAATTTCCCTACCCACACTTAGGTTCACCATCTAGCCTCCACTTACACGACCTGCCCTCGTTGTCATGTCGCCCTGCCCACTCACTCATCATCATTGATTGTGGGCTCCCACCGCTGTTGTGTTATTGCTACTTTGAAGTTGTTGATCCTGGCGTTGCTGGCGACGCTGCTGCTGTGAGTTGGCAATCCGCTTCTTGAGCATTTGAAATGTCTGTTGCATGTTGGTCATCTGAAAGCGAATCGAGGTGCTGACGTCACGCTGTAATTGCTGCACTTCCTGGATGTCCTTGCGTAGATTCTGATATTCATTTTTTACTTCAGTCATCGACTCAAGAAGCTCCATCACCTCCATTTCATCCATTTGCTCCATCGTTGTCTGGTCCAAGCTGCGCTCCACCGCGTGCAGCTTGTGCGCCATCGTATACAGCTGTGAGCCAGCATTTGCCACCTAAGGTCAAAGGTTAGTCGATTCCTAATTATGCATGTTCCATACACGCTTACCGATTTTTCCAAAGCGTTGATATCCTGATACCCCGACATCTCCATATTGTATATGTATGTGTTAAGACAATGAATGTATCGAAGTCCAATATGCCTTACTAGTCCAGTGCCATGTTGACTAAAACTATTGTTAACTGCGCAAATTAAAGGCAAGTTTGCAATTCGCTCCTTACACTACGTTTGGGCGCCCTGCCAAGCCAGCGACTGTCTGCGAAGTTGCGACGTCTATGCAATGTAAGCGAATCCTGCGGCTCTCGCTCGGCTATTTATACACACGCAAGCCATTGGCACACGACGACGTCACACACTCGCACACTCGCTCTCGCATAGATATTACTACTCGTCGTATAGCATTCTGCTTGTGACGCTTAGCTCTTCCGCTTCCGTCTCTGTTAAATGGACGAAGGCAACGACGAAGCGCCAGCGACCTATTGAATGTAACAACAACAACGAAAATAGGAACAAAACATCTTGTAAGCGACGTGCAAATACCCTTCCACTGAATGTTTCATCATTAACATATTTTATATAGCACAGTAAATAGATACAAAATGAGTTTCTAAAAATTTTAAAACGAAATCGTATTTATTAATTAATTTTCAAATGTTAGTGTTAATAACGATCATTAAATATATGTCTATTACATTTAGATGTCCTTGTATTTATTTTATAAACAAATATAATAACATTTTCAAGTGAACTCGAATTCTTGTAGTTCCCCGAAGCATATTGTTTTGTATATATGTACATACATATGTATTATTACTTTTGTATATTACTTTTATTTTCTATATTGAGTTACATGAACATATATATGTATAAATTATGTAAAAATAAAAACAGTACATAAATGTTGCTATATAAATTAAACCAAAATTTGCAATTTCTTAAGATGAGCAAAAGCAATATCATAGACAATGCTAAATCGTGACCAATATTATTCAAAGGCAAACTTTAGACATTACCAAATGCATAAATAAGTTCTAGCCCCACCAATGGTAGAGTAAACCACCACCAATCTGCCTGTGGGAATGTGGGATTGTGCTTTATCCAGTGAATGGCAACTTTGGGCTAGAGAGAAAGTATTTTAATTATGATTGTGTACACATGTTGTTGTTGACCAGGAAGCGGAAGTCGGTCGCAACTTTCGTTGACCCGCTAGCCAATGTAAAAGAATGAAAGAAACTTCACTCATTAAACAAATTTACTAGCCTTTCATTTCCTGTCTTTTTTATTCGAAATTCATTAAGGTTGTTGGGGAATTACACAACACTCAAGCAAGCAGTTAACAAAATCCCAAGTGTTTCGCAATGGACAATGCGCACGGCAAACAATTCGGGGATTCGGAAAAGGACGAAGATGCTGAAGTGTTGCCGCGCTTCAAGGGACTACCCATCATTACGGAGGGCGTCGAGAATATACATCTTCATCTGATGCAACGACATCTTTATTTATATCCCGCCGATGGCTCCCATACCAAGTGGATGGCACCACAAGTGATCATTCTATTCGAGTCGGGCAATATCAATCAAGTGGTTGATGCTGTGGTCAATGATTTAAAGCATCCCATTGGCTATGGCTTGATTGCCAGCATCTTGGTGCAAGAGCCACTCCGCCAGCCACTCGTCCGACGCCTCAAAGCCCGCATGGAGTTGATGGATGAACGCATTGCGAATCATCCGAATTTCCAGCACACGCTCAAGATGATTGAGCGTATGAATTGCAAATCGGTTTTCATCGAAGAGTTCGATGTGACGGACAAGCAGAAGCTTTATGGCCGAATGAAGGAAAGATCACCATTAGTCATCTTGGACTTCCCCCAAATCTATTTTGGCGAGCGGCCCTCGGCAATTATCACGCTCAACACGTTTCGCAATCTCAACGAAGCGATCCAGTTGTGCTTGCGTGAAGGTCTCGATTTCGATACGGTTTCCGTGTGGACCGCAAAATTGACAGAGGGTTACGACCTGGTATCGGGACTGGCCATGTTTCCAAATTTTAAATTCAACTGCATCAATGTGCCGTTTCAGACCACAGCTTTGGTGGTGGTTAACAACAATTACCATTACGAAGTGTTGTCCGTGAGCGGAGAACTGATAACAATTGTTTTTCCCATACAATATAATATGTCGTAGGGCCCTTCATTTATTTTTGTATTAGTAAAAATCAGTAAAAGCAGCAAACAAGTTGCGTATTGTGAAAAGTAACAGAATATCGTTGAACGTCTATCGATAACATCAGCTGTTGCAATTAATCGATATTAATGACAATGGTAATTAGACATATGTATATAAATTGAACTTTCTAAGAACGTCAGATAGAAATTAATTAAAAATATAGTCAAACGCAAACGATGGGCAATTTTCATAAGAAAGCTTTACGTGATGCGATTTGATATCGATAGCTGACGTTAGAGGTGCATGAATAATCGATATGCTGAGCAACAACAACGAAATCGATTGCTCTGCCAGCACTAGATCCCATCCGCAACTTTGGAAATAAATACAATAAATTGAAAATAAATATCAAAAAAGCAGTGCTAATGTTGCCCGATTTGAAGTGACGCCGAACGCAATGATTTGTCGCTTGTGCTTGAACACATTAGACGAGCAGAATGCCGTGCTGCTGTTCGCTGGCGCCGCTGCCGCCGACAACGAGAGCAACGGCAACAGCAACAACGACAACAATTCAACAATGCCGGAAAACTATTTGGTTCAATTGATATCGACGCATTTGTATCTTTGTGTAAGTGTGAATTACAATCAGATCTTAGTTGTATCCCCTATCTAACCTCAAGCTCATACTCATACGCAGCTGTCCCGCGACGATGCCATTTCCACGTCCATTTGCACCGATTGCTGCGCCCAACTGGAAAGCTTTCATAACTTTTGGAAGCTAGTAGAGCACAAGCAAACGACGCTTTGCAGTCAGTTCCTAGAGATCGACTGCGATGTCAACTGGTCGGAGGATGTGGGTGGCGATGTCGAGCTGCAAACATCTGTCATCATGGATTTCAAGCAGGAGCCAGGCACGGAAGCAGAACCTGAACTTGATGTCGATGCAGATGAGTTCAAGGCGGCGGTAGCTGCAGCTGCGGCCGCGGCTCACAAGTTTCCATGCATGTTTTGCGACAAATCCTTCAAGATGAGACGCTATTTGGAGGAGCATGTGGCAACACACACCGGTGATCGACCAATTGCTTGCGCCTATTGCAACACAGCGTTCCGCTGTCGATCCAATATGTATACGCATGTGAAAACTAAACACACGACGCAATGGCAAAAGGCGCGTGCCGAACGCGATGCGGCCAAGATCAGCAGCAGCAACAATAACATTCAAGTCCAAAGAAGTGTCAATGGCGATGCCGATAAGTTTGCCGATTCGGCAATGCTGGCGACCAATGAACTGGATTTGAGCGAATTACGAATACCGATTCCCAATGCTTCGGCATCAGCTCTAATGCCGACAGCGCCAGTCTCAGCAATGCCAGCCCCCGCTTCACCATCCCCTGAGTGCAATCCAGAGAACATTGTCATTGTGAAAAGCGAACCAATGGAGGCAATCAACCTAACAGTGGCCAAGACTTCATCGCCGCCCGTTAAGCGCTTGACGCGTGCCAGTCGCCGCAAAACGCATTCACCCAAAAAAGTGCAGCACACGGAGCGCAACCACAGCGCAAGTGAGGACAGCAGCAATGATGCAACAACAGCAGTTGATTTGCATGGGAAACGCCTGAAGACTGAGCAGATGCAGCAGCAGCAACTGACGACGTGCAAGGAGAACGAATTGATGCTGGCCAACTATAATGCTGTGGCGGCCGTTGTGGCAGCGCAACAACAACAAAGTCTCATGCAGCAGCAGGAGCAGCTGCTCAGTGCAATGGCGGCCGTTAACAGCAGCAGCACAGCAGTCGCTGCAGCTGCAGTGTTATGCAGCCAAAGCAGGTGTGTTTAACGCTTTAATCGAAAATAACCGGAAAACGACTTGAAAACTAAATGATAATTGCTTTTTTTCGTAGCATGACAGCCGCTGCTGCAGCAACTGAGCCGTATACGTGCAACATTTGTGGCCAGTGTCTGCGCAATCAGCGGGCACTCAACAATCACCTACACAATAAGCACAGCGGCACGCCGACGTCCAGCGCAATTCTGGAGCTGCCCATTTGCGGCAGCTGTGGCGAGCTGTCCGGTCGCAATCATCGCTGTCTCAGCAAAGCCAAATACGCCTGCGATGTGTGCGGTAAATCATTCAAAATGAAGCGATACCTTGAGGTAAACAATGGTCCACTTAATTCTAAATCCCTTTTACGAATTGAATATTTATTTATTGTTCATTCAGGAGCACTTTGCCACGCATACGGGTGTCAAGTTGCACACCTGCGCCTTTTGTCCCACGGAATTTCGTTCCAAATCGAATATGTATCATCACACGAAGCGGAAGCACAAACTCGAATGGGAACGTTCGCGTGCCAGCCGCAATGCAGCCAAGATAGCCAGTCAGCAGCAGCATCAAGTGGACGCGGACGTGGAGGAGCCACCAGTCAATGATACAGCATCCTAGTGCACGAATGAATCTCGTCGTGGAGGAGCAGCCGCCACTATATAATCAATAGTTCACTTTTTGTAGCCGTACTTATTACTTAATGCAATATGCGCATTCTCTAATTGTATTTCTGGGCTAATCGGAGCAGCCCACATGCTGTTGTACATATATAACTTATATACACTACCCACCCCAACTCCTCCTACTCCCTGTTTATGCCTTACCCATTTAGATGTAAAGCACCGCTTAATCTCCTTTTTCTCCCTTTCTTTCTCTTTCTCTCTCTATCTCTCTCTAGCTCACACACATAAGCACTCTTTGCTAGTTTGATTTAAAATTCTGAGTAATCTTATTGTACACATTTTTGCCTAATATAATTAATTTATTTATTGGTTTTTATACACACATACAGAAAATGAGAAAAATATTCAAATGAAATATTTCAACTTTATTTGTTATGCTCTTTTTATTTGTAATTAATGTATTGTATATCTACAGACGAATGAGAAAGAAACGGGGATTTAAATGTGGATGATACCTTTAGAAATTAAAAAATATGTAATAAAAAAATGTTCCATATAACTCAAAATAGTAATGTTGGTTCACATTCGCTCTTTCTCACTCGCTCACGCTTCCTCTCTCTCTTCAATTGACGCCAGGCGTTCTGAGAGCGCGTCCTTAACTCTATGGGCAGGGGGAGGGGCCTTGTTTGTGTTGGAATTTTACATTCCTCTGGTTTGTATGGAGATGCCGCTGATTGTGCCGCATTCACTGAGATTGGTGCTTTCTGCTTCGATTCCTAAGTTCTGCTGCTCCTGCTTCCTTCTGCATTCACTTGGCATTGCTGACTCGCAAATTCATCACATCGATTGGCGGCACAGAGAAAACAAAAGCTAGGCACCCGAAGCGCAACAGGCTACCATGGGCAAGCACTGCGGATCCCTCCCAGGCGCCAGGCACGATTGGAGCATTGGGTGCAATTTGGCAGCGGCAGGCTGGTTTTACAATTGGTGCCAATCTGCAGAGTGAACAAAATTGCATTGCAGTTAGAATGGTAATGCACTGCTAAGTTATCGATAACATGTACACACACAACAAACATTTGGTAGCATTTTTGAAAATATTTGACAGATGCTTACTTGTTATGCGTTTCCCTTTTGGGCTCATACTGGCGCTGAATGTTTCGCCGCTTGTCAAGCAGATCATCGACACGCCGCTTAAGCTCCGCATCATCAGCACGCATTCGCTTGCCGCCATGCGTTGGCGCATACTCCGTTAAATCGCATGTGTACAGCTGGCCATTGACCTCGGTGCCAAATTCAGAGTAATTGATCAGCTCAAACGATTTGGAGAACTCGTCATAAAAGATGATGGCATGCTGCGGCGATATGCGTGCACAATATCCAATCGCCGACAGATCAACAGTTTCGGTGTGGGCCAACGTTGTCGACGGCGTATAGTGTCCGCCGTAGCCAATGTAGAGGGATCGATAGCGCATAAAGAGCGACTGCTCCAACCCCAGTGGACTGAACCAGCGGCTGTCCTCCAGCATATCGCCCAGTGGCGTCAGAACTGCACGCGCTCGCACTTTGCACTGCAGGAGCTTTAGCTGAAGCCGCGTGGCCACCTCATAGGCCTTCTCTGTGTCGCTGCGCTGGCGCGGCACATAATTCTCGGCAGCGGCATCGGCGGCCGCAATGGCCGCGGCTGTGGCGAGCGCTGGATGCAGCGCCATCATGGGATCTTCGTCGGCACCATTACTGTTCTTTTGTGCCAGTATTGAGGATGTTTCGCTGGTGAAGAGCAGCGAGAAGCGACGCATATCCTCTGGCGCCAGATCGCCTTGCAGTGCTGTACACTGTGGATTGCCATTTGCGGTGGTTGTCGTCATCGTCGCCGTCGCCAACTGACGCAAACGACGCGCTGCTGTTCGATTCTTGTACTGGGTAACAATCTCGGGATGCTCGACGACTAGCTGCTGCAAGCGTTGATGGGCCAACTGCTTAATGATGTCAACGTCCAGATGACACAGATCGGCGTCAATGATACCCGCTGATGATGATGCCTTGCAATCGTCTTCATCCTCCTCGTAACTCAGATCCAGATTGCTGCAATTATTTTTGGGTTTTTGTGTCGGCTCCAGAGCAACTGTAGTTTGCATTGGGCAATCATTCTGTTCGCTAGCCGCGTGCTCATCCGCTTCCGTCTTGTTTTCAGCTGCATTGACTGTGACAGGAGCAGCAACATTTCCATTACTTTGACCATCAGCATCAGCGTCGGCATCAGCATCGCTGTCGCTTAAATTTACATCGCCATCCAAGTCCACATTGCTGCCATATTCGCGTTGTATCTCGCGAAATTTGGCACGTGCGCAGCGCAATGCTTCCAGATCCTTGAGCAGCGATTCAGTGACGCTTTCCTTCGAGATATCCTCCACAGCCGTGGGCAATTGTTTGCGACGCTTAACGCGATCATAGCGCAGCGTTTGGCGCATCGATGGCAACAGCGCTGGCGGATGCTCGTAATGATAGCGCACTATGGATGGGACCTCTATGTGGGCACGACTGCGCATATCTAGCTTGACACGGAACGGCGGATGCTGGGTGTTGACACGGCGAAAGAACTCCATTTTGACATTCTCATGGTCCAGCGGCTGATGGAAGCGATTCCACAAGCGCACGCGCTCCGTCGCTGAAATGCTGTTGGTCATGTTGGCATCCTAAACGTACACGAAATACTTGCAATTAACACGGGAGTGCATTTACTACTTGCTCTCTGATCTAGTGAAGTGGAACTTACAATAAAATTCTCGACATGATTGGGGCACATCCACAGGCCAGCGGGCAAGGCGGTCAACGGCGGATCGAGGCAATCCTGATGATAATACAGCGGACAATAGTCACACGATATGAGCGGCGCTCGCTTGCAGCTGCGTGTACAATAGAAGCAGGTTTTGGCGGGCAATGGGACCAGCCCTTGGGAGTCCAATTCGAATGGCTTCGAGTTGCGTCGCTGATTGCCAGGTTTGCTGCGATGTCCCCCGTTGCCATGTCCACCGTTGCCAGTGCCTCCCCCACCGCCACTGGCGGCTCCACCACCTTGTGGTTGTTGCACTGGCTGCACTTTGCCATTGCCCGGGAACTGTGTGTGCAGCTCCAACTCCGGTGGCAACGAGAATTGCTGCGGATTCAGCATGCTTGCGGCGCGTATGACATCGTCCAATGGCGTCGGTTTCCTATTGGGATCGAGAGCACGCTGTATGGCCAGCGGCATCTTGGACAGCAGCTTCTCGGTGCTGTTGCGTTCGCTGTTGCTGCGCTTGCGTAAGTTACGGATCTTGAGCGGAATGGACTCTAGTTCACCGGATGACGGCGTATTGGCGCGCGATCCGCTGCCTGCCGATGGCACTCGCTCCACGGAGCTGGCTTTGGAGGAGCAGGCCGGCTGCGACACTTTGGCCATGCGACAACTGTGACACAACCACTGGCCACTTGGTATGTCCTCCTCACTCAATGGTGGATCACTGTGAATGACGGATAAGACAAGTTATGGCCACACATCAATTGGAGGGTCTAGACACTTACTGGCATTGCAGGTGAAAGCTGGATGGGCAGCGATCGCAGCACAATAGATTGCCGCCTTCCTCACAGGCATCACACAAATCATGGTTATGTCCGCGTCCTGGACGCCTATAATATGGATGCTTTGTGTTGCCGCTTCGCTGCACCAGTTTCTCGTCCTCGTTCGGCGGCGGCTTGATCAATATCTTAATTTGCTACATGGGTGAGGTGGGAAGGGAAAGCACAGTTCAATTCAACTCATTATGTGTCTGTTTCTGTATCTGCTGAAATCTGCGGAATCTCTCTGATTCTCTGCATCCCGAATGTGCAGCAGAGAAAATGCGAGAGAGTAGGCGGTTGATACGCACCTCCATTATGCTCAGCGAACCAATTGGATCCTGGTCAGCCTTTGACATCTTGCTAGCGTTTTTTCGTTTTCTCCTTTTCTCGTTAACACACCAACCAAATTTGTTTTAGCTTGAAGTTGGAACCAAAACCAATCACAGCGTTGTATTTGTCGCAGTGTGACCGCACATCCTATTTAAAAACATACCGCAAACAGCGCTCAGTATTTTGCAATCGTGATAAGGGGCACACTTCTAAGCTGCTTTCACTGTTGATATTTGTAGAATCGATAAGCGACCACACTCGGTGAAGAACATATAAACACAACAAAACATACCTGCTGCGCATATATTTGGCAATTAATTGAAATTATATTGAAAAGGCACATTCGTTGCAAAGAAGCAGTGTTAACGCTAGCAATGTTTTCGATATTTGGCAAACGCAAGCCAGCCGAGACACCTACTGAGGAGGCTATACAGGGCCCATCGGATGCGCCCAAACAAAGCAACGGTGATGATTTCATATTTGTGGAACGCAAAACTGACACCGAACCCATCACCTCTCCCATTGGCGGCGTTAGCGGCATGATGTATCCACCCATGCCACAATCAGCATTTGGGCCCATGCCATACCCGCCAGCACCCGCGCTGGGCCCCAAACCAGGTGCAGCACAAAATGGACCAGTAAACTATCTTCAAGACATACCATTTGAGCTGTCGCCCCAGTTATCGAGTAAGGATGGTTTTAATGGTACACAGTCGCAAATCGATCACATTTTGGCGCTCTTGACTCGTCAAATGTCTATTGATGGCCTTGCAGATGAATACACCTTCAGCCTGGAGCGTTCGGTGCAAAACGAGTGTTAACTGCATTGAATAAATGTAAATCTAATTATACATACACTTTATAACATATTGTAGAATAAATTTAGACCTGTTGTGAATGACCAGTTACAAAACGAGATGTTTTTCTTTCTTGGCACCTCTTTCAGAGCGATAAGTAATCTTTACTTTCTGATTACTAGTATGTCCTCATTAACTTTGGCTGCTCAACGACAGATGGCGCCAGAATCATTTTCATATTTACAATTTTGGATTTGTTATTCGAAACCCAAGTTGCCTTTGCCTTTTCAACTGATACTGCCTAAAGTCAATCTAACGAAGAGCTCAGTATTAATTTGTCGTTCGACGTAGAAAGTTAAAATTTCCTGTTCTCTCTCATAGTTTATTATAAATCCATAAAGATCCAAATAATTTTATTTAATTCGAATCTATAAGTTGTTTTTCCGGTTGTATATAAAATTTCAAGTGGTTGAAACGTAAGGCGCGTTGAAATTGCAATGGCCAGCTCAAATGTGTCCGATTGGGATGAGGCGCTGCCCACATCGTCGACCGAAGAGGAGGAGGAAGAGGATCCCGACTACTGCAGCCCGGAGAATCGCAAGAAGCGGCAGGAAGAAAATGTCTCCAAGTTGCAGTCATATGTGCGACGCATGGCCTACCAGCCGGCCCTGCCGCCTAAGGCACGTGCCTATGATGTGGCACTGTCGCAGCCCAAGCGTCTCACCTTGGAGGCCAATTACGAACAGTTCAAGGACTATTATGATCCCAAGCTACGTGCAAAGCGCATTAAGCGCATGTTGGGCAAATATAATGCCATCACCACTGAGTAAGTGTTTAGAATTGGTTCGTGTCTTCGATAAGCAAATCCATCTCTGTCTTAGTTTAACCAAATTAAATGTACGTTCTTGTGATTCACGATATTAAACAGTTAGAATGGTGTTCTTGAAAAAAAAGTACTTAGGTGCTTGATCAATTTAAACCTATTTTCTATTTGCTCGCTCCAAATCAAATGCAATTAGTAATTGGGACTATTCCATTTTAGGCAACTCGAGGATGTGCTCAAGAGCACAAAACGAAAGGAGCGCCGAAAGGAAGATTTTCTAAAGCGCAAGCAAGAGCTCTACTACAACATGCTCACCAAGATGGAGCGTCAGTGTCGCACCCAGTATCTTAATGTGCTGATCAAGAAATTTGCCAAGTTCATCGCCCATTTGGCAACAACAATGCGAATACCGCCACAACTGGTCGATCCATATGCACGCATGCAACGCGGCATCTTCTGCAACATACTGTTGGCTATTGGGGTGCAGCCCACATCGCAATCGGCCATTTACTATACCAGTCAGGATGCCATCGAGTACGATGTGTGCCATCGCTTGGCCCATGCGCTGCTCAGTCTGATCATTAAGGCGCTGGACACGGCCGCCACAACCGAGTCTGCCAATGATCTCACCAAATCAGCAGCAGGAACGACTTCAGCAGCAGCTCCTTCAACGCAATCGCAATCCGCTGATATGGACTTTAAGATGGACAACTACATAAAGGAGCGTCTGATGTGCGCCGCCAAGAAGAAGATACGAAATGAGCAGCGTCGCAAGAGATTGTCCACATTCAACTACGATGCCTTCCACAAGTGTTCGCGCCTCGACTGCGAGTGAATCCAAATCCCTTTCCTTATCATTTTTGTTTTTCCTTTTTAGTTTTCCGCATTTTTTTTCTTCCAACAATAACAAGCAAAACAGCAAATGTAAAATCCAAATCAGTGCATGCATATTTAGTTGGTGGCAGCAAGCTTGACGCAGAGCCATCTTTGTGGCACCTCAAAGCGATCGCTGGGATTGGCCGTGTAGCTCTCAATGCACGGCACATGCCACACACCCTTGTCCAGCTTATGGGCGCTAAGCAGATACCGTATCGGCTCCTTTACCACGATCTTTCCCATAGGCTGCGTTTGGGTAGCTAGCGAATATTGATGCTCCTGTTGCCAGCGACGAAACGTGGACTTCAACTCGTTGCCCAACAGAAAGGCGTGACTGCGCATCAGATCGCGCGAGAAGAAGTCCGTGTCTTGGCCACTGTGCAGTGTAGCGTACAGCAAGAACGGATCGTCTTGAGAGCTGCAAGAGAACGGAAGGGATTAATGGATAAATTCGAAGGAAACATGGGGCAAACACTTGCATATTGCTGGTGAGGAAGACGCAGGCATTGCTTTGGATGTATTGCATGGCCGGCTTGGACCAACTGCGCATATGCTGTCGGCCTAGCACCAAGACACGCTTCCGTCGCTCCTTGAAATACCGCACCACGGTGGCCAAGAGTTGTGCCAGCTGCTGTGGCGGCTTCTTGTTGCCCGTGGAATAGGCAACGTTCAACCCATCGATGACACAATCGTAGGGCGCCGTTTGCTCCACATAGCGCTTGAAGCGCTCCACTTCAGCAGGCGTTGACTTCTGGAATATGTCGTTGCGTATGAGCACCTTGTCCAGAAACGCATCGCGCAAACTGGCAAACTCCGCCTCACTGATGGCCACATGTTCCAAGTGTTGTTGGCAGGCGGCGCATTTCCCCAGGCGCTCCAAATGCGTCGACGTTACCTGCAGCTGCTGCGGCATCTGCTGGGCGAGATTGAGCAGCTGTTGCGCCACCTTATCAGTGATGAGAATGTTGTGCTTGCCCAGAAAATGCAACAGTCGATCCACTTGGAGCGCGAAGCCTGCCACATCGCGTGCACTGCTTTCAAGCTGCGCCACATACACTTCGCATTTGGGCAGCTTGCGCTGCTCTAGCATCTCCTCCAGCAATCGCCAAGCGAGCTCCGGCTGCGAGCAGGTGAACGCCTTGGCAGCCACGGCGCTGTACGCCGACACGGTGGGTGAGCTTGTCACCTTCATCATCTGTAGAAAGTGCACAGCACGTTGCCAATGCTCCGTGGTGGCCACCAGACCATGAATCAAATTTTCACAGCTGCTGGCGTCGAGGATCTCATGACTGCCTTGCAGCCTATCACAGATCTGCATAATCTCTGACTGCTCCTTATCGCTGAGTATACGCAGCTGGTGGGCAGCATGGTAAACGCGCAACAGGCGGCCCAATGTCGCCGCATTGGGTTCGATTTCGCTAGTCTCTAGATAGCGCAGATAGCTCTTAGCTAGCGGCAACTGTTCGCCGCTGGCGCACATGCCCAGTATGACGGCATCGACATTATGTGCGCTGATATATTTGTTCCTGCCACTCAGTACACTCCTCACGTGCTGCCATTCCGCGTTGCTAAGAGCTTCGCTTCTCTCGAAATATTCAGACTTTAGTTGCTCTAGCTGATCCGATTGCACGACGCCTAGTTGGGGGCGTCGCTTGTGCGGGCTAGCAAGGAATCGATGTGGTGGTAATCCTCTGATGCAGCTGTGCTGAAGCTGACACAGTAAGCGTAATTTGTACATAACTAAGGCATTTGTTTTGCTATTTTCTCACTTGTTGCCGGTTCGTTTGGGCAATCGATTACCGATTGGTTTGTCGGCGTCTAATTCGATAGCTGTCAATTTGTGATCGTTTTTAAATAAATAAATAAATTACGCTAAATGTTTATTTGCATTTTAATGTCATTAATCGCCATTTTAATTGTGACACATATTTTACAATAAAAAGGGGACTAGGTAACAAAAATGTTGATGCTATTTACATGCGTACTATCAAAAATGAATTATTATACAATATTTCAGAATACACATTAAATTGTTATTAAACATGATTTTACTTAATTATATTAATATATGTACATATGTATAATATTGTAAATCGATAACAATCGTTCCCAAACAACTCAACATGTTGCATAGTTTGCGTTTGCTTGTTCCAGTTCAATTGAACTAAGTTCCGAGCGAAACAGTTCACATGAACAGTGTTGTCGTTGGCTGGAGTGAGCTGCGTACAACGTAGTTGTAAACACACAATATTTTTGTTTGTTAGTAAGTTCCCAAAAATTCGCACGTGTGGTTCAGTTTTGTTGTGTGTGTTCGAGTGCACTTGCAACAGAAACAAACGCACATATACATCCGTAACCCAAGATCCGATCATCGTTATTATGCCGATGTAAAATGAATGCATTGCGTAATATATTCACGTCGCGTACGCTAAACTATCTCCGTCAAAATGGCCAGAACGCCATCATCAATGCCACACAGCAGCCGGCGACGGTGCCGCTGCCCGATGCCGATGCGGAGCAAGCGCTGAAGGATGCGCTGCGTACTCCACCGCTCTCAATACCACGCTCCATACTCGATGCTTGTCGCTTCACGGCCATTGGCGGAAATGCGGGCGGAGCAGCTAAGCCATCGGGCTCGTTGTCGCCCACAACGTTGAAGCGCTTTCGACGCATGCAACGCCGCATGGAACTGGTGTATCTGTGTAAGCTGTGCAACACGCGCAATACGAAAATCATCAGCGAGGAGGCATTTAACAGTGGGGTCGTCATCTTGCAGTGCGATGGTTGTGCCGTCGATCATCTGATCAAGGATAATCTCGGACTTTTCGCCAACGAAGACACCAACAGCAGCAGCAGCGGCAGCAGCAGCATGGACATTGAGCAATTGCTGGCGAAGCGGAATGCGCGCGTGCGGATCATCAAAGTGAATGAGCATGGCGAACTCATTTAGTGTTTCCATCTAGTCAGTCGAGGATTTTGTAATTGACTGGTAACGGGTGACTGGTGATAATAATCGTGGCCGTGACAGTGACGCAGTGTCGTCGTGTCACGATGCAAAGCCCAGCACTTGGAGCAGTCAGAAAATCCCAACCAACAATTCTTAACTCTTGTTTTGGTTTTGTTTTTGTATATAATACACATTGTATGAGAGCCGTTGGCTAAATATATACAAATTTGTTAATGCTGGTCAAACCTGCCCATGAGTAACATTAAAAAATAAATAAATAAAAAAAAATCGCAAAAAAAGCAAATCGAACAACAACAATAATCGAATCATCGACTTTCATTTATTGCAATCTTATCGGTTCATTCAGCCCGAATTCTGATTAATGTGTTTACCAGCATTTGGAAATTCGTGGTATCGCTAAAAATAAGCCCAACAGACATTGACAGAGAGCTTTATGCGTATCGTCAAATGCGAAACGAGCACGCGCCAATCACATTGCCATTTTCTGTTTCATATCTAGGTGCTGTAGCTATGGCTGTTTATTTGCCAAAGACACAAACACACACCCTTCCATTCGAGCATACAGTGTACATCGATTATGTGCAACGACGGTCGGGCAGAAACATGAAATATGAGCATATAATAAAAAAGGTTCAATATGTTTCTTTTCGCAGAAAGCGAATACTTGCAGCATGCAAATTGGAACAATTGAAATGCATTCGATCGATTGTAAGCTGCCAACTAGACCAAGCATTTTAATTGATTGGCATTAAGCGATTTTTTTGCATGCACTTATAGCGAGTATTGACTGTGACAAAAACAGATCTTTATACGTATGTATGTTGCGTACGTACTACGTAGTATCTCTATCTCTAGAGCGTGCCAGAACGCAAAAACAACGAGTCATGCTGAGTGGGATGGGTTGTGTTGGGAGGTGCTGCTTGCTTCGCTAATCAAAAATGTTGGCAAAATATATGTACATATATGTACACACTCAAAGTCCGATAATATTTAGATTTGCTAATTACCCAGACGGCAGACGCAAATGAATAACAACAAAATTTAGTCACTTCTGATTGACGTGCTTGTGCGAAACGTAGCCTAAAACAAATACTAAATGGTTCGATCGTAGATAAAACTGGAAGCAAGCAGTGCACTCTGCCTTGCTTTCGTGCAAATTAGGCCGTGCACTGCTTTGCAAGCGTGATCAACTTGACATTCATTAACATGAGAGCGTAGCCTAGTTGAGTCTAGACTTTTCAAATAAACATCAAACGAGCGTATTAAATGCTATCTCTAATGCTTTCGTCATCTTTATCAACACAGCACACCAATAAACAAAAAATTCACTGGGGTTTATCACGTAAAGTATTACTAATACCACGCATTGTTCCACAGTCCGGTAAATTAATGGTATGGTTCTTGAAAAGCCTTTTTTCTGCTGATAAGCAAGGTATCGCGTCTATTCAATTCGTCATTCAACAAACACTCGAATTAAATCCAAAAAAATATCTCTATATATATTGCTAGTGGGTTACCAAGTTATTAAACCAAATCTCAAGTACATGCTTAGTATTATATGTATATGTAGTTCATTTTAAATTAAACGACAGCGTGATTAAATAAAATTGTAGATTTATTTTCTTTTTATTTTATTGAAATTTACATGTGGTAGAGTTTGGCTCTAATGATAATCTCTGTGCGCGCTTTTTATACCCTCGCTAGTTGCAAGTTATATCTATGCCAACTGTGCCCAGATTTATCTATTTTCATAGCATATACTTGCCAAAGGAATGATTGCGGTTAATTACTAAATTTGTTTTTAATACTACAAATTATTCGTATTAGTTTGTATAAAATCGGACTACATTAACATATAGAAATGATCGAGTTGCTTGATCGATCTTGAGATTTTCTTTTAGTTGAAATTATATATAGAATTGTTTTCATTCTGCAAGGGTATTGAATATTCGGCGTGCCGAAGATAGCTTCTCATTCTTGTTTTCATATTGCAATTGTTTGTTTGTTCGATTTTACCTTCTTCTTTTATTAATATACATAGTATGTATGCTATATTAATATTAATTTATGCAAATTTTGTATTTGCTTTTTTGTTTAGATTTTTTTTGTTTATAGGGTGTTTTCTTTATTAGTAGCTTACGGAAGCGCACTTTGTTACGGCCTCTTACGACGAATTTGATGCGATTATATTTTCTTGTATAAATTTGTTTCTTAGATCTGCTGTTAACTATTTCACAATTGTTTGTTATTGTTGAAAACAAGAATTCAATACGACGAAATACACAAGTTTCCTATCAAACACACATGCACACACGCACGATAAGTTCGTCACTTGCGTGTATATATGTATGTGTGAGTGTTAAGTTAAGTTCTTAAAGCATAATGAGTAAGCGAAATGTAATCAAATACTTAAGTTTAGTATGGAGCTGCTGCAGTCATTTACATGTGCTTGTATGTATGTTAATGTTGTATATTTGTATGCTGCCGTAGCTTTTATTTTTTGTTGTCAATTGTGCTAAATGAACTTACAACTAAGGTGAATTTGTTTGCTTATCAAAAATATCCATCATTCTTCATAATGATGAACTTATACATTGTATGTGGTGTATTTGTATGTGTGGGTATGTATTTACTCTCTCCTACTCTCTTTTTGCATTCATTCATATCTGTTTATAGACATCGATCGATCGATGAAGAGCGGACAACAAATGCGCACATCTCAAAATTATTTACATTAACGGAAGCGGTAACGATCAATGGATTTTGAAATGCAAAAAGCATTGCGGAAAACTATTGAATATGAGAGCAAGTGAAGATTTGTTGCACTTCGATATGATGATTTGCAGCCACTTTCTGCTTGGCAATATTCTTTCATAAATTGCAGAAAGTAGCTCTACATACAATAACAGGCATTTAGTATATTCAGTGATGCAGTAAAAAGTACAAGAAATTAACAAAACAAAATGGATTAGATTACAAATCAGCCATAGTACTATGTTTACATTTTATCATCTAGTAATTATAGTTGAATTAGATGCTATAGAAGCAATTGGTATAACAAGGCTGCCGCACTCGTGAAGGAAGGTTTCATGTTTATACTATTTATCATTTATAGCTGTTTGTATGTGTTTGTGTGTAAGTAAATGTATTTTTCAGATTCAGTCGTTTATGTTATTTGTAAATTAAATCTAACATTGATGTGTGTTTTGTTGTTATGTATGTTTTATAGTTGTGTTATTGTTATTCAAAGTGCAGAGCTTAGCAACTCTTCTTGATATTCTTGCTGTTGCGCTGTTACTCTTGTTATTATAATTAATATAATTATTATTGTTTGTTATTTCATTTTAATGGCCCTGCGCATGATTCGCGTTACAACTTCGCACTTTGCGTATTTAAATAAATATATAATTAATATGCATACATATTTGTTTTTGTTTCTTTCGTAGTTTGTAGTTGTACAATAGAGAATACTTGTAAGAAATACTTGTTTCGTTTTCTTTTGACACTTATTAATCATTTAACTAGTGTTGTGGAATTGGAATGTGTGTGTTTGCCTCAATGTCAGTTAAGCACATTTTGGGGGTATTATTCTGTTTTGTTTTGTCTTTAAACTCATAATAATAATCTAAATTTTTAACTAAAGTTACGCTTTTCATCTCTTTCGTTTTTTTTCTTTCCTTTTTTGCCACCAAATTGAGCCGTTCAGCTGCTGTGCGAGCAAGACGGCAGATCTTTTCTTTTCTTTTTGTTTTTACATATATTGCATTCACGAATACAATAATCAGTAAATATAGTGCGTATGTGTAATGTTTATATCTACATATTAAAGTTCTTGGCTTAGTTACGGACAATTTTAGTTTGATTGTAAAATACGTAGAAGCTTAAGTACAGCTGTGTTAAATGTATACAACTCAAATACAACTTATAATAATCGTTACAAAAAAAATATAAACATAGCTTGTGGATGTGTCATTCATTTCTTAGGGGTGGGGGAAATGCATAGCTGCAATAACTTAGATCTGTTGATTGATCTTCTTTACTATATATCAGCGGGTGGCTGGCTCACAGTGTGGTGCGACTGGAGCGACCACCGACGGCGCCGGTGCTGCCATTGGGACGATTGTGACGACGCTTGTGCAGGTAGAGGCCAGCGGCTTGGGCGAATGCCGAGCCGCATATTTGGCAAACGTAGCGCTTGACCTTGTCGTGTATCTGTTTGTGATTCTGTAGATTCTTGGTGGACTTGAAGCTCTTGCCGCAAATGTCGCACTTGAACTCCTCGTTGCTGTAGTGTTGCTTCAAGTGATCGAAGAGACTGTGACGCGAGACAAACGATTTACTACACTGCGGATAATCGCATTTGTAGCATCGCTCTCGCTCATCCTGATGCACCACCCGATGCGCATTTAAGTGTCCCGGCGATGCAAACGTGCGATGACAAACCTCGCAGGGAAATGGCTTCGATCCATCCCCGACGAATAGTTCGTCGTCGTCGCCCACCAGGGAAACATCAGTAGCTCCGCCGCCAGCAGCATCTGTATCGCCGCTGCCGCTATCGAGTATACTGTGATTCAGTGCCAATGTGGGCAGGAATAGCTCATCGTTGTGCCGTCTCAAATGCTCATCGTAATTGGACTTCTCGCGAAAACTGGCCGTGCACAACTCGCAATTATATTTGACTTCGTTGCCCGCGCCCAAATGTAGTTGCTTGTGGTTCTCAAACTCTTCGCCAGTGTTGAACTGAATGTTGCACACATTGCAATAGTAACTGCCGCCCAGACTTGGCTGATGGCTGAGCATATGCAGATCAAGTTCCCGCAACGTTTGCACTATTTCGCCGCAATGTTCGCACTTGAATGGCGGAATGTCATCGTCCATGAAGTGCATTTGATCGTAGTAAATGTAATTCGGTATAAATTTTCGACCCATGCGCTCGGCATTCAAACGTTCCATCTTCTGTTTGGAGTAATCAAAGCGCAACTGAGAGATACGTTTCGAGATTTGTATGGTGGTTACATCAATGAGCTGCTGCAATTCCATGGCCATTTGTTGCAGCCCCTCGCCACGTCGCTCCTTGCTACGATAGTCGGGATCGAAGCGATTGTAGAAGCACTGATAGCGCTTAACCATAACGAGCAGTTTGGCGGTGGAGGTATCGTTCCATATGGCCGAAAAGCGTCGTCTGTATGAGGTTTCCTGTGCAGGAACAAATCGAAAGGGCATTAGAGAAAACGTATGGATTTTTTTTTGCAAATACAGATACAAAGGCTACGTTTAAGTTGCAGCACGATAGCTGCTATAGCTTAGGCTATTTGTAAAATGATTAGTCAGTCGGACAATGAGTTAGAATGAAGCATTTTGTATAACTACAAAGCTTGATCTGCATCTACGTATGTTCCACTTCTTTGCAATAACATTGAAAACTACAACTGGTTCGTAGCTTTGCTAAGCACTGGTTCAAAAATATTCTATAGTTTGCTTAATTGAATTTAACTTTTTATTGAAAAAAATATAATTGGAAATTTAATAAACCATTTCGTAGCGCATGATCAAGTGTCGAAAATTATGTTCTATAAAAATTGCAACCTTCCAGCTCATATATTAAAAGAACGTCTTACTATAGATAAGCAATTGGTAGTGGATTAAATAGTAGTTGACTTTGTCAAACTCGCATCTCATCAATAGAAAGTCAATAAAAACATTAAACTAAAAATCGCTGATATGTGTGCAGTTATATAATCCACCTCCAGCTCTAGCTCCAGTTCAAAACAAACAAGAAAGCGTATCTAATAGCAGTGTCTGGCACACAAAAATACTGATCGCTTCGTATTGATTTACGGAACTCACCTTGACAACGGCGTCGGACATTTTCGAGTTGTAACTGTAAAGTTCGTTAAGAAAATGCAACTCCTTGAAATACCAGAGAGTGCTGATGTTCGTCTTCTCGAGAGCCATGCGATTGCATTCGCGCTTGTAAACAGTGCGCAGATTGTCCCATTTCCTTGTGATCGCATCCTTGGCCAGTGAGATGTTAAAGCGATTCTTAAACTCGAGCACAATCCAGTCGAGGAAGCGAGCGCGTTTCACGCGATCCCGAAACTGGGCATGACTGTGATCCCACAGAAAGGGATTGCGCTTGTAAGAGTGTATCAGGAATTGTATCATCTTGCGATCCTTGATGTGCATGGTCAGCTCCCGATCGCGCTACATTCAGAAAGCAAAGAACAGAGATTAATGTCTAGACAAATTAAAAGAGCCTTAGAGAGTACAACTTACGCCTAACAGAGATTCCTCCACCATTTCATCATAGCTGAGAAAATCAGATTCGCCACCAGCTGCACTGTTGTTACCATGTCCTGCATTATAGCTGCTGGGATTGTAGTCAGGATACTCATTTGAATTGTCATTCAAATAGTTATGATCATATTCATCCATCGAATCATCGCCGTCGGCTGTCAGCGGCTCGTTCTTCACATCGACCACATTAGAGCCACTGCCGTGCCGTCCCAGGTATGGCGGTGGTCCAGCCAATTTCATGCGGGATCTGATGTTGGCTCTTGAGAGATCACTCTCGGGCAGAATTGCTTCGCTGTCGTCGTCCACATTATCAGTGTCATCGGCGGGCAGTAGATTGTCGTCATTTACGGCATCATCATCGTTCTCGTTGTCATTATCGTGGTCGTTATCATTGTCGCTGCTGTCTAGCTCTTGCAGCTCCTGTTTGATGACCATTTGTGGCTCAAGCAGCGCAGTGTCCGCATCGGTCAAGTCTTCAATCTCATCAAACTGTTGCAATAAGCTGCTTCCGTTGCCATAACCATGTCGCCCTCCTAAGCCGCTGCCGTCATCATCGTCGTCGCCATCACCATCAGCATCGTCTAGGCCTATGGACATAGGTTGGCCCAAGCCCAATCCCAACCCCAGGCCCAGTCTGTAGCCAGAACTGCTGTTGCTGCGATGGGCTGCATCTTCGAGATGCACAGTTTGCATGTGACCGATGAATGCATCGAAGTAGAGAAACTTCTCACTGCAGAAAATGCAGCGCAAGGCGAAATACTGAAAGTCCTCCGTGGCCGTCACAACGCCACAATCCTTTGTGCACTGTCGAAAAATCTCCTCATCATTTGTACGTGGATATGCCAACACACTCATTGTGCTCCCACCACGCTCCCACTTTTGCTAGAAATCTCTGTTGGCAATATGTTAGCTTGGCACACTGATTATCTTGGGAACTCACTGCACTGATTGAATTTTAGGTGATATTTTTCCTCTCCCCAATTAACAAAAAAAAATTGTCGCCGAATTAGTTTCGTTTAGAGATGCGTGCTAAGCTACGTTTGCTTATCGATATCGTAGTATCGGGCTATCGGTGCCTTCCTTGATGATATAAATACAAATGTGTACATACATACATACGTATGAGCGTATGTGTGTAGCGCACCAAACAGACAACAAAATGAATTTCAACAAATATTTAAATAGAGACTTCTTTGCTTTGCCTCATTCTTCAATTGGGACTGGTAAGCTTCACATCACCACACACTGTCACAATAATACGAATTTGTTCATTTTGTAAATACTGCGTAGACTTTAATATATTAATTAAATGTTATTATGAATAACAAGAAATGCAAACATGTTTTTATTTAAGACTGTCCACTCGATAATTTCGAGAGTGGCCGTGCACACCACAATCGATAGTTCACGAGAATATTATAATAATTGTATTTAACTTGTATTATTTTAAATTGGATATTATAATTCATAATAAATTCTAAATTGTGGTATATTATTCAGTAAAGTTACTACATGTTTTGGAAACATATGTAAAAACTTACGATAGCACAACAAGAAATCGATAACTTTTGTATTCTCACACACATCGTTGACTTGAATGATTACCCACATTATCGCTATCGAATGTTCTGTGATTCTACTTGAACCAGTCGGCGGCGTGTGTGTTGCACTTGCATTTAATTTGTACTCAATAATTTTAATATTTGTTATTGAACTAAATCACAGAAAATGGCTTCAATCAGCTTGTTAAACCCAAAGGCTGAATTTGCCCGTGCCGCTCAGGCGTTGGCCATTAACATCAGTGCTGCGAAAGGTTTGCAAGATGTGATGCGCACCAATTTGGGACCCAAAGGAACCGTCAAAATGTAAGTAATCTATATTAAAACGCATGTTTATAGACACCATGACATAACTGAAAAATGCACAATGTGCAGATGCTATTAAACTAGCGCTTTTCATAAACAATTTGTGACATCTGCTGCGGCAACCAATGTCCAACAGTGAGGTTAAGACCGCTTGTCGGCATGCGTCATCTGATGAGACTGAGACAGCAATAGCAAATTTGCAGTGCAAAACTCAATCATTTTATTTGCATTTTCTAAATGAAACTGCCAGTATAATGAACTGATTGATGAAAAAATGGCAGCATATTTTATGATGGACTAGAAGTTTTTCCTTAAAAGCCCCGTCATGTGCGCTCCACACGCATACACACACATGTGCATATGCCCATATGGTTGTTTATGTGTAGACAGGGACAGTGAGAGCGAGAGAGAGAGAGAAGGAGCATGATTCAGTCTGTGCATTCTCGAAGCTTCGCTACATCGATGAATCGATAACGCTTGTTGATGTTATCGCAAGGAGTGGAAAGCGACTTATGGCAATTATATTATTTATTTGTATTGCAGGTTGGTCTCTGGTGCCGGTGACATCAAAATCACGAAGGACGGCAATGTGCTGCTGCATGACATGCAAATCCAGCATCCCACTGCTTCGATGATTGCACGTGCCAGCACCGCACAGGATGATTCAACTGGCGATGGCACCACGACAACAGTGCTACTGATTGGCGAGTTGCTGAAGCAGGCGGACATCTATTTGTCGGAGGGTTTGCATCCTCGCATCATGACTGAGGGCTTTGAGAAGGCACGCGACAAGGCGCTGGAAGTGCTTGAGAAGGTTAAGCTGCCCGTCGAGATCAACAAGAAGAATCTAATGGAAATTGCCAACACCAGCTTGAGGACCAAGGTGCATCCCCAGTTAGCCGACTTGTTGACCGAAGTGTGTGTGGATGCTGTGCTGTGCATTGCGAATGAGAAGCAGCAGCCCGTCGATTTGCACATGGTCGAGTTGATGGAGATGCAACACAAGACGGACACAGATACGCAGCTGGTACGTGGCTTGGTCATGGATCATGGTGCTCGTCATCCCGATATGCCCAAGCGTCTGGAGAATGCGTACATTCTGACGGCCAACGTTTCACTCGAATACGAGAAGGCTGAAGTCAACTCCGGATTCTTCTACAAGACAGCCACAGAGCGCGAAGCGTTCGTGCGTGCCGAGCGTGATTTCATCGATCAGCGTGTCAAGAAGGTCATCGAACTGAAGCGTGCTGTCTGCGATGGCACCGACAAGTCCTTTGTTCTGATCAACCAGAAGGGCATTGATCCCATCTCGCTGGACGCTCTGGCCAAGGAGGGCATTCTGGCTTTGCGTCGTGCCAAGCGCCGTAACATGGAGCGTTTGGCACTCGCCTGTGGTGGCACTGCCATGAACTCATTCGATGATCTGCAGGAGGAGCATCTGGGTTATGCTGGGACAGTGTACGAGCATGTGCTCGGCGAGAACAAGTTTACATTCGTCGAGGACTGCAAAAATCCGTTGTCGGTGACCATTCTGATCAAGGGACCCAACAAGCACACAATCACCCAGATCAAGGATGCTATTCGCGATGGCTTGCGTGCGATTAACAACACGATCGCAGATAAAGCTCTGGTGCCCGGCGCCGGTGCCTTTGAAGTGCGCGCCTACAATGAATTGGCGCAGTTCAAGGACACGATTAAGGGCAAAGCTCGGCTGGCCGTGCAAGCCTTTGCCGATGCTCTACTGATCATTCCCAAAACACTGGCCATTAACAGCGGCTACGATGCCCAGGATACTATTGTTAAGCTCACGGTGGAGGATCGTTTGAGCCCCGAACTGATTGGTATTGATCTGGCCACTGGTGAGCCGATGAAGCCAACCGACCTGGGTGTCTACGACAATTACATTGTGAAGAAACAGATCCTCAACTCGTGCTCCATCATTGCCAGCAATCTGCTGCTCGTCGATGAGGTGATGCGTGCGGGAATGACCAGCCTCAAGGGCTAGTTGTGTCACTAGTTTCCCCTTGCTGTCCCTTGTGTAGCGTTTATGAGTTTCATTTAAAATTAACACACACAACAGAACAAACACTACACAATACAAATTCTTACATGCACCCGCTAACTACAACAACAACAACAACAACTCAAATATGAACGATTCATGTCGTTGCTGAATGAGAGTAAAATGCTAACACTTATAGCTCCAAGTATTTCTCAACATTATTTTTTTTGTATCGCTAATGTTTACTTAATACAAACCATTGGTTTAAAAAAACAATGAAAATACACACAACTTCATTTCAACATAACTGGCTTGTACTTAATTTTAAAATAGCTGTTTGTTTTTGGTTACGAAACGGATGTTTCCAAAATGAGTAATGTGGAAAAACCGTGGTCCTTAAGATTCGAGCGGGAATGGATATTACGGACATATCTATATTAACAGTCTGTCTCCGTCTTCCGTCTGCTAAGGATATCTGTATATGTACATATCTGTATAAAGTTGTTTATTTAAACCGAATGATGTGTTCACTTTCTAAGTAATAGTCCAAATGGCAAGCACTAGAACGTAAACAATTTCACTTTTATTTTAAGGAATGCATGTCAATTTCCAATTTAAAATGTGCTTAATTGGACAACTTTTCTTTATTATCTTGGCCTCTGCAGACATTGAATTCAAATATCTTAGTCATAAATGGAAATTTAATCTTATTTCCATATGATTAATTGCTTATTTTAAAATTAATAAATTTGCAACGACTGAAGACTTGCTGCGGAAGTTGAGTCTCTAATCTGCCTGCTGCCAATTGAGCTGCCGCTGCCTTTGACTATTTTTTTTTTTTTTTTTTTAGGAATTGTGCTGTCTTTTTTCTGAGTGTATGTATGCACATGTGTATATATAATATATGACTTAATCATACGAAGTTTGTATATTACTTTATTGAAAGTCAAACAAATTTGTTTTTTTCTAAAAAATAGCGAGAAATCTCATTGAGATCCCTTTGACCTTATAATAATACCAGCAAGATTAGCAAGTGGATTCTGCCTACATTCACTGCTTAGGGCTTGGGAGGATGAGCTTTGTTATTATTTCCATGGTGCTAAGAGCGGAATACGATATTCTCTGTATGCTTATTTAAACTCGTGACTGTTTATTATTGTTGAATGGTTAAATTTAAATGTTTTGGTGAGTCTGACAATTTTATATAGCCCTGCTACAGTTCCTGAACATGAGTTGTGAATGCTGCCCGCAAATCAAATAGAATTTGATTTAAATGTTTGCTATGACAAGTTTAGACAGTTAAAATACTATATGAAGCTCAGAGATTTAACCAGATACGATTTTAATTTTTATCAAAAATATTACTATTGGAAATACTGAAAACACTAGAACTATATTGAACTATAATTTGCCCCGAGAGGAATGAGTCTCGACAGTCTATGTTACATATGTACACTCAAGTGCTATTTTCAGAAGTGATATATTCTAGTCAATTAAGAAATCTAAGAAAAAGACAACATATTGAATATGTTATGGAACAAAATAAAAGAAGTGCTGATCATTTCAAGAATATACATAGAGGAAACGAAATCGTCCGCGACAGTCGCATTGCAAATTGAATGATATAATTTACTAGCTTGTTTCAGTCGCGGTTTAAGATGTTAGGTTTATTTTATTGCTTTACTTTAATCCAACTACAAAATGAAAACATTGCTACAACAAAAATGATGAAAGACTTGGAAAGGAACATACATAGAATCGCTTTAACGATGAGGAAACTACGAATTAATTACTAATAATCAACAATTCATGCTATTTTATTTATAAAAAGTAAAGTAGTAAGTATAACCTCTCAAACGATCATAAAAGGTATTCCTTTGATTTTTATTTCGTGAGTTTCTTGCAATTATAGGCACCAGTTATTTTTACAAAATAAACAAATGAAAATAATAAATAAATAATAAATAGTTGGTATACTGATATAGTACTACCTTTTAAATATACCATGGAGTACTTAACATACCAGATTGTCATTACAGATTTGTTGCCATAAAAAAGTATTTCTTTAATAACTTTTACAATTTTCATCTGATCACATTCACATGTTCAGGAATTATAAATTCTATAGTTATTTTGTTATGTACCCAAAATTGAAAATCTATCTTTTTTTTTCAATATTTTTCGATTTGGACGTGGGCGTTAAAAAAATTTGAAACAAACTTGATTTTCGTCCAAACATAACAAGTACTACCAAAAAAATTTTAATAGTGTCTTTATCTCTTATAGAGTTTGAGATCTAGGTGTTCATAGGAATAGACGGACGGTCTATACCGTTTCGGATGTTGATGCTGATCAAGAATATATATACTTGGAGTCGGAGATGACTCCTTTTGCTTGTTACCTATTTCACAGTCACAACGATATATGTATATACATATGTTACATATATATAACGGGTATAAAAACTAAAATTGCTATTAATTGTGTGTGCAAAGCTTTAAATTTTTTCTAACTTCGTTCGCTTTCGCATACAAGTTTAAGTCCAGACAGTTACTCAGATTCCAATAATATAGTCAAGTATCGATAACGACTTTTTATATACTTTTCGAGAAACTATTTTAAATTGATAGAGTAGAAAATTTAACAAGTATGAAAGCGACTTTTATATACCCGCTATCTATTTTCAATACAAGCAAAACAGTGTGAAATTATTCTTAAAATATACGTAATTAATATATCGTAGATTATTGAAATAAACTTAAGGCTATATTTGGTATATCTATATACAATTATATACAAATATTCCAAATAATATTTATGGACTCTGAGATTTAAGTGACATGGCTATGTTGTCTCAGCTATTTATTTATTGATCAAGAAAATATGCAGATATGGGTAATTATCTGCCGGATGTAGCGTGCGACCATCTTTACAGTGAAAATAAAAACATAAACTGAAACATTTTTAAAAATAAAAAAATATTATTCTTATAGCTCTAGATTAGTACTTTAATTAGAGCTAATTTTTTTTGTGTTATGCTTTCTGTTCTGATAATTGCGAAAATTAACAAATTCATAAGCAAACCAAAAAATTTACGAATTTATATACATATTTTATCGTAAAACAGAACAAGTTCCTAAAATCAATCTTAGCTCTAAATATAGTGCTAATCCAAAGCTTTAAGAATAACCTTCACTTATTTTTAAAATTGTTTTAGTATATGTTTTTTTTCACTGTAAAGATGCTCGCACGCGACAAATTCCGACAGAGAATTACCCATATGGGCAATTCCTGCAAATGGTAAACCACGACCGAAAAAAAAAATCTTCACATTCATCCTATTTTTTGTATATGGTCATAAAGAAATATCCAAATTTTCATAATACAATGGATCCATAGCATATCTTAGTTGTTTTTATAAAAAAATTTGCCTGAAAACTGAAAAAATGTAAACTGAAAAAATTCGACCGAAAACATCATTTTATTGTAATTGCATTGCATTTAGTGCAAGCAGGTGAAGGAAACTTCGCGTGTTAAGTTATTTTGGTATATATACATATTTTAAATATAAAAAATCGTTGGGGTTACTCTAACCAATCTTTTTTTATTGATTGTCAAAGTAGAGTACGTTCGGGACCTTACCTACATATAAGAAAATGTCTATTTTTACTTGCGTGCATGGATTTTTGAAAAAATTAAAATTTATTTTTTTGCTTTAAATGTTATTAGACACATTAAATTGAGTTAAATCCGTTTATTTTTAAGAAATTTTAAGCTATTAATCAAAAAAAGTTGGGGTACAAAAAAAATAATAATAAATAATACTACAAGAAAAGATCGTACGTTCGCGACAGGAACTTAATTAAATTAAAAAGAAATAAATGGAGATATTTTCTTAAGAATAGACTTAATAGAAAGCTATATGAATCTATTTTAAAAGTAAAGTTAGGGAGCGGGTATAAAAATTACGGTCTTACCTCATTTATTGAATTAATTCGCTGCCTTACTGTTTGTGCTGTCAATCAGTTAATCAGTCAATCAGAACACAAGATGTATTATTATTGTATGTCTTAAACTAGTTTGCCACAACTATAGCGAGTTTTGCTTTGAATGTGAAATCAAGTTGGTTAATTTGTTGGCCTACACTTGATGCCTTAAAACTGAGTTGTGGCATGAATCTCATTTCGTGTGTCACAAGAAATGCATAGTAAATTGGGTGTTGGCTGTGCCTTTGGGTGTTCAATTCAAGGGTGAGTTAAGAGTGAAGAGGGGAAAGCAATCAACACTTTGTGAACCTTGGCAGTGAATTATGCAAATGTTCGTCTTGTTGCTGTTGTTGTTGTCCTACACATCAAAGCCGGAACTTGACCGGAAACGGGCACACATGGAAAAAAAGCTTAAAACAGCTGACAGAACCCAATTTCCCAACGCCCAGAACGCATATATGAATGTGTGTATAGAAGCAGTGAATACACTGAGCTAAAAAATCAATCAACTTTTAAAAATTCAAAATTCTTTGGCTCAATATTGCGATTTTAGTGTTTTATAACCGCTATCTAATGGGTGGAAGAGTATTATAACTTTGTGCCTCCATGAAATGTATGTAACAGGCAGAAGGAGTATAAATATAATATATAAAGTATATTTATTATAAAAATAAAAATAGATCAAGCGTAATTTTGAAGCTAGAATTTCTCGAATTTTACATACGATAATAACTATTTAGTTTTTTTTTTATTCATGAAAATTTGGTTGCAATCGAATAAAATTTCTAGAAGTTATACATATAAGAAATAATTTTATTTATTTACGGGTCTTAGTTGCTTTGTCTGACAATCGGTATATTTTGCACTCTATGATATATTTTAATGTAGTATTATATCAATATAGCAAATACATCCATTGTTAAATTTTAGTAACTTTTCGGTATATTAATTTGGTATATTTTAAGAATAATACCGCATTGTTTTGCTTTTATTCAAAATGGGTTGCGGGTATCTCGCAGTCGAGCACACCCGACTGTAGCTTTCTTACTTGTTTTTCAATCCTCCCTTTCAACCTTCCTCACCCAGGAAGTGATAGTATAATTCTGTCAATTCTTCAAGCCTCAAAAGATGTCATTATATCGAATCAATTAATTTAATTATTGTCACATGATAGATTGTAATTGTAAAATTGTATAGAAAAAAAGAATTATTTTTGTTATTGCATTGAATATAAATTAGTATTTCTCTCAAGTTTTTTTTAGATTCATTGAAATTAAGAAATGACTATTTAAAGCTTTCTTTAAGTAGCTAAAACATATACCTAAATTACAATTTTGGAGGATCAAGTGTTTTCTCGCAGTGCACATAAATAGCTGTGCCATTCAAAATGAATTCCTGCTGTCGCCAGGCTCAATGTAGGACATTTGTAAAACGTCTCAAAGGATTTCTCATGTCTCCCAATACCCTTGCCACGCCCTACGCCCTAAGCCCCGCTCCCCGCTCTTCCATCGCCTCTGAGCTTGTGCGGAAATTGATATTGAAATGTGCATGATAATGAGCTTCAAATTTGTTTGGGTATTTTCAGCACATTTCACATGTCCACAACTGAGTTCTATCATTGCCTTTGTACGTCTGTGTGCGTATTGTATGTGACTCTTTGTATGTCTGTGTGTGTGTGTGTGTGTGTGTGTGTGTGTGGGAGTGGGAGTGGGAGTGTATGTATAAACTATTTGGCGTTCATATGTGTAATGGGCTTAAATGCGGCACAAATGTAGGGGAATCCATTACAAACTCGTCGCCAGCATACCTTTGGCCACTTTTGAGTGCCTCTCTTTTGTGGTTCTACGAGTTGACCAGGATTTATGTTTGACATTTGCTGTTCGCACCCTGTATGTTCTATTCCCGAAGGGGTTATTGAGTATACATTGCAGTTTTCAATTAAGTGAATTTGAATGAATCAAGATTGAATTTACCTTGATGATAATTCCTGTTGTTATTTTTTTATTAAATTATTCACAAATACATAGATATTCAATTTTTGCACAACAAAAATTTAAAGTGGCTCCACAAATTGAAGATTGTGTTTATCTTTATTATAATTACGTTGGATGTAATATGCATTTTTTTATGTCTGTAAATTATCAACATTATCTTACTACTATTAGTAAAAATATTGTATTATTAATAGTACAGTAAAACTTGAAAAAGTCTTTTTCGAATTCAATACTATATATTGAGACGCATTTATGGATTCATAGTTTACAGGGTATTCGAATGTAACTAATTTTTACAGGCTTATCTGCGTTTACAATAGAATTAAATGGAATTGGAATTGTGGAGTGGCATTTACCTAGAAATGCGATGTGGTTCGACTCGGTTCAGTTCAGTTAGGGGTAGCCTTGGGTTCTAGGTTCTGGGTTCTGGGATTTGGGTTATGTTCGTTTTTTCGTTCTTCTCTATGCGGAGCAGAGTTCACAGTTTGTGCATCAAATTGGCTTTTGTGCAGTTGCCAAATTGATGGGCTCCTGCATAATATAAATGGCTGCGCATTTTTAAGACTTTGGACGGTTCCGGGGGCGGCGGCGGCGGGACTTTCGCTAAATGCAAATTCCTGTTGCATACGCCAGGGTGGGGAGGGAAGGGTAGGAAGCGGGAAGCGGGCAAGTTCCAAGTTCAAAAGTTTCCATTTCGCTGGTTTTGTGCAAGATTGTCGTTTGCCTCCCCCGGACAGACGGTGACTTCATTACCGATGCCTTCTTGGCGGGGCAGAAAGTTGCCCGAGTTCGACTTAAATGAATTTGTCGGCATTTTTGCGTAACTTTTTAGTTTAATTAATTTTAAAGCCAAGGCGAACAAAAAAGGAAAAAAACAAAAACGAAAAAATCACGGCCAAAAGCCAAAAGAAAAGTCAAGTGAAGAAAACGCAAGATGGCGAAAAGTTGAAATTTATTTTTATTTGCTTATTTGATTTATGCGCTTAGCTGAAAAGGCAACTCAAGTAAATAAATTAGTGCAAAAAGGATTAGGCACTGAGCAATATCAACTCGAGGGGCGCCAGCACGCACTCTTTACTCCTTACTTCCCCTTTACTTCAGTCGACTCCCCCGCTGCCATAAATCATTCATTTCCGACTTGACAAAAAGCCATAAAAACCGGGCCTGGCATATTCTTATACCCGCTACCCATAGGGTAGAAGGGTATTATAACTTTGTGCCGGCAGGAAATGTATGTAAGAGGTAGAAGGGGGCATCTCCGACCCAATAAAGTATATATATTCTTGATCAGCATCAACATCCGAGACGATCTAGCCATGTCCGTCTGTCTGTCTGTCCGTATGAACACCTAGATTTCAGAGACTACAAGACAGCATTTGTTATGTTTGCACGGAGATCAAGTTTGTTTCAAATTTATGCCACGCCTACTTCCGCCCCCGCAAATCAAAAAAATCGAATTCAAGCTACAGCTGCAAATTTTGGTGTATACAATAATCAGTGTTGCCAGAATCTCTGGAGCAAAACTTGCTGGATTTCAGAAAAAAATTGCTAAAAATTGCTAAAATTATACAAAAAAAAGCCAACAAAATTGCTAAATATTTTAAATGACATTATTCATCAAGTTTGTACATGTTCAATTCATTTAAGAATAAAATCTTGAAATTAAAAATAAAAAAGCAGGATTTCGTATTTCTATGATTTTGTTAACACTTAGGGGGCAAATATTACACTTGAAATGCAGTTAACTTTTCAAGTCAGTGAACTCAAGTAGCTTATATAATCGAACCACTTGGTTAAATACAAGCTCCGATTTCATTGCAAACTGTTAATCGCAATTTTTGCAGTGAATGACAAAATAAATACATAATAAAAAGGATTTAAGTTAAATAGCTAAAATTGCCAAAAGAGAAAGAAAAAGTTGCTAAATTTGTAGCTAAAAGCATTTTTTAAAAAAGTAGCAAAATAACTAAAGCAACTAAATTGCTAAACTGGCAGCACTGCTTCACAGTTTCACAATTTGTATTTAGCTAATGAGTGAACGAACTAAGTTCGCACATGAACTATAAACAGAATCAAACTATATTGCAAATTTTATGAGTAAACCTCAAAATACATCCTATCGGTAAACGAGCTATCGGAACTTTTTAAAAATTACCAAAAGTAGCCGAAGCATTAAAAAAAATGCTAGATTTCTAGCTAATAGTATTTCACAAAATCTTATAGCTTTTGCAGTTTCAAAATAGCTAGATCTAGCAATAAATTAGCTAAAATGGCAACACTGACAATAACAACTATAGTATTTATGATTTCTGATTTGGTTGCGATCAGATAAAAAATGTGGAAGTTATTAAAGAAATACTTTTGTATGTATAAACCGCCTACTTACTAGGGGTCTTAGTTGCTTCGGCCGAAAATCTGGTATATTGAATGTGATACTATATCGATATAACAAATATACCGTTCGGTATATTTTTAGTATATTTACATTTTTGGTATATTTTGAAAAAATACCGCACTATTTTGCTTTTATTGAAAATGGGTAGCGGGTATCTCACAGTCGAGCACACTCGACTGTAACTTTCTTACTTGTTTTATTTAATTTATTTGTCGCTGCTGTTGGCCTTGCCTATTGTGCCTCAGAATCCCATCCTCATTCCCCCCTTTCCATTTTCTCGTCCGCTTTTTCCTGCTCGTCTGTCTTTTAAATATACTTTCGTTTTTCTTCATTTCGGCTTTGAACAGCACACAAAATAAAATTGGGAATAATTCGCATGTTGTAGGCGGAAGGGACACAAATTGCAGTTAAATTGCACGAAAATTAGACGCGAAAAATCGCTCCAAAAAAGTAATGCATAAATCGCAGCAAAACAAAATTACGCAAACGCGGAAACAAACGATGAAAACAGCAGCCAAAGAAATAGCTAAAATCTGGAATATGCTTGCAGAAAATACTGCGAAGTAATTTGGCTATAAATGTAGCCAAAGGAACGTACATACATATGTACATAAGTAAAATGCAGCCAAAAAGCGAGCTAAAAAACCGCGGTGTCAGTTTAAATTGCATAAAATAAGGCATTTTTAATACTTATTGAAGTGACAATGCTTATATAATGGAAATCACAATGGAATGCTTACGTAGTTTGAGATTAATTTGCATCTACAGTTCGTCCTTGCGACTCCCAATGCGAATCAGTTCATTATCTGGTTGCACCTCGTATTTTAGCAGCTTCTTGTACCGTTTGAGCATCTTGCGCCAATAACATTCGACACCCGCCCTAAAAGCTGCCCAAAAGTCCAACAGAATGGTACTACACTGCCTGTAGTCAAAAAAGTCAAATATCTCGGCCTAACACTTGACAGAAGACTAACCTGGGCAGATCACATCAAAAACAAAAGAAAACAGCTGAGCCTGAAACTTCGACAAATTAAGTGGCTGCTGGGCTACAGATCCCAACTGAGCCTCAGAAACAAAGTCCTGCTGTACAAAGTGATATTAAAGCCTATATGAACGTACGGGATTCAGCTTTGGGGCACAGCCTCAACTTCTAACAACGAAGTGCTGCAACGTTTTCAAAGCATTACTCTGCGAAGACTAGCCAAAGCACCTTACTATGTAAGAAATCAGGTCATCCACAAGGACCTCGAGATTCCGAGTGTAACTGAAGAAGTTAAAAGGTACGCTTTGAAGTATCAGGAGAGATTGGATCAACATTGTAAGCCGCTGGCCATCAACCTGCTTGACAATCAAAAATCAAAAATTTCCCAATAAAAATATCTACCTATAGACCAAATTTCATTCATATAGTCCTTATAGTTCTCTTGTAATAGGAAATCGAAAATATATTTTTGGAATTTTTAAATTTTCTCGTGTTCTCCAGGTATGGACGATCTAGCCATGTCCGTCTGTCCGTTTGGTTGTCTGTCCGTTCCATTGGGTATATTTTTAATATTTTCGGTATATTTTGAAAATAATACCGCAATATTTTGCTTTTATTCAAAATGGGTAGCGGGTATCTCACAGTCGAGCACACTCGACTGTAGCTTTCTAACTTGTTTATGGTAAGATCAGCTTCAAAGAATGCAATATTTCGTTCTCCAATTACAAAATTGTATGGCATAATTCCAGGTTTGTTTACACAAATTAAAACGTAAATAGTAAATTTTACTTATTCGTCTGTTGCAATTCTCAAGTGGTTCTAGTATGTTGTTGACTCATCCGTCAGCCGGCAGAGGGCTAGAGGAAATTTTGATTGTTTTTTTCTGACATTTGCTACTAATATAAATCTTGTTCATATATAGTACTGTCCATTGGAAGAAAAATTTTTTTTTCCTTTTTTTTTAGGCAAATAGTATGTATGGCATCAGTGCAATTACACTGCCGCTGTCGTTATCCGTTGCCATGTTGACTGCTTGAAAATTCGCCGACAAATGATGTTCGCGAACATTTTTTTTTTTTTTCGTCAATAATTATTTATTTAAAATCTGTCTGTACGGACAATAATTAAATTTTTTGAGGCCGCCTTGTCGATTAAATTCTCACAAGAGATGGTTGGTAGGGTTCTGGAGGGCTAATCATCATTCTCCATGGGCAGGTCGAGGGGGTGTTTTCTTTTAAGTCTTCTGACGGTTTGGCTGTTGTCCAAGATGTTGATGGCCAATGTGTTTGGGTGGTTATGGAGCCTGTTGATGTAATTTGTGCTCACTTTTCGAATTTCATCTTTTACCCAGGGAACCCTGAGTACCTCGTGGATGGTGCTGTTGTCATGGTAAGGATGAGCGTTCGAGACCATTCTCAGAGCCTTGTTCTGCAGCCTTTGGATGTTCCTGCAGTTTGATTTGCAGGCAGTGCCCCACAGCTGGATGCCATAAGTCCAGATTGGCTTAATGATGGTTTTGTAGACGAGCAGTTTAAGTTTGCTTTTAAGCTTCGAGCGTCTTCCAATGAGCCATTGGAATTGCTTCAGCCTCTCTTCAGCCTGCTTTCTCTTCCTTAGGATGTGTGTGCGCCATGTTAACCGCCTGTCGAGCGTCATGCCCAGGTATTTGGGCGTGGGATTTTCGGGAATATTATCCCCATTAAGACTGACAGGCGGGCAATTGCCGTTGCGGAGTGCAAATGTGGTTTGCGTGGACTTTTCAGGGTTTACCGAGATGTTCCACCTCCTTAGCCAGGGCTCGATGGTGTTTAGCTGATTTTGTATAATTTCCGACGCATCCTGTGGGGTTCGTGCTGTGGCAAGGAAGGCTGTGTCATCGGCGTATGTGGCAACCAATAGGTTCTCGTTGAAAAATGTAGGCATGTCCGCTGTGTACAACGTGTACAATAGAGGGCCTAGGACGCTGCCTTGTGGTACACCGGCTTCGATACCTTTTGTGGTAGATCGCGCATCTCCGCATCTGACATAAAAGCTTCTGTTGTCGAGGTAAGATTGCAGAAATGCGTAATGGGGTTGAGGCAGGTTTCTCTTAAGCTTAAGCAGTAGCCCTGGGTGCCAGACTCTGTCGAAAGCTTGCTTCACGTCAAGCATTACGGCGCAGCAGTAGTTCTTCTCCTCGAATGCGTCCAATATCACTCTGACTAAACGGTGGCATTGTTCCGGGGTGGAGTGAGAACGCCTGAAGCCAAACTGGTGATCCGGAATCAACCCAGCTTCTTCCAGCACTGGCAATACTCTGCGCAAAAATACTCTTTCGAGTATTTTGAGAGTATCGACAGCAAACTTATCGGACGATAAGAGCCAAGATTGGCTTCAGGTTTGCCAGGTTTAGGTATAAGAATTACCTCTGCTCGTTTCCAGATGGTTGGAAAATGTCCTAGCTGAAAGCACCTGTTGTATATGTTGGCGAGGAGTTGTAGGCAGGGAGGGAAGAAGCTTAACAGCCAGTGCTTCAATGCCATCAGCGCCCGGCGATTTATTCGTCTTGAGTCCCTCGATCTCAAGTTTGACCTCATCCACCGAGACCATAGCTAGCTCTTCTTGGTTGTTGTTGGTGTTTTCATCTAATAGTTGTAGGGCACGATGCGTAGCTGAGATATCCAGGTCGGTGCATCTTATTATCGGCTTGAAGGCTTCGCTGAGGTGCTCCACAAAAGCTTCAGCTCTTTCTTGCTCTGTGCGGCACCAGGCGCCACTAGCACGCTGGACTGGAGCAACTCTCTTAGTAGGTCGTTTTATGTGACGAGTGACCTGCCAAAGGTTGTGCTGTGGGTCTCCAGGCTCAACATTGGCCAGGAACTCCTCAAACGAGCTCTGCCTGAGCTTTAGGAGCTTATCCTTAAGCTGCTTTGCGGCTCTGTTAAATACCCTTTTATCTCTAGGATTTCTGGATAGGAACCATACTCGTCGCAACCGTCTCTTCTCAGCTACTAGCGAGGCGATCTCTGAAGACCAAAGGTGTAGGACCCTCGTTGGTAGTCTAGGAGAGATCGGGGCTCTGGGGGAAGCATGTGCTGCGGCGTTGTGCATGTGTTGCGTGAGCTCGTTGATGGCGTTGTCCACTTGCTCGGTGGAGGTAAGATCTTGCACTGGGTTGACATTTTCCGTTAGCCAGGCTTTGTAGGATTGCAGTCTCGTGCTCCTCTTGATCATCCTGGGATGTGCAGCTTTTCTCAGTGCAGGGAGGTTCAGCCGCAGTTCCACTGCGCTGTGGTCGGAGAAAAGGTCCGCGTTAGAAGAGCACGAGACTTTGGCACTATCAAATCCTTTGGAGTTCGCGAACATGTTGGCCCTAGTTGGTGGGCAAATGAAATACAAGTTGGCGAGCATATTCGCAAACATGCTCGCCTGTGGATGGCCTGCTTTATTCTCGTCTCATATTACTTGTCAAATATTTTGTGACAATTGTGTTTCTTTATTTTCTCGTATAAAGGTTTTGTTGGTTGTCTGAAAACAAGGAACTAAACCATTCAACGGAACTGAATATAGCTGTATGTTGCACCTTGTTGAACTGCTGCTCAACAATAACGCCGATGTAAATGCACCTTGCGCCCCTATCGCACTTTTTCAACTGTTGATTAATCTAATGTTAAATGTCTCTTTCATAGGTACTTCTTGAGCATGGAGCCGGCATCAACACCCATTCAAATGAGTTTTAAAGAGTGCTTTGACACTGGCCTGCTACGAGGGCCACTTGGATATGGTGCGTTTGCTGCTGCAAGCCGGCGCCGATCATGAGCATAAAATCGTCGAGATGCAGAAGGCTCTCATAGCGGCTTAGTAGACAATATACAAGTTTTCTTCCAGTCACGTCTCTTGATTTTCTACAAGAAACGTCGAGTATAAATTCTGCCAAAGGGAAATTTAAATTTCCCTCGGCTGCGCTGGCAGAAACGTCGAGTATAAATTCTGCCAAAGGGAAATTTAAATTTCCTCGGCTGCGCTGGCAGAATTTGTACTCGACGTTTCTTGTAGAAAATATGTGGTCCAGCGCTAGCAGAAAATCTGTGCTTAGATTCTAGTGCGTAGTTCGGAATATGCAAAATAAAAATACGCTCAAAAATATATGCAGTAAATAAAATGTTTATTGTACTTCAAATTAAATGTATTTAAACTAAAACAATGAGTACTTAAAATTATATATTATCTAAACAGTTTTACTTATAACTAAACAATTATATTTATATTCTATTTATTATTTTCTAATTTTTCTAATTGTCTTGCCCTGGTATTGGCCTTGTAATTTCTATTCTTAAATTTAAAAAACGCCTCTCGCACAGCTTTTTGTGGTCCTCGAAGCTATAGTAGTCAGACTTGAGAGCTTCAAACATGGCATTGTTCAAATGGCGGTACTTGTTGAATGCCTTCATCCTTGCAGTGCCGGCGTAGTTCATGCCCATCAGCACATGCTTGTGGAAAATCCGCTCCAAGTTTTTTAATATGCCATCTGGGCAGAGCATCCTCCTGAACATCGCCACATATTATACTTTAACGGAGATTCCTCAATTTTTGTATTGAGTACGGCGATGTCCTCCTCCGATCGCAAGGGGAACTCTGTTTTGCCGGTACCACAATATTGGCAATTTGGCTCAGTATGGCGAGTACATGGCCCAGTCCATTTTGAATTCGCCTCATCTCTTCTCGCAGCTGACGCACTTCTAGTTCAATGTTCACAGGCTGCTGGCTGGTCACAATGCTCACAGGCTGCTGGCTGGTCAGTCCCACAATGTTCAGAGGCTGCTGGTTATCCAAAAGTTGAAAGTGGCGATCCATTATTTCGATTTTTTATGAAATATAGAGCAAATCGGTAGGTATATATTCTTTGTGTTGTGACAACTCCTTCCGGTAGACAGATTAGTATTTGGGGAATCCCAATATTAGGTAGTTAATGGAAATATACATTTAGGTAGACGCTAAAAAAAGGGTTAGTCCAAGTGATCTATATAAAAGCCGCACCCACGCGATGACAATCAGTATTGCAATTGTGATTGACCAGTGCGGACGTGAATTGTGAAGCATAAATAAACAAGTAAGAAAGTTACAGTCGAGTGTGCTCGACTGTGAGATACCCGCTACCCATTTTAATAAGGGCAAAATATTGCAGTATTATTTTCAAAATATACCGAAAATACTAAAAATATACCAAATGGTATGTTTGGTATATCGATACAGCACACCATTCAAAATATACCATAGACGACACAATGTACCAGATTGTCACCCAAAGCAACTCAGACCCCTGGTAAGTAGGCGTTTTTGCCCATACAAAAGTATTTCTTTAATAAATTCCACAATTTTTATCTGATCGCAACCAAATTTTCAGGAATCATAACTACTATAGTAATTATTGTATGGGCGTGTGGGCGTGTCAAAAATTTGAAACAAACTTGATCTGCGTGCAAACATAACAAATGCTGTCGAAAAAATTATAGCTCTATCTCTTATAGTCTCTGAGATCCAGTGTTTCATACGGACGGACGGGCAGACACACAGACGGACATGGCTATATCGTCTCGGCTGTTGACGCTGATCAAGAATATATATACTTTATAGGGTCGGAGATGCCTCCTTCTACCTGTTACATACATTTCCTGCCGGCACAAAGTTATAATACCCTTCTACCCTATGGGTAGCGGGTATAAAAAGAAACAGTATATTTTAATCGTGAACGAAGTATTGGAAAGCTATTTGGATTTGGTGCACGTATTCTAAAACCGCACAATACTGAAATTTATGTCTCAGATAACCCTGTGAATATTTTAAAAGTAAATACAATTAGATTGGAATGCAACATTATCAGTGGCTCATATGTAGGTAATAGACCAAATCATGTGCTTCATGAATTTGGAATCAATGTTCCTCCGGGATATAAAATGAGTATTACGCCACGAAACTTGATTTATTTACCTATCAACACTAGAGAAATAAGCACGCTCGAAGTACGGATAACTGATCAGGAGGGGGAATTAATCAATTTTCGAGGGGAAACTATATCAATTCGTCTTCATTTACGAGCAACAGAATGATTATTTATAATAAAAGGTCGTCACATCACCTCACAACTCCCATTACTAAATGTAAAGGTGAAGTGAAAATACCATCATCATTATCATCTCGAGGACCATCATATCCACAACTTGCGGTATCATTAAAAAATAAACTGATTTTAAAATCACTTGGATTTAATATTCAGTAAAATTACTACCTTCATTTCAAATGAATGAAACTTTTTTTTTGTGCAAGATAAACCTCACAATGATGAGATTATCACGAAAAAAGAATATCACACTTAGTACCCATATCAGCAGAACTTCAAAACAAATGATAAAGTTCGTATTACAATACAAAACCAAGATTTATATGTGTTGCCGTCTGAAAGTTTCCTCCACTTTGAAGGGACACTTAGTAAAATTACTAACCAAAATTCGGGCACAAGTACAACAAATGATGTTGCCGGCTTGCTTAAAAATAATTGCATGGCCTATTTTTTGGATGAAATAAGATATGAATTGAACGGATGCGAACTGGATAGAACACGGTTTACTAGAATCACATCTACTCTGAAAAACTTTCTTTCCATTGGTCGACAGGAGTCTCTATGTTATCGTAATGCCGGGTGGAGTGGAGGAGAGAGTATATCTTCCGGAGGTCATTTCAGCTTCTCAATACCACTAAAAATGCTAATGGGATTCGCTGAAGATCATAAAAAAAGTTATATTAAATTGTAAACATGAACTCATTCTCTTGCTAGCTAAAAATATGAATGAGATGTTTGAAACAGTGGACAGTCGGAGGTGTTGAATATAAAATTGCTATACAGAACATTAGTTGGAAAGTACCCCACATTGTTCCAAGCGATACTACTAAAATTCAAATGTTCAATGTAGTCAAAAGTGGAGCTACACTTCCACTTTCATTCCGCAGCTGGGATTGTTATATAAATCCCTCGTTGGTATAGGGGACTCATCATGTATGGAACGTTAAGCTAGCTGCAAATAGAGAACGTCCACGGTTTGCAGTCATTGCGTTTACATTAAATGGCAATCTAATTACAAACAATTTGAGAAATGCAAAAGTGTATTTAAATTCTGAAGTCTATCCATATGAAGATTTAAATGTAAAATTCAATGAAAATCGCTTTGCTGCCTTGTATGATATGTACGTGAAATTCCAAGAGAGTTACTACAACCGTGAGCCTCGTCCACTTTTATCACCACTAGACTTCAAGCCAAAGGCTCCTATTGTTGTTGTTGATCTTTCATATCAAAACGAGTCGGTCAAATCAGGGCCAATTGATGTTAAAATTTCAACTGAATTAAGAGTACCAAGTGAGTTGAATACAAAGGTATATTGCCTTCTCATTCACGATCGTCTAGTTGAATATACCCCACTGACCGGATTTGTTCAACGTATCGTATAATTTTTTCTCAAAATATTTCTTCATTCACCTTTTGGAAATCATTACGAGTAGACGTCAACGGATCGAAAGAAATTTAAAATGATATTGATTGAAAACAAGACCAACTCCACAACTCATATTTCGATACAACAACTTATAACTGGAATAAATAATGTTATGAAAATGTTTAACGATAAAATTTTTCCTGAATACATGGAATATTTATCAGAATGCTTGCAGAAAATACTGCGAAGTAATTTGGCTATAAATGTAGCCAAAGGAACGTACATACATACATAAGTAAAATGCAGCCAAAAAGCGAGCTAAAAAACCGCGGTGTCAGTTTAAATTGCATAAAATAAGGCATTTTTAATACTTATTGAAGTGACAATGCTTATATAATGGAAATCACAATGGAATGCTTACGTAGTTTGAGATTAATTTGCATCTACAGTTCGTCCTTGCGACTCCCAATGCGAATCAGTTCATTATCTGGTTGCACCTCGTATTTTAGCAGCTTCTTGTACCGTTTGAGCATCTTGCGCCAATAACATTCGACACCCGCCCTAAAAGCTGCCCAAAAGTCCAACAGAATGGTACTACACTGCCTGTAGTCAAAAAAGTCAAATATCTCGGCCTAACACTTGACAGAAGACTAACCTGGGCAGATCACATCAAAAACAAAAGAAAACAGCTGAGCCTGAAACTTCGACAAATTAAGTGGCTGCTGGGCTACAGATCCCAACTGAGCCTCAGAAACAAAGTCCTGCTGTACAAAGTGATATTAAAGCCTATATGAACGTACGGGATTCAGCTTTGGGGCACAGCCTCAACTTCTAACAACGAAGTGCTGCAACGTTTTCAAAGCATTACTCTGCGAAGACTAGCCAAAGCACCTTACTATGTAAGAAATCAGGTCATCCACAAGGACCTCGAGATTCCGAGTGTAACTGAAGAAGTTAAAAGGTACGCTTTGAAGTATCAGGAGAGATTGGATCAACATTGTAAGCCGCTGGCCATCAACCTGCTTGACAATCAAAAATCAAAAATTTCCCAATAAAAATATCTACCTATAGACCAAATTTCATTCATATAGTCCTTATAGTTCTCTTGTAATAGGAAATCGAAAATATATTTTTGGAATTTTTAAATTTTCTCGTGTTCTCCAGGTATGGACGATCTAGCCATGTCCGTCTGTCCGTTTGGTTGTCTGTCCGTTCCATTGGGTATATTTTTAATATTTTCGGTATATTTTGAAAATAATACCGCAATATTTTGCTTTTATTCAAAATGGGTAGCGGGTATCTCACAGTCGAGCACACTCGACTGTAGCTTTCTAACTTGTTTATGGTAAGATCAGCTTCAAAGAATGCAATATTTCGTTCTCCAATTACAAAATTGTATGGCATAATTCCAGGTTTGTTTACACAAATTAAAAACGTAAATAGTAAATTTTACTTATTCGTCTGTTGCAATTCTCAAGTGGTTCTAGTATGTTGTTGACTCATCCGTCAGCCGGCAGAGGGCTAGAGGAAATTTTGATTGTTTTTTTCTGACATTTGCTACTAATATAAATCTTGTTCATATATAGTACTGTCCATTGGAAGAAAAATTTTTTTTCTTTTTTAGGCAAATAGTATGTATGGCATCAGTGCAATTACACTGCCGCTGTCGTTATCCGTTGCCATGTTGACTGCTTGAAAATTCGCCGACAAATGATGTTCGCGAACATTTTTTTTTTCGTCAATAATTATTTATTTAAAATCTGTCTGTACGGACAATAATTAAATTTTTTGAGGCCGCCTTGTCGATTAAATTCTCACAAGAGATGGTTGGTAGGGTTCTGGAGGGCTAATCATCATTCTCCATGGGCAGGTCGAGGGGGTGTTTTCTTTTAAGTCTTCTGACGGTTTGGCTGTTGTCCAAGATGTTGATGGCCAATGTGTTTGGGTGGTTATGGAGCCTGTTGATGTAATTTGTGCTCACTTTTCGAATTTCATCTTTTACCCAGGGAACCCTGAGTACCTCGTGGATGGTGCTGTTGTCATGGTAAGGATGAGCGTTCGAGACCATTCTCAGAGCCTTGTTCTGCAGCCTTTGGATGTTCCTGCAGTTTGATTTGCAGGCAGTGCCCCACAGCTGGATGCCATAAGTCCAGATTGGCTTAATGATGGTTTTGTAGACGAGCAGTTTAAGTTTGCTTTTAAGCTTCGAGCGTCTTCCAATGAGCCATTGGAATTGCTTCAGCCTCTCTTCAGCCTGCTTTCTCTTCCTTAGGATGTGTGTGCGCCATGTTAACCGCCTGTCGAGCGTCATGCCCAGGTATTTGGGCGTGGGATTTTCGGGAATATTATCCCCATTAAGACTGACAGGCGGGCAATTGCCGTTGCGGAGTGCAAATGTGGTTTGCGTGGACTTTTCAGGGTTTACCGAGATGTTCCACCTCCTTAGCCAGGGCTCGATGGTGTTTAGCTGATTTTGTATAATTTCCGACGCATCCTGTGGGGTTCGTGCTGTGGCAAGGAAGGCTGTGTCATCGGCGTATGTGGCAACCAATAGGTTCTCGTTGAAAAATGTAGGCATGTCCGCTGTGTACAACGTGTACAATAGAGGGCCTAGGACGCTGCCTTGTGGTACACCGGCTTCGATACCTTTTGTGGTAGATCGCGCATCTCCGCATCTGACATAAAAGCTTCTGTTGTCGAGGTAAGATTGCAGAAATGCGTAATGGGGTTGAGGCAGGTTTCTCTTAAGCTTAAGCAGTAGCCCTGGGTGCCAGACTCTGTCGAAAGCTTGCTTCACGTCAAGCATTACGGCGCAGCAGTAGTTCTTCTCCTCGAATGCGTCCAATATCACTCTGACTAAACGGTGGCATTGTTCCGGGGTGGAGTGAGAACGCCTGAAGCCAAACTGGTGATCCGGAATCAACCCAGCTTCTTCCAGCACTGGCAATACTCTGCGCAAAAATACTCTTTCGAGTATTTTGAGAGTATCGACAGCAAACTTATCGGACGATAAGAGCCAAGATTGGCTTCAGGTTTGCCAGGTTTAGGTATAAGAATTACCTCTGCTCGTTTCCAGATGGTTGGAAAATGTCCTAGCTGAAAGCACCTGTTGTATATGTTGGCGAGGAGTTGTAGGCAGGGAGGGGGAAGAAGCTTAACAGCCAGTGCTTCAATGCCATCAGCGCCCGGCGATTTATTCGTCTTGAGTCCCTCGATCTCAAGTTTGACCTCATCCACCGAGACCATAGCTAGCTCTTCTTGGTTGTTGTTGGTGTTTTCATCTAATAGTTGTAGGGCACGATGCGTAGCTGAGATATCCAGGTCGGTGCATCTTATTATCGGCTTGAAGGCTTCGCTGAGGTGCTCCACAAAAGCTTCAGCTCTTTCTTGCTCTGTGCGGCACCAGGCGCCACTAGCACGCTGGACTGGAGCAACTCTCTTAGTAGGTCGTTTTATGTGACGAGTGACCTGCCAAAGGTTGTGCTGTGGGTCTCCAGGCTCAACATTGGCCAGGAACTCCTCAAACGAGCTCTGCCTGAGCTTTAGGAGCTTATCCTTAAGCTGCTTTGCGGCTCTGTTAAATACCCTTTTATCTCTAGGATTTCTGGATAGGAACCATACTCGTCGCAACCGTCTCTTCTCAGCTACTAGCGAGGCGATCTCTGAAGACCAAAGGTGTAGGACCCTCGTTGGTAGTCTAGGAGAGATCGGGGCTCTGGGGGAAGCATGTGCTGCGGCGTTGTGCATGTGTTGCGTGAGCTCGTTGATGGCGTTGTCCACTTGCTCGGTGGAGGTAAGATCTTGCACTGGGTTGACATTTTCCGTTAGCCAGGCTTTGTAGGATTGCAGTCTCGTGCTCCTCTTGATCATCCTGGGATGTGCAGCTTTTCTCAGTGCAGGGAGGTTCAGCCGCAGTTCCACTGCGCTGTGGTCGGAGAAAAGGTCCGCGTTAGAAGAGCACGAGACTTTGGCACTATCAAATCCTTTGGAGTTCGCGAACATATTGGCCCTAGTTGGTGGGCAAATGAAATACAAGTTGGCGAGCATATTCGCAAACATGCTCGCCTGTGGATGGCCTGCTTTATTCTCGTCTCATATTACTTGTCAAATATTTTGTGACAATTGTGTTTCTTTATTTTCTCGTATAAAGGTTTTGTTGGTTGTCTGAAAACAAGGAACTAAACCATTCAACGGAACTGAATATAGCTGTATGTTGCACCTTGTTGAACTGCTGCTCAACAATAACGCCGATGTAAATGCACCTTGCGCCCCTATCGCACTTTTTCAACTGTTGATTAATCTAATGTTAAATGTCTCTTTCATAGGTACTTCTTGAGCATGGAGCCGGCATCAACACCCATTCAAATGAGTTTTAAAGAGTGCTTTGACACTGGCCTGCTACGAGGGCCACTTGGATATGGTGCGTTTGCTGCTGCAAGCCGGCGCCGATCATGAGCATAAAATCGTCGAGATGCAGAAGGCTCTCATAGCGGCTTAGTAGACAATATACAAGTTTTCTTCCAGTCACGTCTCTTGATTTTCTACAAGAAACGTCGAGTATAAATTCTGCCAAAGGGAAATTTAAATTTCCCTCGGCTGCGCTGGCAGAAACGTCGAGTATAAATTCTGCCAAAGGGAAATTTAAATTTCCCTCGGCTGCGCTGGCAGAATTTGTACTCGACGTTTCTTGTAGAAAATATGTGGTCCAGCGCTAGCAGAAAATCTGTGCTTAGATTCTAGTGCGTAGTTCGGAATATGCAAAATAAAAATACGCTCAAAAATATATGCAGTAAATAAAATGTTTATTGTACTTCAAATTAAATGTATTTAAACTAAAACAATGAGTACTTAAAATTATATATTATCTAAACAGTTTTACTTATAACTAAACAATTATATTTATATTCTATTTATTATTTTCTAATTTTTCTAATTGTCTTGCCCTGGTATTGGCCTTGTAATTTCTATTCTTAAATTTAAAAAACGCCTCTCGCACAGCTTTTTGTGGTCCTCGAAGCTATAGTAGTCAGACTTGAGAGCTTCAAACATGGCATTGTTCAAATGGCGGTACTTGTTGAATGCCTTCATCCTTGCAGTGCCGGCGTAGTTCATGCCCATCAGCACATGCTTGTGGAAAATCCGCTCCAAGTTTTTTAATATGCCATCTGGGCAGAGCATCCTCCTGAAGAGAGGAGATTCCTCAATTTTTGTATTGAGTACGGCGATGTCCTCCTCCGATCGCAAGGGGAACTCTGTTTTTGCCGGTACCACAATATTGGCAATTTGGCTCAGTATGGCGAGTACATGGCCCAGTCCATTTTGAATTCGCCTCATCTCTTCTCGCAGCTGACGCACTTCTAGTTCAATGTTCACAGGCTGCTGGCTGGTCACAATGCTCACAGGCTGCTGGCTGGTCACAAAATCCAGAGGTTGCTGGCTGGTCAGTCCCACAATGTTCAGAGGCTGCTGGTTATCCAAAAGTTGAAAGTGGCGATCCATTATTTCGATTTTTTATGAAATATAGAGCAAATCGGTAGGTATATATTCTTTGTGTTGTGACAACTCCTTCCGGTAGACAGATTAGTATTTGGGGAATCCCAATATTAGGTAGTTAATGGAAATATACATTTAGGTAGACGCTAAAAAAAGGGTTAGTCCAAGTGATCTATATAAAAGCCGCACCCACGCGATGACAATCAGTATTGCAATTGTGATTGACCAGTGCGGACGTGAATTGTGAAGCATAAATAAACAAGTAAGAAAGTTACAGTCGAGTGTGCTCGACTGTGAGATACCCGCTACCCATTTTTAATAAGGGCAAAATATTGCAGTATTATTTTCAAAATATACCGAAAATACTAAAAATATACCAAATGGTATGTTTGGTATATCGATACAGCACACCATTCAAAATATACCATAGACGACACAATGTACCAGATTGTCACCCAAAGCAACTCAGACCCCTGGTAAGTAGGCGTTTTTGCCCATACAAAAGTATTTCTTTAATAAATTCCACAATTTTTATCTGATCGCAACCAAATTTTCAGGAATCATAACTACTATAGTAATTATTGTATGGGCGTGTGGGCGTGTCAAAAATTTGAAACAAACTTGATCTGCGTGCAAACATAACAAATGCTGTCGAAAAAATTATAGCTCTATCTCTTATAGTCTCTGAGATCCAGTGTTTCATACGGACGGACGGACAGACACACAGACGGACATGGCTATATCGTCTCGGCTGTTGACGCTGATCAAGAATATACATATATACTTTATAGGGTCGGAGATGCCTCCTTCTACCTGTTACATACATTTCCTGCCGGCACAAAGTTATAATACCCTTCTACCTTATGGGTAGCGGGTATAAAAACTTGTAATATGGAAAGTGGATTCTCGAAAACAAATTTACGGCGGAATGCCAAAGCTATTAAGAAGCATATTCTTCAAGTGCCAATACGTGAACGGGTAGAAGAAATTTGTTTTAAGTACATATATTTACCTGCTGAAAACAATGACATTGTCTTAGTTCCGCTAATACACTCATTATCTGATTAATTACAGTTTGTAAGTAATACTTTGCGTTTTTAACATAAACAAGTAAGAAAGCTACAGTCGAGTGTACTCGACTGTGAGATACCCGCTACCCATTTTGAATAAAAGAAGCATATTTTGCGGTATTTTCTCAAAATATACCGAATATACTCCAAAAATACTAAAAATATACCAAATGGTATATTTGGTACATCGACATAGTACCACATTCAAAATATACCATAGACGGCACAATATACCAGATTGTCAGCCAAAGCAACTCAGACCCTAGTAAGTAAGCGTTTTTGCCCATACAAAAGTATTTCTTTAATAACTTCGACAATTTTTATCTGATCGCAACCAAATCATAACCAACCAACCAATCAACCAGGAATCATAACTACTATAGTAGATATTGTATATACCAAAATTCGCAATTCTAGCTTTAAAATTACGCTTGTTATTCGATTTTTTTGATTTGCGGGGGCGAAAGTGGGCGTGGCAAAAATTAGAAACAAACTTGACCTGCGTGCAAACATAACAAATGCTGTCGAAAAAAAATTATAGCTCTATCTCTTATAGTCTCTGAGATCTAGGTGTTCATACGGACAGACGGACAGACACACAGACGGACATGGCTATATCGTCTCGGCTGTTGACGCTGATCAAGAATATATATACTTTAAAGGGTCGGAGATGCCTCCTTCTACCTGTTACATACATTTCCTGCCGGCACAAAGTTATAATACCCTTCTACCCTATGGGTAGCGGGTATAAAAGAAACAGTATATTTTAATCGTGAACGAAGTATTGGAAAGCTATTTGGATTTGGTGCACGTATTCTAAAACCGCACAATACTGAAATTTATGTCTCAGATAACCCTGTGAATATTTTAAAAGTAAATACAATTAGATTGGAATGCAACATTATCAGTGGCTCATATGTAGGTAATAGACCAAATCATGTGCTTCATGAATTTGGAATCAATGTTCCTCCGGGATATAAAATGAGTATTACGCCACGAAACTTGATTTATTTACCTATCAACACTAGAGAAATAAGCACGCTCGAAGTACGGATAACTGATCAGGAGGGGGAATTAATCAATTTTCGAGGGGAAACTATATCAATTCGTCTTCATTTACGAGCAACAGAATGATTATTTATAATAAAGGTCGTCACATCACCTCACAACTCCCATTACTAAATGTAAAGGTGAAGTGAAAACACCATCATCATTATCATCTCGAGGACCATCATATCCACAACTTGCGGTATCATTAAAAAATAAACTGATTTTAAAATCACTTGGATTTAATATTCAGTAAAATTACTACCTTCATTTCAAATTAATGAAACTTTTTTTGTGCAAGATAAACCTCACAATGATGAGATTATCACGAAAAAAGAATATCACACTTAGTACCCATATCAGCAGAACTTCAAAACAAATGATAAAGTTCGTATTACAATACAAAACCAAGATTTATATGTGTTGCCGTCTGAAAGTTTCCTCCACTTTGAAGGGACACTTAGTAAAATTACTAACCAAAATTCGGGCACAAGTACAACAAATGATGTTGCCGGCTTGCTTAAAAATAATTGCATGGCCTATTTTTTGGATGAAATAAGATATGAATTGAACGGATGCGAACTGGATAGAACACGGTTTACTGGAATCACATCTACTCTGAAAAACTTTCTTTCCATTGGTCGACAGGAGTCTCTATGTTATCGTAATGCCGGGTGGAGTGGAGGAGAGAGTATATCTTCCGGAGGTCATTTCAGCTTCTCAATACCACTAAAAATGCTAATGGGATTCGCTGAAGATCATAAAAAAGTTATATTAAATTGTAAACATGAACTCATTCTCTTGCTAGCTAAAAATATGAATGAGATGTTTGAAACAGTGGACAGTCGGAGGTGTTGAATATAAAATTGCTATACAGAACATTAGTTGGAAAGTACCCCACATTGTTCCAAGCGATACTACTAAAATTCAAATGTTCAATGTAGTCAAAAGTGGAGCTACACTTCCACTTTCATTCCGCAGCTGGGATTGTTATATAAATCCCTCGTTGGTATAGGGACTCATCATGTATGGAACGTTAAGCTAGCTGCAAATAGAGAACGTCCACGGTTTGCAGTCATTGCGTTTACATTAAATGGCAATCTAATTACAAACAATTTGAGAAATGCAAAAGTGTATTTAAATTCTGAAGTCTATCCATATGAAGATTTAAATGTAAAATTCAATGAAAATCGCTTTACTGCCTTGTATGATATGTACGTGAAATTCCAAGAGAGTTACTACAACCGTGAGCCTCGTCCACTTTTATCACCACTAGACTTCAAGTCAAAGGCTCCTATTGTTGTTGTTGATCTTTCATATCAAAACGAGTCGGTCAAATCAGGGCCAATTGATGTTAAAATTTCAACTGAATTAAGAGTACCAAGTGAGTTGAATACAAAGGTATATTGCCTTCTCATTCACGATCGTCTAGTTGAATATACCCCACTGACCGGATTAGTTCAACGTATCGTATAATTTTTTCTCAAAATATTTCTTCATTCACCTTTTGGAAATCATTACGAGTAGACGTCAACGGATCGAAAGAAATTTAAAATGATATTGATTGAAAACAAGACCAACTCCACAACTCATATTTCGATACAACAACTTATAACTGGAATAAATAATGTTATGAAAATGTTTAACGATAAAATTTTTCCTGAATACATGGAATATTTATCAGAATCATTGAAATATTTTAATAATAGAATATGTGATGGACCATTGGTTTCTAATGTTCATGGTCAACATTTCGCATCCTGCTGTTGGGCTCATAACGATGTGGAGGATGGAGTCGATACATGTGCCTGTAATTTCTATACTGTTCGCTCACAAAAATAAAAAAAAATTATAAAAATGTATGTTAGTTTAGAGAATCGATTTTAAACAATGTATTTGGAAATAAAATTATGTTACATATAGAACATGCAAAGAAGAATACTATATCTTTAAGGGAAATGGAATTTTTACAGCACTATTCGGTTTTTCTTTCAGATTTTCTATTTTATCTTCAAGTGTCTTGGAAATGGTGTTGTACTCTCGTCTGAATTACATCACGTTCCCATCCTTTTTAACGTTCATCACGTCTTCCTTCCTCCGCTCCGATTTCGAATACATTCGAATTGACGAGAGAAGTGGGCGTCACACTTTCGTTCGTTTTACAGGTAGCGTGGCGCCTACGATCGTTTTACAGGTAGCGATGCGTCACGTGTAAGGCGACTTCGATCGTTTTTCAGATAGCGTTGGGCTTCCGAGTATATTTCATCACATATCGTAACGTTGATTCGTGTTAGACGTTCACGTATTCGATCGTCTTGGATGTGGCGCTGCGTCACGATTCCGTCCTTTCGTTTCGTAACGTTTCGATCTAGTATGATGCGTTGCCCCACGACCTACGTTTTCGAGGTGGGTGTTCGCGCGTTCGTACGCTACGTTCGTTAAAGAGCGTATCACGTTTTCGTAGGACGACTTCGTCTCACGTTTTCGAGTACGATCTACGAATCGACTGCGACCCCGATCTCCTCACCGTCTCGTCTCGGGACACACGACCTCGAGAGCGTATCGTAGCACGTGTTCGTTACACGTTTTCGCCCTCGATCTACGAATCGTTTTCGACTGCGACCCCGACCCCGATCCCCTCACCGTCTCGTCTCGACCTCGAGAGCGTATCGTAGCACGTGTTCGTCACACGTTTTCGCCTTTGATCTACGAATCGTTTTCGATTGCGACCTCGAGTGCGAGACCGAGTGCGACCCCGACCCCGAGGGCGTGTCGGGACAAGCGATCTCGACCCCGACCCCGAGGGCGTCTCGGGACAAGCGACCCCGATCCAAATCCTTTCATCGCCCCGTCTCGGGTCGCGTACGATTCGTCACACAAATCCCACACTTGTCATTTCCACAGGTGACCCTAATTAAATTGCATCTTTATTACCTCACACTTGACATTTCAACAGGTAACCCTAATTAAATTGCATCTTTATTACCTCACACTTGACATTTCAATAGGTGACCCTAATTAAATTGCATTTTTATTACCCCTAAATTGACATTAATGACAGGTGACCCTAATTAACACTTCCTTGCACAAGAACTTGATTTGTATAGAAACTTTATATTCCAACTACTCTCGACTGCTTTTCGCCTTTTCGAATTAGTCCAAGTTAGCCGGTGCTAACAATTTTAGTGCGGCCCAATGGGGCAGCACCGGTAGGAGTCGAGGCGATCCTCTGCTATGGCACTAATTCGCTTGCTGAGTTGTATTCCAGTTAGCCGATGCTAACAATTTTAGTGCGGCCCAATGGGGCAGCACCGGTAGGAACAGTGGCAATCTTCTTTGCTTTTCAGTTTATGTATATGCCCACTGTAACTCCAGCACCAACTTTGCGCGCCGATAATGTGCAGGTGAAAATACTATATGGCGGTGGCCAAACTGTTTAAACGCTTTTTTAAACGTTTATAGACCCACGCCGCGCTACTTGCAAATGCCTTATAATTATCCAAACAATACTCTGGTGGCTATGTCCACGCAGATGGAGAAATATTTTCCGTTTGATGAAATGTTCAGCTATGGATTGCTGAATTTTATATATATATTTATAAATTGTCCCAGCCAATTGATCCACGCGCCTTGGTATGGGAAACGGAAAAAAAGGAAAATTTCTTCTTCTTCTTCTAATGTGTCTTCGATATTCGAATATTGAGCTTACACAGAGTTGATCTCAACTATTCGATCAATCTCTGTAATTTATTAGTCAGTTGGATATGTTTACATATCGTGAAATGGCCAGAATTTGCAAATGCAAATTTAAAATTTAAATTGCACTCTCACAGAGTAAAGAACACCTACCAGAATCTTTTATTATCAATTCTTACCGAGTACAAACGCAATAAGAGATTTCTAACCTCTTGAGTCTTGATGCACAAATTTTTCACACAATCCAATATGCGTCTATGCACGCTGCCGGTCACCAGAAAAGTGCTTTGACCGGAACCAGCTTAGCTTAAGCTGGCTTAGCATGCGCGGTGCAGCGAGCGAAACGTCAAAGCAAGCTTTTTCTTAGTGCAGCTGACGAAACGTCAAAGATGAGCTTTTCAGTGCAGCTGATACACAACTTAAAGCTCAGCTTTCCAGCGCAGCTGATGCGCTCAAAGCTTCGCTCTTATTGCAGACAACAGAAAGCTGCTCGAGCGTAAGTTGAAATATCCTTGCATACTTTTAAGATCCTTTTGAATGATTTTTCCCTTGCTAATAAAATGAATACTTTTAGGCCGTATCTAATTTACATTAGCTTCAGGCGCCGTTACACATCCATCCAACGTGTGCTAATTTCATCTAGAAAGAATGCACTTGAAGAGGATGGTGACAAATTATTTGTTAATAAAATTCATGCATATGTACAAAGTAAATCATTAATGACATCAAACAGACAGGTAACTCTAGTTTGTAGAAATTCTGGTGGTAACAATGATATAACCATCGTATGTAATACTGCTGCAAGAGTCTGACTCTCTGACGACACTCTAATCAGCAGTAGAAACAATATCAGCAGGAGGAAAGCAATTACAGAATTGATAGTCTTAAAGCAAGCATGACTTGACACTTTAATTAAATTGAAAACAAATAAGTTCATATTGCTTGCTATTGTTTCACCACTTGCATCTTTGCTACTTTATGCAACTTGAGACTCATTGTTTTAGTTGTTGTTCAACTTTTTTTGCTGAAATAGAAAATTGTTTGTCCGAGTGCATGAATTGCATTAAGAAAAACACACTTTTAGTTAAATTGATAGTACTGCTGCCGGTTTAACCTAGGAACTAGAGTTAACATTATGTTTACTTAACATGGCTAGTATATAATTCTTCTTGGCTGCCCCGACAGTAATTTTTGGTATAAATCTACTAACTTGTGTTGTGTGCTAAGGTATTGTGCTGGTAGTATCTGTAAACCGCTTTTTAAATTGTTTGAATTATCCGTTAACTGATGTTTTTTTCCTAAAATCTGGAAAAAATCATACATTATACCTATCCTAAAAAAAAGGGAGTAAATCTTAAGTTCAAAATTATCGCGGTATATCTAAATTGTCTGCGATTCCGAAAGCATTTGAAGAAATTATAACTTCTCAACTGCAACATCTGTGTAAATCTATAATTTCACCTTACCAACATGGGTTTGTGAAGTCTAGATCCACTTCTACTAACTTATTGGAGTTCTCTTCTATTGTAATTAAAGGATTCGAGAACAAAATGCAAACGGATGTCATTTACACCGATTTTAGTAAGGCTTTTGACTCTGTTAATCATCACCTTTTACTGTATAAGCTTAATGCTTTAGGGTTTCCTCATAGACTAATTGAGTGGATATCCTCATACCTTTCCAACAGAATTCAGAATGTTTATTATAATGGTTTTGAATCTAAATGTGTCCAAGTCACTTCTGGTGTGCCCCAGGGCAGTCATTTGGGTCCTCTATTGTTAACTTTGTTCATAAATGATCTTCCTTCTGTTATTGAGCATTCCCGTGTACTTATGTACGCCGATGACGTTAAGCTTTGCCTGACATTTAATGATAGTCTTGCGAGCTCACTGTTACAATATGACCTTAATCGTCTAGAATCTTGGTGCAGAGTAAATATGTTACATCTCAACTGCAATAAGTGTAAGTTTATGACCTTTTGTAGGGGTTCTTCCCAGTTAAATAACTATATGTTATATGATACTCCTCTTGAGCGAATTGAAGGTGTGAATGACTTAGGGGTTCTGCCTGATGCAAAACTAAAATTCGATAAACATATTCTGTCTGCTGTAAATAGGGCCATGGGTGTTCTGGGATTTATAAAACGCTGGTCGAAAGAGTTCAATGATCCCTACATCACTAAGACTTTGTACTCACTGGTTCGTCCTATCCTTGAGTACGGATCTCTTGTCTGGAATCCCCAGTATAGGGATTATCAAGATAGGATTGAATCGGTGCAGAAACAATTCTTATTATTTGCTCTTCATAGTTTAAATTGGAATCCTAATATTAGATTACCACCATATCGCAGTAGACTTTTATTACTAAGCCTTCCTTCTCTTTCTGACCGCAGAACTATGCAAGGTGCTGTTTTTATACAGAGACTAATTAATGGTGAAATAGACTCTTTGGAGCTGTTAAGTCAAATTAGTTTTGCAGTTCCTGTCAGAATCACTAGGAATTTTCTTCCTCTTCTCATTTCACGTAGATCTACTAACTTTGCTTGCCATAATCCCTTCCGTATTCTGTGTGTGAACTATAATAATCTCAATAACGTAGTTTGCTCTAGTAAATCTATTCCTTTGCTTAGAACCTTATTATTAGCTTATTTATCGAGTATTTAATTGTTATTTATCTTATTATACATTTATTCTAACATATTTTGAATCTAATTTAATTAACTGTCCAGCGTAGTTTAATATTTATTCGCGATTTTCGTTTAATGCATGCTGTTCACAAATTTATTTTGTTTTGTCCGCGCGTCAACAAGCCCGTGCTTGGTATCGCTGGGCCACTTGATGGTACTGCCGTTAGTACGTCAACGTCCAAATCAAAACTTGTACATGGTCACACTTAAGCGAGCAAAGGTAAACAAATAAGTCAAAAACATTGAAATACGTGAATTTCGTGAAAATATAAATAATTATAATGTTTAATTCCAGAACACGCATCCAGGACAGTTTTTGATTGTCATCAGGTAAGTATTGCAGATGTCCTTATAATCATCCAGTGCGGAAGTCGTCAGTGTTGTTGTCACCGATGATTGGCATGAGTTGTTACGGTTAGTATTGAGTATTGTGTATTGCATTGGAATTAAACTAATTTTTTATCATTGTCAGAGTTGGAATCGTGTTAAACTGTAGTTGTGAGGTGAGTACATCATACAGACACACACACAAACATTTATACTTATGTATTTACACAGAGTGAGAATTTGACCTCTATACATTTAGTAGCAGATTATAAACTAACAACCATGTTATTTTCTATTTTAGAGTGAGTGTCTGGATCACTCTTTTAATCGTTCATCTAAATGGATTGCTGCAATGTGTTTCTCGACGACAGCGATTCAGTGTGACCCTCCATATTGCTGCCATATGCTGCGTCTATTTGGTCAAGTGGGCCAAATAGTTTGATATCAGCAGCTTTTATGCCAGTGCACTATATTGCTTAAGGATCATGCACGCTCATTGTCGTGATTGAGGCCTAACAGGGAAGACTTTAATCATTGCTGTGGGATGATTGGTTTGAGTGCTGGCGTCCGCTCCCAATTGGCAACTCTTACAGTATCACAAGAGTACCGAATGAAATAGTACTGGGATCTTCCGTATCAGTGCGGCAACCCTTGCAATGGCCTAATGGCCTCCAACTTCCACTTGCGATGCATTGTTTGGGAGCTGGCATCTGCTCCAAATTTGACATTTGCAGCAAGTTGACGCAAGTGGCTTTTTTTTTGGCATGTCATCTATGGTGGATTCTGGTCGTCTCATTCGGATTCTGATTGTCTGTATCGAGTCGTCAGTGAACCCAATGATGGTCAATATGTTGTAGCGGCTTCATGTATGCTCCTGGCTGCGGCGACATATTATCTAATCTTTATTTATTTTCGGTATGACCTTGTATAGATTGATGAGATTTGGTAAATTAATTAATATTATTTAATTACATTCAAATTTTCGTCTAGTCTTATTGATTATAATATCCATTGGGAGAGGAACACTCTGTATCTGAGAGGTGAACACTCTGTATCACTCTGTCCTGTAGTTGTTATCCTATTTGTTGTTGTTGTGTTTAGAAGTGGCAGAGTTGTAGTGGTCATTGAGGGTACAGGGTCCGTAGTAGAGCTCTGCTATTAAATTGATTGCTGTTGCAGTTGTATTGGCTTTTGTACTTTTTGTCGTCGTTGATGTGGTTGTTGCTATAGTTGTCGACGTAGTGCATCAATATTGTCTACATTGCTGGCACCTATTGTTATGTTAGTGCCACTGCTAGAGTATGTTGTTGTCGTATTTGTTGCTGCTGGTGATTTTGGTGTTTCAGATGTTGTGGTCGCTGCTGTTATCACTGTCTCTCCTTGTGCTTTACTTTCGTTTGCTCGCGATCTGCTATCTTATAGAGTGAGTTTGATCGGAGGCTCAAGGAGTAATTGTGATCAGTGTGTTTGCGTCAGTTGCGTCGTGTTCTGTGATTGGCTCTGTGCTGCAACTGTCAGGTATCTCCACACGCTTGCGCTCTCGATTGCAATACAAACGTAGTCATCTGCTCAGCACAACCACACTGTCTGTGTTTTAACTGACCCTTGCTGCTCTTACTGGAGTGCTTGCATTGCTGGGGTGCGGCCCACAGTGGGTAGTATATGTGGTTACGGGGACAGTTTTGCTGCTCAAGGTCATGACTCAGCATTTATTGTGTGAAAAACAAGAAGTAGATAAGCCGCGTTCCGTAAATCAAGACTAATCCGTAATCAGTTCAAGGGCATGACTAAGAATTTAATCAGCTCAAGGGTGCAAGTCCGAGCTTGCTCCAAGTCTGGGCGGAGGTCTGGGTAATAGGTTGAAGCTTATCTGTAAGTGTAAGCTTAAAGCAAATACAACAACATTTTGTTGATCATTCTTATCATAAATGTATAAAACTATGAAGCCCTTTCTTAGCGTTTTGCACAATGAAAATTCGTAGATTGAAATATAAATGTATATGGTATATAGAAAATGGGATAGTGTGAGCTAGCTACAAGTCCTTCAGCGTTCCCACCGTTTTTAAGTGCAATTTTTGATATCTCCAAGCCTTGTAAGCTGACGTTATAATATGGGATAGTTTTTAACAAACGAAATTAGTAGTAGCTCAAATGATGATGAAAAAATACATTGATGGAAAAATACATTAAAAAAAATTGATGAGTGGTTCGGTCGTCAGAAATTTCATCAACTTTGTTTTTTTTTGGTTTGAATATGATGATGAAATTACAAGTGATGAAGTAGTAAACAATAGTTTACCTCTTCAAGTAGACGAAATAAATTCAACAACTTGTATTATGCCACGCTACAGTCCCTTACATGATAATTATATAAGTTAAGGCCACACATTACCAAATCCCATAACCATGCATTGCCAGTGTCAATGCACTCCAATGCACCGAGACAACACAAGAGACAACACAAGGCCACACATTATCAAAACCATAGCTATGCATCGCCAGTGCTAATGCACTCCAATGCACCGAGACAACACGCGCTCCGATTCAGCATAAGACAACATCGGAGCAACGACCAAACCAACGGCGCACCTGCACATAACCATAGCCACTTGCGCCTCGTCAGCAGAAACCATCTCCAATGTCCAGCACCTTGCGTAACGCCTAAACCGTGGGACCAAGCCTCGGACACCCAACACCCAGCGCGACAACTGCAGCGGCTACATCCGGCAGCGACAGCGACAACGACAGCGACAGCGGCGACAGCAGCAGAGCTTTAAATTTTAATAATTTAGATTGTTTAAGTTAGTTCTAATCCAACTCTTAAATAATGCACTTGGCTTTTTTTTAAAACAAAATCAATCAATTTGTTAATTGGCGCCCGAGCAGGGACCCGTTCATCGCGTCGTTGTTAAAGTGAGAGCGCCTCAATTAGCCGCTAGTTAACAACCGCGAGTAATAGTGCCGATACAAAAAAACGGTGCCGCGAAAAATCGAACGTGGTCCAAATAAAAAACTTTGCCGCTGACGTCCTGTTGTGCCCGTCCGCAGGACACCACGAAGCAAGTGTCACCGAGAGACCCTAGTAATCCGCAAGTCGCTGTTGCCACAGGATAAAAAGGATTCACCCAGAGGACCGCCGTGGGAGATTCACCGGATGTATCTCTTAGCCTAAGCATAGTGATTAAGTGATTAAAAAAAAATATTAAATACAAATACAAATGTACAAAAAAAGCAAAACAAGCAACAAGCAAAGAAAATAACATAACGAAAAAAGAAAATGAAAATTGAATTTATTAAAAAAATATAAAGCTAAAAGTCAAACAAAAGAAATATTTGAAAATGTAACGGCGCCTGAAGCAGATATAATTTAAATGCGTCCTAAAAGTATGCAAGTTAAATTTCAACTAAGGCCGCAGCTTTAAGTGCATCAGCTGCGCTGTAAAGCCGAGCTTTAAGTAGTGCATCAGCTGCACTGAAAAGCTCACCTTTGACGTTTAGCGAGTTGCACTGGAAAGCTCAGCTTTGACGTATGAGTCACCACGCGCATGCGCAGCTAACTTAAGCTGAGCCGGTTCCGGTCAAATCACTTTTCTGGTGACCGGCAGCACGAATAGACGCCTAGTGGAAATTGTGTAGAAAATTTTTTTTTAGTGCGTCAAGACTTGGTAAGAACTGTGAAAGATTCTGGTAGGCGTATTGGTCTTATTATTGTTGCTTTCGCAGGTCGTTGTCGTTTTCTTGGCTTTTTGATTCGGCTCTTTTGAGCGCAACCGTGCCTCCCTCAGCAATACTGAGCCACCTTTGCCGCCGCATAGCGGCCAGCGGAGCGCCCTTAGCGCCACCTTTGCCGCCGCATAGCGGCCAGCGGAGCGCCCTTAGCGCCGCCTTTGCCGCCGCATAGCGGCCAGCGGAGCGCCCTTAGCGCCACCTTTGCCGCCGCATAGCGACTAGCGGAGCGCCCTTAGCGCCATCTTTGCGCGCATAGCGGCCAGCGGAGCGCCTTAGCGCCACCTTTGCGCACATAGCGGCCAGCGGAGCGCCAGTGCGCGTCTTCTTGGCTACCGCGTCAGCGGCCAGCGGAGCGCCACTGAGCGCCATCTTGGCTGCCGCACTAGCGGCCAGCAAAGCACCAGCGAGCGCATCTTTCTCGAGCCGCCAGCGCAGCACCCCTGCGCATTGTTTCTTGGCCAGCATCTGCGTCGTTAATCTCAGCTTTAGTCATCATCACCAGCATCTTCTTCATCATCTCATCTCTTCTTCATCATCTCATCTCATCTTTATCATCTCATCTCATCTTTAGTCCTGATCATCAGCGACCAGGTCGCTTATACATATAGTGTGTGTGTGTTAAAGTGAATTTCTGAGAAATTAAAACAAAATTTAAAAAGTAAAAAAAAAATGATGCGCTACATTGTATAAAACAAAAAAATAGTGAAACAATATGATAGATTAAAAGCTCAACAGTGTAGCGCCGCTCAGCACAAGTTAAAATAAAACATGTTGAGAAAAATTTAGTATTGCAAAAATCGCAGATTGCACAGAAATATAAAAAAATTAAAAATAATTTAATTAAATTTAATTAAAATTGTTTAAAAAAAAATGAATACGATAAAAAGTTAAAGGTTGGAAAATTATTTAAAAATTAAAAGTTCCTCCGTTCACAAAAATAGTTAAAATTTCAAATTAATATTAAAGCGCTACTGCAATTGCAGAATTTCAAAATTGCACAAAAAAAAAAAAAGTTAAAAGTTAAGTTAAAAAGTTAAAAGATAAAATGATTTAAAATCAAAAGGAATTAGCGCAGCTGTTTTGCTGATATAAAAAAAATAAAAAGTTAAAATTAGAACATGTATTGTGCCACATTCAATTAAAAAATAAAAGCGCTAAAATATTATAAAACAACAAATTAAAAACGGTGAAGCGCTACAAGAATTAAACAAAACAAATGTACAAAAATAAATAAAATAGTTGAAATTAAATAAGAAATTGTAGAACCATGAGAATTTAGAATTTAAAACAATTGTTGAATGTGATGTGCACAAGTTACAAAAAAATTTAAAATATAAAACAAAACAGCTGAAAGCTTCGAAGGCTAAATGCCTAAATGAAAATGATTATATTAAATTAAATTAAACGAATAAGTTATGAAAATCAGTGCAAGTTAAGAAATAGCAAAATTAAAACAAAAATTAAAACGTATGCAAATTATATTGAATAACTAGTACCAGTTTCGCGTAGGTACAATATGAAGTGTTTTGGTGAAAGTTGTATTTTTTTATTTAATTCAGCACTGTTCCAGCACAACTTCGCCGGAGATCGATCGCCGCCGCAAGAGTTCTGTTGGTGAGTTTTTTATTGCGAAACACACACTTTATACTTTCACCTCGATTTACATTGTACAAACACGAAATATAAATTTATTGAAAAGCATACGACGAGCTAGACTCTAAAGCGTGCCCCGCAAATACTAATAGCCCTGTCGCCTTGTGCTTCTTCTCGTTGCACGTTACAGTAATAATTTATTATTATTAATTAAGAAAAGTCCCAACGTGTAGGGCCTTAGTGAGTACAGTAAATACTCATTAAGACTCTCGGATAAATTCAAATATCGTACTCTAAAATCTTTTCATCTTCTTTTCATTCATTTTCTTTTTCATTCATTTTCTTTTCAAAAATTCGACTTTATCTCAAATTTGTTATGGATTACAAGAAGGAATACACAATCAGTTCCTTTTGGCCAAAAAGGAAAAGTTGGATTGGAATTTTCCCCTCTAATTTTTGTATTTACCAATGATGGGGTATATATTTTTATGAGGAATACAAAATAATTAGATTATTTTGGCCCATTTAAATTGTTTTTCATCATTGGTGAAGCAGGCCAAAAAGAAAAAGTTGTGTTGGAATTTTCCCTTGTAATTCTTGTACTTGCCAATGATGGAGTATTTATTTTTATGAGGAAATACAAAATAATTCAACTGCGGTAGATTATTTTGGCCCATTTAAATTAATTTTCAGTATTGGTGAAACAGCACAAATTTTGATGTTCTTCATGTCAGTCGAATGGAATGTGTAAACATTTTGGTTAGAAAATTTTGCAATCTCGAATTACTGAAGAATACCCAAATTTGAATCCTTCTTCTTTCGAATTTTCGCTTCTAATTATTGAATTTGCCAATAATGCGGAATTTATTTGTATGAGGAAATACAAATAAATTCAACTACGGTTGGTTATTTGGCCCGTTTAATTTATTCCTCATTATTGGTGAAACGGTTTAAATTTGGATGTTCTTTATGTCAGACGGCTTGGAATATGTAGACATTTCAATTAGAAAATGCTACAACCCCGAATGACTGAGGAATACCTAAGTTTGAAATTCTTCTTCGTAGAATTAGGCTTCTCTGATTCGCTGGAATACAACAAAAGCATTATAAACTGCTTTGTTGTCCGTAAATCAGGCCTAATTTTAATGGAAAATACATTTAATACACTATTTCTATTTCTTTCTTTTTTTCTTTGAGAATTTTGGTAGTGAATGAAATTACCCTATATATGTGATTACATATTATTTTTGAATTTCTCTTTTTGTCGTTGTGACAATACGATTTTTGAGCTGTGGTTTTTTGGTTATTTATCTATTTATTTCATTTATTTATTTAATTATATATTTTTTATTTATTAATATTGTTATATTTTATATATATATATATATTTTTTTTTTTGAGTTGGTATATTAGGTGGGATCGTGGTCTCTGTTCAGTTCTTCATAGTTGGCCCCGTTCGTATTGATTTTTTTTTAAAAATGAGTGTCTCTCACTCGCCTAATAAAGGCGCTTTAGGAAAGCCCAGCTCTTGTCTGCTTTGCAAAAGTGAGTTCAGATCTGTCGCAGATGTATGGAAAACACCTTGTGACCATGACTTTCACAAAAAAGTGCATCGAAGCGTATTTAAAGACAAATAAGAAGTGTCCAGTGTGTCAAGCAGTGTGTAGGCCAGCAGCAAATAAGCCGACCAACAGCCAAGGCTTACAAACTCGCTCTCAGTCCAAAAGTCGCACAATGAAAGAGCAGGGTAGCCAATCGACATCAAATGATGGCCCTAGCACATCACAAGGTGTTGCAATGTCGCAGACCCGAGATTCGGGAAATGCTGAAGCGGCCGATCAAAGATTGCTAACAACTCTGACGGAGAGAATGGCGGAACTGATTCAAAGTTCCGTAGTCGATAGCATGCAAAGAGTGATAGCGGCTCCCGTCCAGAGTGAAAATAGGTTCACTCCCACGCAAGCCGCTCCAAGAGTTGAAAGCCAACCAGTTGACGGTAGGAGAATTGAGAGTAACCCAGATTTCATGTCGCACCAATCAGCCACACCCATCTCCCATATGTCCGATCTTTTAACAGGCCCGACAAAGTGGTTCAAATTCTGAATGGGTGGAAAATGAAATTTTCAGGAACTGGAGTGTCCGTAGAAAATTTCATCTACAGAGCGGAAGCGCTGACTCATCAAACTCTAGGAGGAAACTTCGCTGTTCTTTGCAGAAATGCCAGTGTGCTTTTTGAAGGCAAAGCCTTAGAGTTTTATTGGCGATACCATAAGTCGACTGGCGAAGTTCGATGGGATAGCTTGTGCTCAGCATTGCGGTCGCATTTTCGCATCGCTAGAGACGATTGTGATATCGAAGAGTTGATCCGAAACAGGAAGCAAAAGACCAGCGAGACTTTCGATAGTTTCTATGAGGGTATATCAATTCTAATCGATCAGTTGGAAGCTCCGTGGTCAGATAACAAGATCGTTCGAATTCTGAGAAATAACTTGAGACCAGAAATTCAACATGAGTTGCTCAATGTTAACATAAGGACAGTTCCAGCTCTTAGGGAAATATGCAGACGTCGTGAAACGTTTTTAGACGACGTGAAGAGGTCTCATGGATACGCTAGACTAGCTCCTTTTAAGCGTGAGGTGTCGGAGTTGGTCCAAGATACAGAAGAGAGTAGCGAGACGGAACCAGCAGAAGATTTGGATGTGGAGGCTATATCCTTGATATGCTGGAATTGCCGAAAAGAAGGGCACAGGTATCAGGATTGTCTGTCCGAAAGAAGGGTCTTTTGCTATGGCTGTCGAGCAGCAAACACTTATAAGCCAAATTGCTTAAAATGTTAAAAAAAAACTCCAAGTTCGGCACATCGAAGTCGGCGTTCAGACCGAAGACTCCGAGTGCCGCAAAGAGCCAGGCTACCATGACGGATCAGTAGTGAAAGCACATAGTCTTTCACTACCTACTTTACCAGATGTACAAAAACAAGATGGAAGCCCATTGCTACATCAAAAAATTCCCAGCTTGACAATAAACCCTGAACGTGACTGTTTACTAGACATTCAGAGAATAAACGCACGACACTCCAAGCGTATTAAGTCCTTTTGGCAGCACGTTAAAAAGGCTGTAATCGGATTAGAATACGTTTGCTCGAGCTCTCCAGGATCATTTGATCCTAGGCCATTCCTGTCAATTCGGATCTTAAACCGCACAGTCTTTGGATTGCTTGACTCTGGTGCATCCATAAGTTGTTGCGGAGGTAGTTTGGCCAAAGAATTGTTAGAAGAAAAGGGCGTTCAAGACAATGCAGAGAAGAGCTACCACTGCGGATGGAAGCCCACAGCAAGTAGTAGGCCGAATTAAAGTGGACATCGAAAACGGCAACGTGATAAAGTCATTGAATTTATATATAGTTCCATCCTTAAAGCAATATTTGTACTTGGGCATAGATTTTTGGAAGCTGTATAATCTTCTCCCAAAAAACTTAGAACTTGCAAGCCTAGAGGTTACGACGGAGCCAAATAGTGAGAGTGAAAATGTTGACCAACATGTATTGTCCAGCGGTGACAAAGTTAAGTTGGCCAATGTCATACGGTGCTTTCCTTCTATTGCTCAAGAAGGGCTCGGAAAGACCAACTTGATATCGCATGCCATAGATGTGGGCAATGCTAAGCCTGCGAAGCAACGGCATTTTCCTGTCTCGCCTGCGGTGGAGTAGGATATGTACACAGAAATTGACAGAATGTTGCAGCTAGGCGTAATAGAGGAGTCGGAGAGTGTATGGTCATCTTCCATAATTATGGTCACTAAGCCCGGCAAAGTCAGAATTTGTCTTGATTGTCGGAAAGTGAATAGTTTCACAGAGAAAGACGCTTATCCTCTGCCACAAATTCAAGGCATCTTGAGCCGCTTGCCAAAGGCCGAATACATAACCAGCTTGGATTTTAAGGATGCATATTGGCAAGTGCCTTTAGAGCCTCAATCTCGAGACAAGACAGAGTTTACAGTTCCTGGTAGACCTCTCTACCAATTTAAAGTCATGCCATTTGGCTTATGCAACGTCACAAGTACAATGTCTCGGTTGATGGACAAAGTGGTTCCGGCTCATCTTAGGAACGAGGTATTTGTGTATTTGGATGATCTCTTAGTGGTCTCTTCTAGTTTGGAAAGGCATCTGGAGGTGCTAAGGGAAATAGCTTTACATATTAAGCGTGCAGGTCTGATGATAAATATTGGCAAAAGTCATTTCTGCATGCGGCGTGCGCGCTATTTGGGCCACATAATAGGTGACGGTGGCATTAGAACAGACCCTGAAAAGGTGAAAGCCATCTTAAATTTCCCTGTGTCGAAAACTTTAAGAGGTTTAAGAAGTTTTATGGGCTTATGTGGCTGGTATCGCAAGTTTGTTCCCAATTTTGTGTCACTTGCTTCTCCATTAACGGATTTGATGACGACTAACCGACGCTTTAGTTTGACACCCGAAGCATTGAGAGCATTTGATGAGTTGAAGGCTCGTCTTAGCGAAGCCCCGGTATTGTGCAGTCCGGATTTTGCAAAGCCGTCTGCAATACATTGTGACGCAAGCAAAACGGGCATTGGCGCTGTGTTGGTACAGGTGGCCGAAAATGGAGATGAGCGTCCAGTCGCATTCATCTCGAAAAAATTAAATAAGGCACAGCGTAACTACACAGTAACTGAGCAAGAGTGCTTAGCTGCAGTAGTAACTCTTAAACATTTTCGAGCGTATGTGGAAGGACATGAGTTTAAAATAGTGACGGATCATGCTTCACTAAAGTGGCTCATGTCAAATCACGATTTAAGTTCACGCTTAGCTCGTTGGGCATTATCTCTACAGCGTTATCGATTTCAAATTGAGCATCGCAAAGGCTTCTTGCATGTAGTACCTGATTCGTTGTCGCGGGTTAATGAAGATACGATAGCAGCGATAGATCTGCGAGATGGGTTGCTTTTCGATTTAAAATCCGAAGACTATTTAGATTTGCTTCAGAAGGTGAATTTCCCGGATTTGAAAATTGATGATGGATACGTGTATCGTAAGGCTGAACATCTGATAGGTGAACGTAAACATGATAAGTATGCCTGGAAGCTTTGGATACCGAAAGAGCTGGTTCCGAAGCTCCTATTTCAAGCACATAACAATCCCTTGTGCTCACATGGCGGCATCCACAAAACTATCGAAAGAATTAGGCGATACTATTTTTGGCCAGGTTTGGTGACTGATGTCAAGGCCTAAATTAACGCATGCGAGGTGTGTAAGTCCACAAAAGCGCCTAATTATGCACTTCGACCGCCATTAGGGGAAAGCGCCTGAAAGTCAGCATTTTTCCAACGACTTTACATAGATTTTCTTGGGCCCTATCCACGATCGCGAAGCGGACATATTGGAATATTTATTGTTCTTGACCATTTTTCCAAATATGTTTTTCTGAAACCCGTTAAGAAAATAAACGCAGCACTTGTCATAAAATATCTAGAGAACGAATTATTTATGACTTTTGAAGTTCCGGAGACAATTGTTTCCGATAATGGATCCCAGTTTCGCTCAGAAGCTTTTTAAAATCTGTTGCGTCAGTACGAAGTATATCACGTGCTTACCGCAGTTCACTCGCCTCAAGCAAACGCCTCAGAACGAGTAAATAGGTCGGTTATATCTGGAATTAGAGCTTACTTGCGCCCTGATCAGAAAGATTGGGACGAAGTGTTGAGCAAAATTAGCTGTGCATTAAGGTCCTCTATTCACTCTAGTATAGGAACCTCGCCCTATTACATGGCGTTTGGACAGCATATGATCTAGAGAAGTTTCTTTTACTTCCGGGACAAGAAGTGTACAGAAGGAACTTTAAGCAAAGTTGTTTTCAAACCGGGTATAACGCCAAGTTTGGGCCCGCCTTCGTTAAAGCACGAGTGAGGAGAAAGATAGGCAACTCGTATTATGAATTAGAGGATCTGCAGGGCCGGTTGTTGAGAAATTATCATGCTAAGGACATACGGCAGTAAGTTTGCTTCAGGCGGAGTCAGTCTAGGGTACCATTACAATACCCTAGCCTGATTCTAGCGGGGGGGGGTTTTGTAACGGCGCCTGAAGCAGATATAATTTAAATGCGTCCTAAAAGTATGCAAGTTAAATTTCAACTAAGGCCGCAGCTTTAAGTGCATCAGCTGCGCTGTAAAGCCGAGCTTTAAGTAGTGCATCAGCTGCACTGAAAAGCTCACCTTTGACGTTTAGCGAGTTGCACTGGAAAGCTCAGCTTTGACGTATGAGTCACCACGCGCATGCGCAGCTAACTTAAGCTGAGCCGGTTCCGGTCAAATCACTTTTCTGGTGACCGGCAGCACGAATAGACGCCTAGTGGAAATTGTGTAGAAAATTTTTTTAGTGCGTCAAGACTTGGTAAGAACTGTGAAAGATTCTGGTAGGCGTATTGGTCTTATTATTGTTGCTTTCGCAGGTCGTTGTCGTTTTCTTGGCTTTTTGATTCGGCTCTTTTGAGCGCAACCGTGCCTCCCTCAGCAATACTGAGCCACCTTTGCCGCCGCATAGCGGCCAGCGGAGCGCCCTTAGCGCCACCTTTGCCGCCGCATAGCGGCCAGCGGAGCGCCCTTAGCGCCACCTTTGCCGCCGCATAGCGGCCAGCGGAGCGCCCTTAGCGCCACCTTTGCGCGCATAGCGGCCAGCGGAGCGCCCTTAGCGCCACCTTTGCGCACATAGCGGCCAGCGGAGCGCCACTGAGCGCCATCTTGGCTGCCGCACTAGCGGCCAGCAAAGCACCAGCGAGCGCATCTTTCTCGAGCCGCCAGCGCAGCACCCCTGCGCATTGTTTCTTGGCCAGCATCTGCGTCGTTAATCTCAGCTTTAGTCATCATCACCAGCATCTTATTCATCATCTCATCTCTTCTTCATCATCTCATCTCATCTTTATCATCTCATCTCATCTTTAGTCCTGATCATCAGCGACCAGTTCGCTTTTACATATAGTGTGTGTGTGTTAAAGTGAATTTATGAGAAACTAAAAGCAAATTTAAAAAGTAAGAAAGCTACAGTCGAGTGTACTCGACTGTGAGATACCCGCTACCCATTTTGAATAAAAGCAATATATTTTGCGGTATTATTCTCAAAATATACCAAATATACTCCAAAAATACTAGAAATATACCAAATGGTATATGTGGTATATCGATATAGTGCCGCATTTAAAATATACCATAGACGGCACAATATACCAGATTGTCCGCCAAAGCAACTCAGACCCCTAGTAAGTAGGCGTTTTTGCCCATACAAAAGTATTTCCTTAATAACTTCCACAATTTTTTTCTGATCGTAACCAAATTTTCAGGGATCATAACTACTATAGTTATTACCGTATATACCAAAATTCGTAACCCTAGCTTTAAAATTACGCTTGTTATTCGATTTGTGATTGATTTGCAGGGGCGGAAGTGGGCGTGGCAAAAATTTGAAACAAACTTGATCTGCGTGCAAACATAACAAATGCTGTCGAAAAAAAATTATAGCTCTATCTCTTATAGTCTCTGAGATCTAGGTGTTCATACGGACAGACGGACGGACGGACAGACGGACATGGCTATATCGTCTCGGCTGTTGACGCTGATCAAGAATATATATACTTTATAGGGTCGGAGATGCCTCCTTCTACCTGTTACATACATTTCTTGCCGGCACAAAGTTATAATACCCTTCTACCCTATGGGTAGCGGGTATAAAAATCATATTGACGACAATTATTGTAACACATAATACTGAAAATAAACTAAGATGTAAAAAATATAAATGCAAATAGTATTCTTTATTTACATAAGATTATAAATAGAGTTAAAAAGTATTAACTTACCTCTGATTGTTTTATAAAAGACGCGTAGGAAAAAATCAACTTTCTTGTACAGCACTCACAAAACAAATGACAAATGATACACAAAATTGCACATGTTCGAGGAAAGTAGGCGCTAGGAAAATTACGCGTTGCGCTAAGAGGGCGCGTACACCAGACTCAATGCAAGAAGCATTCTACAAGACGATTCATCTAACGATCTACAGAAAATTCTAGCAGTCTCGGTCTTGGCATGACACGAAACACGATATGTGCTGATGGGCATGAACTACGCCGGCACTGCAAGGATGAAGGCATTCAACAAGTACCGCCATTTGAACAATGCCATGTTTGAAGCTCTCAAGTCTGACTACTATAGCTTCGAGGACCACAAAAAGCTGTGCGAGAGGCGTTTTTTAAATTTAAGAATAGAAATTACAAGGCCAATACCAGGGCAAGACAATTAGAAAAATTAGAAAATAATAAATAGAATATAAATATAATTGTTTAGTTATAAGTAAAACTGTTTAGATAATATATAATTTTAAGTACTCATTGTTTTAGTTTAAATACATTTAATTTGAAGTACAATAAACATTTTATTTACTGCATATATTTTTGAGCGTATTTTTATTTTGCATATTCCGAACTACGCACTAGAATCTAAGCACAGATTTTCGGCAAGAGCTGGACCGCATATTTTCTACAAGAAACGCCGAGTACAAATTCTGCCAGCGCAGCCGAGGGAAATTTAAATTTCCCCTCTGCAAGAATTTATACTCGACGCTTCTTGTATAAAATCAGTTCCGCATATACGGCAAACTGAAATGATAAAGTCATTTCGCATCTTGTGTCTACACAAGACGGGACTGGAAGAAAACTTGTATATTGTCTACGAATAAAACACAATCGGGAAGAAAACGTGTACATATGTAGCGGCGCTTTTGTGTTGGGGCGCAGCTGTGCACTGAGAGAAATTACGATTGTATTTTGTGTTTACATCCAGAACTATGATGCATATTTCGCATTGTACTTCACATTTAAAGTTTTTGGTAAAAAAAAAGTGCTCTCCAATTCATCACTCATTTTTCTAACCCGCCAAAAAATTTACGATAACACTTACGGTGGTCCACCACGAAATAAATCAAAACCCAACCCAGGCAGAAGAATAAGTTCCAGTGCATGTGTTCGAGGAAAAAAACAAAAACAAAATACATTGCGGTCAGCGAAGCGTGACGACGGAAAGAGATGTAATGAAGAAACAAGCAAAATTGGTTTTGTTTCGCGTGCAAATCGAAGCCCATATGCACGGTGCTTATGGGCGCACTACCCATAAGCACAGAGCATCTACAAAAACAAAAGTGCACTCAGTGTATAGGCGTTGAGCACCCCTGGTGTATAGTCACACTTACATACATACATACATATAATTTATATGTATGTATGTAGCAGTGAATCCTTTGAGTGTATACGACGTTTTCAAAATAATTTTCATACCAAATTCATACTATTATTAGTCGCAACAACTTCAGTTAAACGTATCAGAAAATTCAAATACATTTTAGGCACAGACTTAGTATAATTATGTTTATCATTTATTTACATATGTACATATGAATATCTCTTTCAATCAGATGTTTAGTAGAATTCTGGAACAACTCGTCATGAAATACATAAAGCACAATCGTTGCACATTGCTTATATTATGTCTGAAAAAAATTCATATACATACATATCATTTATTTATTTAAAGCGAAAGCAACAAAAACTAATCGAATTAAACATATGGTACAAACATATAAACAAACGTGTGCTCAAACATAGAGGAAAAACACATCCAAGCATAACCCAGCAAACCTCCAGAAGGTACACAATGACTTCTAGATAAAGATAAACGAATTCAAAAATGTTGACACTTATTTCTAGCCGCGACCTATGACAAAATGTTGGCTAAAACTATTTAATTTGTTTCGTATTTTATAGAGGCACAATTATACACAAAATCAGACTTTGAATATATATAGGATAGCAATATTATTTTTTTTTTCCAGAAGATGGAGAGATGCTTAAGCTGACTCTGGGCAAATGTACCTAATCACAAACAAATTTGACATTTGCAGGAAAAAATAAATTAGATACAATTAAATTTTCTAACCCGTTTTTCATTTTAATTTTATTAAGTTGCTGCATTGATCAGCATCATCTGTTCGTGCTGAAAACTATCGCTTACTGTGTCGAAGACGAATTTTTTGTTGACTGGGTAGATGTGCATGACGCCTTCTATGTGTGGATGTGTGTGTGTGTGAGCTAGCGTGAGTGCGCCAAAGCACTATGGGCCAAAAGCCCAAATATGCGGCATAAATGAATTTTTTTTTTTGAAATAGTGTTGTTTAATTATTTTTTTGGTATCTTGAATACTTATATGATATAAAAAAATTTTGATACATTTTTTTGGGAATACCCCTAATTTTTTGCGCGCTTTTAAAGTCAGCTGTTCAGTGTCGTTTTGTTTTAGACAAAAAACCCGCGAAAATTTTGACGACTTGCAGCTCGTAAATCAATTGAACCAAACATTAAAAGTTAAAAGTGTGTAAATGGAAAATAAAGATCAAGGTATGTAAATTAATAGTTACTAAACGTTTTTCTATATTTCTAAATGTTTGTGTTGTTTTGACTAATGTGTTGCAAATGTGTTGTTCTAGCTTATTCTAACAAAAGTACATGTGTTCTGTGAAGCTTTTCTTTTAAGTGCCTCAAAGTGCCTTAAAGGTAAAATGTAATATTTTTAACAAATCTCTATAGAATCCATTTTTAGTAATGGTTTTTGCCCGTTTTTGCCCGTTTTTGAAATAACAATACATGTTGCAGGTGTTTATGAGTTCTCTCATGCAGCGCTGCTCAAAGTGTTTTTTTAATAACTTCGACAATTTTTATCTGATCGCAACCAGTTACCATCGTAACTCTAGCTTTAAAATTAGACTTGTTATTCGATTTTTTTGATTTGCGGGGGCGGAAGTGGGCGTGGCAAAAATTTGAAACAAACTTGATCTGCGTGCAAACATAACAAATGCTGTCGAAAAAAAATTATAGCTCTATCTCTTATAGTCTCTGAGATCCAGTGTTTCATACGGACGGTTATATGGGGGCGGGAGGAAGGCGTGGTCAAATTGACACAAAATTTTTTCCGAAATTCTATCTTTCTCTCCCAGATATTTGTGCAAATTTTCAGAATCTTAGGTCCATTTTTAGAGTTTATGCCGCAAATTTGGGCTTTTGGCCCATAGTGCAAAGGTGGCATTCGAAGAGGACTTTTGACAATGGATTAACGATTCATGTGGCGGTGTCGATGGCGGGTGGCGCATTATTTGTGCACAGCTGTTATTTGGGCAGACGCCAAATCTGATATTCTAGGAATTCGCTGCTACTTTCTCCTAAGCTTCAAAAGCAAATATGCACATACATATGTACATATGTATGTGTGTATATTAAAGTTGATGCTAACTGTTGGCAAATGAAATCTTAATGCAGATTTAACATAACAACCGCAGTAGTAGCAATCGCACAACAGACAAGAACTCACAACTGCGTCGTTGTCGTCTAAGCAAAAAGGAAAAAGTCAAATAAATTTTTCGGCTTCGAAAACACGCGTCAAAAGAGTCAAAATAAAAATAAAATGAAGAAAAAATACTCGGAGCCAAAATCAAAGGCGGTTTCAAGTCGTGCAAGCACATATGTATGTATGTATGAATTTGCCCCCCTTCCCCTATATGTACATACATATGTATATATACACATACATATGCATAAATGTATGTATGTGTGTATTCAGATTATATATTATATGTATGTATGTGCCAACGGGTTTCATTCGTTGCCTTCAACCGCTGCGCGACTGAAAGCACATTTTAAATACAAATTTATATAGTACATATATATGTACATACATACATAAATGTTTGTAGGGAGTTGACGGCGATTGGGAGGTGTTCGCTAGCTATGTCTTTGCTCGCGTGCTAAATTTTATTTGACTTTGCATGACTTTCGTGTGTCTTTGAACTGCAAGATGACCCACCACCCATCCGTTACCCCTTCGCCTATTGCTTCCTTTTTCATCTTGAAAATCAATCGATCATTCATAATTCAACAAAGGCAATTGAATTGTTATGTTAAGTAAACACTTCGCATTAAACATGTAATCGATTAATCCAGACGACTTCCATTTAAAGTCGATATTTAAAGCGCAGTTGTGCAGGTTAAATCCCCACCTCCTCGTCTCCCATCATCCAAGAACAACTAACGCTTCAGGCTGGATACACAAATCACCCGAACAACAGCTGACAGTTTTAACTGCGCCGCAATTGGAAATTCTTGGAGGCCATAAAAACTGAGCAGCACTTCTTGCCACGCCAATGACCATTAGAATGCGGCCGATTTCGCCTGACCGAACAGCGATTAGACTCCCCCACCCTTCTTCATCAAACTCCACACAACCACACACCCACATACATACATACATACGTTTACATACTAACAATTGTGCGGAGAAAATGGCCACGCTGAAGTATGCAAAAGAAACGACGAGTTGACGCAATGCGTTCTCTTGAATGCCATTTAATTAGCAATATGTATTATTAATTAGTATAATATCTATTTGATTTATGCTGCCCGCACAATCATAAACAGCGATATTTCATAGAAATCTCCACATCTACACAAACATACATACATAGTATGTATTACATACATATATGTATTCCGAGGCGTTTGCATATTTATTCATATACAATTATGCTACATTCAATGTAGCCTTGCTTTAACTAGAGCTTTAAAATTGATTGTTCCTTGCAATCGATTAATGCTCTTATTCTAATTGTCATCGATAGTTGCAATTTGATGATTAAATAATGTTAGTTGAAGCACTGTATGTATGTGGAGACGAAAGTGTCAACTTTTTGAACAGCGTCAATTCATCACTGTCTTGCACAAATACAGTGCAATCTCGAATACGCATAATTTATGTAATTTAGGTTATCACAAATAAGCAAATGCATTTGTAAAATACAAAAATATTATCTAGAAAAAATGCTGCTTGCTCGACGCTCTCGACATGAACCTGATTAAGGTGTTTATTATAATTATAATTGTAACACTTAATGCGAATGAAAGCATTGCAGGTGTAAAATGAAAGAGACAACAAAAATTAAGGTGACCGGCTTTAAAAAATGATCCGACTTATCAACACCAGACTGTAGACAGACTCATAACATTTTCATTAAGTTAAAAGCAACCAGGGAAAACTAACCAGCAGCGGGAACTGAAAAGAGTACGAAAGTAGCTACGAAGGAAAAGCTTGGTAAATGAAAATTGTGAAATTAAGGAATAGCCAAATGGACAAAAGTTGTAAAAAAAAGTTTATTAATTATTTAGCAATGCCTGCGGAAAATTTACCTAAGTTTATAAAACGTCCTTTCACCTGCTTGTTGTCGACCTTTCTTCGTTTCTCATGGCTTTGTGCGTGTGGCTTAGTACATATGTCTGTAGTACATATGTATGTATATATGTATAGGTTACATCTGTACATAAATACGTATGTTGGCTTTATGAAAGTGTTTATACAGTGTACCCTGAAGAGTGAGAACTCGATTTTTGAAAGGTACAAAATAAAATTAAATTCAAACATTAACTAATTATATTTAATATTCAATTCTTCCCACTAATTTCTTACATAAGGTTTCCTTTTGTCAAAATGTAAAAATTCTAAACTCTGATTTCGATACTTATGTAACTCTAACTTTAAGCAAACTTAAGTTTTAAGATGTGAGCATTAATCAATTTAATAAAGAAATATATATTTATTGTAAATAAATTCGGTGTTGTGAACATCAGTAATTTGCATTAGTTCACTGTAACGAGTGTATACTATATAAATCGCGTAGCTTGGCCCTTGTTTACGTTACGTTCCCAAGGATAAGGATAAGCAGAGGTAGAAGGAGGAGGAGGAGCAGAAAATGGGAAAATGAAATCGCAAACCTTTCTGCGCTTCACATCTCTCATAATCTTGTATTCTCTGGTTTTGTTGGCCGTTTGTCATCACGCATTCAGTCACACACACCACACACATACACACCAACACACCAACACAGCAACACATACATATATTCACACTCAATTCTAGTACATAAAGGGCAAAGGTCTTGACTTTTAGCTGCGGCTTTTGGCAAAAACATTTCCTTGAATGCCACAATTTGGACATTTTGCTTTTTCCGCTTCTGTTCGGTTGAATTGGATGAAAGCGACCTTGCACATGGGTCAACTTTGAGTAATGGCCGCGACGAAATACCCGCATTATGGAATCCATAGAAGAATGCATACATATTCATTAACTGCTTGCCAGCTGTGTAGCTGTCTGACCACCATGCACTTTGGCGTGCATATTGAAGTAATCAATCGATATCGCATGAATATCGATATCGATATCGATATGCGCATATGCAATATTGCAATATGCGCTCCATCGAAGCGGAAGCTCATTTGAAATTCATGTATTCGCGACACTCTTACCGGGGAATTGTGGTATGCGCAACGGAAGCGAGGCAATTCCATTCTGTGTATCTCTCTCTCTCTCGCTCTCTGTGTTATTGTGTGCGTGCCTTATTATGATGCATATATGTAGTATTAAAATATTCATTCATTTGCCATCTAGACGACATGTCCGGGGCAGGCAAAGACAGGAGATTAACTGCGTGATCCAACATCTTTCCCCTTAGATTAGCAGCCTTAATTAATTTGCATTTCTGTGCATAAAATACATAAAATGTAATTATTTTTATTTTTAATTAATTCAATGCTTTGCACTTACATACTATATTTTATTCTGATCTTTTTCATAAGAGTTCTAGTTCATTTATTAGTAATGCAGTGCTTAGATGTTTTCTTTGTGCCATATAATTTAGAATTTAGTTATTTGATTATTTCATTCAGTATACAAAAAATCAGGGGAGAATGGGGGAAAGCATACAGGTCAAAGTGTCTGATTGCATTCAACTTGGTGAATGCCAGCATGATTCCTGTCACTGCTTTCTTCAAGCCGAAGCACTACCTCCACGTGGTTCTCCCTGGATTGTCACTCGACAGCCGTTGAGTGGCAAACTAAAGCGCCCGACGAGAGTCCTAACTCTACAAACTAGGTTTTGGCATAAGACTTGGAATCCACCCATGTAAAACACAATTTCAGTGAAGGAAGCAAGAGAAGCCTCGGATAGGAACCGATCTAACGTTGACGATCATAGCAAGCGTAAAAAGGACAATAATTTGAGAGTATGCACCTGGAACGTACGAACATTGTACAGACCTGGTGCTGCTCAACAACTAGCAGATACCCTCAACAAATTTAGGGCTGACATCACTGCTATCCAGGAAATGCGATGGATAGGACAAGGCTGCATAAAGAAGAAGAACTGTGGCATTTACTACAGCTGTCATCCAGAACGGCATGAATTTGGTTGTGGTTTCGTTGTAGGTGCCAGGCTGCGGCGCCGAGTCTCTCACTTTCGGCCAACAAACGAGAGAATTGCAACGATCCGAATTACTGCCAAATTCTTAACCATCAGCCTGATATGCGCACATGCCCCAACGGAGGAAAAGAACGATGCCACCAAGGACGCTTTCTATGCGGAGCTCGACCAAACTTATGGCCGCTGTCCTTCCCATGTCTCCTCGGGGATTTTAATGCCAAGGTAGGACGAGAAGACATCTTTGGTGCCACCGTCGGGCGATTTAGTCTACATGAGACTTTGCAGCTGTGCATAATATGATAGTTCGTAGTACTGGATTCCGTCATTTGGACATCCATAAGGCATCTTGGCTCTCTCCCGATCGACTGACCAGAAATCAGTTCGATCATGTTGTGATCGATGCAAGGCACGCATCTAATATACTCGACGTGCGATCCTGTCGGGGTTCCAACATCGACTCCGACCATTATCTTGTTGCATCTAAGATTCGCACACGGCTATGTGTGGCGAAGATTGCATTCTCCACTCACGTCTCGGGGCTACTAAGCCGAACACCTTTAATACCTGAAGACATAAGCGATATGTGGGCGCTCATATCTACTTCCAGCGTTCTCTAACAAGGAATCCATGGTACGATCAGGAGTGTCATGACGCAACAGTCTACAGGTCGAGAAGAAGAGACGAAAAACGCCTTTTCAGACGCAAGAAGAAAGAGCAGGAAAAGCGAGAGTGTGAGAGCATAGAGAGCAGCAGATGCAGGAATGAAGCACGTAACTTCTACCAGAGGGTCAAGCGTCTGACCCAAGGATTTAAGACTGGTGGAGTGGCGTGCAGGGACTATGATGGAAATCTTGTCACAGAAGCAGAGGTCGTGCTGAGGTTGTGGAGGGATCACTTCTCGAGCCTGTTATCTGGCTCAAGCACAGACTCTGAAGACTATGATCCACGAACCCCAAACTATGGCACTGATATTGAAGTGCCAATCCCAAGTCATATCGAAGTCAAGGATGCAATCCAACGGCTTAAAAACAACAAGTTTGCAGGTGCTGACGGCCTGCCGGCGGAATTGTTTAAGGCAGCTGGTGATATGTTGGTGGGGAGCATGCACCAACAAATCAGTAAGATATGGCTCACGGAGAGCATGCCCGAAGATTGGAACCTCAACATGATCTGTCCCATCCTGAAGAAGGGTGATGCCACGTTGCGCACCAACTACCGCGGAATTAGTCTTCTTCCAGTTGCATACAAGGTCCTAACGAGCGTATTGTGTGAAAGACTGAAACCCCATGCTGAAGCACTGATTGGACCTTATCAGTGCGGGTTCAGGCCTGGCAAGTCCACTGTTGACCAGATTTTCACCTTGCGCCAAATCCTGGAGAAGTCCTACGAAAACCAGATCGACACGTACCATCTCTTCGTCGACTACAAAGCCGCATTTTCTAGCTCATGGCGAGATCGCCTATATGCCGCCATGTCTGAGCTTTGTATACCAGCAAAGCTGACTAGACTTTGCAGAATGACATTGAGCAACACTATCAGCTCTGTCAAGGTGGAAAGTGGCCAATCCGAAAACTTTACTACCAAGTGTGGCCTCAGACAAGGTGACTCGCTGTCTTGTATACTCTTAAATATTTTAATGGAGATTATTATAAGAAAGGCTGGTGTGCATCGGACGGGCATGATATTAACCAACAGATGTGTCCAGCTCTTTGGTTACGCTGATGATATTGATATCATTGGCCGTACCAAGCGTGATGTCACAGGAGCCTTCGGGGCTATTGAAAAGGAATCAGCAAAAGTAGGACTAGCAGTGAATATGGAGAAAACAAAGTTTATGGTGTGCTCTAGCAGAGAATCATGGCGTCTTGATTCTCAGCTGACTGCAGAGAATTATAGCTTTGGGCCCGTCAAGGAGTTTGTCTACCTAGGCACTGCTATAACAAGCACAAATGATGTCAGTCTGGAGATTAAGCGGAGAATAACACTTGCCAACAGGTGTTACTATGGGCTCAGTAGGCAGTTCAATAGTAGAGCTCTCTCTCGACGCACAAAAACCACACTCTACAAGACGCTCATTCTTCCAGTACTCCTATATGGTGCGGAGTGCTGGACAGTGACGCAGTCAGTCTTCGCAAAATCTTTGGTCCAATCTGCGTGGACGATGTGTATCGCTTCAGATACAACCAAATATTATTTCTAAGTGATTTATTTGTAAAAATGAACTTTGATGCAAATTATTGTTTTCATTACACTTTTGAGCGTTGTAAAGAGAGCTTCCTATAATTAATTCGAACTCATTTTGAACATTCTCGTATGATAATTGATTGGATTAAATTATGTAGTTAAGTGAAAATGTTGATCAGAGCTTTTTCACTTGAGACTTCTTTGTCCAAGTAATGTAGACTTAATACAGACATCGAAGTCTTTCGATCGCGAGTCTCGACAATCAATTGTTATCAGTTTTTAAATGTGATATAACACAACTTCTTTGTCGTATGTGTGACTAAAGCAAAGGACTTGAGTTAATTGTAACAATAACGTTTATTCGTACTTGTGCGTAGCACAAAGTAAAACCTTCTCTAAAAGATAAGTTTACGCTTGGTGTTGAAAGCTCCAAGTAAAAGCCTAGCTGCAATGTATGTTACATATGTACATGTGTACATAAGGAGCTAATTCTAGTAAGGGGATTGTATGGGTAACAAGGGTGGTTTTGTAGATTATTTTTCTGCATTATTCTTTTAAAATTTGGTTTATTATATTCAATCGAGAGAAGTAGATTATCAGTCGTCAAAAAATAAAACAGTTGGAGCAGCAGCAGCAGTTGTAACGAAGTCAGAGATCAGCAGGAAGTGAAATTATTTAAGTTTTATCAAACTCTACTATTACATATATTATCAAATATCCCACATATCAAAGATAATCGCTATAACCAACATTACATACGTACATATGTACTTGACCACTTTATTAACGAACTCATTAAAACCTTGCAGACTCTTTGCGAATAAGTTTTTCATTAATTTTCTCGTATTATAGAATACTTATATAATCGCAGCTTGTGCGCAGCTAGCACAGCCGATTTCTTATGTTAACTAATTACAGAATATGAAAATTTATGCTTTGTCTCAGATAATAAATGTATGCTCGTGTTAATTTAATTTGCTGGCCATTAGGCGTGAGGTGGGAGGTGGGTAGAGCTGATCAGCCAGATCGGGTTTGCAGGAGAAAAAATATTAAAATTCGCTCGATGGAATTTTTAGCAAGTGTATGGTTGAAGGGTATCATCTAAGTTTGACTTTTTTTTTGCATTATTCGCACTATTTTACTTTAATTCAAAATGAGTAGCGGGTATCTCATAGTCGAGCACATTCGACTGTAGCTTTCTTACTTGTTTTAATTTGACACCTTATCGATGGCCTGAAAATGGGAGTCAGGAGGGAAGAGCTTGAGGCTATGAATTATTTGCCGTGGGCTTCTTTTGTAATTTACGAGTTGAGCACAAAAAGTGACAGACAATAAATATAAAATACATTGTAAAGGCTGAGAAAAATTTCGGATCCAAAAGTGATTTGAAAAGCTTTTGAATGTATTTGAAATTTGGTATAATATTCTTTACATTTAAATAAATAAATTATTATGGCTTAATAAACTTATATGATAAAATAAACATGAAAACTCAACAAAACATCTTCTACTTTATGGAAAATTGTAAATTTTCGATGATTTAAAAAGATTTCAATTCAGATGTTGTTGGGTCTAAGAGTTTCTCTTCATGTAGCTGAGCGTAACATTTGAAACATTTGAAGGTACAGTAAACACAAAATAGTGACTAACTCACAAATACTAATCAGATTAAAAACGCGACTGTTGTTGAGCTGCTTTTTGTTGGTAAATTCACTGGATATATTTTTGTTTTGTATTTGTATTTGTATTTGCAGCTTTAGTTAGTTTATTTGTTTATCAAATTTGTGCTATTTTGTCTGCAAAGCGAATAATCTGTTGGCTAATTGCTAACAGAGGAAACTTTAATTGCAATGCAAATTTTCGTAATGCAATTTACTAGTTCTTGTTGCCGTAGCTTGGGAATTCGCTTTGAGCTTCTGAGTAAATTTAGTTGTGCCTCGTTGCGAAGCTGGAGCCAGGATACCTTTGCCTCGACTCGTCTCGTCTCGTCGCGTTTCGACTGGCCTCGCCTCCATTGGGTATAGAAGCCGAATTATTTTTCATGCTCAAAGGCGCTCAAAGCATCTTGCAGCGGCAGGGCGGGACACAGCACAGATGGGGCGTGGCAGCTGCAAGACATATCCGACAGCTGTTCGTAAGCTGTCTGTTACCGATGAATAGACGGAGACGGAGAGACGAAGGCGGAGAGGCAGCAGGTAGTCGAAATGTTTTCACTGTACTTTATGTATTTCCGCAATTTGTTTACCATCATAAAATCGCAAACGCATATTGAGGCAACCAAGTATTAAATCCCTCTTGACAGACAAGCCAATTGAGGCAACTGAAAGCGAAAGCGAGGCAGCGATGGTGTGGGACGTGTAGATAAACCAACGTGGCGTATGCGTAATAAAAATAATAAATCGCTTGTCTTTGTTTCCTCGCTCGCATAACAAAATCAGGATTGCATTAAGTTTAAGATTGCAAACGATTGAAGGAGTCTCTGCCTGAACAGCTGGCTGAACGGCTGGCAAAGTTCATGTTGAAGCTTCTGCTAATTTCCAATTAAATATTTTGTGGCAACCCCTTTCAGTTCTCGTGATCAACAAAACTCGATAACTCACGCGAGTATCGATATTACGGGAGTACATCTCCAGGAGATACACTCTCCCCTCAATAAGTTTCGTCAGCTTCGTCCGCCGCCACTGCAGAGTCTTTGCCGCTTTCATCTCCCGATCATCTTTTTAGTTTTAAATATAAGTATATAGTAATCAATAAATATAAGGCAAAGTAAATTGGTGACCCCGACGTGATCACTATATACACACGAGTACTGGTGCTTACAATGGCAAACAACGACGCCCCACAAGACGACGCCGAGGTTTTTCACGATACCGTTACTCACGGTGTTGACGCAGTTATCAACCGTGTAGCTGTGAAAATACCGCCGTTTTGGCCCGAACACCCAGAATTATGGCTATCGCAAATCGAAGCCCAATTCGTTCTGGCGGGAATAACCTCGGACGAAACGAAATTTAACACAATCCTAGCGTCAATCGAAGCACCGGTGTTGGCCCGAATTGCCGACGCCATCGTCAACCAACCACGCACAGGCAAGTACGAAAATTTGAAATCGTGCATCCTGGAACGCTTCTGCGAAAGCGAACAAAAGAAAATCCAGAAGTTAATATCGGAGACCGACCTTGGTGACAAGCGCCCCACGCAACTGCTCAACGAGTTAAACGCACTAGCCGCAAACAAAGTTCAAGAATCTTTTCTGAAAGCACTGTGGCTGCAGCGCTTACCAACACAAGTGCAAGCGATCTTGCAAGCATCGGACGCCAGCCTAGCAAACTTAGCTAAGTTGGCAGATAAAGTGATGGAAGTCGGTGATTTTCATCAGGTACGCACCATCGACGCCAAGTCGGCGCCAACCAGCAGCGCCGTTTCCGACGATCGTCTAGACCGCATCGAACAACAAATCAACGCGCTCTCCAGAAACCTTTCTCGCAAGAACAGCTTGCGAACGGATCGCAACAGCGTCATGGCTGGAGACATGTGTTGGTACCACAGCAAATTTGGTAACGCCGCCAAGAAATGTCGCCAACCATGCTCTTTTGCATCCGAACCAAAAAACTAAATCAATCTTCGGATTCGGCGGACAAATTCGAAGAAGACCACAACACAATTGCCCGCCTCGCCATCAACGACAATTTCTCCAAAACACAGTTTCTCATCGATACCGGCGCCGATATTTCAGTGATGCCACCCTGCAAAAACGAAAAACTATGCTCACTCCAAAGCTTCTTTTCGCCGCCAATGGCACGAAAATACAAACCTATGGAGAAAAACGCATAGCATTGTCACTGGGATTGCGACGAAACTTCGTGTGGACTTTCGTGATAGCTGACGTCAACTGCGCTATCATCGGATCCGACTTTCTTCAACATTTTGACTTACTCGTCGATATGAAACGACGCAAACTCATCGATCGGGCTACGCTGCTGGAATCAAAATGTCACGCGCCCCAACGTAAAATCAACGCGGTTTTATCCTACGACACGAGTAACCAATACGCTACATTGCTTCACGAATATCGCGATCTCGCAACGATCAACTCGAACCGGCTGCCAGCAACATCCGAAGTAACGCACTTCATCTCGACCAACGGGCCGCCTACTCACGCCCGCGCCCGACGACTAGCGCCCGACAAACTCAAAGCTGCACAATCCGAGTTCTCCTACCTCATCGAGAAAGGAATATGCCGTCCCTCAAATAGCAACTGGTCCAGCCCTTTGCACCTGGTAAAGAAAGCAAATGGAGAGTGGCGTCCGTGCGGCGACTACCGAGCACTGAACAACGTAACCGTGCCGGATCGATATCCTATTCCGTACATACTGGATGTAACGAGCATCTTATACGGTAAGAAGATATTTTCGAAAATCGACCTGCAAAAAGCATATCACCAGATTCCTGTCGAACCACAAGATATTCCCAAAACAGCAATTATCACGCCTTTTGGGCTATTCGAATTCTTGTTCATGACGTTCGGTCTGCGCAACGCAGCGCAAACTTTTCAACGTCACATAAACAATGTCATACAAGGCCTCGACTTCGTTTTTGCTTACATCGACGACATTTTGATCGCTTCAGAATCCGAGGCGCAGCACGAGACGCACCTCCGCACAATCCTCGACCGCCTTCGGAAGGCACATCTCACCGTAAACTTTGAGAAGTGCCAATTCGGTAAGACACAACTTACATTCCTGGGACACGACATCAGTCAGCACGGTTTAAAACCATCCGAAGCCAAAGTGGAAGCCATACGGCATTTTAAAAAACCGCTTATCGCTAAAGACCTAAAAAAGTTTCTGGGTATGATTAATTTCTATAGGCCGTTTATCCCACGAGCAGCCGAGAACCAGCACATACTCCAGACGCTGATCCAAGGCAATAAAAGAACGACAAAACCCCGATACTTTGGTCTACAGAAGCCGACTACGCATTCACCGCCTGCAAGAACGAGCTTGCAAACGCTACGTTGTTGAATTACATGGCACCAAACTCACAATTAACTCTAACCACCGACGCGTCCGACGACGCTATGGGAGCCGTAGTACATCAAGTCATCAACGGGCAGACACAACCACTGGGATTCTTCTCCAGGAAATTCACATCGACGCAAAAGAAGTACAGCACCTACGATAGAGAACTGACTGCCATCTATCAGGCCGTTTTGCACTTCAAGTACGCACTGGAGGGCAGGAATTTCGTTATTTTCACCGACCACAAGCCGCTTATGTACGCCTTCAGTCAAAACAGCGAGAAAGCATCACCTCGACGCGCTCGGCAACTGGATTTTATCAGCCAATTCAGCACCGATATCCGGCACATCTCTGGAGAAGAAAACAACGTGGCTGATCTTCTCTCACGCATCGATGCCATCAAACACATAAACTTCGACGAGATGGCACTGGAACAGGAAAACGATGCGGAACTACAATCGCTACTCAAGTCTGACGCCGAAAACCCATCTCACTAACAAAATTGTCTCTTGCAGGCTCAAACAAACAATTGTACTGCCACGTCGCCAATAACCATACACGTCCGTTTGTGCCCAAATGCCTACGCCAAACCGTGGTTGAGGCCCTACATTCGCTGAGCCATCCGGGAGTTAAGGCAACAAACAAGTTGGTCGGAAAACACTACGTTTGGCCCCGCATGGCGAAGGATGTCGCTAAAATCGTACGCTCTTGTATCCCGTGCCAGAAGGCCAAAATCCAACGTCACACCAAATCGCCACTAGGAGAGTACACCGCCAGCGACACCCGTTTCGAACACATAAATATCGACATAGTCGGCCCGCTGCCTTCATCGAACGGATACCGATACTGCCTCACGTGTATCGATCGATTCTCACGATGGCCCGCAGCAATTCCTTTAGTAGACATCACAGCAAAATCTGTAGCCAACGCACTGATATCGGGCTGGTTCGCTCAGTACGGTATTCCTCTTCACATCACAACCGATCTGGGTCGACAATTCGAGTCTACATTATTCCAAGAGCTTTCCAAAATTTGTGGTTTTAAGCACCTGCGGACGACGGCGTACCACCCACAAGCCAATGGTATGATCGAACGCTGGCACAGAACGTTAAAAGCTGCTTTAAAATGCGTCGATCCAATCAACTGGAGTAGTTCCTGCATCTAATCCTACTCGGCCTACGCACAACAATCAAAAGCGACATCGGGCTGAGCCCTGCGGAAATGGTTTATGGCACCACACTACGGGTGCCAGGCGGATTTTTTGCACCGAGCACACAAAAACACACTGAGTCCGAGTTCACCGAGGCTCTTCAAAACCATGTCTCAACTGCCAACCACTAAGCCAGTGCACCATCATACACCGCAAGAATTTGTCCACCCGGACCTAAACCATTGTACCCACGTCTTCGTTCGAGTGGATCGAGTGAAAACCCCGTTGGAAGCAAACTACGAGGGTCCTTTCGAAGTGGTAACAAAACACGACAAATATTTTACACTCAAGGGCCACACAAAGGAAAACAAGGTTTCCATCGATCGACTTAAACCAGCTTACATCTTCAAAGACGTACCGCCTCCAACACAGGAGCAGACGACAGCGCCAACTGCTCAGACACTCGAGAAAGTGTCAAGATCAGGACGACAAATCAGATTCCCAGCAAAGTATCTTTCCCAACTGGAACTCTAGGAGGGGGGGTACTGTGGCAACCCCTTTCAGTTCTCGTGATCAACAAAACTCGATAACTCACGCGAGTATCGATATTACGGGAGTACATCTCCAGGAGATACACTCTCCCCTCAATAAGTTTCGTCAGCTTCGTCCGCCGCCACTGCAGAGTCTTTGCCGCTTTCATCTCCCGATCATCTTTTTAGTTTTAAATATAAGTATATAGTAATCAATAAATATAAGGCAAAGTAAAATTTAATGAGCGCAGTTAAACCTTTACTTTTTTGTTTTTGCCTTTGCTTCAACTGATTTCGCAGGTGAAGCCACGTGCCTGCAATAAACTATTCATTAGCTCTATCAAGCGGTAATTAGACATTTCAGTTGTCACTGAATTAACTCGCTAAGTTCTTAGAATGGGAAGCACACTTCCATTAAAAATTGAATTAGAAACAAAATCCAATGAATTGTGTTAGATTTAATCGCTCTATTGTACACGAAATTGTTTGCCACTTAAGTCCCAATCACCAATGAGAGTATCGCAACCAAAAAAAAAAAAATAAACACGCAAATCAGCTAAGAAAATATGTTAAAGTTCCAAGTTGTGGGCTCTGTTCAGCTTCCAAATGATGACATTATAATGAAAAAAAGCAAAGGAAAAAACGAATACACCAACAAGCAGACAGACTGAAATGAGGGTGCCACATGTGCAGGTGTGCGTGCTTCTAACTCTGCGTGTGTGAGTGTGAGTGTGTGTGTGTAAGTGTCAGTGTGTGTTTTTAGACTGAGATTACTGACAGTTAGGCCTCCGGCGGCACTTATGTAATTACCGCATTTTGGGATCATTTATCAGGCACTCGAGATAAAGTCGATTCGTTGACTGCTGAATACACTGTTATTTCTATGTTTGTTATTCAAAAAATATTCACCTAATTGTTGGACATTAAATGACGTTACCCAAACGAAATATCATTTTATATGATTTTGCGTGATTTATATAATTTGCTGATAGGGAAAGAATAACAATAATAATAATAATAATAATAATAATAATAATAATAATAATAATAATAATAATAATAATAATAATAATAATAATAATAATAATAATAATAATAATAATAATAATAATAATAATAATAATAATAATAATAATAATAATAATAATAATAATAATAATAATAATAATAATAATAATAATAATAATAATAATAATAATAATAATAATAATAATAATAATAATAATAATAATAATAATAATAATATGCAATATTTGTAGCACAGAATAAGCTACTCGCTTTTTACACAAGTTGTGACGACCGAATGAAAGTACACGATGCGAGTGACTACGTGCCCAGGTGCTTCTATGTGTGTGTGTGTTACTATACACCTCGGGCAACGGGAGTCGTCGTCGTCAGCTCCTTTATTTCAATCACGTTTCAGCAGCGCGCTGCCTGAATTGACTTTTGGTGGCGCAAAGAACTCATTTGAGTCGCTGCCGACAGTCAACACTCAACGCTCGACACTCGAGTGTGCCTGCTTCTCCCTCTCCGCCCTCTCTTTAGTGTGCATTTAATTAGCAAACCAAAGTTATGCAGTCTACATCAGCAAGAATGTCCAACAACAAATCAAATCAAAATGGTAACAGCAACAGCAACAGCAACAGTAATAATAACAAAACTGGCGCCAGCCAAAATCCGCATTGCGTGTAATACCTCCATGCACAAAGTTGCTGGAGTTCGCGCTGAGAAGTATGCAAGAGAAATTTTGAAGCACATGCACATATCAAACAATTGCAGTGAACAGAAACAAAAACACTAAAGGTTCATGCATATATAGTATAGTGTGTAAACCGTATGTTCTGTGAGTTGTTGAAGTTGCCTTACTACTTGGATGTTGGCAGTACTATAAAGTTTATACTATATGTACGTATTCACGATAACGGGAATATATGTACATATGTATGCATACTAATGAATAGGTTTTTACAAGCTATCTTGCAATAATATTTAAATAAAATTTTAGATTATTTACGAAATTTTTGGGTGGCCTTAAGGTAAGGTCAAGAGGATCAAATCCTTTTAGACGATGACGATGCTGACTGTTATTAAGTATATTTACCAGTCTTTGATTTTCTAAATGAGCTTTTTCACCTCTTCAGTGGCGCTTCAAATACGGTCCTTGTGGTTAGCCCGGTTAATGAAATAAATGAGCATAAAATATTAATAACGACAAGTTAGAAAACTACAGTGGAGTGTGATCGACTTCGAGTTACCCGCTACCCATTTTGAATACGAGCAAACAGTGCGGTATTATTCTTAAAATATTCTACATTACTAAAATATACCGAAGACTAAATTTTGTATATCTAAATCTGTACTAGTACTAAACATACTAGATTGTCAGCCAAAGCAGCTAAGACTCGATTGCAGTAGGGGGAATTTAATTTACAAAAGTATTTCTTTAATAACTTCTACAACTTTTATCCGATCGCTTGTTATTGTGTTTATTTGATTTGCTGGAACATAACGTATAATCTTGTATGTTGACGCCGATCAAGAATATACATATGTATATATACCTTATAGGGTCGAAGATGGCTTCTTCTGCCTGTTACATACATTTACTACCCTATGGGTAGCGAGTAGAAAAATTAGCTTCTCTGTATATGTTATCAGATTGAAGCTGTAAGTGAAGCTGTTGTTGACAGATTCAAGGCCTTACTAATTCTGCAAATAATATCAACGCATTTCAAAATTCCAAAAAATTATGTTAGATCTAGGTTTTTTCCTTTCCCGTTGTTATTGACTTGTCTGCATTATCAATTTATTAGGCATCAAATATTGATTGCAAATTCGAAATGTTAGTACCGAGATTATTATTATTCAATATCCTTAAGATACATGTTATCCAGGGGACCTGCCATCTACAATTCCTATATATGTATAAATCCTGGAAATGCATAATTTGTATCTTTTTCAGAATATCTTTTTTAAAAAAGTTAGTTTATACTCTAACATTTCCATAAGCAGATCTTTTAGTCTTTATTATGTGCTGGTGGCTATAGGCTACATTTTATTATTATAATGATGATATTAAGTATTTAAATGAATATAGAAATTGAAAAAAAATTATGTTTTTCAATTATTCTTTTAAAGCTACTCAAAGTAAGATGCATTTTTCTTGATCACTGGAATACACACACTTAGGGCTCTCAATTTGTTATTAGAAAAGTATTTATTTTCTAACATAAATATGTAATTGGTGTTTACATTGCATTTATCCTTTGTTCGTAATGACTTCATATGTAAATCTTATAATTATATAATTGGTTTAAATTCTATTTACAGCATTAGTCTTTTTTCGGATTGTGTAAGTTATTTTTAGATATTAAATATCTAATGTACGCAGCCCAGTAGAATGTTGAGCAAATAACTTTAAATGAGACAGGTGGCACTTTTGCCCAATAAACTCTCTTTAAACCCTGCGCATACATACGAACACTTGCGTATCTTTGTGTGTGTGTGTGAATTTCATTAGAATCTTATCTGGCTGAAGAAGCCGAAGCCGCAACGTTTACACGGCCCAACGCCGTCATTTTTATACGCGGCTCGTTTTGTTACCCCGCACTAATTTTTTTCCTTTTTTGCTTTTTTTTACTGCACAGAATATCTCTACTGTGGTCGTTGTTGTTGCTGTTAATGTTGTTGGTGTTGTTATGCATATTTTAACGTGGCACATATAAAAAATATCGCGTGAGTTAATAAAAAACACAACAAACATTTTGTTGAGTTGAGAGCAGGTTCATGTTGCTGCTGTCGCTGTCGCAGTCGTTGGCTTTGCCATCGTCGTCGTCCTTGCCGTTGCCGTTGCTTGATGATGTTGTTTGCTGATGGCTATTGGGCATATTCTAATTTGACTATACACAATATTCCAGCCGTTTTTACATCATCGCAAAAGCCCAGACACGTTTCACACGTACACACATCAGTGTATGTACCACACAAATGATTTAATCCTTTCGTGTCCTTGGGGATTCTAAAGGATTATTGGTCGTAATTCTTAAAGTGCGCCTCTACTCGATGAAACGTGATCATTTAAGATATCTTACTTACAATTTAACAGCAAACCAATCCAATAGTAATTGTAAACGAAAGCAAAGTAATTTTTGTGTTTTTCCAACAAAAACAAAACACAAAATAAAACAAGTAAGAAAGCTACATTCGAGTGTGCTCGACTGTGAAAACGGGTATCCCATTTTAAATAAAAGCAATATATTTTGTGGTATTATTCTCAACATATTCCAAAAATACTACAAAAATACTAAAAATATACCAAACGGTATATTTGTTATATCGATATAGTACCACGTTAAAAATATACCATAGACGGCACAATATACCAGATTGTCGGCCAAAGCAACTCAGACCCCTAGTAAGTAGGCGTTTTTGGCCATACAAAAGTATTTCTTTAATAACTTCGACAATTTTTATCTGATCGCAATCAAATCAGAACTCATAAATACTATAGTTATTATTGTAAATTCCAAAATTCGCAGCTGTAGCTTGAAAATTATTTATTATTATTTTTTGATTTTCGAGGGCGGAAGTGGGCGTGTCAAAATTTTGATACAAACTTGATCTGCGTGCAAACATAACAAATGCTGTCGAAAATAGCTCTATCTCTTATAGTCTCTGAGATCTAGGTGTTCATACGGACAGACAGACAGACGGACATGGCTAGATCGTCTCGTCTGTTGACGCTGATCAAGAATATATATACTTTATAGGGTGGGCGATGCCTCTTTCTACCTGTTACATACATTTCCTGCCGGCACAAAGTTATAATACCCTTCTACCCTATGGGTAGCGGGTATAATTACTTAAAAAAATCGCTTACACTGCATATCAAATATATATATATTTATATATACATATATATTTAGTTTTGAGGAATATATGTATATTAAAATGAATATACAATTTATTTATATTAATATTAATTTTAAAGCTGTTTTAAAATTACACAAATTGTTAAAGGTGAACAATTTTGATTTTTTGTTTCTTTTTCTTTCTACTTTCCAATTTACATAACTCATAAAACACATTCACTAAGAGAGCATTACTTTTAAAATAAAATTGATCTTTAATGAAAGCAGCGCACTTAAAGCTACCCCCGCAGTTCTGAGCGATAGTTCGTTGCTGGTGAAATACGCACTTACCAGCAGACCACCACTACTTACAAAGTGGCACCTAGCAATGCGTTTTTTAATTTCCGTTTTTGTATGAAATGTCCGCAAATTGGGTCAATCGCCACCACCTCGATTATCCACGAACTAGTGAAATAGTGCAACATATTAGGGTATTTAAAGAATGAACTTATATTAGACCCCATGGAACGGCCGGTATAGTAAGTACTTACATGGGACCCTATGGAAGGGTCGGTGAAGTAAGTACTTACATCGGACCACATGGAAGGGTCGGCCATTATAAATTAAAAAAATTTACAATTGCAATTACAGTTTTTATATAATTTTAATTTTTCTTTTTTTTAATAAGTCGGATACTTTATAACATTAAGGCAACTTGAGTTTTTAAAATATCGTTTTTTTGGCCTTTCTCGACTGGTCCTCAGTTATTGAACCTGGACATAAAAAGGATTCAAAAAGTTTTAATAGATTGAAGTGGATAATGATTATTAAATAAATATCTTTTAAAACACTCACCGATCATAACACCAAATAAATTATCTTCTTTTTTAGGGCCGCAATCCCCTGTCATTATTTCCATAACGTCGATTTTCTGTCATAATTTCCACTTCCTCTTTGTTAGCCACATTGTCGTTTTCCACTGTAGAACTATACATTATGCTAACTGCTTGTCGTCGTACTTTTATTATCTGTTTATTTTATATTTTACACATTAAACATATAATACATACATATATGTATTATTTTTCGTCAGCCAGCAAACACAGCTGCGTTTGAACAAAAGAGTAGCACAAAATAAAACAAAGACGCGTAAACAAACAGCGATGTAAAGCTTAATAGAAGTTTTGTCTTTAATCTTGTGTATGCCCTTTCCACAAAATAACAAAAACAAAAGCGATGCTTGCCGTTATTTTGTACTTATGCTTTAATACGCATATATTTATTAACTAGGTGGTTCGACGTTCGTTTACAATAGGGTCACTTTAGTAAGTACCCATGTAGTAATCGGCGAGGTAAGCACTTACCCATGGCCAATCGGCACCCCCAGTTCTGTAGGGTATTTTCATATCCGTCTACTCATATGGTAGAAGCGTATTATAATTTTGTGCCTGTAGGAAATCTATGTAACAGGTAAAAAGAGTCATCTCCGACCCCATGAAATATATACATATATATATATTCTTGATCATAGTCAACAGACGAAACGATATAGCCATGTTCGTTGTACGTATGAACACCTAGATCTCAGAGACTATAAGAGAGAGATATAATCTTTTTATCAGCACTTATTTATAATAAGTTATTATGCTTGCACGCAGATTAAGTTTCTTCCATTTATTTGCCATGCCCACTTCCGCAACCGCAAATCGGAAAAAATCGAATAACAAGCGTTATTTTGAAGCTAGATTTTCGGTACATATAATAATAACTACAGTACTTATGATTCCTTAAAATTTTGATGAGATCGGATGAAAATTGAAGAAGTTATTTATGAAATATTTGTGTGTGGCACAAAATGCTTACTTTTATGGGGTCTTAGCTGCTTTTGCTGACAATCTAGCATGTTTAGTACTCTATAGTATGTTTTGAATATACAAAATATAGCCTTTGGTATATTCTACTATTTTTCTGGTATAGTAATTAGCTATATTTTAAGAAAATTACTGCACACTCGACTGTAGTTTTTTTCTTGTTATGTCTCATAAATTGTAAAATCGACACACTTATATAAACAGATAAACACTCACACATATGTACATACATATGTATATACGTTTCTATGCGGAAATGGAATCAATGGAATTAATAAAAAATCTGCAATCGATACCAAATTATCGGTAACTATTTTCAACTAAAGTTTGCTTTGTCTTTGGAATTACCTTTGTGAAATGATTAGATTTGCATTCGATGCGGTGACATCAATCAGACTGCCAACTAAAGAGCTTGCAACTGACGATTAGTTGTCAGTCATTGTAACAAGCATAACATACATGGCTTGCACATTCATACATACATGCATGCAGACATTCTCACACACTCACATAAATGCACATACTTATGTATGTACGAATGCAATTTTGGTTAGAGTTGTTTTCTCCCTCAGGAGAGTTGTTCGTTACTTTAAGTTATTGGTTAGTCTTGGCTTAGGTTAGCAGAGATAACAAAAATACATGTACATATGTATGTAGAATGATGTCTAGAACGTATTTTTAAGATTTTCTCAACAAATCAGTCCAAGACTCAACTTCCAGCTCCTTTCTATGCACTTGATTCCATGCTATTTTTCGGTTATAATTGCATTTTAAGTGACAGTTGCTTTTGGGATTTCGAGGCGTGTATTTGATGCGTGTCGTTGCCGCAAAGCAATCTTGCCAACCGCAGTGCTGCATTGTGCTTTCCTTAAGCTTTGGCGCCTAGTTTGCATGCAAACTTATTCCAAGTGAGCGAGAAAATGCTCCTCATGCTCTGCTCTGCTATGCAATGCTGCTTCTGCTGTTGTTTGCTGTGCAATTTTCCAGTGCCGAACAGCAGATTCCAGCAACAAAAATGCTATTGCGGTCCCAATTGTGTTTGACCAGTGGGCAACGTTGCATGTGCTGCCTTGCACCCTCTCGTTTCTCTTCTTTAATGTACGAATGGGACATTTCTCTGACATTCCGTTGCCGTCCATTGTAAGGTTTCATTTTTCGACTGGGTATTGTTATCAATGTACGCACCAATATGGTTTTCAATTGGAAACGTTTGTGGATTACGAAGTAATTTATTTGCTTTGCTTTTAAATAACACTTTATTTTTTATTTTCTCCTTAAAACCTTAAAACTCTCAGTCTGAAGATTTGACAAGCTTGAATGATTAGAATTGGCATTTAATAAGATATAAAACCATACGAGTAGGAAATCTTGTACATTTTCCATGCTTGTCAATCCATTTACATAGATCCTAATGTAAAATTAAACTTAATAAAAATCGTTCAGAAATGCAACACAAAAGCTGCGGCTTCGCATCTTCCATTCAACGTGCGTCAAACTTTCCACTCCAGTGCAACATGTTTGATCCAGTTAAGTATCCTTTACATTGTTCAGCATCGAACTTGCATAAAACGTGTTTGATCAGCTTGTCGATACTGCAGCACATAAGCAGTGTTGCCAGAATCTCTGGAGCAAAAATTGCTGGATTTCAGAAAAAAAAATTGCTAAAAATTGCTAAAATTATACAAAAAATAGCCAACAAAATTGCTAAATATTTTAAATGACATTCTTTATCAAGTTTGTACATTTTTAATTAATTTAAGAATAAAATCTTGAAATTAAAAATAAAAAAACAGGATTTCGTATTTTTATGATTTTGTTAACACTTAGGGGGCAAATATAACACTTGAAATGCAGGTAACTTTTCAAGTCAGTGAACTCAAGTAGCTCATATAATCGAACCACTTGGTTAAATACAAGCCCCGATTTCATTGCAAACTGTTAATCGCAATTTTTGCAGTGTATGACAAAAGGAATACATAATAATAAGGATTTAAGTAAAATAGCTAAAATTGCCAAAAGCGAAATAAAAAGTTGCTAAATTTGTAGCTAATAGCATTTTTAAGTTTAAAAGTTGCAAATTAACTAAAGCAACTAAATTGCTAAACTGGCAGCACTGCTTCACAGTTTCACAATTTCACAATTTGTATTTAGCTAATGAGTGAACGAACTAAGTTCGCACATGAATTATAAACAAAATCGAACTAACATATAATGCAAATTTTATGATTAAACCTCAAAATACATCGTATCGGTAAAAGAGCTATCGGAACTTTTTAAAAAGTGCCAAAAGTAGCCGAAGCTTTGAAAAAAAATGGTAGATTTCTAGCTAATAGCATTTCACAAAATCTTATAGCTTTTGCAGTTTCAAAATAGCTAGATCTAGCAATAAATTAGCTAAAATGGCAACACTGCACATAAGTTCAACGCTCGGCAGCAACATGTTCGATTCCACCACACGCTGATCGAGCAGTTGAGCGCTTTCTGTCTGGCAGTTGTACTTAGAGTTGCCAATGTGATTTGTTCACAACTTTAAGGAAACAATTTTATCAGGCATGCTCCGGTTTTCACTTTCGGTTTTCGTTTTCGTTTTGAACCCGCTACCCATTTTGAATGAAAGCAATATATTTTGCGGTATATTTCTTAAAATATACCAAATATACTACAAAAATACTTAAAAAATATACCAAAAGGTATATGTGGTATATCGATATAGTACCGCATTCAAAATATACCATAGACGGCACAATATACCAGATAGTCAGACAAAGTAACTAAGACCCCCAGTAAGTAGGCGTTTTTGCCCATACAAAAGTATTTCTTTAATAACTTCACCAATTTTTACCTGTTTGCAACCAAATTTGTAGGAAACATAACTACTATAGTAATTATTGTATATAATTGGTAACTTTAGCTTTAAAATTAAGCTTGTTATTCGATTTTTTTTTATTTGTGGGGGTGGAAGGGGGCGTAGCAAAAAATTGAAACAAACTTGATCTGCGTGCAAGCATAACAAATGTTGTCGAAACAAAATTATAGCTCTATCTCTTATAGTCTCTGAGATCTAGGTGTTCATACGGACGGACGGACAGACGGACAGACACACAGACGGACAGGCGGACATGGCTAGATTGTCTCGGCTGTTTACGCTGATCAAGAATATATATACTTTATAAGGTCGGCGATGCCTTCTTCTACCTGTTACATACATTTCCTGCCGGACACCCGAGTGTCTGATCAAACACTTATGTAAGTGTCTGAGCAAAACACTTGGGTGTCTGAGCAAGACACTTGGGTGTTTTTCAGAATTTGAACAGATACTCATAAGACTCAAGCCATTTTGTCTAAAATGATCGGTTGCACGAAGAACAACCACCGGCAAGACACAAGTGTGTACAAGCCGAGTGCCTAAAATGATCGGGTGCCGAATAGGCAAGTGCAAGAAAGGCCTGAGTATGACAATGACTCATACTCGCAGCACTCGCATAATTTTGAGTAAGTGTGTATCTCTCACTCGGTTTGCGAGTGCACGAGTAGCACTCGCACTCTTAAAAGTACGGGTGTGAGTCGAGTGTCGAAATTTGCCACCCGTGACGATGTCTGACCGGCACTCAAAAAATTTATGGGTGTGAGTTGAGTGTCGAAATTTGCCACCCTTGACGATGTCTGTCACACACCAACAAGCACGTTCTTCTCTCTCCGAACACGTGTGGCAACTGGAAGAATATGTAACAAAATGTCGGAAACTTCAGAAGACGAGCAAGCGCAATTGCAAACAAGCGATGAAGAACTCAGTGCTGACGAAGAGCCAAAAAAAGCACAGATGCCGGGGAAGAGGATGAGGAAGACGACGGCGACGATAAAGAAACTGAAAATGAGTCTGATGACGATGCGTCCGCGGCCGATGAGGATAAAATTGAAAATGGCGACAAAGCGCTAACGTGGAAAGATCTTGTAAGTTACTTAAGTTAATACCAAGCAAACTGCAAATGCTAACCACAAAGTTTTTAATGTGCTTAGGGTCTCAATGAAACACTGTGCAAGGCTTGTGATGAGCTAATGTGGAAGGCGCCTTCAAAAATTCAAAAGGAAGCGATACCAATTGCCATACAGGGCAAGGATGTAATTGGTTTGGTAGAAACAGGATCGGGTAAAACCGGCGCCTTTGCGCTGCCTATTTTGCATGCATTACTAGAGAATCCGCAACGTTATTTCGCACTGGTCTTAACGCCAACACGTGAACTCGCATTCCAAATTGGTGAACAATTTGAGGCGTTGGGTGAGTTTCAATTATATTATATTTAGTACTAGGAATAATCCAACACAATGATGTTAAAATGATGTTATGTTTGTAAAACGTAAATATGAAATGTATTATTTCTTTATTCGTCACTACCTCTGAGTTCCCTACCTTCTTTCGAATGTAAGGCGTAAATATTTGTGACATGCTGTTAAAGTGCACGTTTTTGTTCTTTGACTTTAAGGCAGCAGCATTGGCATTAAGTCTCCAACAAATATCAAACTGTCGATCAGCTACAGCAATATTATCTATTTATACCTGTAAAATACAAAGACGTCTATCTGGTGCACATCCTCAACGAGCTGGCTGGCAACAGTTTCATGATCTTCAGCAGCACTTGCAACAACACTGTGAAGACTGCCTTGATGTTGCGAGCTCTGGGCTTAGCTGCGATTCCGTTGCATGGACAGATGTCGCAGAACAAACGCTTGGCAGCGCTCAACAAATTTAAGGCGAAAAATCGTTCGATTTTGATATCCACCGATGTTGCCTCACGTGGTCTTGACATTCCCCATGTGGATGTGGTGGTTAACTTTGATATACCCACGCACAGTAAGGATTACATACATCGTGTGGGACGCACAGCGCGTGCCGGACGTTCCGGGCAAGCCATCACTATGGTCAGTCAGTATGACATTGAATTGTATCAGCGTATCGAACATTTGCTGGGCAAACAGTTGCCTCTGTACAAATGCGAGGAGGATGAGGTGATGGCTCTGCAGGAGCGTGTGGCGGAAGCACAACGTACAGCGAAACTGGAGCTCAATGATCTGGAGGATAGCAAGGGCTACAAGGGTGGCAAAGGCGGTGGCACTAAGCGTTCGGCTGCTGGAGGGGACCACGATGATTCGGAACAGTTTACGGGTGCGCGCAAGCGCATGAAACCCATGGGGAAGGGTGGGAATAACAACTATAAGAACAAGGGGGGGCGCTGGAGTTACCTTCTCTACCCTTTTCGTAGAGATGTAGAGTCTACGACAAACCAAAAGAGGCACGATCCGACTGGAACGACCGTTATATAAAAAACGACAAAGAAGAGAAGACAAATTTGCGAAGTGACGTTTGGTTCGACTAGTCAGTCGAGTGTTAACACAGGAACAGAACAGATGTCGAAATAAAAAAAGAATGAAAGGAATAAAAAACAACTGAGCGTTTTGATTTACACCACCAAAAGAAAGCATCTACACCAATAGTGTTATCAATCTATTGGTAACTCTGGCGGTGCCAAAAAGAATTGGAATCGTGGCAAAAAAGCGCAATTAATTAGTAATCATATAAGTAATTTAAATAAATGTACAACAAAAATGTTCTGGAAAGAAATATATCGTTTTATTTGTGTGTGATTAAATTGATGAAAACAGGTAGCTTTAAAACGAAAGATCGTAACTGCTGGGTTAGGGTTTGTCCACCCAGCTCTTGGTGCGTGGCCGAAGCTCTTGGTGACGCTTAAAGTGTTGCTGCTGCTGATCACGAGAATGTTGCGGTCGCTGTTGCCGATCTCGAAAATATTGATGTTGCTGTTGATTATCACGAAAACGTTGATGCTCAATGGAATACGGCGAATAATGTTGCTGTTGTTGGGGATATTGATGCTGTTGCGAATGAATTTGTTGCTGCTATTGATGAGATGACTGAAACCGCAGGATTGCAAGCAGCAGCAATTGCAGTTGCGCATTTGGCTGATCTGCGCAATCGTTGTATAAGATTTGAGCAACCGTTGTCACAGTCGAGTACGAGCCCTCTATAGGAGTAAAAAGAACCAGCTGACATACATTATTCTTGAGCATTTCATTTTTCTGGGTCACAGCAAGCTCGGCAATTCGACTGCCGAACTCCAGAGGAATAGGAAATGCACGGGTATTAAAGAGTTCCTCCAATTGCGGCATATAATTGTGCCAATATTCAATGGCCAATATTTTGAGCAACTCGTTGATTAACAGCGGATATTGCAGCAATTCATTTGGTTGCCACAGATATTTCATTAGGTGAGCGACAGTCACCTGTGATGACATATGAAAGCGTAACAGCGTTTCGTAGATATCGACTATAAATGGTGCACACAACTCCATATACAAACAACAATCGTTAATCATCCTGAGCATATAGTTGCGCATCTGACGACTGCCAAAGATTGTGGCAAACAAAGCGAAATACTTTTGAAATAGAAGCCTATGGCGCAATATGAAGTTATAGCAGTCAATAAGTTGTTTATTGGTCATGGAGTTCAGACGACGCCTGACATCACCAATCTCGCTGAGTTGATGATTGCAGTTGGGATTGGCGCAGGAACCATCCAAATATTTCCAGCATTTGATGTCAAACGCGGCGCTGTTGCGTCCCATGCCCCTGTAGATGGTAAAAGTGCTGGACACGCTGCTTGACGCTGCTGGCTGCTCAGACCTTTGATAAGGTGGTACAAAGATGGGAACTGCATCCGGAACTGCTGCTCGTATCGGCCTGCATATCTCTGTTTCTGGCTTCAGAGGCTTTTGCCGCTGCAAATTAGCTATCGTGGGCTGGTGTGGATTGCCATTGAAGAACGGTTCTTTCTGAGCATTGCATCTGGGCAGCTGGCGATTGTCATTTACTAAAGAATCTTTTTGTTGCTGTCTGCCATTAACGACTCGATGTTGCTGCTTGTGCTCGATGTTGTTAGCAGGCTGTTGCCTCGCTTCCTCGGACTCTCGTTGTTGCTGCTCTCCATTCACCAACGCCTGATTATGTGGTTCCTGCAGCGTCTCAAGCTGCAACTTTGGATTATTCGTTTTCTTGGGAATACGAAAGCTGCGCAAGTCATTAAGTGATATGTTGGTTTCTACAGCATTAGTTGCAGGATGAGCTGTAGCTTCTGGACTGACAGCAGCCGTAGTAAGTGCTGTCAATGGACTCATAGAGTCAACAATTGAAGCAGCAATATCTGATTCATTCCTATCCATTTCATTCACAATTGAATTTCGCTCATCATTGTCGTCCATGCCGCCATCCCAGGAAGAGCTCAATAAAAGGACATCGTCCGAGTCGATTTCGAAATTAAGCTCATCTTGCAATAACGCGTCCTGCTCTAAGGGAGTTTTGTCATTATTCTTATTCTGTTGTATTGTCGTTTTAAGATTGTCTTGCTCGACCAAAGCAATATTATCTGCTAAGTTTGTCAAGTTGGGATCATGTTCTATCGATGCATTTTCTGATCCTGTCTCCGAGGACAAATATAGATCATTTTGTAGCATCGTTCGACTTATTTCCATTGAGTGGATATTATTCTGCAATATTTCTATGGATTCCTGTGTTAAGTTAAGCTCATCGTCTAACATTGTATTCTGTTCTAATAAATTAAAGTTCGTTGCTAAGCTGTTTGTAGCTGCCTCCAATTGATTGAAATCAACATTTTCTTGGTCAGCATTTTTGTCAACATTAACAGGTTCTTTTTTTTCGCTGTCTTTCTCTGTCACTATCATTAGACTACTGAGATCTTCCGCTTCAACAACTTCTAGAGTTACAGCTTCTTCTGTGCTTGAAGTATTGTTGGCTGAGGGTGGCATGTGAGCAGTCGGTGCCATTATCTGTGGTAACAAAAAAAACTGATTTGCTATGCACTCAACTGATTTCGCTCGCCTAATTCGAGGCGGCTTAGACTTTAATTTGTCTAAATTAGATTTGCCAGGCACTTGTTGTTTCTCATTTTTATCAATCTTATGGTCCCCTTTTTCAATTGTGAGCTTAGTTTGTGTGCGCATTCGTTTTGCAGTTGCTTCGTTTTGTTCTGTCAAGTTTACAGAGTTTATTCGCTTCTTTTTAGTTGCGTTATTGTTTGTTGATTTTTTTGTTTGAGCCTTTTCCTGTTTGGGGCTCGTGCCTAACATTAAAAGATCGCCCTGAAACGGGGAAAATCATTAGTTAAGAACAAACAAATGACAACAAAATTGAAGAGCCTTGAAGCTTCTTTGAACTTCTATAGCACATAAGTTTTAGTAAAGGCTTTAGAATCATAAGCACAGTCGATTTGAATATCTCTGCGATTTTCAATTCATTATGTTTTAGCGATAATCTAAGAAACTCGTAGGTCTTCTATATATTCTTTACTTAATAATTCAATAATTTACGTACGTTATCCTTGTGCTTTGCCATCTCTGTTTTCAAATGCATCTGCCTCTGCTTCGATTTAAATTTAATATCCGCCAACTGCTGATTAAAATTATTATTGTCAACCACACATCGTCGCGTGGATCTTCTTAACGGAATTATTGGTTCCACTTTGATTTTATCTTTCCGACGATTTTTTAATGCCGACAGCGGTTCATCATCTATATCGGAGCTTGTATTCAAACTTTTTGAAATTTCCATATTCTCCTCAAGCTCATCCACTAACTTTTCCACCTGCAGAAATATTTCAATTTTTATCGTTTATTTACACAATTACAATTTAGAGACTCACACTTTGAACACTTATATAGGGTTCATTGTTATCGTACATGGAATTCAGGAATTCTTCGTAAATTTCCTGCCATTGTCTGTCCGTGTATTTGTCGATGCCCGTTTGGTCCACAACCTGATTCCAAAGGCGAATAATGTCACGTTTACGCATCGTTATTGATAAATATAGTTTAATTTTAATGTCACGTTGGCGTTCGAAAATGAGAAAAGGAAGATGACAATTAGAGATGGTCGAAAGTTAATTTTATGTCATCAACTAGAGATGAACAATATTTTTTATTCATATCAGATAACTGAATACTCAATTTCAGTGCTGTAAAGTACAAGGGTAGAGACTCTCTACGTCCGACCAAACGAACAATTGAATATCTGAGACTATGAGATAGAGCTACAATTGTTGACAGCTCATGTTATTATTGCAGACAATAAAAGCGTATTTTGTTCAAACTAATCGTAAGCCACATTCAATCACATTCATTTCTTTATATTGTGTATGTAAAAAATCGTTAAAACTAGATTCTATACTTTCGCTTTGGCAGCTATCGGTTTTTCGATAAAATAAAATAAAGTGTTGATCGACGGTGAATAAATTTGATATGTACATTTAACTAACAGGATGTTGCCAGATCACCACATTTTGTTCAATGTTCAAACGTAAAATTAGCGTTTGAATTAAAATCATCCATATAATTTTTGGTATATTTTGACGTTGACGCACAAGCATTAGCATCTAGTATAGTTTCAAGTGACCCAGCAGGCAAACAAAAAAAATGTTTAGCCATGCCTTAAATGGAAAATGTAATCTTCAAATATTTGTTGCACAACTAGTAATATAAAATAATACGATAATTATAAGAAATAAATATAATAATATCTATCTATGTACATATTAGATATATAAGGACAGTTGAAAGATTAAAGCTTTAATTTGTAATTTATTTTGTAACTACTTCATAGATTAATCAGACGTCAGAGACTTGCATATGTAGCCATCGCTACTCTACTCTAAATTTAGGTCTGTAATTTTATATTATTACTATATTACAATATATAAATAAATGAAATACAAAAATTAATCACTATAAATACTAAATCGAACAAATATAATTTTTATTTTAGCATAAAAAAGTAAAAAGGGGTAAAAAAAAACATATTAATATTATTTTTATTTTATTATTATAATATTAATATAATTATTATAATATAAAATTGAAATAAATGTATAATAAAAACACAAATGTTAAAATTAAATTTAATTAATCTCCGTTGTCTGGGACTATTTCATTTTTATTCTTTTAAAGTTTGGTATCTATTATATATATTTAATAATTATAAATTATAGAAATAAATGCTGTCGATAGGCCACTATCGATGTTTTTTTGGCACTTAAATGAGAGAAAAATTAAACAAACTATTAAAGTGAGGCATCGCAAACTTAAAAAAAAAATATATTAAGTTGCCGGAGTTAAAATACTAAAAGCCGCTAGCCGCTATTTTACAATTTCTTCTTCATTTGACAATTTAAAAAACGCTAGATATATTATGAAAATAGATACACTAATGTTATGTTTTAATAACCCATTTGAATTAATCGACAAAAAGTTAACACAGGCTCATCGATAAGCTGTCACCGCCAAAAGTTTAGCATCTTCGACGATGTGGCAACGTTGTGCGTACTTAGTTTAAACATTTAAGTTTCTAACGTCGCATTGCCATTGAATTTGTGTGTCGCAAGTCGGCTTGGGATTCATTTGTAGTTTGAAATTCGTATTGTATTTTTTCGCTTTCATTCAACATAACAAAAAATACTGTATAATTTTGTGTAAGTTTGGCATCGCGTGCATTTACCGAGCTGCTGTCAAATTAATTGTAGTCCCAAAATTTAAAGCCATTTAGCGATCATCGGAAAAGGAGCAACACAATACAAAGCGAACAAGCATAAAGATGCCACGAAACGTACGACAAAAGAAGCGCGCCGAGCGTCGCATGCAACAAGCTAAGAATGCCACCATTGCCCCAGTTGGCGTGCCAGTTGCTGTCTCTGTGGGCAAGGAGAGGTCGTTGCCAGCTTCGGAGTGCAATGGCAAGAAGAAGCCTGGCCACAGCCAGATGGATAAGCAAGCCATGGGTGATGGTGGGATGAAGTGTAACGACAACGACAACGACAACAAGAACGAGAACGACAACGAGAAAGACGAAAACAACATTAAAAGCAGCAGCAACGAGAAGAACAACAATATCAGCGATGATGACGGCGACAACTATATCGAAGGAAGCGACAAGAACGCGTGCTCGAGCAACAGCAACAGCAGCCTCAACGTCAATGCGAACATGAGGAAGCCGCGCGCATCTCGCGCTGATCCGATATTGGCAGCACTGAGCCGCAACTCGCTGCGCATGAGCGATGTGCAGCTGCTGCATGGTCCGCACTGGATCAACGAGGCGATTGTGAACTTCTATTTCGCCTACATGGAGGAGATCAAGTACAAGGCCAACGATGACTTTCTCTTCCTCACGCCCGAGATGTCGCAGTGCATGCTGTACATGGACGACAAGGAGCTGCACTCGCTGCTCGTTGCCCAGTACAAGGCGACGCGCAAGTCCTTCATATTCATGGCCTTGAATAGGGTGCGCACTCGGGATCGTAATACGGCGCACTTTATGCTCTTGGTTGCCTCGCGACCCGACAAGGCCTTCTATCACTTTGACTCGTATGGAGGCAACAATTCAAGTGAGTCGCTGGAGCTGTCCAACAACATCAAGGATGTGCTGGAGATGCAGCACGCGCGCTTCCGCTGCCAGCGCTGCTTGCAGCAGACCAACGACTACGATTGCGGCATTCATGTCATTTGCATGGTCGATCAGCTGACCGACTATGTGAATCGGTATGACAGCCTCGATGGGGTCCAGCCGCTGCCCCAGGATGTCGTCAAGGCCAAGCGCAATCAGCTAATCAAGCTCGTCGCATCGCTGGGTAAGCTCATCGCTTAGAATGAGCCCATCTACGTCGTTCTCTCCGTCTCTCAAAAACACAGCGACAACAACAACAACTACTGCAAAATGCGGTAGAAACTAAAACAAAAAATGCGTTTGTATTTTGTGAACACACACAACACTAACACACTGTAAGAAGCAACTTCTCAGCATATTGACAGAGACATTAAATGACATTGAATAATATTTTCATGTGGTATTTCTTTTTGATCGAGGGAGATTTGTAAGGGAGAAGTTTGCTCCTTTCTTTTCCTGCTCATACCGATTGTTAAAGCTAGAGCATCCGAATTGCGTGACAATTCGCAACGATCAAGCAACAATTTATTGAAAAAGCTTGCAAATACATTTATTTGATACTTGGGAATGGAGTGGTGCAGCTGCATAGCAGGGATTCATGTGCCGGCCATGAAGATCTCCTAACCTCACTTCGTTTAACATTTCAACCTTGCTCTTTGCCTCTTTGGGACACTAAGCAAATAAGAACACAGTAAATACTTTTTGATGCACGTGCTGCCGCAAATGTTTTGTTTGCTGTTTGCTATTTGGTGTCGGCTGCTCGCTTCGTGCTCCTTGCTTCAATCACTTGTGCTTCTGGCTCCTGCTTCTGCTCCGTAAAGTGTAAACTCAATTTACGTGATCGAATTTTTTCCATGGCACTTTACGTGTAATCAGATTCACAGCATGCTCTTCTAGCACACACACACACAAACGCACACAGAGAGGGGAAAATCACACTCACACTTTGCGTTAGTCTCAAGTTTTTAGTTTGGTTTCAGCTTCAACGGACACTTCGTGTGTACCATGGAAATCAACGAGTTCTGTCGCCTCCAAGTTCTTTCCTAACGTTATTAAAGACATTTTGAAAACTTCATATGCTTAAAGTATGCATTGACAAACAAATAAGAAAGTACTACTAAAAGAAGTAATTATCCAAGAATTTAAATTTAGTGTAAAGAAATACTTAAATTGCCAAATTGCATAAAAAGCATACTCGTAGCTTTGCAATTTGAAGTGAAGACGAAATTGCATTGTGTTGAAAGGGAAAATAATTGGAAGACAATTGATTGAGCAACGCTTTCGAGGAAAAGAGAATTGATGGCATCAAAGTGAGACAACAAAAAAGCATTCATCTTTTTAACAAAAAAAAAAGAGTATTTACGATTGCGGCTTGGCGCAAGAATGATGCCAAGTTTCAATTTGGAGCGCGACGTCTTTCGGGAGATTTTGTTGTTATTTATTGCATGCATTATTTGCACCGTCGACTATTACCGAATTGTATGTGGGCAAAGGGGAAAGGAGGGTGAATGGATGAAGAGCGATAAAGAAAAGCATGAGATGAACATGAACAGGTAATTGTGTGGTTGCTATTGTTTTATTGTTTGACTTGTGTGCGGTGTGTGCGCTCGTTTCTGATTTTTATGATATTTGTTTTGCTCTTCATAGACGACGCAGCTGCCCTGTGTGTCAGTGGCTACTCAACACATATGTACATGATTGTGTATTTGTGTTTGTGTGCGTGTGCGTGAAAAGCACTCTACGGCACTCGCGGACACACACACACACGCACAAGCACAAGCACAGCTGAGAACACACACAGGAACGTAAGAGTGTTTTGCAGCTCGTTATTTGTTACTCAGTACTCGATACTTGCGACGGCAATACTGAATACTTAGTGCCATGCACTGCGTAGTGGGCACTGAGTAGACCTGCAGCTCAGCAACGATAGTTAGGTTAGGGACGATTTTCATGCACGTGTGTTTTTTCGCAACAGGTTCAAAAGGAAGCGTGTGGCATCAATTGGCAGCTTTAAAGCCGCAGATGATGGCTTTAAAGCTCGCACTTGTTACTCTGACCGCAAGAATTGGTGTGTCCAAAATACTCGCACTTGGTTACTCTTGACTTGCTGGCTAATGAACCATGAACCAACAAAGGGACACACATGGCACACGCTTGCTTCTGCACATACTTTGCGCAACAACAGCAGAAAATGGAAATAAGCAGCTAGGTGACGGTGAAGTGTGAGTGTGCTGTTATTCCATATGGTAATGGCGAATCTTCCCTTCTTTCCCCTTCTTCTTTTCCCCTTCTTAATGCACCACAATGTTTACCGGTATCATGTCAGCTAGTACCAGGGCTACCTCATTCACCATTGTCGTTATTCCTGATCTGGCGCAACGACAAAGATTATAATGCTTTTCGCACACCAATGCACACCATTTCATTGCAATGTAACTGCGATGATCGATGCTAAGCTGAAGGCACGATTCTAAATGAAAAATTGTTGAGATTCAGCCGACGTCATTTGGCAAGTATAAAGTACGGAACCAGTCACCTTCTATAGTACAATGTAGTCAGTAGTTGTATACATCCGAAGAGTTCAATGTAGAAAATTATCATCATCATGATAACTACGCATTAGAATCTAAACGCAGTATTTTCCGGATGACCTGGACACCAGACTGTCTGGTAAACACGTCAAGTATAAATTTCCCCAGCACAGACGAGGGAAATTTAAATGTCCCTCTGGCTGACATGATACTTGACGAGTCTGGTAGAATCTCAGTTCCGCATATTAGGCAAAACGAAGCGATAATGTGCAATGACTGTGTGTACACATGACATGACTGGTATACAACTTCTATCACTCTTCTACGTTGTCTGCTACTAAAACACAACTGGGTAGTTCGCTATTCCTATGAGCGGGAAATACGAGGCCAATGCCAGTCCACTACTTATACATAGCTCAATTCAACCTAATCTTTGTTTTGTAAGCAAGGTTTTGATCTGATAGCAAAGTATTGAAAAAAATATATTTATATTTTGAAACATTTAAAAAATTTAGTTGATTAAATTTAAATCAAGTAAACCTGATTAGTGTTTATTTTGGTTTTTTTTTTTCGAAATAGAAGATCTTTCATGCCTTTGATGTTATTTGAAAACATTAATAGATTGACAGAAAGTTATCTAGCTGTTTATATTTAAATTTTAAACTTGTTATAGCCATTTGATAATTCATAATATAATTTAGCAATGAGCAACGAGTACTACAGCGTTTTGAGACTGCGAATTTCAAACTGCGGAGCAGAGCAACAGATGTGCACAGAAGTGATATATTGCCACAGAGGGCGAAAACCGTTGCAATAATAACAGCAACAACATCAACAACAACAACATCGAGAACAATTGCTAGAAAGGATGTTCACATGTGGCACGAGTAATTCTATTCTTATATGGCGATAATTTTTTAACGTCTTGCCATAAATTAAGCTGGAATTTTATTCACACAGGCATAGCAATATTTTGCACAAACAACGCTGACACTAACTTCAATTGCTTGAAATAATTATGAAAATAATTAGAATGGGAACTCAAAGGGGAAATGAAAATGTTCGACTTGGAAATACTATTCTTAAAAATCAATGAAAATATGCTTACCTCATAATAAATATATTTATAATAATGTGATTTGCTCAACATTATATCTTAAAAGTTAAGCTAAAAAGAAAAAAATTTTTTTTATTCAAAATAAATCTAAAATCTAACCATTTTCATACATTTCATGCAGTTACCAAATTTGTTTAGAATACTTTAAAAAGTTTTAAAACTTCAACTTTAAAATGTAAATTGTCATGTAAACAGTCATGCAATTATAGTATATTGCTCTCTTCGTCTGTCCTAAAACGTAGTGAGTATAAAAATAGTTGATTACCTAACTTTAGAGTTTATTATTATGCTGAAAGTTGTGGCCAAGGTATTAAAATAAAGGTTTGCAGTGTGTCCAAGCAGCAGATAAGAACATAAAATATGCACATACGTATGTATGTCTTAGTTATTTAATGGAGCTCAACAGAATTAAAGTACGAGAGTTTATCTAGTGCCTTGTTTCGGAGTTTAAAGAATACTCTTCTTTTTTTGAGAGTTGAAGTCAGTTTTGGCAAAGAGGCCGTGGCAACTGAAAGAACAAAACAGCAACAGCAACAACAACAACGTGCTGCTGTCCTGTTGACTTTAACAGAAATTTATGTTGTTTACTTGGGAATAAGCATACAAGTCGCCGAACAAATGGATGGCTGGCAAAAAAGCTTCAACATCACGTTGCCACCAACGCAGCGGGCCAACACATTCAGTAGCTGCAACACCCGCAGAGACATTCGAAGAGACAGAAGGCAAAGCAGATGTAGATGGAGTGATGGAGGAAAGGAGGAAGGAAAGCAAAATGCCACTAATGCCATTGCATTTGCGAGTGAAAATCGAAAGATATATAGGCATTATTCTCACATTCTACACTCGCTATATCCCCAATGCCAATCCCAGTCGGAGACTCAGTCTCACTCTTGAGTCACCAACATCAGCGACAACTCGATGAAGACGCCTTCAGCAAAATCCAGAGCAACGCAGAGCTAGAGAGATAGAGATAGAGAGAGAGAGAGAGAGAGAGAGAGAGAGAGAGAGAGAGATAGCGCGCTTATTGAGTGATTTACGTGGCGTTGCACACCTTCAATTAGCGGGCGATTTGCTTCAGCTCTTATTCACTTTAAAGCAGGCAACACAATTCGAATGCAAACACAGATACACACAAAGCGATGAGCATTGAAAATAAGTATGAACCTTACACAGAGAGCAAACATTAAATTGATTTTATTTTTCCATAAGATGTTAACCATTTTGCATTTAAATTTGTGATTTTCTTTATTAAGCTTTAGTTTAATTTCAAACTTTTCTATGCAAAGTTCTCTGCTTGGAATTTAAAGTGCAAATAATTGATAAAGTGCATGTTTACTTTTCGCACATTCTTTCTCTCTGTGTATGTGTGTGTGTGTGTTGCTATAATCAGATATGCCACATTGAATGAAATATGAATTGAACGAATACGACGCGTGTTCCGCAAATCAATTTCCAGTGCTGAGCGCCACATGAAACACGAAGCAAGTGAATTCGAATTCGAGCACGCCGCTCAAAATATGAGAAGCAAAAAGCATTGATGTGTCTCGACTTGATTCTGCTCTTCATTTTTTGCTTCCTTTCAATTTCCCGATGCCCAAACAAAGCAAGCAAACGGAAAATGTAATATCGGGTGGATAAGAAGGGTATTGTGGCTTAGAGGAGCCGGAGGGAGGAGTGGAGACGACTGACCAGCAACAAATTGCACAGCGGGCACAATAACGTCAAGCATAATAAAGCAATTTAATGCTCGAACAGCAACAGTAGCAACAATAACCAGCAAACATTCTGGCAGAATGGCAAATGGAACAACGCATCGGGGAGGGGATAAAATTGGAGAGAGAGTCGAAAGGAGCAGAGGAAAGGGAGGGAATGGGAACATTGGAGCTTGGGGACAATTGATATTGGTTGCTCATGCATGAATTTCGACACGAATCGCCAACGGAAGGGAAAGGGAAAAGGCAAAGAAAAGAGAAGATAGTCGCGACGCGATGCGACGCCACTCGACGCATAATACCCTGTAGAACAAGTAAATCAAAAACCGGGTGGGTTATCACAACCCTATTAATGAAAGCAAAACAACAAACACCAACTTTATTGCCTACAGGATAACTTCTAAGGAACGTTCTCTCGTTTTTTGCCGAACAACAGCGCCTATCTTTGTTACCTAACTTAAGTTCAAAATAAAGAAGATGAAGATATACACTGAAAACAACTAAGAAAGCTACAGTCGAGTGTACTCGACTGTGAGATACCCGCTACCCATTTTGAATAAAATCAATATGTTTTGCGGTATTATTCTCAAAATATACCAAATATACTGCAAAAATACTAAAAATATACCAAATGGTGTATGTGGTATATCGATATAGTACCGCATTCAAAATATGCCATAGACGGCTCAATATACCAGATTGTCAAAATATACCATAGACAGCTCAATATACCAGATTGTCAGCCAAAGCAACTAAGACCCCTAGTAAGCAGGCGTTTTTGCCCATACAAAAGTATTTCTTTAATAACTTCGGCAATTTTTATCTGATCGCAACCACATTTTCAGGAATCATAACTACTATAGTTATTATTATATTAGGTTGGCCAAAAAGTCTTGCGGTATTTCCGATAGGTGTCTTTGCAAGCGCGTAGTTCTAGTTCTATTTATCGAATCGGTTCATGCTATACCTTTTTGGCTCTTTTCCCGCGCTAACACGTGTTTGATTTATTGTTGTTTGTCTTGAGTCGTTCGTGAGTTATAGCGTCACAAACATGGAGCAAAATAAAGAGAAAATACGGCATATTTTACAGTACTACTACGATAAAGGCAAAAATGCAACTCATGCTGCCAATAAAATTTGTGCAGTTTATGGACCCGATACAGTTTCCATTTCCACCGCACAACGATGGTTTCGACGTTTTCGTTCTGGTGCGGAGGTGGTCGAAGATGCGCCACGGTCCGGAAGGCCTGTCGTCGAAAATTGCGATAAAATCGCCGAATTGATCGAAAGAGATCGGCATAGTAGCACCCGTAGCATCGGCCAAAAGCTTGGCATGAGTCATCAAACCGTTTTAAACCATTTGAAGAAGCTTGGATTAAAAAAAAGCTAGATGTATGGGTGCCACACGACTTGACGCAAAAAAACATTTTTGGCCGTATGGATGCATGCGAATCGCTTCTGAATCGCAACAAAATCGACCCGTTTTTGAAGCGGATGGTGACTGGCGATGAAAAGTGGATCACTTACGATAACGTGAAGCGCAAACGGTCGTGGTCGAAAAGCGGTGAAGCTGCCCAGACGGTGGCCAAGCTTGGATTGACGGCCAGGAAGGTTCTTCTGTGTGTTTGGTGGGATTGGCAGGGAATCATCCACTATGAGCTGCTCTCCTATGGCCAAACGCTCAATTCGGACCTGTACTTAACCGCTTGAATGCAGCACTCATGCAGAAGAGTCCATCTTTGATCAACAGAGGCCGAATTGTCTTCCATCAGGACAACGCCAGGCCACACACATCTTTGGTGACGCGCCAGAAGCTCCGGGAGCTCGGATGGGAGGTTCTTTTGCATCCACCGTATAGTCGGATCTCGCACCAAGTGATTACCACCTATTTCTGTCCATGGCGAACGACCTTGGTAGTCGGAAATTGGCCACAAGAGAGTCCTGTGAAAATTGGCTCTCCGAGTTTTTTGCCAATAGAAAAGCGAGCTTCTATAAGAGGGGCATTATGAAGTTGGCATCTCGTTGGGAACTCGTCATCGAACAAAACGGCGCATATTTGACTTAAATCGCATTATTCTAACCAATTTTATGAACAATTGAAAATTCAATAAAAATACCGCAAGACTTTTTGGCCAACCAATATAATATATACCAAAATTCGCAACTCTAGCTTTAAATTATTTGCGGGGCCGGAAGGAGGCGAGGCAAAAAAATTTGAAACAAACTTGATCTGCGTGCAAACATAACAAATGCTGTCGAAAAAAAATTATAGCTCTAAAGAGATAGAGTCTCTGAGATGTAGGTGTTCATACAGACATACGGACAGACACACAGACGGACAGACGGTCATGGCTAGATCGTCTCGGCAGTTGACGCTGATCAAGAATATATATACTTTATAGGGTCGGAGATGCCTCCTTCTACCTGTTACATACATTTCCTGTCGGCACAAAGTTATAATACCCTTCTACCCTATGGGTAGCGGGTATAAAAACGTGTTCAAATTAAGAATAAAAACTTGAATCAAGATAATATGATGTAAAAATTGAACCAAGAAGGTCAAATGTTCCAATATATCGATTGTTAAAAAATATATTATGTGATTATACACTATTTATACCATTTAAGTTTCAAACTCAGGGAAGGGAATTCCAACATGTAAGGAAAAAATAATAAATTCTTGAATTTGAAATCTTTTCGATTTAAAAAAAAAGATTGCTTAATCTCAAAACGGTGATTGATGAACAACATCTTTTCTTGTTTGAAGATTTTTTTAAGATTGTAAAGTTCAATATTTGCAATTCACTTTTTAATCTCGATTTTATGAGACTATTGAAGGTTTAAAGCTAGTGTCTCGAGAATTATTTTCCGATAAAAAAAAGCAGGATAACATTCAATTCCAATTTTACTTTTATTACACTAAGAAATAACTAAAATATATAACAAACATATATTTTGGATTATCTATTACAAGAACCATTATTTTGTCAATTAAGAAGGGAAGTAAAAATTGGTGCTATTTTTAATTTCGCCAGTGTATAATCTTCGAAGCTAAGCATTTTTTATTACAGAGTCTTAAGGAATTTGTTGTATTAAGAAGAAGAAAAATGGTAAAAACTGCGCACAAATTTTATTTTGAATTTCTAGATTTTTTTGTAAGAACACTTATTTAGTTGTATGCATTCGTCAAGAAAAATTTGTACACACTGAAACACTGGCAACAAATGAATGTGAGTATTATTATACATATTATTATATTATATGTTACAATCATATATTTTGAATTGTAAATGGGAATTGTATGTTATACTACGGAGAATTTGACGGTCAAGTTTTGACCATTTCCTTTGGCATTAATTCATAACTTCCAAGCGTGGAATGATTTTTCGATGCCACTTTTTTCAAATAATGTAGTACTTATATAAATATTTTGGAAAAATTGCCGTGTCGTAGCTTTCTTTTTATTTGTATTTTTCTTTTTATTGTAGGTTTTAATAATGTTATATTATTATTAAAATACTTATATAATCTTAAAAAGGAAGCACATAAAATTGTATGTATTTATTTTAGTAAACATATGTAAATTTGTTTTTCTTTACAAATCTCAAATGCAGCCTTTAAACAAGCGACTTGAATGTTAGTCGCTTTAGATGTTTATTTTGTTGGTGAAACAACAAACCCAAAAACGCAGAAGGTTCTATAAATACACACAATGACCAGCAAATCACGATAAATTACAATAACTTAATTTTCAAATATACTTAATAGATCTTGAAAAACAAACAGAATAAGATTTTTTGCTTAAAAAAAATTGTTGTTTTTACATTTGTGGAGCACGTGTTTTCACTTTTGCTAACAGCTCTGTTAATCGTCCAATTGCTTTACAGCGATGTGCTCTGTTAACGTTCCTGGTATGAGGCATTGCAGCTCGGGGCTATGTTAACTTAATGACGTCCATAAAGCATAATTTTCGTGAATTTGAAAAGTGAATTGATACCACAGAAAGTAGTTGTTGGCCCCACTAGGCAATGCTCAGCCTTTGCTGATACTTATAAAGAACATTGCTCGCTCGTCACAGGCCGTTGCACTATGTTGAATTTGACCCGTTTTTGTGGCCAAAATTAAAATTTTTGAAAATAACAAGATTTTTGAATGCAGGTTTCTTGCATAATGAAGGTTATTACTATGGGAAGGTATTTTAGAAAAGTGGGCGTGTCAACGCCCCCAGAAATCGAAAAAAAGCGAATATCTACATCAATTTTCAAGTTAGAGACCAATTTTGGAACACGGGATGAATGTCCTATTTTAAATGCGTCCTGCAAATTTGGTCCAGATCGGATAATAAATATGAAAGTTATTCACGAAAAAAAAAATCGCAAAGGCTTTACCAAGGGCTTGTTTATCATTTTGCGAATAGTGACGGTTTTTTCAGGGTTAAACGCAAGTAATCTTAATAGGACAGCAAGATCAACAAGTTACGACAGTGTATATGGCATTTTGTTTCTCGCAAAAGCTCCTTGCTTACGCCACACTTCTAGCAGTTCTGCAATTCTGATCAAAATGTTGCTCCCTAATAATTCAAATTACGCAAAAAACCGCAAAAAACGCATAATGAGCTTACATATTATGAATTCAGAATTGACAAATCTACAACATGTATATGGACACTCACTGAACAAATTTGAACATTTTAGTTAAAAACTTTTGCAAAGTTCAACTTTCTTTCGAAAAGTGAAAAATTGTTAGAAAAATACGAACAAAACACGCAACATATTAGTATCAACACATAGTAATAACCTGAAGAAGTAATATTCCTTTTGAATTTTATTATTTAGTGTTTTTTGTGGGAGATATGCCAATTTGAAATTGCACCGCAAATTTAACACTTAACACTGCACGTGGTGTCCGCTTGTAACAGCTTACTTTAACAGCTGTTATTTTAACATTAAACTGTTAAGTTAACATTTTAGGTATACAATATCGCGATTTGATCATTTCTCAATATGGTAACATTAAAAAAACGGAAATTTGAATACTTGCGAAAAATGAGTTTTGGCCACGAAAACGGGTCAAATTCAACATAGTGCGTTGGTCTCATCAAATAATTTGTACGAATGTGTGTAGCATGCGTATTAATAGATTGTTTTGTGTTGTGCGGTTGCACAAGCTGACGCACTACGAAATAGCAAACTCTTTTTAAATTAAATTGTAGTACAGTAAATGGGCTCACTAGGTGATTTTGTGTGTGTTTGTGTTTGTAAAGTTATTTTGGCCAACTGCAGAGGGTTCACTGTCAATATTTGACGTGCATACATACATATATGTTTCATATGCATATGTGTATATACATATGTATATTTTCGCTCTCTGCCAGTGTTGCCAATTTGGATTTTTTCCCTGACCTTTTTATACCCGCTACCCGTAGGGTAGAAGGGTATAATATCTTTGTACCGGCAGGAAATGTATATAACAGGTAGAAGGAGGCATCTCCGACCCTATAAAATATATATATTCTTGATCAGCATCGATAGCCGAGACAATCTAGCCATGTCCGTCTGTCCGTCTGTCCGTATGAAACACTGGATCTCAGAGACTATAAGAGATAGAGCTATATTGTTTTTCGACAGCATTTGTTATGTTTGCACGCAGATCAAGTTTGTTTCAAATTTTTGCCACGCCAACTTCCGCCCCCCGCAACAACTATAGTAATTGTGATTTCTGAAAATTTGGTTGCGATCAGATAAAAATTGTCGAAGTTATTAAAGAAATACTTTTGTATGGGCAAAAACGCCTGCTTACTAGGGGTCTAAGTTGCTTTGGACAACAATCTGGTACATTGTGCGGTCTATGGTATATTTTGAATGTGGTACTTTATCGATATACCAATAATACAATTTGGTATATTTTAGTATTCTTTTTGGTATATTTTGAAAAAAAAGACGAAATATTTTGCTTTTATTCAAAATGGGTAGCGGGTATCTCACAGTCGAGCACACTAGACTGTAACTTTCTTACTTGTTTTTGTGTTGTTAACACTTAAGTACAAAATATGAAAAAGTGGCAGCTTTACGATAGTCACTTATTCCGTCACCATATGGTGCGCGGTGAAGAAAAGCATCACAGAAATTTTGGAGTTCCTGGAATGTAAGAATATTTCTGAAATTGAACGCCAATACAACAACATCAATTTGATCATGTGGGACAACATCAACGACACAAACAAATTTTGGTTTGAGGTGCTACACTTTAAAAATTCTGGTGGAAACCGTAGATTTTTTTGAGTTGGCAACTATGGCTATTCAAATATTGTGTTTAGAAAGGGTTTTTGGCCAGGTTAACCTAAATAAATCCAAATTAAGGAATTCGATAGGCCTCAGCACGACTAACAGCATTCTAAGCATAAGGTATAGTGTTAATTTTAAGCAAAAGATATACTGTATTCAATATACAGATACGGATTGCGAAGGATCGGAAAATGTTGCGTCGACTATGAAGTGTTAGTAAAATAACTGCACATGATAGGCACTAATATGCGTATGACATATTAGTGAGGAAGACCAAGAAGATATTGATAAAATTATGGAAATCTTTTAAACAAAAATAACCTTAATAAATTGTTATTTTTTGACATTATTTCGCTTTTTGGATACATTTGTTTTTTGCTTTATATTGGATTTATTTAATCATTTTTTTTTAGTCTTTTTCTCCATTTTTCCCGTCAAAAACAGCTTTTTTTACTGGTCAACAGTTGGCAGCAGTGACTGCTCTCTGGGCTGTGCAATTATTTATTTATGCGCCCGAAAGCAGGCAACACTTTTAGTTCACGCGCCGCCACCGAAAAGCGCAAGCATTGAAGCACATAATAAAGGAGGGCCACCAAGGGAAGCAACTGAGTGCGAGAAAGAGAGGAGAAAAGGGGAGGGGAGAGGAGGGGGATAAACAGCGAAAAGGAAATGTCTTCAGGTTGTTATGACTCCAAGAAGGTCAGTCATAACAGCCAACAATAGTTGCATCGACAACAGCAACAGCAACAGTAACAGCAACGGCAACGGCATAATCGCCGCCCTGCCTTCATTTGCTCCACATTATTTCCACATTCCATTTGCAATTACTAAATCCATTTTAAATTTGTAGCCCAGAAGACTGCCCTTCTCCTCCCCCACTTTGTCCCTACTCCTGGCTAACCGTTGTTAGCCAAGCTGTTTCAACGTCAATTCAATCGACCAGCCTGATGACAATTACAAGCACCCAGAAAAACACGCTGTCTGAATTGTCGAAGCGCAGTCTCGACTTGATGACACCTTGTAATGGACGAACAGTGAAGCGTTGATAGATTCAACCTAAATACCCAATTCATTTGGATTAGTTGAATTCGGTTAGACTGTGGCTGTTGTTCCCAACGCAATTAAGGTTTATAATTCGGTGTTTCCGCGTTCCTTTTGTTGCTAGCACATTGCGGCAAAACCTTAAAGTGTTCGTTAAGAAATTCTCGTTCGCTGTGCCTCAGTTGCCACCCCTTTACCTCGCCTCTTCGTGTGTGTGCAGCCAAATGGAAACCATGAAGAGACATTTGCACACGCTACAAATACTGCCCCCACTCCCGCACTTCCCTCCCTATCTACCCGTTGGAGCTGGTACTGGGGCAGGAGCAGGAGCCGGAAACACGGAAGCTATCAACGCCGCTCAGGCCCGCTCTGGCAGCTTCAGTCAGTCATCAACCGGGAGCGTTGTTGGCGTTGACGTGCAGCAGACATTTAACTATAATAAACGATATTTCCTTTACATGCTGACAGCGTGAGCACTCTCTACTATTTTCCACTTCCCGCCGGCTCCGCTCCTCTTCTATGCTGTTGGTAATCCAATCCAGAGCCAGCTTTTGTGCGTGTCCCGTGCCAAAACACTTTACATAATTCTCTATAGTCTTTACTTGGCCCTGTGCCTGCCAACGATAAGGATGGTGATGACGACATGTTAAAGTCATAGCCAAAAGCAGTGGACGCGATAGAAATGCACCAGGAGAAGACTGACTGATCGAAGAGATTCGTAATCGAATCAATTACCAAATACGTAAGATTACCTAGGTGGCTATATGACTTAATTATAATAATTAAACATATGCTAATTTCACTTGTAATTCATTTTTACAATAAGTTTTTACAATAAATAAATAAATAATGCAAAATACATTTAAAAAATGGAAAATCTTTTTTTAGTTTCGTTTTTTATAGTGAGTAAATATTATGAAATGTTTAAGCGCAATTATAAAATGTGATCTGAGTAATGGTTTTTCTCTCCGTGTGTGATATATCGAGTGCTTCTCGTACTTCATACAGGCATATGTACATGGACAGAGTAGCACTGAATCGCTGGGTTGATGATTGTTCAAATGAGGAGAGCAACGGGAGACTCAGGAGAGCGAAAGGCGAAGCCGAAGGCGAAAGCGAAGGCAAAAGCGATGGAAGATGCGGATGCGGATGCGAACGAGAGACTGCAACTAGAGACAAGCAGAGCTCAGGCCAAAGACTCTCTCGAGCGAGACCAACTGACTGCGACTCACTTACTGTCTGACTGAGTGAATGACTAACTGACAGACTGCTCTATTATCTAACTTACTGACTGACTGACGCTTTGAATCTCTTGCTTGCCAGACTCAAGCTGCCTCAATATGCCTGCCAACTCCTGCCGACTTTTTTTTCTGGCTGGCTGCTTGCCCATTTACCATTTACCATTCACCATTCGCATTCGCATTGCTTATTGGCCTTTGCTTTTATTATTTTATATGAGCTTTCGTAATCTTGCTACAGTCGAGAACAATCGCTCGGTCAGCTGTAATAAAATATAAAGCGTCATAACTTGGCAGCCAAACACGATGAGATTCGCCGCAAGCATCGCTAAATTAGAAAGGAGTAAGACTGAGGAGGTCCCCAAATTGTTGCCCAAAATTTGTTAGCTCAAATTTTTATGGTCGCTGAGATTTCCCTAGGTTTTCGACTAAGTGAACCATGGTAGTAAGCTATGCACTGGATAAAACGACCAGTTTTTATACCCGCTACCCATAGGGAAATGTATGTAACAGGTAGAAGGAGGCATCTCCGACCCTATAAAGTATATATATTTTTGATCAGCATCAATAGCCGAAGAGACGATCTAGCCATGTCCGTCTGTCTGTCTGTGTGTCTGTCCGTATGAACACCTAGATCTCAGAGACTATTAGAGATAAAGCTATAATTTTTCCACACCATTTATTATGTTTGCACGCAGATCAAGTTTATTTCATATTTTTGCCACGCCCACTTCCACCCCCACAAATTAAAAAAATCGAATAACAAGTAACAAATTTGAGTATGTTGTGAAACATATATTTAAATATACAAATACATTTTTTTGAAAGGCTTCCGTGGCACGCAGCACAAGTGGTGTAAATTTGAACCTCTTGAGCGGAAAAAACTTCTTAATCTAAAACGATATATCTAGAGAATGTCATACAGATTTTTGAAAAGATTGATTTTTGTGATTTTTATGAATGTTTAAACTGTTTAAATGTTTTTCGTCAACTAAAAACTGCCTAATCAATTTAAAAAAAATCTGTCCGACATTCCCTGCGCATTCACGGCCTGAAGATATAGTCGAAATTTCAAGAAATAATATTAAAAACTGTTCAAAATTGACAAATTCTCGAAATATGACCAAATAGACTAGATTTAGGTTACAATCGATATTTCAATGTTTTTATAAATTTCATAATGTTTTTGGTCATAGTTCAGTTAATCGAGCTGTCGCGAATCATTCAATAATTCTGGGTTCAAATTATAAATATCTCTTAAGTAAAGTGTGCAACATGCACGTACATATGTATGTATGTGTATGCCAATTAAATAAAAAAATGGTAAAGGGCAAAATTCGCAAAGTTCGAAGAGTGTGGTATTAGTCTCTGAAATAAACCAAAAATACTAAAATATACCGACTCTTAAGCTACAAATATAAAAACTTGATCAAATATTAAATGTTCTTAATATTAAGATGTGTTTTTTTTTTTGTCAACTTTAAAATTTTCTGTTCTTAACGCATTTATTAGACCAAAATTCTTTGTACTAACACCAAAATTTCGATTTTAGAAATTTTTCAGTACATGGTAGTAAAAAGATACGTAAATTGTGATTGCAATAGCACAGCAAGAATTAAAGATAGAAACCAACCGAGAAGTGTAGAAAGGGAGGGGAAAATTAAAGCAAAGTTCAAAAGCAAAAAATCGGGAAAATAAGCTACTTAATCGATAATCTATAATCGGTTGTCAATTGTTGTAATTTGAAGTGAATAAATGTAAAATAAATAACACGCAGATTGTGATTTGTTTGAATGATGGCAGCAAAATCTGGCATCGACAGACATAACACTACGTATATATATTTGAATATATATTTATATATATGTATACACATTTGTAATCTACATATGTGTGTGTGTGTGTGTGTTAATTTGACTATTGTACTTTCATAACGAGTGTGATTTACGAATAAAGTTGGAGAGGTCGAAGGCAAAAAATACATTATTAAATTGCGCCGGATATAAAAGCGAAAGCGAAAACGAAACCAAAAACCGAAACTGAAACGAAATGAAGATGGAGGTGGAAATGGAGCTGAACCTGAAGCAGAAACTGAACTGCCAGACTAAGTGCCAAAATAACAAAATCAAATGAATGTTTTTGGCCAAATGTTGAGAAGCAGAGGGAGAGGAATTAGACAAAAAAAGAAGGAGGTGGAGCGGAGCGGAGGACGAACCCAGCAGACGGCGCAGTAGATAAAAAGCCCAGCGAAAGCAAATCAAATAAATTACATTAAAAGAAAACAAGTGAGAAAGCTACAGTCGAGTGTGCTCGACTGTGAGATACCAGCTACCCATTTTGAGTAAAAGCAAAATATTGCGATAATAATCTCAAAATATTAAAAAAAAAATATATGCATATATTCACGAACGGAATTCGAACTCGCACACCAATATTACAATAGTAATTATTGTATATACCATTAAAAAAAAAAGTTTGTACCCCGAGCGGGCTCAAGCCCGAGTACCCCAAGTACCACAACATGTTGGGCTTGCACTCTACCACAAGAGCTACCGCAGTGCCTCTATGCATACAGATACAAATATAGAGGCGAGCATGTATATGCGTATACGCATATATACAACACATACATATGTACATAGAAGGCATTTTTGCCCAATACAAAACTATTTCTTTAATAGCTTCCACAATTCTTATCTGATACGCAAATCTAGCTTTAAAATTACGTGTGTTATTCGATTTTTTTGATTTGTGGGGGCGGAAGGGGGCGTGTCAAAATTTTGAAACAAACTTGATCTGCGTGCAAACATAACAAATGCTGTCGAAAATTATAGCTCTATCTTTTATAGTCTCTGAGATCCAGTGTTTCATACGGACAGATGGACAGACGGACATGGCTAGATCGTCTCGGCTATTGATGCTGATCAATAATATATATCTACCTGTTACATACATCTCCTGCCGGCACAAAGTTAAAATACCCTTATACCCTATGGGTAGCGGGTATAAATATGTAATAAAATAAAATGCCGGCGTCGTGCACACACACACACACACATACACGGACATTAATATACTATACTAAACTATACTACATATTAAGGTGGAATGAGAACTGAGAACAAAGCTCACAAATGGACAAATGGCCCAGTCAAAAGGCAACCAAAAGGCCCCCGAAACATACAAAGAGTGAAATAAATTAGACTTGACACAAAATTTGGTAAAAATTTTTTGATAGGGTTTGTCTTCATAAGTAGTTTCAGCATTTGTTAAACATTAAATACAAATGCTGAAACTACTTTTGAAGACAAACCCTATCAAAAATTGTTTACCAAATTTTGTGTCAAGTCTAATACTTTTCTGCTTGTTTTAATATTTTGTACATCATTTCATTAGACCATTTTCTCTCAGTGTATGCTCAGACACACACGCACTTCGTTTACAACAAAAGATACGCGTCGAATGGAAAGTTGCCCCAAATTCAGCAAGTAACCTACAGACTTACATACTCATAAACTTATATTATAATACCCGGCAGTAGAAATCAGAAGAGCTGAAGTTAGAGTTCGTATGATCCAATTGCACTTTTTAAATTACTTACAAATCTAAATCTACACAGATCTAGATTAATAAGCAGATTTCAAATTTTAATTTTCGGAAGTCTTCGATCTAAAAAAGTCTTAGAATAAGAATTCTAGGTTCAAAAATTAAAAAAATATATGATTTTCAATTATCGAATTGAGATTTAAAAAAATTAAGAATTTTGTTCTTGCCAAAGTGTAAATGTTAAAAGTTTTCAATAATAAAGAACGTGTAGATGTAGAAGTTAAGTGTGCTTGACTGTGGGATACTTAAAATATACCTAATTAATATTATGAACAAATACCTAAATACAGCAAATGCCATATTTGCACGCTTAATCTTTATTTGAGACTTTACTTTTTTAATTCAATTATTAAAGTACTTTAGCAATTCAATTTATACCAGTCAAATAATAAAACAATCCTTTTATATATAAACTAGAAAATTTAATACAGTAGATTCCGGTTATAGCGACTTTCAAGGGACCGACGATTTTACGTCGTTATACCCGGAAGACGCACTAACCGAAAGGAGCAAAACAAATTTTTGTTTTCCTTTTTTTTATGGTTGCCATGTTCGTAATCGGGTTTTAAGATAAAACAAATTAACTTTTAAACAAAACAAAAAAAATTTATAAATTTCATTTAATATCATCGTTTTTCCATAATAAATCGTATACCTGCATGTTCCTTAGCATAAGCTAAGGTGTCAGCTAAAACTAACAAAGAGAGAATATAAGAACCTTCCTGTCGCTCCTACGAACACAAGCAAGAGTGCCGATCAGTGTTAAATACATACATTTATAACAGCGTCGTTTGATGCTTAAATTTGTTGGCATTATTTCGCTGATTTTTTTTTTCGTCGCTATATCCGGTTGAATTCTGAAAAATTTCGTCGGTATAAGCGGTTAGTCGCTAAAAGCGGAGACGTTCTAAGCGGAATCCCTTTCATATAAGATTCTATGGGGACCAACCAAGCCATCGAGTTTTCGTCGTAATAACCGGTCGGACACTATAAGCGGAGTCGTTATAACCGAATTCTACTGTATATATTTTCCATTTTATTTTATTTTTTTTTTTGTGTGCGATAAAAAAGGAATGAATGACACAAAACGATAGAACGAGAATCCCATATGTTTCCATGTTGCATTATTTCAAAATGTGTCAGCAACAATATTGCTAGTAATATTCGTATTTTCGCAACATAAATTTTCACAAATTTGGATTTTCGAATTTAGAATAAACTCCTTAAAATAAAGAATTACATACTAAGTCAAGAATTTACCTTCTTGGTTCAACTTTGAATTTATATAATCATGATTCAAGAATTTATTCTTAAATTCATCAGGTCTTATTCCTATTCTTTTTTCAAAGATGTCAGATTAATTTGAGCGATTAAGTACCGGGTATTTGATGGCCATGTATGCTCTATCTACTTCTGACAATACGATCTGCACTACATTAACATATCGAGGAGTGATATGTTGAGATACACATATTATCACACTGAACTGGGCTCATTTAACACACACAAAAAGATTCCATCGCAATGCTCGCCCAATTTACTTGTGCATTCAAAATGAATTCGAGTACTCGACTCGGCTAATATTCACGGTGAGTTCACACAGTTTAAAGCGAACAACGCCAACTTAGTGTTGAGGTTAGCTGACAGATGACGATAATCTCAGGCATTAGCTTTGCCATGGCAGTGTCTTGCCTTTAAGGACTACGTTGGCAAGTTATTCTGCTGCCGTTGCTTTTTCCTCTCTCTCTCTCTCTCTCTCTCTTTCTATCTCTCTTCGTTTTTTGATGGTCCAACTAATTCCGGCTAAGGAAGCTATAAAAATATAAAAATGCAAAACCATTAAGTAATTTTTACACACAACAAAATAAGGAATCATATAAAATGAAAATAAAAATATACAACAAAAAATTTTTCCAAAGAAACTGCATGCATAAAACAACAAGCGAAACCCAAAACAAATTCCATAAAACTTTGCTCAATTCGACAAACGAAAAAAAATGAAACAAGGAGAACGGACAAAAAATCCATGCGAAACTTTTTTTTCACATGAGCTGTAATTTGAGGCGGGCCAGAGGCCACGCCCACAATTGTTAGTATTTTGGCAAGAGGATGACGCATGGGTGGAGCGCTGTCTACCACAGCACATCATAGCGCAGTAGAGGAGAGTACAGTGTATTCATTGTTATCCCCTCATTTTGAATGGTGCTCAATTGAACAGCTATTGTGCCAACTGCCCCTTGCCCTTTCCCTCCCTTTCTCGATCTCTCTTTCTCTCTGTCACTCTTTAGTCCTATTCTAGTCTCTGAAATCTCATTCTCAGGTTGATTTTAATACAGCTACCTTGGCGCGTCCGTAAGTAGGCTATGAAAAGTGAAGGCGCCTCTCATTTGCCCTTGACTTGGTTGACTCAGTTGATTCGGTGGCAGCGTCAGACATTCAACGGCTAAGTCACATAATCCAGAGATGGCCCCCAAAATTAGTGTGTGCCTATACAAACAGCGGCTACATTTACCTGCATGCCACTTAGCATCGCACTCACACACAAACACAGAGATAGACAGAGAGACAGAAAGAGAGAGAGAGAGAGAGAGAGAGAGAGAGAGAGAGAGAGAGCGAGCGAGTGACACACATCTCATGTCCCGCAACGGGGCTCAACTGCTGGCATTACCGGCAAGTAGCTTAAATCCTTTACGTTATCCCTCATGTAACTGCTTCTAAGCTCGCCTAAGAAGTAAGTCTATCAGTCGCAATTGTGTGGCATGAAACAGATTTGTGACCGAGGTGCGGGGACGGCAGTTTGGAAGTGGAAGCATGCCCCAATGTTGTTCTGCCAAATCAGACAAAAATAAGAGTAAATTTCCCAGCAATGAAGAGAGCCCGCTGGAAGTTGGCTGGAAAGCTGCCAAGCGCACAACACCGCCAACAAAATGCCCTAATCTCTTATACTAGTGCGTCAAGTTTGCTGCTATGAACTTCAGAATCTCTATCATATATCTTTTTCAAATAACTGATTTTTAAAACCGAAACAGACAAGAAATATTCTCAAAAAAAAAATATGCGTGTGTGTGTTACTATATGAACATCTCAAATCTGGCGTAACGATACGTTACTTTGCAGGCCAAGATTTATTTTCATAGACTTACCTTACACCCAAATATGCTTGCTCAACGTCCCTTGAGTTACAGGGGCAAAAAGCGTCTAAAAAGATTGCACCCGCAGTATCCGCCTGCTAGGCTTATATCCAAATCTATCTGTAATGTACATTTGTCTGAATTACTCTTTATGTACTAGTATTGTAAATCTAATCGTGAGCTCCCACTATACTCTATAATGTTATAATAGTCAATATGTGAAATTGTAAATGTATAATTAGATTAAGCTACCACAACGTTCGCAGTGCTAATTTAAACAATCTAATTTAAATGTCTGTTGCCTAAAATATTTAGGTAGATCATTGTAGTAATTCAGGAGCACTATAATAAAAAAATTAATTTGGTGGAAATCGTTGAAGCCGATTCAAATTTATAGGAAAATAAAGTCGCTACGAGGCGAAAAAACTAAAGTAAGTTTTGAGGTTATCTCTTAAAATCGCAAAACACTGCAAATTGAGTTTCACTTATGTTTAAAAACTATTTTGACCCATAATCCGAAGGATCGCTACGTGTCTCGTTTTATGTTTCGAATATTCCCAGTAAAAAGTGGTTGAACAAACATAAACCAAAAACCATAAACCACCTTATGAATGAAATAAAATAATTTTAATTTTAAATGGGCCTATAAAAATAAGTAAATTCATTTTAGCGGTTTTACCCGAATGACTCTAATATCTTGTGAAAAGCTTTTTGTGGGCTGTTTCCACCACCAAATTATTATACCCGCTAGTATAGGATATTGGGTATTACAATAAAGTAATATATATAGTCTTGATCTGTGTCAACAGCCGTCTGTCTGTCCGTATGAAACATTGGCTCTCGAAAATTATAAAAGATAGTGCTATATTTTTTTCGACAGCATTTGTTATATTTACACCAAGATCAGGATTGTTTCAAATTTTGTTCACGTCCAATTCAGCCCCTGCAAATGAACAAAAATGCAATAAGAAGCGCGTTTTTGAAGCTAGAGCGACCTGTTTTGCTACATAAATCAAAATTTGGTTGCGATCAAATAAAAATTTTAGAAGTTATTTAAGAAATAATTTTGTATGGAGAAAATGGGATCTACTTGCTATTTGCACTCAATGGTGTATTTTGAGTGTTGTACTATATAAATATATCAAATATAGCCATTGATATATTTTGATTATTTTTGCGGAATGTTAATTTTGTATATTTTACAATTAATACCGTGCTGCTTTGATTTTAGTCACAATAGGTAGGTAGCGAGCATATTTAACTGTTATTTAATTACGTGAATTTATGTTAAATATTGTGTACATTAGGAAAAACATATATGTACATATAAAGCACTATATATATATATATATATACATATATATAAACAATTCATGCTCAACTCAATGAAAGCCATTTCTTAAATTTAAGTGATTGAAAAACAATCATCTATTTCGTTTTTAATTAAACATGTGCAAGTTTCTTAAAATAATTTTTTAGAATACCATTCAAACGCAAATTTTGTAAATGAGGTTTAAGAATTCAAAAACGGATAAAATTAAAATTTTAATCTTCAAATTATTGAGTTAATTCAGAAATGATTAACCAAGACCAAGACAAAACGCAACTAAAAACTAATACGCCACAAATTGAACTTGCCTCACTTCCGGTGCTGGAAATCGAGAGAGAGATAGAGAGTGAAGAGCGAATGCAAGAAAAGAGAAAATTACCCAGAACTTCAAAATGTTAACCGCAAATTGTAATTCAAATCCGATTTCAACGATTGCTAACGGCTTTGGATTTTGTCGGATTGTGGTCTCATATTTGACATCTATAATGTAATTAATTGTAAATAATGTATATGTACTATGTATAATAATGCCTGTCAAACAAATTTGTCAAATGACATCCCGCTATCCAGTTTCAGAGGCCGAGACTGAAATACAGTCAACAAACATACTTAAAGGATAGGTTAACTCGACGATACATTTAAGTATTGCATTTGTTACTTTTTACATTTTTGTATACACAATGTTACAGAACACAATGAATTTCTTAAACCGAAGCGACATAAAAAGTGCCTGAGACGCTCTTAAGCCACTCGAGCAGAATACTATAGATATTGATAGCGATCCAGAGTAAAACATACAATGAACTTGAACAATGTAGTATCATGCAGTAGCATGATTTTGATGATACCCTTAAACTACTTAATGATAAAAGTTGGTCGAATGAAGACATCAAATTCTAACTGCACACTGTTCATTAACCATTTTATGTGGTGTTCTTGATGTTCGCTATAGTGAAGTTATAGTTACTTGGATAGCTGTGGTAATTCTAGAACTAATACATACAATTAAAACACAGACCTTCTGGAACTTGTGCTTTTTATACACGCTACCCATAGGGTAGAAGGGTATTATAACATTGTGCCGGCAGGACATGTATGTAACAGGTAGAAGGAGGCATCTCCGACCCCATAAAGTATTTATATTCTTGATCAGTATCAACAGCCATGTCCCTCTGTCTGTCTGTCTGTCCGTATGAAACTATGAGACTATGAGATAGAACTATAATTTTTTTTCGACAGCATTTGTTATGTTTGCACAAGACCAGTTTGTTTCAATTTTTTGCCACGCCCACTTCCGCCCCCGCAAATCAACCAAAAACGAATAACAAGCGTAATTTTAAAGCTAGGGTCGAATTTTGGTATATACAATATTAACTATGGTAATTGTGATTTCTGAAAATTTGGTTGCGTTCAGATAAAAATCATCGAAGAAATACTTTTGTAAGGGCAAAGTAATTTTTTTAATATGTTTGGTATATTTTGAGAATAATACCGCAATATTTTGCATTTATTCAAAATGGGTATCTCACAGTCGAGCACACTCGACTGTAGTTTTCTTACTTGTTAGGCTAAAACCAAGCGATCGCAAGATCGTTACACTGGTTGAACTCTAGAAAACATAACATGCAGATCGTATGATCTCGTACCGACGGCAGACCTTTCAATGGTATCTTTTAATGGTACTCTCTAGGACTACCATGGTTGCAATGGGTAACGGAATCAGGGTTCGATTCCCGAGAGGGCGCCTGAGAAACGTCTACCACATCCAAGAAAGGCAGCAGGCGCGTAAATTATCCACTCCCAAAAATAACAATACAGTTCTTATATCCGAGGTCCTTTAATTGGAATGAGTACACTTTAAGTCCTTTAACAAGGACTTATTAAAGAGCAATTCAGGTGCCAGCACCCGAGGTAATTCCAGCTCCAATAGCGTATATAAAAGTTGTTGCGGTTAAAACATTCGTAGTTGAACTTGTGCTTCATACGGGTAGTCCAACTTACAATTGCAGTTAGTACTATCTGTTGATGCCAGATGATGGCAGGTGCGACCACTCAAAACAACTGACAGTGTGGTCGCGATCGATTGATATCGATAGTGACAAAGTTAGTATAATGTGCGTGGTAGAGTGGAAGCCCAACATGTTGTGGACTCGACTGTCCGTCGATCGAACTCCTACGATCGGTCCTGTGACAGGACCCCCCTCCAAATCTATTTCAGTTTTTTCGGCTCGACTGTCCGTCGAACGAACCCCTAAGATTGGTCCTGTGACGGGACCCCACTCTGATCCTTCTTCGGTTCGACTGTCCGTCGAACGATCCTCTAAACGCAAGCCTTTGTTAGGCCCCCATTCAAAATCGGTTCCAACACCTTCGGCTCGACTGTCCGTCGACCGAACCTATACGATTGATCCTGTGACAGGACCTCCCTTAGAACCTCGTTCAGCTCGACTGTCCGTCGAACGATCCCGAACGGAGACGCAGTCTTCCTCTGCACCGATGGCACCGGTCACTCCGCGTGGGGTTTCCGTGCCTCCCGGCACAACCTCGCGCCAGCCCAGGAGCCGACGCGACCACCCGGCACCCTCCAGAGAAGAACCACCAAGGATGTCCCGTGTCCACGTTTCCCAGGCCGGCATCCACCAGGCCGGCATCCACAGGCCCACTCACCCACGCACCCGGCCCGTGCCTAGCTCCCGCACATTAAATTTAGTTAAATCCGTTTGTTTTTATGAAATATGATGTTATTAATAAAAAAAAAGTTGTGGTAAAAATAAAAATTTAATAAATAAAACAACATGGAAAAATCGTACGTTCGCGACCGTACGTTCGCGACCGGAACTTAATTAAATTAAAAATAAATAAATGGAAATATTTTCTTGGGAGTAGACTTAATAGAAAGCTACATGATTCTACTTTAAAAGTAAAGTTATTTCTTTAAAATATTCCGTCTCAATTCGCAGAGTTTTGCATTTTTCTGTATTAAGCCAAAGTCGACTTCCATTTTGCGTACGTTCGCGACCGCATGTTTTTTGACAATATTATGAAAATTAAAAATCGATAAGCCCCATAATTTACACTAACCAAAGAGCTAAACAAATGCTATCGAAGAGTAAAAAAAAAGTTTCAGGAAACGTTTGTTTTCGATTTTATTTTTTTAATTTATCTCGTACGAACGTACGTTCGCGACTTTGAGAAATGCCCATATGCCAATAAAATAAATATAAATATATAATAAATATTTTTAATTTCTTTCAATATAAATATTATTGACGTAATGAATTAAACTGAATATGTATTGTATCACTCTAAGCGGCGGATCACTCGGCTCATGGGTCGATGAAGAACGCAGCAAACTGTGCGTCATCGTGTAAACTGCAGGACACATGACCATCGACATTTTGAATGCATATCGCTGTAGATGCTGCTATGTACTTTAATTAATTTTGTAGTGCTGTTTCGACTACATATGGTTAAGGTTGTAAGACTATGTAAATTGTTTAAAATTTTTCGGAATTTTAAGCACATTGTATGTATATTATTGGATTATATAAGTGTGAATCTAGAATGTTCACTCTTAAGATATTCATAATATGAATTAATAAATGAAAATACTCTACCTCTGTTGCATGAGAAATTTGAAGAGTTATATATTCTTTATTCATTTCAAATAATATTGAGGAATGGCTAGCATAAAATATATTATTTTATAAACTAGAATTGCCTCTTATTAACGAATATAGTATAAAGAATAAGTTTGTGAATCCTTGAAGTCCTTCTTAAATGAGCCCATTTGTCCATAGAGGGTGCCAGGTCCGTATAACGTTAATGATTATTAGAAGATGTTTCCAAAGAGTCGAGTCGCTTGATAGTGCAGCACTAAGTGGGTGGTAAACTCCATCTAAAACTAAATATAACCATGAGAGCGATAGTAAACAAGTATCGTAAGGGAAAGTTGTAAAGAACTCTGAATATAGAGTTAAATAGACGTTAAGCCCGGTGAACCTGAATATCCGTTATAGAAAATTCATCATTGGAATTGTAATATTTAATTCAATATTATAACGATAGTGTGAATTTTTTCCATATAAGGACATTGTAATCTATTAGCATGTATGCAATTTATCAAACAATTTAGATAAGAGTTTATTTAAATTAGAGTGATTGCATTTTAACATAAAATAAATTTAAAAAATTTGATAAAGTGCTGGTGATTATATGAGTACAGTGCGTTAATTTTTCGGAATTATATAATGGCATGATTATCATTGATTTTTGTGTTTATTGTACATGTATGATTAAGAATGCGAAAGATTCAGGATGCCTTCGGGATTCGTCTTGAAACACGGACCAAGGAGTCTAACATATGTGCAAGTTATTGGGATACGAACCTAGTAGCGTAATAAGTCACAGCTTGTGACCCGAGAGAACTACTACTTGATAGGGGAATCGCTGATGGAAGCCCGAAACAGTTCTGACGTGCAAATCGATTGTAAGAATTGTGTATAGGGGTGAAAGACCAACCGAATCATCTAGTACCTGGTTCTTTTTGAAGTTTTCCTCAGGTTAGCTGGTGCATTTAACTGTTGTATAAAATAATCTTATCTGGTAAAGCGAATGATTAGAGGCCTTAGGGTCAGAACGATCTGAACCTATTCTCAAACTTTAAATGGGTAAGAACCTTAACTTTCATGATATGAGGTTTAAGGTTATGATATAATGATACACGTAATGTTACGGTAAAATTAATAATTCATTTAGAAACCATGAAAGGCATTGGGTACTTTAAACAGCAGGACGGTAATCATGGAAGTCGAAATTCGCAAAGAGTGTGTAACAACTCACCGGCCGAAGCAACTAGCCCTGGCGTTTAAGTTCTATACCTTTACATTACCGCTAAAGTAGATGGTTTATATTACTTCTGATATAAATTTTGAAACTTTAGTGAGTTGGAATGTACAATGGTGTGCTTAGAAGAGTTTGGCATAAGCCTGCATGGAGCCGTCATTGGTAGAGATCTTGGTAGTAGTAGCAAATAATCGAATCTAGAGATATCGGAAAAATTTTCTTTTCTGTTTTATAGCCGTACTACCATGAAAGTCTTTCGCAGAGAGATATGGTAGATAGGCTAGAAGAGTATGACATATACTGTTGTGTCGATATTTTCTCCTTGGACCTTGAAAATTTATGGTGGGGACACGCAAACTTCTCATCAGACCGTACCAATATCCGCTGCTGGTCTCCAAGGTGAAGAGTCTCTAGTCCATAGAATAATGTTGGTAAAGGAAGTCATTAAAATAAATCCGTTACATAGGGATAAGGATTGTCTCTGAAGATTGAGATAGTCGGGCTTGATTGGGAAACAATAACATGGTTTATGTGCTCGCTCTGGGTAAATAGAGTTTCTATCATTTATGATAGTTTTTTGTTCCCTGGATAGTTGGGCATCCAATTAGTTCTTTTAAATTATAACGATTATCAATTAACAATGAATTCAGAACTGGCACGGACTTGGGGAATCCGACTGTCTAATTAAAGCAAAGCATTGTGATGGCCCTAGCGGGTGTTGACGCAATGTGATTTCTGCCCAGGGGTCTGAATGCCAAAGTGAAGAAATTCAAGTAAGTACGGGTCAACGGCGGGAGTAACTATGACTCTCTTAAGGAGGATCAATGGGTCTGTAGAAGGGGAATAATGATTCATTTCTCAGCAATGGCAAGTGGGCTACCGTCCTTCGAGTTAGTCTCATAGGCACATGTGCCCCACTGAAATGTGGCCTCTCGTGGTGCCCTTCGGGTGCTTGACCGATGTGGTTTCGGGAGCAGCGAATATGAGCGGCGAAAGGGGCCATTGGGTTGCCGCCCCGATGGTCCTGAACAACTGATGGTGCAAAGTCTAATAACATGCCTTGGATAGCTGAAAGTTAATCAGTGATTAGCATCCGTAGGAGCCCATCAGGGAAGGAACGTAGATGCTAATTCAGTTGTGGGACATCTATGTGTGGAATGCGGCCGATCTTTTGGAACAAAGACCGGCTTAGGCGTCCTCATGTCGCGTCAGAACAAAGACATGCTTAATGAGCTTCGTACGCGTGTTGACGTGAAAACCAGGTGGTGTAAGGAAGAATTGGCCATGATGGCGAGGAAGGAATTTGAGCTCATAGCAAATGGCGAACGGTTCATTAATAAAAAGCTGGCGTTGCATTTTCCAGAATGCAGCGTCGATGCTATTAAAAAGTGACGACAGAGGGATAAATATAGGGCAAAAATCGCGGAGCTAAGAGGGTAAGCAGCTCTTATCCCCGAAATAAATGAACCACAAACCATTACGCGTTCCAATCACACCATCGATACATTCGGACGACGTCCTCATGCGGATCGTGGAGAGTCGAGGTGCTGCAATCTATCATTGATAGAGCGCAGACTTGGGGCAAAGAAGCAACTCTCCAGTGTTTGTCTAACTATCTCCTGGAAATTCTTCCAAATCGAAGCGAAGGTCCGGTTTCGGCGAGAGTCTTTCCTGAGTCTCGCAATAGGAGACATAATAGAAAGCAGCAGTTCGCTAGGGTTCAGCGCAACTGGGACAAACATAAAGGTCGATGCATCGTATCCCTGCTAGCAAGACCCGACTCGTTGGTAATGCCATATCAAGAGATAATGTAACCATACTGGAGAGAAGTCATGACACAGCAGAGCCTTTCCTCTTGCAATAGCACCGTGGCCCATATGGTCACCTATTACGTCTAGGGACCTGCAATTGCATTAAGTGCCATTGACTTCTTCCCGGACCGGACGGAATATCTCCAAAAACTGCCAGGAGTATTCTCAGTGGTGTTATGCTTCGCATAATAAACCTGATTCTCTGGTGCAGCAAACTACCCACACTCTTCCGAATGGCTCGAACCGTTTTCATCCCGAAGATGGTAAGAGCATCGCGACCAGAAGACTTCCGACCGGTATCGATGCCTTCTGTCATAGTTAGACAACTCAATGCCATCTTGGCATCCCGATTGGCCTCATCAGTTGATTGGGATCCGCGTCAGCGTGGGTTTCTTCCTACTGACGGTTGCGCCGATAACGCGACAATAGTTGACTTAATCCTGAGGGACCACCATAGACGTCATGCGTCGTGTTATATCACGACACTTGACGTCAGTAAAGCGTTTGACTCTGTGTCTCACGGAGCGGTAATTGATACCGCGTATGGTGCACCAACGGGTTTTGTTGACTACCTACGTAGCTTGTACTTGGGAGGTGGCACTAGTCTCAATGGTAAAGGCTGGAGATCAGAGGAATTCGTCCCTGTTAGAGGTGTAATGCAGGGTGACCCTCTGTCTCCACATATGTTCAACTTGTCGGAAATGCCAAAACAAACGCTTCAGCGTTCGCAGACGATCTGGTCTTGTTTGCTTCTACACCAAAGGGCCTTCAGGTATTATCGGATACCACGGTCTCCTTTTTGGCGTCCGTTGGGCTGACCCTAAACGACAATAAGTGTTTTACTGTTAGTGTCAAGGGGCAACCGAAGCAGAAGTGTACTGTGATCGAACCACGGAGCTTTTGTGTAGGTTCGCGCAAGTGTCCAAGCTTGAAGCGTTCGGAGGAATGGAAGTATCTCGGCATTCAGTTCACTGCGGACGGGAGGGCCCGCTACAATCCGACTGAGGAGCTTGGTCCCAGATTGGATATCATATCGCGGTCCCCCCTGAAGCCACAGCAGAAGTTATTCGCCCTCAGAACTGTCCTCCACACCTATATTACAAGCTAACCCTTGGTAGTGTGACAATAGGCGTTTTGAGAAAGTGTGACAGACTGGTATGCTTGGTCGTAAGGAAATGGTTAGATCTTCCTATGGATGTGTCAGTAGCATTCTTCTATGCCCCCACACAAGTGGGAGTCTCGGTGTTCCCTCAGTTCGAAGGACAGCTCCAATGCTGCGCATACAGACGAACATAAAATGGCCCCACCTCAAGTAATCCGAAACGACTAGTTCGTTCGATATGGCTCTGGATACACGCCTTTTGATCGATTCGTATTGGGCGGATAGGTTGCACTCCTCTGTTGATGGTAGCGGTCTCCGTGAAGCAGGGCGTTATGCTCCGCAACACGGGTGGGTTGTCGCACCCACGCGTTTGATGACTGGAAAGGCTTATTTGAATGCGATCAAACTGCGGATAAAGGCCCTACCCACGCGGCCTCGTACCACGAGGGGAAGGCACGAATTGGAGAGGCAGTGTCATGCAGGATGTGATGCTCCCGAATCACTAAACCACATTTTGCAGAAGTGTCGCCGTACGCATGGGAGGCGGGTGGCTAGATACAACATTGTAGCTAATTATCTCAAGCGGGGACTTGAGACGAGAGGCTACTCTGTCATTGCTGAACCAAGTCTGCAGGTGGGTTTCCGACCAGATCACACTATTGTGATCGACGCTCAGGTAGTGACAGACGGACTAGATCTTGACCAAGCTCATCACAGTAAGGTTGAGATCTACGACAAACAGGTCGTACGAACGACTCTGATTCGGGATTATCAGGCACATGAGGACATCAAAATCGTTTTTGCTACGCTAAACTGGAGGGGCATCTGGAGCTATCGGTCGGTAAAACGACTAAGAGTTCTGGGAGTCCTTAACGCTGGTGATAGCAATATCATCAGTGCCAGGGTGGTAGTTGGCGGAGTCTGCGGCTTTAAGACGTTCATGTTCCATACTGGATATCGCTAAGGAGTGGGTCAGCACCTGAGTTTACTTTCCTCATTTAAAGTCAACTACACTGGCTAACATATATTGTGTACAAAGCAAAGGGAAAACAGTCATATGACGTGCCATCCATATATGGCATTGTTGTGTGCAAAAATTCATTTCCTACAAAATAGCCAAATGCCTCGTTATCTAATTAGTACGTTAACCATCAATTAAAAATGGGAGTGATATCGACAAAGCTGTGGAAAGCCTTACCAGAAAAGTACATATGGCGGCAAACTTTGCAATGCCTGAGCAAGCATCGGAGACACGATCGAGGAATCACCTCTGGTCAACTGAGTTGGCTTCCATGGTTGCTGAGAGAAGAAGGCTGAGGAGAGTATGGCAGGTCAGCAGATTGCCAAGAGACAAAAGAGCATACAACAGGGCTTGCAAAGACTTAATACAGCGGTTAATAGACTCAAAAAATAAATCTCTGGAGGAGTACCTAGTGGAGCTAGAACCTGCCAAAGCTGAACATAATTTGTGGAATGCCACCAAATACCTAAAAAGGCCGGTAAAGAAGATTGCACCCGTTAGAAACGCCAACAGTTTGTGGTGTCGTTCCAGAGAGGAGAAAGCCGATGCCTTTGCAGATCACTTGAGAAAAAGCTTTCGACCCTTCAACCTGTGCAACAGCGATGATGCCCTATGGATCTGCCTATACAAGAGATTGACAACACGGAGATTTAAGAAGAAATATCTAAGCTAAAACTCCCCAAATCCCCTGGGTATGCCCACTTAGATGCAGCAGTCTTAAAACTACTCCTACCAAACTGCATTGAGAGCCTCAAGGTTATTATGAATCAATGCCTACGACTTGGCCATTTCCCAACACAGTGGAAGTGCGCCGAAGTCATGCTCACTCCCAAACCGGGTAAGCCAGTAACAGAACTAGCGTAGTACAGGCCAATTAGTTTGCTCATAATTCTCTCCAAAAATTCTGAAGAAACTTTTCCTGAAGAGACTACTACCAATCCTGGAAGAAAAAAGTATTGTAGCAGACCACCAATTCGGATTCAGAAGGGGCCACGGAGCGACTCAGCAGTGTCATAGAGTTGTGAGCATGATACTCAACTCTTTTGAGAAAAGAATTTACTGTACAGCAGTCTTCCTAGATGTGCGGCAGGCTTTCGACAGGGTGTGGCACCATGGGCTACTGTACAAACTGAAAAGAAGCCTCCCTACGCCATATTACCTATTCCTTAAGGATTACGTCGAGAATAGAAGTTTTTAATTCAGGCCTAAGCAAGCCGAATCATCTATTCAGACAGGGTGTGCTGGAGTGCCTCAAGGAAGCACTGCAGACATGCCACTACCAACACAAAACAAATTCACCACATGCACATACGCGGACGACACAGCGTTTGTTTGTTCTGCTGACAGCAGGGTCACTGCCAGACAAGAGCTACAACATGTCATCAATGATCTGGAAACCATGGAATATCGTCATCAACGCTGACAAGTCCACCCATATTACCTTCTCGCTACGACTAGGTAGCTGTCCGCCAGTCTCCTTAAATGATTCTATCATCCCACATAAGAGCTCGGCGAAATACTTATGTATGACGCTCGATAGAAGGCTGACATGGAAGACCCACATAGACGAAAAGGTGAAACTAATCAGACATAGGGCAAGGTCAATGTCATGGCTACTGTCCACGAAGAGCAAATTGTCGACAAAGAACAAAGTGCTGCTTTACAAGACTATAATTAAGCCAGCGTGGACCTATGGAATTGAGCTCTGGGGCACTACTTCGTCAACAAACATTGTTGATGCGAGCGCATTGTAGGTGAGTGGCACACTATCCGTTCCGCCGACCAAAAAGCACTCGATGCTTTTCGCTCACCCGCAATGCGCTCATGCGTAAGAAAGCACTCAAGATCCAGTGCACTCAACTTCTCTCTCTCCCACAACTCTCCACCTCAGAGCCGAGCTTTGCAAGGGCTCGGCGCTAGATCTGCAAAATGCCGTCGGCATTTTGCTTCTCCAGTATTGATCTACGTTTGTTCGATAGCGGTCACCCCCCAATAACCCAACTCTGTGCGTTTCTTTTGTCCAATAACCCGAAAGTTTAAATATATGTATGAAATATAAAACGCGAGTGTTTTTATTTAATTACGGGAAAGGGAAACTCTGGAAACTATTTGCGCCACCACAAAAAACATTAAAAAGCTTCAAAGATCAGAATGCCGACTTCTAAGGTCGTTAGTAAATGCCGCATACTACGTGTGCAACTCAACAATAAAAAGAGACTTAAATATACCATTAGTCTGCGAAAAAAATAGGAAAAATCAGCAAAAGACATCTGGAGAGGCTGGAAAATCATGACAACCACCAGCCGTCAACATTCTGGACAACAGCACAACGGCCTTCAGGCTTAAAAGGTTTCACCCTGTTGATCTCCCTTTCAGAGTCCCATAGCGTAATATCTTACTAATACACCCTCAACCAAAGATAACATATTTACTTTTCCCCTTCAATGTATTATAAAATGTAATTAATTGCTCTCATGGGCAGATGTAAATTAACATTTAACAAACAAAAAAAAAAAAAAAACAAGTAAGAAAGCTACAGTGGAGTGTACTCGACTGTGAGATATCCGCTACCCATTTTGTCTAAAAGCAATATATTTTGCGGTATTATTCTCAAAATATACCAAATATACTACAAAAAATATACCAAATGGTATATCGATATAGTACCGCATTCAAAATATACCATTTGCGGCACAATATACCAGATTGTCAGCCAAAGCACCTAAGACCCCTAGTAAGTAGGCGTTTTTGCCCATACAAAAGTATTTCTTGAATAACTTCGACAATTTTTATCTGATCGCAAAAAAAAATTTCAGAAATCATAACTACTACAGTTATTATTGTATATACAAAAAAATAGCATCTCTAGCTTTAAAATTACGCTTGTTATTCGATTTTTTTTTAATTTGTGGGGGCGGAAGTGGGCGTGGCAAAATTTTGAGACAAACGTGATCTGCGTGGAAACATAAAAACTGCTGTCGAAACAAAATTTTAGCTCTATCTCTTATAGTCTCTGAGATCTAGGTGTTCATACGGACAGACGGACAGACACACAGACGGACAGACGGACATGGCTAGATCGTCTCGGCTGTTGACGCTGATCAAGAATATATATACTTTATAGGGTCGGAGATGCCTCCTTCTACCTGTTACATACATTTCCTGTCGGCCCAAAGTTATAATACCCTTCTACCCTATGGGTAGCTGGTATAAAAAATCTAATTAGTGACGCGCATGAATGGATTAGCGAGATTCGTACTGTCCCTATCTATCAGCCACGTGGCTGGCGGCTGGAAGGTGGCAGGGTTAGAAAGAATACCAACCACAATGGACCCCCACTTATCGTAAAAGGCGATTAAGGAGGTGCGGCACCAACGCTAACTGTTTGGAGTTTAATTGGTAGTACCATTGGCAGTGAGTTTGTGAGTTGGTGAGTTTCTGGTACCACGGGAACCAGGTGCCCGCGGACATATGTCCGTCCTGGTATTTGGTTGCGGCCCCTCGGGGAGTATCGTTGTGGCTGTGGTTTACAAGTGGAGCGCTCGACGTGGAGATGCGTAATACAACCGGTTGCCGTGAACCACAGATCGGCAGAGGTTTCAGGTAGGCCTCGCTCCTCACACAGGAGGAAGTACCCTGCCCAAATAGCTGGTGCTTCAGTGTGTACCTGCGGAGAGTCTCCAAGGGGGCGGTGATCAACGCTTAAATTGTATCCCTGTGCTCGGGCACCGTGAGATAAGTTTGTGACAGGTGCTCACGTAAAACTCCGGTCTTTATGTCCCTATCTACTCGAGTTTGTTTTCGACCGTCGACCAGAGCAGACGTGCGCGCAGTTCCGTTCGAGAAATTGCGGTATATTGTTATTGTCGTCACAGCAATTTCCAATTTCTGTAAATAGAGAAATTGAAAAAAGCTTATTGTTTTTGTCGCGGGCAAAAGCTTGTCGATTTGGACTGCTTACCATGCTTACACCAAATACACTGCTTGTATCGCGTGACTGCGGATATTGCTTTTACAGCGTGGATCGGGACCGCTCCTAATGCTTGATGCAGTCACACTGCTTGCAGTGTTTCTACTGCTTGCGCGGTTTATACCTGATGCGTTGACAACATAATGCACACGAGGTCGAGTGCTAGTGTGTGCAGCGAGTCGAGCGAGGTGTCCGTCTCGGGAGATCGCCCAAGAGGGAAAAGAGGCGGACCAACTGGGTTGGTAGCGACGATGCATCCTCTGCTAAGCGGTTGGCTGTCTCCTTCCTTGGAGCCAACGCTGATGGAGCCGCCGTTGGAGCCGCTGATGGAGCGCGCATGCGAAGACGACACTGGAGCCGCCGTTGGAGCCGATGATGGAGTCGCCGCTGGAGCAGCCATTGGAGCCGCCGATGGTGTCGCCGCTGGAGTCGCTGACGTTGCTGATGCTACTGCCGCCCCTGCACCCGCTACGGTGGCCGCCGTCGTCCGACTAAGTGCGCCTGCCCGTCCAGCTCCTGCTGGTAGCTATGTGGCTGCCAGTGTGGTAAAGGATGGGACTGATGCCGTATTGGCTCAGCTTGCGGGTGCGGACCAGACGGTGAGACGGCTGTGATGCGCGCTGGAATGGCGCCGGAAGCGGCCATCGCCGTTTTGGAGGCAACTGCCCGGCATAGCGCCCTTCACTGCTAACACACATTGGATAAGTTCCTGGACGGAACAGGAGCATCGCTTTCAACTGTGTCTCTGGGGCCTCGCGTCACCTCAACACAGATCATGTTATGGTCACTGAGGTCCACTCTCCAGTCATATGTGGCCCACATATGTAGATGCAGCTTATTTGGATATCACTCCGTCCGCGGTGATTATCGAACGTATACAAAGTGCTGACTTCATTCAGCACACCCGCTCGGAATTCTTGGATTCACTCAGTTAGCAGCTCACCCCGTTGGTGGTTCAAGTCGCCACGAGCACGGTCGAGCTATTTGCTGAACCACATGGGGGACCACTGCGTTCGCATCCCAATTGCTACCAGCAAGTAGTAGCACGGAATCTAAGTACGCATGGTACGGTTCCAACTCAGTGTTGTATTGGCAATTCACGGAGTTCAGAAAGATTGAGCCAAATCTTCCAGTGACACTCACGCATACGCCAAAGTCCGTGATGAGCGACTCAATCGCCATGCAGATGGCATCCGGGTCATCAAACGCCGACAGAAACCACTTGAGAATTGCAGCAGGCAAATAAGTAAAATTTACTGTTTACGTTTTTAATTTATGTAAACAAACCTGGAATTATGCCATACAAATATGTAATTGGAGAACAGAATATTGCATATTTTTAAGCTGATCATGCAAAGAACATAAAAAAGAAAGAAAGCTACAGTCGAGTATGCTTGTTTGAAAGATACCCGCTACCCATTTTGAATAAAAGCAAAAAATTGTGGTATTATTCTAGGTTCTAGGCGTTTTTGCCCATACAAAAGTATTTCTTTAATAACTTCGGCAGTTTTTATCTGATCGCAACCAAATTTTCAGAAATCACAATTATTTTATTGTATGTACTGTATTGTATGTAATTAAACCACAATACACTGTGCAAATTAGTTGATCTACAATGTGATTGGCGAACTTGTTATTGAACTACCAGAATTGCTGGATATAGTTAATCGCTGCAGCAAGCTCGTTAAGAATTTTAAAAAGTCTGGACTAAACTGGAGTTCAACAAGCACCCTAAAAAGTTACTGTCCAACTCGTTGGAATACTATATTTAACCTCTTTAAGTTGGTTGAGCTAAATTGGATGGGAATTTCGCAGATTTTGGCAGATAAAAATGAAATATCAAGAATTACAGATATAAATTTAATTAATATTAGCGGAATATTAAACCTTCTTGCACCATTTAAATGTTGCTCCAAAAAGTGGGCTTCCATAAGCTAAGGCATCGATTTATGTTGCCTGACATAAGGGCGAAACTTGTAAGTGGATAAGCTGCACTGGAAAGCTGAGCTTTAAGTTATGCGTCAGCTGCACTGAAAAGCTCAGTTTTGCCCGCGCGCGCAGCCAACTTAAGCTGGGCCGGTTCCGTTCAAATCACTCTGGTGACCGGCCGCGTGAATAGAAGCGTATTTGCGATTGGGAGAAAATATTTGTGCATCGAGCCACAATTGGATTTATTTTCTTGAATTGACTTGTATCTGGTAACCATTAATAGGGTTGGTTTAGATATTGCATACTTAGTATTGTTGATTTCGCAGGTCGATTTTGTTGTTTTCTCGGCTATGCAGCTTGGCTCTTTTGAGTGCGACAGTGCCTGCCCCAGCGCCTTTAAGCGCCATCTTTGCCGGCTCACTAGCGGCTAGCGGAGCACCCCCAAGCGCCATCTTTGCTCCCGCACTAGCGGCCCGCGAAGCGCCACTGAGCCACCTTTGTCATCTTTCGGAAGAGCAGAGAGCCTTATTGCGCCGGCGTAGCGCCAAGGCATCTGCTTGATCGACCGACACAGCGCCCCTGCGCGCCATCATCTCTTCACCAACTTTAACTCATCGTCGAACAGGATTTTCACTGGATTTTCATCTCAACAACAGCGACTAGATCGCGTATACAAAATCTCTTGAGTGTGTGTAAAAGTGTTGAATTAAAACTATGACAAATTAAAAGCTCAATTTTAAAAAGTGATGCGCTACAATATTAAGCAGAAATAATTAAAAAGTTAAATGAGAAAATTTAAAGTGTAGCGCCACTCAGTCGTACAAATTTAAATGAGGATAAATGATTAAAATTTAGTGTTGCTAAATTTAAAAAAAAAAGTTGCATAAAATTAAAAATTAAAACAAAATGAAAAGTGTTGCGCTATTATGTCAAAAATTTTAAAATTAAAACAAAGAAAAATAGTTAAAAGTTAAAAATGATTTAAAAGAATTACAACAAGTATAGCAACTGATTTGTTTACAAGAGGAAATTAAAAAAGTTCGAATTAAAATTACAGCGCTACTACATTGTACAAGTTTATAGTTAGCAATGAATTAAAAAAGCAAAGCGCTACAAGATTTTTACATATGTATGAAAAAGTACGAATACAAAATAAATAGTAGATTTAAAAGTGTAGCGCCTGAAAAATGTAAAAATTATAAAAAGTTGAAACAAATGTTAAAAGCGCTGTGAACCAGTTGAAAGATACAAAACAAAACATAGTTAAAAGAAATATTATTAAAAAAAAAATTAAATGAAATTGAATTAATATAAATTAATAAACAATATGAGATTAAAATCAGTGCAAGAATAAGAATCGAAAAGAAAATTTAAAACCGTATGCAATTATCATTAAGAATTATATAGAATATTTTTATACCCGCTACCCATAGGCTTGAAGGGTATTATAACTTTGTGCCGGCAGGAAATGTATGTAACAGGTAGAAGGAGGCATCTCCGACCCTATAAAGTATAGATATTCTTGATCAGCGTCAACAGCCGAGACGATATAACTATGTCCGTCTGTGTGTCTGTCCGTCTGTCCGTATGAAACACTGGATCTCAGAGACTATAAGAAATAGAGCTATAATTTTTTTTTTTCGACAGCATTTGTTATGTTTGCACGCAGATCAAGTTTGTTTCAAATTTTTGCCACGCCCACTTCCGCCCCCGCAAATCAAAAAAATCGAATAACAAGTGTAATTTTAAAGCTAGAGTTCCGAATTTTGATATATGTAATAACTACTATAGTAGTTATGATTTCTGAAAATTTGGTTGCGATCAGATAAAAATTGTTGAAAAATTGAAGTTATTAAAGAAATACTTTTGTATGGGCAAAAACGCCTACTTACTAGGGTTACTTAGTTGCTTTGGCTGACAATCTGGTATATTGTGCCGTCTATGGTATATTTTGAATACGGTACTATGTCATATACCAAATAAAACATTTGGTATATTTTTAGTATTTTTTGCAGTATATTCGGTATATTTTGAGAAAATATCGCAAAATATATTTCTTTTATTCAAAATGGGTAGTGGGTATCTCACAGTCGAGTACACTCGACTGTAGCTTTCTTACTTGTTTTTATTAGTTTCACGAATGTGCAATATAAAACTGGTCGTTTGGTGAAAATTTAATTTATTTTATCTAACACTGTTCCAGTACTACTTCGTCGGAGATCAATTGCCGCCGCATGAGTTCTGTCCGTAAGTTTTTTTTTATTGAGAACAGCTACATAAAATATAATTTGCCCATAATTCATTATGCACAAATACGTTTAAATATTAAATATTAAATATTATGAAAAAAATTAGTTTAAAGAAAATTTAGAAAGAAAATTAATAATTGTCATACACGAAAAAAAAGTAAACGAAAATATAATAAGCATACAAAATTAACAAAGCTCTGCAATTAGAACTATATTTATACCAATTTAAAAGAAAAAAACAAAATTATAACCATCTCCAATTATCTTCTCATATTATATTAATATTAATTTTGTACTATATTTTTTTTGTTGCTAATGCATTTCATTTTAAAATTTCTTAATAATTAAAACTCATAAGCCATGAATTAATTTTGTCATTATTTAGCCGAAACAAGCCGTCGACTCCACTGTCTTAATTCTTACTCTCTCTTTCTTTCTCTCTCACTCTCTATCTCTCTCTCTTCTGTCTTCTCTCGAACTTGGTGACATTTTTTGAATTCTTTTTGTTCTCTTTCCGGCAATTATTTGATTGTCGCAGCACGCTCAATTCTTGTCTTTAATTAAAAATAGTGTGCGGCGAAGGGCAGGTCTATTGGTATAAGCAAGACCACCACCCCCAAAGCCGACGAGCTAGAGCCGGACTCTAAAACACATATCTATAGACCCGTCGCCTTGTGTCTCCTTTCGTTGCACGTTACAACATCGATAATATATTTGCAGATTATTTAGAACCTATTCAGAGCACTAACATTTTATCATATATTCAGGATGAACTTCCAACAAAGAATGTAATCGAGTAGCTTTCAGTATTGTTTATTATTATTTATTATTATATGGCCATGACAACCCTTTTATCTGGTTTCGGCCTGAAGTGCAATGTGCCTCCACGCGTCTCTGTCCTGAGCGCGCCTTCGCCAGTTGGTAACACCAAGTGTGGACAGAGTTTCCATCACCTGGTCTTGCCAACGCGTTCGGGTTCGTCCTCTCCTTCGTGTCCCAACAATCACCGCATCAAACACCTTACGAGCCGGAGCGTCTTCATCCATACGGGCAACGTGGCCCAGCCCGCGAAGTCTTTGAGATTTCACTCGACTGGCTACGTCAACATCACCGTACAGCTCATACAGCTCGTGGTTGTATCTGATGCGATAAACATCGTCCACGCAGATTGGACCAAAAACTTTGCGAAGAATTTTCCTCTCGAACACTCCAAGAGCAGCTGCATCTGACTGCGTCACTGTCCAGCACTCCGCACCATATAGGAGTACTGGAAGAATGAGCGTCTTGTAGAGTGTGGTTTTTGTGCGTCGAGAGAGAGCTCTACTATTGAACTACCTACTGAGCCCAAAGTAACACCTGTTGGCAAGTGTTATTCTCCGCTTAATCTCCAGACTGACATCATTTGTGCTTGTTATAGCAGTGCCTTGACGGACCCAAAGCTATAGTTTTCTGCAGTCAGCTGAGAATTAGTATTCAGTATTCAAATTCAGTATTGTTTAGTTTCTAGTTTCCAGCTGCAGTTGCAGTTACCATTGCCATTGCCTTTGCTATCTAATGATTGCCACATGCCGCAAGCTGTGCTGATGATGATGATTCATTCATTCATTCAACAGGAAAATCAGTTACTAGACTAAAGTACCTTTCACCCATAGAAACCAACTTACAGACCCCACACTGACTGACTCACCAAAAAGGACGACCCAAAAAGCAAATACATATATGCAAATATTCATACACTCATTCACACGAACACTCATCGTTCATTTACAAAGAGTTGCAGTTGCAGTTCTCTCAAGAAGCAAAACAGTGCGGTAGTATTCTTTAAATATACCAATTTTATATACCGAAAATACTAAATTATACGAATATCTATATTTGGTATATCAACAAAAAATACCAGATTATCAACCAAAGATAAGACTCGTCTGCAGCGGACTTATTTTGCCAAATGCAACTGCTTTCAAAAATTTTGATCTCTTGTTTTAAAATTACGCTTACTTTCAGTAAAAAGTTTTCTTTTATTTATTTACACTTAAGCTATCTCAAATATGGTTTTACTTTATGTTACTAACGTAATATATTTTTGAAGATATTTTGAAATTTTGATAAGAGTTTTAGTAATTAATAATAAACTTTCATTTTCTTTTTATTAACTACAATCAAGTAAAATGAATGCAAATATGAGTAAGATTCAATCTCATTAAGTTATTTAAGGTCGCAACTGCTTGGGACAAGTGGAAAAGCACTATTAACTAAGCAAGCCATTAATATACAATCGATAGCTGTCAACTAAATAAATCAATAGAATCTATTGAATTAACTTGTCTCAGCACTAATTTCCAACACTGCTGAGTGACAGACATATGTAATTGTAAAGTGCAATCTGTATGATAATAAAATAATACAAAAGTCAGGTAAAAAAAATTAATGTCTGAATTCAAGAGTCGCTGTTACTTAACGTTCTTTAGATTGCGACTTCAAGCAAGAAGAAACAAGAAACCAAGGTGCGAATAGAGAGTGACAGACTTCAAGCTATGAAAGTAATCTAATGAAAGAATTCAACTTTTAAATTAAATTAAAAAATATCGTGATATTTTTTGGGCACAAATAGTCGATATTGACATTTTTGAGTTGATATTTCCGATATTTTATCTGTTATATATCACTATTAAGCCAGAAAGTGAGAAGGAAAGTTATGAAAATGAGTTCGGCAAAAGAGTTTTACACGGGGGTGAAAGCTACTTCAGCAAAATGCACATTGTGCCTGAAAGTAATAAAAACAAACGGAAACACCATAAATTGATTATCCCATCTCAAAAATAAGCACCAAGCTGGTTTCTTGAAATGTTCAAAGGTAAGCCTGGATGTAATTTTCTGTGTGTGTGTGCGTTCTTCATTTTTGTTATTACAATAAAAATTGAATATGTAATGCGTTGTATATTTCAGAAAACCACCAAAGGTGAAGGTGGCCAGCTTGAAAAATCATTACATGACGTATTTTAAAGATTTATTAATAATTAATTCATGGAATTCGTACTTAATGCTTCTAATTATAAATTAGAAAACAAATTAATTAAATGCTTTTTTAATTAATTGATTTGGCTTCTATTTAATAATTAAAAGCATTAAGTTCGTATTCCATGAATTGATTATATTATATTAAATAAGAGTTGGTTGAGAGTGGGTAAAAATATTTGTTGTTTTTCCAATTCAATTTTTAAATAAAAATAGTCTATTGTTTCACAAATAGCTCTTATTTGCAGCTCAAGACCTTTATTAAATTTTAGCTGAACATTCAAAAATATCAAAAATACTCGATATATCGATTTTTTTATGTTTATTAATATCATCGAGTTTTACACAGCAAATATCATCAATACTGTGGTAGTTAATAAAACAACACGAATTGTAGCTTAGCGTCCGATTTATTCCGCAATTCGATCAAGACTGACCGCATAGCTTAATTATGTATAAGATAGATTGTGAAAAAAGAGAAATGATAAAGAGAGCCAATATCGAGAGAGAGAGAGAGTTCGGATAGCCGAGAGAGCATCAAGTTAATGTATATGTGTGTATGTGTGTGTAGGCACACGTCCTACTACAACTCGGCCATCCTGCGAACCAGATCTCCTGATCTTGACTTTACAAAGTATGTCTATATAAAATAAAAATAAATCTTATCTAATACTTTTACTATTATTTCGTACTGTAACCCATTTTTATACATTTTTACTTATTATTTAATTCTTGCCTGATTAAATCATCGAAAAGTTTCTTCCACGTAAACATGGAAGTAGCCATTTTTCAAATCTAATTTTGTGAATGTTGCTGAGTTTACTAATTTCATAAATCTTTGTTGTTCTTAACTATTTTCTCATCCGAAGAAACTCCTAAATTCCTTCTTACACTTTCCGCTTCAGCTAATAATTCCATAACAGTTTTTTTTTCATTTAATCTATCGCCTTAATAAATTGATCCTCTAATAGTTGGGATTTAGCATAAACATTTCCTAACAGTTGTGATTCACTATCGTCGTCTCTTAATAGTTGTGATTTACCATAACAATCTCGTAACAGTTGTGATTAAGCATAACAATCTCGTAACAGTTGTGATTTAGCATAACAATCTCGTAACAGTTGTTTTCATTATTCGTTCTGTTATCGTTAACAGTCTGTGCCAGAGAGCTGCAACGATCACAATTTTTTCAAACATACCCGATCATTGACTCGGATTTTTTGTGACGCAAAACTTTGCTGCAACGAACATGAATTGATCGTAAGCAAGCCTGTTCAAAGCGAACATTCAGTTCCAATCACTCGTGCCTGGTTTGAATTGACTTACTTTGATCGAACGCTTTGTGTGAGCAGCAAAGAATGATTGAGAATGCTGCTTACATTCAGATCGATCACGCTCATACCGTTTGGTCATACCGGGTTGTTCGATTCAACCCGCTCTACTTATTTCATCATAAGCCGAAACTCGCGCGCACATACTAAATATTTGAATTTTGTGTTTCCTAATATTTTAAGCAATACTTCTTCATTAATTTTAAGCATGAATTGAATTTTGATTTTAAGCCTCAAAAATTAAGAAATAAATTAAGTGATTTTTTTTGGTTAATTTTACGCATCTCAACTTGTTTCCGAAACAACATACAAATTTGTACATACAAACTACACACACAAACACATATTCGCAGGCAATTCTCGATCTGATTGCTTCACTCACAATCAAATCAAATGCAACTTGATCGATGTCTGATCTTTCATTTGCGTCGTTAGACTCGATCGTATTTTTCGGTACAATCATTTCCGATCATCAAACCGGTATGCAACAATCAGTTTGAAGAGCAATCAAACCAATTGTACGAACTGTTCGTTTTGTGCACAAAGATCGATCGAACAATTTTGTTGCGATCAACTTTTTGAGTTGTGACCGGTTTGAGCGAGGCTGATCGAACCGCATCGGATCATACTCATTGCAGGTCTCTGCTCTGTGCCCCTAACAATTGTTGCCTAACAGTTTATGTCCCTAACAGTTGTTGCCCAACAATCTATGTTCCTAACAGTTGTTGCTTAATAATCTATGTTCCTAACAGATGTTGCATTGTGATAAAGCGATCTTCTCCCAAATGCGTGCACATGATTTTCCGTCGAACTCCGTGGTGAGCTTGTATGCAAGCATGAGGAATTCCCGCAGGACTACACGGAGATGTCCATTGATGACCAGGTGTCTGCAACGCGTGCACTGGTGCACAGTGTATGCAACCATGTATTTGGACGCAGGCAGCCGAGAGCCGTTCGGAAAGTGGTCTGGTGGAATGTCAACCTTAGACCGAAGCGCCGAGAGGTCAGGAGACTGAGGCGACGGCTACAGAATGCTCGTCGTCGTGGCAGCGACGAAGCAAGGCAACTTGCTACTGACCTGCGGATATCCGTGGGTCAGTACAAGAAGCTTATTCTGTTGGCAAAGGAGGATAACTGGCGTCGCTTCGTTGGAGAAAATCGCGATGATTCCTGGGGGCATGTCTACAGGATATGCAGTCGTCACAAACAGAATTCCGAGTTGGGCTGCCTACGGGTAAATGGCAAGTCAGTCGTGACATGGCACGACTGTGCGCGAGTGCTCCTCCGTAACTTCTTCCCAGTTGCGGAGTTGAATGCACCGATTGCCATCCCAGATGTGAATCCGCCCACACTCGACGAGTACGAAGTGAATGCTTGTGTCGCCAGGCTTCGGAGCAGACGCTCGCCTGGCATGGACGGCATCACTGGAGTGATCTGCAAGGAGGTGTGGCGTGCTATTCCTCAGCATCCTACGCCGTTGTATTTCCGCTGTTTAGTTGAAGGACATTTCCCTTCTGAGTGGAAACGCCCACGCGTTGTGCCACTTCTTAAGGGGCCAGATAACGACAGGAGCGATCCTGGCTCTTATTGTGGTATATGTCTGCTACCAGTATTTGGTAAGGTGCTCGAGGGTATTATGGTCAGCTAAATGAAGGACATGCTCCCAGAGGGCTACAGATGGTAATTTGGATTTCAACCTGGACGCTGTGTGGAGGATGCCTGGAGATACGTGAAGAGTACTGTAGATGCCAGCCCGGCAAAATATGTACTCGGAATCTTTGTGGACTTCAATGGAGCATTTGACCACGTGGAGTGGGATGATGTGCTACGCCGACTGATCGACTCTGGCTGCCAAGAAGCCAGCTTGTGGTGAAGCTTCTTCTATGGCAGGAGTGCGTGCATCGTGAGCAGATACGAGGAAGCGTCTGTGCCGGTGACTAAAGGTTGCCCGGTGGGTTCCATCAATGGTCCATTCAATTGGAACCTCATGATGGATGTACTTTTTCGGCGCTTGGAGCCTTTGTGCAAGCTGAGAGCTTATGCAGACGACTTGCTGCTTCTCGTTGAGGGTAACTCCCGAAACGACCTGGAGTCGAAGGGAGCGGAATACATGTCCATCGTAGGAGCTTGGGGAACGGAGGTAGGCGTGTCCGTCGCCTAGTAGGCGGCCGGGGGTATAGTTTGCTGGAGCAAGAGACACAAATAACGGTATCTGGGCCTCACGGTCGGTGAGCGGCTGAGTTTTCTTCCGCATATCGCGTCTCTACGTGATCGGCTGGCCGGAGTCGTTGGTGTTTTGGCATGCATACTTCGGGTCGACCGGGGATCAGTCGGCCCATTTACACTGGACTCATGATGCTTTGTGCGGTATTTGGTGCCTCAGTGTGGTATGCCACGGTGATGAGACAGGTGGTGGCCAGGAGGCGCCTATTGTCCTGCCAAAGGCTTATCATTCTTGGATACCTGACGGTGTGCCGTACAGTGTCCACTGTGGCACCGAAGTTTTTTACTGGTGTTCCCCCGTTTGATCTGGTTGCCAAGAAATTGGCAATCAGATTCAAACTCAAGCGCGATCATCCACTGGAGGACAGCGACTGGCTGTGTGGTCAGAATCTGTCGAGTCTTGATCATAAGCGGAAGATGGCGTTGTTGGATGAGCTAGTGCTGCAGGAATGGCCAAGCAGATAGAATAATGGTTATGATCCCGGCCGGGTGACTCATATTTTCAACCCGGATGCCGGGTTCGTCTTCAGCAGGCGAGACTTCGGTTTCAGCTTACGCGCTGGATGCCTGCTGACAGGCCATGGATCGCTGATCTCATTTCTGCATAGTAGAGGTTTGAGTGAAAAGCCTGCATGTACATATATGCGGTGCGGATTGCCAAGACTCGCTGCACGTTCTGTGTTTATGCCCTATATACGCAGATTTGCGTATCCTTAATGAACTTGGGATTGAGCACCTTCTTGGCGTCTGGAAAGTTTCTGGAGCGGTGGCGACACAGGAGAGGATGCAGCTGTTGCAAACATTTGCCGATGCCGTGTTTGCAAGGCGCCGGCAGTCCCGAGTTGAAAAGCTAAAACTGGCCTCACCCATGGGGTTGGCGGGTCTTAGAATTCTATCACAGCATATCCTTGCTTGTCGTATGAGGCGACTAATTAGAAATATTCTTTTTGGGCTGTCAGTTCTGAGCCGAAAGCTAAAAGTGGCCTCACCTGTGTGGTTGGCGGTTCTTAGAATTCCACCACAGTGCACATCTGCTTGTCGTACGAGACGACTAAACGGGATAGCTGGGCATTCAGTCCCGAGCTTATAGCTAAAACTGACTCACCCGTGTGGATGACGGGTCTTAGAATTTCATTCTTGAGGTTCGTCACCAACGCTAACTGTTTGGAGTTAAATTGGTAGAACACTTTTGGTACGAAACCTGACCGGAGATTTTCTGGTACCACGGGAACCAGGTGCCCGCGGACATATGTCCGTCCTGGTATTTGGTTACGGCCCCTCGGGGAGTATCGTTGTGGCTGTGGTTTACAAGTGGAGCGCTCGTCGTGGAGATGCGTAATACAACCGGTTGCCGTGAACCACAGATCGGCAGAGGTTTCAGGTAGGCCTCGCTCCTCACACAGGAGGAAGTACCCTGCCCAAATAGCTGGTGCTTCAGTGTGTACCTGCGGAGAGTCTCCAAGGGGGCGGTGATCAACGCTTAAATTGTATCCCTGTGCTCGGGCACCGTGAGATAAGTTTGTGACAGGTGCTCACGTAAAACTCCGGTCTTTATGTCCCTATCTACTCGAGTTTGTTTTTGACCGTCGACCAGAGCAGACGTGCGCGCAGTTCCGTTCGAGAAATTGCGGTATATTGTTATTGTCGTCACAGCAATTTCCAATTTCTGTAAATAGAGAAATTGAAAAAAGCTTATTGTTTTTGTCGCGGACACCAAATACACTGCTTGTATCGCGTGACTGCGGATATTGCTTTTACAGCGTGGATCGGGACCGCTCCTAATGCTTGATGCAGTCACACTGCTTGCAGTGTTTCTACTGCTTGCGCGGTTTATACCTGATGCGTTGACAACATAATGCACACGAGGTCGAGTGCTAGTGTGTGCAGCGAGTCGAGCGAGGTGTCCGTCTCGGGAGATCGCCCAAGAGGGAAAAGAGGCAGACCAACTGGGTTGGTAGCGACGATGCATCCTCTGCTAAGCGGTTGGCTGTCTCCTTCCTTGGAGCCAACGCTGATGGAGCCGCCGTTGGAGCCGCTGATGGAGCGCGCCAGCGAAGACGACACTGGAGCCGCCGTTGGAGCCGATGATGGAGTCGCCGCTGGAGCAGCCATTGGAGCCGCCGATGGTGTCGCCGCTGGAGTCGCTGACGTTGCTGATGCTACTGCCGCCCCTGCATCCGCTACGGTGGCCGCCGTCGTCCGACTAAGTGCGCCTGCCCGTCCAGCTCCTGCTGGTAGCTATGTGGCTGCCAGTGTGGTAAAGGATGGGACTGATGCCGTATTGGCTCAGCTTGCGGGTGCGGACCAGTCGGTGAGACGGCTGTGATGCGCGCTGGAATGGCGCCGGAAGCGGCCATCGCCGTTTTGGAGGCAACTGCCCGGCATAGCGCCCTTCACTGCTAACACACATTGGATAAGTTCCTGGACGGAACAGGAGCATCGCTTTCAACTGTGTCTCTGGGGCCTCGCGTCACCTCAACACAGATCATGTTATGGTCACTGAGGTCCACTCTCCAGTCATATGTGGCCCACATATGTAGATGCAGCTTATTTGGATATCACTCCGTCCGCGGTGATTATCGAACGTATACAAAGTGCTGACTTCATTCAGCCCACCCGCTCGGGATTCTTGGATTCACTCAGTTAGCAGCTCACCCCGTTGGTGGTTCAAGTCGCCACGAGCACGGACGAGCTATTTGCTGAACCACATGGGGGACCACTGCGTTCGCATCCCAATTGCTACCAGCAAGTAGTAGCACGGAATCTAAGTACGCATGGTACGGTTCCAACTCAGTGTTGTATTGGCAATTCACGGAGTTCAGAAAGATTGAGCCAAATCTTCCAGTGACACTCACGCATACGCCAAAGTCCGTGATGAGCGACTCAATCGCCATGCAGATGGCATCCGGGTCATCAAACGCCGACAGAAACCACTTGAGAATTGCAGCAGGCAAATAAGTAAAATTTACTGTTTACGTTTTTAATTTATGTAAACAAACCTGGAATTATGCCATATAAATATGTAATTGAAGAACAGAATATTGCATATTTTTAAGCTGATCATGAAAAGAACATAAAAAAGAAAGAAAGCTACAGTCGAGTATGCTTGTTTGAAAGATACCCGCTACCCATTTTGATTAAAAGCAAAAAATTGTGGTATTATTCTAGGTTCTAGGCGTTTTTGCCCATACAAAAGTATTTCTTTAATAACTTCGGCAGTTTTTATCTGATCGCAACCAAATTTTCAGAAATCACAATTATTTTATTGTATGTACTGTATTGTATGTAATTAAACCACAATACACTGTGCAAATTAGTTGATCTACAATGTGATTGGCGAACTTGTTATTGAACTACCAGAATTGCTGGATATAGTTAATCGCTGCAGCAAGCTCGTTAAGTATTTTAAAAAGTCTGGACTAAACTGGAGTTCAACAAGCACCCTAAAAAGTTACTGTCCAACTCGTTGGAATACTATATTTAACCTCTTTAAGTTGGTTGAGCTAAATTGGATGGGAATTTCGCAGATTTTGGCAGATAAAAATGAAATATCAAGAATTACAGATATAAATTTAATTAATATTAGCGGAATATTAAACCTTCTTGCACCATTTAAATGTTGCTCCAAAAGTGGGCTTCCATAAGCTAAGGCATCGATTTATGTTGCCTGACATAAGGGCGAAACTTGTAAGTGGATAAGCTGCACTGGAAAGCTGAGCTTTAAGTTATGCGTCAGCTGCACTGAAAAGCTCAGTTTTGACCGCGCGCGCAGCCAACTTAAGCTGGGCCGGTTCCGTTCAAATCACTCTGGTGACCGGCCGCGTGAATAGAAGCGTATTTGCGATTGGGAGAAAATATTTGTGCATCGAGCCACAATTGGATTTATTTTCTTGAATTGACTTGTATCTGGTAACCATTAATAGGGTTGGTTTAGATATTGCATACTTAGTATTGTTGATTTCGCAGGTCGATTTTGTTGTTTTCTCGGCTATGCAGCTTGGCTCTTTTGAGTGCGACAGTGCCTGCCCCAGCGCCTTTAAGCGCCATCTTTGCCGGCTCACTAGCGGCTAGCGGAGCACCCCCAAGCGCCATCTTTGCTCCCGCACTAGCGGCCCGCGAAGCGCCACTGAGCCACCTTTGTCATCTTTCGGAAGAGCAGAGAGCCTTATTGCGCCGGCGTAGCGCCAAGGCATCTGCTTGATCGACCGACACAGCGCCCCTGCGCGCCATCATCTCTTCACCAACTTTAACTCATCGTCGAACAGGATTTTCACTGGATTTTCATCTCAACAACAGCGACTAGATCGCGTATACAAAATCTCTTGAGTGTGTGTAAAAGTGTTGAATTAAAACTATGACAAATTAAAAGCTCAATTTTAAAAAGTGATGCGCTACAATATTAAGCAGAAATAATTAAAAAGTTAAATGAGAAAATTTAAAGTGTAGCGCCACTCAGTCGTACAAATTTAAATGAGGATAAATGATTAAAATTTAGTAGTGCTAAATTAAAAAAAAAAAAGTCGCACAAAATTAAAAATTAAAACAAAATGAAAAGTGTTGCGCTATTATGTCAAAAATTTTAAAATTAAAACAAAGAAAAATAGTTAAAAGTTAAAAATGATTTAAAAGAATTACAACAAGTATAGCAACTGATTTGTTTACAAGAGGAAATTAAAAAAGTTCGAATTAAAATTACAGCGCTACTACATTGTACAAGTTTATAGTTAGCAATGAATTAAAAAAGCAAAGCGCTACAAGATTTTTACATATGTATGAAAAAGTACGAATACAAAATAAATAGTAGATTTAAAAGTGTAGCGCCTGAAAAATGTAAAAATTATAAAAAGTTGAAACAAATGTTAAAAGCGCTGTGAACCAGTTGAAAGATACAAAACAAAACATAGTTAAAAGAAATATTATTAAAAAAAAAATTAAATTAAATTGAATTAATATAAATTAATAAACAATATGAGATTAAAATCAGTGCAAGAATAAAATTTAATTTATTTTATCTAGCACTGTTCCAGTACTACTTCGTCGGAGATCAATTGCCGCCGCTTGAGTTCTGTCCGTAAGTTTTTTTTATTAAGAACAGCTACATAAAATATAATTTGCCCATAATTCATTATGCGCAAATACGTTTCGTATAGAGATAAAAGAAGAGCGTACAAAAAAAATGATATTATTAAATATTATGAAAAAAATTAGTTTAAAGAAAATTTAGAAAGAAAATTAATAATTTTCATACACGAAAAAAAGTAAACGAAAACATAATAAGCATACAAAATTAACAAAGCTCTGCAATTAGAACTATATTTATACCAATTTAAAAGAAAGGAACAAAATTATAACCATCTCCAATTATCTTCTCATATTATATTAATATTAATTTTGTACTATATTTTTTTTGTTGCTAATGCATTTCATTTTAAAATTTCTTAATAATTAAAACTCATAAGCCATGAATTAATTTTGTCATTATTTAGCCGAAACAAGCCGTCGACTCCACTGTCTTAGGGGTCAAAGAGATCACCAGGGCTATGCTCTGATGCAGTGGTCATAGGTTGGGTGGGGACTCACATCACAGGACACCAGTGATGATCTACCCTTAATTCTCACTCTCTCTTTCTTTCTCTCTCACTCTCTATCTCTCTTTTCTGTCTTCTCTCGAACTTGGTGACATTTTTTGAATTCTTTTTGTTCTCTTTTCGGCAATTATTTCTTTGTCGCAGCACGCTCAATTCTCAACTCACATTCACGGAGTTCAGGAAGATTGAGTCAAATTTTCCAGAGACACTCACGCATACGCCAAAGTCCGTGATGAGCGACTCAATCGCCATGCAGATTAGAGGTGGATATCGATGGCACTATCGACGCTATCGATGGTTTGGCGCTATCGCACCGCCATCGATGGCAGCCCTGCACTATCGATAGTTTTGCACTCGGCGTCGCACATCACAAAAAAAAATATAGCTAAAAGAGGACATCAAAAATATAGCGCAAAGCAAAAATATAGTGGAAAGCAAAAATATTGTTGAAAGTGAAGAGTAAAAATAAGTTATAGCATGGAGAAGTTTCTAACAATTGTCGAAAAAGGTAAGAGCAAGTGTATTTGTAAGTTTTATTTAAAGTATTCAACACGTGTTTTTTCAATTAAAGCAAAACGACGCAACTCAACTCCTAGCAGTGACGTCGAAGTTGCTTGTGAATGCAGCAGCGCTGACTCGGAGACAAGCAACACACAGCAAGAAGCCGTTAAACGGAAGAAAGGGATATCGAAAGTGTGGAAGTATTTTAAGCGATCTGACGACAAAAAACTGGCGAAGTGTCTGAATTGCGGAAAATAATATAAAACGAGTGGCAACACGTCAAATCTAAGAGATCACTTAAAACGATTTCATCCAGGTATCGATGACGCTGTTGCTAAACCTGCAGAGTGCAATGACTCAAATTTACCTGCGTCATCAAGCAGCAGCACAAGATCGAGCATGCACTCGATCTCTTCGTATTTCAAACGAGCCATTACTTATGACACCAACTCTAGACGGAAGAAGGACATCGATCGTATATTAGCCAAGATGATCGCAAAGGATGTTCAACCCTTCAGTATAGTTGAAGGTGAAGGCTTTATCGAGTATTCCCAAATCCTTGACCCAAGGTACAAAATTCCCAGCAAAACCCACATAAGAAATGTGCTGGTGAAGGGTGTTTTTGACGAGGCTGTTCTTACCCTAAAAACCAAATTAAGGGAAACAACTAGTATTGCTGTGACATGTGATTGCTGGACGTCAAGCGAAAATTATGCATTTTTAACTGTAACTTGCCATTTCATCGATGGCTTTCAGTTTCGAACAGCGTCACTCAGCACAGAAAAATTAAAAGATACTATTAATCATTCGGCACAAAATATTGCTGAAACTTTGAAAGGTGTCTTAGAGCAATTCAATGTTTTGGACAAATCAGTGTGCATTGTGACCGATAATGCAAGTTCAATGCTAAAAGCATGTGATATTTTAAAGATTCGTAACTTGCCATGTTTCGCACACAGCCTGAATCTTGTTGTGCAAGACGCTTTAAAAATTCAAAACAACAATTTGTGCTTGGAAAACTTATTTGAAAAATGTAAGACCACTGTACAATTTTTTAAGAAAAGCTCTACTGCAAGCGCAAAATTTAAAAAAACCCAAGAATCGGAATACCCGCTTGTTGCAGAATTTGCCAACTAGGTGGAACAGCTTCTACTTTATGATAGATCGCATCATAAAAACAAACAAAGCGATTTCAAAAGTGTTATTGGCCACAGCAAATGAACCTCTGCCATTTACTGCCAATGAAATGATTATATTAGAAGACATATGCAACCTATTGGCACTATTTCAAGATGTGACAGAGCAAATTTCCGGCGGCAAATACATCACGATTTTGTTAATAATCCCAATAGTTTATGGATTATAACGCAAAGTTCAACAACTGACACCATCGTTAAATACGACCGAAGGGGAAAGCGCTTCAGGAATGCTTGTTGGATTCAATAACAAAAAGGCTATTTAAATATGAAGAAAGAAGCATTACCAGAATTGGAACTATTCTGGATCTGAGGTTTAAAAAAATTGGATTCCGCAATGATTACAACGCTGAGCAAGCATCCGTTCTTTTAGAAAGTGAGCTTGTCATTGCATCTCGAAACCCATTATGGAATTGGAAGCTACAACTTCAAAAGAAAAAAAAACATTTTTTGATTTTATTGAAATGAAAGTAAATGAAAAACCAACAACCAGCCGATCAATTCGCTCGCTCTCGCATTCGCAGTCGGACGTGTTTTTTTTCTTCCCTCTTAAATTTGTGATTTTTCATTAAATTTCATATTTATTTACAATTATTATAACATTAATTTTACTCTCTCACTTGTATTTAACTACTGATCGTTAAATCGCTGTGTGCTTTCGTGTATTTAGTAAATTATTATCATTTTTCTAAAAATATAACAACAAATTGTGTGGTCAAACTTGCTTTGCTTTGTTAGCAAAACAATTCTGTTTTCGTTGCCGCTGCACTTTGTTTTTGTATTTTTGTTTACTTTCGCGCTCTTCTTTTTTCACTTGCTTTTCTTTGCGCTCAACGCTGTTACAATAGTTAACTCTCCCTCTCTTGGTGTTGTTGTTGGCTATCATCTATCTTGCGTCTCGCTCGACCCGCGCTTTACTCTCAGTGCTTGTGCTTTGTGCTCTCAACGCTCTTTAGAATAGTAACTCTCCCTCTCTTGGTGTTGTAGTTGCCTACCTATCTTGCGTCTCGCTCGACCTGTGCATACTCTCTGTGTTTTGTGCTCTTCGTAAGTACAGATCATATTAGTTTGCAAATAATTTACCTATTTTGATTTATTTCTTTTTTTTGTTTTTTTTTAATTGGTTTAATAATATTTGTTTAAGCAATAGGTTAGTCTGTTATAACAAGAAATGCTGGGTGCCAGTTGGTGCCAAAATGGGTTTTGTTTGTTGCTGGTTATGCGACAACGTTGCACATGAAAAATGTGCTGGCTTTAACGGCCGTATTGTTGATTTGATTTCGGCCAAGTCTGGTTTGAGATGGACTTGTGAACATTGTAGGGACTCTGAACGCGATATTGCTGGGTTTATACGGCAGACGCGAACTGGTTTTAAAGATATATTGGCGGGCTTTAAAAAACTCTCCGATAGCTTTTCTGCTTTGGATTCTGGGTTTAAGAGTATGAAGCTCTTGACCGAGTCTCCGAAGCGTAAAAAGGCCAATACGCGTCTGTCGATTACCCCAATCGAGCTTTCTGTCCCAGTTGATGTTCCAAGCTTATCTGTACCACCTGCTGGGGAATTAATGTCGTTTAGTTCTCCGTCCCCCTCAACCTTCGGTAGCTCTGGATGTTCCAGATCATGACATTACGTCATTAAGATTGGAGTCGCCGGCTCCGGCTTCGATTTTGTTGCCGACTGAGATGGAGACGGTTGAAGAAATTCAACCATCACCATCCTCTGTTGAGATCGTTAGTGCTGTAACGATACAAGAATCGCCTCCAGCTCCTACCTCTGTTGTCCGCAATACATTAGTTGCAGTGCCGCCTCTTAAGCAGATTTTCGTTTCAAGGCTTTCCCCTGATACGACATCTGATGATGTTCGGGCTTATATTAAGTCCAAATCCCAAGCCAGGGTTAAAGTAGATAAATTTAATTTCTCGTATGAACGGGAGATTTCATCTTTTAAAATAAGTGTTCCCGCTGAACAATTTAGCATGATGTGCAGTAAAGAGTTTTGGCCGGAACACCTATTAGTTAAAGAATTTGTTGCGAAAAAGAAAAATCGGTCTCCGGTTTCTCTTCCTGGTAGTGGCAAGAATTTGATTGCAAAGCCTTCTTCTATGTCTGTCAGTTCAAAAAACTAACATCCTCTTTACTTCTTGGCTATCAGAATGTAAGAGGTATTTGTAGTAAACTTACTGACCTATATTTAAATAGTGTATCTTTCCCTTTCAATGTCATTGCCTTTACTGAAACGTGGTTAAAAAAATGACATCCTTGATACGGAAATCTTTTCTAGTAGATTTTCCGTATACAGACGTGACCGCAAGGTACGTCGCGGTGGTGGGGTTTTAATTGCAGTAGATGCTCAATTAAATTCAGAATTGATTGATCACACTTCTGACATTGAGCTAGTGGCTGTTAGATTATCCTTTGGTAGTTTAAACATTTTTATTTCTTGCTCATATATCCCTCCTGCTTCAGATGATGCTTTATATTTAGCTCATTTTTCTATTATTAATGACATTTCTAATATGCTTTCTGATCGGGATCACTTTATTGTCCTTGGTGATTTTAATATAGCTGGGGTGTCATGGCTTTCAGCCGAGAATATAAATGGACTTTCCCCCTCTGTATCCCATGTTTTTATTGATAGTCTCTTCGGGGTATCATTGTCTCAGATTAATGATATTCCAAATTGCTTAAACAGGTCTCTAGATCTTATTTTTGTTTTAGACCCAGATTCATGTTCTCTATCGAGAATATCTCCTATATCTTCCCTGAAGACCCTTACCATCCCACTTTAGAAATTACGTTGGAGTTCCCATTTATTGCGTCAGAATCGAGTGTACGTTGTGGTGAGCTTTCTCGTTGTTTTCGGAAAACCGATTTTGAGAAACTTTCTCTGCTTATATCTCGAACTGACTGGTCCCAACTTTCTTTGTTTACAAACTTGGATATAGCGGTGGAATTTTTTATTCTACTTTAAACTCGCTATTTGATGCTTGTGTTCCATCAAGTATTCCACATTTGTCTGATAAACCCTTATGGTTTACCAAGAAATTATCGAATTTAAAAATCGTAAGTCGAGACTTTACAAAAATTCAAAGGAACTGGCTCTTCCTTTGATTTTCTGCGTTATTCTGTTGCACAAGCTGCTTTTCGCACTCATAACAATGAGTGTTATAATAATTATTTGAGTAGGTGCAGAATAAGATTTCAGCGTGATCCAAAGCGATTTTACGACTTCGTTAACTCGAAGCGTAGATCCGCGTCATCACCAGCATTTATGTCTTTGGAAAATATGACAGTATCTAATGGTCATGATGTTGCCGATTTATTTGCGGACTTTTTCCAAACGACATATTCTGTCCCAAGTTCTCAAAATTCCTTTTCTTATCCTTATCAGTTAAATTCATCTAATTGTATTTTTGGTCCTTTAATTACTGAAAGCTCTATTTTAACGGAACTATTGGCTATAAAACCTGTTTTTCGGCTGGTCCGGATGGAGTACCTAGTTGTGTGCTAAGGTATTGTGCTGGTAGTATCTGTAAACCGCTTTTAAATTGTTTGAATTATCCGTTAACTCATGTTCTTTTCCTAAAATCTGGAAAAAATCATACATTATACCTATCCTAAAAAAAGGGAGCAAATCTAAAGTTCAAAATTATCGCGGTATATCTAAATTGTCTGCGATTCCGAAAGCATTTGAAAAATTATAACTTCTCAACTGCAACATCTGTGTAAATCTATAATTTCACCTTACCAACATGGGTTTGTGAAGTCTAGATCCACTTCTACTAACTTATTGGAGTTCTCTTCTATTGTAATTAAAGGATTCGAGAATAAAATGCAAACGGATGTCATTTATACCGATTTTAGTAAAGCTTTTGACTCTGTTAATCATCACCTTTTACTGTATAAGCTTAATGTTTTAGGGTTTCCTCATAGCCTAATTGAGTGGATATCCTCATACCTTTCCAACAGAATTCAGAATGTTTATTTTAATGGTTTTGTATCTAAATGTGTTCAAGTCACTTCTGGTGTGCCCCAGGGCAGTCATTTGGGTCCTCTATTGTTCACTTTGTTCATAAATGATCTTCCTTCTGTTATTGAGCATTCCCGTGTACTTATGTACGCCGATGACGTTAAGCTTTGCCTGACATTTAATGATAGTCTTGCGAGCTCACTGTTACAATGTGACCTTAATCGTCTAGAATCTTGGTGCAGAGTAAATATGTTACATCTGAACTGCAATAAGTGTAAGTTTATGACCTTTTGTAGGGGTTCTTCCCAGTTAAATAACTATATGTTATATGATACTCCTCTTGAGCGAATTGAAGGTGTGAATGACTTAGGGTTCTGCCTGATGCAAAACTAAAATTCGATAAACATATTCTGTCTGCTGTAAATAGGGCCATGGGTGTTTTGGGATTTATAAAACGCTGGTCGAAAGAGTTCAATGATCCCTACATCACTAAGACTTTGTACTCACTGGTTCGTCCTATCCTTGAGTACGGATCTCTTGTCTGGAATCCCCAGTATAGGGATTATCAAGATAGGATTGAATCGGTGCAGAAACAATTCTTATTATTTGCTCTTCGTAGTTTAAATTGGAATCCTAATATTAGATTACCACCGTATCGAAGTAGACTTTTATTACTAAACCTTCCTTCTCTTTCTGACCGTAGAACTATGCAAGGTGCTGTTTTTATACAGAGACTAATTAATGGTGAAATAGACTCTTTGGAGCTGTTAAGTCAAATTAGTTTTGCAGTTCCTGTCAGGATCACTAGGAATTTTCTTCCTCTTGTCATTTCACGTAGATCTACTAACTTTGCTTGCCATAATCCCTTCCGTATTCTGTGTGTGAACTATAATAATCTCAATAACGTAGTTTGCTCTAGTAAATCTATTCCTTTGCTTAAAACCTTATTATTAGCTTATTTATCGAGTATTTAATTGTTATTTATTCTATTATACACTTATTCTAACATATTTTTAATCTAAATTAATTAGCTGTCCAGCGTCTTTTAATATTTATTCGCGGTTTTCGTTTAATGCATGCTGTTTACAAATTTATTTTGTTTTGTCCGCGCGTCAACAAGCCCGTGCTTGGTATCGCTGGGCCACTTGATGGTACTGCCGTTAGTACGTCAACGTCCAAATAAAAAAAAAATAAAATAAAAAAAAAGTGATGCAATAATCGTAAAACGGCAATATCTCGAAAGAGGTGTAGCATCCCAGGATACAGATCCTCTGATCTGGATACAAGTAAGCATACATATATATTAAGTGAAATTCAGTAAATTCAGTTTTTTGTTAATAATTTCAGATGAACGAAGCGGATCTGGAACTTATAAAAACCGTAATGTTTAAATTTTTGTGCGTACCCGCCACATCAGTGGAGTCCGAAATGAAATGATTTATTAATATGTATAACACAAAAGCAACTAATGAAAAGAATTTTTTATTTTTAAGAGTTAAGAATATAATAAAGTTTTGTTTAAATTTCATATTATAGCTTTTTTTACATTTAACAATTAAAAAGTATCACACTATCGATGGTTTGAGAGAAAAAATCGCTCGCTATCGATGGCGCCGACTATCGATAGTTCTCCACCTCTTATGCAGATGGCATCCGGGTCGTCAAACGCCGACAGAAACCACTTGAGAATTGCAGCAGGCAAATAAGTAAATTTACTGTTTACGTTTTTAATTTATGTAAACAAACCTGGAATTATGAAATACAAATTTGTAATTAGATAACAGAATATTGCATACTTTTAAGCTGATCATGCAAAGAACATAAAAAAAGAAAGCTAAAAATATTTAAAATATGCCAAATTGTATATTTTGTACATCGATATAGTACCCCAATCAAAATAATGCACAGACGGCACAATATACCAGATTCTCAGCCAAAGTAACTAAGGCGTTTTTGCCATACAAAAGAATTTCTTTAATAACTTCGGCAATTTTTATCTGATCGCAACCAAATTTTCTGGAATAATTTTATTATTGTATGTACCAAAATTCGCAGCTCTAGCTTTAAAATTACGCTTGTTAGTCGATTTTTGTTGATTTGCGGGGGCGGCAGTGGGCGTGGCAAAAATTTGAAACAAACTTGATCTGCGTGCATACATAATAAATGCTGTCGAAAAATTGTAGCTCTATCTCTTATAGTCTCTGAGATACAGTGTTTCATACGGACAGACGGACATGGCTAGATCGTCTCGGCTGTTGATGCTGATCAAGAATATGTTTACTTTATAGGGATGGAGATGCCTCCTTCTACCTGTTACATATATTTCCTGCCGGCACAAAGTTATAATACCCTTCTACCCCCTGGGCATTCAATGTATGCAGATTAAGTAATTAATTAATGTGCATATAACATCAAAAACTAAAGACATGTAAATCATTAAATGACATGTAAATCATGTCCGCATCAATATGTTATGAGTTCCGATAAATACAATTTGAAAAGCTACTTAAATTCAATTAAATGAAATTTAAGAGATTTTCATATGCCAGTAGTATGTATGTTATATATAGAAACGTCGGCTGTTGTCCAGCGAAAACTGTCTGCTGTGACATTCGAATGAAATTTGAAGAGCTGACGCCTCTTAAAATTTAATGAACAGCCGACGTACACACAAACGTACTGTAGATATGAGTGTTTATTGTTGGTATTGCAATGTATTGGTGTATTCGTATTGATGTTTGTGTTGGAGTGTTTGCATGTGTTCGCGAGTGTGTGTATGTGAATAGCTGAGTGAAAATATGTTGAAAGCACAGTGAAGAGAAAACAAGTAAGAAAGTTACAGTCGAGTGTGCTCGACGGTGAGATTCCCGCTACCCATTTTTAATAAAGGCAAAATATTGCGGTATTATTTTCAAAATACACCGAAAATACTAAAAATACGAAAATTACACCAAATTGTATGTTTGGTATATCGATATAGTACACCATTCAAAAAATACCATAGACGGCACAATGTACCAGATTGTCGGCCAAAGCAACTAAAACCCCTAGTATGTTGGCGTTTTTGGCCATACAAAAGTATTTCTTTAATAACTTCCACAATTTTTATCTGATCGCAAATTTTTACGTTTGTTATTCGATTTTTTTGATTTGCGGGGGCGGAAGTAGGCGTGGCAAAATTTTTAAAACAAACTTGATCTGCATACAAACATAATAAATGCTGTCGAAAAAAAAATTATAGCTCTATCTCTTATAGTCTCTGAAATGCAGTGCTACATACGGACAGACGGACAAGGCTAGATCGTCTCGGTTGTTGATGCTGATCAAGAATATGTTTACTTTATAGGGATGGAGATGCCTCCTTCTACCTGTTACATATATTTCCTGCCGGCACAAAGTTATAATACCCTTCTACCCCCTGGGCATTCAATGTATGCAGATTAAGTAATTAATTAATGTGCATATAACATCAAAAACTAAAGACATGTAAATCATTAAATGACATGTAAATCATGTCCGCATCAATATGTTATGAGTTCCGATAAATACAATTTGAAAAGCTACTTAAATTCAATTAAATGAAATTTAAGAGATTTTCATATGCCAGTAGTATGTATGTTATATATAGAAACGTCGGCTGTTGTCCAGCGAAAACTGTCTGCTGTGACATTCGAATGAAATTTGAAGAGCTGACGCCTCTTAAAATTTAATGAACAGCCGACGTACACACAAACGTACTGTAGATATGAGTGTTTATTGTTGGTATTGCAATGTATTGGTGTATTCGTATTGATGTTTGTGTTGGAGTGTTTGCATGTGTTCGCGAGTGTGTGTATGTGAATAGCTGAGTGAAAATATGTTGAAAGCACAGTGAAGAGAAAACAAGTAAGAAAGTTACAGTCGAGTGTGCTCGACGGTGAGATTCCACTACCCATTTTAATAAAGGCAAAATATTGCGGTATTATTTTCAAAATACACCGAAAATACTAAAAATACGAAAATTACACCAAATTGTATGTTTGGTATATCGATATAGTACACCATTCAAAAAATACCATAGACGGCACAATGTACCAGATTGTCGGCCAAAGCAACTAAAACCCCTAGTATGTTGGCGTTTTTGGCCATACAAAAGTATTTCTTTAATAACTTCCACAATTTTTATCTGATCGCAAATTTTTACGTTTGTTATTCGATTTTTTTGATTTGCGGGGGCGGAAGTAGGCGTGGCAAAATTTTTAAAACAAACTTGATCTGCATACAAACATAATAAATGCTGTCGAAAAAAAAATTATAGCTCTATCTCTTATAGTCTCTGAAATGCAGTGCTACATACGGACAGACGGACAAGGCTAGATCGTCTCGGTTGTTGATGCTGATCAAGAATATATATACTTTATAGGGTCGGAGATGCCTCCCTCTAACTGTTACATACATTTCCTGCCGGCACAATGTTATAATACCCTTCTACCTCATGGGTAGCGGGTATAAAAAGCGTAAATGTCGCCAAACGAATGTTACTCACTGGATTTTTGAAAGGTTTTTTGTGTTGATGTCTGCTCTGCATTGTATGCACATACACACACACACACACACAAATATATGTATGTACATATAGTCCAGAGTATGTACATAAGCACACACAATTTGCTTACAGGTTTTGGCTCTGTCTCTCTTAAGTGGATACATGAATACATACATACATACATTACGCACAATAGCTTCCACGCATACACAGAGATAATGAATTTTCAGTGTGGCTTGAACTTGAACTGCATGCCTAAAGGAGTTTTCGGGCAATTGGCAAGCCACGCTTACGATGGACGACTCAGCGAAAGTGAGATGGCTAGACGTATGCTAAATTCTTGCAGCTGCTGTTATAAATGGCACTGCTTACATAATCGTATTTGCGCTGCCTGCCGCCTGCATCTCATTGCAATATAATATTTATTTTAACAGTCTCGCTTGGAGAAACTACTACTACAAAACATTACTTGTGCTTTTTATACCCGCTATCCATAGGGTAGAAGGGTATTATAACTTTGTGCCGGCAGGAATTGTATGTAACAGGTAGAAGGAGGCATCTCCGACCCTATAAAGTATATATATTCTTGATCAGCGTCAACAGCCGAGACGATCTAGCCATGTCCGTCTGTATGTCTGTCCGACTGTCTTTCTGTCCGTCTGTCCGTGTGAAACACTGGATCTCAGAGACTATAAGAGATAGAGCTATAATTTTTTCCGACAGCATTTGTTATCTTTGCCCGCAGATCAAGTTTGTTTCAAAATTTTGCCACGCCCACTTCCGCCCACGAAAAATCAAAAAAATCGAATAGCAAGCGTAATTTTAAAGCTAGTGTTCTGAATTTTTGTATATATAATATAATTACTATAGTAGTTATGATTCCAGAAAATTTGTTTGCGATCCGGTAAAAATTGTTTAAGTTATTAAAGAAATAGTTTTGTATGGACAAAAACGCCTACTTACTAGGGGTCTGAGTTGCTTTGAGTGACAATCTGGTATATTGTGCCTTCTATGGTATATTTTGAATGCGGTACTGTATCGATATACCAAATATACAATTTGGTATATTTTTAGCATTTTTGCAGTATATTCGGTATATTTTGAGAAAGATACCGCAAAATATATTTCTTTTATTCAAAATGGGTAGCGGGTATCTCACAGTCGAGTACACTCGAATATAGCGTTTTTCTCGTTTTTTTGTTATTTAATATATATCTGCGTTATTTCTTTTGGGCCTTCTGTCATTTAATTAGTGCGTTTTTGTATTCTATTTTGTTCATTTAATGTATTGTTTGCATACGTATATAATATATACTATATATGTTGAATGAAAAACTGTGTTGTAAATTTACGTATGATTACATGGTATTTTATACTATGTAACCCTTGTAAATAAACTTCATTAGTTAATATAAAGTCATCCTACATATATCTTGTCCGTAAAGACTTTTGTTCTCTGTCGAGATTTGCAATTTTAAAATTTAACTTATATTTGTTTACCTGGCATAAAAGCTCTGGCAGAAAAGCTCAGATCACCATTTGAGTAGAAAGCTTTTGGTCAGGGCTTTTAACTTTTGCTCCACAGCTCAAAACAACAACAACAAAACAAAATACACACACACACATATCACCGGCTGTGAAAGATCTTTCGTCGCTGGACAATGATGTAAGTGAGCTTTATATACATATTTTTATTCTCATAATCGTATTGTTCATAACAGAGTTTTTTTGCATTGAATCTGTTAAATGCAAAGTTTATAGTCCGAAAGAAGTTTTTTTTTTTGCTGGCAGCTTAATTTCGTTGCACCTGAGAAACTTAAAGTTTCTTAGCGCTGGGCATTTGCCATTATCAGACTATCTTAGTTTAAATAAATTTTTTATAATTTTGATTATGTGCTAGTAATTTTTCAAATTTGGAACCATGCAGCGTTTGTATGAGGAGGGTTAAGTGACGAGGAACTTCTCTGAGGGATCCTGTTATTTAAATTAATTTTTACGATGGCTTTGCAGGATCATGGTAGGGTGGGCATCTGCACCAATGCACAGTGGTTGCTGCCATAGGCCAAAAATGAAAAAAATGATTTTGAGTTATTCTAGCGAAAACCAGTTTTACTATCAGCTGATTGTCCAAAGTTTACGATGCAAAATAGTCTGCTTGGCATTTCTAACGGGACTTTCTAAAAATAGAATGACAAAAGCGAACTCATAATTATGCACTTTCAATTTGTCCGCAGTGGAGTGCACACACAAAATTAAAAATCCTTAAATATATTATAAAACGCTGTTGAACCAAAAACGATTGGAATGGATATTGTAAATAATGGTATATAGTTTATTTGTACAGATACATAAATATATAAATAATTTGTGCTGTGTTTCGTGTAAATTTTTGTTAAAAAAGTGCATCTTTTTAGTTCGTATATGTTGGACGTTACAAGGTTTATGTAAGGTTTTAAGTATTTCCCCCCGGTTGCCCCCAAATGAAATATATGTGCCGTTATTTACTAATATTTAAAGATTATAAAAATGTTTACTTCAGCTGCGAAAGCCTGCGGCTGCGCATTTGCCATTACAAAATGCAAGCTAGCCTCATTTTCCAGTAGCTCTATCTAGGAGGGAAGCACGTTTTTGTTCTATGTCTGTTATGTTGTTGTTGTTGTGATTTTAGTTTCTTGTACTTTCGTTTTTCGTTTTTTGTTTTTCGCTTTGTGTTTTATGTTTTAAGATTATTTTTTCATTTAATTAGTTAATTCTTTTCCAAGGTACCCATTGTCAATGCGAGTATTCTCGAAAGCATATTTTTAACATTTGGCTTAAAGAATACGGTACACTTGCCCAAAGATGTAGAAATGTGTTGGATGCCTTAATTAAGAACTTAAAAAATAAGGGATATGAGCCGGATTTGGAAAAATTTCAAAAACAAATAAATTATGTTTGTAAAAAGCTTGCATCATTTGGGCAAATCGTCCAGCGGAAACAAGGAATATTTTTTAAAAAATATTCTAATTGGCTTGAGTGCAAGGAAGTTATTATTTTAAAATGCTGTTCGCCACCAAAAGTTTCTAATTTACATCGTGGACGTCCAAAAAAGGATTTCACTGAGGTTTCAAATAGGACGAAACGCCGACGCATAGCAGAGGTTGCGATTCGAGATGAGTCTGCTGCATCTCTTTTACGGATGTCTGATTTCCAAGGGAATAAATCAATTTCCGAAATAAGTATTGTAGAAGTTTTAGCTGTTTTCATGGAATGCCAACAAACGAAACACCAATACTTAGTGCTACGTACATTCATTAACTCTAAAATATCATTTCCATTGTTGCCCAGCTATGATCAAGTTTTGTGTGCTAAAAGAAAAAGCTATCCGAATAATATTACTGTCAGCGATTCTCAAGCAGAAGTTGAACTTCAATGCTGAACGCATATTGGAACTTCAAAAAGAGGTTATCCACAATATCAATGATGACCATCTGATTTTATTTGGAAAATGGGGATTCGATGGCAGCACTGGTCATGCTGAATATAAACAGACGATGATGGATAGCGACTTAGCAGACAGCAATATGTTTGTTACATCATATTTGCCCCTTAGAATGGTTACAAAATAGGATCATTCCAAGATTATTTGGAAGAATCCAAGGCCATCATCGACTAGATATTGCAGACCAATCCGGTTCCAATTTAAAAAGGAGACGACTCAGCTTTGCCTAGATGAAGAAGCGTATTTCGAAGACAAGATTGATAACCTTAAAACTAGCAAAGTTGAAATACAAAATCGAAAAATAAATGTCGATCATTCCCTGCAACTTACCATGGTTGATGGTAAAGTTTGTAATGCATTAAGTGAAACATCCACAAAATGCTACATATGTAATGCCAAGCCAACAGAAATGAACAACCTAGAAGTTTGTTTAAAAAAAAAGTTCATGAGGAGCGATTTGAGTTTGGATTGTCGCCACTTCATGCGTATATTCAATTTTTTGAATATTTTCTCCATTTATCGTACAGATTGGACGAAAAAGTATGGCAAATTCGATCCCAAGAGGCTAAAGATAAGATTTCATTGAGAAAAAAATGTATTCAAGATGAGTTCAGGGCAAAAATGGGTCTATTAGTAGATCAACCTAGAACTGGAGGAAGCGGTACATCGAATGATGGCAACACAGCCAGAAAATTCTTCAGTAATCCTGAAATATCTGCCGAGATAACGGGAATTGATAAGAATTTAATAATTAGAGCCGCAACTTTATTGCAAGCGCTATCTTCGGGCTACAAAATAAATTCAGCAAAATTTGGCGACTATGCTCTAGAAACCGCAAAGCAGCTGATTGATAACTATCCCTGTTTTTATCTCCCCCATCGGTTCATGCTCCTGATATTATAAACCAGTCTTTATTATCGATTGGAGAGCTTTCTGAAGAAGCCGCGGAGGCGAGAATTAAAGATATCAAAAAATTTCGATTGCAACATACGCGCAAAATTTCACGAGTCGCTTCAAATACAGATTTGTTTAACAGATTACTTTTAAGCTCTGACCCATTTATTAGTGGGCAAAGAAAAATTACTTATATTCAAAAATCACCGCTACTACCAACAACCATTTCTTTATTAAATGAAACAATTTAACAATAATGAATATGATTTTGTAATTTTGTTCATTTTCTACTTAAATATATTATTATCTTTTTGTTATCATAACTTTTTGAGGAGGTTGGCGTGAGAGTGGAGTTGGGCAATCACTCCAATATTTTTGTATTATACTTCTATGTTTGTAAATAACTTACAGTAGAAATATAAGCCTGATCTGACCATTAGAAGTGCTTTTATGACTGCTCTCTCATAAAAGCGCCACCACTGATGCAATCGTTCCTATGGAAGCTATAGGACATAGTGGTACGATCTGGTAAATTTTTTTATAATATATTTATAATACTTTTCTAGATGTGTGGTGAAAATTTCATAGCGATAGCACACCTAGAAGTATTTATGGCCGCGGTTCCATACAAGCCCGACCACTGTGCAATGAGTGCACCGTAAAGGAGAAGTGATTGCCACATGCCGCAAGCTGTGCTAATGATGATGATTCATTCATTCATTCAACAGGCAGATCAGTAACCAGACTAAAGTATGTTTCACCCATCGAAACCAACTTACAGAACTTACAGGCAGATTATCGCCTAATAGGCGGCCTGGGCTTCACTTTGCTGGAGCAACCTTGCCCTACGTTGACAAATACCGGTATCTGGGCATCACGGTCGGCGAGTGGTTGAATTTTCGCCCGCATATCCCGTCTCTACGTAGTCGGCTGGGCGGAGTCGTTGGTGTTTTGGCATGCGTACTACGGGTCGACTCGGGGATCAGTCCCCGTGCCAAGCGGACCATTTACACTGAACTCATGATGCTTTGTGCGCTATTTGGTGCCTCAGTGTGGTATGCCACAGCGATGAGACATGTGGTGGCCAGGAGGCGCCTATTGTCCTGCCAAAGGCTTATCCTTCTTTGGATACCTGACGGTGTGCCGTACAGTGTCCACTGTGGCACTGCAAGTTCTTGCTGCCAAGAAATTGGCAATCAGATTCAAACTCAAGCGCGATCATCCACTGGAGGACACCGACTGGCTGTTTGGTCAGCATCTGTCGGGTTTTGATCATAAGCGGAAGATGGCGTTGCTGGATGACCTAGTGCTGCAGGAATGCCAAGTAGATAGAATAATGGTTATGATCCCGGCCGGGTGACTCATATTTTTATCCCGGATGTCGGGTTCGTCTTCAGCAGGCGAGACTTCCGTTTCAGCTTACGCGCTGGATTCCTGCTGATAGACCATGGATCGCTGAATGCATTTCTGCATAGTAGAGGTCTGAGTGAAAAGCCTGCACGTATATGCGGTGCGGATTGCGAAGACTCGCTGCACGTTCTGTGTGTATGCCCTATATGTTATATGTAGATTTGCGTAACCTTAATGGACTTGGGATTGAGTACCTTCATGGCGACTGGAAAGTTTTTAGAGCGGTGGCGACACAGGAGAGGATGCAGCTATTGCAAAAATTTGTCGATGCCTTGTTCGCAAGGCTGAAAAGGAAGGCAGAAGCGTTGGTTGCTCCATTGACCAAGCTAGAGCTAAAGATGTGCCATGGAAGCCCGGTCGAAAATATGAAGGCGATCAGCAAGGATGTGCTTATGCTCGTGGTTGCTGATTGCGGAATGCAAGGCAAGGCGCTTGTTAGTGTAGTTAACTACCTTGCGGAAATGGACATGCTGCTGTTTTCGTAGATGACGGAAAATGAGCGTCTCCGAGGACGGTTGGATGAGGCTTGCGCTCATGCGAGTAGCGGCCACTCTAATGGCTCTTTCCGTATGTCAGCGCCGATTAGGGGGGGTGCCCCGCTACGTACACCAGTTGTCAAAGACGGTCCCAAGTCGGCAGCGCCGTCTACCCCGGAGACGCCGAGACCCAAGCCACTTGAGACATGGTCCCTCGTGGTCCGCAGCAAGACTGCGAAGACCTCAAAGAAAGTGGTTGATGAGGTGGTGAAAGAGGTAGGGTCAACTCTGGGTGTACGGGTGCACGAAGTTCGTCCTCTTCGGGATGGCGGTGCACTCCATCTGTTGCAGAGCGGAAGGTGATCGCAGGAAACGCGAAATTTAAAGAGGTGAGTCTTAAAGTGAGGTGAATGTGGGGCCTAAAATTGTGGCGACGGGCGTTCACTCACAGATCACTCCTAACGAGTTCACTAGTGATCTTTACGAGATGAACCTCAAGGACAGTATGTCTCTTAAGGCCTTCAAGAAGGGCGTCCGTATGGTGAGCAAGCCATTGCCTGTGACTGGTGGATCAACATCGGTCAATATTGTGTTGGCCGCTGCCACATCAGGTGGTTTTCATTTCGCTTGAGGAACTTTGACCCGGTTCTGAGCAGCTTCCGTTGCCTGGGCTTTGACCATAAGGTAGCGGTCTGCAGGGCCAAGCACGATGTCTGTCGGCACTGTGGTCAAGTGGGCCATCGGAGTTGTGCATTTAAAGGGCAGTCTTCGGAGCATCTTAGGTGTCTCTGGCTTGCCCGATATATAGTGCGATTGTCGCGAGGGCCAATATAGTAATATGCCTAGCAAAGTCCTTCATTTCAGCTGCCAGCGGTCATACGCAGTTATGTGCGATGTGGACAATATGATGTGTGAGCGACGCAGTGTAGTGGCCCTGCTGCAGGAGCCGTATGCAACTAAAGGTTTTCCCGCACGCATATGCACGTTTTTACTGACAGCGGGGCCAAGGCTGCGGTGGTGGTGAATGATGTTGGTATTGAATGCACTCTGATGTGTTCTACCGACTGGGGTGTAAGGCACACAATTTTGGCAGGAACTTAGTTGTGAGTGTGTATTGCATGTTCGGCGAATCTCTCGAGCCGTATATCGCGTACATGGGTGAGGTGCTACTACTGGCGGGTAGCGATCCAATCATCCTTGATATTGATGCGAATGCGTCGATCCCCGTATGGTACAGTAAGATGCCCAGACTCGTCTGGTTATCAGAACCACAGTCGGGGTGAAACATTAGCCGAGTGGGCCGCGCCCCAAGATGTTAATCGTTAGTCGTTAATCAACCCAGGGTGTGGTATACCTTTAATGGTATACCTTTGATGAAGGGCTGTTTATATGTGAAGCGGCAACGAGAGTTCCGCTTAGCACCTTCAGTTCTATGAATATGGACGAGCAGGTCATGTGTGTGAATGGATGGATGGCGAGTGTAAACAATAGAATGCTTCGGAGACACCGCAAGGCTAAGCGTAGGATACTTCGAACTCTGCGGAAACATTTCCAAAGAGCGAGAATATCGAATGCCGATAGATCTGCTCAGCTAAGGCCAGAGTATAGTATGTATAAATGAGTACAAAGAAATGCCTGTACGTGAGAAAGAGGCGGAATGGCGTGATTTTGTAGATCGCAATAAGCATAAAGGATGCCTTCAGCTAACGGCATGGAAGGATTGTATGAATGCTTTGTTGAATGTGTTCTTCCCGCGAGAGGAGCGGCAGGAGGTTTCACTACATGTGGAGTAAGTTGTTGAACCGCTCTGAATTGGGGGCGGCTTATAAGAGATTCAAGTCCAGAAAGTCGCCCGGATGGATGGTTTCACTGGGGAAATGTGTAAATGTGTCTGGAATGGGTCCTGATAAGATCAGGAGCGATCATCGATCTTATCGGGGCATCAGACTCCTTCCTGTGCTTGGAAAAGTGCTAGAAAGAGTCATGATAGAAAGGCTGCTCGAGTTAGTTGAAGACCAGATGTCTGATAGATAATATAGCGTCACTAGAGGTAGATGTACGGATGATGCATGGCATTATGTCAAGGGCTCAGTGGGATCCAGCAACTTCAGGTACATCTTAGGCATTTTTGTTGATTTTAGGGGTGCGTTTGAACACCTTAGCTGGGCAAGTGTGTTGAGAAAATTGAGCGAGTGTGGCTGCCGAGAGATGGCTCTATGGAAAACCTACTTTTCTGGCAGGCGTGCGACAGCAGTAGGGAAATGAGAAAATGTCACTGTGGATGAGGTTCGTGGCTGTCCGCGGGGATCCTTCTGTGATCCATTATTATATGGAACCTTATGATGGACTCCTTATTGTGGCAGCTCGCATTCCGCTGCAAGCGTTTTGCGTATGCGGATGATCTGCTCATATTGATTGAGGGGCAATCGCTCTCTGCTATTGAGGCAGGTGCTAGGGCGTGCTTGCGCTTTGTTTGCGATTGGGGCGTCGGTCTGGCAGCGGACAAGGCGGTGGCAATGCTACTCAAGGGTAGATTGTCTGCCAGTCGGCCTCTAGTTGTCAGGCTAAATGACGTTAGCTTAAAGTATGTGACTGAGGCTTGATACCTTGGCATTACTTTCGGTGAGAGGATGTACTTTACGCATCTCACCGGTCTCAAGGCGCGGTTGTTTAGTGTGGTTGGACAAGTGCGTTGCATTTTGCGGAGTGATCGGGGCCAGCAGACCAGCTGTGCGTACCATATACAGCGGCCTATTTGTTGCATGTGCAGCATATGGGTCGTCTGTGTGGTATGAGGCAGCAAAGAATGTGGTGGGCAGAAAGAAAGTGCTGGTTTGCCAGAGTGTGATTCTTTTAAGTTGTTTGCCTGTGTGCCGCGGCTGCCATTGCTGCAGAATAAGTGGTTATTTGATAGGGATGTAAATAGCTTAGCAGTGGATATGTGTAAGAGGCTGTTGAAAGAGTGTGTTTTGTCTGACTAGCAGGTCAGATGGGAAGCAAGTGTGAATGGGCGGGTGACTCGATAATTTATTCGTGATGTCCTCCAGACCATGTCATGCAGACCATCCAGACTTCAGATTTAATCTGTGTCTCGGATTCCTGTTGACTGGCCATGGTTCTCTCAATGCATTCTTGCATCCGAGAAACCTGTGCAATAGTCCGAAATGCCGCTGCGGCTTGGCAACGGAGACTACTATGCTCTGGGAGAGTGTCTATTGTATAGCGATATACGTGTGATGGATGAGCTAGGGATTTGGCAGACTGGTGGTGGGCTTGAAGTCAATCACTCTCCACTAGTACTAGTGTAGGTAAGTTGAATGAGTTTACCCGCATTGTATTTGCGAGACGGCGGATGAGCGTTTCTGAAGACAGGAATGAATGATTGTGTGAATTGTGTATGCGTGCGTGTGTATAGGGCTGTATGAGCTATAATTTTTTCGACAGCATTTGTTCTGTTTGCACGCAGATAAAGTTTGTTTTATATGTGTGCCACACCCACTTCCGCTCCCGAAAATTAAACAAGTAATAAAGCTACAGTCGAGTGTACTCGACTATGAGATACACGCTACCCATTTTGAATAAAGTTATAATACCTTTCTACCTTATGGGTAGCGGGTATAAATATGTTGTATGATTGTTGTTTCCACTTGGGCCAGCAACCCGTAACTGTTTGGAGTTAAAATTGTCAGGGTCGGTTCCAATCACACCATCGATACATTCGCACGACGTCCTCATGCGGATACTGCGGGACTTCGGCCCAGTGGGATGTAGTCGATCGTGGAGAGTCGCGGTCCTGCAATCTATCATTGATAGAACGTAGACTTCGGGCAAAGAAGCAACCCTCCAGTGCTTGTCTAACTATCTCCTGGAAAGTTTTCCAAATCAAAACGAAGGTCCGGTTTCGGCGAGAGTATTTGGTGAGCCTCGCAATAGGAGCCAAAATAGAAGGCAGCAGTTCGCTAGGGTTCAGCGCAACTGGGACAAACATAAGGGTCGATGCATCGGATCCCTGCTAGCAGGACCCGACGAGTCGGTAATGCCAAACCAAGAGATAATGGAACCATACTGGAAAGAAGTCATGACACAGCAGAACTTTTCCTCTTGCAATAGCACCGTGCCCCATATAGTCACCTATTATGTCTAGGGACCTGCAATTGCATCAAGTGCCATTGACTTCTTCTCCCTGACTGGACGGAATATCTCCAAAACTGCCAGGAGTATTCCCAGTGCTTCGCATAATGAACCTGATTCTCTGGTGCGGCAAACTACCCACACTCTTTCCAATAGCTCGAACCGTTTTCATTCTGTCATAGTTAGACCACTCAATGTCATCTAGGCATCCCGATTGGCCTCATCAGTCGATAGTTGACTTAGTCCTAAGGGACCACCAAAGACGTCATGCGTCATGTCATATCGCGACACTTGACGTCAGTAAAGCGTTTGACTGTGTGTCTCACGCAGCGGTAATTGACACCCTATCCGCGTATGGTGCACCAACGAGTTTTGTTGAGTACGTACGTAACTTGTACTTGAGAGGTGACACTAGTCTCAATGGTAAAGGTGGCACTAGTCTTAAAGGTGTAAAGCAGGGTGACCCTCTTTCCCCACATATGTTCAACTTGGTCATCGACCGGTTGCTCAAGTCTCTGCCGGACGAGATTGGTGTCAGTGTCGGAAATGCCAAAACACACGTTGCAGCGTTCGCAGACGATCTGGTCTTGTTTGCTTCTACACCAAAGGGCCTTCAAGTATTATCGGATACCACGGTCTCCTTTTGGCGTCCGTTGGGCTGACCCTAAACGACATTAAGTGTTTTACTGTTAGTGTCAAGGGGCAACCGAAGCAGAAGTGTACTGTGATCGAACCACGGAGCTTTTGTGTAGGTTCGCGCAAGTGTCCAAGCTTGAAGCGTTCGGAGGAATGGAAGTATCTCGGCATTCAGTTCACTGCGGACGGGAGAGCCCGCTACAATCCGACTGAGGATCTTGGTCCCAAATTGGATATCATATCGCGGTCCCCCCTGAAGCCACAGCAGAAGTTATTCGCCCTCAGAACTGTCCTCCACACCTATATTACAAGCTAACCCTTGGTAGTGTGACAATAGGCGTTTTGAGAAAGTGTGACAGACTGGTATGCTTGGTCGTAAGGAAATGGTTAGATCTTCCTATGGATGTGTCAGTAGCATTCTTCTATGCCCCCACACAAGTGGGAGTCTCGGTGTTCCCTCAGTTCGAAGGACAGCTCCAATGCTGCGCATACAGACGAACATAAAATGGCCCCACCTCAAGTAATCCGAAACGACTAGTTCGTTCGATATGGCTCTGGATACACGCCTTTTGATCGATTCGTAGTGGGCGAATATGTTGCACTCCTCTGTTGATGGTAGCGGTCTCCGTGAAGCAGGGCGTTATGCTCCGCAACACGGGTGGGTTGTCGCACCCATGCGGATAAATGCCCTACCCACGCGGTCTCGTACCACGAGGAGAAGGCACGAATTGGAGAGGCAGTGTCGTGCAGGATGTAATGCTCCCGAATCACTAAACCACATTTTGCAGAAGTGTCATCGTACGCATGGGAGGCGGGTGGCTAGACACAACAGTGTAGCTAATTATCTCAAGCGGGGACTTGAGACGAGAGGCTACTCTGTCATTGCTGAACCAAGTCTGCAGGGAGAGAACAGGATGTATAAGCCGGGCCTGGTGGGTTTCCGACCAGATCAGACTATTGTGATCGACGCTCAGGTAGTGCCAGACGGACTAGATATTGACAAAGCTCATCACAGTAAGGTTGAAATCTACGACAGACAGGGCGTACGAACGGATCTGATCGGGATTATCAGGCACATGAGGACATCAAAATCGTTTCTGCTACGCTAAACTGGAGGGGCATTTGGAGCTATCGGTCGGTAAAACGACTAAGAGTACTGGGAGTCCTTAACGCTGGTGATAGCAATATCATCAGTATCAGGGTGGTAGATGGCGGAGTCTGCAGCTTTAAGACGTTCATGTTCCTTACTGGATATCGCCAGGAGTAGGTTAGCACCTGAGTTTACTTTCCTCATTTAAAGTCAACTACACTGGCCAACATCGATTGTGTACAAAGCAAAGGGAAAACAGTCATATGACGTGCCATCCATATATGGCATAGTTGTGTGGGCAAATTTATTTCCTACAAAATAGCCAAATGCCTCGTCATCTAATTTGTCTGTCGCGATCAAGCTTCCGAACTGAACAGACGTGCCCCCGTGTGTGCTCAGTGTGAGAACAGAACCATATAAACCTACAAAAACACTACCGACAGAGATGGAATTTAGAGTCCCGTGTGTGGGAGCATAAATGCAACAAATTGTGAACATTTCAGTGACAGTGACACTCTTAGTATAGTGGAAAATCGCATTTTTCCAAGTGCGAAACTAACCACGTGCGTGGAGAAGCTTTTGAAGCTTTCGAGCTTTTAAAGCCTGATCACTTTACCAAAGCCGTGATCCGCTGCAAGCTTTTGCGGAGCTTGGAACCTCCCAAAGCTTATCAGAGACACTAACCCCTCCAAACTTTGAAAAGCTGCGCTGCCGCGCACTGAGCTCTGATTGGCTACGAAACTCGTACAAAAGAGGAACAACAAAAATAACTTGCACGTGTCGGTACTTGCTGTCGCCACGAGCGGCAATAGCTCCGACGCAACTATGAAAGTGGACAAAGATTGTGCTAATCTTGTACAAAAGTCTAGTTGGCAAATATTAGTGCCCAAGGTCGTACCAGACAGCAAGAGAAAACTTAATCGTGAGAAGGAAAAACATAACCCAACAACAAAGAAAGTGCAATTAGCAAACGAGAATATGCTGTCTCGCTCTAATACCCTCACTAATGAAATCATCAACGAATCCAGCAGCGATACGGACTCTGACTGTACTGAAGACGGCGAAATTAAGCCTCGTGTTGTTCCTAAAAAGACAGCAAAGAGTGATAAGAAGACGAATTTAGGCAATATTGCTGAAATTCCGAATACTTCAAACCGGTTCGCCACTCTACCAATTGATAACAAGTGAGAAAACTACAGTCGAGTGTGCTCGACTGTGAGATACCCGCTACCCATTTTGAATAAAAGCAAAAAAAAATATGCATGTATTCTCGATCGGGATTTGAACTCGAACACCACCGTCCGGGATTCGAACTCGCACACCACAAATTATATAGTAATTATTGTATATAGCATTAAAAAAAATTTTTTTGTCTAACTATCTCCTGGAATGTTTTCCAAATCAAAACGAAGGTCCGGTTTCGGCGAGAGTATTTGGTGAGCCTCGCAATAGGAGCCAAAATAGAAGGCAGCAGTTCGCTAGGGTTCAGCGCAACTGGGACAAACATAAGGGTCGATGCATCGGATCCCTGCTAGCAGGACCCGACGAGTCGGTAATGCCAAACCAAGAGATAATGGAACCATACTGGAAAGAAGTCATGACTCAGCAGAACTTTTCCTCTTGCAATAGCACCGTGCCCCATATAGTCACCTATTATGTCTAGGGACCTGCAATTGCATCAAGTGCCATTGACTTCTTCTCCCTGACTGGACGGAATATCTCCAAAACTGCCAGGAGTATTCCCAGTGCTTCGCATAATGAACCTGATTCTCTGGTGCGGCAAACTACCCACACTCTTTCCAATAGCTCGAACCGTTTTCATTCTGTCATAGTTAGACCACTCAATGTCATCTAGGCATCCCGATTGGCCTCATCAGTCGATAGTTGACTTAGTCCTAAGGGACCACCAAAGACGTCATGCGTCATGTCATATCGCGACACTTGACGTCAGTAAAGCGTTTGACTGTGTGTCTCACGCAGCGGTAATTGACACCCTATCCGCGTATGGTGCACCAACGAGTTTTGTTGAGTACGTATGTAACTTGTACTTGAGAGGTGACACTAGTCTCAATGGTAAAGGTGGCACTAGTCTTAAAGGTGTAAAGCAGGGTGACCCTCTTTCCCCACATATGTTCAACTTGGTCATCGACCGGTTGCTCAAGTCTCTGCCGGACGAGATTGGTGTCAGTGTCGGAAATGCCAAAACACACGTTGCAGCGTTCGCAGACGATCTGGTCTTGTTTGCTTCTACACCAAAGGGCCTTCAAGTATTATCGGATACCACGGTCTCCTTTTTGGCGTCCGTTGGGCTGACCCTAAACGACAATAAGTGTTTTACTGTTAGTGTCAAGGGGCAACCGAAGCAGAAGTGTACTGTGATCGAACCACGGAGCTTTTGTGTAGGTTCGCGCAAGTGTCCAAGCTTGAAGCGTTCGGAGGAATGGAAGTATCTCGGCATTCAGTTCACTGCGGACGGGAGAGCCCGCTACAATCCGACTGAGGATCTTGGTCCCAAATTGGATATCATATCGCGGTCCCCCCTGAAGCCACAGCAGAAGTTATTCGCCCTCAGAACTGTCCTCCACACCTGTATTACAAGCTAACCCTTGGTAGTGTGACAATAGGCGTTTTGAGAAAGTGTGACAGACTGGTATGCTTGGTCGTAAGGAAATGGTTAGATCTTCCTATGGATGTGTCAGTAGCATTCTTCTATGCCCCCACACAAGTGGGAGTCTCGGTGTTCCCTCAGTTCGAAGGACAGCTCCAATGCTGCGCATACAGACGAACATAAAATGGCCCCACCTCAAGTAATCCGAAACGACTAGTTCGTTCGATATGGCTCTGGATACACGCCTTTTGATCGATTCGTAGTGGGCGAATATGTTGCACTCCTCTGTTGATGGTAGCGGTCTCCGTGAAGCAGGGCGTAATGCTCCGCAACACGGGTGGGTTGTCGCACCCATGCGGATAAATGCCCTACCCACGCGGTCTCGTACCACGAGGAGAAGGCACGAATTGGAGAGGCAGTGTCGTGCAGGATGTAATGCTCCCGAATCACTAAACCACATTTTGCAGAAGTGTCATCGTACGCATGGGAGGCGGGTGGCTAGACACAACAGTGTAGCTAATTATCTCAAGCGGGGACTTGAGACGAGAGGCTACTCTGTCATTGCTGAACCAAGTCTGCAGGGAGAGAACAGGATGTATAAGCCGGGCCTGGTTTCCGACCAGATCAGACTATTGTGATCGACGCTCAGGTAGTGCCAGACGGACTAGATATTGACAAAGCTCATCACAGTAAGGTTGAAATCTACGACAGACAGGGCGTACGAACGGATCTGATCGGGATTATCAGGCACATGAGGACATCAAAATCGTTTCTGCTACGCTAAACTGGAGGGGCATTTGGAGCTATCGGTCGGTAAAACGACTAAGAGTACTGGGAGTCCTTAACGCTGGTGATAGCAATATCATCAGTATCAGGGTGGTAGATGGCGGAGTCTGCAGCTTTAAGACGTTCATGTTCCTTACTGGATATCGCCAGGGAGTAGGTTAGCACCTGAGTTTACTTTCCTCATTTAAAGTCAACTACACTGGCCAACATCGATTGTGTACAAAGCAAAGGGAAAACAGTCATATGACGTGCCATCCATATATGGCATAGTTGTGTGGGCAAATTTATTTCCTACAAAATAGCCAAATGCCTCGTCATCTAATTTGTCTGTCGCGATCAAGCTTCCGAACTGAACAGACGTGCCCCCGTGTGTGCTCAGTGTGAGAACAGAACCATATAAACCTACAAAAACACTACCGACAGAGATGGAATTTGGAGTCCCGTGTGTGGGAGCATAAATGCAACAAATTGTGAACATTTCAGTGACAGTGACACTCTTAGTATAGTGGAAAATCGCATTTTTCCAAGTGCGAAACTAACCACGTGCGTGGAGAAGCTTTTGAAGCTTTCGAGCTTTTAAAGCCTGATCACTTTACCAAAGCCGTGATCCGCTGCAAGCTTTTGCGGAGCTTGGAACCTCCCAAAGCTTATCAGAGACACTAACCCCTCCAAACTTTGAAAAGCTGCGCTGCCGCGCACTGAGCTCTGATTGGCTACGAAACTCGTACAAAAGAGGAACAACAAAAATAACTTGCACGTGTCGGTACTTGCTGTCGCCACGAGCGGCAATAGCTCCGACGCAACTATGAAAGTGGACAAAGATTGTGCTAATCTTGTACAAAAGTCTAGTTGGCAAATATTAGTGCCCAAGGTCGTACCAGACAGCAAGAGAAAACTTAATCGTGAGAAGGAAAACATAACCCAACAACAAAGAAAGTGCAATTAGCAAACGAGAATATGCTGTCTCGCTCTAATACCCTCACTAATGAAATCATCAACGAATCCAGCAGCGATACGGACTCTGACTGTACTGAAGACGGCGAAATTAAGCCTTGTGTTGTTCCTAAAAAGACAGCAAAGAGTGATAAGAAGACGAATTTAGGCAATATTGCTGAAATTCCGAATACTTCAAACCGGTTCGCCACTCTACCAATTGATAACAAGTGAGAAAACTACAGTCGAGTGTGCTCGACTGTGAGATACCCGCTACCCATTTTGAATAAAAGCAAAAAAAAAATATGCATGTATTCTCGATCGGGATTTGAACTCGAACACCACCGTCCGGGATTCGAACTCGCACACCACAAATTATATAGTAATTATTGTATATAGCATTAAAAAAAATTTTTTTGTCTAACTATCTCCTGGAATGTTTTCCAAATCAAAACGAAGGTCCGGTTTCGGCGAGAGTATTTGGTGAGCCTCGCAATAGGAGCCAAAATAGAAGGCAGCAGTTCGCTAGGGTTCAGCGCAACTGGGACAAACATAAGGGTCGATGCATCGGATCCCTGCTAGCAGGACCCGACGAGTCGGTAATGCCAAACCAAGAGATAATGGAACCATACTGGAAAGAAGTCATGACTCAGCAGAACTTTTCCTCTTGCAATAGCACCGTGCCCCATATAGTCACCTATTATGTCTAGGGACCTGCAATTGCATCAAGTGCCATTGACTTCTTCTCCCTGACTGGACGGAATATCTCCAAAACTGCCAGGAGTATTCCCAGTGCTTCGCATAATGAACCTGATTCTCTGGTGCGGCAAACTACCCACACTCTTTCCAATAGCTCGAACCGTTTTCATTCTGTCATAGTTAGACCACTCAATGTCATCTAGGCATCCCGATTGGCCTCATCAGTCGATAGTTGACTTAGTCCTAAGGGACCACCAAAGACGTCATGCGTCATGTCATATCGCGACACTTGACGTCAGTAAAGCGTTTGACTGTGTGTCTCACGCAGCGGTAATTGACACCCTATCCGCGTATGGTGCACCAACGAGTTTTGTTGAGTACGTACGTAACTTGTACTTGAGAGGTGACACTAGTCTCAATGGTAAAGGTGGCACTAGTCTTAAAGGTGTAAAGCAGGGTGACCCTCTTTCCCCACATATGTTCAACTTGGTCATCGACCGGTTGCTCAAGTCTCTGCCGGACGAGATTGGTGTCAGTGTCGGAAATGCCAAAACACACGTTGCAGCGTTCGCAGACGATCTGGTCTTGTTTGCTTCTACACCAAAGGGCCTTCAAGTATTATCGGATACCACGGTCTCCTTTTTGGCGTCCGTTGGGCTGACCCTAAACGACAATAAGTGTTTTACTGTTAGTGTCAAGGGGCAACCGAAGCAGAAGTGTACTGTGATCGAACCACGGAGCTTTTGTGTAGGTTCGCGCAAGTGTCCAAGCTTGAAGCGTTCGGAGGAATGGAAGTATCTCGGCATTCAGTTCACTGCGGACGGGAGAGCCCGCTACAATCCGACTGAGGATCTTGGTCCCAAATTGATATCATATCGCGGTCCCCCCTGAAGCCACAGCAGAAGTTATTCGCCCTCAGAACTGTCCTCCACACCTATATTACAAGCTAACCCTTGGTAGTGTGACAATAGGCGTTTTGAGAAAGTGTGACAGACTGGTATGCTTGGTCGTAAGGAAATGGTTAGATCTTCCTATGGATGTGTCAGTAGCATTCTTCTATGCCCCCACACAAGTGGGAGTCTCGGTGTTCCCTCAGTTCGAAGGACAGCTCCAATGCTGCGCATACAGACGAACATAAAATGGCCCCACCTCAAGTAATCCGAAACGACTAGTTCGTTCGATATGGCTCTGGATACACGCCTTTTGATCGATTCGTAGTGGGCGAATATGTTGCACTCCTCTGTTAATGGTAGCGGTCTCCGTGAAGCAGGGCGTTATGCTCCGCAACACGGGTGGGTTGTCGCACCCATGCGGATAAATGCCCTACCCACGCGGTCTCGTACCACGAGGAGAAGGCACGAATTGGAGAGGCAGTGTCGTGCAGGATGTAATGCTCCCGAATCACTAAACCACATTTTGCAGAAGTGTCATCGTACGCATGGGAGGCGGGTGGCTAGACACAACAGTGTAGCTAATTATCTCAAGCGGGGACTTGAGACGAGAGGCTACTCTGTCATTGCTGAACCAAGTCTGCAGGAGAGAACAGGATGTATAAGCCGGGCCTGGTGGGTTTCCGACCAGATCAGACTATTGTGATCGACGCTCAGGTAGTGCCAGACGGACTAGATATTGACAAAGCTCATCACAGTAAGGTTGAAATCTACGACAGACAGGGCGTACGAACGGATCTGATCGGGATTATCAGGCACATGAGGACATCAAAATCGTTTCTGCTACGCTAAACTGGAGGGGCATTTGGAGCTATCGGTCGGTAAAACGACTAAGAGTACTGGGAGTCCTTAACGCTGGTGATAGCAATATCATCAGTATCAGGGTGGTAGATGGCGGAGTCTGCAGCTTTAAGACGTTCATGTTCCTTACTGGATATCGCCAGGAGTAGGTTAGCACCTGAGTTTACTTTCCTCATTTAAAGTCAACTACACTGGCCAACATCGATTGTGTACAAAGCAAAGGGAAAACAGTCATATGACGTGCCATCCATATATGGCATAGTTGTGTGGGCAAATTTATTTCCTACAAAATAGCCAAATGCCTCGTCATCTAATTTGTCTGTCGCGATCAAGCTTCCGAACTGAACAGACGTGCCCCCGTGTGTGCTCAGTGTGAGAACAGAACCATATAAACCTACAAAAACACTACCGACAGAGATGGAATTTAGAGTCCCGTGTGTGGGAGCATAAATGCAACAAATTGTGAACATTTCAGTGACAGTGACACTCTTAGTATAGTGGAAAATCGCATTTTTCCAAGTGCGAAACTAACCACGTGCGTGGAGAAGCTTTTGAAGCTTTCGAGCTTTTAAAGCCTGATCACTTTACCAAAGCCGTGATCCGCTGCAAGCTTTTGCGGAGCTTGGAACCTCCCAAAGCTTATCAGAGACACTAACCCTCCAAACTTTGAAAAGCTGAGCTGCCGCGCACTGAGCTCTGATTGGCTACGAAACTCGTACAAAAGAGGAACAACAAAAATAACTTGCACGTGTCGGTACTTGCTGTCGCCACGAGCGGCAATAGCTCCGACGCAACTATGAAAGTGGACAAAGATTGTGCTAATCTTGTACAAAAGTCTAGTTGGTAAATATTAGTGCCCAAGGTCGTACCAGGCAGCAAGAGAAAACTTAATCGTGAGAAGGAAAAACATAACCCAACAACAAAGAAAGTGCAATTAGCAAACGAGAATATGCTGTCTCGCTCTAATACCCTCACTAATGAAATCATCAACGAATCCAGCAGCGATACGGACTCTGACTGTACTGAAGACGGCGAAATTAAGCCTTGTGTTGTTCCTAAAAAGACAGCAAAGAGTGATAAGAAGACGAATTTAGGCAATATTGCTGAAATTCCGAATACTTCAAACCGGTTCGCCACTCTACCAATTGATAACAAGTGAGAAAACTACAGTCGAGTGTGCTCGACTGTGAGATACCCGCTACCCATTTTAATAAAAGCAAAAAAAAATATGCATGTATTCTCGATCGGGATTTGAACTCGAACACCACCGTCCGTGATTCGAACTCGCACACCACAAATTATATAGTAATTATTGTATATAGCATTAAAAAAAAATTTTTTTGTCTAACTATCTCCTGGAATGTTTTCCAAATCAAAACGAAGGTCCGGTTTCGGCGAGAGTATTTGGTGAGCCTCGCAATAGGAGCCAAAATAGAAGGCAGCAGTTCGCTAGGGTTCAGCGCAACTGGGACAAACATAAGGGTCGATGCATCGGATCCCTGCTAGCAGGACCCGACGAGTCGGTAATGCCAAACCAAGAGATAATGGAACCATACTGGAAAGAAGTCATGACTCAGCAGAACTTTTCCTCTTGCAATAACACCGTGCCCCATATAGTCACCTATTATGTCTAGGGACCTGCAATTGCATCAAGTGCCATTGACTTCTTCTCCTGACTGGACGGAATATCTCCAAAAACTGCCAGGAGTATTCCCAGTGCTTCGCATAATGAACCTGATTCTCTGGTGCGGCAAACTACCCACACTCTTTCCAATAGCTCGAACCGTTTTCATTCTGTCATAGTTAGACCACTCAATGTCATCTAGGCATCCCGATTGGCCTCATCAGTCGATAGTTGACTTAGTCCTAAGGGACCACCAAAGACGTCATGCGTCATGTCATATCGCGACACTTGACGTCAGTAAAGCGTTTGACTGTGTGTCTCACGCAGCGGTAATTGACACCCTATCCGCGTATGGTGCACCAACGAGTTTTGTTGAGTACGTACGTAACTTGTACTTGAGAGGTGGCACTAGTCTCAATGGTAAAGGTGGCACTAGTCTTAAAGGTGTAAAGCAGGGTGACCCTCTTTCCCCACATATGTTCAACTTGGTCATCGACCGGTTGCTCAAGTCTCTGCCGGACGAGATTGGTGTCAGTGTCGGAAATGCCAAAACACACGTTGCAGCGTTCGCAGACGATCTGGTCTTGTTTGCTTCTACACCAAAGGGCCTTCAAGTATTATCGGATACCACGGTCTCCTTTTGGCGTCCGTTGGGCTGACCCTAAACGACAATAAGTGTTTTACTGTTAGTGTCAAGGGGCAACCGAAGCAGAAGTGTACTGTGATCGAACCACGGAGCTTTTGTGTAGGTTCGCGCAAGTGTCCAAGCTTGAAGCGTTCGGAGGAATGGAAGTATCTCGGCATTCAGTTCACTGCGGACGGGAGAGCCCGCTACAATCCGACTGAGGATCTTGGTCCCAAATTGATATCATATCGCGGTCCCCCCTGAAGCCACAGCAGAAGTTATTCGCCCTCAGAACTGTCCTCCACACCTGTATTACAAGCTAACCCTTGGTAGTGTGACAATAGGCGTTTTGAGAAAGTGTGACAGACTGGTATGCTTGGTCGTAAGGAAATGGTTAGATCTTCCTATGGATGTGTCAGTAGCATTCTTCTATGCCCCCACACAAGTGGGAGTCTCGGTGTTCCCTCAGTTCGAAGGACAGCTCCAATGCTGCGCATACAGACGAACATAAAATGGCCCCACCTCAAGTAATCCGAAACGACTAGTTCGTTCGATATGGCTCTGGATACACGCCTTTTGATCGATTCGTAGTGGGCGAATATGTTGCACTCCTCTGTTGATGGTAGCGGTCTCCGTGAAGCAGGGCGTTATGCTCCACAACACTGGTGGGTTGTCGCACCCATGCGGATAAATGCCCTACCCACGCGGTCTCGTACCACGAGGAGAAGGCACGAATTGGAGAGGCAGTGTCGTGCAGGATGTAATGCTCCCGAATCACTAAACCACATTTTGCAGAAGTGTCATCGTACGCATGGGAGGCGGGTGGCTAGACACAACAGTGTAGCTAATTATCTCAAGCGGGAACTTGAGACGAGAGGCTACTCTGTCATTGCTGAACCAAGTCTGCAGGGAGAGAACAGGATGTATAAGCCGGGCCTGGTGGGTTTCCGACCAGATCAGACTATTGTGATCGACGCTCAGGTAGTGCCAGACGGACTAGATATTGACAAAGCTCATCACAGTAAGGTTGAAATCTACGACAGACAGGGCGTACGAACGGATCTGATCGGGATTATCAGGCACATGAGGACATCAAAATCGTTTCTGCTACGCTAAACTGGAGGGGCATCTGGAGCTATCGGTCGGTAAAACGACTAAGAGTACTGGGAGTCCTTAACGCTGGTGATAGCAATATCATCAGTATCAGGGTGGTAGATGGCGGAGTCTGCAGCTTTAAGACGTTCATGTTCCTTACTGGTTATCGCCAGGGAGTGGGTTAGCACCTGAGTTTACTTTCCTCATTTAAAGTCAACTACACTGGCCAACATCGATTGTGTACAAAGCAAAGGGAAAACAGTCATATGACGTGCCATCCATATATGGCATAGTTGTGTGGGCAAATTTATTTCCTACAAAATAGCCAAATGCCTCGTCATCTAATTTGTCTGTCGCGATCAAGCTTCCGAACTGAACAGACGTGCCCCCGTGTGTGCTCAGTGTGAGAACAGAACCATATAAACCTACAAAAACACTACCGACAGAGATGGAATTTAGAGTCCCGTGTGTGGGAGCATAAATGCAACAAATTGTGAACATTTCAGTGACAGTGACACTCTTAGTATAGTGGAAAATCGCATTTTTCCAAGTGCGAAACTAACCACGTGCGTGGAGAATTTCTAAGCTTTTGAAGCTTTCGAGCTTTTAAAGCCTGATCACTTTACCAAAGCCGTGCTCCGCTGCAAGCTTTTGCGGAGCTTGGAACCTCCCAAAGCTTATCAGAGACACTAACGCCTCCAAACTTTGAAAAGCTGCGCTGCCGCGCACTGAGCTCTGATTGGCTACGAAACTCGTACAAAAGAGGAACAACAAAAATAACTTGCACGTGTCGGTACTTACTGTCGCCATGAGCGGCAATAGCTCCGACGCAACTATGAAAGTGGACAAAGATTGTGCTAATCTTGTACAAAAGTCTAGTTGGCAAATATTAGTGCCCAAGGTCGTACCAGGCAGCAAGAGAAAACTTAATCGTGAGAAGGAAAAACATAACCCAACAACAAAGAAAGTGCAATTAGCAAACGAGAATATGCTGTCTCGCTCTAATACCCTCACTAATGAAATCATCAACGAATCCAGCAGCGATACGGACTCTGACTGTACTGAAGACGGCGAAATTAAGCCTTGTGTTGTTCCTAAAAAGACAGCAAAGAGTGATAAGAAGACGAATTTAGGCAATATTGCTGAAATTCCGAATACTTCAAACCGGTTCGCCACTCTACCAATTGATAACAAGTGAGAAAACTACAGTCGAGTGTGCTCGACTGTGAGATACCCGCTACCCATTTTGAATAAAAGCAAAAAAAAAATATGCATGTATTCTCGATCGGGATTTGAACTCGAACACCACCGTCCGTGATTCGAACTCGCACACCACAAATTATATAGTAATTATTGTATATAGCATTAAAAAAAAATTTTTTTGTCTAACTATCTCCTGGAAAGTTTTCCAAATCAAAACGAAGGTCCGGTTTCGGCGAGAGTATTTGGTGAGCCTCGCAATAGGAGCCAAAATAGAAGGCAGCAGTTCGCTAGGGTTCAGCGCAACTGGGACAAACATAAGGGTCGATGCATCGGATCCCTGCTAGCAGGACCCGACGAGTCGGTAATGCCAAACCAAGAGATAATGGAACCATACTGGAAAGAAGTCATGACACAGCAGAACTTTTCCTCTTGCAATAGCACCGTGCCCCATATAGTCACCTATTATGTCTAGGGACCTGCAATTGCATCAAGTGCCATTGACTTCTTCTCCCTGACTGGACGGAATATCTCCAAAAACTGCCAGGAGTATTCCCAGTGCTTCGCATAATGAACCTGATTCTCTGGTGCGGCAAACTACCCACACTCTTCCAATAGCTCGAACCGTTTTCATTCTGTCATAGTTAGACCACTCAATGTCATCTAGGCATCCCGATTGGCCTCATCAGTCGATAGTTGACTTAGTCCTAAGGGACCACCAAAGACGTCATGCGTCATGTCATATCGCGACACTTGACGTCAGTAAAGCGTTTGACTGTGTGTCTCACGCAGCGGTAATTGACACCCTATCCGCGTATGGTGCACCAACGAGTTTTGTTGAGTACGTACGTAACTTGTACTTGAGAGGTGACACTAGTCTCAATGGTAAAGGTGGCACTAGTCTTAAAGGTGTAAAGCAGGGTGACCCTCTTTCCCCACATATGTTCAACTTGGTCATCGACCGGTTGCTCAAGTCTCTGCCGGACGAGATTGGTGTCAGTGTCGGAAATGCCAAAACACACGTTGCAGCGTTCGCAGACGATCTGGTCTTGTTTGCTTCTACACCAAAGGGCCTTCAAGTATTATCGGATACCACGGTCTCCTTTTGGCGTCCGTTGGGCTGACCCTAAACGACAATAAGTGTTTTACTGTTAGTGTCAAGGGGCAACCGAAGCAGAAGTGTACTGTGATCGAACCACGGAGCTTTTGTGTAGGTTCGCGCAAGTGTCCAAGCTTGAAGCGTTCGGAGGAATGGAAGTATCTCGGCATTCAGTTCACTGCGGACGGGAGAGCCCGCTACAATCCGACTGAGGATCTTGGTCCCAAATTGATATCATATCGCGGTCCCCCCTGAAGCCACAGCAGAAGTTATTCGCCCTCAGAACTGTCCTCCACACCTATATTACAAGCTAACCCTTGGTAGTGTGACAATAGGCGTTTTGAGAAAGTGTGACAGACTGGTATGCTTGGTCGTAAGGAAATGGTTAGATCTTCCTATGGATGTGTCAGTAGCATTCTTCTATGCCCCCACACAAGTGGGAGTCTCGGTGTTCCCTCAGTTCGAAGGACAGCCCAATGCTGCGCATACAGACGAACATAAAATGGCCCCACCTCAAGTAATCCGAAACGACTAGTTCGTTCGATATGGCTCTGGATACACGCCTTTTGATCGATTCGTAGTGGGCGAATATGTTGCACTCCTCTGTTGATGGTAGCGGTCTCCGTGAAGCAGGGCGTTATGCTCCGCAACACTGGTGGGTTGTCGCACCCATGCGGATAAATGCCCTACCCACGCGGTCTCGTACCACGAGGAGAAGGCACGAATTGGAGAGGCAGTGTCGTGCAGGATGTAATGCTCCCGAATCACTAAACCACATTTTGCAGAAGTGTCATCGTACGCATGGGAGGCGGGTGGCTAGACACAACAGTGTAGCTAATTATCTCAAGCGGGGACTTGAGACGAGAGGCTACTCTGTCATTGCTGAACCAAGTCTGCAGGAGAGAACAGGATGTATAAGCCGGGCCTGGTGGGTTTCCGACCAGATCAGACTATTGTGATCGACGCTCAGGTAGTGCCAGACGGACTAGATATTGACAAAGCTCATCACAGTAAGGTTGAAATCTACGACAGACAGGGCGTACGAACGGATCTGATCGGGATTATCAGGCACATGAGGACATCAAAATCGTTTCTGCTACGCTAAACTGGAGGGGCATCTGGAGCTATCGGTCGGTAAAACGACTAAGAGTACTGGGAGTCCTTAACGCTGGTGATAGCAATATCATCAGTATCAGGGTGGTAGATGGCGGAGTCTGCAGCTTTAAGACGTTCATGTTCCTTACTGGATATCGCCAGGGAGTAGGTTAGCACCTGAGTTTACTTTCCTCATTTAAAGTCAACTACACTGGCCAACATCGATTGTGTACAAAGCAAAGGGAAAACAGTCATATGACGTGCCATCCATATATGGCATAGTTGTGTGGGCAAATTTATTTCCTACAAAATAGCCAAATGCCTCGTCATCTAATTTGTCTGTCGCGATCAAGCTTCCGAACTGAACAGACGTGCCCCCGTGTGTGCTCAGTGTGAGAACCATATAAACCTACAAAAACACTACCGACAGAGATGGAATTTAGAGTCCCGTGTGTGGGAGCATAAATGCAACAAATTGTGAACATTTCAGTGACAGTGACACTCTTAGTATAGTGGAAAATCGCATTTTTCCAAGTGCGAAACTAACCACGTGCGTGGAGAAGCTTTTGAAGCTTTCGAGCTTTTAAAGCCTGATCACTTTACCAAAGCCGTGATCCGCTGCAAGCTTTTGCGGAGCTTGGAACCTCCCAAAGCTTATCAGAGACACTAACCCCTCCAAACTTTGAAAAGCTGCGCTGCCGCGCACTGAGCTCTGATTGGCTACGAAACTCGTACAAAAGAGGAACAACAAAAATAACTTGCACGTGTCGGTACTTGCTGTCGCCACGAGCGGCAATAGCTCCGACGCAACTATGAAAGTGGACAAAGATTGTGCTAATCTTGTACAAAAGTCTAGTTGGCAAATATTAGTGCCCAAGGTCGTACCAGGCAGCAAGAGAAAACTTAATCGTGAGAAGGAAAAACATAACCCAACAACAAAGAAAGTGCAATTAGCAAACGAGAATATGCTGTCTCGCTCTAATACCCTCACTAATGAAATCATCAACGAATCCAGCAGCGATACGGACTCTGACTGTACTGAAGACGGCGAAATTAAGCCTTGTGTTGTTCCTAAAAAGACAGCAAAGAGTGATAAGAAGACGAATTTAGGCAATATTCCTGAAATGCCGAATACTTCAAACCGGTTCGCCACTCTACCAATTGATAACAAGTGAGAAAACTACAGTCGAGTGTGCTCGACTGTGAGATACCCGCTACCCATTTTGAATAAAAGCAAAAAAATATGCATGTATTCTCGATCGGGATTTGAACTCGAACACCACCGACCGGGATTCGAACTCGCACACCACAAATTATATAGTAATTATTGTATATAGCATTAAAAAAAAAATTTTTTGAACCCCGAGCCGGCTCGAACCCGAGCACCACAACATGTCGACTTACATTCTACCACCAGAGCCATCGCAGTGCTTATTAACCCCCTATGCAAACAGATACTAATATAGGCGAGCATCTATACATATACGTACACACATACATACAATACAAAAGTATTTCTTTAATAACATCCACAATTTTTATTTATAATTATTGTAAAAACGATAAAAAAAAATGTTTGTACCCCGAGCGGGAACGAACCCGAGTACCACAACATGTTGGGCTTCCACTCTACCACAAGAGCTATCGCAGTGCCTCTATATACATACGTATACGCATACATACAATACATCCATAGAAGGCGTTTTTGCCCATACAAAACTATTTCTTTAATAACTTAAACAATTTTTATCTGATAGCAACCAAATCAGGAATCACAAATACCATTATTATTATTGTATATATCCAAATTCGCACGTCTAGCTTTAATATTACTCTTATTATTATTAATTTACGGGAGTGGAAGTGGGCGTGGCAAAAATTTTAAACAAATTTGATATGCGTGCAAACATAACAAATACTGTCGAAAATTATAGCTTTATCTCTTATAGTCTCTGAGATCTAGGTGTTCATACGGAGAGACGGGCATGGATATATCGTCTCAATTGTTAACGCTGATCAAGAACATATATACTTTATAGGGTCGGAGATCTCCTTCTACCTGTTACATACATTTCCTGCCGGCACAAAGTTATAATACCCTTCTACCCTATGGGTAGCGGGTATATTAACGAAGTTGACGACGAATTAAATGTAATTCGTGATGATCCAACGTGATGACTGAGGAGAAAGCCTCCACTGATAATCATACCGGGAGTGGGAAACATAAGCGAGATGCTAAAAGAATTTAGAAAAATCGTTGACAAAAATACATAGTTTTTCCTACAAATCGACTGGAGGAGGCAATGTTAGGTTGATGCCCAAGGACAGCTCCACCTACAGGAGTATTGTTGCGTATATGGACGATGCACAACTGGCCTTTAGGACCTACCAGATAAAGGAAGAGCGATGATTTGGCATTGTAGTGAAAGGGCTACACCACTCAACTCCTACAACACATATCGTTGAGACCCTTGCTGAACTTGGCTTCAAAGTACGAGACATTAAAAATGCACTGTCCAGAACAAACAAGAGCCCAATGTAGATGTTCTTTGTTAATCTGGAGCCATAAAGGAACAACAAGAAGGTCTTTGAAGTAAAGATCTCTGAGCCTAAAAAGCTTGATGATGTTGTGCATTGCTATCGATGCCAGGCCTATGGGCACACCAAGCGTTACTGCCGAATGCAATTCACGTGCGCCAAGTGTGGTCAAGATCATAATACTCGCACTTTACAACCAGATCGCACCATTCACCATTCCTGGCTACAATACAATAGTTGCAAATCACCCTGCCGACAGGATTCGTGGCGGAGCTGCAATTATTATGAGGAGCTGCATTGAACATGAAGAGCTAGAGTCGGTGCAACTGGACTGGATACAGTGTGCAAGAATTCTCCTGACAACTCAAGCAGGCCAAATAACCATTGGAGCAGCATACTTGCCGCCTCGGTATATCATAAATTATGCTGACTTATCACAACAGCTAAAAGACCTAGGACCCAGGTTCATATTGGAAGGAGATTTCAACCCTAAGCATACTTGGTGGAGTTCCAGATCAATCAACACCAAGGGCAGCACTCTCCTCAAGTGCATCAGAGAGTTGGGTTGCAGCGTGCATTCCACTGGTGAGCCCACCACTGGCCCAGTGACCCGAACAAAATACCAGACCTCCTTGACTTTGCTAAAAGCAAGGGAGTCGATCCCGCAAAGATTTTGTCGGACAGCTGCTATGAGCTCTGCTCTGACCACAGCATGGTTAAAGTAGTCCTGGAGGACCTAAGAAGAAGTCAAGAACAAAGCTGTTTACACGCAATACAAATCGTGAAATCTACAAAAACTGGTTGGAAGAAAACGTTGACCCTCTGCCAGCAATTGAAAATGGGAGTGATATCGACGAAGCTGTGGAAAACCTTACCAGAAAAGTACATATGGCAACGCAACGCCTGAGCAAGCATCTAAGACACGATTGAGGAATCACAAAGCTCGCAGGGACAACTACATCTGGTAAACTGAGTTGGCTTCCATGGTTGCTAAGCGAAGGAGGCTGAGCAGAGTATGGCCGGTCAGCAGAATGCCGAGAGACAAAAGAGCATACAACAGGGCTTGCAAAGACTTAAAACAGCGGTTAATAGACTCAAAAAATAAATCTCTGGAGGAGTACCTAGTGGAGCTAGAACCTGCCAAAGCTGAACATATCTTGTGGAATGCCACCAAATACCTAAAAAGGCCGGAAAAGAAGATTGCACCCGTTAGAAACGCCAACAGTTTGTGGTGTCGTTCTAGCCAGGAGAAAACCGATGCCTTTGCAGATCACTTGAGAAAAAGTTTCCGACCCTTCAACATGTGCGACAGCGATGATAAAGAAAAACCTATACAGTTCCTTGACAATGCTTGCCCTATGGATCTGCCTATACAAGAAATTGACAACACGGAGATTTAAGAAATATCTAAGCTAAAACTCCCCAATTCCCCTGGGTATGCCCACTTAGATGCAGCAGTCTTAAAACTACTCCTACCAAACTGCATTGAGAGCCTCAAGGTTATTATGAATCAATGCCTACGACTTGGCCATTTCCCAACACAGTGGAAGTGCGCCGAAGTCATGCTCACTCCCAAACCGGGTAAGCCAGTAACAGAACTAGCGTAGTACAGGCCAATTAGTTTGCTCATAATTCTCTCCAAAAATTCTGAAGAAACTTTTCCTGAAGAGACTACTACCAATCCTGGAAGAAAAAAGTATTGTAGCAGACCACCAATTCGGATTCAGAAGGGGCCACGGAGCGACTCAGCAGTGTCATAGAGTTGTGAGCATGATACTCTACTCTTTTGAGAAAAGAATCTACTGTACAGCAGTCTTCCTAGATGTGCGGCAGGCTTTCGACAGGGTGTGGCACCATGGGCTACTGTACAAACTGAAAAGGAGCCTCCCTACGCCATATTACTTGTTCCTTAAGGATTACGTCGAGAATAGAAGTTTTTACGTCAGGCTCAAGTAAGCCGAATCATCTATTCAGACAGGGTGTGCTGGAGTGCCTCAAGGAAGCACTGCAGACATGTCACTACCAACACAAAACAATTTCACCACATGCACATACCTGGACGACACAGCGTTTGTTTGTTCTGCTGACAGCAGGGTCACCTCCAGTCAAGAGCTACAACATGTCATCAATGATCTGAAACCATGGTTAAAACGCTGGAATATCGTCATCAACGCTGACAAGTCCACCCATATTACCTTCTCGCTACGACTAGGTAGCTGTCCGCCAGTCTCCTTAAATGATTCTATCATCCCACATAAGAGCTCGGCGAAATACTTATGTATGACGCTCGATAGAAGGCTGACATGGAAGACCCACATAGACGAAAAGGTGAAACTAATCAGACATAGGGCAAGGTCAATGTCATGGCTACTGTCCACGAAGAGCAAATTGTCGACAAAGAACAAAGTGCTGCTTTACAAGACTATAATTAAGCCAGCGTGGACCTATGGAATTGAGCTCTGGGGCACTACTTCGTTAACAAACATTAAAAAGCTTCAAAGATCAGAATGTCGACTTCTGAGGCAGTTAGTAAATGCCCCATACTACGTGCGCAACTTAACAATAAAAAGAGACCTAAATATACCATCAGTCTGCGAAGAAATAGCAAAAATCAGCAAAAGACATCTGGAGAGGCTGGAAAATCATGACAACCACCAGCCGTCAACATTCTGGACAACAGCACAACGCCCTTTAGGCTTGAAAGGTTTCACTCTGTTGATCTCCCTTTCGGAGTTTCATAGCGTAATATCTTACTAATACACCCTCAACCAAAGATTAAATATTTACTTTTCCCCTTCAAAGTATTATAAAATTTAATTAATGGGCAGATGTAAATAAAGAACATTCAACACAAAAAGAAAAAAATCTAATTAGTGACGCGCATGAATGGATTAGCGAGATTCCTACTGTCCCTATCTACTGGTTGTGGACGAACTTCCGAAGTGAGACGTGCGTCCCGTGCGCTCCGTACGAAAACCGCGTAATACCATAAAAACAGTGCCGACATAGACGGAATTTAGTGTCCCCTGTGCGAGAACCAAAACGCAACAGTGACACTTATATTTTCCGAGAAATTTAGTTTCTTCTGTGCAAAATTAAAATCAGGTGCGTGAAAACTTCCAGAAACTTCTAGAGAAATTGAGAAAAGTTTATAGTTTTTGGCACGGACAAATGCTTGTGAATTTGGACTTACTTACTCTTACACCGAGTACACTACTTGCCCTGAGTGTATTGCTTGCACTACTTGGGTTTCGACTGGTTAAGTGCTTGCAGTGTTTCAACTGCGGTTGTTGTGGTGGACAACATAATGCACGCGATGTCAAGGTCGAGTGCTAGATTGTGTAGCGAGTCCAAAATGTCACTTTCGGAGAATCGCCCAAAAGATTCAAAAGGGAAAAGGAGCAGACGGTCGCGGAACCGGGCTGTATCGTCGCCCATCTTGGTTGGGAGCGACGATGCATCCTCTGCTAAGCGGTTGGTTGTCTCCTTCCTTGGAGCCAACGTCGATGGAGCAGCTGCGGATGGAGTCGCCGATGGAGCCGCCATTGGACAGGCCGATGGCTCAGCTTGCGGATGTGGACCAGACGGTGAGGTCCGCTGTGTTGCGCGCCGGACTGGCGCCGGAAGCGGCCATCGCCGTTTTGGAGGCAACTGCTCGGCTTAGTTGTGGTGACCTTAGCGAGCTGGTGACCACGCTAGCTGTACGAAATGCCGTCTTGGAGACAAAAGTTGCGTTGTGCCAACCAGCTGCTGCGCCCTTCACGGCCCCAAGTGCGAGTGGTGCCACCACCAGAGTTGTCTATGGCATTGGCCCTATGGCCGCGCCAAGAAGTGCTCCTACAGCCAAGAAGTCCGTGGATACGTGGTCGGCTGTGGTGCCGAGTAGGGACCCGACCGTGTCGGGCAAGGAGATTGCCGAGAAGGTGATGAGCCAAGTTGCTCCAGCTCTGGGCGTTAGAGTTCACGAGGTCCGTGAACTGAAGCGCGGTGGTGCCGTTATTCGTACGCCGTCAAGGAGTGAAATTAAAAAAGTGGTGGCCAACGCGAAGTTCAACGAGGTCTGCCTGGAGGTTGAGCGCAACCGCGGAGTGACGTCTCGGCGCTTCGTACTAAGAACGGCTCTCTGCTGCCTGCGTCCAAATACATGGTCGCATACACTGTATACCAGTGCACGCGTTGCAGGCAAAAGGTCGTCAATGGACATCTCCGTGTAGTCCTGCGGGAATTTCTCAACATTGCATACAAGTTCACGCACGACTGCTAACACACATTGGATAAGTCCCTGGACGGAACAGGAGCATCGCTCTCGACTGTGTCTCTGGGGCCTCGCGTCACCTCAACACAGATCATGTTATGGTCACTGAGGTCCACTCTCCAGTCATATGTGGCCCACATATGCAGATGCTGCTTAGTTGGATATCACTCCGTCCGCGGTGATTATCGAACGTATACAAAGTGCTGACTTCATTCAGCCCACCCGCTCGGGATTCTTGGATTCACTCAGTTAGCAGCTCACCCCGTTGGTGGTTCAAGTCGCCACGAGCACGGACGAGCTATTTGCTGAACCACATGGGGGACCACTGCGTTCGCATCCCAATTGCTACCAGCAAGTAGTAGCACGGAATCTAAGTACGCATGGTACGGTTCCAACTCAGTGTTGTATTGGCAATTCACCGAGTTCAGAAAGATTGAGCCAAATCTTCCAGTGACACTCACGCATACGCCAAAGTCCGTGATGAGCGACTCAATTGCCATGCAGATGGCATCCGGGTCATCAAACGCCGACAGAAACCACTTGAGAATTGCAGCAGGCAATTAAGTAAAATTTACTGTTTACGTTTTTAATTTATGTAAACAAACCTGGAATTATGCCATACAAATTTGTAATTGGAGAACAGAATATTGCATATTTTTAAGCTGATCATGCAAAGAATATAAAAAAGAAAGAAAGCTACAGTCGAGTATGCTCGACTGTGAGATACCCGCTACCCATTTTGAACATAAGCAAAAAATATACCAAAATAATATACTGTACAAATACTTAAAATATGCCAAATTGTATATTTTGTACATCGATATAGTACCCCAATCAAAATATTGCACAGACGGCACAATATACCACATTCTTAGCCATAGTAACTAAGGCGTTTTTGCCCATACAAAAGTATTTCTTTAATAACTTCAGCAATTTTTTATCTGATCGCAATTTTCAGGAATCATTATACCCGCTACCCATAGAGTAGAAGGGTATTATAACTTTGTGCCGGCAGGAAATGTATGTAACAGGTAGAAGGAGTCATCTCCGACTCTATAAAGTATGTATATTCTTGATCAGCGTCAACAGCCGAGACGATCTAGCCATGTACGTCTGTCTGTCTGTGTGTCTGTCCTTCTGTCCGTATGAAACACTGGATCTCAGAGACTATAAGAGATATAGCTATAATTTTTCGACAGCATTTATTATGTATGCACACAGATTAAGTTTGTTTCAAATTTTTGCCACGCCCACTTCCGCCCCCGCAAATCGAAAAAATCGAATAACAAGCGTAATTGTAAAGCTAGAATTGGAATTTTGGTATATACAACAATAGCTATATTATTTATGATTGCTGAAAATTTGGTTGTGATCAGATAAAATTTTTTTAAGTTATTAAAGAAATAGTTTTGTATGGTAAAAACGCCTTCTATGTATGTGTTGTATGTATGCGTATACGTATATACATGCTCGCCTCTATATTTGTATCTGTATGCAAGAGGCACTGCGATAGCTCTATTGGTAGAGTGCAAGCATATTACTGTTGTGGTAGTCGGGGGACTCGGGTTCGAGCCCGCTCGGGGTACAAACTTTTGGTTTTTTTTAATCGTAATTACAACAATTATAAATAAAAATTGTGGATTTTATTAAAGAAATATTTTGTATGAGCAAAATCGCCTGCTATGTATGTATTGTATGTTTGCGTATACGTATGTATATACATGCTCGTCTATATTAGCATCTGTATGCATATGGGGTTCATAAGCAATGCGATAGCTCAGGTGGTAGAGTGCAAGCTGCGCATGTTGTGGTGCCCGGGTTCGAACCCGCTCGAAGTACAAACTTTTTTTTTTTGTTAACCACCCGGTCGGTGGTGCTCGAGTTCAAATCCCGATCGAAAATACATGCATATTTATTTTTAATATTTTGAGATTATTACCGTAATATTTTGCTTTTATTCAATATGGGTAGCGGGTATTTCACAGTCGAGCACACTCGACTGTAGCTTTCTTACTTGTTTTATTATTGTATGTACCAAAACTCGCAGCTCTAGCTTTAAAATTACGCTTGTTAGTCGATTTTAGTTGATTGGCTGGGGCGGAAGTGGGCGTTTCAAAAATTTGAAACAAACTTAATCTGTGTGCATACATAATAAATGCTGTCGAAAAATTATAGCTATATCTCTTATAGTCTCTGAGATCCAGTGTTTCATACGGACAGAAGGACAGACACACAGACAGACAGACGGACATGGCTAGATCGTCTCGGCTGTTGACGCTGATCAAGAATATATATACTTTATAGGGAGAGAGATGCCTCGTTATGCCTGTTACATACATTTCCTGCCGGCACAAAGTTATAATACCCTTCTACCCTATGGGTAGCGGGTATACAAATTTTAAATGACGCGGAAATTGAAATGTGTACGCCAAACGAATGTTACTCACTGGATTTTTGAAAGGTTTTTTTGTGTTGATGTCTGCTCTGCATTGCACTATGTTGAATTTGACCCGTTTTTGTGGCCAAAATTAAAAATTTTGAAATTAACAAGATTTTTGAATGCAGGTTTCTTGTATAATAAAGGTTATTGCTATAGGAAGGTATTTTAGAAAAGTGGGCGTGTCAACGCCCACATAAATCGAAAAAGAGCGAATATATAAATTAAATTTTCAAGTTAGAGACCCGAATTTTGGAACACATGATGAATGTCCTATTTCAAATGCGTCCTGAAAATTTAGTTCAGATCGGATAATAAATATGGAAGTTATTCAAGAAAAAAAAGTCGCAAAGGCTTTACCAAGGGCTTGTTTATCATTTTGCGAATAGTTATGTTTTTTTCAGGGTTTAACGCAAGTAATCTTAATAGGACAGCAAGATCAACAAGTTACGACAGTGTATATGGCATTTTGTTTCTCGCAAAAGCTCCTTGCTTACGCCACACTTCTAGCAGTTCTGCAATTCTGATCAAAATGTTGCTCCCTAATAATTCAAATTACGCAAAAAACCGCAAAAAACGCATAATGAGCTTAGATATTATGAATTCAGAATTGACAGATCTACAATATGTATATGGACACTCACTGAACAAATTTGAACATTTTAGTTAAAACCTTTTGGAAAGTTCAACTTTCTTTCGAAAAGTGACAAGGGGACAACACTTGCTAAATATACAAATTGTTAGAAAAATACGAACGTTTTGTTCAACATATTAGTATCAACACATAGTAATAACTTGAAGAAGTAATATTCCTTTTGAATTTTATTATTTAATGATTTTTGTGGGAGATATGCCAATTTGAAATTGCATCGCACATTTAACATTTAACACTGCACGTACATATTGCCTGCTTGCAACAGCTTACTTTAACAGCTGTTATTTTAACATTAAACTGTTAAGTTAACATTTTAGGTATACAATATCGCGATTTGATAATTTTTAACATGATAACATTAAAAAAACGGAAATTTGAATACTTGCGAAAAATGAGTTTTGGCCACGAAAACGGGTCAAATTCAACATAGTGCATTGTATGCACATACACACACACACACACACACACACACACACACACACACACACACACACACACACACACACCCACACACACACACACACACACACACACACACACACACACACACACACACACACACACACACACACACACACACACACACACACACACACACAGGGACAGTGTGCGAATTTTCCACAAGCCGGTCGCGTTTTGAAGTCGCTCCTTTTGATCGCTCTGGAATTCGCTAAAATAAGTAGGAAAATCAAAAAAAAAGTGACTACGAGTGAGTTCGAGCTGTGCTCAATCCTTGTGTACTCACGGTCGGTCGGGGCACCTGCTGCTGGACGTCGGAGGCAGCCGTGTCACCAGGAGACGCATTGGCAGAATTGACGGCAGCGAGGGAAATTGTTGTTGGTTCCAGTACAATTGACCACAACTACTGGTAAACAATAACAATCGTACACCCACGATCAGCTGACGACGAGGGCTGCGCTATCATCAGCTGCTCAGCCAGACTGGGCGTTCTGGCGTTGCCAGTCGGCCAACTAGAAGCCCAGCGCAAAGCTTAAAAAGCACAGCGCAAAGCTCAAAAAGTGCAAAAAATATCTGCATACTTTTAGGAGCTGCTAATTAACATACGCAATAAGCTCCGCTGAAAGAGTGCAGCTGCAGTGGTGCAGTGCATAGAGGCGCGGACTCTTCAGCGATCCACGGTTCGAATCCACCAAGATCGGAAAAGTCCAACACTTAATTTATTAAGTGGTCTGGCCGAAAAGAGTGGGTCGGCGATGCAGCGCACACCACCACCACCACCAGCAGCAGCAGCAGCAGTTAACAGGAGGCCTAAGTTCCCGTGTGGCAGCAGCATAGAAGAAAATGCATGTCATAACCAAACGGGCGACAACAGGAGCAGGAGCGAGGAACCAGCAAGCAGCTCGTCGGCGGCGGTCGTTGTGTTGCCGGATCCCGATATGGCGGCCACACGTATTGTGCCTGTTGCTGGCCCAGCCAGCGAGAAGAGGTCGCTTAAAGACCTGTTGGAGCGCTTGGGCACGGAGCTGGACGGCCTTTCCGAGCAGTTTGCCTCGCAGAGGCACATCAACGAAAAGATGAGGAGCAAGTTGGCAAGAATGCAGAAATTGCATCGAGCCGCAACAGAGCTGTGTAAAGAGGCAAGCGTCACAGTCACCACAGACACAGCCACTGAAGGAGCATTGGATAAAGCGGCCCCAAGAGCAGTCGTGTCAGCGGCAATCGGCATCAAGCCGTCGGCAACGCCCAAGAGGCAGAGGGATACCGAGGCGGAGCCGAGGAAGACTCCACCAAGCGAAATAAAACAGTAACTCACGCCGAGTGGACTACTGTGGAGTCGAAAAGCACGGGGAGGAAGAGGACCACTACCAAGCCACGCCCTGACGCACTGGTGGTCAGTGCAAAAGGAGAGATGAGCTATAGTGACGTGCTTTCTATGGTTACCAGACGGCAGGATGGGAAGCTGCAAAATGTCGCTGATAGCGTGATCACAGCTCGAAGAACTGCCAAGGGAGATCTTCTGTTGGAGCTCGGCGGCTCTGGGCTGGACAGTACTTCCAAACTGAAGGACGCAATCGAGAACGTGCTAGGGATTGTGCAGAGGTGCGCAGCATTACCCAGCGAACTACAATTGCTATTCGTGACTTGGACGAACTCACGCGACAGGAGGAAGTGTTGGCAGCAGTGCATGCGCAAGCGGGCGTCCCTATCGATGTGTGCCAGCTGAAGAGCCTGAGAGCGGGATACGCAGGCACGCAGGTAGCAATTCTTCAGGTGCCACCACTATGGGCTCCAAAATCCTTGAGTTGGGCAAACTCAAGGTTGGGTGGTCTCGCTGCAGAATTGTGGAGCAAGAGCAGAGGACGAGGTGCTTCAAATGCCTTGAGATCGGGCACATAGCCAGCAGATGCAAGAATCTCATTGACAGGAGTAACTGCTGTATAAGATGTGGAGTACCTGGTCACAAAGTGGCATCGTGCACCAACGCAGCGAATTGCTACATTTGCAGCGCAAATGGAGGCAAACAGCTAAACCACCAGGCTGGTAGTCGCAATTGTCCATTGGCAGCAAAGAGCGCAACGAAAGCACACTCATGCAATTAGTCCAGCTCAACCTAAATCACTGTGCAGCTGCGCATGACCTTCTTCAGCAAGCAGTGCGAGATGATAGCGCTGACGTAGCTATCCTAAGCGAACCGTACAGAGCGGTAACAGGCTCAGTCTGGGCAGCGGATACTACGGGTAAGGCAGCAATCTGGGTGTGCGGCAAATCACCGTTGCAGTTCGGACACGAGCATGCTGCACGTGGATTTGTGCGAGCAAAAATCGGCGGTACATGGGTCTATAGCGTGTATCTGGCCCCAGTCTGTCTCTGGAGGAGTACGGGCGCATTCTGGATGAACTCGCAGCAGATGCTATAGGCCGCTCCCCATTAATTGTCGGCGGCGACTTCAATGCATGGGCAATGGAATGGGGTAGTCCCTGCACAAATGCGAGAGGCTCGATTGTGACGGAAACGTTCCAAATGCTGGATCTAATCCTCCTGAACGAGGGCACGCAACAGACTTTTTGTAGAGCTGGCGTGGGGTCCATAGTCGACCTGACTTATGTGTGCAGCGCGCTGTCGCCTTCGGCACGTTGGCGCTTGAGCGACGGTTACACAGCTAGCGACCACCGTGCTATTCTGTGCGAAGTTGGCGGGCGGCGCCCCAGCAATACAGGTGACCCATCAAGATGGGTTAACTTCAACGCGGATAAGATGGACGTGCTGCGCTTCAGCGCTCGCATCCAGTGTATGGAAGCGGCAGGAAGCGCCGAGCAGATGGCTACGATAGCATTGCATGCGTTAGCGCAAGCATGCAAAGACTCGATGCCCCCCCAGAAGATCTTCCACCCACCACCATCTGCCAGTGTACTGGTGGAATGAGGATATCGCCACCGCCAGGCGGGAATGCAACCGCGTGAGAAGATGCTACCAGCGATCGCGAGGCAGACCGTCCTACACATCATGGCAGCGCGAATACAAAGAGAGGCGGAAAGCTCTGAAACATGCCATCAAGGCGAGCAAACGCAAATGCTTCATCGAGCTTTGTGAGACTTTGGAGAGCGACCCATGGGGGGAAGGCGTACCAACTGGTCACTAAAAAGATCTCGGCACACAAAGCGTCTATGCCACCGGATGATGTGATGCACTGCGTTGTCCGTGAGCTGTTTCCGACTACAGCTGGTGAGACGGTGCGAAATCTTGATGTCGTCACATCCAATAATAGCGCGGCAATTGAGTTGGTTACCAGTGCCGAGATAAGTACTATCGCTGGAAGCATGAAGCTGGGAAAGGCGCCTGGGCCGGATGGCATTCCACTGAGAGCTCTTCGGCTCGCCTGTGCTCTGAGGCCGGAAATCTTCGTTGATATGTTCAACAGGTGTCTACAGGAGGCTGTCTTTCCAGATATCTGGAAATCGCAGAGACTGGTTCTGCTCCCTAAACCAGGCAAGAATCCGGGCGAACCTGCTGCATATCGGCCAATCTGCCTCATTGACAATGCGGGAAAAATGCTGGAGAAAATCGTATGCACCCGGCTGGAGCGCGCTATTGCCGCAGGAGGTGACCTATCGCCAAATCAATTTGGCTTTCGCAAGGCCAGATCGACAGTCGACGCAGCGACTAGAGTTGTGGAGATCGCCTCACACGCCATAGCGGGCAGCAGATGGAAGGGAGGAGCCAAGGAGTATTGCTTGATGGTCACGCTGGACATCAAGAATGCCTTTAACTCGGCCCGTTGGGACTGCATTCTCAAGGCTCTGGCAGCGTTCCAAGTGCCGAGATATCTTCTGGAAATCGTGCGTAGCTACCTATCCTGCAGGCGGCTATTGTACGAGACAAGCGCTGGTATAGAGGAGTACGTCGTGACGGCAGGTGTCCCACAAGGCTCGGTCTTGGGCCCTCTTCTGTGGAATGCCATGTATGATGGCATCCTGAGACTAACCCTCCCCCCGGGCACGCACATGGTTGGCTTCGCAGACGACATCGCTGTCCTTGTCGTGAGGAAGGAGCTGATGCAGGCCGAGAGTGTGTGCAACCAAGCAATTGCGACCATCCAGCAGTGGCTTGGCTCAGTTGGGCTGGCACTTGCGCCGCATAAAACTGAAGCCGTGCTGATAAGCAGCAGAAAACATGTAGAGGTAGCGCAAATTTCGGTTGGCTGTACAACTATTTCGTCCAAAAGAGCGATCAAGTATCTGGGAGTTTGGATCGATACAAGGCTCAGCTTTCGAGAGCACCTGGAAGCGACGAGCAATAAAGCTGCAGGCATGAACCGGCTACTGTCAAGGCTCATGGCGAATGTTGGAGGCCCAAAACAATTGCGACGATCGCTAATCGCGGGTGCCATGCGATCCATCGCACTGTTCGCGGCACCAATATGGGTTCGAGCATTGGACACCAGAAGCTACTGCCAAGGGCTGGAGGCAGCGTTCAGGAAGAGTGCCATCCGCATCATTAGTGGATTCCGCACAATCTCTGAGGACGCAGCGTTCGTCATCGCTGGTGTACCGCCGTTTGTGGAAATGGCCAGAGAGCGAGCTGCTACCTATCGGCAGCTGCGATCCCGGCACCACAGCAACGCCGAAACGCGAACCGTTCGGACAGCAGGACGGCATGAATGCCTAGAGAGGTGGCAGCGACGTTGGGATATGTCTCCAAAAGGCCGTTGGACGCATCGGCTTATCCCGAACATCGGGGAATGGACCAGCAGGAAGCACGGCCAAGTCAACTTCCACTTGACTCAGGTTCTAAGTGGCCATGGATGCTTCAGAAGCTATCTGCACCGATTTGGTCATGAAGCTTCTGGCAACTGCTCTGAGTGTGGAACACTGGAGGATGCTGAGCATACTATCTTCGCCTGCAAGCTATATGGATCACTACGCAACGACTTGGAAAGGGCACTGGGCGTATCGATTGCGGTGGGAAACTTGGTCCCGCTTATGCTGCAATCAGTGGACAACTGGGTTGCGATTTGTGAGTTTGCGTCAACTGTGATGCAGACCCAAAGAAGCATGGAGAGAGCCAGGAGAGAGTCGATGGAATAGGTGGCGCTATGTCTCTTGTGAAGCAATGCTTTACGGCCGTACCACAGGAGATCGCACTGCCCTTTACCCATCATAATTTATTTATATCATGTATCTCGTTATCATATTAACATTAGTAATAGTAGAGCAAAGTCGAAATAAAAAAAACACACACACACACACACACACACGCACACACACACACACAAATATATGTATGTACATATAGTCCAGAGTATGTACATAAGCACACACAATTTGCTTACAGGTTTTGGCTCTGTCTCTCTTAAGTGGATACATGAATACATACATACATACATTACGCACAATAGCTTCCACGCATACACAGAGATAATGAATTTTCAGTGTGGCTTGAACTTGAACTGCATGCCTAAAGGAGTTTTCGGGCAATTGGCAAGCCACGCTTACGATGGACGACTCAGCGAAAGTGAGATGGCTAGACGTATGCTAAATTGTTGCAGCTGCTGTTATAAATGGCACTGCTTACATAATCGTATTTGCGCTGCCTGCCGCCTGCATCTCATTGCAATATAATATTTATTTTAACAGTCTCACATGGAGAAACTACTACTACAAAACATTACTTGTGCTTTTTATACCCGCTACCCGTAGGGTAGAAGGGTATTATAACTTTGTGCCGGCAGGAAATGTATGTAACAGGTAGAACGAGGCATCTCCGACCCTATAAAGTATATGTATTCTTGATCAGCATCAACAGCCGAGACGATCTAGCCATGTCCGTCTGTCCGTCTGTGTGTCTGTCCGTATGAACACCTAGATCTCAGAGACTATAAGAGATAAAGCTATAATTTTTTTCGACAGCATTTGTTATCTTTGCACGCAGATCAAGTTTGTTTCAAATTATTGCCACGCCCACTTCCGTCCCCGCAAATCAAAACAATCGAATAACAAGCGTATTTTTAAAGCTGCGAATTGTTGTGTATACAATAATAACTATAGTATTTATGATTTCTAAAAATTTGATTGCGATCAGATAAAAATTGTGGAAGTTATTAAATAAATACTTTTCTATGGGCAAAAACGCCTACTTACTAGGTGTCTTAGTTGCTTTGGCCGACAATCTGGTATGTTGTGCCGTCTTTGGTATATTTTGAATGTGGTACTATATCGATATAACAAATATAGCGTTTGGTGTATTTTTAGTATATTTGTATTTTTGGTATATTTTGAATAAATACTGCAAAATTTTGTTTCTATACAAAATGGGTAGCATGTATCTTACAGTCGAGCATACTCGACTGTAACTTTCATTCTTGTTCTCTGAAATGAGGGGGTGATGAGGGCCCCTATCAATTTCAGTCTGCTGCTGCAGCTACTGCACATGCATTCGCTTTTGTTGTCACTGCTGAATGCGCCGCCAAATTAAATATTTCACCAAATTTTTGACTTCCATTTGTCCGTCATTTGTAATGAAGCAGCGCACGACAAAGGAAAAACGAGATGCCGACAGTATACGTGGTAAAAGTGCTAAGTGGCGAGAGGGGGCGGCGTGTGTGGAGTGTGTGTTTAATTAATTAGCCAAGGAGGGCTTAAATAGCTCAGCGCTGAATCGTTGCGAAGCTCTGGAATGATAATGATGCAAGGCCAAGTGAAATAACTCTTCAATTGAAACACCCTGCAGTACTGGAGGTGTCGATTGGCCATGGGTAAGTGCTTACCTCGCCGATTACTACATGGGTACTTACTAAAGTGACCCTATAGTAAACGAACGTCGAACCACCTAGTTAATAAATATATGCGTATTAAAGCATAAGTACAAAATAACGGCAAGCATCGCTTTCGTTTTTGTTATTTTGTGAAAAGGGCATACACAAAATTAAAGACAAAACTTCGATTACGCTTTACATCGCTGCTCAAACGCAGCTGTGTTTGCTGGTTAACGAAATTTTGCAAGCATTTGAGTTGAGAAGTGCAAAGCGGATCAATCGATCAATTATTAGGTGAGTTACTTAAAAAATAATATATGTAAAATTTTAAATAAACAGATAATAAAAGTACGACAAGCAGTTAGCCTAATGTGTAATTATACAGTGGAAAACGTGCCTAAAGAAGAGGAAGTGGAAATTATGACAGAATATCTACGTTATCGAAATAATGACAGGGGATTGCGGCCCTAAAAAAGAAGACAATTTCTTTGGTGTTATGATCGGTGAGTATTTTAAAAGATATTTAGTTAATAATCATTATCTACTTCAATCTATTAAAACTTTTTGAATCCTTTTTATTTCCAGATTCAATAACTGAGGACCAGTTGAGAAAGGCCTTGCAGCTCTTGCAGATATTTTAAAAACTCAAGTTGCCTTAAAGTAATAAAAGTATCCGACTTATTAAAATAAAGAAAAATTAAAATTAAATAAAAACTGTAATTGAAATTGTACATTTTTTATACCCGCTACCCATAGGGTAGACAGGAAATGTATGTAACAGGTAGAAGGAGGCATCTCCGACCCTATAAAGTATATGTATTCTTGATCAGCGTCAACAGCCGAGACGATCTAGCCATGTCCGTCTGTCCGTCTGTGTGTCTGTCCGTATGAACACCTAGAACTCAGAGACTATAAGAGATAGAGCTATAATTTTCGAAAGTTTGCTTAAAATTTTTGCCACGCCCCGCTGCCACAAATCAAAAACATCGAATAACAAGCGTAATTCTAAAGAGTTTTGGTATATACAATAACAAACAAGTAAGAAAGTTACAGTCGAGTGTGCTCGACAGTGAGATACCAGCTACACATTTTTAATAAAAGCAAAATATTGCGGTATTATTTTCAAAATAAACCTAAAATACTTAAAAACACTAAAAATATACCAAATAGTTTGTTTGGTATATCGATATAGTACACCATTCATAATATACCATAGACGGCACAATATACCAGATTGTCGGCCAAAGTAACTAAGAACCTTAGTAAGTAGGCGTTTTTGCCCATACAAAAGTAGGTGTTTCTTTAATAACTTCGACGATTTTTATCTGATCGCAGCCAAATTTTCAGGAATCGGAAAATTTAGTTGCGATCAGATAAAAATTGTCGAAGTTATTAAAGAAATACTTTTGTATGGGCAAAACCGCCTATCTACTAGGGGTCTTAGTTGCTTTGGCTGACAATCTGGTATATTGTGCCGTCTATGGTATATTTTGAATGAGGTACTATATCGATATACCACATATAACATTTGGTATATTCTTAGTATTTTTGTAGTATATTTGGTATATGTTGAGAATAATACCGCAAAATTAATTACTTTTATTCAAAATGGGTAGCGGATATCTCACAGTCGAGTACACTCGACTGTAGCTTTCTTACTTGTTTTAATTTATAATGGTCGACCCTTCCATGGGGTCCCATGTAAGTACTTACTTTACCGGCCGTTCAATGGGGTCTAATGTAAATACTTTCTTTAAAGACCCTAATTTGTTGCACTATTTCACTAGTTCGTGGAAAATCGAGGTGGTGGCGATTGACCCTATTTGTGGACATTTCATACAAAAACGGAAAATAAAGAACGCATTGCTAGGTGCAACTTTATAAGTAGTGGTGGTCTGCTGGTAAGTGCTTATTTCACCAGCAACGAAATAGCGCTTAGAACTGCAGAGGAGCTAATTAAAGCGAAACAGCATGTGTGAAGCGTAGAACTGTGAGTTTCTCTCTGTAACATATGTGTAACTGTCTGCTTGTGTCTGTATTTTTACAGTAAACACCTGTATTTCATTGGTCTAAAACATATTAGTTGCAGGGCTGAACACAGCGTTTTGCTCACTTTAACTTTCATGATTATATGAGATTGAGGATATTTCAATAGTTGGCAAGAAAGCTTCATTCGATAAATAATCTTATCGGTACACTCAATCATTTTTTAGAAATCTTTCTTTTTTCGATCAGTTCATGTACACTACGAACTGTTGCATGATAAAATTATTTAAATTAAGTTCTGTAACCAATAACCTCATTCATCGTACGAAGCAGTCAGGCAGTTAGAACATAGTTAATCGACTTAATTTATATCGATAATATGTACCGAAAATGGTACTCGTTCCGCTATCGATCCCTAATGATAGAAATAATAATCGAAGTATTTTGGCGCCATTTTTAAAGCTGCTTTTCCACGTATAATAAAAGTATAGTAACTGCGACTTATTTCCGTTAGCTGCAACCGCACAGTTTATTTCTCAGTGCTTTGTCGACTTTGCCTTGTGTGTTGTTGTTATTTAGTGCTGCTGCTCTGCAGTTTCCACATTTATAACAGTTGCAAGCTGCAACATTTGTGTGGTTCTCATTTCCCTGACTGATGAGAGCCGTAAACGTTCGTGATATCTTGGGCGACTAATTAGAGCGCTAGGTTGTGATAAGGTTGTGCAGAAAACCAATTAACAAAAAGCTTCACGTACAGCTGATGCGCTTTGTGGCATGTCCCCAAAAGGGTTTGCCCCTTCCAAAAACAAACACAGATTGCAAACAACAGCAACAAAAACAAGTAAGAAAGCTACTTGTTTTTGTTCGACTGTGAGATACCAGCTACCCATTCTGAATAAATTAAAAATATTACGGTAATAATCTCAGAATATTAAAAATAAATATGAATGTATTCTCGATCGGGATTTGAACTCGAGCACCACCGACCGGGTGGTTAAAAAAACTTTGTACCCCGAGCGGGCTCGAACCCGAGCACCACAACATGCTCGACTTGCACTCCACCATCTGAGCTATCGCTTTGCTTATGAAACCTCTATGCATACAGATACTAATATAGACGAGCATGTATATACGTATACGCATACATACATAGCAGGCCGTTTTTCCCATACGAAAGTATTTCTTTAATAACATCCACAATTTTTATACCCGCTACCCATAGGGTAGAAGGGTATTATAACTTTGTGCCAACAGGAAATGTATGTAACAGGTAGAAGAAGGCATCTCCGACCCTATAAAGTATATAAATTCTTGATCAGCATCAACAGCCGAGACGATCCATGTCCGTCTGTGTGGCTGTCCGTCTGTCCGTATGAACACCTAGATCTCAGAGACTATAGGAGATAGAGCTATAATTTTTCAAAAGCATTTGTTATGTTTGCACGCAGATCAAGTTTATTTCAAATTTTTGCCACGCCTCCTTCCGCCCCTGCAAATCAAAAAAATCGAATAACATGCGTATTACAGTAATAACTATAGTAGTTATGATTCCTAAAAATTTGGTTGCGATCAGATAAAAATTGTCGAAGTTATTAAAAAAAATACTTTTGTATGGGCAAAAACGCCTACTTACTAGGGGTCTTAGTTGCTTTGGCTGACAATCTGGTATATTGAGCTGTCTATGGTATATTTTGAATGCAGTACTATATCAATATACCACATATAGCGGGTATCTCACAGTCGAGTACACTCGACTGCAGCGTTCTTACATGTTATTTATAATTGTTGTAAATAGGATTAAAAAAAAAAACAAAAAAGTTTGTACCCCGAGCGGGCTCGAACCCGAGCACCACAACATGCTCGGCATGCACTCTACCACCTGAGCTCTCGCATTGCTTATGAGCCCTCTATGCATACAGATACTAATATAGACGAGCATGTATATACGTATACGCATACATACATATCACGCCGTTTTGCCCATACAAAAGTATTTCTTTAATAAAATCCACAAATTTTATTTATAATTGTTATAAATAGATTAAAAAAAAAAAAACAAGTAAGGAAGTTACAGTCGAGTGAGATCGACAAAAATTTTAAACAAACTTGATCTGCGTATATAGCGGGTTTAAAAAAAAAAGTTTGTACCCCGAGCGGGCTCGAACCCGAGTTTCCCGAGTACCACAACACGAATATGCTTGCACTCGACGAATAGAGCTATCACAGTGCCTCTTGCATACAGATACAAATATAGAGGCGAGCATGTATATACGTATACGCAAACATACTAAACTTTTTCTTTAATAACTTAAACAATTTTTATCTGATCCCAACCAAATTTTCAGGAATCACAAACACCATTGTTATTATTGTATATACCACGTCTACCTTTAATATTACTCTTGTTATTATTGATTTGCTGGAGCGGGAGTGGGCGTGGCAAAAATTTGAAACAAACTTGATCTGCGTGCAAACATAACGAATACTGTCGAAAAAAATTATAGCTCTATCTCTTATAGTCTGTGAGATCTAGGTGTTCATACGGACAGACGGACATGGCTAGATCGTCTCGGCTGATGATGCTGATCAAGTATATATATACTTTATAGGGTCGGAGATGCCTCCTTCTGCCTGTTACATACATTTCATGCCGGCACAAAGTTATAATACGGTTTTATCAGCTCAGAGAAGCTGGGTCCAGTGATTTGAGATATTCAAAAACAAGTAAGAAAGTTACAGTCGAGTGTGCTCGACTGTGAGATACCCGCTACCCATTTTTAATAAGGGCAAAATATTGTGGTATTATTTTCAAAATATACCGAAAATACTAAAAAAAAATACTAAAAATATACCAAATGGTATGTTTGGTACACCGATACAGCACACCATTCAAAATATACCATAGACGGCACAATGTACCAGATTGTCGGCCAAAGCAACTAAGAGCCCTAGTAAGTGGGCGTTTTTGCCCATACAAAAGTATTTATTTAATAACTTCCACAATTTTTATCTGATCGCAACCAAATTTTCAGGAATCATAACTACTATAGTAATTATAGTATATACCACAGCTCACACAGCTCTAGCTTTAAATTTACGCTTGTTATTCGATTTTTTTGATTTGCGGGGGCGGAAGTGGGCGTGGCTAAAATTTGAAACAAACTTGATCTGCGTGCAAACATAACAAATGCTGTCGAAAAAAAATTATAGCTCTATCTCTTATAGTCTCTGAGATCTACAGTGGATCGCAGCTTATTTCGTGCAGTCGCAAACTGAAAGTTTGAACCTTCACTGCTACTAAACCATCAAAGATATTTCAAAAATTTAAATGAAGGTTGGTAAAGCAGAATTTGTAGATTTGAAATTATTAAGAAAAATTTTCTTAATTACAAAAGTAAAACATTGAGATACAAAAAAAAATTTTTTGCGCTTTTTTTATGCCGCAGCTTATTTCGTGCAGACATTTTATATAGACGAAATTCTAACTTTTTTGACTAGAATATTAGGTTTTCACGCCAGATTTGGTATTTTTGGTAGTTAAACTAAAAGATTTAATGAGAATTTTGACATTTGAGACATTGAAATACGAAAATTTTGGGGAATTACAAACAAGGCACCTCGAACAACTATTAAACAACGAGAATTAGTTCTCAAATATTTTAAAGATGGGAACAGCCAGCGTTCTATTGCGGAGAAGGTTTCACTAAGCTTTAGGACTGTACAATATATAATTTAGCGCTTTATTCGTGAAAATCGGATGGAAAATAAAGGTCAAAATGCACCAAATAAAATTTTTTGCGAACAAGAGGAGCGTCGCATAGTAAGAAAAGTTGAAGCTATCGCCTCCAAAATTGGCTGTGGAGATAGAGGATGAAATGGGCAAGAAGTGTAGCCCGGATTCAGTGAGCCGGGTCCTGCACGAACACAACTTTAATGGTCGAGTAGTTCGAAAAAAATAATTTATTAACAAGAAAAAACGGGACTACCGCTTACATCTCGCTTGGGAACATATCCGTCATCCGATTTCCTTTTGGGAAGACGTCATCTTTGAGAGGAATCAAAATCTAACATATGCGGCTCGGATGAGAGTCAATATGTTTGGCGGAGACCAATTACCGAGCTAGACCCCAAACACCTAAAACCAACAGTTAAGCATGGCGGGGGTCACGTTATGGTTTGGGCCTGTATGTCGGCCTCTGGAGTCGGTAGCCTGTTTTTATTGATAGTATAATGGACACCAATCAATATCTTTCAATATTAAAGGAAAACCTTCTCCAAAGTGCCGAGAATGTGAGCATACGCGATTGTTTTCGGTTCTACCAGGACAACGACCCAAAGCATAAGGCTGGAATTGTGAAGACCTGGCTCGTCTGGAACTGTCCACACTTTGTGCAAACACCAGCACAAGTACCAGATTTAAATGTGATAAAAAATCTATGGCAAATTTTGGACTTGGCTATTCGGAAATGACAGATTTCGATTAAAAACGATTTAAAATCTGCTTTGCTTGAAGAATGGCAAAAAATTCCAGTGGAAACGACCAAAAAATTGGTATCCTCAATGGAAAACCCTGCTGAAGGCTGTCCTAAAGCAGAGAGGAGGCAACACAAAATATTAGGCTAATTTTTCGAATTTTTAAATAAAAATTCTTGAAGTGCACGAAATAAGCTGCGGCATAAAAATAGCGCAAAAAAATTTTTTTTTTATCTCAATGTTTTACTTTTGTAATTAAGAAAATTTTTCTTATTAATTTCAAATCTACAAAGTCTGCTTTACCAACCTTCATTTAAATTTTTGAAATATCTTTGATGGTTTAGTAGCAGTGAAGGTTCAAACTTTCAGTTTGCGACTGCACGAAATAAGCTGCGATCCACTGTAGGTGTTCATACGGACAGACGGACGGACACACAGACGGACAGACACACAGACGGACAGACACACAGACGGACAGACGGACATGGCTAGATCGTCTCGGCTGTTTTGAAATTCTGAGATATGAGCAGACTTGAAAACACTTGAGGCTACCGTTGTAGAGCTTTAGTTTTCATAATTTCGAGGTGTGGGCGATCGAGTTTGAGTCATTCATGCCGAAAAAAATGTCAAAATTTTCCAAAATTTAAAATTTCGAAAACGAAAAATTTTTTCGAAAAACTAAAAGATGGGCAAACATGGGCAAACGATTTTAAAGCGATTTCCGCAAAAAAATTTTGAAAAAAAAAATTTTTGAATTTTCGAAAAAAAAATTTTTTTCATAATTTCGAAACTAAGGGTGGGCAAAAAAAAATTTTCCTGGGCAAACATGGGCAAACGATTTAAAGCAATGGGCACCAATTTTTTTTGAATATCTCAAATCACTGGACCCAGCTTCTCTGAGCTGGTTTTATCCTATGGGTAGCGGGTATAATAAGCACAACACACCGAAAGTTTTGTTAATTTCAAGTTGGGTACAAATTATCAATGGTAAATTTTGCCACTGACGTTACGCATATGGCACTTACTCAGTCACTCACGCACACACACACATATGCATACCTACTCGTATTTGTGCAACTGTTCCAACAACGTAGCTTTGTGGATATAAAGGCCAAGGTTAGCGTAAGCGCCTGTCATAAGTGACTTTATCTCACGGTGCCCGAAAACAAGGATTCAAGCTTTGATCAGCGCACCCTTGGATAATCTCCGCAGGAACACACTGAAGCACCAGATATTTGGGCTGGGTACTTCTTCCTGTGTGGGGAACGAGGCCTACCTAAAACGTCTGCCGATCTGTGGTTCACTGCAACCGGTTGTATTACGCAACTCCACGTCGAGCACTCCGCACTCTCCGCATTTGGATGTAAACCACGATACTCCCCGAAGGGCCACAACCTGTACCATGACGGACAAAGTCCGCGGGCACTTGGTCGGGTTTGGTACCACAAGAGTACTACCAATTTTGCTCCCGGTAAAACCGCACCATATATTGGACACATCTCCGATAGCATGTAATGCCCGGAAACCCCTTGAAACTGCAGTTTCGGCAGTCCACCAGGCTAGCACATTTCGACGCAACATGGCCGGTCTGCCCGCATTGGCGGCATACTTTCGAAACCTTGTGGTCGAATCCCACACAGCGATGACACGCGTATGTACGGACGAGCGACCTACAGCGAAACGAGAATCACTTGATGTAGGCTCACCAGGTCTTATCAAGCACGGCTTGCGCTTTTTCATCACATTCAAGTATCAGATTGACTCTGATACGTCAGTGACCGACCACGTCTTCGACGCCATATGCACCATCTTCATAAAAGCTGACTGCGAGAACTCCTCCTTGAAGTGGTTTTCATAGAGCTCCTCCATGAAAATTTCCGGGAGAATCCCTAAGTCCACTTCGATAACAGGGATCCTCGACCTCACTCAAAGGTTGGGCACAACCTCCAGGCCGACCTCGTTGAACTTCGTGTTGGCCACCACTTTCTTGACCTCGTTCCTCGACGGCGTACGAATAACAGCGCCACCGCGCTTCAGTTCACGGACCTTGTGAACTCAAACGCCCAGAGCCGGAGCGACTTCGCTCATCACCTTCTCGGCAATCTCCTTGCCCGACACTGTCGGGTCCCTGCTCGGCACCACAGCCGACCACGTTTCCACGGGCTTCTTGGCTGTAGGAGCACTTCTTGGCGCGGCCATAGGGCCAATGCCGAATACAGCTCTGGTGGTGGCACCACTCGTTCCTCGTTCCACAACGCAACTTTCGTCTCCAGAACAGCATTCCTTACAGCCAGCGCGGCAACCAGCTCGCTGAGTCCGGCAGTAGCCTCCAAGACGGCAATGGCCGCTTCCGACGCCAGTCCAGCGCGTAGCACAGCGGACCTCACCGTCTGGTCCACACCCGCAATCTGAGCCAATACGGTATCAGTCCCGTCTTTCACCACACTGGCAGCCACAAAGCTACCAGCAGGAGCTGGTCGGGCAGGCGCACTCAAGGAGCGGCAGTAGCAGTGGAAACGTTAGCGACTCCATCTGCGGCTCCAACGGCTGCTCCAGCGGCTGCTCCAGCGGCAACTCCAACGTCGGCTTCGCTGGCGGCTCCATCACCGACTCCACCAGCGGCTACATCGGCGTTGGCTCCGAGAAAGGAGACAGTCAACCGCGTAGCCGAGGATGCATTGTCGCTACCAACATAGTTGAGCGACGATATAGAACTGTTTCGCGGTCGTCTGCCTCTTTTCCCTCTTGGGCGATCCTCCGAGACGGACATCTCCCTGGACTCGCTACACACACTAGCACTCGATCTAATGTGCATCACCGTACAAGCAGTACAAGCAGAGCGGATCGACCAAGCAGTGTACGCAGTCCATGTGGTAAAAGCATGTCAAGCAGTCCAAAACTAACAGCTTTTGTTCGCGACAAAAACTATGAGCTTTTTTCAAACTTCTCAATATAAAGTAATTGCAATTACTGTAAACAATGCACCGCAATTTATGTTGTTTACTAAAAGCGACAAAGCGCGCACGTCTGCTCTAGTCGGCGGTCGAAAACAAACTCAGTAGATGGGGACATGGAATTTGTAGATTAACGTGAGCACCTGGCATGATGACTCTATCTCATAGAGGACTAAATTTAAACGGTGATCAGCGCCCCATGAAGCAATTCACATGTATACATTGAAGAGCCAACTGTTTGGGTCGACTCAACCTCCTGTGTGGGAAGCGAGGCCCATCTAAAACCTCTTCCGATCTATGGGTCACGGTAACCGGTTGTATTACGCAACTCCACGACGGGCACTCCGCTTTCTCCGCATTTGGATGGTAAACCACAGCCGCAACCAAATACCAGGACGGACATATGTCCGTGGGCACCTGGTTCGCGTGGTACCACAAAAACCTCCGGTCAGGTTTCGTACCACAAAGGTACTACCAACTTTAACTCCAAACAGTTACGGGTTGGTGGCCGAAGTGGAAACATCAAGCATACAACATTCTTCCGCTCCGATTCATAGCAACCCCACATTCATACATCCCGATTCACGCCTGCCTACCTAGCATTCCCATTCCCCTCACCTACACACAAGCACGCATACACAATTCACACAATCATTCAATCCGGCCTTCAGGAACGCTCATCTGCCGTCTCGCAAATACAATGCGGGCAAACTCATTCAATTTACCTACACTAGTACTAGTGGAGAGTGATTGACTTACGTCAAACCCACCACCAGTCTGCCTAATCCCTCATCCATCACACGAATATCGCTATACAGTGGACATTCACACAACACAGTCTGCAGTAAAGTTGATATCACGAATTAATTCGCGAGTCACAAAGCATTCATACAATTGTTCCATGCCGTTAGCTGAAGGCCTCCGACATGCAAGTTGCCTAAACTAAGTTCCCTGCCTTTCCCTCTCGCTATTTGATAAACACGACCCCAGGGATCATGCTTTATGCGATCTGCAAACTCACGCCATTCCGCCTCTTTCACACATACAAGCATTTCCTTGCACTCATTCATACACCTACTATACTTTCGCCTTAGCTGAGCATTGGATATTCTCGCTCTTTGGAAACGTTTCCGCAGAGTTCGAAGTATCCTACGCTTAGCACTCAAGTCACTCGTTCACTACTTAACACGCTTAAGATTCACCTTGCGGTGTCTCCGAAGCATGCTATCATTCACACTTGTCATCTATCTATTCACACACATGACCTGCTCGTCCGCACTCATAGCACTGAAGGTGCTAAGCGGACTTGCGTTGCCGCCTCACATATAAACAGCCCATATTGGGCCCACGAATTACCCCCAACACTTTCATTCGTTGTGGGAGTATGTGCAAACACAATCTCGATTGGATTGTGATCACTTATACCTACTCCACCTAACACACACGCATCGCTGCTTCATTAACAAGGATGACGTCAATGTCACTTTTCCCGTTCGGACCATCAAAGGTACGAGGAGTGTTCAAAAAGTAAGGTGACTTTGTATTTTCAAGAATAACTATTAATTTATTTATCAATATTTATGTTGTCCCCTTCAAAGTAATCCCCCTCAGATACACTTATGCCAACGGTTTTTCCAATCCTCAAAGCACTTCCCATAAGCATTTTTCGGAATAGCCTTGAGCTCTTTAAGCGATGCAGTTTTTATCTCTTCAATCGTTTCAAATCTCCGTCCATTCATAGGTCTCTTTAGTTTTGGGTACAAGAAAAAGTCACATGATGCCAAATCCGGTGAATATGATGGCTGAGGCAATATTGTGTTGTTGTTTTTGGCCAAAAAATCGACGGTCAAAATTCAACAATTTCGAAACAAACTTCGCTGACACACGACTCATGCCCAAAACGTTTGAAAAAATTTCATGGCACAAGCCAAGCGATATACCGACATCTTCAGCAAACTTCTCTGATTGATTCGACGATTTTCCAAAACAATTTTCTTCACTGCTTGAACGTTTTCATCAGTTGTTGACGTGCTTGGGCGTCCAGAGCGAGGCTCGTCATTGGCATCTTCCCGACCATCTTGGAAGAGTTTGTACCACTTGTAAAAATTTTTATACCCGCTACCCATAGGGTAGAAGGGCCTTATAACTTTGTGCCGGCAGGTAGAATGAGGCATCTCCGACCCTATAAAGTATATATATTCTTGATCAGCGTCAACAGCCGAGACGATTTAGCCATGTCCGTCTGTCCGTCCGTCCGTATGAAACACTGGATCCCAGAGACTATAAGAGATAGAGCTATAAGCAACCACGAGCGTGAGCACGTCCTTACTGATCGCCTTCATCTTCTCTACCGGGCTTCCCTTGCTCATCATTGGCCCTGGCTTACTCAATGGAGCAACCAACGCCTCTGCTGCTTTTTCAGCCGCCCTAAATTACTCTATCATACTCCACAATGAGCACATCGGTGTCGAATCTGCCGACACCAGATTCTCCTCAGCTACGCTAAGCACACTAGTAGCGGCGCTGGACACCACCACCAGCGGCTCCCAGACACTCTGTCCCTATCCCAGCATCACCAAAAGAGGCTGCCTTCTTCAGCTTCTTCTCTGACGCCGATACCCCCTTCCGCTTAACCATTCCGTCGGCCACCGAGAGGAGGTCGTCCGTCGACGCACCACTCCCCCCAGCTCCAACGGCCGGCTTGCACGCTGGCATCCAAAACTTTTGTGCAAGTTTTAAAAATACTCAACTGTACTCACCAGAAAGTAGGTCACACGAACTTAAGCTACTTTAAGAGCGCTTAAAACAAGCACAAGCACGCACACACTCGCAAAGACGCGCGACGTTTTTCTCACGCTCCTCACACGCACACAGCGAACGAGAAGCACAAAGCGCACACTGAAGATAACAAATAACAGTGAAAGCTTCCGGGAGGATCCCTGTGTCCACGTCGAACACAATGATCCTTGACCTCACTCAACGGTTGGGCACAACCTCCATGCCGACCTCGTTGAACTTCGTGTTGGCCACCACTTTTTTGATCTCGCTCCTCGACGGCGCACGAATAACAGCGCCACTGCGCTTCAGTTCACGGACCTCGTGAACTCTAACGCCCAGGGCCGGAGCGACTTCGCTCATAATCTTCTCGGCGATCTCCTTGCTCGTCACCACAGCCGACCACGTTTCCACGGGCCAATGCCGGAGACAGCTCTGGTGGTGGCACCACTCGTACCTAGGGCCGTGAAAGGCGCAGCAGCAATGTAAGCAATCAAAGTGGTCCAAGCAGGTCTATCAGTTAAAAATTACGAGCTTTTGTCCGCGACAAAAACGGTGAGCTTTTTCAAACTTCTCGATTTACAATAATTACAATTACTGTAAACAATGCACCCCAATTTATTTTGTTTACTAAACGCGACAAAAACAAGGTAACGTGATTTCGCAATAAAATCGCGCGCACGTCTGCACTAGTCAGCAGTCGAAAACAAACTGAGAGTAAATAGGCACAGTAGTAATCTCATTAATCCATTCCATTAATCCATTTGGCTATTTTTGTTTTGTTTTTTTTGTAGAAAATGAATTTGCCTACACAACAATGCCATATATGGACGGCACGTCATATGAATGTTTTCCCTTTACTTTGTACACAAGTTTTTTTTTTTCTTGGTTTCAATTTATTATATTTAAGATCTGCCTTATTATGCAATAATTAAATGGAATGACGGATAAATTACATTAAGTTAAACATTGAGACGTCTGATTTATTTAATGCAAGGTTGTTGGGGTGGTTGTTCAGTCGGTTGACATATCTTGATGAACTGTTGGCGATAATGACATTAACCCATGGAATGTTGAGTTGTGTGTGGATTCAGACCTTGTCATGGTAGGGGTGAGCCTTGGAAATCATGCACAAAGCCTTATTTTGGAATTGTTGTACCTTCTTCCTGTTGCTACTGCTGGCGGTGCCCCAGAGCAAGTAAAAATGGGCATCACTATAACCTTTTAGTTTGACCTTAGAACTCTTTCCTAATAGCCAGTGTAGTTTTTTCAATTTCTCTTGAGCTTGTTTGCGTTTGCACAAAAGGTGAGCTATCCAGGTGAGCCTTCTATCTAAAGTCATCCCTAAATATTTTGGAGTACGTTCTTCTGGGATAGTTATTCCTTCCAGCTGTCGGGAGGACAGTTTCAGAGTAGGAGGGTGAAGGTGGTATGAGTTGACTTGTCGGGATTAACTGTGATATTCCAGCAAGCCAACCATGGGCCTAAAATGTCAAGCTCCCTTTGCATCAGTTTAGGAGGTTTCGTTGGGAGTGGTAGCCGAGGCAAGGAAAGCGGTATCATCTGCGTAGGTGGCTGTCAAGAGGTGTTCGTCCTGAAGAGTAGGCATATCTGCAGAGAATACAGTGTATAGCACCGGGCCAAGCACGCTGCCTTGTGGGACTTCTGTGTTTATGACTTTTATGGAGGATTTATCAGTGCCACATCTGACGTAGAATTTCCGGTTGTCTAGGTATGAGCCGAACAGAGCAAAATAAGAATTAGGCAAACACTCCTTGCTTTTGTATAGCAGTCCTGAGTGCCAAGCTCTGTAGAATGCTTGTTTAATATCGATCATCACTGCACAACAGTAGAGGTTCGACTCAAACGCTTCCAGGATGCGCTTGACTAGGCGGTGACACTGCTCTACGTGGAAGTATTCATTCGAATACCTTGGAGAGAACACTTAATAGACTTATCGGTCGATAAGAGGCGGGATTGGATTCATATTTGCCAGGTTTGAGGATCATGATGACCTTCAGAGTTTTCAAGCGGGTGGGAAAATGGCCGATCTCAAATTTGTACACAACATTTGAACATTTTTTAAATTATGCTAAATTATGAAATTCTAAAGGGTGGGTAAACGAATGCAATGAATGGACAGTCTGAAAAAGTAAAAAAAAAAATTTTAAATTGTTGGAACTTAGTGAACATTTTAAACTTTAAGCAATGAATTTGTATGGGCAATCAAAAATAGTTGAAAACGAAAAAATGTAAACATTTTTCAAAATTCAAAATTTCGAAACCCAGAAATTTTTTCGAAAAACTAAAAGATGGGGAAACATGGGCAAACATTTTTAAAACGATTTACATTGAACATTTTTTTTTTTAATTTTTGAAAAAATAAAAATGTTATAATTATACCCGCTACCCATAGGGTAGAAGGGTATTATAACTTTGGGCCGACAGGAAATGTATGTAACAGGTAGAAGGAGGCATCTCCGACCCTATAAAGTATATATATTCTTGATCAGCGTCAACAGCCGAGACGATCTAGCCATGTCCGTCTGTCCGTCTGTGTGTCTGTCCGTCTGTCCGTATGAACACCTAGATCTCAGAGACTATAAGAGATAGAGCTATAATTTTTTTTCGACAGCATTTGTTATGTTTGCACGCAGATCAAGTTTGTTTCAAATTTTTGCCACGCCCACTTCCGCCCCCGCAAATCAAAAAAAATCGAATAACAAGCGTAATCTTAAAGCTAGGGTTACGAATTTTGGTATATACAATAATTATGTAGATGTTATGATTCCTGACAATTTGGTTGCGATCAGATAAAAATTGTCGAAGTTATTAAAGAAATACTTTTGTATGGGCAAAAACGCCTACTTACTAGGCGTCTTAGTTGCTTTGGCTAACAATCTGGTATATTGTGCCGTCTATGGTATATTTTGAATGCGGTACTATACAGATATACCAAACATACCATTTGGTATATTTTTAGTATTTTTGCAGTATAATCGGTATATTTTGAGAAAAATACCGTAAAATATATTTCTTTTATTCAAAATGGGTAGCGGGTATCTCACAGTCGAGTACACTCGACTGTAGCTTTCTTACTTGTTTTGAAACTAAGGGTGGGCAAAAAAAAATTGTTCCTGGGCAAACGATTTCAAACAATGGGCACCAAATTTTTTTTTTTTGTTTATCTCAATTCCCTGGACCCAGGTTCTCTGAACTACAAACCGCACACGCGAAACTTTTACCGCTACTCTCAAGATAACAAATAACTGTTATCGCAAAAACAAAGACCAGTGTTTTACGTGTTTCACCACATTCAAGTGTCAGATTGATAATTCTTTACAGCCAGCGCGGTCACCAGCTCGCTCAGCTGGGCAATTGCCTCAAAGACGGCGATGGCCGCTTCCTCACAATACGGCATCAGTCTCGTCTTTCACCACACTGGCAGCCAGAAAGCTACCAGCAGGAGCTGGACGGGCAGGCGCACTCAATTGGGTGACGGCGGCCACCATAGCGGGTGCAGGGGAAGCAGTAGCAGCGGCAACATCGGCGACTCCAACGGCGGCTTCAGTGGCGACTTCACTAGCGGCTCCATCACCGACTCCACCAGCGGCTACATCGGCGTCGGCTCCTAGGAAGGAGACAGGCAACCGCTTAGCAGAGGATGCATTGTCGCTACCAACCAAGTTGGGCGACGATAGAGCCCTGTTTCGCGGCAGTCTGCATCTTTTCTACTCGATCTGGTATGCAGATCATCGCGTCCATGCACGCAGTGCAAACCGCGCAAGCATTATAAACACTAAAAGTAGTGCGATTTTCCCAAGCAGTGAAGTGGTCCAAGCAGTGCAATCATGGTAAGCAGTCAACAACTACTAGCTTTTGTCCGCGACAAAAACTGTGAGAATTTTTCAGACTTCTCGATTTACAGTAAGGTTAATTACTGCTAATTAATTACTGTTAATTACGTCTGCTCTAGTCGGCGGTCGAAAACAAACTGAGTAGATAGAGACATGGAATTTGTAGATTAACGTGAGCTCCTGCCATGATGGCTCTATCTCACGGTGCCCACCACAGAGGACTCAATTTAAGCGTCGATCAGCGCTCCCATAAAGCAAGTCGGCTCCTAAAACCTCTGCCGATCTGTGGTTCACGGCAACCGGTTATATTACGCAACTCCACGTCCGCTCTCTCCGCATTTGGATGTAAGCCACAGCCACCACGATACTCCCCGAAGGGCCACAACCCGTACCAGGACGGACAAAGTCCGCAGGCACCTGGTTCCCGTGGTACCAGAAAACCTCCGGTCAGGTTTCGTACCACAAGGGTACTACCAATTTAACTCTAAACAGTTAACGTTGGTGACGCACCTCGAGAATCGCTTCGTACGATAAGTAGAGATCCACTGTGGTGAAATTCTAGGACCCGTCATCCACACGGGTGAGTCAGTTTTAGCTATAAGCTCGGGACTGACGGCCCAGCTAGCCCGTTTAGTCTTCTCGTACGACAAGCAGAGGTACACTGTGGCAATGCTTCCAGAATTTCCGGAGTAAAAGTTGATAGGTTTGAGAAAAAACGTTGCTAAAAATTATAAAAAAAATCCCAAAAAATTGCAAAATCTTTTCAATTTTTTTTTTTTGTAGAGTATATACATACATCTTTAATTATTTTAGGAATAAAATATATTAAAATAAACAGGGTTTCGTATCTACTTTTTTAACACCTATTACAAAATGCTTAGAATAGCTTCAAATTTTTCTGATTCATTAATATCCGTGTACTTTTTATTTCCGGTAATTTTTAGTAAATACTAATAGGGAAGTGACGATTTATGGCAACATTTAGGTCTATGTAGTCCATAAATGTTGATATAAAAATATAATTTATTTTATTTCTATTAAAATTATATCAATTCCAAACTAACCTTATAAATGTTGTTCGTATACTTTCGGCATCTTTATTTAATTTCAAAAAATAATAATAAAAAACACTTGACACAGTCAATAATTAACCAGTAACCCATTCCCTTCTCTCATTTTAGGGTTAAGGGATGACAACTACAAAATGTAAGTTGATTGATTTCTATCTTGAAAGGTTGGATGAGTCAAACTACAGATCAAAAGGCAAGTGAAACATGAACTGCTCGTAAACAGCCCTTAAGACACTGAGTGCTCATTTAATTACCTTCAAGAATTTATCAGATTTTAAAATAAAGTTGCAATAATGGGAAAAATTACTTTTAAAAAAGTTCTAATTAATCTTTACATCTGTGCAAACACCATTTATTAAAAAAAAAACATGTATAAATAGTTTCTAAGTTCATAGTACTTAATGACCATCAGATCACTTTAGGAGGAGCTCATTCGTCATTCATCTTTCGAAACTGAAAACTCAATCTGATTTTTAAAATATCAAAATGGTTATGTTAATTATGTACTTAGTTTAATTTATTTGTAGTCTTTTGTTTTATATCAATATTTTATTAAGATTTTTTTTTTAATCTTTCCATTTGTAATAAGCATCAAAACTTGATGAAAAATTACCGCGGCTCCTGTTCCGCTTGTTGCTGTTGTTGCAGTTGCATGGGCGGCTGTTGCATCGTATGCAACAACGCTTCGCTCACCTTGGCGCGAAAGCTGACATTCTGTAGTGGCGATATCTTCTTCATCATGGGCAGAAAACTTTTTTTTTTTTTGAGGACTTTGCTTTTATTTATTGAATCTTCTTCTACATTTTGAGACTAACAATAAGTTTACGAATCTTAACATTAAAATTTAGCTAACAGTGTGTTAAGACTGCATTCTGGTTGCGTGTCCCTCAAGTCGGTCACTGGGTAGGTAAGTCATTACGATGAAGACGTGATTGGTTGCTCAACCTTGTTAGACCTCTCGCTAGGTGGTTAGGGTGCAGCAGCAGCTTGGTAAAGTACTTTTCCTTCTGTTCTGCGATGACTTCTATGACTGGTAGGATGTTTAAGTCGCGTTGTATGTTTTCGTTGCGAACGTACCACGGTGCCCCGGTGATGGTTCTCAAGATCTTCGACTAAGCTCGCTGGACTATGTCAATATTACTATTGCTGGCATTCCCCCATAACTGGGGGCCATACATCCATATAGGTTTTAGTACCAAGTTATACAGCAGGACTTTATATTCAAGGCTAAGGGGAGACCGAGCGTTGATAAGCCAATGAAGGCTGCTGGCTTTTAGCTTTAGGTGTGTTCTTTTGGCTTCAATGTGCCGGTGCCATGTGAGTCTTCTGTCGAGGTGTACTCCTAAATATGTCACTTCGTTTGCTTGCGGGAGTAGAGTGTTGCTTAACGTTAGCGGCGAGCAGTTTTGCCTGTTCAGGGTGAATGTAACGTGCTGGCATTTTAGTTCGTTCACTCTAATTCGCCAATCTGATAGCCATTTTTCAACATCGATTATATGAAGAGCTAGCTGCGCAGTGGCTTGCCTCGGGCATTTTGAGCGTCTAAGAATAGCTGTATTATCAGCAAACGTAGATGTTGTTATTCGTGTGCTTGTGGGGATGTCTGCTGTGTAGAGGTCGTATAGTGTTGTGAGATGCAACACTGCTATATCTGATGACTTCACTGTTGGAGCTGGAGTTCCTCAAGATAGTGTGCTATATCTTGAGGAACTCCAGCTCCAACAGTGAAGTCATCAGATATAGCAGTGTTGCATCTCACAACAAATTTTCTGTCGTAAAGACTCTAAAAGCTTATGAGTGTTGCTAGGGAGCATTGTCTTGATCTTGTACATTACACCTTCTAACCAGACTCTATCAAATGCTTGAGAGACATCTAAAAACATGGCAGTACAGTACTCTCGTTTTTCGAACGCGTTCCGAATTTCTGATGTTATCCGGTTGACCTGCTCAATTGCTCAGTGCTTTTCACGAAACCCAAATTGATGTGACGGGATTCCTTCCTGGAGTCTTAGGTATGTGTTTATCCGAATCAAAACGCATTTTTCAAAGAGTTAAGATAAGCATGAAAGTAGGCTTATAGCTCTATACGACGTGGGGATTCCCGGCTTTGCTATCATTATTATAATTGACTTTTTCCATCTCACTGGATAGTAGCCAAGTTTTGCGATGGCATTGAAAAGCTGGGTGATAGTGCAAACGGCGCAATATGGGAGCTCGATGATCATTTTGGGAGTCATGAGGTAGCAGCCCGGGGATTTTTTCGGATTCAGTTGATTTTTGATGATGCTAACGATTTCATTTGGGCGAAATTCGATTGGCTCATGTTGAAGCTGAGGCTCGTTTGGGAAAGTCGGCAGAGTAAACGCACTCGTTGGTTGGAATACATTTTTAAGATGGTTGGCAAACGTGCTGGCTCTGTCTACGCGCCCAGCCTCCTGTGGGATTTCTAATAGGCATCACGGTTTCTTTCGGTGAGCTCAGAGTAGGGTGAGCTCTCCATAGTGAGTTTTTCGTACTAGAAGTACACAATTGCTCTATGTAGTGGCGTTGGACATATGCCTCTTCTTGCTGTAGAGTTTGAGTAAGTTCACGTGAGGCATGTCTTAAACTTTGCTTAGCAGATGACGATCTGTGGAATTGCCACTCTCGACGTAAGCGTCGCTTTTCGAGGACGAGCTGATCGATTTGTAGATTTGTCTTCTTTCGATTGCTTTGTATATTTATGGTTTGAGGTATTGAAGCTTGGGCTGCAGAGACAAGTACAGACTCCAGAGAATTAACAAAGCTGTCTACGTCGGCTTCATTGTTGAGATGGGGACTTAGCTCAATGTGTGAGCTAATATACTTTCTGTACTTAATCCAATTGGTTTTCTGTGAGGGCAATTTTAGTGATTGTTCCAATGTTCCTGGATGCCGGAGTAGAATAAACAGTATAGACGAGTGATCAGATGAAAGGCATTTGGCGCTTATCAGATTTTTTGGAATGTTTTTGGTAATCGCAAAGCCTATTAAATCGGGCAGTTTCTTTGGGTCTGCCGGCCAGTATGTTAGTGTGCCAGGAGAGCTTGTTCTTGGTGTTGATAATGGCATTGTAGAGCTGCTTTCCTTTTGGAGTCACGATACGAGATCCCCAGTGTGTGCTTGGCATTGTAGTCTCCTGCTGCTATGAAGTGGTCTCCAAGTGAGTTGAAAAACTGCATAAACTCATTTTCAGCTATAGTGAAGCGAGGGGGCAGTATACGGCGGCTGCCGGTATTTAGTTTTATATTTATAGATGTGGCCTGTAGGTAGTTTTTAGCAAATTTGTTATGATAGTAGTGCTTAATACGGCTTCTGATTAGAATTCCAGTCCCACCATGTGCTTTACCGTCTGGATGATTTGTTCCGTAGAAGGTATATACTCGTAGTTGAAAATTGTATTTGTTTGTAAGGTGTGTTTCTGAAAGCAGCATTACGTCGATTTGATTGTCGAGTAGGAATTGAGCTAACTCAAGTTTATGTTGTGAAACGCCGTTAGCGTTCCACGTAGAGATCCGTAGGGGAGTTATTAATGGGATTGTTGTGAAACCAGCATTTGAATCAATAGATTTTGGTTTCGCATTAAATCTTGTATAGTTGTGCGCATAAATGACATAAATTCTGTAAGGCTTTGTTGTAAGCTGCATATCATAGCTTCGAAGTTGCTTTTTGGCTGCTCCGGCGATTGATGTTGCTGAGCCATGTTCGATTCTTGGTATGCTGATTGCAGAAATGAACTTTTTGAGGCAGGGGTAGCCGGTCCTGATTTTAAAGCGCTTGCGTATGTCACACTTTTGTCAGAGTTAATAGGTCCTAGTGAGGATCTGGCTGCAGTCGCGAAGAAGACTTCAGGATTTGATCTGGAGACTTTCAACGTTTTATTTTGGGTGCGGGCGGTAATTCCTTTCTGATGGATGCGGCTTCTCAGATCCTTATAAACTGGGCAAACTCTATAGTTAGCAGTGTGATTGCCACCGCAGTTGCCGCACATTTTCGAATTGCTGTCATCTTTGCTCGCTGGGCAGTGTGCGGAGTCATTAAGCTCTCCACAAACTACACACACCGGGCGCAGTTTGCAGTATGAACTTGTATGACCATATTCTTGGGAGTTCGCCCATTGTACCGCACCATTGCGATTGTGCGGTTCCTCAACTGTAATTCGGCGGTGCAGCAAGAACTAAAGATTGTATATAGGGTGCACTTCGTATTTCTTCAGGGGCTTATTTTCTGACTCGAGCTCAACCTTAAGGAGTGGCTGCGGCTTTCTATCCCTGTTAAGGATATTGAAAACTGTCTTTGTGCTAAATCCCTTCTCTTGTAGTGCCTTTGTTATTTCTGCAGGCGTTACTTCGGATTCTATATAAGTGTAATAGTGTAAAAGTTCTTTTTATTATCGGTAAGATATTTCGATAATACTCTGTAATTGTCTTCAGACTTCATTTGAACTTTTGTTTCGTGAATGTTGCCCTTTACAAGGGGTATTATGTGGAAGTTATCCTTGCCAATAAGCTTAATAATTTTGTTGACGAGAACATTGGAACTTTTTTCTAATTTATAAATAGGCGGAGGCTTTGGCTTCCTTTTCTCGACTTCAGTAGATTCGGCCGCCTTAACCTCATAGGCGTCTGCCAAGGTTTTGAATCGGTTCGAGTTCATGTTCGTTTCTATTGCAGCTATGCTAGCATTGCCACGGGCTATTTTGCGTTGAGAATTTACAGGGCTTATCTTCCTTTTAATTTGAATGTAGCGATCCATACCAGTCTGCACACCCGGTTTAATATGTTCATTGTTTTTATACCCGCTACCCGTAGGGTAGAAGGGTATTATAACTTTGTGCCGGCAGGAAATGTATGTAACAGGTAGAACGAGGCATCTCCGACCCTATAAAGTATATATATTCTTGATCAGCGTCAACAGCCGAGACGATATAGCCATGTCCGTCTGTCCGACTGTGTGTCTGTCCGTATGAACACCTAGATCTCAGAGACTATAAGAGATAGAGCTATAATATTTTTTCGACAGCATTTGTTATGTTTGCACGCAGATCAAGTTTGTTTCAAATTTTTGACACGCCCACTTCCGCCCCCGCAAATCAAAAAAATCGAATAACAAGCGAAATCGAATTTTAAAGCTAGAGTTGCGAATTTTGGTATATACTATAATTACTATAGTAGTTATGATTCCTGAAAATTTGGTCGCGATCAGATAAAAATTGTGGAAGTTGTTAAAGAAATACTTTTGTATGGGCAAAAACGCCTACTTACTAGGGGTCTGAGTTGCTTTGGCCGACAACCTCGTACATTGTGCCGTGTATGGTATATTTTGAATGGTGTGATGTATCGATATACCAAACATATCATTTGGTATATTTTTAGTATTTTTTAGTATTTTCGGTATATTTTGAAAATAATACCGCAATATTTTGCCCTTATTAAAAATGGGTAGCGGGTATCTCACAGTCGAGCACACTCGACTTTAACTTTCTTACTTGTTTTATTCAAAATGGGTGGCGGGTATCTTACAGTTAAGCATACTCTCTTACTTGTTATACCCGCTACCCATAGGGCAGAAGGGTATTATAACTTTGTGCCGACAGGAAATGTATGTAACAGGTAGAAGGAGGCATCTCCGACCCTATAAAGTATATATATTCTTGATCAGCGTCAACAGCCGAAACGATATAGCCATGTCCGTCTGTCCGACTGTGTGTCGGTCCTATATGCTGCGCTGCAACAAAGATATGGAGTCCATATTATGGATCCAGTCGAGGGTATAACCGCGGAATATATCGTGGAAATTACCAAAACAATGGTAATAGATAAAATAATATCTTAATAATCTTAGTGTAAATATATTCGTAACATTCACAAACGTAACAACCGGCAATAAATTAATATTTTTGATAGATACTGGTCCAGATACATCTTTGTTAAAAGACAATTCTGACACTTTCAATAATATAAACACTGACAACAAAATAAATATTCAGGGAATCAATCAAGGATTAATTCAACAATAAACTGAACAATAAACTGTCAAAATTAACTAAAAATTTTCCTAAACTATTTAATAAACAATTAAAAGAATTTTTTTTTGTAAATACACAGACATATAGTATTTGGACTTCATACAGAACCAATAACAACCAATAATTTTTATAAGCAGAAACTAAAGTTAAAAGACGATGAACCTGTATATATTAAAAATTATAGAAATCCTCATAGTCAAAAAAACGAAATTCAAGCTCAAGTCGATAAATTAATTAAAGATAGAATAGTTGAACCTTCAGTCTCAGAATACAACAGTCCACTTTTAGTAGTACCAAAGAAATTCATAAATTACGAAAAGAAAAATTAGCGATTAATAATTGACTATCGTCAAATTAATAAAAAACAAGTAAGAAAGCTACAGTCGAGTGTACTCGAACTTAAACCCGCTACCCAGTTTGAATAAAAGAAAAAAAAGAAAAGATAACTTTTATAGTAATTATTGTATATACCAAAATTCGCAACTCTAGCTTCAAAATTACGCTTGTTATACGATTTTTTTGATTTGAGGGGGCGGAAGTGTGCGTGTCAAAAATTTGAAACAAACTTAATCTGCGTGCAAACATAACAAATGCTGTCGAAAAAATTATAGCTCTATCTCTTATAGTCTCTGAGATCCATTGTTTCATACGGACGGACGGACAGACACACAGACGGACATGGCTAGATCGTCTCGGCTGTTGACGCTGATCAAGAATATATATACTTTATAGGGTCGAAGATGCCTCGTTCTACCTGTTACATACATTTCCTGCCGGCAAAAAAGTTATAAAACCCTTCTACCCTATGGGTAGCGGGTATAAAAATACTATCAGACAAATTTCCACTTCCTAGGATCGATGATGTCTTAGATCAACTAGGAAGAGCAACATATTTCTCATGCCTTGACTTAATGTCAGGATTCCATCAGATTGAGCTGGACGAAAACTCTAGACATATAATGTAATTTTCAACGAGCAATGGCTTTTATCGCTTCACGCGATTGCCATTTCGACTAAAAATAGCGCTAAATTCCTTCCAAAGAATGATGACTATTGCATTCTCTGGACTTGAACCACCACAAGCATTCCTTTATATGGATGATTTAATAGTAATCGGTTGTTCCGAAAAACACATGCTTAACAATTTAATTAGTGTTTTTGACATGTGTAGGAAACACAACTTAAAGCTGCATCTTGAAAAATGTTCATTTTTTATGTATGAAATCACATTTTTGGGACATAAATGTACAGATAAGGAAATCTTGCCTGATGACAAAAAGTTTGATGTCATATTAAAGACGTTTCATTGCATTTTGTAATTACTACAGACGATTCATCAAAAATGTTGCCGAATATTCTAGGCATATAGCAAGATTGAATAAGAAGAATGTTCCATTTGAATGGACTGATGCATGTCAAAATGCATAAAAACAAATAGTCCATAAAGATAGGTTAAAAATTTTTAATTCATAAAAAAAAACTAATTTTTAAGCCAATTATACAAAAAAAATAATATTAAAAAAAAAGAAAACCATTTTTTTAAAGATATTATACAAGATGTGTAAATATAAATATATAAAAATATAAGTAAATATACTTTAAAATAAAAACGTAAATTTATAAATTTAAATAAAATATCTCCACATTGTTACGCTATTTTTCAAAAGGAGCGAGATGTAGTATGTGCATATATTGAGATGTCATTATTCACTTAAATTCGAACCTTATAATAGTTCAAATTAAAGTTCATATCAATACCAAACAGTTTAGTTAAGTATTTTGATGACTCAAATTTCAAAAATAATTTACAACAAAACTAAACGATTAATATCAATCGATATTGTATAATTGCCTAAATATGACTTTTGGGTAATTATATCGCAATTCCCACTAATTATTCGTTGAGGTTTTGAAGCGTGCTCAACGAATTGTCCGCTAATTTATAATATTACAAGCTATAAAATTTGTGCAAAGCAGGTGGTTCTCATTTATTTTAATTTTTTAGATTCGCCCGAACGTAAATTGCTATAAATTACATTTGACGGTACAGAATCGTTAGCGAAACCACGAACCGCACAATATTATGGCGTCACCTTTTTTTAGACTTGCCTGGATTTTATAGCAAGATTCATCGGGCAAATTTCAAAATTGATTTCGCCTGAATTTAGCTGTTTTGAATTTTGACACCACTCATTCATGAACCAGTCATCCAAAGCTTGGACACAAACCCCACATTTTATATATAAGGAATTTAATTTCCATGGGAATTTGCAATTTTTCTGTATAAGAGTGGAAAAGAAGAAAAACAAAGCAGGAAATTATCGTTGAACAATCAGTAAGGTATGTATTTTTGTTGTTGTTGTCGTTGTTGGATTGATCGATCGTTTTGTTATATAATTATATATGTTTTTTCTATATGCATTTATGTACTAAGCAATTGCTAACAACTGACTATTGGTTTTAAAACTGGTTATCTTTTGATTTTCACTTTCAAGATGGCTGCTTAAAAGTAGAATGGTGACTTAACTTAACGTTAAATTGCTTCCCCGCAAAAATCATCTTAACTACTACATAAAAATTGAATGTACATCTAGATCGTAACATATGTATGTGTGTTTTGTATACTTATATATGTATATATATATATTGTATATTGTAGCATAGTCTGAAATCGGCTTAAGTACGTCAAACCAAATCGCAGGCCCAGCTAATTGCCCGTTGAGGTTAACATAACCTCACTTTACACACTGCCTAGCGTCTATTGGGAGAGGGAGGGGGATAAACACTTTACACATATCTATAACTATAGACGTACGTGAGTGCTTGTGCAGTACTATCTATATAGTATAGTATAGTTGTATGCTAAACTTAAATCGATATTCATAACTCTGTGGCTTAATTTAGAAATAAACGCGTACAAAAGGAATCGGGAATTGGGGATTTCAGGATTGAGGATTTGGGGATGCGGGAAGAGATGACAACTACACACTAACCACACTGCACATTGATTGCACTGATGGGAAGCGCTGCCTAGAAGCGCTGCGGCAACAGATCGCTTTTGATGCCCCTAAGCGCGTGCTTCTTTTTGCGATGCGTGGACAGATTACACGACTGCTTGAAGGAGGCGCTGCACATATCACAGTTGAAACGCCGCTCCTTACTATGCACCACGCGATGCAGTTCCATGCGCGACTTGTATTTAAATTTCAAGCCACAGGCACCATAATCGCAGATGTACCAACGCTCGCCGTCATCCGAGGACACCGCACTGCTGGCACTCGCCGTTGTGCTGTTCGAGTCCTTGGGGGCAAGGTCCGTTTGCGTCGTGAGCAGCGGCATGCCCAGCGTGTTACATGCCTGTTGCATCACGGGATTGCTGCTGGCAACGGGAACGGGCAAGGGAACGGTACCAGCAAGTTGAACGGCATGCGGGGGCGTTGAACAGACAGTGTTGCCGCTACTGCTGTTGTTGTTGATGTTGTTGTTGCTGCTGCTGCTGTTGCTGGTGGCATTGGTGGAGGTGCCTACATTGACGAAATTCGGTGTGGGCGGCGGTGGCGGCGGCGCCGGCACCACTTGCGACAGATGGTAGATGGTGGTGCTGTTGGCTGCCGCCGCCGCTGCTGCAGCAGCAGCTGCCTGCATTTCGGTTGTCAGCGTGACCAGACTGCTGGGTTCCACTTTGATATCGATGCCGCTGCTGCCGTTGTTGTTGTTGTTGTTGCTATTATTATTGCTATTGCTGTTGCGCGAGCTGCCATCGCCGCCGGCGGCGGCAGCCGCTGCTGCTGCTGCCACAGCGTGCAGCTCAGCCAAGTCTTTGGCCTCGCGATGCTGCTGCTGCAGATGTTGCTGCTGTTGATGTTGCTGCTGCTGCTGCTGTTGTTGTTGTTGCTGCTGCTGTTGTTGTTGCTGCTGCTGTTGTTGTGCCTCATGCATCTCCACAGCGGCTGCCACCTCACGTTGCTCCTCCTCACTGTATTTGGTGGCACAATGGTACAGCGCCAACGGTACCGACACCGCCGTCACACTGCCCGGCCCCGCCTGAGACGTTGTGGCACCGCTGGTGGCCGCCGCTGCCTCCACGTCCGTCAAGCAATAGCTAGAGGTACGACTGTGCTCCTGTCGAAGGCAAATCGACATTAGTTGTTTGGATTTTGGGCGCCAAAACAATTCGCATTATCAGCCATGGCTGAACAGTAGCAATTTTTAACTTGTCGCACAATTCTGGCGCTGCAATTGTGCGCAGCGAGTTGGTCTGCAGAGGACTTACCTTGGCAACCCCATGCAGAAAGTTGTGCTCATCTTGTATGTGCTTCCAGAAGGCGTCCTGCGTTTGCAACTCTTCCTGGCAAGTGTGGCAGACAATCCAGAAACTGTCGCCCGACAAACAGAACTCGCCCAGTTTTGTATATATCTTGTTATTTTTGCTCAGAATACGCGGAAAACCCATTGCGTTGACGTTGTTTTGGCGACGCCTCAGGGCCGTGCGCTGCGCTTTATTATTATTTATATGAATGTTTTGTTGGCTGCAGTGTGACCGCAAATTTCATTTCAGAATATACCTAAATCAATGTGCTTGGTCGAGCTGCTATTTTATGGTATGACGCCAGTGCACTTCGGTGGTCACACTGTCAAAAACATAATGCAGAGTTGCATGTGACCAGATAAGCACACAAACTTCATTGTGTACACACTGGCCACAATTAAAATGTCAGTCAATATTTAAATTAATCAAGCTCAAGCCTACACACCAAACGTAAAAATAAAACTTATGTTCAGGATTTTGTTTGTTTTATCTTTAGAGTTTGTTTTCAAATTTATTTTGCTTCATTTATTTCTCTTGGATTTGTTTATATTGAGTTGTTCTTTATTTCTGTTGGTTTTTTCATATTCAAACATAAATAAACAGAAATAATTAATTACAAATACTTTGACGGCTTCAACTAACAATTAAAATACGTAACATAACATATATGTATACATACTTGAATATCTTAATGTATATGTATATATATGTCTGTATGCATGTCTATATCTGTATATGGTAAATATGAAACTGCTGTGATCTGAAATTGAAATGAAAAAAAATGCTTTTAAATCATATCCCATTATCTAATTTAATAACAGCACAAAATAATGTATACATATATAAATATATATTTATATATATATTTAACGTCTAAAATATTGATTGAATTAATATTAATTGTAAGTGTAATAATACAAATAAATATGTTCTATGATCTGCAGCTTGTTCTTTGCCAAAAATAATCCATAAAACGGATATTATTTACGTAAATCATACACATATACAAGTACGCATATTTCATGTGTATGTAAGTAATTTTTTTAGATACATACATTTTTTGTTTAACATAAGCATTGTTTTGTTTTTTTATGTTTTAAACATATTTTGCATTTTGTTAGTCATCTTTCATTTCTTTGTTGTGTATGGTTTTTGTGTATTTTTTAGAATAATGCTAAGATTTGGAAACTTCTCTCATTTACAAAGTACATAAGTAGTTTTTTTGTTATTTTTTTCCTTGCATTGTTTTGTTTTTTGTTTTTCTATCTTATATGGAACATGTTCAACGTTGTTGGGGCAAATGCCCATCGTAATCTGAATGAATTGGTTTATACACTTGATTTGATTTAATGAGTAGGAGGATACAAGAAATTTAATTTCTTGCTTACAATTACAAATTAATGACTTTATATGTATATGTATATGCACATATATATATGTTTGTATATTACTAAAAAAAAAAAAGATTTGTTTGATTTTGTTATAACTAATGCAGTCGAGTTTGACGACAGCGAACGAGCAATATTTGTTGCTGTTCTTTTTGTTTTTAATTTGTTTCGAGCGGGCAGTGCGCATTGAAAACAAAATCGAATTTTTAATAATTTATATGTGTGAGTGTGTTTGTGTGAGAGTGCAAGTGTGCAAGTGTGCTAACCTTGAAACAAGTTGAATTTTGTTATTGTTTTAGTTGCTGTGGTTTTCTTTAATGTAATCAGTTCTTTGAGTTCCTTCTCAGTAAAAGTTTTGGAAAAAAGTTATGAAAAGCGAAAATTATTGATATTTTTAGGCTTAAGTTCTTTGTTTATATTCAGTGTATCACAGCTTATTTCAACCATCATCAGCCGACAAATTTGAATCAGTATACTGGCCAAAATAAAAGAGGTATTAAATTTATTTAAACGCAGGATTTTAATTTAATGTTTTAACATAAAAGATATTCTTTCATTTATCCTTTAACTTTTTGTTTACTATGATCGAAAAACAAGTCCCAAGTATAAAAATAACGGTTCTTCATTGATCTATTGCTCTGTGTATAGTATTTTCAATGTTTAGAAGATAGATTTTGGATATTTTAAGCTTTAGATCTCAAGAGACACGCATACTTTACAAAATGGGTCCGTGAACCACAATTGTGAAGCAAAATGACGTCATAGTTTAAAAGAATGGATATCCTCGCCCAAAAATGTATGTTTGGACAGAATACTCATTCAAAGTTGTCGGTTGGTGGTAGTTGAAATATGCTGTGATTCACTGCAGTTTTGCGAGCGCTGTCATCGATACTTTTTCACTAGCTATCGATTAACACGATTACTCTTGCGACATATGATGCTCAGAAATTAGTTAACCTACTTACGCGCTAAAAAAAAAAAATAAAAAAGCGAAATTAATAAATAAACTTAGGCATATACTATAATGTACAATGGAGCATATCATATATATGTATATATACATATATATGATCACGGACAATGGTTGTTTCAGATTCAGAACGCATCGCCTGCATACCAGGGATGCACCCAAGGCGCCGATGGCGGCGGTGTCGGCGGATAAATCGTCGGCGACGGTTGCCCATGGGCATGATGATGTGCGGCTGCTGCGGCCGCCGCAGCGTTCATATGGTGATATGGCGTTGAGAAGGCGCCATAATACGCCAACGCCGCCGCTGCTGCCGTTGGCGACGCAGCTGCTGATGAGGAGTTCGTTGAGGATGCCGGCGAAAGGCTGGCGACGCCAGCTGCAGCTGCAACGCAAATGCTGTGACGTCGATGCATGATGGCATGCCGTTGCTGCCGCTCAGCTGCCACAGCTGCTGCTGCTACGGCTGCCACGCGTGTTGCTGCTGCTGTTGCCGTTGCGGTTGTTGTCGCTTCTTGTGGCAACGGCAATGGTGGACAGCGACGTGCAGCAGCACGCTGTTGGTGCTCACCACTTGCGCTGCTCCAGTCAAAGGCAGCACTGCTATTGCCACTCTGACGATGATCCTGCAGCGCAACGCCTGCGGTTAATGGAGGACTGAGCATATTGGCGGCTGCCTTCCCATACAGCGTTGACAAATAGGCGTGCTCAGCCTCGGCCATTTGCTGCGCTGCAGTTCTTGCAGCGGCAGATGCGCTGCTGCTGCTGTTCCTCTTGGTGTTGTTGCTGGTGCTGCTGCTGCTGCTGCTTACGGTATTATGTTCCGCATGCTGACGCTTCTTTAGCTGGCGTTGCTGCTCCTGTTGTTGTTGATGTTGCTGGCGTGCAGCTGTTGTTGTTGCTGCTGCCGTTGCTGTTGCACTTGCTGGCTGCAGCTCTTGCAATAGGTGCGATTGCGGGTGAGAGTGTTGCGGGTGTTGGTTGTGGGAGTACAACATTTCGTATGTATTGTTGTGGTCTGACTGTGACTGATAGTGTTGCTGCTGCTGCTGCTGTTGTTGTTGTTGTTGCTGCTGCTGCTGCTGACTATGACTATGTTGGCTGTGGAGATGCTGCTGCTGCTGCAGATGTTGCTGTGGTGCTGGTGGCGGTGCCAAGTGTGCCATATGAGAAGATGCAGACGTCTTTTGTTTGTTGTTGGCATTCGTATCTGTTGATGTTTTTGTGATGCTGTTGCTGTTGCTGATTTCTGTGGCTGTTAATGTAGTTGATGCTGTTGTAGTATTAGGCAAATGTTGTGCTCCCCAGCTTAATTCCTAGCTCGTGCGCGTACGCTTCGAGGGCGGCTGCTCCGACTGGCGTGTCATGAAAGTCAACTGTGTCATATATTTGATAATGTCGCGCACCTGGACTAGTGGCATATTCTCATTGTAGGAACGATCGTACTCCATGAGTATTTGCACCTGTCGCCTGTGGAGATTACAATAAAATTGAAAAGCTAAATTAGTTTCAATCCAATAATTCATATTAATTGTTATCCTATTCTAATCGAATTGAAATGCCGTTCGATAAGCATACAATTATCGATAGACTTGCGTGCTCTGATTTTAAGCCCAATAAGTTTTGTACAATCGATGGGTTTGCTTTCTTGGTATATACTTAATTAATATTTTAATTAAATTATTCTAATTTGCAAAAGCTGCTTCTTTTTAATTCTCCATTATGAAATTAGTATGAAGGCAGATTTTATTGGCATTGGCTTTATTGTGCGATTAAGCAAAGTTCAGTTAAATTGAAACTGGGTTCCACTAATGAACGGGAAAACATTAAAAAATTTGTGGAAATTAAAAAATATCAAAAATATCAAATGCATCAGTATATTGAAAACGAAAGAAAATAGTAAACAAAATATAATAATCGTCAATCGTAGTGCGCAATTCACTTACCGATTTGCCTTGTAGAGCTCCACGCCCAGCGCCTCGATTAGTCGCTTGCAGTGATCGAGGGCTACAGTGGGAAAGAAGTTCTTTTGGAATTCGGTGAGCGTCATCAGCTGCTCGGAGTCATTGAAAGCCTTCATATTGATGCAGGGCACCAAGTGCTTGTCCACACATACCCTTTGTACCTTGTAAGGCGTCAGATTCATGCTGCTCGTCGGTATCTCGGGTATGACGCACAATCGCTGTGCCCCACCATCGCCACCACCCGCTGCACTTGCGGCTGCTGCATGTGCCAATGCCGCATGGCGCTGCAGATGCATGGAGGCGCTGTTGGCATTAGAGCTGCCACCGGATGAGGAGCCGCTGCCGCCACCACTGGAACCGGAGCCGCCGCCGCTGTTACTGCTGCTGCTGCCACCGCCACGTCCGCCATTCTGTAGATGCTGCACATGCGCCAAGGCGGCGGACATGCGTTGATGCTGCTGCTGCTGTTGTTGCACGGCCGCAGCAGCCTGTTGCTGCTGCTGCTGATGGTGCTGCTGTTGCTGCTGCTGATGAAAAGCGGAGGCCGCTAACGACCTTCGGGATGAAGACAAATCGATAACGTCAGTGGGCGTGGTGCTGGGTGTAATTGTTGTACTGCCTATGCTGGTGTCCACCAAGTGGCTACCAATAAACTGCTGCTGATGGCTGTGTTGTGACTGACGTCCGTAACCACCACTAATTGTTGTTGCAACTTGCTTATGCCTTGACCCTGAAGACGGAGAGGAGCCACCACCACCACCAGTGGCACCTCCTCCCCCTCCTCCACTTCCACCACCTCCACTAGAGAGCGAGAGTATCGCCAATGGCAGTGAATTGGATTTGGTCGAGCAGATGACGCTCTTTTGACGTGAGCCCGCAGCTGGAGCAGCAGCAGCAGCATTATTGCCACTGCTGCTGCCCAGCGGCGATGCAGCCGTCGTGGATGCACTTGAACTCGAGCATGAGCTCGAGGGCGAATGCAGAAAGTGGCCTGGCAATTGAGGTGTGATGGTCACATTGGGATTGGATGCCAACGACAATGTGGTCACTACATTTGTGCCACCAATTGCCGGCGACATGGGCGGCGAGATGTATGAGGGCACGGGAGGATGATGGGAGGCATGATTACTACTACTATTATTGCTACTGTTGTTGTTGGCATTTGCATTCGTTTGTATTGACGTAGAAAGATCTGGATTCGCCAGAACTTTGTGTATGACGGCACGCATCTCGTCTGTCATATTAAATTTCTTTTCGAAATCCTCTAATGCTTGTGTTGAGTTCAATGGTATGGTGGTGACACCACCACCACCACCACCATTTCCACCACCACCGCCACCACCACGCAGGCGCTTCCCACTTGACTGATGATGATGCTGCTGCTGCTGCTGTTGTTGTTGTTGTTGTTGTTGTTGTTGCTGCTGCTGCTGCTGTTGATGCTCATCTGGTATCAAGGGCGGCACAGTTGGTTTTGTGAAGGTGCCACTGCTAGATGCCTTCTGGCTTTTATTGCTCGCCTGCTGCTGCTGCTTGTTGGGATTGTTGTAGTCCAACATGGTGATCAGATCCGTGTCCAAGGGCAGTGATGGCAACGGCGGGAAGTTGCTGTGCGATTTTTGTGACGCACTGGCAATACTGCCGCCAGCTGTCAAACAGTTGGCAGCACCGCCGATGCCATCGCTGCCGCCGCCAGCGTTGCCACCCAAGCTGCCAATGCCAATGCCGGCGCCCTTCATTTGTTGTGTGAACAGCAAACGTTCGGCGGGCGTCAGCTGATTCCACAGCGCCAAATTTGTGTAATCGGCACGTGTGGATGGCAAATTGTAGTTGAAGGGACTGTTAAATAGACTGCCAATATTGGCAGCAACTGCGGCAGCCGCAGCAGCAGCAGCTGCTGAGGCACTTTGATTGGCAGAGGACGTGGAGGAGGAGGACGAAGAGTTGCGCGAATGCGAATTATTATTGTTGCTGTTATTGTTGGCAAGAACATGGCCGTGATGGCTACGTGGACTGTGCGTGTTTGGGGAGTGTTGTGCATGGTTAAATGTGTTATTTTGGTGTTGTTGTCGTTGTTGTTGCTGTTGCTGTTGTGTCTGTTGTTGTTGTTGCATCAGTGATTGCTCGACATTTGACCTAGAAACATTATATACAATACATGAGTGTCGCTTTAGGCTTGGCTGCAAAATTTCCATTTTTTTTTTTGTGTTTGATGTACAAATTTTGTTGTTATTTTCGTTTTGGTTTTGTGGTGTTTTCGATTTTAAGCATTTTTCAAATTTTGTTGTTTATACTCGCTATAGAACTATGTTCCATTCTTACATATGCATATGTATGTGTAGTATGTGTGTTATGATGCATATCCAAATCTTAACTGCTCACACGATAATATATCGAAATAATTGCAACCCTGCGTTGCTCTTCTGCCTGCTGATGCTATCACTTTTTTGTATTTGTTTTTGCCTGCCTTACCTTAGTGATTTGGTGTTGCCATTGTTGATCAACTCCAAGTTTTATATTTCTTTTGTGTATACTATTTGCTCAGCCGATTAAAACACTTTGAACTACCTTTGGTTCTGTTTTACACTTTACACATTTATTTTTATTACTTAATCTTCGCTAAGCTTCTTATTGTCATTTAATGCCTAACAAGCAAACACACACACGCACACCGGTATGTAAAATGTGCGTGTGTGTGTGTGCTTAAATGTACTTTTGTATACATCAAAAATGCAATGTTTAATGAATTTGTTTGAAGCTTGTGTGAATGTATTCGTGTTTTGTGTGCGTGTGAATGTGATAAATATTATTTTATGGCAACTTGCAAGTTGCTATATATGTATGTATGTGTATATAGTCTACATTTCACAGCGATTATTGTTACTATTTTTTGGTATACCAAAACCAGAGTGACCTTTTTTAACAGTATATTTTAAAGCCAGAATCAGGCAATAGTACAATATTTTTATTTTCCATTTAATGATAAGTAATATGTAAAATGTTGTTTTTAGTATATCTCCACGAAAATGCTACGGTCACACTGGCCTACTCTTGATTATTTTTCATCTTAAATTTCGTGGTCTTGAATTTTTCTAATTTTTTTTTTAAATATAAATTATGAATATCTTGCAAAATGCATAAAGCCTGAACAAATTTTGTAATTCTTGTATGCCAATTATCAACTTGTTGTACACGCATTATATATAATGTTATCTTGATCTCTCTCTCTCTCTCTCTCACTGTGTGGTGGGATGCTTTCGGTATCTAAAACTGTGGTGCACATAACGGTTTTTGTGATTTCGATTCGTTTCTTGAGGCCGGACACGTGGCCGCGGGGCTTGTGGTGGTGGATTGTGTTGTGGTGGATGGGAGTCTCTGCCATAGAGGGGATACCTGTCACCAGAATTTTTGGGAAATTCCATATACATATTGTATATATAAATATATATATATATATATATATATATAAATATTGTTGATTTTGTAGTTGGTTTGATTTGTTCTTAGTGTTGTTGTTTCGATGTTATTGTAATTGCTCTCGTCTTTGAGTTTGAGTCTTGATTGGTTTGTTCATTTTGTTTTTCTTTCTAATTTCAAGTGCAACAAAAATTATTAGGGGTAGTCAGTACACACAGCCATAAATTATATATATAGATACATATATATATGGTTTACAGTATTTTTATATATTTATATTAATCACAATATATATCAAATATAATATTCATTTATATATATTGTTAATTCTGGTTTTGGGCGAAGTTATGTTTTTCAAAATATGTGTTGTAGTTTCTCTATCAGCGCGAGTATCTTTTCAAAAATCTCATTGCAATATTATTATGCAGTAGAATACAAAAACAGAAGAAGCATATCCGGAAATGATCAATAATTGAACCAAATTATAGGATACATAATCATATGAGAAGGAACAAGAAAGATATGTAAGAATGTACATACACATACATACATATGTATGTTTATGTACACATTTCATTGTTATTTAATTGCATTACAAGTATATGTCCATCAATCAAGATTTTTGGAGCAAACTTGACAAATAGAAATTAATATAAAAGCGTTCAAGTTGAGGGCATGCAAACTACATTAAAAAAAAATACAAAATTTAACTACAAAGTGAATATATAGTACATATATGGATTTGGTAGATTAAATTCTTCTATATGTGTGTAAGTGTGGGTGTGTATGTGTATGTATTTGGGTATAGGGAAATGTGCGTCCAATGCTCTCAGGTCATCATTAATCTTCGCTTCTTACCGCAATTGGTGCAGTTATTTAAAGATGAGTATGTGTATATATAATTATACATACATATATCACACATATCGTTAATATCGATTTTTGGCATTTGAAAATTGTTCTATTTGCCAAATATTTTTTTTATATATGCGACCTTGTTTTTTTTTGAAGTTAGCCAGAATTCCTTTATGTTAGTAACGCGAAAAATGTTGAAAAAGTTGGTAACAAGATTTTAAATAGGTGTTTTTGATTTTTTGTGTGGATATTTTGAAAAACATAAAATGTAATGACGCCCTGAATGAATTTCGCTAAGAACTTTGAGACAGTCTTCCATTTTTTTATTATAATATACCGAATGCGATGAGAAAGCTTAGTTTTTGGTTTTGACTACAACAACAATTAGAAAAACATGGAAATAGGTTCTTGGCTTGGAATTAATTATAATTGTTCTTTGTTTAGTGTTGGAAAATTACGAAAAATAATGAAGTAGCGTGACTTTGGGGCAAACGTTTTTGGTAGCAAATAAGTTATGTATGTAACGATTATTTTTCATAATTTTTTAGCAGATTTATCAAAAAATTGTCAACACAATCAAAATATTTATTAAAATTAAATAAAATGCGTGCACAAACGCCGATTTCGGTATGCAATACTCGATATGTTTAGTTATAACTAAGATGAAAAAACAATTGGTGGAAAATAGAAGAACAAAAAAAATGCTACTGGTTTTAATTGATTTCTGGCTTTCCGTGTGGCACCCTAACGGCAATAAATAAAATGTTGACAATAAAATGTTCAACTTAGTTTAGAGTGAAAAAGTAATGTACACATAATAAACGAATTACAACAAAATTTGAAAAACACAATTTCTGCACAAAAAAAATCTATTTTTTTTTTATTTGTACCATTGCTCAATCAATGAATCAATCAATTATCAAATCAACAAATGTTATAAAACATATGTATATCATATAAATTGTGCAAAGAAATAAACAAAATCAAAGTAACTAGCAAAAACGAATTGAAAATATAGATGTAATTGCAAATTTGCTTTGATTTTAACTTCGCGCAGTAACAGATCGATAGCAACACACTCTTCGATTTCGATAGATTGATATACTTACATGTGATTGGCATTCTGCCCGGCCGCTGAACGAACCAACGGCGGCGGCGCATTGCCGCCCCCACTGTGACTGTTCACGGAGGACATGGAAATCGCAGGATTGTTGTACGTATACGCTTGCCGACTGTTGCCACTTAGCATCATGTTGTTCAGGTGTTCACGATAGGGACCGACGCGGTTTGCATTCGCATGCGTTTGTTGCTGCAACACAGAAGGGTAAATAGAAAAGGAACGGTGAAAAACTGCCATGAATGTTATGGTGGGTGTGTGTGTGTGTGTGTGGGAGAGTAAGAGTGCGACATAAAAAGATTCCAACAGGTTGCCGAACACACGTATGTATGTGTATGTATATATTCGTGTGTGCATGCATGCGTATGTATTTACAGCTTATATGTTGCTATGTATGAGGGAGAAATTGAGATAGAGAGCATAGCATCAGAGTGTATCTATACATGACCCAGTTTCTAAGCTGCTGCGGCTACAGCTACGTCTATTGCCAAACTGTGAACAAAAAAACTCAGCTAGAAATACAAACACATACTTATGTATTTCACTCTCTCGGTGTGTATTTGTGTAATTACAAACGTGGCTGTTAATATGTTTCTTATGCTTTTTCTGTCCTTTACAAGTGACGCTCTCTTTCTCTCGCACTCTTTGCATTGACAATTGGCTTTGCAAATGCAAGCAGATGAGCCGTCACAACAATAAAAACAAATGTAATCTCAAAGGCATTTATTAATGAATTTTTTCTGTGATATCAAGCGTACACAAATCCATACACACATGCGTACGCATGCAGCCATGGTTGTCTGTTTGCGTTTGTATGTTGACAGAGCGTGAGACAGAGAGAGAGAAAGAGAAAGAGCTTGTGCACACACAGCAACACATACCAACGTATTAATTCACGCTTTCCAGCAGTGAAGCAAACGTGTGTGATTATTAGAGGTGGCAAACAATCACTTGGACTATCGTATATGTACGTACATATGTATATAAAAAAAAGGATATAGGGTATAGCAAAATTAAACTTTGAAGCAAGTTACCACGTCGAATTTGATTGTAAATTACAGCACTTGTGCTGTAGGTTCGCCATTCAAACATGCCATTCACCATTCGAAGAATGCTATTGGAACAGTGAGGTCGTTGTCTTATTTTAATCGCTTCGACTATCGTAGATTACTATGATATCGATTTGAACTATACTCATTATAAGTCTCAATTCTATAATGTAGTGTTTTGAATGCACTATGGGCAAATTTTCTGAATTAGAATACTTGAAGAATACAGAAACATATTTTTTTAAAATTTTAGACTTCGTTGATACTTTGTTATTCGTCCATATTTAAAGACTATAATCTGGCAAACTCTAAAAAAAGAATTGTACAAACTTTCGATTGTGATTTTTTCTGTGAGTTTTGTATTCAAATATTAAATCAAACAAAAATATATCTTTGTTTCTGTGGAGTCTAACTTGTGAGTCTAGGCCAGTCGAGGCAATTTTAAAGCTGATTGTTATTAACTAAACTGTTAACAATCTGCATAATGTGAGTTTGAGGTATGCCCATCAAAACTTAAATTGGGTACTTGATGTACTTATACGTTAATACTTGTGAGTGGTGTCCAATGTCTCCAACTTTGCATAAAGTACTGGTAAATATGCGTCAGAAGCGCGCAAAAAATTGTACAAACGCGATATGCTTTCTCATGCAAGAAAAAACAGCCGCCTGAATATTATATTAGATGTGTTTAATAGAGAGCATTGGGTTCCTCTTACCCACTGCTTTCAACTATAAATATAAAGGAATGCCAAAGATTGAATTATACAAAAACAAAACTACCAAGAGATGTTATTGGGGGCATGTGTAGACAATGATAATCAGGTAGAAGAAGGCGGAGATAATGAATTCGAAATTTACGGGTAGGATTCCCTGGAGTTGGAGGAAGAGCTTTGTGAAGAATAAATTATTAACTGGGCATCAAGATATGGAGTCACAAAACTTAATATTGGACTCAAAGTCATTTTTGATTTAATTTTGCAGGCATCAAAACAAATTTAAAATGCAAATGTGCAAAAGTGCACATTTATTAAATATATTACATTAAAATATTTCAAAACAAATTTTTAGAACAAAATCGAACTTTGTAGCCTTATGGTAAGGTGGGCGGGAAGGAAGGCGTGGTCCAATTGAAAAAAAATCCGAAATTCTATCTTAATTTTTTGAGAAAGCTAAAGTCGAGTGTACTGGACTGTCAGCTACCCGCTACCCATTTTAGGTAAAAGCAATATATTTTGCGGTATTATTCTCAAAATATACTGAATATATTACAAAAATACTAAAAATATACCAAATGGTATATGTGGTATATCGGTGTAGTACCGCATTCAAAATATACCTTAGACGGCACAATATACCAGATTGTCAGCCAAAGCAACTCAGACCGCTAGTAAGTAGGCGTTTTTGTCCATACAAAAGTATTTCTTTAATAATTTCGAAAATTTTTATCTAATCGCAGCCAAATTTTCAGGAATCATAACTACTATAGTAATTATTGTATATATCAAAATTCAAGTCTATCTTTTAAATTACGCTTGTTATTCGATTTTTTTTATTCGCGGGGGCGGAAGTGGGCGTGGCAAAAATTTGAAACAAACTTGATCTGCGTGCAAACATAACAAATGCTGTCGAAAAAATTGTAGCTCTATCTCTTATAGTCTCTGAGATCTAGGTGTTCATACGGACAGACACACATACGGAAAGACGGACATGGCTAGATCGTCTCGGCTGTTGACGCTGATCAAAAATATATATACTTTATAGGGTCGGAGATGCCTCCTTCTACCTGTTACATACATTTCCAGTTGGCACAAAGTTATAATAGCCTTCTACCCTATGGGTAGCGGGTATAAAAATGGTAAAAATGAAACAATTTGGGACTTTTTGCCACTCGAGTGGTCTCTTCTTATTTTGTTTCGCCCACAGTTTTTATTGCGCTGGCGGCTTATAGTCCAACTTTAAAGTTTAGCAAATAGAACTTTAACGAAAAAATGAAATGAAGGTGCTCCAAACTCCCCTCCATATTTGCACAAAGGTTATCGATAAATCGATGCCTAACAATAAGGATTATGCAAAACATAGCGATAATAATTACTCACCAACATTTGAGCATGAATCTGTGAGACATTATTCGTTGAATTCATCCAGCCTCCGCTGGCTAAAGCCTGCACCGTGGTCAGCATGCGTGTGTTGCCCTGCGACTGTTGCAGCATTGCCGCCGCCGCTGCGGCTGCTGCCTGCGAATTGAACGCCGCTGCGGCGGCCGCTGCTGCAGCGGGTGATGGAAAATTGCCCGAGTTGGTCACACCGTTGGCACTGGCTGCCGCAGCGGCAGCGGCAGCGGCCACAGCACGTTGCTTCATCAAATGCTGTTGTGTAGCAGCGCTGATGGCAGTGGAATGCTGTTGTTGTTGCTGCTGCGACTTTTGGGAATTTGAATTAACGGCGCTGCCACCGCCGCCACTGGTGCTGCCACTATTGCTATTAACGCTGTTTGTCACCTTTGGCGGCGGCGCCGATGGTTGACGTGTCCAGTTGACGGAGTTGTTGACATTGGCTCGATTGCCAATCAGCAGATTGGAATCGACCACTTTACTGGGCCAATAATCCTCGAATTCGGTGCCATTGGGAAAATAGCTTTTGATGTCTGTCAGAGAGATGACAGCAACATTTTCGCTGGAGAAAAGCTCGTTGCGTATGCCTTGCACCTTGCAGCAGAACTTTAAATAGGCCAAATCCCAGCCATTGAGCAGCTCCGCCTTGGTCTTCAAGTTCTCCGTTTCGCCCTCGAAGTAAAACAGCGGCACAACCTGCTGATTGTTGCGCACTGTATAGGGGACAACGGACTCCTTGTTGATGCGTATAAAGCCGCATTTCTCCGAGGGTGTCTTGCTGCCTGAAACCAACTTGCGATAGCAAATGTCCAGGAATTGATAGAACTTGGAAGCATCGCTGAGTCGCACCACCAAATCCTTTTGGGTGAAAATGTCGCGACCAAATTCGCCGTCGCAATGCTTGTGATTGATCTCGATAAAGAGGCGTGCCTCGGCATCCGTTATGTAATAGCTCCGCACGCATGTGCAGCTCGAGTAAATATCCGGATGCAGGCAATTCAGATACTTGCCCAGCAATTTCAATTCGATCATGCGCACCGAGCAATATTTCTCCGATTGCCGATAAATGTAGGGTATAGATACTTTGCCAAATTGCGCCCAACCAAAGTGGCCCTTTATCGATTCTTCATCACATGGCCCTCCACTCCCTTTTTGCGCTTTGCCATTGTTATCGCTCCCGTTGTTATCGATAACAGCGCCATTGGCACGACCATTGGCTGCCAGCGCTGGCACCACTTGCATTGTACCGTTGGGTAGTTTCTGATGCCGCGACAAATAGCTCATGATATTCGTTTGTCCATTGCCATTGGTCAGCGGCGGTTGCATCGTTCCACCGGCATTGGCTGCATTGCCACCGCCACCGCCGTTGGCATGCTGCATGGCCGCTTGCCGACTCGCTTGTTGGGCGGCCTGTTGCTTCTGTTGTTCCTTCATTTTGGCGGCTAGCTCGCGGATCTCGGCATCGTCGGGTCGCTCCTGTTTGACGGGCGGTCCCAATGCGCCGCCCAAACTGTTGCCATGCAGTGGCAGCGACTGTCCGTTGGCGTCAACGACGCTGGTGATCTGCACGTCGTCGCTGCTCGACATGGCGACTGCTCTCTCTCTCGCTCTTTTACTCGTCGACTTGCGCACTCTCTCTGCTCTCTTTTACTTTGCTTAAGTTACTGTTGCCTTCTTGCTGTTTTCTTTTAATTTAGTTGCGTGCTCCTTGCGTGTTGACAATTTTTAATACATTTTGCATTCTCTGCAATTAGGTGTATACAAAAAAATAAACAAGAACTCGGTTATAAACACAAAAATACAAATCGGAAAATATAACAAAAAAAAAAACCAATTGATTGATAGTACACGCACGCACACACATATACACAGCGCTGCCGCCGCTTTTCTCTCACTGTCATGCTCCCGGCATGCGTTAGCTCTCTCAGCTGACACAGATATGGCAACACTGGCGCGCGCACACACACACGCAAACAAACACAGCAAAACGTGAGGCGCTGTTGTTGATGTTTTTCTTGTTGTTGTTATTACTTGTATATCATGCTGTTTCTTTCGCGCGCACTTTTTGTTGTTGTTTAATGTATGCGTTTCAGATTGCTTGTTGTTGTTTTTGTAGCGGCGGCAGAGTGCCTTGTTTTTTTTTTGCAATTTCTTTTTTTCTCGTTGCTTTTACTGGCTAATATTTTAATCCACACACACTCACTCATACATAGGTAATCAATTTGGATTTATTTGTACACATCTCTTTTTCATTGACACTTACAATAATGTTCGGGCATTGTGTAGTTGAAGAGGAAAACATGAAAAAAATTTACACAACATAGCTACTTTTCTCGTATATGACACAATATATTAGGTGCAATATATATGTATACACACATTCATATATCTATTATAACTTATTATTTTGTGTGTTTTAATTCTATTATTTTTTTTTTGGTTTTGCTTTAGATTATACACCGCGGACGCGACGCGACCGCCTACAACGACGAGGCGACGCTAAAAAAAAACGCTGGTTTTTGCTCTGCGGACTGCGACGAGACGTCCTCCCGTCTTCGCAATACACAAACGAGTGTGATCGTTGGTTACGAAAATTATTTCAACGAAGTCAACTGAAAAATGTGTGCGCCAACGTGTCTGTGTGTGTGAGTGCGAGTGAGTAACTGTCTGTGCGTGTGTGTATGTGTGTACATAGCGGCGACGCTGACGCAGGCAGCGCAGCATACGCTAACGTACACATACACACATATAATGAGCGAAAAGAAATACAGAACATACATAGAGCTGCAGCAGCCGCAGCAACGACAACAACAACAAGTCTGCGACTATGACGTCGGGCAGAGACACGACGCCGAGTATGCAACCGAACATTGTGCCGAATTGCTGTTGTTGTTGCTGCTGCTTTTGTTGTAGAATTTGCTGCTGTCCACCAAGCGCACACCTTGCAACCCCCTTATGCACTTCTTCTATCGAATAGCTAAGCTGCTCTACAACGGCACAGTTACAGTGGAGCAATTGCTGATGAACATTGTTCAACACTTTCTCTATTACTAAGCAGCAAACCAGCTTGATATATTGCATTCAATGCTACATATAAAATTCTTTCGTATCCTGTAATGCGAAAAGTTTGCGCAATTGCTCAATTTAACATTCGAAAAATTGGTACAAAGATCTTAACACGCGAAGCTTCTTTGAATTGAATTAAAATTGATGTCAAGAATTGCTTACAAAACAATAATGAAAAAAATGAGAAATGTGAAATTTTCTTTTCAACGACTGACTACTAAACTATACCATAGACTTCCATTTAATATTCTAATTAAAATAAGAAAAAAAAAATTAAAACATTGAGAAAAATGTTTAAATTTAAAAATTCAAAATATGGGAACAATTTGAAATGTCGATTGATTGAATCGCACATCAAATCGTACATATACAAATTTTTCTTTTGTAGATTAGCTTTCGTTCTTTGAAGCGCAGACTGTACCAGGCTCCAATAGTACTGCCCGACTTATAGAGGCGTTAAATTTTAGAGTTTTCACTGTATCGCAACTTTCTTTTTGCAGCTGAAAGACACCAATTGAAGCATGTGCACTTTTGCCCCGAAATCATCAGTGTGTTAACACTGTAGAAGCGAAGCTTAAGCCATGTACGAAGCGATGCGAGCACATAGAGCTAGAGCTGATGACGACGTCGGACAACGGACATTGGCTTTGGCTTTGGCTCTGGGTCTGCAGCGTGGGTCAAACGTGCCGTTGCTGTGTGTGTGTGTGTGTGTGTGTGTGTGAGTCGTGGCAGCAGAGCAAGCAGCGAGCGGGGGCGTCTCTATTTTTGGCATCGTCCCTCGCCCTCACCACCCGGCAATAGACAATTTGTACGGCATGCAGCATGGCGGCAGCACGTTCGCAGGCCCTGGCTCTAGCCACGTTCCCTTTCTCTTTCTCTCTCGCTCTCTCTCTCTTTCCCTCTCTCGCATTGCATTCGCTCTCTCACACTTTGCTGTCATACGCTACATCATATTGTTAGTGTGTGTGTGTATGCAAGAAGTTTTCGTGTTATTCGCGCACTGTGTGTGCTCAAGAAAGGCCCCGCTTCAGTCGACGTCTCAGTGGCTGCGGCAGCAGCAGCAGCGGCGGCAGACAAGACAGCTGCCGTCGACAGAGCGGACACATTTCGTGTATGAGTGTGTGTGTGGCGACGAACGCGACGGTAAAAGCAAAACAGCGACAACGCTGCGTTGCGACGTCAGATGCGCAGCACAGCACAAAAGGTCGCCCTTTGAGTGCATTTCCTAAATAACAAAAAAAAAAAAGAACAGTTACATACAACAGCAATACAAGCTCAAAGAAATAATAAAAATACATTTGGTTTTATGGCCCAAGCACTTACCTGACCCCTCTCACTCTCACTCATCCTCTCTTTCTCACTGACACTCACTCGCGCTCACACCGCTTAGTCGAAATAAGTTTTTTTCTATTTTTTTTGAGCAGAGCTTTTGCTGGCTAAATTCAGATTTGACTACGCACACATTTACATATACATATGTATGTATGTAAGTACATATGTGTGATGTATTTTTCAAGCAACAGCTTTTGACTTGGCAGCACCATTCTAATTAGTCAGCTCTATGGGTCTTCCCACTACTCTGTTTTTCCCCTCTCAAACTTTACTTTCTATGCATATATTTACATACATATGTATGTATATGTAAATACATGTACATATATTTAAAAAAAATCATAAATCAGACATACACATGTCCATAAATACATACATATTTATTTATATACATAAGCACGCCAGTGATGCCAATATTTTTTCGAAAAAAAGACAGATAGAGAAAAAAAAAATAGAAAAAAAAGGATGAAAATATTATAAAAAGGATAAAATAAGGTTGTTGCCTGCAGAATCCCGATACCTCATCACTTCTGACCAACATTTTGAAGTATTTTCAATATTTTCCCCATTTATTAGTTGAATATTAGAATATTGTGAAATTATTTTGCTTTTAACATATCATAGCTATTGAAGATTCTTGGCGACAAGTTTCTGAAGATTTGACCAGCTCGAAACAAATTTTACTTTGTTTCACTAAACTTGATGTCTGAATTATGTCGGCTAATCCAATCTTTAAAATCGGACTGCAGTAGCCAACAATCCCGAGACTTTTGCTTATACTTTTCTTTTGGCATTTTTAATTTAATAATACAAATTTTGATAAATTTAAATTGGATCGCGAAAGATTTAAAAAAAAGACAGATTTCCGGATGAAAAATCTAAAAAAAAAAAGGACAGATTTCAGGTATGTGGATGATTTTAAATGTTTTCCGGATGAAGCGTTAAAAACAGGACAGATCTGTCCGGAAAAAGGACAAATTGGCATCACTGAAGCACGCACAGGCATCGAAAAGCGTCGTTTTCGGTCGTCGTCGCGCCCGAAGAGCCCGCAACGCTAAAGCGAGGCCCCGTTTCGTGCGCGCTTTGCTATGTAAACACAGCTAAACACGTACTCTGTCTGTGTGTGTGCGTGTGTGAGAGAGTGAGAGAGTGAGAGAGCGCGCCCGCCTTCACCCATTAATGTGAATATTGGTTTGCTTTTGGAGAGGGGTGGTGGGGAGAGGGGCTAGGGGAAGGCTGTGTGAGTTATTGGTAGTTCGCCATGTTGTTGCTAGTTTCACACTGCCAATACTTCGGCTTTGATATTTCTGAGAATTGGAGGGTGTGCCTCTGTGTGTGTGTGTGTGTGTGTATGCATGTGTGTTGCCGTTTCGTGAATTTTGCCGAGCACAAATCAAGAGCAAGCACCTGCAAACCGTGCGAGGAACCCTCCACGAAGCAATTCTAGACTACAACTTTTACAGACTTCTCTTTCTCATACCCACAATATTCATTTCATAAAAACAAAAGCTCTCCCACTCTTCGGTTTGTGTTTGGAGCGCATTTTTGTAATTTCATTATTTGTATTATTACTATTAAAGTTGCGCAATTTCTAGATCACTTTTGAAATTCGCAATTTGTCACTTTAAAAAAAAAAGGTCTCCGATCCCGACTAAGGAAATTTACAAATTACTATCAAATTACTCATTCCATATGTTAGTTGATTGTATATATGTATGTATGTATGTACACATGTGTACAATACATATGTACATACATATATGGTTGAGCTTGCTTGATAAGTCCACAATTCGATCTGACATTACAATATACGCAATATTTTTCATAATTATCTTTTGCATGTCGAAAATATTTTTTTACATTTCTTTAAAATATGTTATATGTTTATTTAATGCCACTAGTTAATCATTTTTAATAGTCATAGTATTCAATAATACAAATTTTTAATTTTGCTTTTTCCAATACTTTGAAGAACTCTTACTTAATCCAAAAAGTAAGAAAGCTATAGTCATGGTCTCACAACATTCAGATTACCAATGTACGTATAGTTGTATGTAAGTATACATATACATACATATGTATGTATGTATGCCATTCAGCCATTTGTAGTTTGCTTATAGATCTATTCATGTGCTCTCTAGGCTCTCTCTTTGTCGCAAAATCGACGCATCACGGTATAGCGAATCATAAAACCCAAAAAAAAAAATAAATAAATAAATAAAAACACCCCAAAAATTTCGAACGCATAAATATGCGAGTGCGTGAGTATGAAAGCGGCGATCAACGGTTGCTTGATTTGGCAATTGAATATCGCGTTCTCACTTGCACCCGTTTGTAAACTTTCATCTATAATAATCCTCATAAACTTGCGAAATCTGTTAAATAATTATAAAAAAAAAAACAAAGTTATATTACAAATTTCAATACTGGCTTTGTTTGTTCGGATTATGAAATTAAAATTAAACTCGATTAGTGATTAGTGATCTAAAACAACTTACGCGCATTTTGACTTCGACAATTTCATTAGAACTTTTTCAAAAGTGAAGTAACCTAAAATGTACATATGGTGGTTCTTTTCGTTTGCGACTTTCACAGACAGTGAGGTGGACATTTTTAAGTCAACCCTACTATTGTGCTGATCAAGAATTGAAAAATTCCTCGCCCTAACAAAATACGATTGTGGATTTTTATCTTGCAGGTTTTATTGTCATTTTAGGGTTGAAAGTGTAACCACCTGCTTTTTTTAAGCTCAGCAGCTGTTTTTCCTCGAGTCCTAGAACTAGAATTATATTTTGTAAAGCTTCATAATACATATAAATTTTCCTTATCTGCATTTTTTAACATTCACCCACTTTTTATATGGCATTGTAAAATAGTTTTGTAGTTAGCTTAATATAATTGGCTTACATTAATGAACAAAAAACAACTCATATTCGAAACTGAAGTTATCTTATTACATAATTGAAGAAAAAAATTACATAATTGAAAAAAACAATACTAAATTAAATATTTAAATACAATATGTATGTATATATAAATAAAAAAAATTATTAACAAAACTATTGTATTGTATTTTTAATTTCTCAGAATATTTAAATTAAATGATTAATACTGTTCATAATTATTGTAAGTTCCATTTAATAAGTAATAGTTTTTGGTTTTTTTTCCAACGACTTCTCAAAAGATGAAATATGAAGTGTAACTAAACGTCTACTGAAGTCTCACTTCAAAATGTAACTGGAGTTTTACTAAGAAAGATAAATTAGCATTTAGCGTTTTTGAAAATGGGGGAGTTACTCATCTATAATATCTTCATTTGTCCAATTGGAAACAAGGGTCACTAAAATTACATTTTGGTAATTCATGATATTGAATATTAAAGATTAATTTGATCTTAAAATTATGCTGACCACGAATAAATACTCTATAGAGACGAAGATAACTCCATCGACATGTTACATAAGTTTTGGATTTGCTCCAACGGAAAACGGGTTATAAAAATTACAAAATGTAGATATCGAAATGTTCGCACATTAAAGCGCAATTATCTATTGGGGCCTCTGAGTAATTCGTGGCGTGATTAAGGTGAGCTTGGTTGGGTGTGGTGAGATTTGCGGTGGTGTGTTGTGCTGTGATGTGGTGAGTCACAAGTCGTGGCACTTTAATCGAACGGCGTGAAGAAGCCAAGTCAACAAGTCAGCTTCATTATCACTGTCCGCATCTCTTCTCATCATTTTTATTTTGTTTTTAACATGGTTGTTGTTGCTGCAGCTGCTGCAATTGCAATCTAAATAAATAAACGCGTTTAAACGGCGGAGAAAGACGTACCCACAACACACTTTATTTGCTCGCCATGCACTTTCCTTCGCTTGCACACAGTAACACACACACGCTCTGTCTCCCTCTCTTTCTCTCTCTTATGAGAGTGCAACTGACCCCTCTGCCCCACACAAAAAAAAACCGCACATTTAAGCACATGTGGAGCTGCTGCTCTTATTATTTTGCGCCTCTCTTCGCTGTTTACAAGCTCATTCTATTTACAAATAGAAGAAACCAAAAACAATTATTGTCCTTTGATGGCATTGACTGGCGTTGCCACCTGGCATCAAAGTATACCATTGATATTTTTGCCTGTTGTAAACACTCGTCCATTGGATTTCGTGTCAGCAAAGAAGATGCTTCTTTCTTTCTTTCTAGCTGCGCATGGCATCTGCGACAGGGTCCATTTTTTTATACCCGCTTCCCATAGGGTAGAAGGATATTATAACTTTGTGCCGGCAGAAAATGTATGTAACAGGTAGAACGAGGCATCTCCGACTCTATAAGTATATATATATTCTTGATCAGCGTCAACAGCCGAGACGATCTAGCCATGTCCGTCTGTCCGTCCGTCCGTATGAAACACTGGATCTCAGAGACTATAAGAGATAGAGCTAGAGGTTTTTTCGAGAGCATTTGCTATGTTTGTTTCAAACTTTTGCCACGCCCACGTCCGTACCATTCTGTATATTTTTATTATTTTTGCAGTATATTCGATATATTTTGAAATAAAAAAAAAAATACCGCAAAATATATTTATTTTATTCAAAATGGGTAGCGGGTATCTCACAGTCGAGTACACTCGACTGTAGCTTTCTTACTTGTTTTTTTTTTTAGAGTTGGAAATAGCTATACAGTTGCTTGCGCTTCGCTTTTTTATGTGAGGCATGTTGGCAGCGTTGCTCATGAAGCGATTATTCTCACTAACATAATAATTCAAGCCATCTTAAACACCAATCATGGTAGAAAGCTGAAAAGTAAAGCGAATATTTCTCGAAGGAAGCTAGAAATAATTTTTGAAATACATACATATGTATGTATGTACATATATACAAGTACATATATACATACATAGGTATAACGAATTATTTTCTGCGTTATACTTATTAATTAATTAATTAATTATGGTAGATTAAAATATAAGTAGTAAAATTTAATATTTTTAAACTTTATATATGTGTAATTCCATGACGGAATTTGTTCCGTGCGAGACTCCTTACATTGAAGATAACATAAACTGAAACAATTTTAAAAATAAGAAAAGTTTATTTTTGTAGCTCTAGATAAGTACTTTAATTAGAGCTAAGAATGGTTTTGGAATTTTCTTTCTGTTTTGTTTTCTGTTCTGATAATTACAAGAAACGTCAAGTGCAAATTCTGCCACCGCAGCCGAGGGAAATTTAAATTTCCCTTTGGCAGAATTTATACTTGACGTTTCTTGTAGAAAATCAGTTCCGCGTATACGGCAAACTGAAAGGATAAATTCTTTTCTCGTCTTGTGTCTACACATGACGTGACTGGAAGACATATTGTATGTTTACTGCTACCAAAACACAATTGGGTACATATGTATAAGCTGTGGTACTTTTTTTTTGGCATTTTTTTATTTTTCAATAATTTTATATAGTAAACAAAAAATTAGAGGATGAATGAAAAAGTATCTTGTATGTTAAAACATTAAACTAAAATCCTGCGTTTAAATAAAGTTAATATCTCTTTTAGTTTGGCTAGTACACTGACTCAAAGTTGTCGGTTGGTGGTGGTTGAAATAAGCTGTGATCCACTGTATGTCTTACATTCCCCCTTTCACCATCAGGAGAAGGGCAGTCTTTTTCTTCTAGAAATGTTAGCAGCTCTGTTTCCAATTTTTCCTCACTCTCACTTACAAATACTTATTTGTGTTGGTGTGTGTGTGTGTGTATGTGTCCGTTGCAGCCAAAATTTTTAGGTTTACAGCCAGAAATGTATGTACATATGTAACTGGCAAAGTTCTAAATTCATACAGGTGAGTGAAGCAACTGTTGCTGCTGCTGTTGCAACGTAGCGCATGTCAAATGTCAAGCAAGCCGGCTCAGCGAACTTTTGACCCAAACAACAAGCAATAAGAACAATCGAAGAACGATAAAAAGACGCGAAAAAAGAACACATAAAGAGAATCACGAAGACACGAAAAAAACCAAATACCAGCGAACAACGCGCAAAACGTTTAGCGGGCGCTCTATGTGTGTGCATGTGTATGTATGTGTGTGAGTCTGAGTGGGTGGGGTCGAAGCAACCGAGCGTCGACGACGATGTTAAAACACACACACACACACACACTAATACGTAGGCACTTGCATACAGTTAGACTTTGCTATAGTCGAATTGTTGTCGTCATCAAACTTCGTACCGACACGAATAGCAGCGACTGCATCAGCTGCTACTGCCGCTGCTTCTTCTTTCAATTTACTTGTGCACACAGATTGGCTTACTTACCAATACAGAAAGCATGAAAGCGTCGCTGTCGCAGTCGCTGCTGCTGCTGCCACGCAACGCGCTCCGTCATTTTGGGCTATGCGTGTATGTGTATTTGTTGTTGCTTTGTGTAGCTGTGTGTGTTTTTTTTCTTGTTTTCTGTTGTTGTTTTTTTGTGTCGTTCGTTCGTTCGCTCGTTTGCCGTCGGCAGCCGTCGATGCGCATATTTAAACGTGTTGCGTAGTCTCTTGCCAGGCTCTCGTCAGCCGGCCCGCGCCAAGCAAAAAGCAGGCAAGGCGAACGTTCGACGTCGTCGTCGTTGTTGTCGGCCCGTCAGTTCGTCACTCACTCAAGCACGCCGCTAGCTAGACACACACACACACACAGAGCCACAGACACCGACACTCACACACACGCATACACATACATACATACATATATACTAACACAGCTACACACAAATTCAATTGGCCTCAATAATGAATTAACGAAAAAAGAAGGCAGCTACAACAACAACAACCACAGTGGCCACGGAAACAATGTAGCGTGCGAAAAAAAATAAGAAATGTTTTACGATGGTGGATGGGGTGGCGGGGGGACTTTGGCAGAGTCGAAACATGCTGGCAGAGAGAGAGAGATAGCGAGAGCGAGAGAGAGAGCGCACTAGCGAGAGATAAGCCAGTTGTGTGAAGTTGTGTTGTTACTTTTTACATGCAGTATAGAAAAGGCATATTTATGATTAAACGAATTTCTTAATATTTTGATGTAATTGCTGATTGCTGTTAGGGGATTTTGGTGTTATATTATGTACTGGTATGAATGTGTGTTTGTGTGTGTGTCGATGTCACCGCCATCGCCGTCGGCGCCTCTGCTGAAAAACTTGTTGTGCCCGCTGCTGCCGCTGCCGCAACGAAACGGGGCCTGCCACATCGACTGCGAGTCTTTGGGCTCTGTTGACTCTCGAGATTAAAGAGCAGGCAGCGGCAAAGCGGCGGCATGAGTAAGCGAGCGCGTTGCGCAAGGCCGCCCATTGTACTGGGCTGCTAACGAGCGACAGAGACAGCGATAAAGCTAGAGAGGAGAGGAGAGCAGAGCGTAGCAGCGAAAAATATAGCACGCATAAATACACACATAAATACATACATACATACATATGCATGTGTAGATATGTATGTAGTTATGTATGTAGTTAAAAACGCTTATGTACATATGTATGTACTTCACAACATTTCTGTATATTTACAACAATTTCACAAACGACATATGTATGTAAACATATTCATACATACATATGTACATACACATGTATGCACGTACACATATGTATGTATTTAGTTATTCAGAATATTCTAACCTTAATAGCTACACTTTAAGAACCACCCGCTTTTCTTCCTCTCTCTCTCTCTCTCTCTCTTTGCTGGACAATGATTTTTGGTGATTGATATCTTCATTCGCAAAACGAAGATGATGACGACGCTGCAGCGCTGCCGACGCAGCAACTGCGACAGAGCACGATGTCGTTGCCGACGACGACGCTGCTGCTGCTTCTGGCTCGGGGCCTTGTGGGTGGCTGGCTGCTGCGGGTGGTGGCTGTCTGACGGGTCGCGTGAGTGATTGCAAGTGCGTTCGTTCGTTCGTTCGTTTGCTCCTACTCACTCTTTCTCTCTCTCTCTCTATTTCTCGCTCGCTCACTCATACTCCCGCATTCTATTTCACTTTTGCATGCCAGTGTGCGTGAGGTTGGTGTAATTTTAACTCGTTTTTGTTTAATATTTCCATCTCTTCTCTTCTTTTCTTTTCATTTCATTTCGCTTCGCTATGTTTCTTTTGCTTTGCTTCATTGCACGCTACTTTACTTGTGCGTTTCGTGTTCTGACTTCATTTTCCTTTTCGTATTTTTCGTATCACATTGTGTCGTTGTTGTTTTGTTGCCTAAACAGCGCAAACCCGTTATGAATTTTAGCGACGCTCTCCACCGCTTTGCTTGCCGCTCTCCTTTGACAACGTCATTGTCATCGTCATCGGTATCTTGCCTTTCGTTTATTTGTATCGTTATCAGTGTGCGCTACACACACACACAATCAAACTGCATACCGATAATGTGATAAGCTTTACACGACAGACAATGAACAAAAAGCTTTAAAGTAAAGTTTTGATAAGCCTAACAAAAAGCTTTGGTATCGCTTCATGTGACATTTTCGTCGTAATCCTAACAAATGCTGACGACCTTGAGGCGCAGCGCATTCGTGTGTCTGGCTGGCCGGCGAATTGATTACAGCACCAGCCACAGTCGAGCTGTCTGCAGTGCTGCCGATGCCGATGACGGCGATAGTGTTGTTGTTGCTGCTTGCGCTGGCGTTGGTGTTGACTTCGGCTCAATTGTAAACGCATTCAAACATGTGTGTTTGTGTGTGTCAACACATGCACACTCAGTCACACACATAACACACATAAAAAGTCGCATTGCCGATGCTCGCTTAGATTTACAACATGACGACGCCATAAGCGTCGGCGAAAATTTTCAAGTGCTACTTCAGCTGTTGGCTGCGTTGGCGCCAGCCGCAAAATTTTCCCATGCAGCTATAGGCAATAATAATAACAACAACAAACTCCACTATGTCGACGTTTCCGCATATTGGAAGTCAAAAGCACAGTTATAAGCTTGCTATTGTGCAATTGTCTGTGCATGCGTACTGTGTGTGTGTGTGTGTTTAAAGCTCTTATCACGTCAATGCATGATATTTGTGCTAGAAATTTGATCGTTGACTGCTACCGACATCTATTGGGCAAAATGAGAGCTGCTGAGTGGGTGGCTGCCCTTGTAAGGGTGAGCACACATACATATTCAATTGTATTCGCACATGAACATACTTGCTTAATTATTGTGTGTGTGTGTGTGTGTGTTTGTGTGTGCTGGCTACCCAGCAGCAGCAAAAGAAGGCGACTGCGACGAGATTACCAACAGCAGAAAATTCCACAACATCTGAACGCTGGCAGAGACGCCGGCTCCGGCTCCGGCGCACCCAGCACAGCAAACATTGTTCGTTTTCACACACATATTTGGTGTTTTTGTCGTTCTCTTTTTTTTTGCTTTTTCTCGTTCCTCTTCTTTTTGCCAATTCATGTTTTTAAATTAGCAGCATGCTGGATAAAAAGAGAACGAAACATCGAAAGAGGGGAGGGAGAAAGAATGTGAGAGGAGCGTTTGCGGAGATGCTGGTTGAGGGGGTAGGTAAAGGGTGTCCGCGGCCACCCAATTGTGTTTTAGTTGCAGACAACATAGCGGTTGTCCACCAGTCACGTCATGTGTAGACACAGGAACTCAGTGCACATTTCCGCTTCGTTTTGCCTAATATGCGGAGCTTACATTCTATAAGACTCGTCAAGTATCAAGTCAGCCAAAGCGAAATTTAAATTTCCCTCGGCTGCTGGAGGAATTTGTACTTGACGTGTCTACCAGACAGTCTGGTGTCCAGGTCATGCCGAAGATGCTGTGCTTAGATTCTAGTGCGAAGTTCGGAAAATGCAAATTAAAACAAGTAAAAAAGCTACAGTCGAGTGTACTCGACTTACGCTTGTTACTCGATTTGTTTGATTTGCAGGGGCGGAAGTGGGCGTGGAAAAAATTTGAGACAAACTTGATCTGCGTGCAAACATAACAAATGCTGTCGAAAAAAATTACTGCTCTATCTCTTATAGTTTCTGAGATCTAGGTGTTATTACGGACAGACGGACAGACGGGCATGGCTAGATCGTCTCGGCTGTTGACGCTGATCAAGAATATATATACTTTATAGGGTCGGAGATGCCTCCTTCTACCTGTTACATACATTTCCTGCCGGCACAAAGTTATAATACCCTTCTACCCTATGGGTAGCGGGTATAAAAATACATACGTTCAAAAATATATGCAGTAAATAAAATGTTTATTGTTTCTAATTAAATTTTTTTAAACCAATTCAATGATTACTTAAATTTATACATATATTATCCAAACAGTTTTACTTATAACTAAATAATAATCTTTCGCCGTTTTCCATATTTTTCGCCCTCGACAATGCCTTGGAGTTTATATTTTTAATTCTTTAGAGCTCATCCCACACAGCTCTTTCGTGGTCCTCAAAACTTTAAATATAAATGCAAATATATTTCTTAATTTAAATCAGATTAGAATAGTAGTTTAAAAATATTAACAACTTTTATAAAAGACGCGCAGGAAAAAATCAACTTTTTCGTACACTTACAGAACAATCGACGCATGATACACAAAATTGCACATGTTCAAGAAAAAATCCCGAGTCTAGGACCAGACTTCTAGCAGGAACTGGTCATGTTTACGTAAATTTGCAGAGTTTTTTTGAGAAAAGTAGGCGTTAGGCAATTACGCGTTACGCTAAGAGGGCAGCAGTCACGCTAGCGGACATTGTCTGGCATGTCGAGTCATCCAGCGATCTACTGGACTGTCTGCCAGTCACGGGCATGGCATGACACGAAACACAACTGGGACAATTGGTAAGTCCAAGTGAGGCCAGGTAACAGCAGAGATTTCAAATATTGAAAGTACAGTTGTTGCGAAAATCACAAATCGAAACGAAACGTCGCCATTTTCTGCGATTCTTTTCCTCTTGCCACCCACAAATTGCGAAGCGCAAGATGGCGATCGAAAGCCGAGGCGAAAAGTTGCCAGAAGTTCGACAAATAGCCTGTGAGCGTGTGAATATTTATCGGTGTAGTAATATCTGCATACATACATACATATGTATGTATATCTACATCTATATATAGTCTTCAGGCTGTACGGTTTTTTGTTCGATTTTTGTTACTTTAGAAATTTTCGTTGTCACTGTTTTTGCTTACTTATTTTGAACTCTGTTTAGGTCATGTATGTATGTACATACATACATACATATGTATGTATCGTACTACATACAAACATATATAAACATACGACACACATATACATACACAAGTTCATTTGTATATGTCAATGTATGTATATGTATGTATGTCTGTAAATTTTTTTTCGTTGACACAACACGCGTTATTTATACCCGGTAAACAAATGGCACCTAAAGGGAAATATTCATTTTTCGATCATTAAAATTTCCCTTCAATGATTTATGAAAACAAAATATTATATATTTTTCGGCTGTAAGGAACAGGACAACATTTGCATATGCTTATGTATATCTACATATATGAACAATCCATTTTCTCTAAGTCATTGTAAAATGGACGCCCTTTATTCCTCTTCGAATTAATATTTTGTCCATATTCAATATTATGAATATTCGTCTTTTTATATACATTTTATATTATTTAAATTTGTGGCGATATCTGAGCGCCGTAACCGTCGTCGCATGCAGACGTGTATTTATTGTGCTCCGGGAAAAATATTCAATAAGATCACATAAGTGCAGTGACTGGTTTAAAAAATCTACAATATCGCGAAAAGACGCTCTTTGCGATGAAATCGCTAATGTTTATATTGATTGATTAATTAATTAATATAAATCATAACAATTAAAACTCTAATTAATCAATCTCGATTACAATGAGTCAAAACGACATTCGTGCACAACGTCACCGTGAGCAAGACGAGAGACGGCTCTCACAACAACGAAACAACGCGTACTTCTCTTTTAAAGCGACCGAATATAATGCAAGCTCTGATCAAGTGCGGTCAATTACCCCCAACTCGACCGAATTCTTAAACGTAGAGAGTAATAGAGCGCGCTCATGCTCTCCTCGCTACCATCGATGTCTCTGCAGCCTAAGAGCGCAGTAACCAGCACCGCAATTTCGCTGACAACGTCAACCGTAACAACAACAACAACCGCAACTGTATCGACAGCGCGTTTAACGACATCATCAGCTAGCGGCGCAAACATTACTACGTCTGTCGCTGCGCTGACCGAAAAAAGAACAAAACAATGAACCTATTAAGCCGGCTGTGCAGACTGGTATGGATCGCTACATTCAAATTAAAAGAAAGATGAGCCCTCTAAATTCTCAGCGCAAAATAACCCGTGGCAATGCTAGCCTAGCTGCAATAGAAACGGACATGAACTCGAACCGATTCAAAATCTTGGCAGACGCCTATGAGGTTGAGGCGGCCGAATCTACTGAAGTCGAGAAAAGGAAGCCAAAGCCTCCGCCTATTTATATACGAGAAAAGAGTTCCAATGTTCTCGTCAACAAAATTATTGAGATTATTGGCAAGGATAACTTTCACATAATACCCCTTGTAAAGGGCAACATTCACGAAACAAAAGTTCAAATGAAGTCTGAAGATAATTACAGAGTATTATCGAAATATCTTACCGATAATAAAAAGAACTTTTACACGTATCAGCTTAAAAGCAGCAAGGGTTTGCAAGTCGTACTCAAGGGTATAGAATCTGAAGTAACGCCTGCAGAGATAACAAAGGCACTACAAGAGAAGGGATTTAGCGCAAAGACAGTCTTCAATATCCTTAACAAGGATAGAAAGCCGCAGCCACTCTTTAAGGTTGAGCTCGAGCCAGACAATAAGCCCCTGAAGAAATACGAAGTGCACCCTATATACAATCTTCAGTTCCTGCTGCATCGCCGAATTACAGTTGAGGAACCGCACAAACGCAATGGTCCGGTACAATGTGCGAACTGCCAAGAATATGGTCATACAAGGTCATACTGTAAACTGCGCCCGGTGTGTGTAGTTTGTGGAGAGCTTCATGACTCCGCACACTGCCCAGCGAGCAAAGATGACTGCAACTCGAAAAGTGCGGCAACTGCGGTGGCAATCACACTGCTAACTATAGAGGTTGCCCAGTTTATAAGGATCTGAAAAGCCGCATTCATCAAAAAGGAATTACCGCCCGCACCCAAAATAAAACGTTGAAAGTCTCCAGATCAAACCCTGAAGTCTTCTTCTCGACTGCAGCCAGATCCTCACTAGGACCTATTAACTCTGAGAAAAGTGTGACATACGCAAGCGCTTTAAAATCAGGACCGGCTATCCCTGCCTCAAAAGTTCATTTCTGCAATCAGCATACCAAGAACCGAACATGGCTCAGCAACATCAATCGCCGGAGCAGTCAAAAGCAACTTCGAAGCTATGATATGCAGCTTACAACAAAGCCTTACAGAATTTATGTCATTTATGCGCACAACTATGCAAGATTTAATGCGAAACCAAAATCTATTGATTGAAATGCTGGTTTCACAACAATCCAAATAATGACTCCCCTACGGATCTCTACGTGGAACGCTAACGGCGTTTCACAGCATAAACTTGAGTTAGCTCAATTCCTACTCGACAATCAAATCGACGTAATGCTGCTTTCAGAAACACACCTTACAAACAAATACAATTTTCATCTTCGAGGATATACTTTCTACGGAACAAATCATCCAGACGGTAAAGCACATGGTGGGACTGGAATTCTAATCAGAAGCCGTATTAAGCACTACTATCATAACAAATTTGCTAAAAACTACCTACAGGCCACATCTATAAATATAAAACTAAATACCGGCAACGAACTTACACTAGCCGCCGTATACTGCCCCCTCGCTTCACTATAGCTGAAGATGAGTTTATGCAGTTTTTCAACTCACTAGGAGACCACTTCATAGCAGCAGGAGACTACAATGCCAAGCACACACACTGGGGATCTCGTCTCGTGACTCCAAAAGGAAAGCAGCTCTACAATGCCATTATCAACGCCAAGAACAAGCTCGACTATGTTTCTCCTGGCACACCAACATACTGGCCGGCAGACCCAAAGAAACTGCCCGATTTAATAGACTTTGCGATTACCAAAAACATTCCAAAAATCTGATAAGCGCCGAATGCCTTTCGGATCTTTCATCTGACCACTCGCCTATACTGTTTATTCTACTCCGGCATCCAGGAACATTGGAACAATCACTAAAATTGACCTCACAGAAAACTAATTGATTAAGTACAGAAAGTATATAAGCTCACACATTGAGCTAAGTCCCCATCTCAATAATGAAGCCGACGTAGACAGCTTTGTTAATTCACTGGAGTCTGTACTTGTCTCTGCAGCCCAAGCTTCAACACCTCAAACCATAAATACACAAAGCAATCGAAAGAAGACAAATCTACAAATCGAGCAGCTCGTCCTCGAAAAGCGACGCTTACGTCGAGAGTGGCAATTCCACAGATCGCCAGCTTCTAAGCAACGTTTAAGACATGCCTCACGTGAACTTACTAAAGCTCTACAGCAAGAAGAAGCATACGTCCAACGCCACTACATAGAGCAATTGTGTACTTCTAGTACGAAAAACTCACTATGGAGAGCTCACCCTACTCTGAGCTCACCGAAAGAAGCCGTGATGCCTATAAGAAATCCCACAGGAGGCTGGGCGCGTAGCGATGCAGACAGAGCCAGCACGTTTGCCAACCACCTTAAAAATGTACTCCAACCAAATCCTGCCACGAGTGCGTTTACTGTGCCGACTTTATCAAATGAGCCTCAGCTTCAACGTGAGCCAATCGAATTTCGCCCAAATGAAATCGTTAGCATCATCAAAAATCAACTGAATCCGAAAAATCCCCGGGATGCGACCTCATAACTCCCAAAATGATCATCGAGCTCCCATATTGCGCCGTTTGCACTATCACCCAGCTTTTCAACACCATCGCAAAACTTGGCTACTATCCAGTAAGATGGAAGAAGTCAATTATAATAATGATAGCAAAGCCGGGAAAAGACCACACAGTCCCCACGTCGTATAGACCTATAAGCCTACTTTCATGCTTATCTAAACTCTTTGAAAAATGCGTTTTGATTCGGATAAACACGTACCTAAGACTCCAGGAAGGAATCCCGTCACATCAATTTGGGTTTCGTGAAAAGCACGGAACAATTGAGCAGGTCAACCGGATAACATCAGAAATTCGGAACGCGTTCGAAAAACGAGAGTACTGTACTGCCATATTTCTAGATGTCTCTCAAGCATTTGACAGAGTCTGGCTAGAAGGTCTAATGTACAAGATCAAGACAATGCTCCCCAGCAACACCCATAAGCTTTTAGAGTCTTACCTTTACGACAGAAAATTTGTTGTGAGATGCAACTCTGCTATATCTGATGTTTTCACTGTTGGAGCTGGAGTTCCTCAAGGTAGTGTGCTAGGGCCAACACTATACGTCCTCTACACAGCAGACATCCCGACAAGCACACGAATAACAACATCTACGTTTGCTGATGATACAGCTATTCTTAGCCGCTCAAAATGCCCGAGGCAAGCAACTGCGCAGCTAGCTCTTCATATGGTCGATGTTGAAAAATGGCTATCAGATTGGCGAATTAGAGTGAACGAACAAAAATGCAAGCACGTTACATTCACCCTGAACAGACAAAACTGCCCGCCGCTAACGTTAAACAACACTCTACTCCCGCAAGCAAACGAAGTGACATATCTAGGAGTACACCTCGACAGAAGACTCACATGGCGCCGGCACATTGAAGCCAAAAGAACACACCTAAAGCTAAAAGCCAGCAGCCTTCATTGGCTTATCAACGCACGGTCTCCCCTTAGCCTTGAATATAAAGTCCTGCTGTATAACTCGGTACTAAAACCTATATGGATGTACGGCTCCCAATTATGGGGGAGTGCCAGCAATAGTAATATTGACATAGTCCAGCGAGCTCAGTCGAAGATCTTGAGAACCATCACCGGGGCACCGTGGTACGTTCGCAACGAAAACATACAACGCGACTTAAACATCCTACCAGTCAAAGAAGTGATCGCAGAACAGAAGGAAAAGTACTTTACCAAGCTACTGTTGCACCCTAACCACCTGGCGAGAGGTCTAACAAGGTTGAGCAACCAATCACGTCTTCGTCGTAATGACTTACCTACCCAGCGACCGACCTGAGGGACGCGCAACCAGAATGCAGTTTTAACACACTGTTAGCTAAATTTTAATGTTAAGATTCGTAAACTTATTGTTAGTCTCAAAATCTAGAGAAGATTCAATAAATAAAAGCAAAGTCCTCAAAAAAAAAAAAAATCTGAGCGCGGTCTCTGAACGCAGCACACAGTTAATTGCAGTGTTCTGTCTTGCTTTTTTTTTTGTTACTGTTTTTGCTGGTGTTATTATTATTGCTGTTGCTGTTTGGCGTGATTCATCAAATATGAATTTACATGCATATTTCATATATTATATATACACACAAACATATATTTACATATGTACATATGTGTGCATGAAGTCAGATACCTGTGATGACAATTCCAACCTTAAGTCGAATCGTTGTTGAAGATTTTTGCCTGTAAATAAAACGTTTTCAGATATGCACATATGTATATATGTATGTATGTATATATTTTTTCATATGCAAATAATTAAAAACGGTGGAAACTAATTTGAATATTGCCTTTGCAAACTTGCAATAAAAATATTACAAATTCTATACTCAAGTGTGAGAATACCTGTGCTCATTAGTTTGTTATCATAACAATCGAGAGTTTTTACTAACAAATTTTGTTTACTAAAAATTATATTATATTATTATATTTAAGACTTCTGATTTCATATTCGCTTCAAAAAAATGTCAGGATTTGACTTGAAGAAAATAATCTTAGTCTGGATAATGACCGGAAATACAATTTTACAATACAGTTTAAAATTTACTAAAATACTCAAAAGTACTAATATAAATGGATGAACTAAATGTTGGCTTTCTAAATTTAAATTTAAAATTAAATAAAATACTTAAGAGTACTAATATGAAAAATATTACGCTTCTATATTGAAAAATATTATTTGTCTTAGATGCAGTTCTAGTTCAATTTGACATTTTCTAGCTTGTTTATAGTTTCCTTAGATCTATAATATTTGACGATCTTTATCTTTTGAGATTTGTCAATATCTTCTGATCGACACGGGTATAAAAATATGGTTGCGCTATTAAAATGTGAAAGTGAGCGATATGTGACGAGTAATTTCCAAGATAATACTAAATAAATAAGTATTGATTTAAAAACTTGAATCAATATTTGTAAAGTGGCAAAAATTAAGCTTCCTTCACTTTTGCATTAAGTTGAAATGTCTGTTTCATAACCTGCTCTTCTATTGGAACATGTTTCCTGTAAAGTGCTGTAAAAATAACAATTTTGTTGTCCAGCGCTTGAGGTAAGCAATTTTCTACCTTTTGTTAGCTTTTGAAAGCCTCTGTTTACAGTTAAACGGTGCTATGCCGTTTCGAATCGAATCGAATAACAAGCGTAATTTTAAAGCTAGAGTTGCGAATATATACAATAACTACTATAGTAGCTATGATTCCTGAAAATTTTGATTGCGATCAGATAAAAATTGTGGAAGTTATTAAAGAAATACTTTTGTATGGGCAAAAACGCCTACTTAAAAGGGGTCTTAGTTGCTTTGGCCGTCTATAGTATATTTTGAATGTGGTACTATATCGATATATCAAATATACCATTTGGTATATTTTTAGTATATTTGTATTTTCGGTATATTTTGAAAAAGTACCGCAATGTTTTGCTTTTATTCAAAATGGGTAGCGGGTATCTCACAGTCGAGCACACTCGACTGTAGCTTTCTAACTTGTTTAGCTTAGCTGAGATCCGTGGATCATATTAACTCAATAATTTATAAAGCACTTCAAGATTGAAAGTGAGTGAGAGTAAATTGGGAGAACAGCTTACTCATAGAAATTTCTCTATACACTTTACACTGCTTTGCACCCCCTAGTTAGGGTCAAGTGAACCAACCGAACATATCGCTCTCCCCCTTTGGCTATCGAATAATCGACATGTGGTTCCCACAGTTGTTGCAAAGTCTGAATCATGAGCATATATGTACATATGTATGTAGAAATCAAACCATAAAAAGAAAATTGGTTTTTCATATGGATTTTCTACTTGTCTTGCGTTTTGCGCCTTTCTTCATGACGCATTTCACACAGCGGGAAATAAATATGGATGGGGAGACACGCAGAAAGAAAGAGAGAGAAAGAGCTGTTAGGTGTATTTAAATACATATATGTTTATATATATACATATATATATATATATATATATATATGTTTGCGTGTGTATGGCGCGATTATTCAAACATTGTTGAAGTAAATAAATACACACACACACACACTTGAACACATTTATAATTTATTTATTTTGCAGCGCGAAAGAAAAGACAAGAAATCGCAAAGTGCAACAATGAAAATCCAAATAGACGACTACGAAAGAATGAAGAATGATGAATACAATGAACACCAGCGCTTAAAAGAGACAGCAAAAGAGATAGAGTGCGAGTGAGAGTGAGAAAGGGGTGGGGGAAATGGCGTAAGAAAGTGTGGTGAAGGGGAGCGTCCAAGCGTTGCCACTTTTTTGGTAAATTGCCAAACAAGAAAAAAAAAAAAACAAAAACATAAAGTACAAAAAAAGTCCGTTGAACCGGAACTAAGACGCGGCGTTGGCATTGACAAGGGATGCGAAAGAGCGAGCGAATGAAAGATATAGAGCGAGAGAGTGAGAAAGGTCTCTGGACTGGTAGCAACATTTTGTGTATGCCTCGACACTTGTTGGCAAACCCCCTCCACCGCTCCTCCACCGCCACTTCACCTCTCCCCTCATACCAGCATCAGCACACGACCCAAGCTCAGACTTCCATCACTCGCACCTCCCCATCTGGAATCCCCGCCTCTTCATTATGTACCAGATACAATCGATGCTGGCGACCGCAAGAAATGTATCTCATAAATATGTACATATATACATATTTACATTCAAATGTATGTGTACATTCGAAAGCGGCCAAATAATGGGAATAAAAATACAATATTATCGAAACTAAATAAAGTCATAATTATTAAAGTTTGTAATGCATTCAAATATATATAAATATAAATATGGGTGTACATTTTTGCAGTATTCATCTAAATACTTACTAATTTATTTTTTGTGTTTTAATTAAGTTTCACATACGCAATTTTCAAAGACAAGAAAATTTTTATACCCGCTACCCATAGAGTAGAAGGGTGTTATAACTTTGTGCCGGCAGGAAATGTATGTAACAGGTTGAAGGAGGCATCTCCGACCCTATAAAGTATATATATTCTTGATCAGCGTCAACAGCCGAGACGATCTAGCCATGTCCGTATATGTGTCTGGTGTCTGTCTGTCTGTCCGTCCGTCCGTCCGTATGAAACACTGGATCTCAGAGACTTTTTTCGACAGCATTTGTTGTTTGCACGCAGATCAAGTCAAATTTTTGCAACGCCTACTTCCGCCCCCGCAAATCAAAAGAATCGAATAACAAGCGTAATTTGAAAGCTAGAGTTGCGATTACAATAATTACTATAGTAGTTATGATTCCTGATTTGGTTGCGATCAGATAAAAATTGTCGAGGTTATTAAAGAAATACTTTTGTATGGGCAAAAATGCTTACTTACTGGGGGTCTTAGTTGCTTTGGCCGACAATCTGGTATATTGTGCCGTCTATGGTATATTTTGAATGGTGTATTATATCGATATACTAAACATACCATTTGGTATATTTTTAGTATTTTCCAGTAATTTCGGTATATTTTGAAAATAATACCGCAATATTTTGCCTTTTTTAAAAATGGGTAGCGGGTATCACACAGTCGAGGACACTCGGCTGTAACTTTCTTACTTGTTATCTGATCGCAACCAAATTTTCAGGAATCATAACTACTACAGTAATTATTGTATATACCAAACCCTTCTACCCTATAGGTAGCGGGTATAAAAATAGGTGAAGGTTAAAGCTTTGGAATAACACTATTTTTAGAGCTAAGATTGATTTTAGAAACTGTTCTGTTCTGTTTTACGATAAAATATATAAATTCGTTCATTTTTTGGTGTTGCGTACGAATTTGTTCATTTTTGCAAAACAGAAAAAAAATTTCAAAACCATTCTTAGCTCTAATTAAAGTACTAATCTGGAGTTATAGGAGTAAGCTTTTCTTCTTTTTAACATTGTTTCAGGTTGTGTTTTTTTTGTTCACTGAAAAGATGGACGCACGCGACATCTGTCAGAGAATTACCCATATACCAATTTTCATTCAGTGACATTCGAGTCGAATTAATCAAAACCGTTCCCATTTCATTGAACTTATTTAAGATACACTATATTGATAAAAGTTGGATATAGTCCCATCATTGTAAAATTTCTAGTGTCCGTAAAATTGCAATTAACTCCATTCCTAAATATGACTAGTCTTTAAATTTTAATTAGTAGCTAGCCTATTTAAGTTCCATAAATTTTCTTCAAATATTTTTAAAGACACTCGATGGGTAAAGCTTTAACCACTATAATGTGCATATCACTGATCTTAGATCTTTTGATATAAAATCGACTACAATTTTGGAAAACCAAATACATATGTATCTAGCTTAAAATAATATGTGTTAATGTGATGTTTATTTTTGAAAAAATAAAAATTAAAATTGAAACAATGTGCAAAGAATGTGGTTTAAAATAATTTATTAAATACAGATTACATTTGAGCTCTGAATTTTCTGCAAATTTTAATCAAATTTGGAGAGATGAAGAAACTGGTGTTTGCTTAATTAAATAAATTCTTTTCAAAAGTCTTCGTTAATTGTTGAGCTTACCTCGTTTATATGTATGTAAGTACAGCTGTGAACTTTGGAATAGCAGTGCTGGTGACCAGTGCGTTTAAAATTGAAAAAAAAACTGTTATAAACACAACTTCCAGATAAAATTTAGTTATAACAGCAAAAACTATTTAATTTTTAATAATTAAACACTTTTCCATTTGGGTAACTCAATATTTTAGCGAATATGGATAATAACAAATGAAATTGGGTGCTTTATGAATAACTTTGAAATAGCAGTGCCAACAGAAAAATTTAATAAATTTCAAAAAAATCATATAAATAACTTAATCCTTCTACATTGCGAGTTGAATACGACCTTATAATCTGTTGTATAGCCTTTATTGACTATTAGAGCCTCACAGCTACATGGCATGGAGTCCACTAAGTCCTCGCAACGCTTGCAGGGATTCTGGCCCTATAGCTCCTGCACAACTTGTCGAAGGTGTGGCTTAGATGTCGGGGATTTCTTGGCAACATAATGCTTGAAGTCCCCCATCAGTTCCCCACCGGATTTAAATCCGGGAACTGTGGTGACCATGGCATTACATTAGTTTTTTCATGACCAAAACACTCCGTGACCAGTTGGCCGGTGTGTTTAGGTTTCGTGGCTCTACTGAAAAGTCCATATTGAGGGGGCATTTCATCCTGAGAATACTTCAGCATGATGTTTCTTAATATATTTTCAAAGATTTCTTGGTCTATGATCTCATCGATCATATTTATAGGTCCCACACCACTGTATGAGAAACATGCCCATATCATGATTTTAAGACCACCATGTTTAGCGGTCTTAAGGATACGGTTTAGGTCGTTTTCGGTGTTTGGTGGTCAACGGACATATTGTCTTGAACTTTTCTAACAATTAACACCAGTTTAGACTCATTTGTCCAAAGGATATTTGGAAGTGGCCATTTGGAAAGTGGCCAGTTCAAGTGGCGCTTGGCAAACTCCCACCTCGCTTTGAGATGTCTGTTACCAAGTAATGGCACCTTTTCTGGACTTCGGGTATTCAAATTTGTATCCACCAGTCTTCGGTCAATAGCCACTTCACTGATTCCCCAACTCAGCCCTGCTTTAATATCCCTACAGGAGGCAAAAGGATTAGTTTAGCTGAAGACCACTATGCATCGATCCTCTAAAATTGTGGTTTTTCGTATCGCACCACGGTTTTCAGGCTTTGATTCATAATTTATGTCATTGAAATCCATTTTAGTAAAACATTTTAGGCGACACAGAACTTTTTATACAATTTTGCTCCTATCTAAGCTCAAGAAAGGAGCTCCTCTCTACCTTGGACCAGAGAGGTCCTTTACATACTAAAATTTATTTTTTTTTCATAGTTATAGTGTATTGTCGTATAAACTATAATAATAAACCAAATTAAACTCACTTTTCATAAAATTAATAACAATTTCGGCTTTTTTCGTGGAAGAAAAGAAAAAACTGGTATTCTAAAGTGCAGCTCAAAAGTGGTGCACTTGTGTAAAAATATCAATATTTCAGAAAAACTGAACAAATCTAACGGCATTTTTGGTAGTTTCTTATCTATATGTTCCATTTTACAAAAATAATGTGCCGGGGATCAACTAACAAAAAGGAATATGTATGCTAAAAATCCGTTATTTTGTTTTTTATTGTGTCGCACTGCTATTCCAAAGTTCACAGCTGTATATAAGATAAACGCTTATATACAACAAACTTTACGTGCCCTCTATAATCTGCAATGATCTCTCTGCGGCTACGATGGCAGAAGCAGCAGCAGAAACAACAACAGCTCAGTCTTCTTAATGGGAAAAAAGGTCAAAGTATCTCTCAAACATACAAAACTCTCTCGTACACCCACACATACACACAATCATCTACAGTTGCATACACGCGCAGCTGGGAGCGAATTCGCAGCAGCAACAACAAAAACTTAAAGTCGCAGCTGGCTACACGCACACTGGTACATAAAATATGTATTTGGATGTACATATGTATGTATGAGTGCATATACGTATAGCGAGAGGAGAGCTCGTAAGAGTGAGAAAGAGTAAGCGAGAGCGCGAGAGTGAGTAGGAGAGTTAATAAGAAGAGAAGCGAAGGGAGCACATAACAGATACATACACAAAAGGTACCAACCCATACACATACACAAATACAAACACTCACGTGCATAGATAAGTATGTATGTATACATGTGTGTGTGTGTGTGTGCGTGTGAGTTTGTGTGAGCATGGGCAATACATTTTATGCCATCGGTAGTGCTGCGGCCACCAAACTGAGGGCCACAACAGCAACATCAGAAAACGGCAACAGAAACGGCAACAGCAGTAGCAATAACACCACCGCTACCTCCACAACCAACAACAACAAAAACAATAATAACAGCGTGAAGATGCAGAAGAAAAATATCAACGCAATGCAGCGAAGGTCGCCGTCGTCGTTGTTTGCGCCGAATGCGACAACGGCAGAGGGAACGGAGAATTCCACATAGAAAATCGAGAAAACTGCATTACATTTTCGTATCTGTTTTGTTTGTATGCATGGAGCTTTGTGGACCTCCACATACACATACATATGTATGTATGTGCATGCGTCAGTGTGTAGGCAAGTGTGAATGTGTGTTTGTATGTATGTGCTTATATGCATATGCATGTATGTACATATGTATGCTGGTTGTTCGGATACGGGTTTTGTATTGTTTGATATCCGTTCACTCGTTCGAAAAAGCTTTAATATATATGTATGTATGTACATGTGTATGTATGTATGTACATATGTACATGTGTATGTATCTATGTTAATTGTGTGTATATGTATGTACATTAATACATGCATACATAGTTAATATTAATTATCTATGTAGATACAGATGAAGAATGAATGTTCAGCGAAAAGAGGAACGCACTTAAAAGCAAGAAGGGGTGATGGGTAGTATTGGCATATGTATGTACATATGTACATATGTATGAATGTACATACATATGTATATCGGTAGCTCAGCGGCAGCTTGTCTGATAGTGTAGCTGTACTCAAGAAAGCGTTCCAAGGGGAGTTGTAATTACACGCGGTGGGTTTGGGGGGGTCGCCGATATCGAGTACAATGATCTTGAATTGAAATCAGACATTCACACAGCCATACATATCCATACACATGTACATACATACATACATACATATGTACATGTGATAAGTGTGTTTTCGCATAAATATTATGATATCGATAACAATAAAGTGGTGGTTGCTAAATATCGATATATTTACATATGTACATATGTATGCAGTTTATTCTGAAATACATACATATGTATGTAAGTAAATTTAGGTCAGATTTCAAACATATGTATGTATGTATGTCTTTATCAATTCACACATTCTGTATTGAAATGTATGTATGTATGTTTTGACATATGTATGTACATACATTGTACGTATGTATGTACGCATGCGTTTGTACGTGCGGGAATCCCAATGTCTTCGTAGAAATCTGCGGGAAGTCATTTCCATTTTTAGTAAGCACGCGGCTTTACATAAATATCAAGAAATGCATATACATACATACATACATATTTATGTATACATAAGTACATTTATGTATGTACATGTGTGTAGGTGTATGCTCAGTCGAGAGTGCATATGTACATATGTATGTATGTATATATGTACATAAATACATGTATGTACATACATATGTAGGTATGTGAGTATTTATTATTTGTGTTATGTTTTAAACATTTTGCAGAATATTTATGGTGAATTAAATATGTATTTAATTAAATAGTAACCTTAATAATAATATATGTATGTACATATGTAAGTATAAATAGTATACTACATATGTATGTATGTATGTACATACATATAATAATAAACTGTTTATATAATCAAGGGTCCCCTATACACCTGTCCGTTTGTGTAACCGATTGAGAAATTTAATGGGTGTGGGAAGGGGTGGGGAAAATGATGGTGGAAAAGGAAAAATGAAAAGCGAAATGCCAGCAAATTAAAAGTAAATTTGCTTTTTGCCATTTCGAAATTCGAACATGCAGGGCAATAAGCAAAGCAGCAACAACGAAATCGAATCGTGCCAGAGCCGAACACTTAAAACCGAACATCGAATACCGAGCGACAACGAAAGCCAAATGCCGAAGTCCGAACCACGAAACGAGCACAAAGCTTTCAAATGAGAAGTTGATGGCAGTGTTCCCAGTTGCTCTTCCCCTTCAATTCTCGACCTCTTCACCGTCCTCACTCCATCCCATCCACCCACACTGTGACACGCCTAGGGTACGCAAACGCCACCGCCTCTGACGCCCTTGCTCACACAATGCTGTTTGTTTGTATATATGTACATACATATGTGTGTGAGTGTATGTAGCTGTATTGAGCTGCCAAAGTTGTTGCGCGGCATCGTCATCATAGCCGCCGCCGTCGCTGCCGCCGTCGCTGCCGCCGTTGTTGTCGTCGTCGAAGTCTCTGCGTCTCCCTCTGCCACCGACCCACCATGTACCATTGCGCGGCACGAAGTGGGGCCTGGCCAGGAGACTATGCAAGTGGTGTGTGTCTATATTTTGTGCTTTGTTGTCGTTTTTTTTTTTTTTTTTTGCACTCATAGATGCATATGTATATGTATATGTACATAGCTTATAGCTTATACTTATTGTATGTTCATTTGTGCCTCTAAATAGTTTATTTACTCTCTCTTTAAAGTAATTTTTGTAATATTTCTCTTACTGTTAGATGGAAATTTATGTACATGTACATATGTATGCATTTATGTATGTATGTATGTTTCTTAGTCAATCAGCGTACATTTCTTTACATACGCTTTATATCTATGTATGTACATACATACTATGTATGTATGTACGTAAATAAAAATGTATTTAAAGAACATAATAATAATGATGCATCGCCCCATTTGTTAAATAAATACAGACCGTTTTAATGAATATTAAAGTAATATTATTAAACAATGTTGGTGTTGCTTTGTAGTTAATTCAGTTAATATCAATTCCTTTTTAGGCGACAAACTAGAAAGTTCACCCTTTTGTTTCTACCACATATACATACATAGTATAAGAAAAAATTTAAATGTTAAAGAAAATTCGACATTTTTTTATGTTTCCATCATAAGCACAAATTGGTCTTTGCATTATGAAATAAAAGTGCTTAATATATATAAGAACGTCTAACTGATGGCTAATTGTCAATAAAAAAACCTTTTTTAAATAATGGGCTATGGCGCCAAAATGCCAATAAGGTTATATCAACGGAAGTGTTGCCATATCGATAACAAAAATTCACGTTTTAATATACATAAATTAGAAAATAGATGACAAACACAAAGCAATACCGATTTTAAGAAAACTTTTAAATATGATAACTTTGCGCCAAGACATTAAACGGTGTATACCTACGACAATTTTGCCATATTAATGGCGAGCCATGACTCAAGGGCTAGTGTTGATATCTAAAACTTAGACAAATAAAATATAAGTAAATATTATAATTCATTATTAATATATTTGCATGTGAAATACACAAATTGTAATTAATTGTTAGTCGACCTGCAACAGTGTGTACTATCGAAAATTCGCAGCTCTATCGATATCGATAAGTTAATGGCGCGTATTGCAAAAAACGTTGCGAAAAATCAGAATGCATGCTCAAAAATACAAAATTAGAAAATGGCATGCTTTACAGTTTTACTATGCATCCGAAATAATCGAAATATACAAGTATAGTTGCCACTGTGTAGTTACGACAGTCCTCTCGTGGTTACTCGCGCGCCTTATCGATATCGATAAACAAAACGCGCGTGCTTTCAGTAAGAACTTCGGACAAAAAGCACAGTACACAATTTAAATACGTAAATAAATGAAATTTAAGCATTTGTTATCAGTAAAATATAACAGTAAATACATAAGGCAGATTATCAACATGGGCGACTCAGCTGCACCTCCAGATCAACGCAATGTTGAAATTAAGGCGCGAGTTCCCGGAGGTCCAGAGGAATTTGAACGCCGCTTGGACGTCGCCAAGAAGCTGAGTGGAGCCGCTGGCGAGTTAATTATGCAGCGCGATGTTTTCTTCAATTCGCCCCAAGGTGGACGTCTAAAGCTGCGGTACCTGCAAGCTCCAGCGCGCTCTCAACTAGTCTACTACGATAGACCCGACGTCGCCGGTCCTAAGCTCTCCAAATTTAATAAGATCGAAGTGGACGAACCAGCGGTGCTCGAGAAGATTCTCAGCCAGTCAAATGGTACGCTGGGTGTGCTGGTCAAGCGACGTATGCTCTTTCTGCATGAACAGACTCGCATACACATGGACGATGTGCATGATTTGGGACACTATATGGAGTTTGAGGTCTGCCTGGAGCCGGAACAGACGTTGGAGCAGGGTCAAGCGATAGCCGAAGTGCTTTGCAAGACTTTCGGCATTTTGGAGAGCGACCTGATGACTGGCTCATATTTCGATGCTTTGAACAAGGGCGACAAATAGGAAACTAAGCAGAATGTAAGCAATGTATCTATGTATGTTTGGGATAAAATGGAAAGAATAAAATATACAAGTTCTATGCTTAGATGATTCAAGAGTGTTTTTCGCTGCTCATAGACGCCGGCAATTAGTCGATTATTTCACTAAAGGATTAAAAGCTCGTAATAATTTGATGTTAAATGTAGCTGCAGAATTTATTAATGCATAATTTGGCATAAATGGTTAGATTCATAGATTAAAAAAAACATCGTAAACGTAAAATACCTATTTACAACAATTTGAATACGAAAATCAGCCGAACTTAGATCTAAAAAATAAATGCAAGAGATACTAAAAATAATGTTCGATGATTTTAATTTTTATAGAACACATAGCAATCATCGTCGTAAAGGTTATTTAAATTCATAAGGATAACGATTGGCTGACTGGCGCTTAACTACGAAAATAAACTTATTAACTCTATAAGGACAAATTAAGGACATTATGGGCTAATTATTTAGAGCGGTGCTTAATAAACCATTTTGAATAGTCGTTTTTGGGATACAAACAAATAACACATATTTATGTTACATTCAATGTTGAGTTTTGTTGAGCCAAGAGAAATTCGTAACGCGCGGTTCAAATATAGTATTTCCAGAGAGGATCTTGCGGGCAGCTTAGCAATAGGAACCAATCAGGCTGATGGACATGGACTCCGAGATGGGATCAGGTGCTGAGATTGGCTTCCAATACAACCAATTGTAATTGACTAAAAAAAAATGAAGCAAACATATGAGATCTGCATAAGTGGATCTGGATGAGATGCACTTACGCACAAAGGACTGCGTGAGGCGTATGGACAGCGTGCGACAGCGTTGACGACACTCGCTAGTCGGCCGCAGTATGATGAAACGTGTGCCTAGCGCCTGCTGTACATACACATTATGGCACGCGGTCTCGGGCAGCGTATATGCCGGTGCATGCGACGTATCGATGGCCACAAAGCGTTCGAGGGCGACGCCCATGCTGGGCAAACGCAGCGGCCTGGCAAAGATCGGACGCAACAGTCGAGCGGGCAGCATGCGATTGCAGCGCCATAGATTATGCGTGGCATCCTGATCGTGACTACTGCTGCCGCTGCTGCTGCTGTTGAACTGACCGAACAAATCCTCCAGATTGTGAACGCCCTGGCTGGTGGAATGCACACGATACGCATCGCGCTGAAAGATCTGCAAATTGTTAGCATAGATGCGTTGAAACTCCAGCAGATCAAAGCCATGCTGATTGCTGCGAAACGTGTATGGCATGTGTTCCGCGGGCTTGCGACAAAGCTGCAGCTGCTGTGCCAGCTGCTTGTAGCCGAGGCCGCTCGTCAATGTGGCATTGCCCGCCTCCACGTGGGCATAGAGTTGAGCGCACTCATCACTTTCGAGCCACACGCTTTCGACATTAGCGCAGGGGCCACAATTGAGATCCTCCAGCTGAAAGAACGGATTGCCCATGAGGCAGGACTCGTCATACAGTTCGGTGAGACGGGGAAAGCGTTGGATTAGTGGCATGGTCATGCGACGCCACATTCGCATGCCGGGATACACAAGGGATTGCATCATGCGTCCATTGTTTGCACCAGTGGCACTCTCATAACGATAAGCGACGACGCACAACGACATCAGTGTCAGATAGAAGAGCCAACAGAGGATCTTGCGTCGCCGGTCGAGCAAATGATGCAGCACCTCCAGCTTAAGGTAGGCCATCAACGGTGGCGTTGTGGGCGTGTTGCGCCCCCTCGTCCGAGTCGTTGTTACTTGACTGCGCTGCTGGAAATACTGAAAGATCACATAGTTGTCGAAGCTCAACGGACGCACCCCGTAATTAATTTCGGCCAAGCGACGCAGTTGATGCATAGCGTTCGTGTAGCGTTGCAGCAGCTGCTGCCGGCTACTCAGCTGCACAAAGTTCAAATCGATATCAATGTCGTAGTCGTCCATGTTGCAGCTGCAACGCGGGCGTCGCCTCCTTTTTGTGCACACAACACAACTGTTTTTCTTTTATCTTTCTTTGCTTCGTTTTCGATGTTCGGTTTTGCCTTCACTAACCTTAAGTCGCTTTTGGCCAGTAGTTATTTATACACTTTTAATATGGCCTGATCTCGTTTATTTACATTTCTCACTGTTGTTTTTGTTTATTTATGTGTACTGTGTTGTATTATTATTTTCCTTTTTTCTAGTATATCTCATTATGCAGTTGTGACATCTGGCCACACTAATGTCAGCTCGCCGTTACACTTGTTATATTATGGAACTTGTTATCGATAGACTGTTATTCGATCACAGTCAAGTCCTATAATATTACATTTGTTTGCACTTGCTTATATACATATACATGATTTTTTAAAATTTGTAATTGCAAAACGTCTTTAATTCTTGCTTTTTAAACTTGGCCACACTATTCACCCATTTTATAAGTTACTTGCGTCTGGTCACACGACGTCAGTTGTTTGATAATCGAGTGGCAGTGCGGAGTCGTCGCCAAAATCCAATTGTAAGCGTTTTTGTCAACACTGATCTAAATTTTTTTTGTCTTTTTCAAAATTATCAAATTTTTTAATGTCATTTTCGGTGATAGAAAAGAATTTTTTGTGAAAAGTGGAAGACAAATCAACGTCATAATTGCAATTGTGTATACATATATGTGAATAAGTGTGTGTGTGGGCAACTCCACAAGTGTGCGAGTGAAATCAAAATAAAAGCAGCAACACAGCAACGAGTGATGTTGCGCCCCTCATGGAAATATTTAATAGAATTACTAATTGATGTGATATCAAACCATTAAATATCATAGCGAATAGTGCTAGAACGTGTGTGAAATAATGAGAATTAAGTTGTATTACGTAAGATATTTATCAAATTTTAACTGCATTCTTTGGTCAAAGGGAAGAGAGTCGACTTTACTTTGGTCGGGTGTGTTGATGATTTCATTGACGATGACGATGACTACGCGGCCAGCCAACGCACACACACACGCATGCTCATAAAAGTCACATACTCACTCATATACGTGAGACACAAGAGCGCATTGTGTGTGTGAGTGTTTGTCATAAGAGTTATTTGCTTAGTGCCAATAATATCCTCTACTTGAAATTACTGGAGTTAAAGAACAAAGTACGGCATGCATTTCTCCCAACAGGGTGCAAGTTGACGATCGTTCTGATTACAGTATACAGCAGCGCCCTCTTATGCCGCGATTACTTTGATTTCAAGGAGTTTTGCAGCTCCAATTAGTGTTCTCCCTCTCTCTGTTTCTGCATGTGCATGTGTTTGTGTAGCTGTCTTTATCTCTGCTTTATGGGCTGATTGGTTGCTGTAAGGCGAGGAACTTGTACGCCCACATTTTATGTAGCACAGGCACAGATGGTTTGCTTAATGCTCTTGTGGGCGTGCGCGCGAGGCCGAAATGCTGTACACGATTATATCGAGTTTATGAATGTATTAGTATGATCCATACATAAATAATAATGTGTGCCGCATTTTATGCTGTGGGTACCCAAAAAAATGGTTTTCGCTCTTTGCTCATGCAAATTGCTGCATCGCCTCTGTTCCAAACATAGTTCCCTCCATTTCAGTTGTTATATTTCGACACAAAAAATCATATGCACGTTTTAATTGTTTGTGGGCCACTCTAACCAGGGCTACTATTGCAAGGCATTTCATTAATTTATTATTCATTCGGACGTGCCCGGAACAGACGTCAGCGCTGCATACACAGCATGAATGACTAAGCTGTGGAAAGAGTTACGCACACTCCCGAGTGTTTATGAATTTACAAAAATGCATACACATACTTGTATATGAACAGGGACGTGTGTAAGGCGGGCTTGCAATAAATAAGACGGCTTTGTTTTGTCCTGCCAAGAGCGCCCTCTTTTGTTTACATTTGCAATTCGCAGTGGCAACCGTTAACCAAGCGTGTACGATCGCACTGTCTCGCTTCCACTTCTTTTGTACTCTCCCACTCGCAAAACTCTCACTAGCGGCACATACCTGAGTGAGAGAGCAGTGTGGGTCGTGCAATAATTGACATTTTGTCACTCATCATCAATATTCGGGTCGCCTTACTTTGCTTTTGGCAGCCCTTGTTTATGTGAGAGAGGGAGAACCAAATGTGTGTGTGTGTGTGAGTGTATTTTTGTTTGTTTTTTTTGTTATTTCTTCGCACGACAGCAGCCGCAATCAACAACAACGTTGAGCATGAGTCATATCCAATTTGATTTTCGATTCGTTCGCTTCGTATGAAATGGCGCTGATTGTACCATCAGAAGCAACAACAACGAGGGCAACAGAAGCAGCGAGAGACATAAAATTAAACATGAGGCAAGACAAAGAAAGGCAAAGCAGATGTTTGTTATACCCTTCTTACGAAAGGTGAACGAGCATAATTATTAAATAGATTTTACATACATAAATACTGTACACACTACGTCACGGACTTGCATATGTATATGCTACATAATATTATTATGTCATAGGAGCTGCGATTGAATGCAGATGTGTAGTCAACCAGTCATCAAATCGTTTATGATAAACTGTGATTTACCCATTTTTAAATATACTTGATAATGTTTGTCCTTCTAATGAGATAATACATCTTCATATATCCATTCATAGGGTCGGAAATTCCTCCTGCTTTCTGTCAAACAGTTATAAATTATAACTTATAATACCCCTCTACCATGCGTGTAACGGATTTAAAAAGGTCGCTCAATCGTGATTCTAAATCCCTTATTTCAATTAAATTTTGTTAATGTACGTTTCCCATTATACATAATGGAAGCTTATATAAAGGTATATATGTAGTTTATTTCGTCGCGCACTGTTTCAACAATATAATTATACACAAATTATAAAAAGCTTATCACGTCAACTCCGAGCGTTTAATTTACAATTCGCGCTTTGGAAAACTTCGCTAGAATTTAGGTAGAAATTTTGCTTTTATATATAGTAATTCTCAAATATTTTGAGCGATTTCTTAACATAGCCCCGTTTGATCCAAGTCTGGCAGTACGTCAGCTAAGTAAGACTACACTGTGTCATCTTGTAAATTTAACATAAATTTACTGAGGAGCTGCAATATTCAACTTTTAGAAACTCTTGTTGCACAAACTCTTAATTTTACTATATGATCAGTCGGGGGCAAAGAATTTATTTTCTATGGACATAAGAGAACGATTGTCCCTTTTGCATTCTCTTTCGAATGCGATATGTATATAAAGTATTGTTTTTTTTTTCTATAGGGGAAGTGGTTGTTCATGATTGGCATGTGTATTTAAGAAGTACAAGAATGGTGTAGAAGTGAATAAGTTGAGTGATTTCCAGACAATTGTAGAATAAGATATATTTATCATATCATATATCATATATCATATACATATAAATGTTTTACAGAAAAAAAAAACTAAAAACTTTGTAGTTGAGACATTATCCACCGTTTTAGTAAAAATGAAATAAAAACAAGAATTTTTATTTTCAGACATCATAGTCTTCTGATTACATAGAAGTAAGGAAACTTTTGAATACTTTGCTACTTTTGAATAATACGAAGACTCCGTTTAAATACTTTTGTCTATAAAAAAGTATTCCTCTTCCAGCCGCTGCACCAGAAACTTTCTCACCACAAAACAACTAGAGCGAGAGTCGCTGGAAAAAGACACCAAGCGAAATAGAGAAAGAGAGATAGAGAAAGAGAGAGAGAGAAAGAGACAAAGACCGAGGGGAAGAACGTGCGCTTGTTAAGCGGTACGATGATAGAAACACAAACAAAAACAACAAAAGTAACATCTTCCAAAATGACGACAAGGAAAATGCAGCAGCTAATGTACCTGTCTCTGCTGTGCATCCTCGCATCCACTCAACTGAGCCACACTTTGGCAGCACAGCTCGATCAATCACCCGCCAAATTAGAGCAGAATCCATGCATGAACAAAGCCACCTGTCATGAGTGCATACAGACACAGAACTGCGGCTGGTGCATGAAGGCCGACTATGGCGATCGGCCGCGTTGCTTCCTCAACACGCCCAAGCCGGAGATATGTCCGGAGGAGTTCATTTATAACCCGGACACATCGGAGAGCATCAGGATCAACAAGGCGCTGACGTGGGACAGCAGTGGTGCCGCCACCATGTCGGGTAGTAGCCAGCAAATCTCGGGTGGCTCCTACGAGAGCAGCGCCAGTCGTCAGAGCTCGTCGTCTGGTTCGTATAGCGCATCCGGCTCCAGTTCCAGCTATGGCTCCAGCTCCAGCTCCGGATCGAGTTCAGGCTTCAGTGCCAATTTGGGATCTCAAAGTGCCTTTGCCGCCGCTGCAGCCGGTGAAATTGTGCAGATCAAGCCACAGCGTGTTAGTCTCAAGCTGCGCATTAGTAAGTAGATCTCAAGATATTACCAATAGAACCATTGATTTATTGCTCGCTCTGTAGATGAGGTGCACAATTTGGATGTGAGCTATTCACAGGCCGTAGATTACCCCGTTGATCTCTACTATTTGATGGATTTGTCCAAGTCCATGGAGGACGATAAGGAAAAACTGTCTGCGCTGGGTGACAAACTATCTGAGACCATGAAAGGCATTACTTCCAATTTCCGTCTAGGTTTCGGTTCGTTTGTCGACAAGGTTCTCATGCCATACGTCTCCACCATACCCAAGAAGTGAGTGCAAATACATTTAAAATCGAAAGATTCTGGAGTAGCTAGCGTTATAAATCGTAGAGTAGCTTTGTAAGATTTGAGTAATGTTTTCAGCAAACCAATATAAGTGTTCCATGACAAAATATATCTATTGAGTGGATTAGTCACGCCGGATTCGTCGAAAGTTGAATATGATAAGTGCCGTCATATGAGTAATATGTGCTTATTTGTAGCTTAGTTACTAAGCCTTAAGTGAGCAGAGTTTGCAGAATAAAATAAAACAGAGTCAAACTAGCAGTCTCAACATCATGATTTCTAACAAAAAATTTTAAAAACAAATTTTACAACAAAAGCAAAAAGATTTACTCTTCATCCATTGGCTTTAAATTAAACTTTCTTTCTGAATTTAAATCTAATGTTTATACAGACTTTGTTTTAAAATAGATTAACTTGTTCATTGTCACTTTTTTTTTTGTTTGTTCTATCTATTTGACTAATTCATAAAATGTTATTTTTACCTTTATGCGGACCAAAAAAAAAAAAAAAATACAAAACTAACGCCACGATTAAACTTCAACTCCAACAACAACTCGATATATTGAACACGAAACCAACCATCAATCAACGCAAACAACCACCGATAACTGTTTGATCACTTTTGCGTATTATTATTATACAGACTCGAGCATCCATGCGATAACTGCAAGGCCCCCTATGGTTACCGCAATCACATGCCACTGAGCAATAACACCGAAAGCTTTTCTGTAAGAGCCAAATTAATATATTTACAATCCTCCCACATATAACTATCCATCCAATACTCAATGCTATACACTGTATTAATTATATGTACTTGTATGTTTGCACGTTTCCTCATTCCCCCTTTCTTTTGCTGTCATATCATTGTGTGTTTTGCCTTGGTGCCTAACTATCGATATTTTTGCAACTACTGGTATATATGTATATCGTATCGTATCGTATTGTAGTGCATTTATCTTACGTATGCCTCGCTCATTATTTATATGTATGTATGTATGTATGTATATATATTTTAGTTGTAATCAACATACATTTATTTCGTGTGTATGTTTTATAAGCATTGGAACTCTATATCTATAAAAATCGGTGTATATGTATGTATGTGTTTATATTTAAGTTGACGTAGAACGAGCATTTTAATAGTTAACAACGGTATTTTTTAGCCAAGCGCTGCCAACTTCACATGTATGTACATATGTATGTATGTTGGAGAAATGTGATCGAGTTGTCAGATCGATGGCCAAATACATTGAAATGATTGTTCAGCGTCTGGTTCAAAATTGGGGGAAGACATAGAAACATATCATTTGCCATTTATCTGTTACATATTTACATATGGGACATTATTATTATATGTATTTACATTTTAATATGATTTTAGTTTATTTATGTTTGTTGTATTTTTGTGTGTTCTTTCATATAAATGCTCACCATTCTTCTCTCTCTCTTTTTCTTTCTTTCGCTCTATAAATTATAAATCTTTTCTTTTATATCTATTTCTGTTTATAAATTTTGTGAAAATCGATTACTTGTTCTTTCACACTAAAAAAAAAAACCAAAACCTATATTAAAATACAGCCTGGAGGAGCCATGTCCCAAATGCGATGCTCCCTACGGCTATCGTAACATCATGGGCTTGAGCACGGACACATATAGATTCTCTGTAAGTTGTCTCCACCCAAAAAGAAATGAAAAACAAAACGAAACGAAACAAAAGCAGAAAAGAACAGATTCGTTACATTTTTTAACTAAATCCTTGCTCAAATGACATTTTGTTCAATTAGCCGCTAATACCGAATGTATGATTATTTTCATATATTTTATTCGTTGGAGTTTATAATAATTGTTATTGGTTTTGGGACTATGCTTAATATTGTGTTGTTCTGCTATGTTTGTTGTACTTATCAAGAGATTGTAGTTCATTTATTCGAATGTTTCGTTTGCATGTTATCGCTTTTATATGCCCTATCAAATCACATTCTCTTACCCCGCTGTGGAACGCAATTTTCTAGACCTGACTGAGTCTTGGCAATCTTATCATTGTCGCCAACAGTTGACGTCCTATTTGGACTGCCAGCTAGTTAGAATTGATAAAGATTGAGAGCTTCTTTAGCCATGGCTACTGTTTCCAATTCAACCAACGCAATAATTTAGTGATTTTGGAATTGGGAACATGCCGACGACGGACTCAAAGTGCGTCAAGAAAATTGCGTCATTTGTTGCTTGTTGATTGTTGCACTTCGCCGCAATTATTATACTCGCTCGGCTTGTTATTAAAATCTTTCTTTTTATTACACACCCCGCAAACAACTACACACAATCCACAAACAGACCGAGGTAAAGCAGGCAGCTGTGTCGGGTAACTTAGATGCCCCCGAAGGTGGTTTCGATGCCATTATGCAGGCCATTGCCTGCCGTCAACAGGTCGGTTGGCGCGAGCAGGCGCGTCGTTTGCTTGTCTTCTCCACGGATGCTGGCTTCCATTATGCGGGCGATGGTAAATTGGGTGGCGTCATTACGCCCAACGATGGTGAATGCCATTTAAATGCTGAGGGCATGTACACGCACTCGATTATTCAGGATTATCCGAGCATCTCGCAAATCAATCAAAAGGTCAAACAGAATGCCATCAACATCATTTTTGCCGTCACGCAGAATCAGTATTCCGTCTATCAGAAGCTGTCTGGACATATTGAGGGCTCATCCAGCGCCATTCTCTCCAATGATTCTTCCAACGTCGTTGATCTTGTCCGTGAAGAGTACAGTGTAAGTGTATTTATTTTTATTCAGTGTCACTTGCATCGCGTATTTTATTGAAATTTTATTAAACACATTTCTAGAAAATCTCATCAACGGTAGAGATGAAGGATAATGCTACGGGTGATGTCAAGATCACGTATTATTCATCCTGCTTGTCAAACGGACCACTTACCAAAACGAACAAGTGCAGCGGTCTTAAGGTTGGCGACAAGGTCACCTTCACCGCGAACATTACCGTCACAAAGTGTCCCACGGATCCAAAACTCTGGAAACAGGTGCGTTAATTAAATTCAAATCAAATTTCAGTTGTTTTTAGACAAGGAAGAACAAAAGCTGTTGACGCGTATACTATTAAATATGGTAGCTATTATTTAGTACATTTCGTTATTGTATCAAACGTTAACAACTGACAGTGTTATGTAGAAGTTTTATATAAAAATTATTGTATATTATTGTTGTATGTATTATTGTTTATGCAAAAAAAAAAGGCAATTGCAGTCGGGTCGGTTGCTTTGGCTGATAAACTGGTATACTTACTTTGTACTCTATGGTATATTTTGATTGTAATCATATATGTATATATAGATGTACAAGTTATAGCCTGTGGTATATATTCAGTATTAATCAGGTATATTTTTAGAGTAATACCGCACGGTTTTTTTGATCATATTCTCCCATAGCTTTCTTAAATTATGTTAAAAATTGTTACTATAGTCACGAGAAACCGATCCTAGGCGTATTAAGCTTATTGTTCTAAGACCCAAAACATATTCTTGAGACATTTATCATATAACGGTTTTCAATTCAATTATATTTGTCAGTTGGCCACTTGATTATTGCCAACTGATAATTATAATTCAAATGTTTTCAATTATGATGTTGACAATAATCCACATATTTTGTTCACCCAATCCTTTGTTATTCGCAGGTGATCCAAATCTATCCGGTGGGCATCAATGAGAGCATGATCATTGACCTGGAGATGCTCTGCTCGTGTCCCTGCGAGCATCCCGGCTCGATTGGCTATGAGAAGCACTCGACCAGCTGCAGCAAGTCCGGTATTTTGATGTGCGGCATCTGCGAATGCGATGACCTCCACTTTGGCAACACCTGCGAGTGCTCCATGTCCGATGTGCATCTGAACAATGGCAACAACAACATGTGCCGTCAGGGCAACAATACGAATGCCGCCGACTGCAATGGACGCGGTAGCTGTGTATGCGGCGCCTGTGAATGCAAGAAACGTTCCAATCCCGAGGAGATAATTTCCGGAAAATACTGCGAGTGCGAAAACTTCAGCTGCGAGCGCAACAAGAATCTTCTGTGCTCGGGACCCGATCACGGCATTTGCGAGTGCAATCGCTGTGTTTGCAAACCCGGCTGGACGGGCAGCAGTTGCGATTGCCAGACTTCGAAGGACACATGCATGCCACCAAATGGCGGCGAGATATGCTCGGGACACGGCACCTGCGAGTGTGGCGTTTGCAAATGCAAGTCCACCGACGACGGCCGCTATTCGGGCAAATACTGTGACAAGTGCCCCACATGCTCAGGCCGCTGTCACGAGCTGAAGGACTGTGTGCAATGTCAAATGTATCACACCGGCGAACTGAAGAACGGTGATGATTGTGCCAAAAATTGCACCACATTCACGCCCGTCGGCGTGGAGAAGGTCAAAATCGATGAGGACAAGGATGAACAGTTGTGCGTGTTCTTCGATGAGGACGATTGCAAATTCACATTCAAATACAGCGAGGTTGGGGAGCTTGTGGTGCATGCCCAAGAGGAGAAAGAATGCCCACCCAAGGTCTTCATGCTGGGCATTGTGCTGGGCGTCATTGCTGCTATTGTGCTCGTCGGCTTAGCCATTTTGCTGCTCTGGAAGCTGCTCACCACCATACACGATCGTCGCGAGTTTGCGCGATTTGAAAAGGAGCGCATGAATGCCAAGTGGGATACGGTAAGACAGTGACATTGGCATTGACTAACCACAACAATTGATAATCACATATGGTATCTATTTTATTTTTACAGGGCGAGAATCCCATTTACAAGCAGGCCACCTCAACTTTCAAGAATCCCATTTATGCGGGCAAATAAGCGATCTGCTACAATTTGTTTTAAATAGTGAAATTTTTGCCATTTTAACAATCAATCAATCGACTGTTTACATATTCCGAATCTGTCCCACTATATTGTCTGTACCCAACAACTAATATGTTTACCCTCCAGCCCACTCGAACCGTTCTTTCAAACGTAGCAGCTTCTTCAACTGGTGCGCGTGCAAGAGAAATGCTTGAACAAAAGTCAACTGCCATTGAAACGCGTTCTAAACTAAGTCAAACATGTTTATTAAACAATATACATATATATACATTGAGTATACAAAAGCAAAACGATTGTGCCTTGCAATATATATATATATATATATATATGTTAGATTTTATATTTGTATACCGTATACACAAGAAAGAAAAATGCTTCCATTAATAAGCAGCCAAACTAACCGCATCAACCAACGACGCACAACATTATTCAAGAAATTACTCAACCAATCAATCGACACTGCAAACGATCTACATACATAAATGATGAACAACCAAATTGTGCCTATGTTACTTACAACAAAAAACTAACCAACGAAACGATCGTTTTAAATATTTATGTGTGCTCCTCCCCAATAGCGGAGAGCATTCCAAAAAAAAACAAATTAAAAAAAAAACACGGAGCTGAAGACACGAGTGACAACATCGTGTTATCATTTTTTTTGTGTTTATTTTTACATCATAAGTGTACTCGTATTTTGGGCAAAATATTCGATTTGTATTTTCTTTCCCTCTTCCCTGCCTTTGGGATTCGTAACTATTTATTAATGTCCATGCAGCAATACTGGAATTTATTTATTAGCAGAGCAACGATCCACAACCATATTTGAATTTATGCTAATTAATTAACATGCGAAAATATAATTACTTTTTGCTGTCCCACTTTTATGTTTGCCAATGTCAATTCATTCGTGTGTGTTTTTTTTTTTTTGAGATCTATTATTATTCTATATCTAACTTTATAATTAATATTTAAGCGTATTAACATTTAAGCTTGTAACTGTTAATTTTATAATAAGCGACAAATGCAACAAAGAAAAAAAGGAATGAAATCATAGAAACGTGCCCCGATTTTTATTTATGGACAGGAGAAGATCGCTTGAATTGTATTTCGCGATCGCATCGCGTATTTGCCAGTTTTTTGATTGAACATTAATCTTAAACTCTATAATAAACATATGTATTTTTGCGATTTGTACTGATTACTGATTAACAAAAATAGAGTTCATTGTATAATACCAAAAGAAAATTAAAAGCTAAATAATTGTTTAGAAATAAATATGTAAAAGCAATTTTAACGAAAATGAACATGGAAATTACAAAACAACAAAATTGTTTGATGCTAATGTTTAGTGAAATAAAAATAAAACCAAAAAAATATAACTGAATTATTCATTCTTCTGTTCCACAACAATCCAACAATAAACACTCTAATACCCAATACCTTCAGGTTCTAATCAAATAATTTATATTATATACAAAAATTTGATATTTTTGATGGTAATATTCGAATGGCATAAGAAGTAAAAGTACTGCAACCCATGTTTTTGAAGCATTTTTTGCGATAGAAGGAATTTAAGTATGTATGTTGTGAAACATATGTATATAGTAATATGTATTTAAAAGTAAAAACCCGCACTGAGTCGTGTTTGGTTGGAAGGCCTCCGCGGCACACAGCACAAGGGAAAACAAGTAATTTTGAACCTATTGACGGAAAACAAAAACTTTTAAATCGGCACATTTACATAATATCTTAGGGATTTTTGTAAATATTGATTTTGGTGAACGTTTGAATTGTGACTTTTCAAAATTTCACAACAAATTTGGTCAGTCTTCTGCAAACTAAAAATCGCCCAATCAATTTAAAACAAAGTCCGTACGATCCGTATTTTCTGCGTATTCACGACCTAAAAATATGGTCGAAATTTCAAGCGCAAATGTTAAAAATTGTTCGAGTTATGCTGCGTATTAATTTGAAAAACCGTGTTTCCAGTAAAACGAGTAGAAAGTTTTGATATGACATTTCATTACATTTGACGGTCCTCCCACTAAATTCGAAATTAGGGTTAAAAGTTTTATTTCGCACATTTTGTTTTGCTGTATTCTAGGATAGTAAAACTATCTTATAAGCAAAATAATTCGATTTTGTTTTATAATATTAGTGTCGTTTTTTTAGATAAGAGCAATATAAATGAATGAGAAAATCGCGATTCGCATTGTATTATTCTTTGTTTTTATTGAATAAAAAACAATCAATATGTTGTTTTGGAAACATGTCCGCGGGCGCTGATATATACATAAATCTAAAAATCTTTAAAGCTCTATGTACACACACACACATATATATACATATATATCAATCGATAACGAGATAACATGTAGTATTTGCTCAACAACACATTCGTATGCGCCGCACATCGCCATGGGAAACAACCAAGAGGAGGCCAGGCAGGTCAGGTCAGGTGAGGTGAAGTGAGGTCAGGAAAAGACACTAGTCAGTTAAGTACGTCTCCACACAATAACAAAAAAATAGCTAGCCTTAGTAGACAGCACATCATCTACCATGAAAGATCTTGAGCTGTTCTCCTCGTTTACCTGCACCTGGAACTGGAGCTGGGACGGCGCGTCTGCTTTGTTAACGTGTTTGCAACCAGGTCTCATTTGCGTTTGTTTTTAGTGGAATATTAAATCCGCATCGGGTGCGCCCTTTTGATGCTTGAACTTGTGCTTGTTGGGCTTCTGGTAATAGCTTTGCGTAAAGCTGCGCTGCTGCAGCGGTTGCAGTGATTCCTGATAGTCTTCCATTTCGATGCGTTCAGTTATGTTGAGCGTCAGTCGCTTGACCTTTTCCTTCTCCTCACGCGTTTTCTGCTCCTGCAGCTTCAGATTGATGGCCAGCTGTGAGTCGGAAGGTGCCACAAATGTTTTAAACTGCTGCTTGCCACCTTTATTGCCGCGCATCATCAGCACAAACGGCACAGCGCCGCTGTTGTTGTTGCTGTGGCTGCTGCCACCACTCTTGCCGCCCTCGACGGGAGTTGATTCGCTGCATGCGACGGGAAAACTGTCATCGGCATCGGCAGCTGCTGTGCCAGCTGTGGAAACGACAGTGGCAGCTGCCTTTGAGATCTGTGGCGGTTGATTGCCCTGGATTTGATCGTAGGATTTCTTTTGACGGCGCGCCATCATTGGCACCGGTATGTCCTTGTTGGTGGCCTTAAGCGGCGGCTCCTTGAGGCGCTCCTGATACGAATCGCTCGTCATTTTTTCGTACATTTGCTCAAACTCCAGATCCTCTTTAGACTTCTCAGGTGGCGGCGGAGGCAGCGCTGGTTCAGCTTCATATTCAGTCCAATCGTTTATTTGATCCGCTTCAGAGCCACCAGCTGCTTGGCGCTCACGCTGCTGATCATTTGACGAGCCTGAATCGTCGGTCACCTGTGTGGGAGTAAGGAGTCGAGATTGCAAATGAAAGTACACCAAAAAAAAACCAGCTTGAGAGGATTCACAACTTACGCATTCATCTATTTCGCTGATCTCACTAATGGTTGCCAAATTGGCATCCTGCGCATTGTTATTTGCCTTGAGTTGTGGATACAGTTGCTCTTGCAGCTGATCAATTGCCTCCTTGGCCTGTTCCAAGCTCTTGTACAACTTCAGCTTGGGTCGCACACCAGCCAAACAGTCGCGGTAGGTATGATCCACCAGTATGGGAAACAGGTCCGAGGTGTTCTCTGACTGACTGAACACCGGATGCGATTTTTTAAACCAATAGTAGTGCTGGAAGAACACCAGAAAGTAGTCCAATCTGCGGAGAAGAATCAATACATTAGAAACAAGAAAGTAAGCTATAGTTGAGTGCGCTCGAAATATTCTAAAAGTTTACCAAATCAATGTTTCGGAAAAATACTGAAATATACCGAGGGTTATATTTGGTATAACGTACTAACGTACCACATTCAAAATATAACAGAGTACAAAATATACCAGATTGTCAGACATATTAATTAAGACCGAAGACCCTTTTTGCCATACAAAATTATTTCTATTAAAACTTCTACAATTTATATCTCATTGCAACCAAATTTTCAGGGACCATAAATACTATTTTCCCAACAAAATCTAAAAACATTTTCGTTTTGGAGGCGCGGAACTGGGCGTGGCAAAAATCAAAAACAAACTATCGGAGTGCAAAAATAACATCTCTTATATTCTCTGAGATCCAAGGGTTCATACATACGGACAGACAAATAGACGGGCATGCCTATATCGTCTACGCTGTTATAGTATATATACATATATACTTTATGGGATCGGAGATGCCTGTTACATACATATCCGGCAGGTACAAAGTGATAATATACTTCTACCCAACGGAAAGCGAGTATGAAAACTAAATACTTGACGAATCACTTTAATGCACAGAACAGTAGTATGAGCATCCTATGTATATGTATGCATACGACTTTGACCGATTTTATTTTTCCCGTGCCTTCTTTAGCCTAAACTGTCGCAAAAATGGTACAAACAATAATTTAGATCATTATCAGAAATATTCGAAAGAAGCTATAATAATCGCGCAAATATTGCACTATCAAATGTTCCAAATGCAAACTGTTTGTATGTATGTAAATCGATGTGCATATATCTACATATACATATGTTCACATAGCATACAACTTTTAACATTAATCCTACGTTTCCCTATTCCCATGCCCTATTGTATTATGAGTATGTATATATAATAGACCCATAATTATGTGGGGTATATGCATATGCTTTCAGCATCAGTTGTTTCTCCAAGCTGAAATTTGTACTGCTAAGCACTTACTTTTTGCGAGTCACCTGACTGGTGAAATAAGGGCCACAGGTGTCGAGGAGCATACAGGCCAACTTGAGACGGAAGAGACTTTCGGGCGGATCCAACGGGGAGATGATGCTCTGATCCATGCTCGCTCCTAGCGAGATGATCGAATAGAGTGTGTTGAGTATGTGCGTCGACTCAACCAGTTTGTAGTTGTACATCTCGCCCAAATATTTGGCCATTGCAATGCGGCGCTGGGACATTTTTGGTGAATGAATTTCTAAGCCAGCGCGTATATCTTCAAACACATTGTCAATCACAATGGTCACCGCCCGGGGCTGATACGAGCTGAGACCGGACACCAGATCGGCCAGACATCGAATGAGGGGGAAGCGCAGTAAATATGCTTTACTCAGACATTTGATGGCATAGCTACTGATCTCGGGATCGTGCCAATTGATGCGACGTAGCATTTTAATGCAACGCTCGACATTTTGCTTGCACAGCTCCTCGAAGATCAGGTGACGTATGTACTCGTGAATCGCGGGACGCGGCGTTGCCTCCCGCTTCGCCGACTCGGGTGGCTTCACAAGATAGTAGACGCTCTCAATTTGCGCGGCATGCCGCGAGTCCATCGCTGTGGCGGTCTTCATGCGCAGCATTTGATCGAGAAATACGTTCATCAGCAGCCGCGAGTCGCGGCAATTGTAGAGATAGACGCCGCTCACCTCGACAAAGGCGCATGCCATCTCGATGTGATGATGAATGAAGTCGCGCAATAGCATCTTGAGGCAGCCCAAAGCATCGGACTTGCGGAACAAACCGAACTTCACAAGCTCGCCAATGAAACGAACAATCTTCAGTTTTGACTCGATGTTCAATTGATTCTTCTTGCGAATGTGCCACTTAAACTCTTTGCGTAGCAGCTCCAGCAGATCGGCGGCCACATCGGTGTTGCACATGTGCACAATGGCCACGAAGCGCGATAGATACGGCAAGATGTCGAGGCGTGTGCGCTGCACATTGAATATGATGCGGGTGAGTTTCTTACGCTGATGTTTCGTATTGTAGTTGAGCAGGAACTCAATGGCGGCCGAGTCGATAAGTTCCTTGTTGACGCAGTTGAAAAGGTTCTGTAGGAAGACGTCGAATTGTTTGCGCAGCTGCTGCGATTGTGATTGTGCCTGTGCCTGAAATAGACAGAGTTAGATAGAGTGTGAGAGTGAGGGAGATTATATAGATAGGGAGAAGATAGTCTGAGCCAGATAGAGAAAGGATGCAGAACGAGGGAATTAGAGAGAAAGAGCGCGACTGATGTAAAAACAACTTGTTGCCGAATGCGAGTAAAAAAAAGAGTAGGCACAAGGGGCTTGGTCGAGGAGCATTGTGAGCCTACCGTTTGGTTGTTTGACTGCTGATCCTGCTGCTGCTGTTGTTGCTGCTGCTGGCGACCCAATTCCATGAGTGCACTGCCCATTTTCTTGTCGTTGGGCAGCAATGAACAGCATGCGGGTGCTATCGGGGTTGCCTCCGCATTGGTAGTTGCTGAGGATATGGACTGCTCATCCGTGGGATCCTTGTCGAGCGCCGTATCGCTGGCTGCCGACGGCGGATCATCCATGTCGAGATCTGCATCGATATTGGCATCGATGGCCTCCTCGGTAAGTTCGCTGGGTTCCTCAAGCGTTTCTAGATCCACTTTGGGTGCCGAAAAGTTGGGCAGAAATTGCCGTAAGTCGGGCAAATCGGTGTAGAAGGCACGCGCCTCCTCATCGCCCCATGGATCCAGCGTGCCGAAGGCGGCGCTATCGAGCATGTTGTCGATGACCGTGCCCGGATTACAGCATTCCGATTCTTTGGTCAACTCTGGCAACGGTTCGCCAAGCAGCTCCGATAGCGATTGCGCCGAGGCGAGCAACTTATCGAAGCTGGCCTGCATCAGCTCGCATTTCTCACGCTTCTCCTGGCTAATCTCGCCCTTGCACTCCATGGTGCGTCGAATGTTCTTGGTCATGTTCATCAGCGCCGCCTGCTCGGCAAGCACATGCTTGCACAGCGCCTTGAAGTAGCCCTTGAGCATGGTGCGCAAGTTGAGCTGCTTGTCGGCGCTGAGGAAATCCGACTTAGGCATTTCTAATGCATATTTGCTGGCCAACTGTTGCATCTTCTGTGGCACGAGGCCTGCATACTCTTCGCCGCAGTGGCGGCAGAACGATAATATAATAGAGAAATTGCTGTGATCATCCTTGTCCTGGGCAATCAATTGCACTAACACCATGCCCAGCTGAGCCAATCCGGGTTTCATTTGGATGACACCGGAACTGACGAGCTCAGCAAAGAGGCGCAAGTCCACACGCAACTTGCTGGGATTGCTGATCTTCTCGCTGGCCTTAACATTAAGCGCCTTCTGCCACGCCTCCAGAAAGTGAGCATCGAAGTCGGCGTAGGTGCAATGCAGTTTAGAGGCCAACGTGACCACGGCAGGCACATCGGTCATTTTGAGTTTGGCCTCGGCGAGAGCAGCGCATATTTCCGAAATATATTTGCTCAAATTGAGGGCAGAAAGTTCACGCAGCAGCGCATCCAGCTGCGTGGCAGTAAACAGTTTCAGTTTCTTCACAAAAGCCGTATTCTTTTTAAGACTGGAGTCAAGGCGAGCGAAATACGTGTCGCCGGGAAGCTCGAAGTTGGAGTTTTCTTGTCGCAGCTGGCGTTTGCATTCGATCTTCTCCTGCAGTTCGCCAATAAATTGCTGCAGCTCGGCGCGTTCTTCGGCCTCTAAGGCAGCGGCGTCTGCTGTAACCGTATCCGCAGCCGCCTCGCCTCCCGCTGTACTTATCGATGCCGTTATTGTTGACGACGTTGTCGTCGTCGACATATTTGCCTCCTCGCTTGTTTTAATGCCGCTCATCGCATCAAAGATTGCTTGTGCTCGAGTGCTGCGCTAAATTTACTTGTGTTACACACAATTTAAGCAAAACGCTCTCGTTAAATACGTTCGACAACACGAGCTCGTTGTTTGATTTTGTTGCTTTCGCCTTCTTTCTATCTTCCTTCCTAGTTGTGCTTCGATTCGTTTTGCAAGTGTTGCCCTACGACTTGCTTTGGTCGTTGGTCATATGTGTGCGCGCACCTATCGATATTTCGGCAATATCGATATTGATCAAATATGCGATTGTATAATAGCTGCTACTTTAAATAAAATGTATATTTAATTGATTTCCTATTCTCACACAATGTATTTATTAGCGTAATATGTGTAATGTGTAATTAACTATTAATCGGGTAATAAATCCTGAAGTCCGATAACATACATAATATCGAAATGGCGTCATTTCATTTTGGTAAAGTGTATTGAAATTATATATTATTAAAATTCGGTCAGCTTTTGAATATTTCGCAAAAGTGAAATCCTCCATCTTTCACCTTCTTTAAGTACCTGATTTTTTAAGTGTGGCCGTATTTCAGCATAAACGATTTCGATTTTAATTAGCTCATTTTTACAGTTTCAAATTTTTGCGTTTTAAAATTATTTCAAATAATACCGTTTATTGTTTTGCAAATAATGACCCAAAAGCATAGGGAAATGAATACACAAGTATAATCTGCACAACATATTAATCGTCATTTGATCAATAAAATGTGATGTTGATTTATAAACTATTCAATTATTAATATATTTAAGAAAAACTTGAATAGGGGATTCATTTTGAGATGCCGTAAAAGAATGCCACATATAGAACAGATTTTGTATTATTATTAAGTTTTAAGCATTGTCAAATGTGACTAAATAGCAGCGTTGCGCTGTACACCAATTTTTAACAATTAATTTTTTTTTTATAGATTTTACCTTTCAATCAAATACGTGTGTAGGAAAGTGTATAAGCTATTCCATCTTTTAAATTTGTATAATTATGCCCTATTTTTATTGGTTAAGTCCTATCAGATTTAATGATTTAATTCTGATTAAAGCAAAGGACACATAACCTATTTTATTTAAGTATTTTGAGATCTCCTTCCTATTCCATTTTAACTAAAACTTTTAAGGTATAAGATTACAAGGAGGTGGAAATGTACAGTAGTTAATTTTCGCCATTGTTGCGGCAAAGCAATGTTAAAGGATTAAAACGATTGCTAAATATCGTCTCCTTCTCATACAGATCCATGTAGAACATCCGCCAATTTTCGACTGATCTATATCATTTAAACAGTTAATGAAACGAGTAGACGAGTAGGTGTTTTGAAGTTGTAATCAGTGTGCACAGATTTTACATAACTCTCATGAGAGTCAGGCTCATGTTTATCCAGTTTGTTTTATTACTTGATTCTTGCGGTAACGATAAACTTTACAAATCAGTTCATATACTTTACATACTTGGAAAGTGTGTGAAATTTGATCAAATCTCATTTAGCATAGAAGATGCATTGAAATGTATTAGGCTGCTGAATTTCTTGAAATTTATGTTCGGAATGTCAAGTGAGATATTTTAATAGCAAGTGTGTGTCCCAAAGTACAGCATAAAATCTTAGATGCACCAACTACATCTGCTTCGAATATTTGGTTCTGTGGAGTAAAACTTAAAGCATTTGAACTGTCGTTTACTTCATCATCATCATCATCAATTATCTCTAGTATTTATGATTCCCGGGTGCGATCGGTTAAAAAAATGTAGAAGTTATTTAAGAAATTCTTTTGTATGGGGAAAAACTCTTACATACTACGGGCCTCTATAGTTTTGGCTGGCAATTTGGTATATTTTTTACTCTATGGCATATTTTCAATGTAGTAACTATTTAAATATAACAATGACAGAATTTGGTAGGTTTTCAGTATTTTGTGGTATATTAATTTGGTATATTTTCAGAATAATACATCACTGTTTTGCTAGAAAACAAGTCGAGTGTGGTCGACTGTGAGATACCCACTACCCATTTTGAGTAAAATCAAAATATTGCGGTAATATTCTCAAAATTTACAAAATAGTAGTTGTGATTCCTGAAAACTTGGTTGCGATCAGATAAAAATTGTCGAAATTATTAAAGAAATAGGGGTCTTTGTTGCTTTGGCTGACAATCTTGTATATTGTGCTGTTTATGGTATATTTTGAATGTACTATATCGATATACCAAATATATCATTCAGAATATTTTTAGTATCATTATATATAATATATCGTTCAGAATATTTTTAGTATCTTTGTAGCATTTTTAGTATATTTTGAGAATAATTCCGCAATATTTTGCTTTTATTCAAATCGGGAGGGCATCTCACAGTCGACTGTAGCTTTCTTACTTGTTTTATATAAAACCGAAAAGGTAATAGATTAAAGTTCTATCAGAAAATTTATATTTTTTCAGGCACGCACATTAAATGGATTATTAAGACACTTGTCAACCGATATCGAAATGCTGTTCCCATTTCGTATGAACCTAAGTGGGACATTGAACTTAAACCCCGATTCCCTCGATACTGTCATAGTCATTGATTTCGCAACTATTACAAGGCATCAACATGAACATCAACAGCAAACAGTAAACCTTGGCTACCAAGTAACCACGACAAAGTTAAATCAATAAGTTCACCAAATCAACAAATTCACAAACCAACAACGCAAACGAACTGTCATAATTCAGTAACGGAATTTCCGCGTCAGCTTGCAGAACAATTCACTCGACCTTGTAGCTTTCAGGAAGAGAACCAGTGTTATATAGTGTTTTCTGCTCAAATGCTCTGCTGGGCGATCGAAGATACTGTAGCTCGCCAACGCAATCCAAATCCTCAGAAGGCACCCGAAACTCTTAAGAATCTACTCTTACGCTCCAGTGTGCCCATTGTGAGTGAGCACGAGAATTTGACACACATAATGGCACCATTAAAGGGTCACGAGGTCACCAAACTCCACAAGCACTCATACATCGAGAATAGCAATTTTGATCACCGCCTAGTCAAGGATAATCTGATGAGCAAATGGCCCACGGCGGACATGAACGAATACACCGAACGCAAGGATCATCGCAATCTAATGGAATCATATGTATCATCAAATCATTCGTTCTCAATCACACTTTAAAACTCACAGCATGTTATTTTATTTTCGAGAAATCAGTGATTGCACTTTACAGTTATGAAACGCGTAAATTTGGATTAAGAAAAAAAAATGCTAGGGATGGGATAATTGTACCTACAATTTTAATAATGTTTCAACTCTTGTTTTTGAATTTCATTTGAAAAATCAATGACATGGCTAGATCGTCTCGGCTGTTGACGCTGATCAAGAATATATATACCTTATAGGGTCGGAGATGCCTCCTTCTACCTGTTACATACATTTCCTGCCGGCACAAAGTTATAATACCCTTCTACCCTATGGGTAGCGGGTATAAAAATCGAATAGCAAGGGTTATTTTAAAGCTAGAGCTTTTTTTTTTTTGTATATACAATAACAAACTATATTAGTTGTGATTCCTGAAAATTTGATTGCGGTCAGATAAAAGTTGTGGAAGGTATTAAATAAATACTTTTGTATGGGCAAAAACGGCTTACTGGGGGTCTGAGTTGCTTTATCCGACAATCTGGTGTATTGTGCCGTCTATGGTATATTTTGAATGTGGTACCATATCGATATACCAAATATACCGCTCGGTATATTTTTAGTATTTTTATAGTATTTTCGGTGTATTTTAAAAATAATACCGCAATATTTTGCTTTTATTCAAAATGGGTAGCGGGTATCTCACAGTCGAGCACACTCGACTGTAACTTTCTTACTTGTTTCAGAATGTTTTTATTTAGAGGAGAAATTAGAGATTACATTTCAATTATAGAAACCATCCAATAACATACACACACCCTGCGAATAATCAAATCTTGTGTCTGAAGTAGGCTCTGCTTTTAACAACAAATGGTTCAAGCTGTTTGATCAGACATTTTCATATTTCATTTACACTTGGAATCTCGTACAGTTAGCATCGAGTAAAAAAAACTACATCTATATTTTTTTAGTATCTTCTATTTTTTATACAATTTTTGCAAAGTTTTATTTACAAAATTTCACGTAAAAATTCTTTGTCAAAGTAGCTTAAACAACAGTTAACCATGTCGAATCACCATGATACAGCAAACAATGCGCTGCCAACACAAAGTGTGATGTATTCTCAATTGCAGCCATGGAGTCAGGCCGGAGCACCGCCCTGCATGGAGCCCGTTGGTGGACCCGCGGTGCCCACACGTTTGGCCGCCAGCTATGAGACAACGCAACGTCATCCCTGGCGCCCAAAGATGGCTTTCGAAATGATTGAGATTAAGCATATGCCCGAGCAGCCGGTGACGAATCAAATGACACAGCCATGCTTTGTGCCCCAAGGAATGAAGACCGAGGGGATGATTTTCCCCAATTTGGTGACGGGTTTTGAGCGGAACCCGCAGCATGCGGCACGTGCTGCACTTTACACGCGCTACACCAACAACGAGTGGCACAGCAACAATCTGGGAATCTACGGCGAGTCGAATACAAATCGGTAAGCATACTTGCTCGAGGGTCTTTCGTTAATCCGCTACCTCTCTCTCTCTCTGTTGATAGTAATTTATCCGAACGTATGCGCAATGATGCAGTGCGTCTAATGCGCGAGACTGACGAAACGGCGACGGCAGGTCAACGTGATGCTGGCCGTCGTTTAGGTGAGCGCATCACGGATTTGACTTTTTGGCGCAATGAACTCAATGCCGAACTGGAAAAGCTCATTGGGGAGATGTCTGACATCAATGAGCTGCAGCGTCAATGCGGTAAAGCCATGTTGGATCTGGAGGTGCCGCTGCACATTGCCCAGGAGTGTCTGTTTCATCGCGAGGCGAGGCAGGGTATGGAGAAGGTGCACGATAACGTGGAGAAGGCGCTGCTGTTGGAGATAAATCATTTGCGTAACTCACGCGATCGCCTCAAGGAGCTGCACGAGAAGATCGCCAAGCAGGCGATCGATTGTCGGGGCGCTCAGCATTTGCTTGAGATCGACGTCACACAGAAGGAGTCGACAATGGGCATTGATTCGATGTGTCATCGCTTGAACAACTACAGTCGTGGCATCACTTATTTTGGTGGCATTGAGAAATACGATCCAACTGTCAGCAGTCAGGATTCCTGGGCACTTGCCAGCAGCGAGCATGTTAAGCGTTCGCAGGCTGAGCGCGCCAAACTTTCGCAGTTGCGCAGTGACTCACAAAATGTGGTCAATGCGGTCGCGTCATCTGTCTGGGACTTTTGGAATAACACAAATAATGCGCTCGATCGGCGCTCTCAGGAGATGGCGGGTGCCAAGAATCGCGTGCAATTGCACTTGCAGAAGGTGCAACAAGAGTTGTTCGATATGGAGAAGCATCTGTTTCTCCTGCAGAAGGCCATACAGGACAAGTCGAATCCACTTAAGGTCGCTCAGACACGACTCGAGGCACGCTCACATCGCGAGGGCATGGAGCTCTGCAAGTATGATTCTTCAATTATTATTATACAAAATAAATTATTAATGCGTTGTTGCATTTAGGGATACGGCTCACGATCGACTTGTGCAGGAGGTGCAAGACATTCAGGGCACTGTTGACGTGCTGCACCATAAGTTGCAGGAAGCAGAGGCCACTCATCAATCGTTGCTGAAGACACGCTGCATCCTGGAGGAGGATTTGAGGAACAAGGTCAACGCCTTGTTTATTGACCGCGAGAAGTGCATGAGTCTGCGTCGCTCTTTCCCCATCAGCAACTTAATTCGCTATTAATGGCTAACTACATGCGTTAAATTGTCCCAAATTGCATAACGTATTTAATTATATATTATAATTGATGTGCGTATTTGTTTAATAAAAGAAAAAACTAAAATATTTGTGGTAAAGAAACATCGATAGCAAATTTGATACCGTATTTTCTAAGACAATGATCGATGTTGTTCCAGCCAAGTAATACAAATTAAATGTTTATTGAAGAAATCTTTAAGATTTGTATTAAAAAAATTACATTTCCGCGGTGTGACCGTAAGCAAGCATTTTGAAAATATAATGCAATTTTTTTGGGATATACTAAAATACAAAAACCCCGAGAAAGTTCCTATAACTTGATTCCACAGGTTTTTTATATTTCAATACATTTGACTCTTGTAAAATCCCATAAGAAATAAGCCAACAATTGTCAGTTGAAACAAATACTTTTTGAATGGATATACATATAATCGCATCATTTAAGCAAAAGCGCTTACCATAAATATGGTTTCTTGAGAGCCTTTCGATAGCTATCGATACACTTCACCTGCGATATCAGTTATGCGATGAAGCCACGGTCACATTGTAAAACATCGCCGAAGCGATATCTTTCAAAGCTTCTCGATAAAAAAAAACAACAATTTTCTTATATTGACACAATTGTCATCTTGTTTTTTTTTTGTATTTGGGTATGTATTAAAACAATTTATGCAATTAATGGTGTTTTATTCATGTCGTTTTGGTATGTTAATAAAACAATAGTTATATAGTTTTAAGCAATTGTGTTTGGTGGAAGGTGATGAAGGCAATGCAGTACATGTAAAGGAATTTGCGCCAGGAAAATAAATACGCTGCACTTGATGCATTAACGAGAATGTAGCTGAAACAAAAAGCATATCGCGCGAAAAGTGGCGGCATTAATGCAACATTTGTAGCACATGAAATTAAATATGCATAGCATATTTAGGTCAAATTTGATGGTGAATAAAAATGCCGGCTCCATCCATGCCGAACGTGTGACGTGTTCCAAAATTGTTAATTCGACAGTTTGCCGACAATCATATCGTTATGATAAACAATGGAGACGGTAAAAAAGGAAAAACTAATATGCGAAACATATGTATTTGTAGAATTTACTAAACATATAGCATTCATATTTATTATTATTTATTTGTTAAAAAAATGGCTATGTTCTTGTACATAACTGTTTCTGTAGACAAACAGGTCAGATATTTTAGAATATATTCCCCGCTTGATACTAACTTATTAGTTTTTGGGACGAGAGTTTCGAGATAAAATCAAACACTTTTTAATTAGTGAGTTGCTATTTCTATTATATTTTACAGATTTGACTCAACAATAATCAGTAAAAGAAACCTTGCCAAGACAAGACAAGGGCAAATATGAGGTGTGCAGTGTTCTTTTGTCTCCTAATTGGGGCATGGATCAACTATGGTTCTGGCGTTGATCCAACGAATTTCAAGACCTGCGAGCAGAGCAGTTTTTGCAGGTAATACTATTATATAAACATGTTTCATAGATAGATGTACCTGTTCATTTCCTCTCAATCTCTATTTCGTTTTTATTAGGCGATCTCGCAAAGTGCAGAGTTCGGGCAGCAAATATTCTCTTATATCGGGCACATTGAACACTTACAGCGATTCAGTGACTGCTGATTTGTTGAATAAAGAGAACCATCATCAGTTCACATTCAAGTTGGAGGCTTTAGTGGGCAGCACATTCCGACTGCAGATTGATGAGAAGACACCTTTGCGTCCACGCTATCGTGTTGAGCACGCACTGAAGGCACAACCAAAGACGGTTACCATACGTGTTCAGGAATCAGAGGGCGAGTTGACCGTAACGTCTGGCCACTCAAAGGCGGTCATACATGGTGATCCGTTCCGCATTGATTTCTATGAGAACGATGTTCATGTTGTCTCGGTAAACGCTAAGAATTGGCTGTACTTTGAGCACTTGCGGCAGAAGACACAGGAACAAGCTTTGCCAGATAGTGGCGATGAATCGCAGCAGCAACAGAATGTAGAGGTCCCGGAGACATTGGATGAACCTGGCTCGTGGGAAGAGAACTTTAAGTCCCATCACGATAGCAAACCCTACGGACCCGAAGCCGTTGCTCTTGATTTCTCATTCCCCGCTGCCGAAATGCTCTTCGGCATACCAGAACATGCCGATAGCTTTGCTCTTAAGTCCACCTCGGGCACGGATCCGTATCGTCTGTACAATCTCGATGTCTTTGAGTACATTGTGGAGAGCAAGATGGCACTTTATGGCTCCGTACCTGTGCTTTACGGTCATGGGTAAGTTAACATTTGTTTTTTTTCTGGCTGTAAGCTGGTAACACACAAAATTACTCCCTTCACAAAAATTGTTATTAGCTCGGTAGTCATTCCACTCAAATGATAAAATATGGAAATGAGTTAATTAACTCGCAGAAATACTTTCTCCATTATATAGAAAAGTATGCGAGTCCTATGTACGTATCGTCTACATTTTTGTTAAACCCGCGAACCGTAAGATAAATGGGTATTGCTACTTTGTCACACCAAGAATTTAATATAACAAGCAGAAGGATGTATCTCCGACCCTATAAAGGAAATGTTTTATTGATCAGGGTCAACAGCCGATACAACTTTAGTTTTCTCAATTGTTTTTCCATATAGTGTAATAGATGTTGCTATTGTTTTTGTTGTCCTTTATTATGATCATTCGGAGGATCTAATACTCTTGTTGAGTTTTTAATATCATTCAATTGTTCAATTTTGAATTTAGCTATATACTTATTAAGAATCTTGTTTATGGTATATTTCAGCCCTCAGCGCACTGCCGGCGTCTATTGGCAGAATGCTGCCGAGACCTGGGTGGACATCTACACCGCAGAAACGAATGTGGTCTCCTCGCTGGTGAACTTTGTGTCGGGCTCACGCAAATCAACTCCACCGTCAGCGCACTTTATTTCAGAGTCGGGAATTGTCGATGCCTTTATAATGCTTGGTCCGCAGCCCATGGATGTGTTCCAGCAGTACGCCGCCTTGACGGGCACACATGAGCTGCCGCAATTGTTCTCGCTGGCCTACCATCAGAGCCGCTGGAATTACAACGATGAGCGCGATGTGACCACCGTGTCGGCCAAGTATGATGAGTTCAACATGCCCATGGATACTATGTGGTTGGATATTGAGTATACCGATGGCAAGCGTTATTTCACCTGGGACAAATTTAAGTTCCCCGAACCGTTGACTATGATCAAGAATCTTACCGAACTAGGACGTCATTTGGTTGTGATTATCGATCCGCACATTAAGCGCGACAACAGCTACTTCTTCCATTCGGACTGCACGGAGAAGGGCTATTATGTGAAAACACGCGAGGGTAATGACTACGAGGGCTGGTGTTGGCCCGGCTCTGCCAGTTATCCGGACTTTTTCAATCCCGTTGTGCGTGATTATTACGCCAGCCAATATCATCTGTCTAAATTCAAGACTGTCACCGAGGATGTGATGATCTGGAACGATATGAACGAACCGTCTGTTTTTAATGGTCCCGAAATTACCGCACCCAAGGATCTGATACACTATGGAAACTGGGAGCATCGCGATGTTCACAATCTCTACGGTCACATGCATCTCATGGGCACCTTTGATGGCCTGCAAAAGCGCGATCCCAACCAGCGCCCCTTCATCTTGACACGTGCCCATTTCGCGGGCTCGCAGCGTTATGCCGCTATTTGGACAGGCGATAATCTGGCGGATTGGTCCCATTTGCAGCATTCGATCAAGATGTGCCTGACGGAAGCCGTCGCTGGCTTCTCGTTCTGTGGCGCCGACGTCGGTGGCTTCTTTGGAAATCCAGACAGCGAACTGTTAGAGCGGTGGTATCAAGCCGGCGCTTTCTTGCCCTTCTTCCGTGCCCATGCTCACATCGATACCAAGCGCCGTGAGCCATGGCTCTTCCCAGAGCGCACTCGCCTCATTATAAGAAGTGCATTGCTTAAGCGCTACAGTTATTTGCCGTTGTGGTATACAAGTTTCTATGAGCTGGAGCAGACTGGTGCCCCAGTAATACGTCCACTGTTGGCCCATTATCCACAGGACAAGGAAGCGTTCGCCATTGACAGCCAGCTGTTGGTGCAGCAGCGTCTATTGGTGCGTCCAGTTATGCAGCAGGGCGTTAGCAAAGTGGATGTGTATTTCCCAGCTATTGATGATAAAAAGAATGGTGATTATTGGTATGATGTCGATACATATCAGCGTCAGGAGCGCACCGGCTACGAGTCAATACCAGTTACCGAATATAAAGTTAGTGCTCTTCCCTCCCATTCGATTTTCAAGCAATTAAACTTCATATTTGTATTTTATATTGCGTTAGATACCAGTTTGGCAACGCGGTGGCAGCATTGTGCCCAAGAAGGAGCGTCTGCGCCGTTCGTCTGCTCTCATGCTGAACGATCCGTACACTCTGGTCATTTGCCTGGATCGTCAGGGCAAGGCTGATGGCACTCTATATCTGGACGATGAGAAATCCTATGCATACCGCGATGGTCAATACATCTATGTGAACTATGAGTTTGCCAACAATCAGTTGACCAATCGTTTCACTGGCAAGCCCAAATATAAATCAGATGCCTGGATCGAGCGCATCGTCATCGCTGGTCTTAATCGTGTGCCCAGCAGCGCCACAATCACTGTGAGTGGTGTTGCCCAACAGCTGGAGGTGGAACAGCGTGATGCAGCTGTCTATATACGCAAACCGTCTATCAAAATGGATGTTGATTTTGCTCTCAAGCTCAACTACTAATTTGGTATTATATAAAGTAACGCATAAAAGATATTCACATATTCCACCTGATAACACATAACAGGATATGATTAAAAAAACATTGTACGATTTAGTTGATAGTTAACTTTGTCATATCCAAATTATAACAATTATGTTGGCTGATAGGCCGATGTGAAATTCAATTTCAATAAATCACACTGTGCGCAAAAGTTCTCGCTAAGCTCTGTCCACTGTGATTCCAAGACTTTCATTGAGTATATCAATAAGTACAAATTCTTTGTAATTTTCCTTTGAAAAATCAGGAATGAATTTATATAGTTTTCTTTTTCAGTTAAGCAATGCAGTTGGAAAATTCGTGTAATTATATTTTATGCACTATGTATATGGATACGCGTTATATTTATTGTAATTTAACTTTGTAGGTTTTGTTTATAAAGTGAAGACTTAGAAACTAATATCAGCCTTTAAAAACCGAAACATGTTCATAGTAATACATTTGTAATTTCGCAAAAATGCGTAAAGACGACAGGTATTCAAATATTTCAAAAGTAATCATCATTTGTTTATATAATACAACAAATGAGTTGTGCTGTGTTGAAAACACAATTTAATTAAAATTTTGAAAAACGCAAAAATAATATGGCGCTGATAACACAATAAGGATGATAAGAAATCATTTTTTACAAAAATTATATTGCATATATATATTCGAATCGATTGCGCAAAGTTTAAGGGCATTATAAATATGCCACTTGATGATTTGTCACCTGTTGTAATCTCCTATAGCGCCCAATTAATTGGTCCAGCGCGACTTCTGCAATTCGATTTGACCCTCTAAAGTTTTGGCTAAATATATAACCAGTAATTGGATGAGAGCACTGCCAAGGGCAACGCCCGCAATCATATAGAGATTGTGTTCAGCCCAGACGCGAACGATTTCAATGCAGCCACTGGTCCAGATCAATTTGCTGGCAGCTGCCACAGATTCCTGCTGCACCGCATATCCGCACATAATATCAGTGGCATTGATGCAGCAACTGTATGGCACGCCGCATTTCTCTACCGATGGCGATGAGCAGTTAAAATATTCGTTTTTGTTCCAGTCATGGTAGCCAGCGTTGCTGAGGCCACAGCATTTAAACTGCTGCTGCGCAAAATCAATGAAATTCTGCAAATCTGGGTCATCGCGATAGTAGTGTATGATCTTATCGGTGAACTGATATTCCACAAACTCGTTCATGTGTTGTGGAAACACAAAGCAGATGATGGCTGCAGAAAATTATATGTATATTATAAGTACACTATTCAATTTACAAATAACACACCGCCTGATAAATCTCTGATCTAACTAAGGAACCATATAGTATTTTCGGCATTATTGTTATTATATGAATACAATTTTGAGGTCTGCTAATGGAAATTCAAGTAGTTTTCGATGAGTAAACGTTGAGTTATTTGTCGAATTGATAATGCAAATAGCAATTATATGTGTTTTGATTTTATCAGGAGACTTATTAGGCAATGTTTTGTGTAAATTAATCCTTGTATTACCTATGACCATTTCCATGAGAAAGAATATTAGCAGGCAACGCGAATAAAATTTCAGCAGAGAGGTATTTTCACGAAGGGCACCCAAGCAGCCAGCTAGGCTAACTATAAAGATGACAATGCCCGTAATAATCATGACCAGCGATATGTTGAGCACTACATCATAAATGTTCTCCAACTTGACCAAGCCATTGGCCTCTATCCATTTGTCCATGAACGCATAGATGCCGATGCCTAGCAGCAGCCCGCCGAATAGCCAAAACATGAAATTTAACATAAATATCATGTACTTCACATAGGAGCTAACAAATGTGAAGTGATGTGGGTACGGGATGCGCTGATGATTCACTTCGCGTACTTCAATGCCATAGTAGCCTCCAACTCCTCCGGCCCCGCCATGGTATCTGTAGTTATTCATAGTCCGCTTCTCGTTTTACTTAGCACATTGTGTATGTTTGGCTGAACCACTTGGACGTTGCAAATATCTCCATTGTTTACAAATGGTGCCCATATGTTTTGTCTGGTTGATACACAAAAACTGAACCTCTAAAGAGCAGTCTCGATACTATCGACAGCTATAATATGGAATGACGCGGTCATTTCAAATTATGATAAATAATTGTTGTGTTGGAAATTCTTGCATTAGAATTAAAAATAAATACAAATAATGATGATAACGTATTGAATTTGCTGATATTTATATAATTTTAAAGCAATAAATTGACATTTTATTAATGAAGACACAATAGTCGAGATGTCGATAAGCGCCAGTCATATGCAATCGATTAATGAATATGTAGTGTTGCAACGATATCAGCAATGCATTATCACAAAATGCAGTGAAACAATTAATTGCTATTAACAAACTTTTTGTATAATTTAAATATCTTTTAATAATCTATATAAACCTTGCATAAATTTTTAATTTTAAATAAAGCGCAACACGGGATTATGCAACACTTGATAATGAACTAGTTCAGTTGCGGCTAGTTCATGAGCATTATAGTCTTTTTCCAGTGCCACTCATTTCTTTTACTTTTCGAACCGACTTTTGTTACAAAAGTTTGGGACCATCGATGTTTTTTTGATGAAACATAAAAATAACAATTAACAAGTTGTTTGATCAGATATCATGATTCTTATTTAAGAACCATCGATGTTTAAAAAATTTAAGAAACATCGATTGTATCGATAGTGCCATCGATTGTTTTCCAGGTTTTTTGGTAAGTTGTTGATAAGTGGAGCAACATCGATGCTTGGCATTTGAAAGACGTGCAAGTGAGTGATTCAGCGCAGCTAGCGAATGATTAGACCTGTTAACACAGCTGATAATGGTTCGGCTTCGGCCGTTCAAAGTTTGAACTTCATACATGCCATGCAAATCTGGCAATTACCCACAGCGCTATATCGCCGATAAGCAGTCCAATTATAACAATAAATGTATTTAATAGTCGCCCCCCAAACTACAGTTGGTGAGTTGATACTCGATTCATACGATCGTCGATCGACGTCGCGACGATAGACGGTGCAACAACAGCTATAGCGACATCAACAAGATGAACTTCCTGCTGCGTTTCATAATATTCTGCTGCGATCCGCTGGGCCTGGGTCGTCGCTTCTTTGTGCGACCCGCGGTCAATCTTACGCTCAATGTGTACGATCGCCTTCGCAGCAAAGCCGATGAAAAGGTGGACACCTTAAGGGAGCTGGTGTTGCGCCTGGGACTGATCGCATTTGCTGTGGTGCTAATTATTTGGCTGGCTGTATTCATATATGCCGCCTTCTACTATGTCTACATGCCACCAATATCGCATACGCGACCCGTTCACATGCAGTTCAAGTGAGTAGCTGGTTGATCGCTGACCTCTGACCTCTGATCATTGTCATTTCGTTCGTTGCGAATTACAGAACATGCCTTGAGACAAGTACACCGTGTACCTTTCCACACGCTCATGTCTCGCTGACGAAGAAGCAACAACTTCTGATGGTGGGCCAGGCGTACAAGGTGATTGTCAACATCGATATGCCGGAGTCACCGCAAAATTTGGAGCTGGGCATGTTTATGGTGTGCGCTGAGATGCGTGACTACGATTCAATGTTGCGCGGACATTCGTGTCGCTCCGCAATGATGCGATACCGTTCGCCATTGGTACGCCTGTTTTCCACGTGGGCGCTGAGTCCGCTCTATGTGCTTGGTTGGAAGGAGGAGTTCCAGAAGGTGCCCGTCGAGATATTCTCACGGTATTTGGAGGAACGCCAGCATCCCATTACCGACGTCTATGTCGAGATACAATCACAAAAGATACAGTTCTACACGGTGACATTGCACATCGAGGCGGATTTCACTGGACTGCGCTACATCATGTTCAATTGGCCGGTGCTCTCGGCCATTGTGGGTAAGTGTTGTTTTTGTGTTCTTTTTGTGTGATCGTTTTGGTCTGGATAATGATTGCCTAATTGATTTAAATTGGTTTACTCTATTAGAGAACTGACTAATCGTTAACGTCGTTAACTAAACTAAATTGGTATTTCTGTTGTGTGTACTCCCATTTCAGCCATTAGCACCAATCTATTCTTTATATTGGTCGTTTTTCTGCTCAGCTGGTACCACTGGTCCGATGCCACCTGGCTCCGTAACATGCAGATCCGATACGCCCGCTTCACCAATCAGCTGCAGAGCCAAGCCAGCCGGGTGATTGTCGACAGCACGAGCAGTTTGCGCGATGAGGATGAGTCCAGTTACCACGACTCATCGATGGACAAATTCGACATTTCCGATGTTGGCGAAAGCAGCAGCACCGATGATCTCTTGTTGCTGGAAAAGTCCATCAATAAGGCACATCAGGAGAAAACATCGGATGTCCAATCGCTGCGTCAGCGAAAAGTGAAAGATCAAGCGTCGTAACATACTCACACATACACTCTCTCTCAGCTTGGAGATAACACACCCACACCCACAAATATACACTATCGCCACCGATAGGCTCTTGTGCCAAAGACTAATAGGTTTAGGATTAATGTAGTTCTTTGCTGCCTCATGCGGCGGGATCAGCATGTACAGCATTTCTATAAAGTATTTGCTTCAGTTTGGCAATTTATTCAATAAATATGAAAGGTACTTAATCTTGAATGATCACCGCAATAATCTGAATTTAATTTGCAAACATGTTAACGATTTTGAACCTTAGTGAAGCTTTGTTCGTTTTTAAAACCGTTGGCTTTTTATGGGGGAAAACGTGTTTTGATAAGGAGATAGGTATTTTGTTGTTAAAATAATTCCAAATTTAAATTTACAATTTTAATTTAAGTTTTAAATATTTGAAGATAATTTTTTTTTCAAACTAAAATACTTAAAATCTATGATGATTAGAGATGATCGAACTGATTATTATGCTCCAAATACTTTTCCAAATATTCGAGGCGTATTGATCCTGATTCTGAACTAGTTATAAGATAAAGTATACCGGGAATTTACAAGTCGAATTTTGTTTTTTATTACATTGTTCAACTATCAATTCGCTATGAATTTTAATATGGAAATTATATATGTATGTAAATAGATAATTGTAATTGAAACATTACATTACATTATTCGGAGGATTTCTCATCTTCAGGATCCGATTCCGATGGCCAAATCGAATCGGCTGGCTCTGACGAGTCCGATTTAAGTTCAGTGCTCTCCTCCATGGATGCATCATCAGCTGCTCCATCCTTATCCTCTGACTGCGGCAAAAGCGGCCCACTAAAGTTTAAATCTAGTATCAAGAGTCCAATCTCTTGAGCCGGGTAATCAATGAGAAACGCGACAATCAGTGCGAACAACACAATGCACGCTATCTCCTGCAGATTGATCTATAGAGTAAGTGGAGCAAATTATTAAACGTGCACTCGAATGAATAATCAATGTCTCGTACCAAATCAGACATTAGAAATTGATGCGGCTCCTTGACACTCGCCGTAGTCCAGAGTACCACCACATAGCTAGCCAATTGCAGTGGGATCTCCAAGCGTGACAGAAGCACCACTGGTCGAGCAATATGCGGAAATCGTTGCACAATACTCTTATCCAATGGAGCCATCAAAATCATCCAGCAAATCGCCAGACCAAGTATCAAGGGACTCCAGGCCAAGTATGCAGCCGCATCCGTTGACTTGTACACGTATTTGCTCGTCAAACCGGCGGCCGGTGACCACAAGCACCAGGCGAGTGCTAGCACAGCGAGTGCCCAGCCGGCACGCTTGAAGCGTGTGGGTATTCGAAAGACCCCGGACTCGCTGCGGAACAGGAGAGCCGCTCCAATGCCCAAGAGATAGCTGGTGGCTCGTGTTATAGGCGATGTGTAAATCAGGTTCGCAGTTCGATAGAATTTGTTTACGCTGTAAATAGTGAAGAGCAAATGAGATTTGCAGTCAAGTGTTATCGACTGTGCGATACTCGCTACTCAAATTGACAGACTAACACTGAATAAGTTAAAAATGGTAGCAAATTAACGAATATGCCAAACAGAAACATCAACTGATACAAACATTTGTATTTAAATTCATTTGGGTAATTCTCTGGTGAAAATGTTCCGCGTGCCACTATTTAATATTAATCTTATATGTAGATCTTGATTAGCACTTTAATTTGAGTTAAGAATGATTTATGAATTATTTTTTCTGTTTTACAATAATTGCAGAAATTAATAAATTGAATTGTACGAAAAACACAAAATGAACGAATTTATATATTTTATCGTATAACAGAAAACGTTTCTAAAATCAAGCTTAGCTCTAAATATAGTCCTAACCATAGAATTACCCATATATGCATCTTTTTTAACAGATTTTTCAATGATACTCACCTTGGTGTCTTCAAAAATTTGCTCAGAGAAAGAGAGAGAGAGAGATGAAAGTGTTCAAACAAACGGACAGATAGACAAACAGACATAGCTATGTACACATATGGGATATGTCCTTCTGCCTAACACTTAACATTTGGGGTAGGATAGGTTGGGGTGTAGGATAGGTTGGGAATACACACTGTAAGCCGTGAAATAGAGATGGTGCCAGGTGCTCCCGTTGGGTGCGAGAATAGCGTGCTGCAACGGACATCGCATGAAATGCGCCGCATAGAAAGAACCCAGCCTCGGGATCGGTGAAATACAACCAAACAACAAGGGCGCCTAGGAAATACAGTTGCAGATCCAGACTGAGTTGCACGGTGAATGGCGAGCACTGAAATTACGAAGCATTTTGTGTGGATTACACTTCATATTGTTGATGATAAGTAGAGACATAAGAGACAAATCAATTTGGTAGTAATTTGTGTTTATGAATATGAAAAATCAGTGAAAATCCTCCACAAGAAATTATCCAATTATCCGCAATGTGTAATTAAAACTAAAATATTTTTTTACAAGAGATGCGATGACCACAACGATCGTAGAATATTGTGCAGATTCAATCAATTGTGTAATTTCATAATTTTGAACATTTATAACTGAATATTCTACAGAGAAAACAAGGGTACTTGAAATCCAAAATATGGTCATATGTTTTCAATTATATGCAGTGCATTTAAGTTCTGTTATATGCAGAAAATAAAGAGATTTATGCAATCAACCGCACGAATTCAATGTACAGTTGCAATTATCAACGTTTCGTTCTTTTTTCTTCGTTATTTAAAAAACTGAAAAATAAAAAGACAGTCAATGACGCAGCAAACTTCTTACCATGTCCTCCATGTCGGCGGTATTCTGCATACTCAAAACACTGCGCCACATGTTCTCCTCACAGAGACGAGCATTCTCAGCCACCAGCAACTGCCACAACGGACCGGTGCCCAAATGAGGCAGTATCCAAGTTTGGAAGCCCAGAACCACGAGAATGGTGGGCACATAGCGACACGCCTTGATGGCCACATTGCGCACAAAACTCAAGCGGCAGGTGGCCTCCATTTGATGGGACAACTGGTTGGCTATGAGGAATCCGCTGAGCAGAAGCAGCAGATCGCTGGGGAGCAGCGGCAGACGATATGGCAAGCTCCAGTAGCGATTTACTGTGCCAACGAATGCATCCCGATTAGTTATGGGCAGGTGGCCTGCCATGATAAACTTCAGATTCACATAGACCATGAATGTGGCCAGTATTCTCAGCAGATGAATAAGCGGAAAGTCAATGTCCTGGTCTTCGAGGGACACCAACAATCGCCAGGTGCGTTGTGGTGAAAACGCCTGTAGAATCCGCAAATGCACAGGCGGAGCACCCTTCTCCTTTGCGTCTTGCTCTGCCTGCTGTTGCTCGTCAGCGACTTCTTCTTCCACCTCCTCTGTGCGCTCATCATCATCAGTTTGAGGAGCACTTGCAGTTGCGGTTGTAGTAAGGCGCGTCAGCTTGCTGCTGAGCCAATCCCAGTGCTGCCAGACGGTGGACAAGACACAAGCGCTTGTCAAGGCGCCAATGAAAAATCTGGAAATGAATTCAAGTGAATCGATTGCCATTTGCTGTACTATTGACAGCTGACAGCTACACTCACATGCCCATGGCAAAGTTGTTGTCCTTGGCGAGTAGCTTCCCCAAGGTCATCTTGCGCCTGGTCGTGCAGTGCTCGTCGCGCACGTCGATGTGAAATTCGATGCCCGTATTGTTGTAGGGCCGCAGACTAGTTTCGATGATGCTGTGCACCACGTGGGCGGAGCAGGCATGCGGCAAGCAGATGCCCCAATTGGCGACGCTGTAGCGTGCCACAAAGTGCTTGGGCTGTGGGGTGTGAGAGCAAGTGAGTCGCTAGGAAATGTAAGTAGTGTAAATGAAGGCAGCAGCGCTTTGCTTACGTTCTTGAGGTGCGCATGCCACAATCCACGTCCATGCAGTAAATGCAACGCGTCCTTCAGCTCTGTGGTCGTGGCATGCATCTCAATCTGGGCCAGACAGTATTTGCCGTGGATGCGCATCGGCTTGCCGGGTGGCATCTTGACGGCCGTCGACACTTGGGTGCACAGATCAAAGTCGCCAAACTGATTGATGTTGCCACGTAACAAACCGGAGCCAATCTTGCCCGTGGCATCCAGCACTGCAAGATTATTGCATGATCAATTAACAGACTACAACTACATACAAATGTATGAATATCGACGGGCAATGAAACATTGAAAATACTTTTAGAACAAAATAAAGGGTATTTTGTTGAGTAAAAAGGCTTTTGTGACTTCATGCAACCAGGAAATGTGTGCACCACGCAGATAGAGGCACCTCCAACCCTTTAAGTTTGTCGATGTGTATGAACTCTTAGATCTCAGAGACAATAAATGATAGAAAAACCATGTTTGAATGTACGATTCGTCTATATCCTAGGCGAATCTAAGAACTGTTATTTCTGTCCATGTCAAATTGAAAACAAATAAAAGTTGGCTAGAGGAATTGATTACGATCGGAATTTGATTACGATCTGATAAACAAAAACTTAAAACCCATTTTATAGGACTAAATTCAGGAGTTCCTTCGGTGGTCTATGGTACATTGAACTGCCGTTCAATTAGTACATTGCCATACTTTTATACCAAATATACTGTATATTTTTTAGTATGTTTTCGAAATATTTCAACGATCAAGTCGATTTCACAGAAGTCCTTTGTGCTTGTTGATGCACTTGTTGCCGTCATATCGACGTTGAAGTGCATACACAACTTACTCTGCAGCGTCCACAGTTTGTGGGCACGCAGCTGCTGATGCAGCAGCTCCAATTGCTGGTGGCACTCGCCGCTTTTCACCTGCGCCACATTGCCAATAAACGCGGGCAGTGAATGAATCAGCAGCTCCATGTACTCCTCTTGGCTCTTGCTCTGCTCCCGATCTCGTTTTCGCTCTCTCTCTGGCGTTGTGGTTGTGTCCTTCTCCTTGGCCCGCTTTTGTATGCCTTTGGAGCGTGTCCCTGTTGTTTCCTCTGTCTCGGGGAATATGCTATTGAAGGGCCAACGCTTTAGGTATGTCAGCCAATCTATTTCAACGCTTTTCGGCGCTTTGGCCGCTTCTGCTTTGTCACGTTTTTTGCTCGCTTGCGGTGTTGCATCTGTTGCTCGCTCCGTTAGCCAGTTGAACCAGCTGATAATATTTGGCAGCTGCGACTCGCTTTCTTTCGCCTCGCGCTTGGCGGTTCCTTCATCACTGGCAAATATCGACAGCAATTGACTAATAAGCGAAGGTTCCTCGTCGTTATCGCCGCCGCCGTCGTCTGCGTCGTCTTCTTCGACAGCGTCTTCATCGTTTTCGGCTTCGTCGTCTGCTTCGTTGTTGTCATCGTCATCGTTATCGTTATCGTTATCGACATTATCGTCTTCATCGGCCTCATTGCCATCGTCAATTTCAGCTGAATTGCTTTCATCGTTTAACACATTCTCCGAATTATTGTCCTCGCCCCCCTCCCCATCGTCGTCGTCGTCGTCATCCTCCTCGCCACCATTGTCTTCATCCACTCGCTCGATTTTGTGAAATTTGAATTTAGCTTTAGACGCACGTCGCGTGGCTTCTACCGCCTTGCGTGCTTCCAGCGACTTGGCGCAGTCGGTGGCATCGTTTGATCCCCTGCAGACGTCGCGATCGCTGCCGCGACTTTGTGCCGCATTTGTGCTCAATGGCAACAACAAAATCACGAATATAATTGCTAAGCAAATGATGCGATTCGATGTCGTTGTCGATGTTACGAATGTTGTTGTCGCGGTTGCCTCTGTTGTTGTTGTTGCTGTTGTTGTGTTCGTCGATGCTGCTCGATGGCGGTGCACCATGTTAATCCTGTGGATGCACAACAAATGGGGCGCAGTGCAGTGTGTAGGCCTAACAAATAGTTGACTCAACCTTTCCGCACAGACTAATTGTGGTAAGAAGAATAAATCCCAGATGAAAATAATTCAGAATGGCATCATGTGCGATTGCGATGCATTTGATGCATGAACCGGACACTGTGTTGCTCTCAGCTCGGAGCACGGATGCAGCGGACGCGCTCTGGGCCTCAAACCTATTTATAAATTGTGTAAAAATTAAGCAAAATATCACTCGCATATTGCATTTTTTATGCGCTCCCCAGCCTAGACCCTATCAGTGAATACTCAAAAGCAAAAAAATACATATTATATGTATGTGCTTAACTATTTTTATATCGAAACTGTGAAAAAACAGCAAGCCACAAGCGTCGCTGTGAAAATACCCTAACAACATATTTGAGGCGATTCAATGAAATAGTGACGAACAAAAGGTAAGAGAGTTTTTATACCCGCTGCCCATAGGGTAGAAGGGTATTATAACTTTGTGCCGGCAGGAAATGTATGTAACAGGTAGAACGAGGCATCTCCGACCCTATAAAGTATATATATTCTTGATCAGCGTCAACAGCCGAGACGATCTAGCCATGTCCGTCTGTCGGTGCGTCCGTATGAAACAATGGATCTCAGAGACTATAAGAGATAGAGCTATAATTTTTCGATAGCATTTGTTATGTTTGCTCGCAGATCAAGTTTGTTTCAAATTTTTGCCACGCCCACTTCCGCTCCCGCAAATAAAAAAAATTGAATAACAAGCGTAATTTTAAAGCAAGAGGTGGTAAATACAATAATTACTATAGTACAGTAGAATCCGGTTATAACGAGCCCGCTTATATGTAGTGTCCGACCGGTTATTACGACGAAAACTCGATGGCTTGGTTGGTCCCCATACAAACTTATGTATATTAAAGGGCCTCCGCTTAGAACGTCTCCGCTTTTAGCGACTAACCGCTTATACCGACGAAATTTTTCAGAATTCAACCGGATATTGCGACGAAAAAAAAAAAATCAGCAAAATAATGCCAAAAAATTTAAGCATTAAACGACGCTGTTAGAAATGTATGTATTTAACAGTGATCGGCACTCTTGCTTGTGTTCGTAGGAGCGACAGGAAGGTTCTTATATTCTCACTACTCTCTGTTAGTTTTAGCTGACGCCTTAGCTTATGCTAAGGATCATGCAGAAATACGATTTATTATGGAAAAACGATAATATAAAATGAAATTTATACATTTTTTTGTTTTGTTTAAAAATGAATTTGTTTTATCTTTAAACCCTATTACAAACATGGCAACCATAAAAAAACAAACAAAACAAAAATTTGTTTTGCTCCTTTCGGTTAGTGTGTCTTCCGGGTATAACGACGTAAAATCGTCGGTCCCTTGAAAGTCGCTATAACCGAAATCTACTGTATTTATGATTCCTAAAAATTTGGTTGCGATCAGATAAAAATTGTCGAAGGTTTTAAAAAAATATTTTAGTATGGGCAAAAACGCCTAGTTACTAGGGGTCTTAGTTGCTTTGGCTGGCAATCTGGTATATTGTGCCGTCTATGGTATATTTTGAATGCGGTACTATATCGATATACCAAATATACCATTTGGTATATTTTAATACTTTTGCAGCATATTCGGTATATTTTCAGAAAAATACCGCAAAATATATTTCTTTTATTCAAAATGGGTAGCGGGTATCTCACAGTCGAGTACACTCGACTGTAGCCCTCTTACTTGTTTTTGTTATTAATTATTTGCAAATGCTTGAAGAGAACAGTATATGGGCGTATCTGGCGATACTATTTACAGTGAACAAAAAAAAGGTTATTCTTATAACTCAGGATAAGCACTATCTTCTGAGCTAAAATAGATTTAAGTAAAGTTTTCTGTTGGTCGATACAATTTCTAAACTCATTAATTTTTTTTTTTAAAAGCAAAATAATTCTTAGCTCTATTTAAAGTGTTAATCAAGAGCTATAAGATTAGTATTTATACAAAAGAATACATAATAATAATAAAATATAATTTTTGGTATGTGTTTTTTTCACTTTAAATACAGTTAGACACTAGCGAAACTATTATTATTTTAAATTTTAAAATTTGTATTTATTATTTCATATTCTTATAAATTTGCATTTAAAATAATCCATTATAATAATCCATAACCAATTAAAATTTGTATGTACTACATACATATACATATATGTATATTATATATCAAATTTGAATTACTTGAGGATGACATGGCGTCCTATTGCTTAGCAATGTTCGTTAATAAATGACAATTGCGAACGAATATAAAAATGAAAAGCAAAACAAGCGAACAAGCGAACAAGCAAAAATGCAGCTTGCCTTGCCCACATTGATTGTCAATCATTCATTCAATCACGCGTCAGTTGGAAATATTTATAGTTGTCTATATTAAGAAAGATACGCCTGTGCATTCTCGTATTTATAGACACATGTACAGATAATGAGTGTATTACCATTACCTTAAATATTATTCACTTTTACTCATTGTATTCATTCGGTCCAATTGTTGCGTCGTTTGCCTGTTTCTCTTTGTAATTGTTGTTGTTTTCTGTTTTGTTGCTGCTTTTCGCTTTTCTTTTTCGCTTTGAGCGCGCCCTGCACAAGGTGGTGGCATATTATTTTTAACTTGATTACTTCTAGGGTGAGTTTTGCTCTTCTTGATAGCCAATTGTACGGTCTGTCAGTTTTGATGCTGAAATGAATCGTTTCTTCGTCTGTTCGTTGTTCTCAGTTCGCTTGTTGCTCGTCCCTCTACATGTTATTGTTCCTCTTGTTGTTGTTGTTGCACAGGTAGATCTGCGCTAATATGACAAATACGTCAGGTAATTTTGAAGCGTCTTTGATATAAATGCACGCGTTTCATTCTTTTTGTGCGTCATTCCCTTTTGCTTCGAAAGCAATAACTATAGACTCGTACTATATATACTTATATGTACATACATACAATAAAATACCTTACTGGTCTTATAATTACTATGTTTATACAGATAGTATTTAAATAGAGTTTTTGGTGTTTGTCAAGTTACCTTTCTATTGATATGGTATTAAAAAACTGTCCAGAATGGTACTTATGTACATACATACATATGTATGTATAAAGCAATAGTCAAGGCTTGGTATATAGGATTCGACTTCAACTTGAAAAAGTTAAGTGTTATTTTGCTCTTTATGCACTTGTTTGATTCAATTGCTCAACTATGCCAACATATTTTTATACTCGCTATCCGAAGGGTTAAATGAATGGTTGTGCCTTGAGTAAATGTATCTAATAGGACTTATCTCCGACCCCATAAAGTCTATATATTCACGATTAGCATCAACAGCCAAGACGATATTGCTATTTCTGTTTGTCTAAGTACTCCTAAGTATGTAGGTACGTTCAATCAAAATTACTTGAAACTTGAAAATTTGGAAATAAAGTACAAATCATTTTCTAGGGTTCGATGGATTTTTTATACCCGCTACCCATAGGGTAGAAGGGTATTATAACTTTGTGCCGACAGGAAATGTATGTAACAGGTAGAAGGAGACGTCTCCGACCCTATAAAGTATATATATTCTTGATCAGCGTCAACAGCCGATACGATCTAGCCATGTCCGTCTGTCCGTCTGTGTGTCTGTCCGTCTGTCCGTCCGTCCGTATGAACACCTAGATCTCAGAGACTATAAGAGATAGAGCTATAATTTTTTTTCGACAGCATTTGTTATGTTTGCACGCAGATCAAGTTTGTTTCAAATTTTTGCCACGCCCACTTCCGCCCCCGCAAATCAAAAAAATCGAATAACAAGCGTAATTTTAAAGCTAGAGTTGCAAATTTTGGTATATATAATAATAACTACAGTAGTTATGATTCCTGAAAATTTGGTTGCGATCAGATAAAAATTATCGAAGTTATTAAAGAAATACTTTTGTATGGGCAAAAACGCCTACTTACTAGGGGTCTTAGTTGCTCTGGCTGACAATCTGGTATATTGAGCCGTCTATGGTATATTTTGAATGCGGTACTATATCAATATACCACATATACCATTTGGTATATTTTTAGTATTTTTTGCAGTATATTTGGTATATTTCGAGAATAATACCGCAAAATATATTGTTTTTATTTAAAATGGCTAGCGGGTATCTCACAGTCGAGTACACTCGACTGTAGCTTTCTTACTTGTTATAGTTGCTTTAATTGAAAATTTGGTACATATATTTTGTACTCTAAGGTATATTAAAAAAAAAGAAATTTTGGTCATAATGTCAAGTAACATTTCGGAAATGACATTTCGAAAATGACAATGAGCTAATAGTGTAAATGTTAGAATTGATATATGTATAAGCAAATTAATAATTTTTGATGATGAAAAATATAAATCTTTAGTTTATATTTGAGATGCTAAACTTGGTTTTGAATCATACGTAACTTTATATGGATAAATAAATGAAATATATATACATACATAAAATATGTACAAAGAATAGAGCATAGCTTTATAGAAAGTTTCACTGCAACGTGGAAACGTGGGAAAACAAACTGTCATTGCTTGGCTGAAGGAGAATTGAATCGTGTGCTCAAGATGGCGAATAATTAGTTATTGTTTTTTTCGCCTTTTTTGCAACTTCTTGTTTATGTGCACTTTATTTGCCAACTGCAGTCGCATTGAGAAAAAGAGCTTTTGGGTAATTAAAATGCTGCATAAAAAGCATTCAATGAAACGCAACCTTTTGATTCCGCCTGTGATGTAAGCCTATAGGCTCGCCAGCGTTTTCGATGGGGATTGAGATTGGGGTCGGTGGTTGGGGATGGGGAATGGATTTAATTCGATTCGGTTTCGTTTTCATCGGTTGCTCAGTTCATCAGTCTGTCCGTACAAATGACGTTTTTTCGCCTATAGTTTTGCTTTTGCCATTTTCATTGATGGAATTGAATTTAAAAAGTGCTGCATATCGATTGGCTTCGTTCCTTTCTGATGCCGTTTGGGTCAAAGTTAAGAGTGCTTGATGAGGTCAGCACATTGCTGTGATATAATGTGATACTAGCAGCCACTTCTCGACTCCGGCAGCCGCATCGTTAAGCTAAATAAATAAAGTTTATTTAATAAACTAGCCGTGCTTCCGTTGGTCAGACTTTTTGCCCTCTCTCTATCTCTCTCGCCCTCGACATTGCTCTCTCGCTCCCACTTTACCATTGGCAATTGACCGTTTCCAGCTTTCGAAATGTGTTGCATACTTTCGAGCGATGTGAATTCTCCGGCTTTTGAAATTTGTTGCATACTTTAGAAACGCTTTTTTCTTGCTGTTCTTTTCTTAAAGAAGGTCTAATTATTAGCACGCACATTGTACGTATAAAAGAAAAGAAGTGCAAAGACGTGTATCAAATCAAATTTGTGCGACTCGCATTATTTAAACAAATGAGTGTGCTGGCAGCAGCCACACATCATAGAATTTATGCGCCTGGGAATACCGCTATAAGCTTTTTGCCAAGACATGTGTCATGTCAAGGCCTCAAAAGAACGCATCAAAAAAAAAATCAAAAAAAGAACAGCAATAAAAAAACAACGCAACACAACACAAGGGAAGGCAAAAGCAACAATAAATATAAAAAAGGCAAAAGACAGCAGCCAACAACAAAAAAGTAGCAGCAGCAACTTGAAGATGACAACGCAAGCGCATCTTTGAGTCCTCCACGACGAGCAGTCGCACTATGGTCCAGGAGACCACTTTTTTCATGGAAATGAATAACTCCTAAACTACTTGAGATTTCATGATGCGGTATTTCTCATTTGAACTAAGGAAGGTCCCTAGCATAATTTGTGAAAAGTGGGCGTGTCTACTCCTACTGCAAATATTTTTTTTTTAAATACAATTTTTTTTTAAAATAGTATAGTTTTCTGCATCCTCATGCCCAACAAAACTAAACATGTTCTTAGCGGTCGCCTAAAATCTTCTTATTAACTTTTCAATATATAAAAATGAAAAATTCAAAGAACGGCGCTTTTGGCATTGTGAACTATATTCAATCGAACAGTAATTAATTTCTCTACGACACACAATTGGTCTCTTGCCTGAACAACCTTGAAAACAACTTCATAAGTCTATTTGAAAATGAGACACACTTTGACATAAAATTACGAAGACTTTACAACTGTTTTATACGCCGCACATAACAAAACACATAGAACAAATCACACTCTTTATAATTCATCGCAAAAATTTAAACAAATTATCATTCTATTTAGTTTTATACTAAATTTTAAATTGCACTAAATTCTGCACTTTTCCACAACACGTGCTATTCCATCAGATCAGCTGTGTTTAAAAGCTAATTTCGCGAAAGTGGCGCCACCTATTGAAATTCTTGGTACGCAACATTAATGGCCATTCTTTTTCTGATGCAACGCCATCAAAATCCCTGTCTTCTGTGAAAATTCAAAAATTGGTTTTCCATCAAGAAAAGTGGTCGGCTGGACCATAGTGAGTCGGTTGAGTTGCTGTGCTGCATGTCTGTGTGTGTATGTGTGTGTGTGTCTGTGTGTGTGTGTGTGTGTGTGTGTGTGTGTGTGTGTGTGTGTGTGTGTGTGTGTGTGTGTGTGTGTGTGTGTGCGTGTGTGTGTGTAGGCATTTTGTGCATATATGTCGACTACTCCATTTTAATATGCTTGCTACATAAGGAGCAATTGAATGTGTCCTTGAATATTTGTATAAAATGCCTCGATACGTTGCGATTATTTCTATAGTTTTTTGATTTGATATGATTTGATTTGTTGTCGCTGCGTGCTTTAAAGCCACGACTGATTGTTACATTACTGCAAATTTCTCGGCCTAAATTCTCCAGAGTCCACGCAGTGCACGCTGCCAATGCTTATTTACATAGAGAAGTGGCAAGTGTCTTCAGCGTGTGTGTGTGTGTCTTGCATCCACATCTTAATTATATTTGCGCGCGACTTTGTATGCAAGTATTTCAGAAACAGATGTCTGCTTGTGTGACAACACACTAAAAATATCTCAAGCATGTGGCATGGTATGCCAGCCAGACAGCCAGCAGTTGCCAGCAGCAACAACAAGGCCGCGTGTGACTCTGTGTGTGTGTGTGTGTGTGTGTGTGTGTGTGTATGTGTGGCACTAAGTAACACCATGCTTCCCACCACCAGAGTGTGCACAACAACAGCATGGACAGCGACAGCGAGAACGACAGCAGCAACAATCCCACCACAATCTTCAATCCCAAAAAATTCCACAATGCCCATTCCCAATCTCTTTCTGCATAAATAGCAAATGTCAATGCATGCAGCGAGAGAGAGTGAGAATCCGCACTTGTCTGTGTGCGCAAGAGAGAGAGAGAGAGAGAGAGAGAGAGAGAGAGTGGATATTGTCGAGCGTATGGATGCTCGTGCATAAAAATTTCCCAACTTGTAGTAAGTGAGAGCCACAAAATATCTATGAAAAAATATCCTGAGAGCAGCGGAGATTCAGCGAGAGAGATAGCAAGATAGAGCGTGAGAGAGAGAGACAGAAAGAGATAGAGAGATAGAGAGAAAGAGACAGAGGCAGAAGAAGAGAGAGAGAGAGAGTGAGGGACGCTGAGCTATGAAGAGGAGCGGTCGCTGAAGAAAATGCTGCGCAAATGCTCCGGCGCAGCGCGAGCAACACATGGACAACGGGACAGCGACGGGACAACGAGAGTGAAGAACGGATGGTGGATGCTGCTGGCTGGCTGCAGCTCCAGCTGCCAGCTGGCCTAGTTATTCAGCGAGGAATAAGGTGTGTGTGTTTACTTAGTGCTCGCGCTCTTTGCCAAAAACCATAGCAGCCGCCCAGATGCCAAGTCCTCGACGTCGTTCCTTGTGTGTGTGTGTGTGTGTGTGTGTGCGATTCTCTCGCTGTTTGTGTGGTCTGATTGTGTCACTATGTCAATAGTTGGCGTTGGTCTTCTTGGCAGGTACTCCAACAGCCACTTGCTGAGAGTAGTGGAAGCGCCCTCTCTCTCTCTCTCTCTCTCTTTGCTTTTTGCAGCTTACTCGTATGTGCAGTCACCCCCCATTTTCCACTTCCCATTTCCATCATCTTCTGATTCTGCTTCTGCTTCTCATTCCCTGCTGCTTGTTTCAAACAACAGCAACGTAAGGCGCCTCGTTATTATGTTTACAATGTTGTGTAAAGTTGTAAATGAAGCACAAAGACAACACATATGTATTCCGCTCTCACTCTCTGTCTCTCTCTCTTTTTTCTCTCGTTCTCTCTCTCCCTATGTTACTCTGTCTGTGCATTGTGTACACACACAGGTGTGGAGTGCGTGTGTGGGAATAACAAAAGGCAATGAACGGGCAAAAGTGACGCCAAGTGGGCGGCAGCAACAGCAGCAGCAGCATAAAGTTCACTCTATTCCCATGTCGCATGTTCCACGTCCCACGTCCCATGTCCCGGCTGTGTTTGTGTGCGCCTTTTGATTTCTGATTTGATTGTCCATCCATTTCAGTACCTGTCCATTTACAATGGATATTAATTATGTATGCCTCAAAGCTACTGCTACTACACAGTTAGAGGAGCAACAACTACAACTACAACTACAACTACAACTACAACTACAACTACAACTACAACTACAACTACAACTACAACTACAACTACAACTACAACTACAACTACAACTACAACTACAACTACAACTACAACTACAACTACAACTACAACTACAACTACAACTACAACTACAACTACAACTACAACTACAACTACAACTACAACTACAACTACAACTACAACTACAACTACAACTACAACTACAACTACAACTACAACTACAACTACAACTACAACTACAACTACAACTACAACTACAACTACAACTACAACTACAACTACAACTACAACTACAACTACTACAACTACAACTACAACTACAACTACAACTACAACTACAACTACAACTACAACTACAACTACAACTACAACTACAACTACAACTACAACTACAACTACAACTACAACTACAACTACAACTACAACTACAACTACAACTACAACTACAACTACAACTACAACTACAACTACAACTACAACTACAACTACAACTACAACTACAACTACAACTACAACTACAACTACAACTACAACTACAACTACAACTACAACTACAACTACAACTACAACTACAACTACAACTACAACTACAACTACAACTACAACTACAACTACAACTACAACTACAACTACAACTACAACTACAACTACAACTACAACTACAACTACAACTACAACTACAACTACAACTACAACTACAACTACAACTACAACTACAACTACAACTACAACTACAACTACAACTACAACTACAACTACAACTACAACTACAACTACAACTACAACTACAACTACAACTACAACTACAACTACAACTACAACTACAACTACAACTACAACTACAACTACGACTACAGCTTCAACATGCCTATAAAATTGGTTCCCCAACTAAGCACAGCAAACACGCAGCCGAAAAGTGTTGCATACTTTCGGGGCCCAAACCAAAATTGGATACTCCTCGCCTGGGCGCAACTTTGCTCCTCAGCTGCTGTCGTTGTTGTTGCTGCTGCTGAGGGAGGGCAAAGCATTTAAGGTGTGGTAAGGATGTGGGCGCTGTGAACGGTTGGCGTCGCACCATGATTAGATTGGCAAATCGTACACCATTCAATTTGACAGAGTTCAATTCATGGAAATATTCAATTTGTCTGTAATTTTTTATTTATTTTTCCCTCAATTCGTTTACGTTTTCGTTTTATTTATTTATTTTTCTCTGTGACTTATTTTTTCCAGTTGTATTTTGCGCTACTTTAGCCAGCCGGAATTCCGCTATTTATGTACTGAGCATGTGTATGTACACACAGCCGATATGCATATACATATGTATATAAGTACATATATGTAGATGTATTTACATATATATGTTCACGCTAAGTAGAGTTAAGCACGCCAAAAAACAGAGAACAGAGAACCATATTCGTAGTCATAGTGCTATTTGTAGACGCACTCGTAGTTGTGCTTGAGCTGAAATTATTTATTACTATTGCCGAGGTCAGGGTTTTTCTTTTTTCTTCTGTTTTTATTCCTTTTTTTGACTGGAAACAACATGCAGCTGCTAGGGGTCAACTGAGAGAAACATTTCAGCCTCATTTCAGTCCATCCTCCTCACCAAAAAAATGGTTGTCATCATTTCGATAAATACATCATTTTAGTGCCCCGTGATGTTGAGCTGTTGTTTTATGTGCAAACAAGAAAAAAGCAGCGAAGCAGCGGCAGAGAAGTTCTCTAAACTGTAAGCTGCGAGCTCCTCGCATTGTAGCCCAGTGTTAAGTGATGCTTAACCTGAAGAAGGCTGATGCAACCAACACTCGAAACAATAAGAAAAACCAACAAGCAGGCGAGAAGCAACAACAGCAATAGCAGCAGCAGCAGCAGCAGCAGCAGCAAGCAACCAACACCTAACCAATTAAAAGTTTTTAAAAACTTTTCGAATTAACTCTAAAACAACTTAATTTTTTGCTCGAATATATTTCAGCCCGCATTGAGTGTTTGCCTCCCCCGAAAATTGCGTTCCCCATGTTAAGCAGGACTCGAGGGGGAGCCGAGGGGGAGACATGGAAGGTTCTGCTGCTGTGTCTTCTAGTTGAGCAAGTTTACTCTTCTCTTGGGTATCGTTCGTTCTGTTTGCGCTCTCTTTCTCTCTCTCTGTCGTGCTCTCTGTCGTGCTCTCTCTCTCTCTCTCTCTCTCTTCTCTTTCTCTTCCGCTTGAATCTAAATAATATCCCACTTTTTCGGAGATAAATTCCATTTCGTCGTGTAAAATAGGGGCGTTGAGCTACGTATTTTTGGCCTACATCTCATCTGAGGGGGGTGGTAATGAGGCGAAAGGACGGAAGAGCGGGGTTGCTTCGATTAAAGTCAGCAACACGCTGGCTAAGAGACGACCCACAGACACTTGTCTCTATAGAGCTGTGGCTGAATACGAACTAAAAAGAGAATCGAGAGAGAGTCTCAGTTGACACGCTTAGAGAGCGAACTCAAGAGAGAGAGAGAGAGAGAGAGAGAGAGAGGGAGCGAGATGCTGGCCCAGACTCCCAATCACCGGCTCCAACATGCTCCAATGCTCCATTGTCCCATTGTTCTTGCTGAGCGTAATTCTCGCCGTAGCCGTTGTCGGTGTCCGTTTTGCTGTTGGTGCCGTGTATCTGCGGCTGCGTCGTCGTTGTTGACGCGATGTTTGCTGGCAAAATGTGGACGTCGGGAATTTGGGCCGCGCGCGGTGACGACGTCGTCGCGTGCCCATGTCCTGCAGACTGCAGACGTATGCGAGCGCTTTAGAACGTTGTTTGCAATCGCGGAAAGTGGCAACGGCAAATCAGCAAAAATATACAACAACAAAAAATTAAAAAAAAATAATAAAATAACACTGAAACAGAAAAAAAGAAAATAATAAACGGTGACGACAGCAGCTAACAGCAAACAGCGAATAGCAAATAGCAAATCAGCAGCGATAGCAATAGCAATAGTGACAACGGGCACAAGAGCATAAGCATATATACTATAGCGATAACATAATACTTTACTCTATAGACACACTATACCGTATATAAAGTGTTAACTGCAAACTGTCAACAGTCGCCGCATTTACAAAAGCTATAGCCGGAGTCGCAATCGGTCGCAGTCAGAGTCGGAGTCGAAATCGAAGTCAGCGGAATCAACGAACACGGCAGAGAATAGAAAGAAAAAACCAAACGATAAAAGCGCCACACACACACATACACATACACAAACACACATACACATACACGGACATTCACGCACACACGCGGAGACACAGAGCACACATGGAGACACCCTGAAAGAAAAAGGGCAGCAGCAAAAAAAAGCACACTATATTCAATTAAAAACCTCAACTGCTGCAGCTGCTCTTTGGATGAAAATCAAATAAGCTACGCACACGCACCCATCTACATATATATATACGAGAGTGTCTATAGATATATATATATATATATATATATATCGATATAAAAAACGAAATGTATCAAAAAATGAGAAGCAGACAGAGATAAAGATTGCGATTACACATAATTGCGATTCGGTGAGCAGGCGCATTCAAACAACCAAACGAAACGAAACGAAACGAAACGAAACCAAGCTAAAATCCAAAAGTCTAAAAGAAATAAAAACAAAAAGTACATAGCAAGCAATCGGGCAAAGCTGCACCTTTAATACGACAACAACAAGAAAATATTTTGCAATATTTTATAAAGATTTTTTGGCATTTTTTTTTTGTATTGTTTGCTCGCAACAATGACAAACAAAAGTGTGTTCACATAGTTAAGTGTGCTGTTTAATTCGATTAAGAAGCAATCGCATCAACAACAAAATAATCAACTTCAAGGATATGGATTTAAATCGGCACCAATAAATATTACAACAACAACAGCAGAGCAAGTGGAGGAGGAGCGGCAGCAACAGCATCAAGCATTAAAAGCGATTGCCGCTGGCGCATAGGTAAAGTCAATATAATGCTAAATATTATTATATATCTTATTACAAAAGGGAAAAAAGCTTACAGGCGCCACAGCTTCACACACACACACAAACACACATGCACTTGTATTGTATACTCACACAGAGCGTGTATCTGCTTATGCATGAGCGTATTTGTGTGTGTGTGAGTGTGTGTGTTTGTGTGCGGAACGCATTTGCAATTCTGTTGGCAAAGTCGTCTCTTAGATTTATATTGTAGCAAATCACTTAATTGGGTTTCCATCATCCCAAGTGTTTAGCGGTGGAAACAGTTTGGCAACTCGGCAAGATTGCCCCACTTTAAAGCCACTTGAATCCGCTACAGATTCCTATGATAATGGCCTTTCGTGATGTTAACAACAGTTCGTATTGTACACGATGTAGTTATCCTTGTTGGTTAGTTTCATGTCTGATTGTTGGAGACCGCAGTTTGACGAACAGTGAAGATCAAAATCATCTGAGATATATCAAGGTGAATGATGAATTCTTTTTGTATGCTCAGGAACGAATATGAGTAAATATGTACAGAAATGTACAACTATGAATAAGTAACAACTATGATAAGTACATATGCTTCTAATTGCACACTGTTTGAAATACCTGAAAGATTTTCGCATCCATCGCCGCTTCACCATCACAGACGGAGGTTGCGGAGTGGAGACGAAAGCGGTCGCGGTGGCGGTGGAGGAGCCGGAGGTAGCCTCCTTCGTCAGCTGCGCATGACTGTCATTCGTGATACGAAAATTGTTTTCACCCGTCGGGCCATTTGTTCGTCGTATATTAGATTAGGAGATTTGCCTTGGTCCTTGGTTCAAGGGGCCGGCTGGACGCTGTGTCGGTCTACCCATCCGTCTGTCGGTTTGTCGGTCTGTCGGACGGTTCATGGCAGCCAGCAATGAGGCAGCGTTGTGTTGGTTGCCTGGCTTGGGGAAGGGGGCGTTTTAGTTAATTGGATATTGAATGCAGCCTGCTCTGTCCTGTCCTGTCCCATAGTCATCATCAACATCTCTCGCCAGCAAAGACGTAACGCGTAACGGCTTTTATTTTTCCTTCGCTTGGCCAGTTTCCAGCTTTTGCTTTTCCCTTCACCCGGACTCACTCACTCACACATACACACACACACACACACACACACAACCACACACTCGTCTTGGGCGCGTTTTCGTTGAGGTCGGCTTGAGCATGCGTCGGCATCAGCTTCGGCATCGGGATTGGCAATCGGCTTTCGGCTCCATCAGCGGCATCCCGTTGTTCGTATCAGCATCAGCTTCGGCAGCGCGTTGCTCGGCACATTTTTGTCTACAACTTGCAAAGCAGATGCTGAGAGAGAGAGAGAGAGAGAGAGAGAGAGAGAGAGAGAGAGAGTGATGCGAAGAGAGCAACTTGTTCGGGAGAGAACATAATTAGAGAGGGACATACACAGGCGATATGGCAATGGAGCGAACGAGAGAGCAAGTGTGGAAGAGAGCGCATTTCTGTCTGGGTTGTCAGCTGCCTGCAGACTGTAAGTGTGGGAGAGTGTGTGAGCACACTCGCCAAACCTTAGATCGACTACGTGTGTACACTGTACCCACACATGCGAGTGCGTGTGCTATGTGTATATGTCTCAATGTAATCGTCGGCAAGCCGCTGTCGGCGGCGCCTGGCGAAAGTCCAATGTCCCATGTCCGTACACCGGAATGATGTAGGGTGTGGGTGATGGGGGAAGGGGACCCCCAGGGCAGGGCGACGGATTCCACAGAGCAACGTCTGCATGCCAAAGAGAGATTTGTTATGTGTCCCGAATAGTGAACTGCCCAGACGATTCTTGAGCTCAGTCAGCGTGTTTTGTTTTGTTCAGTTGTCAGTTTATTGTTTCTTCTCTACTTCTTGTTCTTCTCCTTTTACTCCTTAGCCTTCGCCTTCGCCTTCTCCTTCTGAAGCTGCAGATGCTGCTGCTAGTTGCGATGCCTCCTCTGCTTTACTGTTGCTTCTTGTTTTGTCGAACTGAGTTGCGGAATTTTGTTTTTGTCGGTTTGTTGTAAGTTGTACGGTACGAGTTGCCCGAGTTGTCTGCTCGCTCTTTAAACGTGTCTCTCTCTTCAGGATACCAACAATTTCCAATATAATTTTTATTACTCGTACGCCCGGTGTTTCAGTCGGTTTTTTACACGATTCACACGATTCACGTTCACACCTCAATATGTATGTATGAAAGATATACATATGTATATACAGCTCTGTGTGTGTGTGTTTGCAGACTTGTAGGGCTTTTGCTATATGCCAAACAATCAGGTCTTCACTTTTTCTTCAGTAGGTGAAGCATACTTTTAGGTACATCGGCAAATGTGTACGAGATGCAAAGAAACTGATTGAATTAACGCGATGACTTTTCAGCGCCCTAATGCTGCTGGTAGCCGGAACAGTTGTGCATCCGAGAAATTGATTTGATAATCACAAAGGTAAATAAAGATTTCGATTTGTGTGTGTGTATGTGTAGATATGTGTGAGTGTGCTCAATAAGCCTCCGGCTCCTTGCGCCACTCAAAGGTCCCAGAGTGTAATGACAAAAGTAACAGCAGCAGCAACACCAACAGCAACAGCAATCGCAGTGGAAATGCCATCTAGGGCTTACGTATAAATCTGACATCAAGCCAGGCATAAATTTTCCGAAAATCAGCTCGGAGCCATGTAAGCGAAACCCACAAAATTTGTAGTACACTTCGCGGTTGGTATGGAGACACAACAACAACAGTAGCACAACAGTAACAACAACAATATAAACATCAACAGCAAAACGTACACCAGCAATTCCCTCAACAGCAACAGCAACAACACAATCACAAGCACAACAAGGCGACCCCACGAGTTGGAATTTTGTTCAGTTATTTTGTGTTGTATTTGTTGTTTGCACTCATAGTACATATATACATATATGTATGTGTATGTCTATGTATGTTTGTATATTTGCTGTTTCTTTGCGGTTTATTGCGCGTTGAGCCTATGCAAAGCAGATAGATCGCCCCTAACCGAACCCAAAACAATGACCGCTGTAGTACAATGCTTGCCACAAAAAAGAGGAAAACGTAAAACGAACAGCCGAAAAAAAAAACTAGAAAAGAAAAAAGGAAAGTACAAAGATGAAAATGAAAATGAAAAGAGAAGCGAAGCGAGGAAGAGAAGTGCTGGGTGATTATGCAGCCGCATGATTGGAGCTGTGGCAAGTTGGTGCCCCCATTTCCCATTTCCTATTCCCCAAATGTGGCACCCGTAGCTGACGGGGCTGAAGCTCTACATACTCTATCTGCGACTGCGGCTGCGGCTGTCATTAACAGGGTGGTTCTGCGATGCCAAATTCGGATTATGTGTGTGGCCAGTGGCCAGTGTGGTGCAGGCACAGGCACAATCCACAATCAAACTTTCAAGCAAACTGCTTGCCACAGCCACAGCTATAGATATAGCCTGCCAACAATTTTCCAATTGTTGTGGACTCCGGTGGAAAGCGAGGAGCGAGGTGCAAACGGTGGATATGAGGTCGAATAGGGTCAAAATTATAAAAAGAAAATAAAAACAAAAAAACTAAGAAAGCTACAATCGAGTGTACTCGGCTGTGAGATACCCGCTACCCATTTTGAATAAAAGAAATATATTTTGTGGTATTTTTCTCAAAATATACCGAATATACTGCAAAAATACTAAAAATATTCCAAATGGTATATTTAATAACTTCGACAATTTTTATTTGATCGCAACCAAATTTTTAGGAATCATAAATACTATAGTAATTAATATATTATATTATTAATTTACCAATTCTTGCTTTAAAATTATGCTTGTTATTAAATTTTTATTGGATTCACGGGGGCGCAAGCGGGCGTGGCAAAAATTTGAAACAAGCTTGATCTGCCTGCAAACATAACAAATGCTGTGGAAAAAAAAGTAGAGCTCTTATAGTCTCTGAGATCCAGTGTTTCATACGGACGGACGGTCAGACGGACAGACTGACATGACTAGATCGACTCGGCTGTTGACGCTGATCAAGAATATATATACTTTATAGGGTCGGAGATGCCTCCTTCTACCTGTTACATAGTAGTGCTGGCTATTGGCATCATTGACTAACCGTGACAGTTATGCATTTTTAAGCTACTCGAACTCTGATCACGTTGTTTGTAGCTTCTGCTGCCAAGTCTGTGAGTCGAATAATACGAAAAATGTATTTATTTCGCCCATTCGATGGTCCAATCATTACAATGTATCAAAATCTTAATGCATATTTTTGCAATCTTACGTTTTCCAATTAGATCTCTTGCTGTCTTTCTTCCGATGCAAACATCTCCAAGATTAGCATTTCATCCCAATGACTCGCTAGTGTGCTCGGAGATTTGTTTGACATTAAAAGAACATCATAAGTGAGATTTTCATCAAGAGATTTTTATAAGCCGTTCGCAATTACGTGAATAAAAATGGAGAAATTTTCCAGTTATTAATGAGAATAAACAACAATCAATTGAAATATGTTCATTCACTATTCATTTGAATGATGCAAATAGTTATATTATATGTTAGTTTGTAGAAAATAATTAGTTAAGTTAATGAAGACGCAGATTTTTTAAAAGTCATCTTTAATTCATTTCTAACAAATTTCTTCAATTTAATAGATTAGATTAGACGGAGTATTTTAAAATTAGTATTTAAAATTATCTTGTAGTATCTAAAAAAAAAAATATGTTACAGTGAAGACAAAATATTTCAAAAATTCATATATATTCAAATTGTTTTCATTTATTAACCTAATTTAATGCAATTTCTTTATCTTCTATGAATTAATAAACAAGCATACTGTATAATTGGTTACACAAAATAACGCGCAATATTAAAAGTTATTACTTGAGTTAATGAAGACCACAAAATTGAAAATGTCATTTATATTCAAGTTTACGTTTGTTTCAATAGAATTTTTGTGCCTTCTATTAATTAATAAACATGGATATAACTCAACTTTACTTTTCGTAATATCTTAAGAAAAAACAAAATTGAACAATGTTGCTGTCTTTTCAATTATACTTTCGGAAAAAGTTTTCTATATTCCAATTTTATTTTCATTTACTTCTCTTGTATCGAGAAATTGAAACGAAGATCTTGATAAAGTTAATTCTATTATAAATTGAAAACCTTTTCGCTTCTAATAGAATGTATTGCTAAGCTTCTGAGAATCAATAAGCATGCATGGCAAATAATTGCGATATGCATTTTTGGATTTAAATCTATCACAGCCATTAGCCTTCCATTACTTGCAAGCATAATCAATTAGCTGCTTCGCTTTCCCGACGAGGCTAACACAGTTACTCCCTCGGGATTTCAGATTGAAATGCAATGTGCCGAGTGCAATTAAGCTGATACGGTTAATGGTTGATAATTTTCAATCAGGTTTATTGCCAAATAAGAAATGAAATCGACTTACATGCGGCAACTGAAGCAAACAAAAAAAAGAATACCATACATCAATTGAATTGAGAGTATCGAAAACGGATTTTGTGATTTTATAATTGTTGTAATAAACAAACGGCATATGCAAAAAACAAAGCGAGAGAGAGAAAAAAAAGCACTTTATTCAGGGACACTCGCGCTACATTTTGTTGTTGTTTTGTTGATGTGTCCAACTATTCACCCTTGACTCGCTGTGGCTATAGCTGTAGCTGTGGTTGTGGCTATTGCTGTTGCTGTGGATGTGCCAGAGTTGAGGCGGTTCGAGGCGAGTTCGTTCAACGGTACGTATGAGGGTCGTCGCAATTAATTATTTAAGCAGTTCAGTTGAGGCATGTCATTGCATTTGCAGCCACTGTCACTGCCTCTGCCTCTGCTGCTACTGCTGCCGATGTTTGCAATTTAACTATGACCCCTTTTATAGCTGCCCTTGGCTAATTACGGTTGGCTTTGGGGACTTACAATGGGTGGCATTAATGCATACGCATCGTTGGCTCACTCTTTAAATTCTACACTGCATAATATAGTGTCCAGAACGAAGCAGATGATACTATATGAAGGTAACAAAATAATATCTTGGATATCTAAAACACAAAAAAAGGAAAAGTAGGTGGAAAAATCAAGAATCATAAATTTGTGTACAAACCGACTTGTGTTTGAACCCAGGACCAAAGAATATCGCGTAATGATTTGCCACATCTCCACTTACTGAGCTAACAGCAACAGTAATATAAATCAGTTTCTAATTTTGGGGGAGGCGAATTAAAATATTAGCTGTGATTTTATGAAACGAGAAAAAATTCTTGAATTTGAGAACTTTTGAATGTTACAAGATTTGTAATCTTAAAACGATGATTGAAGAACGAAGTCTTATTTTTTTTTTAGATATTTTCAATATAAAATGATTGTTTCAAGATTTTTCTTTTAACATGGAAGCGTTCTCAAATAATGATTTGGAATCTACCCTTCAATTTAGATATTATCTCTCTCCCTCTCTCTCTCTCTCTCTCTCTCTCTGTACCTATAATACTAGTGCTCCAATGTCGTCCAATTTATTGATTGGCCTCGAGCAACGAATTGCGCCACTGTGCGGAAGCTGTTGCCGCTGGTGCCTAGAGCTTCATCAAGTCTCGAGGCGGTAACCAGAGCTTAGTCGTGGTATAGTGATTGGTCGGTACAACACAATACTAGATGAATGCGAGTGTTTCGTGTTGCGACATAATAATATACATAGTATCTAAGGTCTCGGTTAAATTGTTTTGCAGTCGAATGCTTGCAAAATTGAAGTAAGTGTTGCCTTCGCCTCCGAACTTCAACGAAATAATTCAAATTATTCGAAAAATATTTGACTAATTACATTTACGATTTCGTTTTCGTTTCAGGTCAATTTAGCATGATAGATAATCAATCGTAAGTCGATTGAAGTGAATAAAACTACAAACAAATTGATTGATTTTTTGTTGCATTTTTTTTGTTGGCAATATTGTGATTGTGAGCCGACGTTTTAATGGTGCAATTTTTTTAAACTTATACTAAACAACAATAACAAAGAGCATATAAGTAAGATTGTTAATCCAGTGCTTAGCCATACATAAGTCTATGTCTGTGTGTGTGTGTAACTGTGTGTGCCAACTGTGTAGCCAGAAAACAAAACAGAACAGAAGACAGACGAAAGCTGAGAGCAGAAAGCAGATCGCGGGGCAGTGTCTGTGAGCGCGAAACGATGCCGCAATCTCGACTCGAACGCAAACGCAAACTCGAACTCGAACTGCACACGAACGTCACTCCAGCCACAGCCACAGCCACCGCCACCGTCACCGTCACCGCCACAGCCACCGCAACAGACAAAGCCAAAGTCACAGCCAGTCTCGCCTGCCCGCCACTGCCATACAAGAAATCCTCTGCCTCAGCTTCGGAATCAGCCTCGAGCACAGCATTAATAGGAGCAACTTTAAGATCAACTTTCGCATCAGCTTTAACATCAATATCAGTAGCATCAACATCTACATCGGACATAATCGCCGTCTGCTGTGGAGCCTCAAGCTAAGGACAAGACAAAAGAAAAAGGAATACACAATTAGAAGAATTATTTTTTTCTGTAGGGCCATCATTAATCGAGTGAATAAGCAGCGGCAAGGGTAATTTACTTGCCAGCTTCCTTTGAACATCTTTGCGTTTCTATCCAAAGCAATTGCGACAATCGTATGTGAGTGAGATTACTGCCTGTACCTATCAATCGTGAGTGTATTTTTTAGTGTATCACTCGTGTTCGTGTTTCGTAACCTACGCGAGCCACTGCCTCATATGCAAGGACACCCAATCGAGTAACGGCAACTTCGAAGTCCTTGGGTGTGGAGCACACGCAGCGCGAACGAAGCCAGGTCACGCCACGCCAGGACCCCAACAGCAACCCAAGCAACGGTTAACGGACAACGGTCAACGTTCAACGCTCATTTCGTAGACGTCAACCACCGCCATGTGGATAACACTCGCTTCTCTGTTCGTCATCATAGCCCAGCTTTGTGAGTTGGTCCAGTGCGCTGGCGGTAAGTAAACCCAATTCAATCCATATCAATCTCGTTACACACTCACACGTTATTGCCACTGGCACTTGTAGATATGTTCACATCTTATCCATATGGACTACAAATTGCTTAAAGTGAATACAGTTCTTTTTTTTTTGCGGTATCACAATTTGGTTATTTCAAATAGTGAAATATCTGAACATAATTTTATTTGTAATGAAATTCATTGTAGGCCATATCTTGTGTGCTGAATAAATCTATTTTAAACCTAATCTTTGACAAAGTATTAGTTACAAATTGGAATTCGTTTTATATGTATGTATATGTTGTACTACGTGTGTATCGGTCAACGGCTAAGTGAACAGACATCAAGGAAAGCAAAGCATTAATGATTTCTCTTAAGTTTTTCTATTAGTGAAAACGTAAGCATACCAACTATAGTTTACCTATTTAATGGATAATGCGTATATTTAAAGTGATTGGGAATATAATATAAGATTGTGACTTATTTTTTTATTTATCGAGCTAATACGAGTCAATAAAAACTACCAATTCAGTATTAAAGGAAGAGAATACGTTCACCTTCATCGTTCTTTTTTGTTCAGTTGGTTTAGTTTACATGTTCGATCTTTGATTAATCATTTGTTATGCGGTTGTCGTTCACTGTCCCTCTTTGAACTGATGTGGAAACACTTTACTATGAATATTACTTTATTCTATCATTCTAAAAATTATAGCATACTTGATATAAAACAAAGCGGAATGAAATTTAAATAAAGAACGTCAAAAAGTGCACAAAATATAACTAAGAACAACGTTTGGAAAAAATCAAATGAATCAAATGAGCCACCTAGTTCACTGACCAAAAATTAACGAACAAACTTCTTTAGTATATTAAACGATGTTTACCCAACTCTTTTATGAACTTCACAGTGCATTTCAGTATATTTGCAATTGACAGATAACAACTTGTTATTAATAAGCAGAGTCCAGAGAGAAGTTGCTAGTTCAACTGGCAATTGCCACCTCTACAGGTGGCAACTTCTGAATGCTTCACACACAGTACATTGCAGTTATCGCACTTCTACTCTCTTCATTAGTCAATTGCAACTGTTAAACTTTCCCAGAGATTTTGTTGCCTCGCCTTAACCTCACATCAATACAATGGGCGACACAACAAAAGCATCAAGGCATCGGCATCAGGTATTCATCTATGATTCGTTCTCTTCCATTAGATTTATCAATTGCTCGCCGACAAGCTGGAAATCATTAACAATACTCATCGTCATGCTATTGGCTGAATTCGATAGAATTCGATTTAATCCTTGTATTTAGTCCTTCAACGTGTGGATGGACTTATGATTCCGCAGTCAGATTACATACGTACATATAATATTATACATATGTGCAATGTTCACTTTTGTGCAACTCTTTCTATTGTTCTAACATACTTAATACTTGGGGCTGGTCAGTTGTCGAATTGGCTGTCTAAATGTTTTTCGCTGGTAATAAATGTATTACAGCATATGAATTGCATGACGCTTCGTGTATGAGAGATGTCATTTCAAGTTTTAATTACTTAGAAAATATTGAATTGTAGATTATGTTTGCAAATATAGATTCTTATGCAAGATAATGGTAAAGTTATTCCATGCCCAACAAAAAAAATTGTACATGTCAGAGAGAATGTTCTAAAATCTAAAAAAAAAAAACTCTTAAGTTTAAGAAGATTTCAATCTTAAAGTTCAACAAACGCTAGGGGATAAACAAAATTTTATTAGAAGATCAAAAGTTCAAGAATTTTCTCTAAGTGAAACATAAAATTATAAATCAGTAAATAGAGATATCGCAAAATATCTTGAACGAGCTGGGAGTTCGCGGGTTCAAACAGAAATGTAACAATTACAAATTCTTTTATTATACCCGCTACCCATAGGGTAGAAGGGTATTATAACTTTGTGCCGGCAGGAAATGTATGTAACAGGTAGAAGGAGGCATCTCCGACCCTATAAAGTAAATATATTCTTGATCAGCGTCAACAGCCGAGACGATATGGCCATGTCCGTCTGTGTGTCTGTGTGTCTGTCCGTCTGTCCGTATGAAACACTGGATCTCAGAGACTATAGAGCTATAATTTGTTTTCGACAGCATTTGTTATGTCTGCACGCAGATCAGGTTTGTTTAAAAATTGTGCCACGCCCACTTCCGCCCCCCGCAAATCAAAAAATCGAATAACAAGCCTAATTTTAAAGCTAGAGTTGCGAATTTATATATACAATTAGTGTATACAATAATTACTATAGTAGTTATGATTCCTGAAAATTTGGTTGCGATCAGATAAAAATTGTGGAAGTTATTAGAGAAATACTTTTGTATGGGCAAAAACGCCTACTTACTAGGGGTAAGGTATTGTCTTGGCCGACAATCTGGTACATTGTGCTGTCTATGGCATATTTTAAATGGTGTACTATATCGATATACCAAACATACCATTTGGTATATTTTCAGTATTTTTAAGTATTTTCGGTATATTTTGAAAATGATACCGCAATATTTTGCCTTTATTAAAAGTGGGTAGCGGGTATCTCACAGTCGAGCACACTCGACTGTAACTTTCTTACTTGTTTTTGTATTTATTTTGAACAATCTATGATTAAGAATGTTTTGTATTGATGTATGTATATTTCTTTTTAGAATTTAGAATATCCTTTAATCTAACAAATATTCTCACTTTAAGAATGATAAAAGCAGAGTTGTGGTCTTAATTAAATGACTTATCTTCGGCGATATATTTTGATTTAAATTGATTTAAAAATTTATAATGGAAGCAAATAAAAAAAAAGTTCTTTTACTTTAGTGCTTCGATAGTATAAAAAAAGGTAGTCGAATTTCTGAAAATGATTATTTGTTTTTTTGTTTGTTTTTTTGTTAATCCTTAGATAATCTGGTACATATAACGATGGCTTTTATTGGTAAAAGCTAATAGACCACGAGAGCCGTCAATCCCTGTGAAAAAATGTATATTTGTATGTATGTTGTACATACACAAATGCCTTTACATAGAATAACCCTTGGGATCCTTTGCTTACAATGCTGAAGACGCAATTTGCTTTTGATTGATGCTCATTTTGTTGGATTTAACCCAAATACCCGTACTCGACGTGTCCGTATACTATGTATAGTATGTACATACATATGTATGTTTGTGATGAGTTGTGCTGAGTTTATGGGGATATACATATGTATGTATGTACGGGTTGGCTGGGCTGGGCACGGGTTATCAGACTCCCGGACCACTGGGCCACTTGGTGGCTGGTGGTAGAGTGCAACAATGCAGAGCCGCAATATAAACACACTGTGCAAATATAACACAACATTTTTTCTGCGTTGCCAGCACAATTTTGCGATGAGAGCAGAGTGCGAGTAAGAAGAAGAATGAGTAGATTGATTGGGGATGCAAATTCGTCCCTTTCGGCGGCAATCTTCAACCTGCAGCTGCATGCGAGTAGTGTTCAATGTACTCAGTATAATATTTTCAGTCCTGACTGTGCTCGATATTCTTTCGCATTGTGCTTGGTGTCACCGCATGAGACTGTAAATATGAATTGTACTGACCATATCAGTTGCATGTTTTTGTATACATGCATACATTCATATGTACATATGTATGTAGTACTTATGGTATGTTTGTATATACTGCATACACTATATGTATATCGGATGCAGATGACTTGACCTTTTTTCCCATGACTGACAGCAAATTTCTCCTATTCATTCTCACTCACTCATCGACAATGATGTCATGCGTGTTCTGGTTTATTGTTCCAAGTACATCAATTTGAAATCTAGTTGCACGTCAACAAACTAAATATTCTCATTTGCATCACTTTCATGAAATAGTTAACATTAATAAAGTCAACTCTTGACAATAATTTAGTTTATTGTAATAATTTTGCCATACGCAAAATATTCAAATTTAAAATATGACTGAAGGATAACCGCTATCCACTTTTAATAAACGAAAAACAGTCCATCATGCGAATAAATTAAATGTCTGCGATCAATATAATGAATACTTAACTAAAGAGTCTACGCGTTTATAGTAGAATCTGCTTATTAAGTAACTCTGCTGCCGTTTTTGTCTGCACCTGAGTGTTTTTATAGCTCCCAAGTGACTGTAATTTTGGCATAGTTTCGCTTCGCTTGGCTTCGACTTGGCCTCTGAAATCCATCTTTTGGGTAAGCTGTCACTATCTGGCATAAAGCATCTTTGGCTTTATGCTCGTTGGCCGCAAATTAGCTTGAAAGTGGATGCTATTTTTAGGATGCCTTCTATTAGCTTCCTGCTATACATTTTGCAAGAGGATCATTCATTTAAATTCCTTCTAACCCTCTGGCAAATCCTTATTCTTGGACTCGACAAATTTTAAACAAACAGACAGGGAGAGAGAGAGAGAGAGAGAGAGAGAGAGAGAGAGAGAGAGAGAGAGAGAGAGAGAGAGAGAGAGAGAGCGAGACCGAGGCAAAGGAAGAAAGAAGGACCATATTGAACGACAGTCTTTGCCAGTTTACTTCCGTTTGTTTCTGTTTCTTGTGTGCCTAAACTTTATATTAAAGAACTTTGCGTGGGGCACTCAAGAGATATTATCTTTGTTTTTTCCCCACACTTCCGCTACTTCAGTCTTCCCAGCCTTCCATTCTGTTCACTAATATAATTGTATAACCACTTGGTCTAGCTATACGTTTCTCATTCTCATTCTACTAAAAAAAAAATGAAAGGCATGGCGCTTGCATTCGTATTTAACAAGCGGCCCGTGACGAAGTCGACAACTGCTGTCTGGAGGATTGAGTTCTGATATTAATGTTTAACTTATTATAGCTTATGAACTTTAAAAGCTCGGACTATTAATATTGCCACTTTGCGAGTACTTTTGCTATCATATTTCTGCTGCCTTGTCCCGTGCCACAAGATGTATCTGGTGGCATCAGGTAAAAGGTAACAGGTTACTCTTGGCTAAATGCAGTTCAGCTCAGTAAATAATATGCTTGTTTAAACAGCGGAATTGTTATAGACTTGCACACATTGAGGGTACTTCATGGGATTTATGTATACTTGTATAGCTAAGGTTACAGGTGGTCGATGCTTTTAAAGCTTTAAATATCGTTTATTGTATTTGTAATCACCGAGCTTTGCGGGTCTCTTGAGGGTCGGTGTTTATTACGGATTACTCCTCTGACTCCGACTTTGACTCTGATTGTAATAGTCTGGCGCACGTTTTTATATCGAAGGTGTTAAATAGCGAAATGGCAAAAGGGTTTCCGTTTCGCCAGCTCAGCGCTAATGTCCTTCAAAATTTTAAAACATCCTTTCTGAAGCATTTTTAATTGTTTTAATTGCTTTGGAGAATAGTAACATATTGGATCTTAGCTGATAATTCGTTAATTCGTTTGCTTAAATTCAAGTTCATAATTATTGTAAAAAAATAAGAGAAGCTCATGAAATATGAATTATTTAATAATATAATATAATATTATAAAATAATTGAATACAAATCTTGAAATCCTATCGAATCATTTGTTTTTTATTTAAATTCAAATAAAATCGAATTTAGAATTTATCGGACAGCGTCAACGAATTTAATATAATATTACTCTCAGTGTATATTATATATTGAAGTGTCTTTACATCATTAAATTAAATTGCACGTAGCGGCTGCCTTGTCACGTCGCCTCCGGCACAATTGAAAGTCATTTGCGGTAATACTCGCATGTAATATGTCATGCCATCCATCAACTGGATCAGCTGGATGGAAGAGATGACTCATCTCATCTCATATCATCACATCGTATCGCGTGTTATCCAGGCATATATAATGCAAATTCACAAAAGTTGCGAGACTAAATAAAGAGCGCTTACGTTAGGGATTTTGTATCGCATTGAAGTTAATGCAAGCGTCTCCTTGTGGGATTCAACTTGTTGCCCCACGACTAATGAAAGCAAACATATCGGCTTATATACTGTAAGGATGAAAACGCAATTACTTTAAATACATACATACATACATACACCGCTTGAAGTGGGAGTTTATTGTTACTGTTCGGGAAAATTAAGTCAGTTTAGTGAGGTTAAGTGGTCCTCTGCAAATGGTACAACAGTAAAAAAGGAAAGAAACATATAGTTCAGAGCTTATTATTATGTCGAAAATGGTAAATTTTGTGTAAATTATTAGTGAACTTAATCTGATTACAAAATTCAGGCCATGGTAGTGTTTTAGAATTCCTACGCTTTACCGTTGCATATGAAACTTGGCAAAGCGTTTGGATTCTGAAACGTTATATGGTCGCAAGCAACAGCTGGTCAGCCGAGAAAGACAAAGAGACGGAGAGAGAGAGAGATAGAGAGATGGAAAGAACGCAATAGAAAGAGAGTTAGCGATAAGTACTTCATAAATTAGTTGTCGATTGTGCAAAGCGAACATATTCATTATGCATAAGTACTCACTTAGAGTTGCATTTGAAAATGTTTCAATTGCTGAAATAGAAAATGCAACTGCACTTTTATTATTACAACAATATTATTATTATTATTATTATTATGTTGTTTATAGTTTTCAAATATCCAAAGTGGGTGCCTATTTAAACTGCCGCTCTTAGGTACTTAAATTTGCAGCTTTTGCCTTCGGGGTGGATAGTGTGAATATCCTTGAAAGCTTCCCCTTCGAGTCATTCGCCGGCTTTCACATTCGCATAGTTTGTTGCTGCTTTTGTTCGCAACCCTGAAGCAAATGGTCCTTTTACATTTTTGAAGAGCTTTTCAGTCCATTTAGTATTTATAATCAAATTTGTGGTAAGATAAAACTGGAAAGGTGCTCGCGCCCGTTCACTTTCGAGAAATATTCAATTATTTACAATGTACATTTTACATTTTTGATGTAAAAGCTAAATAAGTTTAGTTTAGTTATGATGGCTCCATTTCCTTGATGTCATTTGCATTCCGTAATCCGTAATCCGTTAACCGTATTCCGCATTCACATGATAGTTGCGTTGATTCGCACTAATCAATTTTGTAATCTTTTGCAGAAGCTGATTATACACTCGATGATTCATTTTGGAACGAAGAAAGTCCTGTTGGTGAGTAGCGAAATATACCTTACAAGAGCAGATCAATAATGAAATACTAATTAAGTTCAATTAAATTGATATTGCATTTAGATTTAAACATACATTTTGTGAAATTATTTATTTTATGTTTTTGGGGTTTGTTTTTATGGTTTTATCCTATTCTAAGGTTCTTAAATCAGCAGGCCGTCTTTCACTATCAACCCTTGACAGCCTGTGGGTACTGAGTAAATTGCTAAAGAAATGAGGGGATTTATGCTGGGCACAATTTACAGTTATTTAATTAGAAATTATGGCAGGTCGCTTTACATAATTTCAACATTTATATTCACATCTCCATTGCAGGTGAAGTGGAACGCTTACTCAAAGAGTATAGACAAAATCAGGAGCTTGTGCGTCGTATCGGTGGGCATTATTATCAGATAATCTATCCTGTACAGCTGCGTCATCATGAGAAAATGGGAATCTCAACTCGCGAAGTCAGTGTCCCAAAGGTACGCAAAGATTTGCATAAGAGAAATACTAGAAAAATCGAAACAGACATAATGGTATGTTCACATTTATTTTCATTCATTCGTGCTATCATTTTGTCCCATCATTCAAACGCACACTCGACCTCACACTCGGAAACACTCACAAAACAAATATGTATATATCACATTTAATTCATTCATTTTTATTGTTATAACACACAACGAATTTAGCCAAAATAGATTACAAAGAAATTACACATATAACAGTGATTGGTGATGATCAGAAGTCGACTTTCTTCCCCGTCTCAGCAGTCCTAAGTGAATCGTATACTATATCTGTATATGTATTATGCTAGAATTGGTGTTTTCATCACTTACTCGAAATTTCACACTATTTTTGTATGCTTATAGCCGGGACAACGACCACGCCCACACGATGACAGTGGATTTAGCAGAGGTAGAACAAAGGTAAGGGAAATCAAGTGTTGCACAAACTTATGTATATACATACATATACAGTAGAGTCCGGTTATAGCGACTTTATATACGGAACACCTACGTTATATCCGGAACACCTACAAACCAAAAGTTGAAAAATATAATTTTGTTTATTTTATGGTTGCCAAAGGTTTTTAAAATGCAACTAAGTAATGTTTTAATCAATTTAATTTGTATGGGGACCCACCAAGTCATCGAATTTTCGTCCCAAAAACCGGACGGATGCTATAAGCGGCGTCATTATAACCGGATTCTACTGTACATATATAATATACATATACATATACATATATAGTATATGAATACAGTATTTATTTATTTATTTATGTATTTATTTATGTCTGCTTCACTCAATTGCAGAAGCACTTCCATCGCACTTCGCTGCTCATCAAAGCATTTAATCACAAATTTCGATTGGATTTGGAATTAAACTCGTAAGTGATGGCAATAACTTGGCCAACTATTCATATTTGGGGTAAACGATTTGGTTCGATTCTATCTTATCTGCTTGCAGTCAACTACTTTCGCCCAACATACAGCAGAAACACTATCACGTTGGTGGATATCTCGTGGACGGCAATCGACATGTGAGTACAGAATGCATAATGCAAATTGATTCCATACATACTTGTATATGTACATATATATATGTACATATTGTAGTACTTGTAGTCATCAGTTATATGTAGATAGCACTAGTCTAAAGCAGTCTAGCAACCCTAGTTCCATTTTCAGACATTTCAACAGTTCAATGAAAAGAAGTAACAAAAAAAAACAAAAACATATAGATACTGAAGCGTTCCCCTGTATATATTTAAGTAGATAAAAAACTAAAAAAAAAACTATTCAATCTTCAAACGTGAACTGGCGAATTGGCAACTGTTAAAACTGGAATCTCAAAACTGGAAGGTTACAAAAAAAAAACACGAGTTGAAAGCGCAAGGAGCAAACATGGCAAACATGTCTGAGGCTCGCATCAAGCGAGAGTTTAAGGAAGGCTTATTGAGCTTCAGCGGCGAATGCCTGGTCAAGGTGGAGCTGGTGAATGACAGCTGGACAGAGCTGCGAGGCGAGATAACTGGACCTCGAGGCACGCCCTATGAGGGCGGCAAGTTTGTGCTGGACATCAAAGTGCCGGATAGGTATCCATACACTCCGCCGGAGGTGCGATTCGTGACACGCATTTGGCATCCAAACGTCTCGTCGGTGACCGGTGCTTTTCGCATGGACATACTCAAGGATCATTGGGCCGCAGCGATGACGTTGCGCACAGTTTTATTATCGCTGCAGGGATTGCTGACCGCCGCCGAGCCAGATGATTGGCAGGACTTTGTGGTCGCGTTTCAGTTCAAGAAGAGACACGATCTCTTTCTGCTGACGGCTAAGCATTGGACCAGTGCGTATGCTGGCGGACCACGCACGTTTCCCGAACTAGATCTGAAAATAGAACGCCTAAAGGACTTGGGCATCGATGAGCACGAGGCGCGCGTTGTGCTCTCTAAGGAAAATTGGGATCTGGAACGGGCAGCCGAGTGCCTATTTATATAGAGAAGAGATTCGCACAGCAAGTGGGGCAATATCAGAACCAACAATAATAACTTAACGACTGCCACAAACCGAACATAAAAAAAAAAAAAAAACAAAACAAAAAAATGTTCAATCTATTCACTAGTTAGAAATAGCAGCACCATCATCAAAATCAATAAGCAAATGAATCAATCACTCATCTAATCAATTAGCACCAAAATTCTAGTCATGCTTCGAGATACGACAGCAACAACAACAGCAACATGCAAAAGTGTAAACTACATCGAGAATTTTCAAATTTTCCAAAAAGAGAGAGCAAATTTAGAAATTGATTTCCTTAGCATTGCATTCAAACCTGCATCGGGTTTTCTTTATCCTTCGAATTCACAAGATTTCCTTGTGCGTGCCGCAAAATGCAATCGAAATATTGCGAATCCGAATGGTAAATGGACGCCGCAATATGTCGCGTAGGCTGTGCCTTCTTACACCGAGGACAATAACTATGTCCATAACACTGCTTCCACAAGTTGTAATACAGTAGATCCCGTTATTTTCATTGTGCATCGCCTTGCTCAACAAACAAAACCAAAGATAAATACTTGTACTTTAATAATCACGAAAAAAAAAGACAAACACCCCAATACTAACTCGTTTAATTGAAGTTAATCGAAACGAATCGCCTAAACGGTGACTTAGGATTGCAACAATAGCTGAGATGAACTCTGATATAGTATGATCTTTGATATTTACATAATACATACGTACATACATACATATATAAGCCAATAAAGAGCTATGTTAATCCTACGAATCTCATGCACTGTGATTTTTATTTAAAACCCGATTCATACGGCATTATTAATTAGCTTTACATCCATTCTTACTTGCAGGACATCGAGCATTGCTACTATCATGGCACAGTAAAGGATTATCCGGGAGCAAGTGCTGCCTTTCACACCTGCAACGGAGTTAGCGGCGTCATTCACATTGGCAACGAGACCTTTGTGATTCATCCCTTTTACGGCGGAGATCTGTCGGTAAGTTTCTTTTACGTCATATTTACATGCATTTGTACGTAAGTATGTACATACATATGTATGTATATATACATTCTCATGTGTGCACTTACAGTTTAATTTCGAATTGTACAGAAAATGTAGCTTTCCAAATTTGGATTTGGATTATTATTTTCACTCCATTATTGTTGCCCTCTAATAAATACCGAATTTAACAAGAATATAAAAATAATATTTGTTGTTAATTTGTAACTATTCAAATATTACGAGCATAAAATAGGATATGTATGTACATACATATGTGAAATTGCGTTTGAGTTAAAATGATGTTTACTCACAAATTGTGCATTTACATACATACATATGTTATACATATGTTATACACAAAATAAATTTGGTATATTTTCACTTGATGTGTACACACTTTTCAAAGCGCTTGCCAAAAAGTATGTGCGTATGTATGAGTACACAGTATCGATGCTATCGTTTTCGATGCCCAAAAGTCACGACAAACACAACAAACGCCACTTAATGCTACCGATTTTAATTTGATTTAGAAACATCCGCACGTCATTTTCGAAGCACGCACCAAGGCCAACAAGGGATGCGCAAACTCTGGCAATTTGGACTCTTGGCGACTGTCGCGACGGACCAAACACCTGTCGGCAGGCGTTGTCGATGAAATCCATCCAAATGGGGCGGGGCGCTACAAGCGAGATGTGCGCGAGGCCACCAAATACATTGAGACGGCCATCATAGTGGATAAGGCCATGTTCGAGAAGCGCAATGGGAGCACACGTGCCGAGGTGATACACGATGCCATACAGGTGGCCAATATAGCTGATCTGGTGAGTATGCATATACTATATAATATACATATATATATAGTATATGTATATATTTATAAAAATGAATTGCGAATTTTAATGCTCGGGACTACAAACAGTATTTCCGCACGCTGAATACTCGTGTCTCGGTGGTATACATTGAGACGTGGGGCAAAAATCAGGCGGCCATCGATGGCAGCAAGGACATCAGCAAGGCAATATCCAATTTTAACGATTACACCTCTAGGAATCTTTTTCAAATCGAACGCGATACCACACAGCTGCTAACGTAAGTGGCTCTGCCATTAGAGCGTTCTGTTCATAAATGCATCCATGCATCTACACATACATATACCATTTCAAATTTATCTTTTGCGCAGTGGAGAGACTTTTGCGGGTGGCGAGGCTGGCATGGCAGTGCCCGAGACAGTTTGCACACCTCGTGCCGTTGGTATCAGCGTCGATGTGAATGTCTACGAGCCGCATCTGTTAGCTGGGACCATGGCCCACATGATTGGACACAACATTGGCATGGGCCACGACGATGGTCGTAAGTATTGTGCAATATTCCACGATCCAATTGTCTACTTGTCAGAATTGAAGACAAAAACATACATATGTACATATGTACACTTTTGGAATCTCGTGAAGATTGGAGGGTTTGAATTTTAAATGCTAGCTGTTGAGTTGAGTTAAGTTATGTATATTATCTTCTCAATCATCTCTTTTCATTTCGCAGGTGAGGAATGCTTCTGTCGGGACTGGCACGGATGCATAATGGCACAGTCAATAGTCGGTCAGGAAAATGTGCAGCCATACAAATTTTCGGAATGCAGTAAAAAGGATTATATTGACGCATTGCGCACGGGTCACGGTCTTTGTTTACTTAACAAGCCCAATGAGGTAAGAGTTAGGCCCCCTTTTCTGCTATGTGTGCCATATGCCATATGTTATATGCAGCCTGCCACATGCAACATGCAGCAGGCAACATGAAACCAACCCTCTCCAATCGATTCAAAACATGCTTCAAATTGCCGCTGCGGTTGCTTGTAATGCGGGGTGAACTTCTCTGGCTGGCTAGCAGGAAACAGCATTCAGGACAGATAACAGCAACAGCCACTACGAAATGTCCTTGCTTGACTACCCAATACCCTGCAATCTTTGGCAATTCGAAGATGAATGAATCCTCCAAACGGACTATTTGTTACACAACTAGAAAATGTAGCATTTATCAAGTAATTTAATTACACTATCACCTGCAGATCGAGCTGCGGCGCAACTGCGGCAACAAAGTGATCGAGGAGGACGAGGAGTGTGACTGTGGCACATTCGAGGAGTGCGCCTTGGACCCATGCTGTGATGGCATCACATGTAAGCTCAAGTCGGAGGCACAGTGTGCCAGCGGTGCCTGCTGCGACCAATGCCGGGTAAGTTCATATTCCACTTCCTCTTCCTTTTTCTCATCCATTTCTCCGCGAGCGGGGAAAATTAAATGCATCAAGTGGAAAATTGTGATTGCCCTTAACTTTAACACAATTTATTTTGCGCTGTGCTTTTGGCGGACAGCTGCGACCCAAGGATTACATCTGCCGCGACTCGCACAACGAATGTGATTTGCCCGAATATTGTGATGGCGAGGTCGGTCAATGTCCCATTGACATCTACAAGAAGAACGGCTCGCCTTGCGGTCTCAGTAAATTGGGAGTTTCAGGTGACTACCAGTCTACTATACAGTCTATTACTCGAACATAACATACATACATATATGTATGTGCATACATCAATTAACTGGCTTCTTTGTTCGACCACAGGCTACTGCTTCCAGGGCTATTGTCCAACGCTGACGCTGCAATGCGAGGCTATCTGGGGCTACGGCGGCTTTGCGGCCGATCGCCAGTGCTACGAGCAGTTCAATTCAAAGGGTTCAATCAACGGTCACTGCGGTCGCGATGCCAACGAGCATTACATCAAATGCGAACCAGAGTGAGTTTATTTTAAGCCCATAGCAAGTATGTAGCGTTCAGTGTTCAGTGCTCAGTGTTCAGAATAATCGCCTTTAACGCTTTATAGCTTTATGCATGACTTAACCGGGAAACATGTTTGATTTAGCTGCCAATATTTTCGGTTTTTTTTTTGGTGCTGCGTTTTTCTTGAGAAAGAGAAAACTCTTCAGTATCTTTGCTGCATCTAATATATGGAGTGCGTAAATAACCTATTGCGTTTCTCTCTCTCTCTCTCTCTCATCTCGCTCACATAGGAACGTCCAGTGCGGCACGCTGCAGTGCAAGGAGGGCGAGAGGCAGCCAGTTAACGATGGCATCGACCAGCTTTACTCTCGCACCATAATCTCCATCAAAGGGCAGGAGTATGAATGCAAGTGCGTAACGGGGAATGGGTGGGGAGGGTAGGCAAAAGGGAACAAAATCCATATGGGGGGTGAACGGAATTGAGGTTAGTTATCGATAACGAATTTTCACATTTCTGCATTGACAAATTACAGGGCGACCAGCGGTCAAGTGGGCTCCAATAGCTATCCCGAGCATGGCCTGGTCAAGGATGGGACTCCGTGTGGCGATAATTTGATTTGCCTTAACCAAACGTGCGTCAGTCTTTTCCCTCATGTGGATTCAACCAAGTGCCCAACGAATAAGCAGGGTCAAGAGTGCTCAGAGCATGGTGTAAGTGGCATATCAAAAAGATCAACAACCATATTTTCACGTTGCAACTACGTAACATGCACACCTTACTTAATACTTACATATATGTATGTATGAAAAAATGAATACGTTCGTTCTTAAATACATCAATTTATGCATGCATATATCGATACAAGTATATGTATGCCAGTATATGTATACGTACAAGAACATTCATACAAATGCATGTTTTGTATATGTATGTATATATGTAGATACTAACATGTATGCCTTTATGTAGACATACATATATATGTGAATGTATACATGCCTACATTTACATACTCCTACTATACACACAAAAATATATGTACATATGTAGATACATACATGTACGTGTACTTACATATATATATGCATTCGTAGATACATACGTACATACATACGTATATGTATAAGAAGATATTAACACACAAATGTATGTATATGTACATGTACATTGCTATGTACATCCATATATGAATACATTCATATATATATGTACATAAATTATTACACATTAATACATAGTCACATACATGTGCATCATTTATAATGTAATTAATGTTGACTACATATTTATGTATGTATGTACATATGTACACACACATGTGTCATAGACTACTTTTACTTGTATGCTCCCATTCTTTTGCAGTTCTGCACGAATGCGAACCGATGCTTTTGCGATATGGGCTGGGGCGGCACAGACTGCAGTACCGTGGTGCTGTTGACCACACCACTGCCAACGGAAGCATTGCCAACGCCGGAGAATACAATCAAAATGGAGAAGAAAGAAACTCCATATGGTAAGACAGATTGGTTTGTGTGTCGACAGCCTGAAACAGTCTTCGATATATCTACATACGTATGTACGCTCTATGTATATGCACATATGTATGTGCATATGTCGAATCTGATGTATCGTAATTAGACTGTACTAACGTCAACTTAATTAACATAGCCAATCGGGCGATTTGGAGGGGCAACAGTTAAGCAACGGTACTAACATTGCCATAACTAATCCCAAGAAAATGAAAGTATAGCGAACTCACACGGTCTCTCAAGCAGATTGATAATTGATTTGATTGCAATTCGATATACAATCGATTAATATATGTATACAATTGGTTTCGATTACTCGTATGACAATGGTAATTACACCGTTCACTAGTCGTTAGGCCGAAATCAATCAAAGCGATGAAGCGCCATTACGAGAGAGTAGTTCAACAAATCCACAAAACTAGAAAATATACAGATACTTTACATATATATATATATATATATATATATATATATAGTATAATATACATATATATAAGAACCATTTGTAGCTCTTACATCAAATCACTCAGTTCATCAACCGATTCAACAAATCGATTTCTAACCAACAACAAATTAAAATAATACAAATGTTAACCTATCTTGACCTTTTCAGTCAGATCATATATTTTTGTATTTATATATATATATATACATTCTTGTTAAGCCTCACTCAAATCAGACTCACATAACGTGCATGCTGATTAGTGTTTCAATTAAATGAAATCAATTAACATCTTTTAATCGCAATTTTTCGGGATTCCAATGCTTCAAATTGCAGATTAATGTCACATTTTTTTTGTTTTTTGTTCTTCCTATATTTAATTCAATTTGCCATATTCTTAAAGTATGAAAGCAGGAGTCTTTAATATTTTTATTTTCAATTTAAAAATTGCATGCCATTTTATTTTTTAAACTTTGTCGAGGTCATAAAATATTATATACTATATTCTACAATAATCTCTTTGAACCGAATATAAAAAGTATATTTTGGACCGATATAACGTGTTTCTCCTTTAATGCACATTAATTAAATTATACTCTTAAGATTTTGTGCAAAGTTTAAAATAAGCGTTTAATTACTTGAATGGGAAATATTTTTTTTTCTCGGCATATTAACGTTATACTTGAATTTTGATTTCTTTGGGGAATTGATATTTGACAGTACTAATTAAAATGTATAGTCTAACAGAAATCAGAGTTTAGCAGCGAGTTAAGTTGATATTTGTTTTAAAATTTGTTTAATTTGCAACAAAAATGAGATGACAAAGAAACAATTGAAATTAACGCAACATAAAATGCAACCGCCATTTCCAGACCCCTCTGACCAAAATAGGATCAGCACATTAACCATGGTCATCATTTTAACAGTTATCGTCAAATGTGTCTTCATTAGTTTTGCAACACTGGCCGTTTGCTACAGGTAGAGTACCAAGCAAGTAAACAATCGGTTGCACCGATCCTGCGAGCACGCTACGCGCACACGCACGCCCATATGGTTACACAGTTACACTCACACAGTTGCACTCACACACACACACACACACTCATACACATATATGTACATGTACACATATGCGTAAAGCAGGAAGGCAGACGGCAGGGTTTGATTAATGATTGACGGCGATGCTTTATGTCAATCAAACTCGTTTGCTGCATGCACCCAGGTCAAAGGTCAGACTATTCCAATCTCGAGTCTATTCTATCGCTTTCTATCTCTCTCTCTGTCTCTTTCATCATTTTCTCGCTATATGCTATCTTTGTATGTTCGAGGGGTATCTATCTATTATCTGACCTGCGACTCACACACATATGTACATATGAATACGCGTGTATGTACATACATACATATGTATGTGTATGTTGTATGTTGTGACCGAATGCATGTGCACGTTTGTAAATACATATATGTATGTATGTTATGTATGCATATTGTTGCACACTACTAGCACTGACATTATGTACAGAGACATATGTATGTACATTGCATACATATATATATACTATGTATGTGCATACACATGTGAGGAGAAAATGTTTTTTTTTTTTGTTTTTGTTTTTTTGTGTCGTCATTTCTGCCGTTCTAATTTCGTACGCTTTGTTGCCATATCTTCCACATGCTATATTCACTTATAAATGTACATATTTATATATACATATGATTATGTATGTATATTGGTGTACATAGATGTTCATGGAATTTTATAATTTCACTTTGTTTTGCATAGAAGTAAATGTTTGTCCGTATTTACATACATATCTACGTATATCTAAATGTTGTTGTATTTGATGTACTACTGGATGTACATACATATGTGCCAATGAGCCCTAGCTCATGAAATATCCGTATCTGTGTTAAAGTTTCTATTTTCCTATTTTTGTATATGTATGTCAGCGTATATGTATGTACATATGTATCTTGTTTTTCGGGGTATGTACATATCGCTATATGTACGTATTCATTTGCTAAACACGTCTCGTAAGGGAGTGAAGGTACCAACATATAAGTATATATGTATATGTCCACAATTGTACATACATGCACACACACTGCTACATATACACTCACACACACATACATATGTAGATATACACAATCATACCAACTATGCTCGACTCTTCCTTCATACATACTAAACTTCACATTCCCCTCCTCCAATCACGATCACTATTCTCAATACTCACTTCTGCTTACCTACCTATCTACTCACACTCACACTCATACTCAGTCCCGCTCTAAGTGCACCCAAATGCCACTTCCTCTTCCCCACATTGATTTACGCACGCGCACGCACGCACGCACACACATGCATTGACATGTCTCTCTCTCTCTCTCTCTCTCACTCTCTTTTTGGTAACCGTAACCGAGCCAAATAATAATGCATACCTTCCAGTCGAACTTCTGTAAAACCAAATACAAATTCCGCCCACGATTGTATGTAATAGAAAATATGTAAAGCATACTCTTGGGGGCAACCTTAAAGATTCCAAAATGAAATCATAAAAGCATACTAAGTATTAAGTAATTGATTCGATAAAATGTAATGCAATTCAATAAACAACTCAATGTGCTATGTATCGATAGCTTGAACAGGCGTCGACTATACATGAAATCGCACCCACACGCTTGCACACCTAAAAACCTTTGAAATAGTGTCATAACAATTGGAGGAGAGGCAGGATAAGGATAAAGATGAGGTGTGCCTTTTGTTATTTAGTTATTGTCTTGCATAGCTTGGATTACCATTGTCATAGTCTGGGTGTTGCCGAAAATTCAAAATGAAAATGCAAATGCCAGCAACAAAACTAGAAACGAAAATACGAAAGCAACAAAATGCAAATTAAAAATGAAAATTGTAAAGAAGACTGTAAAGCAATAGAGCTGCTGCTGGCTGGCTAAAGTGTCAAGTCGAGGTGCAACTGTGAGAATCGTTTGATTTCGGCTTCATTCGATGCGTTTGCGGCCAGCACCAACAAATATCAAACAACACATAAAAACGTACATACATATATATGAATGTATGTATGTGTGTGTGCACGTTTGGCATTGTGGAGCAGCGAGAGTTGCTGCAAAAGTTGCCCCGTTTGTTGTGTGCTGAGCCGCAAAAACTATTGTGAAATCTCCCCACAAAATCAAAAAAACAAAAATATGGAAAGAAACCAAAAATAAAACTAACCAAAAACTAAACCAAAACGTAACATACATACATTTAAAAACCAAAAAAGAAAAAAAATCGTACAAAATGTTATTTGTTTGCTTTGTTTTTTTTTCGGCTGACCCCACTCAATCAACTGCAATAATGATATCGACGACAACAATCGCCTTCAACTTTGATCTATGCTATATACATATATATATATTTATGAATCCAACAATATGTATATGTGTATATCTATTTATGTGTTGGTAAACATTAAACGATTAAACGAATCGAATGAAACAACATCAATTCCAAATACAACAACAACTACAACTACTACTCAACAACAAACTCAAACTCCAACAACAACAACAATGATATATCACAACGTAACGTAACGATCGTAAAAACTTGCAATAAATGAAAAACTATAAAATAAACCCCAATCAAACTAAAAAATCAAAAAATATATATGCTAAACCAAAAACTGAATATATTGTCGAAACAAAATAATTTGTATATATTTACTCTATATATACTATATGCAATCGAATTAAATCCCACACTCTCACTCACACTCATACATATTTACACTTTCTCTTTCGCCCTCGCTCTCTGGATCTATGCCTTATACACATACCCTTATACATACACACACATCTGTATCGAAACAAATGGCTAATCAAATATCTCGTATAGAGAACTACCACGGCTCAAATACAGTGTTCCTAGTCGGTGTTCTAATGTCAGTTGTAGGGTTCGTTTTTATAACATTCACCTTGATGGCATTGTGCTACAGGTCAGTTGTAGTACATAGAAACTTCTCCCTGTGTCTGAGGTTAGTTGAAAAGAAGTAATGAAAAAGCCAGCTCTAAATACAAAAATACAAATTATACAAAAAAAAAAGAAATCTAAACAAAAAACCAAATTACACACCAAAAGATATGAAAAAATATGGGAAAAATTCAGAAAAACACTAACAAGAATCGAAAAAAAAATGAACTCAATATTTTGTTTATATGTTTCATTAACGATTTTTCAATTATTTTCTTAATCTCGAAAATGTTATCCTCATTATGAGTCGTAGTATTTAGTGCATAACTATGTACATACACGCACATTTGTATATGTGTGTCTGTTTGTGTGTGTGTGTATGTGTGTGTGTGCGTGTGTGTATGTGTGTGTGTGTGTGTTTGTGTGTGTGTGTGTGTGTGTGTGTGTGTGTGTGTACATATGTATGTAGTAACAATCATGCAGTCATTTATGTTTTGAGTTAGGTTTGGTTTGGTTTCGCTTTGCTTTGCTTTGTTACCAACTTGGCGTATTATGTCAATTTGCGCTCACTTGCACCTACATCAACGATTACCGATAACCGATAACGATAACTGAAAACTGAAAATAGAGGACTGTATGTACGTGCAAGTACGTGCATGTGCAGGTGCGTGCATGCATGTATGGATTTGGTAGGCAAAACTGTAAATAGCTAGGCTAGTCGTCGCAATAGATGCATACATGCGTGCACACCACAGCACAACAACAACCACAGCAAATGAGCACAGAAGCAAAACAACAACAACGAGTGCTTTATCGCTTCTCGCTATGCATGCGCATAACATATTCCGACTATTTACCGCTTGTTCGCTTCCATTCCTCACTTATTCTGTACTTATTTCACCAGTTCCCCAAAACACACGCACACACCTACACAATTAACATACAGATGTGCATACATACATATATTTGTGTACATCAATGTACATACATAAATATGAGTGCTGCATGTATAAGCATATGCACATACATAACTTATACTATATGTATGTACATATGTATGCATTCGTTTAGATCCCACTTGTTGTACATATAGAAGCGTTAAGCGTTCCCACAAGCAAGTACATATGTATGTATAACTCATCTTCAAACCAATGACACACACACACACACACACACACACACACACACACACATACACACACACACACACACACACACACACACACACACACACACACACACACACACACACACACACACACACACACACACACACACACACACACACGTTTACACACACACACGCATACACACACACACACACACACACACAAACACACACACATACACTGCTACTTACGGTTGCACATTTATCATCCATTACAATCAGATGTAGCATCTGAGCAATCCACAATTCGCTATTGTTGGCGTTGTGCCCCTTACAATGAATGGTCAATATACAATTTAATGTTGATAAAACGTTCTTTATTTTATACTTTTCCTTCGACAAATTCGTTCGTAAAGCGAGAAGGAAGAATACGAGATCGAATTGGTAGAAATAAACGAAATATAATGCAAAGGTATATACTGCAAATAGACTAGTACATACCAAATTAGAAATATATTTTATTGAAATTCCATTCAATTGAATAACTAAGAAAAAATACTAAACAATTGTGATACTAGATTAATTCACTTCATAGACTGCAGTTGGCTTGAAATAGATCGAGAAGAGCATTTATTGCAAGCAATAACAGGATTTATTAGCATTGCTTTAATCATGTAGATGTTTTTAAATTTTACTCAATTGTAATCGCAAACTCAAACTAGAGAGACTTGCATGGTTTTAGATTCCCACATCAATGCAGTTTGAGAGAACATAAATAAAAGAACAAAGTCAAATTTAATACTCCTCGCATAGGCAGCAATCGTAGTGAATAATTACACCACAAGTACAACATTTAATGATAACATATGCATCATTAATTATATTATTTCTAATTTGAGTTCAACAATTATACATAGCCAACAATTATAACATATGGTTTTGTATTAGCATCAATTATTTTTGATTATTGTTAATGAGTGAAAAATCACGATAAGATTTGAAACCCAATGGCCAAATGGCTGTCCAAAAAAACCAACAACAAACAACAACAAGAAAACCAAAAATAAAAGCAAAGAAAATGAAAATAAAAAGAAAAAGAAATGGCGAATGTGGTCAACGTGTCGTGATCGTGATTGTGATTGTGATGATTAATCGTGATCGTGATCATGATCTTGATCTTGATCTTGATCTTGTGGACTATTTTCATTACTACTTTTGTTCAGTTTAGTCTTCCTTGAAGTATCCAAATACAAATACAAATAAAACTGAAAACCCGAAACATGATCGAAATATTACTACTGCCATCTGCCACAACGTACTATCTCCATAATATTCTATAAGCAAATGCCACATCATTCTTAAGAAACTTACCTCTAGCTACAGTTGTAAACACACTAACACTCATACATATATAACAAATAAATACACACATAGCCCACTCATAGTCATACAGGAGAACACAACTAAGTACGGCCCCGTTCCATTCCCGCCCCCCTTACTTGCAGCCCAAAGCCACGAAAGTACAAACAAAATATATATATATATGACAAAGAGCAAAACAAAAAAAAAAACGAAAAGAAAAAAAAAATAAAATGATATTGTGTAGAGGTTGGGAAGCAATTGTCTCCAATGACTACAATGGCTACGATGATCTATATATATTGCTATGTATACAAACATGTAATTATGCTTAGGGCCCAACATAGACGAAACTGACTTTGAGTTATGGTGGTGCTTTCTGCTGAGAGAGTCAGCGATGTTCCGATGAGCCGCCATCACAGCCAATTTGTACTATATATTTAATTGTACTGTATCAGAATACTATATACACACAGAAAACATTCCTATAACAAACAATCTCTCCTATGTTTTCTTTGTGTACTATCGTATGTGCATCGATATTCGATATTAACACACACACACACTCACACACATACATAACAACTAACATACAGATTACCTTACAACACATATTCAAGCCCCAACATTGACCGCAAGCATAACTGCATAGTCCTTTGTGATCCCACTATATGTTTAAAACATGCCATTGCTCTGGACTAATCTCCCGCCACCGTGTACATATTAATATATCAATACAAATTGCATAAGTATACAACAACATATGGGCGAGTTCCCCACATCCACCATGAAATTGTAAGAACTTTCGATACGTTGTTAAATATTAATTTTCTCGCGCCGCACAAAAGTATGCAACAAAAAATTGTGAACCGTAAGTCAAGACAATAATTTGCAAGCGCGACACCTGAAAGTATGCAACAGTTATACACAAAACGCAGTACATTTAAGTACGTTATTTAATGCATTGACAATGATCCTCCTGCTGATAAGTGCTGATAACGATTGTGTGTTATGTGATAAGCCTCAGCATTTCTCGAACATATAATTGTGACCCAATCGAACCACCCATATTTACATACAAACTATGTACGTATGTACGTACACACGCATACTTCGCAATTCGTATGAGGCTGCATACACATAATTACCTACTCGTCATACCATACATACATATATGTGTCATACATACACACGTATACATGCATACATACATACATACATGTAAGTCGAATATCGTCCTTATCCACCCAACCCTCCGCCTACCATCCGTCAACCCTCAGCTTCTTAATTTGTGTACATCTGTCTGTCTCTCCCCGTCCTTGCTCTTTTTCTCTTTCACTCTCTGAATCTGTCTCTATCTCTCTCTTGTATATCTCATCCATGTTTTTTCTGTCTCTATCTTTTTCACTAACTAAAACTCTATGTTCGCTGTCTCTCTGGCTGTTCGTCTCGAGCAAACCAAAAACAAAAAAAAAAAAAAAATAAATACAAAACAATTTAAACTCAATCTTCCCAACTTGTAAAATAACTGAATTCTTACCCTGACAGCTCCAATTGTATGTATGTATCTATGTATATATTGATGTTTGTTTGAGTATGCAAGTGCGTGTGTGTGTGTGCTAGTGTGTGTGTATGTATGTTGGAATTTATATATGAGTGAAGCTTTGTTTATATGGGTAATTCTCTGGGGGGATGTCGCGTGCGACCAGCTTTACAATTAAAAAAAAACATAAACTAAAACAATTTCAAAAATAAGAGAAGGTTATTTTTATAGCTCTAGATTAGTACTTTAATTAGAGCTAAGAATGGTTTTGGAATTTTTTTTCTGTTTTGTTTTCTGTTCTAATAATTGAAAAAATTAACAAATTCGTACGCAAAACCAAAAAAGAACGAATTTATATATTTTATCGTAAAGCAGAACAAGTTCCTAAAATCAATCTTAGCTCTAAAAATAGTGCTAATCCAAAACTTTAAGAATAACATTCACTTATTTTTAAAATTGTTTAAGTTTATGTTTTTTTTTTTGTCACTGTAAGGCTGTTCGCACGCGACATTTACCAGAGAATTACCCATATGTAAGTATGTGTGTCTGTTCTGTGATGTCAGGTGAATGGCATCTTTCTCTCTCTCTCTTCCCGATTCCCTGTTTGTCCCACAAACACACACACAACCACACACACACAACCACACACACACACAGACACTGAAAATTCCATTAACAGTTCGAGCTGTGCCAACTAATTACATGAATTGCGATTATGATCGCCATTATTTATTGTGTTTTGTGTTATGTCGTTGAGTGTTTGGCTACAATTGATTGAATTTGATACTCTTAATGTGTGTGTTGGTCCGAAATTTCTTATCTCTGTCCTCTGTACGAACTCTATCCATCTATCTCTCTCTCTCTCTCTCTGTCTCTCATTCTGTCTATTTCATTATTCATTCATTCATACTATCACTTTTACAATGTCTCTGTCTATGTTTCTATTTTGCTAGAATGACTTCATGGTTAATGCATATTTTACATATCTATGTACATAATTCGATTAAGTTTTTTTTTTTTCTTTTGGAACGGCACATTCAATGTATTCAGCTCGTGTCTCGTACATATAACAAAGGCACACATATATATTCGCGTTGCCCTCTCAATTGAATTGAAACCAAAAGAAAATCCAAAATATTTGATTCGTATTAAATATCTATTTACATACAAGTTGAGAGGAGCAGGCGGAGCGACTATGTTTGCGTTTCCATTTGTAATTATCTTAGCATTCAAACGAAATTCTTTATGTGGCACTTAATTTTACTTTTCACAAAAAACAGAAAAACCAAAAACAGAACAAAAGAAAACAAAAAAAAGCAAACACATACAACCAATTCTATTGCGAGCATTTTATTAATCAAAGATCTCATCATAACCTTTCGTTTCCCAACAACTACAACTACAACAACAACTACAACTATTAATACTACAACAACAACTCCAACAATAACAATAACTACAACGAACAACAACCATTACAAACAAAAACAAAAAATCAACAAACAACCGAAAATCAAAAATCAAAATTAAAATTTTAAATACAAATTCAAATCAAACGAAATGCAATGAAATTAAATCCAACAAATTTCTGTATGTAAACAACACACCTTGTGCCTTCTGTACACACACCCACACATCCTTGTCTGTGTGTGTGCATGCGCCTCTCTGTATGTGTGTGTATGTCTGTGTGTGTGTGTATTGCCTTTGCCTGTGGGTGTGTGTATTTTGGGCTTTTCGTACGCCTCATACACTTCGTATAAAAAAAATACAACACATGTTATATATTTGTATATTATCGTATCTCAAACCAATCAATCAATCAACCAACCAACCAATCAACGACCAATCAACTAATCAACCGATCAACATGCCTTAATTGTATCGAAAATGATTTTGTGTAAAAATGCAAATATGATTTCACAATCAAAATCATATGCGCACCATTTATAACGCTTCAATCAACTCGTCTCAACTCGACTCAACTCAACTCAACTCAACTCAACTCAACTCAAAATCGATTCAACATACTCGACATATATTTGTATATACACGTACATATATGTACATTATGTATATGCCCCCTTTTGTGTGTGTATATACGCCTTAATTGAAAATAAACCTAAAAACCAAAACAAAAAATATCTTAAATCTATTAAAACATAATTGCAATATGACGCCGCATATATCAAATATAAACCAAACAATAAACAACAAATCAAATCAAACAACTCTTGACCTCGTCGATGTCAACCGATGTATGAATTATATAGACGCAAGACAACGACCCTCAAGTACGATCCGCCCTTCTCAAAGAAACCCATACCAAAGGGGTACGGCGGAGCAGCAACGGCGCCCAATCATCATTCCGTCGAAGAAGTCTCATTAGATGGTTCCAGCAAATTGGTGTACGCCAATCAAGCAGGCTTCAGGTGAGTCCAGCACAGATCTATCTATCGCTGTCGATGATCACAATTTCTCCTTCCACTTGATACAGAGATAAGAACCTACATGGACGTCGCTATACGACTGGTGGTGAAGATGATCAATCACATGCAGGTTAATATCCCAATAAATCATCATTTATTAGCAAAAGACATTACAACTTGATCTCTCTCTACTACTACTCTATACTCGATATGATCATGCGCTAGAGGTCGTCTTCATGTACTACAAGCATATAAGACTATACTAAATAATACCAAAACATATACTATCATTAAACTATCGTATATCGTATTGCTATGTATATTAGGTATAACGAAACAACCAAGTAATTGAGACGTTCTTTTACAATACCACTTCAAATATACACAAACTATACACAATATACAACACATCTAACGCATATTTATCTAGAGTATACTCGACCACCACATGCTTAATCGTTTTCGTACTCAGTGACTTTTGCCGTTACCTATTTACCATTTAATCGTTAATTGTTTACCCTTTGCAGCTATACACAATACATTTATTAAACTTAACTAATCAAACTCAATTCATTTGTAGTTCTAAGATATGTTAGTTGCCTTTATTCTATACTTTATATTCTATACTCTTTACTTTATATATAACCTTGGATTGGCTCCACTCGGGAACCAAGCTTAAAGGTTTTTAACTCAGTAACTAATATAATTATTTAACGTTAGTTTTTATAACAGTATCTTTAAGTATACATATATTTCCTTCGTTGTCTCTTTCATACGAGTCCAGACATTCCTTTTGATTTACACTCAAAGTTTATCAAACATTAGCGAACCTATTATGCTGTTTTCTCCGTTTCTCTGTTCATTATTCCTCCAACCAAGGAATAGACGCTTTAGTTAATGTTATAAGTACAGACCGCAGCACAACTGCGTGTTTTCTTTTATTCTGTGTTACTACAGCAGCCTAAGAATGTTTTAAATCAATCAACTACGACCATACTTTACCTTTTTGGAGTTATATTTTCGGAGTAGACCAAATGAAATTCTAAGATCCCAATTACCTGTGCTTGAGCCCAACTTGGAATGATGATTGGGTGATATTTATTTTATATTCTCGTTTACTAAGAACTTTGAAGCGATCAATCCTACTTTGGGTGGTCTGAAGATATCTTAAATCTAATATTAGAGCATTACTGATGCACTACTGTTATGATATAGTACAGACTATAATTATTCAAAAATTTGACAACGAAAATCTTAAAATTGTCTTGTTTTGAATGCAAGCAATATTGAATCATTCGAATTTTGAAAGTTATGTACTATAATAACTGAAGGTTGAACATACATTTCTGAACAGTCAAGGTAATTTTCAATTGCTGGTTCAAAAATTTCATAAGGCTTATTCAAATATGATGGAGAAATTAGAGCAGCTGCTCTTAAATTCTATTTAAGGCATGCTATTTCTTTTATTTTTCTGATAAAAGTCATTACAAATAACAGCTATATCTGTATCTGTATCTGTATCTGTATCTGTAGCTGTAAGACGTGCACAAATAATTTATCAATCAAATCTCGAGTGTTTTACACTCTCTTTCGCTCTCTGTCTCGCGCTTTTTCTTGTTCTTTCTCACTCTTTATGTCTGTCTCTCTTTTGCGCTCTCTCGCTTTCTTACTGTGATTCTCTGTATACGTTGAGCTGCCTGCTCTCTCTGCTGTCTGACTGTACCAAATTTGTATGTTTTTTTACATGTACATGGAAACTTGACTTGACCCAACAACAATGAATGACACTCCGATTGGATGGGACACAGAGAAGGGCATTCTGAAGAAGCATGGCTACGGACTCGTGCACGGCGAGCAGCTGAAGGACAAGTGGTGCGATGACAGCCAATCGGATGAGGTGATCACACAGGATGGCACTCAGGCGTCCACAATTGGCGGCGCCGCCGTTTCGGAGGTGGAGCGCACGCTCAAGTCGCTCAACGGCTACCATGAGGACATACTGGAGGCGCTGCGCAACGCGGCCTCGCACCGCGGCACTGGCACCGGCAACACGCCCGTCGGCAGCGGCAGCCTCAGCGAGGAGATGCTGCGCAAAACGCTGCAGGATTGCACCAGCGCCCAGCTGGGCTACTCCGTTGAACCGTACAAGCGAGCGAGTGGCTCCAAGTCTAGTTCGCGCGAGAACATTTGCGACAGCGCGACGGCGCACGCCATTCTCATGGATGGCAGCGGTTCTGGATTGGGCGGTCTATCGCTTGGCGCTGATTTGAGCGGTGTGCGGGGCGTTAGCGGTGGCGGTGCCATTGGCGGTGTGCCTGGCGCAGGCGGCGGCGGAATGTCGAATGCCATTGGACATGGCGGTGCGATGATGCATCATCATCGGTCGCAGCATCAGTTGCACCAGACAAGCGCAATATCGTTGCAACAACAGCAACAGCAGCAGCAGCCAACTGATGACGATGATGCCCCATCGACTGGGCCGCTGCGCATACGCAATCTGGAGGATCTGATCAGGCAGCTGGAGCATCATTCGTCGCGTCACATGAGTCCCAGTGGCTCCGAGGATATACGCATGTCGGAGACGGAGGCCGATCGACACTATAGATTAGATAGTTCCGCCGCTTGTAGTGAGTCCTCGCAAGGGTTAGTTTCGAAGTCAATACCACAATAGATATCGATATCGATATCGAATATAATATCGATTACGATGCCGATAACGATTATGTTTTACCCGAAATATTCCCCAATCCCTCCCTTTAAAAACCCCTCGATGTCACCTCGAGCAATTTGTTGATCGTAGAGTCCGATAATTCCGATAGCAGCTGCTTATCATGCATAGGAGTTACATACATTTATTTTGCATCTCTCCAGCCACACACTCACATACACACATCGATACACACAGAGACATTCGTACGTTGCTTGACTTACTTTTAGCGTAGGATTTGCTGCTATTCTTACTCGTATGCGTATACGTAATGTTGTTCGTCGCGAACTCTGCGTGCGTGAGTCTGTCTGTGTGTGTGTGTGTGCATTACGACTCAGCCGACAATTTATTCGCATCGTAGCCAGTACTAAAAAGATAAACGAAACTTAAAATGCTTGTCTTATAACCGCTATAAGTTTTATTTGTAATCTTAATATCACCCAGTATGTATATAGTATATACATATGTATATGTGTATATATATGTGTACATATATATATCCTGATAACTGTAGCGCAATTGCTTCAATCTGGAATGGATGTAGCTTTAATTGTACTCTGGCTTTTAACATTTTTCACAACCAAAACATTTGGCAGTCATTGCAACATTCAATAACCGGGAACACATACACACACACACACCCACATACACACACACACACACACACACAAACACCCACCCACCCACACACACACACACACACACACACACACACACACACACACACACACACACACACACACACACACACACACACACACACACACACACACATACACACTCACAGCCACAAGCATGTGTGCTGTGGTCTCCCTCCTCTGGGAAGCTGCGGCGATTTGAACCGAACGACTTTAGCCAAAACACATCTTTCTATTCGCATTTCTTGCAGGCTTCAGACTGGAATATCTTGTGTGATAAAGGTTGGTCTCCAATGAGCGTTGCCACGCCCACAAATATTAATGTAGTTCCCCTATCCCCCAAATAAAACAAAGTGAGGGGATGTCCCTAGTTCAGAAGCAGTTGAAGAAGGCCAAGCTCTCTTCAACTACAAATATACAAAATATAAACATATATAGTACTGTATTCATGATACTCTCGTAATTTCATCAGTTTTCAGTTTCGCATATCTCCAAAACTAGAAAAGAATAGAAAAAGAAGACAATTTCCCTTGGGCTGGTGTTCGGGATTTAATCTCGGTTGTCTTTGATTTCAAAACTCATAACAAAAAAATTAAAAACTCGAAATCGAACTCGAACTTCTTCTCCTGTCCCCCACACATTCCCAATATATGCTTTAATTTTGACTTGTTTTCATTTTGTTTATTTTGTTTATATTGTGTTGTGTGTTGGATTTATGATTTCGCTGCTGCGATAACTGAAAGTAAATGCGTGTTTGTTTGTTTGTTTGTTTCGTTTTCGTCCTTTTTTGGCCCGCCCATTTTGCGTTTGCTTTGTGCTCACGTGTTGATGGGTACAGCTCGAATCAGCAAGCAGCTCAATCTCAGAAAACCGCTACAATCCACCCGTCTTACAGCAGCCGTTGTCGGCCCCGCTCTGACGAGGACTCGCGCTTTGCCTACGGCGGACGTTATCGTCAGCCGGCGCCAGCCGCACGCCACACAACGCATCAGTCGCATTCGCCGCATGCATTCGGCCATCATACACACCATTCGCACGCCCATGGACATGCCACACATGGCCCACACTCATCGCACCACTCGTCCCACACGCACCTGCACCAGGATGACGAGGGCATCTATGAGAGCGCCGATCACCATGAGCGCGGCGCGCTCGACACGCGACTAGATCCGCAGGAGACGCCCGAAAGCGAAAGGTAAGTCATCGTCTTTCCGTCTCTCTCGCTCGTTCGCTCTCTCTCTCTCTCTCTCTCACACTCTCACTCCGCACTTTCAGCCACAAGCAACATGAACCCATACTAGCCTGTATATAGATGCCCCCATTTTCATTTCGTTAGCATACCACATGTTTGCGTATCATGTTCTCTCTGTCCCCTGCTTCGAATGCATTGGAATGTTCCACCTTACAAAAGTTGAACTAGTGCCTGCAGTCCGCTAGCTGCTGGTTCCGATCACATTCTCACCGTCTCTCTCTTTCTCTCTCTCTCTCTCTCTCTCTCTCTGCTAGTTCAACTAGTTCTTTTAGTCTGCTTTGAAATCGAACTAGCGCATAAACTGGCTTCTAAAACTTTTTCACTGCCTTTCTTCCTTTCGATTAATCAGTAAATCTTCTGATTAGTCACGAAGTAAAATACAAATTAGAGAATAAATATAAGAAAGCCGCAGTCTGCATTTAATTACTGTGCCAGTAAAATAAAAATACAATAAAATAATATACATACATACATGAAGAATGACAGCCGTCAAAGATAAATAACCGAATTAGCAGTTGGGATGTACACAATCATTGATCATTGCAGACTTAATCCACTTGCAAGACTGCTGGAACATAACCTCACAATTTATGCTTTCGATCTGAGCTTGCCATCACATCATTTACCATTGCCTATTCACTATTTACCATTGCGCAATCATGGGTTATGTAGCATATTGTTTTTCTAAATCTAAATCTAAAAATGTAGTTAAAAAATAAAAGTTGTAGTAGAGTTGTTTGGGGGGTTGCCTTGAATCCCCAATATCCGCACAGTTTTGCGAGTGCCTTCGCTTCTAATCTGTAATTTTTTCTTGTCGAACCGAGGCCAAGCAAGCACGAGTCCCACGCCAAGTTATGCTACGTACGTTATGCCACGCCCAGACCACACCCAGACCAGTTCAGTCCAGTCCAGAGCCTAGCCTAGCCTATGGTCCTAAGTCCTGATGAGCCCCCCTTGTGTTCTTACCATGTACCGTTGTTCCTGTTACGATTATTATTTTCTAGTGATGACTTTATTCAAGCTCAACAACAGTTAGCCCGGTGGGCGAGTGAGGATGTGGTATCCGTCGTGGTATTGGACCAGCCGCAATCCGGCACAATGTCGGATTCCCAACCATCCAGCGGCGTCGGGCCCATGTCAGCGGGGGCTACAACGAACAACGTTATCCACCATCAGCATCCGCACCAGCACCACGGCGATCATCAATCCTCCGCAGCGGCAGCAGCGGCGGCGGCGGCGCAACAAGCAGCAGCCAACAGCAACTCTATAATGGGTATGGGAGTCGTCCCAAATGGTATAAATGTAAGTCAGAGGGACTACTACCCCTCGCCACCCTCAACGGAGACGGAAAGCAGTGGAAGTGTTATCCAACCAGCTACGCGCCGCACGTTGCAGTCACAGTCACGGGAGGCAGACATAAGCCAACAGCAATTGCAGCTCCATCAGCTGCAGTTGCATCAGCACCAGCATCCGCATCAGCAATATCAGCATCATCATCAGCAGCAGCAACAGCAGCAGCTCCAGCAGCAATCAATCGATACCAGCAGCAGCAACAACAGTCAATCCGGTCAAATAATCGAGAATGGTTGTTACCCGGAATATAAGCATTGACAGTTCCAAAAGCTCTAGCTTAAATCGAAATTACATCGATACTATCGATACTTCTGCTACCACACCATAAAGAGATGGCAGAGGCAGGCGTATCGTACGAATCGTACGATTCGATTTAATCGCAACTATTCACCATATTCAACGTACATCCATGGTCTAACGCTACATACATACATATGTATTTTGTAAACATACATGCTTATGGTACACGCATACATACTTACATACATACATACATACATACATACATACATACATGTAGATCAATAGGAGATTTATATGTAAAATTCCGCTACCAATTGACAAAAGTTAACGAACACGCTCACTCGTGCACATATGTAACATACATGCATACATAACGGTTCACACTTATTTGAAATTATATGTGAATTAGATTGTAAGCATTTTTATACTTCAAGAAAATGATAATGTAAGAGGAGCATGTGTATATACATACATAAGTACCTCAGACATGATGACGGCGATTCGATTTCGGGGAAGAAAACACACACTCGCAACACTTGTAAATATACTTACATACATATGAATACAGAGAGAAAGACAGAAAGCTGACTGTCGATCAATTGGTCGATCTATATCGGAGGACGAACCATTTGCATTTGTACATAATGAAAAGACACGCGGAGTATTTCGAGTATTTGCAGTAGATACAAATTGTTAGTCTTAGGCCCATTATGATATTTGTGTATTATGCGTCATCCAGATGATATGAAATTCGTATGCCCAATGTGTTTCCCCCCTGATCGGGCACACTTTTGATAATGACTGATAGATTGTGTGTATATACATATACATATATATTAATATTTTTTTTTGTGGCAACAACAAGCGCTGACAGTTCAGATTGAAGAATAATAACAAAATAGCGGATAACGTTTAAGCTTATTGAGTTTTACTAGTACATACACCTATCAATAAACGAAACCATAACGATATATAGATAATATTTAGACTAATGATTAACCGGGAAAGCCCTGTAACAATAACAATTATAGACATATATGCAACCTACGTACTAAGCAGCATCACAGCATCATAATATTCAGAAGAAACAAAAATAATGATCATGTGCAATAACTGATTCGCCCAGTGTTCAGATGGGGAAAGTTCACTCTCTCCCTCTCCATCTCCCTCTCCCTCTTTCATCTGATTGTAACGCTGCTGGCGTTGATCTTTATTGAGCTGTGAGCATAGTTTCCATATTTCTGAACTAGACCCGCGATCACTGGATCGTGATCGAACGTGAGCGCTGATCTACACTTGGTATGTACACTAGTTAGTCCATTGATGATAAGTGGCATAGTTAGCTTAAGAAGAAACAATTTTGAATGATGAGACAGGATAAGAGAATAGAAACACAGTTTAAAGCAAATACTTACACTTTTACATACATATATGTATGTATGTATATTTATTTATTTGGACGTTGACGTACTAACGGCAGTACCATTAAGTGGCCCAGCGATACCAAGGGCTTTGTTGATATGGATTAACAAAATGATTCATGTGTTTTTGCAAGCCTATAGAGATATTCACCCGTAGGTCCAGTAACAGCAACAGGAATGGAATGTGGGAATGGAACAATATTTCATTAGTTAGTACGTCAATGATGGGTGGATGTTGAAGGAGTTCGACAGTAAGTGCATGTACTTTGAAGAGTGACACACACAGACACACCCACACACACCCACACACGCGCACACACACGTATACACACATAGTGAATAGATCCAATTAGTTATAGTCATGAAACCAATAATGATGCAACATAGAAAAAACCGAGGAAATATATGTACATATATACTACTCGTATTGATTAACCAAAAAATAAGAAGAAACAATAACAACTAAATTTAAGAATAAAAACCAAACCTATACAAATTTTGTGTAGAAGATATGAAGAATGTTCAATGTGAGAGTGAAGTCTTAACCACACCCACTTCATTCGTTCTTAGTGTCAATTAGAATGTAGTTTAAACGGGATGAAGTCTAATGCGACACGTCAAGTTACCAATTCCCAGAGAGAGAGAGAGAGAGAGAGAGAGAGAGAAAAACTTACTTCCCCTTACTTCGCTACCCGAATAATAATACAACTCGTATCTAAAGAAACACTTCTATTGCTACTAATCGACTGCAATTGATTGTTAGATTGTCTCATTCATTGATGGATTTGTGTTAATTTCCACTCTGCACTCGGCACGTTTCACACAAAAAAAATCAAAAACAAAAAAACCAACATAAAGATATTAAGGAAAAGTTAGAATAATGAACTCGAATTCGAGTTGACATCAATGCATTATCTCTTCAGCTTCTGCAGCAATTTCATAGAGTCGGGCGAGAGTGGGCTGGCTTTGCCTGGCTTCCTTTACTGAATGATAATAACTTATGTAAATCGATTCAACGCAATCGGATAGCATTGATATAAGCGACTTTATCAAAGGTGATAAAGAAAGTGCCTTTGATGGTCTTCTCATAACCATTGTCCACTCTGACTTTTGGCTCGGATGCAGCACAGATAAACAGACAGACAGGCAGACAGACAGACACTTAGACAGATGGACAGGCATATGCATACATAAATACCAATATAAATACATATATAGACAAACATATGTATAGACTGAGTCAATAAATTGACTTGATATTTTCAATGTTTTTAAACAATTCCAAATGCCTCTGCCGCGAAGAAAGTTCGACATGTTGTGTCAGTATCATGTAGAAGACGAAGAAGATGAAGAAGAAGAAGAGAGTTACCTACACCACAACGAAAAAGTGAAGCAAAACAAATAGAATAGCGATAACGATAACGATAAATGAAAATTGACGAATCACTTGGCTTCGATTTCGTTGGCGATTGCATTTGCCAGACAAGCCTAGATAGATCAATAATCCTCATGAATATACGATTCATAATTCATCTATATACATATATATATATATATATATATATATATATATATATATATATTTATATATATACATATTTGTGTACACGTATGTGTTCATGCATGTGCATAAGTATGTGTGTGTGTGTGTGTGTGTGCGTGTGGGTGTGTGTGTATGTGTGCGTGTGTGTGCTAGTTTGTGTCCGATGCGTCATTTAGATAAATACAAGTATTTGGGAGAGTAACACTCGAAAGCGTATTCACGACTCAATTGCATGTATGTAGGTAACACACACACCCAAACACACACATTCAGATGCGATGCATACCCTCAGTGATGGTATATAGTATGTATGTATGCATGCCAGACAAATGGACTCGAATGAAAGATCCATTTATTAGATTCGTATTTCGTATTGAACTAGTCTTAGGCAATATTGGATAAGCAGAAGAAAACCGATTGATCCACACATATGTACATAGCTGTGTATATGTATGTATGTATGTATGTAAGTATGTATGTATGTGCGTATGTGTGTTACACGTACACAACACAACACGACACGATACTCACGCCCCCAGCATATACTAACAATACTCAGTACTTCTATGTGTACTATAAGTAAGAATGTAGTGCTCTCTAAACTTAAGTCTCTAAATGAATAAGTGAATTTCGAAATGATATTGATTGGTTTTTATTATTGTGAACAAAGTGCAGTGCAATGATGACGTCTGCTGATTATGATATTATCTAAGCTAGATCGATTAAAGCTATTGTTATTTATATATGAATATACACAAATACTCACACACACACATGAGAATAACATGCATTGACATTGGAATTGTCTGCATGCAATCGCAAGACAAATGAAAATGGAAAAATAGGTTAAATATTTGGAATAAATTAAAAAAAGAAAAAAAACGCAAAAAAAATCTAGTTAATTAAGTCAACGGTACACAGGAGATTTCTAAAATATGAAAACAAAACAAAAATGAATATAAAAAACAGAAAAAGTAAAATTAAGACAAGAAGAAGAAGAACCTTTCAATGTTATCTAGAGATCAAAACATAAACAAGCAAAAATAATAATAATACAGTATTTTGGACAACAATCTAGCATGAATTTATGAATGCTCTACTCACATGCATACACAACACACACACCCCAAACACATACACACACAAACACCCACACTTGCTTAGAAGAAGCCTCGTCACTCGTCACACTCTTTGCACCAGAACCAAAATGAATCAAACGCATTTACAATACAATGCTCGATGATCGTATACTTAATCGTAATCACACACCCAGACACACTCTCACCCACACACATACATACTCTTAGTCTAAAATGAATACAGTAATTAACATTCAAAATCTATCACATATCGTATATCAACAGGAAGAGCAACAAATACAAAAATAGTTCTGATGCTCCTCCTAAGTGTCCCCAGCAATCTTCTGATCCACCATCGCCTGTTCAGATAATACACACATACGTATGCATATGAAAACCATTGAACTCGCAACAGAACGATCCAATAATTACATTAGATAATCACCAGCAAACGATCGACGCTCGTCTGTCGTTTAGAATATTTGTAATAGCTGTAAAAGGAACAATCACAATCCGAAATAAATACACAGGAGACACACTAGCAAGATCGATCGAATTCAACTCAAATTCCAATATTAAAGCAAAGTTAGTAAACATAAAAACAGTACAAAATCTATACGCGAGATGCGACCCGGTGCGTATACTTGATGCGATGTGCGCTCCGCTCGTATATTTAATATTGTTCATGGAACATTTGCTATTCAGATAGAAAGCGAAAGTAAAACGCTCGCAGGCTCCATCAAAAGTTTGGTATGCATATACCACACACACCCACACACATACTTACACTCACATGCAAACACACTCACACACATTAAGAACCACACCGTATGTTTGTCAAGAAAAAAAATTAGAGAAGCAAAAATATTGGAGTGAAAGAAAAACCAAATGTTCATTATAATAAACTTTTTTGAAACAATTTCTAAAGAACTGTTAACTGTTAATACAATTAAATAATAACTAAACATAATATAAACATTAATGCGAAACCAAAGCAAAAAGTAAAAACCCAAGAAGCGACTAACAACTGAGAATTGTATGGGCTTCATAACAATGACATTAATTGATGAATGAAACGGTAAATGTACATAGATACATACACTCATACATACATACATACATACATACATACATACGTACGTATGTATAAGTATGTATGTACGTGTATGAATGCGAGTGTAGGCTGAGGAGATTTAAATAATAATAACTTAGCTCTAAGATGCCAATTGGATAATATGGTCTAAAATAATTTAAGTAAAACGTATAAAAATAAAATAAAATTACCGATAAAAATAAAGTGAAACAAAATACAACAAACAGAGCCAAATACGAGCAAGACAAGAAGATAGAAAACTCAACAGCCACAAAATTCCAAACTTAAATTGACTACGGAATACAAACTACAAACTAAGAAAGAAGAAAAAAAAACAAAGATCTACTAAGAAAGAGAAATCTATATGCAGAGGTAGATCTATTTCAACGATCAGCATATACACATACACACACACACATGCATCATATAGGTTCAGTTCCATCCGAAGATCACTTGCCTCTTCTTCCACTTTCACACTCGCCACTCTCTTGACAGAGATATCTGTAAGTATGCAACTGAGCAGAACGAATCGTGCTCACTGAATCTGTATTGCATCGACGAACACTCACACACACACCACAGAACAGCCTTGCATGGATCATTTCATTTGCGAGTAAGAACGGGAACAATCAGGTTGTAAGCAACCCTGTAAACAAAGCACAACGAGTATTCACGGGTATTGACAATGTATGAACACACACTCTCTCACACACACACACACACACACACACACACGCACACACACACACACACACCCACACACACACACACACACTCAGAATAGCGTCACCTTGCGGTTTGAAGAATATGCAATTTGAAAACCAATTTCTAATCTAAAATATACCCCATCAAAATTGGAAGCAGCTTGATTGAGCCCACCATTGAGTGCTGTACAATTTGTGGTTCTAGGAGTCAGATTATATTTTTGCCTGGCTGGAGAACGCACACCTCAGACACAGTGCTAATTATACTATGTAACAAACATATATATTGATAGAATGTACAGATAGGAACGAACTCTTAATCTCTCAATTTGTCGTGGTTATGTCGAGCTAATCGCTTTTTTCGTTTTACTTGCAGATACTATCGCTAAGAGAGGAACTTTGGACACAGCTTTGTAAAATACATACACAAAACCGAAAAAAAAGAAAACAGACAACATAACATGAAAGACAACCAATGCAAAAATGCAAAAATGCAAAAATTCGTTGAGCATTTTTATTTGGTTTTGATGTGATAAGAATAATAACAAAATAGAGATCGCTATATGAATTAGTTTTCAATTGGTTTCTCGGCTCCATTTTGAGCGATAGTTTATTGTCAAATGTCGAATGTCTAAATGCTTGTTGTTCCTTTTGGAAACCAATCCACAAGATGAGCAAAAAGACATGGGCATCAACGGCATATCAACGGCATCGGCAAGAGAGAGTGAACGCAACTCTTGGGCAGTTGGTGTAAGGGAGAAGGACTGAGATCCTTTCTCTCTCCCTCTCTTTTTCTCTGTCTCTCACTCTCTCTTTCTTACTCTCTCTCTGGTTTATGTACATATCCATATGTATAACATTTGTTTCCCTTCAATTATATGATTTGGGACTTTGATGAAACGCCTCCACCACTGACGACGCAAATTCAGAATCAGATTAAGCTTCAGCTTCAGTTGGGAATGGAATCACGGACATCCAATTCACAGGCAATGCGATTGATGAATTGATAAATCCTTTTGTGTTGATCACTTAGACGAGTTTATTGAATAAACTAATAAACTATTTATATGCCTAAAATAAAAATACTCAGCAAATGTGTTTTTTCTCTCTTTGTATACTGGCAACCCTTCACAAATGAATTAAGCTTTATTTTCACGAAACTTCTATTAAATTTATGACTAATATAACAATAATATGAATGACAACGTGTTTAGTGTTTTTTGTTGCAATCGAAAATAAGAATTTCAATTATTCGCCATATAAGTAAGTATGTCATTATGTCAGTACATAGCAATATAATAGTATAGACTAGGTCTCTGAGCATCCACGGTTAAGCTCAAAGAAACTATGGCATTTCTGTAGACTAAGTGTGTTCATGAAATCGGTACAAAATTCTTCTAAAGTTACTCAGTCTGCATCTGTTAAGTACACTAGAAATACATTAATTTAGAGCACAAAATCCATCCACACGACAACTGAATCGGTAGCGTTCGAATGCCTTTATTGTTTTTTAATATAAATATTTTATGTAGTGTGTTCGTTGAATAATATGCTTAGCTTTTATATCTTTTTATTTCGTTTATATAAATTTGTCACTTTCTCATAAACATTTCATTTAAGAGCATCAGAATTTTCGGTGTCAAATCGAAGATTGAAAATCCAGCCAAATTTCTAATTTGCCAAATATAATTTTTGCATTCTTAGCTTTAATAGTTGTGTAGTTAAAGTATAATTTAATCTAGAAATCAATCGTAGTTATTTCGATCAGAATTAATAATTTTATTTAAATTATTTAAATTTATTTAAAATACTTACAATAATTCTTAATTTATGAATTTTACTTTCATTTTGAAACTTCTTAGCTTCTTTTTTGAAGAACGAGTCGAGCGAAATTAGCAATTAACAAACTTATATTAAATTCAATAAAGTCGCATCTGATTTTATCATAATTGTAAAATTTTAATTTTAAAGTTACCCATAGGGTAGAAGGGTATTATAACTTTATGCCGGCAGGAAATGTATGTAACAGGTAGAACGAGGCATCTCCGACCCTATAAAGTATATATATTCTTGATCAGTGTCAACAGCCGAGACGATCTAGCCATGTCCGTCTGTCCGTCTATGTGTCTGGTGTCTGTCTGTCTGTCCGTCCGTCCGTATGAAACACTGGATCACAGACACTGGATCTCAGAGACTTTTTCGACAGCATTTGTTATGTTTGCACGCAGATCAAGTCAAATTTTTGCCACGCCCACTTCCGCCCCGCAAATCAAAAGAATCGAATAACAAGCGTAATCTTAAAGCTAGAGTTGCGAATTTTGGTATATACAATAATTACTATAGTAGTTATGATTCCTGATTTGGTTGCGATCAGATAAAAATTGTGGAAGTTATTAAAGAAATACTTTTGTATGGGCAAAAATGCCTACTTACTAGGGGTCTTAGTTGCTTTGGCTGACAATCTGGTACATTGTGCCGTCTATGGTATATTTTGAATGGTGTATTATATCGATATACAAAACATACCATTTGGCATATTTTTAGTATTTTTTTAGTATGAATTGCAAATTCATTTGTTGGATTTATTTTAAAGAGTGATCGACGACTTAGAAACTTTCACGTTTCAATTAAAGTGTTTTGGGTACGACGACAATTATTCAATGATCGTCAAATAAGCAGCCATAATACTTATTGTACATGGCGCAATAAAAATATTTGTGAACAAGTAAGTAATCTACAGTTTAGTGTGCTCCACTGTGAGATATCTGCTACCCATTTTGGATAAGAGCAAAAAAGTGAGGTATTCTTCTTATTATACCAGATTGTCAGAGATCTCTGAGACTTACACAGGCAGACAGACATTGCAATATCGTCTCGATTGTTGACCCTGATCAATAATATATATATTTTATGGGGTCGGAAATGGCTGGAGGCACAAAGTTATTCTACCCTATGGTTATCGGGTATAAAAACGAAAAAGAGTTCAGAATGATGTATTTTCTTCAAAATTCTTATCAGTATCAATGGTTTAATTGTGATTTAGGAGCTGTTGTCAGGTGTCAGGTGTCGCGTGACCTCTGTGAGATGCCAACGTTTAAGTAAAATTAAAGATCTGTGCCGGGGTCATGTGGATGCTCAATGACTGACTGACTGACTGTCTGCAGTAGGAGGCAGATAGAAAGACAACTAGACACGCACACTATCAAAGTTGCAGCGCACACACACACACACACACACACACACACACACACACACAGTTGCACTCACTCAATGATGGATTTGCTTTGCGCATGCCAGATTCAGATTTTTAGTCACAAACAGAAGCAAAAGCAAAGGCAGAAGCCAGAACCAGAGCCGACTTAGGCGCTGTCTCAGCCGCCTTGTCGGGATTTAGACGCCAAGCGTGCAACAACGAACGCAACGCAGCTGTGTTTGTGTTTGCCTACTTTATTTGTTTTGTCATTTTATGTTGTTCGAACATAATAGTGTTGGATTAAGTCGGGTTCGGAAAAGAGCAAAGCATATATTTCGATTAGTAAATCGAAAATATAATAATAATATATTATAAATCTGTTCGAAATTCTATTTGAGTTCAGCTAAGCAAATTATGATTTTGTTTCAGCGTCCGTTGGGAATTTTAGCATGGTAAGTGCTTTTCCCCTCTCTGCTGTCCCGATTCCGCTCCCCCACTTAACCCTATTAGCAGTTGCCGCAGTCCTCATTATGGGGCAGTCAGTATTGAACGCTTAACTTGCCAATATGTTGCCCCAATGGCTGTCAGACGCGGTCAAGTGGCCGAAGGAATCATCTAGGCATACACGCTTAGGCTTGGGCACAATAGGGGAACGGACAACGGGGAACGGGGGACACACTTAAGTTGATTGCCTGCTAGTTTATGCATCCTCAATTAAAAGTGCATTCTCGAATTGTCTTCAACTGCAAATTAAACTAAGTCAAAACAGCAGACTGAAATTCAATTTTCAATTCAAGACTCAAACTCAAAGCTTTTGGTTTCCATATACTAAAGGGTATATGCTCGGTTCGTTGGATCCGTACTATGTAATCAAGATCAAATTAATTTTGAATATGGGATGGGAATGAGGGAAGTTCAAATTAAAAAATCTAAATCAAAAGCGAAACTTAAACTGAAACTGCTACTGAATATTTCACAAAATCTGTGACACTTTATCAAGCCGAACATTTGAATTGCTTAGGGTGCAGAGTGTAGGGTGCAGAGTGTTGGATGCAACGGTTTAAGTGTGTGTGCAAACAACCCACACAGAAATGTGCATTGTGCAACGTGCAACGAGCGGTGTGTGGCGTGCTAAACTATTATTTTGCGAATGATGCAATTTTCGTGAATATTAAGAATGCTGGCAAATGGCTAGCCGACTGTCGGAATACCCTACATTCTACACTCGAAACATTATCTCTGTTTGCGAATCAAAATGAAATATCGCTAAAGTGAATCAAAAGGAAGTAATCACAAGCAATGTTTGGGATGGTTATGGGGAAGGGGGGCAACTGAAGGGGAAGGCAAGTGGGGGGACGCAACATTTGAAAGGTTTGACGCAGGCCGCAGTTGCATGAGTCTGGCCTGAGGGCGACACATGACAGAATCAACGGCAGCAGCGTTCTTGTTCTTCCAACATGTCACAAAATATTTTGCACATACCCAACATATAAATGCAAAGACTTTCCCAGCAACAGACACAGCACTGAGCACAGCATTTGCAGCAGCGGTCGGTATGCAAGGTCGTGAACTGAATAACACTTGTCTCCTCTCTGTTCTTTTGGTTTTTGGTTTCTGTTTTTTTATATTAAGCAGCTCAAACAGTCCCGAACTAAGGCAAGCACCTGCGGGCAGTAAACAACACAGCACACGCGTTGCACAGTGACACACCATGTGGCAAAGTGGCAGCTGCTTCGCCGCTTGACATTAACTGCCGGATAATGGCATACTTTGCTCTTCTTCTTGAACTCACTTAACTTACTCCATTTAAAAAAACAATACAAAAACAAACACTGATTGACTATTTGCCTAATTTTAACATCAAATTGTTGAAATAAATATTTATTTCTTCCTTTGTTTCACAAGTAAACGTTATGATTATGGCCATAATTTGTGTGCCCAATGGGTATAGGCAATGTCAATAACTCTTAAACTAATGATAAACAGATCTGCTAAAGATATAAAATAAAGAGTATACAAATTAAGGTGTTGAACAAATATTGCGGTATTAATTTAAAAATATACTTAAATACTGCAATATACAAAAAAATTTTCCGAATTGTATATTTGGTATATCGATATAGTACCACATTCAAAATATACCATAGACGGCACAATATACCAGATTGTCAGCCGCTAGTAAGTAGGCGTTTTTGCTCATACAAAAGTCCATATTTCTTCAATAACTTCCACAATCTGATCGCAATCACATTTTCAGGAATTATAGTTACTATTGTTTTTATTGTACACACCAAAATCCGCAGCTCTAGTTTTAAAATTACGCTTGTTTTTCGATTTTATTGATTTGCGGGTGGAAGTGGAAATTTGAAACAAACTTGACATAACAAATGCTGTCGTAAAAAATTATAGCTTTATCTTTTATATCCTGAGATCCAGTGTTTCATACGGGCGGACGGACAGACGGACAAGGCTAGATCGTTTCGGCTGTTGATGCTGATCAAGAATATGTATACTTTATAGGGTCGGAGATGCCTCCTCCTATGTGTTACATACATTTCCTGCCGGCACAAAGTTATAAAAAGGCTATATAGTATCTGTTTTCCTGAAAATGCCCACATACACTATAGAGTACAAGAACAGTCTAACAACATGTTAATCGCAAATTATCTACTATTTACTGTATGCCAATCGTAATGCAAATATCAAAGTACATCTGCATACATAGATTCTGTTTAATTCGTTGATTCTGAAAACAAGCCAAATATTTGGCAACTTTTTTTCGGCACAAGTGAATTCGCAGTCACACGCACAGTTGGAGAGTAGACTCACTCTTATACTCACACACACACACACTCACACACACACACACACACACACACACACACACACACACACACACACACACACACACACACACACACACACACACACACACACACACACACACACACACACACACACACAAGCACTTATACGCATAGGCACAGGACAGAAATTATCCAAGCATTTCTTTTGTTTTTCCTGAAAACACGACGGCGTTTATTTATGCTTTTTGTGTTGTTGGCTGCCACATGCCACATGCTGGCATGCCGCTCCGTGTAGCTTTTCGGCTTTTGTAGTCCCGCTTAGCGCGCAGTTGTGTTAATAGAGCACACGCTACATGAAGGTTATATTAGCACAGTGTTACATTAGGCAAGTAAATAAGGGGAAGGGGGACAGTACAGAGACTAGGGAAACAATCTCAATCACATTCTAAACGCATTTTAAATACAAACATAATAAGAATAATCAAAAAAATAACAACCATTCCCATCGAAGAAAGCCTTGAAATACTCACCTACATTTTGCCAACAATAACTGGATTATGAATGCCAGCGAGCAGTCCGAGGCGGAGACGAAGACGGGATGGGAATAGGGAATGGGGAGCAGAAGGGGCGGGCCAAATGCCAACCTGCAATTCTTTTCACTCTGCCTGTCGTGCAATTTCCAGCTCAAGTGTTTAATTACTAAAGCCACTTCAAGTGTGAAACAATGAGCGCAAAAAATACCTCCTCGTGCAGAAATTATGTTATAAAACATAAATGGCTTTCATCGACTGCTGCTTCTCTTGGACTGCTAGTATGTTTAAAGCTCGACGAGTGCTTAACATACCACGCGTGTCTTTTTTTGTATTTTTTAAGATTATTAAACAATCTCATCGTAATTCATAATCAGATGGACGCTTCATTGCGTGCTTGAAAAGCGGAGATCGCTATTGTAAAGAGAGCTTTTATCGATAAAAAAACTCGTTTTGAAACGAAAACGAAAAAAACTTGTAATATTGCCGTCGGCAACAACAAAGCAAGCTTTGTGGAACAATGGGATTGGAACGTAAATAATACACAACTTGATTGTTGAGCAAATCTGCAACAGAGCAAACAACTTTTATTGAAACACAAACTGCTTTTTGTATTTGTGTAATAAGTTCATTAGTTGTAAAAGTTTTATTCTCCATCAATTTCAAGCATTGATTAGAAATTCAAGAATTGAGTAGGAATAAAGAAAATAATTTTGAATTAGAATTCAATTTAATTCAATTTCAATTTTATTCACCAAATTGAATAAAATGCATAAATGTAAAAGTTTTGCCACGTCTGATGAATAAATATGTATGCAGTTGACAAATAAATTGCTAAACCGATTAAATTCAAATCACATTATGTTTATATGTAGTAGCATTTAACCAGCCGACAAATGCGGTAAACTATTCGATTTACCAAGTCATTTACTGCACTGGACTGGCGCCATTAGCTTTAGGGTGTGATTGGCAGAGGAAGGGAATTGTGGCTCATTATGTTGCATGCGGGGGTAACGCGAGAATCAAATGCTGAGCTATATACATACATATTTCGTTGACAGCTTCTTCACTTACATCTTCCTGCCACTCGACCGTCACTGGGTCGAGAGTGTGACCACAGTGAGTAAGACGTCGCCGGAAGTGGAAGTGGCATCGAAAGCGGAAGCGAAAGTATTGCAGATGCCAAAAATGAGAAATATGCCAACGATGCCGACGATAACGAGTGAATTCAAGGCGAGTCGCATCTACGAATCCTTTCGCGCTGTACCCAACACTTCGATGTCAACTTCGACTTCTGCATCACCTACTGACGAGGAGAGGAGCCGTCGCCTCATGCGACGCTATGCGAACGAGACAAGCGCCTTCGGAGCAGTCGGCGCAAGCCGCCTGATGCGACCGCGCACTGCATCGGCCGATATGCTGAGCAGGAACATCTCGAGCATACTCGAGAATCTGCTGAAGCGCTACGAGCAGTCGCAGCTGCCCACTCACGGCCAGGGGCTGCCGACGGTTGTCCGTACGAACATTCTGATCCGTAGCATGGGGCCGGTGTCGGAGCTGGATATGGATTATTCGATGGACTGCTATTTTCGGCAGTACTGGCGCGACAAGCGACTCAGCTTCCAGGGACCTATCAAGAGTCTCTCGCTAAGCATCAAGATGCTGGACAAGATTTGGCGACCCGACACCTACTTCTACAATGGCAAGCACTCGCACATACACACGATAACGGTGCCGAACAAGTTGCTGCGCCTCGATCAGGATGGGGGCATTCTCTACTCCATGCGGTAGGTACAAGTCAGTCTCTGAATAGATATTCTGCAATGTTATCAATTTGGGAAATATTATTCTTCTGTCTGAGATATTCTCACACTGTACAATTTTACCAAATTATTATTTCATCTGAGACATTCACATGCAGTACTATTTAATCAAATTGAGAAATACTATATTATTCTTCTATCTGAAATATTCTTATATAACACAATTTAATGTCAAGTCAAGAAATGTAGTTAAATTATGTTCTTCTATCTGAGATATCCTTATATAATATTTAGAGTAAATCATTCTATTTTATTTAATAGCAAAAAATCAAGAAATCAATTTCTTTCATTTATTTTGCTGTCCTCTTTCTCTATCTCCCTCCTCTCTCTGTCTTGAACAGTTTGACCATCAAGGCCACCTGTCCCATGGAGCTGAAGAACTTTCCGATGGACCGCCAGTCGTGTCCACTTATCATTGGCAGCTGTACGTACTCGAGTGGCATGTGGCATTGGACATGTGGCAATTGGAAAGTGAGTTTAATGTCCCTTACTCTGTTCTTCTTTGTAGATGGCTATACGAACCAGCAGCTGGTTTACGAGTGGCAGAATCACGACGATGCCGTGTCCTTTGTGCCCGGAATGACACTCAACCAGTTCGACCTAATCAGCATGATGCATCGCAATTTCACGTCAAATCGCCGCGAAGGCGATTTCTCCGTGTTGCACGTCGCCTTCAATTTGAAACGCCACACAGGCTACTTTCTCATCCAGGTACGAACATGTTCTGGCCTGGCCTTATCGTTTCATTTTACTCTCTTTGCCGCTCTCTATTTAGGTTTATGTGCCTTGCATTCTGATTGTGGTACTGTCGTGGGTCTCATTCTGGATACATCGCGAGGCAACCAGCGACCGTGTCGGACTTTGTGTGACAGCTGTGCTCACTCTCTCGACCATCAGCCTGGACTCACGCACCGATTTGCCGAAGGTGAAGTATGCCACAGCTCTGGATTGGTTTCTGCTGATGAGCTTTCTCTATTGCATTGCCACGCTGCTCGAGTTCGCAGGCGTGCATTACTTCACCAAGCTAGGCAGCGGCGAGATTCCGCGAATCGATGACGAGTGGGAAGACATTGGTGCCTGGGGCTTTGGCGCTCCAAGGGATGAGCCTGCCGATGCCGAAGAGGCGACGAGCGACGACAGCGAGCCCCCCAACTCCGACAGCGATGTCTTTGTCTTTGCCGACCACGATGCTTCCACGATGATGCACTGCGACTGCGACTGCGAGTTGCCACTGCCCGCCGAGCTCAATGCTCCCGCTATCGCTGTCGCTGGCAACCGCAACACCTTCAGCTGTCCCATCTACAATGTAAGTGAACTCGCACATTCACATCTACAACTTCAGTTCCTCGAATTCCAATTGCAGAACCAGCCACAGAGTGGGGCCAACATCTTTCCCAAGCTGTCGTCGCACGCCTCGACCATGGAGCGCACCACACAAACCGAGCCGCCGGTGGTCTCGCGCATGCATCAGATGTGGCTCTGCCTGAAGGGAGACGACAAGTTCCGTCGGCAGCGAGAGCGGGACGCGGCAGCCGAGAAGAGCAATCAGGGTCGCAGTGGCAGAAGTTATGTGAACAGCATCTCGCTGATCGATCGTGTGGCGCGCGTCGCCTTCCCCATGACCTTTGCCCTCTTCAATCTGCTCTACTGGCTGGCGTATGGCATGTACAAGAAGGAGTTCTCCTGGTCCATGATCAAGGCCTGAGTTGCCCCTCGACACAGTTATGCTCTATTTAATCGTCGTAGTCGTTAGCCAACATGTTACTTGCACCACATTCAAGTTAGTTTTAATTAAATGCGATAAATCGCTCTTGAAACTTAACTGTTTATATTTCTTAATCGAACATCACTATCTTCAATCCTTTACAAACTTCAATGTAAGAAAAAATAGCTATTTTCCCCGCCTCGACTGACGGAATTAGACATTTACGCCGTCTTCGTACGCTTCTAACAAATTTGACGGCTTTGCTGACGCTGCCGCCGGTTATTCGTGCCCCCTACGCCGCCGACGACCAAACCTACGGCGTTAACTTCTAGGCACAATAAATAAACAAATTTGCTTAAAATATGTAAACGAATTTTAATAACATTTCTAAGAATTATACAGTAAATGATATGTGATGCAATGGTGAAGTGACAAAGGAAACATAAAGAGAAAAAAAAAACGAATCAATAAAAGGAAGAAACTAATATTGAGAGATTACGATTGACATCGTTCCGATTGGCATTATTTGTTGCGGACTAATTCCAAAGTCGAAGAAGTTCTCAGGTCATCGGGCTTATCCTATATTTGGGCTGCGGCAGCAACTTAATATCAATAAATCATTGCGAACTAACTTGATTTACAGTGAATATATCGTTCGTACTTAACTATATATGCATATGTAAATGTATATGTATAGTTTGTATATGTATATGTTGGCTCTTTTTATGAATGTGTATGTGTGGTGTGTGTGACTGTGTCAGTGTCTGTGCGTGTGCGTGTGCGTGTGCTACTTTCTTTGCAGCGGGTTTATCATTTATATAAATTGGTCAAATGTCTATATAATGTTTATCATGGTTGTCATCAGTGGGAGGGCAGCATGTTAAGATAGAAATACAGATACAGATACTGATGCAGTTAAAGAGTAAGACAAAGGGAGAGAGAAAGAGCGAAAGGGAGAGAGAGAGAGACTAAGACAGAGCGGAGTGACACCAGACACTACTCGAGTATGTAGAAGATCCAATAGCCAAGGTTGAAAGCACAGAAACTTATCGGGAATATCATGCGCGAATATTTGTCGATAATGTTGACATCCTTGATCTTCGGTATAGTCGCCCGAATGGCCGACGCACTCTTTTTGATCGCATGCATCATGCGTGGACGCGCCGAAATTCCTGCACAACGACAGATAGACTCGATAAGAATGGCACAGAATAGCAAATTCATATGTTGTAGCTTCTCTACTCCTTCACTCACCCCGTTGGCCGCGATGTCGGAGCTGACTTCGACCGGCGCCATAGTTGCGCGTAATACGAAAGCTCGGCGGAAACTTGGCCAAGTCCATGGTCTCGGTACCAATGGAGCCAAGGGTCACATTGTAGTTACCTTTGCGCAACGAAGGTATAGGACTCATGCGTACGTCCTGCAGCTCAATTATGTCTTCTGTTGTTGAACACGTTTCGGACTTTTCCAATTTCCCTAAGGAAGATACAAAGGAATGGTAAGGCATGGTAACCAAATCAAATTCATAATTTAATCCCGAGCCTTTCTCAAATTCACTATCAATCTAAGTGGCTTACCTATTTTATGTCGATCACAATCCTTGAGCTTTTTGATCTTCTTCTTGGCCCGCTTGCCCCAGTATGTATAATTGACTGCAGCGTATTCGAGGAGCGCCGCAAACACAAACACAAAGCACATTACCAGATATATATCGATAGCTTTTACATAGGAGATGCGTGGCAATGAGCTGCGAACTCCGGTGCTGATCGTGGTCATGGTCAGCACCGTGGTAATACCGAGAGCCACTCTCGCACTGGTCGCCTCGTGATTTATCCAAAACGAGACCCAAGACAGCATCACAATCAGTATGCTGGGCAAATAGGTTTGGAACACAAAGTATCCAATGTTACGTTGCAGTTTGAATGAGAGCGACAGTCGCTGATAGACTCCAGTGGCCAGACGCTCCTTCCGATCGTTCGTCTCGTAACCAATGATCGTGAATTGTGGCAGTTCGGCGTCCTCCACGCCACGCACTGGCGTCGGTTTCCAGTACATGACAACATCACTGACCGTGTAACCATCTGCAATCGGAGAAGCCAATTAGATACTAAAACATATTGCGAAGAAGTCTGCAATTTTCATTTATCATATATCACATATGATTTGCAACATTTTCCAATAATCACTATTTTAGTTTGATTGTAATTCAGTATTACTTTCTCCTATACAATATAAATTCTATTTGTTTATATTATATTTTATTAAACCCATTCAAATTTCAGCAAAAAAAAAAGTAGGCAATAGTGTAAAGCGATTTCATCCGTTAGAAGGAATATTGGAATAAAAGCAAAAGCAAAAGTAAACAAGTAAGAAAGCTACAGTCGAGTGTGATCGACTGTGAGATACCCGCTACCCATTTTGAATAAAAGCAAAATAATGCGGTATTATTTTCAAAATATACCGAAAATAATACAAAAAATACTAATAATATACCAAATGGTATATTTGTTATATCGATATAGTACCACATTCAAAATATACCATAGACGGCACAATATACCAGATTGTCAGCCAAAGCAACTAAGACCCCTAGTAAGTAGGCGTTTTGACTATTTAAAAGTATACAAGTACAATTTGTATCTGATCGCAATCAAATTTTCAGGAATAATAACTACTATAGTTATTATTGTATATACCAAAATTCACAGCTTACGATTGATAATCGATTTTTTTGATTTGCGGGGGGCATTTGTGCAAACATAACAAATGCTGTCGAAAATAGCTGTATCTCTTATAGTCTCTGAGATTCAGTGTTTCATACGGAGAGACGGCTGTTGATGCTGATCAAGAATATATATACTTTATAGGCTCGGTTCTTCTACCTGTTACATACATTTCCTGCCGGCACAAAGTTATAATACCCTTCTACCCTATAGGTAACGGGTATAAAAATAAATAAATGAGAAAGAGACAGTCGAGTTTACTGTAAAGACGGTAGAAAAAGTTGTATGATTGCATGTAAATATTCGCGACTCTAGCTTTCAAATTAAGCTAACTACTCGCATTTTTACGATTTGCTCGGGCAGAAGTGGGCGCGATAAATATCTCAAAATTATATAATATCTCTATCTCTTATAGGCTGTGAGTCAAGGTGTACATACGGATAGTCAGATAGATGGATTCTAATCATGTTTTAGAATGTACAATACGGCAAAGTTTAACAGGAGAAACATTTATGCTAGTGACTAAACAAATAGAAAACTAATAATATGCAAAAAAAACTATGTGGTTTTCAGCTACGAAACTTACAACTCTCGATTTCCACGGTGCAGTTCTGGGAGTCCAGTGGGTAATAGTGCAAATCCATCATGCAGGCAAGTGTCGTGGTGAACCTCATACCATAGGTAACGGCTCCATCACCGCCCAGACGCACCAACTTGTTGCGCTCAGTGACGTCGTGTAGGAAGCTGGTGAAGAATATAAAATGCACCAATGAACGCGCCATTATTTCACCATAATAAGCAACCAAAACAGACCTGTTCTTGTCGTTGGCAAAGAATGTGTCTGGCACCCAGATCTTCTCTGCAAAGTCACCGGACAATGTGAGCACATCGTTGACGCCATCGTCATCGGCGTCCGTGTCGTAGTAAGGTCCATAGATATTGAAAGCCAAACGTTCATCCCGCCAGTACTGATTCAAGTACATTGTTATTGTATAGTCCTGTGACAACATATTTAACATACGAAAAATAAAGCTTCAATGTTTCAGAGGGATCTTTACTGCGCTTACCATATTTACTTCTGAGATCGCATCAAAACTTGCTATAGTCAAATCCATGCCCACGTGTAGTGGCTCGCCCCCGAAATTGGGGCGCAACCGTATGTCATATCCTTGTAGTATTTTTGAGATCGTCTGCGTAACATTCTCCAGGCGGCCAGCGAGCATTTCTTTTCGCTTGCATCTAGAGAAAAAGAATTAAATATTCAAAAGATAGCTTAAAGTTATCGGAAAACTTTCAATGACTCCTCCCTTCCATCCTATGAATTATTAATTAATTAATTTAATCATTAACATTATTACATATTTGTTTATCATGAATCACAGATTGACTAAACTTTTTAAAAACCTGTATCCAAAGCCACTCCATATTTTCACATATGATCTAGGTTCGTTTTTTGGATACCATAGCAAAAATGAGCAAAAAAAAATATTCAATCAAATGGAGAAGATTTTTTTATTAAAATCAGTAGTAGTAGTAGTCATTCACGAATTTTTATTATAATTTTTTGGTTGTGTGCTGAGCTCCGTTTCCGAAGAATGTTGGGCGATATTTTGACATTGCTCTCGCATTTGAAAATGTTTTGTGGTTAATGTGGCGCTTCATGTATATTAAAATATTCACATAAGAAAAAAAGCCGAGGAGCCTGGTCAACTGACACGATATACATAATTCTAAAAACAATGGATGAATTTTGTGCATAAGTAGCATCAAAGGCTTATCGATTATGGCGAGAAAACTTGATCATTTTCGTTAGACTTTTAATGCATAAAGAATTCATCGATGACATAATGAGACGAAGTGTATTATATTATAATCAAAGTGTATCAAATATCAATTTTATTTCATATTATTTGTTTTTAATTTTTAAGTTTAAAAAATTTGACGATGGCACAAAAAAATAAAATATAATTATATATTTTCATAACATTACAAATTTATCATATAGCTAAATTGATCTTTCAATGCACTTCTTAAATGTTTTGAGTTGTAGGAATATCTCGAAAAATTAAAAATAGCTAACTAGTAATATTTGTTAGTCACCTTACTAGTGTAAACTGGGCGCTCAGCAGTAGTAGCAGGAGGCTGTAACAGGCGCCCAGTTGCCTTAAATTAATCATATTGGCAGCGTTAACAGTTCGCTGTTGTTGTCGCCTCCTCTCAGTTCTCAACTCGTTGGCATTGTCTCTGCTGGCATTTGCAGTTTCATGCTCGCACCGGATGTAGATACTCTTTTGGCAAAACGGTGGCCGTTTTTGTTTCTGTGCCTGTGCCTTTGCTTGTGTTGATGATGCCCCGTCTCTAATGCGCCATTGTCATTAACACACGCTGAAAAATACACGAGTACTACTCATGAATACACATGAAATCACACAAATTGCTAACCAATAAAACAACAATTATACAATACATCTAGTATTTGATTCTTGAAGTATGTTATGTATGTATGTGTGTAATCAGATAAATCAATCAATCAGTCGATTTGTGATTCACAGTCTCATTAGAGCCTGCATTAGAAGTGAATTGAGCAGTGTGAAAAGGATGATTGTGAATGTATTCACTGATATTCAATTACGATTCAAATATTCAAACAAACAAGCAATGTGAATTTCCTTATATCGTCAAGTCTCATAATGTCTTCAATCACACAAACACGCACACATACCCACCCGCACACAAGCTCGTTAATGTGGCACTCGCAACAACAATGACACACACGCAAATACACACACACTCACACGGCCGCACGCACGCGACGCCTTTTGTGTGTTTGACCTATTTTTGGAATTGCAGTAAATGCAAAATGCAAAAAAGTGGCAAGCTGATATTATTTGAGCGAACACATTTATGGCCACACTCCCACAAACCCACACACAAACAAGTATGTATTTTGCGTATGTCAGTGCATGTGCATTTTAAGGTGACATTGTGCTGCCTTTGATTTGCATTAGTTACGATTTGCAATGCAAATCATTCCTAACACATCATTCGAATGCGCAATTTATTAGCAATTATTTAATTCTTTGTTTTTTTTTTCCTTTTTTTTGTTTTGTTTTTGTTTTTCTGCTTAGCGAGCAAATGTAAAACATACGAGAAATAAACAAAACACAAGTTTGACACAACGTTGAACACACACTGTAACCACGTCGAACGAATAACGAATAACGAGTAAGACGAGCGTCCGCAAAATTCAGTTTCATTTTCGGTTTCTCATTCACTTTTCCTCGCTCGCCCCAAATCGCGAGATATGTATCTGCATGACATCGGTTTGTTTCGTCTCGTTTCATTTCGTTTCGTTTCGTTTCGTTTCATTTCAATTTGACTAGTCACCTTCGCCTGCACTGCGTGTGGAGCGAGTGCTGCCGTGTCTAGCTAAGGAATGATTACGGTTTTGCCACTGTTCCTTAGCGACGTCTTCGGCTTCGACTTTTGCTCTAATTGCTATAATGGACAAGCCGGCTGCTGAGTTGGGGGTGGTGGGTTGTGTGGGGGGTGTTGGTGAACCATTCGATTCGGTTCTAGTCGTGTCACACCCTCTGCCTTGCATTGTCTCAGTCGCCATCTCTGTCTCTGTCACTGTCACAGTCTCTGAGCCTGCGCATATTGCAGCCCACACAGAAAGAAAGCAAGGCAAGGCATCGCAGCGCTTTGACAGCATCCATTCAGAATCACAATGTGCTAATGCTCATTTAGGGTTGTCGCTATTTTCACTAATGGCACGCACACACACAATGTACCATTCGTATACATACATATGTACGCAAGTGTACATATGTACATAAATAATACTGTAATGTATGTACATATGTACAATGTGAGTGCTCGTATAATGCGAAAGTGAAAGCACAACGTTAAGTTATTAAGCTCTTTACGCGTTCTCAATATGTAAATTTCATGTTTAGAATATTTTAAATAACTCTTCTCATCAAAACGAGCTGCATACTCACACATACTAGTTACATAGTACATATGTATGTCCATAATACATACTATATTTACATGTACATTCATATGTATATACATTTTTATTTTAGCGCAAAGTGCAAAGTGCATTATGCACTTAGCGCCATGCATTGGCAAGCCACTACTCGATGGAGAGGAGGGAGACCGAGGGGGCGGCGGCATGGGCTGCTTGAATGACTTGACCAGTAGCAATTGATTTCGTGCCAGCTGTTTGCATAAGTGTGAGAGAGTCATACGCGCACATAGAACTCAAAGATAAAGCACTTTTGCTTCTGTTCTGAGGCCTTAGTGCTTTCTATGCTCAGCATCAGAGCTTTAACGACAGGAGCTTTCGCGTGAGAGCAGAGCTTTTCGACCTATGAATATACACAAATGTGTGCATATGATTGTGTGTGTGCGTGAGTTAAGGTGGTCACCAGATTGAAGCTTGTATTGGTGAGCAGCGCTCGCCCATTCAGAAAGCCCATTGAGAAAGGCTCTGAGTTCGCTCAGCATAAACTTTTGCAAGGCACACGCACGCACACAAAAACACTTGCTGCTCGGGGCCAGCTGCGAATTTGGAGCAGAATGCCGACTTATGCTGCCGACGCCACTGTCGACGCCTCTGTTACTGCTGCTGCTGTTGCGAATCATCTCTGGCTGTATCACATTTTACATAGCACGGAGCACGGAAGCAGACGGTCCGCACTGAGAACTGGCCCACGTACAATTAACAGGCTTCATACAAAACTACCTACAAGACTTCTTCAGCTCCCAGCCAGGACTTCCACAATAACAGTACAAACTAAATCAAATCGAGAATTAAAAAAATGCGATAACTATTAAATAACAAACTAAAAACAATAAAGCGAAGGCGCAAACGAATAAGTGAATACAAAATGAATTTGAAATTGTCGAAACGGTTTAAATGTAAAATACATAATATGTATGTATCCACATACATACATTGTATATTGAACGTTGAACGCTCTGCAGTTTTGTAGACGTGAGCAAAAAAATGCGCATGCTCTCAATAATATTTTTAATTCGGTGCGTCCGTCTGTACACAAACCTGCAAAAAATATGAAAAATAAATAAATGCAAATTAAATCCACATTAAATACTCCATCACAGTCACTCAAATAAGAACAGCAACAACTCCAACATCAAATAAGTAGAAAGGAAAGAAGTAAAGAAAATTGTATGAAAGAATAAACAATGCTATCGATAACGATAACAACATCGACAGTAATATCGCGTCGTGGGTGTTCCCCAAATACAGTTAGGCAATTAAATATGCAATACAAAATGTAATGCACACACCCTGCAATTCCAATTTTCAATGCATATTCAACCAAAATTTCGCTAAGTTCGTTTGATGGCAACGCAAAGTATGCTACACAATTTCAGCAATGGTCGCAACAGGCATTTTTTCGGCTGTCAACTTGCGAACGCGAAATAGGAATTCCGCAATGGTCCGCTAAAACAAAAGAGATATGTATATTCAGCATGCGAATGGCAGACAAAGATAGCTAGCGGTAAAGAGAAAGTGCCGAAGTGCGTGAGAGCGAGAGTGAGGTAGGAAAGTAAAATCTGCTAAATTTCTTGTTGTTATTGTTGTTGTTGGTGGGGGTAGGCGTTAGTGTTGTGTTACAGAGCATCATTGAAATTCATTACAATGTAGCTTCTGAACGAGTCATTGTGTATACTTTTATATGGCAGTGTTCACCTATTAAATTCAAGAAATTAAGGCAATGAACTCAACTCTAACAAAGTCGTCGCGAATTCAAAGTGTCATATGTGCAACGGTAAACTGTATAAGTAGCTTAAAACTATACAGGCACATAAGTGTGTATGTGCTCTGATGTAGTAGCATAATAAAATGATCGTCAACGCAGCAGCAGTAGTTGAAATATACGCAATGCATCTCTTTGGAATAAGCAAACGCACTTAAACAAATCACAACTATCAATTGAAAGAAAAGTGTAAAAAAGTTGCAAAATGTGTAACAAGTGAAGGTGATAAAACAACTGCAATTGTGTGCAATTTGCCTTTACTGCAAAACGCCCATCAGTCACAACAATAACAACAACAGCAACAACAACAACAGCAGCAGTTAACACAACAATAACAACAATAGCAGCATACATACATATACCGATGTACATATGTATATACATACGGTCTTGTGAATGTGACACCTACGCAACACGAAGCGCATTAAAGTGCGAACTCAGCTCAGCATCCCACCAACAGCGACAACGACAACAGCATCATCACAAAGATTTACGCAATACGCACGCGCCATAATACAAAGTCAAATAAGACGAAAAGAGTCAGCAATAGCAACAACAGTCGCGACGCGAGCTGACGACGAAGCAGCTGCGTCGCAGCAGCCGAGCAGCAAGCGCAGAGCAGCAGCCGCACATTTACGCATCGCTCAGTGTTGTGTTCGTGTGTGCCTGCTTGCCTTGCGTGTGTGCGAGTGTGCGAGCACGTGTACGTGTGTGTGCCCTCGCGTTGGCAATGTATTGGCTAGCCTTGCCGTTTTGCCCTTTGGTGTGCCTGCTATGCTTGTGTAAGTATTCTCTTTCCTCTGTCACGTACATACAAACATACACGTACACATATGTACTGGTCGATGTGAATATATTAACGTACTTATCAATGAAAATTGGCATTAGCATTAGCATTAGAAAACTCTCAAGAGATAAGCACATCAATAAATGAAAATTATCGAACGACACAATAATGACAACAACTAACCTTATCAACAGCAAACTCGACAAATGCCCAAATTTGGCATTGTCTAAAAAACTTTCAATGTATTCCTCATAAAATTATGACATTATTTACTTATACCAAATAATTAGTATTATGTATTTCCAACGATAAACAACTAGAACTTGTGCATCCCAACCGCGAAGGTCAGCCACGAAAACAGTTTCAAGTGCATTTATATTATATATCCATGTACAAATGTACATATATAGATGTATATGCATCCAATTAGATACACATTTGTGGAAAGGGCGGATATAAGGCTATAAGGACCACTTGTGGCATTGCTATTAAAATAGAGTTCAGATTTAAACATAGCACACTTTTTGCATACGTTTCTTTTTCAATTGTCCAACCATTTTAAGTGAACTTGATTACGAAATTAGAAAACAAGTTTCATTATAATATATGTACATATGGATGTTTGTATGTTATTTTTTATGTTTAACATAAAATCTGATTATGTATGTGAAAATACGCTAAATATATCCCGTTGCTTGTCTCTGAAATAGTTTCGGGAATTAGCGACTTGACCTATGGATATGGCGATCTGTATGAGCGCGGCATCAACAACCGCGCCGGTGGCGCAGAGAATACCCAAGAACGTCCACAGAACTGGTATCAGCAGGCCCATGGACGTTCCCTAAATGCCGGCAATGGACACAGTGTACATGGCGATGAGCCATCCGAAGAGCTGCTGCAGAAGGAGGACGATCATGATTACCTCACTGCTTCCGATTATCCGCCACATCATGAGCATGACGACCATGATCATGACATTGACAACGATCATGATCACGATCACGACCATGATCACGATCACGATCACGATCATGATGACGATTTCGAGGAGGGCGAAAAATTGTATGGACACGTTTTCACTATGGAGCCCATGATTCCGCTGAAACCGAGCGTCGGGGTCGGTGTCGGCGCTGGCGTCGGCACTACAAGCACCGGCGACACTCCCAAGTTCCGTAACGTGGGTGCCCAAGGAGGACGCAGCGATATGTACGTTGTGCGAGAATCAGATCGCCAGACGAGCACACGGGGTCGCGATGGGTTTGTCAGCGGCGCCAACAACAAGCAGAAGGGCTTCCGACCATTCGCCAATCGTGTCGTTGTCCACGACGATCCGCGGCAGCTGGGACAGCCCGGGGATGGATACAGCGCCCCGCCGCCCAGTGGCTGCCACAATAGCTGCGACGATCTGCAGTGGCAGTGCAGCAATTGTCAATGTATTGAAGCGCCGGGTCGATGCAATCGTGAGGTGCAGTGCACCGATGGCTCCGATGAGCTCGACTGCGACAACATGGACGACATGATGTCCAAACTACAGAAGGAGTGCGAGCAGAGTGGCTTGCATGTGATGTGCCCAAAGACTTATCGCTGCATCAACAAAGACTGGCTTTGCGACGGCGATGATGACTGCGGTGATTATTCGGATGAAACTCATTGCGGAGCTCGCACCAACTGCACCGAAGATCAGTTTGAGTGCCAAAATGGGTTCTGCATTCCCCGGCAATGGCTGTGCGATGGCGAAAACGATTGCAAGGACTACTCTGATGAGGTACACTGCAATCGCAGCAGTTGCACCAATGAGCACTTCACCTGCAACGACGGTTACTGCATTTCGCTTGCCTTTCGCTGCGATGGCGAACGCGACTGCGACGATAACTCCGATGAATTGAAGTGTCCGGCTGTTATCAACAGTTGTCCGGAGGGTGAATTTAAGTGCCGCGGTGGCCTCGGTGGCGCTGGCGGCCCCAGCGGCCAATGCATTCTTAATCGTTTCCGGTGCGACGGCGACAACGACTGCGGCGATTGGAGCGACGAGGAGAATTGCCAGCAGAAGCCATCGCAGTGCACGTCGAACGAGTACAAGTGCGCCGATGGCACGTGCATCCCGAAGCGGTGGAAGTGCGACAAGGAGCAGGACTGCGATGGCGGCGAGGACGAAAATGATTGCGGCAACATGAGCCCCGAGCATCCGATCACCTGCGGCCCCGACGAATACACTTGCCACAATGGCCGCTGCATTTTGGTAAGCTGCAAGTTGCAACGATACTGCAAAAACAAGTAGAGGAAGCCAATTCGCAAATATCAATATTCGATTCAATTAAGAAATTCAGTGACAAGCAGCAAATCTTAAGTTGTGTTTTATACTCGACTGTAATACAGAACAAGTTCCTAATATCAATCTTGGCTCTAAATATAGTGCTTATCTAAAGCTTTAAGAATAACATTCACTTATTTTTAAAACTGTTTCAGCTTATGATATTTTCACTGCAATGCACTGTAAAGAGTCTCGCACGGGACAAATTCCGTCATGGAATTACCCATATGTATATTGGAAAGCCAAATGAAAAACTACCGTCAATCGACAAATACTAATTGTTTTAGTCAAGCAATTGTAATTTTAGGCATAATGTCTTTAAGGAACTGTCTAAAACTCCGATACTCAGAGACTTCAGAAAGAAATCGGAGTTCAATCACCTTGCCCATTAAAGCTATGGACTGAACGATCTCAACATTTGTAATATTTATTCATAGTGTTTTTTGAAAGGTATATTTATTATATAAATATTTCGCGACCCAATTAAAACAATTAAGAAAGCTACAGTCGAGTGTGCTCGCAAAATATTGCGGTATTTTTTCAAAATATACCAAAAATACAAAAAATACTAAAATTATATAGCAAATTGTATATTTGGTATATCGATATTGTAGTACCACATTCAAATTATACCATAGACGGCACAATGTACCAGATTGTTGGCCAAAGCAACTCAGACCACTAGTAAGAAGGCTTTTCGCCCATACAAAGTATTTCTTTAATAACTTCCATAATTTTTATCTGATGGCAACCAAATTTTCAGGAATCACAACTACTATATTTTTTTGTATATACCAAAATTCGAAGCTCTAGCTTTGAAATAGGTTTGTTATTCGATTTTTTTGGTTTGCGGGGGCGGAAGGGGGCTTGGCAAAAATTTGAAACAAACTTGTTCTGCTTGCAAAAATATTATAGCTCTATCTGTTATAGTCTCTGAGATTCAGTGTTTCATATGACGGACGGACAGACGGACATGGCTAGATCGTCTGATCAAAAATATATATACTTTATAGGGTCGGAAATGCCTCCTTCTATCTGTTATATACATACATTTCCTGCCGGCACAAAGTTATATTACCTTTATACCCTATGGGTAGCGAGTATAAAAATACGATATTTTGTTATATTTCGGTGATACATTGATTTCTATAAGTATATAATTTAGCCGTTTTTAACTCTGATGTCCAAAATATGGCGGGTATCTGACAGGCGAAAACACTTGCCCTCACTTATTTATAACTTTTAATTAATCTATTGTCTTTAAATATCAATACACAAAAAAGATCGGCTTGCCAATTTGAACTTACAACTCGGGTTATCGGACAGTACAAATAACGAAAAATTAAAGGCTCTCTGTCTGAAAATGAGTAGTATAAACAATCAATTAATCAAATATGATTTACCTAATTGTAAACAGCGTACCTGGCTTTGCGATGGTTATCCAGACTGCTCCTCAGCCGAGGATGAGGTGGACTGTCTCCTGCAGTGTGACGCCGGTCAATTCCTTTGTCCTGCAAAAAAGAACATCACGAACCTGAAGTGCGTATCATAGATTAAGTTGTTCATGCTATTCCTAATTCATATATTATTCGTGCTTAGAATCTGTGTACATCAGAAGCACGTTTGCGATGGACAAAACGACTGTCCGTTGGGCGAGGATGAGGTCAATTGTCCGGTTGAGCAAAAGTGCCCGGAGCCTAGGCAATGCGAACAGCTGTGTATTAAGACGGCGCGTAGCAAGGACGAGTGCGCCTGTCGCCTGGGTTACCTAATGAACGAGAATAAGCGCAAGTAAGTTATGCCCACTTGCCATTTCGAAATAGCTCGACTAATAGTTGATCCTCTTGCAGCTGCACAGATATTGATGAATGCCAATACCTCACCAGTCCGGTGTGCTCGCAAAAGTGTCACAACACAATGGGCTCGTTTATCTGCTCCTGCGAGAGTGGTTATATCCTGCGACCTGATCTGCGTACCTGCAAGGCTCTGGGTGGAGCAATGACGCTGCTGGTGGCCAATCGGTGGGACATTCGTCGTGTGACGCTCAGCAACAATCGGTACATGGCGATTGTCAAAGGATTGCACAATGCCATTGCACTGGACTTTCACTATCGAAAGGGATTGATGTTCTGGTCGGATGTCTCGACCGATGTAATCAAAATGGTCTATATCAATGGCACACGCGTGCGTGACGTTATCAAATGGGGTTTGGAGTCACCGGGCGGCATCGCTGTTGACTGGGTGCATGATCTGCTTTTCTGGACCGACTCCGGCACACGGCGCGTCGAAGTCTCAAATTTCCAGGGTAATCTGCGCACGGTGATCGCATCGAGTGACCTGGACAAGCCGCGTGCTATTGTCATTCATCCCGGCGAGGCGCTGGTCTTTTGGAGTGACTGGGGACCCAATCCCAAGATCGAGCGCGCCCATATGGATGGCTCGCAGCGTCAGGTGATCATCTCGAAGGGCGTTACATGGCCCAATGGCCTGGCCATTGACTATCCGAACAGCAAGATCTACTGGGCCGATGCCAAGCAGCATGCCATAGAGTGCTCCAATCTGGATGGCAGCGAACGCATCAAGGTGTTGAGCACACATCTGCCTCATCCGTTTGCCTTGACCATCTTCGAGGACACCATGTACTGGACGGACTGGAACACTAAGACCGTGTCAGCGGCCAATAAGATAACGGGCAAGGGCTTTCGTTCGGTCCACGAGAACTTTCACTTCCCCATGGACATACACGCGTATCATCCAGCGAGGCAGCCGGACTATCAGGACCGATGCGCCAAGGACAGACGCGGCTTGCGTGGGGGCTGCTCGCATTTATGTCTGCCAAACAAGACATCGCGTCGTTGCGGTTGTCCCATTGGATTGTCGCTGAAGGACGATGGCAAGACGTGCAAGAGTGCACCCGATAAGCTTGTGCTGGTGGCACGACGCAAGGACATACGCTTGCGACAGCTGAACAGCAAAGCAGCTGGACCCAACGAAGTGGACATGATTGTGCCTCTGGACAACTTGAAGCACGCCGTAGCCCTGGATTGGTGCAGTGAGACGGACTTCATCTACTGGACGGATGTGGAGCGCAGCTCTATCAGCAAAGCACATCTTAATGGCAGCTATCAACAGCGTGTCGTCCACTCGAATCTAGAGTCGCCGGTGGGCTTGGCATTGGACTGGATCACCGATAAACTCTACTGGACAGATCCATCGACGAATCGCATTGAGGTGGCCACCACCAATGGCAAAATGCGCACACTCCTCGTCTGGGAGAAACTGGACAAGCCGCGCGATATTGTCGTCAATCCCATAGGTAATGTAGTGCTGCAGATTATCGAGATCCTTTGAAACTTAATTTTTTTTTGCACTTCGCTCAGATGGTCTCATGTTTTGGTCGGATTGGGGCGAAGAGGCAATGATAGAGCGCGCCAACATGGATGGCGCTAGTCGTGTCATCATTGCATCCAAGAAACTCATCTGGCCCAATGGCCTGGCCATCGATTATGATCAGCACAAGCTCTACTTTGTTGACGGCGGAACCAAGACCCTCGAGAACATGAACTTTGACGGCAGTAATCGCAAGGCCATTATTAGTAAGTAAAGAGAGAAAACAACATATTGCAAAGCTAGCAACTGCTTTATAATTTAACTTTATATTTCCTTGCCTCTTCTATGCTCCTTTAAACTCATATTGCAACCAAAATTCCATTCAAACTTTGCTCTCTTTACAATTCTGTGTTTTGATGTCTTTATTGCTATAGTTCTCGGAATGAAATTATTCAGAAGAAGTGTTAAACTGTTTATTTCAGCATCTGTCAAACTCGACCAACTATTTCAATTCTATCCCTTTAATTTCTCTTAAGGCAAAGGCTCCTCCTGTGGCTCCTCATTATTTTCGTTCGTACTATGAAGCTATTGTGAATAAACTTTCTTTTATATAATTTGGGTTTTTTCTATCAATGTTGTTTCGAATTAGAAATGCAAGTTTACAAAGATGTGCTATTCTTCTTTTCGTCAATATTCCTGCAAAAATTTTAATAAACCGATTTACACATCATCCTAATTTTAAATTTAGTATATTAGGAGACAACGAAAGTCGATAAAAAAATTTGTTTTAAAACATTTTCGACCTTAACTTTTAGTTATTTAATATGCAAAACATAAAAAAAAGTGCTGCTAATAATTAATTTCGTAACTGCACATCTTTATCAAAACATACCAGACAAACCGTCACAAGATGCCGTTCCTTGGCAAATAAAATAAAAATAAATATATCTAAATTAACTTTTTCAATTTTTTCTGATGGCAACCAAATTTTCTGGAATTATGAAGACTATTGTTATGATTGTGACTCTAGTTTTAAAATTACGCTTGATCACTTCTATTTCTATACCCACTATAGGGTAGAAGGGTATTATAACTTTGCGCCGGCAAGACACGATCTAGTCATGTCCGTCTGTCTGTCTGTCCGTCAGTCCGTATGAACACATAGGTTTAAGAGACTATAAGAGATAAAGCTATATTTTGTTTCGATCAAGCCCACTTCCGCTACCACAAATTGACAAAATTCGAATAACAAGCTTCATTTTAAAGCTAGAGTTGCGAGTTTTTGTATATGGGCATATCCATCAAATGGTCAATTACGACCGAAAAAAAATCTATATAATCTATATTATATATAATAAGAAATGTCAAAATTTTCATAACATAAAGCATATCTGAGGTGTTTTTATAAAAAACAAGTAAGAAAGCTACAGTCGAGTGTACTCGACTGTAAGATACCCGCTACCCAATTTGATTAAAAGCAATATATTTTGCGGTATTATTCACAAAATATACCGAATATACTGTAAATATACTACAAAATTACTAAAAATATACCAAATGGTATGTTTGGTATATCGATATAGTACAGCATTCAAAATATTCCATAGACTGCACAGTATACCAGATTGTTAGCCAAAGCCACTAAGACGCCTGTTGTAAGTAGGCGTTTTTGCCCATACAAAAGTATTTCTTTAATAACTTCCACAATTTGTATCTGATCGCAACAAAAGGAATTATAACTACTATAGTAATTATTGTATATACCAAAATTCGCAGCTTTAGCTTTAAAATTACGCTTGTTATTCGATTTTTTTGATTTGCGGAGGCGAAAGTGGGCGTGGCAAACATTTGAAACAAACTTGATCTGCGTGCAAACATAACAAATGCTGTCGAAAAAAATTATAGCTCTATCTCTTATAGTCTCTGAGATCCAGTGTTTCATACGGACAGACGGCCAGACACACAGACGGACAGACGGACATGGCTAGATCGTCTCGGCTGTTGACGCTGATCAAGAATATATATACTTTATAGGGTCGGAGATGCCTCCTTCTACCTGTTACATACATTTCCTGCCGGCACAAAGTTATAATACCCTTCTACCCTATGGGTAGCGGGTAGAAAAATTGTACTGAAAACTGAAAATATTTAATTTTTATACCCGCTACCCATAGGGTAGAACAGCATTTGTTATGTTTGCACGCAGATCAAGTTTGTTTCAAATTTTTGCCACGCCCACTTCCGCCCCCGCAAATAAAAAAAAATCGAATAACAAGCGTAATTTTTAAGCTAGAGTTACGAATTTTGGTACATACTATAATTACTATAGTAGTTATGATTCCTGAAAATTTGGTTACGATCAGATAAAAATTGTGGAAGTTATTAAAGAAATACTTTTGTATGGGCAAAAACGCGTACTTACTAGGGGTCTTAGTTGCTTTGGCTGACAATCTGGTATATTGAGCCGTCTATGGTATATTTTAAATGGTGTGCTGTATCGATATACCAAACATACCCTTTGGTATATTTTTAGTATTTTTTTTTTTTAGTATTTTCGGTATATTTTGAAAATAATACCGCAATATTTTGCCCTTAAAAATGGGTAGCGGGTATCTCACAGTCGAGCACACTCGACTGTAACTTTCTTACTTGTTTCACTTTTAGATACTTTTAAATGCATTTTTATTTTTAATTTATTTAATTTATTATATTTATTATTTATTTTATTTTGCAAGGAAAACATAAGATATGTATGCACTTTTTCTGCTAAGTCTCTTTATTGCAATCTAATAAGTAGGGAAAAATGCAAAGAGAGCGAAACAATTTTATATTTATTGTAATTGCTTCGAATTAAGTGCAAGCAGGTGGATGAAACTTCACGTGTTAAGTTATTTTGGTATAAATATTTTAAATATAAAAAATCGTTGGGAGACTTCAACCAATTTTTTTATATTGATTTTTAAAGTAACGTACGTTTGCGACAGTAAGATCAATAAACATATAAATATTCTTAGATGAAGAAAAAACAAGTGAAAAAATACACTGAAGTTAAAAGAATTGCGTGAAATAGCAGCTGAGAGAATGAGAAAACGCCGCTCAGCATTGGCAAACAACAAAAATCACATTGTTCTGAGACAAATGCAAGAAAAAGAACGTGAAAGGCTGAAATATTATAGAGAAAAGAATAAACGAGGAGCTCAAAACAAAGAAGAACATAAAGAGTATCATTGTAAAGAAAACTATGGGAAACGCTATAAGAAAGGAAGATTGAGCATTGCCAACCGATTCAAACAAAACAAGTAAGAAAGCTACTGTCCAGAGTGCTCCACTGCGGGATACCTGCTACCTATTTTGAGTAAAATCAATATATTGCGGTAATTTCTCAAAATTTAACAAATCGATATACCACAAAATATTAAAAAATGGTAAAAATATAAATCGCATTCAAAACAAAGAAACAAAATGTGTATGTATTCCCGACCGGAACTCGAACCCGCACACAACAATTGCTATAGTAATTATTGTATATACCATTAAAAAATAAAGTGACGACCGGGACTCGAACCGGCACGTCACCATATGTTTGACATACACACTACCATCACAGACATCGCAGTCTTTACGCAGCCGCTATTTAACTCTAAACATCTAAGACACGAGCAATTGTTGTCGTGTTCATCTTCGTTGCAAATATAGGCGAGCATGTAGATACATAGACGCATACATACAAATGAAAGGATAGCAGGCGTTTTTGCCCATACAAAAGTATTTCTTTAAAAACTTCCACAATTTTAATCTGATCGCAATCAAATTTTTAGGAATTATAATTACAATAGTTGTTAGTGTATATACAAAATTCTCTAGCTCTCAAATTACGCTTGTTATTTGATTTTTATTGATTTGCGGGTGCGAGTGAACTCGACTGAGAGTTACCCGCTACCAATTTTAAATAAAAGAAATATATTTTGCAGTATTTTTCTCAAAATATACCGAATATATTGCAAACAATACTAAAAATATACCAAATGGTATATTTGGTATATCGATATAGTATCGCATTCAAAATATACCATAGGCGGCACAATATACCAGATTGTCAGCCAAAGCAACTAAGACCCCTAGTAAGTAGGCGTTTTTGCCCATACACAAAGTAACATAACTACTATAGTTATTATTGTAAATATCAAAATAACTCAAGCTTTAAAATTACGCTTGTTATTCGATTTTTTTGATTTGCAGGGGCGGAAGTGGGCGTGGCAAAAATTTGTAACAAACTTGACAACTTAACAAATGCTCTATCTCTTATAGTCTCTGAGATCCAGTGTTTCATATGGACGGACGGACAGACACACAGACGGACATGGCCAGATCGTCTCGGCTGTTGACGCTGATTAAGAATATATATACTTTATAGGGTCGGAGATGCCTCCTTCTACCTGTTACATACATTTCCTGCCGGCACAAAGTTATAATACCCTTCTACCCTATGGGTAGCGGGTATAAAAATTGTGGAAGTTATTAAAGAAATACTTTTGTATGGGCAAAAACGCGTACTTACTAGGGGTCTTAGTTGCTTTGGCTGACAATCTGGTATATTGTGCCGTCTATGGTATATTTTGTATGCGGTACTATATCGATATACCATATACACCATTCGGTATATTTATAGTATTTTTGCAGTATGTTCGGTATATTCTGAGAATAATACCGCAAAATATATTGCTTTTATTCAAAATTTCTAGCGGGTATCTCACAGTCGAGTACACTCAACTGTAGCATTCTTACTTGTTAAAATTGTTTCAGTTTATGTTTTTTTTGCACTGTAAAGATGGTCGCACGCGACATCCGTCAGAGAATTACCCAAATGTATATTCTTAATGGTATCCTTCTGCCTGTTACATACATTTTCTGTTGGCTCAAGGTATTAATACCTAGTATAAAAATGCAAAGCAGGTGAAGCTACGGATTTTGTAGCATTTATAATCCTCGAGTCCACTACCAACGGACTTAACTTTCTTGCATTTTTGCAGCTGATCTGGGCCATCCCTTTGGACTGGATGTGAGTGGCGGTCGCGTCTACTGGACAGATTGGGACACCAAGTCAGCCATGAGTGCCGACAAACTAACGGGCAAGAGTGTGACGACAGTGATTGCCAACAGCAGTGATCTAATGGACATACGGGTCTTCCATCGCACTCGCAGGCGTGTCTACAATGCCTGCGATAAGCACAACGGCGGATGCTCTCACCTCTGCCTTCTGAATCCAACTAATTACACGTGCGCCTGCGCCGTTGGTGTGCAGCTCAAGGAGGATGGACGCACTTGCTCCGAGGGACCTACGAGGTACATACTCTTTGCGCATCGCATTGATATACGTCAAATCTCGCTGGACTTTGATCATCTGATTGATGTGGTGCTGCCATTGCCACCCATATCAAATGCGGTCGCCTTGGATGTGGATCAGAAGACGGGTTACATTTTCTGGTCCGACACCATCGAGAATGTGATAATGAGCTCTAGTCCGGATGGGTTGCATGTCCACAAAGTGATTGGCGAGAGCTTAGAAAATCCCGATGGTCTCGTCGTCGATTCGATAGGACGCACTATCTACTGGGCCGATGCGGGCAGACATACGATTGAGGTGGCCACACTCGATGGTAATCATCGGCACGTAATTGCTTACAAGGACTTGGAATCGCCGAGGGGCCTAGCCCTTGACTATGAGGCGGGTCTGCTCTTCTGGACGGATTGGGGCCATTATCGCAAGATCGAGCGTTCCCACCTCGATGGCAATGAACGTTCACGCATCGTGACCGCTCACCTGGGCTGGCCCAATGGTCTTTCGCTGGATCTAAAGAGCAAACGCATTTATTGGGTCGATGCGCGACTAAAGACAATTGACTCTTGCGATTATACGGGCAACCAGCGTCAGTTAATAATGTCCTCGCTGCATCATCCGTATGCACTTGCGCTCACAGAGGACTATATCTATTGGACGGACTGGAAGTCGAAGGCATTGCACATGGCCGATCGACGGAATACAAGCGCCAAGCGTGATGTAATGACAAACATTGATGGACTGATGGACATCAAGGTGATTTTCAAGCATCAATTGATGCCAGAGAATGTCTGTGGCCACAACAACGGCGGTTGCTCCCATCTCTGTCTACGCAATCCTGGCGGTTTCACCTGTCAATGTCCAACGGGTCTCAAGCTGCGCGAGAACAGCACCACCCAATGTCAAAGTCTGCCCGATGTAAGCCACTGCCCCATTGAAGTGTTGAGATTTTGTTGAATCCTTGTGATTTCTTTCTAGGATTACCTGCTGATTGCATTGCGCTCGGGGATTGGCATGATCTCGCTGAATAGCGGAGACTATATGGATGTTGTGCTGCCCATCAGCGGCGTCCATGGTGCCGTCGTTCTCGACTATCACTATCGCAAGAATTGGCTTTTCTTCGCCGATGTTAATCTCGATGTTATTCGCCGGGTCAATCTGCTCAACTTAACCGAGAGCAGGGTGATTGTTAGCACCGAACTGCTGACTCCCAATGGCATTGCTATTGACTGGATTGCAGAGAATCTCTACTGGTCGGATACCGATCGGAAGTTAATCGAAGTCGCACGCATCGATGGCACCTGTCGGAAGAAACTCATCACCGAGGACTTGGGCGATCCACGCTCCCTCATTGTACATCCGTCCAAAGCGTAAGTTTCAGCTTATTCACATCGATATCTCCATTAATGGGTATTTCTCTCTCTCTCTCCCTCTCCCTCTCTTTCTCTTTCTCTTTCTCTCTGATCCAGCTACCTCTTCTGGTCGGACTGGAACTCGCCGGCTAAAATCGAACGCAGTTTCCTCGACGGCTCAAATCGCACATCTATTGTCACTTCGGGAGTAGGATTTCCTACAGGCCTTACCATTGATTTCACGTAAGTTAAAAAGCGGGGGAATAAGGTTTTATATTCAGCAGCGCTTTTAAATCGCTTTTACAACCTGTATCTGAGACCGGAACGAAGTTGAGAACAAATTCAAGCTGTTTTTAAAAAATATAAGCTTATGTACATATACATACATATATACAATTTATAGTCGCTGGAATGGGTTAGTCCAATGACAAACTCACTAGAAAAGCGATACATTTAGCAAGAACTTGGAAATTGACTGTGATTGCTACAAAAGTTAAAGCAGCAAAGTTACTAAATAAATATGGCTTACAGCAATCGCCGACTTCTTTGGGCCGATGCTTTGGAGGACAACATAGGCCAGGTGGACTTCAATGGTAAACGGCGTCAGACTATCGTGCCCTATGCTCCACATCCTTTCGGCCTGACTATGGTGAGTGTGCACACCATCACCACTGTAGTATCTCTGACTCTAATGTATATAATATTACCACAGTTTGAGAGCAGCATCTATTGGACGGATTGGTATAACAAATCCGTATACCGTTCGCAACGGGTGCCCCGCATGGGATATAGTTATCCCTTCGAAGTGCGTGATGCGCTCAGCGGGGCACTGGACATTCGTGCCGTGTCGTTGCAGAGACAGGCAAAGGGTTGGAATCAATGTGCCCAAGACAATGGAGGATGCTCGCACTTGTGCTTCTATAGGGGCATCGATTACGTATGCGCTTGTCCCGACCGACTGGAGAGCGATCACCGTCAATGCTCCACGACACCCAAGGAGTTGGTGCAGGCGCGCCTGGAGAGCGATCAGCAACCGGATTACTCGGATGAGTTGACCGATGACACAACATCAACGGAGAATCAGAATAGCAATGGCAATCAGTTCGACGATGATCTAAAGAGTAAAGAGGACAACGAACGGGAATTCTTTGTATTGATAGCACTCGGTGTTGTCATTGTCATGGTCGTTATCATAATGCTGGTGATGTTCAGTAAGAGCCAAGACTACATTAATCCCAACTATAATTGTTAATATTCTTAATATCTTAATGTTGTTTTTTGTGTTGCTCACAATTTTGCAGTGCTTGCATTAAATACGAATCGCAAGAAAACAAAGCGCAATTCACGTGGCTCCAGTCGATCAGTGTTGACATTTTCCAATCCCAACTACAATGTGGATGGTACACCGATGGAGCCCAAGACGAACATCTGGAAGCGCTTCAAATATGATAAATCGCACGTAGGTAGATCGTTAAGCAGTCTCTTAGGCATCTCTTAATCTCATGACATATGATTGTGGTCTGTATTCGATACATAGGAACGCGCTGGGGTCTACGAGGAGAGAAGTCTGACCACAGAGACAGCTTCCTCTAGCCTGTTTGTGCCCACGCCATCGCCAATGGCATCGCCGTCAACAAAGACTATGCAACTGACAACGCTCTCGACTATCACATAAATTCAAAATGACCTCACAACAAATCAGCATAAAAATACAAAAAAAAAAAAAAAAAAAAAAAAAAAATTAAGAAAAAAACGCAAAAAAAACTGGACAAAAACAAAGAAAAAAATCCCAAAAAAGAAAAAGAAAAGAAAACATTCCGTAAAACATATTACTTAATGAATTAATACAATTTTCCTACGAAGAGAATGAGATATAGATTGAGAATGAATATAAGAAATTAGCGAAGATATAAGATGAGTTTAATGATAATGATATTTGATATTGATACTGATTATGATACTGATATTGATAAAGATAATGATAATGACTATGATTATGATTATGATAATGATACTGATATTGATTACGCTATTGATTATGATAATGATGTTGTATGTATAGTGAAGTCATTTCATAAGTCCCAGCCTGTCAGTGAGTCAGTCTGGGACCTATCAAAGAGGCTTCAAGTTCATTCTTGGGTTAACTGTTATGCCCTGGCAAAAGCATATGTATAAATTATCTGCCTAACTGGCTGTGTAATTTTATTGAAGCTAAGCAAAGTCTTAGGCCTGTTAATGACGTGAATTTATGAGTAAATATTAATTACAAATTGTATTATTAAATGTACCTTTTTTTGTCGGCCATTTATTTATGCCGTGATCATACTTGCCAAAAACAGCAACAAAAATATTCAAACAAGAAAAAACCGAAAAAGCAAAGCAAAAAAAAAAATACGAAATAAAAAATGACGAAGCACCTCAATACCCAATTTGAAGATATTGTATGTATGGTATAGAAGTTCCTTTAACTCAACAAACAGTGTCCATTCACAATCGATATTCCTGTGTGAGCGAGAAGGCCAAAAGCGAAATAGAGATAGCCAGAGGGCGAATATGAGATTTGGAAAGAAAGAGAAAGAGGGTAAGAGGAGAGTTCTATATCCTAAAAGTAGTATTTGCATATTAACACACACTTTATGAGCTAAAGGAATCAAATTTTTTTAACTCGTTTTATCTTTCAAAAAGTAAACAAAAAAAAACAAAGTGTGTTACTGCTATGCAAAAGTTGCAAAACAGCAACAGAATAGTGCAGCTAATAGTATGCTAGAAGGAGATGATCAAAAACATTTTACAATTAATGAGATCTAATTTGTAGGAATGTAATTTCTTTTCTGCTTCTTTTACTTGTTGTTGTTGTTGCTGTTGATTAAAGTTTTTTGATAAAAGATTCGTGTTTCAACGTAAATTGCAACCTTATGAAAAGAGCAAGCGAAACAGCAGATTCGCTGGCTGACATGCTGTTGTTTTGCTCTAACTGATGCAATGTTGTACAACAACGAAACAACTGAAGAGCTAGGGCAATAAATTCATCCACATATGTATGTATGAATCTATCGGTCGATCTATCTATCGTGTATTTCATAGCATTATCCAACTTTTTCTATCATATATTACATCAACAAATCAGCAATATATGTAAAAGTGCATGTGGATGGCAAGTTAAAAATATTTGTGTATATCAACTAAGTTTTGTGGCACTGTGACCGTTTTCGAACGAAGAATTGTAAATGTTAGTAGTAGCTAAGCAAGTATTATCACGTTGTAAATGTGGCTTCAACTCGTTCACCAAACACAATATGTATGTAAACGTAAAAACGCTGATCGTTTGGGCAAAAACAAAATCAAAAAAAAAAAAAAAAAAAACTTATTGTAATATATATATATATATGTTATAATTCACAATTTGTTTCTTCGTTTACTTATTATGTGTGAAAACGAATTGTAGATATATGTTATATATATGTAATTGAGTGAATTGGATGTTTGATTTCATTATTATTTCATGTTTATGTTTTTAAAAAGATTTACATTCGCGTTCAGCGTTGGAAAACGCGTTGTGAATACGAGTTCGAACCGTTCAAAAATAATAAATTCGCCCAATGCAAAAAACTATAGAAAAAATAATAATAAAAAGTAAACAACTGATTTTTGACAAAACGATAATACCAAATACAAGTATGTACTTTAAATAGTCAGTGTTGCCCAACTAAGTGTAATGAATGTGTTTTAAACAAAACTATTGCCTTTAAACATAAACTACCAAACAAAATCAAAATTACAACTGATTTTAAAAACATTTATTTTCGTTTCTTTCAACTAAACTGACGATTTATTGTATTTGATTAATAAAAAATGCAAGTGAATAAGAAATTAAAACGTCATATATACTATATGTAATCCGATATTTATGTAAATGTAAAGGGCAGCACTGAAATATAAACACAAGGATAATGTGAAAAAAAAATGTAAAGGTTAAAAAAATATCGATAACTGGTTTTAATCTTCCATATACATACATACGATACAGGCCATGAATACACTTGTATTCAATACTAGCAATCGCGATTTTAATCAAATTCTGAGAATGTGGAATTGATTGGTGTTTCGGAAATCAAAAATTCAACCTCCAAAAAATCTAAATAAAATAAAAATGTTCTTTATAAAACAAAGAACATTTTTCAATTTGCACAGCTTTGATTGTTAGTCTTAGTAATTACTCGTTTAAAAAGTCTTACGTAAATTATATAGATATGTACATAAATAAAAAGTGAAAACAGAAAGCGATAGGGTCTATGATATAATATAATTTATGATTTATGTTGATTATTTTAACGTTGCGTTTGAGAAGCACTAAAATCTTAAAAAAGAAACCTAAAACAAAAAGTAAATAAATATGTATGTATTGTATTGTATGTACTTATTTTAAAATAAAAAAAAAACTAAAACAAGACTAAGAAAGTGTCATTGCAAACAAATCTTACGCAATTGTTTTTTCAGTTAAAATGGTATTTGTATTATTGAAAGATATAGCAAGCAAAACGAATATATATATACTATATATGTATGTAGAAACAGGAACATATGATGTATGTATGTAAATCGACGAATGTGTCAATTTATAAAATAATTTAATCAAACCTTATCGCACATTTGGGACAGGTCGAGTGCTCAATAAAATAAAAGCATCAAATGGAGTTGATATTGTTAAATATAATCATTTATTAAAACCGTTTCTGAAATTCATTTACTTATTTCTTATATGTGGGTCGCTTCACTATTTAAATTTCCGTGCGGCCTCTTTTTATTTAATAATAAGGACAGTTAACTTTGCGATAATTCAGCTTTGATGTAGACCACTTTTAATAAAACGTAAATACAATTTTAGTATTGTATTTGGTAAGACAAGAACAACATTTGGTGTTTAATATGACATAGTTTGTACTCTACGGTATATTTTGAATGTATATTTTGTATAGGTGGAAGGGTATTTTAAAATTTAAAATACACAAAGTTAAAATACCCTTCTACCCTAGAGTAACGGGTATAGAAATACTTTTGTATGGGCAAAAACTACAGGCCTTAGTTGCATTGGCTGACAATATGGTATATTGTGCCTTCTATGGTATATTTCGAATGTGGTACTATATCGATATATACCAAATATGTAATTCGGTATATTTTCAGTATTTTTTGTATTTTTGATATATGTTGAAAAAAATACCGCAATAATTTGCTTTTATTCAAAATGGGTTGAGATAATAGGAAATAAGTTAGATGCCAAATTCATTGAAGACAGCACGTCAGTGCTCTTCTGTAGTCAATTCTTGATTATTCTTATTCAAAATCATTCTGTGGACTTAGCCTAAGTACATAATATTGGAATGCTACTACAGCGGCAGAAGAGTAGCTGTACATATATATATCTTATATGCAATGTTAGGGAGAGAGAGAGTCTTATGGGCATATATGTATGTATTGCAAGCGGTCAGCGTGGGAATGCTGACTTAGCTTGAATGATGTCTTCGCGTGCAGCATAAGTGGGTGATCTTATTTCACGTCCACTGGAGTTTGATTGTTTATGTAATACAACTTTGTGTTGTTGTGGACTCAAGTCCGCTTAAGTTTGCTTATTTATTTAATGCAACTTTGTGTTGCTGTTTATTTATTGGTACAGTGTATCCTCGATATATGCACATACTACAGGGTAGCGGGTATCTCACAGTCGAGCACACTCGACTGTAACTTTCTTGTTTTTTTTTTAATATTTTGAGAATGTTTCCGCAATATGTCGCTTGTATTCAAAATGGGTAGCGGGTATCTCACATGCGAGCCCACTCGACTGTAACTTTCTTACTTCCCTGCAGTTCTGAGCGCTAGTTCGTTGCTGGTGAAATAAGCGCTTACCAGGAGCCAGTCACTACTTACAAAGTGGCGTCTAGCCATGCGTTTCTTAATTTCCGTTTTTGTATGAAATGTCCGCAAATAGGGTCAATCGCCACCGCCTCGATTACCACGAACTAGTGAAATAGTGCAACATATTAGGGTCAGTAAAATAAGTGCTTACATTAGACCCCATGGAACGGCCGGTAAAATAAGTGCTTACATGGGACCCCATTGAAGGGTCAGTAAAATAAGTGCTTACATCGGACCCCATGTAGGGGTCGGCCATTATAAATTAAAAAAAAATTTACAATTACAATTACAGTTTTTATTTAATTTTAATTTTTCTTTATTTTAATAAGACGGATACTTTTATTACTTTAAGGCAACTTGAGTTTTAAAATATCGTTTTTTGGAGCTGCAAGGCCTTTCTCAACTGGTCCTCAGTTATTGAATCTGGAAATAAAGGATTAGAAATTCTTAATAGATTAAAGTGGATAATGATTTTTAAATAATTATCTTTTAAAATACTCACCGATCATAACACCAAAGAAATTGTCTTCTTTTTAGGCCGCATTCCCTGTCATTATTTCTATAACGTAGATTTTCTGTCATAATTTCCACTTCCTCTTCTTTAGGCACATTGTCGCTTTCCACTGTAGAACTATGCATTATACTAACTGCTTGATATTCTTTTATTATCTGTTTATTTAATATTTTACACATTAAACATATAATGCATACATAAATTATTTTTTAAGTAACTCACCTAATAATTGATCGCGAATCCGCTTTGCACTTCTCAACTCAAATGCTTGCACTAATTTCATCATCTAGGAAACACAGCTGCGTTTGAGTAAAAGAGTAGCACAAAATAAAACAAAGACGCGTAAACAAACAGCGATGTAAAGCATAATCGAAGTTTTCTCTTTAAACTTGTGTAAACAAAATAACAAAAACAAAAGCGATGCTTGCCGTTATTTTGTACTTATGCTTTAATGCGCATATATTTATTAACTAGGTGGTTCGACGTTCGATTACTATAGGGTTAATCTAGTAAGTACCCAGGTAGTGATCGACGAGGTAAGCACTTATCCAGGGCCAATCGCAAATTCGAGTCGACTAGGTGGTTCGACGTTCGATTACTATAGGGTCACTTTAGTAAGTACCCGTGTAGTGATCGGCGAGGTAAGCACTTACCCAGGGCAATCGACACCTCCAGAACTGCAGGGTTGTTAATATTGAACATTTACCGAATATATTGAAGACATCTAATTAGAATAACAATTAACCCGCTTAGGTATCTTCAATCCGAAACTACTTAAACATGATCAACAGATCATATCGAGTTTGTACCCCGAGCGCGCTCGAACCCGAGCACCACAACACGCTCGGCTTGTACTCTACCACCAGAGCTATCGCATTGATTATGAACCCTCTATGCATATAGATACTAATATAGGCATATAAATTAAATTCCAATACGTTGTGAGAAAGAACTTCTTTATTGAAACTTCAAAATTGAACTAACTTTACAAAACTTAAGAATAACCTAATGTGGCTGTGGGATAGCGGCAGCGGCGCTGGCGTACTTGGCGGCGTAGTTAGTAGCGACGTTGGCGTAGGCGGATTCATTGTTGCTGACGGCGACAATTTTGTGGAATCAGCATTTATTGTTGTTTTCTTAGGACTGATTGGCGGATGTTTAATTTATTAAACTCGAGTGGTCAATAATTGTGCAACAATTTGGTTACAAAGTTGAACAATTGTTTATGTCAGTGAACTGTGACAATGTTGCTGTTAACTTGTATAATCGTGTACGCATACATATAATACATACATAGCAGGCGTTTTTGTCCATACAAAAGTATTTATTTAATAATAATAATAATAAAAAACAAGTGAGAAAGCAACAGTCAAGTGTTTTTGACTGTCGACCAGAGCAGACGTGCGCGCTGTTTTCGTTTAAGAAATTGCGGTACTTTGTAATTGTCGCCGAGATAGTAAACAAGCGAAGTTACGGAGTTTTGTTTACAGTAATTGTAAATACTGTAAATAGTGAAGTGCAAGAGCTTATTGTTTTCGTCGCGGACAAAAGCTGAGTGATTTGAACTGCTTGAGCGTACTGCTTGCAACATGTGTACTGCTTGCAATGCATGTACTGCTTTATTTTGAACTGTTTTAATTGAGCTGCTTTAATTGAACTGCTTGCGTGTAGTGCTTGTGTGGTTTCCTGCTTTCTGTGTACTGCTTGCGAGTGTGTGTGGTTTCCTGCTTGCGCGGTTTAACTGCTTGCGAAGTTTAAACTGCGAACCGTTGGCGCCATGATGGACACGAGATCTAGTGCCAGTGTATGCAGCAGAGAACGGCAAGGATACACCCAAACAATAAGTGTACCCGAATCATTTGTGCGTTTACGGCACTTAGAGTGTGATCGGCACTCTTAAATAAGTGTTGTTGCCTTGCACTGATATTTTCGGACATGCTCATACGCACACTCGCAAAACGATTTCGTGCTCTTTTCTGCATGTATACATGAGTTGACGCCGATCAATATGCGAAAGCAAAAGGAATGTGCGAAATTGAGAGCACAACACTTGAGACAAACAATATGTGAGAGACAAGTGTGTTGTTGTTATTCTTGCATTAGCTTCATGTATGCATGCATACATATTTGTTTTTAAGTATGCATATATACATATATGTGAGATGAAAATAAAAGCCGTGTTTTGCTGCTTCATTGCGCGTATTTAATTTTAATGTTTTCAAGAAAGTCATTACATATTTTATATGAATTTGAGATCGTTCATACAGATAAAGGAACAGGTAATTTAGTCGTTAATAGTTTTCCTTTTGGATTCATTTTAATCTTAGATTAGAAGACGTAAATTAATTTAAGTAATTGCCGTTTTCAGTGACTAATATAAAAATAACAAATGCTTATAATTATTACAAGTGAATGAGTCTTCAATGACTAGGTCTTACAATATGCTTAAAAATATGATAATGAAATTTGGTCTCCAATGACTAGTTTTAAATAAAAAAAAAAAGAATTAATGAAATTGAGCATGTGAATTATAAACAAAGTAAATATAACTTATTCTGATTTGTTAATATGCTTGTAATAAGAGTGCAAAAATAGTAAACTGTCAATAGATGTTGGTCCCAACCTATTCCGCTTTTGAGTAATGACATTGCCTGCTAATGAAAATACTCTTTCAGCCGGTGCACTACTTGCAGGTATTGAAAGAAACTTCAATGCCACCTTTGACAGAAAAGGGTAACGATTTTCATTTACTCTCCACCACTGCAGTACATCGAAATAATGACTTAACATAACCCTTTCTCTAGAATATTGTTCTATTTCTTCTATTGGGGATTCTCTAGAGTTCTTATTAGATGGTGCAGCAACTAAGGTTGGGAAAAAAATTCTGGTTTTGAAACAGATGCTCTGCTTGGTGACGGCTTTGATAAAGTGGACATTACTGTGCAGGATGGACTAGATGGACAGCCACCCAATTATAGTCGATAGATTTCAGCATTGCGTAGTTTGAGTTTCACCTTGTTGGGCATGAACTCTTTAGAGATGTGTTTAACTTATGCTGCAAATTGGCTTTTTTGAAGTACCTAACAATTTTTTTGCATATCGTCACTGTTTCGATTAGATCCGTTGTTTCTGAAAATGATTGTTCCAAACAATTGTTTAAAAGATGACTGCTGCAGTTAAGCCTGATGTTGTTTTCTAAAGCTTTTTTCATGTTGCTGCCCCTATCTGTTACAAATATGATCTCGTCAATGTTTTCAATATTAAATGTTGAGAATACTTTTTTAATTTTAGTTAAAATGTTTTCTCCGCTGCTTTTCTCTGATTCCATTGACTTAAGGCCCAAAATTAAATCACAAAGAACATTGTTTTTAAGATAATTAATTGTGATGCCCAAGAAGTTTCGTTGTAAATATTGGTCAGACCACATATCAACGGTGGCAGCTAATCCTGCAGTATCTGCTGCAATTTGAATTTCCGATGATATTAGCACTTTTTTTTCTTCAGCGTCTTTGTGGACCTTTCGACTTAACGTTGATGGACTAGGCAGCAAGTCATCCACATCTATGTGATCCCCATAGGCGGCACCAATTTTGATAAAAAACTGCACCATGCTTTTATATCCGGGCCCGGCTACTGATGAAAACGGCTGACAATCTTGGACAATCCATTGACTGCATTTCTCAATAGCTTCTGCTTTGTCTGTTGCCGACACTTTCGTCACTTCTTTTGGTTGCCTTAATGTCATACAACATTAATGCCGAGACAAATTTGATGTGTGGCCAGCCACAAATTTTAGAACTTTACGACAGGTCGAGCAAAATAGCCACCCTTCCACGACACTTTCGTCTTCTTTAAGAATAGAATGTAAGATGTTCCACATAACACTTCTTCCTTTATGTTTTTGTGTTAAAGTGTACGTTCCACAATCAATTTTACTTTTTATAGAGTCCGGCGTTTCAGGCATTTTGCTAATTCCTTCTCAGGCTTCAACTAACAACTGAAATCAAGCGACCAAAAAACCAGCGATCATGCATTCATACAAGTCAAAGACACTCGAAATCATAACTGTAAAGCATGAGTGTTTCGCTCACAGTGCATTATTGCGCATTGCCTTTTGTGATCTACCGTTGCTTTTGGTATACTTGCTTTAAGTGCACTACGCAGTTTACTTATCTCAGCAAAATTTTTGAGTGTCTTGTGAAATAGAATCTACGCTTACTGTTTCAATGAGTGACGAAATGCAAAAACACGAAACACAGAAAGCGATTTGTGCGTTTGGGTGTGTTGTTCTATTCTTTTTGTTTGTGAGTGCGACAAGCGCTCCAAACTTATAAGTGTGATTCGGGTGCCAAAAAGTGACACCCTTGACGTTCTCTGGTATGCAGCGATACGAGCGAGATGTCCGTCTCGGACGATCGTCCACGCGGGAAGCGAGGCAGAAAGCCGCGAAGCAAGGCTGTATCGTCGCCCAACCTGGTTGACAGCGACGATGCATCCTCTGCCAAGCGGCTGGCTGTCTCCTTTATTGGAGGCAACGCCGATGGAGCAGCCGCCAACGAAGTCGCCGCTGGAGCCGCCGCTGGAGCCGCCGCTGGAACCGCAGTTGAAACCGCCGCTGGAACCGCCGCTGGAGTCGCCGATGGAGTTGCTGCTGCTACTGCCGCCCCTGCACCCGCTACGGTGGCCGCTATCGCCCGACTGAGCGCGCCTGCCTGTCCAGCCCCTGCTGGTAGTTTTGTTGCTGCCAGTGTGGTGAAGGAAGGGTCTGATGCCGTATTGGCTCAGCTGGCGGGTGTAGACCAGACGGTGAGGTCCGCTGTGCTGCGCGCTGGACTGGCGCCGGAAGCGGCCATTGCCGTCCTGGAGGTAACTGCCCGGCTTAGCAAGCTGGTGACCGCGCTAGTTGTGCGAAACGCCGTCTTGGAGACGAAGGTTGCGTTGTGGCAACCAGCTGCTGCGCCCTTTACGGCCCCAAGTGCGAGTGGTGCCGCCACCAGAGCTGTCTCCGGCGTCGCCCCGATGGCCGCCCCTAGAAATGCTCCTGCAGCCAAGAAGCCCGTGGAAACGTGGTCGGCTGTAGTGACGAGCAAGGACCCGACAGTGTCGGGCAAGGAGATTGCCGATAAGGTAATGAGCCAAGTTGCTCCAGCTCTGGGCGTTAGAGTTCACGAAGCCCGTGAATTGAAGCGCGGTGGCGCCGTCATTCGTACGCCGTCGAGGAACGAGATGAATAAAGTGGTGGCCAACGCGAAGTTTAACGAGGTCGGCCTGGAGGTTGAGCCCAACCGTGGAGTGAGGTCGAAAATCACCGTGTTCGGAGTGGACACAGCGATTATACCGGAAGTTTTCATGGACGAGCTCTATGAGAACCACTTCAAGGAGGAGTTCTCGCCGTCGGCCTTCAAGAAGATGGTGCATATGGCGTCGAAGCCGTGGTCGGTCACTGATGGTGTCAGAGTCAATCTGACACTCGAATGTGACGAAAAGGCGCAAGCGGTGCTTGATAAGACCGGGCGGGTCTATATCAAGTGGTTTTCATTCCGCTGTAGGTCGCTCGTCCGTACATACGCGTGTCATCGCTGTGTGGGATTCGACCACAAGGTTTCACAATGCCGATTGAAGAACGAAGTATGCCGCCAATGCGGGCAGACCGGCCATGTAGCGTCGAAATGTGCTAGCCCGGTGGACTGCCGAAACTGCCGTTTCAAGGGGCTTCCCTCCGGGCATTACATGCTCTCGGAGACGTACCCAATATATGGTGCGGTCTTAGTGAGGGTGCAAGCTAGACATTAAAATATTAAGCTTCATGCAAGCTAATTGTGGTCGAGGTCGAGCCGCTACCATTGAGTTTGCAACTCGGGTGCGAGACTTCCGCCACATGTTCGCTTTGGTGCAGAAACCGTTCGTCGACAGAGTTCACGGCATTACGGACATTCCAGCCGGGATGCGTGTGTTTGCTGATCGGCGTTCGAAGGCTGCCATCTTTTTCGACGACCCGGATGCCATCTGCATGCCTATTGAGTCGCTCATCACGGACTTTGGCGTATGTGTGAGTGTCACTGGAAGATTTGGCTCAACCTTCCTGAGCTCCGTGTGTTGCCAATACAACACTGAATTGGAACCGTATCTTGCGTATCTAGATTCCGTGCTACTACTGGCTGGTAGCAATCCGGTTATCTGTGGCATAGATGCGAATGCAGTGTCCCCCACGTGGTTCAGCAAATCGCTCGAGCGTGCTCGCGGCGACTTGAACCGCCGAAGGGGTGAGCTGCTGACCGAATGGATTCAAGAATCCCGAGCCGGTGTGCTAAATGAGGTCAGTAGTTTGTATACGTTCGATAATCACCGCGGACGGAGTGATATCGACGTCACGATTGCCAACGAAGCAGCGCTTATGTGGGCCACATATGACTGGAGAGTGGACGAGTGGGACCTCAGTGACCACAACACGATCTGTGTTGAGGTGGCGCGAGATCCCAGAGACACAGTTGAGAGCGATGCTCCTGTTCCGTCCTGGAACTTCTCCAATGCACGTTGGCAGTCGTTCCGTGGTGAGCTTATATGCAAGCCTGAGGAATTCCCGCAGGACTACACGGAGATGTCCATTGATGACCAGGTGTCTGCAACGCGTGCACTGGTGCACAGTGTATGCGACCATGTATTTGGACGCAGGCAGCCGAGAGCCGTTCGGAAAGTGGTCTGGTGGAATGCCAACCTCAGTACGAAACGCCGAGAGGTCAGGAGACTGAGGCGACGGCTACAGAATGCTCGTCGTCGTGGCAGCGATGAAGCAGAGCGACTTGCTACTGACCTGCGGATCTCCGTGGGTAAGTACAAGAAGCTTATTCTGTCGGCAAAGGAGGACAACTGGCGTCGCTTCGTTGGAGATAATCGGGATGATCCTGGGGCATGTCTACAGGATTTGCCGACGTCACAAACGGAATTCCGAGTTGGGCTGCCTACGGGTAAATGGCGAGCCAGTCGTAACATGGCCCGACTTTGCGCGAGTGCTCCTCCGTAACTTCTTCCCAGTTGCGGAGTCGAATGCACCGATTGCCATCCCAGATGTGCTTCCGCCCACACTCGACGAGTACGAAGTGAGTGCTTGTGTCGCCAGGCTACGGAGCAGACGCTCGCCTGGCATGGACGGCATCACTGGAGTGATCTGTAAGGAGGTTTGGCGTGCTATTCCTCAGCATCTTACAGCGTTGTATTCCCGCTGTTTAGCCGAAGGACGTTTCCCTTCTGAGTGGAAACGCCCGCGCGTTGTGCCACTTCTTAAGGGGCCCGATAAGGACAGGAGCGATCATGGTTCTTATTGTGGTATATGTCTGCTACCAGTCTTTGGTAAGGTGCTCGAGGGTTTCATGGTCAGCCGAATGAAGGACATGCTTCCAGAGGGCTGCAGATGGCAATTTGGATTTCAGCCTGGACGCTGTGTGGAGGATGCCTGGAGACACGTGAAAAGTACTGTCGATGCTAGCCCGGCAAGATATGTACTCGGAATCTTCGTGGATTTCAAAGGAGCATTTGACCACGTGGAGTTGGATTCTGTGCTACGCCGTCTAATCGACTCTGGCTGCCGAGAAGCCAGCTTGTAGCGAAGCTTCTTCTCTGGCAGGAGTGCGTGCATCGTCAGCAGATACGAGGAAGCATCTGTGCCGGTGACCAGAGGTTGCCCACAGGGTTCCATCAGTGGTCCATTCATTTGGAACCTCATGATGGATGTGCTTCTTCGGCGCTTGGAGCCTTTGTGCAAACTGAGCGCGTATGCAGACGACTTGCTGCTTCTCGTTGAGGGAAACTCCCGAAACGATCTGGAGTCGAAAGGAGCGGAATACATGTCCATCGTAGGAGCTTGGGGAACAGAGGTAGGCGTGTCCGTCTCCACCAGTAAGACGGCTGTCATGTTGCTGAAAGGCCAATTATCGCCTAATAGGCGACCTGGAGTACGGTTTGCTGGAGCAAGCTTGCCCTACGTTGACAAATACCGGTATCTGGGCATCACGGTCGGCGAGCGGTTGAATTTTAACCCGCATATCGCGTCTTTACGCGATCGGCTGAGCGGAGTCGTTGGTGTTTTGGCACGCGTACTACGGGTCGACTGGGGGATCAGTCCCCGTGCCAAACGGACCATTTACACTGGACTCATAGTGCGCTATTTGGTGCCTCAGTGTGGTATGCCACGGAGATGAGACAAGTAGGGGCAGGAGGCACCTATTGTCCTGCCAAAGGCGCATCCTTCTTGGATTCCTACCGGTGTGCCGCACAGTATCCACTGTGGCACTGCAAGTTCTTGCTGGTGTTCCCCCGTTTGATCTGGCTGCCATGAAATTGGCAATCAGTTTCAAACTTAAACGCGATCACCCGCTGGAGGAGAGCGACTGGCTGTTTGGTCTTTTTATCCCGGATGCTGGGTTTGTCTTCAGCAGGCGAGACTTCGGTTTCAGCCTACGTGCTGGATTCCTGCTGACAGGCCATGGGTCGCTGAATGCATTTCTACATGAGAGACATCTAAGCGGAACGCCTGCATGTCTATGCGGTGCGGATAGCGAAGATGCGCTGCACGTTCTGTGTGTATGCCCCATATATGCAGATTTACGTCACCTCGATGGACTTGGGATCGAATACCTGCATGGCGTCTGGAGGGTTTCTGGAGCGGTGGCGACACAGGAGAGGATGGAGCTATTGCAAATAAAGCGATTCTTGAGGTGCGTCACCAACGCTAACTGTTTGGAGTTAAATTGGTAGTACCCTTGTGGTACGAAACCTGACCGGAGGTCTTCTGGTACCACGGGAGCCAGGTACCCGCGGACTTTTGTCCGTCCTGGCACGGGTTGTGGCCCTTCGGGAGCATCGTGGTGGCTGTGGTTTACATCCACAGATCGGCAGTGGTTTTAGGTGGGCGTCGCTCCCCACACAGGAGGAAGTGTCCAGTCCAAACAACTGGCTCTTCAAATGTGTACCTGCGGTGAATTCCAAGGGGGCGCTGTTCAACGCTTAAATTGATCCCTGTACTCGGGCACCGTGTGATAAGTCACTTGTGACAGGTGCATACGTAAAACACTGGTCTTTATGTGACAATGTTGCTGTTAGCTCCTCCTCCTTAAAATCCTACTTGTCCTAAAGTAGGTACTAGAAGTACTAGAAGAAGTTGTTAAATTCTAATGGAATTGGTTTATCATAGTTTGTTTTGATGTTATTTAATTTAATCTCATTATTTGGGACTGGTGTAATTTCCTTGATGTCTCGTGCTTTTGTGAAAAATTTTGTGATAATGATTGAAATTATTATTGTGCCAAGCAGGCAGAATACAGCGATAATGTTATTTAAGGAGTGGGTTTTAATGAAGTTTAAATACTTAGTATTTTTTATGTTTACAGCTTGGAGGGATTCCAGTGAAAGGATTTGCAACTTTCTACTTCTGTTGGGGTCATCTGAATGAGTGGGACTCCGGTTTTCATCATTGCCTTCTCTTTGTTGTTGAATTATTTATTATTTATTATGATTGACATTCCAAAAATGTACCAAATATGTTCCTTTAATTTGATGTGTGTTATTGCCTTGGATAATGCTTCCGTTAAAGTTGTTTAGTAGAAGAAGACTGTTGTCAATTTCTTCAATTGTTTTGATGTGGTCCGCGTTGGTGAATCCGCACAGCGATTCCTTTCCCTGAAGTAACTTAGCAATACATTTTGAGATCTGAAGGTTTACAATTTTTGTCTTACGCAAATTTTTAGTTCTTTTGTTGTTTTACATTTTCTTGGTACTTTTAATATATTACTGTCGGATAGGAATATTTCATTTGTTTCTAAGTTAAGTATTAAATTGTTTTTTATTACAGGTTTTATTATAAGATTTTGGTAATTTATTGAATATAGTTTAGGTATTTTAACAATATAAATGATTGTAGACTTATTATGTAGTACGGAAATATCCGTATGTTCTAACATTTCCTCAACCGTTAGTGATGACATATTATTTTCTTTGGAAAATTTTATGAACCTCTTGTAGTTCATTTTCATTTAAAAGAAGAATTTATTACGCTAAGCTTAGCCCATTGAACTGCGTATTTAATATTAATTTTATTATTATTTATTATTATTATTATTTTTCCTTAATTAGTCTAACCTGATTTTGAAGGCTCGTGGCTATGTCGTTACTAAACCCGTTATCGTCTCTAATTTAATTCTTTAGCATATTGGACACATATGTTAAATTATTAACCCTATCTTGTAATTGTTTATTTATTATAATCTGGTCGTTACTATTTGAAATAAGGTTATTTAAGTTGTTGTGAAGCCTAACCAATCTATTGACCTTGTTTCCTAACCTTAAGGGATAATGTACTTAACGCTGACAAAGCTTGGACTATTTCATGTGTTAGAGTGTGAAATAGATAACTTATTTTTAAATCCTTTAAAGTATGGTCTTGAATGGTTAAGAGTTCTGATTTTATATGCTTTAAATCGATTATGTGAATTAGCCTTACTGAAGAAGTCTGCAACTTCCCCGATTCCCTTATGAATGGAAATCGTATGTGCCTCGGTGTAATTGGTTATCTCCATGTAGAGCGCTACCATGGGCAAGAATAAGAGCAGAATAAGAATCCTGAAATGTGACAAGAATTAAACGGTGATTGGTTGGTGTTTGAAATTAACGAATTAACGTAAGAAACAAAATGATAATCTGGTAACTCTAAGTTAAGCATAAATTGATATGACATCCTTGTGTTGAATTTCACCATATACATAGAATATTGCGAAATGAAGTAGTTCGCTTTGAGTCGTTAAGAAGAATAGAACACAGCAAATGAATTGACTGGCTGGCAAAAGTCCTCTACTGAACCCTCCTCGAGGGTGCCGGCTGGGTAGGATCTGTATTACCTCATTGCCAACGGGTAGCAGATCTCTACTATACGTCGACATTTCAGATACTGCAGATCCTAGCTGAGGACTCTGCTCTTTATCTTTCGGGCATCTGTCTGAAGATAAGAAGCAGAATCCATGGTACGAGGTGTCTGGCGGTCAGACTGAAAACGCTATGGGGGGGCTCCCACGAATAAAATTAGCCAATATGTCTCAGTATGGAGCACATAAACAACTCAACCCGAGCTGGGATGTCAGCTCAAACGTCGGTGGAGCGCGTGACTGCTACCACCGGCGGGCACGGGGGGGAGAGATCCTCTCTGCGTGTCGCCAGCGGTCACACCTCTGATGCGGTGGGAGCAGGCCGAATGCGCGCGGGTGCTGTGGTCTTAACCGACTCGGACCAAAAGAGCGCTGCGTCAACCTCTACGGTGGAGGGGGAACGTCTTCCTCTTTAGTCACCTCGGCCTATCGCCAGCACCTCCAAGGTTGCGCAGCGGGGCACGAGGGGTTGAAGGAGAAGGCCAAAAATAAGGCGGCGACCCGCATTCACGCAAGACTCAGTGGCGTAGCAAACCTGTCCGACAAGGATCAGGAGAGGCTTGCCTGGGCCAACACGTAGATGCGGGAAAACCAACGAGACAAAGAGCAACGGTTGCTGAAACTGCCAGGCGGCATCTCGCCGTTGCTCCCAGACAGTCCAATGACTACTTTCGAAGGCACTGGCTGGATGAATGGTGTCAAGATCCTGACATGCAAGAACGACCCAACATTGCTGTGGCTGCAAGCGACCGTACCCAAACTGGACGGACTGTGGGAGGGGGCCAAGCTGGACGTGGTGGACAGGAATAATATTCCGTCCATGCCGAAGGCGATAGTCCTGTTCCCCATAGTAGTGCAGGGCGAGCGGGCGCTTCAGCTGCTTAAAAAGCAGAACCCGGTCATTCCGACGAGTGATTGGTCCGTGCTGAAGGTTAATGAACCTTTACCCAGTGGTGGGCAGCACGTGATCATTTAGATCAATAAGGAGGCCGAGAATCTGCTATATAAGCGCAATGGGAAGATGGCGTGGGGCTTAGCGAGCGTGTACCTTCGCCTCAAAAAACGTCATCCCAACGAACAGGACACAGACACGCTGAGGTCAGGGGAGGTCGAGGCAGAGCTCGGTCTCGAGAGTGTGACCGACGCCACCCAGCACCTCAGCGTGACTGACGAGACGGAGGAGGTGGGGGGAGGAACTGTCCATGCAGACGGGTTCCCGCGAGTTTGCTAACCTCTAATGAGTGTGTTGCAACTCAACCTCCATAAGACCAAAACGGCTTCGGCGGAGCTACTCCTTGCCCTGGAGGAAGTGTCCGCCTACGCGGCTTTGGTCCAAGAACCGTGGATAGAGTCGGGCAACACGGTTGCTGGGCTGAAGTCTCATAACTACGATTTATACGTCCCGACATTGGTAAGTAGATCGAGAACTGCCATCCTTGTAAAAAAAGGGGCTAAAAGCTCATCTACTGCCTAATTACTGCAATGATGATCTAACCGTGGTGGTGCTAGAGAACTGTGAAGGATGTTTGCTGCTGGCATCCTGCTACATGGCCCACGACGTGCCGGCTCCTCCTGACGAGCTGCGGAGACTGGTGGACATGGTCTGCTCCTCCAACAAACACCTAATAATCGGAACATACGCCAACGCTCACCATAGCGTATGGGGAAGTCCCGACATCAATGACAGGGGTGAGTCAGTTCTTGATTTTATCCTAAACTATAAGCTTAGACTAGCCAACAGAGGTGAGGAATCTACCTATGTAGGGCCCACCTTTCGTAATGTGCTGGACTTAACTATTGCGACTGAGTGCACCAATGTAGAAGAGTGGAGGGTCCTAGATAGACCCTCTTTCTCGGATCATAAGTACATTCAATTTACCATTCCTCTAAACAGGGTACCTGCGGCTCAGCCGTTCAGAAATCCCCGTAATATGAACTGGGCGAAATACTCTAGCCTTGTTTCCAAGTCTCTTGGTCCGCCGTGTAACATCAACTCGGTACAGGACCTAGAAACAACTGTCAATGTCCTCTCAGCAGGACTACTTTCCGCGTTTCGCCAATCGTGTAGGCTCTCAAGACCGACGAGAAGATCGAAGCCACCCTGGTGGAGCCCAGATCTCTCATCGCTACGTGGGGAGCTTACTAGCATGTTTCAACTTGCTAAGAAGGCGGACGACAAATATGTCTGGGACGAGTACATGTCTCTCCTGAAGTCATACAAGAAGATGATCCGTTCATCTAAAAGGTCTTCATGGATAACCTTTTGCTCAGACCTGGACAATATAAAAGACACCTCCACACAGAGGAAGCTGCTGTCCAAGCAGGCTAGTCTGCTCAAGTCGGGCGATAGAGTGTGGACGGAGAGTAGCGCTGAAACTCTTGAAGTACTGCTCTCATCTCATTTCCCGGGATGTATTGGAATAGAGAACAGTGACTGGCAGATCTTTCCTAGTCTCCCAGTTATGAGACCCCCTGCCGGTCTAATTACAGACAATAAAATAATTTGGGCTATCGACTCCTTTGCGAAGGTCAGGTCGCCCGGTCTCGATGGACTTTCGCCAGCAATGCTGCAAGCCAGCAAGCCCACAATTGTTCCGTGGCTATCGGGAATCTATTCGGCGTGCCTCGCATGGGATCATATCCTCACTCTTTGGAGGACCTCGAAAGTAATTTTCCTGCCCAAGGCCGGCAAATGTAGTCATGTGGTTCCAAATGACTTCCGGCCTATCAGCCTAACCTCTTTCCTGCTCAAAACTTTGGAAAAGCTACTTGATTTGCACATCACAAGCAACTCAATGCATCTGTTATCGCCAAATCAGCATGTGTATACTAAGGGCAAGTCCATTGAGACGGCTCTCCATGCTCTAGTGGCCTCCATCGAAAAAACAGACCATTATAAAGAATATGCCTTGGGTGCATTTCAAGATATTTCAGGCGCCATCAATAACGTCACTACTGACGCTATTATAAAGGGCCTTACCTCAGTAAACACGACTCCAGCGATCCACAGGTGGGTCAACCGCCTTCTTTGCGACAGGTGGTGGCTACGTGGGGTGATGCGGCCATTACAAAGGAATTGCGAGGTGGCATTCCCCAGAGTGGTGTTCTCTCGCCTCTCCTTTGGAACTTGGTCGTAAATAGCCTACTTCAAAAATTCACTAGACGGGCCCCCAAGTTAATTGCCTATGCCGATGACATAAGCATTTTGATAACTGGGAAATGCCCAACCACCCTTAGTTCTATAATGGAACTGACTTTACGGGAAGTTAAAGCATGGGCCGAATCAGCCGGGCTCAGCATTAACGCGGACAAAACGGACCTTATCCTCTTCACGAAGAGGTATAAGGTACCTGCGTGGTCCCCCCCCAAAATAGGCTACACTATGCTAAAGCCGAACCTAGCAGTAAAATACCTAGGTGTGGTATTGGGCAGCAATCTGTCATGGAAGCTCAACGTGTTAGAAAGGGTGAAGAAGGCCACCGGAGCCTTGTACATGGATGCTTAGTTGCACTTGGGGCCTCGTTCCTAATCTAATGCGGTGGATATATATCTCTGTTGTTCGTCCTATCCTCACCTATGGTATTCTAGTGTGGTGGCAGGCTACGGAAAAAAGGACGTACCTCTCCATCATGGAAAGGGCACAGCGTCAAGCGCTACTGTGTATCACAGGCGCTATCAGGTCGACGCATACTAAAGCCCTCGAGGTAATAGCTGGTGTCGAACAGTTGAATCTATAGCCGCAAAATCGTCCCTTAGGATTGCCGCAACAGACAATCTGGGACTGCTAGGTTATGGTCGCAGCGCCATTGGTAGGGAGACTAGTAGAGACTTGGACTATACTATCCCCCTTACCAGTACTGACCATATTAACACTATATTCTTGGAACCGGAGTGCTGGCGGGAAGGGTTATGCATTCCCGAAGCCCTCAACCTCTTCACCGATGGGTCGAAGATGGATTATGGTGACGGAGCGGCCGTATACTGCCCAGACCTGGTCTCCAAACACTCCTATAAACTCCCAGATCATTGTAGCATCTTCCAGGCGGAAGTTTTTGCCATTGGCAAGGCTGCAGAATTGGCTCGGGGTTTACAGCGTTATGACAAATCAATTAACATCTTTGTTGACAGCCAGGCTGCAATAAGATCAATGCACTCTGATGTGGTCAAGTCCAAAGTTGTCCTGGATAGCAGAAGAGCAATAGAGTCGCTGAACGCATCTGCGGTCGTGCGTATCTATTGGATCCCAAGCCATCAGGGCATCGATGGTAACAAGATCGCAGACACTCTCGCCAAAGAGGGAGTTGGGCTCGATGTCGGTAACATGTGCAATGTTCTAATATCCCTGCGAACTCTAGACAGGGAAATTGAGGTGCGCTCTAGACTTCAGTGGGACGCGAGCTGGCGCAATGCCAACTCGTGCAAAACTGCAAGGCTGATGTGTGCCTCTACTAACAAAAACTTAACCAAATTCGTCATGCAGCTTTCAAGGAAAGACAGCAGGCTAATGCTAGGCATTTTAACTGGGGACTGTCTGTCAGCCGTCCATGCTGTAAAGCTAAGTATCACGAACAGTGATCAGTGCAGGAAATGCAACGAGCCCGGTGTTAAGGAAACACTTGAGCATCTTCTCTGTAGATGCCCAGCGTTATCCCGACAGCTTGGAAAAAGCAAGATGTCAAGATTGTCAATCAGCCCGTCTGACTTGGCTTTAATCGAACATTGTGAATCGGCAAGAGAATATTAGTTGAAATTGCAAGAAACGTTTCAATCCAAAGGACCAGTGCGTAAAGCCAGCTTGCTCAAACGTATAGCTTTGTCCCGTATGACTGAAGGTAGTGACGCGCGACAACATAAAAATGATTTCTTTGATGCAGTCAAGAAATTGAAGGCAATTGGTGTATCCATTGGGGACGATCTACTCCCGATTTTTCTCTTATATAGTTTGCCGGATTTCTATGAAACATTTTGATGCGCAATAGAGACACGTGATGAATTGCCAAACCTCGATATTCTGCGTGTGAAAATATTAGAAGAATCAGAAGCGCGTAAAGGCAAAAGTGAGCGCGAAGAACAAAGTGGGTTGTATGCAAATCGCCGAAAAGGCGATCAAAGAGAAAGGTGAAAATGTTATAACATACATGCAATAAAATCGGTCATCTCGCGCGAGTTATGTACTCAGAGCTTTCGTTCTCTTCGTTTTACATTTAACAAGAGAGAGAGAGATCACAAGCTCTCTCAATCACGTACTAGACCATGATACAATTATACAAGGTAGTCTCGTCGGAAAAAAGCTTTCGTCAGTGCGCATTCGTATATTGACGCAAGAGGTTGTCTGCGGACGAAATTTTTAACGCAATTAACCCTTATGTAAAATGACTTTTTGCCATGTATGCCGTAGACACTGATAGAATTAAAATATTTAGAGAATTAGGGGAATTCTCATATATATTATTAATATTGTTCATAAACAATTTACATTTTAAAAATATGCCAAGGAGACATTAATATTAGCTTCAAAATATGTAAATATTAATATCATCGTCTAAGGGTTAATGCGCATGTCGTTGTCGTCTCGTTCACACTACCACGCTGTGCCTCTTTCACTCACACTCATTGCTAACATAGACAGGGTACCAGCTTTTTTCCGACGAGACTACCTTGTATTATTGTATCATGTACTAGACATGAAAAAGTTTTGAGCTCACTTGAAGAGCAGACGCGAGCAAGAACGCTACAGCAAATAAACTGAAGTTATAAGAAAATAAAGTGAAGTTATAAAAAAATAAATAAAACATTAATTTTATTTAAAATAAAGTTAACATACTCTGTTAACAAAGCTGGCGCAGCCGACGGAGTAACCAAAAACATTAAAATACCCACTTAAGTGCAGTGTTGAGTGAATTGGTGCTTGTGCAAATTACATACATACATACTTACCTTGTGCAAAAGACACATAACCTGAAAAGACACGTTTTGTTAAAACATACCGGCTAGAGAAAAGAAAAAGACTCGCAAAAGTGTGTACAGAAAAAAAAAGAAGGAAGAAAAGATAAAGACTCGCAAAAGTGTGTACAAAAAGAGAAACAGAGAAGAAAAAGACCAACAAAGTATCTGGAGCAACTTTTTTTCCTGTGCAGCGTGCGGGCATTTCGAAACTGTACTTATATTTATATGTATATGTGATTGTATGTATAAATCAACAAATGCACCAGTGTTGCCGTCAGCTCGTTACAGAAAAAGGCTAGATTGATTATAAAAAAAGGATAGAAAAGGACAAAAATTTAAAAAAGAAGGACAAAAAACAAGACAAAATATTTTTTCCATACATTTTATGTAATATCACTCTTTATTGCTTGCCAACTCGTTTAGAACATCGTCAATGTCATAATTGCAAACTTCTAAACTTTGATTTTTTGTAGATTGGTTGCTTCCAATCATTTTTAAATATTTCTCAGGACTTTCATATTCATGGCAACATACGCCTTTCCGGCGTAGCCCAAACCTAAAAAAACAATTTTAATAAATGTGTGAAACAAAAGAGTATTAAAATATTTACCTGATAGATAAAATCGCATTTAAAGTTTTTATTTGCAGTCGGTTGCGCAATTTGGTTTTTACTAAATTAGCTTTTTGGTCACGACACATCCACTGCACCAGATCCGGCTGATTTAGCCATGAATCACGGAGCTTTTGTTTATAAGCTTCTTTTGGCATCTTTCCAGCACAAATTTCACAATAAAAGTAACAACTGATAGCACTGTATATCGATATATACGATTCACGATTACAACAGGGTTACATTCATTTAAAAGTGCTGCTATCAATATAAAAGTAATGTACATTTTGATTACTTTTCAGCACTTTACAAAAATAAAAAGCGGATAAGAAAGGCCAGGTCAAAATAAAAAAGGACAGATAAAAGGCTAGGGGATGTTTTAAACTTTTTCCGGCTGACGCAGTTAAAAACCGGACATATCTGTCCGGAAAAAGGATAAAACGGCAACACTGAAATGCACACACCAGCATCTCAGAGCGAACTTATTCAGTTCATAAGTGGTTCGATGACAAGTTCATAAGAACGTTTGGTATCGATAACCGACGAGAACTAACAGAACTAATTCTGTTAGAATATTATAAGTTCTAAAGAACTCAACGGCTATTCATTTTGTTACGTTTTGGATATCGTTTGTGCCAGCAATGTTAGGGGGGTTATCGATATATCGCGAAGCGATATATCGGAGATAGGGAATGGCAACTCTAGGGAGGGAAAAATTTGAAAATGGCTCCAGCTGTACAATAGGAGATGAAAGAGAAACGTCAAAACTTTTTCACTGATGAGCATGTGGATTTGGCTGGCTCGAGAAGTTGATTTGCGATCAAGGTTGGAGACGGTCCAACAGAAAAGATACTACTCCGCGTGTGTGCTACATCTGAGAATTGATATTAAATACGAAGTTACATAAAATAAAGATTTGCATAGTATATGAAAAGAAATTGCTGCAATATTTCGTTACAAGATCGTAAAGCAACAACAGTGCGAGCAAAACAGACAATTATTAATGGCGACAATGTGCATAAACGTATTAAAATAAAGTAAAAAAAGAACGCCTGTGCTTCAACGCATTTATCTATTGAGCTAGACTATACCGTGAGGAGTGACACATTGAACGAGGTGCAATTCGTAAAGTCATCAAGCAAGCAACACCACAACAAAACAACGACAAGTCCAAAGCGACCACAACCGGCGCAGCGGGGCGACGTCGGAGAAATCCGTTGACAACGGGCCGCGAAGGACTCGCAGACCCGCCACCATCAGGAGCGGCATCGACGGCGTGGAACAACGAACGCCGACAACGCATCCAGCGACAAGCAAGAGGAGGAGCCTGCCCGAGTGAGTCAGTGCGGCGGCACCAAGCCGTTCCCCGTCCAATGACATAAAGTGACACCGCCAGCTCTCGATTGATGACGATCGTCATCAGCGGTTATAGATTCCTCCCTCGGCCAAAGAAGTTGTGAATGAACCTTAAAAGAAACCAAATTGAATTCTTATGAAAATCGAAGAGAAAACAAAATTAAAGATTGCATAAAAAAAAAACTATGCAGAAATTTAACTTAAAACTTAAAGAATACAGTATATATATACAAAAAAAATCGGCCACGAATGAAAACTAATTAAAGTAGAGTACAAATTTAAATTAAAGTAGATCAATGTTTTGCTGTAAAACGACAGAGTAGGTGATAGACAGAAAAATCATTCAGATCAACATTCGCATCTGCGGAGGAATAGATGTATGCACATTTATAAAGATATACACATATATTCATTAAAGTATCACCTATCGCCCCTTCACCAAACCTTAAGAGCTATTAGGCAGGTCAAGGTAGATATTTAAGCGAATCAAACATAAATACATTTATATACATACATACACCCGAATATGCGTACATATTTAAACATAAATGCACATATTTTTCTTGATCTTACATACCACATATAAATTGTCCCTACTCCGTTGTTATTTCTTCTTGTTCCTCTTTGTTGTGTTGGTTGCTTTTGTTTCGAATCCTGCTCCGTGTAGCGTTAATGAAATTCGAGTATCTGTAAATAAAAATAAATAAATTAAATATTAGTGATTAAGAAAAACTCATGAATTATACAATAGTAATTACGATTAACATGGTTGTGTAAGTTTCTCAGCATGGAGGGGAGGGAAATTCCACAGCACTACGCCGGATGAGGAGCAGCCACTGATGTGGTGGCCAACGCAAAGGGAGATGGCGCCGATGTGGCCATCTCAGGCAGGGTGGGTACGCCGGGGTCTAGCTGTGGCCCTGTTCAAACATAAAATGGATCTGTGAGTCATATATTATTGTCGTTTTCTTTACTTACCGTCGTCAACAGTTTGTTTTGAATTTTTTTTTTTTTGTTTTGCGCAATTTTCAATTGCGCGGCAGCTGTTTTGTTTTTTTTGTTAGTGGTGTGTTTTTCTGTGTAAAAAAACAGCTGTTAATATCGGTGAAATTATCGATTGTGCGGATTGCCGGCCAGGGATGGAACTCCACCTGAGTACCGATGAGCCAGCCGGCACGGCCCCAGGGAAGACAAACCATTTTGAAATTTGAATTCAAAAAAAAAAAGGATAGTTCCATCGATGTAGTGTATGTCCTTTTGTTGAGTGAAATTGTGTTCATCTGATGTCTTATGTGGTACGATGTAGTCACCCATAATTGCGCAGCTCTGAGCAGGATTTCATTTGGTGACAGGATCCAAATCTTAATGTCATTTTTTGTACCAGGATTTGTTCGTTTTGTAGTTGTTGCGCGTGTGTCACTCTTACGATGTAGTAGAGAATTTGCCACGTGTCTTCGTAGCCTGGTGGCAACTACGAATAAATACTGTGATAAATCGTGATATTAGGTTAGCCTTGTTGTCTCTTAGTTTCTCTGTAGTTTCTCTTCGTTGTTTAGGTTTACTATTTGTTCCGTCTCATTTTGAGTGGCGTTGGATGTGTGCTGGCCTGATGCTCCATTATCAGCATAGGCGACAGGTGACCCAGAAAGATACAGGATCGATTCTGCGCCGCACCTGCCACACAGTGGACACCAAACGTGCTCAAAAGCGAGACGGATTCAAAATAGACCTCAGGTAGCGCTCCTTGGATGCCATCCATCACGAGAGTGATGGAGAGAGCATCTGATTAGTGCTTAAGTGTTTGTCCATTGTTTGAATTGTGCGTAGTAAAGCGTTGGTTAGGTCGTAGTGTGAAGTTTTTCTCTCCCTTCCGTTCGTTAATGTTATAAAAGGAAAAAAATTGTTGTTTGAGTTATTTATTTATTTATTAGGGTACGTATTTATTTATGGTGTTTATTTATTTATTATAGGAGTTTATTTTGGTAGTTATCGTTTTCTTACATAGCAGTAGATTGATAGGAAATTAGAAATGTCAGAGGATCGGGAAACAGATGGACCACCGGGGAACCTGCCGCATTTAGTGGGAGGTATGGCGAGGACTCCGATGAACTTTCGTGGATTCCCGGAAGTACAGTTTCCATCGACTGAGGCACTTGTAGCATTGGAGCAAGAGGCTTTGCAACCGGGAACTCAAACACCGGCAGTAGCATCCGGCATGGGAACCACAACTGCCAGCAACTCGGCGGATATAGGCCGACACATCTATCCTCCGGAGTCGACGGACTCAGTTCTCAAGTCGACCATGAATGCAGCTCTCGCACAGGCCCACGCGACCTACAGGAGCTCACTACAGGAGGGTATTGCGGCATCGATACGCGATGAGATTCACACAGGCGTCTTGGAGATGATGAAGCTGATACAGGAGACCATCGGGCCGCAGAGGGACGGTAGTAGTGGCAGTCAACCCGCCTCTACGCAGCAAAAATCGATGGCAGGGACAGGAGCAATCCCGAAGGTCCACAAAAGTGAGCCGGAGCCGCCAGTGCAGGCAGTGCGAGGACCGTTGCCGCGTCCAGACTATCTAACGAGCCCTGAAGAGGTGTATGATCCGCATGCTAGGAACTGGCGGAATCCCCACGGCAACATGCGTTCAGATGCTGGAGACGGAAGGACCGAATTAGACATGGTAGCTGAGTCGTCGAGGGGCCGCACTTACCTGAAGCTGGAACGCTGGAACGTGCGATTCGATGGTGCCGATTCCACTCACGCTGTGGAGGATTTTGTCTTCCGCATCGAGTTCTTGCAGAGACAATACCAATGCCCATGGAGGGAAGTGCTACGCGACTTCCATGTTCTATTGGAGGGCAGAGCCAGGGAATGGTACTGGATGCACGTGAGGCACTCCAGAGTAGACAGCTGGATGGAGTTGCGTCAAGCAATGTTGGACCGGTTTCGGGGCTACCAAACCGAGCATGACCTCATGCAGGCGCTACTGCAGAGGGAACAGTAGTCTAGCGAAAGTGTAGACGACTACATCCACCACATGCGGCGGCTGGCTTCACGCTTCCAGAAACCTCTTCGAGACCGGAAACTGGTGAAGATAATAAAGCGCGGGTTAAAGGAATGCTTGGCACGATATGTGTATGCGATGGATATACTCACGGTGGACGAGTTGCGCCAGGAATGTATCGAAGTGGAGCGATACATGAGCCGTCGAGGGCGCTCATCACAAGGACAACAAACCAGGTATCCGGAGGGAGTCAAACCGGCAGATTATGAGGTTGAAGTCCCACCCCAGCGCGACGAGAGTCCATCCCCGGCAATGGAAGAGGCGGCAGCGAAGACCCGCGAGACAAGTAAGCGGATCTGCTGGAACTGCCGGCAACCTGGTCATGGTTTCCGGGACTGTATATCCGGGACGAGGAGCATTTTTTGCTTTAGGTGTGGCAAACCTGACACTTATAGCCCGCAATGCGTCAACTGTCCGGGAAACACCTGGGCGAACGCGATGAAGCCGGGTCAGACGCGTTCAGAGCCGAGACCCGACCAGAAGCCTTAGTGGCGGGCCAACAGGAGCAAGTAAAGGATGAGGCTGCGAATAGAGAACATAAGTTTAGTAATATTACAAGTAGGTTAAGGAGAAACATCGTGGATGAAGAAGAAACGAACACATTAGTGAGAGGAAGAACACTAAGAGGCTTGCCATATGAAGAACGTGTTCGGGCATACATGTCGGCCCGAAATAAAATTTTTGGTGAGCGGTAGTGTGAAGGAATGACACTGGCCACGAAACGCGTCGTTTTCGTCGACGAAGGATAACGAGGAGGCAAGTCGTGGAAGCAGTTCGGAGAGTGGAATACACCGACCCCCGAGTTTTTGTAGACGTCGTCATCGGTGGACAAGTTTTTAAAGGCCTTCTGGACTCCGGCGCATCCGTTAGTCTTATGGGGCGGGGATGCCGAGAGCTGGCCAGTAAGATGGACTGGAATGTTCAGCCGTACGCGTCCATGGTCACCACTGCTGCAGGAGCCAGCCGACCGATCCTAGGACGAGTTAACCTGCCGGTGTCATACGGCGACAAGTCGGAGCAAATAACTTTCTTCATGTGCCCCGATTTAAAACAGGAGATTTATTTGGGCATCGATTTCTGGAGAACGTTCAACATCGCTCTGAATTTGTTTGGAGGATTGGACCACCGAGAGTCACCTCGAGATGTGTGGGAAGTAGCCACTGTGGAAGTGGATTATTACCGAGGCGAGGATGTTGTCGAGTCTGATCCCGAGATGTGGGACCTGAAAGAGATGCAGAGGAGTTAGTTGGAAGCCGTGAAAAGCGAATTTCTTCAATTTGCAATTCATGGATTGGGTAAGACTCACCTGTTGCAGCATCGGATACAGCTAATTGAAGGAACCGAACCCGTGAAGGACCGACATTTCCCTCTATCCCCAGCAAAACAGGAGATCGTGTGGAAGGAGGTTGATAAGATGCTTCAGTTGGGCATCATTGAAGAGAGCAACAGTCCATGGAGCAATAGGACGACGGTCGTCATGAAACCCGGCAAAAATCGATTTTGCTTGGACGCTCGGAAGCTGAACAGCGTGACGGTGAATGATGCGTACCCCTTTCCATGCATCGAAGGCATTCTCTCGCGGATCGACGAGACGCACTTCATCTCAAGTGTTGATTTGAAGTTTGCTTTCTGGCAAATCGAGATGGAGGAAAGCAGTAGAGCCTATACAGCTTTCACAGTTCCGGGACGACCGCTGTACCAATTTCGCCACATGCCCTTCGGGTTATGCAATGCAGCACAGCAACTTTGCCGACTCATGGATAAAGTAATCCCGACGTCCCTAAGGTCCAATGTATTCGTGTACTTGGACGATTTGTTAATCATCTCGGCGGATTTCGACACACATCTGAAATATTTAAAATTAGTGGCGGAATGTTTGAAGAAGGCGAATCTCACCATTGGCATGGCCAAATCCAAGTTCTGCTTTAGGAACTTCAACTATTTAGGTTTCATCTTAGGTGGAGGCAGTTTACGGATGGACCCGAGCAGAGTGGATGGCCTCCATAACATCCCTGCTCCAAGAACGGTCAAGGAACTGCGTAGCTTCTTGGGTACGGCTGGCTGGTATCGGAGATTCATTAAGAACTTCGCGGAGATCTCAGTACCACTGACGAATTCTCTAAAGAAAAGGAGTGGGAAGTTTCAGCTGAGTGAGGAAGCCATTGACGCTGTGGATAAATTGAAGAAGGCACTTACCACGGCTCCCGTGTTGGTGCACGCCGATTTTAAGAAGCCATTCTACATCCAGTGTGACGCATCGAATTTCGGAGTCGGAGCTGTTTTGTTCCAACTGGACGATGAAAAGCAGGAGAGGCCGATCGCGTTCTTTTCGGCCAAACTGAACCGGCACCAAATCAACTATACCGTGACTGAAAAGGAGTGCTTGGCCGCGAAGTTGGCCATTCATCGATTTAGGCCGTATGTTGAAATGATGCCATTCGCCGTGATCACCGACCACGCAAGCCTCCAATGGCTCATGAGTCTCAAAGAATTGACAGGGAGACTGGCCAGATGGTCACTGGAACTCCAGGCTTTTCCGTTCACGATGCAGTTTCGAAAGGGGACTGAGAATGTCGTTGCGGATACTTTGTCGAGAAGCGTAGAGGAGTTAAGTGTGACGCCGGAGGATCTTCTTGGGATGGAGACGACGGAGTTCGAGTCAACCGACTATAAACAGCTGGTCAACGAGGTCACCAGCCAACAACATCGGTTGCCAGACGTAAAAGTACAGAGTGGCATGCCGTTTAAGAGAGTGACGGAGGAGTCTGTTGACGATGGAACGACCCAGGCGAGCTGGAAGCTGTGGATACCCGATTCACTAACGGCGGGATTGATCCAGAAAGCGCACTCGGACGAGACATCAGCTCACGGCGGGGTGGCGAAAACTCTGCACGCACTAAGGAGGCATTTTTACTGGCCTGGCGTGGCGGTACAAATACAAGATTTTGTACGAGGATGTGCTACCTGTAAGGAGACGAAAGCACTAAATTACTCAACGCAGGCCGGCATTGGAAAGGAAATGCTCACCGATTGCCCATTCCAGAAGTTATATATAGACTTTTTGGGGGAAATATCCACGATCCAAACGTGGGCACGCTTGGATCTTCATAGTCGTGGATCATTTTTCCAAGTTCACCTTCTTAAAGGCGATGAGAGACGCTTCGGCCGCGGATGTCGTGGACTTTCTAGTTCACGAAGTATTCTTTAAATTCGGAGTACCGGAGGTGATACACTCCGACAACGGACGGCAATTCATTTCCAAATCATTTGAGACGATGGTCAAAGCCTTTGGAATCACCCATATGCGCACGCCGGTGTATTCGCCTCAAAGCAATGCCGCTGAACGCGTGAACCGGACTGTGATATCTGGCATAAGAGCGTATTTGGAAAACGACCACCGGGAATGGGATGCTTACCTACCGGAAATCGAAGTAGCGATACGCAACGCAGTCCATAGCGCTACTGGAGTGACGCCGTTTTTCGCTGTATTCGGCCAACACATGTATTTGAATACATGTTGGCCAGGAAGCTGAGATCGCTGTCGGATCATGCTATCACCGACCTAGAAGCCCGGGATAGAATGGCCATCATCCGAAGTCAAGTGAAGGAGCATCTTCACAAGGCCTATGAACCCAGTCGTCAGCGCTATCATCAGCGTGCACGGCAACTTCTCCTGACACCAGGACAAGAAGTTTGGAGGCGGAACTTCGTAATTAGCAACTTCGGCAAAGCATTCAACGCGAAGTTTGCAAAGAAGTTTGTAAAATGCCGTGTCGTTCGAGGTGTAGGTAGCAACGCCTATGAATTAGAGGACCTGCAAGGAAGATCTTTAGGAGTCTTTCACAGCAAGGATATACGATTATAGTGGGCTCGACTTACCTTCTGCCGGATGTAGTGTTGGTGATCCGTTGCTCTATATCTGTTTCAGTTAGTGTCGTGGGTGTAGCCTACATTGGGCGCTGCAATAGATGCCGGCTGGTCACAAACGATCTAGGGGGGGTATTGTTACGTTTTGGATATCGTTTGTGCCAGCAATGTTAGGGGGGTTATCGATATATCGCGAAGCGATATATCGGAGATAGGGAATGGCAACTCCAGGGAGGGAAAATTTGAAAATGGCTCCAGCTGTAAAATAGGAGATGAAAGAGAAACGTCAAAATTTTTTCACTGATGAGCATGTGGATTTGGCTGGCTCGAGAAGTTGATTTGCGATCGAGGTTGGAGACGGTCCAACAGAAAAGATACTACTCCGCGTGTGTGCTACATCTGAGAATTGATATTAAATACGAAGTTACACAAAGTAAAGATTTGCATAGTATATGAAAAGAAATTGCTGCAATATTTCGTTACAAGATCGTAAAGCAACAACAGTGCGAGCAAAACAGACAATTAATGGCGACAATGTGCATAAACGTATTAAAATAAAGTAAAAAAAGAACGCCTGTTCTTTAACGCATTTATCTATTGAGCTAGACTATACCGTGAGGAGTGACACATTGAACGAGGTGCAATTCCTAAAGTCATCAAGCAAGCAACACCACAACAAAACAACGACAAGAGAAGCAGCAGCAACAACATCAACTGCAACAACAAAAGCAGCAGCAACAACAACGACAGTCACAACCAGAGCATCACCACTGGAACAAGTCCAAAGCGACCACAACCGGCGCAGCGGGGCGACGTCGGAGAAATCCGTTGACAACGGGCCGCGAAGGACTCGCAGACCCGCCACCATCAGGAGCGGCATCGACGGCGTGGAACAACGAACGCCGACAACGCATCCAGCGACGAGCAAGAGGAGGAGCCTGCCCGAGTGAGTCAGTGCGGCGGCACCAAGCCGTTCCCCGTCCAATGACATAAAGTGACACCGCCAGCTCTCGATTGATGACGATCGTCATCAGCGGTTATAGATTCCTCCCTCGGCCAAAGAAGTTGTGAATGAACCTTAAAAGAAACCAAATTGAATTCTTATGAAAATCGAAGAGAAAACAAAATTAAAGATTGCATAAAAAAAAACTAAGCAGAAATTTAACTTAAAACTTAAAGAATATATATAAATATATATATATATATATATATATATATATAAAGTATATATATACAAAAAAACGGCCACGAATGAAAACTAATTAAAGTAGAGTACAAATTTAAATTAAAGTAGATCAATGTTTTGCTGTAAAACGACAGAGTAGGTGATAGACAGAAAAATCATTCAGATCAACATTCGCATCTGCGGAGGAATAGATGTATGCACATTTATAAAGATATACACATATATGCATTAAAGTATCACATATCGCACCTTCACCAAACCTTAAGAGCTCTTAGGCAGGTCAAGGTAGGTCAAGCGAATCAAACATAAATACATTTATATACATACATACACCCAAATATGCGTACATATTTAAACATAAATGCACATATTTTTCTTGATCTTACATACCACATATAAATCGTCCCTACTCCGTTGTTATTTCTTCTTGTTCCTCTTTGTTTTGTTGGTTGCTTTTGTTTCGAATCCTGCTCCGTGTAGCGTTAATGAAATTCGAGTATCTGTAAATAAAAATAAATAAATTAAATATTAGTGATTAAGAAAAACTCATGAATTATACAATAGTAATTACGATTAACATGGTTGTGTAAGTTTCTCAGCATGGAGGGGAGGGAAATTCCACAGCACTACGCCGGATGAGGAGCAGCCACTGATGTGGTGGCCAACGCAAAGGGAGATGGCGCCGATGTGGCCATCTCAGGCAGGGTGGGTACGCCGGGGTCTAGCTGTGGCCCTGTTCAAACATAAAATGGATCTGTGAGTCATATATTATTGTCGTTTTCTTTACTTTCCGTCGTCAACAGTTTGTGTTGAATTTTTGTTTTGCGCAATTTTTAATTGCGCGGCAGCTGTTTTGTTTTTTTGTTAGTGGTGTGTTTTTCTGTGTAAAAAAACAGCTGTTAATATCGGTGAAATTATCGATTGTGCGGATTGCGGGCCAGGGATGGAACTCCACCTGAGTACCGATGAGCCAGCCGGCACGGCCCCAGGGAAGACAACCAGTCCGTAACAATTTTGACTACGAACGATGGCAAACGATTTTACTTTATCGTTTGGGGATATTCTTAAGGATGCCCACCACATTCACGAATACAGAGGAGACCATTCAAGAGCTCTATCATCATTCATTCGTGAAGTGGAGATGATATTTTCGGTATTACCTCCCACAACTACTGCAGGAGCCTACGTGTTTCACCGTGTCGTACTCAACAAAATCCAAGGCGGAGCTCTACATGTTGTGAGAACCATCGAGCCGTCGTGGGATGACATCAAGAGGATTCTTATTCGGAATTTTGGCGTAAAGGAGTCCTATAATCAACTTTACCAAGAAGCGTTTATGCTAAGTAACAATAACAATATTACAGAGTATTTTAAGTCTTTAAGAAGTATAATGTGTAAAATTAATGAAAAATACGAATATGATAACGTAAAGCATTTTGAGTTTAGTCCCAAAAATGTTGAAGAAGCTATGCTAAGAACATTCTTGAAAAATATTGATGTAAATTTAGCTTCAGTCATAATTAATAGAAATGTAAAAAATTTAAGAGAAGCTTTCGATTTATTGGAAACTGAAGGTCTTGTTAAAACCCAAAATGTTAAAACAAAATTTTCTCAAAGTAATGAAAAACCGAACAAAACGGAAAATCAAAACTATTATAATACAAATAATCAAAGAGACCGATTAAACAAAATAAATTATAATAATCAAGATCAGAATGCAAACCACAACAACAATTTCCAAAATGTAAAAGCTTATTCAGGGAAGTTTCGATCAGGAACACAAAATTTAAATTCAAATCAGAACGGTACAGCCATATTTTAAAAATGGAAATCGATCATGTCGAGGTAGATAAAACTAACTGTAGCCAATTTAAAAATAATAACGAAGATCAAAGTATCACTTCTGAATTAATGTCAGAGCCAATGAACTGTTTTTGCCATGCAAATTTTCATATAGTTGCCTCGAAAAATCACTTCCCTTAATTAACTTAACTATAAACAATGAAATAATCACAGCCTTGATTGATACTGGTCCAACAACTTCCATATTAGATAGAAATAAATTAGTACAATATCCTCGAAGAACTTTGCGGCATCCAATATCATTTTCATCTCTGAATTCAAAATCGCTAATAATAACTGATTTACCTCTTGAATTTAAAGAAGATGCCACAATGAGTTGGAAATTGGCAACATTTAATAACAAATCGTTCGATGCTATAATAGGTCAGAATATTCTCAAGCCATTAAATGCTGTTATTGATTTTTATCACAATACAATTACAATTAATAATAATAATATCCAATTTCAAAACAATTCACCGTACTCTGATGAGGTAAACCAAATCGAACCAATCAAAATAGATGATAAAATACAAAAATTTTTTTTCAATGATTTAAATCAAGAGGAAAACGATGCTTTAAGTAAAATTTTAAGTACATTTAAAACATTAATATTTCTTGAAGGTCAGTGTTTTAGCAATACAAACATTATCGAGCATCAGATAAAAACAGTAGTGGATAAACCTGTATATTGTAAGATTTATAGATATCCTCAAGTACATGAACAAGAAATTTATAAGCAAATTGAAGAAATGCTACATCAAGGAATAATACGTAAAAGCAATTCTCCATATAATGCCCATCTATGGCTTGTCCTAAATAAAAAGCCGATAATAGTCGCAAAGTGAACGAAAACACAGTAGATGATAAGTTTCCTATCCCAAATATAGAAGGTATATTGGATAAGTTAGGAAAAGCTCAATATTTTTCTACCATAGATCTCGCGAAAGGCTTTCACCAAAGACAAGACAGGGAAAAGACAGCGTTTTCTACTCCTCACGGGCATTACGAGTTTAATCAAATGCCATTCGGGCTCAAAAACGCTCCTGCCACATTTCAACGCCTCATAAACACATTCTTAAAGGAAGAAATAAATAGATTTTGTGTAGTCTATCTTGACGACGTTCTTATTTTTTCTACTAGTTTATCAGAACATGTTGGCCACATTCGTACAATTTTTAAAAAACTCTCTGAAGCAAATCTTAAGATTCAAATCAACAAATGCAAATTCTTTTCAAAAGAAACTCAGTTTTTAGGTCATGCTCTAACCCCCGAAGGAGTTATGCCTAACCCAGAAAAAGTTAACAGCATTCTTCAGATTAAATTTCCGAGAAATATTAAGCAAATTAGAGCTTTTCTAGGAATCACAGGGTACTATAGAAAGTTTGTAAAGGATTTCTCGCAAGTAGCTTATCCATTAATTAAATGCCTTAAAAAGGATGCCAAGATAGATGTTAACGAACCCAACTTCATAATTGCATTTGAAAAATTAAAAGGTAATCATAACTGAGGCACCGGTACTTAAATATCCGGATTTCAAAAAGAAATTTCAGCTTATTACTGATACTAGTAATATTGCTTTAGGTGCGGTTCTGCAACAAGATAATCATCCAATTTGTTACGCAAGCCGTACATTGAATGATCATGAGAAAAACTATTCTTTCATACAAAAGGAACTACTAGCTATCGTATGGGCAACAGCTTATTTCCGCCCATATCTCTATGGAGTTGAATTCGATATTTTGTCCGATCACCAACCACTTAAGTGGCTGCTAATTAAATATAACGGAAAAGAACTAAATGAAATACTTTATAGATGGCTTGTTAGGCTCAGTGAATTTAATATAAACGTATCGTACATCAAAGGAAAAGATAACCGGGTAGCTGATTTTTTAAGTCGAATAAGTAACGATGACATTTGTGCTGTAAACACAGCTGAATCCTGTAGCCCTTTAGAAAACAATGTTGATGAAATCGGTACACAACATACACAAGCTGAAGACTTTGTGGACACAACTATTTTAGGTAATTTAGAAACAGTTGTTAATAGGTTTAGGATACAAATCATTCTGACAGATAAAAAAAACAATTGAATTTGAATATAAGAATAAAAATAAGACAATTTATTTAAGTTTAAATGATCTCGATAATAGAATGGAAGAAATTTTGAAGCATCATATCATAAAAGGCAAAGTAGGAATATTCAGTGAATATAACGATCATCAGTACAATAAATTTCAAAACAAAATTATCAACATTTTTGAAGGTAATAAAAATGTAAAATTTGTAAAATGCTCATTTCACGCAAAAGACATTGAAAACGAAGAAGAAGTGTATAAAGAAATTGAACGATTCCATAAATATGATACTGGTCATTCAGGTATAAATGAAAACTACCAAAGCTTAAAAAAGATTATTTACTTTCCAAAACTTCAACATTACATCCAAAAGTATATTAACAATTGTGATATTTGTAATCAATGTAAATATGATAGGAACCCAGTAAAAGAAAAATTTAAATATACAGAAACACCAAACGATATAAAAAAAATTGTTCATATGGATATCTATACAAACTCAAAATGTAATTTTCTAACTTTCATTGATCGATTTTCAAAATTTGCTACTGCATTCTACCTTGAGGATCGCAACAATCAAACAATAATCGAAAAAATTCGCTTGTACATATCCCAAAGAGGAAACTTTGAAAAATTAATAACTGATAATGAATTTAATAGTGTAAATATAAAAGAATATTTAAGAAATGAGAATATAGAAGTTCATTTTGTAAAACCGAACAGTCACACTGGCAATGCAGACGTTGAAAGATTCCACAACACTTTAACAGAAAAGATAAGAATAATATACATTGAAAACAAAGATCTATCAATCAATGATAAAGTTAGTAAAGCTATAGAATATTATAATAACAGTTATCACTCAACAATACAAAACACGCCAATGAATATTGAATATGGAAATTGTGACAAAAAAATTATACGTAACAACATTATATGTTAAAATATAAGGAAAATTACATTACATCTTTAAATCAAACGAGAGAAAATTTTGAAGAAACAAGAAATGAAGGATATATAAAAAACTATAAATCTTTAAGACACAAAAATGAACCTAAATATAGAAAATTTAATTTAAACAATGTACATAGCTCCAACATAAAAAGAAAGAAGAAATATCAGACTTAAAATGTAACGTAATCTACCATAATTTAATTCCTAACACTTAAGTATATTTTGTTTAAGTATATTTTGTTTTGTAAAACTCAGGAGAGTCTTAATTTAAGCGATGGGAAGTTATGTACTCAGAGCTTTCGTTCTCTTCGTTTTACATTTAACAAGAGAGAGAGAGAGAGAGATCACAAGCTCTCTCAATCACGTACTAGACATGAAAAAGCTTTTGAGCTCACTTGAAAATAAATCACATATTAAAACGGACGTACTAAATGTGTGTGAAAATGTGTACAGCATAGAAGGGAAAAGTATTATGTGGTACCTCGACAGCGGCACACATGAGCTCTAATAAAAATATGTTCGAGAACGTTGAAGAAATCGTGAAAACATTGAAAACCTGTATTATTTGAATGCCGAAGAACATCAAGCGAACAATATAAATGACGTATGGGCCATTTAAATGAATGTTATCTAAGGGGCATGTCAAAGACTGGGAAAGTGCACGGAATGATTATTGGCGAGAACGCAAAGATGTCGAAGTGTGAGATTTGCATAAGCGAAAAGCAGACAGCAAACCACTACAAGAACGCGAAGGAAAAGAGGTCGAAGCAGCCATTGGACGATTTCCCATAGTGATAGTGTGTGGACCAATGCGAACCCAATCGTTAAGCAGATATAAGTATTTTGTAACGTTTATAGATGATTCTTCTCGTTATTGCTCGATTTATTTTCTGAAACAAAAATCAGAAGTGTTCGAAGTATTTAAATTTTATAAATCTTTTGCTGAGAATATTACAGGCCACAAAATCAAAAATCTGCAATCCGATAATGGCACGGAATTTCGAAACAAACATTTCGATGATTATTTGAAGAAGCATGGTATTGGCCGCCGGTTGACTGCTCTTTATACGCCGCAACAAAACGGTATAGCTTTAAGATTAAACAGGACATTAGTAGAGATGGCCAGGTGTATGATCAGGAGTCCCACCCTGGGCGAAAGCGATCAACACGGCATCGTATATCCGGAATTGATGTCCTACCAAAGCGTTATCTGGAGACCTGCCATATACTTACTGGGCTGCAAAAGTCTCGACAGTGGCATATATGCGAACATTTGGCACAAAGGCCTACTCTTTGATAAAAGGAGAAAACAAGGGAAAATTCGAGTCGCGATCAGAAGAATGTATACTACTGGGATATGCTACAGAATCGAAGGCCTATCGATTGTATTCCCCCAGCGACGTACGATTATAATCAGCAATGACGTCAAACTTATGAATGTTTCTAGATTCAAGAGTGCATTTGACGAGTTCTATGATGAACCAGAAGACTGCATCGATATGCAGCTGAACAGTATCGCAGATGAACCGGAATACAGTTCATCGAGTGACGAGGGCACAGCCGAAGAGGCAGGAGGCGGGAGATAATCTATATGGTGTGGTCGACGCTGATTGGGGAGGAAACTTTACAGATCAACGTTCCTACTCCGGTGCGGAAGGTGCGCAAGCAAGGTCCTGTCGCATTATCAAGCACAGAATCGGAGTATTTTGCCATGTCCGAGGCAGTGAAAGAGGCTTTATACTTGAAAGCTCTTTTGAACAGGATTGGCCTAAAGTGTACGTGCGTGAGCATCTTCAATGACAATCAAAGCGCTTAACACTTGGTCAAAGGTGTTGGATACCATCCTCGTTCAAAACACATAGACGAGCGGCACCACTTTATCCAGGAGATGCATAAGAGTGGTGACATTTCTGTAGAGTATATGCAGACAGAGCATATGTCAGCAGATGTTCCAGCGAAAGGACTACGCGGCCAAAAGAACAATGAATGTAGTTCATCATTAGGATTGCTAAGTATATAAGAAATATTATATTGAAATTAACGTAACCGTCGTCGCATGCAGACGTGTATTTATAGTGCTCCGGGAAAAAAATATTCAAAAAGATCACATAAGTGCAGTGACTGGTTTAAAAAATCTACAATAACGCGAAAAGACGCTCTTTGCGATGAAATCGCTAATGTTTATATTGATTGATTAATTAATTAATATAAATCATAAAAATTAAAACTCTAATTAATCAATCTCGATTACAATGAGTCAAAACGACATTCGTGCACAACGTCACCGTGAGCAAGACGAGAGACGGCTCTCACAACAACGAAACAACGCGTACTTCTCTTTTAAAGCGACCGAATATAATGCAAGCTCTGATCAAGTGCGGTCAATTACCCCCCCACTCGACCGAATTCTTAAACGTAGAGAGTAATAGAGCGCGCTCATGCTCTCCCTCGCTACCATCGATGTCTCTGCAGCCTAAGGCTGATGTCAGAGTGCGCGCGAGAAGCGAAGCGATAATATTGGGCGAGAACGAGCGATAAACCACTGCAACCCTTTTCATATGCAATCGCTCGAAAGATGTCAGAGTGAGAGCGAAGCGAGTTGCGAGTTCAAGCGAGAAAGCGAGAGCAAAGCGAGAGAGCAGTTTGTAACCTGCTTTATCGCTTCAACTCTCTCAGAGCGTACGATTGTTTTGTTGCATTCTGTGATTTAATTACCGCTTATTTTCAAAATTTGGCCAACGCTTCTCCAGCCGACTACTAATTTTATTTAATATATAGTCAAAAGTTGAAATAGACATCCTTGAATAGTTAAAAAACTTTTCTGGGTGGTTTCTCAAGTCATTATATAAATTTTTGAACTCTCCTTTTTCGTTTCTACTGCAGTTAAGCGGATGGACGCCACTTTTTTTTAAAACAAAGTTAAATGTTGCACTTCAAGCAAAAAAATCTTCGTCCAAATCCATCACCATCATATTAATAACTGAAAAATAGAACAATGTAGATCGCTCTCGCAAAGCTCTCACTCTGACATCTTCTCGCTTTGCTCATCGCTTCTCGCATCGCTTCGCTTCGCTTCTCGCGCGCACTCTGACATCAGCCTAAGAGCGCAGTAACCAGCACCGCAATTTCGCTGACAACGTCAACCGTAACAACAACAACAACCGCAACTGTATCGACAGCGCGTGTAACGACATCATCAGCTAGCAGCGCAAACATTACTACGTCTGTCACTGCGCTGCCCGAAAAAAAGAACAAAAACAATGAACCTATTAAGCCGGCTGTGCAGACTGGAATGGATCGCTACATTCAAATTAAAAGAAAGATGAGCCCTCTAAATTCTCAACGCAAAATAACCCGTGGCAATGCTAGCCTAGCTGCAATAGAAACGGACATGAACTCGAACCGATTCAAAATCTTGGCAGACGCCTATGAGGTTGAGGCGGCCGAATCTACTGAAGTCGAGAAAAGGAAGCCAAAGCCTCCGCCTATTTATATACGAGAAAAAAGTTCCAATGTTCTCGTCAACAAAATTATTGAGCTTATTGGCAAGGATAACTTCCACATAATACCCCTTGTAAAGGGCAACATTCACGAAACAAAAGTTCAAATGAAGTCTGAAGATAATTACAGAGTATTATCGAAATATCTTACCGATAATAAAAAGAACTTTTACACGTATCAGCTTAAAAGCAGCAAGGGTTTGCAAGTCGTACTCAAGGGTATAGAATCTGAAGTAACGCCTGCAGAGATAACAAAGGCACTACAAGAGAAGGGATTTAGCGCAAAGACAGTCTTCAATATCCTTAACAGGGATAGAAAGCCGCAGCCACTCTTTAAGGTTGAGCTCGAGCCAGAAAATAAGCCCCTGAAAAAATACGAAGTGCACCCTATATACAATCTTCAGTTCCTGCTGCATCGCCGAATTACAGTTGAGGAACCGCACAAACGCAATAGTCCGGTACAATGTGCGAACTGCCAAGAATATGGTCATACAAGGTCATACTGTAAACTGCGCCCGGTGTGTGTAGTTTGTGGAGAGCTTCATGACTCCGCACACTGCCCAGCGAGCAAAGATGACTGCAACTCGAAATCAATCACACTGCTAACTATACAGGTTGCCAAGTTTTTAAGGATCTGAAAAGCCGCATCCACCAAAAAGGAATTACCGCCCGCACCCAAAATAAAACGTTGAAAGTCTCCAGATCAAACCCTGAAGTCTTCTTCTCGACTGCAGCCAGATCCTCACTAGGACCTATTAACTCTGACAAAAGTGTGACATACGCAAGCGCTTTAAAATCAGGACCGGCTATCCCTGCCTCAAAAAGTTCATTTCTGCAATCAGCATACCAAGAACCGAACATGGCTCAGCAACATCAATCGCCGGAGCAGTCAAAAAGCAACTTCGAAGCTATGATATGCAGCTTACAACAAAGCCTTACAGAATTTATGTCATTTATGCGCACAACTATGCAAGATTTAATGCGAAACCAAAATCTATTGATTGAAATGCTGGTTTCACAACAATCCAAATAATGACTCCCCTACGGATCTCTACGTGGAACGCTAACGGCGTTTCACAGCATAAACTTGAGTTAGCTCAATTCCTACTCGACAATCAAATCGACGTAATGCTGCTTTCAGAAACACACCTTACAAACAAATACAATTTTCATCTACGAGGATATACTTTCTACGGAACAAATCATCCAGACGGTAAAGCATATGGTGGGACTGGAATTCTAATCAGAAGCCGTATTAAGCACTACTATCACAACAAATTTGCTAAAAACTACCTACAGGCCACATCTATAAATATAAAACTAAATACCGGCAACGAACTTACACTAGCCGCCGTATACTGCCCCCCTCGCTTCACTATAGCTGAAGATGAGTTTATGCAGTTTTTCAACTCACTAGGAGACCACTTCATAGCAGCAGGAGACTACAATGCCAAGCACACACACTGGGGATCTCGTCTCGTGACTCCAAAAGGAAAGCAGCTCTACAATGCCATTATCAACGCCAAGAACAAGCTCGACTATGTTTCTCCTGGCACACCAACATACTGGCCGGCAGACCCAAAGAAACTGCCCGATTTAATAGACTTTGCGATTACCAAAACATTCCAAAAATCTGATAAGCGCCGAATGCCTTTCGGATCTTTCATCTGACCAATCGCCTATACTGTTTATTCTACTCCAGCATCCAGGAACATTGGAACAATCACAAAAATTGACCTCACAGAAAACTAATTGGATTAAGTACAGAAAGTATATAAGCTCACACATTGAGCTAAGTCCCCATCTCAATAATGAAGCCGACGTAGACAGCTTTGTTAATTCACTGGAGTCTGTACTTGTCTCTGCAGCCCAAGCTTCAACACCTCAAACCATAAATACACAAAGCAATCGAATGAAGACAAATCTACAAATCGAGCAGCTCGTCCTCGAAAAGCGACGCTTACGTCGAGAGTGGCAATTCCACAGATCGCCATCTTCTAAGCAACGTTTAAGACATGCCTCACGTGAACTTACTAAAGCTCTACAGCAAGAAGAAGCATATGTCCAACGCCACTACATAGAGCAATTGTGTACTTCTAGTACGAAAAACTCACTATGAAGAGCTCACCCTACTCTGAGCTCACCGAAAGAAACCGTGATGCCTATAAGAAATCCCACAGGAGGCTGGGCGCGTAGCGATGCAGACAGAGCCAGCACGTTTGCCAACCACCTTAAAAATGTATTCCAACCAAATCCTGCCACGAGTGCGTTTACTCTGCCGACTTTATCAAACGAGCCTCAGCTTCAACGTGAGCCAATCGAATTTCGCCCAAATGAAATCGTTAGCATCATCAAAAATCAACTGAATCCGAAAAATCCCGGGATGCGACCTCATAACTCCCAAAATGATCATCGAGCTCCCATATTGCGCCGTTTGCACTATCACCCAGCTTTTCAACACTATCGCAAAACTTGGCTACTATCCAGTGAGATGGAAGAAGTCAATTATAATAATGATAGCAAAGCCGGGAAAAGACCACACAGTCCCCACGTCGTATAGACCTATAAGCCTACTTTCATGCTTATCTAAACTCTTTGAAAAATGCGTTTTGATTCGGATAAACACATACCTAAGACTCCAGGAAGGAATCCCGTCACATCAATTTGGGTTTCGTGAAAAGCACGGAACAATTGAGCAGATCAACCGGATAACATCAGAAATTCGGAACGCGTTCGAAAAACGAGAGTACTGTACTGCCATATTTTTAGATGTCTCTCAAGCATTTGACAGAGTCTGGCTAGAAGGTCTAATATACAAGATACAATGCTCCCCAGCAACACCCATAAGCTTTTAGAGTCTTACCTTTACGACAGAAAATTTGTTGTGAGATGCAACTCTGCTATATCTGATGTTTTCACTGTTGGAGCTGGAGTTCCCCAAGGTAGTGTGCTAGGGCCAACACTATACGTCCTCTACACAGCAGACATCCCGACAAGCACACGAATAACAACATCTACGTTTGCTGATGATACAGCTATTGTTAGCGCAGCTAGCTCTTCATATGGTCGATGTTGAAAAATGGCTATCAGATTGGCGAATTAGAGTGAACGAACAAAAATGCAAGCACGTTACATTCACCCTGAACAGACAAAACTGCCCGCCGCTAACGTTAAACAACACTCTACTCCCGCAAGCAAACGAAGTGACATATCTAGAAGTACACCTCGACAGAAGACTCACATGGCGCCGGCACATTGAAGCCAAAAGAACACACCTAAAGATAAAAGCCAGCAGCCTTCATTGGCTTATCAACGCTCGGTCTTCCCTTAGCCTTGAATATAAAGTCCTGCTGTATAAATCGGTACTAAAACCTATATGGATGTACGGCTCCCAATTATGGGGGAATGCCAGCAATAGTAATATTGACATAGTCCAGCGAGCTCAGTCGAAGATCTTGAGAACCATCACCGGGGCACCGTGGTACGTTCGCAACGAAAACATACAACGCGACTTAAACATCCTACCAGTAATAGAAGTCATCGCAGAACAGAAGGAAAAGTACTTTACCAAGCTGCTGCTGCACCCTAACCACCTAGCGAGAGGTCTAACAAGGTTGAGCAACCAATCACGTCTTCGTCGTAATGACTTACCTACCCAGCGACCGACCTGAGGGACGCGCAACCAGAATGCAGTTTTAACACACTGTTAGCTAAATTTTAATGTTAAGATTCGTAAACTTATTGTTAGTCTCAAAATCTAGAGAAGATTCAATAAATAAAAACAAAGTTCTCAAAAAAAAAAAAAAAATTAACGAATTAACGTAAGAACCAAAATGATAATCTGGTAACTCTAAGTTAAGCATAAATTGATATGACATCCTTGTGTTGAATTTCACCATATACATAGAATATTACGAAATAAAGTAGTTCGCTTTGAGTCGTTAAGAAGAATAGAACACAGCAAATGAATTGACTGTCGAATAAACGTTTAATATAATTTCCATGAAATCAACTCTTGTCTTTTCATTTGTAGTACTGTGATCTGATCGTTGGACCAAATTCCAACAGTTGGGGGTATGGGCCGATTCGTCACAATCGGATACATACCGGTGATCGAACAATTTCATTTAATTAAGTAAGTGGTATCAATTTTAATGACAGGACAGCACAGGACATTATTATTGTTTATTTATTTTTTATTCGGACTCCTAGCCGCTCCTAATGTTGCTTTTATGCACTATTCTTCCTGCTTCTGTAGCGATGGTTGTTTTCCTTTACTATTTCATGCTTAAATCTGGGTGTAAGTTTCGATCCTAGTCTAGTGTTTAGCTTAACAAATATGGTCTGACCTGGAGTGTAGGTTATAATTTCTTTGCGGTTTTTGTTATGGGTTTTTAAATCGTTTAGTTGTTTTTTTCGTAACTTGTCATTTATTTTGTCTACTTTTATAGTATTGTTCTGGGTCTGTTGTCATATTTCTTCCGAAAATTACTTCGAGCGGTCGTTTCTTTGTAACACAATGAACAGTGTAGTTATCCTCATAAACTGCCCTATCTAAGAGTTCTTTGAAAGTTCTGTGTACATGCTTTGTTTTTAAACATCTCATTATTTCTCGAGGGTTGAGTGGGTTTCGGGGGTATCGTATTTTCCTTAGTAGTTGGAATATCAAGTTTTCTCACAAATCTAATTCTTATGCAAAGAAGTGTTAATTAGGGTCACCTGCCATAAATGTCAATTTATGGGTAATAAAAATGCAAATTAATTAGGGTCACCTGTGGAAATGTCAAGTGTGAGGTAATAAAGATGCAATTTAATTAGGATCACCTTTGGAAATGTCAAGTGTGGGATTTGTGTGACGAATCGTACGTGACCCGAGACGGGGCGATAAAAGGATCGGGGTCGGGGGCGTTTCGTCACATTATCATTAACGAACGTAGCGTACATTGTCAATCAGGGGCGCAGCGCTGTACCCTGTAACGGTGCCTATAGCAACATATATTGAATTCGGCCTAAAAGTTTGTTAGGTTTAAGCCAAGGTCGATGTTGTTGCAAGTAGCTGGTTTTAAAGATATATTGGCGGGCTTTAAAAAACTCTCCGATAGCTTTTCTGCCTTGGATTCTGGGTTTAAGAGTATGAAGCTCTTGACCGAGTCTCCGAAGCGTAAAAAGGCCAATACGCGTCTGTCGATTACCCCAATCGAGCTTTCTGTCCCAGTTGATGTTCCAAGTTTATCTGTACCACCTGCTGGGGAATTAATGTCGTTTAGTTCTCCGTCCCCTCAACCTTCGGTAGCTCTGGATGTTCCAGATCATGACATTACGTCATTAAGATTGGAGTCTCCTGCTCCGGCTTCGATTTTGTTGTCGACTGAGATCGTTAGTGCTGTAACGATAGAAGAATCGCCTCCAGCTCCTACCTCAGTTGTCCGCAACACATTAGTTGCAGTGCCACCTCTTAGGCAGATTTTCGTTTCAAGGCTTTCCCCTGATACGACATCTGATGATGTTTGGGCTTATATTAAGTCCAAATCTCAAGCCAGGGTTAAAGTGGATAAATTTAATTTCTCGTACGAACGGGAGATTTCATCTTTTAAAATAAGTGTTCCCGCTGAACAATTTAGCATGATGTGCAGTAAAGAGTTTTGCCCGGAACACCTATTAGTTAAAAAATTTGTTGCTAAGAAGAAAAATCGATCTCCGGTTTCTCTTCCTAGTAGTGGCAAGAATTCTATTTCAAAGCCTTCTTCTATGTCTGTCAGTTCAAAAAACTAACATCCTCTTTACTTCTTGGCTTTTAGAATGTAAGAGGTATTTGTAGTAAACTTACTGACTGTATATTTAAATAGTGTATCTTTCCCTTTCAATGTCATTGCCTTTACTGAAACATGGTTAAACAATTACATCCTTGATACGGAAATCTTTTCTAGTAGATTTTCCGTATACAGACGTGACCGCAAGGTGCATCGCGGTGGTGGGGTTTTAATTGCAGTAGATGCTCAATTAAATTCATAATTTATTAATCACACTTCTGATATTGAGCTAGTGGCTGTTAGATTATCCTTTGGTAGTTTAAACATTTTTATTTCTTGCTCATATGTCCCCCCTGCTTCAGATGATGCTTTATATTTAGCTTATTTTTCTATTATTAATAACATTCTAATCTGCTTTCTGATCGTGATCACTTTATAGTTCTTGGTGATTTTAATATTGCTGGGGTGTCATGGCATTCCGCCAAGAATCTAAATGGACTTTCCCCCTCTGTATCCCATGTTTTTATTGATAGTCTCTTCGGGGTATCATTGTCTCAGATGAATGGTATTCCAAATTGCTTAAACAGGTCTCTAGACATTATTTTTGTTTTAGACTCTGATTCATGTTCTCTATCGAGAATATCTCCCATATCTTCGCCTGAAGACCCTTACCATCCCACTTTGGAAATTATGTTGGAGCTCCCATTTATTGCATCAGAGTCGAGTGTACGATGTGGTGAACTTTTTCGTTGTTTTCGGAAAACCGATTTTGAGAAACTTGCTCTGCTTATATCTCAAACTGACTGGTCCCAACTTTCTTTGTCTACGAACTTGGATATAGCGCTATTTGATGCTTGTGTTTCATCAAGTATTCCACATTTGTCTGACAAACCCTTATGGTTTACTAAGAAATTATCGAATTTAAAAAATCGTAAGTCGAGATTTTACAAAAAATTCAAGGAAACTGGCTCTTCTTTTGATTTTCTCCGCTATTCTGTTGCTCAAGCTGCTTTTCGCACTCTAATTATTTGAGAGGGTGCAGAATAAGATTTCAGCGTGATCCAAAGCGATTTTATGACTTCGTTAACTCGAAGCGTAGATCCGCGTCATCACCAGCATATAGGTCTTTGGAGAATATGACTGTATCTAATGGTCATGATGTTGCCGATTTATTTGCGGACTTTTTCCAAACGACATATTCTGTCCCAAGTTCTCAAAATTGCTTTTCTTATCCTTATCAGTTAAATTCATCTAATTGTATTTTTGGTCCTTTAATTACTGAAAGCTCTATTTTAACGGAACTATTGGCTATAAAACCCGTTTTTTTCGGCAGGTCCTGATGGAGTACCTAGTTGTGTGCTAAGGAATTGTGCTGGTAGTATCTGTAAACCGCTTTTTAAATTGTTTGAATTATCCGTTAACTCATGTTCTTTTCCTAAAATCTGGAAAAAATCATACATTATACCTATGTATCCTATCCTAAAAAAAGGGAGCAAATCTAAAGTTCAAAATTATCGCGGTATATCTAAATTGTCTGCGATTCCGAAAGCATTTGAACAAATTATAACTTCTCAACTGCAACATCTGTGTAAATCTATAATTTCACCTTACCAACATGGGTTTGTGAAGTCTAGATCCACTTCTACTAACATATTGGAGTTCTCTTCTATTGAAATTATAGGATTTGAGAATAAAATGCAAACGGATGTCATTTACTCCAATTTTAGTAAGGCTTTTGACTCTGTTAATCATCACCTCTTACTTTATAAGCTTAATGTTTTAGGGTTTCCTCATAGCCTAATTGAGTGGATATCCTCATACCTTTCGAACAGAACTCAGAAAGTTTATTACAATGGTTTTGTATCTAAATGTGTCCAAGTCACTTCTGGTGTGCCCCAGGGCAGTCATTTGGGTCCTCTATTGTTCACTTTGTTCATAAATGATCTTCCTTCTGTTATTGAGCATTCCCGTGTACTTATGTACGTCGATGACGTTAAGCTTTGCCTGACATTTAATGATAGTCTTGCGAGCTCACTGTTACAATATGACCTTAATCGTCTAGAATCTTGGTGCAGAGTAAATATGTTACATCTCAACTGCAATAAGTGTAAGTTTATGACCTTTTGTAGGGGTTCTTCCCAGTTAAATAACTATATGTTATATGATACTCCTCTTGAGCGAATTGAAGGTGTGAATGACTTAGGGGTTCTGCTTGATGCAAAACTAAAATTCAATAAACATATTCTGTCTGCTGTAAATAGGGCCATGGGTGTTCTGGGATTTATAAAACGCTGGTCGAAAGAGTTCAATGATCCCTACATCACTAAGACTTTGTACGTCTCACTGGATCTCTTGTCTGGAATCCCCAATATAGGGTTTATCAAGATAGGATTGAATCGGTGCAGAAACAATTCTTATTATTTGCTCTTCGTAGTTTAAAGTGGAATCCTAATATTAGATTACCACCGTATCGAGGTAGACTTTTATTACTAAACCTTCCTTCTCTTTCTGACCGTAGAACTATGCAAGGTGCTGTTTTCATACAGAGACTAATTAATGCTGAAATAGACTCTTTGGAGCTGTTAAGTCAAATTAGTTTTGCAGTTCCTGTCAGGATCACTAGGAATTTTCTTCCTCTTCTCATTTCACGTAGATCTACTAATTTTGCTTACAATAATCTCTTCCGTATTCTGTGTGTGAACTATAATAATCTCAATAACGTAGTTTGCTCTAGTAAATCTATTCCTTTGCTTAAAACCTTATTATTAGCTTATTTATCGAGTATTTAATTATTATTTATCTTATTATACATATATTCTAACATATTTTGAATCTAATTTAATTAGCTATCCAGCGTCTTTTAATATTTATTCGCGGTTTTCGTGTAATGCATGCTGTTCACAAATTTATTTTGTTTTGTCCGCGCGTCAACAAGCCCGTGCTTGGTATCGCTGGGCCACTTGATGGTACTGCCGTTAGTACGTCAACGTCCAAATATATAAGTGCCTTCGCAAGCCGCAGCTTGTCCAGCGGAGCACCCCTGCAGGCCCTCTCGGCCAGCGGAGCACCCTCACCGGCCCTCTCGGCCAGCGGAACGCCTCTATAGGCCACCGCCTGGCCAACGAAGCGCCTTCAGGCGCCAACTTTAACACTCTGCCAGCGTCAACAAGTTGTTTTTGTGAAATCTTTGATCTTCTCTAATCGTCAATTAAAAGTGTTGTGAAAACAAGAAAAATGATTTACATTAAATCATTCAATTAATATATAACAAGTAAGAAAGTTACAGTCGAGTGTGCTCGACTGTGAGATACCCGCTACCCATTTTTAATAAGGGCCAAATACTGCGGTATTATTTTCAAATTATACCGAAAATATACCAAATGGTATGTTTGGTATATCGATACAGGACACCATTCAAAATATACCACAGGCGGCACAATGTACCAGATTGTCGGCCAAAGCAACTAAAAGCCCTAGTAAGTAGGCGTTTTTGCCCATACAAAAGTATTTCTTTAATAACTTCCACAATTTTTATCTGATCGCAACCAAATCAGAAATCATAACTACTATAGTAATTATAGTATATACCAAAATTCGGAACTCTAGCTTTAAAATTGCGATTGTTATTCGATTTTTTTGATTTGCGGGAGCGGAAGTGGGCGTGGCAAAAATTTGAAACAAACTTGATCTGCGTGCAAACATAACAAATGCTGTCGAAAAGCTCTATACCTCTATCTTTTATAGTCTCTGAGATCTAGGTGTTCATACGGACAGACGGACAGACCGACAGACGGACATGGCTAGATCCTCTCGGCTGTTGACGCTGATCAAGAATATATATACTTTATAGGGTCGGAGATGCCTCCTTCTACCTGTTAAATACATTTAAAGGTGCACTACGAAACAAGAAAATTAAAATTACATCTATCGCTTATGTCTGAATACTAATTGAAACAATTGTAACAAAAGAAAAACAAGTAAGAAAGCTACAGTCGAGTGCACTCGACTGTGAGATACCCGCTACCCATTTTGAATAAAAGAAATATATTTTGCGATATTTTTCTCAAAATATACCAAATATACTGCAAAAATACTAAAAATATACCAAATAGTATATTTGGTATATCGATATAGTACCGCATTCAAAATATACCATAGACGGCACAATATATCAGATTGTCAGCCAAGGCAACTAAGACCCCTAGTAAGTAGGCGTGTTTGCCCATACAAAAGTATTTCTTTAATAACTTCGACAATTTTTATCTGATCGCAACCAAATTTTCAGGAATCATAACTACTATAGTTATTATTGTATATACCAAAATTGGCAACTCTAACTTTAAAATTACGCTTGTTATTCGATTTTTATACCCGCTACCCATAGGGTAGAAGGGTATTATAACTTTGTGCCGGCAGGAAATGTATGTAACAGGTAGAAGGAGGCATCTCCGACCCTATAAAGTATATATATTCTTGATCAGCGTCAACAGCCGAGACGATATAGCCATGTCCGTCTGTCCGTCTGTGTGTCTGTGTGTCCGTCCGTCTGTCCGTATGAACACCTAGATCTCAGAGACTACCAGAGATAGAGCTATAATTTTTTTTCGACAGCATTTGTTATGTTTGCACGCAGATCAAGTTTGTTTCAAATTTTTGCCACGCCCACTTCCGCCCCCGCAAATCAAAAAAATCGAATAACAAGCGTAATTTTAAAGCTAGAGTTGCGAATTTTGGTATATATAATAATAACTATAGTAGTTATGATTCCTGAAAATTTGGTTGCGATCAGATAAAAATTGTCGAAGTTATAAAAGAAATACTTTTGTATGGGCAAAAACGCCTACTTATAAGGGTCTTAGTTACTTTGGCTGACAATCTGGTAAATTGAGCCGTCTATGGTATATTTTGAATGCGGTACTATATTGATATACCAAACATACCATTTGGTATATTTTTAGTATTTTTTTAAAGTATTTTCGGTATATTTTCAAAATGATACCGCAATATTTTGCCTTTATTAAAATGGGTAGTAGGTATCTCACAGTCGAGCACACTCGACTGTAACTTTCTTACTTGTTTTGATTTGCGGGGGCGGAAGTGGGCGTGGCAAAAATTAGAAACAAACTTGATCTGCGTGCAAACATAACAAATGCTGTCGAAAAAAAATTATAGCTCTATCTCTTATAGTCTCTGAGATCCAGTGTTTCATACGGACGGACGGACAGACACACAGACACACAGACGGACAGACGGACATGGCTATATCGTCTCGGCTGTTGACGCTGATCAAGAATATATATACTTTATAGGGTCGGAGATGCCTCCTTCTACCTGCTACATACATTTCCTGCCGGCACAAAGTTATAATACCCTTCTACCCTATGGGTAGCGGGTATAACAAGTAAGAAAGCTACAGTCGAGTGTGCTCGACTGTGAAATACCCGCTACCCATTTTGAATAAAAGCAATATATTGCGGTAATAATCTCAAAATATTAAAAATAAATATGCATGTATTTTCGATCGGAATTTGAAATCGAGCACCACCGACCGGGTGGTTAAAAAAAAATAAGTTTGTACTTCGAGCGGGTTCGAACCCGGGCACCACAACATGCGCGGCTTGCACTCTACCACCTGAGCTATCGCATGCATACAGATGCTAATATAGACGAGCATGTATATACGTATACGCATACATACAATACATACATAGCAGGTGGTTTTGCTCATACAAAATATTTCTTTAACAAAATCCACAATTTTTATTTATAATTGTTGTAAATACGATTAAAAAAAAATTTTGTACCCCGAGCGGACTCGAACCCGAGTCCCCCGACTACCACAGCAGTAATAAGCTTGCTCTTTACCAATAGAGCTATCGCAGTGCCTCTTGCATACATATACAAATATAGAGGCGAGCATGTATATACGTATACGCATACATACAACACATGCATAGAAAGCGTTTTTGCCCATACAAAACTATTTCTTTAATAACTTCTACAATTCGATTGTTGTTATTCGATTTTTTTGATTTGCGGGGGCGGAAGTGGGCGTGGCAAAAATTTGAAACAAACTTGATCTGCGTGCAAACATAACAAATGCTGTCGAAAAAAAATTATAGCTCTATCTCTTATAGTCTCTGAGATCCAGTGTTTCATACGGACAGACGGACAGACACACAGACGGACAGACGGACATGGCTAGATCGTCTCGGCTGTTGACGCTGATCAAGAATATATATACTTTATAGGGTCGGAGATGCCTCCTTCTACCTGTTACATACATTTCCTGCCGGCACAAAGTTATAATACCCTTCTACCCTATGGGTAGCGGGTATAATAAAAGTGCAGATCAATTAAATCGATTTAAAAGCGAAGCGCCAACACATATTAAAACAAGTAAGAAAGCTACAGTCGAGTGCACTCGACTGTGAGATACCCGCTACCCATTTTGAATAAAAGAAATATATTTTGCGATATTTTTCTCAAAATATACCAAATATACTGCAAAAATACTAAAAATATACCAAATAGTATATTTGGTATATCGATATAGTACCGCATTCAAAATATACCATAGACGGCACAATATTTCAGATTGTCAGCCAAGGCAACTAAGACCCCTAGTAAGTAGGCGTGTTTGCCCATACAAAAGTATTTCTTTAATAACTTCGACAATTTTTATCTGATCGCAACCAAATTTTCAGGAATCATAACTACTATAGTTATTATTGTATATACCAAAATTGGCAACTCTAGCTTTAAAATTACGCTTGTTATTCGATTTTTTTGATTTGCGGGGGCGGAAGTGGGCGTGGCAAAAATTAGAAACAAACTTGATCTGCGTGCAAACATAACAAATGCTGTCGAAAAAAAATTATAGCTCTATCTCTTATAGTCTCTGAGATCTAGGTGTTCATACGGACAGACGGACAGACGGACAGACACACAGACGGACAGACGGACAGACGGACATGGCTATATCGTCTCGGCTGTTGACGCTGATCAAGAATATATATACTTTATAGGGTCGGAGATGCCTCCTTCTACCTGTTACATACATTTCCTGCCGGCACAAAGTTATAATACCCTTCTACCCTATGGGTAGCGGGTATAAAAAGGGATCACCAGAGCCATGCTCTGTTGCTTGTGATTATAGGATGGGTGGGGGATCCTTGTCACGTAACACCGGTGACAAGATGGTAACCTGAATCTCGCACTCTCTTCTTCTCTCTCTCTCTCTTCTTCTCCCACTCTTTCTTTCTCGCTTTCTCTGCAGAACCATGGAAACTTTAGTTTTTTTTTTATTTCTCTTCCGGTTAGTGCTCTAGCTTTTCTTTTTTGTCGCAGCACGTTCAATTCTAGACTTATTAATGATAGCGCGCAGCGAATATAGGATAGATTTGTGGAAGCAAGACCACCACCCCCAAAAGCCGACGAGCTAGAGCCGGATACTATAGCGTGCCCCGCACCCACAGATCGTCCGTTCACCCTTGCGGAATATATCGTTGCACGTTACAGCCCAAAACGATCGAACACGTGAACGTTCACCTCGAAAACGTAGTCGGAGTCGGGGTCGAGGTCGCGTGTCCCGAGACGGGACGGTGAGGGTATAGAGGACGTTACGAAACGAAAGGACGGAAACATGACGCAGTGCCACATCCAAGCCAAACGAATACGTGAATGTCTAACGTATTCGAAATCGGAGCGGAGGAAGGAAGACGTGATGAACGTTAAAAAAGGATGGGAACGTGATGTAATTCAGACGAGAGTACACCATTTCCAAGACACTTGAAGATAAAATAGAAAATCTGAAAGAAAAGCCGAATAGTGCTGTGAAAAATTCCATTTCCCTTAAAGATATATTATTCTTCTTTTCATGTTCTGTATGTAACATAATTTTATTTCCAAATACATTGTTTAAAATCGATTCTCTAAATTTGCATACATTTTTATAATTTGTTTTTATTTTTGTGAGCGAACAGTATAGAAATGACAGGCACATGTATCGACTCCATCCTCCACATCGTTCTGAGCCCAACAGCAGGATGTGAAATGTTGTCCATGAACATTAGAAACCAATGGTCCATCACATATTCTATTCCATGTGTTCAGGAAAAATTTTATCGTTAAACATTTTCATAAAATTATTTATTCTAGTTATAAGTTGTTGTATCGAAATATGAGTTGTGAAGTTGGTTTTGTTTTCAGTCAATATCATTTTTAAATTTCTTTCGATCCGTTGACGTCTACTCGTAATGATTTCCAAAAGGTGAATGAAGAAATATTTTTAGAGATCATTATACGATACGTTGAACTAATCCGGTCAGTGGGGTATATTCAACTAGACGATCGTGAATGAGAAGACAATATACCTTTGTATTCAACTCACTTGATACTCTTAGTTCAGTTGAAATTTTAACATCAACATCATCATTTATTGTAGCCCGAATTTTGGTTAGTAATTTTACTAAGTATCCCTTCAAAGTGGAGGAATCTTTCAAACGGCAACACATACAAATCTTGGTTTTGTATTGTAATACGAACTTTACCATTTGTTCTCTATATGCCACCGCCTGGCCAACGAAGCGCCTTCAGGCGCAAACTTTAACACTCTGCTAGCGTCAACAAGTTGTTTTTGTGAAATCTTTGATCTTCTCTAATCGTCAATTAAAAGTGTTGTGAAAACAAGAAAAATGATTTACATTAAATCATTCAATTAATATATAACAAGTAAGAAAGTTAGTCGAGTGTGCTCGACTGTGAGATACCCTGTTGAATATCCCATATTCAAAAAATAACATTTGGTATTTTTCTTTATTAAGTATTTTGATATAATTAGAATTAGGTCACATTGAAATGTAACTCGATCTCTTTTGCGTCTGCTAGCTGTGGAGTGTGGTTGTGTTGCTTGCTTGAAAGGAGCTTAAAGCCAATGAAATATAAAATAACATAAAAACTAAATCTGTGTTTAATTAATCAATCAGAGTAGTAAAATACATTTTTACCTCAAAATATCAACAGGTTATGGGCCTAGTCCACGCCTATTAAGTTATTTTTATAGTAGTGCAACAGATTGTGAAATAATTCATAGTTTTGTGTTTGTGTGAAAAATAAAATAAAAATGGAAAAAGGAAAGCAGAATATAAAGCCATTCGATGGTGAAAAATATCCAATTTGGAAGCATAGAATTCGAGCTTTACTAACTGAGCTACGCGTTATAAAAGTTATTGATGAAAATGTGCCAGATTCAATTGACGATGATTGGAAGAGGGCGGAGGAAAACGCAAAGGGGATATTAATCGAATACTTGAGCGACTCATTTCTGAATTTCACAATTGGTGACGTCACGTCGCGTCAGATTTTGAAAAACTTGGACGCCATCTATGAGCGCGAAAGTGTAGCTGCGGAATTAGCAACACGCAGGCGGCTATTCGATCTAAAGTTAAAATCCGATCAAACATTGTTAAGTCATTTCAACCTTTTTTGACGGATTAATGAGTGATTTGGTGGCCTCAGGCGCGTCGATAAATTAGTTGAGCAAAGTTGCGCATTTGCTGTATTCATTGCCTTCGTCCTACAATGGAGTCATTACTGCCATTGAGAATACGAGGGTGGGCTGATAAATAGTCGGCCTAACAAAGAAAAAGTTTTTTTAAAAATCCGTAAATATTTTATTCGATTAGTGTTTTCTATTAGCTGATTACTGTGAAAGTTTCATGCGGTTTTATCAACACTGGTAATTTTGGCGGGACTTTTAGCGCATTCACTTTTGCATTGTCGTCAACATGAATAAAATCGAATATCGTGCTGTCATAAGATTTCTGTTTTTAAAAGAGAAATCCAACGACGATATTAAAAATGAGTGAGACAAAGTTTATAAGGATTCAGCTCCATCGTTTTCAACAATAAAATATTGGACTGCTGAATCTAAACGCGGGCGGACAAGCATTTTTGACGATGATCGCCCGGGTCGTCCTAGAGAGGTGACAACACCAGAAATTGTGGATAAAGTCCATGGAATGATATTGGATGATCGCCGAATCAAGCTGCGAGAGATTGCAAATGCTCTAAACATTTCTCGGGAACGCGTTGGAAACATTTTACACGAATTTTTACACATGAGAAAGCTTTCGTCAAGATGGGTGCCGCGATTGCTCACAATGGAAAATAAGCGCAACCCATGTCGCCATGTCGAAATTGTGTGAATTGCACTATGAAATTCTACCCCATCCACCCTATTCTTCAGATTTAGCACCCTGTGACTATTATTTATTTCCAAACTTAAAAAAATGGCTTGGGGGTAAGAAATTTCATTCAAATGAACAGGTAATCTGTGAAACAAACGCCTATTTTCAGGACCTGGACAAATCCTATTTTATGGAAGGTATTGGGAAACTGGAGGATCGGTGGTCCAAATGCATACGTCTAAAAAGAGATTATGTTGAGAAATAAAAAAGCAAAATTAAAAAAAAAAAACGTATTTTCTTTGTAAGGCCGACTATTTATCAGCCCACCCTCGTATGTCAAAAGACGAATTAAATCTGGCTGTTGCGAAAGCACGACTGTTAGACTACGAGCTAAAAATTAATAAAGATATTAACGACACTAGCAGAAAAGCATTAACAGTAAACACACACCATAATAATTTTAAAAACAATAGAAATAATTCAAAAATAAATAGAGTAGTTAAGCCAAAGAACAGCTTTAAGGGCAAGCCAAAGTTTAGTGGAAAATGCCATTTTTGCGGCAAAGCAGGGCACATCAAAAAGGATTGCTTTAATTACAAAAGAATGATAAATGAAAAGGAAAATCAAAATAAACAAGCTCAATGCGCCACAACACAGCACGGTTTCGCGTTTATGCTAAAAGCAAATAATAATACTACGAATAAGTGCGGTTTTATCCTTGACTCCGGTGCCACTGATCATCTCATTAATGATGAATCATTATACGCCGACTGTGTGAATCTGAAGAGTCCTCTAAAGATCGCTGTGGCAAAGCAAGGATCCTTCATCTACGCTACTAAGTGTGGTATTGTAAGGCTGCGCAACGGTAATGACATAACTCTGGAGGATATCTTGTTCTGCAAGGAGGCGGCAGGAAATCTTATCTCGGTAAAGAGATTGCAAGAAGCAGGAATGTCCATAGAATTTGACAAAAGCGGAGTAACTATTTCCAAAAATGGAGTGGTAGTTGCCAAAAATACAGGTCAGTCAATTAATATACCTATTATTGAATTTCAAGCATATTCTTTAATTGCAAATAATAAAAATAATTTTCGATTATGGCATGAGAGATTTGGGCATGTTAGCAATAGCAAATTACTAGAAATAAAAAGAAAAAATTTGTTCACTGATAATTGTCTTCTTAACAATTTGGAATTGTCCGATGAAATATGTGAAGCTTGTTTAAATGGAAAACAAGCCAGGTTACCCTTTAAGCAATATAAAGATAAAAGCTACATAAAAAGACCATTGTTTGTAGTTCATTCCGATGTTTGTGGCCCTATTACACCCGGTACAATAGATAGTAAAAATTACTATGTACTTTTTGTAGACCAGTTTAATAATAATAAAGTTCAAGTCTGATGTATTTAACATGTTTAAAGACTTTGTTGCGAAAAGCGAGGCGCATTTTAATTTAAAAATCGTTAATTTGTATCTGAGAGAATGATTAGAACATTAACTGAAAAAGCTCGTGCAATGGTTTGCGGTGCAAAATTAGATAAAAGCTTCTGGGGAGAAGCTGTGTTAACTGCAACATATTTAGTTAACAGAATTCCAAGTAGAGCACCTGGTGAGATTGCAAAGACGCCATACGAGATGTGGCATGATAGAAAGCCCAATCTAAACCATTTAAAAGTTTTCGGCTCAACTGTGTATGTACACAATAAAACCAGAAAAAGAAAATTTGATGATAAGTCGTACAAGACTATTCTGGTTGGTTATTGTAATAACCCGATAATAACACTGAATATTGTTTCTATTATAAGGTATATTATTTATTATTACTTTTAGTAACTGACACAAATATTATATACACTCTCGTTGATGGCTTGCGAACTACTGGCCTGCATTTGAGCGCGAGCCATCATCCCTCTCTGCAGAGTCATCGTTGGCGCTCTCCGTATCTACTCGCACCGGTTCCCACATCCCTCCTTTGTTTACCAGTTTGAGTTTTAAACCAGGTCCAGATGATGTGTCGTATTGTTCGGGAGTATCCACCGACGATTGTTGACGTGTCTTCTCCAAATCCGCCGCAGTCGATGCTATATCCGTAAAGTCCTTGCTTGTGCTCGAAACCGGAATTTTCTTTAGGTGACTAGCATCCCTTATAAGTGTCTTCCCCTCCCCTGTCAATTTAACAATGTTACCTTCACGCTCTAAGACTTCATATGTTGTGGTATCAAAATTTGGTGTCAACTTATTAGGGAACACTACATTCTTCATCAGTACCTTATCGCCCACTTGAATACTAATCTCTTTCGCTCCTCTCTTCTTATCTGCATATACTTTCCCTTTATGTTTTTGTATATAATCATTGTCCTTTTCTTCCGAGTCATGAGCTTCACCCAAAGCGTCTTGTATGTTTGGAATTTTGTCCCTAATCATTCTGTTAAACATAAGTTCTGAAGGAGAGGTACCTGTTGTACTGTGCGGGGTAACATTATGCATTAAAATGAACTGCTGAATGTCCTCTTGAAAGTTGGTTTTGTTAAGATGAGCTATTTTTAGTCTTTTCACTAAAGCTCGATTCATGTTTTCGACCTCGCCATTCGCCTGAGGCCAATATGGTGGGGTCCTTATTAGTTCGATGCCATTTGTGCTGCAGTATTGTTCGAACAACGAACTAATATATTGTCTCCCGTTGTCCGTTCGCAGATATCTCGGAAAACCCAATCGACAAAATATTTCTTTCATGGCTCCTATAATTGATTCCGATGATATAGATTGTAAAAATTTTAGCTCCATATACCTGGAAAAATAGTCGATAAATACGAGAACGTATTTACCGTTTGGAAGTGGGCCTAGTAAATCACTAGCTATAGAGTTCCATGGGCTTGTTGGAAAAGCAGTTCTTTGCATAGGAGCCGGTCTTAATGGCTGAGATACTAACATACAATCTTTGCATGATTTCACAAAATTTTCCACATCTCGATCGATGCGTGGCCACCATACCTTTACTCTTAATCGACGCTTCATGGCTGACTCACCAGGGTGTCCTTCATGAGCTAGTTCAAGAACTCTTTCCCGCAGACTTTTTGGGATAATTAGTCGTGTTCCCCTCAATAGGATCTTTCCTAGCATCGAAATTTCGAAACGAAATGGGTAATAACTGTTTGATGTACTGCTTTCCCACGAGTTGGCATCCAAACAGGTCATCGCGTCAACAATTTCCTCATCAGCACTACTTTTTAGCGCTATTTCCGAAATGTCCAATGATGTAGGGACAGTGTATTCAACAACTCGAAATATGTTGTGTTCCGTTTTACGCCAATCCGAATTTGTTGATGGTAATTCACATAATCGAGATAGGCTATCTGAAATGTTTTCTTTACCAGCTTTATATATCACCTTGAACTTAAAAGCTTGCAAGCGTAAAAGCCATCGCTCAATTCGTGCCGGCGGTTTTGAGGTTGGCTTAAAAATGGTTTCCAACGGCTTATGGTCTGTCACCAATTCGAATTCCAAGCCTGTTAAATAAAAATAGAACTTTTCAACAGCCCATACTAGAGCGAGACTTTCTTTTTCAGTCTGAGAATAACGTTTTTCTACGTCGGATAGACTGCGACTTGCAAATGAAATAATTTTAGGTTCTCCAGATGTGTCAAATTGAACTAGTACTGCTCCCAGAGCAACTGGGCTGGCATCCGCTATTAGACGTGTCTTTTTGTTTGGGTCAAAATATGATAAGCTTGGTATTTTTGCTAAATGGAACTTTAGGTCTTCAAAAGCTTTTTTTTCTATTTCGCCCCAATTGAATTTGCTTTCCTTTTTCAACAGTCGTCTTAAAGGCTCTGTGCAATTTGCCAGGTTGGGGATAAATTTACCAACGTAAGTAACAAGTCCTAAAAAACTCCGAGTCTCCTCCTTGTTTTTGGGATCTCTAAAAGAAAGGATTGTTTGGACTTTTTCAGGATCCACTTCAATACCTTTATTCGACAGAATATGTCCCATTAATTTCACTTCTTGCGTTTTCCAAACGCATTTTTCCTCATTCAACACAACGTTATTTTCCTTCAAAACATCTTTGACTTTCTGAACTGCATCGTCATGGTCCTTCTCGCTGATTCCGAAAATAATTATATCGTCGATGTAGTTCATCACGTTCTTGCATGAGGCTAAAAGTTCTTCGAGTCTTCTCTGGAAAATCTCTGGAGCAGAGTTAACGCCAAACATAAGCCTTTTATACCTAAATAGCCCACGTGGGGTAATAAATGTGGTTATGCTCCGGCTAGACTCATCTAACTCCAACTGATGATATGCACTTTTTAGATCCAGTCGTGTGAAATATTCTGCGCCCTTCAACTTAGTCATAAAAGTGTCGAATATTGGTAACGGATAATTCTCTCTCAAGATTGCCTTATTTGCCAGCCTCATGTCGATGCATATTCTGATGTCACCATTTTCTTTAAATGCTATGACCATGGGCGATATCCAGGGAGAATGGCCTACTACTGGTTCGATGATATCAAGGGCCAGTGCTTCTTCCAATTTTGCTGTTATTTTGTCTTCCAGGGCAATTGGTATTCGCCTCATTGGTTGTTGAACCGGCTTAATGTTTGCCTTTATTGATAACTTTACTGGTGCCCCCTTCCATTTTGGGAACGGTGTTAATTTTTCTATCTTCTTGACACAGAGCCCGAGACGTAAAACATTTAGTTTGAGTGCTGTGTCCTTTCCGAGTAGTGATTGTGTTCCGTTTTTTATTACGAAAAACGTAGCAAACACCTCAGGATTCTGGTCAATAGATATAGGAGCTTCGAAAACGCAAATTACTTGCAGCAATTCGCGCGAAGCATATCCTCTGAACTGATTCGTTGAATTCGGTCTAACGTTGAAAACAGTTGCTTTATCTATCTGCAGACAGGCCCAGTCCTTTGGGCTTATTAGATTATAACGGGAACCAGAGTCAATCACTAGCGAGATTTTGCGACCCCCGACTCGACATTTAATGACCTCATCCTCATCATCGCTTTGGATCTTAAAACAATTTGATTTGGCCTTTCGGTCATCCTCTTCTTCCACCAAACGGACGTTGTTGCGTTGACGTTTAGCGGTGTCATGATAGTCATGGGATCGCTGTCGTTTCAGGTTTGTTTTACATTTAGCTGGAAAATGGCCAATCCGTGCGCATTTATTGCACTTCTGATTTATGGCTGAACATGACGGGCTGTTGCTATTGTGACCTTTACGGCCACATCTTCCGCATTCAAATGGTTTATTTAGGTTAACGTGCCCTACTGAAATTTTTCTTAACGTCTCAGTTTCTGGCTTTGAACGCATCATCTCCGATTGTTTATTAATCTCTTCATCGACTTGGCAGGCATCAATTACCTGAGACAATGTGTACTCTTTTTCTAAAAGTTTCTTTTTTAAATTAACACCGGCCCAGCTGTCGATTATCTTGTCCTTTAGGGAAATCTCCTCAACTTCTGTTTTAGTGGTCCCAAAATCACATTTCTGAATCTGATTTCGCAATCTCAGCACAAATTTGCTAAAACACTCTCCTTCCGTAGGACAAATATTTCTGAATAGGTGCCTCTCAAAACTTGAATTCTGTTTTGGTGAGAAATATGCGTTTAGCTTGTCGACCAAAACCTTGTATATGTCTATATCTTTATCTTCAACATTTTCTACAATAGCATCAGGTAAAGAGAATGCTACAGTTTGAAGCTGTGGTCCCCCAAAATGCAGCAATTTGCTTCTCTTACGAACAGAGGTTTCAATTTCTTCCGCTAACAGGTAAATTTCGAAGGCTCGCAGCCATTTCTCCCACTCAACGCGCAAAAGAGTCTTCTCAATTGTTTCGCAGAGAAATGGCTTGATAACGCTCTCCGTCATTGTTGTCAGATATTCCTGAAATCACGAGATAAACAAAATAATTTTGATTTTATTTGGCAAACTGCCACTGACTCAGTCAGATCGTTTTAAGTGTCAAGTTGTACTCAGCGTACACTTTCGCGGCTCATATTTTTTTTTTTGTATAGCCCCTGACTGACAGCCAGCTTCATATATTTTAACTTCGACCCGTACTCTTAGTACTGTCCCTGACTCAAAGTCAGCTTCGTACATACTTATATATATGTATGTATTTAATTCGGCCCGTACTCTTAGTACTGCCTCTGACTCAAAGTCAGCTTCGTAAGTACATACATATGTATATGTATGTATTTAATTCGGCCCGTACTCTTAGTACTGCCCCAACACTATGGTTGCTTAATTTTCTCTTAAATCATATTTGCTTGTTTCTGCATTTATTTTTGTGTACTCTTTGATACGCATCACACCTGCGATGATTCTAACGCCTTGCATTCCATTTCGTTACACTCTCTCTTTTTTTTTTTAAATGCGTTACTCTCTTTGTTTTCCAAGATCACGCCACCACCGAATGCATGCATAAAACGAAATGAAAAGACCAACTAACGGAATTGCAAACTGTACGCAGAATGCGTGTCTTTGGACTTTTTTCTGCACAAGTATTTTCCGCACAACTCTTTGCTTTATTTTTACTATTATTTAGTTAATGTTAATGTTTTTTTTTTTAAATTTACCTCGTCGCCAATGTAATAACCCGATAATAACACTGAATATTGTTTCTATTATAAGGTATATTATTTATTATTACTTTTAGTAACTGACACAAATATTATATACACTCTCGTTGATGGCTTGCGAACTACTGGCCTGCATTTGAGCGCGAGCCATCATCCCTCTCTGCAGAGTCATCGTTGGCGCTCTCCGTATCTACTCGCACCGGTTCCCACAGTTATGAACCTAACGGTTTTAAATTATGGGATTCTATCAATGAAAAATTTGTTGTTGCAAGAGATGTGATTGTTGATGAAACCAATATGTTTCACTCTAGAGCTGGAAAACATGATACAAAATTCCTGAATGATAGTAAGGATGTTAATCAAAGAGAATTCCTGAAAGATAGTAAGGAAAGTGATCATGGCAATTTTCCGAATGAAATTAAGGAAAGAGATGAAATTGTAATCCTGAATGATAGTAAGGATGTTAATCAAAGAGAATTCCTGAAAGATGGTAAGGAAAGTAATCATAGAAATTTCCCGAATGAAAGTACGGAATGTATTGTAAGCAAACAGCCTAGACAAATTGAATGTGATGAAAATTCAATTGATTGCATTGACAACAACAATGATATTGAAATATTCACTAGACGAAGTGAAAGATTAAAAGGAAAGCAACAGATATCTTACAGTGAAGACAATACAAATTTTAATATGTTCGTTATGAATGCTCATACAATTTTTAATGACGTCCCAAATTCATATGAGGAAATCAATTGTAGAAATGACAAACTTCTTTGGGAGGAAGCCATTAAAGCTGAGCTGAAGTCTCATGAAGAAAATAATACTTGGACAATTGTTAAAAGGCCTGAAAACAAAAACATCGTTGATAGCAGATGGGTATTTTCTATTAAACATGACGAATTTGGAAATCCTATAAGGTATAAAGCAAGGCTAGTTGCTCGTGGGTTTACTCAACAGTTCCAAGTCGACTATAACGAAACTTTTGCACCAGTTGCTAGAATTTCAAGTTTTCGACTCATATTATCACTATCAGTTCAATACAATTTAAAAGTACATCAAATGGATGTAAAGACAGCATTTTTGAATGGAATACTGAATGAAGAAATATATACGCAAACTCCCCAAGGTATCCCATGGAATATTCAAAATGTGTGTAAGCTAAATAAGGCAATTTATGGACTCAAGCAAGCAGCTAGATGCTGGTTTGAAGCTTTTGAGCAAGTATTAAAAGATTGTGGATTTGTTAACTCTCCTGTCGATCGTTGCATATGTATAAATGAAAAAGGCAATATCAAAGAAAACATATATGTTTTGTTATATGTTGATGATGTGGTAATAGCAACCGGAAATGTGGAAAGAATGAATAGCTTTAAAAACTATTTAATAAAAAAATTCAAAATGATATTTCATTGGGATAAGAGTAGAAACATTTGAAGATAGAATTTGCTTAAGCCAGTCTGCATATATTAAAAGGGTTTTAAATAAATTTAATATGGAAAACTGCAATCCAGTATCCCACTACCAAGCAAACTAAATTACGACCTACTTAATTTAGACACAGATTGTAATGCTTCATGCCGAAATCTTATAGGCTGCTTAATGTACATAATGCTTTGTACACGTCCCGACTTAGCCACTGCTGTAAATATTTTAAGCAGATATAATAGCAAAAATAATTTGGAGCTATGGCAATGCTTAAAAAGGGTACTTAGATATTTGAAAGGAAATATTAATATGAAATTGATCTTTAAGAAAAATCCCTCTTATGAAAATATCTTAGTTGGCTTTGCAGACTCCGACTGGGGCGGCAGTAATATTAATAGGAAAAGTACAACGGGATATTTATTTAAAATGTTCGATACGAATCTAATTTGCTGGAATACCAAAAGGCAAAATTCGGTAGCAGCTTCATCAACTGAAGCAGAATACATGGCTTTATTTGAAGCTGTAAGAGAAGCCTTATGGTTAAAATCTTTACTAGAGAGTGTTAATATAAAGCTTGAAAGACCTATTAAAATTAATGAAGACAACCAAGGTTGTATCTCTATTGCTAACAATCCCACTTGCCATAAAAGATCCAAACACATTGATATTAAATATCATTTTGCCAGAGAGCAAGTGGAAAATAATGTTATTTGTATTGAGTATATATCCACAGAGAATCAACTTGCTGACATCTTTACCAAGACGTTGCCAGCTGCAAGATTCAACGAACTACGTACCAAGATTGGAATGCAAGATGACTGAATGGAGAACACTGTTTTTAATTTAATTGAATTCACTATTTTTATTTGCATTATTTAGATAACGAAAACTAACTGAATTATTTGTTTAATTGTTTTGTTTGATACTTTAAAAATATTTTTTTTTAACAAAATGAAGTATGAAATATTGTTATGTTAAGTTAAGAAGTGGTCTGATCAGGTTTTTCTGGGTTTTCCTGATCCACGTAGCGAATGCTAGATCACATTGTTTACCCCAGAACGCACACAAGCCACAGTAGACTAAGTTTATAATGAAACTAATTTTTAATTTTGTTTACTATTCTAAATGTTATTTTTGAGGGGGCGTGTTGAATATCCCATATTCAAAAAATAACATTTGGTATTTTTCTTTATTAAGTATTTTGATATAATTAGAATTAGGTCACATTGAAATGTAACTCGATCTCTTTTGCGTCTGCTAGCTGTGGAGTGTGGTTGTGTTGCGTGCTTGAAAGGAGCTTAAAGCCAATGAAATATAAAATAACATAAAAACTAAATCTGTGTTTAATTAATCAATCAGAGTAGTAAAATACATTTTTACCTCAAAATATCAACATACCCGCTACCCATTTTTAATAAGGGCCAAATATTGCGGTATTATTTTCAAATTATACCGAAAATACTAAAAAATACTAAAAATATACCAAATGGTATGTTTGATATATCGATACAGGACACCATTCAAAATATACCACAGGAGGCACAATGTACCAGATTGTCGGCCAAAGCAACTAAAAGCCCTAGTAAGTAGGCGTTTTTGCCCATACAAAAGTATTTCTTTAATAACTTCCACAATTTTTATCTGATCGCAACCAAATCAGAAATCATAAATTCGCAACTCTAGCTTCAAAATTGCGATTGTTATTCGATTTTTTTGATTTGCGGGAGCGGAAGTGGGCGTGGCAAAAATTTGAAACAAACTTGATCTGCGTGCAAGCATAACAAATGCTGTCGAAAAGCTCTATACCTCTATCTTTTATAGTCTCTGAGATCTAGGTGTTCATACGGACAGACGGACAGACCGACAGACGGACATGGCTAGATCCTCTCGGCTGTTGACGCTGATCAAGAATATATATACTTTATAGGGTCGGAGATGCCTCCTTCTACCTGTTACATACATTTAAAGGTGCACTACGAAACAAGAAAATTAAAATTACATCTATCGCTTATGTCTGAATACTAATTGAAACAATCGTAACAAAAGAAAAATAAAAGTGCAGATCAATTAAATCGATTTAAAAGCGAAGCGCCAACACATATTAAAATTAAAAATAATAAATACAATCGCAATTATTATAGATTAAAAGAAATAGTAGAAGTGCGATTAGGATAAAAAGAATGAAAATGCAAAAAAAAAATATCAAAACAAGAGTGCTAGAAAATTGTAAAGAAAAGAATGAGATAAAATAAATAGTTGTTCAAAATCAATTCGGAAATTAAAAAAAATTGAAAAGTCATGTGTAGAAACGAACATGAATTAGAAGTAAAATTTTGTTTAAATTAATTAATAATTGGTTGTACTAAAGATTAATAGTGTTTAATTCAAAAATGTTCTTATTGTGCAAAAAAATTTTTTTTTATTATAAAGCACCTAAAAAAAATGTGCATCTTGTACAAACATATTTATTCTTGCACATTACGCACATGAAAAATTCTCGCAACTAAAAGAGTTTATAGAAAAGTTAAATAAGAATAATAAAATTGATAAAAGTTGCGCAAATAAATTAATTCTTAATAAATAGAAATAAAATGAAATGAAACACAGCCGTTGAAAACAAAACGAATTTAAAATAAACAAATTATACGTATTATTAAACAAATAAATATTAAACAATTAGGAAAAAGCAAATACGGCACAAAATTGAAACATTCTCAAATACAATTTAAAAATAATTAGATTTAAATATTATATATTTTGTCTGTTATATTATATCATTTTTTAAAGTTACTTTTTACTCGTTTATAATGTATTATTTCTTATATTATATAATTACTCCTTTAATTAAAATAATTTGAACATGGAATAATTTCTCTTTTGATTAGCCGAACCTGGCCTTAGGCTCCACCGTCGTAGAGCCCAAAAAGGGATCACCAGAGCCATGCTCTGTTGCTTGTGATTATAGGATGGGTGGGGGATCCTTGTCACGTAACACCGGTGACAAGATGGTAACCTGAATCTCGCACTCTCTTCTTCTCTCTCTCTCTCTTCTTCTCCCACTCTTTCTTTCTCGCTTTCTCTGCAGAACCATGGAAACTTTAGTTTTTTTTTATACCCGCTACCCATAGGGTAGAAAGTATATATATTCTTGATCAGCGTCAACAGCCGAGACGATGTAGCCATATCCGTCTGTCCGTCCGTCCGTCTGTCCGTCTGTCCGTATGAACACCTAGATCTCAGAGACTATAAGAGATAGAGCTATAATTTTTTTTCGACAGCATTTGTTATGTTTGCACGCAGATCAAGTTTGTTTCGAATTTTTGCCACGCCCATTTCCGCCCCTGCAAATCAAAAAAATCGATTAACAAGCGTTAAAGTTAGAGTTGCCAATTTTGGTGTGTATGATAACTACTATATTAGTTATGAATCCTGAAAATTTGGTTGCGATCAGATAGAAATTGTCGAAGTTATTAAAGAAATACTTTTGTATGGACAAAAACGCCTACTTACTAGGGTCTGAGTTGCTTTGGCTGACAATCTGGTATATTGCGCCGTCTATGGTATATTTTGAAAGCGGTACTATATCGATATACCACATATACCATTTGGTATATTTTTAGTATTTTTGTAGTATATTTGGTATATTTTGAGAATAATACCGCAAAATATATTGCTTTCATTCAAAATGGGTAGCGGGTATCTCACAGTCGAGTACACTCGACTGTAGCTTTCTTACTTGTTTTTATTTCTCTTCCGGTTAGTGTTCTAGCTTTTCTTTTTTGTCGCAGCACGCTCAATTCTAGACTTATTAATGATAGCGCGCAGCGAATATAGGATAGATTTGTGGAAGCAAGACCACCACCCCCAAAAGCCGACGAGCTAGAGCCGGATACTATAGCGTGCACCGCACCCACAGATCGTCCGTTCACCCTTGCGGAATATATCGTTGCACGTTACAGCCCAAAAAAATCGAACACGTGAACGTTCACCTCGAAAACGTAGTCGGAGTCGGGGTCGAGGTCGCGTGTCCCGAGACGGGACGGTGAGGGTATAGAGGACGTTACGAAACGAAAGGACGGAAACATGACGCAGTGCCACATCCAAGCCAAACGAATACGTGAATGTCTAACGTATTCGAAATCGGAGCGGAGGAAGGAAGACGTGATGAACGTTAAAAAAGGATGGGAACGTGATGTAATTCAGACGAGAGTACAACACCATTTCCAAGACACTTGAAGATAAAATAGAAAATCTGAAAGAAAAGCCGAATAGTGCTGTGAAAAATTCCATTTCCCTTAAAGATATATTATTCTTCTTTTCATGTTCTGTATGTAACATAATTTTATTTCCAAATACATTGTTTAAAATCGATTCTCTAAATTTGCATACATTTTTATAATTTTTTTTTTGATTTTTGTGAGCGAACAGTATAGAAATGACAGGCACATGTATCGACTCCATCCTCCACATCGTTCTGAGCCCAACAGCAGGATGTGAAATGTTGTCCATGAACATTAGAAACCAATGGTCCATCACATATTCTATTCCATGTGTTCAGGAAAAATTTTATCGTTAAACATTTTCATAAAATTATTTATTCTAGTTATAAGTTGTTGTATCGAAATATGAGTTGTGAAGTTGGTTTTGTTTTCAGTCAATATCATTTTTAAATTTCTTTCGATCCGTTGACGTCTACTCGTAATGATTTCCAAAAGGTGAATGAAGAAATATTTTTAGAGATCATTATACGATACGTTGAACTAATCCGGTCAGTGGGGTATATTCAACTAGACGATCGTGAATGAGAAGACAATATACCTTTGTATTCAACTCACTTGATACTCTTAGTTCAGTTGAAATTTTAACATCAATTGGCCTGATTTGACCGACTCGTTTTGATATGAAAGATCAACAACAACAATAGGAGCCTTTGACTTGAAGTCTAGTGGTGATAAAAGTGGACGAGGCTCACGGTTGTAGTAACTCTCTTGGAATTTCACGTACATATCATACAAGGCAGCAAACCGATTTTCATTGAATTTTACATTTAAATCTTCATATGGATAGACTTCAGAATTTAAATACACTTTTGCATTTCTCAAATTGTTTGTAATTATATGGCCATTTAATGTAAACGCAATGACTGCAAACCGTGGACGTTCTCTATTTGCAGCTAGCTTAACGTTCCATATATGATGAGTCCCCTGTACCAACGAGGAATTTTTATAACAATCCCAGCTGCGGAATGAAAGTGGAAGTGTAGCTCCACTTTTGACTACATTGAACATTTTAATTTTAGTAGTATCGCTTGGAACAATGTGGGGTACTTTCCAACTAATGCTCTGTATAGCAATTTTATATTCAACACCTCCGACTGTTCACTGTTTCAAACATATCATTCATATTTTTAGCTAGCAAGAGAATGAGTTCATGTTTACAATTTAATATAACTTTTTTATGATCTTCAGCGAATCCCATTAGCATTTTTAGTGGTATTGAAAAGCTGAAATGACCTCCGGAAGATATACTCTCTCCTCCACTCCACCCGGCATTACGATAACATAGAGACTCCTGTCGACCAATAGAAAGAAAGTTTTTCAGAGTAGATGTGATTCCAGTAAACTGTGTTCTATCCAGTTCGCATCCGTTCAATTCATATTTTATTTCATCCAAAAAATAGGCCATGCAATTATTTTTAAGCAAGCCGGCAACATCATTTATTGTAGTTGAGCCCGAATTTTGGTTAGTAATTTTACTAAGTGTCCCTTCAAAGTGGAGGAATCTTTCAGACGGCAACACATACAAATCTTGGTTTTGTATTGTAATACGAACTTCACCATTTGTTTTGAAGTTCTGCTGATATGGGTAATAAGTGTGATATTCTTTTTCGTGATACTCTCTCATCATTGTGAGGTTTATCTTGCACAAAAAAAATTTCATTCATTTGAAATGAAGGTTGTAATTTTACTGAGTATTAAATCCAAGCGATTTTAAAATCTGTTTATATTTTAATGATACCGCAGGTCGTGGATATGATGGTCCTCGAGATGATAATGATGATGATGCTTTCACTTCACCTTTACATTTAGTAATGGGAGTTGTGAGGTGATGTGACGACCTTTTAATAATCATTCTGTTGCTCGTAAATGAAGACGAATTGATATAGTTTCCCCTCGAAAATTGATTAATTCCCCCTCCCGATCAGTTATCCGTACTTCGAGCGTGCTTATTTCTCTAGTGTTGATAGGTAAATAAATCAACATTGATTCCAAATTCATGAAGCACATGATTTGGTCTATTACCTAATTGTATTTGTTTAGGGGGGCGTCTTCCAGATAAATAATAACACTTGCACTTTGTGATTTTTGGAAATTGTAAACTTTACAATTACTTTTATTGCACACTTGAAAAATACACTTGTTGTGCCGGTCAGAATAGTAGAACATAACATATGTTATCAGGAAAAAGCACTAAAAGTGGGCAGGGTGACCAACATGAGGATAAACTAGATCAGTGACTTCGCGTGTGACAAAGTCACACGCACAGTATACTAACTTTGTCGCTATCGATATCAATCGATCGCGACCACACTGTCAGCTGTTTTGAGTGGTCACTCCTGCCATCATCTGGCATCAACATCCTCCCCCCCTTGCAATGAGTTGCAAACGGATTTATTGTCCACATGGACCGGACAGAATCCAACTCAATGTGGAATTCTGGGCCATTGGCAAGTCGTTGGTGCTCGGCAGGATGCCATGTGGAATGATGTGAGGATACACATCAGTGCCGAGCACCAGGGACGGAGGGGGCAAGGATGTGAGCGAAGTTGGAAACTCCCCAGAGGTGAGGCCTGCTCATGGGGGACGGCGAGCGGGAACGTGGCCGTGCTGGAGTTCAAGATCGAGTCGTTTCCGGCTGGTCGTCGCGTCGTCACTGACGACTTGGCATTCACGTATTTGGCTGGTTCCACCAAATAAATTTCTGGTTTTTGGGTCCCATGGCAGCAATCATGTAATAGAGTTGAGGCCCATCCACACGGAGAAGGGCTTACAACATGGAATGAAACAAGAACAAATAATTATTACAGTAGCTTCTTTACAGTATAGGACAGCACAGGACGACGAATAGAGAAACGAAGTAGGAGGTTATTCGTCTTTGTGTCGATGCCTATCTGGTTTGGATGAATGATGAGGCAGATACAAATTAGGAGTGGTGACGGGCTTCCGGAATGGAAGAGTCACCCGAGATCTGCTGCGTGAAGTTGTGTTTTCGCAGCTAACCAGCTTCGACGGAATATCCTCCGCCTCCCAAACTTTGGAGCTTAGTCTGTCGAGTTGATCGTCTGCTTGATAGCGACTCTTGTCGAAAACGCAGAGACAGTTGTCGACACATTCTGGGAGACGGGGCCGGTGAGACTCAACCAAACACGGTTTGTTGGCCAAGGAGTGAGCCACAAATGTTTGGCCGGGTACCGCTCAGGATGACTGACGGAAGGATATCCGCGCCAATTAAGATGTCAATCTGAGCACTTTTGTAGAAGTTTGGATCTGCCAGTTCAATCGCTGGTAGATCCTTTAGGAAGCCTTTCGGCACACGGAATGATGGCAGCTTGTCTGCCAGTTGTGGAATAACGAACGCTGAGGTCTCGATATGGAGCCTCGGCTTCATTGGACAACCAATGCTGAAGTTGCATAACTTCTGCGGTTGGGCCGCAATTGCATGATTCAGCCCAGATACTTGGGCTTGCACGGATTGGAATGGCAACTTTATGCGCTGGAATAAACGCTCAGAAATGAAAGTCGCTTCGACCCCGAGTCGATTAGTGCTCGTGCGGTGTAGGTAGTACCTAGATGGGATACATTGACAACCGCCGTGCCGAGAAGGATGTTCTGAGCGTTAATGGCAAAGTAATTTTGCACATTTGTTGCCGATTGATTCGGAGTGGACTGTATGTTGAAGAGTGTGGCTGAAGTGGAAGAGGAAGAGGCACCATTGTGAGCACTATCGCCCCGATGGAGAAGAGTGTGGTGCCGCCCCTTGCATGTCAAGCAATTGTGCGCACTCGTACACTCTCAGAGTTGGTGACCTCTTGCGAAACAGTTTAAACAGAGACTTTTCTGTTTGATGTAGCTCATCCGATCATTGACCGAAATTTCACGGAAGCTTGGACAAACCCGGACAGGGTGATTCTCCTTTGAGCACAAGTCACACGATTTGCCTCTCTGAGTGACTCGGGCCTTGAAAGAGTTAATTCGCTTTCAACTCTGCTGTGGGCGGGATGGTCCAGCGGTAGAGTTCTGCGAGGTTTTTTGCGTCACGTCCTCAACAGCCTCGAGCGTACGATAACGCTCGTTGAGGAATGTGCTCATGTCCTGCCATGCGGGAATCTTGGTCTTGTCCACCAATGATTGCTCCCATAGTGAGAGTGTAAGTTTGGGGAGCTTGGATGAGCAAAGAAAGACCAGGATGCAGTCGGCGAAAGGACTAGAGACTGAAATGTCTGAGTGGTCAAGAGCGGTCAAGCACCGCTGAATTGTGCCATGCAGCTCCTTAATCGCTGCTCCAGACTCTTGCGAAACCGTGGACAGGTTGAAGAGAATTTTTAACTGGCTCGTTATTAACAAGCGCTTATTTTCGAATCGCTCGCAGAGAGCACTCCAAGCCGACGCGAAACCATCGTTCGTCAGCGGAAATTTGGCTACGATCTCATTGGCCTCATCTGCGGTTTTTGAATTGAGATGGAATAGTTTCTCAACCGGAGTCAACCTCGGATTGTTGACGTAGATGGCCGTGAAAAGATCACGGAAGGTCGGCCACCGCAAGTAATCCCCACGGAATACTTCGATGTCGACTGGAGGAGCCGGCAGCCACTGGAGTACACAGGAGGAGCGGATGCTTCACTCCTGGTTGATTCGGAAACTTGTGTAATTTGCCCCTTTACATGGGCGAGACACCGCTCATACACTGCATAGCAGTGGTCATATTTCGCCTCCATGGCCTGTATGCCTTCGTTGTCGCCGTCTCGATGCAGTGCATCAGCGCACGTGGCATAAGCGGTCTCTACACTGTCCCAGAGGGCTTGCAGGCGGTCACGACGGATCTCGTACGTGTGTACATTGTCGTCTTCGGCTGCAGGCCCTCTGACCCGACTCTCAAAGTGCACCAGTCTGTCAGAGACGGCGACGAAGTTGCTGAGAGCCATCGCACGGGTGTTGCTAAGTTTAGCCTGGACGGATCGTGTAGTTGCAGAAGAAGCAGACAGCGACGGACGATCAACTTTGACTCGGAGTTGAGCGGCAGGAGTGGCGGATTTGGACGTATACGGAAATGGATATGATAATATATATGTTGTATGTGTAATAACGGATTTCAATATATAATATCAATTTATAAGGAGCATATACGGAGTGTATATGTAACGTGTACGGAAGTGTACGTGTATGTATGTGATACTATATGTATATTATATGTGTAATAATGGACTTATATATATATATTATCAGTATATATGGAACATATACGGAGTGTATATGTGTGTAAGTGTCGTGTATGGAAGTGTACGTGTATGTATGTGTGTCGTATGTGGATGTATATATGTCGTATGTATATGTATATATATATAGGTATATATAAATATATGGAGTGTAGTGGATCTACGCGCGTTTGTTCTTAATAGAGTGCAACTTCCTTGTTATTTAGAGTAAAATAACACGAAGAGGTCGCATACACTGGAGTGTGTCAAAAGCAGACAAACGCGAAACGACAGAGATGTCACAAAGTACATACAACAGCGGCCAAATTGGAAAATATAAGCGAACTCTTTTAAAGTGTATAAATACTTACACATAAATATACATATAAAGATATATATATATATATACGGTGCAAAGTATACACAAAGTAGAAAAGATTGCGGAAAGAAAGCCGGTAGAACGCTTATGTACTTATATATATGCTGTGTCACATATATATAATGTACAAAGAAAAAGAATATGGCGCGAACACGACACTTGCACAAAATGTATGGAGAATGTATGAAAGTGTATCACTTATCTTGAAAAAACCAATGCTATTGCTGGGGTCGAGCGAATCCAATCATATATCCGGCTCGAAGGACCAAAATGTGTATCTTCAGATAAGTAAACAACACTTTCACTTTGGAATTATTGGAGAATTGTAAACTTTACAATTACTTTTATTGCACACTTGAAAAAATACACTTGTTGTGCCGGTCAGAATAGTAGAACATATGTTGTAGGAAAAAGCACTAAAAAGAGGGCAGGGTGACCAACGTGAGGATAAACTAGATCAGTGTGACTGCGCGTGTAACAAGGTCACACGCACAGTATACTAGCTTTGTCACTATCGATATCAATTGATCGCGACCACACTGTCAGCTGTTTTGAGTGGTCACACCTGCCATCATCTGGCATCGACAATTCTCTATACCATATTCGTTAATAAGAGGCAATTCTAGTTTATAAAATAATATATTTTATGCTAGACATTCCTCAGTATTATTTGAAATGAATAAAGAACATATAATTCTTCAAATTTCTCATGCAACAGAGTTTTAGTATATTCATTTATTAATTCATATTATGAATATCTTAACCGAGAACTTTTTAGATTCACACTTATATTATCCAACAATATACAATGTGCTTAAAATTCCGAAAAATTTTAAACAACTTTTTTAGCATAGTCTTACAACCCTCAACCATATGTAGTCCAAGCAGCACTAAAAAATTAATTAAAGTACATAACAGCATGGACTGCGATATGCGTTCAAAATGTCGATGTTCATGTGTCCTGCAGTTCACACGATGACGCACAGTTTGCTGCGTTCTTCATCGACCCATGAGCCGAGTGATCCACCGCTTAGAGTGATACAATTTTTTATTTCATTACGTTAATAATATTTTTATTGAAAGAAATTAAAAATACACCATTTTACTGGCATATATCAATTCCTTCAATAAAATTTATTTTATACCTAAATAAATGTTGCGAAATGTCTTAGTTTTACATAATCGATAATAATAAGATATATGACAAGTATATTTTAGCTAAATTTATTTATTATGATCAACATATGTAAAGCGTTAACATGCAAACAGGTACAGCATTGTTTTTCTTTAGGTGTTGCGAACCAATGTATGCGCACAATACATTTTGCAACGCATGTATATTATAGTACATATACACGCAGTTTTTTATTTTATCCAAAACACATAAAACACTCTTAATACAGTATATAATAATAATAATACATAACAAACGGTTTTTAGCTAATTTAAATTATTATATGTTGCATAATTGTATCTCATATGATTGAATAAAATATTTATATTTATTAGTTACTTAATTTATTAAATATTGCAATTCCCTAAAAGAGAAAAACAAATTTAATTTATTAACGGTTAGATGCATTAAAATAATAATGATCCTTCCGCAGGTTCACCTACGGAAACCTTGTTACGACTCTTACTTCTTCTAAATAATCAAGTTCGGTCAACTTTTGCGAAACAACCGCAACACACAAGGCGTCACAGTGATCACGTCCGGAGACCTCACTAAATAATTCAATCGGTAGTAGCGACGGGCGGTGTGCACAAAGGGCAGGGACGTAATCAATGCGAGTTAATGACTCACACTTACTGGGAATTCCAAGTTCATGTCAACAGTTTCAGTTCACAATCCCAAGCATGAAAGTGGTTCAGCGGTTTACCCGGACCTCTCGGTGTACGAAATACACGTTGATATTTTCATTGTAGCGCGCGTGCAGCCCAGGACATCTAAGGGCATCACAGACCTGCTATTGCTCAATCTCATTATTGCTAGACGCAATTTGTCCATTTAAGAAGCTAGTGTCTTTATAATGGGATAAACCAACAGGTACGGCTCTACTTATATAAACACATTCAAACACAATAAACATTGTACTGCCACCAGGAATGAAGGCTATATAAGCTTCAACACCATAATCCCGAAGATATCTATTTAATATATTTGAGTCTCGTTCGTTATCGGAATTAACCAGACAAATCACTCCACGAACTAAGAACGGCCATGCACCACCACCCATAGATTCGCGAAAGAGCTATCAATCTGTCTTACACACTTATGTTCGGACCTGGTAAGTTTTCCCGTGTTGAGTCAAATTAAGCCGCAGGCTCCACTCCTGGTGGTGCCCTTCCGTCAATTCCTTTAAGTTTCAGCTTTGCAACCATACTTCCCCCGGAGCCCAAAAGCTTTGGTTTCCCGGGAAGCGACTGAGAGAGCCATAAAAGTAGCTACACCCAATTGCTAGCTGGCATCGTTTATGGTTAGAACTAGGGCGGTATCTGATCGCCTTCGAACCTCTAACTTTCGTTCTTGAGTAATGAAAACATCTTTGGCAAATGCTTTCGCTTAAGTTAGTCTTACGACGGTCCAAGAATTTCACCTCTCGCGTCGTAATACTAATGCCCCCCAAACTGCTTCTATTAATCATTAATTCTTGATCTGAAAACCAATGAAAGCAGAACAGAGGTCTTATTTCATTATCCCATGCACAGAATATTCAGGCATTTAAAGCCTGCTTTAAGCACTCTAATTTGTTCAAAGTAATTGTACCGGCCCACAATAACACTCGATGAAGAGCACTAATGCAGGTTTTTATATAGGAGGAACATATAAAAAAAGTACAAGTACCTAAATATATATAAGAACTCCACCGATAATACGCTTACATACAACAATACAATTGTAAGTTGCACTACCCGTATGAAGCACAAGTTCAACTACAAACGTTTTAACCGCAACAACTTTAATATACGCTATTGGAGCTGGAATTACCGCGGCTGCTGGCACCAGACTTGCCCTCCAATAGGTCCTTGTTAAAGGATTTAAAGTGTACTCATTCCAATTACAGGGCCTCGGATATGAGTCCTGTATTGTTATTTTTCGTCACTACCTCCCCGAGCTGGGAGTGGGTAATTTACGTGCCTGCTGCCTTCCTTAGATGTAGTAGCCGTTTCTCAGGCTCCCTCTCCGGAATCAAACCCTGATTCCCCGTTACCCGTTGCAACCATGGTAGTCCTAGATACTACCATCAAAAGTTGATAGGGCAGACATTTGAAAGATCTGTCGTCGGTAAGAGACCATACGATCTGCATGTTATCTAGAGTTCAACCAGTGTAACGATCTTGCGATCGCTTGGTTTTAGCCTAATAAAAGCACACGTTCCAGAAGGTCCGTGTTTCAATTGCATGTATGAGCTCTAGAATTACCACAGTTATCCAAGTAACTGTTAACGATCTAGGGAACCATAACTGATATAATGAGCCTTTTGCGGTTTCACTATTCATTCGTGTGTACTTAGACATGCATGGCTTAATCTTTGAGACAAGCATATAACTACTGGCAGGATTAACCAGAATTATGTTCATTTCTTTATGTAAATATATTTAAAATATAATTACATAAATCTTCAAATATGTAAAATACATGACAACTCACAAATATTTTTGAATAACAAATATTCATTAATTGTATATATATATAGTAATATATCCACCACCAGAATAATTTCTCGTACATGACAAACACTCATTATTATTCCCCTATCTTCCAAATTCTTTCCCACAAATCATATCATAAACATAAACATTTGTCGCGAGGGCACCAACTGTCACAAACAAAAAGATCCTATTACATTGGCAATCGTGCCACTTCCAAAAAATCCAAAGTCCATTAAAATTTTCCATTTGCAACTTGAGGACTCAGCATTACTACACTAACACAAACACAAAATATCACACGTATGTTAGCCCTAAGTCGTAATAAGAACTTTCATGTTAGAGCTCAGCATATTGTGAGTTTAGTTTTTAAAGACACTTTCCTCACTTAAGACGCGTAGCCCGCGAGCTTATAAATAAAAATAAAGTAGTCTATTAAGTAAACAAAAATAAATCCTTGTGTTTTATTTTTTTTACTGTTCGTGCACTGCGAACATCTAATTGGCGCAGCCGGTAGGATACGTCGTACTAGTTACTGAATCAAAAAAGCAGTCGTGAACCGCTAGAAGGACTTTAACATTGTCCTGGGTGAACGCGTCCTAGTTGGGAACTATACAAAACGTATCCGCGAAAAACATCTACGTGCGTGAGTGCGTTATTAAAACGGCAATACAAAAAACCTTGTAAAAAATCCGTCATAATAAAAAACTCAAAAAAACCCGAACCACGTGTGCAAATTAATAACAAATCAAAAATGGCAACCGAACTAACAGAAGCACACTTAAACCAGTGTATAAATCAAATCAAACACGTGCCAGCGTTTGATAACGGAGAAGAAAATTTGTCGGCATTTATAAACAGAATAGATTTTATTCTGTCTCTATACCCAACAACTGATGTACGCCAAAGCAGCGTAATCTTCGGTGCTATTGAACGACAACTGGATGGAGAAGCCTTGCGTACATCCCAGATTACGCAATCCAACAATTGGATGTCGCTGCGATCGTCCCTAATCGAGGAATTCAGGACACAGACACCTTATGAAGAGTTACTAAGAAGACTATACAACTCCAACTGGAATGGAAGTCTACGTAAGTTCGTCGAAGAGCTCGAGAGAAAATCCTATATTGTTAGCAATAAGTTAGCACTAGACACTGGCGGTAGCACAGCAATAATATACAGAAATGCACTAAAAATTACTACAAAAAATGTAATAACCAGAAAATTACCAGACAGGATATACATGACCTTAGCAAGGCATGATATAACTTCAATAAGCAAGCTAAAAGCTGTTGCTCAAACAGAAGGCATTTATGAGTCTTATGAGACTCAGAATAACCATAAAAGTGAAAACAATAGTCGTAGGAATCAAAATAAATCTTACGCAAACTATTCGAACAATTCTCATTCAGATGATTCGTCCAATTCAAAACCACAAATTTATTACTCACATTCAAATCAGAATAATCAAAATCTTCACCAAGAATTCAATAAAAAACTAAAGGAAGCTCAAACCCAAAACCCTTATAAATATTCGAGGGACACCTCAACAAGCCGTGGGCCTAACCCACCGGTAAAAAGACAAAGGGAAAGCCTAAGTGGCCAGTTCAAAATGGAGCAAGGTGAAAATTTTCATCAAAGTGCCTCGGAACTAAATGCAGAGCAAACACACCATACATAAGAATCAAAATGAATGAAGTAAACCTAAAATGTATCATTGATACAGGTTCTTCAATAAACCTTTTAAAACAAAATATTTTCAGTTTTCCAATTCATAAAAATCCAATCAATGTTCAAACAATTAATGGCACTACCGAATTATCAGAAAGTATACTTTTTGGTCCCAGCAGACTTTGCCCTACAAAACAAAAATTTTACATTCATAATTTCTTTGAAAATTATGATATGCTATTAGGAAGAGAATACTTAAAAGCCAGTAAATCCCAAATTGATTACGAAAATGGCACAGTTACATTAGGAGAATATACATTTACATTTCAAAACGAAGAAGAAAATTCTGAAGAAACTTACACAGAAGATTGTGCAAATCCACCCTTGACCGAAGATAGGCCATTCAACTTCGCAATCGAAGATGAATTAAAAGAGTGTAATGAGTTCAGACTTGAACAGAAGAGGTAGAAAAACTAAAAAAAGGTTTTACATGAATTTCGCGATATTCAGTACCGGGAGGTGAAAATTTGACTTTCACTAGTACGATTAAGCATTCAATTCAAATGAAACACGAAGACCCATTATATAAAAGACCCTATAAATACCCACAGGCTTACGATCAAGAAGTCAATAAACAAATCAACGAAATGATAGAGCAGGGCATAATTAAAAAATCAAAATCCCCTTATTGTTCACCCATCTGGATTGTTCCAAAAAAAATGGACGCTTCAGGAAAACAAAAATTCCGGTTAGTCATTGACTACCGAAACCGCAATGAAATAACCATTGATGACAAATTCCCCATACCAAATATGGATGAGATCCTAGACAAGTTAGGCAAATGCCAATACTTCACTACGATCGATCTTGCAAAGGGTTTCCATCAAATCCAAAAGGATCCCGATTCAATTGCAAAAACTGCCTTTTCAACCAAGCATGGTCACTACGAATTTACTCATATGCCCTTTGGGCTTAAAAAATGCTCCAGCGACTTTCCAGCGCTGTATGAATAACCTTCTTGAAGATCTGATCTTCAAGGATTGTCTAGTTTACTTAGATGATATTATTATCTACTCCACTTCATTGGAAGAGCACATATCATCCATTTCGAAAGTCTTCTCAAAACTTCGGGAAGCAAATTTGAATTTACAATTAGACAAATGCGAATTCATGAAGAAGGAAACTGATTTCCTCGGGCATGTAATCACCACGCAAGGTATAAAACCAAATCCAAACAAAATTAAGGCAATTGTTGAATTCCCAATACCAAAGACACCAAAAGAAATCAAATCATTCCTAGGTTTATGCGGATTTTATCGCAAATTTATACCCAATTTCGCAAATATTGCAAAACCCATGACAACAAAGTTGAAGAAAAACGCCACCATAAACATAAAAGATCCCACTTATGTGTCAGCATTTGAAAAATTCAAAGTTTTAATAACGTCCGATCCGATACTAGTTTATCCAAATTTCGAGAAACCATTCTCATTGACTACAGATGCTAGCAACTTCGCTATAGGCGCCGTTCTATCACAGGAACACAAACCCATTTGCTATGCAAGTCGAACTTTAAACGAACACGAATCAAACTATTCAGCTATAGAGAAAGAACTATTAGCTATCGTGTGGGCAACCAAATATTTCCGTTCTTACCTATTCGGTAGAAAATTCCAGATCCTAAGCGATCACAAACCACTAGTTTAGCTCAGTAACATTAAAGAACCAAACATGAAATTACAAAGATGGAAAATCCGATTACACGAATACGATTATCAAATCAAGTATTTACCAGGAAAAGAAAATAACGTAGCAGATGCACTTTCACGTATAAAAATAGAAGAGAATTTCTTAGGAGAAGATGCAATTAGCACAGGAGCAACAATACATAGTGCTCAAGAGGACAGTCAATATCACATACCAATAACCGAAAGACCTTTAAACTACTTTAACAGACAAATAGAATTCATAAAAGGTGACGATAATAAAGTTGAAACAAACCACTATTTTCATAAACTTAACATAAAAATTTCTTATAAGGAAATGAATAATCAATATGCTAAAGATATGATAAAGGAATATCTTTGCTCGAAAAAGAGTATTGTCTATTTTCACAATGAAATAGATTTTCCAATTTTCCAAAGAGCTTATTTAGAAATAACAAATCCAAGTAATATAACTAAAATAATGAAAACAAGCTTAAAATTAATTGACTTACAAACTTTAGCAGAGTTTAAAGAATTAATTTTAAAAACACATACAAAATTGTTACATCCAGGTATAGAAAAAACAATAAATTGGTTTAAGGAAAAATATTATTACCCTGATTACCAAAAACTAATACAAAATCTAATTAATGAATGTGAAATTTGCAACATAGCTAAAACCGAACATAGAGATACAAAACTCACGTTCGAGATAACACCCGAAGTACTTAATGTTAGGGATAAATATGTTATAGATTTTTATATGATAGATAAGAAACAATTTCTTTCTTGTATAGATGTTTATTCTAAATTCACAACATTAGTTGAAGTTCAAAGTAGAGATTGGTTAGAAGCTAAAAGAGCTTTACTAAAAGTTTTCAATGAAATGGGAAAACCCATAGAGATAAAAGCAGACAAAGATTCAGCATTCATCAGTGCGGCTTTGCAAATTTGATTACAAGAAGAAGGCATAAAAATTAACATAACAACAAGTAAAACAGGAATATCAGATATAGAAAGGTTTCATAAAACTATAAATGAAAAGTTAAGAATAATAGGAAGCGACGATAATATAGAGAATAAAATAACAAAGTTTGAAAGAATATTATATACTTATAATTATAAAACAAAACATAAGGCAACTAATAGAACTCCAGCAGATATTTTTATTTGTGCAGGAACCCCTGAATATAACTCGCAAGAGAATAAAGTAAATCAAATAAATAACCTCAATAAAAACAGAAGTGATTTTGAAGTAGATACACGATTTAGACAAGCTCCATTGGTTAAATAAAAAACAACAAATCCTTTCAAAAAGACAGGTAATATTAAAAAGCTCGATGAAAAACATTACGAAGAAACTAATAGAGGTAGAAAAGTTACACACTATAGATCGAAGTATAAAAAGAAGAAAATAATTAACAAAAGTAAATATGTTAATTCCAGCCCGAATGATGAAACATCCTAAATTGCTGATGTTACTCATATTGTCAACTATTTGTACAACTGTAAACACTCAACAAGTCGAAGTAAATCCCATTCAAAATGATCAAGGATTCATCCTATTTGAGTCAGGAACAATTAATTTACCAATATCCTTCGAACATCATTGCTTAACTATAAACGTAACACAAATAGAGAACTCTTTTGATTTATTATTAACTCAAAGCCATATCTTTAACAAGTACCCCCAAATAAAATATTAAATGAATAAATTAGAAAAGCAAATGGCAGGTATCAGAATAACAAGTCGTACTAAACGAGGTTTATTCGATTTCATAGGATCATCAATTAAATTCCTTTTGGCACGTTAGATGAAGAAGATAAGAAACAATTTGAAAACCAAATTAACATTATTGCCCATAATTCAATTCAGGCAAATAATCTTAATGATTTTATAAATACATTTAATCAAGGTATTAATATTATAAATAATCAAAGCAAAATTTTGGAAGAAGAAAACAATTAAATTCATTAATTTTTAACATTGAACATTTTACCGAATATATAGAAGACATCGAACTAAGCCTACAATGAACTCGCTTAGGAATATTTAATCCAAAATTACTTAAACACGATCAAATAGATCACATTAATCACGAAAAGTTGATGAATATTAAAACTTCTGCTTGGTTCAGTACACTTACAAATGAAATTTTTATCATGTCCCATACTCCATTGAGTAATCTTGAAACCAAAACTTTCCAAGTAATCCCTTACCCAGATAAGAATGGACAAATCATCAATGAAAGTGTTGAAGGAAAATTTTATTTACACAATAACTTTGCTTCGAATTCAATCTCTAAAAAGATCATAAATGACCAATGCATAACTAATATAATAAAACAAAAACTTAAAGGTGCAAACACCTTTAATAAATATCGTAAACAAGAATTTATACAAATAGTAGAACCAAACATCATAATAACCTGGAACTTAACCAGAACCAAACTAAATCAAAAATGTAATGATTTAGAAATATACATCGAAAAAGATAAAATAATAAAAATATTTAATTGAACCATTGAATTAAAAAATGTTAAAATTTCAAATAGAGCGCAACAATTTACAACTATTATGTTTACAGAATACAATGTAACTAAAATAGAACCACTATCACACATTGAAATAAAAGAAATGATTATGTATAACAATAGAGAAAACAATAATTATAAATATCCAATAATTATGATTACAACTTAGTGAATAAGAAAATTAAAACACTATTCAACATAATAACACAAGAATTTGTAAGAACACATGACACAGACATAAGTGTTAATGCTGAAACAGATAATATTGAAATTCCAGTCCCACTTATGTACCCCGAACTAAACGCTTGAGGACAAGCTAACCTCTATAGGTTAGGGGAGTAATATATCCACCACCAGAATAATTTCTCGTACATGACAAACACTCATAATTATTCCCCTATCTTCCAAATTCTTTCCTACAAATCATATCATAAACATAAACATTTGTCGCGACGGCACCAACTGTCACAAACAAAAAGATCCTATTACATTGGCGATCGTGCCACTTCCAAAAAATCCAAAGTCCATTAAAATTTTCCATTTGCAACTTGAGGACTCAGCATTACTGCACTAACACAAACACAAAACATCACACGTATGTTAGCCCTAAGTCGTAATAAGAACTTTCATGTTAGAGCTCAGCATATTGTGAGTTTAGTTTTTAAAGACACTTTCCTCACTTAAGACGCGTAGCCCGCGAGCTTATAAATAAAAATAAAGTAGTCTATTAAGTAAACAAAAATAAATCCTTGTGTTTTATTTTTTTTACTGTTCGTGCACCGCGAACATCTAATTATATATATATGTTATACTTTATTTGGACGTTGACGTACTAACGGCAGTACCATCAAGTAGCCCAGCGACGGGCTTGTTGACGCGCGGACAAAACAAAATAAATTTGTGAACAGCATGCATTAAACGAAAACCGCGAATAAATATTAAAAGACGCTGGACAGCTAATTAAATTAAATTAAAAATATGTTATAATATATGTATAATAAGATAAATAACAATTAAATACTCGATAAATAAGCTAATATTGTAATAAGGTTTTAAGCATAGGAATAGATTTACTAGAGCAAACTACGTTATTGAGATTATTATAGTTCACACACAGAATACGGAAGGGATTATGGCAAGCAAAGTTAGTAGATCTACGTGAAATGAGAAGAGGAAGAAAATTCCTAGTGATCCTGACAGGAACTGCAAAACTATATTGGCTTAACAGCTCCAAAGAGTCTATTTCACCATTAATTAGTCTCTGTATAAAATCAACACCTTGCATAGTTCTGCGGTCAGAAAGAGAAGGAAGGTTTAATAATAAAAGTCTACTGCGATACGGTGGTAATCTAATATTAGGATTCCAATTTAAACTACGAAGAGCAAAAAATAAGAATTGTTTCTGCACCGATTCAATCCTATCTTGATAAACCCTATACTGGGGATTCCAGACAAGAGATCCGTACTCAAGGATAGGACGAACCAGTGAGACGTATAAAGTCTTAGTGATGTAGGGATCATTGAACTCTTTCGACCAGCGTTTTATAAATCCCAGAACACCCATGGCCCTATTTACAGCAGATAGAATATGTTTATCGAATTTTAGTTTTGCATCAAGCAGAACCCCTAAGTCATTCACACCTTTAATTCGCTCAAGAGGAGTATCATATAACATATAGTTATTTAACTGGGAAGAACCCCTACAAAAGGTCATAAACTTACACTTATTGCAGTTGAGATGTAACATATTTACTCTGCACCAAGATTCTAGACGATTAAGGTCATATTGTAACAGTGAGCTCGCAAGACTATCATTAAATGTCAGGCAAAGCTTAACGTCATCGGCGTACATAGGTACACGGGAATGCTCAATAACAGAAGGAAGATCATTTATGAACAAAGTTAACAATAGAGGACCCAAATGACTGCCCTGGGGCACACCAGAAGTGACTTGGACACATTTAGATTCAAAACCATTATAATAAACATTCTGAATTCTGTTGGAAAGGTATGAGGATATCCACTCAATTAGTCTATGAGGAAACCCTAAAGCATTAAGCTTACACAGTAAGAGGTGATGATTAACAGAGTCAAAAGCCTTACTAAAATCACTGTAAATGAAATTCGTTTGCATTCTTTTCTCGAATCCTTTAATTACAATAGAAGAGAACTCCAATAAGTTAGTAGAAGTGGATCTAGACTTCACAAACCCATGTTGGTAAGGTGAAATTATAGATTTACACAGATGTTGCAGTTGAGAAGTTATAATTTTTCAAATGCTTTCGGAATCGCAGACAATTTAGATATACCGCGATAATTTTGAACTTTAGATTTACTCCCTTTTTTTAGGATAGGTATAATGTATGATTTTTTCCAGATTTTAGGAAAAGAACATGAGTTAACGGATAATTCAAACAATTTAAAAAGCGGTTTACAGATACTACCAGCACAATACCTTAGCACACAACTAGGTACTCCATCCGGACCTGCCGAAAAAACAGGTTTTATAGCCAATAGTTCTGTTAAAATAGAGCTTTCAGTAATTAAAGGACCAAAAATACAATTAGATGAATTTAACTAATAAGGATAAGAAAAGGAATTTTGAGAGCTTGGGACAGAATATGTCGTTTGGAAAAAGTCCGCAAATAAATCGGCAACATCATGACCATTAGATACCGTCATATTCTCCAAAGACATAAATGCTGGTTATGACGCGGATCTACGCTTCGAGTTAACGACTTGGAACATCCACTGAGACAGAAAGCTCGATTGGGGTAATCAACAGACGCGTATTGGCCTTTTTACGCTTCGGAGACTCGGTCAAGAGCTTCATACTCTTAAACCCAGAATCCAAGGCAGAAAAGCTATCGGAGAGGTTTTTAAAGCCCCTAAATATATATCTTTAAACTAAATATATATCTTTAAACTGGCACCCAGCATTTCTTGTTATAACAGACTAACCTATTGCTAAAACAAAGATTATTAAACCAATTAAAAAATTTAAAAGAAGAAGAAAAGACACAGAGAGTATGCACAGGTCGAGCGAGACGCAAGATAAATAGCCAAACATGATACAATTATACAAGGTAGTCTCGTCGTGTGCCTTTTCGTTCGGCTTCGATAAATTAATTGCAAACTAATATGATCTGTACTTACGAAGAGCACAAGACACAGAGAGTATGCGACTTCGAGCCGTTTTGTTGAGGGAAAGGTTGTATGCTCTTTCTCTAAATATTAAACCTTGCGCAATATGATCTGTACTTACGAAGAGCACAAGACACAGAGAGTATGCACAGGTCGAGCGAGACGCAAGATAGGAAGAACGATAGCCAACTACAACACCAAGAGAGGGAGAGTTACTATTCTAAAGAGCGTTGAGAGCACAAAGCACAAGCACTGAGAGTAAAGCGCGGGTCGAGCGAGACGCAAGATAGACGATAGCCAACAACAACACCAAGAGAGGGAGAGTTAACTATTGTAACAGCGTTGAGCGCAAAGAATAGCAAGTGAAAAAAGAAGAGCGCGAAAGTAAACAAAAATACAAAATCAAACTGCAGCGGCAATCAAAACAGAATTGTTTTGCTAACAAATCAAAGCAATGTTTGACCACACAATTTGTTGTTATATTTTATATATAAATACAAGAAAGCACACAGCGATTTAACGATCTGTAGTTAAACACAAGTGAGAGAGTAAAATTAATGTTAAATTAATTGTAAATAAATATGAAATTCAATGAAAAATCACAAAGTTTAAGAGGGAAGAAAAAAAACACGTCCGACTGCGACTGCGAGAGCGAGCGAATTGATATCGGATGAGACTTTTTGTAATAACATAGTTATTACCTATTATGCAAACTGAAATATATGCATCCAATACATATATACGTGATGAGCACACACTGCTCACCATGTATAGGTTTTGAACTGAACAGACGTGCCTCCGTGTGTGCTCCGTGTGAGAACCATAAAAACCTGCAAAAACACTACCGACAGAGACGGAATTTAGAGTTTCCTGTGTGGGAGCATAAATGCAACAAAGTGCGAATATTTCAGTGACATTGGCACTCTTAAAATTGTGAAAAATCGAGTTTTTCCAAGTGCAAAAATAACCACGTGCGTGGAAAATTTGCAAGCTTTTGAAGCTATCGAGCTTTTAAAGCTTGAACACAGCTGTTCGAACTTTACCCAAGTCGTTTGCCGCTGCGTGAAAAAGTTCCAAGCACTAACCATACAATACATAGATGCTTCGCCCAGTACAATTTTTTTTATTATCAAAAACACTATTATTGCAACCCCAGTCGGGCCGTGCGCTGCGATTCGAACACCGAGCCTCTTCGGCTCATTCGAAAATTCGAAGTTCTAACGCAGCACGCCATGATACAATTATACAAGGTAGTCTCGTCGTGTGCCTTTTCGTTCGGCTTCGAGCCGTTATCGCTCAGTGCGCTCGTGCTTGTTGAAGGGAAAGGTTGTATGCGGACGATCTTTTCTCTAAATATTAAACCTTGCGCAAGGCAAAATGTCAGATTGCAATTATATTATATATATATTTGAACTTTATGATAGAATTAAAAACCTGAACAAAATAATTAGTAATCAAAAACAAAAATAACGATTACTATCAATTTCTAAACTGTAAAAAATTAAATTATAAAAACATTTCAACTCTTTTTAATACAGTGGAACAATTAAACCATATGCGCCATTTAAGGGTTAATCACAAAGCTCTACTGTCGATTCTTTCGCACTCACTAGGCGCAGTCGTTTCACTCGCACTTATGTATGGTATAGATAACGGATAGCTTTTGCCGACGAGACTACCTTGTGTTATTGTATCATGCAGCGCGCAGCGCTGAGTTCAGTCGCAGATCAAATGCGGAGCGATGAGCACGGACGTATTTCGTTGCGCTCTGCTTTCGTTTCTATGTATGCGTGTATGTATCTACATGCTCGCCTATATTAGTATGTGTATGCATATGAAGTTTTGCAACGTGCAGTTGCCTCACTAACAAGCAGCTAGCGCAAGTTATACATTTGTCACCACTTACCACTTCCCCATCTCATTTGTCACCACTTACCACTTACCCAACACTAACACATACAAAGCATTCCATTAGATCGGGATTGCGATCGTCAATTATGTAAACATAAACATTCAAGCTTCCACTATAAACTAATAACCCAAACTGGGACTGCTAGCTTCTTTAACGTAAACATAAACAACCAAGCTTGCAATCTCTTGCAACTGAAACCAATAACGAATCTCAACCCAAGTCCCAATATAAACACTAACCACAACTCCAAAGTCAGAATATGCTAACGTAATTATAAACAACTCAGACGGTTTGGCTGCCGCCAAAATCCAAGTATAAAATAGCACTTCTTGCACAGCTTAACTTCAGTTTGTATCAATTCTCTGAATAAACCAGTTCAGCACTACAGCACTGTGTAAATTCTTATTTATTGAAAATACAACTCATGTATATATATGTCAAACATATATAACTGGCGCAGCCGGTCTGAACGGACGGATAAATTAATAACACACTAAGAAGTAACATTTGAACTAGCTGAAAAGGCATAACAAGTGTTATCGAAAGTGAAAAAGTTAAAACAAACAAGTAAGAAAGTTACAGTCGAGTGTGCTCGACTGTGAGATACCCGCTACCCAAATTTAATAAAGCCAAAATATTGCGGTATCATTTTCAAAATATACCGAAAATACTAAAAAAAATATACTAAAAATATACCAAATGATATGTTTGGTATATCGATATAGTACACCATTCAAAATATACCATAGACGGCACAATGTGCTAGATTGTCGGCCAAAGCAACGCAGACCCCTTGTAGGTAGGCGTTTTTGTCCATACAAAAGTATTTCTTTAATAACTTCCACAACTTTTATCTGATCGCAACCAAATTTTCAGGAATCATAACTACTATAGTAATTATTGTATAAACCATTCGCAACTCTAGCTTTAAAATTACGCTTGTTATTCGATTTTTTTGATTTGCGGGGGCGGAAGTGGGCGTGGCAAAAATTTGAAACAAACTTGATCTGCGTGCAAACATAACAAATGCTGTCGAAAAAAAATTATAGCTCTATCTCTTATAGTCTCTGAGATCTAGGTGTTCATACGGACGGACGGACAGACACACAGACGGACAGACGGACATGGTTATATCGTCTCGGCTGTTGACGCTGATCAAGAATATATATACTTTATTGGGTCGGAGATGCCTCCTTCTACCTGTTACATACATTTCCTGCCGGCACAAAGTTATAATACCCTTCTACCCTATGGGTAGCGGGTATAAAACAAAACACACACTAAAAGTGATATTTGAACTTAGCTGAAAAGGCATAACAATTATCGCCAAAAGTGAAAAAGTGTAAAACAATAGTGGCATAAAAGGGACAAAGTCATAATTGTGCAACTAAACTAACAAATCTAAAAAAAAAAAAAATATATAAACTTTAAAATGGAAAACGAAAATATAAACGAAATGCGGAATTGCATTCAGGCTCTCACTCAAATTGTTGTTCAACAAATGCAACTACCAAATGCGAACTCAAGAACAAGAGCTAGAAACCAGATTGAAAAGGAAACTCGATATCTTCCAACATTTCCTGGACAAGATGGTACTCTCCATGGATTCATTGCTTCAGTGGACCAGATTATGCAGGAATATGCAGATGATGCGGATCAGGTTTTCAGCGTTATATTCAACACGAATATTCAAGGACAGGCAAGAACAGTTCTCACCATCAACACACCGACAACGTGGGAGGAATGTAAGGAGAAATTGCGACATCATTACCGGCCAAGAATGGACCAAATGGGTTTGACTAGGAAGATCAACAATCTCAGAGTGACATCTATTAAAGATTTAGATATTAAGGTAAGGTACATAGTGGAAGAAATAACAGACTTTGCTGTATTTGAAAATAATGAAAGCTTAGTAAATATATTAAGTTCACTATTGATTCAACGAATAAAAGAATTAGCTGCAGGCTCCATGGCAGTCTCGCTAATGCCATTAACAACAGTGCAAATGGTTAGAAATGAAATTGCTAAATATATCGGTCTAAATTTTGGAAATTTAAATCAAAGATTGTTAATTTGTAAAACACCGAGAATGACTCAGATAACAATATTGATCAAAGAAATAATAATAATAATAACAATAATAATAATAATAACAACAATAATAATAATAAAACAACAATAATAATGGCAATTTTCCAAAAAGTCAAAATACTAGGAGACAATATAACAATCAACAACAAAATAGGAATAACAATACTAATCCACAATACAATCATAACTATAACAATAATCAACAAAATCAGAATACTAACAATAATCCACATCAATATCCAAATAATAATTACAATAAAAATGAAAGTCAAAATGTTAGACAGAATCCCCCAGAGGCAATGAGTGTTGATAATATAATTGATGAGGATAATAAAAGTACAACAAGTGAAATCCCTAAAGATTTTTTTACCCAGTAGCCTCGGATGAAAGAAAAATTTTAATAGAAGGAACAATTGAAGATTGTAAATTTACTTTTTTGTTAGATACTGGATCCACAATTAGTATATTAAACACAAATAGAGTGCAGGAAAATTTGTACAAAATAATTGAAAAATATTCAAAAACAATTCATACAATTAATGCAAAGTTTGAAACTAATAATTACTTAGTTATGACAGAAGCACCAAGAGAATTTCAATATTCTCCACAAGTTCGTTCAAGATGGGTGGCTTTACCCTGGATAAATCATATGATTTTCTATTGGGTATGGACTTCATCCAAAGAAACGTTCAATTTATTGATTTCAAGAAGAAAACAATTAAACTGATAAATGATGCTGAAATTCCATTCCATTCCAAGCATCCTGAAGAGGCTTGTGTTTTGGAAGTAAGTGAAATTGAAAGCTTTAATTTAACAGATTTAAATTTAGAAGAAAAAGAAATTATTACCAATCTAAACAAAAGATTTAACAAGTTATACTATAAAGAAGGCGACCAATTGACAAATACAAATACAGTAGTACACAATATAAGAACAATAACGGACCAACCGATCAATTCGAAAATTTACAGGTGTTCTCCAAAATATGAAGAAGAAATTCGAAAACAAATTTTAGAAATGGAAAGAAACGGCATAATAAGAAAAAGCAGAAGTAAATACAGCTCACCTATATGCATGGTGCCAAAGAAAATAGATAATTCAGGAGTACAAAAATATAGATTATGTGTAGACTATCGTCGATTAAATCATGTAACAATACCAGACAAATATCCGTTACCTCTCATGGACTCAATATGAGACAAACTTGGTAGGGCTCAATATTTCAGTACATTGGACTTAGCAAAAGGTTATCATCAAATCTTGATGGCTGAAGAAGACATAGAGAAGACAGCATTTGTTTCACCATTAGGACTTTATGAATACGTTAGAATGCCATTCGGACTAAAAACGCACCAGCAACTTTTCAAAGATTAATGAATGATGTTTTAAGAGATTACATAAACAAAATATGTGTAGTCTACTTAGACGACATTTTAATATTCTCAACAACGCTCGAAGAACACAAACATGCTTTAGAAAAATTTTTTAAAAAACTCCAAGAACATAGATTAAAAATACAAGTAAATAAATGCTCATTTATGAAACAAGATACAGAATTTTTAGGACATGTACTCAGTAAAGACGGAATTCGACCAAATCCAAAAAGATACAAGATATTTTAGCTATTCCAATCCCAAAACAGAAAAACAACTAAAAGGTTTTTAGGCATGACTGGTTTTATAGAAAGTTCATAAAAGATTACTCAAGAATTGCATACCCTATGATCAAATATTTACAAAAAGGAAATAATATTAATAAAAATGACCCAGAATTTATAGATTCTTTTGAAAATTTAAAAGAACTTATAAGCTCACATCCAATTTTGAAATTCCCAGAATTCGATAAACCTCTTACATTAACGACAGATGCGAGTGATTTTGCAATAGGAGCAGTGTTATCACAGCAAACTCAGCCAATAGCATTCGTATCTAGGACCCTAAACAAACACGAAAAGCAATACAGCGCTACAGATAAAGAATTTCTGGCAATTGTGTATGCCGTAGACTACTTTAGGCATTACCTATATGGCACACAATTTACAATTATAACTGATCACCAACCAATTATGTATCTAAATAAAAAATACAAAGGGAAAGACCTCAAGGACAAACATCAAAGGTGGATATTGAAACTACAAGAATTTGATTGTGATATCAAATATTTAAAAGGAAAAAATAACAAAGTAGCGGATTTCCTCAGTAGGCAGGAAACAGCCCCGCTTATAGACAAAGAAAATATTAATGAATCAAATTTAGCATTGACAGACACAATTCACTCAGCAAACGAGAACGAACCAATAGATTTTTATATAACAGATGACTCAAATCATTATCACATATTTAGCAACAGACAGTATAATTAAAAATAAAGGCAGAAAAATTATTGAAATTAATCCAGCAGGCGACAATTTAGAAATAAAACAGAAACTCTTAAACAATATTAATAGGGGAACTATTGGCATATATTCAGAAGTACCAGATTCCATTTACTATAATATACAATGTATTATAATAGACAGTTTTAAAGACACGAAAAATATAAAATTCTTAAAATGTACAAAACGAGCAGTAGACATAAATGACGAACAGGAACTCCACAAACAAATAGCTTTATATCACACAAAAGAATCCCTACATAGTGGCATGAACGAGACATTTTATAATTTGAAAGACAAAATTTATTATCCAAAACTTAGAGAGCACATTAACTTAGTTATATCCAACTGCACAAAATGTAGAGAAATTAAGTATGACAGGAAACCGATCAAAGCAAAATTCAATATCACAGAAACTCCTCAAGAGAAAAATGAAATAATTCATATAGACATTTTCCATATCAAACACCGATCATTTGTTACAATCATAAATAAACTTACAAAATTCGTAGCTGCATACAATATAAAAGATAGGAATTGGAGGGCAAATTACAAATTATAATAGAGCAATTCACAAAATTTGGCAAGCCCAACAAAATTATTATGGATAATGAATTTAGATCAGAACAGATTCAAAGTTTCTTAAATAAAGAAAAAGTCGAGCTACATTTAACAAAACCAAACTCGCACACAGGTAACGCAGACATTGAAAGACTTCACTCCACGTTAATAGAAATTGTCAATAGCATAGATGAAGACATCTCGATAGAATCAAAAATTCAAATTGCTGTTAACACTTACAATAATAGGTATCACACAACTATAAAATGCTCCCCAAACGAAGCTAAAAATACAAAAGAACTCACAAGACCTTAAAGAAATAATAAGCGCTAACAAAGAAAAAATCATAACAAAACTAAATGAAGAAAGAGAACAGTATGAAGAAAAAAGAGAGGAAGGACCAATTAAAAATTACAAAAGATTAAGACATAAAGATGAGCCGTATTTTAGATACGCCAAACTAGAAGATATTCATCCATGTAATATCAAAAGACCATTAAAAATGGAACAAAATTAAAATACATGCACATATACATTAACAGTTTTAGTAATAAATACATATATATATATACATTTTTTTCTTTTACTCGCACTTTCAGAATATTTTATTAATCACTTTAATGATTGTATCAATGACACATGCTAGACTGCATGTGGTCCCAATTCAAGAGGAGGCAGGATATGTCCCTATACATATGTATTCTACAGAAATTGTAAATGAAACTATTATAATTTTGCACATTATTGACATTAATCAAATCACTATAATAATCAATAAAATATACGACAATATAAAGAATATCGAAATAGCAAATAAGGAAACATTAATTGATGAAATAGAATTACTAAGGGCAAAAGTAAGTTCTATCACTCCATCAACACGAACAGAAAGAGGTATTTTTAATGGAATAGGCACCGTACATAAATGGCTATTTGGCATTATGAACAATGAGGACAGGGAAGAAATTATAGAACACTTAAATATAATAGATCAAAATAATCACAATGCAATCACTAACTTAAACCAACAAATTCACATTAACAACCATTTTAATAATACTATTAACACACTAGCAGGCATAATCCATCAAGACAGAAATATGATAGAACTTCTTTCAGCCAAAATGAATAACCAAACAAAAGAAACAATAAAAAACATATTATTCAATGATCAAATGAGAACTTTAAAAATATTGAAGAAAAATTAAATTATATTCAAGAAACCATTGCATCAGCAAAAAACAATATATTTTTACCAGAAATATTATCAAAAGACGAAATAAATAAATTTAAAATAGATTTTTACAAAATTAAATTAATCAGAATGGGCATATTAAAATACAAAAACAACGCAATTGTCATGGCAATCAAGATACCCAAAAACTTTGTAAAAACAGACATCAAACTCATAACTGCAATACCTAACAGCAACAATATTCAAATTGATCAAGAAAATTTACTACTTACTCAAATTTGTAATAAAATATACGATTATAAAGAAAATTTAATTTTAAGGGAACTAACATTAAGTAAAAGCTGCACAATAAACAACAATTGTAAATTCAAATTCAACAATAAATCCAGTATAGAACAAATAGATGATGAAACAATAATTGTAAGAAACAGTAAAAACGAAAAATTAAAACAAAATTGCGATCAAAGAAATATTACATTAAATGGAAACTACTTAATACAATTTGTTAACTGTAAAATTCAAATATTATCTGAAAACTTTGCAAATGAACAAATAGAATTTTATGATAGATTTTTTTACCCAACAAACTTATTGAACCAATCTTATAAAAACACAATAAACTTTGAACACTTCTCAATACAGAACTTTGAAAACTTAAAAGAAATCACAGAGTTAAAATTTCATAAAAAAATAAGTTATGGCATTTCAATTACATTTGCAATTATTATATTAATATTAATATTTTACTTGTGTATAAAATTAAGACCTAATAATATTCATGTTAATTTTAAAAGAATTCAGGAGAATTCAAATTCTGGCGATGGAGGAGTTATACATTTGTCACCACTTACCACTTCCCCATCTCATTTGTCACCACTTACCACTTACCCAACACTAACACATACAAAGCATTCCATTAGATCGGGATTGCGATCGTCAATTATGTAAACATAAACATTCAAGCTTCCACTATAAACTAATAACCCAAACTGGGACTGCTAGCTTCTTTAACGTAAACATAAACAACCAAGCTTGCAATCTCTTGCAACTGAAACCAATAACGAATCTCAACCCAAGTCCCAATATAAACACTAACCACAACTCCAAAGTCAGAATATGCTAACGTAATTATAAACAACTCAGACGGTTTGGCTGCCGCCAACATCCAAGTATAAAATAGCACTTCTTGCACAGCTTAACTTCAGTTTGTATCAATTCTCTGAATAAACCAGTTCAGCACTACAGCACTGTGTAAATTCTTATTTATTGAAAATACAACTCATGTATATATATGTCAAACATATATAACTCGCACGTCAATTTTGTTTTGCTGCGACGAAAGTCTCGAAGATGAAGTCGAGTGACTGTTCGTGCCTTCGACTCTTCGTGCCTATATACTGGCAATTTACCGCCGGCGAAATTCAAAGTGCGTTGGCTTTACTCGTAATGTGTTGGCGGGTGTGGAAAAGTGCTTGGGTTCAAATCCCGTCTTTTTTTATTTATATTTTATTTTCATTTTCATTTTTTACAAATTAAAAAAATTAAATATTCATTTATAAATTCTTTATTTTTTTTTTATCAAAATTTTTGATTCAATTTTTTACTATTTTGGTTAGTAGTTAGTAGTTACAAAATATAAAAATAAAAACAATATTTTTTCAGAAAATATATACAAAATTATACTTTTTTTTAATTATTGGCCGATGAAAAACAATTATTATTTATTTCAGAAATATTATCTAATTCTAAATGCCAAACTGTCTAGAATTGGGGTGGGTTGTATGCGTGTGTAGCTTGCCCGTGTGTATGTGTATACACATTGCAAGAGTTGTTGTTGCAACTACAAGTGATTGGCACGCGCCAGTTGTTATTTTTGTTTGTCGACAGTTTAATCTGTTTTGTTTTGATTTGACAAATTTTGACCGCGCTTTTCTTCCTATTAATTTACCATAAGCTTGTAACATGCATATGTGTATATGCAAATATGTACATATGTACATATATGGAAAGCAAAGTGATTGGCATGCGCCAATTTTTTGCTGTTTTTTATCTATTTTCCTTTGCATTATTCAACCGCGCTTTTCTTGTTCTTTCTAATTTGTCTGCGTGTAGTAAGACTTGCGTCGATTTTTTGAGAGATTAATTGCTTGCGTTTTTTTGATTTATAAAATATTAAAATGGCTAATTTAATAGAAAAAGATGTCAGGAAAAGTGGGCTTACTTGCAGCATTGATTCATGCCAGCGAAGCTATAGGGATAGCTCAGAGCACTTTCCTGTCCGTTTGTTCCGCTTCCCGAAAAATGAAACTCTCCGTCGCGAATGGGTTTGGAAATGTAAATTACAGAAGGGAGTCAATATTGCCGGGGCGGTAATATGTAACATACATTTTGAGTCGAAGTATTTAGGGGTTAAAAAATTAAAAGCAGGGGCTTTGCCGACTCCGCGATTAGTAGATGAGCCGAAGCTAAATTTAAATACATGTTTGTTCACAGAGAACACTGATGTGTTTTCATTTTGCGAGGAGATAGAACCAATTTCTATTTTTCAAAGTGCACATAGGCCACTGGAGCCCACAAGCATTGATTGTGTGGAAATGACAGAGATATGAAAACAAAAGCTCCGTAAGCAAAGTTGATGTAGATATACCAACTAATAATAATGATAATAACTTTTGCGACAATTGCCTAAGAAAAGAGCAAAACGAAATGCATAATAGGAACAAATACTGGTCAACGATTGAAAAACTGAATAAAGAGAAAAGAAAGAATAATATGTATACGAAAAAATAAGGCTGCTACAAATGAAATTAAGAAATGAACAAGTAAGAAAGCTACAGTCGAGTGTACTCGACTGTGAGATACCCGCTACCCATTTTGAATAAAAGAAATATATTTTGCGGTATTTTCTCAAAATATACCAAATATACTGCAAAATACTAAAAATATACCGGATGGTATATTTGGTATATCGACATAGTACCGTATTCAAAATATACCATAGACGGCACAATATACCAGATTGTCAGCCAAAGCAACTAAGACCCCTTGTAAGTAGGCGTTTTTGCCCATACAAAAGTATTTCTTTAATAACTTCGACAATTTTTATCTGATCGCAACCAAATTTTCAGAAATCATAAATACTGCAGTTATTATTGTATCGGAACTCTAGCTTTAAAATTACGCTTGTTATTCGATTTTTTGATTTGCGGGGCGGAAGTGGGCGTGGCAAAAATTTGAAACAAACTTGATCTGCGTGCAAACATAACAAATGCTGTCGAAAAAAAATTATAGATCCAGTGTTTCATACGGACAGACGGACAGGCGGACAGACACACAGACCGACAGACGGACATGGCTATATCGTCTCGGCTGTTGACGCTGATCAAGAATATATATACTTTATAGGGTCGGAGATGCCTCCTTCTACCTGTTACATACATTTCCTGCCGGCACAAAGTTATAATACCCTTCTACCCTATGGGTAGCGGGTATAAAAAGTAAGAAAACTGAAATATGTAAAATATAAAAAAAATGACAGCAATCTATTTGGAATTCTTGACAAGAAAGGTCTATCAGAGAATTCAAACACATTCTGCAAGATGTTGATAAAGAGCAATACAAATAAGTGGCAAGATAAAGAAAGACTAATAGCTCAAAGTATTAATTTAAGGCTAAGGCGTATTCATTTATGAGGGATGATCTTGAATTGAATCTCCCATTGAAATCATCGTTACTGAGATGGGCGCCAATCAAAAATATGACTCCGGGTCTGAATGACCACTTAATAAATGCATTGAAAGAAATATTTTCAAAAATGGATGACAACAATAAGAATGCCGTATTATTGTTTGATGAGATGTCAATACGGAAAGGGCTACAATATAATTCCCACCATGACGAAGTGGAAGGTTTTGTGGACGATGGCTATGAAAAATCAGGAGAACTATGCAAGCAGATTTGCGTTTTTATGGTGCGAGGCCTTTATGCCAATTGGAAATTTGTTTTAAGCTATTTTGCTACATCCACTGGACTGTCAGCCATCAAATTAAAAGAACTCATTAACAAAAATATAATTGTCGCACAAAACATAGGCCTAACTATCAGAGCAGTGGTATGTGATCAAAGCCCGAATAACAGAGAAGCCTTAACCAAATATGGGGTGAATGACGAAACACCATACTTTTTGTTAATGAGCAGAAAATTCACACAATTTATGATGTCCCCCATTTATTCAAATCCCTTCGGAATATTTTAATGCGTAATTCGATTAAGACCCCAGATGGCCAGGTCTCATGGCAAATTGTTGTTAAATTGTTTGAGATTGACACAAATAACAGTTCAGCTCGATTATGCCCTAAGCTATCAAGGGAGCATGTATATCCTAATTCCTTTGAAAAAATGAAAGTTAAATATGCCACACAGGTATTTAGCCACACAGTAGCATCAGCCATTTATACTTTAATTAAAAATGGAACATTCATTGATTGCGAAGATGAAGCACTCTCCACAGCCAAGTTTATTGAAAGGATTAATAAGCTATTTGATTGCCTTAATAGCAACAATTTATATGATAAAAATCCAAATAGGTCTGCTGTTCAACAAAATAGTGACACGGAAAATTATATGATGGAAATGAAAGACTATTTAATGAAATGTCAATACTCCAACAAAGTTTATTGCATAGATGGACTGATACTATCAATAAATTCAATTTTAATGCTGGCAGAAGATGTATGGAGTGAACGTAATGCATACTTTTTAATATTGTCAAGACTAAATCAGGATCCACTGGAACATTTATTTTATTTAATAAGAAGTAGAGGCGCTACTAATAATAATCCAATGCTGTTTGAATTCAATGCAATAATTTCTAAGATGTTGTCAATGAAAATCATCACGTCAAGAAAAACAACTGGAAATTGTGAGCCAGATAATGATATGTTATTAAATGTTATAGAAGAAACAAGGAAAGAACTGGTAGACAAAGCAAATGACCAAGATCAGATGAATAGCAAAGATTTAGAGCTAAGCATTGCAACTTATATATTTGATATGGATAATGAAATCGAAATGGAATATGCACAACCAGCTCTCAGTCACGCTAGTGAGAATGCACTAAGATATTTTATTGGATTTTTGATATATAAATCACAATTGAAATTTAAATGTGATATTTGCCAAATAATTTTATTAAAGGACGAACTTGCGGATTTTGAACAGAGCGAACATTTCCTGTTTAATAAAAATTTTAAAACTATTAATAATAATTTAAAATTAAAAGCCCCACAAGACGACATCTACGAAGTATTAAAACTACACTACATGGTATTTCACAAATTTTTTAAAAATGTTCCATATGCCCGAAAAATAAAGGAAACTATCGTAAATGAATGTATTGCGCAAGTGGAAAGCGTGGAAAAATACTCAAAATGGTATTCAAAATGGCATACATGCAATGAGCACCGACTATTTATATTAAATTATTTCATACTCGTCCTGCTTCGAAAAAACAGTATTTGGCTAACGGAAAAACTATGTGGCGAGAAGCTAAAAAGCACCCGAAAACTAGAAATTATAAAATCTTAAAAAATAAAAATCTAAGAAGCCTTATTAATCGCAGAATCGTCAAAGCCAAGTTTGTCAGTCCGTATATGTGGGGTACCGTAAACAAACACAAATAATTAGATTAGGTGGGGAACATGGAGATTTACAAATAATCTCAAGTCGACTCGAAGGTCATTTGATGACCCCATTGCACTTGCAATGGCCTCCTCGTGGTGTTCCCTGGATACCGATCAAGTAAATTTACTTAATTGGTAACTAATTCGAGTGGCGACAAACAAAAATAACAACTGGCGTGTGCCAATCATTTGTAGTTGCAACAACAACTCTTGCAATCTGTATACACATACACACGGGCAAGCTACACACGCATACAACCCACCCCAATTCTAGACAGTTTGGCATTTAGAATTAGATAATGTTTCTGAAATAAATAATAATTGTTTTTCATCGGCTAATAATTAAAAAAAAGTATAATTTTGTATATATTTTCTGAAAAAATATTGTTTTTATACCCGCTACCCATAGGGTAGAAGGGTATTATAACTTTGGGCCGGCAGGAAATGTATGTAACAGGTAGAAGGAGGCATCACCGACCCTATAAAGTATATATATTCTTGATCAGCGTCAACAGCCGAGTCGATCTAGCCATGTCCGTCTGTGTGTCTGTGTGTCTGTCCGTCCGTCCGTATGAACACCTAGATCTCAGAGACTATAAGAGATAGAGCTATAATTTTTTTTCGACAACATTTGTTATGTTTGCACGCAGATCAAGTTTTTTTTCAAATTTTTGCCACGCCCCCTTCCGCCCACGCAAATCAAAAAATCGAATAACAAGCGTAATTAAAGCTAGAGTTATGAATTTTGGTATATACAATAAATACTATAGTAGTTATGATTCCTGAAAATTTTGTAGCGATCAGATAAAAATTGTCGAAGTTATTAAATAAATACATTTGTATGGGCAAAAACGCCTACCTACTAGGGCTCTTAGTTACTTTGTCTGACAATCTGGTATATTGTGCCGTCTATGGTATATTTTGAATGCGGCACTATATCGATATACCACATATACCATTTGGTATATTTTTAGTATTTTTGTAGTATATTTGGTATATTTTGAGAAATATAACGCAAAATATATTGCTTTTATTCAAAATGGGTAGTGATGGGTATCTCACAGTCGAGTACACTCGACTGTAGCTTTCTTACTTGTTATTTTTATATTTTGTAATATTTTAGTTAGTAAAAAATTGAATCAAAAGTTTTAATAAAAAAAATAAAGAATTTATAAATATTTTAATTTTTAAAAGTTTGTTTTAATAAATACATATTTGTAAATCATGTAATAATACAATTTATACAACATAATACAATTACAGAAAAATATTAAAAACATAATTACAATAAAATATTAATTATATATGTTTTTAATATTTATATTTAAGCTTTGGCTTGTGACTCCTCTCCACAGAAACAACAATTAAACGATTTTTACCAGTTTTAATTTTAATTTATTAGAAAATTTTTTTAGCGAAAATTAAAATTAAAACTAAATTCCAAAAATGAATTTATCTTTTAAAAAAAGATTGAACTTTATAATAATAATAATAATTGTATTATTTATATTTTCTCTAATTTTCTGAAATGTTATTGTTATCTTAAAATGTAAAAATATAAATTTTAAAGTTAAAACTTTTTTAAATAGAGTTTTAAAAAGTGTTTGCAAAAAGGAATTTGTAAATCATTAAAAATCAATGCGTTATTAAATTTTACTTCTATTAGTAAACTTGAAAGGGAATGAAAAAAGTTAAATCGCATTTAAAAAAAAAAACAAAATATGCATATGTTCTCGATCGGGAGTTGAACCCGGACCCACAACATGTTGAGCTTGCAAATCACCAGCAGAGCCAACGCGGTCCTTGAGCAAGTGCCATTTAACTGCAAACATATAGAACGCGAGCAATTGTTGTTGTCTTCATCTTCAAGACTTTCGTCGCGGCAAATCAAAATTGACGTGCGCTAGCTGCTCGTCAGCGAGGCAACTGCACGTTGCAAAACTTCATATGCATACACATACTAATATAGGCGATCATGTAGATACATACACGCATACATAGAAACGAAAGCAGAGCGCAACGAAATACGCCAGTGCTCATCGCTCCGCATTTGACCTGCGACTGAACTCAACGCTGCGCGCTGCGTTAGAACTTCGAATTTTCGAATGAGCCGAAGAGGCTCGGCGTTCGAATCGCAGCGCACGTCCCGACTGGGGTTGCAATAATACTGTTTTTGATGATACAAAAAATTGTTCTGGCTGGAGCATCTATGTATTATATGGTTAGTGATCTATGTATTGTATGGTTAGTGCATCAACGCTATCCAAGTCACAAACCTTCGATATAGCAAGGACACAAACGCCACCCAAATCGCGAAACATTGAAAGCATAATCGGAGTTCTGAACCTTCAAAAGATTACTAAAGACAAGAACCTCTTCAAACATTGGAAAGCTTGGCGCGAGTTTCGAACTCGTTCAAAATTCGAATTCGCGTCAGTTTTTCACCATGAACTGGCAAGCCCCCCGTTCCCCAAAACCAAGCCACCTAAAAAGAAGGCCAGCATTAAATATAAAAATACTGACTCCAGCGACTCCGAGCCTGGAGAAATAAAGCGCAAGAATGCCAAAAAAAGCCGTTAAGGAGGACAAGGTCAGCACCAGCGAGGCAGCCAAAGCTGCATTAATGGCCAGACTTAAAAATAACTCATTCGAAATCCTATCTGAGGACGATGATGAAACGGATTCTAGTGATGATTACGAAGAGACACCAGCTTCTCCTAAGACATTAAAAAAGGATGACCAAGAGGAAAAAGCACCCAAGGAGATCAAGCCACCGCCAATCTTCATCCTGGATGTAACCAGCATCAAGGACCTATCTAAAGCCATCTCTGGCGCCTTAGGCAAAGAGGTAGAGGTCACATACAAAGCTAGCCAGAATAACTCCATTCGAAAAATGGAAAAATAGATTCCACACCTTTCAACCCCGAGACGAACGCGCCTACCGGGTGGTCATCAAAGGCCTCCACCACTCGACCGATTTGGAAGACATCAAAGAGGGACTCGGCCGCCACGGGAACAAGGTCAGGAATCCGATTAAAAGGGGTACAAAGAAGCCTCTAAACATCTTCTTCATAAGTCTGGAGCCGGCCAAAAACAACAAGGAGGTGTACCAGATCAAACGGCTATGCAGCACCATGGTCACGGTTGAACCGCCGATCAAATTCAACGATGTCCCCAATGCTACCGCTGCCAGGCCTTTGGGCATACCCAAAGATACTGCCACCTCGAGCATCGTTGCGTCAAGTGTGGAGGCGAGCACTCCACTGCTGAATGCAAAAAGAACGTCAGTGAACCGGCCTTCTGACTTAACTGCGAAGGCACACATGCGGCCTCATACAAAGGCTGTCCAGCTTACAAGAGAGCGAAGAGTGTTTTTGCCTCCAGGCAGGCAACCTCACGTAACCAGCCGCCCCACTTCAGCAAGATCGACCCCAACGCAAGCAGGATCGACCCAAATGTTAGCTACGCCAATACAGCAAGAAACGCTGCCCCACAAGATAACATCCTACATCCCAACGCCAACTTAATCCCACCAAGTAATTCACTGGACGCGGCAATGGTCAGAATGGAGGCCATGTTTGAGCGCATGATGGAAAAGGTCATCAGTCAAATAACCCAAATGATTGCTACCGTTTGCAAATCATTATGCAAACGGGATTAAACATCACGATCTGGAGCGCTAACGGCCTGATTAAAAGCCGGCCAGAGGTGGAACACTTTATCCACACACACAACACAGACATACTCCTCATCTCCGAAACTTACTTCTCCAATAGATCATACCTCCGACTTCACGGGTATGACGTCATCCACGCTGACCACCCCAGCGGCAGAGCTCATGGCGGAGCGGCAATAATTATTAAAGCGGGCATAAAGTACAACGAGCTGAGTACCTTAGAGGAAGACTGAGTACAATGTGCCAAAGTCAATCTGCCCAGCCCACTTGGCGACCTTACAGTCGCCGCGGCATTTTGATCTGCTGCTGAGCAGTCTGGGCAAAAGATTTCTAATTGGGGGCGATTTAAACGCAAAGCACCGATGGTGGGGATGCCGAGTCAGCAACCCTAAAGGAAGCGCACTACTTAGGTGCATCCAGCACAGAAGCATCGTACGCCACACCACAGGAGAGCCCACTTACTGGCCAACAGATCCGACCAAACTTCCCGACACCCTGGACATGGCCCTTTCCAAAGGATTTGATAGTGCCAAAGTCTTGTGCTCTTCTAACGCGGACCTTTTCTCCGACCATAGCGCAGTGTAACTGCGGTTGAACCTCCCTGCATTGAGAAAAGCTGCACATCCCAGGATGATCAAGAGAAGCACGAGACTGCAAGCCTACAAAGCCTGGCTAACGGAAAATGTCAACCCAGTGCGAGATCTTACCACCACAGAGCAAGTGGACAACGCCATCAACACATGCTTCCCCCAGAACCCCAATTTCTCCCAGACTACCAATGAGGGTCCTACACCTCTGGTCTCCAGAGATTGCCTCGCTAGTAGCTGAGAAGAGACGGTTGCGACGAGTCTGGTTCCTATCCAGAAATCCAAGAGACAAAAGGGTATTTAACAGAGCCACAAAGCAGCTTAAGGATAAGCTCCTAAAGCTCAGGCAGAGCTCGTTCGAGGAGTTCCTGGCCAATGTTGACCCTGGAGACCCACAGCACAACCTTTGGCAGGTCACTCGTCATATAAAACGACCTACCAAGAGAGTTGCTCTAGTCCAGCGTGCTAGTGGCCTGCTGCCGCACAGAGCAAGATCGAGCTGAAGCTTTTGCGGAGCACCTCAGCGAAGCCTTCAAGCCGATAATAAGATGCACCGACCTCATTTTACTAAGGTCTACCACCTAATGTATCTTTATGTTGCACTAATTTAATAATACAACATTAAAACTTCATTATTTTTAACTTTTTTAATCATATTGCCTTCTAAATGATTATATTCATATATTATTTATATATGACTTATGCCGGCAAGACTCACTTCATATACATAGTCGTATATATTTCACTTGTGAAATTTTTCTCATATGACATGCCTGCTCGACATCACCACCCCTATATAGGTTTTGTGACACGTTTTCTACAACCAGCTCATTTTACTAAGGTCTACCACCTAATGTATCTTAATGTGGCACTAATTTAATAATACAACAGAAAAACTTCATTATTTTATTATCAATAATTTGTATTAAATACAAGTACAATCGTAAATTGTTTAACATTGTTTAAAATGCATTTTTAAAATTTTTGTCAAAGTTGAAATCATATCTCAGTTCAATAAAAAATTCACCAAGTCCAAAAAAATGTTTTCTCAAGTTCAACTCGAATTCTTATCTCATTATATTAATAATCTGTATCAAATGCTATTAAAAAAGTTTTTCATTCAATTTTCACATGTTAAAATTTTTTGTCAATGTTGAACTCATATCTCGGTAGAACCTCATATCATATGGCTGCAGTTCAATAAAAAATTCACCAAGTCCAAAAAAATGTTTTCTCAAGTTTAACTCGAATTCTTATCTTATTATATTAATAAACTGTATAAAATGCTATTTAAAAAGTTTTTCATTCAATTTTCACATGTTGAAATTTTTGTCAAAGTTGAACTCATATCTCGGTAGAACCTCATATCATATGGCTGGTTCAATAAAAAATTCACCAAGTCCAAAAAACATTTTTCTCAAGTTAAATTCAAAGTCTTGTCTCATTATATTAATAAACTGTATAAAATGCTATTTAAAAAGTTTTTCATTCAATTTTCACATGTTGAAATTTTTTGTCAAAGTTGAACTCATATCTCATGTCTTAATTTGCGCCACTAATATGATGCCGTCCTTTTGGCTACCAAATAAATATATATAACTAACGCATACTAAATAAATGCATATTTAAAATACAAAAGTATATTTTGTACACATTAATATATTATTTATTTATATATACATATAATATATTCATATATTATATAAATTTTCTTCTTATATGCGTAATTGTATAACATAATTAATAATAATTATGCATACAATTTTGCATATTTATATATATAAACATGTTATATGTAACATTGGCATCACATCCATCGTCGTCTATTAAATGAATAATAAACGTTTGATGGTTTAGAAGCCATACAATGCAAATTGCCTCTTATTTATCATTACAGTCCAGCACGGATACGACCTTAGAGGCGTTCAGGCATAATCCAACGGACGTAGCGTCATACCACTGTTCGCTCGAACAAGTATTGTGCCATTGGTCCGTACCTGCGGTTCCTCTCGTACTACACAGGAATGCTGACGCAACAACGTTTTGTCATTAGTAGGGTAAAACTAACCTGTCTCACGACGGTCTAAACCCAGCTCACGTTCCCGTGCATGGGTGAACAATCCAACGCTTGGTGAATTCTGCTTCACAATGATGGGAAGAGCCGACATCAAAGGATCAAAAAAGCGACGTCGCTATGAACGCTTGGCCGCCACAAGCCAGTTATCCCTATGGTAACTTTTCTGACACCTCTTGTTAAAAACTCTTTAAACCAAAAGGATCGATAGGCCGAGCTTTTGCTGTCCCTGTGTGTACTGAACACCGAGATCAAGTCAGCATTTGCCCTTTTGCTCTATGTGTGGTTTCTGTCCGCACTGAGCTGGCCTTGGGACACCTCCGTTATTATTTGAGAGATGTACCGCCCCAGTCAAACTCCCTACCTGGCAATGTCCTTGAATTGGATTATACCTGAGTAATTGGAGTTATACCAAATTTTTAATTTAAGAATACATAAATGCACTCTCTTATAATGAATTTGTTTGCGATTATATAACAAACTCGTGATACTTTGATCAAGAAGCTTGCATCAAAACCCAATACCATAAGATATAATAAATATATCCGTATAATGGCTAGGAAATGATACACGTTCCATTTAATCAAGTAAGTAAGGAAACAATAAGAGTAGTGGTATTTCATTGACGATACTAAACCGAAATTTAATATCTCCCACTTATTCTACACCTCGTATGTCTCCTTACACTGCCAGATTAGAGTCAAGCTCAAAAGGGTCTTCTTTCCCCGCTAATTATTCCAAGCCCGTTCCCTTGGCTGTGGTTTCGCTAGAAGTAGATAGGGACATGGAATTAGTAGATTAACGTGAGCACCTGCCATGTTGGCTCTATCTCACGGTGTCCAGCACAGAGGACTCAATTTCAGCGTCGATCAGCGCCCCCGCGAAGCAATTCACGGGTACACATTGAAGAGCCAACTGTTTGGATAAGCTCAACCTCCTGTGTGGGGAGCGAGGCCCATATAAAACCTCTTCCGATCTATGGTATCATGACAACCTGTTGTATTACGCAACTCCACGTCGAGCACTCCACTCTATCCGCATTTGGATGGTAAACCACAGCCACCACGATACTCCCCGAAGGGCCGCAACCAAATACCAGGACGGACATATGTCCGCGAGCACCTGGTTCCCGTGGTACCGGAAAAACCTCCGGTCAGGTTTCGTACCACAAAGGTACTACCAATTTTAACTCCAAACAGTTGCGGGTTGGTGGCCCAGGTGGAAACATCAAGCATACAACATACATACGCTCCGATACATTGCAACCCCACATTCATACATCTCGATTCACGCCTGCCTACCTAGCATTCCCATTCCCCTCACCTATACACACGCACGCATACACTATTCACACAATCATTCATTCCTGCCTCCAGGAACGCTCATCCGCCGTCTCGCAAATACAATGCGGGCAAACTCATTCAATTTACCTACACTAGTACTAGTGGAGAGTGATTGACTTACGTCAAACCCACCACCAGTCTGCCTAATCCCTAGCTAATCCATCACACGTATATCGCTATACAGTGGACATTCACACAACACATGCATGGCAGTCTTCGCTGCCAAACCGCAGCGGCACTCCGGACTATCGCACAGGCTTTTCAAATGCAAGAATGCATTGAGGGAAGCATGGCCAGTCAACAGGAATCCGAGACTCAGATTAAATCTGAAGTCTGGACGGTCTGCAGCAAAATTGACATCACGAATAAATTCGCGAGTCACCCGCCCATTCACACTTACATCCCATCTGACCTGCCAGTCAGACAGAACACACTCTTTCAACAGCTTCTTACACCTATCCACTGCTAAGCTATTTACGTTACCAAGCAATACCTGCAAAGCTTTCACAGAAACAGTGCGGCACACAGGCAAACAACCTAAAAGAATCACACGCTGGCAAGCCAGCATTTTCTTTCTGCCCACCACAGTCTTTGCTGCCTCATACCACACAGACGACCCATATGCTGCACATGCAACAAATAGGCCGCTGTATATGGTACGTACAGCTCGTCCGCTGAGGCCCCAATCACTCCGCAAAATGCGAGGCACTTGTCCAACCACACTAAACAACCGCGCCCTGAGACCGGTGAGATGAGGCATAAAGCACATCCTCTCACCGAAAGTAATGCCAAGGTATCGAACCTCAGTCACAAACTTTAAGCTAACGTCATTTAGTCTGACAACTGGAGGCCGACTGGCAGACAATTTACCCTTGAGTAACATTGCCACCGTCTTATCAGCTGCCAAACCGACGCCGACACTGTCGCCCCAATCGCAAACAATGCGCAAGCACTCCCTAGCACCTGCCTCAATCTCGGAGCGCGATTGCCCCCTAAATCAATATGAGCAGATCATTCGCATACGCACAACACTTGCAGCGCAATTCGAGTTGCCGCAATAAGGAGTCAATCATTAGGTTCCATATAAATGGACCACAGATGGATCCTTGCGGACAGCCACGAACCACATCCACAGTGAAACTCTCACATTTCCCTATTGCTTTCGCACGCCTGCCAGAAAAGTAGCTCTTCCATAGAGCCACCTCTCGGCAGCCACACTCGCTCAATTTTCTCAACACACTTGCCCAGCTAAGGTGGTCAAATGCACCCCTAAAATCAACAAAAATGCCTAAGACGTATCTGGAGTTGCTGGACCCCACTGAGTCCTTGACATAGTGCCATACATCCTCCGTACATCTACCTCTAGTGAAGCCATATTGTCTATCAGACATCTGGTCTTCAACTAACTCGAGCAGCCTTTCTACCATGACTCTTTCTAGCACTTTTCCAAGCACAGGAAGGAGACTGATGCCCCGATAAGATCGAGTATTGCTCCTGATCTTATCTGGCGACTTCAAGAGCACTACCATCTTTGCACATTTCCATTCACTGGGAAAGTATCCCTCATTCACACACCTTTCATACAATGCATACATATACTCTGGAATCGAATTCCAAACACATTTACACATTTCCCCAGTGAAACCATCCATGCCGAGCGAATTTCTCGACTTTAACATCTTAAAAGCCGCCCCCCAATTCAGCTTCCCCGAGCGGTTCAACAAGTTGCTCCACATGTAGTGGAACCTCCTGTCTCTCCTCTCGCGGGAAGAACACATTCAACAAAGCATTCATACAATCCTTCCAAGCCGTTAGCTGAAGGCCTCCGACACAACGCCAGGGATCATGCTTATTGCGATTCACAATTCACGCCATTCCGCCTCTTTCACACGTACAAGCATTTCCTTGTACTCATTCATACACCTACCATACTCGCCTTAGCTGAGCAGCGGCATTGGATATTCTCGCTCTTTGGAAACTTTTCCGCAGAGTTCGAAGTATCCTACGCTTAGCACTCAACTCACTCGTCCACCACTTAACACGCTTAAGATTCACCTTGCGGTGTCTTCGAAGCATGCTATCATTCACCCTCGTCATCCGTCTATTCACACACATGACCTGCTCGTCTGCACTCATAGCACTGAAGGTGCTAAGCGGAACTTGCGTTGCCGCCTCACATATAAACAGCCCATATTGGGCCCAATTCACACCACAAGTGCTCCACGAATTACCCCCAACACTTTCATTCGTTGTGGGAGTATATGCAAACACAATCTCGATTGGATTGTGATCACTTATACCTACCCCACCTAAAACACTCCTCTCAAAATGAAACACACGCATCGCTGCTTCATTCACAAGGGTGACGTCAATGTCACTTTTCCCGTTCGGACCATCAAAGGTATACCACACGCTGGGTTGATTAACGACCCGAACATCTTGGGACACGGCCCACTCGGCTAGCGTTTGACCCCGACTGTGGTTCTGATACCCAGACGAGTGTCTCGGCATCTTACTGAACCATACGGGGGACGACGCATTCGCATCAATACCAAGGATGATCGGATCGCTACTCGCCAGTAGTAGTACCTCATCCATGTACGCGATATACGGCTCGAGGGGTTCCCCGAACGCGCAATACACACTCACAACTAAAACCCTGCCAAATTAAGGCACACACACACCCCCCCCAGTCGGTAGAACACATCAGAGTGCATTCAATACCAACATCATTCACCACCACCGCAGCCTTGGACCTGCTGTCAGTGAACACGCGCATGTGCGCGGGTATGCCACGTACGCAACCATTAGTTGCATACGGCTCCTGCAGCAGGGCCACTACACTGCCTCTCTCACACATCATATTGCCCACATCGCACATAACTGCATATGACCGCTAGTAGTTCAACTGAAGGACTTTGCTAGCCATATTAATGTCTAGCACAATCGCACTATATGTCGGGCTTGCCAGAGACATCATAAGATGATCCGAAGGCTGCTCTTTAAATGCGCGATTCCGGCAGCCTAGTGCATTGGTGCACTTAGCCACCCGATGGCCCATTTGACCACAGCGCCGACAGACATCGTGCTTGTCCCTGCTGTCCGCTACCTTATGGTCAAAGCCCAGGCAACGGAAGCAGCTCAGAACCGGGTCGAAGTTCCTCAAGCGGAAAGAAAACCACTTGATATAGCAGCGGCCAACATCGAGCAGAGTTTGCATGGCCATGCCATCGCCCTCTAACACAACATTGACCGATGCTGACCCACCAGTCACAGGCCATGGCCTGCTCACCATACGGACGCGCTTCTTGAAGGCCTCAAGAGACATACTGTCCTTGAGGTTCATCTCGTAAAGATCACTCATAAAATCGTTAGGAGTAATCTGCGAGTGAACGCCCTTGTGAACATTCACACTCACTTCAAGCCCCACCTCTTTGAATTTCGCGTTTCCTGCGATCACTTTCCGCTCTGCAAAGGATGGAGTGCGAATAATAGCACCACCATCCCGAAGAGAACGAACCTTGTGCACCCGTACACCCAGGGTTGGCCCTACCTCCTTCACCACCTGATCAACCACTTCCTTTGAGGTCTTCGCAGTCTTGCTGCGGACCACGAGGGACCATGTCTCTACTGGCTTGGGTTTCGGCGTCTCCGGGGTAGACGGCGTTGCCGACTTTGGACCGCCTTTGGCAACTGGTGCACGCAGCGGGGCACCCCCCACTAACCGGCGCTGGCGCTCGGAAAGGGCCATTAGAGTGGCCGCTACTCGAATGAGTGCGAGCCTCCTCCAACCGTTCTCGGAGACGCTCATTTTCCGCCATCTGCGAAAACAGCAGCGTCTCCATTTCCGCTAGGTAGTCAACTACACTAACCAGCGCATTGCCTTGCATTCCGCAATCAGCAAATACGAGCGTGAGCACGTCCTTGGTGATCGCCTTCATTTTGTCTACTGGGCTTCCCTTGTGCATCTTTGGTCCTGGCTTTCTCAATGGAGCAACCAACGCCTCTGCTGCCTTTTCAGCCGCCCTAAACTCTTCAAGCATACTCCCCAATGAGCACATCGGGGTCGAATCTGCCGACACCAGATTCTCCTCAGCCACGCTAAGCACGTTAGTAGCGGCGCTGACACCACCACTAGCGGCTCCCAGACACTCTTTACCTAACCCAGCATCATCTAAAGAAGCTAAAGAAGCTGCCTTCTTCAGCTTCTTCGCTGACGCCGATCCCCCCTTCCGCTTAACCTTCCCGTCAGCCACCGAAGGGAGGTCGTCCATCGACGCACCACTCCCCCCAGCTCCAACGGCCGGCTTGCACGCTGGCATCCAAGACTTTTGTGCAAGTCTTAAAAAACACACAACTGTACTCACCAGAAAGTAGGTCACACGAAATTAATCTGCTTTAAGAGCGCTTAAAACAAGCACACGCACGCACTCACTCGCAACGACGCGCGACGATTTTCCCACGCTACTCACACGCACACAGCGAACGAGAAGCACAAAGCGCACACGCGAAAATTTACCGCTACTCGAAAGACAACAAATAACTGTTATCGCAAAAACACTACGAAATGCAGGCACCCCTCAGCACGTCTGTTCAGCTCAACAGTTGAAACCAGACAGAGTAGATAGGGACAGTAGGAATCTCGTTAATCCATTCATGCGCGTCACTAATTAGATGACGAGGCATTTGGATGTTTTTTTTTTCCGCAGTTTTCCCTTAAGAGGGTCATAGTTACTCCCGCTGTTGACCCGTGCTTACTTGAATTTCTTCACTTTGACATTCAGAGCACTGGGCAGAAATCACATTGTGTCAACACCCGCTAGGTCCATCACAATGCCTTGTTTTAATTAGACAGTCGGATTCCCCAAGTCCGTGCCAGTTCTGAATTAATTGTTAATTGAGAATCGTTATAATTTAAAAGAACTAACTAGTTGCCCAACTAGTATTCTTAAAAATTTTACCAAGAAAGTTCCACAATTGGCTACGTAACTAAACTATACGGGGAACAAGATACTACCATAAATGATAGAAACTCTATTTACCCAGAACGAGCACATAAACCATGTTATTGCTTCTTTATGGTCGTTCCTGTTGCCAGGATGACCACGAGGCCCATATTTAATAACAAACGGATACTCAACAGGTTACGGAATTGGAACCGTATTCCCTTTCGTTCAAAATTATTCAAGTTTTTTAATTATGACAAAATATAAATTTTAGTTACTTTTTTTACTTGAAAATTTTCGGCTTTCGCCTTGAACTTAGGACCGACTAACTCGTGATCAACCACTGTGCACACGAAACCCTTCTCCACTTCAGTCCTCCAAGGTCTCAATCGATTATTTGCTACTACCACCAAGATCTGTACCAATGACGGCTCCATGTAGGCTTACGCCAAATACTTCTAAGCACACCATTGTACCTTCCTACTCACTAAAGTTTCAAAATTTATATTACAAGTAATATAAATCATCTATGTTACTTTAGCGGTAATGTATAGGTATACAACTTAAGCGCCATCCATTTTAAGGGCTAGTTGCTTCGGCAGGTGAGTTGTTACACACTCCTTAGCGGATTTCGACTTCCATGATCACCGTCCTGCTGTTTTAAGCAACCAACGCCTTTCATGGTTTCTGAATGAGTTGTTAATTTGGGCACCGCAACATTCCGTTTGGTTCATCCCACAGCGCCAGTTCTGCTTACCAAAAGTGGCCCACTGGGCACATTATATCATAACCTTAAACTTCATATCAAGAAAGTTAAGGTTCTTACCCATTTAAAGTTTGAGAATAGGTTAAGATCGTTTCGACCCTAAGGCCTCTAATCATTCGCTTTACCAGATAAGATTATTTTATACAACAGTTAAATGCACCAGCTATCCTGTGGGAAACAGCGCTGACAGACATCGTGCTTGGCCCTGCAGTCCGCTATCTTATGGTCAAAGCCCAGGCAACGGAAGCAGCTCAGAACCGGGTCAAAGTTCCTCAAGCGGAAAGAAAACCACTTGATATAGCAGCGGCCAACATCGAGAGTTTGCATGGCCATGCCATCGCCCTCTAACACAACATTGACTGATGCTGACCACCAGTCACAGGCCATGGCCTGCTCACCATACGGACGCCCTTCTTGAAGGCCTCAAGAGACATACTGTCCTTGAGGTTCATCTCGTAAAGATCACTCATGAACTCGTCAGGAGTAATCTGCGAGTGAACGTCCGTCACCACAATTTTAGGCCCCAGTTTAACATTCACACTCACTTCAAGCCCCACCTCTTTGAATTTCGGGTTTCCTGCGATCACTTTCCGCTCTGCAAAGGATGGAGTGCGAATAATAGCACCACCATCCCGAAGAGAACGAACCTTGTGCACCCGTACACCCAGGGTTGGCCCTACCTCCTTCACCACCTGATCAACCACTTCCTTTGAGGTCTTCGCAGTCAGTCGAGGGACCATGTCTCTACTGGCTTGGATTTCGGTGTCTCCGGGGTTGCTGCGGACCACGAGGGACCAGACGGCGTTGCCGACTTTGGACCGCCTTTGGCAACTGGTGCACGCAGCGGGGCACCCCCACTAACCGGCGCTGGCGCTCGGAAAGGGCCATTAGAGTGGCCGCTACTCGAATGAGTGCGAGCCTCCTCCAACCGTTCTCGGAGACGCTCATTTTCCGCCATCTGCGAAAACAGCAGCGTCTCCATTTCCGCTAGGTAGTCAACTACACTAACCAGCGCATTGCCTTGCATTCCGCAATCAGCAAATACGAGCGTGAGCACGTCCTTGCTGATCGCCTTCATTTTGTCTACTGGGCTTCCCTTGCGCATCTTTGGTCCTGGCTTTCTCAATGGAGCAACCAACGCCTCTGCTGCCTTTTCAGCCGCCCTAAACTCTTCAAGCATACTCCCCAATGAGCACATCGGGGTCGAATCTGCCGACACCAGATTCTCCTCAGCCACGCTAAGCACGTTAGTAGCGGCGCTGACACCACCACTAGCGGCTCCCAGACACTCTTTACCTAACCCAGCATCATCTAAAGAAGCTAAAGAAGCTGCCTTCTTCAGCTTCTTCGCTGACGCCGATCCCCCCCCTTCCGCTTAACCTTCCCGTCAGCCACCGAAGGGAGGTCGTCCATCGACGCATCACTCCCCCCAGCTCCAACGGCCGGCTTGCACGCTGGCATCCAAGACTTTTGTGCAAGTCTTAAAAAACACACAACTGTACTCACCAGAAAGTAGGTCACACGAAATTAATCTGCTTTAAGAGCGCTTAAAACAAGCACACGCACGCACACACTTGCAACGACGCGCGACGATTTTCCCACGCTACTCACACGCACACAGCGTACGAGAAGCACAAAGCGCACACGCGAAAATTTACCGCTACTCGAAAAACAACAAATAACTGTTATCGCAAAAACACTACGAAATGCAGGCACCCCTCAGCACGTCTGTTCAGCTCAACAGTTGAAACCAGACAGAGTAGATAGGGACAGTAGGAATCTCGTTAATCCATTCATGCGCGTCACTAATTAGATGACGGGCCATTTGGCTATTTTTTTTTTATTCCGCAGTTTTCCCTTAAGAAGGTCATAGTTACTCCCGCCGTTGACCCGTGCTTACTATAATTTCTTCACTTTGACATTCAGAGCACTGGGCAGAAATCACATTGTGTCAACACCCGCTAGGTCCATCACAATGCCTTGATTTAATTAGACAGTCGGATTCCCCAAGTCCGTGCCAGTTCTGAATTAATTGTTAATTGAGAATCGTTATAATTTAAAAGAACTAACTAGTTGCCCAACTAGTATTCTTAAAAATTTTACCAAGAAAGTTCCACAATTGGCTACGTAACTAAACTATACGGGGAACAAGATACTACCATAAATGATAGAAACTCTATTTACCCAGAACGAGCACATAAACCATGTTATTGCTTCTTTATGGTCGTTCCTGTTGCCAGGATGACCACGAGGCCCATATTTAATAACAAACGGATACTCAACAGGTTACGGAATTGGAACCGTATTCCCTTTCGTTCAAAATTATTCAAGTTTTTTAATTATGACAAAATATAAATTTTAGTTACTTTTTTTACTTGAAAATTTTCGGCTTTCGCCTTGAACTTAGGACCGACTAACTCGTGATCAACCACTGTGCACACGAAACCCTTCTCCACTTCAGTCCTCCAAGGTCTCATTCGATTATTTGCTACTACCACCAAGATCTATCAACTCACAAAAATCAACTCGTATGATTTTACTCCTGCGCGCAGCAAACGGTACTTTTTCTGCACAGATGAAATGTGCGAAGACAAAAAAAACAAGCAACAACAACAAGCTTCAAGAAGCTCGCATAGAAATTGTTATTGTACATGCATTCGTAATGCTCACTTCGTGTCGTCTTGTCGCTAATCGTTTACTCATAAACGATCAACTCGAATTGATCCGAATGATGCTTTCGTCAACACATACTCATTTTTTTGATCGGAATGATGCGTACGGCAAAATAAATTGAAATTCACTCATCACTGTTTTTTATTCAGTGAGTTGAGTTGAATGAGAAATTTTGAGCCGAAAACTCAAGATGATCGGAATGATGTGTACAGCAAAATGAGTTGATTTTTACTCATCGCTGTGTTTTGTTCAGTGAGTTGAGTTGATTGGAAAAGTACGCGTATGGATAAAATCAAGAAAATAGTGATTTTTGCAGTTCTCTGATCTGTACCAATGACGGCTCCATGCAGGCTTACGCCAAACACTTCTAAGCACACCATTGTACCTTCCTACTCACTAAAGTTTCAAAATTTTTATTACAAGTAATATAAATCATCTACTTTAGCGGTGTGTTGGGGGGCGACGATGGATGAAATAACAACACTTTCACTTTTAATTAATATAAACTTGTAACTTTGTAGTGCGTTTTATTTTCACTTGAAAATATACATGTGGTGTGCGTAGAAGAAAATTTTGAACAGTAGAATAAGGCGGAGTAGGAAAAAGCACTAAAAAGGGCAGGGTGACCATCTTCAGAGGAAACCAAGAACAGTGTGTCTGTGCGTATGACATGGTCACACGCACAGTATACTAGCTTTGTCGCTATCGATAACACTCGATCGCGACCACACTGTCAGCTGGCCTGAGTGGTCACACCTGCAGTCATCTGGCATCAACATCCTCCCCCCCTTGCAATGAGTTGCAAAACGGTATCATTGACCAAATGGACCGGACAGATTCCAACCCAAGGTGGAATTCTGGGCCATTGGCAAACCGTTTGTGGTCGGCAGGAGGCCAGGTAGGATGATGTGAGGATACACATCAGTGCCGAGCACCAGGGACACCATCGATGGCTGGAACCAGCGTTCGCCGGCGAGCGTGATGCTGCGGAATTGCTCCAAGTTCTCGCCATCGACGGGTCGGAGGGGGGTGCGGCTGCAGAGTTGCGAGTCCACCTGCAGCAGCACCTTTCGACGGAACTCGGATGTCCGTGAGCGGATGATCGCCGTGCAGACGCCTTCCGTACCAACGCGGGTGACGGATAGCCGGTAGGCTGTTGCCAAAGATGCGCTGATACGGCTGGTCGCCGCGCACGGGTCGATCAGCGCTCGCATCTCAAAGGTCTTGCATCCGGTGTCGATCAGGATGTTGGCCGTCGGAAGTATGCTCACAGCCTTGTCCTGCAGCAAGGATGCGAGCGACGTCGGAAAGGCCTCCTCGGACGTCGGCGAGGCCGGTCGATGGGGTGACGGCGAGCGGGAGCGTGACTGTGGCGAGCGTGGCCGTGGCGAGCGCGGCCTTGGCGAGCGTGGCCTTGTTGGGGTTCGGGACCGGGTGGAGACCGGTTGGTCATCGCCTCGTCGCTGACGGTTGGGGTGAGCGCTGCGTGCCTCCTTGAAGTGTAGGAGTGTGTGGTGGTCCCCCCGACACACTCTGCACCTTCCCGCGCTGCGGCAGGATTGCCCGGAGTGTTGGTGGGCCAGACAGTTAGAGCAGTACTTGTTGATGAGTACTGCTCTCTACCGTTTCTCCGCTGTCAGCCTCAGGAATCGCTGACGTTTCCGGAGTGGGTGGATCCCACGGCACACGCGACACCGGAACGAATTGGTGCCAGCGGGCTGGTTCTGGTGGGTGGATGTGTGTGACGGCATACTACATGAAATGAAAAAAAAGAAACAAACGATTATTGTAGTAGCCTCTTTGCAGTGTCAATGACACACGGAACAGGACAGCATAGGACGACGAGTAAGAGTACAGGATAGGATGTTATTCGTCCTTCAGTCCTTCTGACGTGGAGGGGTCAGTCTTGCTGTCCATCGGGAGTAGGATAAGTTTGGCAACGGGTCTTCGGATGGTACCCCGCGCCGTGAGCACATCTACCACTCGGACCTTGGCGTCGGTGCCTGGACACGTCGTCAGCACCCGTCCTAGGCGCCACTCGTTAGAGGGGAGGTTGTCTTCCTTTATGACGACCATGTCACCGATCCGAAGGTTCCGGGTAGGGGATTGCCATTTCGTCCGTTTGTGCAGCTCCTTCAGGTACTCATCTTTCCAACGGAAACAAAATTGTTGGTGAAGAGCCTTCAGTCGCTGCCATCGGTTGAGGATGGAGGTGGCCGGTTGATTAATTGGTGGTTCCAACACCGAAATAAGAGGGCCACCTATGAGGAAATGGCCAGGAGTGAGCGCTAGTAAGTCCGCAGGATCCTCGGACATAGGGGAAATCGGCCTTGAGTTCAGGCAGGCTTCGATCTTAGCGAGAAGAGTGGACAACTCTTCGAACGTATATTTCGAGGTGGATGTCGCCTTGTAAAGAGTGCCTTAAAACTCTTTACGCCGGCTTCCCATAATCTACCCATATGCGGGGCGCCCGGCGGGTTGAAGTGCCAGGATAGGCTCTTGTGGGCGTGTTGTGCGATAATGCACTCCCTCGTCGCTTCCAAGAAGTCGTTGGAGATCACTTTGTCAGCTCCAACGAAGGTTTTCCCGTTGTCCGAGTACATTTGGTGTGGACACCCGCGCCGTGCGATGAAACGGGAGAATGCGGCCAGGAATTTCTCCGTCGTGAGATCCGATGTTGCCTCCAAGTGGATCGCCTTCGTGCTGAAGCACACGAAGACGCAGACATATCCTTTGGTGATAAGGCAGGCTCGGCCAGTGTAGTTCTTTATTTCGAATGGGCCGGCGAAGTCGACTCCAGTGTGCGTGAACGGTCTCGAGTAGGACGCCCTTTCCTTGGGCAAGTTCCCCATCATTTGGGTCTGCAATCTCTTCTTGTAGATGACGCAAACCTTGCAGGAGTTGATGGTGGATTTAACGAGGACCTTCAACTTTGGAATCCAGAATCTGGAACGGATCAGCCGCATGACGACTTGGTTACCCCCATGTAAGGATATACGATGGGTGAAACGAACCAGTAGTCGTGCAAAGGACGAGGAATACGAGAGGATGATTGGATGACTCTCATCGTAACGCAGCGAGTGGGACGCCCTCAGACGCCCACAGGCCCGTAGAATCCCCTTGCCATCGAGGAAAGGGTTCAAATTTCGGATTGAACTTGAGGAAGGAAGCGGCTGCTTGGACTGCAGACATTGGTATTCCTGTTGGAAAGTGTGTCGTTGAGCCATGACGATTAGCCGCTCTTGGATCCGTGACAGCTCATCCGCCTGGACCACGGTAGAGCTTGGAACTGCCAACTTCCGACTCTTATCGATGAATCGGAGAACATAGGCAGACGTGCGCAGTGCCCTGCCAAA